>NC_082640.1:12741206-15709539 GCF_028023285.1 Balaenoptera ricei
CCCGCGCTCAAAGCCGTGCGCCCCGACTCCCGCCGCCAGCTGAGGGCGCCCCGAGGGCCAGGGAGGCCCCGGGTAGCGGCGGCGGAGACGAGCCCGAGCCCCAGCTTCCGGGGCTCTCCCGGCCGCGCCCTTACGCCTCTCCCCTTCGCTAGGGGGCGACCCTGCGCCCTCCGCCCGAGGCTCGCCTTCTCCCCACGCTGCTTGCCTTAAGAGGACTAGATTCTGGAGACAAAACCAAGTGAATTTCAGAAATAACGCAGTTGCAGAAGTGGCAGAGAGGGCGCCCTCCTTCTCGCCTTACCTAAAAGACCCTGGGTTTTGCTGGGAAGCATCCGACAGGGTCTCCGGCCTCAGCATGGTCGTCTTCCCCATCGGAGTTCCATGTACCTGAGGCTGTAACTGCAGAAGGGATGGGTCACAGGGCAGCTCAACACCAAGCCTTTCTCCCCAGCCCATGGAAGCAGAAAGGCCCCTTCCCTTGGCTAACCCAGAAACTAACCCCCTGTTGCCACTGGACACACTTTCTACACTATGATTAGGCAGGGTGCCGGTGACCTTGGGTAAGTCAAACATCGTCTCCCAGCCTTAGCTTTCCCGTCTGAAAAACGAGAACAATAAATAGTCTATGACCTCTTTGCCTCATAGGGTGTTTGGATGGTAGGCTAAAAATACAGGCGAAATATTTACCTATTTAGCGCTGGCGATGCAGATGAAGAGCCTCCGAGAGAACTGAGGCCTAACCCTCTAACCCAATTCCTTTCAGCTAAAACTAAAAGCTACGTTTGAGTCTCTGGTTCAGTTTGTTTTTTTTTTTTTAACTAAGTTAGTAACACCCCATCATGTATTAAACAAATAACTTTTAGAAAAAGGTGTAAATAGCATTTATTAACCTTGCTTAGAAATAAACCATATCTGGCAATAAATTAGCATGAAGTTTTCTGGCCAGAGTTCTTCCAACAACGCAGAGTTCTGCCAAGGGTGCTGGGTGGAATCATAGACTATTGCATATTTTTAGAAAATCAGGATAAATTATATAAATTATATATTTTAAAAGAGATCATCTATTTCATTAACTCGACAGGGTAATAAATAGATAAATAACAAACAGTTGATTGCCATTAGAAAAATGTGATTCTTAAATTACATTTACGTTATAGATATTTACATGTACAATATACACAGAGACATAATCAGATCCTCAGGCGGGTCTGGGACATCTCAGGACACAAAATCAAAGGGCGGTTCGTTTTCTATGTTGTTGAAGGAAGATTTGCTGTTGAGGTTTCTGGGATCCTCTGGGGTCCACACTTTGGCTGTTCGGATAATATTTTGTTCTTTGAGTTGTTTTTCATCAGTCCAAGAGAGAGAGTGTCCTGCGAGGGGAGGGAGGCCATAATCCGGGTCGCTGGGGGAGGGGGACCCTGAGGGGGTGAGAAGAGAAAACAGACTGTGAATGTCCAACTCTGTTCCCAACGGTGCCCTCCAGTCCGTTAGGATCCCCTCTTGGGCGCCTGGACAGACAGGCGTCTTAGGTTCCATTAGAACGACCCTCTGCCTCCACCCCTCAAGCCCCCAGCGCCTCCACCCCGCAATCCCAGAAGATGCAAGTCTGTCGGGGACGCGCACCCTCCGAGCCATGCTCAAAGTGGCGGAAGAAAACCTCAGAAACGCCAGCTCGCGCTCAAGGTGTCCGGTGCCCACGGCCCGTCCGTCCGTCTGTCGGTCAGTCGGCTGGTCGGTCTGTTCACCCAGCCCCTCCGGGACCTTCCCGTGCCCGTCCCCGTCTCCCCCAGCTGGGAGGCGGACGCACTTACGGGTGCCCCGATGGCAGATGATGACCTTCTGGACCTGGCTGCCCGGGCTGTCCCCGCCCAGGCGCCCGCCGCCGCCCGGTCCCCCGCCACCGCCCGCGCCGCCGCCGCGCAAGGGCAGGTCGGCCTGCACGAGTTCGCTGAGAAAGTTGATGTAGCCGATGGCCAGGCGCAGCGTGTCCACCTTGGAGAGGCGCTTCTCGTAGGGCAGCGTGGGGATGTGCGAGCGCAGCCCCTCGAAGGCGTCGTTGATGGACTGCATGCGCCGCCGCTCGCGCACGTTGGCCGCCTGCCGCAGCTGCTGCAACTCGGCCTCAGAGCGCACCCGCCGCCGCCGCCGCGCCGCCGCCGCCACCCCGCTCAGGCCGCGCAGCCGCGCTCCGGGGGACAGCACGGCCGGCCCGGCGCACGGGTAGGCGAGGCACGAGGGCGGCGAGCCGGGAGAGTAGGGGAAGCCGCCGGGGGGCGCCCCCGCCTCGCAGCAGTAGCCGCCACCACCGTCCTCCGGCTCGCCGGGGCCCCCCGAGGGCGGCGGGGCGAGCACGTGCGGAGCCACCGAGGGCGCGGACTGCAGCAGCAGGCACGCCCCGTCGCGGTAGCAGTATTCGTGCAGCTGGTGGCTGAGGAACTCCACCTCGGCCTGCTCGTCGGCCAGCAGCTCATCGCCGTCCTCCAGAGGGTCCCGAGAAGACTGGTCGGTGAAGAAGTCCTCCTCGTCAAAGTAAGGGGACGGGAAGGCGTCCAGGCCCCCGGGGAAGTGCTCTAGCAGCACCGCGTCCATGCTCTGCGCCGCCGAGGGCCCGGGGGACTGCTGGCCTGGGGTGAGGGTGTTCTCAGGAAGTTTGCTGCGGCAGTTCGGGCTTGTCTGGCAGCCCCACCCTCCCGGTCAGGCGCGGGAGGCGGCGAAGACTGCCCGCCCGCTTCCTGCCCCCGGCCTCCCTGGGGAGCCCGCGGCCGCTGCGCTCTGGCCGACGCCCGCGCTGCGCTGGGGAGGGCTGTGCCGACTGGCTGGAGCTGAGGGCTGGCACGCGAGGATTCTTATAACTACATCCACAGGCGCGTGCCAGGGACCCGCGGCGCCAGCCAATCACCGAGTGCGGGGTGCCGGCGGGGAGGGGGCCGGGGAGACTGTCCGCCCGGTGGGAGCTCCCGGGGCGGAGGGGAGGCGGGGCCCGCGCGGCCCGGGGCTCCTCCCGCCCCTCCCCGCCCGCTCCTCGGCCGAGTACCTGCCGGACGCGCGGCTCCAGGGGCACCTGCGGCCCCTGGCGCCCGCCCGCGCGCGCTGCGCAGAGCCAGGCCCTTCCGCGGGGCGCCTCCGCGCAGCCACAAAAGTTCCTGAGGGCGCGTCCGCGGCCCAGACGGCGGGAGCTGATCGCGGGCGGAGCTCGCTGCTCCTTGGGGGTCGGCGCAAAAACTGGGCAGTCCAGGCGGTGCGTTTCGCCACCCCCATACCCGGAGAGCGCGGGCCTCCGGCGGGGAGGGTTCTATTCCCGGCTTCTGTCTCGCCGCCGGACCTTTACAGGACTCTGGTCAAGTTGGCACCGTGTGGGCCGCTGGGGTTGGAAGGCGAAGCGATGCAGCTCGCAAGGCGTTCCAGGCGCGGCTCGGGGTCGAGGGGCGCGCGCCTGCGGGGCGCTGCTCGGGATCCTGACTCCGGTATCCGGTGCTCCGCGGCCGGCCTCGCCTCGCCTCCCCTCCCTTTCCCCGCCCGGAGACAGAAATGGGGACGCTGGAGGGACCGCCTTGGAGAGCGGCTCAGAGGGGCACGTTTCTTCTGAAAGCAAATCGAGACCCTAGGGGTCCGGAGCAATAAAACCGGATACAAAAGGAGTCAATTGAATCGTCTGCTCTGGAGCAGTCAGGAGGGAGGGCATGGAAGTTAAAAGGCAGAGTGGGAACCGTTTTCAGAGCCTCTCACCAGAGCCTCTCACCTTTCTGACTGGGAACCAGGACCATCCCTGAATGATTTTTTTCCTTCCCGGCCTTTAAAAAAAAATTGTTTTTTTAAACCAAACACAAAACATTTGTGCTCTGGCCCATAACACCCTCAATCACAGACTACGATGCAACACGAATTCCTCAGTTGAAAAGTAACAAAGAAACACTTTCAAGGTCGAGGCAATTCTGTTAAAAGCCAAGCTCCAGAGAGTTCAGAAGTGCAGCCGACCGCGCGTGTTCTCTCAACAGAAGACCGAGAGACACTGCCTCCCTGGGTCAGCCTCTTCCTTTTTCAGACACTTGCCCCACCAGAGGCTTCTAGTGGGTGTTCAGACCCCTCTCAAAAGCCAAGTCCATGTCTCTTAGAACAGCGATTTCAACACGCTTCTTGGTTTTAGACATTACATTGTATTTAACTGAATTCTGAGACCAAAAGAATTAAGGGCAAAAGATATATAAGAAGACCAGAGATTACCTTACCTTGAACGGCCAAGGACACCAGAGAATTTTAACCCAAAGACTTACGATTTTTCAGCAAGTTCTTTCCTGTGTTAGCTCACGCCCTTTCCAGTGAGGTGATTAACTTAAACTGATGCAAATGTGGACGGTTTCCCTGTGTTCGACACTGGGCTGCAATTTCCTGTATTTAGATTGACCTTTCTCACCTCAAAGGGAGGGAAGCTGTTTGCGGGGGAGGAGGTCAAGACCCCGGATGCAGCCAGCTGCTGGAATTGGGCACCCAATTCTCTTTATATTTAAAAGACCCTCCTCCCCTCCCCTCACCTGGTTAGATTAAAACCCAGTAGGGACATGCCTTTGAATCAGTCCGAGGACCTGGAGGAGTAACAGATGACCAGACTTCAAACCCTTATCCAAAATATTGATAACCATTCAGTGGAGGAAAGACTGGGATTCCAGCCTACACAGGCTCTCTTCAAGAGGCCTTCTCTGATAGATCTAGATGGTTCTTGAGAAAATGTTTGCGTCATGGATATGCGGGGGGTGGGGGCGGGGAAGGAGCTGGGGGAAATGGGAGTCAGTAAGTGTGTATTGGGGGATATTTTAACCCAATGTGATTTTTAACAGTCAGGGTCCCCAGAAAATCACCTTCTGTATGCTTGAGGAGTTTGTGGAAGAGTCCAGAACTTTACCTTGGGCACCCAAGCGAGCTATGGGGAAGTCCAGTGCTGGCGGAAAACCTTACTGTCCTGTGAGGCTGAGCAGAGCTAGCATGAAGGTTCTGGGCAGCTCCTGGGGCTGCAGGGATGAGCCTGGGGTAGGAGGAAAAGAAAAGAGAGTCGCCCGTTCCGGTCAGAACCCTCCTCGCCCTCGCCCTCCCCATCCCCACCATTATCTTCCCCTTAGAGAATTGCTGGCTGTCTGCAGGCTGGTGCAGATGCTGATACGGGAATGCTGGTGCGGGCGTGCATGCTTACACACACACACACACATACACACACACACACACACACATACACACATACACACCCTGTCCTTAAGTAAGACATGATTGTTCTTTTCTCTTCTAAAAAGAAGAAAGGCTTCACTGCTAATAAAGGAAATTTTCTCTGGGTCACTGGAGGTCACAACAGTGTGGATGGCTGCCCTCTTCCTCTGGAAGCAACAGGTCGGATGAGGAGAAGGCTGGGACAGAGCCCTGTCCTGCCAGGCTATAGGCCCCAGCTCTCATTCCAGCCCATCCCTCCACGTGCCCTGGATCCCCAGGGCAGTGGGGGAGCATGGAGAGGAACAAGAACAAAAGGTTCCAGGTACTTCAGGGCAGAGGGACAGGGCTGGTCCCAGAGCCAAAAGCCTCTCCACCCTTCGCTAAGCTCTAGCTTCTCCGCTCCACCCTCTGTCCTCAGGAGAGACGTCCCCTAACCTTGTCCCCCACCTCAGTATAAAATAACATCCATCCCCTAAGGTTAGGCGGTGGCAAAGTGCTTGATTCTTTTTAGGGCCAAATCCTAGTGAGGCACTGAGATTTTTTCAAGTCTTTCCAAGGGGCTCAGTGGCACCTGTCATCAGGGCCCAGCAGACTCCTGCCACGCCGCCTTTGAGGCTGTCGGAAGCCTGATTTTGAGGCTGTTGGAAGTCTGAGGCCGTCTTCAGGTTTCTGGGTTCCAGGGGAACATCTGGCAAAGGCCGTGGGGCACTGAGGAAGCTTTGCTGTGTCCGTCTGCCTGTTTGTCCTTCTCTTTCCCTCGCATGCTCTCTGTCTCTCTCAGCTCTCTCTCCCTCCCAGGGGTGGCATGGACCTGAATACTTGCTCATTGCTTTCCCAGCAAACACTTCTAGAGTCTTTCTCTGGCTTTTAGGAACAATGACTGGAGCGTTGGAGCCCGGGTCCCTGGCTCCTTCCCAGGATGGATTCTGGGCAGAGAGCACCCATGAAGGGTGGGGCCTCTGGGCCCTCCATCCTCTGCTCCCCCTTCATATGGCTGCACAGTGTTCAACACCCCTCAGTATATGTCCTCCCTGCTGGAGCCCCAGGTCCCCAGAAACAGGGTGCCGTTGTCTCCCCGCCGGTGTCCCACGCTCCTCGCTTAGTGCTTGCAAGCAGGCACCTGCAGATGTGACTGGTGTCTGTCTCCCACCTTGAAAATGGGCCCATGTTAACTCCTCATGACCCAAACTGTCCCCGTCCCCACTCAAGAACACAGAGGTGATGTCAGGTGGCTGGATTGTCCTCACCTGTGTCTGTTTCCCCTTTCTTTACCTTCCCCCTCCCTCCCCCATTCTGTGAAAACTTTTTCTTCTCAGCTGAGTGCCCTCATCAACCCACCCTTTATCCCTACACTCTTAGGAAAGGGTTTGAAAAATAGAATCATGGGGCTAATGCTGAAAGGCCTCTGAAGCCCAGAGAGGTTCAGTGACTTCCCTAAGGTCACACAGCAGGTTACCATCAATCCCAGTCCACCCCAGCCCAGTGCTGGTTCCACTGGCTGCTGAGACCAGACTCTAGCCTTGCTTCCACCCACTCATGAAAGGTGTATGTTCATTGATGTGCAATGTAGTCGGTCAGGCCCCGTTCTAAGCTGGCCCCAGTTTACCAAACGCCACCTTCCTGGCCTCTCCAGAGTCCTGGCTACACTGCAGATTCCACAGCACCTCCTGATGTGCTGAGGAAGGAACCACTGATGGTGCAATTCCCAGCATAAGACTAAGGATGCAGAACTAAATATGGGCTCATGGGACTTCCTCTGGCCCCCAAAGTCACACTATATAGATTATGGATGATTTTTCCACTCAGAAAGTACACTCTGATCAGGTGACATTTTATTCCATCCTGGAAAGGACTGGCCTAGGTAATGCCGAACTCCTCGACACCACTTCAAAAGCCTTCCTTGAACTAGCCCCGCCTGTCATTCTCTTCATCTTCTCTTTACTTCATTCTTTATTAACTTACCATCTCTTCCAATGCTACGATGACCTCTCTCTGGTTTTCTACAGTCCTTTCCACTAGTTTGAGCTCCTTGATTTGGTTTGACAGTCTTATATTTATTCTTATATTTATTTGGAGATCTTATATTTATTGTAAGATAGGTAGAAGGAATAATACGAAGGCTAGACAAGATGGAGATGAGCATTTTGGAGGGCTTTCACTCATGTTTATCACTTACTCTCATAATTCCGCAAAGCTGAAGGGCATCCTCCTTACTTCAACCGGTGAATAGATGAGTCTCGGCCATAAACCCAGGGCGGCATGGCCCGTCAGAGAAGGGGACCGAGTTACACACCAGATTGGCTGACTCCATACCTCATTTGCCTTCCGTAGCATCTTCCGGCCCATTCTTTGTCTCTACACTGAACGTAGCTGATTTTTTTTTTTAATTTTTTATTTATTTATTATTTATTTATTATTTTTATTTATGGCTGTGTTGGGTCTTCGTTTCTGTGTGAGGGCTTTCTCCAGTTGCGGCGAGTGGGGGCCACTCTTCATTGCGGTGCGCAGGCCTCTCACTATCACGGCCTCTCTTGTTGCGGAGCAGAGGCTCCAGACGCTCAGGCTCAGTAGTTGTGGCTCACGGGCCTAGTTGCTCCGCGGCATGTGGGATCTTCCCAGACCAGGGCTCGAACCCGTGTCCCCTGCATTGGCAGGCAGATTCTCAACCACTGTGCCACCAGGGAAGCCCTGAATTTTTTAAATATAAATTTACTTATTTTATTTTATTTATTTATTTTTGGCTGCGTTGGGTCTTCGTTACTGCATGCGGGCTGTCTCTAGTTGCGGCAAGCGGGGGCTACTCTTCATTGCAGTGCGCGGGCTTCTCATTGCAGTGGCTTCTCTTGTTGTGGAGCACGGGCTCTAGGCATGCAGGCTCTAGAGCACAGGCTTGGTAGTTGTGGCGCACGGGCTTAGTTGCCCCGCTGCATGTGGGATCTTCCCAGACCAGGGCTCGAACCCGTGTCGCCTGCATTGGCAGGCAGATTCTTAACCACTGCGCCACCAGGGAAGCCCGATGTAGCTGATTTAATACGATTTTCACATGGATTCTCTTGTTTGCTAACACAGCACTGTGAGATAACTTGGGCAGGTGTTTTTATTATTTGCAAATGATAAGATTCAGAAAGGCTAAGTCACTGTCCTGGAGTGACACAGCTGGCACCAGGGAGCCATGAGGGGAAATAAAGGGATTTCCAGCACAAGGGTGATGGGGGTGTCAGCATCGTTTTCTAGGGTTTCCCATCAGACATTCTCTGCTCTGAAGCTACTCAGCCTGAAAAAAAAAAAAGCTGGGCCATGTCCCATCTGGGAATGAGGGCAGGAGGCACGTGGCTGCCACCAAACGCAGGGAAAATCCCAACGTCCAACACCCACCTCCTTCCTTCTAGAAGTTCCCGTTGTTAAACATTAATCTTTGGAGGATGAAACACCGAAATGCTGATATAATTATCCAATAAGTATTTTCTGTCATGCCAAGGTTTCTTTGATGAATAGCAAAGCTTCTGAGCTTTGTCCTTCAGTCTTGTTATTCCAAAAGGTGTTTGGTCTTTAGTAAAGTAAACACTGCAGGTCATTATTGCCAGACTTCTGTGTCTTGGCCTCCATAGTGAGCAATGAAGAGGAAAAAAACCCGAATTTAATAGAAACAGGAACTTTGAGCTTTTTTCTGTTTGTTTCTCTTTAAAGCTATATGTTTTTTCTGGCTTCATGACCATCTGTAGGGCCTTAATTGAATTATGGTGCATTTGTATAATGCAATATTCAGCTGCCATAACAAAATGAGAATGCTTTTGATGTAACGATGTGAAATGATTTCCAAGATACATCGTTAAAGAGAAAGAAGCAAGAGTGGCTAGCATGCTCCCACTGCATTGTTTTTAAAAAAGAGGTCAGTGACCACACGTGAGCACATTTGCTTATGCAGCCATCCAGCATCTCTCGATGGGTGCTCAAGACACTGATGATGTTAGCTGCACTCAAGAAGAAACTGAGTGGCTAATGGAAAGAATTTTTCCTTGTATACCCTTTCGGATCTTGTGATTTTTGAAATATGTGAACATATATGCAGAATTTTTAAAAATTTGTAAATTATGATCTTTTAAATTAAAATCTTTTTAAAAATTTATTATTATTTAAAAACAATTTTTTTGGCTGCATTGGGTCTTTGTTGCTGCGCGCGGGCTTTCTCCAGCTGCGGCCAGCGGGGGGTACTCTTCGTTGCGGTGCGCGGGCTTCTCACTGTGGTGGCTTCTCTTGTTGCAGAGCATGGGCTCTAGGCACGCGGGCTTCAGTAGTTGTGGCACACGGGCTTCAGTAGTCGTGGCCCTCGGGCTCTAGAGCGCAGGCTCAGTAGTTGTGGCGCATGGGCTTAGTTGCTCCACGGCTTGTGGGATCTTCCTGGACCAGGGCTCGAGCCCATGTCCCCTGCATTGGCAGGCGGATTCTTAACCACTGCGCCACCAGGGAAGTCCTAAATTATGTTTTTTTTAAAAATAAGGAATTTCTTTTAAAAGAAAACTTTTGCAGTTTATGATCCCTTCATATAAGCCCTGGAGAAGCCCTCCAGAAACATTGGATATTATTAGCTTGTGCCATCTTCAAAAAGCGGCAAGAATCCTCTGGCAGGTGGGACCAGTGAGGGCTGGCTGGGGCAACCAGGCACGCAGGGTGCCCTACATGTGGACCAGGTCCTGAGTGAGCCTTCATGTAATTGTCTAAGTCCCGCCTACAGTGCAGGTGAAATGGGATGGCATGGGATGAAGTGTCATTCTCTGCATGAGATCAATAGCAAACAAAATTTAGAGGGATTTGACAATACGAAGGGAATTTAAAATTACTCATTAAAGCCACCACATCATCTGCGTTGTCCACAGCTCCGCAGCCTCCACGTGACTACTGCTAACATTTTGGCCTGTTTCCTCCCATGTATTTCTATTTTCATATCCTGCACTTTTCACTTGACTGACTATCATCACCATTTCCTTATACCTTTACCGACAGGCTTGAACAGTGGCGTGATGGTTCGTCGTAGGACTTTACCGTCGGATAATTTCATTTTCACTTAAGCACCGCTCACTCCTGAGAACTCACAGTTGAGGTGGTACTTTGCGCATCTCTTGAAATCACCTTTGTGTTTTGCCCATGGGCTGACTTTCTTCCGTGCTTGGCAGGTCACTGATTGTGATTCCCACGGAATTTTTTCTCCCTCGCCTCAATGATACCTTAGCTTTCACGCCTACCAGTGGTCCTGAAGATGTAGGCTATTGCAGTGGCATTTTTGTTCTTGTTCCTTAAAATCCTGCCTAGAGCAAAACTCTTCCTCAGCCTGGTTAACCTGTGCCTGAAGAAGCTTATGCCAGCCCATGCCTGGTTCAAGCAGGGAAGTGCCTACTGTTAGTCAAGAAACTCCAGTTATTTGGAAAAGTTCCCTAAAGGTCTGGAATTCAGTTTTCATGCTTGGACATTCCAAGAAATCAGCACCCCGCCAGGCCCCAGGTTTTGCCACCACAAGACTCCTCTCAGATTGCACACTGCTAGAGGTTTGAGCCTATTTTTGTCGCAGAGAAAGTAGCACCCCATCTTCCACTGCCACCCCAGAGAGGCGGGGAAGCACAGAGGTCGTGAGCATGGGCTCCGGAGGCTGACTGCCTGGATTCTGGTGGCTCTGCCACTGACCAGCCGTTTGGGCAAGTTAGCTAACCTACCTGGGCCTCTACTCCTGCAAGAAGAAATTATAACAATATTGCCGTGTTGGGTTACTGTGAGGATTGAGTTAACAAATATAAACACGTACCCAGTGTCAGGCACACGGTAGTATTTGCTCAATTTTATTTATTTGTTCAATTCTATTTATTTATTTGGCAGTAGTAGGTTCATAGGTGCTCAGTAAACATTGGTGGAGTCGATGAGGATGTAGCATCAGTAAAAGTGGGAGCCCTATTTAGCAGGAAGGAGTCATTCTTGTTGGCTTCGCCCACCCCTACCTGAGCTCCAGGATTTACAGTGGACCGATATCCAAAAAATCTATCAACAAATACTGAGGTTGATTCACCGCTGACACTGGAAGAGGCAGTGCACCTCTATTCAGCTCTTCTCACAACTTTTGGAGGCAGTTAGGATTAGGCCTGGTGATGGTGTTTTGCTAATGCTCATGGTTATGAGTCGGGGATGGAAAAATGGTCCCTTCACACAGGATGGCCCCCAGAGCAAAGCCTGTGAAGGGGCAGAGCAAGACCCCAGTGCTCAGCTGGGCACGTTCACGCAGGCCCGTCTCTCCTGTTTCTCTTCTGCAGTGTCCTTCTCAGAGACACCAGTTAGACACACGCCAGGGCCTGGAGTGCAGGAACAGGGCGGGGGCTGGTGTTCCCCGCTCATTCCTCCATTCTCACCAGCCCTGCAGAGAAGCCAGATAGATGCCTTTCCTCACCTGCAAGGAAAAACAAGCCAGGCTTGTTAGAAGAAACAGTCGCTCTGTCATCTGCCCATGCCTCTGTAATCAGGGGGTCGTATCTATAGCCTTTTCCCTCTTCATAGCAAAGGGACTGTTTCCATACCCAGGAGTTTGATTTTCCTGGTGAGGGTCCTGACCTATCACTGGACCCGTCTCATTTCTGTGGACCTCCGATTTTCTGGATCCATACTTCTTAAATGAAGGCTCCACAAGTTAATTATGTCTTTTTTTTTTCAATTTTGTGACCATGTTCAGATGCTAATCTTGAAAAAAACAATGACAACAAAGGGTGAGCATATTCTGGTCCACCTGGATGGCTATCCAAAAACCTAGCCCTATCTTTGAACTTGGAGCCTGAATCTGAGTTGACGTTTGTGCTTAAGATTGCGGTGGTGCCAGTCTATTTTAATTGCTTCGGCCTAAAGAAGATATACAGATGTTGTTGCTCGTGCCAAGAAATGAAATAACTACAAAACAAGCTAGATGAACAAAGCTATCACAGCAGATTACTTAACCTGGGGAGAAATGGATGTGACGCACAGTGGGCTGAGGATAGGGACCAACAACACGTGAGCTTTGTAAGTGGCAAATGCTGTTACTACACAGTTGTACCATGTATCACCTTGAAGTTAATTTGAATCTTATTGATTTGTAGATTTAGAAAAGTTTTAATGTGTTTGGTTTTACAGTTATATAAGAACAACACCCGTAAAGAGTTTATACCAACTTTATATTGGCAAATATTTCAGCAATTTCCTTTCTAAAAAATTTTTATTGAAATATAGTTCATTTACAATGTTGTGTTAGTTTTACATGTACAGCAAAGTGTTTCAGTTATACATATACATATATGTATTCTTTTTGACATTCTCTTCCATTATGGGTTATTACAAGATACTGAGTAGAGTTCCCTGTGCTGTATACCGTAGGTCCTTGTTGGTGATCTATTTTACATATAGTAGTGGGTATTTGTTAATCCCAAATTCGTAATTTATCCCTCCCCGCCACCTTTCCCCTTTGGTAACCATATTTTTGTTTTCTATGTTTGTGAGTCTATTTCTGTTTTGTAAATAAGTTCATTTGTATCAGTTTTTTTTAGATTCCACGTGTAAGCGATATCATGATATTTGTCTTTCTCTGTCTGGCTTACTTCACTTAGTATGATAATCTCTACGTCCATCCATGTTGCTGCAAATGGCATTATTTCATTTTTTTGTGGCTGATTAATATTCCATTGTGTATATATACCACATCTTCTTTATCCTTAAGCAGTTTCATTTTAATGATCATTTAAGCTGACAGTGAGGGCTCATGAAAGCTTTTATTGGTTGTTGCTTTGTTTTTCTATGAAAAGTGTGGAGACTTTATATACAAGGACATATATTCATCTATGTGTGTATATAAATATGTGAATACTCACATAAACACATACATATATTCAGAGTCAGGTTTGAGAAATACTGTTCCAGATGATTATCAAATACATGTGTTTGGCTTTGGGTGAAGAGATAAGAAGGCAGAGAGGAAAGGGGGCAGGGGAGTAAAGTAAAAAGGATGTGAAGCAAAATGAGAAAGGGGAAGAGGCAGGAGGAAGGGTCTGGAAGTTTGATAGAGGAAGTGTTTGAAATATGAAAGTGTAGAGGATGGAAAAGCGTGGACGTTTGACTCATGTAGATCTGAGTTCAAATTCAAGTATCTGCTCCACTCCTTACAGTTGTTTGTTCCTGGATAAGTTATTTAAACTTGCTGAGCTTTATTTTCATTGGCTATAGACATGGGACGAAATACTAATATCTACCTTAAGGACTGCTGTGGAAAGTTAATGCAATGATGTATGTAAAGTATAGAGTAGGCACTCAGAGAATGCTAGTTTCATCCTGCTTCCCTCTATACTCAGTGGGTTAATCAATAAGGTTTATTTTTCTTTTTTCCCCTCTGAGCTTATTAAATATAACTGACATATAACATCGTATAAGTTTAAAGTGTTCAGTGTGATGATCTGATATATGTATATATTGCAAAATGTTTACCAAAATAAGGTTAGTTAACACATCCTTTACCCCACAAAATTACCATTTTGTTGTGGCTGTTATGGTGAGAACATTAATGCTCTACTCTTATACCAACTTTCAAGTATACAAGATTGAATAAGTTTTTATTAAATGTCTATAAAGTACAGAAGAAAAAGTTATGAATGAGAGGTGATATCACAGGCATTAAAAAAGCCTGAAGAGTTCTCTACCATTGGTAGCTTTCACCTTGAGCCCTGATTGTCTGTATAAGGGAGTCATTTTAAAGTAATCATCTCCAGTTTTTTTTTTTTTTTTTTGACTGCACATCTTGCATTATTCTGGATAAAGTTCTGGCTTCTGTAACAAATATCTAAAGATAATATAACATTTTTGTCTCTCTTGTAATAGTCCAAGCATAAGCAACCCGAAGTTTAAAATTTTATTTATTTATTAATTTATTATTTTTTGGCTGCACCACTCAGCATGCGGGATCTTAGTTCCCCTACCAGGGAACAAACCTGCGCCCCCTGCGGTGGAAATGCAGAGTCTTAACCACTGGACCTCCAGGGAAGTCCCAGCAACCCGAAGTTTATATGGTGGCTAAATGGGTTGGGGGTCAAGCTTCCTTGTAACTTGTTGCTCTATCTTTCTGAAACATGGCTTCTAACCTTGAGTCCCAAATGGCTGCTCTAGCTCCCACCATCATGTCTGTATCCCAGCCAGCAAGAAGGAAAGAGGAAGGGCACACTCCTTTCCTTTTAAGATCATGATCTGAAGGTTGCACACATCACTGTGGTTCATATTCAGTTGGCCTGAGCCGTCACATGGCCACATCTAGCTACAAGAGAAGGTGACAAATGTGGTCTTGCGTTTGGTGGCTATACTCCCAGTTAGTACTTGGGGTGTTATCAAACAAGGAGAGAAAAGTATTCTGTGTGTTTGAGGAGGGGGGAGGATTAGCTGTGTCTGATGCACCTTATCATTACCATTTTTGAGTATACACTCTACGGGTGAATTTATGTATATTATGTATATAAAATTGCATAGAAATAAGTGTGTATTAATACACTGCATACATACATTTTTAAACATGCCCAAAAAGAAATTTTAAGAAGATGAGTAAAAATATATTAGAAGTTCTAAATTTTTCCCTGTAGCCCAAAGGAACATCTTGTTCACTTTGGAGACTACTAGTCTATATAATGCCAATCGATTACACTTTTTTAAAGCTGAATTGTCTTTTTTTTTTCATATTATATACAAAGTTAAAAGCAATGTGGAAATACTGAGAAAATGTAAATATGCCCGGTTTTAAGCCTTACTTTATTTATTTATCTCTTTAAGAAAGATGTTTTGAGCATCAGCTATGTTCAGTCACTGTGTTAAATGCCGGGGAGCAGAGATGCACTCTCTGTGCCTAATGCATTCTTGGGGTAGTAAGAGAGAGGAGAGATTATTATAATCCAGTGTAGTAAGGGCTATCTTTGAGGTTTAAAGGCTCAGCACGAGAGTGAGGGGTTGGCGGGAGCTTCATAAAGGGAACAGTGTTGAGCTAGGTGAGTCTTGAGTGAGTCTGACTACAAGAGGAGGGGCAGAAGTATGTCTCTAGGAGGCTGAATAGATTGATGAAAGTAGAAGGCATGCAATAGCCCACCATTTTCCCTGATTTAGGGACCTGAGTCCCAGCTACAGACTCCATCTCAAGCAAGCCCTGGGGGCAGTGCATTTCAATGTGCCTTTTTGCATCTCCTTTCTTGGTCCTGCCTCCATCCCTGTTCCCATCCCAGGCATGGTGTGGCCTCATGGTGACCACATCTATGCTCCACCAAGACCTGTGTTCTCAGAGAATGCTCAGTGCTCCAAATTATCCTTTTTGCCCTTGTTAAAAGCCAGTTTACTTCCAGGCCATCAATCTCAGAGAGAGGCCACTAAGGTGTAAGCAACATGCAGCAACTAGATCGTCATCTCTCTGGCATTTTATTAGTGTCCTTGAAAGGTAATGCCATCCATCACAGGGATGAATTCTTACAATGTAGCCTATTGCAGTCATTTGAAAGCATTTGGGGGACAGTCAGAGATTGCCTCAAGAACCTAGAATCTCACCTTTATTTAGCCTTCACCAGCCTCCAAAACCCATTTCCCTGTATTTACCTCATGGTAGAACGTCTTCCTGTTTCCTCACGTGCTCCTGGTCCTTGTAGTTTGTTCAGGTGCTTGGAACCTACCAGACCAGAGTACAAACCCACTGTAAAAATCCAAGATGGAGCTAGGAAAATGCACAGAGACTCCTAAGAGTGTTGAGATGTCCCAAGGCGAAGCAAAGCTCTGCAAACCATCATCCATTTTATGTCATTTCCCTGCCCTGATTTAAAGTGATGTGAGGGATTTATGTTGTCATTGACCTTACAGGTCCCTAGTGCTTAGGGAGCACTTTTCCTCTTCAGCCGGGCAGGTGTGAGCAGAGAAGAAGGGAAAGTGCAGAAGGACCATATTATACTTTCTGGGTGCTTTACAACAAGAGTTAACCTGAAAAGTTTCCATCATAGGACATCGCATGTGATGGGAGCTGGACGGACAAGCCACAGACCTCTGTCTTCTTCCAGGCAGGTCATAAGCTTGTACTTCCTTGTCTTCTTTGAGGTGAGATGTGGCCATGTAACTTGCTTGGGTTAGTAAAAGATGAGTAGAAATGCCATGTCACTTCCAGGAGGAAGCTTTTTTTCCCCCTCCATGTTCAATAGTGCATTTTATTGTTGTAATTTCCCTGCTACTTAAAAAAATATTATTATTAGTGATCCAAGTAATTTTTTTTTAATAAATCTCAGGCATATGTAACTGAAACAATTATTATTATTATTTTTAAATTTTTATTTATTTATTTATTTATTTATGGCTGTGTTGGGTCTTCGTTTCTGTGCGAGGGCTTTCTCTAGTTGCGGCGAGCGGGGGCCACTCTTCATCGCGGTGCGCGGGCCTGTCATTATCGCGGCCTCTCTTGTTGCGGAGCACAGGCTCCAGACGCGCAGGCTCAGTAATTGTGGCTCACGGGCCTAGTTGCTCCGCGGCATGTGGGATCCTCCCAGACCAGGGCTCGAACCCGTGTCCCCTGCATTGGCAGGCAGACTCTCAACCACTGCGCCACCAGGGAAGCCCCCAAGTAACTTTTGAATACAATACTTTCAGACTCAGGGTAAAAAGAACTATAAACAAATTCTAAACTGTATTTAGTAGGTCTGATGTTCACAGTGGTATAGGTTAGCAATGTTAAAATGACTTTCTGTGTGATCTAGGAGTAAATGAATGAGTAAATATACTGAGAATAATGAGAACTGGGTTTTTCACTGTTAAGAGAAGGGAGTTATAAATATGGAAAGGAGAACGACTAGAATGTATAGATAGAGACATATGGATATAGATATAAACGTAGAGGTACTTGTATATGTATGTGTACGTTCTTTTTTTTTTCCTAGCTCTGTCTGCTAAAAGGGCCGTTGTAACAATGAACACAGTTTGTTCTCAGATCTTGTTTTCTAAAAACCATTCCTCACTTAAAGGTTCCAGAGATCCTTAGAGAAATGGCTGATTCTCTCAGGAGAATGCACCAGGGCAGGGGCAGGCCAGGAGGAAGCCTTAAGAGCCTGTGTATTAACTGGCTCCTTTGCTTCTCTCTTCTGTAACGATGGTGGAAACTCAGCTTAAGGCAGAACATCTGTCGGCCTGGGACCTTGAGTGACTACAATGAACAGGGTGCCCCCTGCAAACTCTCACAGAACAGGAAACCTGGACTAGAAATAAGCTTTTGTTGTGTGAAGCCACTAAGATTTGGGGCCAGCTAATGCAGCATAACCTGGCTTATCTGATGTACCTGTGTTGTTGCACATATTACTCAGTAAATTTGTGTGTTAGTTTTAAATCTCTTGGTTTCAAGTAATGGAAATCAACTTGAATTAACAAACATTAAAAGAGAGCTATGATATGGGATTCAGGGCATGTCCTAGAATCCATAAGCAGGAATGTAGCTAGGCCTCAGGAAGGCAGCAGTACCAGGAGTCTCAGAGACTGAAAATTCTCCCCCATATCTATATGAATAGAACCCCACAATTGTAGCTGGGCACATGGACACCCAGAATAAAAATTGCATTTTCTAGTCATCCTTGCAGCTCAGTGAAACTAACTTCTAACTAATGAGTAGAAGTGATATTCACCTTTGGGGCTCTTTGAAGAGGAAGAACATGTCCCATTTTGCTACTTTCTCTCTTCCTACTGGTTGGAATGCCAATGCAATGGCAGGAGTTGGAGCAGCCATTTTGAACCATGAGTGGAAAGCTACATATTGAGGATGGATAAGTAACTAGATAAAAGAATCTGAGTCTCCCACATCATTTAGATCCCACATGAGGCCTGGAATGCCTATTCAGTTTTGTTTTGTTTTGTTTTTGTGAGAGAGAAATAAACTTCTATCTCTTTTAAACCACTATATATTTCAACTCTTTTATAGAGCAGCCTAACTTGTATCCTTGTTAACACACTGTGATCTGGAAAGATGCCTGCACATTCTCTCTGTCTTTCCTGTGCTTCTTTCTGTTCCCCTCTGTGTGTCTGCTTCATTCTTTTTCTGTGGATCAGTTTTCTCTGCTTTCTAGTCTCTTTATAGAAATCATGGCTTCCTCCAAGATGTACCATGTTTATTTATGGAACAAACATTGAACAACAATTCCGTGCTGAGAACTGTGATAAGCACTAACAATAAATAGAACAGATCCTTTATTCATGGAGCTTACAGACTACAGGGAACAGAGAGTAGAGGTTGAAATAAACATGAAAGAGAGACAAACAGAGTATGAGTATCATGGCATTTGGAAATATGAAAGAACTTTATTAAGGCTGAAGTAAAGAGAGATGATGAAAATGGAAACATAGGCAGAGTCTAGAATAAGGAAGCTTACAAGCTGTATTAAGGACTTTGGCATAATATAGAACAGTTATTTTCAGAGTGGAGAAGAAGATCCACTGGGGTATGGGAAAAAAATATTAGAACTATCATCAGTATTTTTTTTTTTTTTTGCTGTTCTAATCCATCATTTATTTTTTTTATCTGTATTTGCATCTCATTCTTTTAAAATTTGTCTGAGTCTTTATAATGTATGTAATTGATTAGTACAATAGCACATGTTTATAACTTATATATAATTAATCAGGGAAGGGTTTGAAGCCACAGGTGGCATGATCAAGTCTGCCATTTAGAAAGGATACCAAGGCTGCAGTGTTGAAAACCAGTTTGGTGTAAAGCAAGATTATAGGCAGGGAAACGGATCAGGAAGCTGCAGCAGAAGGGCTGAGAGATTACGAAGGCTTGAACTGGTTGGTAGCCAGGCAGACTGGAGAAATACTTTTAGGATCTGGTGACTTATTGACTGTGGGCTTGGAGGAGAGAGGGAAACAAAAGATGGTACTGAGGATTCTGCTCTTGGTATCAGGATGAATGGTGGACCTGTTTACTGCAATTTTAGGCAAGATAAGGTCAGAAATTGTTCTTAAATTGGGGGCCATGGAAGTTATTGGTGAAAATGACTAAATGAGTGAGAGTTCCAGTGTGAGAGTGTGGGCCGGAATGCAGTGTGCTGAGGACTGAATAAAGGTGAGGAAATAGAAACCCCCTACTTTGGATAACTTATTCAAGACGTTTAGTTGTGAATGTGATGATAGAGAGAACAGGGGCGATTTTCCTTTGTTTTTCAGGTGGGAAATGTTTTCTTTCACCTCGTAAGGAATCTATTCTCTCCCCTTTATTCTCTCAGACACACACCCGTCCTCTTCATTCTCTTCACCATTCCTTGTCCCATTCCTCTGTTACTTTAAGGAAAGCACTCAGTTTTACTCAGTTAAAAGCTAATTGTAATCGTAGATGGCACATGTAAAAGTAATGATGGTGATGGAGCTGCAGAAAGGAGAAAGAAGTTTCTAGGTAGTATTAGATAAGGAAGCAAGGCAGACAATCTCTAAGACCTTCGGGAGTTCCCAGAAGCTTCCTTCAGACACACCTAAGATTTCTGTCTGCTCATCCTTTTTTTTTTAGTTGGCCCTGAAAATCATTAAATATCATTTGCTATTTTTAAAAACTGTCTTGCTTAATATCATGGCAGTGGTGTTTGGGGCTTTTTTGTTTTGTTTTACCTTTTTTTTGCCCAGTATTTTGGCCCCGTGAAGGCTTTTGAGGGCCAATCTAGGAAGTAAACTCCAGTAACAATCTCCTTCCTAAGGGAAAAAAGTATTTCCAGGTGTTGCTTTATAGAAGCCAGCTTGAGGGGTTTGAGTTCTCGGCTTGCCAGGCCTTTGGGGGCACAGAGGGGCCCACTGAGGGCACGGCGCCTTCCTTGGTTTCTTCTGGGCCGGAAGTGACCCTGACTCGGGGGTGCGGGGAGAGGAGGAGAGGGCCACTCTAACCAAGAACATTTGTTAAACGTGCACCCAGGCTCAGGCCCATCTTTGCATAGGAAGATAGACAGGAAGACGATGGACCCACGTGGGAAGTTCAGGTTAAATCCGGGGAGGCCCCTGGGGGCCCAAGCAGCCCTACCGGCGGGCAAAATCCTTGCCCGGCCCAACGCTGGCCTCCACTGGACAGTTCTAGCCTCCCGTGACCTCCCTCTGCCCTCAGCCTTGAAACTGGGTCGCACTGGGCAGGGGCTCAAAGCCTCCCCCGACTCCCCTCCTGATCAAATGCAGCCCATAAATAACGTCCTGAGGGCCCTTCCCTCTCCCCCGCCGCCCTTGCCTCCGCCGCTTTCTCTACCACTCCCCAACCCCCCAGGACCTGGGTCTGCGCCCCAGGCCGGCTGCTCTCACCGCAGAGGAGAAAGAGCGAAACCGCGCGAGCGGCGGGCGCGGCGCGGCCGGGCGCCCCTCCCCGCCTCTCCCCGGCGTCCTCCCCCCTCCCGGGCGTTTGTATAGTTGACACCTGCAGCACGGGCGGCCGCCGGGGCTTGCCGACACAAGGCGCTGGTACCTGAGCCCTTGACTGGTAATGCACCATAAACGGCTCCTTTCAGGCCCTTTCAGAGCGGGAGCGCGGAGGTCACCGTGTCGACAAACCCCTCTGTGTCCGCCCCGTCTCCCGGGCCCCGGGTGCCCGGGCCTCCAGCCGCAGAGCCCGCCGGTCCGTGGGAATTGCAACACTTGTGCCGCGGCTCGGCCGGCGGGGAGGGCGGGGGAGGGAGACCACCCGGCCCTCCCCGGGCCCGGCCTCCCCAGCCCTCCCCACGCTCGTTCACAGAGCGCAGCGAGTGGAACGAATGGGTGCCGGCGTCCTCGGACGCTCGCGGAAATCAAATGACGAGGCAGGAGGGGCTCCCGCCCCGCGGCCGACGCCTACTCTCCCCCCCCACGAAAGGTACCCAGCGTGCATCCGGCAGAACTGGGCCTCCCTCGCCCCCCGCCCCCGCTGCAGGCCTTGCGCGTCCCGCAGCCAAAGGCCTGGATCCCGGGGGCACGATCCCTTTGGGGGGGTTGGAGGGTGAGGGTGGTACCTGTGACTCCGGTGGCCTAGAGTATGCGACCCAGGCTGATGCTGTCCACTGACGTGCGTATTTGGAGCCAGCTCGGGCGCCCGAGCCCTGTTGCAAAGGGAGTGTCACTGGCCGCGGTGGCGAGGCAACCATTCGCCGTCTCCCAGGCCCAACTTTGCGCCCTGAGCTTAGCGGACGCGGCGCTGAGACGCAAAGGCGGATAAAGGGGGCAAGTGTCTCCAGTGTTTCCCCAAAACATAGTCCGATATTTCTCCGAAATGGGAGTGGAGTGGGGGATGACATGTCACGGAGAGGACACTCACTCGCAAGACAGCTAGGGCCACCTGTCTTGCCAGCCAAGTTTCCATTTCCCCTGCTGGCGATGGGGACAGAGAGGCGGGAAGGGGTCGCAGGCGCCCGAGAGCTGCTCGCGGCCGGGGACCAACGGCGCCGCTGGCCAAGGTCACCCAAGCCCAGCAAGCGAGGCTTCCAACGCCTGGAGAGCCTGCCGGAGGGCAGAGGGACGGCGGCGGCGCGGGAGGAAGCGCGCGGCCCGAGGCCGGTGCTCAGGCCCCGGGCGCCCCCTCCCGGGGCCGCAGGGAACCGGGATTACCTGGGGAGCCTGGCTTTGTCGGCCGCGCTGGCTGTCCGCGGCTCCAGAACTAATTAAACGCCTCTTTTGGCGGAGGGAAGCCTCGCGTCCGGCTGGGGTGGGGGCGGCCTGTGGGCACGGGAATAATCAGCCCCATTCTTGCGCTTCCACAAAACCCGCGGCGCAGCGAGAAGTGAACAGCGGCCGCCTGAATGGCAGTTTCAAAAGGCGACACCTGCAAGCGCGGCCGGTTGTGAATTGAATGGAGTCAAACGCGGCGGCCGCTCGTACCTGAGCCGCGAGCTATTAGTGTCAGGCGCGCCCGGTCGCCGGGCAGGGAAGCGCGCGGCCCGGCCTCCCGAGCTGAATGCTACAAGCTGCGGCGCGGCCGCTCCATGGGAATGTCGCCACTTGTGCTGCTCGCGGTCGGGAGGGGGTGCGCCGCCCTTTCAGAGACAGACACAATTAGGCAAAATGTTCAATGAACATTATAAATGATGTGCGATCGCTCTGCAGATTGCCTGGCAAATCAAATTATATGGTCGCTCGCGGGCGATTTCCATGTGCTTTTAAAACTTAAACAGGTATTCGCTGATTTAAAAAAAAAAAAAAAAAAGGCCGACTCAGGGGTTCCGGAAAATACTACTGAAAGACTTGGTGTTGAATATTCACACGTCCCCTTTGTTAGAGATTGACTTCACAATGGGCTTAGGGAGGGGGCGCGTTTGGATGAGACACATTTTTTACTGTCTTACATACTGCAGAGGAAGGCACCAGAAGTTCGCATCTATTACAACTCACAATTACAGTGGGACCCTCTTTTTCTTTTAAGACTAAAATTCTTATAATGAATGACTTGAAAGCTACTGTCATTCTAATCAGATGGAAGAAACATTCTAATCAGATGGAAGCTGGCCCGGTGCGCTTGGGGAGGGGTGGGGAGAGACCCACGCTTCTCCCTGGCACTGAGTGCTAACTCAGGAGGGAGCTGGCTGGGGGAAGCCGGGGCTCCGCGCTCCGCACAGCCCAGGATCTGGGCCTGGGGCGCAGCTGGAGGCTCTCTGGCTGCGCTCCGGGACGAGCAGCGCGCCGGGCGAGCAGAAGAGAGCCGAGCCCTGTGCAGTGCGCCCAGGGCGGCTCCAGCAGCGGCAACGGAACGGGCGTCCCGGACACCCCGGGCACCCTCGCTCCGTCCCAGTTTGGCCCTGCGCTCTGCGGCTGGCGACTCTGGAGAAGGGGCAGCTGGAGGCGCCCAGATTGCACGGACCCCCGCCGAGGCCGGGAGCCACGCCGCAGGCGAGGGGCTGTCACCGAGGAAGAGTTGAGTCGATTTTAGCTTCTGAAAAAGGAGGCAAGGAAGCGGCAGCAATACGCTGCCTCACGTCCCTGCCGACTTCCCTCTCATTTTCGATTTTCTACTCTTTTGGTTTTCAGATAATTGGGCCAGAGGGAGGGGTGCACAACCCGGAAGCTGGTGACAGTTGGCAAATATGTGTATGTATCTTGCTGGGGAAGGACCAGCAGAAAGGAGACTGGAAATCTGGCTTTTTTGGTTCGTCTTTGTCACTGTGTTATCTTGGGCAAGTAGCTTAATCTCGGCCTCAGCTTCCTCATCTGTGAAGTGGGAATAGTGTTACCAATGTCTGATATGTTTGCCTTACAGGATTTGTATTACTTTAGTTGGGAAGGGCAGTCTTTATGGTGGGTTGTTATTGTTTGTTTGCCTTAGAGTCAAGAGCTATACACAAACCCCAGGCATAAAACGCTCTTAGAAGCACAAATCTCAGAAAACCAGAGTCCTGAGCCCTTGTGCTCCTCACGCATCTCCCCTGCCTGTGCTGGCGCAGGAGTCACTACTTGCTGGGGCAGGAGGCAAAGAAGGCTTTCCCCAACTGCTTCTCTGTAAGAAGGGGTGCTGAGAGTGACAAGGGCAGAGCTCAGCCAACGTGCAGCCCATCTGGCAACGCGCGCGGGTGTGTTTGTGTATGTGTGTGTTGGGGGGGGGTTGCGTGGGCGCCTGTGTTCGGAAGGGGTAGGTCTCCAATAAACGGGCCATTTTCATCTCTCGTTGTCAAAAGCTTTTCTGCTGGCACCGGTGACCACTCCATGAAGAGCCATTTATGAAGCTCATTTCAAGAATTAAGAAGGCATGTTTCACTGAGAAAGAGCATTTCTTTATTGTAGTTCTGGGTGTGAGAGTTCCGGAATGGGGAAGGTAAAGGGATCCCAGAAGAGCCAGGTGCGCTGGCCTTGGTGCTGAAGGTAACGGCCCGGCCTGCCGAGGCAACCTCCCTCAGATCAAGGGCCATTGTCAGGGGCTGCTCAAAGAAACGTATCAACACCCTCTTAATACCTCCCTTTCAGAGTGCGAGCTTCTTTCGTGTGTGTGTGTGTGTGTGTGTGTGTGTGTGTGTGTGTGTGCATCTGTAAAATGGGAATCGCATGTTAACGTACAGTGACTGGAACATAAACAAGCGCTCAATACATTTTAGTTAATACATTTCAGTTAATTGAATGGATATTTGGACACCTTTCTCTCAGTCCCTTCCATGAGTTACTCATTAAATTCAGTGTGGGAAGTTTTTGCTAAGTAATAGTCTTAGGATGTCTTAAAGGTACATGAATTCTTTCTAGCTTTCTTTGCACTGGATTTAATTATTATTGTGGGAAAGTTTGGACAGAGAGCAAAATTTATCAAAGCCAAGACTTGTTCACCCAACACTCTACTTTTGAATGGTAATTCGGTTCTGTACTCTCTCTGGGCCCAGAATATGGTGATTCCATCTCAGGAAAAGAGATGACAACTGGGACAGAGTGATCTTGGAAAGGTACATGTGGCTTTAATTAGTGAATTTTTTCTGAGGTCTCTGAAAAAACTCACTTTGTACTGAGTTAAACCAGTGATTAAGGCTTCATGCATGTCATTTTTGGGGAATATTTTCCTTGGGCTAAAACATGGTCAGAAAACTAAGAACCAATATTTCTGTTCACTTTTCTGTCACAAGATCTATTCAACCATTAAAAATCAATTTCTACAACGTGCTCATTCAAAATAGATATCAAGTAGCATGTGCAAATATGTACACTTTAATAAGATAAGAAAATAAGCAAATGTGAATATTTGGGGTAAAGGTAGGAAAAATAAGATGTAATTGGGATTAAGTTCTGTATACTTGCTATAGGTGGTCTCAAGTTTTGGCTCCAAACTTCCCAGCAGCCAATACAAAGAAGAAATGCAATAAATTTCACGATTAACAGAAAAACAGCTATTTAAGATACTGACATCTGAGAGAATTTCTTCCATGTGTCCCCATAAAATGATGATGTATTGAATGGTGACCTCAACAATGTCCCTAAAGCAGATAGATTTGGGCTGTGAGGGCTGGATTCTCTTTGTGCTGCTCAGCGTAGCCCTGCACTATCCCCTTTGTCTGAGTAAGGATAAAAGTACTGAGAAAGGGACCCAGCAGATGCCATGCTTACACACACTTTTTTTTTTTTTTTAAAGAAGGTTTTGTAGCATGAATCCTGCTGAAGGAGAGGTTTTTTATTTTTTTATTTATTTTTAAATTTTTATTTATTTATTTATTTATGGCTGTGTTGGGTCCCCGTTTCTGTGCGAGGGCTTTCTCTAGTTGCGGCGAGCAGGGCCCACTCTTCATCGCGGTGCGCGGGCCTCTCACCATCGCGGCCTCTCTTGTTGCGGAGCACAAGCTCCAGATGCACAGGCTCAGTAATTGTGGCTCACGGGCCCAGTTGCTCCGCGGCATGTGGGATCTTCCCAGACCACGGCTCGAACCTGTGTCCCCTGCATTGGCAGGCAGATTCTCAACCACTGAGCCACCAGGGAAGCCCTACGCACACTTTTAATGGGATGTTGGCAAACCATCCTGGGAGTCCTTACGGTACAGTTGTTGCAGCTTCTGAAAGATTTGCCAAAATACTCTGGGTACCCAGCCTGGCATCTAAGGTAAGATCAATAGCAGGGCTGCCCTTGGAAAAGAGGTGTTTGTGCTGGAACCCTTGAAGCCGTCTCTGGCTTCCAGCTTTAGTGCCTATAAAAATAATCTGTTTAAACTTAATATTCCTAGGCCCCTGAGATTCTGATTCAGTACGTCTGGGTAGCCTCAGATATGCATAAGGTCTGAGGCTACCCAGACCTACTAAATATGTGTGTACATGTGTGTGTGTGTGTGTGTGTGTATATATGTATATATATGTATGTATATATATGTATGTATGTATATATATATTTATATGTATGTATGTGTATATATATATATATATATATATATATATATATATATATATATATATTTACAGTCAGGTATGCAGTGAGATCACCAAAATCATTTTTGTTTCCTCTGGGATGGAGCTAAACTACAGTTCCCACCCTCTCTCACAGCTGTGTGGGACTGGGTAATTGAGTCGTGACCAATAGAATGTCAGCAAAATGATGTAGATCACTTCTGGCACTGGTACTTAAAACTACTCTTTTTTTTTTTTTTTTTGGCTGTGCCACTTGGCTTGTGGGATCTTAGTTCCCTGACTAGGGATTGAACCCAGACCCACGGCAGTGAAAGTGTGGAGTCCTAACCGCTGGACCTCCAAGGAATTCCCCTAAAACCACTCTTGAGTCCTCTATGTTAGCTTTCCCCCATCTTGTTGTCTGCCAACTGGATACAGAGGATCTGGCAGAGGACTCTGTGGCCCTGGATGATGGCAGCGACATTAGGTGGAAAGAACCACAGCCGCTGGGTGGGAAGACCATCATTTACAACATGCTAACACACACTGAAATATGAAATGAGCAATAATTACATCTTCATGCTGTTAAGCCACTGAGTTTGGGACACTGTTTATTACAGCTTCTAGCTTTACTTGCCCTAATATACCAGGTTGCTTCTAAAAATGTCCCATAACCACATTTGGAGAAACACTACCCTAAACAAAACATCATCTCATTTATGCTCACGCATATTCCTTCAAATTTGACATTCATATTCTCATTTTACATTGAAGACGCTAAAACTTTGTTGGAATTGTTGCTCTAAGCATTTAGAAACTTACAGGTGAGTTTACAGCTCCACTGTTTTAAGGAATCTTGCTGGGTGATCAAAGTACCCCTGAGCTGTGCATCTCAGTGGGAAGATAAAAGTGCGTGAACCCAAGGTTAGTGGCGTCCATGGACTTGGAGCAGCGATTTGGGGAAATCAACAGATCAGCTGACCTGGTTCTGGGAGGAGCTATTCTAAATGGACCTAAGATGTGTCTGTTTGGATTTGATAACTTCCTTGAACTCCGATCCTGGAAAAGGGACGTGTTGTGTATAAAGAGCCTTAGGAAGGCATTATTTTTGGCTCTTGAAAATCCATTTCTAGAGATCAATTCTAAGGAAATAATTTGAAATAGGCTGTACAGAAAAAGCTCTGCCATGACACTGCCTATAGCTAGAAAAAGAGGAAATTACTTAAATATTGTTCAAGTTGATATGTCCTTTAATGATGCACCATTAAGTGAAATACATGGTCATTAAAATAATTACATGAGCGTTTGTAAGAACTTTGAAAATGCTTACAGGATAATGTTAAGTGAAAGATATTAAAATATAGATTTGAATAAATCTGGCTATCTATCATGAAAAATAAAAACATCAAAAACTAGTCATGGGGCTTCCCTGGTGGCGCAGTGGTTGAGAATCTGCCTGCCAATGCAGGGGACACGGGTTCGAGCCCTGGTCTGGGAAGATCCCACATGCCATGGAGCAACTAGCCCCGTGAGCCACAACTACTGAGCCTGCGCGTCTGGAGCCTGTGCTCCGCAACAAGAGAGGCCGCGATAGTGAGAGGCCCGCGCACTGCGATGAAGAGTGGCCCCTGCTCGCCGCAACTAGAGAAAGCCCTCGCACAGAAACGAAGACCCAACAAAGCCATAAATAAATAAATAAATAATTAAAAAAAAAAAAAAAACTAGTCATGGAGAAAAGATTGGAAAGAAATATACCAAAGTATTAACAGTATTTGCTTTGGGAGAAAGAATTTAGTGGTGATTTTTTCCCACTTATCTGATGTTTTTCAAATGTTCTTTTATGCTCATGAATATGTTTTATCATGGAAATTCATAAAGTAAGAAAATTTCAAATGCAAGGAATTTGTTTTTAGGGAAATAGTTCAGAATTTACATTTCAAAATTTTCTTCTTAAAAGTGTGAAACATAGCACACAGACAGAAAAATGTGTAAAATACACAACTCAAGGATTTGGCACGACAAGCACCCATGTGATCACCACCAAGGTGAAGAAATAGAGCATGGCCAGTCCCCCAGAAGCCCCTCTCATGTCCCCTCCCAATCACCAACCCCTTCCTCACCCCCAGGAGTAATGAATATTAAACTTCTGTGGTAACTACTTCCTTTTCTTTAGAATTTTGTCTCCTAAGTATGAATCCTTAAATGCTATGATTTCAGCTGCTTTTTGAACGTTATGTAAATGGAATCAGAGAACATTCCTTTGCACCTGCTCTCTTTTTCTTTCAACACTATGAGTGTGCACATCATCCACTGTGCTGCGTTCATTGCTCCGTAGTATTGCATTGTAGGAATACACTGCTCTTTATAGCATTCTCCTATAGACGGTTCCAGTTTGCACTGTTAGGAACAACGCCGCTATGAGCACTCTTGTACGTGTCTCTTAGTGCACATGTGCGGACATTTCTTTGAGTGTAAACCTAGAAATGGAACTTCTGGATCATGGGGTATGCGTATCTTTAACTTCAGGCGGTAACTCCAAACTATTTTTCACAGTGGTTCTAACAGTTTATACTCCCAGGAGCAGGAAGCACGTGCTTTAACTCTTTTTGAAGTGGGAGGGTATGGTCCAGAAAAGGAGATTCCAGGCAATTTGTTTTCAGTCCCTTCCTTCCCAGGGACAGACTGGGGAAAGCCTCTGTATCAGATTTTGGAGTCTCCAAGGCCCACCATGGATGCCTCCATTGCTATACACTCAGCAGACCAGAATCTAAGCTGACCTTGAAGTAAACCTACCAGTACAATGAAAAAAAATCTTCCACTCATAGAGCTGAAAGGCACTCAGAAATAACACTGGGGTGAAAGGAGTTAGATAACTGAGGTGTAAATTTCAGGATCTAAATGGATCACACAAATGAAATCTTTTTCAGTAGTTCTCAATCTGGGGCCTTTAGGAAGCCATAGAGGTGATAATGGGGCTTCACCAAGTATTTTAAATATTAAATAAAAACTTAGAGAAACCAACCATTTACTGAGGATTGGACTGGGCAGGATTTCTAAAGCTTCCTGGCTTTGCTTTCATCTGGAATTCACTGAAATCATAGTGAGAGCTCTGGCTACTTCATGCTCATTACAAGCTTTGGTTGGAAGTCATATGTTTCTCTGATGAATAAAAATAGAGAAAAATTAATTCATGCATAATCTCTTAAACCTTGGGGCCATGAGGTCTGTGGTGATGAAGAGGTTGGGAAGCATGGAAGGGTTGATCAGGCAGAACATGGGTGCTCTTGGCAACCCCTGAACACGCCCACAACTGCTGGCTCCAATAACTCCTTGGCCATCCTTACTTCCTGGAGCAGGCTCACACGGAGGTTCGCACGTGTGACGACCATTTTTACCTATACTTGCAGGGCATAGGGTCTTAGCATTTGGCTGGCATGTTCCATCAGAGTACAAGAAAAATCATGGAGATAGCACGCACCACCTCTGTCAGAAATACATCTTGGGAGGGAGAATGGATGTCACCAGATGATAAGTGGGAAGACTGTATTCATTTTCTGTGGCTGTCATTCAAATCACCACAAACTTGGTGGCTTAAAACAATACAAATCTATTGTCTTACAATCTGTAGGTTGAAAGTCTGACATAGGTCTCACTGGACTAAATCAAGGTGTCAGCAGGGCTGCATTCCTTCTGGAGGCTCTACGGGGGAATCCGGTTCCTTGCCTTTTCGGGCTTCTGGAGGCTCCCACATTCCTTGGCTTGTTGCCCTCCTTCCTCCATCTTCAAAGCCAGTGACATGGGACCTCTCTGGCCAGTTTTTCCGTTGTCACACCTCCTTCTGCCTCCTTTTTCCATGTTTAAGAACCCTGTGGTCACGTAGGGCCCTCCAGCATCATCTCTTTTTTAAAAAAATTTTTTTTGGAGTATAGTTGCTTTACAATGTTGTGTTAGTTTCTGCTGTACAGCAAAGTGAATCAGCTATACGTATACATATATCCACTCTTTTTTGGATTTCCTTCCCATTTAGGTCACCACAGAGCATTGAGTAGAGGTCCCTGTGCTATACAGTATGTTCTCATTAGTTATCGATTTTATACATAGTATCAATAGTGTATATATGTCAATCCCAATCTCCCAATTCATCCCACCACCACCCCTTTCCCCCTTGGTATCCATATGTTTGTTCTCTACATCTGTGTCTCTATTTCTGCTTTGCAAATAAGATCATCTATACCACTTTTCTAGATTCCACATATACGATATTTGTTTTTCTCTTTCTGACTTACTTCACTCTGTATGACAGTCTCTAGGTCCATCCACATCTCTGCAAATGACCCAATTTCGTTCCTTTTTATGGCCGGATAATATTCTATTGTATATATGTACCACATCTTCTTTTCCATTCCTCTGTTGATGGACATTTAGGTTGCTTCCATGTCGTGGCTATTGTAAATAGTGCTGCAATGAACATTGGGGTGCATGTGTCTTTTTGAATTATGGTTTTCTCTGGGTATATGCCCAGTAGCGGGATTGCTGGGTCATATGGTAATTCTATTTTTAGTTTTTTAAGGAACCTCCAAACTGTTCTCCATAGTGGCTGTATCCATTTACATTCCCACCAAGAGTGCAAGAGGGTTCCCTTTTCTCCACACTCTCTCCAGCATTTGTTGTTTCATCTCTCTGTCTTAAGGTCAGCTGATTATCAGCCCTAATTCCATCTGCTACGTTAGCTGCCCTCCACTGTGGAACAGGGGGTGCCCTTCGCGGGGACTAGGGTGTGGGTGTTCTCAAAGGACTGCTGTTCTGCCTACTGCAGACCCTTCCTCACACATGCTTGATTGCCGTGCCCTGGGACTCCAAGGGGGAGGAGGCCCTGGGTGGAGGTGGGAAAGTATAGGAGGCTGACTGAGAAAGTATAAAAACAGCTGCCTCTCTGCTTCCCCCAGGTGAGGCAGAGGTACAGGAAGGTGAGCAAGACCCGGAAATGACGTGACTGTGCATTGCGATCCTGGAAGGGACATCCCTGGGTTTACTGAAATACCTATCAACTCCCCCGGTGTTTTCAGGCCACTCCCTGACTTGTTGCTGAGACACTGATGTGCTGGGGAGTCGTATGGTTGAGCCCTCTTCGCCTGCATCTCAGGAGACATTTTGTCTGGGTTGTTTCCCGGCGGTGGAGGGAGTAGAAATAGCAGACGGAGGGACCAAAAATACTAGAAATTAATGGGGTCATAACAGCTCCTGTGAAACTGCTAAGTGCCAGACATCAGGCATCAGCTATAGGCTCTGTCTTAATCTTTGCAAAAGTAGACATCATCTATTATTACAACGATTTAGAGATAAAGAAAGGAGGGTTGTAGGCCGTGTCCTTGGCCATCACGCCCCCGCAGGCAGGACCACGTGGGGCGGGAAGAAGAGCTGGACACATCCGGGTCTTTTCTGGAGCGTGCTTGTCACTCTGAAGGAAGCTTTGGGCTTGCGCTTTCTGAGCTTTTGCTAAGCATCGTGGACCACACTTGGCTGTCTGTACCTTCTCCCTGGCAGCCTGGCAAACGGAAGCGAGAAGTCGTTACATTTCTAATTGAGCGGATTAAACATGCCAGTTCCCAGCAGCGGATGGCAGACTGGCCCTAGGTGCCACCTGGCCCATTTGAGGCCGCAGCGCGGCTGAGAGGGGCGGGGGTCGGGGGTGGCCAAGGGATTTAGGTCTCCTTTGTCCCCAAACTGCCTTGTTTGGGTGGGGCTGCATCTGTTCTGGGGGATGGCTGTCCTGTAATGAGGCTTGCGGTGTTGCCGTCTCTGCTCCCTGGCCTCGTTGGCGTGGGACCAGCCTTTCCAGGATGGGTGTGAGCCTGGTGCCCTCTTTATGGAGGAGGCAGGTCAGAACCCTGGAGCCTGGCTTTCCAGACCTTCCTTCTGACGCAGCTTTATTTACCACTGTGGTTCTCACTGATCTCTCCTGCTGGAACCCCCATACGTCCAAGGTAAGGTGCCTAGCTGCCGCCCACCCTGGCATCTAAGTCTGTACTGTTCCACGGTTCAAGTTATTTCCTGTGTGTTACTGTTACGGCTCAAGGAATTTTCTAGAACGCAAATACTATTCTCACTCTCTGGCATCTCTTCATTCATCCCAGTGCTGAAACAGAAGAGGCACATAAATAATTGCTCATTTGTTTGTTTATTTTAGAGTGAATTCTAGCAGAAATTAAGCTGTTTAAATGCATTTCTGACATACGTGGGCTTCTGGTAGAAATAATAGATCAGCAACTTCTGAGCAACACGCATAAATATATAAAATGCTTTTTCTGCCTTACTGAAAAATGATTTTCCGTCACCTACGTTTATCCACTAAAACCAAGAGTCACGTCAGAAAATTCTTTTAGCTGTTGTGTCAGTAACTCTTTTATATTTTGGAAATGTGGTATGCTTTCTCCTTCCTGAAAATGAGAACAGTTCAGGCACTTCTGTTTTCTTTCTGCCAGTGAGCTCAAAGGACGCCCCAAAACTTAGAGCAATGATATGAAGTCCTTCCTGGGGCTCAAAGTTTCCATTCTGTCCTCAGATTATTTTTGGTGAGAAGTGGAGTGTAAATGAAGAAAAGGAAAGTGGACGTTTTAGGAAGTATAGGGAGAGAGAGACGGGCTTACTGTTAAAGAAGCATCACTGGGAGATATTTTTTAAATAGTATACCTGTTACGATTGTCTTCTTTTCAAACCCATTTGATTCCTGACCCCATCCCCCAACTTACTTTTTCACTGGCGTCCACGGGGATCCTGGTCATAGGGCTGTCATTGCGGACCCCCAGCCAACAGCCCTGAATGCAGGGGGCTCCTCCACTCAGATCTTTGCAGCCTCTGCCCACCGAGCCTGGTGATGCGAGTCACAGGCAGGCCTGACACCAGTGAGTCGGTCCACCTGAGGCCAGGACTGAAGACTCCTCTGACATCGAAGCCTTGGCAATAACCGCCGTTAGGGTTCCCATCTTCTGGCTTGTTTTCCCTAGTAGTGAGTTTAGAGCTGTGAGTGGGCTCTGTTTTCCAGAGCACCCCAGGCTTTAAAGTTCGAAACAGCCCCTGGAATTTCTGCTGGGAGAGGATAGCCTTCACCTCAGCGTATTTAACTGTTCTGGCAGCTTCGTCACGCTGTTTGCTCATAATGCAATCCTGAGCCCCCTCCCCCTTTCCCTGGTGTCACTGTCAACACCTCTCTCCCCATCCCATAGTTGTGCAGAGGGTTTTCAGAGTCTGTGAGCTGGCGCGATGATGCATTTCATTTGTTAGTGGGAGCCCATTGTTCTTGCCATTTACGATTTTTTTTTTTTTTTGGCCTTCCCACGAGGCAGGCGGGATCTTAGTTCCCCGACCAGGGATCGAACCTGTGCCCCCTGCAGTGGAAGCACAGAGTCCTAACCACTGGACCGCCAGGGAATTCCCATGATTTTTTAACAGCTTTTTTGAGGAATAATGAACATATCATACAAGCCCATTTCAAGTGTACAATTCAATGGCTTTTTGTATATTTAATATAGTCACTATATACTATATCCATCGCCACAATCAATTTTGAACATTTTCATTATCTCCCAAAGCAACTCAACACCCCTTAACTGTCACACCTCTCCCCAGCTCTAGGCAACCACTAATCTGCTTTCTGTCTCTAGAGATCTGCCTATTCTGGACATTCCGTACAATTGGAATCATGCAATATGTGGTCTGTGTGACTGGTTTCCTCCTCTTAGCTTAATGTTTGCAAGGTTCATCCATATTGTAGATGTATTAGTACTTTACTCCTTTTTTAAAATTCGGAAGTACGTTATATAATTTATTTTTAACTTTAAAAAATTGAATTGTAGTTGACTTAAAATATTACATTAGTTTCAGCTCTACAACGTAATGATTTGTTATTTTCATAGATTATACTCCATATAAAATTATTATAAAATATTATTATTCCTTTTTTTTCAAATAATACTCCATTATACAAATATATCACATCAGTTGATGGACATTTGGGTTGTTTTCACATTTTGGCTATTATGAATGATACTGCTGTGAACATTTGTGTGCAAGTTTTTGTGTGGACATATGTTTCTATTTCTCTTGGATGTACACCTAGGAGCAGAATAAAGTAACTTTATGTTTAAACTTTTGAGGAACTGCCAGACTGTTTTCCAAAGCGCCTGCACCATTTTCCGTTCCCACCAGCAGTGTGTGAGAGTTCCAGTTTCTCCACACCCTCGCCAACACTTGTTATTATTTGTCTTTTTGATTATAGCCACCCTAGTGGGTGTGGAGTGCTGTCTCATGGGTTTGATTTGCATTTTCCTGCTGGCTAATGGTGTTGAGCACTTTTCATGTGCTTGTTGGACATTTGTATATCTTCTTTGGAGAAACTATTTAGATAGTTTGTCAATTAAAAAAATTGGGCTAATTGTCTTTTTATAACCAAGCTCTAATAGTTCTTTATATATTCTAGACACAAGTCCCTTATCAGATATATAATTTGCAAAATTTTTCTCCTGTGCACTTTCACTTTCTTGATGGTGTCCTTGGAAACACAAAAGTTTTAAATTTTGATGATGTCCAGTTTATCTATTCTTTCTTTTGTAGCTTGTGCTTCTGGTGTCATATCTAAGAAGTCATTTCCTAAGGTTATGAGTTTAAAAAAAAAAATCCTCATCTATCATCCAATATATTTTTTCTCTTTTCTGTACTGGTGTCATCCTCTAATTTCACGAGCAGATAACGTCTGTCCTTATGAAAGTGAGTAATAAAATGCTGACTGGCACAGGCCTGAGTACTGAGTGTGGTGGGCACAGCTAATTTCCTATCAAGCTTGCTTTTTTTCCATGGTAGTGAACTTGTCTACTTGTACTTGTACATGGCTGCCCAGTGAGACCTCATTTCCAAGCAGTTACTTGTGTCTCTGTGACCAAGTTCTCTCCAAAGACAGGGCTAGTCCCAACCGCAGAGGACCACAAGGCCCTTGGGAATGGCTGGGCCCCGGGACGGAAGAGCCTGGGTCCCTGGATGACCACATGAAGAGAGCTGCCCGCTGGCCCAGAACACTCACTCCAGGCTATTATATGAGGTAGAAATAAATATTTTGATCTTTAAGTCATTGAATTGTGGGGTGGGGGGGAGTCTTCTTGTTACAGCAGCTTAGACCTACATAAGACATGAGGTAAGTTGCGTGTTACTCCATTCAAGTTTTCCTTAATTGTGAATTAATTGGCACCCGTAGGGTATAGTCAGTATGCAGGTACACATCTGCATAACCACCTCTAATTCCCGGGCATAGTTCTTTATGGTAATGTGGCTGAGAGTCCAGGTGGTGGCATCACCATCCTGGGGTTCAAACCCCAGTCTCGGCTTATACCACTCATGACCTTGGGCAAGTTACTTAATCCTCCTCATCAATCTGAGGTCACTTTTCTCAACTTTAAAATGTAGGTGGTAGTAGTACCTGTTACCTGCTTCATGGGGCATTTCTTTTTTTTTTTTTTTTTAAAACTAACTCATCTGTTTCACTTTTTTAAAAAAAAATTATTATTTATTTATTTTTGGCTGTGTTGGGTCTTCGTTTCTGTGCGAGGGCTTTCTCCAGTTGTGGCAAGCGGGGGCCACTCTTCATCGCGGTGTGTGGGCCTCTCACTATTGCGGCCTCTCTTGTTGCGGAGCACAGGCTCCAGACGTGCAGGCTCAGTAGTTGTAGCTCACGGGCCTAGTTGCTCCGCGGCATGTGGGACCTTCCCAGACCAGGGCTCGAACCCGTATCCCCTGCATCGGCAGGCAGATTCTCAACCACTGCGCCACCAGGGAAGCGCCCATGGGGCATTTCTGAGGATGAAATGAGTTCACACATATCTAGTGCTTAGAGAGAGGCTGGCACAGGGAAAGTCATTGCTTGCTCCTAGCTTTTATTATTTTACACCTTGTTCAGGAGGATATTTTTTCCATAAAAATTGATGAACTCCTGTGTGCCTTGCACTCTGCTGGGTTCTGTGGCTAAAATTTTCTCGAGGAAATTCAGACAAAATTCTTTCCTCAAAGCTTTGACAGTTTAATAAGGAATTCAGATTTAAAATAATTATATAATGGAATTGGAGCTATAATTTGTTACAAAGTGTGTGGGATCTCAGAAGGACCCACTAGCCCCTGGCTGTGGGTTGAAAAGGTTTAAGGGTGGGTACCAAGAAGGAGGGAGAGTATTTTATTTATTTTTGGCTGCGTTGCGTCTTTGTTGCTGCGTGCGGGCTTTCTCTAGTTGCGGCCAGCGGGGGCTGCTCTTTGTTGCGTTGCGCTGGCTTCTCATTGCGGTGGCTTAGTTGCTCCGCGGCATGTGGGATCCTCCTGGACCAGGGCTCGAACCTGTGTCCCCTTCATTGGCAGACAAATTCTTTACCACTGCGCCACCAGGGAAGTGGAAGGGGAGTATTTTAAGAAGCTGGTTGAAATTCAGAGGCACCATTTTCCCAGCAGTTCCTGGCTACAGAATGCCTAGTCACGGCCAATGCCAACAGGAGGATGCTGTTGACCTCGATGAACAGTCTCCTAGGTCTCAAGCAGAACAGAAGCAGGAAGGATGTATTTGTCTAGGTGATTTTTTTTTTTTTTAATTAATAGCTACTCTATTTATTTATTTATTTTTAGCTGTGTTGGGTCTTCGTTTCGTGCGAGGGCTTTCTCTAGTTGCGGCAAGCGGGGGCCACTCTTCATCGTGGTGCGGGGGCCACTCTTCATCGCGGTGCGCGGGCCTCTCACTATCGCGGCCCCTCCCGTTGCGGGGCACAGGCTCCAGACGCGCAGGCTCAGCAGTTGTGGATCACGGGCCCAGTTGCTCCGCGGCATGTGGGATCTTCCCAGACCAGGGCTCGAACCCATGTGCCCTGCATTAGCAGGCAGATTCTCAACCACTGTGCCACCAGGGAAGCCCTGTCTAGGTGATTCTTAATGCAGAGCCAACCCCTATCACAGCATAAGAAGAAAAATTATCACTGTCAAGTCCCCTTTAAAACAGATGCTTAAAATGTTAGTTGAAAATATATGAAAAGTGATCAGCTTAACCTGGTAATTGTTTATACTTAGAAACCATTCTCCCATCCCCTAGCCCCCCAGTATACTTGAGGATTTATTTCTCACTGTGCATCCAGTTAATGGTCTTTCTAAGGCAAGATTTCTCTTATTATTCTACTCCCTATTAAGAAGGCAGAGAATCTTCACATTGTTGAATATGTCACCACAGCGGCATTACTTGTTTGTTTAAAGTCTGTGGGTAGTTAAGTAAGAAAATACAGAATATACAGTTCTGCTGCTATGATTACTTCTGATTTTTAAAGGGGAAGGAGGAGGGTGGCCAAGAGGTATTAGGAAGCAGCTTCCCAAAGAGGAATCCCAACGGGCAGTGAATGTTTCTAAAGCAGTCATTTGGCTCCCTCTAGTGGACCTTTCCAGAATTACTCATTCCCCCACGTATAACCCGGTTACACACAACAAACACACTTGTTTGGACAATGGAAAGATGTAGTGCAACAGTCTACCAACCGAAACTCTCAGCTATATGCCAAGGGTGGGAGAATTGGCTAATGTCCTTAGGTCAATCTAGCAAGAGGAAGAGCTTAATGGAAGAGAGAAAATTGATTCAGCTCTATTCCATGCAAAAGAGACAGGGCGTTTTAGCAATATTCGTATGTCAGTTTTCTAGTTACCAATCCCACCCACATCCTACTGCCTTAGTCTACAGCAAAAAGCCCATTCAGATTCAGTACATCTCAGGGTCTCGCCACCCCTCAACCCCCTCCTCCCCAAAAAAAGTGTTCAAGGGACTTGTAAAGGTGAGTGACGCCCTCTATTGGCTCAGGTAAGTCCTACATGTGAGTTTTTTTTTTCTTCATTTGGAAAAATCAGAATCTACGCCTACACAGAGCTATTTCTGAGCCTTTTAGAGTTCCAGGGGAACCCCCCCTCCATATTAGTTGTACCTTTATAAATTGGTTGATAAAAGATATTTAATGATAAAAATCAATGAAGTTCATGCACAATTTGCATTCTGTTCATCGTATGTGTGTGCATGTGTGGTTTCTGAACTTCAGCCGGTCAGTGGGATATAGATCACAGGGGTCCAGAGAGCCTGACCCCTGGAGGACAAAAGCAGGTCAGGTAAGACACCGCTCACTACCTGGGTATTTCCTTCCAGCTGTGGGTCCCCTGAACTCCCTCCTCAGCCCCCAGGACTGGGGGCCATTTCCTGCCCACTTTTCTATGATGCTATGTTGTTAGATGGGACCACTGTGCCTGGAGCCCGTTGTGATGGCCGTGTCATGGGATGCTGGGGAAGAGGCGTTTGTCCTTGGCTACATCTAGCTGTCCACAGACCTTGGCTTCAGTCCACTGACCCAGGGCAAACCGGAGGCTAGGTGTTCTCGTCTAAGCCCCACGCGTATCTCCTCTCACCTGGCTGCAGGGGAGGAGGGTTCACATCATCTCCAGGCCACCTCGTGGGTGACCTTACAAACGCAGCTAGCTCTGGCTTAATTCAGCCATTCAGTTTTTTAAAAATGGGTTTAAAAAAAAAATGGGTTTGACGTACCTACCATGCACGAGGGCCTGGATGCTATGGCAATTGAAAAGTCAGTAGAACGCTGTCCCAGCTCTCACAGAGTTTCCTTTCTAGAAGACAGGTGGCGTATTCAAGGAGAAATCTAGTGACCAACACAGGCAAACCTGGAATACGGCACTCACCATCTTGTTGTATTGAAAGCATCTGTTTAAATGCCTGTTTCTTAAATGAAAGAGACCTAGTGCTTCCATTTTCCCTCTCTCCCTCCCTTCCCTTCTTTCTCATCACCAGGCACAAGGCCAGGAACACTGTAACGATCAGAGCAAATACAAGTAGAGTGGGCTGGTTAGGGGAAGACTAGCTCACATATGCTGGTGGGGGAGGTGGGAGGTGGTGCCTCCTCTTCCAGTGGGTGTTTAGCTGTGACAATGGGTGTCATACTCAGCACTGTACAGCCATCTAACTGGGACCCCCCCCCCCCAATCAGGCCACAAACAGCCAATCCAGGCTTCTCTGCTGCCATCCTTTCCCTGATTCTTTCTGGTTCCACCCAGTCCCATCCAGCCCATGGATAGTTCTCGTCTTGCCTTTCTTGCGTTGTTCCCAGTTTGCCACTGTCATGAATATGGCGCTGCTGTGAGCTTTCTTGTATGTGTCTCTTGGTGCAAGCAGAGACGACTTGGTTAGATATTTACCGGGAGTGGCCCTGGTAGGTGGTAGGAGGCAGGTGTGCTCAGCTGTAGTGGACGCTACCCGTTGTGGTGACTTTGGCTGCTGAGCCGATTTTCCCCCGCTTTATCGTACGTGTTTTGTGGGCCACGAATTCGGGCAGGTGGGGGGTGACTAAGGTCACTGAGGGCCGGTGGTCTGGGGGCTCCCCAGATGGGGGCTCCCCCTCATGGCTAGTGCACATCGGGACAGCTGTGAGGCTGGGACCGCCGGGTTCCTCAGAGAGGCCTCTCCCCACCTGGCAATCTCGGGGCGGGGGGGGGGATGCTGTCAACGTGGCAGCCGCCCTTCCCCTCCCCGCCCCACCCCAGAGCGAGTGGGCAAGACCCAGGCAGAAATCCGCCAGCTGCTTCTGGCGGAAGTTACAAGTTGCAAGTCACGTTTTGGGCATCACCTCTGCCACGTAAGTCCCTGTGTCCCTGCAGCTCAGATTCCCGGGATGGAGGGTGAGCCCCTGCCCCCCGCCCCCCGCCACGTCCACGGGAGAAGGAGCAGAGGGCTTGTGGCTCCTGTGATTTACCGCACTGCCTGATACTTTCTTTTTTTTCTTTTTATAAATTTATTTATTTAATTTATTTATTTTTGGCTGTGTTGGGTCTTCGTTGCTGCATGTGGGCTTTCTCTAGTTGCGGCGAGCAGGGGCTACTCTTCGTTGCGGAGCACGGGCGCATGGGCTTCAGTAGTTGTGGCTCACGGGCTCAGTAGTTGTGCTTCGTGGGCTCCAGACGCGCAGGCTCAGTAGTTGTGGCGCACGGGCTTAGTTGCTCCGCGGCATGTGGGATCTTCCCGGACCAGGGCTCGAACCTGTGTCCCCTGCATCGGCAGGAGGATTCTTTTTTTTTGTTTTAAAGTGGTTAACTACCCTTTTTTTTTTTTTTTTTTAATATTTATTTATTTATTTATTTTTGGCTGTGTTGGGTCTTCGTTTCTGCGCTAGGGCTTTCTCTAGTTGTGGCAAGCGGGGGCCACTCTTCATCGCGGTGCGCGGGCCTCTCACTATCACGGCCTCTCTTGTTGCGGAGCACAGGCTCCAGACGCGCAGGCTCAGTAGTTGTGGCTCACGGGCCCAGCTGCTCCACGGCATGTGGGATCTTCCCAGACCAGGGCTCGAACCCGTGTCCCCTGCATTGGCAGGCAGACTCTCAACCACTGCGCCACCAGGGAAGCCCAGCAGGAGGATTCTTAACCACTGCGCCACCAGGGAAGCCCCGATACTTTCTTAAAGTGGTCTTAGGAGGTTTTAAATACCAACCTTTGTTGTAATGAACAAAACCTGTTCACATGTGTCTGGAAGCTTCCTTCTCCTCTCCGTCCCCAGCTCCAGGGCAGAGTTGCTTTCACTGCTCCCCAAGAACCTGCCCCGATCTCTACAGGGGGAACCTTGAGGCATCATCTGTCTTAGCTTCCTGCCCCCTCCACAGACTTATCACCCGCTCACCTGGCTCTCTCTCTCCTTTCCTCTTCACCAGGGCCGGCCTCTCTCCCGCCTCTGCCTCCCCCCATTCCGCCCCCCCCCACGCCCCCGGCTCTGGCCTCCCCCGGACTTGGCCCCAGCGACCACGCCCCGTCTTTCCTCCATCTTCGATCTCCCCAACTCCACTGCTTCTTTTCTCCCAGGTACAACTCTAACTGGACTGTTAAAAAGTACCGAAAACTTAAAGTGGACACATTAAGCATTTTGGCTTTTTAATGTATTTTTAGTGATCAACTCTGAATTATAAAATAGATCTCAAATCCAACAGAGGAGGAGAATGACCTAAGAGGAAAGAAGGGGGTGAGAGATTTTTAGACAATTTATATACACACATACATACATAAATATACATATATATACACACACATATGTATGATAGAATCTATAAACAAAATAGATTTATATATATATAATATATATACATGAGAAAAAATATATATGTTCTCTTTTCTTCCAGAAGGGTCTTGAAAAGGAGAGACATTTTTCAATTTATCAAAATATGAGTTCCAGCACTACTGATTGTAACCACAAAGTGTTGACAATGATTAAGATGTCTAGGGGTTTACAGATTCTTAGAACACTTTCCTAGATATCCTCGCATAGGGATATAGGATTGAGGAGAGTCTCCAGAAATCTTGTTGGTCCCATCCCTATATTTGGATAATCTTCTGGATACCCCAGTGACTTCCCCTTAAAGGAAAACTGTATCTATTGCTTTTTGGGAAGGTCCTTGTTGTTCATGTGAATGACAAAAACCCAGGTATTATTTCAAAAATGGAACAGAGTAAGTAAAAGGAGTGGGAGAAAGGCCCGTGCAGAGGGAAGACCTCCAGGCTTGGTTCTCGACCCCGACCACTGGCAGCACCCCGGGTGGGTACTGCCCGATTGCGCCTGCATGGGGTGTAGCCCGGGCTGAGCAGGCACCAGGTCAGGTATATATATATGGAAGCTATACCCCCAGATATATCATCTGAACAGCAGCAAGATGTTCTGGGTCACACAGGATACATGCTGCCTGGCAACTTGCATGTCTTAACTGCGCCTGCAAGTGTGCTGTCATTTTGATAAAAAGTATGTATTTTCATGGGAGAAGAATGATCTCAGAATATTAGGGTGGGTATCTCTGGGTGTTGGGATTACAGTGATTGAGATGTCCTCTTTTTTGCGTATCTGTATTTCCTAAATTTTCCAAATTGAATATTTATTACTTTGATAATAAGGAAATAAAGGTGGTTTACGAATAAATTCTTGTTGAACCTAGGATCAAAGTGAGAAAGGGGTTTTGAGCCCCGAGTGAGGTGTTTTCACCCCTGCCCTCCGTTTTTATTTAATAGGAAGACGTTGGCTTGACTGATACTTCCGCAGGGCGTCCAAATACATTGTCATCAAAACTAGGACATTCTTAGGAGGGAGGGACAATTGACAGATCAGGACAGCCCGGCACACGGGACATAAGGTCATCCTAATGATCACTGTTGGAAGCACTTTGTGCAGCCGTGACCCGGATGGCCAGCCACCCAGCATTCACTGTCATCCGAAGGAGTACTTCCTGGACTCCTACAGTGAACCAGGCATCATGTAGGTCCCGGAAAAACAGCAGTGACCTCGACAGCCTTGGTGCCCCCTCTGAGCCATCACCTCCACGGAGAGGACCTGCCCTGCCTTTGGGGACATCTCCAGGGCCTGCTGCTCTGAGGCAGGGTGATGTCAGACTGGGGCTCTTCATGCTACACCTGAGACTTGCTGTTTAAACCTGCATTCGATGCCTCCCTGGAGCGAGGTGGGGAGACGCTGAGGCTGAGTGGAATCTGGGAAACCATATGGGGACAGCCCATCATCAAGAGGGGAAGAATGTTAAACAAGTAACTACATAATTTATGAATTGCAAATGTAGTAAGTGATTTCAGAGAGTCTGGGGTGTATGAACGGGAGGATCCGACCTGACCCAGGTGCTTACAGGTTTTCCCAAGGAAGTGACAGGAAGCTGAGACCTAAGAGAGAGACAGGAGTGAGGCTGGTGAGAGGGAAGGAAGAGGCCCTTCTCACGTTGAAAAGTGAGAAGGAGCTCACGCCACGTCTGTGCATCCAAACGGGAAGTTCGTGTGCTTGGTTTCTTTCTTTTTTTTTTTTTTTTTTTTTTTTTTTAAATTTTTATTTATTTATTTATTTATGGCTGTGTTGGGTCTTCGTTTCTGTGTGAGGGCTTTCTCTAGTTGTGGCAAGTGGGGGCCACTCTTCATCGCGGTGCGCAGGCCTCTCATTATCGCGGCCTCTCTTGTTGCGGAGCACAGGCTCCAGACGCGCAGGCTCAGTAATTGTGGCTCACGGGCCTAATTGCTCCGTGGCATGTGGGATCTTCCCAGACCAGGGCTCGAACCCGTGTCCCCTGCATTGGCAGGCAGATTCTCAACCACTGCGCCACCAGGGAAGCCCGGTTTCTTTCTTTATTTTCCTATATTATTAGAAAAAAATCCCATCCTGCTTTTGAATGCCACATTTCCTTGTGAGCATTTGACTCAGCAATAAAAGGCAACAAGGATAAACTGTAAGCACAGGGTATTATACCCGATGTCTTGTAATAACCCTGTAATGGAGTATAACCTGCAAAAATACTGAATCACTATGCTGTACACCTGAAACTAACACAATATTGTAAATCAAATATATATCAGTAGAAAATAAAAGAGAAGGCTTTCTGGTGGTTTTGAGTAAAGCAGTCTGCAGACTCACTGGTTTCCTGGGACGTGCCCGAGAGTTCGAAGGCAGCCAGGGAGCAGGGGGGAGAAGCCCTTCCTGACACTGACCCCGGGGGGACAGAACCACCTCTGCTCCAGCCCCTCGAGGCCGGGCGTCCTGTGACTTGTGCTGCTGATGTCCCCACACTGGCCGTGGGCCAGCAGCTGTGTTCTGTCAGGGCCCATCTGTGAGTTTTTACGAGCTGACTGGTTTTGATGTCCCCAACTCCCTGTTGCTTCTTCCTGTGTTAGGGTCTTATCTTTCAAGTGGCCCAGGAATGCAGTATCTGGCTGGGATCACACTGATGGGGCCCAGCCGGGATGATCACTGAGACGGGGGCAAATCTGGTGCTGATGAAAACAGCCTTCTTGCCTCTGCCGGGCTGGCTCGGCCATTTCTGCTGGGGCAGTAGTTTCACTGCCAAGATCTTCACTGGAAGATCAATCTGGGATGTTTGATCCAGGATACATAACTGACCAGGGACGCTGGGGGCTTGCTTGCCTCCTCTCATTGGAATGCTCCTTGTTTTTAGGCCTCTTCATGGACAGGGTTAGGAAATTATTTTTTTTTTAAGATAAAATGAGTTTTATATGATTACATACTTGAATTTCCAACTCAAATTGAAAACTATAGGCTTTTTATGTCACCTTATCTATCATCCATTGGTTTCTCCTCTCTTCCACACCGAAAATCCCAGTTCCCAGTGACACCAACGTAATTGCTCATCTGCCAACACTATGATATGAAAATAGCTTAATTTTTTCTTTGGCAGTTCTTTTTGTCCTAGGTAACAGCCCATTGTGGAGAGACAGTCAGATTACCACGTTTTAAAATTACTTACAATTGTTCCTCTCCCTATGGCAATGCCACTAACATGATAGAGAGTTAGGTTCATTGTTTCACTTTATTCTTGATTATTTGGGGACTGATTTTTTAAATTTAATTTTGTTTCATAATTACGGAAAATATGTTCATGGTTTCTGACCCAAATCTACAAAGGAACGTTTATTTGGAGAAGTTGCCGTCTTTGGTAGATGAAAGTAGCGTATTACACACAGTCCTCCCCACTGTTATACAGCCTGGAGGTCATTTCATGCTGGCAGTGGAGACAGTCTTCATTCCTGTTTTTAATCGGACAGTACTCGTCGTGTGGCCGCATCATAGCTTATTCAACCGTCTCCTGACTGATGCACACTTCGATTGTTTCCAGTCTTTTGCTTTTACAAATGGCGCTGCAGTGAAAATCCTCGTACATTCTCTTTTTCTTATTTTTGCCAATACAGCTTTAGGGTCAATTCCTAGAAGTCAAATTGCTGGGTCAAAGGGTAAACGTACGTTTTCTGGTAGATATCACCAAACTGCCCCGTATGGGGTTGTGCTGTTTCGTATTCCCCAACTGTTTCTCCACACTCTCACCGACAGAGTGTGTTACTGCATTTTTGGACTTTGCCAATCTCAGAGCCGAGAAATACTATCTCAGTGAAGTTGCTAATTTGCTAATGTCATTTTTTTTTACCACTGAAATTAGAATAAAGAGGTAAGAAATGTTTCGTCTAGATAATATTCTCTTTAGTTTCATAGTCATCACAGGTACAAGGGTTACATCCAGGCTTCACTAGCCTGTGGCTACAATATTAAGTCTCATTAACTTTTTTTTTTTTTTTAGATTTTGATTGATTGATTGATTGCTATGTTGGGTCTTCATTTCTGTGCTAGGGCTTTCTCTAGTTGTGGCAAGCGGGGGTCACTCTTCATCGCGGTGCGCGGGCCTCTCACTGTCGCGACCTCTCTTGTTGCGGAGCACAGGCTCCAGACGCGCAGGCTCAGCAGTTGTGGCTCACGGGCCCAGTTGCTCCGCGGCATGTGGGATCTTCCCAGACCAGGGCTCGAACCCGTGTCCCCTGCATTGGCAGGCAGATTCTCAACCACTGCGCCACCAGGGAAGCCCAACAATGTGACTTTTTGTGCAGACATTCTGGAAGCATCGCTGAACTGAGACTGAACCATGGTCTAGGCTTCACTGAATCCACTGAAGTCATTTTGGAGGTGGTTTGGTCACCATGCCACCACGTGTCATGGTGACAGGGGCCCCTCAGGCTGCTCTTGCCCATCCCACCTGCTTGTGGATTGCCCGAGGGTCTCTGGCCCGGGAAGGAGACCCCAGGGAGCAGCTCTGCCCCTGCAGTCATTCCCATCCTGGAACCTTGGTTTAGCCTAGGATCTGGGGATGACACATGTCTTAGGCTCAGTGGAAGTGGTCACCCCAGGGCCTCTCAAAGGGGCTCCCGGGCTTCCCTGGTGGCGCAGTGGTTGGGAGTCTGCCTGCCAATGCAGGGGATGCAGGTTCGAGCCCTGGTCCGGGAAGATCCCACATGCCGCGGAGCAACTCGGCCCGTGAGCCACAATTGCTGAGCCTGCGTGTCTGGAGCCTGTGCTTGGCAATGAGAGGCCCGCGCACCGCGATGAAGAGTGGCCCCCGCACCACTATGAAGAGTGGCCCCCGCTTGCCACAACTAGAGAAAGCCCTCGCACAGAAACGAAGACCCAACACAGCCATACATACATACATACATACATACATTAAAAAAAAAAAGAATGTAAGCAGACAAGAATAGCATTAAAAAAGAAAGAAAGAAAGAAAGAAAGCCCTAGAATTAATTATAAAAAAAAAAAAAAGGGGCTCCCACTCCTGGCTCAGACCCCAGGCCCAGGTGAGGTAGGCTCCACTCCCGCTGAGGATGTTTCTTCTCCACTGTACCTCATCTTGGTGACTCTCCTCAGTGCCCACCCCCTGTGCAGGTCACCCTGCCCCTTGCCGTTTTCGTCCCCCTCTTCTTACATCTTTTGGGGTACCCATAGGGACAAGGATGAGGCCAGAGAGGCACCTAGATGTGAAATTTCAGCATCGGCTGCCTCTTGGGGTCTGAGGGTGAGTGTCTCCTGGCTAGTGTGGGCCCTCTCCCACCTCGTACAGCCTTGGCCCTGCTGCAGGTCTCGGCCCCAATCCGCAGTGTTCGGGCTCCGGGGAGATGGGTGGGTCTGAGGCGATGCAGGATGGCCACCCGCTTAACGTGGAACACTGCTGAAGACAGAGCACAGTTTTTGCAGCTCTCAGAGACTCCTGGTCCTGACTGTGGCCTTGAAAAGTCCTCAAGTCCATTCCTCTGCCTGAAATCAGGATTGTACCTGAACTGTTGTACAAATTTAACATCCTAGAGAAGCCACCTAACCCAATTTCCACCCATGAAGACCGCGTAGGGAAGAGGCTGGCGTGAGGACTCAGGAACCTCGGGTGTCGCTATCGTCACGAGCTACTTCAGTCTCTCTGGGATTCAGTCTAACGGTAAAATGCACAGGGGTTGGACCCAGTGCCTTTTCATTCTCTTCTCTCTGTGGCATTTTACGGTGTTTGGAGTCTGTTACTCTGGGAACAGTCAGTCCTGATAATAGGATGTTATCTGTAGGCAAAGCTCATTGCAGGCTGTGGCCGGCGTCCAGGGAGAGCACAGGTGTCCCAGGCTCTCCGCCAGCACTCGCCCCGGCAGTTGGTTTCTTATCATTAGTCCCCAGCAATGGAGACTGGAGGGGAGTGCTGGTGACCCCCAGAAGGACGCCAGGAATAGGCATCAAGTCCAGTTCTCAAGTTAACGATGCACTAAGAGATTCACGGACACCAAGAGCTTCCTCCACACTTGAGAGGCCTCCAGTGACTCCAAGAGCTGGCAATCGGTGAAGGTGGGGACCCCGAGCGAAGCAGTGCCCGAGGCTGAAATCAATCAAGCAGCGGTGCTTATGGAGTAACGCGTAGAATATAGATGCTTTTAATTGCTAATTGTTCTTGAGCCGCCTACCAAGATTTTTTTTTTTTTAATGTGGCCTAAATGTTCTCCTCACAGGCACAGTGAAGGAATTACAGTTTATTCACAGGCTGACATGCTGCTGATTGAAGTACAAAGAAGGGTAATCAAGGTTAGTTTTGTTTTTTTCATATGGCTTTTAACATTTACAAAGAAAATGATTTCAAGGGGTACACGCTAGAAAGAAACAAGCTGTACGCAGTTACCAATCAGTCAAATACTCGGATTACTAAGAATATCCCGCCCCACCCTCATCTTACCACCCCTCCCCCATAATCAGCATCTAAATGCAACAGGAATTACTCTTTTGTTCATGACTCTCAGGGGAGACTCCAGGACCCAGGCATGGGTAACTTCATTGAGACAAACATCCTTCCCTGACCCAGGCAGGGTCCCTCGCAGGATGCCCCCAGTTCAGATGAAATGAGCAGAAGTCTCTTTGTCTCCCATCCCTGTTCCCCAGAACTAGACTTGGGGGCCCCTCTATAGTGAGTTTTAATATGGGAGAAAGGTCAGCAAGTATGAGGACAGGAAATTGGACCCATGTGACAGCAAGCCCGCAGAATACCGGTTCTTTGAAGAATTCCTCTCTTGCTGGTGTATTGAGAAAATGGCCTTTTCCTGGAGTCCTGAGGCTCCAGTGATGTCTCTCGGGGCACCTTACAATGTCAGTGGGTTGACAGACCTGGGAAACTCAAGGTCACTGGTGATATAATGTGTTCAGAATGTCCTTGCATCATGGGGGATGGATAATGGTGTTTACGGCCTATGCCAGGGCAGAATCAAGCCACGATAACCCTTGAGAAACATCCTTGGGCTATTCCTAAGGACAGGCTTTCTTAAACCCCTCAGAGCACCGGTGAGCTCCAACATACAGGAAGAAGCCCTCCAGAGTCATCAACCAGCCTTCAGACTGAGGTCTATACCTTTTTAAGGTACGAGTGCCCACTGGGTCACATTTTAAACTCAGTTTTTTAGCCAAGCCTAACTTCATGATTCAGGACAAGATGTGTACGCAGGTGGCAATGTGACCTGTCTGCCCCACCCTTTCCTAAGTCCAACACCAGCCAATGGAACTATTCAGATCCTTCCATCGCTCCAAAGGAAACCAGGGTTCAGAGGAGCATACACAAACCAAGAAGAAAGTCAGAGAGCAGCAAGAAGGAGCTCTCTACAAAAAGCAGCCCTGCATCCTCGGCTTCGCTGCTGTTTTATTTTTTATTCTAATTATTTGTTTCCAAATGTAACTAATCTCTGCCATTTTCCCTGGGATGTAGCCCTGCTTCTGGTTCAGTGTCTTGGTTGGGGTGTGGTGGGGGGCACAGTTTCAGGCTTCTGCTTGAGCCTTTGTATCACGATTGTACTTGCTCCACAGATGGGGTCCTGCCGGCTGGGAGGTATATGCGTCCTAAGTACTCAGGGGCCGGCTAATGGATCTATGGGCTCAGTGATCCCCTGGTGAATGAATCTGGGCCAGGCCCACGCGCTCTGTGTATCTCCACTGTGACCACGGTGCTTTTGGGGTCCCTGGAGTCAGTGACAGCTCAGATCCCGTATCCAACAGACCTCAAAGTTCGAGGTTTTCTCCTCTCTAGTGTACAGTGACTACAGCACAGGGCTCTGTGTCCCTTTGGGGAAAGATTAGGGGAATTAGTACCACCTTAAAGACTTAAAGGATACGGGGTGGCGTCCCCAGTTCATCTCCACTTAACGCACCATATTGGAAAGAGCAGACGGCCACTGTGTATTCAGTCCCTATGTCATTCTTCTCTGGCTGCTCTTCCGCCACACAGGTCTCCTCAGTTTCTAAACACCCCTCCACATAACCTTTACAGTGTGCAGTTCCCTCTGCCTGGAATAGCTTCCCTCATCTCCAAGTCTTTCCATGGTACCTTCTTAGTGAGGCATCCCTGATCACCCTATCTAAAACTGTAACCCACCCAACGTGCCCTATCCTCTTTCCAGGCTTAATTTTTCTCCATAGCACTTAGCACCACCTAAAATTTTACTGTATTTATTAATTGATTCTGTTGCCAGAATCAATACTAGAATGGATGCTCCAAATGAGGACAGGACTCAGATGTTGTGCTGTTGACGGCTGGGTCTCTGGTACCTAGGAGGGAGCCCAGCATAGGGCAGGTACCCCTTAAATACTTGTTAAATACACGACTGAATGGATGAGTGATGTTGGCTTAACCCCCCTCCACCCCCAGGAGACCCAGCCTTTTCTGAATGCTTCCTGTCTCACTTCCTATTAGAGTCCCACCTCCACTGCCCACAACATGCCTTGACCATTTTCTCTTAGGTCCTGCAGGCCAAGCAATGTAATTGGAAACAGGAGTGTTTCATGCAGGTTCTATTTTTGTTTTGTCTTGAACTGGAGTGACCTCCAAAGAATCTTAATTTTTCATACTGACCAGAGTAAAAGCCGAATGATTCTTTTAATATCCCAATGAAATTATTTTGTTAGAAATTTGCTTAATGTTTTCACATCTATTTTCTTGGGTGAAATTGGTTTATAGATCTCCTTCTTTTGTGTTATCCTCTACCTTGGATGGGATTTAATGTTCATTGTTACGTTATTTTCCCAACTATTAAATTGACTTTCTCTCCCCCTTCCCTCATCCCACCAACCCAGGAACTATGTCATGGCACAGGAATTACTGGAGGTTTGAAAGAACTCGCTCATGAAACTCTCCAGGCCCAGAGTCATTTTTGCAGGCAACTATGAATAATTTCTAGTCCTCTATGCACATTAGTCTATTTGGGCATTACAGATTTTATTATAGTAATTTTGATCACTTAATATTTTCTGCAAAAATCATACACTTCACCCATCTTTTTCAGTTGAGCTCTACAAGAGCATGTTAGCAATTTTTAAATTTCCTGTATCTGTTTTTATACCCTGCATTTCATATCTAATTTTAGTTCAGATAAATATTCTTTTCTTCTAGATTACCTACTAGAAGTTTGTTTTATACTGTTGTTTTTCAGAGACCCATTTCTTTGATGTTTTACTCTTACTATATTTTTCTCCTAATTCATTAATGTCTCCTTTTGTCGTTTCTTTATTCTATTTTCCTTAAGATCACCTTATTCTTTTTTTCTACCTTCTTTAAATGAATCTTTAACTTCATTTATTTTCTCTTATAAATAAAAAAAGCATTTAAGGCTATGACTATAGTATTAAAAGCACCCTATAATTTTCTATATGTAGTGTTACTTCCTAAAAGTCATATAATAAAGAACTTGTCTGGTCTTTGTCCTGGGTTCCTGGGATGGAGCCTTTAAACCATTGGAAGTTCCCGAGGGATGTCTGAGTCTTTGTTATTCATAATGAGCACTGGACTATACCTGAGTTTATGCTAAGGAGGTGACTCAGGTGGGAGCTGGTCTTGCTGGAAAGACCAACCATGTGATCAGAGGATTTTAGCTTTGAGCCATGAGATATCAGCCAGCCCAACCTCCTGACTCCGGGTAGGGAAGGGGGAATAGAGATTGAGTTCAATCACGTGAGCAATGCAATCAATCATGCTAGGTAATGAAACCCCAATAAAAACTCTGAATGCTGAGGCTTGGGTGAGCCTCCCGGTGGCTGTGCCGGGACCGTGGTGCATCCTGGCTCCACAGGGAGAGGGCGCCAGAGCTCTGTGTCGGGACCTCACCCTATGTGTCTCTTCACTGACTGGTCTTGATTTGTATCGTTTAGAGTAAAACTGTAATAATAAGCATAGCACTTTCCTGAGTTCTGTGAGTCATTCCAGTGAATTATTGAAGCTGAGGGGGTCGTAAGAGCACCCCTGGATTGTAGCCAGTTGGTCAGAAGTGCAGGTGGCCTAGGGACCCCCAAAATGTGCCTGGCATCTGACACGAGGGCAGTCTTATTGGGGATCATGCCCCAAACCTGTGGAGAGGGTGCAGCTCCGGATGGTTTGTGTCAGAAATTCACTGCAGCACTGCAGTTTATATGTTATTTAATATTTTATTTTTTTAACACAAGTATATAATTCAATCTCTTTGCTCTAGTCATTTGACATTCCTTCTAGATCTTAAGATATAATTCAAAACAATTATGGGGTGTTGTTTTGTTTTTTGCTTGCTGTTGCTGTGAACAAAGAGGAGCAGAGGTGCTCCAATCCACCAGTACATAATCCAATGATCATTTCATCAGTCATAACTCTCTGTAGTTATTCAAACAAGTCATGGTTTCAACTTCTTTCTGACTATATCTCCTTTATTTTTTACACTGTGTGTATGTGTGCTGATTTGATGGTAGGCATGAAGTTCCTGGATATGAGGTTAATCTATAAAGTTGTTAATTCAATAAAAAATGATTGAGGTTCTCTCCTGTGGCCAAAGAAAGACATGCCTGGAGAGCAGATGAAAACCATTTTCTATTAAATTGCTATTATTCCTCTGCATGCATTACTTGGTGCTTCAGTGTGAGAACGCTCACACAGTACTTGGTTGGAGTGGCAGAGGTCTCCAGAAAGCAGGGTAGACTAGTGCAGCAATCGATGCTTCTATTTTTTAGGAAAGGTCCTTCTTAAAAGAAAATATGGTCAGAGTGGAAATGTAACAGCTGTGGCAAGCACACCTGAAATCAGGCAAATCACCTTGAGAAAGAGTGCTCCAAAGGTAGGCAATGAATGGGGCGAAGGATCCTGTCTGATTAGTCATTATTTTCTGAATGGGTCTTTCCCACCCTCTTAGTCTGGGAGATTATATCTGAGATGCTATGAGAACCCAGCAGCCTGAATCATAGTCGCTGACAATTAGAGCAACTTCAATTTCTTTAAGCTGTGAGAGGTGCAAAGAAAAAGAAAAGGAGCAGAGACAAGCAGAGTGGGCCCTCTGGAAATAAAAAAAACAAAAATGGAAATCAACATCTAATATCAAGGGAAAATGGCCACCATATAAATATACAACTATTCTTCCTGGAATTCTTTCTTTTCTAGAATAAATACATTTCCTCAAACAGTTATACAGGGATTAAAAAATAAAATATTAGAACCCAACTGACAGGCTAATGAAATTGGCACCAGTGATTCTTTTTTTAACCCACAGCATAACATCCAGCAAATGGAATCTGTGGTCCTTAATAATGATTTATATTTTTTATAATATGATAATAACCAGCTATTAACGGTGATTTACATTTTTGCAACATGATCTCAACTGGCTGTAATATAATGAATATATTTTAAAACCCACAAAAGTTTAGGAGCCAGAATACAGCACATAAGTTGTATTCACAGCCAGTATCCTGCACAAAATATCTTGATTCATCACATACCACAAGAGGAGTTAAAAGGCCTTTGGCTGGAACCTCCATCTTCCAGTAATTCACCAAAATTACAGGCACAAGGGAAAGAGAAGAGGAACGTGTTATATGTTCTCTAGGCCTTTAGAAAGCCTGGAGTTGTTTCTTTGGCCATGTACATGCGAATTTGCCAGAAAGGTGATACTGCAGATGTCAAGGGAAGGGCACGGTTAAAAACGCATGCCCCACCACTGCTCCCATCGGCATGCCTTTGGTGTCGTTGAAAACCAACAAGGGCAAGATTTTTGCCAAGAGAATCAATGTACATTCTGCGCACATGAAGCACTCCCAGACCTGAGATAGCTTTCCGAAACACATGAAGGAGAATGACCAGAAAAAGAAGGAAGATAAAGACAAAGGTACCTGCATTCAACTGAAGCCCAGCCTGCTCCACCCAGAGAAGCCCACTGTATGAGAACCAGCAGAGGGGCGTCTGAGCTGCTGGAACCTATTCCCTAGGAATTTATGAGAAAAGAAAAAAAAAAGGCTATTAGGTATCAAGGAAATCACAATATAAATTTCTCTGTTAAAGACCACCTGTTACATATTTCTGTGTTCTATAAGGCCAATGTATACATCTGAAAAAGCAATAAAGCAAAATTAGGGATGACAATCTTTTATGAAAATTGAGTCAAAACAAGGGTCTTGTCCACCTCGTCTTTGACAATACTCAAGGCCCCGTAACTCCACTGACATGCACTGTGGTTTTCAATCAGTGTTAGGCAAAGGGCCCCTTTGAAGATCTGATAAGTTAAAAAACTCTCCCCAGAAAAAAAAAAACACATGTAAGTCACTTTTAAAAAAACAATTTCAGGGGTTCATGACTCCCCTCAAGCCCATTAAAGGATCTTAGATTAAGAAGTGAATCCACAGAGCATAGCCATGAGTTATAGGTTGGAAAAACTTTAAATTAAGACTTGGCCAATAGCTTTTGGCTTCAGAAAAATTTCTCAATGATGAGCCTCTAAAACATTGATTTTTAATCTGTACAGCTTCCTGGCGAGCCAGGAAGAATGTATATCACCAGAAGAATGTACAACATCATTGAATAAAAATCCAATTAAAGTTCTGGAGACCATGCCAGAAAGGAGGACACACCACTGAGAAAAGTACTGGCAACTGAGAGTCTTACGTTTCCACTTCCAAGAACAATGACTAAGGTGACTCCAGATGACTGTGCTTCTGCAGAAAACAACCAGAAGACTGAACATAATACACAGAGCAACTACCTGAAAGGACTGGAGAGTAACAAGAAGCAAATGACCTCCAGTGAAGAATGCAAGCTCTCCTTGAAGAAGGCACAAGGGAGCCACAGCAGCTGGTCTCATCTGCCCAGATTTTAGCCCAGGGCTAAGAGAAGCCTGCGGTGCACTCAGAGGCAGTGGCGGGGTCGGGGTGGGCGGTGTCATGGCAATACTAGAAAATATGTTGATAGTATATCATATAAATATGATAATGAAAATACACATATCAAAATTTGTGAGATGTAGGCAAAATAGGGTATACAGGGAAATTCAGAATTTTAAATGCCTATGTGGGAAAAGAAAAAAGGTCTAAAACTCAATGATCTAAGCTTCTACTTTAAGAAACTACAAAAAGAAGAATAAATTATACCCAAAGCAAACAAAAGGAAGAATAAAGAGTAGAAATCAATAAAACTGAAAACAGAAAATAATAGAGAATATCAGTAAACCCAAAACCTACCCTTTGAAATAAATCCAAGAAAACTAAAAAACTTCTAGCTAGAGTGATGAAGAAAATGGAAGACACAAATTCCCAGTATTAGGAATGAAAGAAGGAGCCTCACCACATGCCCTTCAGACACTAAAAGGATAATAAGAGACTATTATGAACAATCTAATGCCTACAAGTTTGACAATCTAGATGAAATAAACACATTCCTTAAAAGAAACAATTTACCAAAAGTGGCTTAAGAAAACTTGACAGACCTATATAAATTAAGGAAATTGAATCCACAATTAAGAACCTCCCCACATAGAAAACTTCAGATACAGATGGCTTCACTGGTAAATTCCATCACACATGTAAGGAAGAAATAATACCAGTCTTAAAAAAACTTTTTCAGAAAATAGAAGAGGGAGCATTTCCCAGCTCATTTTATGATGCTAACATTACCTTGATTACAAAATCAAAGACATCACAAGGGAAATGCGGAGCAATATCACTCATGAACACAGATATAAAAATTCTCAACAAAATATTAGAAAATAAAACCCAACAGGATTCAAAAAGGATACTACTATACATCATGTTCAAGTAAGGTTCATCTCAGAATGCAAGGTTGGTTTAACATTAGAAAATCAACCAATGTAATTCACCACATTAATAAAATATAGGAGAACCACATAATTATTTCAATAGATGCAGAAAAAAAATCTGATAAAAATCAACACTCATGATAAAATCTCTCAGCAACTAGGAATAGGAGTCTTCCTCATCTGATTAATGTCATCTATGAAAAATCTACAGCTAACATTATATTCAGTGGTGAAAGATTTCATGTTTTCTATCTAAAATTAGAAACAAGGCAAAGCAAAGATACCCACTCTCACTATGTTGATTTAACTTTGTACTGTAAGGCCCAGGTAGTGAATAAAGCAGGAAAAAGAAATAAAAGGCAGATTGGAAAGGAAGAAGTAAAACTGTCTTATTTGTTGACAATATGATTGTGAATGCAGAAAACTCTAGGGAATTCAGAAAAAAGCTAAGAAAGTCAATTTAGCAAGTTTGCAGTATACAAGGTCAAAACACAAAAGCTAATTGTATTTCTATATAACAGCAAGAAACAATTTAAACAACTCAATTTATAATGTCATTAAGAAAATTAAAACACTTCGGGATAAATTTAACAAAATAAGAATCACACACTGAAAGCTACAAAATATTTAAAGAAAAATTAAAGAAGACTTAAATAAATGGAGGGATATACCAGGCTCATGGATTGGGGGACCAAACATTATTATGATGTCAATCTCCCCTAATTGATCTAATATAATTCAAGATAATTTAAAAATTTATATGGAAATGCAAAAGAACCAGCATAGCCAAAACAATTTTGAAAAAGAACAAAGCTGGAAACCCATATTGATCTGATTTTACGACTTGCTATAAAGCAATTATTAATCAACATAATGCCATAAGGATAGACATATCAACGGAACAGAGGGTCCAGAAATAGACCCACACTTATATGGTAAATTAATTTTTGTAAAAATGTCAAGGACATTCAAGAAAGTCTTCAACAAATGGTGCTGGGGCAACTGGCCATCTGTAGGGGGGAAAAAAAGGAAGTGTTGACAAGGATGTGGGGCAACTGGATGTTCATTTGTTGCTGTTGGGAATACAAAATAGAACAGCCACTTTGGAAAAACATACACAGTACCTTATGAAGTTAAATATATATTTCACTCCCAGAGAAATGAAAACGTAAGTCTACACAACAGTGTGTATATAAATGTTCATAGCAGCACTATTTGTAACAGCCAAAAGTGGAAGCAACCCAAATGTCTGTTAACTGGTGAATAGATAAATTGTTTACCCATGGGTAGACTATGGTATACTGCTCAGCAACAAAAAGGAACAAATCACAGTATAACATGGATGAATCTTAAAACTGTTAGGCCAAGTGAAACGCTTCAAATACAAATGGCTGCATACTATATATTTCCATTTATGTAGAATGCTAGACAAGGCAATGCTCTAGTGACAGAAATATCAGTAGTTGGCTGGGGTCGGGGTGGGGGAGGGATTAATTAATTTTAGGGTAAGGGAATTGTTCTGTATCTTGATTGTAGTAGAGGTTACATGATTGTTTGAAATTATTAACATTCAGCAAATTTTTCACTTAAAGTAACTGTATGTAAATAATTTAAAATAGGAGTGCTTGATTCTGATTGTGGGTCACAGACATTATAATAATGGAAAGAGGACTGGCTGTGTTGTCTAGAGACCTGTGTTGTAGGCTTGACTTGGCTTCTTAAGCATTATCTAATTTGGAATAATTCACTTAACCTTCCTGAGCTTCCACTCCAAATACAAAATAGCAAAAAAACATACTGTCTTTGTCTTCCTCACAGGGACATTTGTGAGGGCAAAGTTAAAAGGCGTTGGATACTAAAACTGTGAGCTATTATCCAGGAGCAATGAGTAGCTAGCAGCATACCAGCACTCTCATCCAGGACAACTAGAGCTAGGCAAAATACAGAAATTATTTATTAATTTATAAATTATTAAGTAATTACAAATTATTATCTCTGTAGACAACAGAAAGGTTCTGAGGTAACAAGAAATAAAGGGGCTAAGATTCCTGTACTAGTTTTCTATTGCTGCTGTTACCAACCAACCACAAACTGGGTGGCTTAAGACAACACACTTATTACCTTGCAGTTACACGGAAGTCTGAAAACAGTCTCACTGGGATAAAGAAGATGTCGGCAGGGCTGGGTTCCTTTCTGAGGCTCTAGGGGAGAATCCATTTTCTTGCCTTTTCCAGCTCCTAGAAGCTATTCACATTCTTGGGCTCATGGTCCTCTTCTTCCATCTTCAAAGCCAGCAATGCAGCATCTCTCCGACCCTTCTTCCATCATCACATCTCTCCCTGACCCCAGCCAGGAAAGGTTTACTTCTAAAGACTCATGTGATTAGAATGGACCCATCCAGAGAATCCAGGATAATCTGTCTCCCTGTATCAAGGTCTTTAATTCATTCACATCTGAAAAGACCCTTTTACCATGAAAGTAATGTATTTACAGGTCTGGGGATTAGGATATGGACATCTCTGGGGAGCCATTATTCTGTCTGCCACAACTCCAGAGAGGGAAGAACCCCACAGAGCCCCTTTTATCCTGGGATCATTTGCCAATTCTACACTCTGCCAAGAGCCTGAGAATTTAGGCTTTGTACCCACAAAGGGCATCTGCTAGGGGACACAGAAATGAGCAGAGCATTTATAACAGAGACTTGGGGACCCTAAGTAAATGGCTACTTTTCATCTTAGCACATTTGATGAATATGGGATCTGCGTAGGTCAGGGTGCTAAAACCCTAAGTGGAAAGCCTCTGAAATGCAGAGCACTGTTTTTCATCAGTTTTGTGAGCAGAGATTAAAAGTTCAACCTATTTCAGGAGGAAAGGCCTCATAGAATTTTATTTTTGTCTGTTGAAGACGGAGAACTTTAACAGAGAACTGGAATCCATAAAAAAGAATCAAATGGTTATTTTAGGACTACAAAAGTACCACACTTAAAATTAAGAATGCATAATAAGATGTGTTTAACAGCAGACTAGACAAGCAAAAGGATAAGATTAGTAAATAAGAGAAGAGGTTGACAGAAAATATCCACATAGAAATACAGATATTTAAAAGAACGGGAAGATACAGAAAAGAGCCTTAGAGATATGTGGGGTGCAATAAATGGTCTAAAATTTGTGTAATTCAAAAGGAGAGAGTCTAGGGAAAAAAAGAAAGAGATAATAACAAAACTGATGAAAGTATCAACCTAAGATTCAAAGAGCTCTGTGAACCCCAAGCACAATAAATACAAAGACAACCACACCAGGGCACATTACAAACTGCTGAAAATCAAATAAAAAGAGAAAAATCACAGAAACAGTTGTGGGGGGAGGGGAACACATTACCTTCAGAGGAGCAACAATTGCACTGACAGCTGATTTCTCAGGAGAAACTATAGAAGCCATAAGACAATTGAATGAAACTGTAAAATGTTTAGAATTAGACATTCTATGTCCAGGGAAATTAGAATTCTATGTCCAGGGAAAAGGATTCTTCAAAAATAAAAGGAGACCCAAAGGTATACATTAAATATGTGCAATTTTTAAATATATCAATTGTACCTCAATAAAGCTTTAAAAAAAGGAAAGGCGAATAAATACATTTTCTTGCCAATAAAAACTGAGAAGATTCATCATGAGAAATCATGAACTAAAAGAAAAAAGAGTTCTTCAAGCAGAAGAAAAAAAAATCCCACAAGGAAACATGGGATTTCAGGAAGAAATAAAGAGCAACAGAAACAGCAAATATGTAGGTAAACATAAATGAATATCAACATATACACTAACAATGATTTGTGGGGTTTATATGTATATAAAATTAAATACATGACAATAGTAACACAAAATATGGGAGGATGTTAATGAAATTAAAGTGTTCTAAGGTTAACATTCTTGGAAAAGTAGAAAAAATTAATAATTTTAGTATGACGGTAATAAGTTAAGGATGGATGTTGTGATTTCCAGGGTAAGTACTAGAAGAAGAGGTCATAATGCATAACACAGTAATAAAGAGAAAAATAGAATACTTAAGCCTCCTTTCTGTCCATAAAGTCTCAAAGAAAATGATTTAAACACTTTCAGTAACATATTATTCAAGACTCAATTTGTAAAAAACACTTGAGTTGCTATCAGCATTGGTGTAACCAAACACCTACTACCACATGAACTAACTATTTTTTGGCATTTGATTTAGTCATTTTTATAAACGAGCAAATTCACAGACTTAGATAAAAAGCAAACAGATTTTAGTAAATATTTTATTTGAACTAAATTAAAGTTTAACTTTGTAGCCACTTGTATTCATTATCACTGAAATCTAGCAAACTCCCATTGAAACTTAAGTTGCCCATAGAGAAGTTGGAACTGGAATGTTCAAAACAGTCTATAAAGTTTTGAAAAAAATATCATGCATCCCATGGATCCCCCAAAACATGGCTCATCCACAACCCTCCTCCTCGTTGCTTCTTTCCATGCTGGGACTGTGAATTAGTCTAACCCCATATTTTCTTTTTTTTTTTTTTTGATTAATTTATTTATTTGTTTTTGGCTATGTTGGGTCTTCGTTTCTGTGTGAGGGCTTTCTCTAGTTGCGGCAAGCGGGGGCCACTCTTCATCGCGGTGCGCAGGCCTCTCACTATCGCGGCCTCTCTTGTTGCGGAGCACAGGCTCCAGACGCGCAGGCTCAGTAATCGTGGCTCACGGGCCCAGGTGCTCCGTGGCATGTGGGATCTTCCCAGACCAGGGCTCGAACCCGTGTCCCCTGCATTGGCAGGCAGATTCTCAACCACTGCGCCACCAGGGAAGCCCTAACCCCATATTTTCCTTCCTCTTTTCATTAGATCTCTCACCTATATATGTCCATGAAGAACTTAACTGCAATGGAACGTTCAGGGTGGTTTTGTAGGAATTCTTTGGTTTGTCCATCAGCCTCCAAATGTCCCCAAAGAGTCATGCCCTCTGGTCCAAGCGAAGCCCACAGAAGTCGATTTAATGGAAACGGTTGCCCCTCTGTCATTTTGTGAAATTCCAGTCAAAGCCAGAGCCAGGGTTGAGCTGACTCCAGGTAGTAAGTTAGAGAAGGTGTGACTTGCTTGGTGATAGCAGCAAACTTAGCCTGGTTTAGTAGGTAATAAAACTAGCCATTCACATAAATTATGAAAATTGAGTTTGGAAATGAGGGAGTGGCGAGGGAAGGGGACTCTTGGAGGTAGTCAGTGTTTGCTTGGTTTGAACTTGAGTGCCACACTGTTGATGCAAAACCTCTGACCAGTAGGCCCAGGTCCATCAGGAAACACATGGCCAAGGTGAGCTTCGCACTGCAAGGAGAGAAGCCTCTGTCATTCCTCAACTGGGACAAGGCTCTTTATGTAAAACCAGACACATGAATCCCACATGGCCGCCCCACTCGAGTTTTTGACACTGGTGTGGGGAAAAAGTCTATTGTACCAGAATTTGATTAAGAAATGAAAGGATGCAGAGCACAGTAGTGGTAAATAGCTCTCTCCTTTATCAGTGAGAATGTGAGCAAGTGATTTAACTTAGGCCTTGATTTACTCATCTATAAAATGGGGATGATAATTATACCTACGTAATAGAGATGTTGTGACGATTCATTGATACGACACATCTAAAGCACTAACACCGTTCCTGGGTGAGTACTCGGTAATCTTGTAGCCAGTGTATTATTATTGTTTTTTACTGAAGACAAGACTAAGCTATATTGATCTGCTTACAAAACCAGAACATTTGAGCACCCAAGGATATCTACGTGAATATGCTGTCTGGATTTAAGCCACTCTCTCCTACCAAGCTCACAGGAGGAATAACGCGCTGATGTCACCTGCAGCGCCGCTCCGCCGGTTGCTGACACGCTGCAGAGTGAGAAGGGGGCGTAGGGATGCCAGCCAGGCTCGGCCTTCCTGCTGATTGTCCCTGTGCAACAGAATGTAAAGGGCCAGCTCTCTCTTTCAGACCCTTGCTCTGCTCCCATCTCTGCAAGGCTTGAACCAGGAAAGGCTCCTTCTCGGGTGTGCGGTGCCCGGAGTGATGGGAGATAGGGACCAGCAGCACGGGAGAAACCCAAGGTGCTTCCGTGACAAAAGTGCTCCAGGCCGTCACACCGGATATGCAAGGACAAGCGAGCTCTCTGCAGCATTTGGGGCGGCACTGGGGAAAACAAATCAGAGAAAACAAAGACACCCACCTGCTTGCAGACGACCTCTGTGCGAGCTGGTCCCAACGAGGTGTCCACACGTCGCAGGATCCCTGTGTCACTCTCATCAGAGCCAGACGTCCCGTGAGCCTCAGAAAACGAAGGCCATCCAGTGCCTGAGCAGTACTTTTTCTCAGAGCTGTGTTACACATCATGACACTACAGCTGTGAAGGCTGCTATTACCATACAAGGAGCATTTTACGCCCCGAATCATTTTTCTACCAAGCACGATTCGATTCCCTTCTCCTCTGCCAGATCCCAAGGCCAGTTCTGTGAACCACTGGTTCCACAGGAATCTGCCCACTGCATCTCCACTATTAAAGACGCTGTCTTATCAGGTCAAAGATTTTTTGTTCTTTTGATGTCGAAGGCATCCCTCTCAATGGGATGATGGGATGTCGAAGTCATCCCGCTCAAGGACTAAAAACATGAGGAGCTTTGTGAACTGTTGCACGTTAGGAAACAGATCAAATCCCTGTGTTCTAAACGTAGGAAAGGGGGAAATCGAAATGAAATAATAGTGGTCGAAGGAGGGCATTGTGAGGTTAGCGTACCAGAGAAGCGTGAGAACTGATGAAACAGCCGTCTTCAGCCACCGGAACTTCGGGTTATCTAAATTCAAAGCCTGACTGCCTTCAGGGGTTCAAGAGCTGCCTCTGTCACTTCTTAGCTGTGTGAAATTGGACAGGCTGCTTATTCTCTCCAAGCCTCAGTTTTCTCATCTGTAACATGCAGATAATCACATCTACGTTATAGAGATGCTCTGAGGGTTTAAGGAGCTGTGCTGTGGAGCAAGTGGTGATACATCAGCCTGGGCACCCAGAGTCATCACCGCAGTGCAGGGACCTTCCTGGGGAAGCGCCACAGGGACGAATGATGCTGGGGGTGGGGGTGGTGGCAGAGGAGCCGGCAAGAGGAGGAGGAGAGCAACAAGCAAATCTACTCATCAGAGACTCACTCTCTAAGTGCTTTGAAAGATGACTCCCTTAAATCACACTAGGAAAACAAATTTTAAATGGCAGGGAAATGGCTCTCTCTATCTGAGGAGGAGAGACAAGAAATGAATTGTAAATTCTGCAAAAATAACCAAAAACACCAAAAACTGAGTAAAGAGGGGGGAAAAGTGGCAAATAATCAAATCCCTAGACTATGAGCACAGAAGGAAGCTCAGTTTAGAGCACGAACCCCAGCAGAGTCTAATGTAAGACAGAGACTCAGACGTTCTGGTCTTGGGACCCCTCTGTACTACAAAATTACTGAGGATCTCTGAGAACTTTTGTTTACATGAGTTTTGTCTATCAATACTTAACAAATTAGAAATTATAAGTAAGAATTTTAAAAACATATGCATTAAATTATTTTTAAAAATAATAAATTCATTACATGCTAACATAAATAACCTATTTTTACAACAATAATTCTATTTTCCAAACTGAAACAAACATTTAGTGCAAAGAGTTGCACTGTTTTATAACTTTGTAAATCTCTTTTCTGTCTAGCTTAAAAAAAATGACAATTGACTCTTTATATGTGCTCGTGCATTCAATCTGCTGCAATGCTGTTTCGACTGAAGTGTAGTAAGAGCATGTGGTCTCACGGATACGCAGTTGCAAAAGGGAGCACCTCGAAGAGCCCTGAAAAGATCCCAGGAACTCAGGTATAGCTCTGAGGTTGACTTCTGAGAGACTCGGGTGTGAAGCCAGGCTCTGTCTGTTATGTCTATGCAACCTTGGCAAGTTATTTAATCTTGTAAAGCCTCTGTGTCCTGATCTTCGGAATTGTAATGGCATTGTTATTTCATGGGGTTACTGAGAGGATTAACTGAGATGCTTTCTACGTTTACTGTTTTTAGCATAGTGTCAGACACGTGGTACTTAAGTCAGTAGCTATTATTTTTAAAATATCATTATTAGTAGTAGTAACAGGTATCCATGAAATTTGAGCAGCTGTGGGTCCAATTAGAAGTGTCTGCACATTCAGATTGGGTTCTCTGCAACCCTTTTTGTTTTCCAAGGGTTCAAAAATATTCATCCGAGCTACTTTGGTCCAGGGAAAAACATTTTAAGTATCTTTTAATCATAGCTTTTCCATGCTGAACGTTATATATAAACTAGTGATCATTAAAGGAATTTTGATGGAGAATTATGAATATAATAATTTTTTTAATGAATGAATCTAAGACTAATAAAAAGTCACTTAAAACATTTTATGGGAAACAATAAAAGTTTTATTGATGCAATTTACAGAATCTGGAGATTTACCAGGTAATATGAGAGGCCCATCATATATCATTTAAGAGTGAAAACTTAAATATTAAGGTGAATTAGAAATTCCAATATACACATTTAAATGATTAGCAGATTGTAAGGCCCTCCCTTGAGAAACTAAAACCATTCTGGACCATCTTTAGTCATGTACTCTTAGAGGTGCTTCTTTTGTTTAGTTTTGTTATATGTTTATTTGCTTTGTTTTTAATCTTCATTTCTGGAAATTCCACAGCCCCCAAAACAGCAGCAGAGGCACTTGGTGATAACTGACAACCCTCATGGTAGAAGAATTTTCCTTCCTTTGAAGGAATGGGAACACACAAAAGGTTAACAATGTTACTTAGTTCCTATTAACACGTAGGATGTCAGGATATTCTGTAAAAAGGGAACTAACATCAGGCTCTCAGTTTCCTTCTGTTCCAAGATTTATGACCATGAAACATGTGATCTCACAGTAGATTTTAATAAACACTTTCAGAGTCAGTGTGGGGGGGGCAGGGGGAGGAGAAGGGAGGGGAATAGAGGAAGCAGGGGAGGGGCAAAGTCACAAAATTCCAAGGTTAAGGAAGCAACAGCCTGGAGTCCCCAGGGGAGTGATAAAATCCCGAGAGCGCTCTTGACTTGGAAACCCTGGATTAAATGTCTCTGAGTTGTCTCCCCCAGAATGTGCACCATACTGGTTTGGCCTGAAGGGAAGTATGCAGGCAGCAAGGAGCCCAGCAGCCAAGAGACAGTGATCCCTCATTCACTTGATTCCTTAACTGTTTAGTTGACTTTTCACCTGGTTTTGACTCTGTACAAGCATTTGAAGGAATGTTTACTTCTTTTCTACTCCTGCTCTCTGTTACTGAGGCTGGAGACTGGGGACAGAAGAGAGAGGGAAAATGAGAGGTCAAACAAGGATCCCTACAGCTAGCCACCCTCCTGAATGGGAAGCACGGTCAGGAATATAGTCTTCATTTATAGATTCTCATTAATTCGAAGAAATTCTCAAGAGTTCCTCATTATCAAAGACACATTCATGTATATGGCCCTAAGAAGGATCTGTCTCTAAGAATGTCTCATTGCTAACATGTATCCAGTGCTTGGCATGTGTGAGGCATTGCTCTGGTGCTTTCACATGTATTAACTCATAACTCAGTTAATCCTCCCAACAACTTTATGAATTCAGTACTACTAGCGTGCTCATGTTACAGGTGGGGAAACTGAGGCACAGAGAGGTTAAGAAATTTGCCTGAGGTCACACAGCAATGAAGCCAGGATGTACATCTACAGACTTAGCCACTGTACTACACTGTCTCGCCTATAAATAAATGCATCTTTAAGAAGAGTACATTCTGGAACATAAAAGATTCTTATGAATATATTCTTATTTTTCTCAGTCTCAGCTGCAGCAGCAGCAGCAGCGGGAGGAAAAAAAATGGAACAAACTCAAAAATCCTTAAGAAATGAAGATGGAAACTGCAACTAAAACTAAATGATTAAAAAGAAACAAACAGGTTGGCAGGTCATTAAACTGGCCACTTGATGAAAGGGCTTTTGGGGAACTGGCTGGTATTCTCATTAGTCTTGGCTGCTTTGGGGATGGTCACTCAGCTTCCTTAATTTGGACGAGCACTGTGCTAATACAGTAGCTACTGGTCACATGTGGCCTTTCAAGTTTAAATTATTTAAAATTATTTAAAATGAAATAAAATTAAAAATTCAGTTTTTCAGCCGCATCAGCCGCATTTCAAGTGCTCAACAGCCATGTGTGATTGGTGGCCACCGAAGTGGATGGAACAGATACAGAACATTTCCATCATCATAGAAAGTTCTACTAGACAGAGTTTTTTGCTCTGGTCTCTCCGGTCCCTACCTGCCCCCAACATTCTGTGATTTCCTGACAGAACCTGGCTGGGCATTGGGTAGGAAGAGAATGTCATCTTTACAGGTACAGAAACTGGAACGCCCATGAAGTTAAAAAACAAAGACTCAAATGTAGGAAGGAACATGCTCTTGCAAAGATGACCTCACATCTTTTGCCTTCACAGTCGAAAGATGGAAACAGAACATCTGGCTGGTTAATGCATAGTCACAAGGCCGTGCTTTATACTTTTACAACACGGGTTCTTTGGCTAAAAGCAGTGTGGCCATCTCAAGGTCCCACTTCTCCCTTTTAATAGAACCAAAGGTCAAAAAATAACTAATGGTTCAGAAATATGCAACCATTTTACTGTTCCTAGCTTCCCCCAGGCCATCTCAGCTTGACTGCCGTCTTTTCTTTTCTTTTTTTTTTTTTAAAGATTTATTTTATTATTTATTTATTTATTTTTTGGCCATGCCGCAAGGCTTGTGGGATCTTAGCTCCCCGACCAGGGATTGAACCCGGGCCCTTGGCAGTGAGAGCAAGGAGTCCTAACCACTGGACTGCCAGGGAATTCCCCTGACTGCCATCTCTGCTATCTCCTCACCAGCCACCGACAGAGTGAATGAATCCGGACAAAGGCCTGCCCTTCCGTGAGCATGAAGGAAAATCAATCCTAATCGTTCCTCATCCTTGCAGGCGGGGTCTGGCTTTCCAAATTCAGCCCACATTAGCAGCCTAGGAAAGCCCAGTCTGCTCAAAGCCCAAAGCACATAATGAAGCGCTGCCTAATGGAAGATTCACAGAGCTGGCTTGATTTATATTTTATTCTAAACCAATTTAGGGTTGATGCAAAAGAAAGGAAAACATCTTTGAAGTTCTGAAAAACAGGACTTCAAAGATGTTTTCCTTTCTTCTTCGTCGAATCTACTTTTTTTTAGACTGTTTCCTGCATGTCTAAACAAAAAAGCCTTTGTGGACAGATTTCAGATCCTGATTGACTTAAAAGAGGCTTTGAAATCAAGGGACAATTAAATTTACTTTTAGCTGCATAGAAGAGGGCATGGCATTCACTACTGTCAAGCACTGTGGGGAATCTATCCTCATAAAATTCTACATCTTCTAAATTAAGTTATAAGCCCATTTCTCCCTGGGAGAGATACAGTTTTAATCACATGGCCAAGCAAATACCATTATGGTTTAGATTTATTTAAATACTTTCCCAGGAAAAAACCTCTAATAGCTTTATCTTAAGGTGCCCACCAAGTTTGTTTTGTTTTTAGCTGTTTCTTGCGGATACAGAAAGAAAGAATATAGGCTAAGAAGTTAATGCTCTAAACACTAGAAATAATCAAGATAGGCAAGAATCTTAAATGAACAGCCCTCCTTACAGCAACCAGGCCAAATGAGAAGGGCGATCAAAAACATCATGGGTATGTATTTATCCAAGGCCCCAGGAGACAGAGATGTATGAATTTAGAGGCTTACTCTCCTTCGGTTCCTTTTGATCTTTATCTCACCTGAAGAGCGGGCTGTCACAGCACACACAGTGATACATTCCTGATTCCTTGTTATTCAGGTAGATCCCACTGAAAGGCTGAAAGCAAATGAGATACATCAGGTTCAGGTTTCTCATAATTCCGGCAGGACATGATACAGCAGATCCAAATCCAAGATTAAGTCTCCCAATAAAGGAATTTTTGTACTAATTTGACAAAGTGCAAATATCACTGGAGAGAAAATTACAATGCACCCAGTGAAGAAGCCTACAGGCTTGTTTACGACCGGCCTTTATTGTGCCAAATATTCAAATTATGACATTAATAATGCTTTGTATTTATATAGCACATTTCACCCAAGAACATCAAAGCCTGTGAAAAAGCGAGAGAACCGCGCCTCTGGATTGTGTAAGATCTCGGTCACCATTTCAAAAGAGTTAATACAACAGGAATCTAGTCCACTGTCTAAAACACTTTGAAATCTCCAATTAAAGACAGGATTTAGATACATAAAAAGCAAAGCTCAGTGAGATTAGGGTTGTGCCTTTAATATGCTTCACGTGGTGTTTAGGACACTGCATACTTAATAAATGCTAAATAATGAGCTAGATTCTCGCAGGGCCTAAGTTACTACTTAGATGAAATTACCACGTTAATCGTGGCTTAAGGAGTTTGCAGGTTCCGAGAGGAACACAAGGAGACTTGAGGCAATGAGTGAGCCAAGACTAATTTTTTTAAATGTTATTTTGTAAACTGATCTCATTGTTTGAAAAAAAAAAAAGGCTATTTTTGCCCAATTCCTTTCGTCATCTCCTCTGTCAAAGGAATGTCAAGAAAAAGAAACTCTTGCACGAGCCTAGTGTGAAAATCTACAAGCAGTGGCTCGTGGCAGGCGCCGTCCCATTTTATGGAGAGAAGCTGAGGCACCGGGTGGGTCACCGAGTCCCAGAGCTGACTCAGGAAACAAGCAGCCCCCTTGGTCCTCTCTAGACGTCCCACCTCGACAAATCCACAGGTCAAACATTCACATTCCTCGTGGTAGGATTAACAGCACATTTTCAGGGAGCTGCATAATGGACAATTTCAAATTAACCTACTGAGCCCACCATCTCAGCACACTTGGACGTTTTTCCTCTTTAAAAACCCTGAACTTGGCTGCAGACATCCAAACAGTGGTGAGCTGGTCTTTTTCTGGCCTGTCCCCTCGAAGACCTGTACCCAACGCTGGCACGAATGGGCATCTGGAATGAAGAGGAAGTTTCGCATCCTCCCTACCTGGGCTGATGAGACACACATGCCAAAGGGCTGCCCAGACCTGAAGGTGATCTAGAAAAGCCTACTCATGCGATCTGGACAGCCTGATAATATTCAAAATATAATTCTGTCATTGCAGGGACAGTGGGCAGAGGAAGTGACAGGGAACTGGTAGCACAGTAAGTTAAAAAAAAAAAAAAATCAACCATAAAAGAATGCTTAGCCGACGTATTTTATGAAATGACATCTCTCCTCCACCTCCTCACCTGATTTCCTCTGTCTGCCCTCTTACCCTTCCTCCCCAGTTTTATACAAGTCCTACCACTTATTTAGGGCTTCTCACTTGTTCATTCCAGTATTTACTTGAAAACCTAGTGTGTATCCAATGCTGGAAGACTTTATTAAAATCCCACCCACAGGAAGTTTTCAAAAATACCAGTATTTCACCAGAATCTATTGGGATCTGCTGGCCTGTCTAACGGCTTTAGCATCGGTGGCGAAGTTGAGGGTGAGACCACGGTTATACGGCCATAGCACATGGACAGCTTACCTGAATTTTGCAGGGACTGCTAAGTTCAAAGATATAAATATTCTACAACTTTTGAAACCGCTGCGCTGTGGTCCACTCTGTGGGGTCTGCTTCACCAATGAAAATATCTAATAACCTGGTTCAATAACTATATTCCAGTGGTCATATTTAGGACTAAGACAGACTACTTGTTGGGAAATGCAGCACAGTAAACATGGTACATACTATAATGAGGAACCACTGAGGGCTGTTCTCTCAGGAAATGAAAGAAAGCTGAGATTACTGAAGGCAGCGTCAATAACGTGTCCCCCTCGTGGCCTGCAGTCATGCGACAGTCACCACGGTTTATTTTTTGAGTGCCTGTTATCTGCAGGCACCATGTTATGTGCTGGGGTATACCAAGGACGGCAAGTGCTAAGAAGAGAAAGTACTGGTAAAAGCAAACCCATTGGGGCTGAGGAAAGGCTTCCCTGTGGGAGTGAGAGTGGGGCTGAGAGCTGAAAGGTAGGTTTGAATGGGTCGGGGTGTTGGTGGTGGGGGAGGACACGGGGTGAAAGGGCCTGAACCGAGGGGAAGCCCAGGGTCTGAGAGCTGAAAGAGGACAGTGTGGCCGGAGTGCAGTGACCAGGGGGAAAAGTGGCCGGATCTGAGGACAGGGGTGGGAGGTAGGGGCCAGAGCCTTTAGGGCCTTATTAGCCACTTTTCAACTTTTCTCTTTACTTTGAAAGCAGTGGGAAGCCACTGAAGAATTTCGAGCAGGGGGTGATGTGGTCAGATCTGTTTTCAAAAGATCTCTTTGCCAGCCATACGGAGAATGGCAAGGTGGGGAGCAAGGGCAGCTGTGAGGAGAGCAGCTGGAGGCAAATGCACACAAGCCAGGGCTGGTGGGAGCCTGGACCAGCCTGCAGGTGAGAGCAGCGGAGAGAAGCCGAGTGATGGGAAGGTCATTTAGGAGGCAGAATGGGTGGGCGAGGCGACGGAGGGCAGTGTGTCCAGAGGAAGGATTCTGGTTTGCACAACTGGATGGATATTCATGGCCGAAGAAGGAGAGCAATGAAAGGCACCAGATTCTCAGAGCAGAGGATGAGTTAGGTTTTGTAGCGAGATAGATTCCAACCTGTCCTGCCCTGCCCCCAACACATCTACTCAGAAACTGTCGATCAGTGTAGCTTACCGGTTCCGTCCCTTTTTCTCTTGTGACGTGGAACTGCTCTGGAGTCAGCTTCTTCTGCCACTCACTCTTGGAGAGAACCGGCTTCCGCTTTGTAAGGGACCCTGTGTTGTTAAATAGGAATTAAAAAAAAATTAAAACAGCAAGGCCCAGAGTGCTGAGGTTGACTTCCTTGGATTTGTCTAAGAAAATTTAGTTATTTCCCCAAAGAATTCGAGTCATGCCTTTACTACAAATATTTATATTTTTAATTGTTTTTCGTATTTCATTGCATTGTTTGGGATCTCAAAATAACTACGGTATAAGAATTTATTTAATGGCAATGGTCGACAAATTGCAAATTATAAGATGGGTGCTACTGACTTTCAAATGATGTCTTTGATCAAGGTAAGGACTTTAATATATTTCTATATTATTAAAATATATTTTGCATGGAAAAAACCCAGTAAGGCACAATGACCTTTTCTTCCCTAGCCTCTCTCCTAAAGTGCACCATCTCCCAGCAAAACACGCCATCCCCTCCCCTCCCCCTTCCACCCTTTCCTTCTTCACAGAGACCAGAAAGCTCAGGTACAAAATACTGTAATTGACTCATTAGTTTAATAAGAAATGAGTAATAAGTAGAGAGCCAGTTTTCCAGTCCTGCTGGGGCACAGAAGATAAGAGGCAGCTGAAATATGAAATAAGGTAGAATAAATTCTCCTTGGGTTACTAAGGGTAGACATTCATCTTTCTTCTATTACTACGTTCAAAGGAGTGTTTCCTGTCAGGATACAGCTGGGAGTAGCTGAGTGATTGGAGAGAAAAGATCGTGGAGCCAGTGGGTTATTAAACCCTTCTTCCTTGCTGGTTTATAAAGATATCTCTGATTTTGTTTGTCAAGGGAAGTCTTTTATTAAAAATTCTTTTTGTGTGGAAAAAATAAGAGACTCCTATAGCACATACTCCTGAACGGGAAACTGAGACCTACCATAATCTATTATCATGCTTCATGGTTTTTTTCCCACTTTTGTCTTCCTTTCTTCTGCTCCCTTCAGCTTCTATCTTACAACTTTTTTTCCAGTGAGTGTAAACAAAATAACTTTAGCCAAAGGGAGGTAGGAAGCCTAATGTATATTATAATAAATAAACGTTTTAATCATCCAAACGTTTTAATCATCCAACGTTAAGACTATGAAAGGACCTTATCATCTGCTTACACCTCAACTTACAAAGGAGAAAATAAGGCCCAAAGGGTTAGTAACTTGACCACAGCACTGACGATGAAATGTTAAATACCTGTGATGTCACCACCCACATAACAAACATGTCAGAAAATCGTAGCTGAATTTCATTTTTGGTTACAAAAAAGAAAGTCCTAAATAATCTCTCAGCAAGAGAAGACTTGTGTCTTCATCACGAGTTCATAATACTGCACAATATGGTATTTTCAGTATTATATATTATTGACTGCTTATGGTTGTCTACATTTTATTTAAGGGTTTTTATCTGTTAAATATATTAGAAGGTGTCCTTTCTTAAATACTTTTTATAAGGCCACAGGGATTTCTTTTTTCCAATGGAAATATACCTCTGAAATATTCCTATGGAACTACTGCTCAGTTACACACAAATTTTTCAGGAACTCAGCTTCTGGGGAGCAAAGCAAAATGTATTCATGTGATAATTATTACTGCTTAGTGACTTTCAGAGTTATTATGCAGAATGCCAAGTAATAAAGGGAGAAGGAATGATGAAATTTTTAAAATCACCATTTTTGCAATCGCTAAAATAATAGACGGATTCAAGCAAGAATCATCAGGGAATTCTAAAACCCTTGGGTAAAAAGACTGTTGAAGAATGGAATAGTTACACATTTTCAAAATGTGATCCCTCAAATTATTAATTTTACAAGTAAGAAAATGTACCTTTACGATGGAAAAGTCTAGAAATCACCACCTCAACCAAGTAAGCAAGGCTAGCATCACTGACAGTGGGGCCAGCTGACATCATGTGCCTCTGGGTGGGACGCGCTGCACTGGTCTGCTCTCAGAGAGCTCAGCAGGACTTCTTAGGGACACCCAGGAACACTTCATCCTCATCCCATCTACTTCTCCATAGAAGTGACACTAGACATTCTCTCTTTCTGGTGGAGTCTAATCCCTCAGCTTCCATGACACTAAATCCTCCTGTCTCTCCAGTTCCTCCCTCTCAGCATCCTTTCTCAGCTCCCCTTCCTCAAGCCATCCTTGAATACTGGTGTTCTTTAGAGGAGTCTGTCTGTCTTAGGCTTTCTTCTATCATCCCTCCACACCCCCTCCCCCGCCCTGGGAGATTTTATCCTTAAAGTACCATCTACATGATGAGACTCCCAACCTATTTTTTCCCTCCATCCTAGATCTCTCTGCTGAGTACCGGATCCATACACAATCCACACCCGGATATCTCCACTAGGCCCATCCCAAACAAAAGAATTTCATGTATCTCCTCCACCCCAACCCAAATCTGATCCTCCTCTCATGTGCTCCAGCTCATCAATTCCATGTTTCAAACCAGAAAGCCAGGCCATCATCCATGACTCTTCCCTTGCCCTTGCACCAAGCCTGTTGGTTCTACTTCCTAAATAACTCTAGGATCTGCTCATTCTCACCCCTCTGCAACTACCTTGGATCAGGCCACCATTACCTCCAGCACAGATTATTACAGGTTTTTTTCTAATTTGTATGCCCTCCCCTATTCCGACCGCTTCTTTTCCTCACTGCCCGAAACTGTTCAATGTGACATAATACCCTCAAGATAAATTCCAAACTCCTTGATGTGACTTCCAAGGCTCTTCATGGTTGGCCCTGCTTACCACTTCCAACTTCTCCCTTCTACTATGCTCCAGTCCCTCTCAACTGTGGTCCTCTGAGTTCCCCCAGAAGACATCATAGTTTGTTTAGCTTTTTACTTGTTGTTAAGATGGAGTGAAGACTTCTAAGATCCTTACATGCCACGACAGAAACCGAAGTCTCCAATCTCTGGTCTCAGTTTACATGTTATCTTCTCCAAGAAATATTCCCTGATCCCCTAAGTCTGGGTTGCAAGCTCCTCCTCTGGGTTCTCACGGCCCTCAGTGCTTTCATGATAGACACGACAATCGCAGGTTAATCTGTCTGGATGTCTCATTCAACTAGAAGCTGAAAGTCTGAAAAAACTGTCTTTGTTCAGTGTACCCCTATTTATCAGTGCCTTGGCATTTGATAAATATTCATTTCTTCATTCATTTGGTCATATTTACAGAGCACCTACTATATGCCAGACACTATTCTAGATGCTGGGGATACAAACGTAAAGAAAACAGGCAAGAATCGCCGCCCTTATGGAGTTGAGGTAAAGAAACTAAGAATGTAAAACTTTAGATGATTTTTTCAAAAATCACAAAGGAGATTAGAGAGTGTGAGGATGTGTGTGTATGTATTTATGCGTGCATACACACACACACAATTTAAAATAATGAGGGAAGGCCTTATTAAGAAGGCGACATTTCAGCAAAGAGTTGAAGGAAATGAACAAACACACAACGTGAATACCTAGGAGAAGAGCACTGCAGGCAAGAGGGGCACCAGGCTGGGTGTGCCTGGCGTGTCTGATGAACAGCAAGGAGGCCAGAGCAACGGAGGTGGAGTCAGCAGGGAAGGTTAGTACAAGGGACAGCAGACAGATGATGGGGGCCAGATCATTTAGGGCCTTGAGGGCTATTGTAAGGACACTGGCTTACGTTCTGAGTGAGTTTGGAAGTCATTGGAAGGTTAGCAGAGGCATGACATGATCTAACATATTTTAAAAGGATCAGTGGTAGATATACTAAAAAAATATTTGAAGCAGGGTAAAGTCTGAAGCAGGGGAACCATTACAGAGGCTACGTTAATCTGGCTGAGAGGTGGAAACCTGGATCAGGGTGGCAGCAGGAGAGTGGCTAAGAAGTAGCGAGACGCTGGACACAGTCTGATGGTAGAGCCGGGGGATCTGCTGATGGGTCAGATGTGGAGGTAAGAGAAAGCAAAGGGCCAAGGGTCATACTCCACAGCTTCTGGGCTCTGAAAGATGGGGGAAGACTACAGGAGGAGTAGGTTTGGGAACCTGGTTTTGAATTTGTTAACTTTAAAAATGCCAATCAGCTATTCAAGTGGAGATGTCAAGTAGGCAGTTGGATACATGGATTTAGAGTTCCAAGAGAGGTCTAGGATGAAAATATAACTTTGCGACCCCTCAGCCTTTAGATGTTATTTATCTTGGGGACTGGAAGATCCCCAAGTCAGTGAGTGTAGACAGAACAGAGAGGCCTGAGGGCTGGACCCTGAGGCTCTCCGCAATATGCAGGTTGAAGAAATGGGGACAAGCAGAGAGGTGGGAAGGAAACCACAAGAACGCAGTGTCCTAGTGAAATGGAGCAGGACCCTATGGTGCTTGCCCCCCATGTCCTCAGTCTGCCTTTTGTCTGTGGAAAAACTTTAGCCAAAGAATAAGTTTAATCAGAGAAGTGAGAAAATGCAGAAACAAAGGAAAACAGTCCAACAAGACTAAATAATAATACTTTTGTCATTAAGTATAGTCAAGGACCTTTAGTTCCTCCTCAAGGGCTATAGATAACATTCTGAGCCATATCCTTTGAGCTGTCTTACAGATACTTAAACCCCCTCCACCAGGTGGAAGAAGTTAACTACATGATGACCAGACTGTAACCATGACATAAGCTGCCACAATTCTGAGAGCTGGCCTTAAAGAAATGGGAACAAATTGACCCTGGAACTGAAGATTAACTGTACTTAAAACAATCAAGAGGATGCCGATCAGACCACCGATGACCAACGTCAAGATGACTGTCAGAGCTGACTGCGCTGTTTCTGCGTGTAGCCCCCTCCCCGCATCTATAAAAGCTCTTGCCCACTGATTGTCAGTGGGGGGAGTCGGCCTTTGGACAGGCCTCTGCCCCCTCCCCCGCCAGGCTGCCGGCCTCTGAAATAAAGCAAACTTTCCTTCCCACCAACCCGGCCTCCTTATTGGCTTTAGAGCGGCCAGCAGCCCGACCCCACTTCCGGTTACAGTTTCTGGCTCTCAACCTGGGGCTGCTGTACTCTCGCGACATCTGGCTCCCGGGGTTTTCCCGAGCAGAGCCGCCATGACGACGCGCGGGGATGGCTGTGAGGAGCCGCTGCTCGAGGCTCGCTGGACCCCAGAGGGGGCTTTGGGGGGACGCTCCTAGCAGCTGCCGAAACCATGTGTTTGGGGGATTCTCCCTGTTTCTCCCCTGCTTGGCACTGGCTGTCAACGTACGCTTTTCCTTGGTGGAACGGAAACATGCTGGACAAACTGACGAGCTCCATGACCGAGTAAGTCCACGGGTGTGCAGCCGGGCCGACTTCTCTTTTGAGCACGAAGTGCTATCTGCGTATTTTGCCAATTGGTTCTGATGTGTCTGACACTGAGGGCTATTTGTGAGCACTGAGTGTGTCATTTGGGCATTTTGCCAGTTGGTTCTGACGTGTGTCTACTGTCGAGGATCCTTTGTGTTGGGTAAGTGTTTGGGACTCCACATGGGTCACTGTCTTGGAGGATTGTGACAGTTCTGTCTTCTGGTATGTGAGTGTGTATTTCATTTGTGTGATTGGTATCTTTGCTGTCTTTTGTAAAATGGGAAGGTCAGGTTCAATTCATTAGAAAAATTTTAGCTATGAGATTACGACTAAAGAAAAAGGAAGATAATTTTTTTTAACAATATATGACAACAGTATTCTTTATACTCTGGAGAAGAATGGATAAGATGAAACTCTTTTGAAATTCCAAAACCGCTTCTTTTTGCATATGCAGTTAGAGAAAGCTGGCTTGATAAAATACTGTTTTCAGAATTCTGACCCTGAGAGAACAAAAATATGCATAGGAGAAAGCTTGAAGTTAACTCTTATCATGTCCTTGAAGTACAAACACAGCCCACTTTGCCTGAGACTTCAGCCTTGGGTTAAATAGTAAAACTTCAAAAGATGTTTGGGTTTATTAAACACACATCTTGTACCACAGTAAAGAGAAATTATGCTATGAGAAAAATGTTAAGTTTTTAGAGGTTATGGAATATGTTCTTAAGTTTGCCAATTAGTAAATGCTGGTATAACAGTTCAATTACTTGTTTCTTGGTTTTGTTAAGGCTTTTAAGGGTTAAAAATTGTAATATGTAATTAAAGCTACTAAAAATGATAAGGGAAGCATTTCAGTGTGGAAAGCAAGTAGGATATGTGTTGTCGGCAAGAGAAGGTATAAAGAATGGAGATATATTTGTTGAGGAAAAATGAGGATAATAATTTGTCCTACAGTTGGTTGTTTTTGGATGGGCAAAAAAAAGGGACAAATCATATGGATACAAAAAGTGATAAAAGGTTTGTGAAAAAAGGGAATTTTGAGAAAAGAATTTCGTACATTGAAGGAGTGATTAAGATTAGATTGCAGGCTTCCCTGGTGGCGCAGTGGTTAAGAACCTGCCTGCCAATGCAGGGAACACGGTTCAAGCCCTGGTCCGGGAAGATCCCACATGCTGCGGAGCAACTAAGCCCGTGCGCCACAACTACTGAGCGTGCGCTCTAGAGCCTGTGTGCCACAACTACTGAAGCCTGCGTGCCTGGAGCCCCTGCTCTACAACAAAAGAAGCCACTGCAATGAGAAGGTCGCAAACCGCAACAAAGAGTAGCCCCCGCTCGCTGAAACTAGAGAAACCCCGTGCACTGCAACAAAGACCCAATGCAGCCAAAAAAAAAAAAAAAAAAAAAAAAAGATTAGATTGGATTTAACTAGGTAAATGACCTTTGTTATTAATAGTAAGCTGGTACAAAACTGGAATTAGGTTTTCTTTCTCCCTGTTAAGAGAACAAAATTATCCAGGAATATTGAGGTGCTTTTGATAACAGATTGTAAGTTTCTTTCTCAAGCTAACTTCGAGTATTCCAAAGGGCCCCTAGACATCTCAGAAGAAATATTAAAGTAACTAGGATTATTTAGCATGTTAAATTATATGGAAAACGTATGGTAACTTTCAGATCATACTGCTGAACTGGGTAAGAAATTTAAAGAATTCTAGTGGAAAGCTACTGTTTTGCTTCAAACCACATTTTTGACCCCAATGTTCAGGATGGAAAAAATTGCCTAGTTATCACAGAGTATAATGACTTATGAGGTGTGTCACTGCTGGCTTTAAGTTTACTGCTAAAAGCACATGTACAATGCTTGTGTGATAATTGGCTATAAGTGATAAAATGTATAGCCTATAAAATGTTTCCCCGTCAGCAAACCTCTGTACTTGTTTATGTCTCACTAGTCCTCCCCACAACGTGGATAACTAGGCCAATATATAAACAAGGCCCCAAGTCCACAACACAGGGTTAAATGCAGCTGCACTTTTAACCTTTCCATTTCTTATGTAATTATAACAAATGCTTATTGTATACCTACTAAGCACCAATATTGTGATAAAATGTTTTTAGGTTTTTTTTCATTTATTCTGTAAAACAACCCTACCATTATCACTATCCTTATTTTATAGAAGAAAAAAACAGGCTTCAGCGTACCAAGTTCAAGACGTGCCCAAAGAAACAGGGTCAGTGATTGACACTGTCGACTCTGAAACCCCCTTAACCACAAAACTAGTACCTGCCCGTCATTCTCAGTGGTTGCCTACTAGTTTGTTGAATTGAACTTTCATGGTTTACTTAAGCATTCCTTAACTGATGGACGTTTGGGTTAGAGCCAGTTTCTAGTTCTTAAGAGTACTGTTAAAGACATCTCTGCATATATAACTCTGTTCTTCTTTAGAATTATTTCCTTAGAAGGAATTCCCAGGAGGGGGTGTCTGATAAGTTAGCAGTTACTGTATTGGTGTCTGGCCAAATTTTAACGTTGCTGAAGAACCTCAGATTCCAGGGCGATTCATTAGGCTGTTTCTGACAGCACCAAGTACAAACATGAAGGACAAATTTCTGCTGAAACCACCACCCTATAAATGGGAATGAGAAGAGCTCCAGCGCACAGCTGTGATGTTTCCATCACCTGTGGTTCTCAGGAAACCATTGCTTGGCACAGAGTAGGCACAGAACAAATAATGAGATTGGCTGACTAGAGACACCAAGCGGTTCTGAAGAACATGGCCCCAAGTCATGTTGGATCAGTTCCCACTGCACACTGCCAGGGCTTTTATTTATTTAACACAGCATTTTGAAAACTTAAGGGGATAAAAAGAATTCCAAGTGACTGGGTACATTTTCAGCACAGATATGTAGCTTTAAATGTCTTCAATGGACACATAACAAATGGATTCAGAGATGGGATGGCTAGGCATCTGCCCAGAAAGCCAATGGACACGAGGCACTGGATTCCCCTGAAATAGGCCTGAAATATAGTGCCAGCTAACGCACGTCTCCACAAGTGACTCCGTACTAAAGGATGAAATGTAAACGTGCCCCAGTCCCACAGAGCAGCCAAAGGCATTTTGTAGAAAATACACACGCTTTTCCCTAGTCTGTATCACAGCCATTGACTAACGATGGTTATCAGGTTAAAGGAGGTGTGGATTATTAGTCCACACGTTTCCCTGGGTCCTGGAAACACAGAAATAGAGCAGGTCAGGGAGCAGATCCACAGGCATGCAAAGTATGAACCGCCTGCTTCTCAGACGCGAAAAGCAGCAGACATAACTGGAGAAGGGGGACAGTATAACAGAGCAGGGGCCACTGCAGCAGAGAGCGCGCGGGGTGGGCTGCTGAGCCAACACCTTGAGGCCCGGCTCTAGAGCATAACATTTTATGCAAAAAAAAAAAAAAGAAGTGTGTGCACGTTTGGAGAGAGGACCAATACCTTTACACAAATCCTTACAGGGGTCAGTGACCTCCCCCCCAACTCCCCGCCCCTGCCAATTTACAACCAGCTGTCGCAGAAGGCAGGAGGTGGGCGGGCAGGGGCGTCCCGAAGGAGCTTCCCCAGAAAGTAAGCGCCAGGTCCAGAACCAGCAGGCGGGCTCCCAAGTCCTGGCAAGTGAATGGAAACCGAAAGCCGGGAGGTGGCGGCGGGGCCTGCGAGGCCCGCGTCCTACCTGCGTCCCCAGGTCCGGTACTCGCGCCGAGGCCGCCCCGGCCCGCTCGGCCCCGCACCCCCCACCCGGGCACTTCTCGGAAAGGAAGGCTCCTGAGCGCACAGAAGAAGCGCGCCATGACGCTGTACGCGACCCGGCGGGGCCCACGCCACAGGACCCGCCCACGCCCGCAGGACCCGCCCACGTCTTCGATGCTCCGCTCCGCCTCCTCTCACCTCCCCTCCTGTCCGGTCTCCAAGCACCACACTGCGCTGTGCTCCTTACCCCACTCCTGCCCTTCCCGCTTTCCTCCTCCTAACCGCTTCCTGCTCCTGCCCCTACCGTCTCCCCTTGGCCTTCTTTGGCCCCCTCGGCCCATGTACCGCCTACCTCCCTGCGCTGCTCCCCCAAACCTGGCTCTCCCCTTGCAGGCTCTTCCCCTGGTCCCACCTCACAGTACCCATTCCCACTCTACTCCCCATGCCCTCTCCCCCCACCCCACTGATCTGTTTTAGTTTGTTTGCATTTTCTAGAATTGTTTATAAATGGAACTATAGATTAGTTTGCTTTTTCTTGAGTTGCACATGAGTGGAACCATTTTTTATTTTGTCTGGCTTCTTTCACTCAGAATAACTAATTTGAAAGCCCTTCCTGTTCTTGCATGTAACAACTGTTCATTCCTTGTTGGTGCTGAGTACTATTCCATTTATAGATATAAAACAATGTGTTTACCTAGTCACCTGTTGATAGACATTATCATTCCCAATTTTTCCTTATTAGAAGTAAACCTGCTGGGAACATTTCTGTGCAAATCTGTGTGTCACTGACCAGAGTTCTTGGACTCCTTAATCAATAGAAATTGATAAGAGGCCAGACAAGAAACTCAGGCAAGGCTCTATTGGGACTCATACTGCAACATGAGGGAGCGAAAACAAGTAACAGGTTCCCTTGCTCGCTTCCTGAGGCAGGGCAAGCTGTTTCCTTATATGGGGTGAGGGTAGGTGGTGGGTCCAGGGGCTGTGCTGGAGGGGTGGCTTGGGTGGGCTGGCCGCCCCTTTGGTGGTGCTGTGTGCAGGGGGCCTGTGCAGCATCCTGCTTTTGCTTCCAGCTCCTCAGAAGTGGCAGTTGTGTTTTTGGTCTTTTTGTATGTGTTGTTCATAATTTGCCCCAACTCACAGTTAAATTTACTCCCTTATAGTTTCTTTGTATTTTGTTTCTGGAGGAGAAAGTTTGTCCAGGTGCAAGCACTACAGCAAAGGGTCCCAGGTCCCAGCCTGTCTCATTTACATGGACATGTGCTTTGCTTTCTCTTGGGTAAATAACTGGAAATGGAATGGCTAGGTCATAAGGTAAGTGTAACTTTTTAAAACTACCAAAATGTTTTCCAAAGTGGTTGTTTCCCCTTCCATTCTGGGGAGGACCACCAGCTTTACAGAATCCACCAATGCTCCTCTCTTCCAGAAACACCCTCACAGATACATCCAAATAACGTTTAACCAGTTATCTGAGTATCTGGTGGCCCAGTCAAGTTGACCCGTAAAATTAACCATCACAGTCCCAAATTGAATAAATAAATAGGAAAACAACAGGGGGAACACTGTAATAACCTACAAACATTTACTATTATGAATTTAAGGAAAATTAATATTATCTATTTGGACAATACTCAAGTCTGACTGGACAGATGGTTAAAGGATGTGAGGAGATGGTTTGCACAAGGGAAACTACAAATAGTGTACAATCGCTTGGGAAAATGTTTAGCTTCCCTAATAATTAAAGAATTGCAAATTAAAAGAGTCCAGTATACTACCTCCTACATATTAAATTAATAATAGGTTTTTTTTTTTTTTTTAAACCAAAGTTAACAGTGCTTTGGAGACTCAAGTATACTCATGCATTGCTTGTAGAAATAGTGGAATAATTTTTCTGGAAAGAAATCTGACAACATGTACCAAGCATCACAGAATTCATTATATCCTTCCATGTGGCAAATCCACTCCCGGGAGCAAATCCCAGGGAAAGAATTCAATAAAGAGAAACACTCGATTTTTGCAAAGATGTTTATGCTTTTCATAATAATAGAAGGATCCAAAATCATTAGCAGCTAGGAAATGGCTAAGTAACTCTTGACAAAGTAATACAATGAAACATCATATAGCCATTAAAACTTCAAATTTAAAGATTATCTGGGTTTATGGAATGATCTATATGAAATAATGCCAGTGGGAAAAAGTAGAACACAAAATAGTTAATACTTAAGAAAAACAACGTAAAAATATGCGCTATGAAATTGATCTGAAGCATAAAATTTTGGAAGAAAACTTTTTTGGTGAAAGATTTTTTTTAATTTTTCTCTTCAAATGATTTTTAATTTCACCAATGCTTCGTATTCCTTTTAGATAAATTAGAAAATAGAAGTATACACAACACAATTCTTGAACACTATCTCAGAAATCATTACTGAGAATGTTTTGATGTGTATTCTTTCCATCTTTTTCACACATACTGTAGTTGATATGTTTTAATTACTTCCCTTTTCCCTGAACTATACTCTCTCTTTCTTTCTTTCTTTTTTTTTTGAAGAATATACTCCTGCCTCAATCCCCCATTCTCATTTATATAATTTGGATAGGATGGCTCTAGAGCAAGATTTCTCAAACTCAGTCCTTTAGACATTTGGAGTCAAATAATTCTTTATTGAGGGTGAGGGGATGGTTGGGCAATGCCTTGCAGGATGTTTAGCAGCATTTCTGGCTTCTACCCACTAGATGCCAGTAGCATCCTCCTCCAGTTGTGACATTGCCAAATGTCCCCTGGGGGGAATCACTGATAGGATACAGATGACTGTATTCTGAAACAGTTTAAGTGTTGTTTACTGTGTTTTAAAATCTGTCAGTATGTTTTTACAACTTGATTTTATTATTCAGTATTTTGGTTTTTAAAGATTTATTGCCGTAGATAGATAGACAGACAGGTTTAGATCTACTTCATTCATTTTAACTGCTGTGTAGAATGCATTGTATTGACAAACCTGAGGATATCCATTATTCTACTTAGAGACAGTAGGATGTTTTCATTCTTCAGCTGTTACAAACCATGTTACCATGCTACAAATGAACGACTTTGTACAAACCTCCTTGTTCACCCAAGATTACTTTAGAATAGACATGTAGAAGTGGAACTACTGGATCAAAGAATAATGCATCTTCAGCTTTCCTTGGTGTTCATCAATTGCTCTTCAAAGTGGTGGTACCTACAATGTGCGTGAGTCCATTTCCCCACATCTTCACCAATATTTGATGTTATGAGATTTACTAATTATTGCCAATATGATGGATGCACAATAGGGTTTCACTGATTTCTAATTTTCATTTCCCTGATTGTTAATGGGGTTGAGAATCTTTTCAGATGCTTAATAGCCACCAATTCACAATTTTTGTGAATTGTATGCATTCTTGTCTCTTTTTCTTTTAGATGTTTCTCTTTTTGTTACAGCTGTGTTGGAATTCTTTATTATTATGCATACCAATTATTTGATGATTGTATGGGTTTTAATTATTTTCTCCCATTATGTGAATTTGATTTTTACTTTGCTCATGATATCTTTTGTACAGAAGTTTTAATTTTTAAGTAGTCAGATTTATCTACCTTTACAGTTTGCTTATGTTCTTTTACTGTGTTTGTTCCCATATGTGTGTGTTTATAATTTTGTACAAACAGTACACACTATTATCATCAAAATGTATGCATTCTTTCCAACTTGCTTTTCTTACTCAGTATTTTGTTTTAACATTTTATTTTATTTCGTTTCATTTTTTAAAGATAGATTTTATTCATTTAAAAATTTTTGGTTTTTATTTATTTTTGGCTGTGTTCTGTCTTCGTTGCTGCGTGCAGGCTTTTTCTAGTTGCGGCGAGCGGGGGCTACTCTTCGTTACGGTGCACGGGCTTCTCATTGCGGTGGCTTTTCTTGTTGTGGAGCACAGGTTCTAGGCGCACGAACTTCAGTGGTTGTGGCTCATGGGCTCTAGAGTGCAGGCTCAGTAGTTGTGGTGCATGGGCTTAGTTGCTCCGTGGCATGTGGGATCTTCCCGGACCAGGGCTCGAACCCGTGTCCCCTGCATTGGCAGGCAGATTCTTAACCACTGTTCCACCAGGGAAGCCCTGTTTTAACATTTTACCTGTATGGATTTTTAAAATCTATTTTATTTCTTTTAATGGATTTTACATAATAATGATATTCTCTTGTGTTATCTTCTAAAGCTTACAGTTTTTATTTTCACTTTTAAGTTTTTAGTCCACCTGAAATTAATTTTTGTGTATAGTGTGAGGTAAGGGTCTAGTTTTGTCTTTTTCTTTTTTTTTAAAGAATTTTTTTTAAGGCATTGTTTACTTTGTTTATTTATTTATTTTTGGCTGTGTTGGGTCTTCGTTTCTCTGCGAGGGCTTTCTCTAGTTGTGGCAAGCGGGGGCCACTCTTCATCGCGGTGCGCGGGCCTCTCACCATCGCGGCCCCTCCCGTTGCGGGGCACAGGCTCCAGACGCGCAGGCTCAGTAATTGTGGCTCACGGGCCTAGTTGCTCCGTGGCATGTGGGATCTTCCCAGACCAGGGCTCGAACCCGTGTGCCCTGCATTGGCAAGCAGATTCTCAACCACTGCGCCACCAGGGAAGCCCTAGTTTTGTCTTTTTCTACATGGAGAGACAATTGTCAGAGCCATTTATTAAATGTCCATTTATTAAACTATTTATTTAAAAGTCTGTTCCATTAGCCTCTTTGTCTATCCCTGTACCAATACCACACTGTTTTAATACTATAATTTTATATTAAACCTTACTATCTGGCAAATATAATTCTCCCTTCTTCAAAAATGTATTGGCTTTTCTTGGCTCTTCATTCATCCGAATGAAATAAATTTCACCTTACATGTGAAATTTAGTTGCATAAAAACAACTTTATTGATGGGACTTCCCTGGTGGTCCAGTGGTTGAGACTCCGCACTTCCACTGCAGGGGGCATGGGTTTAATCCCTGGTCAGGGAACTAGGATCCCCCATGCCGCGCAGCGCGGCCAAAAAAGGAGAATAAAAAAACCTCAATTGAAGTGTTGGTTGAAATTGCGTTGAATTATTGAATTTACAAGTTAAAGAGCAATTTCTATTTTTGATAATATTTATTAAAGTAATGTAGCTTTTCATTTATTTAGGTTTTATTTTATATTTTTCTTCAGTTTTATGTTATTATTGAGAAAGGAGTTGCCCATCTTTTGTTAGATTTATTCGTAGAAAACTTGTAACTTTTGTTGCTATTGTGTGTGTTTCATTTCATGTTCTAATTTCTAATTATTTGTTGCTGGTGTATTTGAATGCTGTTTCAGTACATTGATATTTTATACAGTAAGATTGACAAATCCTCCTCTTATATTCCACAGTTTGTCTTGAAGAGTTTCTTGAATTTTTTATGAAAACAATCTTATCATTAGATCATCTTTCTTTCTTTCCAGTTCTTATATCTTTTATTTCTTATTGTGCTGGCTTGGACTTCCAATAAACTTCGAATAGATGTAGTGAAAGCAGGCATCCTTTTTTTGTTCCTGACTCTAAAGGAAATGCTTCTAACATTTCTCCAGTATGCATGATATTTATTGTAGATTTTTGGTAATCTTTACTAGGATGTAGATGTTCCCTTCTATTCCTAGTTTACTAAGAGTTTTTGTCATGAATGAGTGTTGAAATTTATTCGTTGGCTTTCCAGTATCTAGTGAGATGATCATATGTCCTTTCTCTTTTACTATGTTAATGTAGAGCATTATATTAATAGACTTTCTACTAATGTTAAGCCATCACTGAAATCTTGAGATCAACCCAACTTAGTCATTATGTATTTTTTTTACACATTTTTAGACAGTTTGCCAATATTTAACTTATGATTTTCACATTTATCTTCAAAACTGAGTTGGCTTTATAATTTTCCTTTCTCACGGTGCCATTGCCTGGTTTAAATATCAAACTTACGCTAGCCTCACCAAATGAGTCTAGAGGCTTATGGATATTGTTCAAGATCAATGTATCATAATTTTAATGGCTTCACTATTGTTTGTATCATAATAGACTTACAAATTGAAGAAGATACTATGTGTCTAGTTTGTCAGTAATTTTAATAGTGAAGATAGTAAGTATTTAATAAAACCAATTTTTAAATAATCTGTTATTTTCCTGATCTGATTTTGCCCCCATATCACAGAGGTTTTGAGGTCAGATTGGTATGGCTGGCACTTACTTTTTTCACTGAGGTTCAGCTCCTCTTCCAGAGGACTGACATTCTTACGGCTCTGAAGACTGGCATCATTTCAGATGACCTGGGTTGGCCCAGGGAACTTGAGGTTGGCCTTTGACCTCCTGGGCCATCTTCTCTCTATCCTCTGACTATGCTAATTCATTTTCTCCCATTAAAATATGAAGGCTTTCTCTGCCTTCTGTGCTTCTCTGGGTCCTCTACTTTTTAAGACTAATCTATATTCGTTTCTGGGTTCTTCAAGGGAGCAGCCCTTATCTCTAGCATGATCCAGAGAGCTGAATTCTGACTCCTAGTAATTTCCCTGTTAGTCCCTCCCTCTGCTCACTTTCCTTTTCATGAGCCTTTCTCTTTATCTAGGCAATACAGTTTCAGGACAGTTTCCACTGGCTTTTCGTCATATCTTTGCAAGACCTCAAGCCAGTCCTTGAAATCCTGGTATCACCCTCCTGCAGCGGAGGAATATTGAAGCACAAAGGAAGGACTAGATTTTCCTTCAGTTGCATTTTAATTTCACTGGGTCAACTGAACAAGGCTTTCAGAGAAAACATCATTTGTAGCTTTGAGCACCTTCAGCAACTTCTTCAAAACCGTGGTGGTAAATCTCTGAACATATTTACAGGGGAAGGTGAATTCTCTCTCTCCAGATGGCTCTCCACCACAAGTTAATCCCACTTAGTGTTACTGGTGATTGAATTCTCCTGTGAGAAGGAAATTGTATGAGGTCCATGAACATTTGATGTATGGATATTTCTAAACAGCCTGACTTGGAAAAGATTAAAACAGCCTTGTATTCCCAATCCCTCAAACCTCCTCACCGGCGGGACCCAGATTTTAATCTGCTCCAGGTGGCTAAACTCAGGAAGGCTTATAGCTCTCAGCATCTTCAATTAATGCCAAGTGTAATCACAGTTGGCAGAGTGCAGGGTGTTCTGGCACATTTCAGGGATGGGCATAGAACTTCTCTGCCAAGTCCTCAGAGTACTACTGTCTTTTGGATTGCACTTTTCATAATCAAGAGCTACCATGAGGCGCTTCCCTGGTGGCGCAGTGGTTAAGAATCCGCCTGCCAATGCAGGGGACACGGGTTCGAGCCTTGGTCCGGGGAGATCCCACATTGCCACGGAACAACTAAGCCCGTGCGCCACAACTACTGAGCCTGCACTGTAGAGCCCACGAGCCACAACTACTGAGCCTGAGTGCCACAACTACTGAAGCCTGGGAGCCTAGAGCCCGTGCTCCGCAACAAGAGAAGCCACCTCAATGAAAAGCCCACGCACCGCAACGAAGAGTAGCCCCCGCTCGCCACAATTAGAGAAAGCCCGCGCACAGCAATGAAGACCCAACACAGCCAAAAAAAAAAAAAAAAAAGCTACCATGATTAATGAGCTACAGGCAATGGATAATCCCCTACACTTAAAAATCAGAACCATGGAAAAAAAAGTAAGAGCAAATTATTCCACATAGCCCTGGGTTTCTCAACCTCAAAAGCTTTGTACAGAGCCCTTCTTTGAGGACCGTTTCCATGAAGACAGCTGAGTCTGATTGAGTTGTGTTATATCTGAGTGTGAGAGAGGTTGCCCACTGTTCTGCGTCAGTGTGTGTATTTATTTTGATTTTGCTCATGAGTCCAGAGGCATTTGGAATTGGCCACACTTAAAGCAAAACGAAAGCATCAAAACATTGGATATGGGAAGTAATCACATAACTGGACTCGCCTTTTCCTGCTTGATTCGCTTCTGGTATGAGGCAGTCTGAAACAAGATGTTTCCAGAGCTTGTTATAGGGACAACTCTGCAATGGAAACTGAGAGCACCTTCAGCAAGTCATAAAGGTCCAACTTATACTCCAGTACCAAAAAGAAAGTTCTACTCAAAAAAAATTAGGTGTTGAATATATGCTTTTCTTTAATCTGATAGCTATCGCGAGGTTAAAAAACTGAAGCTTCCTAAATTCCACCGGAAAAACAAGAAATTCAGAGTTACAAAGCAGGTGAAGGAGAGAATAATCCTTCTATTTAATGCCTCTTTAGATACACTACCAAGATGATGGAGTAAAAAATCACCTCCGGACACTATAAGAAATGTACAACATTTTTGATGTAGGTAATAGCTTGGCTTATATGACTATCAACAGGTCATGAGAGAACAAGAAAACAGGGTTCGTGTGTTTGGACTAAAGTAAAAAAAAGCTTAGTAAGTCCTTGGCATTTCTCTCAATTTTATAAATTACTAAAGTTTGTATTTAAATTAGATTTTATTAGTCATTGTAAAATGGTGCATTGACTTCATTACACATTGTTTTTAAAAGCTGGAGAAAAGGATTTCTAATTCTGTTTTATCACACATGACACAAAAGTGTTTGTAATGACTTTGTGTCGTGAGACTCCCCACCAGTTGGGAACGTTGTCATTCTCCTATTCCATGGTTTATAGATGGAGATTACAAAGCATGTGGATGTTAAATTGTTCGTGTTCACATTACGATAGCAGTGACGGGATTAAATCCGAGATGTTATCTGTAACGGAAGAATTTGCCTCGTTATATGAAACCAGAAGCCCTCTAAGTGTTTTGACAGAGAAGAGCTGTAGAAATGATATCTCCCAACCTGGAGCAAGCCCACACATGAGTCTCAGTTTTGTCCCGTTGGATGTGGCCTGCCCCCTTTGTCTTGCTCTGCTGTAAACAACAACAACAAAAGAACGTGTTGGGCTCCCCTTAGCACAGCTCAGGCAGAAGGGCAATTTCTAAAGAATGTGAGAAATGCAGAAGGAAAATCAGAAGGAACAGAGAATTCTGTTCCCTCATTGGAACAGAATGCCTCCTCCATTCACCCATCATCTCCCACAATCTGATTTCACTGTACCCAGACCCCCCCCTCCCTCCCCCGGCTCCCCTTCCACTTAAGTTCTTCCAATGTGCCCTCTGGAACTCTTTCTACCATAAACAAGCCCCTGCTGTGAGGCTCACGTTACTTATGTCTACAACACCCGTGACCTGGTCCTCAGTCCTGCCATCTGTCAACCTTCAGGTCACTCTCCCACATTCACTGAGGACATTTGCACCTGGCCCATTGTCTGTCTTTCCAGCCCCACTGCTGGGTGACCTGAGTTCATGCAGGAGACTGTTCAAAACCCTAGCTGCAGGTCTGTTTGGCTCCCAAGTTTAATATCTTCCTCTGCCCCCTTCAGGAGGCTGGAACATCAGAATCGCTAAGCCTGGCAGCTTAAATAAAAGGTGATACCCAAAGCTTTTTGTCTCAAGCAGCCACTGGAACTCCCAGTCATAGAATCAGAAATACCTCAATGATCGGGGAAATTGTTCTTATTTCTAAGATGTATTATCTGACACAAGGCAGATTTCCAAGCTTCTAGTTGAAACTGCTAGGAAACAAGGTCCTAAAAGTTTCTCTTGAGTGCAATATAGTCAGTGGGAATTATTAAGGACGCATTCATGCTAATTTAATATGTATAAGTTATCATAGATATCACTATTGATTTTGTGTGCAGCTATGCTTATGTGATTTAGTGAATATAACAGATTTGTAAGGTCTTTTCCCACAGGAACAGAGCTACCCCCAAGAACCATTACACTTGGCCTGGGGCATTATTTGCTTTTGTTTTCTAATTGCTCCATCTGTTTTTGTTTCTTTTTTAACCTCAGTCCTTGAATTTTTTTGGATTGAGTTTTTTGGTATTCCATTTTCCCCTTTCTGTTGGCTTTTTAAGTTATACCTCTTTGTTTTATTTATTTTTTTAATGGTTGTCCTAGGGATTACCATATACATCCTTAACTTATCACAGCCCATTATACCCAGATAAAATCTTTTTTTTAAAAAAATAAATTAATTAAATGATTTTTGGCTGCGTTGGGTCTTCGTTGCTGTGTGTGGGCTTTCTCAAGGTGTGGCGAGCGGGGGCTACTCTTCGTTGTGGTGCGCGGGATCCTCATTGTGGTGGCTCCTCTTGTTGTGGAGCACAGGCTCTAGGCACGTGGGCTTCAGTAGTTGCAGCACGCAGGCTCAGTAGTTGTGGCTCACGGGCTCTAGAGCACAGGCTCAATAGTTGTGGTGCACAGGCTTAGTTGCTCCGTGGCATGTGGGATCTTCCTGGACCAGGGCTCGAACCTGCGTCCCCTGCATTGGCAGGCGGATTCTTAAGCACTGTGCCACCAGGGAAGTCCCTCCCAGATAAAATCTTAAACCATATGCATCCACCTACTACCCTCTCTTTGTGCTTTTGTTGTTATACATCTTCAGCATACAGTATAAACTCCAAAGCACATTGTTTTATTTTTGCTCTAAATAGTCAATTAACCTGTAAGTAAAAATTTTAAAAACAACCAAAAAAAGTTTCTAAATATATCATTTCTGGTGTTCTTCATTCCTTTGTGTAGATTTGAGTTTCCAACTGATATTAGTTCCCGCAGCCTGAAGAACATTCTTTAATATTTATTGTAGTACAGATCTGCTGGCAATAAAATCACTTTTTTAAAAAAAATCTCTTTTCACCTTCATTTTTTTTGAAGAATTAGATTTCTTTTTTTTTTAAGAATTTAAAAAAATTGAAGTATAATTTACAATGTTGTGTTAGTTTCTAGTGTAAAGCAAAGTGATCTGGTTATACATATATATATTTTCATGTTCTTTTCCATTATAGTTTATTACAAGATATTGAATATAGTTCCCTATGCTATACAGGAGGACCTTGTTGTTTATCTAAATATTTTATATATAGTAGTTGTATCTACTGATCCCAGACTCCTAATTTATCTCTCCCCCCCTTCATTTTTGAAAGATATTTCTGCTAGTTAGAGAATTTTAGGTTGACAGTCCCTCCAGCCCCCCCTCACTAAACACCAGCACAGTAAAAATGTCATCCCATTTACTTCTGGCTTCATTGGGTCTTATGAGAAGTCAGCGGTAATTTTTATTCTCCTACCTCTAATGTAATCCTCCTGCCATCCCCACCAGCTGATGTTAAGGTTTGGCATTCAGCATGTTGACAGTGATGTGCCTAGATATATTTACTGCTATGTTTATTCTACTTGACGTTTGTTGAGATTCTTGAACTATTGGGTTGAAAATTTTCCACATTGTTCAGCCATTATGTCTTCTAATGTTTTTTTCTGCCTCAGTCTCCTTCTTTCCTCTTCTTCTGTGGGATCAAAAGCAGATTGACAGCTTGTGTTTTCTGACTTATAGTGTAGACTCTTTATGTTTCACTATGCAAATGAAAGATTCACCTATTCTGGTTCCCTTGTCTTATCAGAGGTAGATCTGATTTTCAATAAGTTCTACTCACTGGAGAACTCTGTAGACAGCCATGATGAAATAGAAATGACTCAGATGATCATATCTATTTTGTCTTGACTATCTTGATGCTTTTTAACCTTCTTAATTCTTGGTGTAGTGCTCTAAAGGCCCATGTTTTAATTGAACATACTCATTTTTGTTATAATGAATGCATACATTTTATTTAAAGTATCCATTTTACTGCATATCTTCACAGCTGAATAAGCAGGCCATTGCAGGCTATTTTCACTACATTTTACCTTGCTTCTCTCTGCTTACCCAGATCTGTCTGGGCTTTTGGATAACTGAATTGCAAATTAAAAAGCAGAACATCACACGCCATTTCTCTGAAAGCCAAGTTCACACAAATCTCATAATTATCTACACAGGGTGTCATCTATTTTTATGCCTTTGTAAATAAATAATCTTCCCTTGAATAAAAATCATTTGCTTCTTGATTCCTTAGTATTTATAATTTTCTAGAACTTTATGTGTTCACATTATGATTTAAGAGGCATCATGTGTAGACGCTCAATACTATAACTGCTACCTCGTTTAAGGACGACTTAAGTCAACAAGTCTTTAGTAAGTGCTTGTGAAAAGTCATAAAATAAGGGACTTGATAGTATTTCTGTCTTCATGATGCCTCTAACCAAATTAGGCAGGCAAGAAGCACACCCACATGAATGGAAACATCCTTGTGGAGAAGCTGGGAAAGTCAGGGGTAGTTTTATAGCAGTGAGACTGAAGTAGGTATGGAGAGAGAATTTGGAAGCTGAAAGGAAAGCATTCAAAGCAAGAGTAGCACAGCAAACAGACATAGAGCCAAGCACTCTACCCATACCTGTACATGCTATCTTGTTTAACTTCCCCAAGGATGAGGCATTAGTCGTTAACTGACTTTTGTAGGAGGTAGATATCATTCCTGCCCCTCTTTCATAGATGAAGAAATTGAAGTTCACAGATAGAAGTGATATGCTGCAGGCTCCACAGCCAATGGTGGTGGGGGAGGGGTGTGGGAATTTGATGGTCCAAATGCCTGGCTCTACTTCCTGTGCTCTTCTTAACCATTGTGCTCTCATACTGCTTCCACAAGGGGGATTAGATATAATAGCAGTCAAGTATCTATTCTTATTAACTGTGTGAGACTATGGGACTGATTCTGATTTAGGATTTTGCAAATAGCACTAACCCTGTATGCTTTCACCTGCCTTGCAAACCAGAAGGTTGTGAAGATTTACACCCATTTGATAGTATATTTCAGTTTCCACTCAATGGGAAGTGCCTTAAATTCAGCCTCACTCCAGTTTCCAGCCTTAGCTCTGCCCTCTGCCCTGCATTATTTTAAGATTACTATTTAGTTGTGGATAAAGTTTTATCATAACCATGATTATTACAGCTTCCAATTTTGAATTTCTAATTTCCATTTCATAGAAGAGGTGAGACTTGAAACAGGTCTTGAAGAAGTCAAGTTGAAGGAGTGATTAGCATTACAGGCATGAAGGAAAACCCTCATCAAACCCCACTGGTTGTAAAAATATTGAATTACTATGTTGTACACCTGAAACTATTATAATATTGTAAATCACCTGCACTTCAATTAAAAAGAAAAACCATTGGTTGGACCCGCTGCACAAAAAATCCTTTTGCTGGCATTAAATTTCTAGTTTATTGTACAAATTTACATCTAGGTTAATATGTGTTGGAAGTCATATCTTCTGATTAAGTGGTCAGAAGTCCTTTGCAGCCAAAGTTTGGCTTCAGCAGAATTCTACTGCCCTGATTTACTCTGTTATGATAAAGAATAAAACCTGAGATGTGATCACATCTGAATTTCTACCTGTATTTTGCAGATGTGTCACATTATATATAAATAAAGAACATTAAACTTTCAGAAGGGTTATCTGAGGTTAATGAGATTGCCAGCAAATAATATCAACATACTAACCAGTATTTAATTAATCTCCAAAAGGCAATACATTGGTTAATACTTTAATCCACCAAAATTGTGGATATTTACTCATGGAAGTAAAATTTTCCTAGTACATACATACAAGACTAAAAAGCCTTTTTCTCTAAGAAAGTATAAGATAAGAGTATCCATGTGGACTAATAATGTCAGCAACATTTTTGGGGTGCCATCCTATACTGAGAGAGGTATATATATTTAGTAGTTGATATAAAATGCTTGCATTAACTTTGGTTTGTTAGGCCATCTCTTCAATGGAAAGTTCTGTTATTTAGCTTTCTAACTAGACTTGAGTCATTGACCAAACTGTATAAGTCAAAGTTTTTAAACCACCACCATACACAGACAGACAGACAGACACACACACACACAGAGAGAGAGAGAGAGAGAGAGAGGGCACTAATGAAAAGCTTTAGTCACGAATGCATATTCATTAATTTCCCCCTGAGGAACACTCCATCAATCCTGACATACTAATGCCTGACAAGTCAAAGCAGTTGAAGGTTCTCTTTGGGCCATGAGGCAATATTTTCCTGTGTCATACGACATGATGCATAAAGAACTTTCTTCTCTAGGGCTAAGAGACGATGAAAGAGAAAACCACAGCACATACCTTATGATAAATAGTGGAAATCTGAAGATCACAAGTGTCTCTTTTTCTTCTGTATAGTGAATTTTTTAGGAGTTACTCTTTCTAAGAGAAGTGAAACAACATTCTAGATCTTTCCCTGAGGACTGTGGTTCTATTCCACTTCTTGATCCAGTCAAATGTATTCCAGAAGAGGACTTAAGCAAACTCTGACTCCTTTATCTTTTCTTTAACTTAATTCTCTCCTTTTCCCCAGGATAATTATTTATAGAAATTGCAGTACTTGCAAGAGACTTGCTTCTGATCCCCTGGCTGGAGGCTTAACAAGTTAGAACAGAGGGTGGTGAGAGGATTCTTAAGAGTACTTGATGTGAATTCTCTGGAATTGGGGGCATACAAGCACAAGGGAGCTGTCGTCAGTTTTTGGTCAGGAGTGCCCAGTGGAGTACTCTGTACCAGCAAGTCTTGAACCGTGGTAGTGGCCTGGAAGAAGTAGGGTACAGCTCCACCCCAACCAAACTCTCTCTGCCCCCTGAGAGAAGGGAGAAGTATCCTAGTCATACCCATGGCTCCACATGAAGGAGTATGGAACCCAGAGAAAGGGTAAGAGCTGTGGGGCTTCCCAGGAGACCCCCCAAGTCAAATGATGGGGTGGTCCATCCTGAGAAAGGGTTGGACGTGTGGACTACTAGAGAGGCAGAGAGGGAGCTTAGACTATTGCTCTGAGTGGTCTTCAGTGACAGAGGGGACTGAGATGGAGCTGAACACCACCCAACTAAAGGGGGGAAGCCACCTATGAGGAGTCTACCCCATCAGTCTAAGTCACCAACTATTAGACCAAACCAAAGGCAAGCCAGAGGGCCGCCATTCTGAGTTCTATAAAATAGCATGTCAAACCCAAATCTGTTCACTTGCACTTGGATAAATATCCAGCTATATACATTCAAACATCAGTTCCTGAAAAACATTTTATTATCATAACAACTGCTGCTTATTAAGTGCTGTGAGCACAACAGTGTTTCAGTGGTACTTCCCTTGTCCTTCCTCTACCTTCCCACCAGAGAGCAGCTGGACCCAGCAGTGGGGCCAGCATCCCCCTCTACCATCTACCAAATCAACATGCTAGGGTGGCAGAAAGAATGAATAAGCAAACCATGGCCCAGACCCCACTCCTGGCTCTTGGCCCCCAAACCTAGCCTGTGTCAGGTACAGAGGGAGCTTTGAATTTAGCTAGGTTCTAATAACTGAAAGTAATCAGAAATTATAGACTCTGCCTAAGACATCATTAGGAGAATGGAAAAACTCATTTGACATAGCACCACTGAAAGTCATGACTGAGGGGAAAATGCTGCCTTTACATTCTCAAAGAATTGAAATTCCTTGGTAAATCATTTACATATATAATTCATTTTAGAAAGATTGCCATCCAAGGTGGCAGATACTTTTCTAAGTTTGGGATTTTAAAGAAGCAAGGTTACTCTATCTAGAAAATTAATTTATGAGTTACCAACGTTTTTTTTGGATGAAGTATTAATATACTTCTTATTTCATCCCTTGTCTTAAAAAATAAAATACAGGGAAATTACTGGACTCTGGGATGGATATTATCATAAATGAAATAAATTCCTTAATTAGAAGACATCTTATCTCTTAAAGTATGAAGAAAGTACCACTCTTATTCATTCACCTATGATTAGTGCCTTGAAACAGCAGTTTTCCACATGGTGACCTCATAGATAAAATGCACTCATGCATCTTACAAACTTGAGCCATTGAATGTCTCTCACCTGGAGGACCTGTCCCCATATGTCATGACAAAGAGGAAGCAGAACTGTTGAAAAATTACATAACAAGAAATGGATAACCCATTCTCCTTTTGTATGAGTTCCTTTGCTTTGAGTAAAGAGATTTTATCATCTTAAGAGGTCCAGTCACCACCACCAATACCAAAGTAAAAATAGACAAATTCCCATAATGTTAGCATACTACTTACAAGTCTGAGCCTCCGTTTTAATGGTCATTTGGTAAAATTTTCATCTTGGCTTTGTAACACTTTTTCTGTAGTTTGTATTTTATCTTTGGTATTTGAGAATTTGGGATTAAAAACAATCTCATTATATTGAACCTTTCAAATTAAGCATTTGATGTCATCTCTTATGTGACTTTAGGAACAAAGGGTAATGACTTTTAAAGAAATGAATATACAAAATAAAATTGTAGTCATTGCCAATGTTCTGCCTTAATTTTATGTAAGTGCAGAGGCTTCCTGGGATGTGTGTTAGGTCTTCACCATGAAGAAAGGATGGTGAGAAAGGACGATGGAGTGAGCTGGGCAAAAAGTAGAAATTGTGACAAATGAACACAGAACAGTTTTTTTAGATTAATCTCTGACTTTCTGGTCAAGAGATTGAGCTTGAGAAGGGCTCAAGGGACTAATAAATCAGGGACTGTTCACAGTTACTGATTATGGAGAGCAAGCCCTCGAAGTAAATCAGGTCTCCAGGATGTAGGCTGGTTTTGAATCCGGAGATGCACCTGTGGACCTCAGAGACCCAGGAGGATGTGTGCGGTGCATGCCTGACCGTATGGCAAGGGAAACTAAAAGAGTAATAAAGAAAACATGATTTTAAAATGTTTTCTCCTTGAACAGCACTTTGTGATTTTCGTTTATCTCAAGATCTTAATTCTCATGCCAGCTGTGGAGTATGTTTTGCTGCTTTATAAGAGGCAAATGACTAACCCAAGATCAACTGGAACAGCCACTCAGACACTGGTTTTCTGACATCAATTCCAGTGTCCTTTCCCTGATGGGCTTGACTGGAAGGGTGAGGTTAATGCACCATGGCCAGGCCATCTCCCATAGGAATGTACTTTCAACGCAAGAATTGGGAAAAAGCCTTTCTTCTGATGAATTGTTATATTTCCTTTTGATAGACAATATGAATTTTGCATTTCTATTATTATTATAATTATAATTATTTTGGCTGCTGAAAAGCTCAGAGCCCAATTTCTGGCCTAGTCTCCTATTTTGGAAATTGCATGAAGCCTTCTGATCATGTCTTTCCATTCTATCTATATTATTCCTCACCTTTTTTATTCACACTTTCGTATTTTAAGGTGGCATGCACATTATAAGCCTCTTCAAATTATTTGTGGAACGAGGTAGGATATAAATATATCAACAACAAAAAAGAGCAAATTTGTGGCATTTGACAGCTTTAGGTTTCTGGAGGCAGAGCCATCATTCTTTTCATTTTTTAAAAAATTAATTAATTTATTTATTTTTGGCTGCATTGGGTCTTCATTGCTGCGCGCAGGCTTTCTCTAGTTGTGGCGAGCAGGGGCTACTCTTCGTTGCGGTGCGCGGGCTTCTCATTGCGGTGGCTTCTCTTGTTGTGGAGCACGGGTTCTAGAGTGCGGGCTCAGTATTTGTGGCACATGGGCTCAGTAGTTGTGGCTCACAGGCTCTAGAGCGCAGGCTCAGTAGTTGTGGCTCACAGGCTTAGTTGCTCCATGGCATGTGGGATCTTCCCGGACCAGGGCTCGAACCCGTGTCCCCTGCATTGGCAGGCGGATTCTTAACCACTGCGCCACCAGGGAAGCCCCAGAGCCATCGTTCTGAGTCCTGGAAAACAACAGCTACCCCATCTATTGTTTCACCTGCACTTGGATGAATATCCAACTATATTTAGCTATGTTGCAAAGCACTGGAGCATCAGTTCCTGGCAAAAGTTTCATTATAACAACTGCTTTTTATTGAGTGCTGTATAAACTGCTGGGGGTGCCTAGAGATGGGCTCATGTTCTTTGGGTTCAGACAGGAAGCATCGTTCCCTTCAATACTGAGAAAATTCCTGCTGGGAAGAGGTGTAAGTCTGGCCTTTCCAAATAACCACCTTACGTGGGGAAGGAGCACCCAGAGTTGTTTCATCTGTGGATTTCCATGCCCTTCTGTCTTCTGCTCCCAGTTCCTGCCTGCACCCGTGAAAACGCCCAGCTCGGAGGTCCATGCTCTTCCTGCAATCTCAGATTTCTTCTTTCCTTTTCCTCCTCTCAGCTCTGAAGAGCAGGACCCCAGACTTCATAATCTCACTAGCCCATGACATACACAGTCTTGAAACTCAAGGAAAACATGGCCATTCCTCCCTAAAAACCCAATCTCACCATGTGAATATAGCAACGATGTAATTAAATATGTGGAACAATATAACGTTTCACTGTGAAGTACTGAATAGTTTGACAGAATTTTTAACAGACACTGGAACTTACGCCTCCAGCTGAATTTGGATGTGTTCATTCTGTCATTCTTTTTAAACAATCCAATCACCGAGTCCCATCTAGGCAGTTATAGAGGTGGTCTTTGGTATATTGTCACCATCATTAACTATGACAATGGAAATTATCAATGAATGAACACAGATTGGGGCTAAGCTCTTGGCTGAGGTTGTCAAACCTTCAGAACCCTGACTGCAGAGTTCAAGGTTGAGGGCATCTTCCTGACACAAAGGACTCGGCTAGAGCTGCACCCTGAGCATACAGTTACTCATTAGTTACACATATAATTAAACAATAGCCCATTTGTATCATCAATCTACAAATCTGCAAAGCTGAGGGCCAAGGAGTGAATGAAGAGTCATTGTGATGCAGTTATAGGTAGAATTTGCTATCTCTTTTCCAATTTAAAAATCCTGTGCTAAAATGGGCAGTTTAAAATGATAAAGCTGTTGGGTGCGTCTGAATCTCTTTCCTTGCTTTTGAATTGTTGCATTTAGATCTTAACTCTTTACTTTTCATTCTTAGTCCTAGACATCTTAGAAATTCTGCTGACTTCGAATATATTTGGTGTAAAGAATAGGGGAAAAAATAGTTGAGTGTACCTTTATTCGGCTCAAATGCCCTCAGTGTGGTGGCAGCTGTGACCCATTTCTGAATGTAGTGTTTTCCTTGTTTCTAGTGACAATCTTTCCAGGGCATGAAGAAGATTAAAATCGAAATCCCCATGGGTTATTAACGAAAAGACTTTAATTTAGAAATTCTCAAAACTGCGTGTCTCCTTCATTTATAAGTCAAAATGGTAGTTAACTTTTCAGAAGTGAGTAGCATCTGCTGTGTTTCCATATATTGGGAGAGAGTCAGCCTAGCCTAAGTGGGAGATTTCTTCCGGTTCTAGGTCAGTGGTTTCCAAAGGGTGGCCCCAGACCAGCAGAATCAGTACAACCTGGAACCTGTTGCAAATGCAGATGCTCAGGTTTTACCCAAAAACTACTGAATGAGGAACTTTGAGAGTGAGGCCCAGTAATCGCCAGAGCACAGGTGATTCTGATGCCACTGAAGTTTGAGACCACTGCTCTGAGTCTAGAGTGAGAACAAGTGCTTGTAATCGAATCCTGCTATGAGAGCAGTGAACTCACTTTCCCTTCTTATACTGGAGTATGTCCAGGTTTGACCAATGCAAAGTAGTAGTTAATGAATGGAACATAAAGGATTACTTTTCTTTTAAAGTGGTTTGTGGTTTGGGGGAGGCACAACTCCTTGGCCTAAGTTAATGGTGTCAGTAATCACTTAACTGTTTACAGTTAGACAACGATGTCAGCAAATTGACTGGTTAGTAGCCAGTATTCTGGAGAGATGCCTAAATGTGGGCACATCCCACAGCTAATTCCCCAACCATGACCAAGGGCACATCAGCGATAAAGAACAAAATCTTTTTTTTTAACTGAAGTATGGTTGCTGTACAATATTTTGTAAGTTGCAGGTGTACTATATAGTGATTCGCAATTTTTAAAGGTTATACTCCATTTATAGTTATTATAAAATATTGGCTCTATTCCCTGTATTGTACAATATATACTTGTAGCTTATTTTATACATAATAGTTTGTGCCTCCTAATCCCCTACCCCTATATTGCCCCTACCCCCTCCCCTCTCCCCACTGGTAACCACCCGTTTGTTCTTTATATCTGTGAGTCTGCTTCTTTTTTGTTATATTCACTACTTTGTTGTATTTTTCAGATTCCACATATAAGTGATACCATACAGTATTTGTCTTTCTCTGTCCGACTTATTTCACTTAGCATAATGCCCTCCAAGTCCATCCATGTTGCTGCAAATGGCAACATTTCATTTTTTTTATGACTGAGTAGTATTCTATTGTGTGTATCTATATCTATATCTATATCTATCTATATATATATCTCACATCTTTTTTTATCCATTCATGTGTTCTGTTGATGGACACAGGTTGCTTCCATACCTTGGCTACTGTAAATAATGCTGCTACAACACTGGGGTGCATATATCTTTTAGAAATAGTGTTTTTGTTTTTTTCAGAAGTGGAATTGCTGAGTCATATCGTAGTTCTAGTCTTAGGTTTTTGAGAAACCTCCATACTGTTTTCCACAGTAGTTGCACCAGTTTACATTCCCACTAACAGTGTGCGAGGGTTCCCTTTTCTCCACATCCTCACCAACACTTGTTATTTCTGTTCTTTTTGATGATAGCCATTCTGACAGGTGACAAACAACCAGATCTTGTCAGGCAAATTATTTCTTTCTTTTTTATTTTTTAATGTTTATTTACTTATTTGGTTGCGTCAGGTCTTAGTTGTGGCTTGCCAGCTCCTTAGTTGCGGCACATGGGCTCCTTAGTTGCAGCTCGCCAGCCCCTTAGTTATGGCATGTGAACTCTTAGTTGCAGCATGCATGTGGGGTCTAGTTCCCGGACCAGGGATTGAACCCAGGCCCCCTGCATTGGGAGCGCAGAGTCTTAACCACTGTGCCACAAGGGAAGTCCCTCTTTCTTTTTTTTTTTTTAAGATTAATAATATATTTTTTCCTTGCAAATTATTTATTTATTTATTTATTTATTTATTTATTTATTTATTTATTTATGGCTGCATTTGGTCTTCGTTGCTGCGCACAGGCTTTCTCTAGTTGCAGCGAGCAGGGGCTACTCTTCGTTGCCGAGCGCAGGCTTCTCATCGCGATGGCTTCTCCTGTTGCGGAGCACGGGCTCTAGGCGCGCGGGCTTCAGTAGTTGTGGCACACGGGCTCAGTAGTTGTGGCTCGTGGGCTCTAGAGTGCAGGCTCAGTAGTTGTGGCGCACGGGCTCAGTTGCTCCGCAGCACGTGGGATCTTCCTGGACCAGGGCTCGAACCCGTGTCCCTTTCATTGGCAGGCGGATTCTTAACTGCTGTGCCACCAGGGAAGTCCCACAAATGATCTCTTGAACTGCAGTAAACTCGATACTGCAGAGAGAGGTAGTTTAGCTCTTGAATCACCCAATCTCTGTCTCTTCTATATTTTTCTGACACAGCCTCCCTGGCTCTCACTTTAAACTTATGTCCATGCTGGCATTTTACAGTGGTTCCTATAACATTATGACAAGAACTTTGCATCAAAAAGATAAGTGCTGACATCAGCTACTTAACAGATGTTCCTGGGCCTTCACTTTAGGAAGAGTCAGAAGAGTGTTTATACCCAGCCTGACCAGGAAAGAGTCTTTCCCCCTCCATGAGCTTTCTTCTATTAGTGAGATGGGCAATTGCCAAGGAAAAGGTTGGCTCCAGGATATTCAGCCCCTGCCCACCTGCCCTCGGTTTCTCCCTGTGCTGGGGGCACAGCTGCCACCACCCGGCCCCAATGGCAGCCTCTTCATATGGGAATTGCTGTTCTTTCTCAGAAAATGTCACCTTTCCTCTTAATTTCCCTATTGTCACTAAGAGACCAGGGACCTCAAATCAAATCAATTTGAAAAAGGTAGCAATTAGCATGCATCAAATAAGACCAAGGAGTAATTACTCCCTGCATGAACGGGTTAAAAAACAGTCACACTGGTCACATATTTATGTCCTGCCATTTGTCAGGGACTTTCAAGCCTCTACTAATGTTACTTTAAAAATGTCTAAATGGAGATACTATTCCCAGCCTACCCCGAACTTGAGCCTGTAGCTGAGAAGAGGTCTCCCCAGTCTCCCAGAACAAGCAGACAGTTATTAATGGAGATGCTCTCCCAGCTCATGTACGTACTAACATCTGTTAAAATTGCATTTGTACAGGGTTGCGTGAATGATTGATATAAGAACATACCACTTTGGCTAAACACAGCTCTTATGATTTCATGACGCTGCTTCCCAGAGTTCTAGGTTATAACAACCTGACCTTGAAAGTTACAAGTGAAAGCAATCTGCTCTCATCCTGAGTTGAATGTACAGAAGAGGTTTTCCATTGGAACAATCTGCCATTTAAAGAGGGTGGGGTCTCTGACAGTGGAGGGGGCCAGACTCTCTGGCTGGGACTCCTTCGGGGCCTCCTGAGGCAGCTGTAGCCTGGAAAAGTGTGGCTTTTCAGAGACAGGATGTTATACTCAGAGAAATTTTCTCTCCTAATCTGGGGTTCATAGCTTTACTGCCTGGGCAGGGCAACTGCAGAAAAGCAGACACTGACCGTCCTGCTTGCGAGTCTCCCCAAAGGGCATTCTTAATGCTCTTGAACTTCCATTCATTGGTCTTGAACTTACAGACACTTGAACTTGCATTCAAATATAAACCAGCAGCTCAAAGTATCAGAGCTGGGTCAAGCCTCAGCTGTTGCTGAATCCACATCTCTCCTGCCTTTGTTTTTTCCGGTCCCATCTCTGCATCCCTGTTTACTCCATAGTCTGTTTTACTCTGTTTTTGTGTTAGGGAATCTTACTAGGGCCTCTAGACAAATTGAACATTGTTGTAGAGTGAGGCGGCTCTTGGCTTAACAACTTTCTTTCTCCTCTGTCTACCTTCTTAGAAGAATATTTTGGAGAGTGAGGGAGCAGAGAAGGTTTCTAGGGTTTTGTTGTATGATTAGAATAGAATCATTATTTTGTTACCCTCTTGCTCCTAACGAAAGGCATCCTCCCCTGTGGATAAAGAGGTTGCTGTGTCTGTCGGATTTGGTAAAAGGAAGGGCCCGCTAGGGGGCACTGAGAGCCTCAGAATAGTTCACCTCTGTGCAAAGAGAAGGCGGGCTGCCAGCCCTGGTGCTGGGAGGCTTCTAACTCCAGAGGCTCTGGAACTGTTCTGGGAAGGCCTTTATCTGTCTATTAATGGATTTGACAGAGAAGAGGGCTGCCAGCTCCCAGGTGGGAGGGTGTGGAGGGGGGTCAGGGAGAAGGGAAGGGAGGAGGGGTGGGAAGGATGCTTTTTGTAGGACTGGGGAGCTCCAGAGACATTGGGATATGGTGTTTTTGTGGACCGTATGGTGCGGCGGGGGAACAGGGAAAGAACCAGCTTTGGGCTGAATTAGGGGACCAGGATGTCTCCCAGGTACAGGAGGTCTCAGACATCCTGGGGGCCTGGCTGTCTGGGTCTCCCCAGGGTCCTTCCAAGCCCCTGTGTCAACCTGCAACCTCCATCATTTTTCTGTTGCTTTAGAGTCACAACTTGCTTTGCTCACGTCCTCCTTCTGGAAAATAACAACGACCCGTTTCGACTTCCGTACCTGCCTGACGGAGGTGAAGATGGAGAAGGTCACTCTTTTTATAGCTTCCAGCCCTTGAGAATCGCACGTAGTTATGATGGACAATTTTGAGCCACAAGATGAAGAAAAAAGAAGGAACTTTTTCCTATTTGAAAATGTTTGAGACTTATAATAGTTGCTCTTACTCTGTGGTAGGAACAGTTGTTAGCATTTAAGAAGGATAATGCCATTTAATCCTCACAGCAACCAGATGAAGGAGTATTATAGTCATTCCTATTTACAAAGGTAAAATGACTCACTCAGAGTCACACTACCAGCAGGCAGTGGAGCCAAAATTATGACCCCAGACAGTCTGACTTTGGAGCCTACCCAAGTCAGTTCAGTGATGGAACTGGAATTTGAATTTAGAACCTTCATCTTCAAATCCTGTTGTACTGTATCCATCACCATTCCTCAAATGTTTTGGCTTCAGAACCCCTTTACACTCTAGTTACTGAAGATTTTAAAGAGTAATTGTTTCTGTAGGTTATATTAATCACCATTTACTGTACTAGAAATTACAACTGAGAAATGCAATTATTTATTGGTTCATTAAAAAATAACTGTAATAAACCCATTCATGTGTATAAATAACACATTTTTACCAAAAATAACTAGTTTCCAAAGTAATTTAAAAATTAGAAATAATTTTAAATAATAAAAAATTTGTAACTATGTGAGGTGATGGATGTTAACTAAACTTATTGTGGTGAGCATTTTGATATATATAGATATATAGATATATAGATATCTCAAGTCATCATGTTGTACACCTAAAACTAATATAAAGTTCCATGCCAGTTATATTTATATTAAAAAAATCCATGAGAAGAAAATTTCAATTTTCTACTCAATGTAAATGTAATATTATTTGATATAGAAAACTTAATAAAGAAAAGCACAGAGAAAAGAAAAAAACAAAAATCCCTTGAAATCCCACCACCTAAAAGAGAACCACTGTGAATATTTTTTGTATATTGTTCTAGCCTCCTGGAGAGACTATGAATTCCAGACATTGTGTCTTCCGGACACTAAAAATAGTAAACTTAAATCTCAACAGTTAAAGAATTTATACTAAATCAGAGTAGGATATCTCAAGGCTGAGCTAAGACCTAGAGGGGAAAATGAGTGACTTTTGACCTCATATTTCTGCATATACAGGTTGGAATCATAGCCCCGCCGTTGACTATCCAAGTGACCCTGGAAATGGGCAGGTTACCTAAATTTCCAGCCTCAGGTTTCATTTCTACAGGGGAGATAATAATAGTACCTTCAAAGAATTATAGTGATGATTAAATGAGGAATGTATACAAATGCCTAGAATAGTATCTGGAATGTAAGTATTCAAAATGTTAGTATTATCACCATGTTAAATGATTCCTGGCACCCTATATATTCCCTATTAAATCATATGCTCATTTTGGCTTTAATATTTGTTGTATGTTGGTATGTTTAATCTTAAATAATTAGGCAATTCTGGAGACAGAGGTAACACCCATCCTGGTATAATATGTAATTCTAGAAGATCATGATGTCTATTCTAAGTATTATCATTTGCAGTTTTCTTTCCATACCAGAGTCTCTGATAAAGACATAGATGTTGTGGATCCTCAGGTTAGGCAGAAAAAGATCTGTATTTCTCCTGTTAGTGTTCTATCATATAGAGGTGAGGTTAGAATACATGATCTCTGTGTGAGGAAGGGGTGGGCACTTATCACTGCATGTCCGTTAAATGGACAAGTTAATGGTGCACAGTCTAGCTTTATGAGCAGCCTCCTTCACAGTCTGGAGGCTGGAAATCCTCTAAGGGTGGGCAACAAGAGGCAGAGGCCAGGAGGACACCACTGTGGAGAAGCGGTCTTCTCTTTGTAATGGACAGTGCTGGGGGAGTGGACCACTTTTCATAAACAATTGTGCACCTTGGCAGGCTGGTGAAGATTCCCACTTGTAACCTGCCAGCAAGATGAGGAAAAAGCAAAAATGTTTCCCAAGGATAAATTAATCTACCTAGTAGGTCAAGTAACCATGTATTTTTGGCACCAGTGTACAGATGAATGTAATGGATCTAATATTTTTGAAAGAATTCCCAAATTATATTCCATTGTTAGCAAGCCAGTTTCTCCCCCTTACTGCACCGTGGTAGAGTCTATCATTGCTCCCAGACCTTTTCTCCTCTCTCTATTCACTCCATTTGCCCTGTGGCTTTGCAATTTCTCCCACCAAAGGGACAGAGTGTATTTCCCAAACCTATGACCTTGTGTTTAGCCACATGACTTGCCTTGGCCAAAAGAATAAGGTGCAAGTAAAAGGGCGCAAGTTCTGTACCTAGGTCTTAAGAAGACTTGTGTGTTTTCACTTGCTCTCTTGTGATTCGACCATTTCCTTGAGAACATGGCTCAGGCAGGCCCTCTGGTCTGAGAAGGAGAGTGAGAGACACATAGATCAGCCAACATCCAGCATGCCCACAAACATGTGAGCTAAATAAATGCTCACAAGTTAGATGCCCCTAAGATACACAGTTGTTTGTTACACAGCAATAGCTAACGGATACACTCACCCATCATGAGGCTGTAGTAAAGAAGCAGGCAGGTATGACAGTAAAAGAAAAGCCTGTTCCCTCCATTGGTTGAATGTGGGGAGTCAGAGAAGTAAGGTGGGGAGGTCAATGTCAAGCTTCTTATTTTCTCCTTGTTCTTGAGTATCAGGGTTTGGAAAGGTGAGGAACATCCTGTGGATTTTGGAAAACCTGAGAACGTCAGGACTCAGTGGCCAATTTTCCTGGGTATAGCATGAAGGAGTCTGTCATACAGGGCACCAGGGAGCCATCATCCAGCTTTGGCAGAGGGAGGTGTCTGGGCCAGTGGCCATGGCACGTGGTGCTCCTGGCTCTCCCAGTCTTCATAAGTGTTTGACAGGAATCTGGAACTTAACTGCATGCCCCAGCAAGGAGCTGAAGAGGTCAGTGGGCTGATGGAAGACAGGTTAGAACAGAGAAACCAGAGAACATGTGGAATTTGTGACCAGAGTCAAATAGCTGGGACCATGGTGCTAATATTCCCTCCCTCCTTAAAATAAAGCTAGATGCCAGCAGCTCCCCAACAGTGGTCCCCTCAGAGGGCCCAGTGGCTCTGCAGACCTGTGACCACCCAGATGCCATCTTGGGGAGAAATGGGGTGGGAGGCAATGCAGGGCAGAAATTTGCCACCTTGAGCCTGAAAGATGCCAAAAGATGATCCTAAAGATGCTGGATCACCCTCAAAGAAATATCAAACCACAGTGGCAAATCTTAAGTTTTCTCCTTGCTACTCTGGGTATTGTGGAGAGTGCTCTTAAGAACTTTTAAGTCAGGGAATTCCCTGGCAGTCCAGTGGTTAGGGTCCGTGCTTTCACTGCTGAGGGCTCAGGTTCGATCCCTGGTCGGGGAACTGAGATTCCACAAGGCGCAGGGGCGGCCAATAAAAAGTTTAAGCCACACGTCAACTATATTTCAATTTAAAAACTAAAAAAAGTTTAAACCAATTCCTGAGCATAGTTTATTCTTCCTTAGAACTCCCTTCTTTATAATACTGTTTTCTCCAAATGGTAACACATGGAGGGTCTTAGTTTGCAAAGCAAGCCTAAAATGCCATAACCCATCCAAGACTTCAGCATGCAAACATTTGCTCACCGCTACCAGTTAAAACGTCTTCCTTCAGCTGTTGGCTGTCAGCAACTCTTTGCAGGCTGGCTTAAGTTGGACAGGACCGATTGTAATGGAGGGCAGAGTGGTATCACCCATATGCTGTGTAACCAAAATTGCATTTTCACGGCAGAGAGAACAGGAAAGGGATTCCAAGTGGATTTCGGAACAGTTTCTGATTCTCAAGCCAGTGTCCTATATCCAGTTTCCCCTCCCTCGTTTTACATTTCAACAAAAGGCAGCAGTGCCTTATGATCCCAGAGTTTATTTGGCCAGTGTCATCTGAGAATGCGGCTGGGTGATTTGTGGTGGGAGAGATGTGTTAACTGGGCCCAAACTGCTATCCAATATCCCAGACGTAAACTGCTTCCTGCGGGGTTGAAAAAGGGGCTGAGGCTTTTGGAAAGTTTACCTTTCATTTTCTGAGGCTTTCCAATTTCTTGGTTGCAGCTGGACGAGCTCTCAGGGCAGAGGAGATAGCCTGGGAAAGAAACGGGGTGGCCAGTCCAGCTGGGGGCAGTGGGAGTGGGAGCCTTCCTGGGATAGTGTGCCCCTGCCTGGCTCCCAGCTCTGGGGTAGGTCACGGGGCCCAGGTCTCAGCCCAAGATGGGGGAAGAATCCCTGGGCTGATTGGATTCTCCAGGAAGAGCCTTGCACAACAAAAGGACCTTTCAGCTCCTATATATTTTATCTCCCCAGCCAAGCATCCTTTCACGAGTATTTATTAAGGACGCCCCTGTGTGGCAGACACGAAGCCACACAAGACACTCAGGAGCTGTTTGCATTATTTCCTTAGAATTCGTTTTCCAGGCAAAACCAGACATTGGAGACAAGAGCAGTGATCCCTACTTCCTTCCCCAGTGCTTCTTGACTTATGATCAGCTCTTGTTCGAAAATGCTTAGTTTTGTGACTTTCAAACCAACGTCCCGGGTTTACGTGTGATGGATAGAGTTCTTGGGACTTGCTCCAAATCAAGTTGAGAGGGGAAGGGCTTTGTGAGAAATGCAGCTTCTGCTTTGGAGGCCCCCCGCTGGGCAGCTGGGAAGGTGCTCTCATTGGCAGGCAGGACTCTCCCCGACTGGGAGGGGTGGGGCTGCAAGGGATTCACCGGAGGCAGCACTGGGTGAATTGCAGGGAGGAGGTCCTGCACAGCCATTGCGCGCCTGTAGATTTTTCTCCCTGAACTGCGGCCTCCCTATCTGTTCTAGCCTCTAATTACAAACGCAAGGAATAGCTAATTTGCAGTGGCGTCATAAGAAGGGGAAATATAAGTGATTTAAGAGCTGCTGTATGCTATGTTGTTCATGTTTTACACACTCCAGGCAGAGAGAAATTGCGCTCTCCCTGGCTTAAGAGAGTTCCCTCACACCAGCCAGTTTCTGATTTGGCTGGACTGTGGGAGAATTTCTATGAAGGTACCAAGGAAGAGGAGCTGGGCCCCAGGACACACCCCATGATATTCTGCTCAGTAGAGGAGGCCAGTCACTGTGGTTACTGCTCAAGGCCAGTCGTCTGCCATGATTTCCGGATTATTTGAACTCCTTGGGGAAATATATAATGTAGACACAGTGCCGTGAGTCTAACTAAGATCACTATAAATTATTTTCTTTCAACTGTGCCAGTGATGAAATAAGGAGGGTTTCTCATAAATCGTCTTAGTAAGGAGATGTAGAGAGTTACGTGCGCACACAAAGCCGTAGATTCGATCCCCTTTTCTTTCCTCCTCTTTCCCCTACCCCTCGTCCTCCTCTATCTTCTGTCTCTAGCACTAGAAGACCTTGGAAATCACCTGGAGTGGTATCCACATGGGAGAAAGGAAAGAACAAATGGTTTGGAGTCAAGGGCTGTTGTGCTCCTGGCACCCAGTGGTTATGGAAAACAGGGCGGGTGACAAACTCGCTGAGCCTTACTTCTCTTAGGTGTGGATGGGGATGAGCAGCATCTGCTCTGCCCCCCAGGTCTCTGTAACCATCACGTGAATCCCAAGGTGACAGAGCTTGGTAAACCAGAAAGCACCTGCAGGCGTGTGTGCCAGCCCTTTTATCGCATCAGTGAGGAAATCAGTCCCCTGCAGTGCTCAGACGAGAGCCTCACTCTTGCACTTGGTCCCAGGTCTCACCACCTCACTCAGGATGTAGCAGACACCCTCACAGCACCCAGAATGGTGCTGACTCCTGGGGGAGGGGCTTGGTGTGTAGGGGAACAGGCTCTGGTGGAGGCCACCAAAAAGAAGATGCTGTTTCTGATTACAGCGTTACTGAGACCTGTATTCAAAATTAGCATTGCCAGGAACTTATTAAAAACTTTGGGCAAATCACTTTGCTTCCCTGGTCCTCAGTTATTCTCTGCTGTCAAATGAGAAGTTTGAACAAGGTGGTCTCTAGGAATTCTTCAAGCTTTAAAACTCTATTGTTATAATCTTATTGAACTTAATTAGGGCAACGGTCTTTGATTTATTAACTGTAGATCTGAAACACATTTGCTCTGGGACCCTTTGATTACTCTAAGCATATTATGGATGTCATTTCCATCTTTAATGGTGGTTTATGTGCAGTGAGGAAGATAATATGTAAAAGTTCTTTCTGAAAAAGTAAAAACACTGAAATATCAATGGATAATTCATAAAGGTGTGCTCTAAGAGTATTCGGGAGGTGCTAGGAAAAAATTATTTTGACAGTTGTTAAAGGGGTAAGGAAGACTTTATTCAGGACAATTGCAATAGAAGAGAAAGATTGGGCTTAACTCCCAATACAGTAAAGACTGCTGGGGAGTTACAGTTAAGTAGCAGACTGAGTGGGTCAATGGATCACTTAAGAGGAGATGAATCAAGGGTGGGGGGTTCTTGCTAAACTTACTTAGGACTTTTGCTACAACTAGACTAGGCTCAAGTTTGGTCAAGGAAAGAATCTTTGTCAGTGGGAAGAAATAATCTAATTTCTAGGACAGCATAGTCTTTTTTAAGGTGAATTTTTCATATAATTATCCAATAATAAGTTCTCCATAGTTGTTTTACAAATAAATTAAATGATGGAGGAGGGGACAAGGGTTTAGTGGAAGGATAGATTCCTCTTTGGTTAATGAGACACAATCCTCAGATCACCAGTTTGATGAGCATTCATATTTGCAGGTGGCTTGGAATCTTGGATTACATGACTTGGGGTGAAACTACATCTGACTCAACCCCCTAGACCAGGCCAAACCCTACACTTCTATGAAAAATAGCTGCCATTACATAATGTTTACTATGTAAAGACAACTGTCAGAATATTTATTGTCTTGCTCACGGTTCCACCGTTTTTTAGGGGAAAAAAGTTTGAATAACCCTGTGAACTGTTGACTGGTGTTCAGAAAGTGCTAAGTGAATATCACAGTATAGACACATATCACACTGTCTACACTGTATGCTTCTAAACCCTGCTCTCTTCGTTACTGCTCCATCCCCATGTATACTTAGGATCCTTGGTTTTGGGAGTTCAGTGATACTGTCTATGAAACAGTTCAAAAAGGGGAACATGTTTTCCTGGACTTTAATCCACTATTTTAATTCAAGATTTGAAAATGCAGACAATTTCGTGAGAAAGATTTTGAACTTAGGGGTCAGTAAAGCAGATATCTGTTATTTCCTGTGCCCTCCATCCAGGCCTGTGGCCCCAGGGGCTTGAGTCAGGCTGGTTTGGGATTCAATAAGGATGAGAAGGCAGGCACACTGGCTCTGCCTTCCAGGAATTTCTGTTTAATATGGGAACACTGCTCTGAGAGGCACCGAATCATGGGGCTCACAAGTGGGTGAAAGAGCATTTAGAACAGAAGAAAGGTTGGCACAAATGGAAAGAAGTCAGAACATAAATCACCAATGGTCAAAGTCTAAGAAACAGTAGGAAAAATGTCCATTTCCCTTTGGCATTCTCAGGGTTGCAAAGCCTTCTGGAAGCAAAACAGAAAAATGGAGAACAAAAGTAACAGCATCTTTTTGAAAAGGAAAAAAAGGAAAACATGTTGCCCAACACCTGCAAATATAGAGGATGAAGAAAAGAAGACCAAAGAGCCTTTTACTTCTCATTTATATGCGTGAGTAAAAATAGGTCCCCCATCTTTTCCTTGTTTTCCTCGAAAGAAGGCAGTTTCCAAATTGTATTCACAGATTGACTTTGCTGCAGAGATGCAGCTTCATTTTATTCCATCGAAAAATATTTCTTTTCGATTATAACCCAATTTGAAAACAACGTATTTTTAGCCATTGAACAGAGCTTTTGGAGCCGTGATCAAGTGGTTCTGTGGAGCGGTCTGCCAGTTTTGACAATTGTATTTTCTTGTATTCGGGCTCAGAGTGAAAGGGCCTCCTTAAGCTGTAAATGATGGGAAAAAAATAAGCTGTTTGCTCTGATCCACAATCAGAGTAACTCCAAGAGAGGGTTCTCTGCTTAATCTGGACATGATTAATTCAGCTAATGTGGATTTTTTAAATGACTAAAAATAAACTGTGTCCCAGTTGCTTCCACCTAAACCATCCTCAGTTCCTGTTCCTCTCCGTGGACGTGGATGGCAAAGTGGGGACTTCTAGAATTCTGACCTAGCATTTCTATAACACCTCAGTGAATTGGAGGAGCTTTTTGGGTAATTAACATGCAAATGTGCATTTCCATGCAGGATTGGAGACAAGCTCTCACTCTCCTGCTGAGGGACTGATTTTGTTAGAGGGCCCGAGAAGGTGTGTTTTTCATTAAGACATGCTTGCGTGACTATCAACGCAAGGGGTAAATTCCATCTCAGCTGTAATTGGGAAGGAACCTTATGAGAAATGAGCTCTTGCCCCACAGCAAGTCAAAATATCTGTGCTCTGTATTGGTCTAACATAGACTGGCTGGAAGATGTGGGCTTCTCAAGGAATGTTCATCTGGGGCAATTCCTGCTTTTCATGTGTTTAAAATATTGTTGTAAAGGAATTTAAAAAAACCTTCAGTGATTATCTGCAAAATAACTGTACTAGGGGACTTTATTAAATCATACAATCGTACTTCATTTATTATTTCTAAATATGGTTCCCATGGGAGCGAGGGAATCAGGCCTTTGTTCTCTCTTCTTTTCGTACCCAGAAGGAGGTTCACTGGAGACAGGTCTGTCTAGGTTTTCTCTGGTGACATTCTCTTCTGTAAACAGTTCTGCTTGGAGCTTCTAAAATGTATACCTTTAAGACCAGATTTCCAAGCTGTTTGGTTTTTGTTTGTGGGAATATATATTTCCTGTCGGGGGGATATTCTGTGGCTGGGATGACACATCTTGTCGTACCTGAATAAGACTGAGTAGGGAGGATTTAGCCTCTTAGGCATCAGGGTAGAAGCTAGAAGCTTCTGGGCCCTCTTTTAGCAAGAAAGTGGCTGCCTGAAATTGAGCTCCCTGCTTTTGGAGCAAGGAAAAGCTGCATTGGCTCCAGGTCGGGGGAGAGGCTTTGTCCTTAAGTGGGTGTCCTTGGCGGAGGGGGGCAGAGGATGAAAATGTACCACTTCTTAGCATCGAGGATGACAGGTACATCATTTTTAAAAAAGCCTATAAGGGGACAGACAACCTGCTAAGAGTGATTAGTTACCTCTGGTTGTGGGACTGTGGCTGACAGTTGCTTCTTTATGTATTTGTCCACATTTTAAAAGTTCTCTGCAATGAGAAGGTATTACTCTCAGAATCCTAAAACAGTAATTATTTTTAAAGCTCCCCATCCTGGAGGAGGTCAGGAGGTATGATGGAGCTGGTAATTGCAGGAAGGCACCAAGGCAGGAGCGCAGCCCCATTAGGGCTGGACCCTGCCCTTGACTCCCCACACACTTGACACTGCAGCATCCAGGGATGGGGCCGTCTGCTCCCCACCAAGCAAATCTCCCATCCTCTGCAAGGTGCTCAGAAGGCCACCTCTGCTCCCCAGCCTCACCTACAGGGCTGTGGGGCCCGCCTTCGCTGAGAGCTGCCCTTGACTGGGGTACCAGCTTCTAGCACATTGATTTATAGAGCTATTTGGTGTCAGGTAATTGCCCATCAATATCCTATTTATCACCCAGCTTGTCACAGGTTGTGGCTGCTATTCCATAAAGCCAAGGCCTTTGAGAAGGGGCCAGTGACTGAAAGCACAGGAAGAGGACTTAGGAAATGTAACACTTTCAAGTTCTTTTTTTTAAAATTAATAGCTACTTTATTTATTTATTTATGGCTGTGTTGGGTCTTCGTTTCGTGCAAGGGCTTTCTCTAGTTGCGGCAAGCGGGGGCCACTCTTCATCGCGGTGCGGGGGCTGCTCTTCATCGCAGTGCACGGGCCTTTCACTATCGCGGCCCCTCCCATTGCAGGGCACAGGCTCCAGACGCGCAGGCTCAGTAGTTGTGGCTCCCGGGCCCAGTTGCTCCGCGGCATGTGGGATCTTCCCAGACCAGGGCTTGAACCCGTGTCCCCTGCATTAGCAGTCAGATTCTCAACCACTGCGCCATCAGGGAAGCCCCACTTTCAAGTTCTTTTCTCCCCACTTTGCTTCTTCCTGCTCAGCGCTCCCTTGAGTAGGGGGAGGGACAGCGGCTGCATCCAGGTCAGAGAGCTGCGGATCCTAGCGGGACTTCTGGATGCCACACTGCCTGCTGCTGGGAGGATCTCTCTTGTCCCCGCCCTGCTCCCCAATATCCTTCCTAAATAAGTGTGTTCTGTGTTGGGGGGGGTAGGAACAAAATCTGCATAGACTGGAAAGAAATATATCAAAGCACAAATACTCTGGTTGATAAAAAAAATGCTTTCTTCTTTGCAATAGTTTCCATACTGCCTAGAATGAGCGCATATCACTTTTTAAAAAAATAAATTTATTTATTGATTTTTGGCTGTGTTGGGTCTTCCTTGCTGCGCGTGGGCTTTCTCTAGTTGCGATGAGCAGGGTCTACTCTTCGTTGCGGTGCATGGGCTTCTCATTGCGGTGGCTTCTCTTGTTGTGGAGCATGGGCTCTCGGTGAGTGGGCTTCAGTAGTTGTGGCGCACAGGCTCAGTAGTTGTGGCTAGTCGGCTCTAGGGTGCAGGCTCAGTGGTTGTGGTGCACGGGCTTAGTTGCCCTGCGGCATGTGAGATCTTCCTGGACCAGGGCTCAAACCTGTGTCCCCAGCATTGACAGGCAGATTCTTAACCACTGCGCCACCAGGAAGTCCCGAGAGCATATCTCTTAAAAACAAAATGATACATTTTGTATGTATTCACCAATACTTGAAATTCCACAATTAAAGAGTCATTCATTTAGCTTCAAGTTTTTTATGCTTTTAAAATGCAGATTCTCTAGAAGACGTCTTTTACAGCCTGGCTGAGGAGTTCATTCTTCTAGAAAGAAGACTTTGGAATTGATGGGCAGGCTCTGATGAGGGGTGAGGGCTGGGGGGCTAGGAGAAAAGAGTGGAAGGAAACCAGCTTTGCCCACCACAGGGTTTGCCAGGGGTGCACCTGGGAATCTTAAGTACAAATGTGAGGACATGCCCCCCTTTGCAGGGCTGAATTCCTGGGAAGCCCGGCTGTTGTCTGGAACCCTAGAGATCAGGAAACACTGGACTTTCTGGCCAACCCCCCTTGCCCTCGAACTTCAAGGGTTCTGTCGAGGTTCTCACCCTCTCCTGTCCTTATTCTGCAGGGGGGAAAAAAGGAAGCCAGAGTCTCCAGGTGTTTGACAACAGAGAGTCCCAGCTCCTGACCCTGAGTGATTAAAAGTGATTTTTCTTTTAAGAAAAAAGACACCTTTTATCATACTCCTGGGGCTGTCAGAAACCATTTGAGCAGGTTTTGCTAGTCTCGTTTTTAGATGCAAAAGCAAGAGGGCATACCTGTCCCAACCCCAACTCACCCTTACAAGCCTCCTTGAGGGGAGAAAGGAGGATTTCCGGTTGGTCTGGGAGGTGGTTTGTTGGACTGTTCTTGTTATATCCAGGGCAGCCCTCACTGAATGAAAGGAGGCTGTGAATTGTTTCTATCCACACATTCCCCTTTATGTTGTTTATGTCTGAAAATCTGGGTCCCAGGGCATGGCACGAATGAGCCGAGGAGGGTAAACGTTTATCGGGTGCTTCCTCTGTGCCAGGCACTCTTTTAACTGCTTTACGTTTATTCATCCACTTAATTCTCTCTGCAACCCAGTGAGAAGGGAACCATTGTCATTGCCATTTTCCAGGCAAAGAAACTGGGGGCCAGGGAGTCACTTGCCTGAGACCACTCAGTCAGTGAGTAGCAGGGCCAGGGTACAAACCTGGGTGTTTGGTGATGGCCTTCAGTTATGACCACGACACACAATGTCTCCCACCGTGGTGTCTGCAAGTGGTCATTTCAAATTTTGCTTACATCTGTGTGTAGAAGTCTTAAAAAATAATTATAATGGGATACCTTTCCAGGCATTATGCTAATTATAACGTGCTAACAATTTACATCCGTAATTAGGAGACTGGGGAGTGAGGGATTCTGTTGCTTGAGAAGGTAAGGTACAAATATGACTCCCTGTGGAAACCATATTCCCAAATTGCAAGAATAAAAATAGCATACCAATGAATACTGGTGCCCAATGGAAGCCCGTCATCTAAATATTTTCAACGTCTAAGGATTTTAGTGATTAAATATCCCAATGGCATGAATCTATAAAGACAAGAAGGTGGGCAAACCCACTTAAGTCAGCCCAGTTCAGTGCAAGGGAGGAAAAAGTGTTTTTACACTACCTTCCTAGGTTTTCTGGCAGGGACCCTATAAATTGGACTGACAAAATTCAGATTAACAAAGGAAAGACATGCACATTTATTTATTTACTTATTTATTTTATTTTTAATTTATTTTTGTGTGTGTGTGTTTCTTGGAATACTTTATTCTGACACCTCCAGTTACTGTGACAACTATGTAAATCTTAATTGATAATTACATTGAAATACTTGCTAATATTTTAATTCTAATACAATGAAATTATATTTTAGTACAAAAATAAGTATGGACAAATTTTTAAAATTTAAAACAAAAGCAAACTACTGATGCAGAATTGAGTGGAGATGGCAAAACTAATACTATGATCAGAATAGAAAAGAAGAGACTGGAAGAAAAATATTTTAAACTTTACTGTGAATGACAATTGCAATTTACCCCAGAATAAAACAGAGAAGATTTCTGTTTTGTTAAAAAAACAAACAAACAAACATTAGAGACATTTATAGCAAATGTGATGAATTTGATAAGAAGTTTCTTCTCAACAGTCAAAAAATAATCGACTAGGAGATTGGTTCAAGATGGCAGAGTAGAAGGATGTGCTCTCACTCCATCTTGTGACAACACCAGAATCACAACTAACTGCTGAACAATCATCAAAAGGAAGACACTGGAACACACCAAAAAAGATACCCCACATCCAAAGACAAAGGAGAGGTCACAATGAGATGATAGGAGGGGTGCAATCACAATAAAATCAAATCCCATAACTGCTGGGTGGGTGACTCACAAACTGGAGAACGCTTATACCACAGAAGTCCACCCACTGGAGTGAAGGTTCTGAGCCCCACGTCAGGCTTCCCAACCTGGGGTCCGGCAGCAGGAGGAGAAATTCCTAGAGAATCAGACTTTGAAGTCTAGCAGGATTTGATTGCAGGACTTTGATAGGACTGGGGGAAACAGAGACTCCACTCCTGGAGGGCACATACAAAGTAGTGTGCGCATCGGGACCCAGAGGAAGGAGCAGTGACCCCATAGGAGACTGAACCAGACCTACCTGCTAGTGTTGGAGGGTCTCCTGCAGAGGTGGGGGGTGGCTGTGGCTCACTGTGGGGACAAGGACACGGGCAGTAGAAGTTCTGGGAAGTACTCCTTGGCGAGAGTCTTCCCAGAGTCTGCCATTGGCCCCACCAAAGAGCGCGGGTAGGCTCCACTGTTGGGTCACCTCAGGCCAAACAACCAACGGGGAGGGAACCCAGCCCCACCCATCAGCAGACAAGTGGGTTAAAGTTTTACTGAGCTCTGCCCACCAGAGCAACATCCAGCTCTACCCACCACCAGTCCCTCCCATCAGGAGACTTGCACAAGCCTCTTAGATAGCCTTATCCACCAGAGGGCAGACAGCAGAAGCAAGAAGAACTACAATCCTGCAGCCTGTGGAATAAAAAAACCACATTCACAGAAAGATAGACAAGATGAAAAGGCAGAGGGCTATGTACCAGAAGAAGGAACAAGATAAAACCCCAGAAAAACAACTAAATGAAGTGGAGATAGGCAACTTTCCAGAAAAAGAATTCAGAATAATGATAGGGAAGATGATCCAGGACCTCGGAAAAAGAATGGAGGCAAAGATTGAGAAGATGCAACAAATGTTTAACAAAGACCTAGAAGAATTAAAGAACAAACAAACAGATGAACAATACAATAACTGAAATGAAAACTACACTAGAAGGAATCAATAGCAGAATAACTGAGGCAGAAGAACGGATAAGTGACCTGGAAGACAGAATGGTGGAATTCACTGCTGCGGAACAGAATAAAGAAAAAAGAATGAAAAGAAATGAAGACAGCCTAAGAGACCTCTGGGACAACATTAAACGTAACAACATTCACATTATAGGGGACCCAGAAGGAGAAGAGAGAGAGAAAGGACCCGAGAAAATACTTGAAGAGATTATAGTCGAAAACTTCCCTAACATGGGAAAGGAAATAGCCACCCAAGTCCAGGAAGCGCAGCGAGTCCTATACAGGATAAACCCAAGGAGAAACATGCCGAGACACATAGTAATCAAAATGGCAAAAATTAAAGACAAAGAAAAATTATTGAAAGCAGCAAGGGAAAAACGACAAATAACATACAAGGGAACTTCCATAAGGTTAACAGCTGATTTCTCAGCAGAACCTCTACAAGCCAGAAGGGAGTGGCATGGTATATTTAAAGTGATGAAAGGGAAGAACCTACAACCAAGATTACCCGTCAAGGATCTCATTCAGATTCGACGGAGAAATCAAAAGCTTTACAGACAAGCAAAAGCTAAGAGAATTCAGCAACACCAAACCAGCTCTACAACAATGCTAAAGGAACTTCTCTAAGTGGGAAACACAAGAGAAGAAAAAGACCTACAAAAGCAAACCCATAACAATTAAGAAAATGGTAATAGGAACATACATATCGATAATTACCTTAAACGTGCATGGATTAAATGCGCCAACCAAAAGACACAGGCTCGCTGAATGGATACACAAACAAGACCCGTATATATGCTGTCTACAAGAGACCTACTTCAGACCTAGGGACACATACAGACTGAAAGTGAGGGGATGGAAAAAGATATTCCATGCAAATGGAAATCAAAAGAAAGCTGGAGTAGCAATACTCATATCAGAAAAAAATAGACTTTAAAATAAAGAATGTTACAGGAGACAAGGAAGGACACTACATAATGATCAAGGGATCAACCTAAGAAGAAGATATGACAATTATAAATATATATGCACCCAACATAGGAGCACCTCAATACATAAGGCAACTGCTAACAGCTATAAAAGAGGAAATCGACAGTAACACAATAATAGTGGGGGACTTTAACACCTCACACCAATGGACAGATCATACAAATAGAAAATTAATAAGGAAACAGAAGCTTTAAATGACACAATAGACCAGAGAGATTTAATTGATATTTATAGGACATCCATCCAAAAACAGCAGATTACACTTTCTTCTCAAGTGCGCATGGAACATTCTCCAGGATAGATCACATCTTGGGTCACAAATCAAGCCTCAGTAAATTTAAGAAAATTGAAATCATATCAAGCATCTTTTCTGACAACGCTATGAGATTAGAAATCAATTACAGGGAAAATAATGTAAAACACAAACACATGGAGGCTAAACAATACGTTACTATATAACTAAGAGATCACTGAAGAAATCAAAGAGGAAATCCAAAAATACCTAGAGACAAATGACAATGAAAACACGACGATCCAAAACCTATGGGATGCAGCAAAAGCAGTTCTAAGAGGGAAGTTTATAGCTATACAAGCCTACCTCAAGAAACAAGAAATATCTCAAATAAACAATCTAACCTTACACCTAAAGGAACTTGAGAAGGAAGAACAAACAAAACCCAAAGTTAGCAGAAGGAAAGAAATCATAAAGATCAGAGCAGAAATAAATAAAAGAGAAACAAAGAAAACAATAGCAAAGATCAATAAAACTAAAAGCTGGTTCTTTGAGAAGATAAATAAAATTGATAAACCATTAGCCAGACTCATCAAGAAAAAGAAGGAGAGGACTCAAATCAATAAAATTAGAAATGAAAAAGGAGAAGTTACAACTGACACCACAGATATACAAAGCATCCTAAGAGACTACTACAAGCAACTCTATGCCAATAAAATGGACAACCTGGAAGAAATGGACAAATTCTTAGAAAGGTATAACCTTCCAGACTGAACCGGGAAGAAATAGAAAATATGAACAGACCAATCACAAGTAATGAAATTGAAACTGTGATTAAAAAATCTTCCAACAAACAAAAGTCCAGGACCAGATGGCTTCACAGGTGAATTCTATCAAACATTTAGAGAAGAGCTACACCCATCCTTCTCAAACTATTCAAAAAAATTGCAGAGGAAGGAACACTCCCAAACTCATTCTATGAGGCCACCATCACCCTGATACCAAAACCAGACAAAGATACTACACAAAAAGAAAATTACAGACCAATTTCACTGATGAATATAGATGCAAAAATCCTCAACTAAATCTAGCAAACAGAATCCAACAACACATTAAAAGCATCGTGCACCATGATCAAGTGGGAATTATCTGAGGGATGCAAGGATTCTTCAATATATGCAAATCAATCAATGTGATACATCTTATTAACAAACTGAAGAATAAAAACCATATGATCATCTCAATAGATGCAGAAAAAGCTTTTGACAAAATTCAACACCCATTTATGATAAAAACACTCCAGAAAGTGGGCATAGAGGGAACCTACCTCAACATAATAAAGACCATATGTGACAAACCCACAGCAAACATCATTCTCAATGGTAAAAAACTGAAAGCATTTCCTCTAAGATCAGGAACAAGACAAGGATGTCCACTCTCACCACTGTTATTCAACATCGTTTTGGAAGTCCTAGCCACGGCAATCAGAGAAGAAAAAGAAATAAAAGGAATACAAATTGGAAAAGAAGAAGTAAAACTGTCACTGTTTGCAGATGACATGATACTATACATAGAGAATCCTAAAGATGCCACCAGAAAACTACTAGAGCTAATCAATTAATTTGGTGAAGTTGCAGGATACAAAATTAATGCACAGAAATCTCTTGCATTCCTATACACTAATGATGAAAAATCCGAAAGAGAAATTAGGGAAACACTCCCATTTACCATTGCAGCAAAAAGAATAAAATATCTAGGAATAAACCTACCTAGGGAGACAAAAGACCTGTATGCAGAAAACTATAAGACACTGATGAAAGAAATTAAAGATGATAACCACAGATGGAGAGATATACCATGTTCTTGGATTGGAAGAATCAATATTGTGAAAATGACTATACTACCCAAAGCAATCTACAGATTCAGTGCAATCCCTATGAAATTACCAATGGCATTTTTTACAGAATTAGAACAAAAAATCTTAAAATTTGTATGGAGATACAAAAGACCCTGAATAGCCAAAGCAGTCTTGAGGGAAAAAAACGGAGCTGGAGGAATCAGACTCCCTGACTTCAGACTATACTACAGAGCTACAATAATCCAGACAATATGGTACTGGCACAAAAACAGAAATATAAATCAATGGAACAGGATAGAAAGCCCAGAGATAAACCCACGCACCTAAGGTCAACTAATCTATGACAAAGGAGGCAAGGATATACAATGGAGAAAAGACAGTCTCTTCAATAAGTGGTGCTGGGAAAACTGGACAGCTACATGTAAAAGAATGAAATTAGAACACTCCCTAACACCATACACAAAAATAAATTCAAAAAGGATTAGAGACCTAAATTTAAGACCGGACATTATAAAACTCTTAGAGGAAAACATAGGCAGAACACTCTTTGACATAAATCACAGCAAGACCTTTTTTGATCCGCCTCCTAGAGTAATGGAAATAAAAACAAACAAACATAAAGGGACCGAATGAAACTTAAAAGCTTTTGCACAGCAAAGGAAACTACAAACAAGACGAAAAGACAAGCCTCAGAATGGGAGAAAATATTTGCAGTTGAATCAACGTACAAAGGATTGATCTCCAAAATATATGAACAGCTCATGCAGCTCAATATTAAAAAAACAAACAACCCAAAAATGGGCAGAAGGGGTTCCCTGGTGGCGCAGTGGTTGAGAATCTGCCTGCCAATGCAGGGGACACGGGTTCGAGCCCTGGTCTGGGAAGATCCCACATGCCGCGGAGCAACTAGGCCCGTGAGCAACAATTACTGAGCATGTGCATCTGGAGCCTGTGCTCCGCAACAAGAGAGGCCACGATAGTGAGAAGCCCCCACACCGCGATGAAGAGTGGCCCCCACTTGCCACAACTAGAGAAAGCCCTCGCACAGAAACGAAGACCCAATACAGCCATAAATAAATAAATAAATAATTTAAAAAAAAAATGGGCAGAAGACCTAAATAGACATTTCTCCAAGAAGACATACAGATGGCCAAGAAGCACATGAAAAGCTGCTCAGCATTATTAGAGAAATTATTATTAGAGAAATGCAAATCAAAACTACAATGAGGTATCACCTCACACCAATTAGAAGGGGCATCATCAGAAAATCTACAAACAACAAATGCTGGAGAGGGTGTGGAGAAAAGGGAACCCTCTTGCACTGTTGGTGGGAATGTAAATTGATACAGCCACTATGGAAAACAGTATGGAGGTTCCTTAAAAAACTAAAAATAGAATTACCATATGACCCAGCAATCCCACTACTGGGCATATACCCAGAGAAATCCATAATTCAAGAAGACACATGCACCCCAATGTTCATTGCAGCACTATTTACAGTAGCCAGAACATGGAAGCAACCTAAATACCCATTGACAGACAAATGGATAAAGAAGAAGTGGTACATATATACAATGGAATATTACTCAGCCATAAAAACAAATGAAATTGGGTCATTTGTGGAGACGTGGATGGACCTAGAGAGTGTCCTACAGAGTGAAGTAAGTCAGAAAGAGAAAAACAAATATCGTATATTAATGCATGTATGTGGAACCTAGAAAAATGGTACAGATGAACCGGTTTGCAGGGCAGAAATAGAGACACAGATGTAGAGAACAAATATATGGACACCAAGGGGGGAAAGTGGTGGGGGAGGTGGTGGTGGGATGAATTGGGAGATTGGGATTGATGTATATACACCAATATGTATAAAATGGATAACTGATAAGAACCTGCTGTATAAAAATAGAAATAAAATAAAATTCAAAAATTCAAAAAAAAAATAATCGACTAAATTAGTCACCTGATATCGGAATTAAACATCGATCAATAAAAATTTTAAAGATTTTTAACAGAATCTGAGCTTGTAATTTTGGCCAGCTATGAAATGACTTAGATTCTTACACACACATATACAGAACCATTTTTTGATAGATAATAAAATGAATTATTATTTTACTTATGAATGTTTTAAAGAAACTTATGAGGAAACTACTATAAGTGATATTTTACAAAAAGTGGTAGATTTTCAATTAAGCCAGCAAACAATCGTCCATAGTCTACAAGACCTTTCTAACAACATGAAAGATCCGTTAATACAAAATTGAAAAATTGCAAGGAATTTTTTTCAGCTTTTAATGCCTTGGGAAATCTAAGAGACGCTCCCCAATTAATATTTGGGTACCTGTTTTCTCAAATTTGCGATAAATGTTGTCAACCCCTGGCCTAAAGTATGGAACTTGTGGCATAGTTAGTTTTTAATCTTTCCTACACATTTATTTAAGATTTACATGACATAGGAGCCTTCATAAGGAAATGAATATCCCAAGGCAGGTAAAACCTGAGGGTTTTTATACTAGGTTTGATGAAGAGTGGAAAGTTGTGGAAAAAAACGTGATGGGGCAAAAGGATATGTGTTAATTGTAGTAAATTGAGGAAAAGTTAGCAAGGCCTGTTTGTTCAGATGCCCCTCAGAGCCCCTTGGTCTTCGGAGATAAGGATGTTCCTTTCCTCCTGGTATAAGGAGGTTGCCTCTCACATGGGGGTCTCTCGACCCGGTTCAGGGAGACCCGCCTACACCTGCCGTTTCTCAAATTCGTTCAGCAAAAAATATTCAGTTTTCCAAGTTGCCATATTTTGGAGTAGTGTGTTCTCAGCCCTGCCATCAGCAAACAATGAAGGTGAAATAAGAAAACTTTCTAAAGCTGAAGGCATTCGCAACCAAGACGTTCAATACTACGTGGGTCTCAAATTTCCTAGACAGTTTATTTCATGTATTTTTTAATTGGCTTTTTATAGACATGAACACACATTAAAACAAAAGTTTGGTTCCAATTTTTTTTTTTTTTAAATTTTGAAGAACAGTTATTTGCAAATCTCTGCTTGGATTAAGGTCTTAATAACCACACTTAACCATGAATGTGAAAAGTGAGCTGAAGGAACACTTTGGAGTACTCACCAAAGATTGACTCCGACCTTCTCTGTGGAAGTTTCTAGTTCATAGTTGAACTCTGTGTGCTTTTGCATCCTTCCTACACGGTGTCTTTGACAGTGATGCCAACTGTACATGAAAATGATAACAGGGCATGTCCTTGGAGGAGCCACTTTTCAAGACCTCTGACTCCAAGGGCTCTGAAGTTCAGCCAGTGACAGGCTGAAGCGAGATTTGGCTTCTCTCCTGGAGTGACTTACATTAAGGCTCTGGACTAGGTTCCCAGACAGACGCCATCCCCTTGCCCAGCCCAGGCCTTCGGGACTGTGCCAATGACTCAATGGTGAGCCTGAAACTAAGCCTAAAAGGAAGCAGATGGCCTGTATTAAGAGATTTTCCATGACCTTCCTCATTTCTTCATTTCCTTTCTGTGGGATTTCATATTTGTGAGCATATCCTCTGAATTTGATGGTGTAGCAGTGTTAGACTCAGCAATCCTGAGTCTCAGGGCACTCATTTCATAAAGAACATGCATCAGAAGGGAGCATTTGAGTTATCCTGTGAATGTTTTTAACTCACCAATAACGTTTATGCAGCAATCATGGATGCTGGGCATGGAGATGGTTTTCCTGTTGTGAAATTTTGTGCCATTCCTTAAAGTAATAATATTACTTCTGAGTGGGGGACTAAAGTCCATTTTAGCAATTCTTATCTTCCTTTTTATTTATTTTTTTATTCTCCTATTAGCTAGGGAAAATAAAAACTGCACAAGGAAAATCTCCCCATCTCATGCAGCAGTTCATTTTATCCCTTTCATCCTAATTCTCAAAGAAGTAAATAATTGCATACAAAGGATACAAGCCAAGCTTTCTATTCTGTGAGTCTAAGGGACCAGCATATTTATCTTTCTTTCTGTCTGTACCTCTTTGATTTGTATTAATAAAAAGATACTAAAATTTTTTTTCTAGAAAGCCAAATAAATGAAATCACACAGCTAGACAATTCTGTATGCAGGATAATGACTATCAGTGATTTGGCAGATACATGACTTGATAATACAGGTACAAATACATTCATCTGGGTTTTCAAAGTTTTTCTAAAAGTAAAGACTATGGCAAGAAAAGAAAGGCACTAACTCAGACTTTTCAAAGAAAGGAACCTATAAATAAACTAATTGGGCTATCACTCGATTTGTATGTCAGATATGTAAGTACTCAGAGAACAATGTTTGTTTCAGCTGTTCTCATCAATATGATTAATGACTACTTTAAAGTGCTTGATTCCATTTGTGTGCCAGCTGTTCTTGTGTAAAACAAACTGGGACTTTCTCAAGATAATCAGAGTGGGACTGTCTGCAGGGTTTGAGAGCTGATACCTGCGAGTTAGAAAAGGAAATGGATGGCTCTTAGCTGATCCTGATGAGATCAGACCCAGACTCCTGTGACTGAAATATATTCCTAAAGCAGATGCTTGTTACTGGGGGCTTGTAAATCAAGGGCCTGCCCCACGTGCAGGTTCTGCTTGGTGGAAAGGTCTGAGCCAGTCGGGAGCCTTATGCGTGGTTAGCAAGTTAAAAAGAACCTAAGTAGTCTTAACCATACAAACTGATAGTACCTTCAAAGGTAAATATACAAGATGAGTCTTTAAAAATCACAGACCAGCTGGACAAAGCAGCAATAAGAAATCATCAAACCATGGAAGTAATACTATGTCCTTTTCCAATGAAGCGGCCACACACAGGTCACACCCTGGGCGTAGGCAAGGTGTTGGTGATGGGGGCATGACTTCACAATTAGAAAATTGTGTATGCAGGATCATGATTTAGCAGATAAATGACTTGATAGTACAGATATAAATGGATTCATCTGGGTTTTTCAAAGTTCTTCTCAAAGTAAAGACTATGGAATCAAAAGAAAGAGAGGCAAAATGGGGAATGATTTCAACTATGAGCTTCAAAGACGTTGAGCATTTCTGTGTTTTCACTTCCTGTAGAGCAAGTTCAGAAGTAGCTGTGCCATCATTGTACCCTCTACACTGAAAGGCAAAAGGAAGTCAGAGATGGGAATGATTTTCTTTACCACACAACTACTTTTAAAAGGATCCACATGAAAATAAGAATCCCATTGTAGTCTTTAAGGTCAGTTCGTTTATGGCACAAAGACAGTCAACAAATATTGTTCAGGCTTTCCCTGTGCTGGTTACTCTGCCTGTAAGGTGGATCCCAGACCTGAAATAGCTTTCCATCTCACTGGGAGAGATCAAAGCATAATTGCTAACAGTTGTCAGATGCTTACTATTTTAGCGCTGTACTGAGCGTATACAACCACTATCTTATTTGTTCCTCAGAGCAGCCTTATGAGGTCATTATTATAGCTACATGCCCATTTTAGAGACAAGGACACCAAGCTATTTGCTCAACATCTCACCGTTAAGAATAGCAGAAGCAGGATTCTCACACCCAGGTCTCTCTGACCCCAAAGACCATGCATGGTCTGCACTACTACATGGTATCCATGTTCATGAGGAAAGGGGCAGTGCCAGGCAGTAAGCATGTGGGAAAATGATGAGATGAGTGCCAAAGGCAGTGTCATGGAAGGTCACCAGAAGAGCAAAAAGCATCTTGAGGAAGCTCAGGGAAGAAGGTGAGGCTTAATCTGAATTTGGATTTGAACTTGTAGACCAAATATTAGTAGGATGATATTGAGGATAACTACCATACTTTCTCACTAATGCTCCTTTGGTGCTGCCAGAGAACGAAAGTTGGCCTCATGAATCACTGAGTTGATCTACTGTCACCTTTCTTAAATAATTATAATTAATTATATATATACTTTTAACATTTTATAAATTTTGTGTCAAAATATATCAATCATCTCTATTTTATAGATGAGAAATTCCATAAAGCCTCATATACTGTAAGAATTGATGAAGCTATTGGGAGATAATTCTCCATGGATCTCCCTCTTTTCTGCATGTCTTACAAACAAAGGCTTCCTGACTGCCCTTTGCTCTAGACTATCTCTTCAAGGATGTTAGTGAACAGCCCAGGAAGATATAGTGAAAAGGGCAGATGCTTCCTGCCTATGTGTTGTAAAAGCTAGGTTCTCTGAGCTCAGTGTTCCTCTGCTGGAGCACAACCCATCATGCTTGCAGGCATCCATCTGGGTCTGTCCACGTTGCCCCCATGAGACTTGGGAGCAAGGGGACCTGACACAATATGCTGTCTCATGCTGCTCGCTGTGCAGTGAGGAGTAAAGTCCTTTGTCTCTGACCCAGGTATCTTGTGTCTTACGCCAGCAACCATGAAACAGTGGCAGTTAGCTTACAACTGGGGTGAAATCTCAGACCATTCATGCTTCAGAAGATAGGAAAATTTTCTTTTTTAGAGAGGTCAAATTTGTCCTCATCCTTAGTGAAAAATAATGCATCTGCTTTGGCATCCATTGGATTAATATCAAGTAGATCGATCTTAGAACCCAGAGAAACCAAGGAAGACAAAATGCCCTTGTGAGAGTCTCCCTTCGATGCTTAGTCAAGGTGCCCAGGGACTAGGCTAAGTACAGCCCTCTCCATGTCCATACCCTCAAAGTGCTCATCATCTAAAGCAAGGGTTGGCAAGCTGGCCCGTGAGCCAAATCTGGCCCACACCTGTTTTATTAAATAAAGTTTATTGTCTAGCAGCATCTACTGCTGCTTCTGTGATGCAATAGCGGAGTTGAGTGGTCACAGTAGAGACTGTATGGCTTGCAAAGCCTAAAATATTTACTATCGGACTCTTTTTTTAGAGTATTTTTTAAAAAATATTTATTTATTTATTTATTTATTTGGCTGCGCCAGGTCTTAGTTGCGGCATGTGGGCTCTTAGTTGTGGCATGTGGGCTCTTAGTTGCGGCATGCAGGATCTAGTTCCCTGACCAGGGATCGAACCCGGGCCCCCTGCATTAGGAGCATGGAGTCTGGACCACCAAGGAAGTCCCTACTCTCTGACTCTTTAAGGAAAATATTTGCTAACCTCTGATCTAAAAGAAGAGACAGATACATGAAGAATAAAGAATTCCCTCAAAACATGCTAGAGGCCAAGGTATGAACAGAACATTATGTGAGAATAGAAAAGAAAGCTATAAACACACACGCGTACTCACATATAGGCATGTACAACCCGCTCCTCCGTGTACACCCACACCTGTCATTTACATGCACGGTCTTACTTCATCCTTGTAGCAACTTTATTAGGCATATAGATTAGGAGCATCACCTCTACAGAAAAACTAGGTTTAAATTTAAAGATTTGCCAGTTACTAGCTGAGTGACTTTGGGGTAAGTTACTTAACTTCTCTGTGCCTCACTTGCTAAACATGGGTAATATTACCTATACATCATAGGGTTACTGGAAGGATTAAATGAAGGTGTAGAATATAGCCTCTGACACATAGTAAACAACATGTAACTATTTGTTATCATTTATCTCCATTTTCCAGATGAGTAAATTGAGGGACAGAGAGGTTGAGTAATTTTCTCAAAATCACATAAGTAGAAAAAGGTAGATGCAGAACTTAATCTCAGCTCTGACTCACAAATCTGGGCTTTTTGCCACTATTATTGTATTGCTTGTCAATAATAAAGGCTTATTAAATGTATAAGTAAAATCACCACAATAAAATTTCTTTACCTTTTCCAACAACGCTTTCTATTTTTCAAATTGTGATTTGTGGCTTATTGGCATATCCTACAGGTCTTTTGTACTGTGTGAGTTCCACAGGGTCTTACTTGAATTCACTATATTAATATATTCATGCCTGACACTCGATAGTTGTCCTTTAAAGTCAAGTCTACTTTTATTATTAAACTAATGATGTTTCTGGCTTTAAGAGCATACGCCTAAGCAAAGTTTTTGCTAGTGATCTATATAATAATAAGGTAATTTTAAATTAAGAATAGTACTTTTAAATACTAAACTCTAGATAAGTGATTTGATACTATTGTATTGCTCTAAAAATATACCCAAACTGGTGATATGTTCCAAATAGTTTTCATATTGTCCATTTATCTTACCCTTATTATTCAACTGAGCTAAAAAAACCAAAACAAAACAAAAAACCCACCAGTAACTGGTTTATAGCCTTTCTGGGAATGGTTCTAAGGGAAAATGTACTGTCTCCTGAAACCCCCTATCTCTCTTTTTTTTTTTAAAGAGATTGGAGTTTATTTATTTATTTTTTATTTTTGGCTGTGTTGGGTCTTCCTTTCTGTGCGAGGGCTTTCTCTAGTTGCGGCGAGCGGGGGCCACTCTTCATCGCGGTGCGCGGGCCTCTCACTACCGCGGCCTCTCTCGTTGCGGAGCACAGGCTCCAGACGCGCAGGCTCAGTAGTTGTGGCTCACGGGCCTAGTTGCTCCGCGGCATGTGGGATCTTCCCAGACCAGGGCTCGAACCCGTGTCCCCTGCATTGGCAGGCAGACTCTCAACCACTGCGCCACCAGGGAAGCCCAGAAATCCCCTCTCTCTTATCTCCAGATTACTGCCTTTGGCAGAGGGATAGTATGGGGAAATCTTGCTGAGAAACGTGACTATTTAAAGAACTTCATGTCAATGAAAACGAAAAGTCAATATCCATTTGATTTGACATATTATTTTGAACTTCTAGAAAATATTTTCCATGACTGACAATGCTGCTTCTTTGACAAGGAAATAATACATGTGCAATCTGATGTGTACTTACTAAAAGTGGAGGGCAATTATTACCTAGAACCTAAGCGAGAGAGACACTATACAAAAAATCATCTCTAAGATGAAAAAAAAATGTCTCTTTGGTCTGCACCAGACTAAAAAATGTGGTGTCTACCTGAACAACAACTTAGTGGCTCTGCATGGAACTTTTCCCTCATTCCATTTTGACGTTTTGGCCATTGGCCTATGAAAACTATTTCCAGAACTTGCCAGCAGGTTGTTTTTCAAAGATGTTATTTTCTATATTACATTTGTCATCTGTATGAAGCTCCCAAAGAAGAATTCCCCTGGTCTTTGTTCCTCTTGGGAAGCTGCTTTGTGCTTTTATCTAGTGGACCCTGTTACCAATCATGTAACTGATAGCATTCCCCTCTGCACTGGCTGCTAGAAAGTTTGAGTCAGATTTTCACTTACCTCTAACAAATACGCAGGATTTTCATGGACTGCGTTTTGAATTCTAAGCTTATTCCTGGCCTTGTCAAACTTTCTTTCCTACACTTATGCCTGTTTTTCATTTATTTTTATCTTGTTACATCTTATATATCTTTGTAATCCACTTTGAATGCTTTCTGGATCAAGAGAGACTTGGAAATGCTTAGATGGATATGTATCCTATAATCTGTGCTCTCTTCATGAAACTGGGTGATAACTATAATTACCACACCATTTGATGTAAGGGACTTTATTTTGAAATAAAGAATTACACATTCTTTGAAATTACACATTGGTTCATACAGAATAATCTTCACCTTAATTTCTAAAATCAAACTCACTTTTGGAAACCTTCTAGCAAAATGATTAGACGGGTCAACTTTAGACTTAAAGCCTGGCTAGGAAAATGTATACTTCATGAGATTCATTTTCTCTTGCCATTTGAAATGGGTGCTTGCTCCCCATTTTGTGCTCAATACTGAAAACACAATTCCTCAGCAAAGATTTACTTTATACTTACATTTCAAAATTTTCCAGAAAAGAACTTTTAAGTCATGTAAATTTGAAGTCACATTTTTGTGACCCAGCATTGAAACGTGCAAAAAGCAAATCAGAATTGTTTTTAACTGAAGGTATGTTTCCAAGTCAATATAGACAAGTGCAGTGTATGGAAATAGTTTTTAGAAATATTTTTAGTTCAGTGAAGTATACTAAACAGTGTTCTTAATGATAAATTTGGGAAAATATGAACAAAAAATTTTAGAAAGGAATTTGTGATACTAAAATAGATCTACAAATATTCAAAATATCAATATTCTTACTTTATGGGAGTGAGACAAGGCGACTGAAGACACAAAAAACCATGGACTTGATTTAACCAAGTCTTCCTGGAGCATCCGGAACATGAAGAATGACAGTCATAGGGCACTGTCCTGGGAACAGTAGCTGGGTGCTTTTACACATGATTCCCAAAGGGCGGAGATGCTCCTTAGGAAACAGCGGGGTGGATTAATTTCGAGAATAATAAGCTTTACACAAGTGTAATCTGATCTCATCAGACTGAATGCTTGCCAAAAGCCTGAACTCAGAAGCACGACGAAGTCCAATCCTAGTGACCTCATTTCTACACAGGGAGAGCATTTCTAATATTTTTATTTAAAGAAATATTGATAAAATCTACCGGTGAACTTCATAGAAAGGGTATATAATGAATTTCTTGTTTGAACACCTTTTGTGTTCATTTGGAAGTTTAGAGAAATCTGTAAAGATCTGCCTCTCGGCTTCTTAACTTTATCAGTGCCCCTGGATGGAACATGAGGTCAACTATGTAAGTTTCCGGGGGAGGGAGAGCCCCAGTCACCCCCTTTCGGGATTCATTCATCAGCTTGACTTCATTCCAGGCTCTGCCGTACTCCCCGCGAACCAGAGAGCAGCCGATGCCAATTCTGTCAGCCAGAGCCTGGGGGGAGAAAACGCGAGATCAACCAAGAGTGAGGAGGGGGAGGGGCGGAGAAAAAGCCTTGGTTGAAAGACCCACCTTGGTCGAAGGTGAAATATACACTCTTGCAGAAGAACAACAACAAAGTGCTTAGAAAGGAGGCTGGAAAAAATGTGGAGTGTTGTGATAGGAGTTGGTAAAATGTGATAAGTTCCCCTGTTGCTCAAGATTCTGTGGACTCAAAATCTCTGTGTAGGTCCTGCTGGGAAGGGACATTTTTCAGGCAGTTGCGCTGCATTGTATCAGCACAAGATTGATAACGTAATTGGAGAAGAGCTGTTCCCTGGGCTTTCAGCTCTACTGCATCTATCAATCTTTCCACGCTCCTGGGCTGCTCCTTGGGTGTGATATGCAGTGGGATTGAATGGCAGGATTGGAATGGTGGGGACCTGTTTCTAGCCCATTTGTTCTGTGTGGTGTAGACAGGTGTTATGGAGCCGGAGGGGCAGAATTGTGAGCGGTTGGTCCTTCTTGGGCTGCCTGATGCCCTGTCCTCAGGGGTTGCTTATGTTCCTCAGAAGCTGTCTCTTCAATTTGTCCTGATTTTAAAAGCACTTTTTAAATAATCTGGAAACTTCCTAGCCACATCATAGTGGATAAGAGAGCTGGCTTGTGGGACCTTAGTTATCCCCGACCAGAGATTGAACCCAGGGCTCCAGCAGTGACCACGCCAAGTCCTAACCACTGGACCGCCAGGGAATTCCCAGAGTCTGAGTTCTTAACCTCAGCTGAGTTGAATCTGGAAGTGTCTATTTTCTTTGTGAAGTGGGAAACAAGGTCATCTGCGTATAGGAAGAGGTGAAGATGAAAAGGCTTAGGAAAGAAGGCAGATGTGGGGCACAGATGCTGAGGAAAATAGGAGAAGCCTGTGGCCAGGAGCTGGAAAAGATGGCCAGGCAGCACGTACACCCACCACCTTGGACCCTGAATTGGCTGTGGCACATCCCACTGTCACGTTCTGCAGCCCGAGTGTCATTGTGGGAAAGGCAGGCAGTAGGACTGGTCCAGTGTGGGCAGACAAGGCGGAGGGGCGGAAGGATGGGGGCACGAAGACGAGGGAAATCAGTGAGCAGGTTATACGGTCTGTGGACGATTTATCTAGGCTGCCGTGGAGGAAAGGAGCTGAAAGAAAACGGGGAGATGAAGAGTATATGTAGGGGGAGTGAACGCTTTGGGAGGAATGGAAGGATAACACGTTTTACCAGTGAGTGTTGGTGTTCAGGATTCAGTGGTAGGCAAGACCTGGGTGATTAACTGCATGACTCAGGTGAGGTGTGAGGGTAATGAATTCAGTCTGCTGTAACGTTATGAACTGAAATGTTTCCCCTTGAGATTCCTGTTTTCTTTCTGAAGGTGGGTCCCTTAAGAGGCGGTCATGAGGGTGAAGCCCCCATGATGGGAATTGTGCCCTTATAAGAGGAGGAAGGGCCCTCCCCGCACTCTGAAATATAAGGATACGGTACGAAAGCGGCAACTGCCGACCAAGAAGTGGGCCCTCACCAGACACTGAATCTCCTGGCACCTTGATCTTGGACTTCTCAGCCTCCAGAACTGTGAGAAATAACTGTTTATTGTTTAAGCCACCCCATCTGTGGTACTTGGTTATAGTGGCCTGAGAAGACTAATGCAGTGCCTACAAGACACACAAGGTCAGCTAGCTACAGGGTAAACAGACAGATAGACCTGGAATCAGGAGCGGCTTGTGGGACAGAGGAAATGATCTGGAAACCTGAGGCATGTAAGTCGTATTTAAGGTGATGTAGGAGGATGACCTCACCAAACGAAGTATGTAAAGGGAGAAAAGAGAAGAGCCGGGGACAGAACTTGAGTTCTGGGTCAGGACCCCAACACTTAAGACAAGGTTGGAGGAAAAGAGGTCTCCAAAGGAGACTGAGATGAAATGGCAAGAGAGGACAGAAGTTACTAAAAGTGGTGTTAAAGAAAGAGAAGGATCAGTGACAAATTCTTTGACATATCAAGCAAGACAGAAAACAGATCACTGTGATCCTTCTTGGGAGGGATCTGGCCTTCAAGGGCCAGACTGCAGGGAGTTGAGGATGAAACTGAGGTCAAGGAGTGACTAGGAGTTGAGATGACTCAGAATTTTGACCGGGAATGAGAATTATCTTCAGATAGAAGCAGTATGGTAGGTTTTGGCTCAGATAGGCATGGGTTCAAATTCCAGCTGTATCTCTGGTTGTCCTTGGGTAAATTCCTTCTCTAAGTATCAATTTTCTTATCTTTAAAACAAAGGTAGTAACTTCAACGTTTGGCATATTTGAGACTCTTCACAATTATATTTATTAAGTGCCTGGCACATAAGCTCAAAATGATGGTGGTCATGGTGATAGGCGCTTATAGGAGTAGTTGTAGATATAATGAGAAAAGATTTACATTTTCTCTTTAAATGTTTTGGACTTAAGTTTAGATTTTAAAGGTAAAACAGCTAGTAGAGAGAAAGAGATTTAAGATGGGAGAGAAGAATTGATAGAGCAAGAAATCCAAGGAAATAGGAAAGACTGGCATTTGGATTATAAATAGAATTGGCTTGGAACTGGAGGTAAGATGCAATGAGGTTTATAGGTATTCAGGAGAGGGTAGGAAGTTTATACATTTAAGTCTATGGCTCTGAAACAATTTTCTCAGCTCCTGTTATACTCCAGACACTGGATACAATGGAGGAAAAAAAAAAGATCACCCCCTCCCTTAAACCTGATCCTGCTCCAGTGTCCACATCTCTGTGAATGATGCCATCATTTCCAGTTACCCTGCCCAAATCCTGGAAATCATTTTCTTCTTCTCATGCAGTCTCTCACACCACCACTAGGCAGTCAACAGCTCCTTTCAGTTTTATCTCCTACATCTCCCGCCAAACTCACCTCTCATTCACAGCCTCCACCATGGCTTTAGTATCAGGCACCTGTACTTCTTGCTCCGGTGACCTTCCAGTTGGCCTTCCTGTCTCCAGTCTTTCCCCCGTTCTAGTTCATTCCCCATTCTGTTGCCTGAGTGGTCTTTCAAAATCACTTTCCCCTTAACTTTCAGTGGTTACTCACAGATTTTAAGATCAAGTACAAACTCACATGGTGCTTTACTGTCTGGTGCTTTAGCCTTATCCAACCCCTCCCCGCTTTTCTGGATCCAGACCAACTACTCTACATCCCTCAAATGGACCACTGACTCTCATACCTGTTATTTTAAATAAAATATTTGTATTGTTTAGAACACCCTTGTCTTCCTTCTTTACCTGCTGAAATCCTATGTAGCCTCTAATTCTGAGGCCACATATCACTTCCCCCCTTGAAACTTTCCCTGACGTCACCTGAGAACCCGCAAGTCTGGCTTAGGTCCCCCTTGAATGCAGGGACTCTCACTTTAGTAACCGTATATTCCCAGACCTTGGAAGAGGCCCTGGCCTAGAGTAGGTGTGTGATAAATGTTGAATGAATATGTTTCCAATAGTCTGGTGAATATACGTGTGTGTATGTATATACACATACATATACATGCCAAATATAAGTACATCTAAATGATAGGATTAATATCATCCAGTTAATTGTTAGCAACTGGCTCACTCCACAATGATAAAGACAAAACATTTTTACCTAGTGGGAAATGAGCAAAACATCTTAAATACCTTGAAAAGCAAAGCTCGATGGTAGAAGATTCCTTTTTTGATCAGTCCAATTGGTACAACATTGGACTTAAGTTGAAACTTTAGTTCACTTATATGAAGTTCCCAGCTGAAATCATGTAGTTTTTCTTTTGGAATTTTACCGCCCATTTTTTCTGCCACGTACCTGTGTCAATTACAGTGAGATTGAATCAATCAAGTTTAATATCTCACTTTGGATGCTTTGAGTATAAATATCTGTGTAATTATACTTGTAAAAGATACTTTCCCTCTGATTTTTGTTTGCTTTACTTTAAAAAATGTATTTACTATAAGTTAACATTATGCTTACTATATTTAAACTATCTTACATAAACTGAAATTCCAACAATTTCATTCAGCAGGAAGAAAGAAATGAATGCTAATTTTCCCAATATTTATAGCAAGATACAAATCAATATCACACTACATTTGTATCAACACAGTTTTTAAACGTTATCTTACTCTTGGAAAGTATTTTCAAATGTTTGAATCTGAAATCCAAGGCATTGTCCTGACATGTGGTCCTTCTTTTAAGGAATTTAAACTCAGAGACAAAGACAAACATATAGGACCATTGTGAACCCTGAGGTTCACAAATCTTTTCAAGTTTTATCATCTTTTTCTTTTAAATTTTATCTTTTTTTTTAAATTTAGAGAAAGACATGGCATTTACGTAACACTGAAGTTAGAGGAGAGAGGAAGAGGCAAAAAGGGAAAAATTACTAACAGTTAGGCGAGGAGGTGAGGTACAGGGGTGTACTTTGCCTGTGAGTTTCTCCTAAGATTAGGCTCTCACTGAAGATGTCAGTAAGCACACCTGCAAAAATCCTCTGTCAACTGAGGCTGCTACATCATGGAGTAAAGGCAGGATTGCCCATTGTAAAGAAAGAATTTCCTCTTGCTGTACGTGGAACCAAGTGAAGAAGAACAATGGTGAAAACCAAGAGAAAGGATTAGGCAGAAAACTGACCCTCAGTGCCAGCCAGGTGTCCTGTAACAGCCGCTAGGAGCCAAAGGCATGGGGACACATCTCTGTATCGCTCTCTTGGTGTGGGTTCAGGTTAAAAAAACAATTATTTGGGAATGATGAAAACTATTTCTGATAGGAACAAAGCATGAGGAAATTTGACAAGTGTTGAAATGAGCTAAGTCAGAGTTCTGCTTGAGTCATCGTTTCTCAAGGACATCAAGGAAAACTTCGGTAGCCAAAAACGCTCTCTTCCAGAGTCGCCTGACAAGAAGTCAGTGATCTGGCGGCTGTGTTTCTTGCAGTTGTCACATCCAGGTTTGGTGCCTGCAATTCACTTCTATTTGGAGAAGATACAAGCTCCCACGGAGATTGCAGCTGTTGCACAAGCCAGGAGCTCACAACTGGCTGGTGTCAGTCATGAAGGCGAGCCTCCATTTCTAGTGATTTCCTGTCAATCGTAAAGTCAGGTTCTCAGCCTTCTCTTAGCGGAATCAGATTAAATGCTCTCATTTAGGAGGCTACCTCACTGGCTTATACAGAGTGCCGAACCATCTCTTAGAATACCCACAATCCCACTTTGGAGCACCGTGAAACACAAAATATCAGACATACAACATAAAAATAAGGGATGGCTATTTGTATTAGAAAACAACTTGTGAGTTTATAAATAATTCAAAATAGGATTCCTTCATTCATAACTTCTTTAGGATCACCCTGAAAGATGCTTTTCCTGGTTTAGCTGGAGAAAATGACCTAGACATTTTTCTTTAAGTAATTTCCAGCTCCTAGCTCTGATTCTTGGCAAAAATATCATCTAAAATAGAAATGGAGGATTTATTTCCAATTCATTGTGTTTCTGCTTCAGAGTCAGAGGCAGGGTGCTATACAAGTTCGGTTTTATTATGGTGTAGTTGTTTGAAAATTGGCTAAAAAGTGCAAATCAGTAACATCAAAAACATTTTTCAGAAATTGAAAATGTGTATGTATATATAGACGCTTACTTTGCAAGAACCTCAATCTGTTCCTTTATACTGGTGATGGGAAGTATGGATCTGGTCACTTCATACACATAAACACAGAAGTCAGGATCAGAGGGAGGGAGCCATTCTTTATCAGGGCTTCCTTCTCCAGGCAGTTTTGGTGCTACTGCAACCTCTTCCTCCTCCTTCACTTTTTCCTCTTCTTTTTTTCCTCTGCCTTTCCTTAGAGAGTAAACAATAGCAATCAAAATCACAGAGTGAATAAGCACTAACTGTGCTCTGAGTTGATCTGAAGAGCATCGCAGAAATACAGTATTTTATATATACCTCAGCAACCATACCATACAGAGTTTTCAAATTTTCCATGACAGTGATAGAGTTTTATAGTCTGTATATTTTGCCGGAGAAATTATTTTTCAAGAGATTACTACATGACTGATACATATTATGAAAATCATTGCTTTTCTGTACCATTGCTTATCAAGATATTTGGTACATTGTAGATATGTAATAAATATTTATGGAATTGGGAAAAAATAGGTTGCCTCCTCAGAGAGTCTATGCCAGTCTCATATCATCTCTTGCTTCAGTTGAGACCTTTTGCAAGAAGAATTTGGATCCCACTTTTAAGAAGAATTATCCAAAACATGGAAAAAGACAAAAACAAAATAAGGATGGCATGGAATTTCCATGTCATGCAGGGGCAAAGACTCATGCAAAGTTTATCTAGGGAAACGTATTTAGTTCTGTACTTAGGGAAAATAGAATGTACTTAGTAAGCAGTAAAGATACTGTTTAACTAAAAGATACTCTTAATGAAAATTTCCAGACTTAGAGAAGTTACTAGTTAACATGTAGATTTTTGTTTAGTAGAGATGCAAATTATTTCTTTTCAATGGAAAAAGATACTCCCAAAGGTTAAAATCTTTTTCTAACATTCCTTAATTAAATTGGATATAAATGCATATATTCTCAAATGATCTTTGAACCAGTATTAATATCTTACTAATTCTCTCATGAGTGGAACAAAACAATGACAGGGGTTCTCATTCCAGGTAACAGGGAGTAAGCACACTTCACCCTGTGTCTCCTACTGAATACAGTAATAAAACCTGGACAGGGTGCATGCAATAGCTATTTGAAAACTCGGAAAAATAATTCATAGCAGGAAGATCAGGGAAGACTGACATTTGAATGACTACGGAACTGATGGTGAGCTTATATTTTAATTTTCCTCCACTATTCTCCAAGCTGAACTAAACATAGCCCCAAGTCTGGAAGCGGGTATCAGCACAGAGAGAGCCCAAGGAGAAGCCCGATTGAGAAACAGGAAAAAGAGACAGTGGAGGAAAGCCCCTTTTTTGATTTTTTTTCTTATTTTTATCCATTATCTTGTGCCCCATCTTCTAAGGAAGCTTGTGACGGTGGTGGCAGCGGTGACATTGAGGTCCCTAAGAGTCTAAAACTGCCTTATACTTGCTCAGTCCTCCTGCTGTTTGGCTGTGGACATGGATACAGTCATGGCAAGAGTGTAGCAGCGCAGGGTAAATAAAGGTTTTTTTGGCTTGAGGACCAAAAGGGAAGCTCCAAGGAACCAAAAAAGACAAGGGAGATCATGGAGAGGGAGGAGCTCAGGAAAGCAACCCTATAAAATTGTTTATATATTCCTAGGCTTACTTCCAAGCTGTGTGTGCATAGTTCTGATCCTGAACGGCACATACGTAGATTTTGAAGATGGAACTATGGTATAAACTACCACCCAAGTCTCATACTGGACACTATTTGGCACACATGCAGGGCTGATCCAAATAGCACCGCAAAGCCTTTGAAAATGGGACTAATGGTGGAATGACAACCCACAAAACACTAGTGGAAATTTGAAGACTGAAAGCAACTGGGCCAATTGACTGCTAAAACACACACACAAAAGAAACATTCTTCTTAGAATATGTGTAAGACCCATAAATAAGAACTGAAGGACTCATAACATAATATCACAATCTATATAATTACTCAACATGTGAAGAACCAGGAAAATCTCACCTCATATGGGAAAAGGCAATCAAAACACATCAATGCTGAGATGACTCAGCTGTTAACTGTTCCAACAAGTAGGTCAAACACTCTTGAAATGACTAGGGAGTTACAAAGTCTTAGAAAGAAATAGAAGATAAAAAAATAGAATTTGCAGCTGAAAAATACAATAACCAAAACTTAAAAAACACAATTCCCTGAATAGGTTTAATAGCAGAATGGAGATAACAGAAGAAACAATCTGTGAACTTGAAGATAAATCAATAAAAATGATCCAATCTGGACAACAAAAGATTGAAAAAGCAACTGACAGAGTCTCAGGGACTTGTGGTGCAATAAAAAAGAGCTAATATTGGTGTCATCGTAGACTCAGAAGAAGAGGAGAAAGAATGAAGCACAGAAAAAAATATTGAGTAAATTAGGGCTGAAATGGTTTCCTCAATTTGGTTAAAGACATAAATCTACATAGTCAAGAATTTCAGGGACTTCCCTGGTGGCACAGTGGTTAAGAGTCTGCCTGCTAATGCAGGGGACACAGATTTGAGCCCTGGTCCGGGAAGATCCCACATGCTGAGGAGCAACTAAGCCCGTGCACCACAACTACTGAGCCTGCGCGCTAGAGCCCTTGAGCCACAACTACTGAGCCTGTGTGCCACAACTACTGAAGCCCGCACGCCTAGAGCCCATGCTACGCAACAACAGAAGCCACCGCAATGAGAAGCCCATGCACTGCAACGAAGACTAGCCCCCGCTCACTGCAACTAGAGAAAGCCAATACGCAGCAACGAAGACCCAACACAGCCATAAATAAATAAATAAATAAATAAATAAATAAATATTTATTAAAAAAATAAAAAAGAATTTCAGTGAATGTCAATAAGGTACACCCAAAGAAATGCACTCCAGACACGTTGAAATCAAACTATTGAAAACTAAAGACAAAGCAGATGATGTGATTGCCTATGTAGAAAATCCCAAGGAATCTACTGAAAAAACTCCCAGAACTAAGCATTGAGTTCATCAAGATCTGAAGATATAAGAACAACATACAAAATCAATTATGTTTCTATATAGTTACAATGAACAGGTGGAAACCAAAATTAAAAACCAAAAAAAATTTGGAGCACTTACAATTATGCCAAGAAAATTAAATCCTTAGGTATAAACTTCTAAAAAACATGTGCAGGATTTGTGTGCTGAATATTAAAAAGTGCTGTCAAAAGCAATCAAAGAAGGTGTAAATACATGATGAGACATCCTGTGTCCATAGATTTAAAGATGCAACATATTAAAGATGTAATTCTCCCCAAATGATCTCTAGGTTTAATGTAATTCCTATCAAAATCCAAGCAAAGTTTTTTTGTAGAATAGAATATCTTATTCTAAGATTTATATGGAAAGGCACAGGTGCTAGAATAGCGAAATCAAACTTGACAAAGAAGAATAAAGTGGGAAGAATCACTTTGCTTGATATCAAATCTTACTGTGTAGCTACAGTAATCCAGATGGAATGATACTGGTGGAGGGACAGACACACAAATTAATGTAACAGAACAGAAGACCCAGACCCACACAAATATGCTCAACTATTTTTGACAAAGGTGCAAAAGCAATTCAATGGAAGAAGTATAGACTTTCAACAAATGGTGCTGAGCAGTTAGACATGAATGATCCTTGTGATAGAACTATTGATTATCTTAACATGAACCTACCCATGTGAGAAAATTGTATAGAAGTTAATACACACACAAACACACACACGTAGGAGTAAAACTGGGGGAACCTGAATAAAATCATTGGATTGTGTTCATCATTATCCTGGTTGTGATATTGTACTATAGTTTTGAAAATGTTATCATTGGGGGAAACTGGGTTAAGGGTATATGGGCTCACTCTATGTTATTTCTTACAATAGCATGTAAATTTACAATTATATCATAATATTTTCAATTAAAAAATCCATTGACCAGGCTTCTGTCATCTATTATTGGACTCTATTCTGTTCATTCATGTCCCGGTCTATCCCTTCATCAATACCAAACTATTTTGGTTACTGTAGCTTTACAGTAAGTCATAAAATCAGGTAGAATGATTCAATTTTATTCTTTTTCAAAATGATTTTTCACTATTATAATTTATTTACCTTTCCATAAAAGTTTTAGAATTAGCATATCTCTATCTACCAAAAATGCTGCTGGAATTTCGATAGAATTGTATCAAATTTAGATCAACTCAGGGAAAACTGACATTTTCACTATGTTGAGTTTTCCAACACATGAACATGGTATATCTCTTCACATATTTAGTGATTCTTTGATTTCCTTTGTGTTTTACAGTTCTCAATATATAAGTTCTATACATGTTTTGTTTCATTTTCTCTTTCACTTTAATTTCATATTTCATTTTTCAGCCCTATTAATACTAAAATGGTATTAAAAATTTTTGGTTTTCAGTTTTTCATTGCTGGTATATAAAAATATAATTGATTTTTCTGTGTTGAACTTATATCCTGACATGTTGCTAAACTCACCTATTAGTTCTAGGAGTTTTGTTTTTTTTTAAGTGGATTCCTTAAGGATTTTCTATTTAGACAATCATGTTGTCTGCAAATAGGAACAGTTTTTCTCTCCTCACTTGTCTTGTTTATGATTTTTGCAGGAAAGCATCCAGTCTTTCACCATTAAGTATGGTGTCATTTTTGTGGATGCCTTTTATCAGGTTGAGGAAGTTCCCTTATATTTCTATTTTGCTGACAGTTTTATTTTTTATCATGAATAGATGTTGAATTTTGTCAACTGATTTTCTGCATCAATTAATATGATTATATGCTTTTTCTTCTTTATACTGTTAATATGGATTACATTGATTGATTTTTAAATATTGAACCAGCCTTGCATTCCTGGGATAAACTCCTCTGAGATGAATTATTCTCTTTATATATTGCTTTGATGTGCTAATATTTCAGAAAGGTTTTTTTTCATCTATGTTCATGATGGATTTTGAGCTGTAATTTTCTTTTCTTATAATGTCCTTGTCTGGTATTGACATTAGGATAATGCTGGTATCATAACATGAGTTGGGAAACATTCTCTTTTCTATTTTCTGGAAAAGATTGTTTAGAGTTGGTGTTAATTCTTGAAATGTTTGGCAGAATTCACTAATGAAATCATCTGGGTCAGGAGATTTCTCTTTTGAAGGGTTTTATGAAATCAACTTCTTTAATAGTTAAATGATGATTTGGGCATCTGTTTCATCTTTGGTGAGTTTTGATAGTTTGCAGTTTTTGATGAATTGGTCCATTTCATCTAAGGTGCTGAATTAAAGTTCTCATAGTACTATTGACATAGTTATTGACATTTTTAAAGAACCAGCTTTTGATTTCATTGACTTTCTCTGCTGTTTTTCTGTTTTAAATTTCATTGATTTCTGTTTTTATTATTTTCTTCCTTCTAATTGTATTAGGTTTCTTTTTCTAGATTCTTGAGGTTAGATTATTGATTTATGACCTCTCTATCTAATACATTTTAGTAAAATAAATCTCCCTCTCAGCATTGCTTTGGCTGCATCCCACAAATTTTGAAAGTTGTATTTTCATTTTCATTCAGTTCTTTGTATATTTTAAGTCCTTTGAGGCTTCCTTTTGTCCCAGAGATTATTTAGAAGTGTATCATTCAATTTCCATATGCTTAAAGATTTTCTTCTTGTCTTTCTGTCATTAATTTCTAGTTTGATTCTATTATGGTCAGAGAACATAATCTGTATGATTTCAATTATTTTAAATTTGCTGAGCCTTGTTTTATGACCCAGGGTATTGTAAATGTTCCAAATGCAGCTGAAAAAATGTGTATTCTGTTGCTGGTGATGGAATGTTCCATAATATGTCAATTAAATCCTATTTATTTCTGGTGTTGTTCAACTCTTTTATATCCTTGCTGATTTTAGGTCAAGTAGTTCTATCAGTTGCTCAGAGGGGCATGTTGAAGTCCTCAACTATAATTTTGGATTTTTCTATTTCTCCTTTCTGCTCTATCAGTTTTTGCCTCATGTATTTTGAGGCTCTGTTGTTTGGTGCATATACATTGGATCATTATGTCTTCTTCATGGATTGATTCATTTTATCATATGTAATGTCCTTCTTTGTCTCTAGAATTTTTCTTTGCTCTGAAGTCTACCTTAGTACATATTTAAAAAGCCATTCCTGCTTTTTAAAAAATTAATGTTTACATGGTATCTTCTTCCATCCTTTCATTTTCAACCCACCTATATTGATACATTTGAGTTTCTTTAAACAGCATATAGTTGAATCATAAATTTTTAATCCACTCTGCCAATCTCTGCCTTTTGATTGGTTCTTTTCCTTCGTTTTTCTTTTCTTGCCTTCCTGTGGGTTACTTGAACATTTCTTATTTATCCATCTTGATTTATTTACATTGCTTTTGAGTGTAATACTGTAGGTATTATAATATACATATATTGCTTATCACAGTCTGCTGGTATCCACGTTTTACCACTTTGAGAGAAATATGGAAACCTCACACCCATGGAGGTCTCTTTACTGTCTCCACTTTTAAATACCATCGTCTTGAGTATCAGATGTTTTTATAATTTTTGTTTCAATCATCAAATATGATGTATAAAGCTCACGAGGAAATAGTCTATTGTATATACCCATATTTCAGCTCTTCCTTCTTTCTTCCCGATCCTTCCAGATTCTTTCATTATTTTCTTTTCGTTGCAAGAACTTCCTTTAGCTAGCCAATCTGTAAGGGTAGGCTAGCTAGCAATAAATTGTTTTCCCTCATCTGGGAATGTCTATTTCTCCCTCTTTATTGCTGAAGGATAGATGCATCAGATAGAGAACACATGGTTGATTCTTTTAGCACTTGAAAAATGGTGTGCCATTTCCTTCTGGTCTGAGAGAAATCTACTGTCATTCAAATTGGTGTTTCCCTATAGGTAATTGGAATTTACACCTCTATGAAGTCTGGATCCCATGACTCAGGTGGGCTTTCTTGGGTGGAGCAATCTCTTATGAGAAGCATTCTATGCTATGCTAGCAGAGAGAGAGGGAGGACTAGGAAGCCTGTGTGTGACTTCTTTCGCCTTTGCTTATGTGTATCTTTTGCCTGCTGATCTTGCATTGTATCTTTTGCTATAATAAATCTTAGCCGTGATTATATATTTGAAAGCCCCAAAATGGGACTAGGCTAGTGTAGGCAGGTAAATCTCCCAAATTATGTATTTACAAGTATGGAGCATTCTGTTCCACTAGCAGTAAATTAGGGGTGGGAATTATCTTTAAGTATTATTTGAAGCATGGTGTGGGAGGAGGATCAACTAAAGTCCATTTGAGTTTTCCCTTTAATTTAGAGAAAAAAATACAAAAATACTCCAATCAGGTGCTATTGGAGAATTACACAAAACTCTATAATCATAACAAATACTAAAAAAAAAAAGTTTTATATTTTCTAATCCAATATTCTATTTACTACAGCCAAGGAAAGAGTCTAATCATGCATTAAATGCACTAACCATATATTGTGATAAAATCTGCAAGCAAAAATTACTATTTTCCAGCTATATCATCTTAACCCTTTTCCTTTTTTGTAAGATAAATAAACTGAACATCTTAACATGCATAGTCAGATGTTAGTAAATTAGGAACTAATGCTGGGAAGGTCAATTAGAATGGCAAGAAAGCATAAATAGGTTTACCTGTTTTCTAAAATTACAGGGTAGCTTTGTAAGATTGGAGATCTCGACCCTGTGATTACTCAGAGCCACCTATGAAACAAAGCAGGTGTAGTTTTCCCTGAGCATGCTGCCTGAAGTGAGAAGAATCATTTGGTGTGAGAAGATGACGTCCGGTATCCTGGGCTAAGCGCATCAGAGAGGGAAATCTGACTGAGTGATTAAAAAGAGATAATTTATGGGAACCCCTGAATTGTAATTTCCTGCTGCTATAAATAGAAGTATTTCACTTGGACTTCTTTCCCATGAAGGCTGCCAAGTGGTGTAAATAAGGGCTTCAGTACTTAAATGAATTTCATTTCTAGATAAACATGGAAACAAGAGCTTGGAAATTACAAAATTAACTCCTGTAAAATTAATCTCCAGAAAGAACATCAATTTATGAGTAAAGATATAAGAAATTCTAGGTTTCTTGCAGAAACTTTAGCAAAACTACCTCAGACAACAGAGATTTACTGTGAGAACCCAAAACAATAAGGATATTTTCTGTGTTCACAGGTGGATGAGTAGGTAGATGGACAAGTAGAGAGAGATAATTGGCTCAAAACTGTGTATTGACATCATCAAAGTTTAATCACTTGCTCCTTCTGATCCCTTCAACTATTTTTTAAAATAAATAAATTTATTTATTTATTTATTTATTTATTTATTTATTTATTTATTTATTTATGGCTACATTGGTTCTTTGTTGCCGTGCACGGGCTTTCTCTAGTTGTGGTGAGCAGGGGCTACTCTTTGTTGCGGTGCACAGGCTTCTCATTGTGGTGGCTTCTCTTTGTTGTGGAGCATGGGCTCTAGGCGCACAGGCTTCAGTAGTTGTGGCATGCAGGCTCAGTAGTTGTGGCTTGCAGGCTCTGGAGTGCAGGCTCAGTAGTTGTGGCGCACGGGCTTAGTTGCTTCATGGCATGTGGGATCTTCCCAGACCAGGGCTCAAACCCGTGTCCCCTGCATTGGCAGGCGGATTCTTAACCACTGCACCACCAGGGAAGTGCCAACTATTTGAATATATAAATTATAGAGCAGAGCTGGTGGGAGAGATGTAAGTCATGAATCTGGCTCCCTTGTGGTTTCAATTTAGGTGAGAAGATTTTGGTATGTGAAAAATAATCACAATACCATGTAGCATTCAATAAATTCCACAAGGAATAAAAATTAGAAACTCAAGCAGTTCAACATTGAACAAAATCTATTCCAGTTAGGTGTCCTGTTCTACCCAATCTATTCCAAAAGTATGAGAAGGGAGTATTGTACAAAGTGGAGATATGATTTATTCTGGTCTTAGGAAGGTACATCGTGTGTGTGTGTGTGTGTGATATGTGTGTGTGTGTGTGTAGTTTATTTTGTTTGTTCCACTAGGATGTACGTTCTATTAGGACAGAGGTATTTGTTCACTGCTATACTTCCAATACTAGAATAATTCCTGGCATCTAAGTGCTCAGTAAATATTTGTTGAATGAATGAATAAATTCAAGAAAAGAAGGTCAGAAGGTATTTAAATGTGACCAAGAGACAATATGTGTTTTTGGAAGACTTTTGAAGTCAAGATTTAAGGGAAGGGAAAAAAAAAAAGGTAAGGTATGGGTAAAAAGAGGGTTTGAGAGAAATTCTTTTATTTTTTAAATTTTAATTAAATTTTTAAATTGAGGTATAATTAACATGTAACATTATATTGGTTTCAGGTGTACAACACAATGATTCGATATTTCTATACATTGTGAAATGATCACCAGAGTAAGTCTAGTTACCATCCGTCACCATACAAAGTGAACTTTTAGGATTCACTCTCTTGGCAACATTTAAATATGTTCTATATTATTGACTATAGTCACCATGCTGTACATTACATTCCCATGACTTTATTTTATAACTGGAAGTTTGACCTCTTGACCCCCTTCACCCATTTCTCCCACTCAACCCCCCTTCCCTCTGGCAACCACCATTCTCTTCTCTTTATCTATGATTTTTGTTTTGTTTGTTCATTTGTTTTGTTTTTTAGATTCCACATATAAGTGAAATTGTACAGTATTTGTCTTTCTCTGTCTGATACTTCGCTTAGCATAATTCCTTCAAGGTTCATCCATGTTATCTCAGATGGCAAGATTTCATTCTTTTTTATGGCTGGTGGTATTCTATCGTATACATATACCACTTCTTCTTTATCCAGTCATCCACTGATGGACACTTAGGTTGTTTCCATATCTTGGCTCTGTTAAATAATGCTGCAGTGAACGTGGGGGTGTAGAAAATTTTCAAATTAGTGCTTTCATTTTCATCAGATAAATACCCAGAGGGGGAATTGCTGGATCATTTTAATTTTTAATTTTTTGAGGACCCTCCATACTGTTTTCCATAAAGCCTGCACCAATTTACATTCCCATCAACAGTGCATGAGGGTTCTCTTTTCTCCACATGCTGGCCAACACTTGCTATCTCTTGTCTTCCTGATAGCCAATCTACCAGGTGTGAGGTGATATCTCACTGTGGTATTGATTTGCATTTCCCTGATGATTAGTGATGTTGAGCATCTTTTTATGTGCCTGTTAGCCATCTGCATGTCTTTTTTTGAAAAAATGTTTATTCAGATCCTCTGCCCTTTAAAAATCAGATTGCTTTGTTTTGTTACTGAGTTTTATGAATTCTTATATTTTGGATATTAACCTTTTATTGGATATATGATTTGCAAATATTTTCTCCCATTCAATAGGTTGTCTTTTCATTTTGTTGGTGGTTTCCTTTGCTGTGCAGAAGCTTTTTAGTTTGATGTAGTCCCAGTTATTTTTTTTTTTGCTTTTGTTGTCTTTGCTTTTGGAGTCAGATCCAAAAATTGATTTCCAAGACTGAAGTAAACAGCTTATCATCTAAGTTTTCTTCTAGGAGTTTTATGGCTTCAGGTCTCACATTTTGAGTTAATTTTTGTTTATGGTATAAGATAGTGGTCTAGTTTCATTCTTATGCATGTGGCTGTCCAGTTTTCTGAGGAAAATCATTTTAAAAACAAAAATGTTTTAGGAAGTCGTTGTGATGCTATCAAGATGACCTAAGTAGCAGAAATGTTAAAGTATATGTTGTAAAGATCTAAAAGTCTCCAAAGATGAACAGACTGGAAGGATATGTATTTCATATCCTCCTATTTGGGGACAGAAAAACACACTTTTAAGTGTGTGTAATAAACTCATGTGCAATCAACTTAAATATTTATGAAAACTAGTCTGAATAAAAAAGATGGTATTGATAGAACTTGTAATTCCTTTCACGAATGGGTATAGTAAATGTTTATTGTAAGGAGAATGGTCTTTACAAGGAAAAGCTTTAGAGAGCATTAGACATGTTGGTTTCTGTGAAGCCTAGGGAAGTATCAAGAAGGTGTCTGGATAAACAAAATATAAATTAATCACCTCTCCTTTGAGTGCTGTGCCATAAAAGAAAGTGCAATTAAAACCTTCAAAAACAGAGATAAGATGGTGGCTGGTCACCTAATGAGAGCCTCTTGCTCAATGATTTTAATTTACATGGTATATGGTAATAATATTCATCAGGAAAAAGACAGAAGTCTGTACTTTCACTTTCCTTGCCTGGTACCTCACACACAGTTGACTGACTTGTCTCCCATCTCTCCTCTCCCTTTCAAAAATTCAGCCACTTTGTGGTTCTAGATGTCTCATTATTCTTTGTCAGTATTGCTCAGTACTTTTTTTTGTCAACATTAAACATTCTCCGTGACATTTTCAGATGAGTAGAGTTAAAATATTTTACTCTATGTTCAGGGGTCCAAAGTTTTAACAGTCACAAGAAAGGTTGACCAAAAGATAAACAACAGGAAAACGAGATTATGACCAATCTATCCCCCAGTGGACCACTTAAATAAGCCAGGTGGATTCTTCCCCAGGAAGCTGAGGAGTTGAGGAGACCACAGGGAGACACCTGCCTCCGAGCCAGCCAAATGTCCTGTCAAGCATGTGAAGATAAGATGGTCTCCACAAATATGCACAAGAGACGCAGATTGTACTTGATTATTGTTGGGCTTTAGAACTGAAAGACTGCCTTGGAATTGGGGCCAGATTTGGTCCCATGGCAAGTCAAAGTCACATACAAGCTACAGTTATGGGTGAGGGGATAACCAAAAGAAAGTCAAGGAAGGTAACAATGCAATTGTAAACAGACACTGTGCAGGTGGAGAGAGAAAAAGAGAGAGGGAGAGAGGCAAGCAGACTAATGGTTTATCTACTTTACTCCCAGCTCCTGTCGTGCGCTGGATTCTGGGGATTCTTCTGCATCCCTGCAAGGCTGGAGTGGGTTTGGGCTCCCTGCAACTGTTTCGTCCAGTAGTACTAACATTTGTTGAACGTTTACTCTGGGCCAGGCCCTGCTCTAAGCCCTTTTCATTCATTAACTTATTTAATCTTCTCAAGACACTGTGAGGAACAGACTACAGTTTTGTTTTGTTTTGCATTTTACTGATAAGTGAACTCAGCCAAAGAGAAGGTAACCTATTTGCTCAAGAGACACAGCTTATAAGTGTGGATCTTGTTGAAAATAACCTTTTCCTGCAAAAAGTTGAGATTTCTATTCTCTTGAATAAACACAAATGCCTTATGTATGCCAGCCAAGCACTGTGCTAAATGCTGGGGATGAAAAGAGAAACTATTCGAGTCAGAACGTGTTCTTGTCCTCAAGGCACTCTCAGTCCAGAGGAGGAGAAACGAGAGAAGCCAAGTGAGGAGAGAAAGGGAAGGGAAGAGGTGAGGAGGGGCAGGAGGGCAGAAAGGATGAGGGCTGATCAGAAGCAGAGATCAGAACAGTGAGCAACAGAGACTGACAGGAGAAAATAAAGTCAGAAATAGAAAATACACAGCTCTGAGGTCTGCGGAGGAGGGCAGACCACTCCTTAGGAGACCTTAGGAGACAGTCTCGGTTTAGAAGGTAGATGCTCAATTGTATACATGTGTGCCAAATAGCCTCCAGCACCCCAGTGTTTTTCAAGGGCTTGAGTCAACAATAATTGACGGGTCATGGAGCGGGGCAGGAGGTCTGAGTGGTTTTTTGAAGAATCCAGGAAAGTGCTCACAAGAGAAAGAATATGTTTAAAAATATGTAAACATGTAGATAGTGTTTTAAAATATGCCAGGCTAAAAAGCGTGGAACGACATTATAATGGTTCCAGCCAAATTCAGAATGTGGTCCTGTTTCCCTTTCCTCTTCTCATTGCTTCCTGAAGGGCCAGGGGTTTCCGTGAGCAAGATGGGGAGGGGACGTGGAAGCCAGAGGCAGCGAAGAGGGAAGGCTCACACTCCGGCCGGTGCTGCTCTTCAGCTGCAGAGGCAGCCACCAGGGGAGGGCAGAACAGTTCATTTTAAGTTGATTCCTGCACATGGCTGGACTTTTAAAGGGCTGACTGGAGACTGCTGTTTCTGTTGTCTCTGAATTAAAGTGACTGTAGGACTTTACAGTGAGCAAAGTACCCTGAGTTCTCACCCAGAGGCAGGAGAAGAAATTCCCTCTGGGTAAGTTTTAAAGAGACAACAAGAGACACAAATAAAGGTAATTTTAATTATACTTCATGAGTCCTGTTTAGTCCTACTTCTGATTCCATAAGAAGAGCTTCCTAGTTAAAAGCCACCCCTCCCTTTCACCAACTCTGTGGGTAATTAAAACTTGACGGGATTACAGTTAGGAGAAGAATACAGTAAGGAAGTTTCTACCTGGATCCTTTCTCTTTAGTGGCGCTTTTGCTAAGAGCAGTATTGCGTCCCGAAGTAGATTCTGATTTCTCTTCGGTGGGAGATGCAAATCCAGCACTAAAATGATAACTGTTTTCTCTTGTCATTTGAAAAAAACCACAACCAATTTCAATCATACAGAAAATAACAATGCACTACATTTGCAAGGCATTTTATAATTTATAAGGCATTTTCACTTCCATTATATGTTTTGATTCCAGCCACCGAGAAGAAGCAGGGCACCAGGCATTATTCCATCTACAGATAAGGACACGAAGCCTGATCATGGACAGTGCACTAGTCAGGGGCAGGGGCTCAAGATCTCACTCTGGGTTCACAGAAGACAGAATGTCAAACCAGGTTTCCTGGCTTTCATCCTGAAATTGTGTGACTGTGAGAAGAATAAAATTTAAGTTGCCAAAACCTAAAATCTAAATTTCTTTTTTACTCCCAAATTAAGGGAGAGAATTATTTGAGTGTAGACAAAACATCATTTTCTTACTTGGTCTTTTCTTTACTTGCTCTTCTTAAAGAAGATGAAGAAGAAATACTTCGCCCATAACCAACGTCTGATGACTTATCTTCCGTAGATGGAGGTGGAGAACTAAAAGTTTACATATTTGAAATTATGTACAAATTAAAATAATTTGTCAATATTGACTTTGTCCTACAAAATAGATTTTTTTTCTGAAAAATCATATTTAGAGCTGACTTTTAACAGTGACACATTATTTTAAAAGCAAAAAGAGGTTAAGATAAGATAAAATGAATATTATAAAGCTTTTCATGAGCTAGAACTGGAAATAGTTTTATAAAATGTGTCACATAAAATGTATTATATAGATATATAGGAATACAAGACCATTTTAATGGCTGTTGAAACTTTCATTTTTAGCTCTACTATTTTCTCCTTATTTTATTAAAAATATTGGACAGCAGTGGTATTCCTGGATTTAGTTCTGGAGATTTGTAAACATAATTCATCTTGGTTTGTTCCTATCTGTTTATACTTTCTTCAGTTACTTCATGTTACCGGAAGGGTAATAAGCCCTGATTGCAGAAATACCCATGGAATTGACTGGTAACATAGAGTCAAAGGAAAAACCACAGTGGTGACTATTCTGTGTTCTTTACTATGTCAGGCTATGAGTTTATGGACCAGTGTTTACTTTCATGGTGGTGCTAGATACAGGAACTATGAAAAGATACCATACTGGGAACCTTTATGTATTCACATGATGATGGACAAACAAAAAAATTATTTGCTTCCCTTCATTCCTCCTCCCCGCAAAGACTCACGCATCAGAAGATTTACTGTTAACTAAGAGTATAGCACGTTGGTCACTTGGTTCTTGTAAGCAGAGATCCTTCAAAGGCAAAAGTTTGGTGCCAGGATTTATCTGTAGATAATTTAAGAATTGAAAAGTAATATCTGCATGCATTATATATTTTTTTAATGAATACTGATAGAATAGGTTCTTAACTGTTTGAGGTATCTAATTTCACACACACACACACACACTTAAAAATAGGGAACTGAAGCTTGTGGATGTCTTGCCTTTGGGCAAGATACACCCTCCAATTCCCCCTCCCCCCACCCCCCCAGTCTCTGTAACTTGATACTCAACTGTTTCATACCATAATTATCAGCTTGGCCCCTGGAAGTATTTGAGTTTGAAAATCTATCCATATACATAAGGAAGAGCTTATCGTTTGTAGGAGTAACTAATTACTAAACAGATCACTAAAAATGTTGTGAGGATAACTACCAACAAGCTAGACAAAGCCCTATACTAGCAATTTTATCAGCCTGGTGAAGAGGGTTAGACCAGATCACCCTGTGAGCTCTTTTTCCAATCAAGTAATAGATCCTTCTCTCATCCAAGATACTTTTCATGGTTCTTTTAAAGTAAGACAGAGCGTGTCATTCTTCTGCCCAGAACCCTGACGTGTTTTCCCACTTCATTTAGAGTAAAGGCCCAAATCCTTCCAGTGGTCTAGAAGACTTCCATGAGCTGCTTGCTCTTACCTGCTCTGATTTGGTCTGTTATTCCGCCCCTGGTTGACTCAGTGCTAGCTAAACCGACTTTGCTGTTCCTTGAGTGTGCCAACCACATTTACTCACGGTTTCTGCACTAGCTCTTTCCTCCATCTAGAAAGCTCCTTCTCCACTATCCCCAAGGCTAAGAAGTCCTTCACCTCCTTCAAATTTTTTGCTCAGATATTACCCTTTCAGTGGGGCTACCTGACCACATCAACTCCAGTGTCCTCAGCCCCTTTATCCTTCTCTGCTCTCCTCCCCACCCACTGCAGCGCTTATCATTTTGATCATGTGATAGAATGTATTGGTGAGATTTATTGTTTATTGTCTGTTTCCTCTCACTGGTACCATGGGAGTAGAGATCTTTGTCTCTTTTGTTCACTGACACATTTAAAGCCTGAAATATTAGAAAATATTTAGAGTGAATCAGAGAGTTCTCCTTCATAAGGAAATTGTCTCATTAAGTTTTTTTTAAAAAAACTCATGAACAAATACATTTTGTCACAGTTTTATCTGTTCCATGGCAACAGATAAGTTCTCTGGTAAGTGCTCTTTGGTGGTTTTTCTGCTCTTTTCCTCATTTTTCTTAAAGCGTCTTTGTGCTAATAATGTGGCACCTGTTCTTTTAAAATTACTCATCATTGAACGAGAGCAGTAATTTCTCGGTGGTTTGTGTGTATCTGTTATGGAGGGTATGGTGGTGGCAGTGGCTGGCAGAAGCAGAAGGAAGAGAAAAAGTTTTAGGCTGGCGGTTTTGGTTATTCAACATGTCTCTAATTCTGTTACCACGATACAGTGTTTCCTGCAAATACGGCTTAGCTGTGATTCTTTTATGGCCCTGTCGCCTCTGCTTCTTTGAACCAGATTCGTCCAAGAGGGTTTCTGCTGCCAGCCCTGCTCACCCCAGTTCCTGGGGTCCTGCCCACCTACCCCCTTGCGAACCAAGCATATAGCTTTTGTATGTCTGAGTTCTCCACCCCCTAGGGAAGTATAGACTTTTGATGGTGCTTTCTGAGATCTGCTACCACTCTTGTCCCTCTCTGTGCTTTTTTTCCCTTTTCATTCTTCCTCCTGTGTAACTTCTGCCTGATCCCAGGGACTTTTAAATATTTTTGAAGTCTGCAGATCATACCAATTTCCTACTTCTGCCTAAAATGGGATTTGTAGGTTTTTAAAAAAATTTCCCCATTCTCCTTATTGCTTTTGGTTTCCAGAAGAAGTAGAACATGCTGACTTAGACAGTAATGTCAAAAAGCCCTCAAGACTCTAATGTTTAGCTTCCCATTTCTCTTAACATTAACACTGAATTACACTGTAAGTTGTTTTAAAATCGTAATCACAAACACAGCTAAGTAAAATAATATTCTTCTACATTACATTTTAAAATTCAGTATTACAATTTGGTTAATTTCAATTAGATTATAATTAATAGAATAAAAACTTATACTTCTATTATTGACATTATCATTATCATTAACACTGAGCCCTAGAAGTAATATAAAAGCCGATTGCTTTATATCTTCTCTGAAACTTGAGACTAGCAACAGCAAACTAATTTAAGTTCAGGTCATCAGATTCTAGTTAAAACTGTACACAGATGCAAAATCTTATAGCCAGACAAAGTTTAAGGATGAAGTTCTGATTCCCAAGTTTCTGCCTATAAAAATATAAATTATGTTAGGCAGTTATAAAATTGCAACGTAATGGCATCACGATGCAAGAAGAACTGATCACACATACTAAAATACAAATTAGTGCTGCCACTTACCCGACCATAATCATAGACTCCATCAGTAATTATGTTACTTGATGACAAATAGCCAGTCTGGCTGTATTTCAGAGACAGGTGGTGGTTGAGCAATTTGTTATGAGCTGCCTCACTGAATTTGTTTTTTCGACTTACTGATAGATTAATTTCTTCAAGGATATCTAAAGCCCTGTCAATAAAAGCAAAAAAGACATTATTTGCCTTATATAAGCAATCCAACAGTAAGTTCCCATTCATACACCTCACTACGATCCTGAATGAAGAATTGAGATGGAAAGGTTAAAACCATCCCACCCTTTTAGGTAAACTAATCCTGACAGAATTATGAAGACAAATCAGCCCTTTTTGAGAACATACATGCCATGTAGAAACTCATGATCAAACAGTTGAAAAGGACACTTTAGGAAGAAAAAGTTCTTCATTTAAAGCAAAATTAGTTATCGGACTCCAATTTTTTCAGCTAACCAGGTGACATATACAAAGAACAAAAATGGTTAGAAACAGGGAAAATCTGTCTGTGGAATCTTGAAACCCTCTTGGCTGAGTTGCTCAAGGCAGCTGACTCATAGGCTGTTGGTAAGGGAACCGATGTGGTGAGGTTGGTTAAAGGCGTCATTGTGGTGGAACGGTTTGTGGGGGAGAAAACAGAGATGGCAGTCATGGCTTGCCCGTTTTAATTTAACCTTGATAGCTGAGCGACAAATAGGATTGTGTTTAGCAAAGCAGAGGAAAGTGAAAGAGAAGCGTTTATCAGGATGAAAAAGTGGAAAAGGAAACATGGAAGATGATTTTGTGGCGGTGGCGGGGGAGATCTCTCGGGGGAGGAGCGGGGAGGATCACGCTTCTGCAGGCGGTCCCTTCGGAGGGACTGCGACCCGCAGAGCGTCTGAACGCCCCGCGGCCTGAGAGTGGGCGTGGAGACTCTGCTCGACCTTCCTTGGCCTGAAGACTGTGTGTCCTTCATCTGAGCCAGACTCTCCAGACCGCTCCACTCACCCGAGCCTGCACAACTCAGCGGCCGTGGGCTCATCACTGGCACAGACCATTACGGCCCAGCTGGCGTGCCGTCGGACCTCGTCGTCCTTGGAACGCAGGAGCTCTACCAGCGGCTCCAGCCCACCTGAATGTCTCAGCTAGAAATGGAAGCCAAAATTTTACACATTAAGAGTACAGAACATAAACATTCATGCTTTAAAAAAAAATCTCATTTTTTGATTGTTGAAAGGGTTTTGATTATGTAAAAACATTTTAGGATGTGTCCATGTTTAGATTTATTAAATTCAGGGGGAATCAATTGCAGAAACCTTACAGACAGGAGCGCGATGTTCTGTTCAAAGTCAAGAAGAGGCTGCAGTAAAGTAACTGAGGGAGGTCACTGTGAGTTTACATGGGGTGGGTGCAGGACAAAGAGCCTGTCCTCTCCCCTCCACAAGCGGGATGCCCCACGTTCACTCACTCTGCTGCTCACCACTGCGTGTCCATCTGGCCTGTGGAGGACAGAATCACGGGCCCCCAGAGATGCCCTTGTCCCTGGGAGGGATTTGGTAGATGTGGTTAAGGATCTGGGGATAGGGAGATGGTCCTGGTATCAGGTTGGCCCTACTTCATTACAGGGGTCCTTACAAGAGGGAGATAAGAGTGTGAGGAGCAGAGAAAGGAGACTTGTAGAAACAGAGGTTGCAGTAATCTGCTTTGAAGACAGAGGAAGGGGCCACAGCCAAGGAATGCAGGTGGACGGTAAAAGCTAGAAAGGGCCCGGAAACAGATTTCCCCCTCAAGTCTCCAGAGGGATCACAGCTCTGTTGATAGCCTGACTTTAACCCATAAGACCCATTTTCAGACTTCTGACCTCCCAAACCGTGAGGTAATAGATTTGTATTGCTTTAAGGCACTAAGTTGTGGTCATTTGTTTCAGCAGCAATAGGAAATGGACACAGTCTCCAAAGCTAGGCAGGAGTAACCAATGCAGGCTAGTGCCACCCATGTCACTGGACAGTGCCATGACGTCAGCAGTGTGGACGAAGCAACGCTGAAGCAATTCACCAGAAGGAGATCCATTTTGTTATCACTCATACTGCTTCAAGGAGTGAAAAAGAGAAGAAAAAGAACAAGAAGAGAATCGGGGAGAACTGCATTAATTACACTATTAAAAGAAATCACACGTATAAAATTGTTCCAATCAGGGAAAAAAAAAAAAAAGAAGATTCGACAGAGCTCTTGTCTCACTGTTTGAAATGTAATGCTGTATTATCTGAGCCCGGAGGACAAAAAAGAATATTCTACAGGTCTTTCTGTGTAGTATCTGAAGACAGGAGCCCTTGTGAGATACGATCCACTTCCAATCATGTTCTGCTCAAACACAGGGACTCTAATGGGGATTACACATTAGCACACGTGACCTGGGCAAGCTTGGAAAAGGTTACTTGAAGCATCTGATGCTTAGCAGGCCAAATTTCTGAACATCTTTATATCTGAGTATAAGATAGCAATCTGACTCCACGTGTTCTTTTGGCAAATATCTAATTCATTTATTAATTTCTCCACTCATTCCTCCATTCATTCACTCACTCATTCATTCAACAACTGTTTATTAAGCATATACTGTGTGCCAGGTATAGATCAATGACATGGACTCAGGGAAGGAAAACCTCAGTTCCCTTCCCTAAAGCCTCAGGGAGCTTATGGTCTTTCATACAAAAACTAATGCAAAACAGAGCTCAAGGGAAGCATGCATAGGGGTGGTGTGAGCCCAGAGCAGGACGTTTGAGTCCACATTTGAAGACTAAAGAAAGCCGTCATGGAGGACAGGATGGCTGAGCTGGGTGTTGAAGGAGAGACAGGCATTTATCAGGTGAACAAAGGTGAGACCAGCTTTCCAAGCAGAGAAATCAAGGAGGTGTAAATAAGAGAATTTTAGAATTCAAATCGTATGGTATTTCTGGAGTGTAGAGTTACACCTGGGAAGCGAGTTCAGGCTTAGGCAGGTAGGGGTGGATCATTGCGAGCCCCTGCGTAGCACACTAAGCAGCTTAGCTGTTCCCATGGGGCAGTGGCACACGCCTGGGGACTTGCAATGATGTGATGAGGGTCATACATTTGAAAGATCAGTCTGGAGGCAGTTTGGGGAATAGGAGGTGACAGGGGTAGGGAGGGCCGTAGAGTCAGTTGCAGTATTCCAGGAAACGGATGGACTGCTCAGTGAGCCGCATGGAGGAATGACCAACTAACACAGTGTTGTTTATCACTGCGTTGCCGCTGCCTACTGCAGCACCTGGCACGTGGTAGCTGGTAAAAAAAATATTTGGTGACTATCTTACTACCTTAATGGATGAATACAAATGAACTGAGTCAACAGGAACAAAGAAGGGGGTAGAAAAAATATCTAAGAGACAGAAGAGATTTGTTAGTTGTCTGAGCAGACAGCACAGTGTGAGGACAGGGGCTCTGGACTCAGAAAGGTGTGTTCGCCGTCCCTGATTTCCCGACCCATCAACTCTGCTTTCAGCACATTATTTCTTTAAGCCTCATTTTCCTCCTCTATAAAATGGGGATTGCAAATGTACCTATTTCTTTTTTTAAAATTGAAGTATAGTTGGTTTACATGCTACATAGATTACATATAGTTGGTTTATTATATTAGTTTCAGGTGTACAACATAGTGATTCAATATTTTTATAGATTATACTCCCTTTAAAGTTATTACAAAATAATGGCTATATTTCCCTGTGCTGTGCAATATGTCTTTGTTGCTTATTTATTTTATGCCTAGTAGTTTGCACCTCTTACTCCCCTGTCCCTATCTTGCCCCTCCCTTCTTCCCTCTCCCTGGTAACCACTGGTTTGTTCTCTATATCTGTGAGTCTGTTTGCTTTGTTATATTCATTCGTTTGTTTTATTTTTAAAATTCCACATGTAAATGATAACAGTATTTGTCTTTCTGTGTCTGACTTATTTCACTGAGCATAATAACCTCTAGGTTCAACCACATTGTTGCAAATGGCAGAATTTCATTCTGTTTCTGGCTGAGTAATATTCCATTGTATATAAATACCACATCTGCTTTATCCATTCATCCATCAATGGGCATTTAGGTTGCTTCCATATCTTGGCTATTGTGACTAATGCTGCTATGTACATTGAGGTGCACGTATCTTTTCGAAGTAGTGACAAACATACCTATTTCATGTGAAGCTTAAATGCATGTTAAGTGCTTAGCACACTGGCTGTGCATAATAAGTGCTCCATATTGTTATTTTTACTGGGGAGAGAGGAACAGTCCTAGGCTGTCTGAATGAGTGCCACGCGACAAGCAAACAGGAAAAAAGCAAGAGAAAAAGGTACGTTTGTAGGTTTATATCAAGTCTTTATGAAATGGGCCAAACACACTTTTATATGGTGGACTTGTAAAAAATACAATTCCATGTTTTAAATTTTTGAAATACAAGAGAAACGGAAGAGTGTGAGTAACCCATATTTATAATTTCAAGCATCATAGTAAAAGGCACACCTGAGTGTCCCCACTCAGCTTAAGAAATGGTGCATTTCAATGACCTTGAACCCCTGTGTGCTCCTCTTCAAACACATCGACCCCCTTGATCCCCCAAGAGGCAACCAATTTCTTAAATTTGGGGTCAATCATTCTCTCACTTTTCTTTATAGTTTTATATGTATGTGCTTAAACAACATATTGCTTTGCTTTGCATATTTTTGAACGTTATATAAATAGAATTCACACATCTGTTTTCTTCTGAACTTGACTTTGCTCAGCATTATGCTGGTTGAGATTCTTCTCTGTTGATGTCTGTAGCTACAGTTCATCCATTTTCACTGATGCAAGATTCTATTTTATGAATATACCACAAATTTATGTATCCATTCTCTTAACAACTGGACAGTTGGTTTGTTTCCAGCTGTTGAGATGTTATAAACAATGCTTCCTGGTGCACAGAGACAAGAGAGTGTCTTAGGTATATACCTAGAATTGCCACATTATAGGGTACGCTCACCTTCTTTGCTGGGTGATGCTAATTTGTTTTCCGACGTGTTGCACCAATTTTGAGGGACTTAAATGATGGGTAGGTTCAAATACTTGAAAATGTTTCAAATTAATGCACCAGTAGGTACGGACCAGAAGAAAGAGAAAAGGAAAGTGATGCAAATGCTCACCTCTGTCCGGGCCTCGACATCACACGCGGTTGCAGCAACGGTGAGAGCAGCTTTGCTCTGCACGACAGTGTTGGCAGAGTGCAGTGGGCTGAGCAGGGCGTGCATGACGTCGTGGCTCTGGATGTTCAGACGCAGGGGCTCCTGCATGGCCATGTTCGTCAGCACCGTGGCGGCGTTGGCTATGGCTCCATCTCGTTTGCTGGACAGGGCATTGATTAACGCATCGATACCATCACCTTCGGCAGCAGCGCTGGGTCAGTGAAGGAGAAATGAATACCGTTCACCCCTGTTCAAGAAATGATCTTTGGAACATACAACTAAGCTTATAAAACAAACGAGTGCCTAAAGACAATTTCAGAAAGAAATTAATTTACCTGGGCAATGAACCTGGAATTGAGGCTCTGGGGATTTAAATGGAGTCTGGGGGGTTATGAATGAATTTAATCCTTTCCCTACGTCTGCAGCTTTGGGTTATAGGAAAATGCATGACTGCTTCTTAGAAACCCTACTACAGCTATTCATTTTTTAACTCAGTGATACTTATAAGACCAGGAAATTCTATTCAAAGAAAGTCTATTAAAATATTCCTAACCAGTAAGAAAACAAAGGTTTAAATGGGAGGAATGAGTGAGCATGGGAATTTAAAATTCTTCAGCTCATCTTCCCTTTTTGTAAGTGAGGCTGTTAACTGTAGGCAGATGTTAACACGTTTGAAGGCAGCAAATCATTTTGGGGGTGGATGTTGCTTTTACAAATTAAACATCAAGATCAAAGTCATGATATTGACAAGAATAATTTTAGTAATGTAGGCATATCCAGTTGTTAAATTTCCTATTTCTAGTATAAAAACGTTTTCCCACAATTAGAAATCCTAAACCTCCTTTTAAAAACACTATACTTTCTATAGTCCTTGCTTTGTAATCACTCAAAAAGCTCATAAAATAGTAAAAATTAAAAAAAGAGATCATTTTAAAGAGTGGAAGTTGATTTAATTATGTTCTTTAATGTTTGGAATTGCTTCAAATAAGAGATGTTTCAAGCAGTAAGATACATAGAGCATCCTGGTTTTAAAGGAAAACCCCAAATTATGTTAAAAATCCATTTAAATCATCATAGAAATAGAGTTAATCAAGACAATAAAAATACACTTGAGACTTCAATAATACGAACATCTTTTTCCAGTTTATATTTGCCACTTTAAAAAAAATTTAGGATCACAGTAATAACCAACACTGAAAAAAAGAAGTGAGGCTATGTAGTTTAGCCCATCACTGTATTCTGATGAGTTCAGTTTGGTTCTGTCACTTGAATCTGCTGGTTGTGAAGGAGAACTGACAGTGTCAAGAACAGAAGGTATCACAATTATTCATCAGAGAGCAGAATACAAACACAACCTCAATAAGGAGACTGTTAGCTTTAGGTGAAAGGAAGCTGTGAATCAGGCACAAACCAGCTCTGAAGGAGACTTAACCGCAGCCACCGGGCAGGAACGGAATGACTAGAGGCTACATCTCTGGAGAATGAAGGGCTCCTTGGTGTTGACCATGAACGCACCTCCTACCCCCGGTTTATATACATCCATCCAGAAAACACACCCTACTGATTGATACCAAGTTAAAGTCAGCACTCAGTTCCGTGTTTCCCCTCCTCCAGTTCCTGGTGTCTATTTAACCCTCTGTGGCATCTCCTAGTCTTTCTCTGGGATGGCCTCCCTTAAAACTAAAATTTGGTTAGATGACATGTGACCAAAATTTGGGAGGAAGCCCAAGAAAAATATTGAGAGGAAGGCCCTGCATCTCACTATGGCAGCCTGAGGAACAGCATTTAATTTCCTTTCCTAGAGGATAAAATAAACACTCTTAAGATAATCTCACATTTACGTCTCTCTCCTATTATTAACTGACACGGTGGTCATTTGATTTTATGAATAAGGGAAAATTTGGAGGCTCTAATATATTAGTTCACCAGGAACTTCTCATACTCAACACTGAATTAAAAAAAAAATGCCAGGAAGAATTTTAAATTATGCACATATTCTAATTAATTAACATAAGCTTAAACCTTCTCAAAAAAAATTGTTTCCTTTGAATTATTTTTCATGCACTTGATGCAATCAGTTCCTTAAACCAAATACTCTGTGTTTTTTTAATCATTATAAACACACCTTGGCTAAAATGCACGATTCCTTTGTCACTTAGTGGTTTTTATCTTTGACAATGTTCATTTTTTAACACATCTTGGAGAGTAAAGAAAGAGCACACAATGGAGGCACTTCAACAGCATCCATGACAGAAGCCAGAAATGCTTTAGGTAAATGCATACTAGTAAATTCTGAAAGGTTTTATCTTTTGTGTGTGTATCAGGGAGTTTAGGGAAAATGTAAGTAAGTATGTAGGATCGTACTCCATCGTTTTAGTTTCTCTAGTTTATGTAAAAACAAACAAACAAACAAACCTGGGTCATGGAGACTCAGGGATTTTCATCAGGTATGTCTCTGCTCTCAGCCTTTCTGCTTGGATTTTGCTTCTCCCTTTCTCCTGTACGAAGGCATGTCTGGCCCTGGTTCATTTATACTCTACCTTCTGCTTTTTCTTTGCTCTTTATGGAGGCAGTAAAGGGAAGTACATAAAAACCTAGCTGTTTAAAAAAACCAAAGACTCTAGTACACAGTGGAATATAGCTTTTACTAAATTGAACATAACTGCCAGCACCAAAAGACAAATCATACAGGCACAGCTGGGAGAGCAACGTATATTATATGTACGTATCTGCCCATAATTTGCTACGTGCAGCTCTAAGTGCGAAAAGCATAATTGAGATTAACTTATGATATGAAAATCAAGCTATTAGTCTTACTTAAAAAAAAAGTAATTTCAGTCATAGAAATAGAGTGCAGAATTTGTACTTTTTAAAAAAAAAAGAATTGCATTAATTTTGTGCTTTCAAACGCAAGACTTTCTGTCTTATTTTTCCCCAAGTCTAACATATACACAAGCTGAAGCCTGTCCTATTTTTAAGACACATTTTAGTCTCCTAGATGGTAGAGCATTATCCAAATGAATAGGACAGAAGTCAAACTGCTTTGTTACAAAATCCAGAATTACAGGGCCATATATCATCACAACAATCTGAAACTATTTTCTGATATTTACTATCATTAGTCTCCATCCGGCTGGAGTTTAATCAATTTGGAGTTTAATCAATTAAGAGTTTAAAATGTAAATTGAAACAGAAATTAACCAAACTACAAACCAAATATGGGAATGTATAAAAACATCTGTTTATGTCATTTGACATATGTAAATAGAAGTGAAGTTCGACATGTCATGTGTATCCAGTCTATTACCAAGTCCTGACTATTTCTCTCCTCCATATTTCTCAGATCGCTTCCTTTTCTCCATCTCCATCTCTCCCACTGAATCCAATTCAACATCCTATATCTTGTGGATTGATATAAGTACTCTCTTAACAGGTCTCCCCTCATCCCCTCCAATCCTTTCTCCATCTTACAGCTTAAGTGATTTTTTAAAAATAATCTTATTTCTCCCCTACTTAAAACTTCCACGGTTTGCCATTGCTCAGGATAAAGCCCCAAATTTCTCACGTGGCCTCTGAGGCCAAGCATGAGCTGACCCCACCTCCCTCACCAGCCCATGCACCCCGCCACCTCATCCTGTTGTCGTATCCTAGGCCTTTCTGGCAACCTGCCATACGCCAGACTCCGTCTCGCCTCGGGGTGTGCCCACACTCTGGTCTCACTCCCGGACGTCCCTTCCCCCGGATAATTCCCATTCATCTTGCCAAGTTTGGCACAAATGTCTCTTCCTCAAGGAAGCATTTCTTGACCCCCAAAACTAGGTTAGGTCTCTTTTTCACATGTCCTCAGAGCATTCGTTTGCTAAACGTATACATTTCCTTTTGTTTTAAAAAATGAGGTTTTGGCACAAGTGTTCACAGTCAGAGAAGAGTCACAATCTGGAAATATTATTTTACGGCACCTGTTACGGAAAGGAATTCAGCACATAGTTTTTCATATTAAGTCCCCAAGCCCCACAGTTACAGCATGGGCACTAAGAGCTCTAAGGAAAAACCCAATTGCACAAATAGCGTCTATTTATGCTTCCCTGAAAATACAATGCTATTTCATTCTCCATTTGTCCCCAAATCCCTCCCGAACCTCTACCTGAGGACCCCTAGCTCGCCCTGCAAAACCAGCTCACTCACCGCTTCCTCGGTGAAGTTATCCACGTCCATCACTGCCCCTCCTTATTAATCACCCCCTCCTCTGCCACGTCTACGCCTGGTGCCTACTTCTTAGGCAGCATGTGAGTCTTTTTATATCCCCAGTGCCGAGAAGATCGATATATTTTAATTGACTTGAATCAACTCAAGGGGAGTGATGAAAACCTCTTGCTGGCATCCAGAAGCGGAGAGGGAAAAAGTACTTAGCTCAGTGTGAAGTTTGCAAGAAGGGGTGGGATCCAACAATATGGGGATCTCCGCTTGTATCACTTATAGTTGTTCTTAAAAGCAGTTTATTTCCTCCTCACGCCTAGGCTTCTCTGATTATATAGTGAAGTCATTTTTTTTTATTACTGTTTTATTTATTTATTTATTTATTTATTTATTTATGTATTTGGCTGTGTTGGGTCTTCGTTGCTGCGCGCGGGCTTTCTCTAGTTGCAGCGAACAGGGGTTACTCTTCATTGCGGTGCGTGGGCTTCTCATTGCGGTGGCTACTCTTGTTGCGGAGCATGGGCTCTAGGTGCGCGGGCTTCAGTAGTTGTGGCTCGCGGGCTGTAGAGCGCAGGCTTCAGTAGTTGTGGTGCACGGGCTTAGTTGCTCTGTGGCATGTGGGATCTTCCCAGACCAGGGCTCGAACCCGTGTCCCCTGCATTGGTAGGTGGATTCTTAACCACTGTGCCACCAAGGAAGTCCCCCCATGAAGTCATTTTTATGTGAAGTTTAATAGATGAAATCTTGCACTTTAGACAATGCCTTTGGGATCTGTCCCTCTCATGTATCAAGGGATGTGGATATTCTTTCTCTGCAAACACAGTTTGTTTGGGTTGTGTCATCAGAGGACACGATTTGGTACCTCTCAGATTTTGATCCTTGCTGCTGTTTGGAGACTCACATTTAACTCATCTGCAAAGGCTGGTTACATGAATCAAGGGTGACCTTGGGCCGCACAGAAAATCTGTTTAACAGAGCCTATATATACAGGGGGATATGTGGAACCCGCTGGAACAGATGGTAATATTGGCAATCAGAACCTTGTTTGTTAACAGTGATTACAACCATTCCTACCAGCACGGCTTTTCATATGTCTCCGTGAGGTTTGTCACACCAAGGAAGACGTATTGGTGGCAGACACACTGCAAGTGGTGAAGAGAGGTGCATATGCAGCAGTGACTCAGTGTTGGCGAGTTTAATTGCGGGCTCCCGGCGAGTCTATACAGGTGCGAGGGGGGTGGGGTGCTGGCCGTTATGATAAACAGATCTCCTGGTTATCACAGCCGGATCTGGAATGCTGTGAACAGGATTCCTGACTCTCATCCCAGACAGTTTTTCAAAGGTAATGACCCGAGAAGTCGAGGGTGTTTGTTAAATTGATCAGTTTCTGAGTCCCAAAGAACCATCACCCCGCAGCAGCCCCACAGTTGCAGAAGACTAATATATGTGCCCCCCAACTCTGGCTGAACCCCAGGATTGACAAAAGTATCCAAGAGTATTGTCTCCTTTGAAAAAAGTATTATTTAAAGATGCTTATCCATAGTAAGGGAGAGAATCACAATTAACTGCAGGCAAAAAGCTTAAAATGAAGAGTGTAAAGTAACTCTATTATTAAAGTGAAACCCAGACATAGAAACAGATGTGGGAAGTTTTGCATCCTATAGCAAAATAAGAAAAAAATGCAAAAAAAAATATTTAAAAGTATGTGGAACCAAATTGTTTCCATCATATCGATGTGTCCTAGCAGGTGTGATTTGGGAACTTCCAGAACATGCTTTTATGCTACAGTTGCTGTGGCATCATGATTTTTCAAGAGAAAACTGCTAGTTGCAAAGAGATGAGCACACGCCAACCCAGCACCTCCACAGAGAGCATGCGGGTTTTTGTTACCAATTACGAGGCAGTCAATCAAGGTGCAGGGAAATCAAATGTAATTTTCTTACAAGTGACATGGAATCCTTACTGACCTATCTGTTCAGTCATGATACTTCACTTCCATACATGCCACCTTCTGTTTCAAAAAGCTGGAATGCCTGCCAATAATTAACTAGCTGCCATCAGGAAAGAACAACTGTCTTCATTTTACATGGCTGACTTGTCTTCTGATAAAATAGGAATAATGGTCAAGGTGTTAGAACATTCATAATAAATGGCTTCTGCAGTTACCAAATGTTTCTGTTTAGCCTGGAAAGCAGTCTATTTACATAACTGGATATGACAAGGGCCACAATCCCAAAGTAATTAGAAATACCACGTTGTTGATTTTCTTAACTAAAAAAAATAAGGACGCTGAAATCTCTAGTGTGACGGCACATAAAACCCCCTGCCCCTTGCCAGGACTACCCTCGTCTCATCAGCTCTAATGTCAGAGAGAGCGTCAGAGAGACGGTCATTGACCAGCTGTGTCATTCCTGTGACCCCTTTCACAACACTGGTGTCATGCATGCCCCTCTCTATGACTTCGTGCTGTTTTATTTCATCTATACTGTTATCACTTCTGAAATTACCTTAAAATTACTCGTGTGTTGTCTGTCTCCCTGTCCAAACTGTAGACTTCATGAAAGCAGTTTCATGGAAGCATTGTCATGATCCCTACAGCCTAGAGCAGTACCTGGCACATAAAGAACACCCGAGTAACTGTGAAACAGTTACAAAAGAAACCGAAATTCACAGATAATAACTTCCTTAGCCTCTGGGATAAAATGACAAAAGTGGTAAGGAGTGATCCCATCTAGTTCCTAGTGGAAGGTATGTTCCAGGCTCCCTGTGATCCTGGATCAAGGGTAATCGCTTAGACACACAAAATATAATAGATAATCCAGATTCACTTTTTTTAGAGTTAAGAAAGATAATATTTAGTGAGAGTAAGACTTGCTCAGGAAGCGAGTCAGTCAACAGACACAGAATTAAAACCATGATGATCTGACTTTTAGTTCACTATCTTTTTTACAATTATCAGTCTCTTAAGCTTTAAAAAGTACTGTATTTTCTAGAAAAAAAAGAACCAGAATCTATTTGGTTCACTTCATCATTCCTCAGGGAATGAGAAATAAGGGAGACCATTTTGATGTATAGCATAGTGGGAAATTCTTACTAACCATTGGATACATTTTTTCCTCTTTCTCATTCTCTTATAAAGAGAATATAAGGAGGAGGAGGAAGAGGAGGAAGAGAAGGGAAAACAGGGAAAGGAACCTGGAAGAAAGGAGGAAGGAAGGAAAGGAGAGGATGGAAATTCAATTCTCCAAAGGTGCCTGCAGTCTGGAAGAATCCAAAAAGACCAGGAAGGCAAAGGGAAACATTTGGTTGGAAGATATAGAGAAGTTCAAAGTTGCAGAGATAGTGAGCAGGAGGCAGAGAGAGAGAAAAGTCACGAGCTCCCCCTGGATATACATAGCTGACTGCCTCGGTGTGAAGTGTCCATCCCACTCTGTGAACTTGAGCAAAGACGGTGCCTATATTTCCTCATCTGTAGAATGGATGTGATGATAATATTCCCTACCTCACAGGACTGCTTCAAGGATTTAGTGATAAATTCCATTTGGAGTACTTAGCCCAATGCCTGGCCACACAGGCCAGGTATCATCATCATCATCATCATCACTATCATCATCATCTTCACCATCACTATCAACATCATCATCATCATCATCATCCACGCATACTCAGTGAGCCACAGGGGCAGAGATTTTCCTATATCCTGTCTCCATTTCTTGGATCATGGGAAAATAGGATCCTATATCCAAATTTGCATGTGTGTATGAAATTTTCATTTTCAGACAACTTTTCAGCTAGACAGTCAAATCTCCAACCCCTGTAGGGCTAAAGCAGAAGCAGTTTCCTCAAGCATCCCACCCAAGTCTCTTTGTTTAGGCAACAGATGAGTAATAAAGGCCATTTTCAGAGGGAAGAAAAATCAAGGAAAAGGATTAATATTGAAAAGTCAAAGATGAGTAAAAATGGAATTTATGTAGGTTTTAAGCACTGCTTCAAATTTTAGGAGAAAAATCACACAATGTAAAGGTATCCAAACTGTTTGATAATTTCCTCTTAAAATCAGTAACAGTGGAAATTAAACCTGAAGGATGTAGCAGCAAATTTAAAATAAGGTTATGCAAATGTTAGTCTCTGCTCTCTAGGTAATAAAAGCAGCATAGATAAGTTTCTAAATGAACATTTCATGGGATTCACCTAGCCTCACAAAACTTGTAGCTAACAAAATTCAAACTGTTTGTGAAGGTCGACTAGGCATCAACTGACACAAAATGGGGGTATGGAATCAACTTGTTTTTATTGCAAAATCCAGCTTTTCATTCTGTATATTCCTTCAAATCAGAGGCATCTATCAACACACAGCAGAGGAGGAATCTAGGCACTAAGGGGGGTAGAAACGGAAAGTATCCACTCAGTAAACTTGGATGGAAATAAGGCAAGAATAATACTTAAGTTTACCACGAAGATGCTTCCCATCTATTTTATCTATTAACTCAGAAGGCTTTTAAAATAGTGAAGAACACTTTAAATAAAGTTCTTTGAGGTATCATCCTGAATACAAAGGTTTGAAACATCCTTACTACAAAACTGAACTTTCTAAAAGGAAACTAACTCAAGTTTTCTTGCAGGATTCTCATATTGTGAGCATTCTAATTCAAAGGAGGTAGCATCTGACAACAAAGTAAGATGTAAGAATTTTAAAACAAAATAATCTTTTCTATTATATAAAGTCAAGAGCAAAAATTCAACTCTAAAGTACCTAACAACAAGATTAATTTATGTCGGTTAAGTGTATTATATTTATCCTATATGGTTATATAGCACAGCCGATATTCAGTCACCAGGACAATTAATGTGTCACAATATTCTGAAATGACTTCACCTTAAAAAGAGACGAAGACAAGCATCTATTAACACACAGTTAGCAGTGGAATACTATCTCTTTAAAAGCACCACAATGGAATGCTTTCCAGATCACAGTCTTTCAGTAAGTCTTTCAGTTTTAAAATATTATTTTAGACATATTGAAGAGTATTTCAAATTAAATTAGCGTGCGTTTTCACTAAAAAACAGAGAAAACCGTCACCTTTTTTTGCCCCTCCCCCAACTTCTTCCTAAACTGCCACTAGGGGTCAGTATGAAGACACAGTTCCTCCACTGTTAGAAGGAATATGGAACTCTGAAAACATTTTCCCTGTGAAAAACCCTAACAAAGACAATAACCGCGGAACTTTAGCATTATCAAGTCCAACCCATACATCACGTCTGTAACATGAGTTTGCATTTTTCCCGAGACTGCATTTTAATGTTGTAAATCACAGTGGATTATTTCTATGGTCAATGTTTCTTTGATAAAAAAAAGTACTGTAAGCGACAAGATCACTTACTCTAAGTGAATCTGTGCATATTGGCCAAGAAGTATGATCTAGAACGGATGTTAAAGTTTATTCTCAAAGGGTGATGGTACACATCTCTAGCCATCTGGGAGGTACGTATCCCATCTCTTCCTATAGAGGAATGGAGATGCGGAAGTGAATCTTGTGATGTTTTGCCAGCTTTGAGAGGTGGTTTTTTCCCTCCTTCAAAATGACCATCATCATTCACTGCACTACAGCCTCAAGTACACAAGAAAATATAGGCAATTTTAAGGAATAGCACTAGTCTATACTTAAGTCTACAGAATAAAAGAAATTAAAATATTTGTAAAAATAAATACACATGTATACTAACTTCCACTAACTCTATTTAATGGGGTGGGAATTTTAAAAAGCTTTGAAAAGTGCTTTGTATGCACACTAGAGAGATTTAACATTCCAAGAAATCACTCAAGGTCAGGCCCTTCCCTAACAATACTGAATGGATAGGGAGTTGGGTCACTGTGAATAAATGAAGTGCTGTCTTTTCTTGAAGTTCTGTATGTGGAATATCTTTCAAAAATTTTCTCTACACATTACATGGCTTTCTTAGGCATAGTACCCCATGAATAATTCTACTAGGTATTAAAATTATTCAGTCAATGCTTTATTTCTATGTTAGTGAAGAGAAATATTAATACTGATACTACAAAATGACACGTCATCCATGTAAAATGAGGATGCTGAAAAGTTCCCAAAGCACTCAAAATGCACATCCATATAATTTGGGGGCATTCTGTCTCTTTCTGGAGTCCCCTTGGGGCGTACTCCTTACTCATCTCCCTCATTTCCTTTATTGTGGTCCTGACTGTAGGTTACATGATGGCAGGATGGTCCCTAGGGAAGAGTTCTTTGTCTCTGGTATTGTGGAAGCAAGCAGTGGCCCAGCAATCAATCAAAAAATAATTTTTTTTAAGTAACCACTATGTGCTGCCATTTAAAACTTCCTTGAGTCACTGCTGTTGTGGGAAGTCAAGAAGGGGTATTAAAAACAAAAAGTAAAAAAATAAGAAAGAGGAGATAACAAGGTCTCTCAGATTTAAGGAAATCGCCCAGTTCTTTATGGACAGAACATGAAGTAAGTATGAAGAATCAGAGTTAGTTAGTATGATCTATGTGTAGACAACAGAGACCTGATTACTTTCTATATCAAAATCACAGTTTTGACTTACTTCTCTATAGGTCTTGAAATAATTGTATTGTAAATAATTTTTTATTGAATGAAAGATTTTAAAAATTTTACAGTGCTTTACAATTTCCAAAAGTTTCACACACGTGACTTCATATAAACCCATGATAACCCTTTTTTCCCCACCCCTATATTGCCCACGCCCACAAGTGGTAACCATTAGTTTGTTCTTTTTATTTGTGAGTGTGCTTCTTTTTTTTTTTTTTTAATTTTTTTTGGTATTTTTAAAAAATTTAAAATCTTATTTAATTTTTTTTTTATACAGCACGTTCTTATTAGTCATCAATTTCATACACATCAGTGTATACATGTCAATCCCAATCGCCCAATTCAGCACACCACCATCCCCACCCCCCCACGGCTTTCCCCCCTTGGTGTCCGTATGTTTATTCTCTATATCTGTGTCTCAACTTCTGCCCTGCAAACCGGTTCATCTGTGCCATTTTTCTAGGTTCCACATACATGCGTTAATATATGATATTTGTTTTTCTCTTTCTGACTTACTTCACTCTGTATGACAGTCTCTAGATCCATCCACGTCTCAATGAATGACTCAATTTCATTCCTTTTTATGGCTGAGTAATATTCCATTGTATATATGTACCACATCTTCTTTATCCATTCATCTGTTGATGGGCATTTAGGTTGCTTCCATGACCTGGCTATTGTAAATAGTGCTGCAATGAACATAGGGGTGCATGTGTCTTTTTGAATTATGGTTTTCTCTGGGTATATGCCCAGTAGTGGGATTGCTGGATCATATGGTAATTCTATTTTTAGTTTTTTAAGGAACCTCCATACTGTTCTCCATAGTGGCTGTATCAGTTTACATTCCCGCCAACAGTGCAAGAGGGTTCCCTTTTCTCCACACCCTCTCCAGCATTTGCTGTTTGTAGATTTTCTGATGATGCCCATTCTAGCTGGTGTGAGGTGATACCTCATTGTAGTTTTGATTTGCATTTCTCTAATAATTAGTGATGTTGAGCAGCATTTCATGTGCTTCTTGGCCATGTGTTATATACCATTGTAAGAATTTGTCCATTTCTTCCAGGGTGTCCATTTTATTGGCATAGAGTTGCTTGTAGTAGTCTCTTAAAATGCTTTGTATTTCTGCGGTGTCTGTTGTAACTTCTCCTTTTTCATTTCTAATTTTATTGATTTGAGTCCTCTCCCTCTTTTTCTTGATGAGTCTGGCTAATGGTTTATCAATTTTGTTTATCTTCTCAAAGAACCAGCTTTTAGTTTTATTGATCTTTGCTATTGTTTTCTTTGTTTCTATTTCATTTATTTCTGCTCTGATCTTTATGATTTCTTTCTTTCTGGTAACTTTGGGTTTTGTTTGTTCTTTCTCTAGTTCCTTCAGGTGTAAGGTTAGATTGTTTATTTGAAATTTTTTTGTTTCTTGAGGTAGGCTTGTATAGGTATAAACTTCCCTCTTAGAACTGCTTTTGCTGCATCCCATAGGTTTTGGATCGTCGTGTTTTTATTGTCATTTGTCTCTAGGTACTTTTGGATTTTGTCTTTGATTTCTTCAGTGATCTCTTGGTTATATAGTAACGTATTGTTTAGCCTCCATGTGTTTGTGTTTTTTACGTTTTTTTCCCTGTTATTCATTTCTAATCTCATAGCGTTGTGGTCAGAAAAGATGCTTGATATGATTTCAACTTTCTTAAATTTACTGAGGCTTGATTTTTGACCCAAGATGTGATCTATCCTGGAGAATGTTCCATGCGCACTTGAGAAGAAAGTGTAATCTGCTGTTTTTGGATGGAATGTCCCATAAATATCATTAAATCTATCTGGTCTATTGTGTCATTTAAAGCTTCTGTTTTCTTATTTATTTTCATTTTGGATGATCTGTCCATTGGTGTAAGTGAGGTGTTGAAGTCCCCCACTATTATTGTGTTACTGTCGATTTCCTCTTTTACAGCTGTTAGCAGTTGCCTTATGTATTGAGGTGCTCCTATGTTGGGTGCATATATATTTATAATTGTTATATCTTCTTCTTGGATTGATCCCTTGATCATTATGTAGTGTCCTTCCTTGTCTCTTGTAACATTCTTTATTTTAAAGTCTATTTTATCTGATATGAGTATTGCTACTCCAGCTTTCTTTTGATTTCCATTTGCATGGAATATCTTTTTCCATCCCCTCACTTTCAGTCTGTATGTGTCCCTAGTTCTGAAGTGGGTTTCTTGTAGACAGCATATATATGGGTCTTGTTTTTGTATCCATTCAGCGAGCCTGTGTCTTTTGGTTGGAGCATTTAATCCATTCACGTTTAAGGTAATTATCGATATGTATGTTCCTATTACCATTTTCTTAATCGTTTTGGGTTTGTTTTTGTAGGTCCTTTTCTTCTCTTGTGTTTCCCACTTAGAGAAGTTCCTTCCTTTAGCATTTGTTGTAGAGCTGGTTTGGTGTTGCTGAATTCTCTTAGCTCTTGCTTGTCTGTAAAGCTTTTGATTTCTCCATCGAATCTGAATGAGATCCTTGCCGGGTAGAGTAATCTTGGTTGTAGGTTCCTCCCTTTCATCACTTTAAGTATATCATGCCACTCCCTTCTGGCTTGTAGAGCTTCTGCTGAGAAATCAGCTGTTAACCTTATGGAAGTTCCCTTGTATGTTGTTTGTCATTTTTCCCTTGCTGCTTTCAATAATTTTTCTTTGTCTTTAATTTTTGCCAGTTTGATTACTGTGTGTCTCGGCGTGTTTCTCCCTGGGTTTATCCTGTATGGGACTTGCTGCGCTTCCTGGACTTGGGTGGCTATTTCCTTTCCCATGTTAGGGAAATTTTCGACTATAATCTCTTCAGATATTTTCTCTGGCCCTTTCTCTCTCTCTTCTCCTTCTGGGACCCCTACAATGCGAATGTTGTTGCATTTAATGTTGTCCCAGAGGTCTCTTAGGCTGTCTTCATTTCTTATCATTCTTTTTTCTTTATTCTCTTCCACAGTAGTGAATTCCAGCATTCTGTCTTCCAGTTCACTTATCTGTTCTTCTGCCTCAGTTATTCTGCTATTGATTCCTTCTAGTGTAGTTTTCATTTCAGTTATTGTATTGTTCATCTCTGTTTGTTTGTTCTTTAATTCTTCTAGGTCTTTGTTAAACATTTCTTGCATCTTCTCGATCTTTGCCTCCATTCTTTTTCCGAGGTCCTGGATCATCTTCACTATCATTATTCTGAATTCTTTTTCTGGAAGGTTGCCTATCTCCACTTCATTTAGTTGTTTTTCTGGGGTTTTATCTTGTTCCTTCATCTGGTACACAGCTCTGTGCCTTTTCATCTTGTCTGTCTTTCTGTGAATGTGGTTTTTGTTCCACAGGCTGCAGGACTGTAGTTTTTCTTGCTTCTGCCATCTGCCCGGTGGTAGATGAGGCTACCTAAGAGGCTTGTGTAAGTTTCCTGATGGGAGGGACTGGTGGTGGGTAGAGCTGACTGTTGCTCTGGTGGGAAGAGCTTAGTAAAACTATAATCCGCTTGTCTGCTGATGGGTGGGGCTGGGTTCCCTCCCTGTTGGTTGTTTGGCCTGAGGCAACCCAACACTGGAGCCTACCTGGGCTCCAGTGGTGGGGCTAATGACAGACTCTGGGAGGGCTCACGCCAAGGAGTATTTCCCAGAACTTCTGCTGCCAGTGTCCTTGTCCCCACAGTGAGCCACAGCCACCCCCCGCCTCTGCAGGAGACCCTCCAACTCTAGCAGGTAGGTCTGGTTCAGTCTCCTATGGGGTCACTGCTCCTTCCCCTGGGTCCTGATGCGCACACTACTTTGTGTGTGCCCTCCAAGAGTGGAGTCTCTGTTTCCCCCAGTCCTTTTGAAGTCCTGCAATCAAATCCCACTAGGCTTCAAAGTCTGATTCTCTAGGAATTCCTCCTCCTGTTGCCGGACCCCCAGGTTGGGAAGCCTGACGTGGGACTCAGAACCTTCACTCCAGTGGGTGGACTTTTGTGGTATGTGTTCTCCAGTCTGTGAGTTACCCATCCAGCAGTTATGGGAGTTGATTTTACTGTGATTGCGCCCCTCCTACTGTCTCATTGTGGCTTCTCCTTTGTCTTTGGATGTGGGATATATTTTGTGGTGAGTTCCAGTGTCTTCCTGTCGATGCTTGTCCAGTAGCTAGTTGTGATTCTGGTGTTCTCACAAGAGGGAGTGAGAGCACGTCCTTCTACTCTGCCATCTTGGTTCCTCCCTCAATCTGCTTGACTCTGCTGCTTTTTTGTTTTATTCACTAGCCTGTTGTATTTTTTAGATTCCACATATGAGTGGTATCATACAGTATTTGTCTTTCTCTGTCTGACTTATTTCACTTAGCATAACGCCCTCCAAGTCCATCCATGTTGCTGCAAATGGCAAAATTTCATTCTTTTTTATGGCTGACTAGTGTTCCATTATATATATATATACCACTTCTTTTTTTTTTAATTAATTTTTATTGGCGTATAGTTGCTTTACAATGCTGTGTTAGTTTCTGCTGTTCAGCAAAGTGAATCAGTTATACATATACATATATACACTCTTTTTTGGATTTCCTTCCCATTTAGGTTACCACAAAGCATTGAGTGGAGTTCCCTGTGCTATACAGTAGGTTCTCATTAGTTATCTATTTTATATGTAGTAGTGTATACATGTCAATTGTAGTTATTACTTTTTATAATTTAATTTTATTCATTGTGTTTTATTTCTTAAAATAATTGTATGTATTGAAAAATATCTAGTCAACAATCGTATTATTTTCTAATCTTTTCATTGTTTACCAATAGCCAAAATTTATTTAGTGTTGGCATTGGAAAATGGAAAGCACTGAACTCTTCATTCATGGAATAACTTAAAAACTCTAATTCTGATCAGATCCAACAGATGGCAGTGATGTTATAAATTAATAGTTTAAAATATTCTTATAATATGTAGACTCTGCCCCTCAGAAAATGTGAACCAAGAATAAATTCTCTCAGTACTTGCATAAATAAAATAAAACTTTGATACGACTACTTGGATAAAAGAGTACAAGATAAATATAACATGAAATTTAGCTGAAATAGTACTTCTTCTTTCAAAAGCGAACAACTTTCTCCTTTCCAAAAAATATTATACATTGAGAATTGTCAGAAAGATTAACAGTGAACCAAAAAACATAATGGTGTCCAAATTAACTAAGTGGATTACATTTTTATATAAAATTCATTATTGCTTCTTGGTTTCCTTTTTTATCTATTTCTTTTTATGGGGGTTGTTTTAACCTCACTTTTTGCTTATTCACTTAAAAATGATATTACTTGTTTTCCCCCTGTCACTTTAAATAAGTGAATCTGGCTATTCTTGTCCTCTTTTCCTATACCCTCAAATAGTTATTTTTGTTCTTATTCATTGTCTTTTGTCCACTTTGAGTGACCTTTTTCTGCAGATAATATAGAACGAAAAGTATTGCTAGAAGACTCTTAGAGCTAAGTTGCTCTCCACTTTGTGATCCAAATTATGTGAAAACAAACAACACAATACAGATGATCACTTTCTGTTTTAAGTTATGGGCATTGTCAGATAGACCTTCTATTTTCCACTGTCCTTTTCCTTTTGGTTGTATTTCCCCCTGAAAGCCTGCTATGGGATGGTCACTATTCTAGATGCTTGGTGTGTGTCAGTGAATTAAACAGACAAAGGTGTTGGGTGCTGGTCAGAGAACATAATGAGCGAGCTGTATGGTATGTAAGAAAATGATAAGAGTTATGAGAAAAGGGCAGTAGGAAAGGAGGATGGAGTATGTTTGTGGGTGGTACAGTTGTAACCACTGTGATCACCATAGGCCTCCTTGAGGGGACATATGGGCAGACCTGAGGGGGTGAGGGACTGAGCGGTGGGCATCCTGGAGTAGAAGAACATTCCACGCAGAGAGGATGGTCATACAAAAGGCCTAAAGCAAAACACTTCTGGGAGGTGAATGTACTTTCAGAATATACTTTATTATCTATTTTACGCTTCATCATTTTACTCTCTGACATTGGCTTGTTTGTAAGTAAAGGGATTTGTGTTTGTTAAATTATTTTTTTAAACTACAATTTCACTTATCCATAACTCAATACCTGGAGACTTCACATATCCAGAACACACATGAAAACTATCAGAAAAAAAAGAAAGGAAGAAAGAAATGGCCTGTGAAGACCAAAACACCCCTTAGAGCAGTGGCCTCAGGTCTTCCCTTATTGCTTTTATGTAAACTTTGATAAAGCTTGGTTACCTGGTATCCAATCTTTTCACTGACTGAAAGGAAGGGATCTGAAGAGAACCTTGGCAGGGTTGTGCCTGCCAATCAGATCTACAGACAGCAGTGAATATTAACACTGCCAGCCTGCCAGTAGGAGTCAATAAAATGCACCAACCCCAAAGCCACCTCACCTGGAGGCTATACTCAGAGAGGAGGCAAGCACCCACTTTCCCTAAGGGCCCCTGACACCACCGTGGAGCGGAGCGTACGATAGCCACTTACTCAAAATGATAACCATACCCCACCCCCGCAAAGTTTTGATTCAAACTCATTACAAATTTTTAAAAGCTTTGTTGATTATAGAAGTAAATTTTCAAGTATCTAGAAGACTTTATCTAGGAAGCCTCGTTCACAGAAGATAACAATTAGGCAAGATCTTTTGGTACCAATTAAAGAGATACTTACAATTCAAGTTGAAAATCTTCCACAAAGGGGTATGGATGGCCTGGTTATTTATTTATCATTGCTACCAAATTTCTCATCATTGTACTATTTTATTACATTTGGGTGTGTTTTCTCTTGCAAGAGCACAGATCTGAATCCAGGTATTTTAGATTATAAATTATTTTATGTATATTATAAAATTATGTTTTTAGATTATAAAAATACTTTGACTTAAAAAAGCATTTGCCAGTTTTGCAAAAAGAGTCATGGCAAAGTATGTTCCTCTTTCCTCTGGTTGATTTTTTTCTTTACTTCAGAAAATTCTGATTTACCCACAACTTTCCAAGCAAAACTCAGTTACATAAAGGAAATTATACCAGCATTATATGTTGTCATAACATGCCAGTTATTACTCAGTTCATGAAATGAGTTTCCAGCTCCAGAAGGTACGTACCCTGAGTGTAAGAATTAGAAATCCATTTTAGGCACTTGAGATATAAGTATAGGGGAAGGGGTTATATTTTAACAAAGAAAATCAGAATTCTCAGGGCTTAACTGCATTAAAAAAAAAAAAAAAGGGGCTAGCAATTATCAGGTATCCAAACAGCTACCAAATGCACCTGGAAGACAATAGCTCTGGGTTTTTGCCTTCTTCTCTTACTACTTAGGTGTGGTGGAAAAGCAACTTTCTAACTATTTCTAACCCCCAGCTCCAGCCACCCAGCAGCAGAGGCAGGGACTCAGCCTTGCTCCTATAGCTAGCACTTTGCTAGGAAAGCTGATGAAATGGACTGCTTCTAAAAATCGATGCTGGAAACACTCACCAATGCTGAGTTTAACATAATTTTTTAAAAATGATCTGAGTAGGAAACATTTTTTTACTACAAATAACCAGTCATCTTTGTTGTCTCTTCTGCTGTGGTTAGCTTCAGTAAGTACCACCCTAGAAGGATCGACAATGGGGCTTGTTTGTGTTCATTCCTTTTGATTGACTATAAAATCTTTTTCAACCCCAGTTTTCAGCATTTGGCACAAACAGGTCAAACCTGACTCTATTTCCTCCTCAAAACCATTAATTTTCAGTATCTTTTAGCTCAAAAAGTCCAAAGTAAAAGCTATATAGACCTCAAAAAAAATCCATAAAACACTTTCATTCATGTCCCATTTCCCTCACCAAACATATGTTGGAAAAAAGAAATCACAATGTACGATACATAATAGGTTAAAGAAATAACAGCAATTAAAATTTATAAAAAATAAATTAAAATTACAAAAATAAGGTTGATTGTCATAGAGGAAAAGTCAGGCAGCATTTAGTCCTAATTGACCTCCCTGTGTTGACAAAATGGAACTATATTGGCAGAAGACAAAAATCTCATAAATAGATAATTGAGAGAGAAGATCTGAAGGCAGCTTCTTTTAGAACTACTTACCATCCTAATTTTCTATGATTTTATATAAAACGATGTAAACCAGGCAAACTCTCATCAAATCAAGAGAGCTATATACACTGGAGGCCTTTTGGAGTATGTTAGATAATATATAAATCTAAATGCACTGGAGATAGAAGTGTTTTTGTGTCATAAGATTTTTGCACTGGCATGACTACACTGGAAAAATCACTGAATATGTTGTTTTCAAATTGCTACTTACTATGACCCAATATTCTAGAAATGTGTGTGCTTTCATACAGATGATGATGGCCCTGAATTTAGGAAATTATCATGTCAAAGATTGTAGCTATTAAAGGAACATAATTTTGTTTTGATGCTTATGCATTTCAGCTACGTTTCTATTGGACATTGTTAGATTTTTAGTCATTCCATTAAGGTCTTATAAAATATTTGTGTGGGAGTATAGAAAAAGAAAGAAAGGGTAGGAGACAGATGAACTATATGATGGGGATGGAGGAGGATTTATTTCAAGTAAGAAAGGGGTCATTTTAGCCACAATGCCACAAAACAATAATAAATGGGTGTTAAAAACTAACGTACTGAGATGGTTAATTTTATGTGTCACCTTGACTGGGCTAAGGGATGCCCAGTCAATAATGGTGAAACATTATTTCCGAGTGTGTCTGTGAGGGTGTTTCTGGAAGAGGTCAGCGTTTCAATCCGTAGACTGAATAAAGATCCCTCTTATCAACGTGGGTGGGCATCATCTAATCCATTGAGGAACTGTACAGAACAGAGGAGGAAGGGTGAATTTGCTCTCTGCTTGAGATGGGACAGCCATCTTCTCCTTTCCTTGGACATCAGTGCTCCTGGTTCTCACACTGGGACTGACCTTTACAACCTTGTTCTCCACGCCACAGACAGCAGATCGTGGGACTTCTCAGCCTTCATAAGCTCATGAGCCCATCCCTATAATAAATCTTACAAATATATCTCCTATTGGTTTTGTTTCTCTAGAGAACCCTGACTAATACTCATACCATATTTAGGGAAGGTAAATAGAATTTTTTTACTCTTCTTTATTTATTTAGATTTATTTTTTATTGAGGTTACAGTGGCCTGTAACATTATATAAGTTCATATGTACATTATATTTCTACTTCTGTATACACTATGGTGTGCTCACCACCAAAAATTTAGTTTCCATCCGTTACCATACAGTTGATCCCCTTTACCCATTTCCCACTCCCCCCCCCCCCCGCCCCTTCCCCTCTGGTAATCACTACTCTGTTCTTTGTATCTATGCATTTGCTTTTGTTTGGTTGGGCTTGTTCATTTATTTTGTTGGTTTGTTTTTTATATTCCACATAAGAGTGAAATCATAGAATATTTGTCTTTCTCCATCTGACTTACTTCACTCAGTATAATATCTTCAGGGCCCATCCATGTTATCGCAAATGGCAATAATCATTTTATTTATGAAAGTTGCCTTCTAAAAATTCTTACTGTTTCATAAGGCAACCGTATCTTCTGTAGAGGAAATAGCAAGGCTTTGGGGTCTAAGAGATCTGGCTTTAATTTCCAGCTCATCTAGTTGAATGAATATGTGTACCCAGGAAAATTAGGGAAACTTGCAGAGCTTCAGTTTCCTCATTAGTAGATGGAGTATCTAGACAATTAAAAATTTAAATGAATATAAATCACATGCCACAGTGTTTGGAATACGGAGGACATTCCTTTTCAACCCTTCTCCATAAGTATTTACCCATATATGTTGTTTTCAATGAACTTTTAAAATGTTTCTCGATTTATCTAATGTTTATATCCTTTTAAAATTGGTTCTTTAAAATTTTTTTCTTGATTTACCAATATTTGTAGAATGTCTTTAATATTTCCAGCATTAGCCAGTTTTCTTTGTTCTGGAACCTTCTACAAGAGTTAGCCTGTTACCTGCATCAAATGGCCTGCACATTTTCCCAGCAAGCCCAGAAACCCTCGAGATTTTGTAATGTCTTTGGAAAACAGGCTTATCTGCTGACTCTTATTTTCATAAGGGTTCCTGAGGAATAAATAACTCAACATAGAAGCATCTGAAAGAATATGTAAACTGCCTTGAAAGCCAGGAGATTACAGTGAGCACATCTTGGACTGTTAAATATCCCATAAACAAGTCCCTGTTGAATGAGTCTTTTTGTACTTACTTTGCATTAGCGGGATTACAAGTGGTCAGATTCGCCAGGGCAAGGGCCGAAGCTTCCCTTACCTCTTCATTGTCACTTTTTAGTAACTGAATTAACTGTGGGATCCCTACAGAAAAAGAAAGATAAAATGTGACTTTACAGACATCCATGTGAACTAGAATATGGCAACCTAAAAATGTTCAAAGTGGCCTTTTCCAATTTGCTTACCCTGATTATTGAAAAATTCTTTGCTGCCCGAATTCTCACACATTGCCGAAATAGCTTGGGAAGCGGCAATTTTAGTTCCATCGTTTTCAGAACCCAAAAGGGTTACAAGGCATTTTTCAACTTCTTGTTCATGAAAAAGTTTTCTATTTTCAGCTTTCATAAACCAAAAGGGGAAAAAAAAAATCAGAATTTTGCTGCAAAAACTGTGCAAGTATAAAGACTTCCCCATCCAAAATATGATAGGAATTCAAACTATTTGTTAGCTTTAGTCACAGTCTAAAATATATACCTATTTATCCTTTAGAACACAGTGATTATGCAAAGTGAATTATGGGCATTGCATTTTTTTCATATTCCCTCATATGATATCAATACTATGGCAAAGAAGATTCTATAATAAGAAAGAGGCAAGCTTCAGACTTAGCAAGAACTTATTTAACATCAATCATGTGCCTGTCATGGTGCTGTGTTCACACGCGCTGTCTTCTCACTGAATACAAAAACATGTTTATTTTAAATACAAAGCCCTATATTTGAAGAATGCCTAAGACGCACAAACCTGTGAGCTGGATGCTCAAGAGCAGAGCGGAGAGGAGGAGAAAGTCAAAATGAGTAATAAAGTATTGATATGATCCCAAGTCTTAAGGAATTTATGATCATCTTTTATCTTGTTACAATACATGCTGACATAGCAAAAATTATAATAATTACTTAATTGCTAAGTTGCCATAAACATAAAATAACATAAACATAGCACAGCTCTGTTTGAAAACAAAGTTATGACTCTAAGTACATACCATGATGTTAACCCCACTATAAAACACGAAATTAAAACCAAAACCAAAGTATTTTTAATGTTCTTTTTGTTCCCGATGTTCCTCTATTTAGTTTGATTTTTTAATAAATGACAATCTCATCACTATACAAAAGCAAATACTGCATTGAATTAAATTAGAACATTAAATAATTTTTGTTTTGTGTTCTACAGTTAATTCTAAATAAATTACTATTTATTAAAAGCATGTACTAGAAAAAATATATATTAAACCAAACTCAGTTTTAATGCTATAATAGAACCAGAGACAAGTTGGAAAAGAAACAGCTTACAAATAATTCCTTGCTAATTTATTTCCAGTTCTTAAGAAAATTTTGTCATAGGTTTGGTTCTTGTTAATTAACCTTTATAAAGTCAATGTAAATGATTAAAATGGAAGAATGTGTGATATGTGCTCTTAGGATGTTGATATACAAGAGAAGAATATTTTGTTAGGATAAAGATCTCTGCAAAAACTGCTGATACTACCTTAGATTACATCGACATGTGGAAATAATTCACTACTTGTACATATTTTAATTAACTTTTTCCCAGAGATATCTTCAGAAATTATAGCAACTAGGTTTCCACTTTTATTGATTTTTGTCTTCTTTCAACAATGATTTTTAAAAATTACCTTTTTCACAGAAGCGGTATCACGGTCAGATGTCACCACCTTTGCAAATACTGTTTTGGCCTTTGTTCCTCTGATACACAGATGTATGCCTGAGCAATCTGGCCATCACTGGCACAAGCTAAGTCACTAACACTTCTGTTCATTCGTCTTAAACCAATCATGAACCATGTCCTGTAATCCTATCATTTTAATCCCTGCTCCTTTCATTTAAAACTGGAATTTAGTCAGGCCATAACTGTTTCATTAAAAAGCTGCGATTAATACTTAAATCTCAAGTATATGGCCCCTAAAATGTTTTAAAATATATGTAGTCCTTATTAGTTTTCCCTGAATAAACAAGATCTCAAACTTTTCCAGAATCTCTGACTTAAAATGCTCAGATTTATAATTAAGACTTCCGAGATGATGCTCAATCAGCTTTCCTAAACAGAACACTCTGAGTGGATTCTATCAAGAAAATCGACCAAAAGAATTAATTTGAAAAGACTAACTTTGGAGTATGTGATGGTTACAATAAAAAAACAGTGTATAAACAATTATTGGAATAATTTAAAAAAAATAATTTAAATACTGTGGGCAATTAGTTTCTCAACCCTGCTGGGAGTGTTCTCAAAATCCAGCTGTGTTCACCAAACCTCAAAAGTGCTGACTGCAGCGTGGCTATAATGGATTTAAAAGATGAATTAACATATTAACCAAGTACCCTCATTGAATTGCTACACTGAGAAGTATTTACGTGTTAATTACACAGAAAATAAAGATGGCAAGGTAATTATGCTACTAATAGAATAATGTCCTTTAAAAATAACATTTGTTCAGTATCACTAAATTTAAAAGCATGAGGTTTTGTATATGAAAATAAATCTGTATGTAATGATGCTTTTCTTTACCCATTCTCAGAAGTTGCTAGTGGGCCACCTGTGCTCCTGCTGAGATGTTAATGCCAGTTCATAAACCTCATGGCAACATGGTAGTTAACACCTTCCTCCTCCTGGTGCCAGGTCAAAGGCATACAGATTTAGGGGTGCATATTAAAACTTTACTCAGCAAACAAAACTTAAAGAGTGTATATTATGTGTTTTTGTTTCAACTGTGTTTTTGACATGCAATGACAATGCTAACCCTAACCCTAGCCTACAAAAAAATTTTTTATGATGATTGAAAGTAAAAAAGAATGTTATAAATGAATACAGAACAGTATAAGGAGCAACATTTGTAAAAACCTACTTATGAATGGAGTTAAGAAAATATAAACTGGACTACATCAAAGTTTAAAATGTCTATGCATCAAAAGACACAATCAATAGAGTTAAAAGGCAACCCACAGAATGGGAGAAAATATTTGCAAGTCAGATATCAGATAAGGAGTTAATATCTAGAAAATATAAAAACTCCTACAATTCAATAACAAAAAAACTTTAAACCCAGTTTAAAAATGGGCAAAGGATTTGAATAGGCATTTCTCCAAAGAAGATTTTTTAAATGGCCATTTAGCACATGAAAAAGATGCTCAACATCACTAAACATGAAGGAAATGCAAATCAAAACACAAAGAGATACCACTTCACACCCATTAGGATGGCTACTATTAAAAAAAGAAAAAAAGACAGAATATACCAAGTGTTGGCAAGAATGTGGAGAAATTGGAACCCTTGTGCCCTGTTGATGGGAATGTAAAATGGTGTAGCTGCTATGGAAAACAGTATGGCAGTTCCTCAAAATAGTAAACGTAGAATTACTGTATGACTCAGCAATTCCAGTTCTGGGTATATACCCTAAAGAATTGGAAGTGGGGGCTTAAAGAGATATTTGTACATCTATGTTCATAGCAGCATTATTCACTGTACCCAAAAGGTGGAAGCAATCCAGGTGTCTATTAGCGGATGAAAGGATCAACAAATGTGATATAATCATACAATGGCATATTTTTCAGAGTTAAAAAGGAAGGACATCCTGACACATGGTACAACATGAATGAACCTTGAGGACATTATGCTGAGTGAAATAAGCCAGTCACAAAAGGACAAATATTGTATGATTCCACTTATATAAGTACTTGTAGTCAAACTCACAGAGACAGAAAGAATGGTGGTTTCCAAGGACTGCAGGGAGGGAGAACGGGGGAGTTATTTATTCATGGGTACAGAGGGTTAGGCTTGTGAGACGAAGAGGCCTGCAGCTGGATGGTGGTGATGGTAGCACAACAACATGAATGTATTTAATACCACTGAACTGTACGCTTAGAAATGGTGAAGTCGGTGAATTTTATACTATGTGTATTTTACAATTTTTCAAAAAAGAACAGAACTCATCTCCTTTCCTTCAGTCCAAACCCGCTCTTCTTGAGTTCCCCATTTCTGTGAGTGGCACCATTCTACGTCCAGCTGTCCAAGCCAGAAGGCCTTGTCCTTGGCATCACCTTCTTCTTCCCTCAACCCACAAAGTCATTCAACAAACCCATATGGACCCTCAAGCACTGTGCTGCTGGATCTCCTTGCAAACGCCTCCGAGTCCATCCCGACCACCTCGGCTCTGTTTCAGGACCCCTCCTCCTCTCACCTAGATCACCGCAGCAGTCTCCTTCCCGGTCTTCCTGCATCTGGTCCTGCGCATGTCTAATCTCTTCTCCACTTTGCAGCAAGAGTGCTCTTTCTCTAAAAAGTGAAAATCTGTAGGGTTCCCTCCCCTCTCTAAGTCACTTGAGGGGTGCTTTGTTGCCATGAAAATAAAGTCCAAAGCCCTTAAACTTGGCTCGTGATGCCCATTAGCACGTGGCGCCTCATTACTTCTCCAGCCTTGACTCTCAGTTTTCTGCTGCAATCTATTCACTGGCCATTCTGAAAACTTTCGGCTCTGGAACTCACCACGCTCTGTCCTTCTCTGGCCATTACACACTGTCCTTTCTCCTCAGAGCACTGCTGAGCCTCCCCAACCCACCAGGACCTTCTTTGCCCAGCCAGTTTCCCTCATCTCCTCTAGGTCCGAGCCTGTAAATCACCTGTTCCAGGAAGGCTTGTCTGACCCGAGTCTGCGTTAGGTGGACCCTCCTGGGGGATCCTGTTCCCCCATCATCAGGCACGTTTAACACGGCATCGCGACTGCCTGCTTACTTTCCTGTCCTGGGTTTGTTGACAAACTGGGGGCTTAATAAACATTAATAAATGAATTCATAAACAGATCCAGATAGGCTGTAGCTCACTCACAGACACACCCGTAGGTCACTGCAGTGCCAGTAGCGTAATTAGTAGTAGAACTAGAGTGCAAGAGCTCTCCACCCCGTGCTCTTTTCACTACTGTATCGCGTGATGGGTAATAAACTCACGAAACTTGTATCACAAGAGGGGCCGAAACCCAAAGAGAAGTTGAGATACGTAAAACTTTTAGTTTTGACATTGCTCATGTCTTTCCATTGCCCTCTCATCTGGTCTCAAATAACTAAGAAGGCCTGAGATAGGTGGAGAACAGAACTGACCAGGTAATGACAAGGCCTAAGTTCCTTTTGGGAGAATTCTGAATTAAGCAATTTTGCCAAAATTAATTTTACAGGCTGTCTTTAGATTTGGCCTGTATGATGTGAGTCACGAGGCGCTTCTCTACTGACTTTGTACTAGGAGATGAAATTTGGCATACTGCATTAAAACTTTGAAGAAAGCCAGTATGGGTTGAAAAGGAAATGTTTCCCATAATATACACATAGACATATATACAGATGTGAGTATATATGTTTAGAATATAAATCACTTAAACTAGTCAAAGCTGTCATCATTTATAAAGAGGGGTGATGTGGAAGGGGGAAAATAAAATCACATCTTTTATTAAATAAAATACTCCAAATATACATAAATTGAAACTATAATTTTATCTTCAGTGTTCATGATATAATTAATCTCTCATATTTTACAGATTTATGTCAACATAGCTTGCCAGTGAAATGAAAATTGTATTTTGTGTATAGTATGAGCATATTATTTTTCACAGCTATACAACATGGAACAGCTAGACTCCAGCTGCAACTCGAAATTACTGTATAGATATCATTCCAAATGTGGATTTATTGAAATGACGTTTTCGGTGTCACAAAGAGTGCATACATTCTGTAAAATTTCAAAATCAGGAGAAATAATAGCTTAAAACTTAATTTAGGAATGAACAGTTTTAAAAAAAGTTTATAATTAAATCATATTGAGTTTATTAAATCCTTGACAAAGCAATCTCTACTTTTACTTATTAGCATTGAGATGAATTTTGATCTTAAATAGTAAGTATAGCACTATCCTCAAATGACCATCTAAAAGCAGACAAATGCTCTAGCGTTTTTTAGTACTAATTGAAATCAAGACTACAGGAGGAAATAGGTATGCTTAGTTTATACAAAATGAGACATACGATCATAAGCGGCTTTAGTAATTGCTCTTGCTGCATTCTTTTGAATATCAGGAATTGTAGAGTTTTCTGCAAATGATAGGAGCTTCTTAAGATCCCCTGTCTGCTGAATCATCACCATGGTATCCATATCTTCAAGGCAATTGGCCAACACGGAAAGCGCTTCTATATGAAGGTCACTCAATTCCTAATAATAAAAGCAAACACAACTTTAGAAAAGTGTAATAAAAGCAATCCATACTTTCCAAATTTTATTACAAGAGGGACTCAGGTCAGTCAGAACATAATGTAATTAATTTTCTTGTGACAGAGGCCCAAGGAAACAGTTCTGTCTATTAACGTGACATCTCTCTCCCTGACCATTAGTCCCGTCTCTTCTCATTTCCCCTATTCCAAAATATTTTACAGATAAAAAATAGTTGCTGGAAACTTCCAGTAATGGTATCCAAGTGTTGTTGCTCAAGCAGCCTTCCACCGACAACAAGTTTAAAATCTAAAGAAAATATTTTTTGAAAAAGCAGACAGAAGCTGAAGGAAAGTATATTCCTTAAAATCTCCAATTGGTAGAGGGAGGTATTGTGAGTGTGTAGCTTTCCTGCCTGAGGAATCTCCAGAATCCCCATAGCAGTGGAAAACTGAAGCCTTTTCTGAACAGTTAGAAATTTAAGGTAGAAATCACAGCAAGGATGCTCCACTGCCATGGTATTCTGCACAGCAGTGGTTCTGATCAAGAAACTCACTTCACAGCGAAAGAAGTGCAGCAGTGGGCAGATGGTCACAGAAATCACTGGCTTTCCCATATTCCCTACCATCCTGAAGCAGCTGGCTTGATAGAATGGCCTACGGAAGACACAGTGACAGCGCTAGCTAAGTGGCAATAACTTGCAGGGCTATATATTCTCTGGAACAGCATCCAATATATGTTGCTGTTACTCCCAGGAACCAAGGAGTGGATATGGGAGTGGCACCACTCACTATTACCCATGACAATTCAGTAGCAAAAATTTTGTTTCCTGTATCTGTAACCTCATGCTCTGCTGATCTAGAAATCTTAGATCCAAAGGGAGGGATACTTCCACCTGGAGACACAACAATGAGTCCACAGAACTGAAAGCTAAGACTGCCACCTGGCCTCTTTGGGAGCCTCATGGCTCCGAATCAACAGGCAAAGAAGAGTTACTGTGCTGATTGGGGTGATTGATCCCACCTATCCAAGGGAAATTGGACTGCTACTCCACAACAGAGGTGAGGAAGACTATGCCTGGAATACAGGGGGTCCCTTATGGCATCTCTTAGTAATACCATACCCTGTGATTAAGGTTGATGGAAAACTATAATGACCCAATCTGGGTACCACTACTAATGGTCCAGGCTCTTGAGGAATGAAGGTTTGGGTCACCACATCAAGTAAAGAATCAAGATGAGCTGAGGTGCTTGCTGAGGGCAAGGGGAATATGGAATGGGTATCGGAAGAAGGTAGTTATAAATACCAACTACAACCATGTGATCAGTTACAGAAAAGAGGACTATAATTGTCATGAGTATTGCTTCCTTATTTTGTTATAAATGTGTGTGTGTGTGTGTGTGTGTGTGTGTGTGTGCGTATGAAATATCCTTTTCTTCTCTCTCTTATCCCCTCAGGCAACATGGGATGTACTGCCTTTACAATATGGTATTTAAGTACGGTTAATTTTACATCTTTATGGGATGTCAAGGAGAAGAGTAAACATCATCCAAGGGCTTTGCATCCTCCTATGGGGAAGGGGACAGTGTGTTTTTGGTTGTACACAGGACAGCTGGACCATGTTAAGTGGAAGTATGATCTTGTTTTTGTCTTTATTTGGAGATTAATGATTTACGAGCTGTGTACGGATGCCAGATTGACTAGCGATGGACTTGTGATGGTTAATATTTATGTTTTAACTTGGCTAGGCCACAGTATCCAGATATTTAGTCAAACATTATTCTAGATGTTTCTGTGAAGGCATTTTTTAGGTGAAATTAATATTTAAATCAGTAGACTGAGTAAAGCAGGTTACCCTCCATCATGTGTGGTAAATGACTCTTCTTGCTTTACCCTAGAGAAAACTGGGGCAGACAAAGGTTAAAAGACTAATTCTAGGTGTTTCAAGAAAACATAAGATCACAAACAAAAACTTAAAAATCTTAAATCTTCTAAATTAGAAGATTTTAAAAAATTAAATTATTTTAGAATGCCCTCTACCATTAGTCTGATTTAATTGTGCTGGTAAACTATGTAGCAATAAGCAAATTAGTCCATTCTACTTAGCATCATGCTTAAATATAATAAAATTTCATTAAAAAAATATTCTATAATTTGTATTTTATAACAACACTTAGGAGAGATACATCTCCTCATAGAGAGTTGAATGAATGTTACAGGTACCTTAGTTTCTAGGATCTTAATAAGGTGGTCCACTCCTTGACTGTCTCTTAGCATTGCCTGGCACTCCTTATCATTTGTAATAACACCTAAGGTTTTGAGCGCCAACAACTGAATAATTGGATATTCTGACTTCAAGAGATCTAATATAGGAGGGATTGCATTTAGTTCTTGAAGTGTCGCTCGGCACTGAAAATCCTGCCAGGAAATATAAATGTTCAAATAAGTGATTTTTAAAGCAAAATACAGTCTCAAGAATGGAGAGATTCTATTTTCTAACAAAGAACATTATAAGTTATAATGTTCCCATCTTTTATTCTGGATTTGCTTCCAAAATACTCACAAACAAATATAAGCAAACCCTGGATTGACAACACCAAAATATTCATTTTAACTATACAGACCTTGTCAATAGTAGGAAATAGGCATGATCTATGACTTCTCAGCAGCTACTGTTTCTTTATTATACAGCAAATTCCTCTTACTAGAAACAGCATCACAATAAAATCTATGCATAATGAAATTCTTTTCACACGCTATACCCTGTTTCAAATAGTAGTCGATAAAATGAAATGATGGTATCAATTCCTTATTATCGTCATTCAAATGGATGGTTTATAAAATGCTAATCTGCATGCAGTGCTGTTGGCAGGACCTGTGCATGCAAATTTACATCAGGTTTAGTTCTGACACATGACCTTAATTTAAGACGTTTACAAGATCAAGGGGTCATTAGAGTCCAGACAAGTCGCTCTGCATGGTGTGCTTGTAATCCTGGGTGAGTGGTGGAGGGAGGGTCGTTGGGGTGAGCGACAGAGAAAACAAAGCAAAAAAGTCATGAATAGCCCCCAAACTCTGACTACTAAATCATGACATTTTAAATCAAAACAGGGTAAACTTAAAATAGAATTAAATACAGAAAAGGCCCCACTTCCAGCTTATCTTCCCTCTGTCTGTCCTTCAACTGGCCTCTCGTAGTCAGCTTCCTTCAGACATAAAAACTGTAGGTTGCTGCTTGCTATGGGTTGAATTGTAACCCCCCACCCCCAAAATATGTTGAAGTCCTAGTCCTCAGTACCTCAAAATGTGACCTTATTTGGAAATGGGATCGTTGCAGATGTAATTAGTTAAGCTAAGGTCATGGGGGAGTAGGGTGGGTAATTAGTGATGTCCGTATAAGATTGGTGTCTTTATAACAGGAGGCGAGAGAGCCGACAGAGGGAGAGATTGCAGTGATGAGGCTGCAAACCAGGGACCGCCAAGGATTCACAGCCACCACCAGAAGCTGGGAAGAGGTAAGGGAGGATTCTACCCAGAGTCCCAGACGGAGCACGGCCCTGATGACACCTTGATGTCAGAAGTCCAGCCTCCAGAACCGTGAGGGTATAGGTTCCTGTTGTTTTAGCCAGTTTGTGGTACTTTGTTACAGCAGCCTTAGGAAATGAATACACTGTTATTAACTAGTCCTTCTGTTATGAAGAATAGTGGAGGTAAGTCTTTTCATTTCCACTTGATAAAAAATATAGAGAAATAGACTTAATGAGGAGTCTTGGCATGAAACACACAAACACGTTTGCAGGATTATTTAGGCCTATAGGATGAAGTAAAGTCACCAGAGAAGGGATATGGCTGCACTTGCTCTTCAGGAAGAGTAAAGGTAACACCAGTGGGGGCCCAGCTACGCGGCAAGGACATGCCAGGGCCAGGGTTGCATGCTTTGGGTGCCTTTTGGCATGAGTGCCTTTGTCCTCTTTTTCTATATATTTTGTCTAGATACTTTGCTTCTCAATGAACCCTCCTTCACCTTTGCTTCCATATCTCTTCTTTCACATTCTCTTGACGGCTACTTAAAATGGCGTCTTGTACTTCCAGTTGATCTAAAGCTTACCAAACGTGTGTGGGAATTGTTCAGGAACCTGAGCAGGAAAAGAAGCAGAGAAGGCTGTCCAAAGTGGTAGCAAGCTGACCTGCTGGGGGTGTGAGGGTGTGTGTGCTGGGTTGGGGATTGGAGGGGAGGGGCCAGAGGACAGGACAGGTTGTGGGCAAGGGCGGGTAGGGTGTTTCTTCCATTATGAAGGAAAGCAGCACAGTGAGGTAGCATCTTGCAACTGTGAATGATGAGTTCTGTTCAGCAAAACTCAACTTTTCACCAACAAAGAAGCCGAATCCAAAATCTTGGTACATTGCATAAGGCAGATGATACAACCAGTTGGATCACCAAGATTAGATCAACAGTTAACTGCCTAGGTCAAAACTAGTTCAACACTAATATTAGATTTCCTGTTTTGGAAGAAATAGTACTTACCTAGTATAATCCTGCCTTAATTTGCAAGCCATTCTATTTTTTTAAATGCCCTTTTATGGGGAACAATTACTTACAAAACGTGAAAACTGAAAGGTGTCGACTCTAAACTTCCATTTTTTTTTCCTCTGAATGATAACTACTAAATAGTAGTGAGAAGGAGTGATTAATTAAAACTGGACCTTTTTTTGAAGCCTTGTCCTTTTTTTAATGGGAAAATAAATTCTGTAACCAGCTTTTGTCAAAACTCATTGTTAGAAATTAATCTCACCTGGACCAAGTTGTAAATGCACTCGATAGAATTCTTCTTCACGTCTGGGTCTGGGCTGCTTAGCAGTCTGATGAGAGGCTCTAATCCACCCTGTTCAAATATTTGCACTTTGCTGGTATACTCTGCAGACATGTTTGCTAGGCAAAGACTAGCAAACTCATGGATAACTACTTCCTCTGTGTATCAAAAACAAATAACACAAGTATGTGAAGGCTTATTCAACCATTACGTTAAAGCACGCTGTGAAAACCAAAGCTCCACAGATCTTACCTTGGTTGGAGCCCATCTTGGTTTGGGAGAGTTTAATGACAATACAAAATTGGTGTTTCAAAAACTATTTTCAATCTGTACTTTAATCAGATGTGAAAGATAAACCATTCCCCATTTTTGAAATATTGATAGATGGAGGATGCAGAGTTACCTTCTGCGGCCAGCTGAGCAATCACAGAATTCATGACATCTAACTCCCTTAACAATTTTTTGACATCATCTACAAAAGAAGAAACAGAATATTAATGTTTATTAATTATAATAATAATGGCAATGTCTGTGGAATAGTTCCTTATGAGATAGGTTCTATGATTACCTAATTTTACAGATAAGGAAATTGAGGTTCACAATCACACAGCAAGTAAGAGGGGGGGACGGGTTTCACACCCAGGTCTGTCTGACCCCAGACAGACTCTAGCCCATGTTCCTTGATTGCTCAGCTGTACGACCTTCCAAAACACTAGAAAAGATAACCATAAATGCATGAAAGTGCCTAGAACACCGTCAGTAAAGTTGAGTTACTGTGCCCTACACTTGCTTATGATATAACAGTAATTCTTTTTGTTTGTTTTGTTTTGTTGGGAGGATATTTTTAAATTTAGATTTTAATAAAACTAGTATAAAATGCAAATAAGAATTATCCTCAGCCTTTTCCCATAAATACATCTTGTATATGCTCCATTTGCTTATCAGAAATGCCAAAAATGCTTAAAGATAAGTATATTATTTTTTTAAAGTTCACTTTTGTATTATTTATAGGAGCCTAATTAAAGCCAGACAATTATGCCCCTACTTCTTTTTTTTTTTTTTTTAAGTAGGATTTTTTTTTTTTTAATTTTATTTATTTATTTATTTTTATTTTTTGGCTGTGTTGGGTCTTCGCTTCTGTGCGAGGGCTTTCTCCAGTTGCGGCAAGCGGGGGCCACTCTTCATCGCGGTGCGCGAACCTCTCACTATCGCGGCCTCTCTTGTTGCGGAGCACAGGCTCCAGACGCGCAGGCTCAGTAGTTGTGGCTCACGGGCGTAGTTGCTCCGCGGCATGTGGGATCCTCCCAGACCAGGGCCCGAACCCGCGTCCCCTGCATTGGCAGGCAGATTCTCAACCACTGCCCCACCAGGGAAGCCCTATGCCCCTACTTCTTTCTTGCCATCCTTAACCCCCTTTTTCTGAGAAATAAGGCATAGCTGCTACTTCAGTTTTGCAGTTTCTCTTCTTGGTTGATTATCTCTTCTGTAAGCCAAAATTAGTCCTACCAGAAGTTTGGAAAAATTCACTTTGCAGCAGCTGAAGCAGATGGTCTCAGGAATTAACCACTGGATACGTTTGCCTTTTCTTGGACACCTTTTCCTGTGGGATTCAGGGATATGGCTGTTCCTCAACCTGTCAAAACTTCTTTCTTTCTGTTCTGTTCAGAATGGCTCAAAGAGGGCTAGCGAACTTACAGCTAGCTATATATGCACATGGATAGGCTTTCAGCACAAAAGAATAATTGAGTTTTGGGGAAGTGTAGGACTTCATTTTACAGTCGAAACTCCTCTGAAAAACACATTACCTCCACAGGTCAAGAAATAATAGCCATGGCATAACAGTCAGATCCTTCCAAGTGTCCTGGTAAACTAGACAGAGGTGCCCCCTCTGGAAAAGCATGCTGTCATTCTCTTCTCACTCTTATGAGTCCAGTCTGTGTTGTCTGCAATGATTTTTTGGAAGGCTGTACCAAAGTCCCCTATTTTTACATGCTTGAAGAAAAGCATTTCTGGGCTTTTAGATCTCCAAGTACATTCTCCGTTTAGTATACAAAATAATCTTCCACCTACTTCAAAGTTTCTGCTACAACGCTGACCATGAGGTCAGGAAGATTCAGGCCCTGTGTACTCTCTGCTCCTTGTGTTTCTTTGCAGGAAGCATCTGCTCCCACAGGGAGAGGCCCCCTTGCTGCATCTATATGTGCCACCACCCCTTGGTGTGCCCAAACAAGTTAAAAGTTTTCATCAGAGGATTCTCTGGGCCACGAAATTCACTTCTACATATGAATTTAGCCCAGGTCTGTTCAACAACATATCTAGTAGGTTTGTCCACTACACCACTTTCTTAAGGCTCAATGGATCATTCAGATTCAATGGCAGTTCTTGTAAATTGGTGGCATAGCTGATTAATTTGTTATTCAACTATTTGACACCAGATTGTTCAAATAAGCCTTCTGTTCTTGAGGTTAAATCAGCAGAAATAATGGATAAGCTGCTACTTCTGTCACTTTAAATATAATATTTGTCTCTGTCCCCTTCTTTCTCAGCAGAGAACCCTCTCAGATATGGCAACTTGGACCTGTGGTTGGGCCACATGAACACATTCTAGGCAAGCAGTGTGACATCTACAATTCTAGCTTGTTTCAGAACTGCCAGCACCTTCCTTCCCAGAGTATCTTCATGACATCTGTTGTTTTTTTTTTTTTTAAGTCATCAATTTTATACACATCAGTGTATACATCTCAATCCCAATCGCCCAATTCATCACACCACCACCCCCACCCACCCGCCACTTTCCCCGCTTGGTGTCCATATGTTTGTTCTCTACATCTGTGTCTCAAATTCTGCCCTGCAAACAGGTTCCTCTGTATCATTTTTCTAGTTTCCACATATATGCATTAATATATGATATTTGTTTATCTCTTTCTGACTTAACTTCAATCTGTATGACAGTGTCTAGATCCATCCACATTTCAACAAATGACCCAATTTCATTCCTTTTTATGGCTGAGTAATATTCCATTGTGTATATGTACCACATCTTCTTTGTGCATTCGTCTGTTGATGGGCATAGGTTGCTTCCATGACCTGGCTATTGTAAATAGTGCTGCAATGAACATAGGGGTGCATGTGTCATTTTGAATTATGATTTTCTCTGGGTATATGCCCAGTAGTGGGATTGCTGGATCATATGGTAATTCTATTTTTAGTTTTTTAAGGAACCTCCATACTGTTCTCCATAGTGGCTGCATCAATTTACATTCCTGCCAACAGTGCAAGAGGGTTCCCTTTTCTCCACACCCTCTCCAGCATTTGTTGTTTGTAGATTTTCTGATGATGCCCATTCTAACTGGTGTGAGGTGATACCTCATTGTAGTTTTGATTTGCATTTCTCTAATAATTAGTGATGTTGAGCAGCTTTTCATGTGCTTCTTGGCCATGTGTATGTCTTCTTTGGAGAAATGTCTATTTAGGTCTTCTGCCCATTTTTGGATTGGGTTGTTTGTTTCTTTAATATTGAGCTGCATGAGCTGTTTATATATTTTGGAGATTAATCCTTTGTCCATTGATTCGTTTGCAAATATTTTCTCCCATCCTGAGGGTTGTCTTTTGGTCTTGTTTATGGTTTCCTTTGCTGTGCAAAAGCTTTGAAGTTTCATTAGGTCCCATTTGTTTATTTTTGTTTTTATTTCCATTACTGTAGGAGGTGGATCAAAAAAGATCTTGCTGTGATTTATGTCAAAGAGTGTTCTTCCTATGTTTGCCTCTAAGAGTTTTATAGTGTCCAGTCTTACATTTAGGTCTCGAATCCATTTTGAGTTTATTTTTGTGTATGGTGTTAGGGAGTGTTCTAATTTCATTCTTTTACATGTAGCTGTCCAGTTTTCCCAGCACCACTTACTGAAGAGACTGTCTTTTCTCCATTGTATATCCTTGCCTCCTTTGTTGTAGATTAGTTGACCATAGGTGCGTGGGTTTATCTCTGGGCTTTCTATCTTGTTCCATTGATCTATATTTCTGTTTTTGTGCCAGTACCATAATGTCTTGATTACTGTAGCTTTGTAGTATAGTCTGAAGTCAGGGAGTCTGATTCCTCCAGCTCCATTTTTTTCCCTCAAGACTTCTTTGGCTATTCGGGGTCTTTTTAAGATTTTTTTATCTGTAATTTTCTTTTTTTGTAGTATCTTTGTCTGGTTTTGGTATCAGGGTGCTGGTGGCCTCATAGAATGAGTTTGGGAGTGTTCCTTCCTCTGCAATTTTTTGGAAGAGTTTGAGAAGGATGGATGCTAGCTCGTCTCTAAATGTTTGATAGAATTCACCTGTGAAGCCATCTGGTCCTGGACTTTTGTTTGTTGGAAGATTTTTAATCACAGTTTCATTTTCATTACTTGTGATTGGTCTGTTCATATTTTCTGTTTCTTCCTGGTTCACTCTTGGAAGGTTATACCTTTCTAAGAATTTGTCCATTTCTTCCAGGGTGTCCATTTTATTGGCATAGAGTTGCTTGTAGTAGTCTCTTAAAATGCTTTGTATTTCTGCAGTGTCTGTTGTAACTTCTCCTTTTTCATTTCTAATTTTATTGATTTGAGTCCTCTCTCTCTTTTTCTTGATGAGTCTGGCTAATGGTTTATCAATTTTGTTTATCTTCTCAAAGAACCAGCTTTTAGTTTTATTGATATTTGCTATTGTTTTCTTTGTTTCTATTTCATTTATTTCTGCTCTGATCTTTATGATTTCTTTCCTTCTGCCAACTTTGGGTTTTGTTTGTTCTTCTTTCTCTAGTTCCTTCAGGTGTAAGGTTAGATTGTTTATTAGAGATTTTTTTTTGTTTCTTGAGGTAGGCTTGTATAGCTATAAACTTCCCTCTTAGAACTGCTTTTGCTGCATCCCATAGGTTTTGGATCATCGTGTTTTCATTGTCATTTGTCTCTAGGTATTTTTTGATTTCCTCTTTGATTTCTTCAGTGATCTCTTGGTTATTTAGTAACGTATTGTTTAGCCTCTATGTGTTTGTGTTTTTTACGTTATTTTCCCTGTAATTCATTTCTAACCTCATAGCGTTGTGGTCAGAAAAGATGTTTGATATGATTTCAATTTTCTTAAATTTACTGAGGCTTGATTTGTGACCCGAGATGTGATCTATCCTGGAGAATGTTCCATGCGCACTTGAGAAGAAAGTGTAATCTGCTGTTTTTGGATGAAATGTCCTATAAATATCAATTAAATCTATCTGGTCTATTGTGTCATTTAAAGCTTCTGTTTTCTTATTTATTTTCATTTTGGATGATCTGTCCATTGGTGTAAGTGAGGTGTTGAAGTCCTCCAGTATTACTGTGTTACTGTCGATTTCCTCTTTTATAGCTGTTAGCAGTTGCCTTATGTATTGAGGTGCTCCTATGTTGGGTGCATATATATTTATAATTGTTATATCTTCTCCTTGGATTGATCCCTTGATCATTATGTAGTGTCCTTCCTTGTCTCCTGTAACATTCTTTATTTTAAAGTCTATTTTATCTGATATGAGTATGGCTACTCCAGCTTTCTTTTTATTTCCGTTTGCATGGAATATCTTTTTCCATCCCCCCACTTTCAATCTGTATGTGTCCCTAGGTCTGAAGTGGGTCTCTTGTAGACAGCATATATATGGGTCTTGTTTTTGTATCCATTCAGCAAGCCTGTGTCTTTTGGTTGGAGCATTTAATCCATTCACGTTTAAGGTAATTATCAATATGTATGTTCCTATTACCATTTTCCTAATCGTTTTGGGTTTGGTTTTGTAGGTCCTTTTCTTCTCTTCTGTTTCCCACTTAGAGAAGTTCCTTTAGCATTTGTTGTAGAGCTGGTTTGGTGTTGCTGAATTCTCTTAGCTTTTGCTTGTCTGTAAAGCTTTTGATTTCTCCATCGAATCTGAATGAGATCCTTGCCGGGTAGAGTAATCTTGGTTGCAGGTTCTTCCCTTTCATCACTTTAAGTATATCATGCCACTACCTTCTGGCTTGTAGAGTTTCTGCTGAGAAATCAGCTGTTAACCTTATGGGAGTTCCCTTGTATGTTATTTGTCATTTTTCCCTTGCTGCTTTCAATAATCTTTCTTTGTCTTTAATTTTTGCCAATTTGATTACTATGTGTCTCGGCATGTTTCTCCTTGGGTTTATCCTGTATGGGACTCGCTGCGCTTCCTGGACTTGGGTGGCTATTTCCTTTCCCATGTTAGGGAAGTTTTCGACTATAATGTCTTCAAATATTTTCTCTGGTCCTTTCTCTTTCTCTTCTACTTCTGGGACCCCTACAATGCAAATGTTGTTGCATTTAATGTTGTCCCAGAGGTCTCTTAGGCTGTCTTCATTTCTTTTCATTCTTTTTTCTTTATTCTGTTCCGCAGCAGTGAATTCCACCATTCTGTTTTCCAGGTCACTTATCCGTTCTTCTGCCTCAGTTATTCTGCTATTGATTCCTTCTAGTGTAGTTTTCATTTCAGTTATTGTATTATTCATCTCTGTTTGTTTGTTCTTTAATTCTTCTAGGTCTTTGTTAAACATTTCTTGCATCTTCTCAATCTTTGCCTCCATTCTTTTTCCGAGGTCCTGGATCATCTTCACTATCATTATTCTGAATTCTTTTTCTGGAAGGTTGCCTATCTCCCCTTCATTTAGTTGTTTTTCTGGGGTTTTATCTTGTTCCTTCATCTGGTACATAGCCCTCTGCCTTTTCATCTTGTCTATCTTTCTGAGAATGTGGTTTTTGTTCCACAGCCTGCAGGATTGTAGTTCCCATGCCATCTGTTTTAACTGCATCCTTTTCTTAAAAACATTATTTTATTGAAGTATAGTTGACTTACAATGTTATGTTAATTTCTGCTGCACAGCAAAGTGATTCAGTTACACATATATATACTTATTTTTTTCCATTATGGTTTATTACAAGATATTGAATACAGTTCCCTGTGCTGTACAGTAGGACCTTGTTGTTTAGCCATTCTATACATAATAGTCTGCGTCTGCTAATCCGAAACTCTCAATCCATCCCTCTCCCACCCCCTTCCCCCCTTGGCAACCACAAGTCTGTTCTCTATGTCTGGGAGTCTGTTTCTCTTTCGTAGATAAGTTCATTTGTGTCATATTTTAGATTCCACATGTAAGTGGAGTCATATGATATTTGTCTTTCTCTTTCTGAATTACTTCCCTTAGTATGATAATCTCTAAGACTCCACACAAAAAACTACTAGAACTAAGCGATAAGTGAATTCAACAAGGTAGCAGGATACAAGATTAACATACAGAAATTGGTTGCATTTGTTTACATGAACAATGAAATATCAGAAAGAGAATGTAAAAAAAAAAACAATCCATTTTAAAATCGAATCCAAAAAATAAAGTACTTAGGAATAAACTTGACCAAGGAGGTGAAAGACTTATATGCTGAGAACTCTAAAACATTAATAAAAGAAACCGAAGATGATTCAAAGAAATGGAGGGACTTCCCTGGTGGCTCAGTGGTTAAGAATCCTCCTGCCAATGCAGGGGACTCGGGTTCGATCCTTGCTCCGGAAAGATCCCACGTGCCATGGAGCAGCTAAGCCCGTGTGCCACAACTATTGAGCCTGCATGCCACAACTACTGAAGCCCATGCTCCTAGAGCCCGTGCTCCACAACAAGAGAAGCCACTGCAACGAGAAAAGTCTGCGCACCACAACAAAGAGTAGCCCCTGCTCGCTGCAACTAGAGAGAAAGCCTGCGTGCAGCAACGATGACCCCCAAAAATAAATAAAATAAAGTAAATAAATTTAAAAAAAAAATGGAAAGATATCCCATGCTCTTGGATTAATTCTTATTCACAATTTTTTTGTTGCATAATATTGACCACCTAATTTACTCTTGATCTTGTATACTCTTTTTACATCAACCTTTTCCTAAGATGGCAAGCTCTTCATATTGCCTTAAATCAGGCATCTCCAACCCCCGGGCCACAGAATGGTACCGATCCGTGGCCTGTTAGGAACCGGGCTGCACAGCAGGAGGTGAGTGGGGGGCGAGCAAAACTTCATCTGTATTTACAGCCGCTCCCCATCATTCGCATTACCACCTGAGCTCTGCCTCCTGACAGCATTATGGTGAGTTGTATAATTATTTCATTATATATTACAACGTAATAATAATAGAAATAAAGTACACAGTAAACGTAATGCTCTTGAATCATCCCAAAACCATCCCCTGCCCTCCCCCCGACCCCAGTCGTGGAAAAATTGTCTTCCACGAAACTGGTCCCTGGTGCCAAAAAGGTTGGGGACCGCTGCCTTAAGTAATGTAACATCTGGGCTTCCAAGGCTACTTCTCCTCACGAGGATCCTAATGAACTCTCTCTTTAGCTGAACTCTCTCTCTTCATTAAATGAGTCTCTGTGATATGGCCTCATTGAACTAAATACAAACTGGAAGGTGAAAGAAGATAGCAGCTCCCGTTTGATAAAAAGGTTTAACAAAGTAATTTAAATTCCTATCTTGAATGACCCAGGCATAGCACAAGCACATAGCTCAATCACTCTAGCAAAAAAAGAAAAAAATAATTTATTTGCAACTGCAAAAGGGAAGGATGGTTCTCATAGCAATCCTTTAGCACCTGGAATGTTGGAACATCCTGTTGGTTCATCCACTACGAGCATAGTGGTGGAAAACGATATGAAAATACAAATTTCTGAAGAAGCATCAGTTATTTTAAGACTGCCCAAAGATGATGATTTAACCATGCAGCTTCAGAGGTGCATTTATTTACATATTAGTCTGGAAACATGACTTTGCATTTAGGTCAAATGACTTGTTGCTCATTTTTTATTCCAAGTTTCCTTGGACATGTATGAAAAGTGAAGCACCAGCTATTGTGTTGGCTCTCTTACCAAAAAAGGAGCTCCACAAGCAGTTGAGGATGCCATGTGTTTTATCCATGTCATCAGATAGTTCAAATAGAAAATCAGGTAAGTTAATCCCAATAATGGTTTGATTTTTTTTCACCCACTTCACAGAATCAAAAGAAGTTTGATAAGTTCATGCAGTATACTTGAGACCCAAGCACTCAGTGGAGACCTTGAAGACAGCAAAGCTCTTTCCATGGTTAAGCTTTGCAGTTGCAGACTGCACTGGTTCTAGCGCTGGTTACAGCCCAGCCAGCCAGCTTACAGATTGTGGTTTGACAGGTCTAAGGGAGCCATCTCATTTAGCACCCAAATGTAACAGTATTCTTAACATCTGGGGGCCACAGATTCCTTTAGAAACTCATGAAATTCAACTTAAAAACCTACTCAGAAAAATTTGCAAACTAATTGTAGGGTTTCACAGATGATAAACTCGTATATATTAGAAGATGAAAATACAAAATAAAATGAATAATAGAAATTAAGAACATAAAAAAGGGAAAAAATCATAGAGACCTGGATATTACATTGAAAATATAAATGTAAACAGGAAATTATAACTCTCCTTTCTAAATCATTTAGAAGGAGAATCTGACTTAGCATGGACGCTAATGTTAAGGATCGTAAAAGATTTAGTGAATAGAAGGTCTACTGAACTATGAGTCAGAGAGTAAAGTTGTAATTTAGCTCTCATCTCAGTTCTGCTACTAGCCACCTGCATGACTTTGGGCAAGGAACCCAGTCCTTCAAGGGATCTTTCTTGTGTTTAAAATAAGGAGTTGGACTTCCCTGGTGGTGCAGTGGTTAAGAATCCACCTGCCCATGCTGGGGACCCGGTTCGAGCCCTGGTCTGGGAAGATCCCACATGCTGTGGAGCAAATAAGCCCGTGCGCCACAACTACTGAGCCTGCGCTCTAGAGCCTGCGAGCCACAACTACTGAGCCTGCATGCCACAACTACTGAAGCCTGTGCGCCTAGAGCCCATGCTCTGCAAGAAGAGAAGCCACCACAATGAGAAGCTCGCGCACCACAACAAAGAGTAGTCCCCGCTCGCCACAACTAGAGAAAGCCTGCGTGCAGCAACCAAGACCCAACGCAGCCAAAAATAAATAAATACATAAATAAATAAATAATTTAAAATAAATAAAATAAGGAGTTGCACGTGGGGTGTTACCAAGCACCTTTGGTTTTCAAACTCTGTGGTATGTACGCAGAATAAAACGGAAGAAATTTAAATATTTTCCCTGTTTTGGTTATACATAATTCTATATGGCACATTCAATATGGCAGAATTAGTCTGCAGACAACCCCAGAGACAGATTTATGAAGGCCCCACAATACAAATGATTACTACTTTAACTTCTCTGTGCCTCAGTCACCTCATATGTAAAGGAAATAATAGCACCAACCTCATTAAGCGATTTAATATATAAATACTATGTACGACAGTGCCTGGCACATTGTAAATACTTTGTAAGTGTTGACTAGTGTTATTGTAATCTACGTTGGTGGAATATCCACTGCCCGCTGACTGTCCTCATCCTGCTGTCATTCCCGGAGATACTCCCAGAGCCCCCGCCTTGCAGCACAGCCACCGCTAGTCCTGGAGTTTCCACCAGAAACCCTTCCACTAACTACAGAGTGCCCCCACCAACCCCATAACCCTGCAGGTGCTGTTCACGTGGTCTCTGCAGCTGAGGTTGTGATGGCACAGATGCCAGAGAAGGCTCTCCTTCCCCTCCCTTCCCCCTTCCTCCACTCATAACTGTCTCTGAAGACACCAAGGCCACAGTCCCTGCTGGACACCATGGAATGAGGGGCCCCCACTGCATCACAGAGGGTCTAGGGTATGTGAGCTGGGACAGTGCAGGAAGCTGGAGGAGGAATCTGTGCTTGTGTGCTTGCTGAGACAATGGTAAAAAGGAGAAGGTAGGATGATTTTAGCCACGTGCCATGATAGAGACATGTTTATTCCTATCAGCCCGAGTTTCATGACAGAATTCAGTCTCCACCAAGAAAGTCATTTTTTATTATAAATAACAAGGCTTTTGTTGGCCAACTCGAAAATCTACCACCATAACATGAAAATGACTTACAAACAGAAAACACGTCCTGTTCACTAGTCAGGGGCTGCCTGTATTACATGGTTTTAGTCAAAGTGATATTCTAATAGAAGTGACAGCATATTTTAAGTAATACTGTTATTCTACCATATTAAATATGTGAAAATATTAAAGCAAGTAATAGGTCTGATTTAAGGAGTAAATACGTATCTAAATTTTTTTTTGGCAAAATATAGCTTGCAGCTTCAAAAAATAAGTGTATCAAAACTTTTTACTCTGGGCTTCAGTTACAATGAAATACACATGAAGTGTAACTTGTACAGGCAGACATTCAAATTACATTATCCTAACTCAAGAAAAAAACTATTTTAATTTTAAAAGACAATGATTGTTCTCCTAACTTGTAAGACTGGAACATACTACATCACCAACTCTGAGAGTTTTTCCATGGATATATGTGCACATATTTTTATATTTAAAAATATCACTTAAAATATGAAATCATACATTTGTTGCACATTACACTTATTTAACTTTTTTGTTAACATTAAAGTCAGCTTAAATAAAATTAAAGTGAGTCCCTTAAGGTTAAATTTAAAAGTATAATGCATCATGTGAGATTATTTAATTAGTTTTAAAAGCGGATACTTACTATTAGAAGCCAGAATTCCAAATATCATAGTAGCGTTTCTTCTCACAATTTTGTCTTCGTGGTTGAGCAGCTTAGTTAACGGTTCCACAGCTCCAAGTTCAAGGAGGGTTGCTTTATTTTCTTCACCTGACATCACAGGTAAAATAAAATCAGACATGGATAGCAATCTCATCAAAATTCTTCTTTGTGTAATTCCAAGTTCTTATTTGCCATTTGTCTTTCACATTCCTCTGTTTCCACACGTATTTCTTTCAGAATAAACCTTAGAGCTCAGGTATCCTGGACTTGCTACTCTCCCTTCCCTGGATGTTTACAAAGCTGGCTTCTTCATTTGGTTCTTAGCTCACACCGAACCTCCTGAGGAGTCTCTTCTGACCACCCTACCTAATGTCATCACTACATCTCAGTCTTTCTGATCTCTTTATCCTGCTTTATTTCCTTCATACCACTTAACGATCTCCGTGCATTGTTCGCTTACATCCCTGTTACTTAACTTTCCATGAAGACAGATACCCTTTCTGTTCTATTCTCTCATAACCTCGTGCCTAACACAGTGCCAGGCATGTAATGGGCACTCAATAATACTTACTTGCATAATTAATTATAAAAATTAACACACAGAGTCCCCACTTCAAATTCAAGTGAGTTGGAGTTTAGGGTGCTCGTTTTTCACCCAGTGGGTTTGCCTGCAGCCAGCATGGAGGCACACACACAAAGCGGAGCCACCGGGGTTACTGGGATTCCTTAACTGTGGCAAGAAGCCCCAGAACCAGAAGGTCAGTGAAGGCCAGCACCTGGCCTAACTGTAAAAGCAGTTTATCCCTACCCCAATAAGTGGGATATCATTCTTCAAAGTCTGGAATAATATTTAGGTCCTGATTAATTTCAGCTTCTCAATTTCACCAGCTATGAAAATGCATATTTCATTTTCAAAATTAATATGAGTAAAATAAAGTCTTTTAAACTATTCTGCCTCAGTTTTCTCATAAAATTAAAATATTTTATACTTGAAGTTATAGGTTCATTCTGATAACTCAGTTCTCTAAACACAGACTGTACCTTCCTATAGCCTGTGGAACTGCCCTGTATCTAAATGGTTAAATCTGTCACTTGATAAGAATCTGTTGAAATATGCATTGTTGACTATTACAAACGTCCTTCTCAAACCTTCCATAATATTTGCATTTTATTGGGGTTCTAAAAGTGAATTTCTTAGATGAAAATATTTTGTCAAATAAATTTTTTTTTTTTTTTTTTTGCTGTGCCACGCAGCATGTGGGATCTTAGTTCCCTGATCAGGGATGGAACCCTCGCCCCCTACATTGGAAGAATGGAGTCTTAACCACTGGACCGCCAGGGAAGTCCCAAATAAATTTTAATTTAAGGATAAATTTTAGGATACTTAAATAAATGGTGGCTTCATAGAATCAATAGAGAAATATTCCATCTTTTTCAATTTTCTAAAAGAGTTTGTGTATAACTGGTATTATTTCTTCCATAAGTGTATGGCAGAGTTCAGCAGTGAAAACATCTGGACCTAAAGTTTTCTTCGTGAGATTTTTAAATTACAGATTTCCATTTCTGTAATAGATAAGGGGCTATTCAGGCTATCTATTTTTCTTTAATGAGCTTTGAGAGTTTGTGTCTTAAAATGAATTTGCCCAATTTATCTAAGTTGTAGAATTTATTGGCATTAAATTGTTCATAACATTTAGATTATCCTTTTAATATCTATAGGAGCTGTAGTGATGCTATCATTCCTCATATCAATAATTTGTCTTCTCTCTTTTTATTTATCAACCTGGCTAGACATTTTCATTTCACTGCTTTTGTCCACTGTTTTTCTGTTTTCTGTTTCATTGATTTTTGCTCAGGTATATATTATATCCTTATTGCTAATGCCTGGGTTTAATTAGCTCTTGTTTTTCTATTTTCTTAAAGTGGAAGCTCAGGTCATTGATTTGAGAGACGTTCTTGTTTTCTAACAGGTGCAATAAATTTCTCTCTAAATACTCTTTTAGTAGCATCCTACAAATTTTTTTTTGTTCTGTTTTTGTTTTTGCCACACCATGTGGCATGTGGGATCTTAGTTCCCTGAGCAGGGATCGAACCTGCACCCCCTGCATTGGAAGAGCATTGTCTCAACCACTGGACCACCAGGGAAGTCCCCCTGCAAATTTTTATATGCTGTGTTCTCATTTTAATTTGGATTTTCCTTCTGATTTCTACTTTCACTCACAGGTTATTTATTTATTATTATTTTTTAAAATTTATTTATGTAATTTATTTATTTTTGGCTGTGTTGGGTCTTCGTTGCTGCACGCGGGCTTTCTCTAGCTGGGGTGAGCGGGGTTTACTCTTCATTGCAGTGCGCGGGCTTCTCATTGCGGTGGCTTCTCTTGTTGTGGAGCATGGGCTCTAGGCATGCGGGCTTCAGTAGTTGCGGCATGCGGGCTCAGTAGTTGTGGCGCACAGGCTTAGTTGCTCCACAGCATGTGGGATCTTCCTGGACCAGGGATCGAACCCATGTCCCCTGCATTGGCAGGCTGATTCTCAACCACTGCGCCACCAGGGAAGCTCCTACTCACGGGTTATTTAGAAGTGTGTTATTTGCTTTCTGACTATTTAGTGATTGTCCAGAGTTCTTTGTGTTATTGATTTTTAATTTAATTCTAATATGGAATAGCATATATTTTGTATGACTGGAATTCTTTTAAATTTATTAAGGCTTGTTTTATGGCCCAGAATATAATCCATTTTGATAAATGTACTGTATGCACTTGAAAAGAATGTATACTCTGCTGTTCTTGGAGTGTTCTATAAATATAAATTAGGTTAAATTAATTTATATTGCTGTTCAAATCTTCTATATCCTTACAGATTTACTGTCTACTGGTTCTTTCATTTATTGAGAGAAGAGTATCAAAATCCTCAGCTATAATTGTAGATGTCTATTTCTCCTTGCATTTCTAGCTTCATGTAATCTGAAAGTCTGATATTAAGTACATTAATTGTTTAGGATTTTTCGTAGCATCTTCATTAATTGACCCCTTTATTATTATTATAAAATGGCCATCTTTATCTCTGGTACCACTCTTTTTTTAGTCTATTTTTGTGATATTAATATAGCTACTTCAGCTTTCTTTTGATTAGTGCTAGCATAGGATATCCTTTTTCATCCTTTTACTTTCAAGTTATTTGTGTCATTATATTCTGCGTGCATTTCTTGAAGGCATCATGCAGTTTGGTCTTGCTTTTTTTCTAATAAAACACTCTCTCCCTGTTAATTGATGTATTCAGACCATTTACATTTAATTTGATTATTGATATGGTTAGGTTTAAATATACCATCTTGTTACTTATTTCTTATGTGTTTCATTGTTGTTTTTCTTTTCTTCATTTCTGCCTTCTTTGTATGAATTGAATTTTTTATGATTCCATTTTGTTCCTTTGTTGGCTTATTTGATATCATTGCTTTGTTATTTTTGTGGTTGCATTAGGATCTGTAGTATATGTCCTAGCACAGTCTTCTTTCAAGTGGTAGTATACTACTTCACATACAGTACACTTATAATAGTATACTTCCACTTTTCACCTTTCTACCTTGGTTCTGTTGTCATATAACTTACTTTTACATATGTTTCAGACTGCACAATATATGATTATTAGTTTTGTTTAAAATAACCAATTTGCCTTTTAAGTGATTTAAATATTAAGCAAAAAAAACCTTATATGTTACCATTTCTAGTGTTCTATATTTATTCTTTTGTGTAGATCCATATTTCCATCTGGTGCCATTTTCTTTCTGCCTGAAGGACCTAGTTAATATAATTAGTAGTGTGGTTTTGCTTGCAATGAACTATTTCAGCTTTTGAATGTTTGAAAAAGACTTTTTTTCACTTATGTTTTCGAAAGATATTTTTGAAGGGTGTAGAAATCTAGGTTGAAAGTTTTATTTTTGTTTTCCGGTACTTTTTTAATTTTTTTAACTTTTACTGTAATATAGTTGATTTACAATGTTGTGTTAGTTTCAGGTGCACAGAAAACTGATTCAGTTTAAAGATATTGCTCCACTGACTTCTTGCTTGCATCATTTGTGATAATAAATCTGTTGTCATCCTTATTTTTGTTCCTCTGAATGTAACATTTTTTTCCTCTGGATGCTTTTAAGATTTTCTCTTTATCAGTCTTTTCAAGAAATTTGATTATAATGTGCCTTGGTGTAGTTTTCTTCATATTCATTGTGCTTCAGTTTCTTTTAAGCTTCCTGTATCTGGGGGCTTAGAGTTTTCATCAAATTGGGGGAAATTTTAACAATTATTTTTTCAAATACTTATTCTGTTCCTCACTCCTTTATTCAGAGACTCAAGTTACACATACATTGGGTCAGTTTTGATTTACAAATTGATTTATATCCTCATTATGCATTGTATTTTCCTGCTTTTTGTCACACTTGGTAATTTTTTAACTGGGTGCCAGACATAGTGAATTTTACCTAGTTGGGCAATGGATATTGTTGTTACCTTGAAATTTGTTCTGGGACACAGTTATCTGGAGAAAGTTTGATCCTTTCGGGTTTGCTTTTAAAATATTTATTTGATAGTACTAGAACAGGGCTCAGTCTAGGCCTAATTATTTCTAACTATTGAGGCAAGACCCTTCTGTGTACTTGCACAGTTCTCCATGAATCTTGAGGTTTTGCAGTCTGGCTGATGCGAACAGGCACTACTTCTGACCCTGTGTGAGCGCTAGGCACTGTTACCTCTAAGCCTGTTGGGTGCTTTGTCTGACTTCAAGTAGTCCCCACACATATACATGTGGATCAAGCTGAACACTTGAGTGGGACCCTTTACAGAACTCCTGAGTTCTCTCTCTGTGCAACTCTTTCCTCTCTGTTACTCTTTCCTGAAAACTTGCTGCCTTCATCTTCCTGGATTTTCAGGTCTATCGTCTCAACTCAGAGAGTCCACCAGGCTCTGCACAGGTTACCCCTTCCTGGGCTATGGCCTGGAAACTCTCTGAAATCAATAAGCTGGGGCAATCAGAGGGCTAATTTCCTTTGTTTCCTGTTTCTCAATGGTCGCTGTCCTTCATGGCCTGACATTCAGTGTGTTGCCAACTCTTACTTCGTATATTTTTCTGTTTTCTTATTTGTTCTGGTAAGGAGGGTAAATCTGGCCCCTTACTTCATCTTGGCAAGAAGGCAAAGTCCCATCATTTAACTTAAGAAAATATTTCAGAAAATACTGCTAGTACTGAACATCGAACTTACAATATAAAAAGAGATGACATGCTATGACTCTGTGCTATAAAAGCATGATCCAATGTCTCCCTGAAATTTGACCCAGTATTCTACACAATCTACTCATGAACCATACCTTCCAGAACCACTCTGATTTTTATCAGAATTCCCAGTGAAGACTAGAGTGAGGTGATGGTGATGACTAGCTAGGTCAGTATTTTACCATTTGCTAATTGAATGATTTGTTGTTCTCTCATATAAGTCCCCCAAACAATGTTTTAAAGTACCATTTCTTTAAAATCAAATTGCTCCCATTTTAGTTTAAGAAGGTTTTGTTAAAAATACCAAGCTACACTAAACTCTTCAAATAATTTCAATGTTACATAGTATAATAAAAGTCTAATTTTATCACCACTTGGAATGAACTAAAATGTAACTGTCTCTTATGTTTGTAAATCCTCTATGAACAAGTCTTTCAATAGAATATAATTTGTAACATTTACAACATTTTAGTAAACTTTATATTTTACAACAGTTTTAGTTTTACAGAAAAATTTCAAAGATAATACAGATATTTCCCATGTGTCCCACACCCAGTTTCCCTGTTATTTTACATTTTACATTAGTAGGGACATTTGATGCAATTAATGAACCAGTAATGATATGTTATTACTAATGAAATTCCACAGTTTATTCAGATTTCCTTACTGTTAGTTTTTCTTTTTCTGTTCCAGCATCCTATCCAGGTCCCCCATGACATTTAGTCATTGTGTGTCCTTAGCTTCTGTTGGCTATGAGAGTTTCTCAGACTTTCCTTGTTTTTGATAGCTATGACAGTTTTGAGAGTACTGGTTAGGTAATTGGAGGATGTCCCTGAATTGGAATTTGTTTTATTTTTTAAAAAAATCATATTTAGACTGGGGCTATAGGTTTGGGGGAAAATAACATAGAAGTGCCATTTTCATTATGTCATGTCAAGGGCACTTATTATCAAATGAGTTATCTCTGTTGATGTTGATTTTGATCACCTGGCAGAGGTAGTGTTTGTCAGGTTTCTCTGCTACAAACTTACTCTTTTCCCCCTGTGTCCATCTTGCACTCTTTGGAAAGATGTCACTATGCACAGCCCCTAAAGAATAGGAAGTTGCATCCCACCTCCTCAAGGGCAGAGTATCTGCATAAATTGGGATTCTTCTGCATTGGAGATTGGTCTTTTCTCTCCCATTTATTTACTTATTCAATCGTTTATTTGTCTGTATAGACTTATGGATATTTATTTTCTTCTTTAATATAAATTATAGGGCTATAAATCTAATACTTTGTTTATTTTGTTGCTCAAATTATTCCAGCTTTGATCCTTAGGAGCTCTTTCAGCTCCTGTGACATTTACAGTTTTTTAAACTGCAATAAAGCCTTCAAAATGACTATTCTACCGATTGACTAAATTGCTCCTTAAGACTAGGTTAGGCACATAGGGAGATATATTACTTTCAGGTGATGCATTAAATGATATTCTGATTGTCTGAAAGAATTCATCAGACAGGAAGTAAGTTAAAGACTGGGGAGAAAAGTGCCCATTATGTAGCAAATATTTTTAAGAAACTAATGAACTAGAAAGATAAACTGAAAAAAATCCAAACCTTTTAAAGCAAATCTATAAATGGCCTCACATGCTTTAGCCAAAATTTCTTCTTCTGGAGAATTAAGCATTAACACCACGGTTGCTGCTTTTTTGCTTTCAATTGTTAATGGATCAAACTGAAATTCAAAGAGAAAAATATCAGAGCCACATGCGAGCTTTAAAAGCACATAAAACATGAGTGGTGTCTTGAAACTTAAAGAGAACATAATCTTACAAAAAGGATGTGGTCACTGCCCACAAAGTGCATTGTAAATTTTTTATTTAAAAACCATCACGGTTGTCAACGTTGGCGGCTTTGGAATTCCTGGAGTATGGAGGGAAGAGCAAAGTATTTTGGAATCCGGCAGGTGTAGTCTCTCATTTTAGCCATGGGGAATCAAACTAGTTACTTACGCTGTTAGAATTGCAGTTTCCTTCTCTGAATAATGGGTATAATAATACCTATTGCAAAGGATTAAGGAGCGGATTAGAGATCATGTATGTAAAGCACTTATTTAGCACATTGTCCGGCACATAATAGATGCTCATTAAATAACATTATGTTAGTATAATTCTTAGTCAATACACAAGAATCCTTGAGAACCTGTATGTATTAGATGCCCTGACAGTCTCAGTGATCAGTACTTGCTTTCTAACCACTACACCCTTTCTTGAAAAGCAGGAATTACATATGTGAAACAACTAAAAAGCAAAAGATAACAGCATATCACAAAATATAAAACTGGATAGGGCTTCCCTGGTGGCGCAGTGGTTGAGAATCTGCCTGCTAATGCAGGGGACACGGGTTCGAGCCCTGGTCTGGGAAGATCCCACATGCCACGGAGCAGCTGGGCCCGTGAGCCACAACTGCTGAGCCTGCGCGTCTGGAGCCTGTGCCCCGCAACGGGAGGGGCCGCGATAGTGAAAGGCCCGCGCACCGCGATGAAGAGCGGTCCCCGCACCGCGATGAAAGAGTGGCCCCCGCTTGCCGCAACTAGAGAAAGCCCTCGCACGAACCGAAGACCCAGCACAGCCAAAAATAAATAAATAAATAAATAAATAAAGTAGCTATAAAATTAAAAACAAAAAAAAACTGGATAAAATCTGGAACAGGGGAAAAGGTAATATAGTATAAAGAAAAAGTATAGGACTCTAAGAAGTCCTGTATCTTGCTGTGAGATCTTGAGAATTCATGTGGAGTTGAAATGAACAATAACAAATGCATGACCTCCCTGGGTTTTGTTTGGTCAAGGAGAAAACAAATTATTACACTATTTTTCTTCCATTTCCAGAGACCATGGAGGAGGAGGTTCTGCTTATGTTAAAGGAAAAAAATTTGAATTTCAAAGCTTTACCTGGTTCTTTGTGTTGGCCCTTTCTAAATGCATATCTTAATGTGTTTTGAGATATAGCAAAAATTGATGTTCAGTTTTGGGTAGAGGATGGAGAGATAGATTATTCTGAATAAGGAGATATAATTGTGTGAGGTTAAAAGAGTGAAAACAGAGAAGATGGCAGTAAGCAATGACCCGAAAGGACGTGGCTGGGATAAAAATACCTCTTGGAGGGAAAATGGCTGTTGGATTTTAGGACAGCATTATCTAACATCCAAATTGAAGCTGTTGTTTGTGCATGTCTAGCTCTGTAGTGGAAGCTGAAAGAGTTATCAAAGCCTCAAGCCTCTTAGATTCTTTTTGGGAGACAAATCTTCAGTAAAAGTCTGCCATATGCACCAGGCTTGCGGCACTTACGGGTTCCAGTGACATGAACCAGTGGGAAAAAATGGCCTCTAGCAGAGCCTAGAGCAATGGCTAGGATGCTGTCTGCAACACTGACCAGGAGAGCATAAGGGCCTGGAAATCCAGAGAAATTTTAAGGAAGAACTTCTAAAAGTGCCCGGTGATTGAGGCTTGAGAAACATCTTAGATAGGCATTAAGGGGTAGCCCCAGAATGCCAGAGCACTTGGAGTCATCACTAGCTCACTAACCACGTCTTTTTTAATCTGAAAAATTAGGGAGTTGGATTATGTCTCTCAGATCTCTTCCAGATATAAAATTCTAGGATTCTATGAAGTACAAAAACATATGACAGAGATGATAAATGTTGTGATGCGGAAGGGGGAGTTAATTTGAACTGGGATAAATGGAGAAAAGTCCGCGGTGGTGGTAGAATTTTAGATGCGATTTGAAGAATGGATACAATGGGGTAGGCTGAGATAAGGAGGAAGGATATTCAAATGGGGAAAATGACACCAGGAAGGTTTAAAATGGGAATGAATGCTGCATTTATGGTGTGTAAAATAGGAGTTTGACTGAATAGAAAATATGAAATAGGAAGCAGAAATATTACTGAAAAATAAGGAAAGATGAGGCCTCAGCAAGTGACCTAGACCTTCCCTTCACCAGCCCTCGAGGATAATCAACAAAGTTCAGAGGAAAGGATTGTGACTCTAGAAATTTATACCTTGCTAAGTTATCATTCATACGTGAAAAAGACATGTTCAGGCATTCACAAACTCAACAAGTATACCAACTGTACACGTAAACAAATTACTTGGCAAATACTTCAGCCAAGATTGGGGAGGACAAAATATAAACACAGTAGTGGTGGATCAATAAATTGATAAATTGATATTTAAACTGGATGATAATGATGGTCTGAATCACAGTGTAATTCTTAAGAAGGGATTTCTGAAGTAATGACATAATAAGAAAAAAAAGTTAATAATGATTTGGAATTAAAATTCTAGATTTTTTCAACAAAACTCAGGTAAAATTTCATTGATCTTATCATTACCTGAATTACATTATTTGTTAATTGACTGTTTGCCCCACTAGAATGTAAATTGCCTTGAGGCCTGATCTGTATGCCCAGGATGTAAAGGAATACTTGCATATGGTATGTACTCAATATTTGTCCAGTAAATGAATGACTTTCTTCAGACAAAAGATTATGTTATTTCTCTATCTTCACTACCTAGAACAACACCCAGTATATGGAAATCCTCAATAATGTCTATAAAGGAATCCTTATAATGTCTATAAAGGAATATATTAAAGTGCCTCTGGAAACTTCTTTTTTTATACATGTGGCCTTGAAGTGCCTTAACTGTTGTACTGTCTGTTGATGCCAGAAAAGAAGATTCCAAATCTGAGGTTCACGGAGCCATCAGTGGGCTCCAGGGACAGCTTGTCTCTCTGAAATTGTGTGCAGAACTTTTGGTGTGCATTCTACAGGGAGAGAGTCCACAGTCACCATCCTACCCTCGTAAGGCCCCCGACCCACCACCAAACCCTTGAGAATCAAAGCCTTAGATCACCTTTTCCACTTAAGTCAGTTTCCCTAGCATCCTGGCTGGTTACCTTTCCTTCCATTTTAGAACTTCCACTTCAGAGACCTCTGATATTTCAGTATTTTTAAAGCTGATTTTACGAGCACGTGAATGAGTAAACTATGTTGAAGCGTAGATTTGTCGTGATCTCCACAGAATGGCTACAATTCTCAAAGGAGCAGGGTAGGTGGAAATACATTTAAATATCTTTTAATGCTCCTTCAGTGGTTCAGAAAATGTTTCGGTATTTTGCCATATCTTCTGGTCATCCTTAAGAAAAAGGTGATGGGGGTACAAGAAGCTTAAGAGGAAGTTTGAGACCGTGAGAGTTACCACTGTAAGAGCTGTCAAAGGAGGAGAAATACCAGTGTTTGGCAGACAGTGGAGAAACTTGGCATGACATGTGTTTCTCCTACAGAGCCTACGGCATTATAGTAATTTTTCATTAAAAAGGGCGCCGAGAATAAAATGATAGCTATAAAAGAATGCCACATGACTAAATATATAATCCTGTGCTGTAATTACAGATTCCATTTGCTTTCCCATGAAGAACTCATAGTCAGTCACCAACAAGCTGGTTGTGAAATTATAATTTCGTGCTCTGTACTGAATAAATGATGAACCAAAATTATTTACAAAGAGAATGAAGGAAAGGGGAAGCATTTTGGCTAAGCTTTGAGTTTTAAACCCAGTCAATTAGAGAAGCCATATACGTGTAGAGATGCTTTTCTACCTCTGTTAAGGAAATAAGACTATTTAGGATAAGGCTGCCCAACAGAACTGCAACGATGAAATGTTCTGATCCTGCATCGTCCAATCTGGCGGCACAAGCCCACGTGGCTCCTGAGCACTTGAAGTGTAACTGTAACTGATGAGACTGAGGAACTGAATTCTTCATTTTATTTTTTGTTGTTGATTTTAATTAATACAATTTTAGTTATTTTAAATGTAAATAACCACATGTGGCCAGTGGCTACTGTATTAGACAGCACAAGTCTAAAAGAACATACAATTATAAAGCTGAACTCAGTGAAAAGAGATAAATCATGAGAGTTGAGTGATTTTTATGCTGCCGGTAAGTGCAAATAAAAGGCTTTTTTGATTTCTGTTGGAATGTGTTTACCAAGTCAGTGGTCTCCGATCACGAGGAGCCAATTGCACAGGAAAAGGGAGACAGATAAACAGAAGGAAGTAGACTGCACCACTCGAGCATGAACTTTTAGTACAGACTCTCTAGACATCACTTAAAATCTGCAAAAGGGTAAAGGTTAAAATGAAAACCGCTAAAATGGCCTTTCATTTGCTTTACAACCTGAATCAAAATAGCAAATCTTTAGAGCAAGGTGAGCAAGCCGATATTTATTTATACAGTTTTGTATATGTAGGTTATTTATACATACATCTGTGATGAGGGAGAAAGATAGGAAAATAAAGTCCCTAAGAGGCTTCATTCCTAGAAAAAAAGTCTATGGCAGTTTTGGCAGTCTATGACAGAGTTAGAGGTTGAGTTCTGAGGCTGATGAAAAGGGTCCAGAAAAACAAGACCCTGGGGACATCCCACTCGTCCAGGGAACTGGGTTTGGTTGTCCAGGTGAGGGAGCAGTTTCCACTATTGCCCGTTCCTCTGGTTCAACACCCACCATGCTTGGTTCCCTGTATGCACCTAACAGGAAGGCGTTGACCCATTAACATAAATGTTCAGTTGACTTGATACTTAACCACTAAGATTCCAAGGCCAAATCATAGTCTCTTGTGAGTTTAAATACTGTGGATTTACCCACTAAAGTTCAACTGCCTCTGAAACATAAGAGAATAAAATTTCTGTGCTCTTAAACTCGAAGACCTGACCATGAATCGTGATGGCTGTGCTCTAGGCCTCTGGGAACTTCAGTGGCCGGATGGGCTCTCACAGCTGATACCCCTGCCTCCTTGGACACTTCACGCAAACTTCAACAGTTTTGTACAATGATGGACAGCACCCTCAACTACATCATTAATAATTACATTTACTAAGTTCTTATCTAATGCCTGGCACTGTTCTAAGCATCTTTTACTTCTCTAACCTTGCCCCACTGCTGTGAGTGGGTATGCAGTGGACATGATTACATCCTCATTGGGGAATACCGAGGTTAGGAGATTTGCCCCAGATCACAGATGGTGGGTGATGAGGTGAGGATTCAGACTCTGACAGTATAACCCTGGAGCCCATACTCAGTAACCGAATATCATGCCTTATACCAAACATTGCCTACTAACGTTGTTTCTGTTAATAATTCTTTCGTGCAATCAGTCCACAGAAAAAGTCTGCCTTTTGTTAAAGCATCACAAACAACCTTTCAGACAGACTTGGAAATAATTTGGGAAAGCATAATATAGTTGTGTTGGTTATTCAAGCCATATCTTCCCCCCATTCAGGCATCTTTTTAGCTAGTGTCCTCCTTTATGAGAAGAAACGGAGAGCAATAAACCATAAATGCACATATCAGTGTATGCTTTGACAATGAGAATACTAACAAAAGCAAAGGGAGCATTTTGTTTTAACCTTATCACCAAACACTCTTTTTTTTTGTCCCCGTTAACTCTTTTTTTCTGTCCCCGTTACGCATTTTAACCAGTAGACGAAAGACTAATAAAAATAAAAATCTTTGGAAACAATGTTTTAGGAGATATATATGGCAAATTGCCATGACTTGACACAGAAAAGGTTATTTTCTCAAGCAGTTATATGTCCCTCTTTTAAATCTGGTTTTTATTTCTAATGTGTACAACAAACCTTTCACAGACTTTGAAGAGGTATACCTCGGAACAAATTCCAAGTTCAGATAGTTTAAACTGTGCTATAGTGTTTTGAAGTATTAGAATTTATAAGACAGAACAGCAGTTAGATACTTTAATACTACTCTATCAGCTTTATTAACATAAAATCAGAGTAGGGGAAGGTTGGAAGGATCCTCGGGATTGTCAGAGAGCAACGGTCACTGTTACACATGCCTTTGGCTGCCCTCAAGACTGCTGTGACCCAAGGAATCAAAAGCTAGATTTTTGTTAACTTGAGGATCGGAATTGTTTCTCAGTCCTTGATTGTGCTCCTCAAGGACTGGAGTACAGAGGACAACACCAGCAAGACATTATAAAGTTATGGAGCGTGTATTAGACAAATGTATCTATTGTTTAATAGTTCCTTAATTCTAATTTTAATCAGAAAGTGTTTGTCGTCAAGTACTGTGTGCATGACTCCACTTTCTGGTAGTAATAGGATGTCAATGATGCTATTCTGCAGCAAAAAGAAGGGTAATGCAAATAAGATGCAATGAAAAATTAAGAGAATTTAGAACATTTTAGGAGTATATCCAAAGGAGAGCAGCCAGACTGATGAACTGTATCAGGAGACCACAGTGACCTTCTCTGCAAAGCTTTCCTAGACCTGGACAGACAGGTCTTCTGTAGCCTCTGTTTCCAGCTGCATTGAAGGATCATACAGGAGTTATATAGGGATGTGTGTGTGTGTGTGTGTGTGTGTGTGTGTGTGTGTAGCAGAATCTAAAGGATTCACAAGACAACAGGTCTTATTTACTGAGTGTTTTCTATGTGCTAGGCACTGTGAACTTCATGTACTCTCATTGTAATCGATAGAACAACCAAAATGACTTGGACATGACAATTCTCATTGAAGAGATTAAAAAAAAAAGCTGAAATAACTTGGCCAAATTTGGCAACTTCACCAAAATAACAGTTTATGAGAGGCAGAGCTGGGACAGAGGTCATATTTGTAACCACAGTGTTCCAGTGTTGTCGGGAAGATTCCTGCACTAACCTCAGTTTCTTTCAAACAGTAAAATCCTGCGAGTCTTTTGACTATACACAATTTTTTCTCATTCACATTTTATTTGAAGACAACCACACCAAATGTCTGTTTCAAAATAAGTTTTTAAATTGAAAATTGAGGACATTTTCTATTTTTAACATAATCAGTAGTTCATAAACTTTAAAGAGAGACAATAAAACCCTGCTTTAATTTTTTATCATAGCTTTTTTTTTTGTAATTAGAATAGGTTCTGTATCTCCACTTTCTGTAGAACAACTACAGTTCAAGAATAGTAGTTTCTTATAAACTGATTAACTCAGTATCCCAGTAAGCATAGCAGAAACCAAAAATTGGTGAGTTTCCATTTTTTTCAGATGGGTTCTTTTTCTTTTTTTACATCTTTATTGGAGGATAATTGCTTTACAATGTTGTGTTAGTTTCTGCTGTACAAAAAGGTGAATCAGCTATATGTATACATATATTCCCATATCTCCTCCCTCTTGCGTCGCCCTCCCTCCCTCCCTATCCCACCCCTCTAGGTGGTCACAAAGCACCGAGCTCATCTCCCTGTGCTATGCAGCAGCTTCCCACTAGCTATCTATTTTACATCTGGTAGTGTATATATGTCAGTGCTACTCTCTCACTTCGTCCCAGCTTCCCCTTCCCCCCCATGTCCTCAAGTCTGTTCTCTACGTCTGCATCTTTATTCCTGCCCTGCCACCAGGTTCATCAGTGCCATTTTTTTAGATTCCATATATATGCATTAGCATACGGTATTTGTTATTCTCTTTCTGACTTACCTCACTCTGTATGACAGACTCTAGGTCCATCCACCTCACTACAAATAACTCAATTTATTTTCTCTTTATGTCATAGCTTTTTAATTCATATATTGTGATCATATTCCCATGCTATCAAATATTCAGTGACATCATTTTATCAAAATGGAATAATTTATTTAACTAAGTTTTTATTATAAAACATTTTTGTTACTTCTAATTGTTTACTTCTATAATCACTACCGCTATGGAAATAATTTTTTGTATGATCCATGCTTATTTACCATGACCACTTTAAATTATTTTACAACTTCTAAGATCACCTTGTCCCAAATGACCAACCTATTGGACATTGTTGAACCCTGCTTTTAAAAGGGAGAGACAAGGTTTTGTGTTGTGGGGAATGCATTATTCAAGCACTGGAAAGAGAAAAAGGTGATGAACACAGATTTTTCTCTCCATAGAATTGGAAAATACAGGACTTCCAATATCCAAATAGTCATCTTAAGACAACCTCACATACATACTTAATAGCTATAGCATAACTTCCAGTCATTTTTTAAAATTCATTTGGATAATTAACATTAATGAGAGACTGGCAAATGTAAATTTAAAGTATTTGAAAGAACAAACCAAAACTATTTGTTCATTAACTAGGCTTATAAACATGCCATCCACATACTGGAAAAGCTAATAATTACTCTCTAATTGTGCTAATCAGGTAATGACAATGTTGTAAATGTTTGTTTACATAATGTTAGATTTCTCTGACTAATCTTATCATTAGTCAGACTTTGGACTTCTGCCACCATGCACTCATGTATATAGTGGTACATGCCAAACTGTTTCAACAGTTTATTTTTAAAACTGGTTGTTAACATGCTGCTAGTATTCAAATCAGAAACTTACCACATCCTTGGGAGGGGGCTCTGGTTCCTTCTTTATCTTTTTACCCATCCTGGAAAAAGATGCCACAAATGGTTAAAATGTCATTTGTACATTGTATATGTACAAATCTCTCAGTTACCTGCATTCCTAGGAGGAGATGTACTTCGTCCTCTAAATTTTACCTAAAAAGAAACTGGGCAATACACGTAGAAATTATTGCACATATACAAATATGTTACCTACATCCCAAACGTCACAATTTTAAAGGAACTTATTGATAAGATTGTTGGGCATTAGTCCTGGCTTCCAGTTTGGAAAGAAGGAGAATACATTAATGACATAAATTTTACTTACATAACAGGTAATGGTTTACCATGCTTATAGCTCACTTGTGTAGGGCTTGGGAGACCAAATCTAAATTACTTTTGAGATCTGCAGGAATGTTCTGCCACAAAGGGAGGGATTTTTGTCTGCTTTCTTGCACTGATGTATCCCAAGCACCTAGAACAGTGTCTGGTACATACTGGGCATTTGACATTTATAAAAATCATTAACTCTGTTGTTCCTGGGGGTAATTATTTTCTGAATGATATCCAAGATCTACCAAGACCAAGTGAACATATGTGTCATTTTCCCAGATAAAAAAATGTTTTCTCTAATGTATTCCATAGCTCAATAAAAAAGTAATTGAGAATCTCAAAAGATGTATTCTAGGGAAATTGGGGTTACTAACTCCACCTGGGTACAGAGAACTTTCCAAGATGCTGGTGACTGTTAAAATAACCCTAGAAATCTTTCATGTTTTCTCCAATGAGAGTTTGTGGGGTTATGTTTGGTATTAGGGCAATCTCAGATGGTATATTCTAGTCTCAAGGGAATTACTATAGTCTCAAGAAAATTTTGGGAAGTAGGAAATCTTTGGAGAGAATCTACAATGTCAGGGTTAGTTCAGATGGCTTGCCAAGGGACAAAAGCAACTCCAAGAATTGATCACATAAGTTAAAAAGCCACATGTTCATAGAAACTCATAGTGACTTCTGAAAGACATCTATTCCAGGTCCCTAACTTCAAGTCACATAAATTTCAAGACCCTTGAGGGCCTGGGCAAGCTGATGCTGTGCACTACCTCATGCTATACCTAATATGTTAAAACATTAAAATACACCCACATCCCCTGTTAAATATAATTTTCATCATAAAAAAGATTTGAAATTTTGCATTTGAAATGACTCATCAGTTTGTACACCTGGAAGTTCTTGCAAAATAAGAAAATTGTTTTCAAATGTAATTTTAATATTAATAAAACACTTAATATTAATTTTTGAATTTTCTTTTCATATTTTAGACCAAATGCTTTTTTTCAGATCCCAAATATCTTTCTTTCACAGATACTTGAAAAGCACAGAGATCCTAGACTTTGTGCCTATAATGTTTCAGGCAGACACACAGACTATTCTGGACAGATGAAAATCTGACCTATGATTTCTCTAGGAAAAAGAGATTTCACAGCTCTTTATAACCAATTCCAAGATATAGCAGCCTTTGCTTTACAAAAGAATTCCTTATGAATAACATTCAAGAAGCAAGTAAATTACACCCGTAGAAAGTTACTTGAAGTCATCTGATTTTCACTCAGGAACTTATTTTTCCCATTTCAGGATAGTGGTTTTGAGTAATTGCATACTGAAAAATACAGAGGCTGGAATAGCCTAAACATACAGGATTACAGAGATGGAACTGGTCCTTGGCAATATGGTGAAGTAGGAAGCATTTCGTTTGTTTTTTTTATTACCATATTGGATATAACAGTTTAATAAGGGAGAAAATACACAGTTGACATAGTCCAGGGGCAGTGAACCCCAGAGATGACCCTAAGGTTTTTTTTTAATTTGTAAGTTAAACATTTCACTTAAAATCAACGTGATACAACTAAATTACCTTATTTTATTCTTTAAAGACTCTTTTCCCTTTAAAGCTACAGAGACGTCAAATTAAGAAAATAAATCTCTTTGACTTTTTGAAGCAAACTAAATTTGTTTTCCTTGACTGTTTTACCACCTGCCCATTGATTTTTTTTATTGTGCTAAAATATACATCACATAAAATTTACCATTTTAACCATTTTTAAGTGTATAATTCTGTGTCTACTGTTCACTTATAAAGGTATAACATTTCATTACAGAGAATTTGGAAAACAAGGAAGGGAATATGGAATTTTAAAAAATCACTCAGAAATAAGTTCAGGGAGATCAGCACTATTTGGATATAGCTCATGTTTTGTGTATTTTCTATAGTGATTTTACCATCTTACCTGGATTTCTATCTGCTATTCTCAACTTCCCTTCCTGGGACCATTTTCTTACTAAATTCTTAAACTAATGGACAAGTTCATGAAATCTCATTCTCCATTTATTGCTTCAATCATCATTAGTGGATCAGCATGTCATTTAAAATAATATTTTAAAATCCACCATCTAGCCAGTCCCCTGTTGTTGAGCATTTGTTTCCAGTTTTCTGGAATTATGGACAAGGTTGCAAATGAACATCCTTAGACAATAGAATTTTCATCTACATCTGCAACTCTTTCTTTAGGAGAAATCCCTAGTAGTAAAATAACTGGGTGAAAAGGTATGAACTTCACGGCATTGGACATGAAAACAAATCTGCTTTGAATATGCATCTTCTTGGTTACTGGAAAGGAGTCACATTTTTTCACGAATTTATTGATCTTTTTTGTGAATTTTCAGCCTATGCGATCTTAAACATTTTCTAACGAGATTTATTTTGAGGAGAAGGGCTAGAGCAATTGGGGACCCACTTTTTGAGTTGCTCAGAGTCAAGTAACGGAATCTTAGACCCTCAGATCCTCACTCTGGGCCTCAGTTTTGTCCCCTATTTGTTAGATAGGAGGCGGCCGGCACGCTTATGAAATCCACGGGAACCACAGCCTAACACTGCGGGCGTAAGGCAGGGACCCAGAGGTCCTTAGAAGGTGTTCCCTCAGTTGCCCCAGATGCCCCCCACACGCGGGGCACTATCTCCTTCCCCAAAGTTTGCTGGGGCCTCTACCCTGGGCCTCTCTTCAAACCGCAGGGGTAGAGGTGCAGCCGCCCTCCCGCCTTTACCTGCAGGGAGATCCCGCCGGGCAGCGGCTTCTCAGACCTGGCCAGCTGCACCGGCTGCAGCCAGCTTGCGTCTCTAGTCCACTGTTGTGCCTGGTTGCTAGGCGACAGCGGGCCGCGCCTGCGCAATCCGCGCCCGCGTGCGCCTCGGCCGTGGAAGCGCGCGCTCGGCTTCCCGAGGCGCCCCTTTCCCCTTCGCGAGTAGAGGTAGGTACCTGAGGAGCTGTGTGCGCCCAATGTTCCTGAGTCCCGGGCTTCGGGGCAGGATAGACACTGGGAATCCTCTCCTTCCAGTTGTTGAGGGCCAGCCCTAGTGACAAGTGTAAATCGGGAGACAGGGCCGCCTCAGCAGCTGGCCAGAGGACTGGCTATGGTTTCACATACTCTGAGGTGCGGGTGCGGATGCGTTCTTCCAGCGACAGGCCTCGGCCAGAGTCTCTGTGAGGTGACTTCCAAATCGCCACCTGCTGCCCGGACTCCGCCGAGCTGCCGACCTGCATTGCTGACTTTCCAGGCACGAGGGTGTCCAGTCTGTCCCCACAGAACGTATCATGTCCCTTCAGAACCTCCTCCTCTTACAGCTGTTTCCTCTTTCTGCCATTCCTCCCAATAGCCTGGAACTTCAGTTTCCCTTCTTCGCCCTCCACCCCCAACTCCAATCAGCACTTAAATCAATCCGCCCTCCACTTTTTGTCCCCTGTCTATTCCCTCTCTTAAATCTTTACTGTCACCCCAATCCAGGTCATCATTTTTTGCCTTCTAAGTGATGGTTTCGGTTTCTCTTTCCAGTGCTTTCTTGGTACCACAGATCAACCTTCCGGAAATTATTGCTCTAGTCATGTCACTCCCCTACTCAGACTTGAGCGGCTTCCTAAAATAAAGTCTAAGCTCGTTAGCCTGTTCTTCAAAGCCATCTGCCCCCCCCACCCCGTTCTATCTGTGCAGCCCACCCCTGTCCCAAACACAAGCCCCAGCCAAACTTACTGTTCCCCCAAATTTTTCCATGCTTTTCTCCTTTAGATTTGTGCTCACTCTGTTCCTTCATCATTTCATCTATTCAACAAATATTTATTAAGCATCTACCATTTGCGAGGTCATGGGCAACTTGCACAACTCCTGGAATATTCTTTCATTTCTGCATAATGAAGCCCAGCTCAAATGCCATCTTCATAAAATACTCTTTGATTGATCTTAGCAAAAAATCTCTCCCTCTCCTGAATTCCCCTCAGGCTTTTTGAACTCCATCTGCTACCTGTCTCCGTTGGCCTCCCAGTCCTAAGAGTGTTAGATGCTTCTTACCATTGCTTCTTTCCTATCCCTTTATGTCCTCTTCTTACCTTTTCAATTACCTGATAAACAACTTAATACATATTTAACAGTTCTTTATATTAGATTTTGTATGGTCAAATAACATGTGATTTCCGTCTCCTGATTGGACCTTGAATAATACACTCCTGTATCTTCAGCCTCTCTCTCTCTTCCCTTCAGTATATGAATACTGTGAAGTCTCTCATTTGCCTCATACAAAAAACAAAAAACAAAAAGCCTCCTTTGAACCTGTAGCTCCTTCTAGCTATCATTCTGTTTTTCTCTTTCTCTTCTTGACCATGAATTTCCCCCAAAGTAGCTTGCATTTGATACTTCCACATTTTTAACCTACATTCACTCTTCAAACCATAGTGATCTGGTTTGGTCCTACCACTACAACTACCCAAATCCATTGTCTGTTACTTAGACTTCATCTTTTTTGACATCGCTGCTGCAAATAACACTCTTGATGATACCTCATACTTGAAACACCTTCCTGGGTTTCCTTGATCCTCCTAGTTTCATAAGCATTATTTAAGGTCCTTTCTGTACAGCCTTAAATGTTGATATTTCCCAAGGATCTGTCCTTGGTTCTCTTGTTATATTATAGCTTTTTCAGGGTGATTTTACTTATTTTTGTGACTTCAAATGCCATATACATAGCTCCCCACCAGACTCCAGTACTATGCTATAGGCTCATATAGCCTTTTTTTTTTTAAATTGAAGTATAGTTGATTTACAATGTTGTGTTAGTTTCAGGTGTACAGCAAAGAGAGTCATATATATATATATATATATATATATATATATATATATATATATATACATACATATATGTATTCTTTTTCAGATTCTTTTCCCTTATAGGTTATTACAAAATATTGAGTATAATTCCCTGTGCAGTAGGTCCTTGTTGGTTACCTGTATTTTATGTCATGTATCCTTCTTTTTACGGAAAGCTCCACCTGGATGTCCACAGGTGTTTACCACCTAAACTCATTATTTTCCCAATATAAACATTTTTCTATTTATCAAGGGGTACCACCACCCACCTAGATACCCAAGCATGAAGTCTGACAGTCATTCTAAACTTATTCTCCCTCATATGCAGTTATTTGGATTCTCTTGAATTTATTCTCACTTTTCCATTCCCATAGCCTGGGTACAGAGTGTCACCATCCTTTGCTTGATTTCATCAAACAAGCCTTCTGACACGTCTCCCATCCTCTGACTTTCTCCTGGCTTCAGTCCATCTTCTCCAGGATGACCCAGGTAATCTTTGTAATTTGTCTCTCTCCTCGCTGGTCCCCAGTCACTCCACCACATACATGATGAGATGCAATAAGATTCCTAAATTTGCATTCAAGACCTTGTTCTGGCTGACTCCTCCCTACTGCAATAACTTCTCTAATCACTCAAAAAAAAAAAAAAATAGCAAACTGCTCATAATTCTTCAAGGACACCATGACATTTTATGCCCTTAACTCTCCTAATCAACCTGAAACCTGTCTGTCTTTCAAAATTTATTTTAGTCATGATTTCCTCCAGAAAGTCTTAATTCTCCAAACATAATAAACATTTCTCATTTTGTACCTTATACCTGCTCTATTTCTGCTATTTTCACATGATATTGTAATTCATTTGTTAATGTGTGTGTCTCCCCACCTTGGCTGTTTCTAAATATTCTTCAAATAACTCATATTTATTGAATACTTATTATGAGCCAGGCAATTATGAAGTGGTTAGAATGCAGCATTAAACCCCAACCATAACCCTGTAAGATACAAATGAAGTAATTGACATAAGGTCACTCTATCGATAAATGGCAGAGCCAGGAGTTGAGCTGAGGTCAGCTTGACTGTCAGTCATGTTCTGAGCCAATACATCATACCAGCCCATCCTGAAAATACAGTGTTATAACAAATTGTAAAGGGTTTTCATGAAATAATTAAAACTGCTGTTTTGATTCTGTTTTTCCCCACAGACTTAGTCTTTACTGCACATGTCTATTTTTTTGAGAGCCTATTTATACAGTTGGATGAGTTTTGGCAAATGTTTACAGTTGTGTGACCACTACCACAATTAAGATATAGAACATTTCCATCATCTCAATTTCCTTCATGCCCCTTTGAAGTCAGATCTCTCTCTCCATCCCACTTCCATGGGAACAACTGATCCGTTTTTTCTCCCTTTAATTTTGCATTTTTATGAACATCTTATATATGGAACCACACAATACACTACCTTTTCAGTCTGACTTCTTAAACTTCGCAAATACTTTCGAGATTTGTCCATGGTGCTGCATGTGTCAATAGCTTGTTTCTCTCTGTTGCTGAGTAGTGTTGCAGTCCATGGATGTACAACATCCATTCACTGGTTGATGGACATTTGGGTTCTTTGCAGTTTGGGACTGTTATAAATAAATCTGCTCTAAACAGTTATACACAGGTTTTTGTGTGAACATATGTTTCTCCTTCCTTGGGAAAATACCCAAGAGTGTAATTTCTGGATCTTATGCCATGTGTATGTTTGATGTTATGAGAACTTGCCAAACTGTTTTCCAGAGGAACTATACTATATTTGCATTCCCATCAGCAATGAGTCAGACATCCATTTGCTTTATATGCCCTACAACACTTGATATTGTCAGGCCTTTTAATTTTAGTCTTCCTATTGGGTATGTAGTGCTATCTCCTTCTGGTTTTAATTTGCATTTCCTTCATGACTAATCATGATGAGCTGATTCTCTGTGCTTGTTAACCATTTCTGCATCTTCTTTTGTGAAGCATCTGTTCAAATATTTTTCCTACTTTTAATTGGGCTGTTTGTCTTATTACTGAGTTGCAAGAATTTGCTATACATTCTGGACACAGGTCATTTATCATATATATAATTTGGAAATATTTTTGGACCTGGTTCATTACAGTGGAAAATGAAATTTAGAGACCATAATCTAAACACTAGCGTTGCTCATTGCTACTGAGTTGGTCATTCCTTCTAGGCCTTCTCAGAAGCCTGGTGAAGCTCTGAATTCAGCACACATTATAAACCAGATATCTACAGATCCAGACTATGGTTATAACAGATAAAATATCATTGTGTGGCAGTCATAGGCACTCTCTGGTTCTCTAGCCATGGCTTCTGCTGGGATCTTAAAACTGTCATTTTCTGTCTCAGAACGACTAAATATAATTAGAAGTAATTCACCCTCCCCACATCCCTTGTAGCCCTTCTGTCCACCACACTGTGCTATGGCAGTAGTCACTTATTCTGTCAGAACTCTTCAATAGGTACTTCTTTTTAGGAGACCACAAGTGACTCCCAATAAGCCATCCTCTCAAAGTAAGCAAATCTTCAGTTTTCAAATTCAATCAGGTCAAATAGCCAGTCCCAGATTTACATCTTTGAGCTTCTAAGATCAATAATCACTTCTCGTTTCAATTACTGTGTCATTTGAAGTCCCATTGCAGACAACAAAATCTATTCTAGTTAGCAGGGAATTAGAGATTTATAGCATTGTTGCAAAGGCTGGAGAAACAGGTTCTAGGCTGATATATCAGAGATGACTTTCAAAACAATACTGCAGAGCATAATTCACAATAACTATGAAGTGAAAACAACTTGTGTCCACTGACAGATGAATGGATAAAGAAAATGTGTATCTATGTACAATAGAAGATTATTCAGCCATAAAAAAGTAGGGACTCCTGCCATTTATGCCAACATGGATGGACTTTGAGGGCATTATGCTCAGTGAAATAAGTCAGACAGAGAAAGACAAATACAATATAATCTCATTTTATATGAGGAACCTAAAAGCATCGAACTCATAGAAACAGAATAGAATGATGTTGCCAGGGGCTGAGGGGTCTGGGAAAATGGGAAGATGTTGATCAAAAGGTATAAACTTTCAATTATAAGATGAATAAGTTCCAGGGATGTAAAGTATAGCATGGTGATTATAGTTAACAATACTGTATTGTATACTTGAAAGTTGCTATAAGAATGGAGTTTTAATAGTCTCATCATAACAACAACAACAACAAAATGTTAATTATATGAGGTGAAGGATATATCAACTAACCTTATTGTGGTAATCATTTTATAATACCTACATGTATCAAATCATCATAGTGTACACTTTAAACTTATACAATGTCTTATGTCAATTATATCTCAATAAAATTTGGGAAAAATACTGCAGAAGTGGCCAAACAAGAAAGCCAAGGAATCAGGAAGTTTAAGTCTCTTTCATGCAGAATAATGAGGATTTTCTCCAGTTAGCATTTACATTCTTCATTAATTCTTTTCCTCCTCAGCCTGTTTTTTGGTTGTTGCTGTCATGGAAAAGTTATCAAGTGAAGCAATAGTGCCTAACTAATCAGGCCAGCTCCACTCCACACAGCTTAGACCTTGAAGAGAGAAAGATTTAAACTTCTTAAAGCATCTGCAAGCTCAAAATAAAAAATGAAATTCTTTTATGAAAATAGTTATACCTTTACGAAATTAAGCTCAATATCATAGCTAAAGCCAAGTCACACACGCACAATTGCAGAATCGTTCAGTTTAACAGCCTCTGTGAAAATTGTCTATGTTTGGGACCAGCAAGGCACAGGCAAGGACAAGATGTCATTTTTGAATAGCACCATAAGTAGATGCATTTATGGCATGTGAGGTGCCATAAAGATAACACTAATCTAGAAGATAATTAAATCAAATGATTGATGAATCCATAGACATTATGAAGTGTGACAAGTTAATAGATCTAGTTACATAACCTGAAGAGTAATGCTTCAAAAAAGACATTATTTATTCTGCAAAGAGGCACCAAAGCAAAGACCTTAAGGTAAGATATTTAAAGAATATTTTGAAACAAATAAGATGTATTAGGAATACTGCTTAAATGTATGTATTGATGGTTTAATTGTAGGTTAAAGGGTTTACATCTATAGTTTGTTCCCAAAGTCCTATCAGTGAAAGAACTCAATGTTTTAATTACAAAGAAATGTTAGTGTAAAGATTTTCCACAGATCCATATTCTACGTTAAATGATAGTCTCAAAATGGTGAATCCAAGCCCCTGTATTCATACCTGTTTACAGCTTTATGCAAAAATTAAGATTAAAAAAACACTCTGCCAGTTCATACCAAAGAGGATGACCAATGAAAAATTTTCTCAAGAGTTTCTGAGCCAAAAGAAGAATTGAAATTTTGGCTGTAATTGTGGGTATAGATAATTCTTACTTTGAAAATTGGAAGGTTGGTTTATTGGCTTAAAAGATGTATGAACTAGGACTTCCCTGGTGGCGCAGTGGTTAAGAATCCGCCTGCCAATGCAGGGGACATGGGTTCGAGCCCTGGTCCGGGAAGATCCCACGTGCCGCAGAGCAAATGGGCCTGGGAGCCACAATTGCTGAGCCTGCGTGTCTGGAGCCTGTGCTCCACAACGGGAGAGGCCGCAATGGTGAGAGGCCCGCGCACCGCGATGAAGCAATGAAGAGTGGCCCCCGCTTGCCACAACTAGAGAAAGCCCTCGCAGAGAAACGAAGATCCAACACAGCCATAAATAAATAAATAAATAATTTAAAAACAAATGTATGAACTAGGACTTCCCTGGTGGCGCAGTGGTTAAGAATCCGCCTGCCAATGCAGGGGACACGGGTTCGAGCCCTGGTCTGGGAAGATCCCACGTGCCGCGGAGCAACTAAGCCCTTGTGCCACAACTACTGAGCCTGCACTCTAGAGCCCGTGAGCCACAACTACTGAGCCCGAGTGCCACAACTACTGAAGCTCGCGTGCTTAGAGCCCGTGCTCCACAACAAGAGAAGCCCCCACTCACCGCAACTAGAGAAAGCCCGCGTGGAGCAACGAAGACCCAACACAGCCAAAAATAAAAAATAAAATAAATTAATTAAAAAAAAAGTATGAACTAATATTTTGAGTGTGTTAATGAACATGGTCCAAGATTGGAAAGATCACAGGAAATATAATAATGTATACTGCCTTGAGAATTAGGACTTGGGCTTTCACTGCCAGGGTAGGTTTGATCCCTGGTCGGGGAAACTAAGCTGCATGGCCAAAACAAAAAAACAAAAACAACAACAACAACAAAAATCAGTGCCTTTAGGTATTATAACTGTCATGCTCCACCCACAAGTACTGTGGTTTTGGAAACAATTAAACCTCACAACACCATCAACTCTCCCATGTTAACGACTTGAGAGTCTTAGCATAACAAGCTTCATTTGATTCAATAGATATGTTCCAGAAAATATGTTTTTGAAAAGAATTTTTGCAATCTAATTATACTTTAAGAACATTGAGAGTTCACTATTTAGAGAAATCTGAGGGTGAATCATTTTATGTAAAAAAAGAAAAGAGCCCTTCAGTAAAAGAAAGCAATTATATATTATTTATCTACTTTATAAATCTAAATTCGCTTAAAGTGAAGGGGGTACCTCTGTATAAGATTAGGTAATTTATTGTAATATGTTCCTTTTAATGTATTCTTTGAATTCATTTCCATTCAAATTGAATTAGTCAGATGGTTGATTGTTGTAAATCAATTGAACTTCGTTAAAGATAAACAATAAAAATGTAAGACTTCTGTTTGTAACATTCAATTCAGTGTTAGCGATGTAAGGAAACCCATAAACAGTATGGTAACCCTTCACCTTTTCTAGAGCTTAAACAGATAGTTTGCCAACATGTACTGTAAATAGTTGCTATTTTCCTCCACTGTAGACTGCCACAAGGCAGTTTCTTCCACCACATTGTGTTATTTAAAAGTTATCTGCTTTTTTGGCTGCTGTTCAAGGGATTTCTTTGCCTGTAAATCCTCTTTATCTCATGCTACGGTTGAAGCGAAATCTTGGCACAATTTCAGTGCATTTGTCTTGTTGTACCAGGGGAGAAAAAAATGAAGGGCCCCAGAGACTGACACTGTTCTGCAAATGGTCATGAAACAGTGGGGAGCCCTGCTGGCCATTCAAAAGGGTAATACGACTAAGCTCCCACTGCTAAAAATAAGATCCCCTCACACTAAAGACAGCCACACCATAAAAAAGATCATTGAAAAGCCTGAAAGATAGAGTTACAAAGTAAACATTACTCATCATGTACTTGACTCCAGGCCTTTAAAATCAGCTTAACTTAGTGGACTGGTTCCATATGTAGTAGTCATTTAGTTCTTAGTCTAGGTTTTACATTCTTGGACTCTGAACTCAAGTTTCTATAATTTGCACTATGGAGATAATCTTCCTGTTTGTTACAGGTTAGAGGTTTAAGAGAAAAAATAGGATGCATCCCACTTACAGAAAGTCTGAGACAACTTATCCATTTGAGATAAACATCTCATTTTGTGAAGGATGCCCCAGAATGACTTCCCCACCACTGATCAGCCCTCTACACAGAATGTGTAACCTATGCTTGTGGATACAGAGTAGGAACTGCTGTCAGAGTAACCCCTGCACATGAAGACATTCCCCGAGTTGGCTTCTGGCATTTAGCTTGTTTTTAAAAAGAAGTTGAACAATTGTGTCTGTTTAAGGAAGGATCCCTTGAACTGAGAATAAGTGGGTTGATCTAAAATACAACCCAGATCAGACTCACCAGAATAAACTATATTGAATATAATGTGGTTTGAGGACTTCCCAAGAAAACCAGTGCATTAGTAGGAGAGGGTTCTCTGAGCTCTCGTCTTGGCCTGTTGTGGTGAGTTGTAAGGCAATACAATAGCACCTGGTACTATTGAGGCCAGGCTGCTGGGTCTGATCCCTCCTTGGCTTTCTTAACCAAATTGGGCCAGAGATTTTAGCTGGATCACGACTGATACATTATTACTGCTAGAAAAGGAGGTCTGAGCTCACGCTTTTCCAATGACAGTTGGTGACTATAACCTTGACCCAAGGAGGGTTCTTGAGCCTGAATTTGGAAGGCCCTCCTTATTCGAAAGGGTGGGCCACCCTGCATGGATCTGGTTCCAAAGCAGCATCATTTCAGGTATAGTAAGTTTAATTTCCACAGACTATTGGAGTTTTGTGTTTAATTTTGGGCAGAATCATCAGACTTTCATTTCAAAGTTGTTATATTTTCCATCACTTATTTTAAGAAATGCCAAGTAAAACAAGTTTAAAAAATAAATGGAGGACTTCTCTGGTGGCGTGGTGGTTAAGAATCCACCTGCCAATGCAGGGGCACGGGTTTGATCCCTGTTCCGGGAAGGTCCCACAGGTTGCAGAGCAACTAAGCCCATGCACCACAACTACTGAGCCTGTGCTCTAGAGCCCTTGCTCCGCAACAAGAGAAGCCACCGCAATGAGAAGCCTGTGCACCACAACAAAGAGTAACCCCGCTCGCTGCAACTAGAAAAGGCCCGCATGCAGGAACGAAGACCCAACACAGCCAAAAATAAAATAAATAAATTTATAAAATAAATAAATAAATAAATAAATAAATGGAAATACTTAAAATTATTAAAGTTTGATCCAAGTGCTTGTACAACAGAAAAAAATAAGCAAAAGAAGGTGCATAATAATCCACTGTAGTTATTATTTGAATAAGTAGAGGGGAAAGATCCCCACTGTTTGTATTTTTAAACTTATAATGGATAGATATATCTACCAGTAAAAAATCTTAATTATTAAATATTTAAAGAAACAATTTTTAGCTTCAAGTAGAGTATAATCTATGATATTAATAAGTGAAATTATGTAAATTGATGAAAATTTTAAATCACAAGAGGTCAGTCACCTAAAGTGTATCTTTAATTTTGACTAGACCTCAAACTTCAGGGCACCTTGAAGGAGTTAATAATGCTCTGGAGGAGGACCTTCAAGATGGCAGAGGAGTAAGACATGGAGATCACCTTCCTCCCCACAAATACATCAAAAATACCTCTGCATGTGGAACAACTCCTACAGAACACCTACTGAACGCTGGCAGAAGACCTCAGACTTCCCAAAAGGCAAGAAACTCCCCACGTACCTGGGTAGGGCAAAAGAAAAAAGGAAAAACAGAGACAAAAGAATAGGGATGGGACCTGCACCTTGGGGAGGGAGCTGTGAAGGAGGAAAAGTTTTCACACACTAGGAAGCCCCTTCATTGGAGGGGACGGGGGGGTGGGCGGGGGTGGGGGGAAGCTTTGGAGCCACGGAGGAAAGCACAGCAACGGGTGCAGAGGGCAAAGCGGAGAGATTCCCGCACAGAGGATCGGTGCCGACCAGCACTCACCAGCCCGAGAGGCTTGTCTGCTCACCCGCCGGGGCAGGCGGGGGCTGGGAGCTGAGGCTCCGGCTTTGGAGGTCGGATCCCAGGGAGAGGACTGGGGTTGGCTGCGTGAACACAGCCTGAAGGGGCTAGTGTGCCACAGCTAGCCGGGAGGGAATCCGGGAAAAAGTCTGGAACTGCCTAACAGGCAAGAGACCATTGTTTCAGGGTGCGTGAGGAGAGGGGATTCAGAGCAACGCTTAAACCAGCTCCAGAGATGGGCGCGAGCTGCGGCTATCAGTGCGGACACCAGAGACAGGCGTGAAACACTAAGGCTGCCGCTGCAGCCACCAAGAAGCCTGTGTGCAAGCACAGGTCACTATCCACACCTCCCCTCCTAGGAGCCTGTGCAGCCCGCGTGATCCAGGGACAACTTCCCCGGGAGAACACACGGTGCACTTCAGGCTGTTGCAATGTCACGCTGGCCTCTGCTGCTGCAGGCTCGCCCTGCACTCCGTACCCCTCCCTCCCCCTGGCCTGAGTGAGCCAGAGCTCCCTATTCAGCCGCTCCTTTAACCCCCTCCTGTCTGGGTGAAGGACAGACGCCAGAGGGTGACCTACATGCAGAGGCGGGGCCAAATCCAAAGCTGAACCCCAGGAGGTGTGCGAACAAAGAAGAGAAAGGGAAATCTCTCCAACCAGCCTCAGGAGCAGCGGATTAAATCTCCACAGTCAACTTGATGTACCCTGCACCTGTGGAATACCTGAATAGACAACGAATCATCCCAAAATTGAGGCAGTGGACTTTGGGAGCAACTGTAGACTTACTTGGGGTTTGCTATATGTGACTGACTAGATTCTGATTTATATGTTTACCTTCGTTTAGTATTTAGAGCTGATTATCATTGGTAGATTTCTTTATTGATTTGGTTTCTCTCTTCCTTTTTTTAAATATATATATACATATATTTCATTTTTCCTTTTTCTCTTTTTGTGAGTGTGTATGTGTATGCTTCTTTGTCTGTATAAGTTTGCTTTTACCATTTGTCCTAGGGTTCCGTCTGTCCGTTTTTTTTAGTATAGTTTTTAGCTGTTATCATTGGTGGATTTTTTTATTGGTTTCGTTGCTCTCTACTTTTTTTTTTTTAATAATTAAAAAAAATTTTATTTTAATAACTTTAATTTTTTTATTTATCTTTTCTTTCTTTCTTTTTTTGTTCCTTTCTCCCTTTTCTTCTGAGCCGTGTGGCCGACAGAGTCTTGGTGCTCTGGCCACGTGTCAGGCCTGAGCCTCTGAGGTGGGAGAGCTGAGTTCAGGACATTGGTCCACCAGAGACCTCCCGGCCCCTTGTAATAACAATCGGTGAGAGCTCTCCCAGAGATCTCCATCTCAACACTAAGACCCAGCTCCACTCAACGACCAGCAACCTCCAGTGCTAGACACCCCTTGCCAAACAACTAGCAAGAAAGGAACACAACCCCACCCATTAGCAGAGAGGCTGCCTAAAATCATAATAAGTTCACAGACAACCCAAAACACACCACCGGATGTGGTCCTGCCCACCAGAAAGACAAGATCCAGCCTCATCCATCAGAACACAGACACCAGTCCCCTCCAGCAGGAAGCCTACACAACCCACTGAACCAACCTTAGCCACTGGGGGCAGACACCAAAAACAATGGGAACTACAAACCCACAGACTGTGAAAAGGAGACCCCACACACAGTAAGTTAAGCAAAATGAGAAGACAGAGAAATACACAGCAGATGAAGGAGCTAGGTAAAAACCCACCAGACCAAACAAATGAAGAGGAAATAGGCAGTCTACCTGAAAAAGAATTCAGAGTAATGATAGTAAAGATGATCCAAAATCTTGGAAATAGAATGGAGAAAATACAAGAAACGTTTAACAAGGACCTAGAAGAACTAAAGAGCAAACAAAAAATGATGAACAACACAATAAATGAAATTAAAAATTCTCTAGAAAGAATCAGTAGCAGAATAACTGAGGCAGAAGAAAAGATAAGTGACCTGGAAGATAAAATAGTGGAAATAACTACTGCAGAGCAGAATAAAGAAAAAAGAATGAAAAGAATTGAAGACAGTCTCAGAGACCTCTGGAATAACCTTAAACGCATGAACATTCAAATTATAGGGGTCCCAGAAGAAGAAGTGAAAAAGAAAGGGACTGAGAAAATATTTGAAGAGATTATAGTTGAAAACTTCCCTAATATGGGAAAGGAAATAGTCAATCAAGTCCAGGAAGTGCGGAGAGTCCCATAAAGGATAAATCCAAGGAGAAACATGCCAAGACACATATTAATCAAACTATCAAAAATTAAATACAAAGAAAAAATATTAAAAGCAGCAAGAGAAAAGCAACAAATAATATACAAGGGAATCCCCATAAGGTTAACAGCTGATCTTTCAGCAGAAACTCTGCAAGCCAGAAGAGTGTGGCAGGACATATTTAAAGTGATGAAAGGGGAAAACCTACAACCAAGTTTACTCTACTCAGCAAGGATCTCATTCAGATTCGACAGATAAATTAAAAACTTTACAGACAAGCAAAAGCTAAGAGAATTCAGCACCACCAAACCAGCTTTACAACACATGCTAAAGGAACTTCTCTAGGCAGAAAACACAAGAGAAGGAAGAGACCTACAATAACAAACCCAAAACAATTAAGAAAATGGTAATAGGAATGTACATATCAATAATTACCTTAAATGTAAATGCATTAAATGCTCCAACCAAAAGATATAGACTGGCTGAATGGATACAAAAACAAGACCCGTATATATGCTGCCTACAGGAGACCCAGTTCAGACCTAGGGACACATACAGACAAAGTGAGGGGATGGAATAAGATATTCCATGCAAATGGAAATCAAAAGAAAGCTGGAGTAGCAATTCTCATATCAGACAGAATAGACTTTAAAATAAAGACTATCACAAGAGACAAAGAAGGATATTACATAATGATACAGGGATCAATCCAAGAAGAAGATATAATAATTGTAAATATTTATGCACCCAACATAGGAGCACCTCAATACATAAGGCAAATGCTAACAGCCATAAAAGGGGAAATCAACAGTAACAAAATAGTAGTAGGGGACTTTAACACCCCACTTTCACCAATGGACAGATCATCCAAAGTGAAAATAAATAAGAAAACAGAAGCTTTAAATGACACATTAAACAAGATGGACTTAACTGATATTTATAGGACATTCCATCCAGAAACAACAGAATACACTTTCTTCTCAAGTGCTCATGGAATGTTCTCCAGGATAGATCATATCTTGGGTCACAAATCAAGCCTTGGTAAATTTAAGAATATTGAAATCATATCAAGTATCTTTTCCATCCACAACACTCTGAGACTAGATATCAATTATGGGGAAAAAATCTGTAAAAAATACAAACACATGGAGGCTAAACAATACACTACTAAATAACCAAGAGATCACTGAAGAAATCAAAAAGGAAATAGAAGAATACCTAGAAACAAATGACAATGAAAACATGACGGCCCAAAACCTATGGGATGCAGCAAAAGCAGTTCTAAGAGGGAAGTTTATAGCAATACAATCCTACCTCAAGAAACAAGAAACATCTCAAATAAACAATCTAACCTTACCCCTAAAGGAACTGAGAAAGATGAACAAACAAAACCCAAAGTTAGCAGAAGGAAAGAAATCATAAAGATCAGAGCAGAAATAAATGAAATAGAAACAAAGAAAACAATAACAAAGATCAATAAAACTAAAAGCAGGTTCTTTGAGAAGATAAACAAAATTGATAAACCATTAGCCAGACTCATCAAGAAAAAGAGGCAGAGGACTAATATCAATAAAATTAGAATGAAAAAGAAGTAACAACTGACACTGCAGAAATACAAAGGATCAGGAGAGATTACTACAAGCAATTATATGCCAATAAAATGGACAACCTGGAAGAAATGGACAAATTCTTAGAAAAGCACAACCTTCTGAGACTGAACCAGGAAGAAATAGAAAATATAAACAGACCAATCACAAGCACTGAAATTGAAACTGTGATTAAAAATCTTCCAACAAAAGCCCAGGACCAGATGGCTTCACAGGCAAATTCTATCAAACATTTAGAGAAGAGCTAACAGCTATCCTTCTCAAACTCTTCCAAAATATAGCAAAGGGAGGAACACTCCCAAACTCATTCTACGAGGCCACCATCACCCTGATACCAAAACCAGACAAAGATGTCACAAAGAAAGAAGACTACAGGCCAATATCACTGATGAACATAGATGCAAAAATCCTCAACAAAATACTAGCAAACAGAATCCAACAGCACATTAAAAGGATCATACACCATGATCAAGTGGGGTTTATCCCAGGAATGCAAGTATTCTTCAATATATGCAAATCAATCAATGTGATACACCATATTAACACACTGAAGGAGAAAAACCATATGATCATCTCAGTAGATGCAGAAAAAGCTTTTGGCGAAATTCAACAACCATTTATGGTAAAAACCCTCCAGAAGGTAGGCACAGAGGGAACTTACCTCAACATAATATATTACAAACCCACAGTCAACATCGTTCTCAATGGTGAAAAACTGAAACCATTTCCATTAAGATCAGGAACAAGACAAGGCTGCCCACTCTCACCACTATTATTCAACATAGTTTTGGAAGTTTTAGCCACAGCAATCAGAGAAGAAAAAGAAATAAAAGGAATCCAAATCGGAAAAGAAGAAGTAAAACTGTCACTGTTTGCAGATGACATGATACTATACATAGAGAATCCTAAAGATGCTACCAGAAAACTACTAGAGCTAATCAATGAATTTGGTAAAGTAGCAGGATACAAAATTAAGGCATAGAAATCTCTTGCATTCCTATACACTAATGATGAAAAATCTGAAAGAGAAATTAAGAAAACACTCCCATTTACCATTGCAACAAAAAGAATAAAATACCTAGGAATAAACCCACCTAAGGAGACAAAAGACCTGTATGCAGAAAACTATAAGACACTGCTGAAAGAAATTAAAGATGATACAAACAGATGGAGAGATATACCATGTTCCTGTATTGGAAGAATCAACACTCTGAAAATGACTGTACTACCCAAAGCAATCTACAGATTCAATGCAATCCCTATCAAACTACCAATGACATTTTTCACAGAACTAGAACAAAAAATTTCACAATTTGTATGGAAACAGAAAAGACCCCGAATAGCCAAAGCAATCTTGAGAAAGAAAAACAGAGCTGGAGGAATCACGCTCCTTTACTTCAAACTATACTACAAAGCTACATTAATCAAGACAGTATGGTACTGGCCCAAAAATTGAAATATAGATCAATGGAACAGGATAGAAAGCCCAGAGATAAACCCAGGCACATATGGTCACCTTCTTTTTGATAAAGGAGACAAGAATATACAATAGAGAAAAGACAGCCTCTTCAAAAAGTGGCCCTGGGAAAACTGGACAGCTACATGTAAAAGAATGAAATTAGAACACTCCCTAATACCATACAGAAAAATAAACTCAAAATGGATTAAAGATCTAAATGTAAGGCCAGACACTATAAAACTCTTAGAGGAAAGCATAGGCAGAACACTCTATGACATACATCACATCAAGATCCTTTTTGATCCACCTCCTAGAGAAATGGAAATAAAAACAAAAATAAACAAATGGGACCTAATGAAACTTAAAAGCTTTTGCACAGCAAAGGAAACCATAAACAAGACGAAAAGACAACCCTCAGAATGGGAGAAAATATTTGCAAATGAAGCAACTGACAAAGGATTAATCTCCAAAATTTACAAGCAGCTCATGCAGCTCGATATCAAAAAAAACCACAATCCAATCCAAAAATGGACAGAAGACCTAAATAGACTTTTCTCCAAAGAAGATATACAGATTGCCAGCAAACACATGAAAGAATGCTCAACATCATTAATCATTAGAGAAATGCAAATCAAAACTACAATGAGGTATCACCTCACACTGGTCAGAATGGCCATCATCAAAAAATCTACAAACAATAAATGCTGGAGAGGGTGTGGAGAAAAGGGAACCCTCTTGCACTGTTGGTGGGAATGTAAATTGATATAGCCACTATGGAGAACAGTATGGAGGTTCCTTAAAAAACTAAAGATAGAACTACCATACGACCCAGCAATCCCACTGCTGGGCATATACCCTTAGAAAACCATAATTCAAAAAGAGTCATGTACCACAATGTTCATTGCAGCTCTGTTTACAATAGCCGGAACATGGAAACAACCTAAGTGTCCATTGACAGATGAATGGATAAAGAAGACGTGGCACATATATACAATGGAACATTACTCAGCCATAAAAAGAAATGAAACTGAGTTATTTGTATTTAGGTGGTTGGACCTAGAGTCAGTCATACAGAATGAAGTAAGTCAAAGAGAAAAACAAATACTGTATCCTAACACATATATATGGAATCTAAATTTTTAAAAAAGGTTCTGGAGAACCTAGGGGCAGGACAGGAATAAAGATGCAGACATAGAGAGTGGACTTGAGGACATGGGGAGGGGGAAGGGTAAGCTGGGACGAAGTGAGAGACTGGCATGGGCATATATACACTACCAAATGTAAAATAGATAGCTAGTGGGAAGCAGCCGCACAGCACAGGGAGATCAGCTCGGTGCTTTGTGACCACTTAGAGGTGTGGGATAGAGAGGGTGGGAGGGAGATGCAAGAGGGAGGAGATATGGGGATATATGTATTCATATAGCTGATTCGCTTTGTGATACAGCAGAAACTAACACACCATTGTAAAGCAATTATATTCCAATAAAGATGTTAAAAACAATAATAATAATAATCCTCTGAGCAGTTGATTTCAGGGTGTAGGGCTTATTTTAAATATGACCCCTTCATAAGAATCGAAAAATTAAAGAGAGATAAAATATTCTGAAATCTTTATTTAATGGAAGACAGACCAAGTTCACACAAAAACTAAATAACAAAACAAACTCTTAAATACAAATAATTTTCTCTATCACATTAATCTAATTTAATTTTTCATATTAAATTAGACAATATATTCAAATAAAATCCAAAAGGAAAACAATACCAAAATAGAGAGATTTTGTTTTCCTCTATTCAAAATAAGATGAGTTCTTCACTTCAAATTTAGTCTCTATCTCTTATAAACACATTACTACCTCTGCAGAAAATGTAGTTCTATGTATATTCCACTTACTAAGCAGTTTGTTTTCATTGCAGTCGCAGGATACTACTTGAGAAAGTAAGCATAAACCATTGTTACTCTACTGGTCTTACTATTTAGCATTAAATTCTAACAGTAATTAAACACTAGTGTCTTTTTTCTTTGAACCTATTAATGTTTACCATACACATTATATTTCACGTGAACCTTGCAATTTTGGATTATGTTCACCACATTTTTGAGCATCTTAATGAACATAATCCAAGTCAAAAACTATCATTCTAAGCTTGGCAATACCAATTACAGCACCTGAAAACTAATTCAAATAGAAAGGTAGTATGCTATATATTTATTCAAAAGAATTTTGTTAAAGAATATTACAGTTTGGGTTATTAGAAATATTTGCAATTTCTATCGTCTAACTACAGAAAAAATTTTTTCAGTTGATTCACCAGAGTGGACAATAGCAGCTCAGACGGGAAGTTCTATTATCCACTAGTTCTGAGTACTGCAGTTTATGATTTGAAGGTTCTAAGATGGTTCTCCAGTTGGTGTCAATCAAGATAAAACTCATATTAAGGGCCAAAGTCAAGGAAATGATGCATATCTGCTAAAATAATCAGCTGCCATATATTTCTTCGGCCTTAAAAACACTAGATGACAATTTTGCCCTATGACTCAAGTAAAGCTTCTAGTGTTTGGGGAAGGTATGTAACTGATGCAAATATTTAGGTATATATTTAATTATGAATGTGGATTTGCCAGTATTATGACTATTGAGAAAACTATTTGATGGCCAAAGCTACTTTATAGAGCATTGTTGTGCATTAGTAGACAGAGCAATTAGGAATTTTTAAAAAAAGAAAGAAAAGAAAAAGAAGAAAAAAGAAATAAAAGATATCCAAGTCAGAAAGGAAAAAGTAAAACTGTCTCTATTTGCAGATGATGTGATATTATATGTAGAAAACTCTAAAGATTCCACTAAAAAAACTGTTAGAACAAATAAATTCAGTAAAGTTTCAGGATACAAAATCAATATACAAAAATCAGTTGTGTTTCTACACACTAACAATGAACAATTAGAAAGAGAAATTAAGAAAAATTCCATTTACTATAGCATCAAAAAGAATTAAATACTTAGGAATAAATTTAACCAAGGAGGTGAAAGCTCTGTACACTGAAAACTATAAACCACAAATGAAAGAAATTGAAGAAGACACAAATAAATGGAAAGACATTTCATGAATTGGAAAAATTAGTATTGTTAAAATGTCCACACTGCTCAAAGCAATGTACAGATTCAGTGCAAACCCAATCAAAATTCCAGTGGTGTTTTCTACATAAATGGAAAAAAATAATTCTAAAATTCTTATGGAACCACAAAAGGCCCCAAATAGCCAAAGCAACCTTGAGAAAAAAGAACAAAGCTAAAGGCATTACACTTCCTGATTTCAAGCTATATTACAAAGTTAGAGTAATCAAACCAGTATGGTATTGGCATAAAAACAGAGAAATAGGTCAATGAAACAGAATGGAGAGTCCAAAAATAAACACATGCATATATGGTCAATTAATTTCTGACAAAGGTGGCAAAATATGCAATGAGGAAAGAATAGTCTCTTCAATAAATGGTGTTAGGAAAACTGGATATACCATACACCATACACAAAAATTGAGTCAAAATGGACTAAAGACTTGAATGTATGACCTGAAACTCCCAGAAGAAAACCTAGGTGATAAGCTCCTTGACGTTGGTCTTGGCAATAATTCTTTGGATTTGGCACCAAAAGCAAAGGCAACGAAAGCAAAAATAAACAAGTGAGACTATATCAAACCAGAAAGCTTCTGTACAACAAAGGAAACCATCAACGAATGAAAAGACAACCTATGGAATGGGAGAAAATATTGGTAAACCACATATACATTAAGGGGTTAATATTCAAAATATTTAAGGAGTTCATACAACCCAATAGCAAAAAAAAACCTCAATTTAAAAATGAGCAAAATACCTGAATAGACATTTTTCCAAAGAAGACATACAAATGGTTAGTACGTACATGAAAAGGTGCTCAAAATCATTAAAAATCAGGGAAATGCAAATCTAAACCACAATGAGATATCACCTCACACCTGTTTGGATGTCTATTATCAATAAAGTAAGAGCTAACAAATGCCGGTGAGGATGTGGAGAAATGGGAGCCTTTGGACACTTGATGGGAATGTAAACCAGTACAGCTACTGTGGAAAACAGTATGGAGGTTCCTCAAGAAATTTAAAATAGAACTAACGTATAATCTAGCAATCCCACTCCTGGGTATATATGCAAAGGAAATGCAATCATTATCTCAAAGAGCTATCTGCACTCCCATGTTCATTGCAGCATTATTCATAATAGCCAATATATGGAAACAACCTAAGCATCCATCGATGGATAAATGGGTAAAGAAGATTTGGTATCTATACAATGGAAAATTATTCAACCTTAAAAAAAGAAGGAGGGAATTCCCTGGCGGTCCAGTGGTTAGAAGTCAGCACTTTCACTGCTGGGGCCCAGGTTCAATCCCTGGTCGGGGAACTGTGATTCCCACAAGCCCCGTGGCATGGCCAAAAAAAAAAAGAAGGAAATCCTTCCATTTGCCACATCATGAATGAACCTGGAGGGCATTATGCTAAGTGAAATAAGCTACCCAGAGAAAGACAAACACTGTATGGTCACTTATATGTGGAATAATTTTTGAAAAGTCAAACTCATAGACAGTAGAAAAGTGGTTGCCAGGGGCTGGGAGGTGGGGGAAATAGGGATAGGTTGATAAAAAGTACAGACTTACAGCTATAAGATGAATAAGTCTGAGGATCTAATGTATAACATGGCAACTATAGTTGATAACACTGTATTGTACAATTGAAATCTGCTAAGAGAGTAGAACTTGAGCATTCTCACCAAAAGAAAAAGAAAAAGGTAAATATGAGAAGTGATGGATGTGTTAGTTAACTCGGTGGGAATCCTTTTGTAATATATACATATATCAAATCATCACATTGTACACTTTTAATGTTATATTATAATTTTGTCAATTATACCTCATAAAAGCTGAAAGAGAGAATATTCATCCTAGCATTTGCAATTGCTAGGGAATGAAATTCATTTACTGATGGAATAATATACAGTTTTTAAAAAGAATGAAATATATGTATTGATTTGAAATAATCTCAAAAAGATATCAAGTAAAAAAGCAGGGTGCATTCCAGTGTGAATATTATGCTACCATTTGTGGCGAAAATACTCTAGAAGACACACAAGCAGGGGAGAACAGTTTTCGAATCTGGGGGGAGAACCGGATGGCTAGAAAGCAAGGGTGGGAAGGAGACGTTCTTCACGGTATAACATTTGATACCTTTTGTGTAACGTGATTATATTACCCATTTAATGATAATTTTTAAGTGGAAAATTAAAGCAAAAAGAAAGAAAGAAAAGAATAACAGGTAACATGTCTGAGCAACCCACATCCAGGATGACCTGTTATGCTTGACAGAACCATGGGTGTATCCAGAGTTCATGGTCCCTACCGATAGGAACAATCTGAGGTGACAGGATGTACAGCCAGCCCATTCCACTGCTGTTGAGACTACCAATGCCAGTGTTCTCCTGCTCTAACCAGTGGAGAAGAATCTAGCTGCTTAGAAACTTAGGCATTTCAGAAACAAATCTATCCCCCCTCTTAAGTGACAGTGGACACTTACCCTCTTACCATCAGAAGTGGTAAGAAACTCTAATGCTGAATGAACGCCCTACCTTATCAAAGACCATTCTTGTTTTTCCCCGCTGTGTCTCAGGAGATGGGAAACTTATTGGTGTTCTACCCATACTCCATCTGTGGAACTAGAATGTTAGGATTTTTGTTCTTTTTTTCTTTGTTTTTTTGGTTTTTTGGCCACACCTTGAGGCTTGTGGGATCTTAGTTCCCCAACCAGGGATTGAACCCGGGCCATGGCAGTGAAAGCGCCAAGTCCTAACCACTGGACTGCCAGGGAATTCCCTAGAATGTTAGTTCTTAATTAGACTAATAGTTTCAGAAGCAAAATTTTGAGATTGCTAAGAAGAATCTATTGAAAAACTGTATTTGATTACTTAAATTTCTACTTCACTCCTCTGTTGAGATTTTGGCCCATCATATATTTCATGAACTAACTATAAGGCCCCCTTTTTCAGGAATATGTACTAAAGAATACAGCAATTGGGATATTTATACTAGTGATTTATTTTAGTAAGTTATTATATTTTATAAGTATTGTTATTTCACAGATGTTTTCTACTTCAATTCGTCTGAATGATATGAACAGGTTTAGAAATAGGTGTACCGTATTTACAAGAAGAGTTCATTAGTGGCCACAAAATCTTAGTCTTTTATATAAACTCCGTCAATAACTCATAGTTCTCAGTCTCAGTGATTAGATATAAAAAGGATCAGAGAAAAGCAATAGGGCAGGACACCGCCAGGTCCAGGAGAGAAGGAAGAAGGTGCAGGCAGGCTCCAAGGAGCTGAATTTCTAGAATTGGTTACATTTTAGCCAGATAGACAATGGGGTGGATATTATTTCAGAGAGAGGAAATATCATGAACAAAATATCTTTTGCCCACTGCAAGAAAGTTATCATGACATGAGCTGACAGCCCATGAGAAGGGACAGGAGACGATGCTGGGATATAGGAAGAGACCTTATGCCCAAGGAGTTTATGCAAAGCATTTTGAGTTTTATCCTGTACATTTTGGGAAACCACTTTATAAAAAAAGACAACTACGGAGGTTCATAAAATTAAAATAGATCAGTTTGCACCCAGGAAATTCTACGCCCAGACCGATCATCATATCACCAGTATGATGGAGTACTTCCTCATTCCACCGGGGTGTCCCTTGCGACCCTCAGGAGGGAGGGATCATTAAGAGAAGCCAAGGTTGTCTCAGACAGTGACCTACCAGGTGATCAGGAACAGAAATGGCCCCTTCCTAACATTGCCATGCCTCACTTCCCAGATTAAACCACACTAAACTGGGATGGAGGTAAAAGCAGCCTGTGTAAAAATTTAAAATAAAAATGTCATCACTGAATGTTCCTGTAAGCATCCTTGAGCAGCACAGTACCACTACACTGCTGGTCGGGATTTTACTGCCTACGATCCCTTTACATCGCCTGTTTGGGGGGAAGGTTGGTAATCCTGCTAGATAAGGAGTGTCATCTCCAGCCGCTTTTGGGTGGCTTGCAGAAATCTGCCAACCCAGACCTTGCTTGGGTGTGGATGGGTTTTCCTCTGCCCAGCTGTGGCCTGGCTCTGAAAGAATGGAAAAGGGGCTCTGGCTCCTGGATGCTGGGAGAAACAGTTTGGCCTCTCTTCCCAGTGAGAGATGGCAGCTGGCTTCCGCTGACTCTATCAGGAATTAGTATTCTTCTGAGACCACAGACAGCCTATTCCTCCTATGACTTAGGCCATGTATCTTACACAATAATACTTCTTATTATGCTAAAAAATTTTTGCCTTCTACCTGGGTCTGTTTTCATTAAAACGTGCTCTCAGTTTAGCAGGAAGTATCTCTTTGTGAGTCAAACCAGAAAAATTACCTTTCTCCATTTGTCTTACTTTGATTTCCAAATTCCTGCCTTGATGGTGGGGTGGAGGGTTAAGAGGAGGATCACCGGTTGGATTCTCCAGGAAGCAGTTGTGGTAATGAAGTCAGAAGTGTAAATGTTTTATTGTGAAATAGAAGTTACAAAGGAAAGGGGGAGGGAGCAGGAGGGGGCAGGGGGAGCTGTCAGACCACAGGGCAGACGGGACAGAGTCTCTGCCACCACAGGACAGAACTCTGGAGCAAAGATTGCCCTTCAGAGGAGTTCTGCATTTGGCGGAAATGACTAGGCCCTTGATACATTGCCGTGCTTATCACCAACTAGGGGCCATCCTGAGGATGGTGTGATGTTGGCTGGAAAGCTGAGGTAGATCCTGCAGAGCCATCACCTTCATGACAGGTACCTGGCACGGTCTCCCAGAAACACAGTGAGTTTTGTGTGCATGAGAAATCTTTTTGCTTTTAGCCCCTGAGATGTGATGATCTTGAATATGTGAGTTTAAGGTTTTCCTCAATTTTGGAAAAATTTTGGCCATTATTTCTGGAAATATTTTTCTGCCTCCCCTTCCCTTCTGGCTTCTCCTGACTGATGGAAAGTACTTGGATTGGTGCCTAGTAATTGGTCCTTCTACTCACTACTTAGTAGATGCATCATAGCACTTATGAGTCCTGGAGAAGCTTTATTCCTTCCTCTGTGCTACATTTTTGCCATGTGCTTCCACCATTATGTGTATAAAACTGTATTAGTCTCCTTGAGCTTCCATAACAAAGTACCACAAACTGGGTGGCTTAAAACAAGACAGATTTATTCTTTCACAGTTCTGGAAGCTAGAAGTCCAAAATCAAGATGTAGGCAGGAACATGCTCTTCCTGAATGCTCTGTAGGACAATCCTTTCTTTGTCTCTTCCTAGCTTCTGGTGGTTGCTGGCAATTCTTAGCATTCTTTGGCTTGTAGATGAATCACTCCAGTCTCCACCTCTGTCTTCATGTGGCCTTCTTCCCTCGTGTCTCTGCATTTCTGTCTTCACATGGTGCTTTCCTCTCTGTGTCTGTGTCCAAATGTCCTCCTTTTCATAAGGATAAGCAGTCTTTGGATTAGGACTTACTCTATTTCAGTATGACCTCATTTTAATTTGATTACCTCTACAAAGACCCTTTATCCAAATTCTTAAATTCACATTCACAGATATCAGAGGTTAGGACTTCTACATATTTTAGGGGATACAATTCAGTCCACAATAAACTGTATTGTCCTTATTTGCTTATATGTAAACTCCCCTTAGTAGACTGTCAGCTTCTTGAGAGCAGTAACTTTATCTTTACACTCTTGGTATCTAGCATATCATCAAATTATATTTAGGTCAATGTATGTAGACACATTTCAGTGAATGTGTATAGAAGTGTGGACTTAAAAAAAAAAAGCACACCATGAGAGTTGTGAGTTAAGTTTTATTTGGGGTAAAATGAGGACTATAGACCGGGAGACAGCATTTCAGCTAGCTCTGAGAAACTGCTCCACAGAGGTAGGGGGTAAGGTCAGTATATATGTGAATTTGCTGAAGGGAGAGTACATGCAATCAAGCACATATTTTTTGCAGAAGGTTTCTTCTAGCCTTGTGAAGGTTACTGTTAGTCATGCGGAACAGACGTCACCATGAAGGATTTTAGTACTTTTCTAGATATGAGGAGATACAAGAATTGGGCTCATAAAATCGGCTTCTGAAACTATCTAACTATCTGAAGACCTGTTCTGCTAGTTTTTCCCAGAGCACAGAGTGCCTCATCTCTGCTCTCCACACTGAATTCCTTTCAGCGGGTGTTGAAAGTCAGCAGCTACAGAAGGACATGGTTTAATCCTTGTAGAGGTAGATAGCAAATGCCAATGTCAAGTGCCAATTTGTAGTTAACAGAAGGCAACTGAACTGAATTAGAACAATGCTTGCATTGGTAAAGATCAATTTGGGAAAAAATGTAGGAGAAATAATAAAATACTAAATAAATATTTCACTTTTTAGCTATGAATCCAAGTCTTTATATAGTGTATCACTTAGGATACAAATTTTGGTTGTAGGCAACAGAAAAATCCAACTCATACTGTCTTAAAATAAAAAGGAAGTTTATTGCCTCATGTATCTAAAAAGTACAGAGGTAGGTAATTTTTCATGTGATTCATTGGTTCAATGATACAAACAAGAGAAAGTGTAGAGGTTTTCTTCTTTCAGCCATGACAGAATACCTGGTACTGAACTAGCCATAAACAACTAGAAAATTGAACAAAATATCTGAAACAACAGTGTTTGGAAATTGGAAACCAGTCAGGACTGTAACACTTGAAAAAATGAAACAAAGTGAAACTGATGATCACCATTGGTTTCTGCCCAGAGGTACTTTCCATATTGTAGTACGGTAAGGGGGCAGCAGGCAGATGACAGTGGTCTCACTGAGCTAAAGAGACAGGGATTGGAGTTTGGGAATGCCAAGGTGAATGGAATTTACAAGGCAAAATATTGGGTAAGAGGGAACTGTGCAGAGTTAGAGCTCCAAAAATGTACAAATCTGCATAAGGGTCTGTTGAGGTTTCGGCTGAATACTAAGCTACACATGTGTAGGGCAGAACTCCATAAGGCTTTGCAAATGAGCTGTAAACTGGAAAATTCCCAGAGCTCACATTGGGCTGAGAGATGTTTTATTTTCTAATTAGCTACAATGGAGAAACCATATTGAAAAGCTGGAGTATTCAGCAGAGACCATAGAAAGGTTGCAACTTAGTAATAGTGCTAAAATAGCCTAGAGTAAAGGCCACTGTCTGCCGACCCTAACAAAGCTTATAAATGAACATCAAAAGGATCAAACTGATCTGCAAATAATTTGCCTACCAGCCATAGCAAAATTCAACACTCTTTAAAGAAAAATTTTTTAAAAATTCAGACACTCAACAACATAATATTCACAACATCCAGCATCCAATAAAAATATTACCAGCTGTGGAAAAAAGCAGAATATGTGACATATTCAGCAGGAAAAAATTAGTTAATAAAAACAGAACCAGAATGATGATAATGTTAGTAGAAATGGACTATAAAATTGCTATTAAAAATATGCCAAGGAATGAAAGGAATACATAAACATAATGAGAGAAATGAAACTATATAAATGTAACTTCTAGTGCTGAAAAATACAAAATCTGAAATAAAAATTCACCAGGTGGACTTAACAGCTGATTGGATTCTGCCGAAGAAAAGATCAGTGAACTTGAAGACATAGCAAATAGAAACTCTGATATGAAACATGAAGAGAAAAGTAGTTGGAAAAATAAGTAAAGATCCTTTATTATCTGTGAGACACATTTACATATGTGTAATTGGAGTCCTAGAAGAACAGGGAAAGCAGAAAAATGGCAAACCATTTTTGTGAATTTGAGGTCAAGTATAAATCCACAGATCTAAGAATCTTAACAAATCCTAATCAAGATAAAAACAAAGAAAAATGCCTCAAGACTTAGCATAATTAAATTGCCTATGATTAAGAGCAAATTCTAAAAGCAGACAGGAAAAAAAAAAGGCACATTATATACAGAGGGACAAATATAAAAAAGAGAAAGACTTCTTGTCTGAAATTATGCAAGCCAGAAGACAGTATTAATGTAGCCATGTCAGTTTTCTTTCGTTATGGTTTATATTTATCTTTTTCTATCCATTAACGTTCAACATTTCAGTGTCTTTCTATTTAATATGCATCTCTTTTAACATGCATGTAGTTGGCTTTCGTCATTTTATCCTGTCTGGCAGGCTTTTTCTTTTTTTATTGAAGTATAGTTGATTTACCATATTGTATTAGTTTCAGGTGTACAGCGTAGTGACTCGGTATTTTTGCAGGTTATATTCCATTATAGGTTATTACAGATAATGGGTATAATTCCCTGTGCTATACAGTAAATCCTCGTTGTTTATTTTATGTATAGTAGTTTGTACCTGTTAATCCCATACTCTTAATTTGTCCCTCCCCCTTCCCTCTCCCCTTTGGTAACCACAAGTTTGTTTTTCATGTCTGTGAATCTGTTTCTGTTTTGTATATACATTCATTTGTATTATTTTTCAGATTCTATATATAAGTGATATCATATAGTATTTGCCTTTCTCTGTTTGACTTATTTCACTAAGGCTTTGTCTTTTAATTGGAATATTTAGGCCACTTACATTAAATTTAATTTCTGATATAGTTGGATTTAAGTCTGCCATCTTGCTCTTTGCTGTTTATTTGTCCCATATGTTCTTTTTTTTCCCCCCCTTTTTTTCTTAATTCTTTTGACTTTTTTTAGTATTCCACTGTATCTTCTCTACTGGCTTTTCATTGGAGCTATATCTCTTTGAATTGCTTGTTATTTGTTTGTTTTTTGAGGGTACCAGGGGTTGTTCTAGAGTTTGCAATATTCATCTTTACTTATCACATTCTACCATTAAATAATATTGTATCACTGCACAATACAATAACCTTACAACAATATACACTAATTCCCTGTCTCCCTTGCTTTGTGCTATTTTATGCATTTTACTTCTATATATGTTATAAACCCATAAAGTATTATTATTTTTGCCTTAAGCAGTCAATTGTCTTTTTATGATATTTTAAAATGAAAAATAAGTATTTTATATTTACCCACATATTTACCTTTTCCAGCACTCTTTATTCAGTTGCATAGATTTAAGTTTCCATCTAGTATCACTTTCCATCAGTAAAACAGTTTTTACCATTTCTTAAAGTGCGTTTCTATAAGCAAAAAAATTTCCTAAGCTTTTGATTGTCTGAGAAAGTCTTTATTTCACCTTTTTGTTTTTGCTTCCATAATTTTAAAATGCATTCTTAAAGTCACTTTTTTATTGTTGTTAGAATTAGCCAATAGCTATATCTTTTGCTGAATCAGCAGAATCTCAGAAACATTTTGGTTTTTCCTTTCCCTCTACTCCTTCCTGCCTCACTCCTACTGTTTCATATATTGAGTTCTTCTAAAATATTATTTGTAATTTTTATTGATTTTGCTTTACATTTTAAAAAAAAAAATCAACACATTTAAGTGTATTTTTTTCCTTTTTTTTTTTTTTCCTGGTATTTTTTGTCTGTATCTCCCTTCATTACCCAATTTTTCCTAATACATTTTAGGAAACTAAAATAGTGTTGAATTTTAGTTTTTGTTTGTTTGTTTTCTCTTCCAGTTTTATTGAGATATAATTGACATACAGCACTATATAAGTTTAAGGTGTACGGTGTAATGATTTGACTTACATACATCACGAAATGATTACCATAATAAGTTTAGCAAACATCCATCATCTCATTTAGATACAAAATTAAAGAAATAGAAAAAAAATTATTTTCCTTGTGATGAGAATTCTTAGGACTTACTCTCAACAATTTTTATATATAGCATACAACATTGTTAATTATATTTATCATGTTGTACATTACAGCCCTAGTACTTATTTATCTTTTAACTGGAAGTTTGTACATTTTGACCACCTTCATACAATTTCCTCTCCCCCCACTCCTGGCCTCTGGTAACCACAAACCTGATCTGTTTTTCTATGACCTTCTTTATTTGTTTGTTTTTGAGGTGTAATTGACCTACAACACTGTGTTAGTTCCTGTTACACAACATAGTGATTGGATATTTCTATATGTTTTAAAATGGTCACCACAATAAGTCTAGTTACCACCCCTCACTGTACAAAAATACTACATAATTATTGACCATATTGCCCACACTGTACATTTCATACCAATAACTGGAAGTTTGTATCTCTGAATCTCCCTCACCTATTTCTCTCATTCTGCCACCCCCCCCCCACCCCCCGCCACCGACTCCTCTCTAGCAACTGCCTGTTTGTTCTCTGTATCTGTAACTCTGTTTCCATTTTGTTATGTTTATTCATTTGTTTTGGTTTTTAGATTCCACATATAAGTGAAATCATACAGTATTTGTCTGTCTCTAGCACATTTAGCTTTAATAAGTTGTTTCACTGATTTCTTTTTTTTTTTTTCTTGCATTCCAGCTTTGTCATGTACTAACCTTGGCTAGTAGGCTGGACTACATTTCCTAGAATTCCCTTTCTTGTATGTTTCTGGTTAGGATGCTCACATGTTGTTACCCATCTGCTGACGTATCTTACAAGCACAAAGCAATTGCAGCTAGGCCTGCAATTTTTCTCCCTTCCCCTGGATCACCCTTCCACTTCTCTGACCCCTGAGTCAGGTTTGCATGTTTAGCTCTATGACACAATGGCACCAATGACACCAATGTCAGGAGTAGCAAGAATGAGCACAAGTTTCAGTCTGTCCTTGTGGAGCTCCAGTTTGTGTTTGTGGGTTCCGTTCTGCTCACAATCTTTCCACGTGACTGCCTGCCCTGTGGACTTCAAGCTCCAGTATCAAATGCAGAGACAATAGCTTCATAGAGACCACTTAACTAGCTCCCACAATTGAGCAAGTGGTAACCCTGTAACAAATCTCTTTGTACATAGGGATGTAGATATCTCCACTACTGGTCCTGTTTCTCTCCTTCCCTAACGGATACACTGGAATACATCTATCGATTCATAAATGGTCTTTTATAGCAGTTCTTCTTGAATTTCCAGCTGTGGTTTTAAAATTTTGGACCTATCTGCTTTCCATACTTTAGAAGAACCTTATAGTTTTTGGTCTTCAACTGCTATTCTTATCTTCTAGAATAGTTATAGATTTACTAGTTTATTATATTTATTTTATCTTATTTCTAGGGTTTGGGAGGCATAGAATAAGGCTTTGGTGTGAGCTCAGTCTGTTATCATGACCAGATCCTTTAGTTAGTTGCTTTTTTCTAAATAAAGTATCTGGAACCACTTTTCAAAAGATTTAGAAAAATATCATCATTATAGCTAAGCCTCCTTAGTTTGGTCAGTATGAATTTGTGAAAAGTTTAAATATAGAAAATTTGAAAGAAAAGGGTGAGGGCATAACTTTCTGCATTTGAAAATTACTGGTAGGTAGGTTGATATTATATCAGAAGTAAAGAACTTTCACACATTCTCAAAAAGAGACATGAATTTCTCCCTATTTAGGGGAAAGGGGGAAAATATTCTGCTTAAATGACAAACATCTTCCTTCCAAAAAAAATTTCATCACCTGCTTCTTTTTTAATAAATTCATTTATTTATTTATTTTTGGCTGCGTTGGGTCCTCATTGCTGTGCGTGGGCTTTCTCTCGTGGGCTCTAGGCACGAGGACTCCAGTAGATGTGGCACGCGGGCTCAGTAGTTGGGGCACATGGGCTTACTTGCTCCGCAGCATGTGGGATATTCCCAGACCAGGGATGGAACCCATGTCCCCTGCCTTGGCAGGTGGATTCTTAACCACTGTGCCACCAGGAAAGCCCCTCATCATCTGCTTTATCTTAATTTTTTCATGTCACACTAACACAAGTTTGGTTTTAGAGGGAAAAAAATCTCAAAAAACTACTGCATATGAAATTCTGAACTTTCAAATTAACAAAATATCTTGAACTATATTAACAAAGGTTTGCCACATAACAGACTTCCTAGAGGAATCTAAATTAGCATATCAACTGTTAGAAAAATGAGTTAGAAAGATGAATTCTAGCACAACTTAATTCTTAAATTAATTAAGTTGAATAATCTTTTTGCTCTGCTAATTGTCACTCAATTTTTTAAAAAATTTATTTATTTATTTATTTATTTTTGGCTGCGTTGGGTCTTCGTTGCTGTGCATGGGCTTTCTCGAGCTATGGTGAGCTGGGGCTACTCTTCATTGCAGTGCATTGGCTTCACATTGCAGTGGCTTCTCTTGTTGCAGAGCATGGGCTCTAGGCACCCGGGCTTCAGTAGTTGTGGCACACGGGCTCAGTAGTTGTGGCTTGTGGGCTCTAGAGCACAGGCTCAGTAGTTGTGATGCATGGGCTTGGTTGCTCCGTGGCATGTGGGATCTTCCCAGACCAGGGCTCGAACCCGTGTCCCCTGCATCAGCAGGCAGATTCTTAACCACTGTGCCACCAGGGCAGTCCTGTCACTCAATTTTTGAATTAATTTTTATATTCTTTTTACAGTATGACTAACAATCCAAGGATAAGATATATAAAGCACTTTGTAAACTATAAATAACCAGAAAGAGGTAAGCCAAAATTATTGTAACCTTTGGTTTAACTAAGCCTTAGTATAGCAGTCATTGTTTGGGGATATATCTGGTAATATTAATTCTTCCTTGTCTATACCATGAAGTTTTAGCAGCTGAAGACAAAATAAAGTGTGCTGATGGCATTTGTAGACTAAAATCTCCCTAAGCCCCAATTTGCTTATTCTTGGCCTTTGGTCTCTTATATACAGTTAGGAAAAGAATGCAGCCTGTCTATCCTGAGCACCAACCTGCCAGTTCTAAGATGCGGTACAGTGATGAATTAACTTTACTCAGAGAGAGGTCTGGCCTTTGTCCCTGCTCCTGGGCGTTAACGTTTATACCTTTGGAATGTCCCAAGTAATAGGAATGTGTTGTTATTCATGGTGACCCCTCAAACCATACCTAACAGTTTATGCTGGTAAATGACTCATGGTGGACATTCTGATAGGTTATGCTAAGAGATGACTCATTGGCGGGTTCTTCTTGCACCAAAAGTCTTAAAGTGAGGACTGACCACACCAGAGAGATCAATCATGTGATTAGAGGGTTGGGACTTTGAGCCATGTGATGCCAGTCTGACCTCCAAGAAGGAGAGAGGGCTGGAGATTGAGTTTAACAGTGTAGGCCACGACTCAATCAACATGCCTACTTAATGCCTCAGTAAAATCTCTGGACACCAACATGTGGACATGGAAGCTTGAGTTTGGAGCCCTCTCAGTCCCAAATTCTGCCCCATGCATCTCTTCCTTTGGCTGGTTCTGATTTTTACTCTTTGCTGTAATAAAATCATGACTGTACATATAGTACTTTCCTGAGTTCTGTGAGTCATTCTACCAAATTATCAAGCCTGAGAGTGTCTGTGGGGACCCCTGTATTTGTAGGCAGCTAGTCTGAAGTGAGGGTAGCTCTGGGAGCCCCCAAACTTCCGGCTGGTGTCAGAAGTCTTGGGCAGAGTTGGCAGTCTGGAGGACTGTGCCCTTCACCTTGAGCTGAAGTGGATGGACTTAAGATTTGAAGGAGCTAGGGCTTCCCTGGTGGCACAGTGGTTAAGAATTCCCCTGCCAATGCAGGGGACATGGGTTCGAGCCCTGGTCCTGAAAGATCCCGCATGCCACGGAGCAACTAAGCGCATGCACCTCAACTACTGAGCCTGCGCTCTAGAGCCCAAGAGCCGCAACTACTGAGCCCGTGTGCTACAACTACTGAAGCCCGGGTGCCTAGAGCCTGTGCTCTGCAACAAGAGAAGCCACCATAATGAGAAGCCCGTGCACCACAATGAAGAGTAGCCCCCGCTCATGGCAGCTGGAGAAAGCCCGTGTGCAGCAATGAAGACCCAATGCAGCCAAAAATAAATTAAATAAATAAATTAAAAAAAAAAAAGATTTGAAGGAGCTAGAATCAAAAGGATTTGGTGATTGACTGGAAGTTGGAGTACTGACATGGGACTCCCAGGTGTCAGACTTGGGCAACTAAGTGCCATTCACTGAGTCAGAGAACACTGCAAGAGAACAGGTTTGTCAGGGAAACATCCCAGGCTCAGTTGGACTTGCTGAATTTGCCATACCTATAAACCATGTGTCTGGAGGTGTCTACTATGAAGCTCTATTTATGTGCCTGAAGCTCAGAGGAAAGGTTTGTGCCGTGGATATATATTGATAGATCTAGGAGTTGTTGGTATGAATATATAGAAGGTATGCAAATTCAAGAGAATGATAAGCTTATCTAGGGAAGAATGTGCACAAAAAAAAGTTCTAGTACAGCTTTAGCTATGTACTCTGCTCAGATTAACCATTTAGAGCTTTATCAGGGAGTAAAATGTAGGTTGGGACAGAAGGTAGGTGGAAGAGCCAGAGAAAGTAAACTTCATGGTTTCTTTTACACGTGGTTGCCATCTTTCTCTTCTTTTTCTCCTTCCTCCTCAAGCTGCGTTGTAATGGAAATGGGTGGGTTTTAGGCATTGTCCAGGGTTATCTGGCAATCAGACTCTTGCTGCTGTTAAAAACTGCCTTCACAGAGCTAGATCTCCACTCTTTTTGCTAAATACAAGCAATAACTATGTAGCTATCACTGACTGTTTTGGTGAGGTGAGAGATGTGTTAATTACCTGATGGAGGGGATCCTTTCACAATGTAGACATCTGTCAAATCTCCCTGATGGACACTTTAAATATCTTAAAATTTTATATGTCAGTTAAACCTCAACAAAGCTGAAAATATTTTTAAAAAGTAAATTTAGAACTCCTGTTATTTTGTCTTGTGGTTTTCTTTTCTGGGAAGTGAGGGGATCTATTTTGCACGTAATTATTAAGATTATACTAACTTATTTTATTCTTGAATGTTCTAATGCCCTTATTCATCTGGGCAAAAAGTTTCCCAGAGGTACTCAATCAAACAACAACCTTTCCAAAAGTCTTGTGGGAAATTAGAAAGGTTTCATTCCCTGGCAGATCTAGTGTTGCCAGCCCATTTCCTGGCCAAGCCCCAAGACCCCATGATCATATGGATTTCCGTCACACTCAGATACATAAAGGGTTAAGTCATATTCTATGAGATAGGACAAATGATATAACATGTAATCCTCAGCATCCTTTCCTCGACACCAATATTATAAAATGATTTCACTCTCTCCAGAATAGGTTATGACAAAATAGTCACTAAGCTATGGAAAGACTGGGTTTTCGCCAATACCATTTTCTATCTTTAACCGGTTAAATAGCTCTGTGGTCGACCAGCTCTCATTATGATCTTCATTTGTCAGGTGCTTGAAAATAGCCTAGACACTTTTTTCCCCCAAAGAAAGTCACCCTACTGGGAAGGATGTGCCAGAAAGGAAGAGAGAGACATCACGCTCACAGTGGGAGCAAGGTGTTCTATTTCCTGGGAGAGCCATTTTGATCTGTGCTGGTGATGAGATTGCTTGGGAAGGGCCTTTAAGGCTTGCAGCTCTCCTGTCCCAGGCAGAGGGTCCTAAAGGAGAGGGCAGAGATGTGTGATTTAATCTCTAGCTTGGCTACATTTGCTTCCCTGCACTCATACTTATCTTCACTCTGACCCTTTGTGCCCCAGCCCCCAACCTGGCTCTAGAAAGATTTTACATCTATAAATCTCAGACATAGCCTTCCAAAAATTTTTTTTTCAGAAGAATACATAAAATGCTTGGATGCTTGCTCTGGCCTCTCATGCTCCTAGTTACACCAAGTATTTCCGGAGCATATGTTGTATACCCAGCTCTTCTTATGCCAAGAGAGAATTTTGCCTCTGATCAAAAACGTTTACAGTCGTCACAAAATTCTGTGCAAGTTGGTATAACTGAGAATAAGTTTTTCATCATTACCCTACTCTCATATGTAATGACGATGTGAAGCAAGAAAGCAGATTAAAAAGCTATTTGAGTCTAAATCACCTTATATTTGAAACTAAATGAGAGCCTAGACAAATACAGATAGAGCCAATTGTTTTTATGTAGTCAGGGCTGTCCTGCTTTCCCAAGCCTGCTTTCCTGGCATGATCCCATGAGGATTTCTTCACATTTGTGAGGGCCCATAATCCAGATTCATGGCCACTAAGTCATGGCTCTGAGCACCCAAGGATTGGCTTTCAGTGCATCAGCAATAGCCTCTTCCTGGTTATATAAGTAGATCCACTTGAGGGAGGGAGGGCGAGGAAAGCAATGTCTTCATATTTGTGATATTAAAAGAAAATCTGGACTTCCCTGGTGGTGCAGTGGTTAAGAATCCTCCTGCCAATGCAGGGGACACGGGTTCGAGCCCTGGTCTGGGAAGATCCCACATGCCACGGAGCAGCTAAGCCCGTGTGCCACAACTACTGAGCCTGTGCTCTAGAGCCCGTGAGCCACAACTACTGAGCCTGCGTGCTGCAACTACTGAAGCCCGCGAGCCTAGAGCCCGTGCTCCACAACAAGAGAAGCCACTGCAGTGAGAAGCCCACGCCCCGCAACGAAGAGTAGCCCCCGCTCGCCGCAACCAGACAAAGCCCGCGGGCAGCAACGAGGACCCAATGCAGCCAAAAATTGAACTAGTTAATTAATTAATTAATTATTAAAAATCTAAGGGGATTTTGAGCGACCTTCTGTGGTTCTCTTAATGTTCATCTCATGATCTGGATTATAGTTAAACAGCTATGTTCTTCATGAAAACTCATCCAAATGCATTTAGGATTTGTGCATTTTTCTGTACTTTTTATACTTCAAGAAGAAGTTTACATTTAAAAAATCCATTAATCTAATTGGTCTTCCAAAAGTCTGAGAAGCAGATGATATCAATCCTTGGCAAATCTACCTAGAGCTGGGTTGTCTAATATGGTATCCACCAGCCCCATGTGGCTCTGGAGCACTTAAAATGTGGCTGGTCCAAGTTGAGGTGTGCTGTTAAGTATAATACACACTGGATTTCAAAGACATAGTAGGAGAAAAGCAAAATATATTATTAATAATTTTATATTGATTATATGTTACATATATTAGGCTAAATAGAATATATTACTAAAACTAATCTCACCTGTTTCTTTTTGCCTTGTTATATGGCGACTAGGAAGTTAGACGTTACCTATGTGGCTCTCACTATATTCTCTTGGACAACGTGGCTCTAGAATCTCTTAACTCTCCCGCTGGGCTGGGTATGAGGTCAGTTATTGTAGATCCTGGCTTCACCCACTCACATTTAGTTTTTCCAATTCCCACTGAAATATCACAGAATATTTTATGTTCTAGGGAAAAAAGAATAATTATTTACTTTGATTTGTAAACTTGGTTAAATATATACACATTATACTTAGCCTTTTAAAAAAATTAACACTCAACTAAATTGTGAACTATTAACAGTGAATAGTGTGAAATGTTTTAATGTTAGAAATAGTAAAAGTAACATGTCTAAAATGGACAAATGTGCAAAGTCAATATTCAGAGAATCATTAGTCCAGACCACTTATAGCTAAGGGAAATAATACATCCTTTCTTGGGTTTATAGTGTCCTCCTTTGTCTACTATTTCTGCTTTCTCTTGGATATTTTTTCAGGATTGATATTCAAGCTGTGAAAACATTCTTCCATCAGCGGAATCTGGCACAATAGCAGGCTCTTCAGATAGCAGGGTTGGCATTTTTTAAATTCACTCTGGATTTGTTAAGTGGTTTGCAGCTGAGAAGCTAGATGAGCTGACTTTCTACTGTATGAATTTTTAAAATGCTCAGAGACAAGCCTCTCCTGAAGAGTTAAGATATTTTGTGGGCCATGTAATCAGCACATTATCAAAATATATGCTCTTTTGATTATTATAGTAATCTGAAAATTGCTAATTATATAATAGCATGCTAACTGAAACATAATTGCAGATAATATATTATTTGATGTGTATGCCTGTTATTGGCAAACTCTGAGACTAGTTAATTATTATTCCTAGGAAAATCGAAATTTGTCCCAAAAGTGTTAGATGCAGTCAAGGCTAGAAACAGTCAAGCCTAGAAGCACTTAGCAGGCTTAGGAAAATGACAGTTTTCTTCCATGGCAGTCACTGGGGAAACATCTACCAATGAAGGTTTGAGAAAATTGGGTACAGTAAGCAAGAGTGAGGGAAGACTCTCAGTAAATGCATTCTTCTGTTTGCAGAGGTTCTAATCCTCACTCTTAAACTGATTATTCCCACTGGGAAGAGCTCACAGTTAGAACACTCGTTCTTTTTATATGTAACACTAACCATTTTTACATTTCATAGCCATTGGAAAAATCAAAGACCCAGCATCGGTAGGACAAACTTATTCTTTGAAAGCAGCAGGACTATCAAACTAATTTCATTTGGCATTGCACTTGACTCAAGGATTGCTCTACCTGTGTTACTGTAAACAAGGTGTTCAGAACAAAAAGAGTGGGGAGGGCTTCCCTGGTGGCACAGTGGTTGGGAGTCTGCCTGCCGATGCAGGGGACACGGGTTCGAGCCCTGGTCTGGGAGGATCCCACATGCCGCGGAGCAACTGGGCCCGTGAGCCACAACTACTGAGCCTGCGCATCTGGAGCCTGTGCTCTGCAACCAGAGGCCGCGATAGTGAGAGGCCCGCGCACCACGATGAAGAGTGGCCCCCGCTTGCCGCAGCTGGAGAAAGCCCTCGCACAGAAACGAAGACCCAACACAGCCAAATAAATAAATAAATAAATAAAATTTAATTAAAAAAAAAAAAGAGTGGGGAAAATAAGAGAAGGAGGAAAAAGAAAGAAAGAGTCTGTCAAGTAGAGGAGAGAGGAAAGAGAATGGAATGGTGTGTCTTCTGGGAGTCATGAAAATCATTGAGTTGAGTTTATCTAATATTTTATCTAAATGGTATTACCCAGTGTAAGCCCATCCAAATTCTTTGGAAATTTCTCTGATTAGAAAAAGCAAGTAGAGTGATAAAATAGCTGTAGTCAAGTAATGCTGATAATTAGTCTTTAGAGCCTCTTAGGTTGGGCATTTAACATATATTTTGCTTATAGCAACCCAGAAGCCATCTCTTCCAGGCATTTGTCGGCTGCCTCCCCAGCATCCATTTCTTTCTATCATTGTCCTAACAAAACCCTAACTTGCCCAGTAGCAAGGTTGAGCTGTGACTAACGCCACCCCCAGCTCCAGGGTGAGCCCTGATTGGCTTTAGTAATTCAAGATATGCTGTTTTCCACGCCGCAGGGCTCTTTTCAGGAGTAGGCGTGTGATCCAGTCAGTGCGGTGAGATATAAGATGTTTAGGGGCTCTCTGTGAAAGAATTATGGGAACTTCCTATAAGGTGCTTGCCCTCTCCCCTGATAGACGTGATGAAACTAGCAGTCCCAGTTGTAGCTGGCAGAAGTCTTGAGACCTTTATGGGAACCACCTTGGAAATAAAGTTGACTCTATGACACACAGAGAGGAGACATAGCTGGATCATCTTTGTTAAAATCAACTTTTTTGAGATACAATGAACATAAGATCAAATGTACCCAATACATATATTGTTTCTTTTTAACTTTTTATTTTGAAATAATTTTAGACTTACGGAAAAGCTGCAGAAGTACTCGGAGTTCCCACAGACCTCTACCCAGATCCCTAACGTTACCACTGCTCAAGGGGTTACAATATCCATCTTTAACTTGTCAATGTCCACCTTCAAATGCTATTACACCACTTTACATAGAGTGTGATTTCACTTAATCCCTTCCTATCCTTTGTGCTATTATCATCATACACTATTTCTCCACGTGGTAAAAACCACAAATACATTGGCATTAATTTTGTTTTGCATAGCCGATTATTTTTTTTCTTATTTTTATTTTTTTAATTAATTTTTATTGGAATATAGTTGCTTTACAATGTTGTGTTAGTTTCTAGTGTATAGCAAAATGAATCAGCAATACATATACATATATCCCTTCTTTTTTGGATTTCCTTCCCATTTAGGTCACCACAGTAGAGTTCCCTGTGCTATACAGTATGTTCTCATTAGTTGTCTATTTAATTATTTTTTAAATGAGGGGAAAAAGTCATTAATATTTGCTCATATATTTACTCTTTCCGGTGTTCTTCATTCCTTTATGTAGATCTGAATCTGTATTAGCGATCATCTTTCAATGGCCTGAAGGATGAACTTTCTTTAATGTTTTTTGTTTTGCAGCTTTCCTGACCATTAATTTTCTGTTTCTCTGTTTGCCTGAACATTTATTTATTTTTGTCTGTCTTTTTGAAAGATATTTTTCCTAGATATAAAACTTTAGGGTCTTTTTTCCCCTTTCTTCACTTTAGAAGTGTTCTTCCTCTCTCTTCCAGCTTGCATTGTTTCTGATGTCAGTGATTATTCTTTTTTCCTCCTGTGTGTAATGTCTTCCCTCCCCTTCTCCTTCTTCTGCTTTTAATATTGTTTTTCACTGTTTCTCAACAAGTTGATTATAATTTTTTTATTTGATTTGAAAGTTGGGGAGCTATTATTTCTTCAGGCATCTCCACATGACTTCTGTTTTGTCCTTTCCCCTCTTCTTCCACACTCCAGTTACAGGAATCTGGACCACCTGGTATTCATTGTCCCACAAGATGCCGAGGCTCTGTTCATTTTTATTTTTTCTTTTCCATCATAGTTTATGATGAGATATTGAATATAGTTCCCTAGTCTGTTCATTTTTTTATCCTTTTTTTTCCTCTTCTTTCTTCAGTTTGGGTGGTTTCTTTTGCAGTGCTTTTGAGTTTACTGATCTTTTTCTCCCTGCATGTCTAATCTGCTGCTAATCCTAGCCAATAAAATTTTATTTTAAATATTGTATTTTCCACCTCTGGGAAGTTCCATTTTGTTCTTCTTTTTTTTTAAATATATTTATTTTTGGCTGCACTGGGTCTTCGTTGCTGCGCGCTGGCTTTCTCTAGTTGCGGCGAGCAGGGGTACTCTTCGTGGCAGTGCACGGGCTTCTCATTGTGGAGGCTTCTCTTGTTGCGGAACACAGGCTCTAGATCGCAGGCTCAGTAGTTGTGGCACATGGGCTCAGTAGTTGTGGCTCATGGGCTCAGCAGTTGTGGCTTATGGGCTCTAGAGCGCAGGCTCAGTAGTTGTGGTGCACGGGCTTAGTTGCTCCACGGCATGTGGGATCTTCCCGGACCAGGGCTCGAACCCGTGTCCCCTACATTGGCAGGTGGATTCTTAACCACTGCGCCACCAGGGAAGCCCCCATTTTGTTCTGTTTAAATATCTTTTTTCAACTGACTGCTTTCCCTTAGATACTTGAACATATTTATAATAGTTGTGTTAAAGCCTTTTTCTGCTGATTTCATCACTGCTATCATTTCTGGATCTTTTTCTATTTTTTTTCCTATATTGACTGACTCGTTTATTGGGTGCTGGATATTGTATTATGTTGTTGAATATCTGAATTTTTTCTTCCTTTTTTGTTGACAGGCAGTTATTTGCAAGTCAGTTTGACCCTCTGAGGCTTGTTTATAAGCTTTTTTCAGGTATGTCTAGAGTAGTCTTTAATCAAGGACTAATTTAATTCTACTACTTAACATGTGACCCTTCTGGGATCTCTACCTACTGCTCCAAGTGTTCAGCAAGGTCTCAGCATTCTGCAAAGTCAGAACCTGAATATCTCCCAGCCCTGCATGATACCTGCGAATTGCTCAGCTTATAAAATGTGCAGATTTACACATTTCTGGAACTCTGCCTGCTGGTCCTCTCCCTGCACCATGGTCTGAGAGAAGATGCTAGTTCCCAAACGTGCCATCTCTGTTAAGCTGGGGAACCTGCCCCACAGCTACCAGCTTCTAATCTATACCATCTCTATGGCCATCCTGACAGACAGATGCTTCATTCCTGCCTCTCTCCCCAGTTATGTCAGTTCTGATTAAGTTGTGTTGTTGGAACCTAAATCATACCTGGGACCCTAGCTAGAAAAGGGTCTAGTTTTTCACTTTCCAGTCTGTGAGATCAGGGAGGCACACCCAGAGGAGATTGGTGTGGATGTTGAGCAAACCAATACATATTTGCCACATAAAATATTTCAAACCATCAGGAAAAGACACAGTGAAATTCATTTAACAATCCATAAGCAAACCAGCTTACCGAATGTTCAAGTTTGTCATCCTTGCTTCAGATTATTTTTAAAGACATGACATTTAACCAGAATTGTTTAACAACCTATTTGTATTCCTTTGCAGATTTTATTCCCTCCCCCAGGGGTAATCACTCTTTTGAATTTTCACTTATTTTATTGGTATGTTCCAGGAAGATATATCAAGAAAATACAACATACAAGTGTGACTAATATCTCCAATGCCACATTTTCCATTATTTCTTATCAAAAAAGATTTTTACATGTGTGTAACTCTCACAGTGGACACCTTCTTTTGGTCTCCTGGTGCATAGCCCTAACTCTACTCTGAGAAGAGGAAATTTGGGGAAAAGACCTTTTTATTTCTCCAGCTGTGTCATTTCTCTCAGGTACATGTGGTTCACTGCCCACAGACCATGAGGGGTTTGCTGCCTCTGCCCATCATTGACTGAGGTGAACAGGGAAGTGCCTCCACCTACTGTCCCATCTCTCACCTCCCTGGACCTGCTCTGAAGTAAATACATACAGGAATCCATGCAGGTTGAAGCAGTTCTTGACTAAGAGGTTTGAACACCTATAGAGTTGGGATATACTGGGACTGGTGTCTGGGAAGGTACATTCGCTCAGTTCATAGGTTCTTAGAATATCTAAAATCAAACAGTTCTCACCACTCAAGAGAATCCATTTTTCCTGAACCTGCCCTACCTGTGAAATTTTTCTATTTTTCCATTAACATCCTTTTGACTTTATTTCTTGCAAATGAATGCCCTGACTTTTTAGACACAGAGAGCATTCACAGCTTCCCTGCCCAGAGTTACTACTTCACAGTGGAGAACCTCAAATCCAATTACTTCTCCAATTCTGAGAGAAAGAGGAAGATGGACCAATGATAGGGGAAGGAAAATCTCAGTGCGCAAACATTTCACAAAACACATCAACAACCTAGACAAGAGGATGATCTACTTTAAACTCAAGATTTTTCCAGTATGTGAATCATGGGACCTCCCCACCGCCCTTTTTTTGAACTTCTTTTCCTATATAATTCTATAAAACATACTGTGTCAAGTGACAACCCCCAGCAGTAGATAATAGCATATTTCTGTCAATAGGGAACTGTTATAATATGGTTGTGCTCTATGAAACTGGAGATATGCTTCTAATTACCTCATTTTTCTTTCACTTTCTTTTATTCGGTGTCACACTTATCTCTCCAGATCTGGTTTCTCTGTGGAAGTAACTGATATTGTGCTCCACAGTGATTTTCTCTATGTTTCTCTCTACCTTTACCTTTGTAAGAGACAATGGTTTGTCTACAAAAGTGTGTTGCCCCACTATTAAATTTTAGAAACCAAGACCTCTTAGAGACATCTAATATGTATCACTTATTTTCAGAGCTGCTTTATCCCTGAGGGCAAAAAAAAAAAGAGAGCGAGATAGCTGACCTAGGCCCCTGAATAGCTGGGGAAACCCTAAATGATTTTTCTTTTCTTAATTTAAAAGGTGGCAAAATGATTTTTCTTTTTTTAATTTAAAAGAAGGTGATTTATCTGTGATGAATGGTCAAAAAAATAAATGATCAGAGGTCATGTACAATCGACTTGCCCAAGAGTCTGGGTAAAGCACTGGACAAGCACAGAAACTGAGAGGATTGAATCCTGGCTCTTAAACTGAATTTATGTCTAACTTTGGGCATAACATTTTACTTCTCTGATCCTGTTTCCTTACCTGTAAAAGGGAATAATAATGTCTAACTCATAGATTTTTAAGGGTCATGTGAGATAAGTTTTAGATGCACCTGGTACATGGTATTCATTTTTTCTGTTACTTTTTCTATTCATGTTTCCCAAAACATAAATTATTTTGAAGAATAACCTTATACTAATGCTTACAATGATTAATTTTTAGCCTTTGGGGAAATCAAGTTGATGAAAAATTTGCAATAGAAATATTTGACATGGAATTTTTTTAAAAATTGATTTATTTATTTTTGGCTGTGTTGGGTCTTCGTTTCCGTGCAAGGGCTTCTCCAGTTGCGGCGAGTGGGGGCCACTCTTCATCGCCGTGCGCGGCCCTCTCACTGTCGTGGCCTCTCTCGCTGTGGAGCACAGGCTCCAGACGCACAGGCTCAGTAGTTGTGGCTCACGGGCCTAGTTGCTCCGCGGCATGTGGGATCTTCCCAGACCAGGGCTCGAACCCGTGTACCCCGCATTGGCAGGCAGATTCTCAACCACTGCACCACCAGGGAAGCCCTTGACATGGAATTTTTAACCAGTTTTACCATTAGTATTGAAATAGAAAAAATTTATGTTGACCAGATAGATACTTACAAAATATTCAAAACCAGAAGAAACCTACGAAGTATTATTTTAAATGTTTTATTACAGATTTTTGCTGCTCATAACATGGGAAATAACATGAAAAGAACAAATTTTCTCATTCATAAACATTTGCCCAGGGATGTCGATATTTTAAGCGGTAATAGATAACTTTATCAGAAGTTTTGTGGAACATCTTTTCCCATTGACTTCAATTATAATTTCAAGGAAAAAAATTAGTAGCATCTCTTAAATTTTGTTTCAGGCACATTCTATTTCAAGTTCATGTCATCTTCTGTTTAAGACTGACGGGGCCCAAATAACCATCAATAATTAGTTAGGAGTCACTGAATAAACTATGGTACATCCACACAACAAATGCCTACGGTTGAAAAGGACCCCTGTGTGCTAATATGGGAAAGCTTGCCCTAGCATTAAATGAAAAAGCGAAATGTAAAACAGTGTATGGTGTACATATATGTGTAAGGGGTGGGGGGTAAGGATATAAATCTATATCTGCTGTATGTACATTAAGTAATATGGGAAGGATACAGGAGAAGCTCCCTTGCTTCTACTTTGGAGGGGAAAAGGGTGGATAGGCACAAAAATAGGAGTGAATTTTGTAATGTATATATGTTAATAACATTTTGATTTTTAAAAATGTGATGGAGTACCTATGAGAATATAGTTTTTTTAAGGCCATGAAAATGACAGAAAAAATACTATTTAGTGGAAAAGCAGGTTATAGAGTAGTACATACAACATGATGCCATTTTTGAAAAATTGCAAGTTTCTGTGTTCATATACATAGAGATATGGAGTGGAATTTTCACCAAAATTGTAATGCATGGTAAAATTTCTGGTCATTTTGGATTTCATATTTATACTTTTCTGAATAATTTAATATCCGTGTTCTAAAAACAGTTAAACTATTAATAAAGGCTGACAAAAATCAAAGAAGCATAGGCAAAAAGGAAAAAAAAGCCTAGGAGGAAGAAAAGAGGATGGAAGAGGAGATGAGGAAAAAGCGTGGCTATAAAAATACACGTCTTCAGCTCCTTCAAGTCTTTGCTCACATTTCCCCTTGTCTGATCTCACAAGTCTATTAACAGTGCGATCTGTACGCCTCCGCCTACCTATCTGATCCCCTTTATTCAGCATTTCTGTTCTGTTTTTCCATAGCACTTATCACCTTGCAACACAGTATTTTTAACCTATTTGTTTAAGTACATTTTAAAAAGCCTGGCATATAGGAGGTGCTCAATAAATGTTTGTTGAATGAATAAATGAGGTCTCTACTGAAGGTTGGTACTCTACTTAACTGGGTGATAGAACTTCCTTCATTGAGTGATATCCCTGTTGCAGAAGCCTGAGAATTTTTCTCACTTTGAATTTGCAATTCTGTATACAAAAATATAGTTTGTTAAGTCTTTGGGGAATGGTTCAAGAATAAGAAAATTTGTAAATACATTCTGTACATTATCATAAGTCACTAAGGAAGTGGTAGTTGAGCTTTCAAACAAGAAAATTGTCACCTGGTCCCTTCTTTTTCATTCTGTTCCTTAGTTCCCATCATCTTTCTCTTATTTTCTTATTTGAGATGGATCTTGTTCTTGTTGTGATTGTGACCTCAGCAACATGAGGTCATAGGGAGAGGGGTATGGGATCTGAATGGGCTTGGGGCTGGAAATTGACCCCTTTAGAGAGATCCAGAGGATTGCAGCAAAATCCAGCTTGATCCAAGCAGTGTGATATCCAAAAGGATACAAGAACAAGAATGGCTGGGTAGAAGGAGTCCAAAAAGCGAGACATTTTTGAGAGAAGAACTTAGGAAATGTTCTGAGTCACCATTTTTTAAGACATGTTTGCAGAATATAAATTCCCATGGTTATTAATAGGTTTTATGTAGACAAAAAGGGTTCTGTATTCAAATCAGTTTAAGAAACACTGAGTTAGGTGGTGTTTCTTTAATGCAAGACTTCCCAGAGGCTTTAAGATGCTGCTTTAAAATGTGAATCTCCAAGAGGGACTTCCATTTGCAGCATTTCCCTTTTTTTTTTTTTTTTTGCTCCTGGAATCCATTTCTCTGCAGATCATCTTGCAGGACAACTCTTCCATCAAGCACATTTGATAGAGGGGACTGGTTAGAACTGGTCCCAGGTTTTCTGCCAAGCAGTTTGGGGTTTGTGTAAGGGCTCCAAAGCCACAGGGTCAAGGTGAGCCCAATCTTCCAAGGAATGGCAGCAGATCAGAGTGAACAGTCGGGCTTGAAAATCAGGTAGATGTGGTTTGGAAGGCTCCCACAACCACTTTCTAGTTGGGCAATTTGGGGTAAGACACTTAATCTTCTGCAATCTTGCACTTCTTTATTTATGAAATGGGGCTAATAATGCCCCCCTCTAGGGTAGTGGTGAGGACTTAAATGAGATATTATATATAAAGCATTTAGTATAATGCTTAACAGGGAGAAATTTCAATAAAAGAATGTAGTTGTATTTAGTATTGGGAAGGGTCTAGGTTTTTTTTGTTACTGTTGATGTTCTTTAGGCTGGTCCAGCTCTTCATTGGGGTAGGAGTGTTTTGCTACTCAATGGGCACCCCCATTTCCAAATTTCTCTCTTGACCTGCAGGGTCTGCAATGGCAGAAATGATTTCAGACCCCACAAGACAATGGGCTCAGGCTGTTGCTTTCCTCTAGATCTGGTTGGAGAAGCTCAGGACTGGGTCCTGGTGAGCTTGTAAATACTGCAGGAGACTGTGGCTCACAATACCTTATTTCTTTTTCCTTTATTCTGCCTTCACATGACATGTGAAACATCAACACGGAGGCTGACCTTTAGTTAATGTAGCAAACTATATTAGAATAGGGAGTTGAGCAGGTGATTATTTCTTACACGTTGCCATTTTTTTTCCCATCACAATGTTGAAGATTCATTTTACATTACCTAAGACTTTTTATAAATCCACAGAGAAAATGCCAATCTGTAAACATGAATAGTCCTGTGATGCTGCTGCATCCTTTTGGGCCCCGTGCATTAGACTGCCTGACACGTAAAGGGCTATTTATTAACAGGAATTCAATATTACCTACAATAATCATTATCACAAACAATAGCTTTCTTGGCCAGGTCTAGACGACTCTGCATGGGTAGTGACAGTATAACAAAGCATCTGATTTACATGTTTAATTCAATCTAATTTTTTCCTAAACTGCCTTGTTCATTTTTAATGTGTGCTTTATCCAAAAATACTCACTTGCATTTGCTTTTTCTGCTTATAATCGGGTTGTTTGGAGCTAATAGGATCCAGGCATATGGTTCTCTCTGATTTGCTGTAATAGGGGACTACTGGAGCTACACACTGGGTCCATCCAAACATTTTGTCCAGATTTGAAAGGGTCAGGTGAACACATGACTTCCTCTTACATGTGCTTATGAAAATTGATATGAGTGCTTTTTTTTTTTTTATAAGGTTTCTTTTATTTCTTTATTTATTTATGGCTATGTTGGGTCTTCGTTTCTGTGTGAGGGCTTTCTCTAGTTGTGGCAAGTGGGGGCCACTCTTCATCGCGATGCGCGGGCCTCTCACTATCGCGGCCTCTCTTGTTGTGGAGCACAGGCTCCAGACGCGCAGGCTCAGTAATTGTGGCTCACGGGCCCAGTTGCTCCGCGGCATGTGGGATCTTCCCAGACCAGGGCTCGAACCCGTGTCCCGTGTATTGGCAGGCAGATTCTCAACCACTGCGCCACCAGGGAAGCCCGATATGAGTGCTTTTTAAAGAAAATCCACAAGCATTTACTCTTTTCTACAAAAAAAATCTTTATTTCTAGCTTTCAAGTTGATTTTTTTTCAGTCTTTTTACCATTTAAATCAATTAAAATTTCGAATAAGAAAGAGCAAGGAATTTGATTAAAATCAAATTACTTTGCTGAAAAGAAAATCCAACTTGGATCTGAACTCTCCTAAATTGTTCACTCAGTCTACAAATATTTATTGAGCACTGGCTGTTGTAAGACATTATGTAAGATGCCGTGAGTGAAATAAAGATAAATTAGTCACCATCCCTTTCCTCAGCAGGCCTATAGTTCCATGGATGAAACAGGACTTAGACACAAATGTTTGTAATAACACCTACAAAGGAATCATAAGGATGAAAGAAAAGGAAAGGAAATAAAGTGCCATCCATCATAATTCAGACAAGGAAGAGATTAATTCTTCCTGAGGGAGGATTTGTACATGCTGAGGTGTATCCTTTCCAACATTTTCTGACTCTTTCCATCAATTCTTGATGATGCCCTTGCTCTATGCAATGGTTGGGTTAAAAATTAGAACGAGACATCTCACAGGCTCACGTGCTTCTTGAGGTACACAATATATACAAGAGCTTTAAAAAAATACTAATCAAGGTGCTGATTTTGAATCTAAAAGTTTAATTTCTTGTTGCACATATTAACTTAGAAATACCTCTCTTCAACATTTATATCTACAAAAGTTTGAACTAAGCTTTGAAATTAGGAAATTAATTTTCTTAATGTTGATGAAGGGCAGAAGAAAGATGATCAAGGCCCGACCTACACAGAGTAGAAGCCACACGAGTAGTAGATAACAATGCAGGCTGAAAATGTTTGCAAACAGATGCCCTAGAGCACAGCGCTGCCATGAAGGAAACTCGGAACACATGAGTCACTTCCTCACCAAGGAGTGGGAAGGCCAACATTAGCCTGCTGATGAAGAACAAAATTTAAAATAACCTTACTAAATTGGGGAAGTGGTCAGAATTCTTTTTTAAGTTCACTGAAGATAAATGCAGGGTGGTACTTTCAGAAGAGGGAAATGAACTATGCAAAAAGAAGAGGAAAAGTGACTGGTTACAGGCAAGGATGTCTAAACAGGAGCCAGCAATGGAAATAGATAAGGGGGAGTCAGTCATAACACCAGCTTTTTAAAAATTGCACGGTGTTAGGATGCAAAAACAAGAGCCTGGAAGGACAGTGAGGTCATCCTCCCTTTATGCTTGGGTTTCGCCAAACTTTTCCTAGAGCACTGGGTCCCTTCCTGAGTTCTATAGTTAGGACACCAAGAACATGGGGAACATTCTATCCCTAAATTCAGCCAGGATTAGAAAATAAGACCTATGCAAAAAAGTAAGGGTCTGAGATTGTTCAGAAGAGAAAGCCAAGAGATAACTAGATTGGCATCTTTAATTGGCAAGCTTGTATATATGTATATATAATTCAGCTGTTCTCTAGTTTCACTAGGGAGGAAACACTTTTTAGCTGCAATATGAATATTTGGGGTTAAATATTCAGAGAACTGTCTCAAATGGGGCCCAAACCCTAGTTTAGACACATTTTTCTCTAAGGTGGACGTCCTCCTTGCTTGCGGGGGGCGGTCAGGGACCTACTGGGGTGGGGGGGGTGAGGCAGTCCTTTGCTTTCTGGCTTGAATTAGCTTAACATTGGTTGAGATTAGCAGCTAATCTTTTCTTTTTCTTATGATTTTTAAGGCATTCTTCCTCCCCCAGGCCTACCTCCTGTTGGTGTTGACAGTAATGCTCTGTACTTCCCAGCCCTGATACAGGCCCTGCCCCTCACCTGCCTCTTCCCCTCTCTGCCATTGGAGAGACTCCCAACTCCTCTGCTCTCTCTGACCTGCCTTCATTCATCTGGACTGAACCGAAGCCCGCTCCCCACCCCAGGGATGCTTCTTCCCATCGCCCTCACATTTCTGCCCCCCCCACCACGTACTTAGGACCAGGAGGTAGGGCTGCCGTCCTCCTGGCCCCTTGCTGCTACTTCCATCCCATGCTAGTGTTTCCTCTTGCAAAAAAAAAATCTCACTTTTATGACCTTCATAGTTTTCATCTCTGCCTCCCCTTCTTGTCATTGTCTTCTGTCAGATTCCTGGCCGCTCCCTTCCCTGTTATTTTTCAAAGTCTTAGCATGTGGCCTGTAAGCCCTGCCACCACCCTCAGATGCTTCAATTCATACGTGACATTTGACAAAATGGCCACTCATTCCTCCAGTTCTCCTCTCCAACACTTCACTCCAGGTTACCCACTGCAGGGCACATACACGGACTGGGTCTTGCCATCCTGCAGCTCCTCTACCTTCAGAACCTCTGATGCAAACGCTCTCTGCGCATCACTTCTTCCCCTCCTGCTCAGCTCCTCCCACTGAGAGCATTCTTCAGCCTCGGCAGGACTTCTGCTTCCTTGCTCAGCCTCAGCCTTACAGGGCGATGACCTTCTCCTGTCTTGACTTACCTCCTCCTTCAGCAGAGCTATGGTTCAGGATTTTAGAGCGCTTCCGCCAATGCTCCCTACTCCCTTGCCCTTGTCGGTTTTTGTTTCCCTTCTCTGGCAAAATCTCATCCTTGATGAAGCCAACGATCTACATCCAGCCCCCAGCAACTGAACCTTCCCAGGAAAGTCACACGAGAGCACGTTGGTTTTACTGTCAACGCATATAAGCTCATCTCAGGTGAACCCACTCACTGCATTTCTCTGATTAACTCACTCTCCTTCTTTCCACAAAAACTACTGCCCAGCTTCTCCCCGCTCTTGCGACCAGCTGCCCTCACACCACAGACACAGGCAAACATACACACTTGGCCCTCCCTCACTCTGCAGAAAAACAGCCTGCTACAACACAAGGAAGATTGAAGCTGTGACAGGAGTCTGTCACTGTCTGGATACCAGACGGTCGTCACTCTCCCTTCCCCACCCACCTCCTCAGAATCTTACACTCTCCAGTAACTGCTCCCTCAAGGAGAGTCTCTCTCCAAGATGAAGCTTTTTGTCACACCGAAGGGCCTCCCACATACTCAACCTCTGATGCCCACTCAGCCATTTCTCCAGCTGTCTCATCACAGCCAAAGCACTTGAGTTTTCTATCTTCACTGTCTCCCCTTTTATGTCCCACGTGTTCCCCACCTCCTCCTTCTGGCGTCCACTCAATTCTCCATTAAAACCAGTCTTGCTAGGGTCAGCATGACCTTCGTGTCCCTAGATTCAATGGACATTCACAGTCCTCAACTCACTCCGTCGCACAGCCGTGTCTAACACGGCTGATCCCGGTCTCATTGTTTGAAACATGCTCTTTCCTGGGCTTGGGTGACATAGAACTCTCGTCTTCTCCTTACCTCTCTGGCTGCCACCTGTCCTTCACACACTCATCCTCCTATACTTGGCCATTAACTATTCAACACACAGTGCCAGGCCCTCTCTCTCTCTTTTTTCACCGTGTTCTCTTCCTAACGTACTGATCAATCACAAACATTCGCGGATGACTTACAAATGCCTATATCTAGACCAGACGTTTCATCAGAGATTCAGACCCACCTGCCAACTTGTCATCGCCATGTAGATGTCTCAAGGGTACATCTACAGTTCCAGAATTAAATTCATGACCTTACCGTCCACCAACCCATGGTCCTCTTCTACTTCCTTTATCTCAGCAAAAGACACTCCCGTCTTTCCTGTTGTATAAGCCCGATATCTAGGAATCACCCTTAACCTCCCTTTCTTCCTAACTCACATATTTATTCTAACATCTGGTCCTGTTGGTTGTATCTCCTAAACATCTCAAATCCATTATCAACCTTAACCCAAGCCACCACCACTTGTCTATATGACTTCAGTAGCCTCTTCCTGCAACTACCTAGATCACTACACTCATCTCTCAGGGACTACACTTTCCCCCGCTCCTCCACTCAGCAGCCGGAGTGATCTTTTGGAAACATAATTCTGAGAATGCCGGTCTTCTGCTTAAAACCCTTCCACAGCTTCCATTGCTCTAAGAATAAAGATGAAACTTGAAACTAATGTATTCAATAATATTGGATAATCGATTATACTTGATTTTTTTTTTTTAAAAAGATAAAACTCTTTGTTCTGCTTCTTCAGATGATGCCATGGTGAGCTTTCAGGACATGCTTCTTCATGCCACAGGGCCTTTGCTCTTTGTTCCCTCTGTTTGGAATTGTCACTTCCTTAGTTAAGACTTCCCTTGTGGCTCTAAGTCAGGTCTCCCTACTATCAAATATCCTCTAGTATGGTTTCAGTTTTACAATTATTGGTATGATTGTGTGACTAATGTCTTTCTCCCCTACCAGAGGGGAGCTCTATGAACACAGGGACCAGGTTGGCCTGGCTCACCACTGTCATGTCCAGTGTCAAGAACAAGGTAGACCATCAATAAACATTTGTTAAAGGAACAAATGAATGCATGGATGCATGACCAGTATTATTATTTTTTTTTTAAATTTAATTAATTAATTTATTTATTTTTGGCTGCATTGGGTCTTCGTTGCTGCACTCGGGCTTTCTCTACTTGTGGCGAGCGGGGGCTCCTCTTCGTTGTGGTGCGCGGACTCTCGTTTCGGTGGCTTCTCTTGTTGCAGAGCACGGGCTCTAGGTGCAGTAGTTGTGGCACTAGGGCTCAGTAGTTGTGGCTCTCGGGCTCTAGAGCGCCACAGTTGGCGCACGGGCTTAGTTGCTCCGTAGCATGTGGGATCTTCCCAGACCAGGGCTCGAACCCATGTCCCCTGCATTGGCAGACGGATTTTTAACCACTGTGACACCAGGGAAGTCCCATGACCAGTATTATTCTTTGTGTGAATCCATATGAATATAAATTTACTGTCTAATTCATAACTTAATTCTTGGGAAAAGGATAGTTTTCTTTAAAATCAGCTCTTAGAATATAGAAGTCACATCCTTTGTTACCCACATGTTCCTCTTAGATTAAAAAAATCCAAATATTCTGTTTGTCTAACAGTTTTATTTCAGATTTCCCTAATGGTATATAATATTATTCCACTTACCATGGAATTTGAAATAAAGGAACTATTTTGGTTTTCAGTTTGAAACTTTTGGGTTCTCTTCTTTTTTCATTCACTGATTTGCATCTAAGCATCTCCTTTTCCCTACTTAGCAGACTTTGCTTCCTACCAGGGCCTTCTGGGATGGAAAGGGCTGCACTGGGGGTTGGCGCTCTGCCACGGTGGTGATGGGCAGTCACAGTGGCTCATTGTGCAGGGCGGTGCCTGTTACTACCAGAGCCCAGGACTCCTCAGCTCCAGTTCTGGTACATGTTGTCCTCACTGCTGTTCCTCTGAGGAGTTGTTTCTCATTCTAAACTTGGCTTGGCAGTCTGAGTTATTCCTATCTTTTTTTTTTTTTTTGAAGTATAGTTGGTTTACAATGTTTCAAGTGTACATCACAGTGATTCAGTTACACACGTACCTATATATCTATTCTTTTTCAGATTCTTTTCCATTAGCGGTTATTATAAGATATTGAATATAGTTCCCTGTGCCATACAGTAGGTCCTTGTTGGTTATCTATTTTATATATAGTAGTGTGTATATGTCACTCCCAAATCCTTAATTTATCCCCCCACCTTTCCCCTTTGGTAACCATAAGGTTGTTTTTCACGTCTGTAAGTCTGTTTCTGTTTTGTAAATAAGTTCATTTGTATCATTTTTTTAGATTCTACATATAAGTGATAGCATATGATATTAGTCTTCCTCTGTCTGACTTACTTCACTCCGTGCAGCTTCCTTCCCATGTTCCTCTTCCCCCCACCACTTAAGCACTCATGTCCCTCAGGCCACCACCTTGCATCTCCTCTTTGCACTTTGTCTCCTCTCCTTGGGGACTCTCTACTCTGAAATATGTAATGCCAACTCAGACCTCTTTCCTGATTTGTGGATGCATGTACTCAACACCTACTTGCAGATTTAACCAGTCACCACTGTTTTCATTGAACATAAAGGTGTGACAGACAAAATAGGATGGATGACAATTCCATAGGAAGCACCTATTCCCAGGGTCAGAGAGCCTTGCAGTGGCCTCCACTTCCCATCACACATAGGATCTACTTGACTATCACCAAGCTGAGGTTATGCTTCCCTGCAGTGGGCACGGGTTGCAATAATTATCCTCCTGTGTGATAACATCTTTTGGAAATAGAAAGTGACATTCTTGTCACACCACCAGTATAGCCCAAGATACTAGTATGCATGATATGCTCATCCGTGTATTCTCTCTTCTGGGGTTTAGAAAGATACAGGAAAAGTCTTATAACTCCAGAAAAAATTTCCTCACTAATAATATCCATGGAGAAACTGTCATCTGAAAAATCTAATGGTAGAAATGTTCAGGCTCTAGCACACAAGTACATTATAAATTTACCCTTAAAATCGGGCACTATTTACAATTAAATGATTGACTGCAACATAATTATTAATTATAAAACATCCTTTGCTTTACAAAAGAAACATGATCCCTGGAAGTCCTTGGTTTGGTATTTAACCTAATTAGTGAATTTAATGCATGTCTGTGAGATTGCTCATTTTACACTTCTGCTAAAGGAAGGTGGCTAGCTTGTCAGAAAGAATTACCTACAAATTGGCTAATTAATTACTTCAACCCTTATGCAATGAGATTCACATGGAAATAGAAAAGGGCATTCTAAGGACAAAAAAAATCCTCATGGCCGTCATACTTCTTGTCCCCAGCTCTAAAGAAATGTCTATTTGTGGGCATCTAATCAGTAAAAGAACTGCTTGACTATAAAGCAGATTGGCTTCAGGAAAACACATATATATGGAAATTGTTATTACTTCTTATCTAGAGAGTGAAAAATATACAGTAGCAAAAACCAACTTTTCAACAGTTAATATAAAATGACTGTTCACAGATATGAACAGTGCCTGCATTTAACAATTGAAAAAAACAGAAACCAATTAAAAACAACATCTATGCAAGGTTATTTATACGTTTACCAGACAAAATAGTGGAAGCCTGAGGAATTTAAATCTTAACAGGCTACAACGATTCAAAAAAGGCCTTCAGGCTGACCTAACGTAGCATTTTACTGAATACAGGGTCTCACCTCTTGTTTTGAACCACGTCTAACTAAGCCTGCAATGATAGTTCCTAGACCAACTGGGTTGTGCCAGTGTTCCCAAAATCTGGAGAATGATGCCACCACATTGCATGTTACAGAGCCACATCAACTCCATCCAAATTCCCTTCAATTCACAGTCAAGTAGCTAAAACTTCCACATTAAAATAAATCAAGAGTTATTACTGATATGCCTACCAACCACTGGAGTGCCTTTGAGGGGCCCGTGCCTTAGACCTCTGTAATAATACATGCTTAATGAAAGATGCCTCTTTATCAGAGGGTATCATGCAAACTCCATAGTTTGCATCCGTACAAGAGCATTCATGCTCTGAATCATACTTCTGAGCTCATCTCGTGTCCCACCTCTCCTCCCAGGACCCCCCATTTGAACGAATGTCAGAATGGATTTGATAACAGATTCAGCAATTTGTTGAAAAGCTGATATCGTATGAGAGATAATGATAGAACCTGGCTATTATCTGCGGTTACGATCTTGTTGATCTTGTTGCTTTAGACTCAAACTGTTGCATGTCCTGTGCGGATTATCATGTAGGGGCATACTTCTGCTGCATTCCTAAGGATCAAGGTGCTTTTCCCAAGTTCATCCAAGTTGGTAGAAGAATTAAATACAGAAAAACGTGTTGGGTGAACAGATCAAAGTGAATGTGATTCTGGCCTCTTGTCTGTTGCTGCCAGAGCCCTCACAGATCGGAAGAACTCAAATCAGCTTACATTTTTTAACTAAATATATTTGGCTAGGATTCCAAGTCACCTTCTTGTGAGACCAAAACAGGAAAAAAATCAGGCCAGAATGCAACCTTCCATGGTCAGATTTTTAAAATATGAACTTTGCAGTATGGATGCCAGTTAGGGAATATTGGTTTTGGGGTTAGCAGCAAAGCAGGTATAATTCTCCCCAGCTCTGGGCCTTTTGTTTGTTTTTTCACATCAAGACAGTGGGAAAAAAATGATATTTAGATTTTATGAGTTTAAGCAGTTCAATCTATAAGATGTTGGAATGGTTATAAAGTGTAATACTAATGATAAAAATAATCCTTCAAGATAAGATAAACCTTGCAGAAACATAACATGATGCTGTTAATTATGTTCATCCAAAATGCCAGATTGTATCAACTAAAACTAGGAATTGAAGAAATTAAATTCTGCTAAATTTTTTATCAGACCCCCCAAAGGAAGTCAATAATTCTTTCCATTAAAATATGATGTAATTATTGACATTAAAATGAGAGAAGGACTTCCCTGGCGGTCCAGTGGTTAAGACTCTGCACTTCCACTGCAGGGGGCATGGGTTTCATCCCTGGTCGGGGAACTAAGATCCCACATGCCACATGTCAAGGCCAAAAAAGAGAGAGAGAGAGAGAGAGAGAGAGAGAGAGAGGGAGGGAGAGAAGTCCAGGTGTTTTTAATTTACAGGAAAATGATAGTAGAAAAATAAGAAGCAGTGTGTGGTGGGCACTGTGGGCACCACCCAGACCCCCTCTTCAGGAGGGGGACTGTCATTCCCTGCAGCTGCTGGGAGTGCTGCCCACTGAAGGCTCAGGCTGGGTCTCTCCCAGGAAGTGCCCTCCCCTGGAGGAACTCCCTTGCCCTTAGGACATGACCACATGACCCCTCTCCAGGGGCAGCCCATACCCATGACTGGCCAATGCAAGAGTATAAATCCCTACCCACCTGCCAACCCTCCCTCTCTCCTCCCCCACACCTCAATTTGGAATGTTCTAGAAGGGCCACCCTCATCTCAGAGCTCCAAGTAGATGAGACTGAGGCCTCTGATGCAACTGCACCGAAGTTCAGCTTCTCCCTCAGCCCAGTCCTCTCTTCCTCACACTGCTCCTGAGTGCACCTTCTAGCAAACTTCCTGCAGGCAAATCTCTTCCTGTTTCTCGGGGAACCTGACCGGTGACAATTTGTGACTTCCAAATCACTCTAGGGAATAAAGGGCAAAGTACAGCTAAAGTAAAATTTAAAATGAAACCAAAATTAATTTTTATAAAGAGTTTTTTTTTAACTGAAAGCATGAAATGAGCTAACAAGATCAATGTGTATGTTAAAATCTCCTCTATTAGGAGACAAAGACTCCCCTAATGGATCAAAAAAACAAAATCTAACTGTGTCCTATTTTGTCAGTGTTATTTATTTCATAGATATCAGCTGAGGTCATCTTGACCTTTTAAAATTAAAATAAAATTGGCTCGAGCCTTTAGTTCTGTGTCCCTAGGGAAGCACAGTGCCCTCCTCTGATACTTCTTCGAATTCCTGGGCACTTACACTCTCGCCGTCACTTCTGTTCACCCCTGGACACTTGATCTCATTCATGACTCACCATGGTTGTTTTCCTCTCTCCACGCCCTACCACCCCTGCTCAAGCCCTTTCCTTGATTCTCCCACAAACCTCTCACACAAAGCAGAGGTGTGCAGTCTATTCCATTGGGCTGGGGTTGGGGAGATTGTTTTAAACCACAGTGATTCAAACAACTTAAAACTGGATTTGATATTCATATTCTTAAAGTTCTTCGATGACTAGAAGCAGCTTCTCATGGTTGTCTCCTAAATATATACAATGCCCCTTCTAAACAGAGCTCTAGAATCAAGTAATAAAATATTTTTCATCCTAGTTTCTTAGTAGAAAAAATTCGAAAACTACTGAAAAGTCCAACAATAAGTGAAGAGTTACTTAAATTAAGGGTGCTCCATATGGTGGGAAACTGGAGACATTTTAATATTTCTTTGTCAAATAATATTTAATGGCTTGGTAAAATGTTCTTGGTATTAGAAGTAAAAATAGTTAAAAAACATAATTGTGTATAGACAATTGTGTATAGTTTGTGACCCAAAATATATATAATTTAATGTATATTAATATATATTAAATGTATATTAATAAAATTAATTAATATATACATTTAATGTACATTAATAAAAAAGATTGGAAGGAAATATACTAAATGGTTAACTGTAGTTTCTAGGTAGTGAGATTAATGATCATCTATTTCATTTTTTATAATTCTCTGAATTTTTTAATTTTAAAAAATGAATACATACTTCTTTTAGAATTAGGCCTAATAAACCATGCTATTTTGAAATCCTTACTGGGGATTTACTGTGGGGATTAGAAATACCTTAATTATTTGGGGGTTGGAAAAAAGCAATCATTTATATTAATTATCCTCAAACCTATTAATTTTTTTATAAGGATGGGAAATCAGGGCCTTCTGAAAAGGATGGCAATATCTCCCATTGTTTTGCTGAGTATTTGTTGAGAGAGAGAAGGAAGGGGGGGGGCATTGATTGACACCTAGAAAGTAATAAAAATTAACTGATTGATTCTATACTCTGAAATTTCTAGATGGTAGGATTTTGTATTAAATACAATTAATGTGCATTTGTAATTCAATTGTATTAAATACTATTTTGTATTAAATACAAAGAGTATTTCTATTATCATAGGTGCAGTTGTCTAGTTTATTTTTTTATAAATTCTCTATCAACTATTTGTAAATCATAGAAGTAATGTGTTCTTTTTTAAACTGAAAAACCGTGAATGTTGTTTTTCTAAGAGAACATGAAATCTCAATTACAGAAACAGGTATATTTACAGTGCTGCCATGGTCTCCTCTATGGAATGGTAATAGTAGTAACTAGGTCACTGATAATTATCAATATAAGACCAAGAAAGTACAGTGTTCTCCCTTGAGGGACCGGATAGGACTTTCCCTCCACATCACACATTTCGCCTCCCTCCCTGCTGCCATTCCTCAAACCCCCTCCCCCATAACCCCCGTTAAAGTGGCTTCCCTGTAACATAACCGTGCACTGTGTGCTCAGATGAACCAACCTACTGTCCAGGGCACATGAAGGCACTCGTGGATTGTGTCCGTTGAGAAAGGCACTGGCTTCCAGTTAATAAGCCAGTGTTCCACTAAGGAAACAAAAGATGAATAATGGGCTAAAGCAGCTCTTATTAAGACGTCTTGTCTTTCATAAAGTCTGAGGAAACGGAAGAGGAAAAGCATTTTTCCTAATTGGCTTCAAGTTTTCCTTTCACCCACTAATCAAAATCTATTAGGAAGGAGACGTGGATTTCTTGTTCTGGCATTTTCCTCATATCAGGCCAGCAACACCCTCTTCGTCAAGGCAGAGCTTGATTGGTTGTATCCAAAGTCACCATGTTTCCTAAAGTGGGGCTTGGAAAAGCACCAAAGATCTTAAAATGCAGACCCCAGGCCTTCCCCCAGAAATTCTGACTCAGCAAATCCAAAGCAAGCCCGGGAATCCTCATATTTTACAAGCTTGCCACTGATTCCCATACACATGAAAAGCTAAGAACCATATAGCAATGCTATGTGACCATTTAACAAACTCTTGGCAATTTTGAAGTGTGAAACTGGTAACTTCCTAAGGCCCGTGATTCCCAGGACCTCTGTTTTTACAGATAAAAACCTACAGAATGTTTTTATCCCTTTGACAAAACATCTTGCTCTATGAACTATAAGTCCTTAGGAAACTGGTGAGAAGGGTGGAAATCTCAAGAAATCATCTAATCTCTCTCCTTCCAGCCAGAATGAATAGAAATTTGGTGCCATCATGGAGATTATGCTTTTTGTTCCGTTAGTTCAGAATGTATGTTTTAAAATAGCTTTTGCTCTGACTGTATAAATCAGTTATCCATAATTACTACACATGTACATGTGTGTATATGTGTGTGAGCTCTTCAGCCCCCAAACCACTAGTAAGACCTAGAACATACTTTTAAAAATGCTTTTTTTATGATTATAAACATAACACAGAGTTACACAAAATTCAAATATTACAAAAATATTCAAGGTAGAAAATGAAAATCTACCATAATCCCCAAAGCAGTCTCTCTATATATGTACATATGTGTACATATATGTATATGTGTATATCCAACTTTTTCTATATATGGAACATTCTTAATATAAATGGAATTCTATAAAATATAGTGTCATACAATTAGGCAATACATGTTGGACTTGTTTCCATGGTAATACCTCCTTCTACCTCCTTTAATAGCTGGATAGCATTCCACTAAATGGCTATATGATGGTTTATTTAATTATTCTTGTGAGTAATCAGTTTGGTCTACTTTTTTATCACAAACAAGGCTACAAGGAGCACTCTTGATCCTACCGAGTCTTCAGATTTCTGCCCATTCGTCTCTTTTTCAAGATATCTTCCCTGATCCCTAAATTAGGTTTGCTTTCCTAATACATGCTTTCACAGCGCCACGAATCTCTCCACTGTTGCCTGATCCAACTCGAATTTTACAGGTACTTGTGTGACTATTTGATTAGAATCCGAGGCCTCTTCCAGACTGTGGGCATTGCGTGTGCAGGGGTCTACCTGGTTTTGCTCCTTGTGCATCCACAGCACTCAGCGTAGTGTCTGGAAAGTTGTAGGCTCGTGATAAGTATTTTTCAAACGAGCTAATAAATCTCCTTGCGCATTTCAAAAGTGGTTTCTGTAGGATAAGTTCCTACAGAAAACTTTTTGGAAAACCTAAACCAAAAGGTATGAGTACTGCTTTATTTTTAATAGATTTGAGTTTATATTCATAAAAGTATTATTCGTCATAGAAAAGCTTCACTTTGCTTTTCCAGATGAGGAATATAATTTATAAATATAGTAGTGTATATTAATATATGATTTAAAAATTAGTATTCATATGTTGAGGTTATGCACTAGAAATTTTTACATATGGTGTGTATAATCAAAGAGTACTAGGATCACCACATTACAGGAAAGAGATCTTTTTTTTTTTTAATCTTTTTTTTTTTTTTGGCCGCACTGTGTGGCAGGCAGGATCTTAGTTCCCCGACCAGGGATCGAACCTGCACCCCCTGCAGTGGAAGCGCAGAGTCCTAACCACTGGACCGGGAAGTCCCAGAAAGAGATCTTTGAGGAAGGCAAGACTAGGCCCCGGAAGTAGGCATTCAAAGCCCTCCACTATCTCACTCAAACTTCCCTCTCAGCCCTGTCTCCCAGTTTTGGGCCCATGCAATTTGTATTTTAGCTTGGTCATATGTTCTTTTTTCCCCACCCAGCCTTATCTTTCCCCTCCATTCTACTTTTGTTCCTACCTGGAATGCATTTCTCTCCAGTCTCCCTGTCTCTTCACTGTCAGATCAAATGTGCCTTCCATCATAGAGCTTTCAGGATGCCCAAATTGGAATTAATTCCCTTCAGATGTGTGCTCTGACGTCCTTTCTTCCTAGTACTATTATAGTACTTACTCTGTAGGGACTTGTAGTTATTAGTTAGCTTCCCAGAATTAGATTGTAAAGTCCTTTGGGGTGAGTAGACATTATGACAGATAGATGATATGTGATAGATAAATAGACAGACTCTTTATGAATGAACCATTTATTTATTTATCAAATACATATTTATAGGGTGCTTTCTAATGTGCCAGGCACGGTTCTGGCTCAGGGGATCACTCTCTTTAAAGAACTTGAGTCTAAAGCAGAGAGAATGGAGTGACAATAAATAACGTCTAATGACATACTGCATTAGATATCCTGATAATTTGAAATTGGGTTTCTGACTAAATTTGTTTCATTATACTCCAATACTTTCTTAATGAGTCTTTAAATGTGTTCATTAACTTATAACATTATCATTTTTACATTATAAATTCAGGTTTTAAGAAGTTTACTGACCGCTCAGTCAATAAAATTATATCTGCCAGCAACAGTGGTAACTTCCCAAGCTGTAAAAAGAAGTTTTGGGACTTCCCTGGTGGTCCAGGTCCAGTGGTTAAGACTCAGCGCTTCCACTGCAGGGGGCGTGGGTTCGATCCCTGGTCAGGGAACTAAGATCCCACTTGCCTTTTGGGGTGGCCAAAAAAAGAGTTTTGTTTGCAGCTACTTTACTAGGCTTTACTGACAGGTACAATTAAGTTGGAGGTGAGCATGATTCCTCATTCGTTGTTCTTTTTAAAATGTCAGTGCAGTAACTCTCTACTAAAACAATAGAAAACACAGCCTCTGCAAATAAAATAGAGCAAATTTGATAAGCCTTGGCTTTCTTTTTCACTACCCGTCACTACCACCTATTACAATTGGGTCCATCCTTGGCTTCATCCCTAAACTTGATCAGAAAACTTACTTCTATAAAATTTCTCCTAGTTTTGGCCAAGTTTCTGGGAATTCAGACCAGTTTAGCAACAAAAAGATTTTGTAGTTTCTTACAGCTGCTAGCATCTTCTGTGTTTTCCCACTTTTACAGCTAATAATCACGCTGTTTATCCTATTTAGGCTATTTCTGCCGACTAATCAAATATATATTATCTTTCTAGTAATGTCCCATTCTCTCTGACTCTCTTGCCTCTCCTCACACAAACTAGAGAGAACAAACTAACTAACCACACTTTTTTACTGAGTTGAATAGAGAAGGCAGAACTTTTTTGGTTAAACCTTTTCAAATCTGAAGGTTTCTGTACAACTAACTTCCCAGTATTTTCAACTATTTGTTCTTTCCCATTTGAAAGAGAAAAGTTTCACTTTCCTTCTCTATTAGTCATCCCTTCCTTTAGCCATTTTTTCACAAAGTCACTTCCTCTATTAATTTCCTAATAATGTGCAATTTTTAAACTACTTGTGGTGCATACTTTCTTAATAGCATACGGTCATCATTCAAATCATTAAATAATTTTTAGGTACATAAAAATATATTTAGAACTGCTCCTGGCTTTCAGATTTTCAAACAGAGATTTATCTCACTATCCTCCTAAAACAAAACAAAAATAAAAACTTATATTGCTTGTTTTCTCCCTTCTTGCCGTCCCATTAAACATTATTAAATGTTAGATGCAGCCCTGGTTTCTAAATGATCCCTCAAGGAAACTATGCTCTTATCCATTCATCTTTTTTTTTTTTTTTTTAATTTTATTTATTTATTTGTTTTTATGGCTGTGTTGGGTCTTCGTTTGTGTGCCAGGGCTTTCTCTAGTTGTGGCAAGCGGGGGCCACTCTTCATCGCGGTGCGCGGGCCTCTCACCATCGCGGCCTCTCTTGTTGCGGAGCACAGGCTCCAGACGCGCAGGCTCAGTAGTTGTGGCTCACGGGCCTAGTTGCTCCGCGGCATGTGGGATCTTCCCAGACCAGGGCTCGAACCCGTGTCCCCTGCATTGGCAGGCAGATTCTCAACCACTGCGCCACCAGGGAAGCCCTCCATTCATCTTTCATTCATTAATTCAAAAAACATTGACATTGGCTTTGTAGTAGGCACTGGGCTGGGATACACGATGCAGCTCACAAAGCAGTGGTGGGATGAATTAAATAGAGCATGGTTACAGCTGCTACTCTCAGCAGAATCTTAGATCCCTAAGCTACCTTTCTGCGAGACCCAAACAATAATTTGTTCTAGCCTATTCTTCACAAGATCACTGAGACGCATAACAGGTATTGGGAAAACCAATGTTGTTACTAATATGTTTGAGATACAATGTATATGTAATTGATCTATTAATTTCTTAAATGTTTGCTTAAAACAATTTACAAAGAGAAAACTTGCCCCCTAAAACTTTGTTTTAATTTTTCTTATTTGAAAGTGTGTTTCCTTACCTCATGTGGACTTATAAAATTCATTTGTTGGCTTGTATTCAATTAGCAAGGAGTGACTTTGAAAGTTTTTATAAAATAGGAAAAGATGGCTGAACCAGCAAAATTTCTTAGATGCGTAAAGTTGTACAAGAAGCCTGGAACCGTTAATATCAACAAAAATATCAACAAAAAGTGATTTTCGTAGCAAGAAAGAGAGTGACCTAGTACCATACAACAGTAGATGAAAGTAATCTCTTTAATTTTTATAAATGATCTACAACCCTCATTTATACAGTTGGAGACTCTACTTTGAGCCCCTCTGTCAGGAGCAGTGACCCAATAAAGACTCTCAGGAAAAGTAACCCCCTAAGAAAGTCAGCATGTACTTGAGAAATAGGAAGCTGACAGATATTAAGCCCTAGGCAAGTAATAATTGCGTGAAGAGCAACAATGGTGGTGGCCAAATATTTTATTCCTGTTTCTTTGATACTAGCCAACCCTCACATTAAAGGATGTTCAGCCATGATATTTGTGGTTAAATGGCTGCTATATTCTCTCCAGTTACTAAGGAATTTACGTTACGTATGAGGGGGAACTTCCTGACAGCAAACTAGTTGAACATTCAGATGGGGAGTATGGCCAGTATATTTTAGGTACTGCCCTAAATGACTGACTCTTCAAATATGTTCCCATTGTACTACGTTCCCATTGTACAAACATTCTTTTCTTACTATTCTTACAAATTTATCAAATTGTATTTTTGAAGAAAGACTTGTGTAACTTACTGGACTGTCACCTTTGTCCCGCTTATTTTTTGCGTCCCCAGTACCGAGCCAGGTGCCTGGTATACATAAGGTATTTGATAAATGTTGATTGAGTTAAATTTTTAAAGGTGTTATTATTTGCTAATTTCCATAAAACCTTTCTATTTGGTAGATGGAGATCCTGTGGGAAAGAAAGGTTTCATTTTTTGTTAAAGCAATAAAACATTGACTAAGGAAAAAAACCAAAATTACATAAAGACACACATCAAATTTCTATAGAAATTACTTTTAATTTTAAATTACTTTTACTTTTCTTTTGAATTACATTGTGTAGTTAAAGATCATAAGGTATTTTTAAAAATATAGAAGTTAAAATAATTAGTCATGCTAATCATTAATAATACTTACAATAGTAAATCTTATTTGGCCTGTGGAGAGAGTTTATCCTAGTTCATTTCAATATATATTTAGAAAGGCCTAACTATTTTTTAAATATTATAACACATTTTAATAAACGAAGGCATTTAAACTTTATTCTCTCTCAATCCAAACATGGATAGCATAGTGTCTATAATGTGTGGAGAACTTAGCATAAAAAGTCTTGATTCATATCTGAAACTAGACATGCTCTGATTTCTTCTCTTCCTTCATTCCGTTAAGCTGGAATCACAGATGATTTAAGGCAAACCGCGTGAGAACCTGTGTCCTCTATGCTTTTTTCAGAATGCTTCCACGTGGTCTAATTTGGACAATGCCTCATCCTGGTTCTGAATGGCGGCGTGGAAGGCTGTGACTCTTTGTCAGATGGATTGAACCCTTCTCTCTCATTCTAGGCTTAAGGAACCACGGTTCTGTAGACTTAGTCTCTGCCAGGCATTGATATAAAGAAACAGTAATATCAGCACACATGTATTATTTTTATCCCAGAATATGCACCATGGTTGTGACAGCAGATCGAGCCTGCTGTCTAATGGATACCTGAGTATTCTAATCCCCTCCTGTCATTCCTGCCTTCCTCTCCTGTTCCTTGTCTCTGCTGGCCGAGTGGCTAGGATTCATTCCTGATGTAGCCTTCAGATTATCTTGTTTCGTTTCTCTTAGGAAATTCATACATTTTACAGAAAAGAAACCAGACTCATATTGTAATAAATCCACCTTTATTAAATATCAAATCTTAGAGAGTTAATCTAGCATGTGAGTGTGTTATCTTGTGCCCTAAACAGAGTACACGCTCAAGCCTTTCCTTTCTTCCATGTGTTTAACAATGTGTCAACCTCACTGTCCGGAAACTTTCATTCTGCTTCACAAGGGCAATCTATACACTGCCCATTTTGTCCCTTTGTCTTTTTCTGCAATAAATTCTTCCAGTGGAGCCAAGAAAGAAAACAAACAAACAAACAACTATGACCTTTCCGATATATCATTTGAACCAAAGTTCAGGACAAATTAAGAGAAATATTCAGCTAATTTTGTGGCACACATACAAACATTGGCTCAACTTCCTTTTTATTTTATTTTATTTATTTGTTTTTGGCTGCGTTTGGTCTTTGTTGCTGCACACGGGCTTTCTCTAGTTGTGGTGAGCAGGGGCTACTCTTTGTTGCGGTGCGTTGGCTTCTCATTGCGGTGGCTTCTCTTGCTGTGGAACACGGGCTCTAGGCATGCGGGCTTCAGTAGTTGCAGCACATGGGCTTAGTTGCTCTGCCGCATGTGAGATCTTCCTGGACCAGGGCCCGAACCTGTGTTCCCTGCATTGGCAGGCAGATAGATTCTTACCCAATGCGCCACCAGGGAAGTCCTCAACTTCCTTTAAAAAATACTTTATTTCTTGGCCTGAACTATCTATTTGCTTTGGGTATAGACAAAGTAAGTGGTGTGTGTGTATATAAAAAGTAATAAACAGAATATATTAATAAAACACTTCGAAATATACTGTGCAATACGTTTTGGTTTTTCATTTAAAGAATCAACAAAGCTTCTGTGTTCATAGAAGACACGTGAACCATCAGAATGTATTTATTCTGTTTCTAGCATGTCATTTTTCCAGACAGCGAACACAAAAATAAGGGCTCTTTCAGCCTAGACTATCACAATTCATCTGCATCCTAAAGGCAAGGGGCCTTTTGGAAACAATCATTACATTGTCCTTTCAGCAATAATACACTGTAACACTTTTCAATTGTTTCCACAGAGTCAAGGGGATTCAGCCAACGGTGATAGCCTCGGGCAAAGCAGGCAGCTACACCAGTGTAAACACATCCTTTATAGCTTCTCATGGGGAAATGCAAAAATAGATAACATAGGCACAATATGACAAATTATTACAGGCTATTCTGACCATGCTTGAGATGTAGGTAATAATTTTTAATTATAGTAGTAGTAATTACTACTATAAGTAGTAGTGTAGTGTAATTTAGTAGTAGTAGTAGTGTAGTGTAATTTTCCCACTTTCTGGGAAAATTAGAATCAAATAAAATATGTCCTTTCCCTCAAGAGCCTAACATCTATGCCGCTAAAGCATGTATTTATCTAGCCTCGCTCTAAACTGCCCGTTTATAGTTTGTATTTCAACACATCCAGGAACACCAAGAGTCCTCCGTCCCTGAGGAGAGACAAAGTAGCCTGTTCTGAAACACTCTGTGGCTTCATAGCTGTTCAGACACTACTTTGCTTCACACAGCTTTCTAATTCTCCTCATCCTGTCTCCTACCCCTTCATCAAGAGGATGGAAATGGGATTTGACCTCTTTTCTCCTTCAGTGGTGCACCTGATTAGACCAATGTGGGAAAAGAGATGCTCTGAAGAAGAAAAAAAAACCATACACAGCCTTTGTGTCCATCTACAGTCATGGCCACGGACTCAACCCGGTCTCACCTGGCTGACAAAGGAAATTGCCTCTCATGTCTTCATTAGGGCACAGAATCCATGTAAATCAATTGCTGAGGTCACTATCTTTCTGTAGACCCAGTCATATTCAGGCCTTGGCCCCTTATACCCATCTGCCCCCCCCCCAAAAAAAAAACAAGAAAAAGAATCACAGGTTGAGTTTGGGCACCTTGTTCTTTACCTGCCGGGTTCTAACCTGTGCTTGCACCTGCCCTGCTCCCATTCACCCACAGAGCTTGGCCAGCACAATTTGACCCCATGACGAGGGCAGGGCTAAGTCAGTTGTGGCAAAGGCAGGAACAATTGTGTGCATTTTTGCTGTTTTGGTTTTTTTTTTCCAGTTATTTCATCATTTTTTCAGATTGTCAGCAATACACTCTCACTGTAGAAAATCCAAAAAGTATAGACAATTATAAAGGAACAAAGTGGGAACTCCCTGGCGGTCCAGTGGTTAAGACTTTGCCTTCCAATGCGGGGGGTGCGGGTTTGATCCCTGGCTGGGGAGATGGGATCCCGCAGGCCTCAGGGCCAAAAGACCAAAATATTAAAACAACAACAAAACAAAAAACAGAGGCAATGTTGTAACAAATTCAATAAAGACTTTAAAAAATAATAATAAAATAAAGGAACAAAGTAATACTACCACCTGGAGATAACCCTACTATTAGATTTCCCTACTAGAATGGTTTTTCCTGGTTCAAGAGTTTTTCAACAATGGGAATGGCCAGTAAATCTTCACAAAGTTATACTGTTATTTCTCTGCTTTCACCTCAACAACTCTGGAATTTAGTGGTATTTCTTACACTTCATTGTAGCTGCCTATTTACTTGCTTGTTCATGCCTTGTCCTTAAGGGAGTGTATCACATAGTAGTTGGTCAATAAACACTTTCTAAGTTGAGGTAATGTTGGTTTATAACATTATGTAAGTTTCATGTGTACAACATTATATTTCTACTTCTGTATACCCTACATTATGCACACCACCCCAAATTTAGTTTCCATTCGTCACTATACAGTCAATCCCCTTTACCCATTTTGCCCTCCCACACACACTTCTCTGGTAACCACTAGTCTGTTCTCTGAATCTGCATGTTTTTTTCTGTTTGGTTTGGTTTGTTCATTTATTTTGGTTTTTGTTTGTTTGCTTCTTGTATTCCACATATGAGTGAAATCACATGGTATTTGTGACTTATTTCACTTAGCATAATACTCTCAAGGTCCATCCATGTTGTCACAAATGGCAAGATTTCATCTTTTTTATGCCTGGGTAGTATTCCATTGTGTGTCATATATACCTCACATCTTCTTTACCCATTCATCTATTGATTGGTTGTTTCCATATCTTGGCAATTGTAAACAATGCTGTGATGAATATAGGGGTGCATATATCTTTTCTAATTAGTGTTTTCATATTCTTTGGATAAATACCCAGAAGTGGCATTGCTGGATCATATGGTAGTTTTGTTCTTAAATTTTTGAGGAACCTCCATACTGTTTTCCATAGTGACTGCACCAATTTACATTCCCACCAACAGTGTATGAGTGTTCCCTTTTCTCCACATGCTCGCCAGTGCTTGCTGTTTCTTGCCTGCTTGATAATAGCCATTCTTACAGGTGTGAGGTGATATCTCATTGTGGTTTTCATTTGCATTTCCCTAATAATTAGTGATGTTGAATACCTTTTCACATGCCTGTTGGCTGTCTATATGTCTTCTTCAGATAAATGTCTATTTTAGCTCCTCTGCACATTTTAAAATCAGGTTGTTTTTTGTTGTTGAGTTGTATGAATTCTTTATATATTTTGGATATTAACCCCTTATCAGATACATGAGTTGCAAATATCTTCTCCCATTCTGTAGGTTGTCTTTTCATTTTGTTGATGGTTTCCTTTGCTGTGCAGAAGCTTTTTAGTTTGACATAGTCCTATTTGCTTATTTTTGCTTTTGTTTCCCTTGCCTGAGGAGACCTATCCTGAAAGATATTGCTAAGACCTTGCCAAAAATGTACTGCCTATGTTTTCTTCTAGGAGTTTTATGGTTTCAGGTCTTACATTCAAGTCTTTAATCCATTTTGAGTTGATTTTCTTGTATGGTGTGAGATGTCGTCGTTTCATTTTTGTGCATCTGACTGTGCAGTTTTCTCACATTTATTTATTGAAGAGACTGTCCTTTCGCCATTGTATGTTCTTTGCTCCTTTGTCGTAAATTAATCGTCTATATATGTGTAGGACAATAAACATTTCTTAACTGAAGTAAAATAAATCAGTGTAATTATCCAGCAATGAACTTCTAGGCAGAATTGGAGGCCCAGAATTAAAAGTTTAGTTTTGGTTCACAGTCGTAGCCAAGAATAAGTCAAGTTTTATCTGCTGAGGAATATGTATTTTTCTTTCAGTGTAAAACATCTATGTCTTACTTTAATTAGCTTGATGGAATTTTCTATCTTTGATGATTCTGACAGAAAATAGGAAGCCAGAGAATGATCAGTATTTAGCAGTTTCTAATTAGAGTACTTCCCATTGTTAACACAAATACCTTATTTTCAAACTTTGTTCATAACTCTGGAAAAAAATCTAAAGACAGCATAAGATATGACTGAGAAATCCAGATCTGAAGATAGAGGATGTGGATTTAAAATCTGGTTCTGAAATCTGCTTCCTTCAACTTTAATCAGATTACTAAACCGTCCAAAATTAAGAAACCACTTGTAGTTTCTTCATTGGTGCAATGTAGATAATGCCCACTTCACTGAATTGTTTTTAGGATTAAGTGAATTAACAGGCAAAAGCACCTGGCAGAGTACCTGAATACGTGGTAGGCGCTCCAAAAAAATGTTCGTTGAATCCAAGGGAATATGCTCTCTTATGTTATTTTTCTTTCAAATTTATGTTAATTCAATTGAAAATTTAGATGACACAGACAAATATAATTTACAAATTGCAAAAATTAACAATTAAAGAATAGAAACTCAATGGTCCCTATTAACTTTTAAATTATTCACTGTTTTTAAAACTTCCATAAAAGAAATTCCAAACAAACACAATAGATGTAACGGTGAATTCTTTCAGGTATTTTATGAAGAAACAGCTCAACATAAACACATTTGCAGAGACTACACAGAGAGAAAAAGACTTTCCCACTTATTTTATGACGACGGCATGATCCTAACTCAAATCTGAAAATGGCATTAAATAAAATTTCCCTCAGGCACAGAGGCAAATATTATAGATAAAATATTAGCAAATTAAATCCAGTGGCATATACAAGGAATAATGCATCTTGTTTAAGCCTCTTATTTTTAGGCTGCACTTTTCTTCCATTAAATAATTTTATTTATTTAATTTACATACTTATCGGTGCTCTGTGTGAGGAAAAATAATTTTAGATTTTTAGCTATAATTAGTAGCTCAGGTAATTATTATCCTCTTCATTTTATAAATGGAACAATATTCAGACTCAGTCATTGGAGTTGTGTCTACTTGAGACAACCATGCCTATCATGCAGTATAATCTGGGTCAAAACATTGTTCCCCTTTTCCTTTTAATATAGAATTTTACAGAGAATTTGTGTGAGAGACAGATGATTGTCTTCTAACCCAAATAGCTGCTTGAGTCACACACTCTTGCTGCAGCAAATCAGTGAAGACACAGAATTCTCGTCCTGAGATCTGAGACGTTGGTGTAAAAGTTTAAAACGGAGGTGAGCAGTCACATCAGGTGTGTCCTGGGGGAAGGACAGCTGACTGACCCCCCAAGGGACACCAGCTCCAATTCCCCATAGTCCAGGACACAGCCCACCAGCCTGCTCATTCCTGTGCCTCTGCAGGCTGGCTGGACTCAGGGGGCTGACTCACCCTGCCAACATCGCAAGAGGTGAAGTTAGTAGACCAGCAGGCGAGCTGGTTCGTTTGTAATGAAAGATACAGCGTGTGGGTAAAGCAGACACTGGTGTTCCATGCCCCCCCCACCCCCCCTGCCCCGTCCACCCTGGTTGAGCTTTGTGGAACACCAATTTATGAGAACTTTGTTTGGTAAGCCCAGAATCAGAACAAGAGGAATTAGCTGTACAATTCACATGTTCAGTGGCACTGAGTGTTTGGCTTCTGTCCGTTTCACTTAATTCCTTTGTTGCCTTCCAATGTCTCAGGTAAAATGAAGTCCTTTTAGGAGTTGTTATTGATAACCATCTGGCTTGGGCACCGTGACTGAATGTTTCAGTCAGGATTTTAGTGCCTGGAGTGGTCAGACCAGTAAACAGTACTTCTCAGAAATGTCCACCTTGTTGGCCAGATTCCTTAAATTAAAAAAAAAAAAAAAGAGTTTAAAATAGAGGGAAAAAAGTAAATTGATCCAAATAATGCAGCCTGATTGCCATGGTCCTTAAACAGACACAATCTTAACCTGCCTGGAGCCAGGTAAGGTGAAGTGCTTTGAATCACCCACCTTTAGTCTCTTGCCCACAACTGTGGCTGGAGAGACAGGGCCTAATGAAGGAGGTGGAAGAGGGGAGAGAAAAGGCCAGTGGCACAGACATGGCTTGGGGTGGCCTTGTGAACACTGTGAGCTGAGGTCACCTGTCTCCCTTAATTGGTAAGGACATCAAACATTGCCAATTGTTCAGTTTCACTTAGTTCATTTTAGTTTCCATCCCTCACCTGGTGCTTCTATCTTCTAACAAAATTATCAGTGGAAACACTTTAAAGGGCCATTTTAAAATAATATGTAAAAGCTCTTAGAATGTCCAAAGACTTCAAGTTAGCTAATTGTATAGGAAGAGCATCTCAGATCTAATAGACACTCTGCCCCAAGAGAAAAAGCAGGAGCCATGAATCGCAGTTTTAAACACATTGGAAATTAGCAACACCAAGCAATACCATGATCAGTTTCTCCTGACAAGTTGGGCTACTTTTTAAATACCACTTTCATAAGACCAGAATTAAAACGAAGAGAGTTTTGTTTGATTTGTTGGTTAGTCTTTAAATTAAGGCTTCTTTACTGACTTGATAAAAACATACTTCAAAGTATTTCATTCCAGTTATTCTGATTGGCTTTCTATGAAATTTTATTGCAGAAATGTTATCTAACCCAAGGACAAGTCAGATATGAAATCTCTGTTGTTTATCACCAACGCCCACAGACTAAAAGAAGAACACAACCACTTTAACCTAGTGGAGAAGGGTTTCTCTTTCATTAGTTCCCAGCTATTTTTAGTGAAAACTAGTCACAGTAGGAAGAATGTGATACAATAACTCACATGAGAGTATTAATGACTATATCAACTAACCCTGTTGACACACCCAGAGTATTAGTATTTTAACTAGGGACTATGCCTCAACATAAAAGAATACATTTCAGTTAGTAGTGGAATTTCAGGCAACAGGGACACAGTGAGAGCGGCGATGAATCAGATCACGCCACGTAGCAATACAGCCTGATGGGGCCAAGTACAAGCTTTCAGTTCAGCTCACATCCAACTTGAGTCCTGCCTCTGTGACCCTGGGCGAGTAAATTGCTTAACCTATTTCAGGTTCCGTTTTCTTACCAGTAAAATGTAGATAATAGTTATACCTTCTTCATAGGATTGTCATGGAAATTAAATGAAATAATGCATAGAAAGTGCTTATGCAGGGCCCGGCATATAGAAAGTCACATGAAATGGAAGCTGTTGGTTAAGAGTTACCTATCTATGCTATAATCACAAAGGTCTGGTTCTACAACAAGCTTCCAAATTCCACATTCTCTGCCACCCACTTACACTTAATATTTCACAAATGTTCTAAGTATACAAATCTAACACCCTTGTATTTATGGGAGAAGTAGACTGTTACTTAAAACTTTTGAAGAGCTAGTTAACCCTATTTACCAGCCTATATATTTATAGGCTCTAGTTTCTATTTATCTGAATGTACTTATGGAGAAAGCTAGAAACATCTGATGTTGAACCCTCAGACTCTCTCCTTCTTTGGCAAAATATAATGCTTGATGATAATAGGAACTTGTGACTCAAAGGCTAAGACAAAGGAGAAAATGGAGAACTGAGGACATTAGAAAAAATACCAGGGAAGCATCTTTAAAGACAAAAGGAATGTATGGGTTCATTAACTCGAAGGAGGGATTCTTTCACAATGTATGTGCATATAAAATCATCAGTTTAAATATCTTACGGTCTTACTGATGAAAGAAATCAAAGATGACACAAACAGATGGAGAGATATACCATGTTCTTGGATTGGAAGAATCAATATTGTGAAAATGACTATACTACCCAAAGCAATCTACAGATTCAATGCAATCCCTATCAAATTACCAGTGGCATTTTTTACAGAACTAGAACAAAAAATCTTAAAATTTGTATGGAGAAACAAAAGACCCCGAATAGCCAAAGTGGTCTTGAGGGAAAAAAACGGAGCCAGAGGAATCAGACTCCCTGACTTCAGACTATGCTACAAAGCTACAGTAATCAAGACAGTATGGTACTGGAACAAAAACAGAAATATAGATCAATGGAACAGGATAGAAAGCCCAGAGATAAACCCACACACCTATGGTCAACTAATCTATGACAAAAGAGGCAAGGATATACAATGGAGAAAAGACAGTCTCTTCAATAAGCAGTGCTGGGAAAACTGGACAGCTACATGTAAAAGAATGAAATTAGAACACTGCCTAACACCATACACAAAAATAAACTCAAAATGGATTCGAGACCTAAATGTAAGACCGGACACTATAAAACCCTTAGAGGAAAACATAGGAAGAACACTCTTTGACATAAATCACAGCAAGATCTTTTTGATTCACCTCCTAGAGTCATGGAAATGAAAACAAAAAAACCAAATGGGACCTAATGAAACTTAAAAGCTTTTGCAAAGCAAAGGAAACTACAAACAAGACGAAAAGACAACCCTCAGAATGGGAGAAAATATTTACAAACAAATCAATGGACAGAGGATTAATCACCAAAATATATAACCAGCTCATGAAGCTCAATATTAAAAAAACAAACAACCCAATCCAAAATTGGGCAGAAGACCTAAATAGACATTTCTCCAAAGAAGACATACAGATGGCCAAGAAGCACATGAAAAGCTGCTCAACATTATTAGAGAAATTATTATTAGAGAAATGCAAATCAAAACTACAATGAGGTATCACCTCACACCAGTTAGAATGAGCATCATCAGAAAATCTACAAACAACAAATGCTGGAGAGGGTGTGGAGAAAAGGGAACCCTCTTGCACTGTTGTTGGGAATGTAAATTGATACAGCCACTATGGAGAACAGTATGGAGGTTCCTTAAAAAACTAATAATAGAATTACCATATGACCCAGCAATCCCACTACTGGGCATATACCCAGAGAAAACCATAATTCAAGAAGACACATGCACCCCAATGTTCATTGCAGCACTATTTACAGTAGCCAGAACATGGAAGCAACCTAAATACCCATTGACAGACGAATGGATAAAGAAGAAGTGGTACATATATACAATGGAATATTAATCAGCCGTAAAAAGGAACAAAATTGGGTCATTTGTAGAGACATGGATGGATCTAGAGACTGTCATACAGTGTGAAGTAAGTCAGAAAGAGAAAAACAAATATCGTATATTAATGCATGTATGTGGAACCTAGAAAAACGGTACAGATGAACCGGTTTGCAGGGCAGAAATAGAGGCATAGACGTAGAGGACAAACGTATGGACACCAAGGGGGGAATGTGGCCGGGGGTGGTGGTGGTGTGATGAATTGGGAGATTGGGATTGATATATATACACTAAAATGTATAAAATAGATAACTAATAAGAAACTGCTGTATAAACAAAAAATAAAATTCAAAAATTCAAAAAATAAATAAATAAATATCTTATGGTCTTATTTGTCAATCATACCTCAATAAAGCTGAAAACAAATAAGTAAGACTACATCTGCCATCAAAAGAAAAGAGACAAAAGAAGGAAAATAAGTAAATAATTAAGGCATAGCTGAATTTATTTTTTGTTTAAATTAAATTTCTATTGGCATTGTCCCAATTTTGTAAGTAACAGAATAACTGCAGAAAGAAGAGAGCCCTTTATAGGTTAAAAGGTGTTGGGAGGAGAAGCAAGAGAGGTGGTGCTAACTGGCCTTGAATGAATTTGCAAAATGACTTTAAATCTCCATGAGTCCTGGGGTAGCCTCTGTAGTGTTGCAGATGTAGAAGTATGTATCTGATCTGCTTTTGTGGTAAATCTGATGACCCAAATGATAAGCTGATAATCAGGAAGAAGCTGCAAGGAACTTAGGAAAAAGGAAAATTCACTTTACCAGGACTTGTGACTGTGATCGCTATCAGGGAAGAAGTTTTCCTCTAGCCCTCTAGGTTCTTCTGACTGGTCTTAGAATTAAATTGACCTGAGACAGATTAACAGGAGAAAATCAAACAAAAGTATAATGACATGTATATGTGGGAGAGACCCAGGAAACCTGAATAACTCACCAAAATGGCTGAATCCCTCACCTTAAATACCATCTTCAGCTAAACACAAAAGAGGATGTTGGGGCAGTGGTTTGGAACCTCGAAGGGGAGGAGGGCAATTCACATGGAGATGGAAAAGCAAATGTTGGTAAACAAATGTTTGCTGGGCCTGCAGAGACACTGTGACACACAGAGGAATTTTTAACAAACAGACTTTGCTAGGTTCCTCCCTGTCTTCACACCTAGTTCATACTATAGTTGTCTATGGTAACAGTTCCCTTCTGGGAACAGGTCCTTTATCTCCATTCTTTTAGGTAGTTGGGGGGAAGGTCAGAGTTTCTTCCTGAGTCTTTCGGGCCTTATTGTTTTCAGCTCAAAATAATCTGCATGCCAGAGAGACATTTTGGGGTGGCAAATATTGCTCCCCCACATCACCATCTGTTTAAACATCTTACACTTTGTAGCAAACAACTAACAAATTTCCTTTCCGCCAAGTTTATCTAAGTACTTTCTGTATATCCAAATCAACCAGGAATTTCAACCTCTCTTTTCAAGTGTTAGACTAAAATTGTCTTCTAAACTGGAGGGAGGTTAGGCTATGGTGTAAAGCATTAAAAATGTCATCATTCAGCTAAAAAAGATGAATCAGGCGGTAACCTCTCTGAACATAAAATTCAATGACGGGATCTATTTGTCCTCAGACCTAATGAGATTTAACTCTCAGGTGGTAAAACGTGAGACATTATATAACAATTATTAGAATTAAATGAAGTGAAAGGCTTCAGGCTATTCCTCATTTTGATCTATTGATTAAAACAATATTAAGCATCTATAAAGTACTACAGCGTGGTCCCTATTGTGTTTAAAATAAAGGTTATGACCTTTTCAGTTAGAGGCAAATGTGTGTACTTTGAAATACTCCTTCTGACCCTTATAAAACTATCACCTTGCATCTCACGAACATCAAACATTTTCTGATTTTAATTCATCATTTTAAATTTGAAATTGATGCACTAAAGCTAAATGAATCATATTAATGGGAACCCTAGGGAACCTCACCTAGTGTCAGTGTCTGGAATTCAGAGGTTCATTGGATAAAAAGGAAGAGATTTCCGGAAAGATCCCCTGCAGCTCCCTTCCTTGTGAAGCATTTGATGACAGAGACTGTCATATCTATTAATCAAATCTTCTGTACCCTGTGCAGTGTCTCAGCTGTACTGTGGAAATCAAGTCCCTTGGTTTTTTCCACACTTGAACCAGAGTAAGAAAGGAGCCATACCTCTCTGAGACCAGCATGGCAGGAGCCTGGGGAGGGAAACTCAGCATCTGGAATTCTGGGTCAAATGGTCCTGCTCAGCAGATATTCCCCTGCCAGCATGAGGCTTAGGGATGGTAGGGTATTGTCTTTCGAAAGACAGTGACATTTCCCTATAATGTCTCTGCCTCTTAGCTTCTGGACCTGCTGCCCTGCCTTGAACATCTAACTAAGAGTAGATTCTGATGGAAGGAATTTGGAGCCAGATGAGAGAGAAAGACAGTGGTAGATCTGTCTGAGGTCTCTGGAGTATTTCCACATTTGAAGGTCTACTCATTGGCTCAGTTCTTGTTGGGCTTGTTTAGATGTTAATGGTAGGTTCCTCACAGTGTGGATTCCACAAGATAGATTCCCCCTCTATTTGCCCACTTCCTTCAAAAATCAATGAGTTTTTAAAGCACCTATTTTGGGGAGTATCATGGTTGATTTATTTCTCCCAACAGAAGAGATTTGGGGCAGAAGAAGTGTGATAATAACAAATAAATATTTGGTTTTTGTCCCTGGGTCCTGACACAGAGTTTCTAAAACCCTTGGAATTTCCTAATAGGAGCATCTTTTGTTATTCGTAATGAGCCTCTTTCAACCACACCTGAGTTTATGTTAATAAAGTAACTCTTGGTGGGACTCTAAATAGCTTCAGAATGGGGGCTGGTTGCCAGAGAAACCAACCCTGTGATTAGAGGATTGGAACTTTCAGTCACACCCCCCAGACGTCTTGGGAGGGAAGAGGGGCTGGAGATTGAGTTCAATGACCATTGACCAATGATTTAATCAACCATGCCTACTCAATGGAACCTCCATAAAAAACCCTAAATAATGGAGAGCTTCTAGGCTGGTGGACACATTGAGATGCTGGAAGGGTGATGCACCCAGAGAAAGCATGGAAGCTCCCCTCCCCTCCCCCATACCTTGCCCTAGGCATCATTTCCATTTGGCTGCTCATAAGTTGTATCCTTTATAATAAACCACTAAATGTAGGTAAAGTGCTTTCCTGACTTCTGTGAGTCATTCTAGAAAATTGTCAAACCTGAGGAGGGGGAGGTCATGGGATTTATGGCAGATTGGTCAGCATTAAGGATGACAAACTGGACTTGCAACTGGTATCTGAAGTTGGGGCAGACTTGTGGGACTGAGCCCTGAGCCTGTGGGTCTTTCTAACTCTGGGTAGTTTGTATCAGAATTGAATTGAATTGTAGTACACCCAGTTTGTGTACAGAGAGATGGAGAATTAACTGGTGTGGGGAAACCCCACGTATTTGGTGTCAGTGTTGTGAGTAAAAATGGCACAGAAGAAGGAACAATAAGAACTCCTCTTCCCTAACTATCCCATTTCTCACAAAATACAACCATGGGGGAAATAGAGCACAACCATGAGCCAGACACGAGCAGAGAAAAAGATAAACTCTTGAACCATCTGACAACAGAGGGTTAGGGTAACTAATTAGAAGTAGAGGCTTATGGAAAAAACTCTTTATAATAATATATATTTTAGAGCGAAGCACAAACTAATATAACACCTCCATACGCGTTTGCAGGTTTTCTCAATCTATGTCACTGTTATCTAACAATGCTTATTAACAAACCCCTTTTCTTATTTGTTTGGGGTTTTCTTCTTATTTAACTACTGGCTATGTAGTTTCTTTGTTATTCAGTTGGTGGATGCCTGTTACCATTTAGATTTCAATTCAATCCTTTAAGAATGTGTTTTTAATTTCTCCCAGAAAAGACCACATTTGGTAACATCTTGTCTCCCAGCTCCCTGGAAAGACGCCCTGTGTGGCTGCCTTCCCTCTGAATGGGCAGTGCTTTGTATTGGAGGACTGGCTCAAGCTCATTGGTCCTCAAACTTGCACATTAGAATCACCTGGGAAGCTTTTAAAAATCCAGGTTTCCAGGCAGCACCCCTGACTAATTAAATCAGAATCTCTCCTGTATGAGATCCAGGCAGAGTCTTTTGAAAAGCTCTTCAGGTGATTCGGGAGTGTGGCTGAGGTTATAAACCACTGCTTTAGACAGAGGTCTTACCTGAATATTACAACCTGGCCTCCATGGAAGTCTCTGGATATACCATGAGTCAAAGGAGATAACTTTTCCTCACTCATCCTCCTAAAGAAATCCTAAATAAATAAAACAAAGCAAAAGCAGCTATTAAGGTAGAGTTCATGTTCTTTCTGCTCATTCCCTCCATTTTTCTCTTAAGAGCCATCTCTCCAACCTTAGAATAAAAGGCCAAAGTAGGTAAAAATATCAATGAATGGTCCCTACTGTCTCATTTTATGACCTTTACTATTATTTCCTCTTTTTTTTAATTTATTTTTTCTCTTTATTTGCTTTGTGATTCTTCTGCCTACATAGACACAATATTGAATTTATTTTGTGATTTGGGGCAGTTTAGTAACAGAGTTGGAAGTGCATGTTAACTCTTTAAGCAAAAATAAAAATTAGTCATTTTAGCATAATATAGCTGTCCTGGGAATTTAACATTTTGTGTGTGTGTGTGTGTGGTTTATATCCTTTATTCTGTCAATGTGGTATATCACATTCATTTGAAAAAAAATTTATTGGAGTATAGTTGATTTATAATGTTGTGTTAGTTTCAGGTGTACAGCAAAGTGATTAAGTTATACATATACATATATTCATTCTTTTTCAGATTCTTTTCCCATATAGGTTATTACAGGTTATTGAGTAGAGCTCCCTGTGCTATACAGTAGGTCCTTGATGGTTACCTATTTTATATATGATAGTGTGTGTATGTTAGTCCCAAGCTCCTAATTTATCCCTCCCTATTATTTCCTGATGTTGGCTCTTCGTATTTAGTGCCCAAGGATGTTTTAAAAGTCCTTGGCAACTTGTTCTATGAGAATTAGTTAATACTATGTATCTGTGGTTCTTTATTCAACTTAATTCAGACTGAGTCATCAATTCTATGTATTATCCAAAATCTGAATTAACACTTTGTTGTCTCTTCATCTGAGGCAGTGTAGAATTTAAAGTTCTCATGAACAATGATGACCCCTTATTCACTCATGTATCCCAGTGTCAGTAGAGCACCTGACCCAGAGTCATGGCCCATAAATGAATCAGTTAGTTAAACAATGAATAAACAAATGGACAAATGCTGGGATGCAGACAGCTAAGCACTTACTGAAGTCAAATCAGAGAGAAGTTCACAGGTAAGGCAGAAGATGTGTACCTACAACCAGTGCACGGTTATCAAGGAAGAAATCAAAATCAGTTCAGGCAAAATGTCCACAGTCTCTAGTCAATTGTCAATGAAGGTGAATATGAAGACATATAAATAAACATAGCTGAGTAACCGTAACAGGCTGAGAGTAATAAAAAGTCAAAATGAGTGACATGCATAAATTGAATTAGGTAATTTCATAGAATCTGGAGATAACTGTGGCTTAAAGTCACTGAGAAGAGCTCCGTGGACTCAAGATAAACCTTTAAACACGGGCACGATTTATGTAGTCAAGGCAGGGAAATGGCAGAGGCAAAAGATTGGAGTTGCGAATGAATGGGGGGCATGAAGAAGCAACCAGGAGATGAGCCAAGTTGGATCAGAAGTTTCCTGGTGGGGAAAACAGAGTGAATGTGTGTGTGTGTGTGTGTGTGTGTGTGTGTGTGTGTGCGCACATGTGTGAGTGTCTGTGATAAATGTATGCTGATATTTGAGTTTCATAATAATTTATGTGGTAGAAAGTTTGAAGGTGAAGAACCAGAAACAGGAGGCAGTTTATTACTGTGATAACCCAGGTGCTGAGCATCTGGAAACAAGTGTAGGTAATAAGAACTAGAAAGAAAAGGTATTAAGACGAAGAGTCCATGAGACTTCAACACTGGTGTTCCATGAAACAAAGGAGAGGGAAGAGACAAATATGATTCTAAGGTTTAGAAAATCTAAGTGATACCGAATTAATAAGAAGATGAAGTGAAAATACAGATCTCTCAACATTTTAAGATAGTATATAAAATCTTCTTGTTAGGATTACAAAGGCAGTCTTGGGTAAACAAACTGGAAGTAAAGGTCTGTTCATTTCAGTGATCAGCTCTCAAGAGGATGTATAAATTACAATGGTAAATTTAAGTGGACATTTGATATAATTTATTTTCTGAAGCACATATGTACATTATTTTCAATGCAATTAACTTCTAACTGAAAATATCTATCCCAATGTCTGACAAGCTTTCTAATTTTGTCAGAGAAAAAAGGTTTTCAGTAGGGCAGTCATGTATATAACACATTCTGAAGATTTATATCATCCTTGAATTTATAGGCCAGAGTATGTCTTTAAGTGATCCAAATAAAACACAAGCAGAAGGTGAAAGAATAGTAATACATTTCTGTATCAAATGCACATTCTGAATAAATTTCATTTGTTTTAACTCTCAGTGAAATTGATGGAAACATCAGTATTCTTCAGTGGGACAGTCAAAAAGAAGATAGCCTTTTAAACACTCCTAGCAATAATGTTTCCAATTATATATCACAGCAATCATGAATAGCAGCTACTTGTATAATTCAGTAATTTTGATAAGCAGTGCCAACATTCTCTGAATAAAAACGATTGAACTGAAGTCATTAGATCAGATTCTTATATTTTCCCTTATCTGGGCCTTTACTCTTGTGCCATCTCACTGGAATCCTTCTCTACGTGGTTAATAATCCATATTCTACCCACACTCAAGGGTCTGCTCAAATATCATTTCCCCTTTTCTGAAATTCCATTGCACTTGCTGTCTTTACATCTTGTCTTAGTCTGTTCAGGCTGCTAAAACAACAACCACAGACTGGGTGGGCTTATAAACAACAGTAATTTATTTCTCACAGTTCTGGAGGCTAGAAGTTGGAGATCAGGGTGCCAGCATGATGAGGGTCTTCTTCCGGCTTGCAGAATTATTGTATCCTCTCGTGGCAGAAGGAGGAAAGGGAACTCTCTTGGGCCTCTTTCATAAGGGCACTAATTCCATTGTAGGGACCTAATTACATCCCAAAGCCTCTGCCTCCTCATAACATCACCTTGGGGGTTAGGTTTCAATATACGAATTTTGGGGGACCATATTCATCCCTTAGCGCACCTCATTTAGACTTGTCGTTTTCCATGCTTATTATTTGTTATCTTATCAATAGTGGAAGAGTCTCCCTGCAGGATGGAGGAACAAATTAAATGACACCTCCTCCAGGAAGTACCCCATAGATCCAGAAGGTGGAACATTCTGCAGTTCATCTGACCTTGTCTCTTTAACGAGACAGTACCATGAAAAAAGAGACTGTGCCACATGAAATAATATCTATGATATGTAACAATCAGATGTCTTTCATGGTTTCGGGTTCAAATCTGGTTTGGACAAACTAGATATAAAGGACTTTTTTTTTTTAGCACAATTGGAGAAACTGTAATACAAACAGGATGGTAGATAAGAAGAAAAGTTAGGGACATGAAAAGTTGAAGATCATTAACTGAAAAAAAGCAACTAACAAGTCAACACAAACAGTAGGACCCCCTAGAAAAAAGATGTGGAAGGCTATACACTGAGCATTTAATAGTGATAATCAGTGGGCAATGGAATGGGATCTTTTTATGATCTTATTTCTGGCTTCTCTGCATTTTCTAACTTTCTACAATGTACATAATCTGCATTTTTTTGCAGTAGAAGTTTATCTTTTTAAGACTGAACTCTCCCTGTATCCCAGCTAACCTGTCCCTGCCTCCTATCGGCTTCCGCTCCCATGTTACATGTCAGTTGTACCCAGATCCACCCAGGAGCCCCACCAGGGACCTGGCTTTCCCTCACCCGCCACAGATTTTACCTCCTCAACATTCTCCAGTCTGTCTACTTCCCTCCTTCTCTTCTCCCACTGATCTGGATCCAGGCCTGATTACCTCTTACTGGGGGTTAAGCAGTAGTTTTCCAGCCAACCTCCTTGTCTCTGGTCAGCTTCTCTCTTCCAGCAGCCACCACAGTGAGCTCTCCAAAATGCCAGATGGGCAGTATTATTCTCTTGCTTAAAATCTCTCAGTCATTCTGTATCCTCCACAGGATATGATCCAGGCTCTTAGTATGGGATGGAGGTCTCTTCAGGACTGGCCCTTGGGGATGCGTGTCCCTCTTCATCCCTTGCCTCACGCTGTCCTAAGCTCCAGCACTACCACCTTGCACACATTGTGCCCTTACACACCTCACTCCTTTTCCTCGGGCTTTTCCTCTCTCTTGAATGTCCCTCCCCTCTCCCCCTTACCTACACAAGCCGAATTCCTATAATCCTCCAGCAAACCTTCCTTGGTAGTCCCTGCACTCAGGCTGGGTGTCCCTCTCTCTGCATTCAGGGACTGTGTGTACTCTACTGCTGTATTGACCACTTACCCCAACATCGGTAACCATCGGTCTTTGCATCCGCATCTCCCAGTAAACTAGAGGCTACTCCCAAGGAGGCATTGTGAAGTATCTTGTTCACAGTCGGGTAGGTCGAGATACCCACGTCAAAAGCTGATCTGAATGGTGCGCCCCTTCAGCAGTGGGATTCCCAAAGCTTGTCCAAGAAGCAGCACCAGGACTGCAGACAGGAAGTCTGTCCCCAGAAAGGGTAACGCACACCCAGGGACGATGATGGTGGATTATCTCTGTGCTTGGCTGGATTGTGAAGTTACTGGAAAGCCACCAGCCTCCTGGGTTCCAGATGCCAGCCTGAGCCAACCCTGGGATTCTCTTTCCACCTGGCTTCCTGCCTTCTAGACCCTAGTTTCATTCTGGCACAGATACACACAGATGCTCTATGGCCTTCCAAAAGTATTTTCTGTAGAATTTGACCCACGTTATTCAAACTTCCTATGCTGTAGTTTAGTCCCTGAGACGGGCTCCTGGGCAGTAGACCCTGATGACCAGTTGCTCCCTTGTAATTCCCAAGCCTAAGACTCTAAGCCTTGTTTTTCCAACTATGTCATAAGCTCCCCAAGAACAGGGCCAGGGCCTCTATACATCCTGGTGTTTAATGCCTAGCTCAGTGTTTTGCATGTAGCAAACTCAGCCCGTCTTTGGGAGTTCACTTATTTCCTGATTATTATCTTTCAAACCACTCATAATTCCGTGCTCTATTTGCTAACACTATTTTTGACATTTCAAGAACAGCCTGTATCCTAATCATGGGTTAGTATCTTTAACCATATCCTCAACTTCAGGTGATTTTAAAGTCTGCTACCAGTCCTTTTCATCTACACACTCCCCATTAGTTCATTTCTCCTCTGACTTGCCTCTTAAAAATTAATTTTAGTGCATTTTTATTTTATTTTTAAAAATTTTATTGAAGTATAGTTGATTTACAGTGTTGTGTTAATTTCTGCTCTATATCAAGTTGACTCAATTATACATATATATATTCTTTTTCATATTCTTTTCCATTATGGTTTATCACAGGATATTGAATATAGTTCCCTGTGCTATACAGTAGGACCTTGTTGTTTATCCATCCTGTATATAATATTGAATAGTTTCCATCTACTCATCCCAAACTCCCAGTCCTTCCCTCCCCCACCCCCCTCCCCCTTGGCAGCCACAAGTCTGTTCTCTATGTCTGTGAGTCTGTTTTTGTTTTGTAGATATATTCATTTGTGTCATATTTTAGATTCCATATATAAGTGATATCATATGCTATTTCTCTGTCTGGCTTACTTCACTTAGTATGATAATCTCTAGGTCCATCTATGTGGCTGCAAATGGCATTATTTCATTCTTTTTAATGGCTAATATTCCACTATGTATGTATGTATGTGTCACATCTTCTTTATCCATTCATCTGTTGATGGACATTCAGGTTGTTTCCATGTCTTGGCTATTGTAAATAGTGCTGCTATGAACACAGGGATACATGTATCTTTTTGAATTACAGTTTTGTCCATATATATGCCCAGGAGTGGGATTGCTGGATCACATGGCAACTCTATTTTTAGTTTTTTTGAGGAACCTCCATACTGTTTTCCACAGTGGCTACACCAATTTACATTCCCACCAACAGTGTAGGAGGGTTCCCTTTTCTCCACAACCTCTCCAGAATTTATTTTTTGTAGACTTTTTAATGATGGCCATTCTGACCAGTGTGTGGTGTATTTTTAGCACATTTTAAAGCACTTTTTGCCAAAACCACACTGGGATCAGCTATATTCTGGAAATATGTGTTTCTTTTTCAATTGCCTTCAACTGGATTATTAAATTCTCTTTTTTCTTCCAAGTTCTGTAGATGTTGCTCTATTACCTCCTGTGTTCACTGCTGGAGAGGAGAAGTCTTAGGCTAAGCTGGCTTTAGTTCTTTGGGAAATAATATCCTCCTAAGCCTTCCTTCTCCCACACCATGGAATGATGCACAGTCAGCTGTCAGCCACATGGCCAGTGTGGGGCCTGGATTTCCCTGGCTAGAGTCCTCTGAGGCCCATTAGACCGTTAACTGCTGAGAAGAGACACTGTGAGGGCCTGGAGGACAAGGTAGGGACTAAGCCTGGGTTCTGGGACCCAGTGTCTTCAGGGTTCAGCATAGGAGAGCAAGTGAAAGCAGACAGAATCGGAGCAGGATGAGGGAAGCCTTCCGGTCCATTTCAGGAGCCTGAGATGTGATATGAGTGGATTACTCAGCCTAGATTCAAGGACTGGGGCTAGAAAGATAGGACCCTTTCTAGATTTAAACATTTAACTACAATATGTACTTTGTTTTTTCACTGTCTTTGCAATATGCATGTATATCTTCTATCTTTCTGTTACCTTCTTCTACCTGCCCATGATCACCCATCTCGAGCCTTTGTTCTTAGATTTAGATGTTAAATGTTATTAGATTTATAAAAAGATTATTTTCTCTGTTCACTTTTCATTATTATTTCTGATCTATTTTCTCTACTTAACTTTTTTCATAACAATAGTTTATACATTGGCAGCTCTCCATACCTGCCTCTTTATTCAAATTTTTTCTTCAGAAGAAAACATAGGAGAATATCTTTGTGGCTTTGAGTTAGGCAAAGATTTCTTAGATGGGGTATAAAAAGCACAGACTATGAAAGAAAAATTTGATAAATTGAACTCCATCAAAATAATGTTTGTTTCTTGGAAAATACCATTAAAAAATGGAAAGACAAGCCACAGATTAAAAAATATATATTTATAAAAGATATATCTGAGGGACTTCCCTGGTGGTCCAGTGGTTAAGACTTTGCCTTCCAATTCAGGGGTGCAGGTTGGATCCCTGGTCAGGGAGCTAAGATCCCATACGCCTCGCAGCCAAAAATACAAAACATAAAACAGAAGCAGTATTGTAACAAATTCAATAAAGACTTTTAAAATGGTCCACACCAAAAAAAATCTTAAAAAAAAATTAAAATAAAAGATATATTTGACAAAGGACTTGTATCTGGAATATAAAAAGAACTCTTAAAACTCAACAATAAGAAGATACACAATCTGATTGAAAAATGGGCACAGAAGTTTGACTAGACATTGACAAAAGAAGAATATTTTAATGGCCAACAGGCAGATGGAATGATGTTTAGCATCATTAGGCAGTAGGGGAATACAAATTAAATCCTTAATGAGATGCCACTATGTATCCATTAGAATGGCTAAATTTAAATGACTGCTAATACCAAGTGTCAGTGAGAATGCTGTAGAGCTGGAACCCTTATGTTTTACTGGTGAGGATTTAAAATGGTACAGCCCCTTTGAAAACAGTTCGACAGTTTCTTTAAAAGTTAAGCAGGGACTTCCCTGGTGGTGCAGTGGTTAAGAATCCACCTGCCAATGCAGGGGACACGGGTTCGAGCCCTGGTCCGGGAAGATCCCACATGCCACGGAGCAATTAAGCCCATGTGCCACAACTACTGAGCCTGCGCTCTAGAGCCCGTGAGCCACAACTACTGAGCCTGTGAGCCACAACTACTGAGCCCGTGTGCCACAACTACTGAAGCCCACGCGCCTAGAGCCCTTGCTCCACAACAAGAGAAGTCACCGCAATGAGAAGCCTGTGCACCACAACCGAGTAGCCCCCGCTCGCAGCAACTAGAGAAAAGCCCGCATGCAGCAACAAAGACCCAACACAGGCAAAAATAAATAAATTTTTTAAAAAATTAAAAAAGAAAAGTTAAGCATACATTTACCATATGCATGCACCAACTTACCAATGTATTTACCAACATTTTCATTCCTAGGTGCATAGCTAAGAAAAATGAAAACATATGTTCCTACAAAACTTTTACGCAAAAGCTCATAGTAATGTTATTCATAACAACCCCCAAAATGGAAACCACCCAAATGTTTATCTATGGATAAACACAATGTGGTATATCCATACAAGGGATTCAGCTATTAAAAGAAATGAACTACTGAAATACACAACGCAAATGAATCTTAAAAACATCATACTAAGTGAAAGAAGTCAGACACAAAAGAGTATATACTATATGATTCCATTCATAAACATTTCTGTAAAAGGCAAAACTAGAGTGACAGAAAGCTGATCAGTGGTTCCCTGGGACTAGGGGCTGAGGTGGGAATGGGAATTGAGTGCAGAGGGGTACAAGGAAGGTCTTGGGGTGGTAAAAGTGGTCTAAAACTTGACTGTGGTTGCACAACTGTGTACATTTAACAAAAGCCATCAAACTGCATGCCTATAACACGCAATTTTATTGTGTATAAATTATACCTCGATGCTGTAAAAAAAAATATTTCCTTTGCATTCTAAATCATTTCCTTGAGCTAGTCATCAACACATGATTCAATTTTCGACAGTGTTAGGTAGAATAATACTTTTTATTCCTTTCAATTGAAGTTTTAGTTTGTGTGTATGTGTGTGTTTATTCCAAATATCCTTTTTTATTAAGAACTAAGGAAATATTAACTACATTTTTCTTCTGTTGCATGAGCAAATCTATTTCATGGGGGCAGGGTAGGTTTTTCTCAAAGCAATAATACATTATAAATTTGCTGGTAAATTTGTTCACAATTCTATTTGCCTTCTATGTTCTTGTTTTAGAGGGTAATATGTTGGTCTTTGGTGAGTATGTTGGGAAGCTGTTTCCCAAGCCTGGAAGTCTGGATGGGAAGGCTCAGGGTGGGTGGAGAAGAGGGTCTGTGGGACTTGGGATCTCAGAGCAGAAAGCAGGAGAGGGCTGGGGCTTTGTACTCCACCCCTGCCTGTGGAGAGCAGGACTCAGACTGCGTCCTAAGCACAGGCAAGCAGGGCAGTTAGTTATGTCCAAGCCCGGATCATCAGGCATACAGCGCAGACTGGAGGCCGGCTGAGGAGAGCTGGGGCCACAGGGAAAGGCCAGTCAGGGGGCCAGGTGGGCGGAGCTGCCTCTCATCTTCCCCTGAGGGCAGAGAATTGGAGAAATACCTACAGAATCTGGAATGGTTCCAGTTCTTCTGATTCTCACAGTAGCTCCTGGAAATTCTCTCCTTTATGGATGGATGGATGGGAGGCTCGAAAAAGAGGCTCGGAACTTTCATGCCTCTCCACCCTCCTCCAAGGTTTCCAAGTACCCCTGTCGTGGCTCTTGAAATCCCTGAGTAGCACTGGTTCCTCTAAGAGCTCTCAAGATGCGGATGGGCGTAAGGAGCTTTGTTTTTCAAAGGAAATGTAAACGCTTCCTTAGGTCTCTAAAGAAAACATGCCTTTGGTTCTCTTAAGGTGGGCTATGTGTTCTTAACAGACAATGAAACAATTTCTTTTCCGAGTTGCACCTTAGGAGTAACTGCTATTAGAAAAGTCTTGTAAAAATCTGATTCTTCTCTTCTAAATCCCATCGTCCTCCTCCTCCTGCCCCTCCCTCCTTTCTCATTTCTTACACAAAACAGTTGCACATTTGTGTCCCACTACAGGCCTATCCAATGAGATGTTCCCTCTGCAGAACGGGGACTGTGTTAAAGAGCAGCTTTGTGTTTCCCATGGTCTCTAGGACTGCCTTGCCCTCAGTGACTGTTCAGGACTATTGTTCAATTACATTTAATTGGGCTGGAATAACCATTTGGGAAGAGGCAGTGGGGTGCTGGGGATGCAGAAGCCTCTCAATAGACCTTCAAATGTAGGTGGAAAGGGAGAAAGATGAATGTGTTAGAGGATAATTCCAGAAAGTAGGAGGGAACAAAGGACTTGAAGAACAAATAGGCTCTGAGAGAGTCTTATGAAAGCAGCAGCATTGGCGGGTGACTACAGAAAGGAAGAGACGGTTATTATCCGAACACTCAAAAAGGCTGGCATATTGTTCTGGCCCAGTGCCAGGCACACATGATGATCTGGCGAGGATTATCAGAGCTTTTCTGTTAAAGCAGGGATCACATGTGTGCTGAGAATGTGTTCTTTCTCTGGGCTTGAGGTGACAGACAGCCACATCACACACCATCCCTTTTTCCATCCCGGTTCCAGCCAAGCAATAAACCCAATCATCACCCAGTCTGTCTCAACCATGTGGTTCAGCCAGCTGAACAAAATATTTTCAGAATGTGGAGTGTAAACAAGGTTCCCGCTGTTAGCAATTCTGTGTCATTTACTTGTGGTTATTTTATTTTACTTTAAGTCACATTTAAATTCAAAAGATTGCCAGCCTGCATGATGCATGTAAACAAATCAGAAATATAGATTAGAATTGCAACTGATTAGTTAGCTGTGAAAGTGTCTGTGTAAATGGAAGAAGAGGGGAGAAAATCTATTATGCTCCTGGGATATTGCTTCTCCACAGGAAATTCAGTTGTGAAAAAGGCTTTAAAAGCAATGACTTTAGTCATCTGGGTTTTCTACACACTGATTACAGTAAATGCTAATAGAATACCTAGGCCACCAGTGCCCACGTGACACAGCTTCACAAAGGAAAACAGGGAGCGATTCCGAGATGGAAAAAAAAGTCCTGGGAACCTGCCTTAGCAGACGGTGATCACAAAGTGTGTGTCTTTCATGCTATTGAAGATGTTTTTCAAGAAAACACAATTTCCCAGGTCTGTTATTTCCTGTTTGAAAATATGTGTCTACGGTGTATGCTGCTAAGTGATAAAGGTGGGGTGAACATTCTGCTACTCACGGAGAATCCAAATCGAGACTTGCCTTCATTTATAAATTTCCTCTGAAACGTACTCTGTCTTCCAAATCAATAGGGAGCTAAAGGAGGCATAACAATTTCGTTATTTACCCATAGGCCTATAGGATTGATGTTTTCCTGGCACAATGCCATGAATTATACATTTTCTAAAATGTTGTTGACCCTTTATAGTTACATTGCCTACGTTTTTGATATTATTTGGGAGTTGGTAAGCTAACATGAAAATTTGCTTAAAAAGACATTTCTCTGAATTTTTCATGGTACCTTCTGAACTGTGGTTAAGTAGCAATCCTGGGGTCACAGATAAGTCAGGCAGCGGCAGATGTACCCCTGCGAGCTCACCACATTCCATCTTCCCTGGCTTCTTCCTCCTTTACCCCAAATAATTGGTTTCCAGCTCACCCAGTTAGTCTCATCACACTTTCTCAAGTGACACCAGCTGTATCAAGACTCAGGAGAATATTCCTCCGGATAAAGCCCCGTGGAATAAGGTTGTATGCCTTACAAGATTGGGCACCTGGAGGACTGGAGGAACGATCTCCTTGAACCACAGATTATTTGGGTCATTTGGCAAAAGGAAAAGCAGCTTCCTCTACCGGGTGAGATTTGAAAAAGTTTTCATCTGAGAAGGAGAAATGGATAGCTCAAGAATGGGAACTTGGCGTGCTGGGAGATGGGGGCAGAGGGTAATTGTGCTTTGAGTTAATGGCTCTGCAGGTAGATGTTGGCCTCACACCTGAGCATCTGACAAAGACATGTGAAAGTTCATTGTTGTCAGGTAGAGCCCAGAAACCAAACGGAACCTTCCTCCCATGGGACAGACGGAAGGTTAATCTTCCTGTACACTTCTGGTTCCTTTAAGAAACATAAATTTCAACTCAATCTGTGGTTCGTTTGTTCTGAAAACAAATCATTTATGGTCGATTATGGAATAATGATTGTCAATCTCTTGGGAATACGTTGCTACACTTTTCTGTGTTCTCTGTGTCTGGAATCTCCTACTTTTCCATTGCATGCACCCCTTCTAATTCCTTTTAGTACGCACATGGACAATGTGGAAGCCAGACTTTAATTAGGCATCTGATTAAAAGCCACATCTTGAGCATTTTTGTGAGAACTGTTTTCATGGTGAATAATTCTTATTGAGAGAAGAGTCTTTCTTGATCTAACTTGAATTTCCTTGATCTAAATTTAAACCATGCTTGCCCATTTTATTATGAGGAGAAACATTTATTCCTCCCACTCAAAATTCCAATTTGGCTCATGAAAGAAGGGGCATCTACCTACACCCCTAAAGGGGCGTTGGCGGGGGGCATTGAAGAGCTTGACATCCACCAGGCCACATTGCACTCATATGAAGGGTCGCTATGTTCTGTCTGGCCCAAATTCTCCCTTTCTGGATAGACAAGGAGGACCAGTGCAGTCCTCTGTTTCTTATCCCCCAAGGGTCCCAAAGTGCACTAAAACCCACCCCATGCCCCTCTCCCCAAGGTACTCTAGGGCCTGGAAATCTTCAAGGAAAGGAGTTAGGATCCTTACTTTAGCCCTAGATTGTAATCACATTCTCTAACACACTTTTCCTGCATTGGTGGGTCGGGAAGTAGAGGGGAGGAGAGTCTTTGATCTGATCTTTCTTCTTCTTTCCTTTTTTTTTTTTTTTGGCTGCACTGCGTGGCTTGTGGGATCTTAGTTCCCCGACCAGGTATCGAACCTGGGCCCTCAGCAGTGAAAGTACAGAGTCCTAACCATTGATCCACCAAGGAATTCCCTGATCTGATCATTTTTTTAAAGTGTGCCTATTGGTCCCCATAAGATAGGTCTTAATTGAGTGTATCTGCCAGAGGCTGGAGGAGATAGCAGTCTTAGGCCCTACTGTGGTCTGAATGTTTGTGTCCCTGCCAAAAATTCATGTGTTGAAATCCTAATGCCCAATGTGATGATATTAGGAGGTGGGGTCCTTGGAAGGTCAGGAGGGTGGAGCCCTCATCAACAACATTAGTGCTCTTATAAAAAAAGAGATACCAGAGAGCTCCCTAACCCTTTCCACCATGTGAGGACACAACAAGAAATTTGCAACCTGGAAAAGGGCCCTCACTCAACCTTACTGGCACCCTGATCTAGGACTTCCAGCCTCCAGAACTGTGAGAAATAAATTTTGGTTGTTTATGAGTCACTTAACATGTGGTATTTTTGTTTTGGCATCCTGGATGGACTAAGACATGCCCCAACACCTAATACCGAGTATCTCCATAGAGATTATTGTTCTTATAATTGTACTACATGCAAAATAAGACACTTGGAGAGATTCAAAAAGGAACATGCCCTGATCTCCATCCTCAAGAAGTTTTCTGATTTATCTCTCTTGGTTGATTGATTCCAGGGACGTTTCTATTTCCTGTAGGCCTTGTTTTATAAGATGGTAATAATTTTATAGCTTCCCTTCTGGACGTTTCTAGTTTCTAAACTGTGATTCTGAGAGTACACAGAGTATGCTACTAAGGTCCCATCAAAATGAAATACTACTGTCTGATCTTGAAGAGTCAAAGCTTGGCATATGTGTTAAGCTGTAAAAATAAGCATCCTTGTCTAAACAATGGGCACCACTTTGGCTGTTCATGGAGCATCTGCGAGTGTATCGTGCTCTCTGCCAGGCTCACACTTCTAGTGTCATCCAGCTGGGAGCAACTCTCCCTGATTCAAACACACATGCAGCACGCATTTTAGCACTTAGCCATCCTCTCTTGCTGTTTAGTTCAAAAACAGCACACAGGTCAGGGAGCCAGATTACCCAAGAAGTTAGATTAAATGTCATTGGCCAGTTCAAACCTTAGTGCTGTACATATGTTTGGTTATTACAGTATCTCCAGATTTTGTCTTTCAATTTTTGGTAACAATGGCTCATGTTGATAGCACATTGCTGTTCCAGCTTCCTGAAGCCTGTTTTTTAAATTTGATTTGTTACTTCTATTAGTTTATCACTGGGTAAGGTTCTCTCATGCTGAACTAAGAGTGTTTAAGATGGATGTAGGAAAATTACTTTTCTTTCTCAAAGGCAATTGGCAGTTGCCAAAATATCCATCAAAGGACTCATAAGTAAAATATATGTTATTTTTTATTTGAAAGGGAACACATACTATTCACATACTGTTTAAATTAAGAAGAGAATAAAACATTCTATTCAATAAAAACAGCAAATGATAGAAATGAATGCATTGGTTCTATATTGTGGACTAATTAAAAGACCCAGAGAGAAAAGAAGAATAGAAATAGAAAAAGAAAAATAGTCTATGGCCATTAAAAAAAAAGAGAGAGAAAAAGAGGGAAGACCAAATAGAAACAGAGATACAGAAAAAAATACAAACATATGGAAAAGCAAGAGAGAGAGAATCTTGTAAAGAGTAACAGCAAACAGTGACTTTTTAATATGTTGCCATTAAACAACGAAATGTTTTTATAACTAGAGCATAAATGAAGAAGTAATCCTGGAGACCATATTCAGAGCAGATACCTGAGGTAGAACCTGAGGGCCAGTGTTTTCCCAACTCTGCTTTTAAGAAAGAAATACTAGATGACCCAGCAATTCCACTCCTGGGTATATATCTGAAAAAAACACTAATTCAAAAAGAAATATGCACCCCAATGTTCATAGCAGCATTATTTACAATTGCCAGGATATGGACTCAACCTAAGTGTCCATCAACAGGTGAATGGATAAAGAAGATATACAGATGTGGTGTACATCTGTATATATGTATACATATACAATGAAATACTACTCAGCCATAAAAAAGAATGAAATTTTGCTATTTGCAGCAACATGGATGGACTTGGAGGGCATTATGATAAGTGAATGTCAGAGAAAGACAAATACTGTATGATATCACTTATATGTGGAATCTAAAAAATACAACAAACTGGTGAATATAACAAAAAAGAAGCAGACTTACAGATATAGAGAACAAACTGGTGGTTACCAGTGGGGAAAGTGAAATTTTGAGGGGTAATATAGGGGTAGGGGATTAAGAGGTACAAACTATTAGGTATAAAATAAGCTACAAGGATATATTATATATCATGGGGAATACAGCAAATATTTTATAATAACTACAAATGGAGTATAACCTTTCAAAATTGTGAATTACTATATTGTACACCTGTAACTTATATAACATCACTTTAGGCAGGGGCACCAAGTAGGAGTTTGAAAGGGAAAAGAGTAAGTCACAAGGAATAAGAGCATTGCTGTCAGCTAGTTTCCACACACCATATAATCAATCAGTCTTTCCCATAAACCTGAGGAGAGACCATTGAAAAATGGTGGGAAACCTGTAATGAAAGCACAACAGTGATTCTATCTGAGCTGGAGTCCTCCCCCATCCCAGGAAACCCCCTTTACTGCCCAAATATTCCCTCACTTCCCTGAAACACAGGATACAGGTTTAGTCATTTTAAGTGAACATTTTGTAAGAGTGGGGCTACATTCAAGCCCAACAAAACAACGTATGCCTCGGCACTTGGTGTGGGACAAAAAAGATGAGGAGTATCAAAAGCAGAGAGGAAATCTTTGGAAAGGGATGGGAAGAGATTTTTTTAAAGGCAACCTTCGATTATTTTAAAATCTAGCTGAAGTTAACTTTAAAATTAACTAACTAGTCTGTTAAGTGACATGGTTTTTCCTGGGGTGTAACTTGAAGCCTGTGGCATTCCCAATGTGCCATGCGGATGACACCCTACACGGGGGCTGCCACAAAGTGCGTTTTGGTTTTCAAGAGGCTGCAGTTTTATCTAGCCATGTTCTAAGGCATCACAAGGGCGTTGTGTTCTGGTCCAGTTGTGTTTTAAGGTGTTGCAAGAAGATTTGGCATTTTCCAACTCAACGGAAGTGGTGAATGAAGCAGTTGTGGTTTTCATTTCTAGGATCACCTCTTTGCAATGACCATGCCCTCTTTTCAAAATAAAAATAACAACTTGGGAACTATATTAAAATCTTTAGATCTCCTTTTTAAAATCTTTAGATTCTTGAAGTCTCTTCTGATTTCTCAAAATTTGAAGTTAATGACCCTATCCTAACTTTAGTCAATAACCCAAGTATCTATCATTTAAAAGAGGTACTTTGATCCATAAGCTAACCTCACTTTCTGCCCTATTATCAGAAAGAATGTAAATTCAGGTTTCTGGTGCAATCGACCTTTATTTTTAAAGACTGAGGCTAGAAAGTCCTTCCCCTAATAATGTTAACTGTATCAGCGGTCCCCAACCTTTTAGCCACCAGTGACCGTTTTCGTGGAAGACGATTTTTCCACGGACCAGCAGGCGGGAGTGAGGGGGATGGCTTGGGGATGATTCAAGCACATTATGTTTATTGTGCACTTTATTACTATTATTATTACATTGTAATATGTAGTGAAGTAATTATACAACTCACCATAATGCAGAATCAGTGGGAGCCCTGAGCTTGTTTTCACTTGCCACTCACTGATAGGGTTTTGATACGAGTCTGCAAGCGATTGATTTATTATGGTCTCTGCAGTCAAACCTCTCTGCTAACGATAATCTGTATTTGCAGCCGCTCCCCAGTGCTAGCATCACCGCCTCAGCTCCACCTCAGATCATCAGGCATTAGATTCTCATAAGGAGCACGCGACCTAGATCCCTCACGTGCACAGTTCACAGTAGGGTTCTTCCCCCTTGAGAATCTAATGCTACCACTGACCTGACAGGAGGCGGAGCTCAGGCGGTAATGCGAGCGATGGGGAGCGGCTGCAAATACAGATGAAGCTTTGCTTGCTCACCCACGGCTCACCTCCTGCTGTGCGGCCCATTTCCTAACAGGCCACGGACCACTACCAGTCCGTGGCCCAGGGGTTGGGGACCCCCGATCTATATCTTTCCATTCCCTATTAAGAGAAAGGCAACAATTTTCCTTTTTCTTTATTTTTCTTTTTGTTGTTGTTGCATCCATCCCAAATTCATTATAATTCAAGAAGGAATCATCTGACTTACCCTTTTTTTTACATTGAACTATAGTTGATTTATGATGCTGTGTTTATCTGACTTACTTTTTGAACTACCTATGAAGAAAAGGGCTGTGTAAGTAAAAAATGAGCATGATTACAAGGCCAATAACTGGCCCACCTAAGATAAGAGCTTTCAGCAACTTTATGAGAATACATTTGCTTACAATTAATATAACAAATATAAATACATCGCTGATGGGAATTTAAAATGATACAGGCACTTTGGAAAACAGTTTGTCAGTTTCTTAAGTTAAACATACACTTACCATATGATCCAGCAATTTCACTCCTAGGTATCTGCCCAAGAGAAATAGAAACATATGTCTGTCCAAGACTTCCACACCAATGTTCATAGCAGCATTATGCATGATAAGCAAAAAGCTGGAAACACTTCAAAAGCCCATCAGCTGATGAATGGATAAACACACTGTGGTACAGCCATACAATGCACCAATAAAAAGGAGAGAACTGTGGATACAGTCAACAACATAAATGAACCTCAAAAACATGATGCTAGTGAAAGAAACCAGACACATAAGACTACGTATTGTATAATGCCATTGATGAGAAATTTATAGAGGGGGTAAAACTATAGAGACAGAATGCAGATCGGTGGTTACCTTGGGGCTGAGATGGGAGTGGGGATCATCTGCAAACAGACATGAGAAGCTAATGGGATGATGGCACTGTTCTAACACTGGATTGTGGTGATGGTTGCACAACTGTATAAATTTACTATAACCTGTCTAGTTGCCACTTAAAATGGGTGAATTTTATACCATGTAAATTATGCCTCAGTAAAGCTGTTTTATAAAAGAGCATATATAGTAGCAGAAAAAATAAAATCTGTGACTATCTATTTACCTTTACAAAATGAAACCCAGGAAGGATAAACCAGAAAACCACCAAGTTGGTTACATATAAGGGGATATGGAAATAGGGGTTGAGGAGGGAGTGGCATTTATATGAATATACCTTTCTGTACAGTTTTTCTTTTGGAAATATAACCTTCTACATGTTCAGAAATTAAATTAGTAAGGATGGGATGGGGAAAATAAAATAGAGAGCAAACTGAAACAAATCAGACCAGTTAGATTTCAAATGAGTTGTATAGCTACACAGAAGGAAAACAGAAAAAGAAAGAACTAATCTGAGCAAGGTCTGAACACAGTATTGGACTATATGCCCTCAGTTTGTGGCAGAGTAATGGGGCACGGAGGAAATTACAAACAAATCCTGAACTCTTTTCAGTAGGTTTGGTTTGTGTAGAGGCAATAATGAAGCAATTCTGAAATGATTCTAGATGTTTTATGCAAGTGAGCAAATAAGTAAATGTATTGTTTTGGGGATTCAAGGTTCTCACTGAAAAAAAAAACCAAAAACCTCATGCCAGTATGGAATAGAAAAAAGCAAGGATAAACCCTGTGGGGCTGGATGGAAATTGAAATTATTGCTATGAATGCATGATTTCTAAAATATGTACATGTATTTATGCATACACATATATGTCTATGTATATTTGCATGTATGTCTATTTATATATGTATGTGTACACATGTTTATACATATGTACCTGTATTTATGCATATGCTGTCCATTGATTTTCTAGCTCACTTAATTGAGGGAAGTTAAAATATATGTGCATATTTATACACATGTGTATGTATACATATATACATGTGTGTGCATGTGTATGTATGTATATGTATAAATATACATTGAGTTTCTAGTTCACTCAACTGAAAGGTGCAAGAAGGAAAGACTTCCAGGAGCAATGAGCATATGTCACCCCAAGATCTTGGTTTCTAACATCTTTCCTTAGGAACCAAGACTCTTCATAGAAATGGCTGAATTCAAGGCTGGGGCAGGCAGGTACAAGAAAAGCCTGGAAAATCTTTTTATGCCAGATATTAAGGAGGTGCTCACCATGATGGGGAGAGGGGTATCACATATCACAGGAGCCAGCTTGTAGGGGCTCCACTGGCCATATCAGGTGCAATTTGAGCATGAAAATAATTATATACAGTAGTGAATTATAAATCATTGAAAAAATAGGTATAATGAGTGCATACCTATAATAAATATAGAAATAACTGAGACAAATAGGGAGGGTTCCTGCTTAAAATGGAATAACAAGTGCCAAATGGTAAATGGAGAGGGAGTGCTAGAATTGGAAAATAACCATTTTGCAACCATCATAGTAAGGATCAGTTCAGCAGAAATCATCAATGGATGCTGAATCCAGAAGGAAATTTTGATGAGGGGCAAAATATTTGCATGGACATAAAGTGTATCCCTCAGTATCCCTTGGTATCCACGAGGGTTTTGTTCCAGGACCCCCATGGATACCAAAATCTACAAATGTTCAAGTCTCTTATATAAAAGGGTATAGTATTTGCATATAACCTAGACACATCCTCCCATATACTTTAAATCATCTCTAGGTTATTTATAATACCCAACGCAATATAATGCTCTGTAAATAATTGGCAGCACGCCGCACATTCAAGTTTTGACTTTTGGAAATCTCTGGAAATTTTTTCCAAATACAGTAAGTCCCCTACATACCCCTACATATGAACCTTCTTCAAGCTGCGAACTTTCGAAGATGCGAATGTGCTTTCACACGTCCAATCACGTTTAGCTAGTTCACGTGTCTGGCATACATTGTCATGTGCGTGCATCCTCTACAAGTTGTTGTGCAGCTTGCCCTCCATCTCCTGTTGCTGACGATCCTTCAGCTCTACCGCGTCCCACCTCCTCTCCCTCCTCCAGTCAGTAACTCTTCTTGCCTATTCACTCGATGCCAGCCCCTGTGTGCCAACTGTTGTGCTGTACTACTGTCCTTTTCAAGGTACTGTACTGTAAGATTAAACATGTTTTCTTTATTTTTTGTGTTTGTTTGTTTTTTATGTATTATTTGTGTGGAACATATTGAAAACCTATTACAGTACAGTACTATATAGCCAATGATGTTAGTTGGGTACCTAGGCTAACTTTGTTGGACTTAATGAACAAATTGGACTTACGAACGCGCTCTCCCAACGGCACTCACTGGTATGTAGGGGACTTACTGTATTTTCGGCCTGAGGTTGATTGAGGATGTGGAACCCATGAATATGGAAGGCCACCTGTATATGAGAGACAGAATGATGAAGCAAATGGATGAAATGTTAATAGCAGGTGAATCTGGGTAAGCAGTATTCTTGCTAATACCCTTGCTCATGCAACCTTTCCATGCTTGAAATAGTTTCCAAATAAAAAGTTTAAAAATTGAAGGAAAAAACCCCTGAAAGTAGCCTTCCACCTCAAACTCCTCTTCCCAAGAGTGGGTCAATGTTAACAATTTTGCATTTCTAGATCCATTTCTATGCATTTTTTATTGTGGCAAAATATACATAGCATAAAATTTACTGTGTTAACCCTTTTTTTTTTAAAGAAATCTCCATTTTAATTTTTATTTATTTATTTATTTATTTATTTATGGCTGTGTTGGGTCTTCGTTTCTGTGTGAGGGCTTTCTCTAGTTGCGGCAAGTGGGGGCCACTCTTCATCGCGGTGCACGGGCCTCTCACTATCGTGGCCTCTCTCGTTGCGGAGCACAGGCTCCAGACGCGCAGGCTCAGTAGTTGTGGCTCACGGGCCTAGTTGCTCCGCGGCATGTGGGATCCTCCCAGACCAGGGCTCGAACCCGTGTCCCCTGCATTGGCAGGCAGACTCTCAACCACTACGCCACCAGGAAAGCCCAACCATTTTTAAATGTATAGTTCAGTGCATTAAGTGCAAAAAAGTGGAATGCTTCTGGATTTATGTGTCATCCGTGTGCGGGGACCATGCCAGTCTTCTCTGTGTGGTTCCAATTTTAGTCCATGTGCTGCCGAAGCAAGCGCTCTAGGCATTTTTAAACGCGCATGTTCCAACGTTATAAATGTAATCATACTGTACAAAGGAAGAAAAAGAAAAAAATGAAGGTGAAAGATAAACATTCCTGGTAAAACAAAAAATTTGTGACTAGCAGAACTGCAGGAATGTTAAAGGAACTCTTCAGGCAGAAGGAAAATGATAACAGTTGGAAATTTTAATCCACATAAAGGAATAAATAATGCCAGAAATGGTAAATATGTGGTAAATGGTAAAAATGGTAAATACAAAAGCGTTCTTTCACCTACTTAATCTCTTTAAAAGATATTTGACTATTTAAAGCAAACATAATAAAGTGTGTGGGGTTTATAACATATATAGAAGCAAAATGTGTGACAACAAATACAGAGGACAAGAGGAGGAAAATAGAAGTATCCTGTTGTAAGGTTCTTACATGTCACATGAAATGATAAAGTATTATTTAAAGGTAGACTATGATTATTTATGATCAGTCGGATAACCCTAGAGCAACCACTAAAAAAATGTTTAAAGGAGGTATAGCTAGTCAGCCAATAGTGGTGATAAAATGGAATCATGAAAAGATTAGATTACTACAAATGAATAGAAATGAAGGAAAAAGAGAACAAAGAATAGATTGGGACCCATTGAAAACAAGTGCCCAAATGGTAAATTTAAACCCAGTCACATCAATAATTACATTGAATGTAAACTGTCTAAACACTCCATTATTACATAGATCAAATCATTATGTTGTACACCTAAAACGAATACAATATTATATATCAAGTATAATGCAATTTTTTTAAAAAGCACTCCATTAAAAGACAGAGATTGTCAGATTGGATAAGGAAAAGCAATACTCAACTATACGCTGTCTGTAAGAGACTGACTTTAAATATAAAGACATGAGCAGGTTGAAAACAAAAGGGTAATTTTTAAGTTATCTAAAAAGTTTATAAAAAAAGAGTAAAAAGATAAATATATGCCACACAAGCTCTGTGCAAATAAAGGGAATTGACTATTAGTATTAGACAAAATAGATTTTAGATCAAGGGATCATAATAATAAAGGGATTAATTCATCAAGAAGACAACAATGCTGGGCTTCCCTGGTGGCGCAGTGGTTGAGAATCTGCCTGCTAATGCAGGGGACACGGGTTCGAGCCCTGGTCTGGGAAGATCCCACATGCCACGGAGCAACTGGGCCTGTGAGCCACAATTACTGAGCCTGCGCGTCTGGAGCCCGTGCTCCGCAACAAGAGAGGCCGTGATAGTGTAAGGCCCGCGCACCGCGATGAGGAGTGGCCCCTGCTTGCCGCAACTAGAGAAAGCCCTGGCACAGAAACGAAGACCCAACACAGCCATAAATAAATAAATAAATAAATAAATAACTGATTGAAGGACTTTCAAAAAAAAAGAAAAAAAAAGAAGACAACAATGCTGACAGGGCTTCAAAATACATGAAGTAAACTGATAGAAGTAGAAGAAGAAATAGACAAAATTATTATTGTAGATTTCAATGCTCCTAACAACAGCAGAATAAAATTATTTTCTAGTGTACATGGAACATTTACTAAGATAGACCATATTAGGGGCCATGAAACAAGGCTCCAATAAATTTTAAAAGATTGAAATCATTTATGCCATATTCTTTGACCACAATGAAATTAATTAGAAATCAATAATACAGCTGCATAGCACAGGGCGATCAGCTCAGTGCTTTGTGACCACCTAGAGGAGTGGGATAGGGAGGGTGGGAGGGAGACGCAAGAGGGAGGAGATATGGCGATATATGTATATGTATAGCTGATTCACTGTTATACAGCAGAAACTAACACACCATTGTAAAGTAATTATACTCCAATAAAGGTGTTAAAAAAAAAAAAGAAATCAATAATAGAAAGATATCTGGAAACACTCCTATGTTTGGAAATTAAACAACATATTTCTAAATAACACATAGGTCAAAAGAAAATCACAAGTGAAATTAGAAAATATGTTCAACTGAATGAAAACAAAAGCAGCATGTATTTAAACTGTGTTATGCATCTAAAGCAGTGCTATAAGGGAAATTTGTTACTTTCAGTGCTTACATTGGAAAGAAGAAAACTTCAAAATCAAAAATCTAAGCTTCCACCTTAAGAAACTAGAAAAAGAAGAGCAACTTAACCCAAAGTGAAAGGAAAGAAATAACCAGAAATCAATAAAATAATAAATGAACAAACAATAGGGAAAACCAAGGAAAGCGAAAGCTGATCTTTTGAAAATAAAATTGGTAAATCTCTAGCCAGGCTGAATAATAAAAGTATACAGAGGACAATTACCAATATCAAGAGTGAACAATTCTACATACACTAAAATGATAATAAGGGAATATTATGAATAACTTTAAGCCAATAAACTCATCAAATTAGATAAAACAGAAAAAATTCCTGGAAAATCAGAACTAAAGCTCACTCAAGAAGAAATAATTTAAATACCCCAATTTATATTAAAAAAATTGAAGTTGTGGTTATAAATCTTCCTACAAAGAAAACCCTTAAGTCCAGATGGCTTTACTGGTAAATTCTACCAAATATTTAATGGAGGAATAAAACCAATCCTACACAAAAAATTAGAGCAGAGAAGACTTTGCTATTTATTCTATGGAGCTAGTATTACCCTAATACCAACACTAAAAAAGGAAATTAAAAGGATAGAAAACTACAGGCCAATACTCCTTATGAACACAGACACAAAATCATTAACAACATTTTAGTAAATCAAATCCAGCTGTATATAAAAAAGGAACACATCATGACCAAGTGGGGTTTATCTCAGAAATGTGAGATTCATTCAACATGCAAAAATTAATACATGTAATCCACCATATTAACAGACTAAAGAAGCTGTATGATCAGCTCAATAGATGCAGAATAACATTTCACATGTTTAACACCCAAACATGATTAAAAAGTCAAACTCTCAGCAAGCTAGAAATAGAAGGAAATTTTCTCAATCTGATAGAGGAAGTCCACCAAAAACCTACAGCTAACACCATACTTAAACATTTAAAACTGAATTATTTTCCCCTAAGTTTGGGAAGAAGGCAAGAATTCCTCTTTTGCCATTTCTATTCAACAGGAGTTCCTAGTCAATGTTATAAAGCAAGAAACCAAAATAAAAGCCACACTATTTGGAAAAGAAGAAATGAAGATGTCATTATCCACTGGCTATGTGGTTGCACATGTAGAAAGTTCTAAGGAATCTACCAAAAAGCAACTATAACTTGGAACTAAGTCGATCAGAATTTGTGAAGAATTCACAAAACAATAATAGGACAACCTGATTTTTGAAATGGGCAAAAGATGTGAACAGACACTTCACCGAAAAAGATATACTAGTGGCAAATAAGCACATGGGGGAAAAAAACGCTCAACATCATCAATCATAAGGGAAATGCAAATAAAACCACAATGGACTACCACTCTATACCCTCCATAATGACTAGAATTTTTTTGGATGGGCAATACCAAATGTGGACAAAGATGTGAAGCAACTAAGACCCTCATGCACAGCTGATAGGAATGCAAAATGGTACAGCCACTTTGGAGAACCCTTTGTCAATTTCTCATGAAGTTAAATATACATTTACCATATGACCTGCAATCCACTTCTACATACTCACCAAGCAAAATGAAAATCGACATCCACGTGAAGACACGAATATTCATAACAGCTTTCTCCATAATAGTCCAAAACTGGAAACACACCACACGTCATCAACAGGTGAATAGAAGAACAAATTATAGATCACTCCCTGGCGATGTAAAGGGACAAACTTCTGAGATGTGCAACGACATGCCACACTGAAATTCGGTTTTGTTTGTTCTTTCACTCCCTTAGCTGCCTCTCCACCACACACACACACACACACCCTCTGTCACTATATACCCCTTGAGATCAGGAACTGTTTCCTCTTTTCCTTCATATTCCCAGTGCCTAGCACGGAGCCTGACCTATAGTGAATGCCTGGGAATTATGTATTGAATGAAAGAATATTATTGCTTTTCAGTGTTCATGATGTTCTTATTGATGCCAAGTCAGCTTGCAGCTTCCATATTCTGGGGCACTGGGCTCTTTTCTCGTGTACTCTGTTTGGTGAAGCACACCGTCCACTTTGACTTCCAGATGACTGGTCAGCCGAGCTGACAATGGCAGTAATGGAAGCTTCTGCACTCCTGCTCCAGTCTTTCCTCTTGATCCTCAAGGCGTTTGAGCCAAGGTTTCTTCCATCCCTCCTTTGGGCTCAGGCACAGTGCCAGCCTCAGCCCCAGTGTTTGAATCATATGCTCCTTTGGCCAAGTTTTAAGAGCCAACTTGCAATTTGGCCGTTGCAATATGTTCTGACTCCTTCGCATGTGGTTTGAGCTCATTGATATTCATGAGCTTGCAAACAGGAGACCCATCTCACTGGGAGGCTGGGCAGTGGACAAAGGGCCCTTTCCTGGTCTCCCTGTGATGTTGGCCAGGCTGCTGTGCCCACTGAGAATAGCCCAGATGCTTCTGGAGGGATTCCTTAAGTCCCTGTCCAGATGGAACAGATCTTTCATCCTTGAGCTTTGGGTATTTTGGCCTCCAGAGATGAATACCCAGAAGCCCATGTCACTCTGGAAGACACTGACTGTGTTTTCACTTCTTGGGGACCCTGATGTGTATTTGATTCAGTTAAAAATGTGTTCCCAGGTCCAGCGTCCCACAGCAGCTAAGAAGGAACGCCAGAGCAGAGAGTAATGTCCACAGTGGCAGAGGTTGCTGCAGTTCCATGGGCCAGCAGCCGAAGAGATTGCTTTTTCTTGAAATAGTTTACGATTTCTTTTTTTTCTGGTTAGGTCATAGACTCATAATACAAGCATGCTTTTGCTTCCCTTAATTCAATTAAGCCATTTTCCAGAATAAGCACTCTAGCTCCTCAACTGAGTTCATTAACTGGTGTGTGCACATGCATGTATACGTGTGTACACGTGTAGGTAAACAACTTAGGGGCCTAACCTAGACGGGCCACACTTTCAGGAAGTTCCAGCACATGAGGGCCTCCTGCTAGCTGTAGTAAAATGACAGTACTGGAATGTTTGTATTCAGATATATAGGACATACTATGTGTCAGGCACTGTGTTAAATACTTTTCAAGGTTTATCTCCTTAAATCCTTATGAGGACTATGTGAGGTAGGCCAGTCTTAGCCCCAATTCACAGATGAGGGAACTGAGGTTTATCAAGGTGAAGTAATTTGCGCAAATCATACTTCCAGAAGTGATGGAGCTGATTTTTAACCTCAGCAGTCTGGCTTCAGAACCATGATTTTTACTGCCACATGTTGAGATTGATGGGTCAGCCCTTGGAATAACACCGTCAGATAAAGAGGGTGGGCAGCAGCCAACTCTAATTTTATATTGTTGGCTGTAGATGAGCCACCTTCTGCCCAAAGGGAAGAGCCCGAGTGTCTGGACCCTGACTAACAGCGCTGGTTAATTTTTGGCAGAAGGGACTGTTCGGTGTCTCTCCAACATCCTCTAACCTAGACGCACGGGAACTTGACCGCGGTTCCTTGAGGTGGGAAGGGGGATAGTGATTTTCTAGGAGCCTGTGAAAAACTGTAACTCTGTTGGGAAGAGAGCCCTCCTGACTTCTGAGAAAGCAGTGGGAGGATCCACTCCTTCGTTCGTTCGTCAAATATTTTTAAGCACCTCTTTTAGGGGGGAGAGAAAGGCAGCAACAGACCCTGCCTTCATAGAGCTTACAGTCTGGCAGAGAAGATGGCAGTTAAATGAGCAATGAGGTGCCTTGAGAGCAATGCTACAGGAAGTGCTGGGAGCAATGGGTGCATGGGCCCTGGAGGACACTGTCTCCCACTGAGAAGTAACATCAAGGTCAAGGTCGGGAGACTGGAGAGGCTCAAAGGCAAACACCAGGATCAGCCCAGCGATGAGGAGAGGTAGATTAAGAACACAGGGGGCTGAGGAGAGCCCCGTCTGTCCTCATCCCAGGACATTTTAAGTGACCATCAAAAAATTTCATGAGCTCTCAGGGGCACCAGAACCAAAGGCCAGGGGAGCATCAGGGTTCTGGCGTTTCTGCTAGTAGGCATGCAGAGCCAAGACGTTTCTTATTCTCATTGCTAACATCAACCCCCCCGCTAACTGGCTTTGATCTATAGAAGCTTGATTACATTAAGCAATTGCTAAAAGAAGTTTCCTTTTTTTCCCTAAATATCATATTTTTTTTCACATATTGGATCTGCCATCCTCCCAGGGAGAGTGATTCATTTTCCGAAGTTGATTTTTCTAAGAAGTGAATTCTCATCCACTTTGAAAGCCTACCACAAAGTGACTTGGCAAAACCCGGGGAACAATTGCAATAATTAAAGACAGTATTTCAGGTTTTCTCCAACTTTTCATCAAGTGCTCCCACAACAGAGGGGAGTCAAACCCTGCCCCCTGGAAGTTTGGAACATCCTTACAGCTCTCAGGAAGGTCTTCGAAGTTTTTTGTTTTATTTTAAAATGTTATACCAACATTAGTGAATTTTGTGTTAACTCTGTAACATATCAGAGATTATTTTAATATGAAAACAGTATATTGCAGATGAAATCCAGCCATTTGTGACAACATGGATGGACCTTAAAGGTATTATGCTAAGTGAAATAAGTCAGGCAAAGAAAGACAAATACCATGTGATTTTGCTCATATGCGGAATATAAAAAAATAATAAATAAATGAACAAATCCAAACTAACATAGATACAGAGGGCAGAGTAGTAGTGGTTACCATAGGGGGAGGAGCAGAGGTGGAGTACGAAATGGGTAAAAGTGGTCAACTGTACGGTGATGGATAGAAACTGAACTTTGGGTGGTGAGCACGCTGTAGTGTATACAGAAGTAGAAATGTAACGTTGGACACATGAAACTTATATAATGTAATAAATCAATGTTACCTCAATAAAATAAAAGAAAATAAAAACTGTATTTGTCTCCAAATCTTTGAATAGTTGATGCTCCAGGAAAATGAGCCGGCTGCATGCTCCAGAGCAAGAGAATCCTTTTCACTCTTTTTCACTACACAGTGCTTTTTTTTAAAACCATAAAAACCACCAGTAAGTACAAAAAATTTAGAGTGAAATTTGAAAATATTCTACAACACTTAACAATGGTTTCCTCCCCACTTTGGGCTGGTGATCCTAAATCTAACCCAGAAGGCTGCGATTCATCCTAGATCTCTTTGAATCTCTTTGAATACAGATTCAAAGATTTTGTTTTTAATCTATAAAATGGGGACAAAAATATTTGCCACATAGGGGACAAAAACATTTGCCACATAAGGACTAAATTGAATTAGCGCATGTAAAGTATTAGGCAATAATGGATACCCCACAGAAATTTGTTTCTTTCTCATAGATGCATCTCAGTGCAATTTAGACAAATTGCAAAGAAAAAAAATCAGTCTTGCTAAATCAAGACAGAATTCTTCACCGAATTATCTGAAAGTCAAAATACGTAACATTTAAAACAGATGATTAAGATTTTGGATATTTTATTTCTGTTTTCAACTCCCCTGCTACTTTAGAAATTCATTAATTCCTTCTGTGCTGTGGTCTTACCATCCAAAAGTTGCAGTAGTAATACTGACTCCTTATGGAAATAAATGGATGAAAGAAAGACACTTAGACATACATCAGTGACTGCTCTGTGTACCATCCTTGACCATGGTTTTCTAAGTGCATTTCAGAAGTTTGATGAGCACCATCCTGATAGAATGAGAATTTCTCTTCTCCCAGGAACAGACAAGAAATACGAGGGAAAAGGGACAGGCAGACCTGCCACAGGTGATGTAGTAACCACTGAGCTGGCCATTATAAGAACATTAATGGCCCTGACTTCCACACGTCACAGAAACCAGCACATCTATAAAGGCTGATGTTAGACTGACAATTTGGAACAGATGATCAAAGACTCCCTGAGTGTCTTTTTAAGATTACTGCACAAGAAGACTGAAAAAAGGGAAGGAAAAAAATGTCATTGGACCTCCAATCTCTAACTTATGTTTTCTAAGTCACAATATGAAATTCTGTATCATCAAATGACATTTAAAAGAAGAATCAATGATCATGTATGATTAAAATAAATATATATATTCTATTTTTTAAAAGCACTATGAGACCTAAAATGAGCTGTGTAATGCAATAAATGAATTCAGTAGGAATCTGAATGAGATAAACCTTCCTATTACATTTTTTGCACAGTAAATTACAATGTATTATTATTTTCTTATAAGCAACAAAAAAATCTTTAAATATTTAGGTATAAGTCACTGAGAATTATTTTTATAGCACATTTACTATATAAATAAAGCACATTTATTATATAAATAAATTATATATAATAAATATTATAAATTCTATATAATAAATATTGTATATAATAAATACGATTTATTTATATAGTAAATGTGCTAACTTTAACTATCTTAAATAAAGGACTGTTGCAAAAGATTTGATAGACAGTATTCAGAAAAAACCTAAGGCAAATTCTCCTTCTTACCTTGGTAAAGAGAGGGAAATATTGCATACATGACTATGATACCCTGAAGAATTATTACATTTCTTTGATAAATATGATAGATGGAAATGGTCTCGGAAACAATAAGCTAGATATATAGGGTGACATTTTATTGTGCACATAGAATCCTCATTAGTTATGTGTTAGATGTATTTAGATCATACAACTATTGTTGGCATTTTCCTTAATCTATTTTGTTCATTTACTGCCTTCATAATAACCACAGTGCCCTGCAAGTAGGGTCTCACAAATTTAATCTTTTCCTATTCAGTTGCATTTTCATATTTACAAGGCTATTTGGAAAAAAAGACCAGAGGAAAAAGATGCCAGATTGTCACATGAAATTAAATCTATGTTCTTAAAAATGAAATGGTGTACTCAGCACATGGCTGTGCTCTTTGCAGAATTAGATCTACCATTGTTTCTGGTCTTTCATGTTGCTAAGAACTATTTCTCGCTGTCTGGAAAATTCCTTTCTGAAATGATCTGTGCCATACTTCATTTAAATTGCAAGATAGGATAATCTTCTGCATTTCACTAGCATTTCTAGAACCACTATGTATATAGATACATCAGCCTAAAGACAGAACACTAGCTCATAGGAATAGTAAGAGACACAAATAGAAAAAGCACTGTGTTTCTGTATAGCCATCTGAGGCTGATGCTAATTATCGGGGATAATCTTTTGTCTTGATTTGAGCTGTTAACACTTGAAAATCTATTTCCTGAAATTGGCTTCTTGTTATGAATATCAAGGCATGTGAATCTCAAATAAACATGGAGGAGGCAGACTCATTTTAATTTCCTAAGAGTTACAATCAGATGTTTTCATATATGTGTATGTTTATATCATGTTTACTATTGACATAAGATAATGGAATGGCAATAACAATGTGAATTTGTTGAACGCCCCCTATGTGCCAGGCATTGTGCTCAGTATTTTTCATGGTTTATCTCCTTTAATCCACCAAATTCTACGAAGTAAACACTCTTATCCCCATTTCGCAGATGAGGAAACGGAGGTTTCATGCCATTAAACAACTTGCCCAAGGTTGTACAGTCAGTAATGGTGAAACAAGGATTTGAAATGAGACATTTCGACTCCAGCTCTCATGGTCTTAAACTACTATTCTACCTCAAAAAAATTTTCAGGTAACTTGAAAGATACACACCACATATTAAAAGAACATGAATTTGGAGCACATGAGAAAGAGGTTAGAGAAGAGGAATGTCAATGGAGCCAGGAATTAGGGCAGTACGTGAAATGTACAGGATTTGCTTAGCTTGAACCACAGATGTATTCTACGCTTTCTAGCAGTCTTTGCAGAGACCAAACACAATGATGGGGCCTATATCATCAAACCAAACTATATGATTAAGAGAAGCACAACTATTCTTTATAGTCTGATGATAAAGACAGCCTCTTAAGGATCCTCATAAACAGAACACCACGTAATGTAATGAAGTCCATTTTCAACAGCATCCTTACAGTAAATGTGATGGTGCATTTCACAGGGCTCTTTCTTACTGCTCTGCCAACACAGGCAAATAGCACAATTCATTTAAAGCAATTCCCCAGAAAGCCAGCACCACACGGCCCGGATATGCAAGGGCCATCGGCAAGACCGAGGACACTCATGAAGCCAAACAATTTGCTTTTCAAAGAGAAATCGAAACCAAAACACAAATAATAAATTTACTGCCAAGTTTTCCCTCACTAAAGGTAACAGCTTTTTGTCTGCAGTTGTGATATATGTACAATATTTTTCAAGAAGTACAAGTAATGAAGCATAGAATTGATATCTTAAGCAAGAGGGAGTTAAAATAGCGTGTGGTTACCTTTACAGGTATCCATGACTTAGAAACACCTAATTTTTACATCTGCTGCTACACATTCCCCTCTTCTCTTGTCCGTCTCTTCCATGCTACCATGACAGGAAACACTGTAGAAAACCATATGGAGCTTCTAGAAAACCTGAAGGTACAGAAGTAGACAAAAAAGAAGTTATAAAAATCAGTTGAAAAAAACCTGCTTATGAGATTGTATCAAAAGGTCAGATTTCAAGACAAAGCTGGTCTTTTTAATAATCTTTGTCGGACTTCCCTGGTGGTGCAGTGGTTAAGAATCCACCTGCCATATGTATATGTATAGCTGATTCACTTTGTTATAAAGCAGAAACTAGCACACCATTATAAAGCAATTATACTCCAATAAAGATGTTAAAAAAAAAAAAAGCATCCTCCTGCCAATGCAGGGGACACGGGTTCGAGCCCTGGTCTTGGAAGATCCCACATGCCCAGAGCAACTAAGCCCGTGCGCCGCAACTACTGAGCCTGCGCTCTAGAGCCCGCGAGCCACAACTACTGAAGCCTGCGAGCCACAACTACTGAAATCCGCACACTCTAGGGCCCGTGTGCTGCAACTACTGAGCCCACGTGCCACAACTACCGAGGCCCATGCCTCCATAACAAGAGAAGCCACCACAATGAGAAGCCCGCACACCGCAACAAAGAGTAGCCCCTGCTCGCCACAACTAGAGAAAGCCCGCACACAGCAACGAAGACCCAATGCAGCCAAAAATAAATAAATAAATAAATTTATTAAAAAATGATAATAATCTTTGTCCCCAGATTATCTTGCCCCACACTATCTGAATTGCTTCATTTCACCTTGTTAGACTGCAAAAAAATACCCAGGAGAAATAGTTTGGGGCTAGCAAACATCCTCTTTTTAAAACTACAGTTTCTTCTGGCTGAGTTAATGATCTTTTAAGTCATTCCTATCTAAGTATGAATTAGTTTAATCAATGACTGTTCTTCTATCACTTAGCAAAGGAGATTTTCCTGGGGAAATACAAATACACAAGGTATTTCAAGGCCTCCAAAAGGGAAGAAGGCAGGTGCCCAATTATTTTAGAATTTTCCCAAGGCAGACCTTTATTTCACCCAAGGAAAAGAGAAAAAGATATTTTCCTCTACCGTCCTCCTCTTTCTCTTCTAAGCAGCAAACATAAAAGTAATCTGAGAAAGGGTAGCATAAAAGACACATTTATAGTGATAGAACAGTTCTGTATCTTGACTGTGGTGATGGTTACATGAATATGTACATGTGATAAAATAGCATAAAATTAATGCACATACACAAGTGCATGCAAAACTGGTGAAATCTGAATAAGGTGGGTGGGTTGTACCAATGTCAATTCTCTGGTTGTGACATTGTAGTTTTGCGAGACGGTACCCTTGGGGAAAGAAGCTGGGTGACGATCTCTCTGTATTATTTCTTACAATTGGGTGTGAATCTGCAATTATCTCAAAATAAAAGATTTTAAGAGAAAAAAGTTTAAATCTTAGAAATAGCCTTTTTTCCTTTTTCTTTTACTTTGTATCTATATGAGTTGATGGCTGCTTACTAAACTTACTGTGGTAATCATTTCACGATGTATGTAAGTCAAATCATTATGCTGTCCACCCTAAACTTATACAGCTGCATGTCAGTTATAGCTCAATAGAACTGGAAGAAAAAAAATCTTACAAATGGATCTTTCTAAATTCCTGGTGTGACTGTTGACGAAACTCACCCTGTGATTTCACATTTACTTGCCTTCGTTTATCTAATTTGCACTCAACTCTCATGTATGCTTTTTGATTTTCTTTTCCTCTACCTGAAAAAAAAAAAATCTTACCCTTTATGATCCAGCTTCGAAGACTCCTCTACAAATTTTTCTCTGACTCTGCTCACCTAACAGAATTGAACAAGTCTTATCCTGTGTTTCCATAGCATCTCAAATAAGGTAATAAAGGCTAGTACATATTTAGCCCTTACTATACCCCAGGCACTTTAATCTTTACAACAACTCAGCGAGCAAGACACGAATACTCTCCCCATTTTACAGATGAAGAAATTGAGGTACTGAAGGTAAAATAACTTGCCTAGCGTCACACAGAGAGCAAGTGGCAGAGTCAGATTACACAGCTGAGCAGTCAGCCTCCGGACCCCCCAGGGTAACTGGTGTATGTCCTGCCTCTTCTATGAATCACTGGTTATCACTCGGCACATGGTGTTGAGTTGTTTGTATTCTCACCTCTCTCCCTTCCTCCAAAGGAAGAGTCGCCCACACTCGCTTTCTCCCCTTCTTCGTCTCCCACTCACTGTTCTACCCATTAGGATCTGGCTTCTGCCCCCACCACTCCCTTGAAACTAGAGTTGGCCCTCCGTATCCACAGATTCCAGCGTGTCCACAGGATTTGACCAACCGAGGATCAAAAATACGTGAAAAAAAAACGCAGAAAGTTCCAAAAAGCAAAACTTAAATTTGCCACTCACTCGGCAACTATTCACACAGCATTTACATTGTACTCGGTATTCTAAATAATCTAGAGATGATTTAAAGTATATGGCAGGATGTGCGTAGGTTATATACAAATACAGCGCCATTTTCTATAAGAGACTTTGGTATCCTGGGGTGGGGGAGCGGGGAGGAGGTGGTGGTCCTGGAGCCAACCCTCCTGGGGGTACAGAGGAACAACTGTACACTCACAGTGGTCACCAATGACCTGAAAGTTCTCAACACTTTTCTGTTTTTCCCTGACTTCTCAGTTGTGTCAGAAACTTCTGACCCCTCTCCCCCTCTGGAAACAATCTCTTCCCTTGGTTTCCCCAGCCCCTCCCCGTTTTCTGTTTCTCTTTCTCTATTGTTGGCTGCTCCCCCATCTCCTTAGCTTCCTTGGCTGCCTGCTCCTAAACTTCTATCCTGCCCTCCCCCGCCCCAGGTCAACTCCTATCCTACAGCCTTTTCCTAGGGAGCCTCCTCCACTCCCAATTCGTTCTTTCCAGCCCAGATATTTCTTTTGACCTCAACATCCATATAACCAGGTGTTCCTACCCCACCCTGGTTTCCTAGGTAAACCTTTATCACAGCACCTCTCTTTTATTAATTTTTTCTTAGCACCTTGCATAGAGCAGGTGTTCAATAAATAGGTTTTTTAATAAGAGAACTTAGGTAAAACAGATTGGAGGGTGTTTTGGTAAATCAGGCCAAAATGATGTTGCTATAAAGTATAAAACTCCACTGGAGAAGAAACTGGATTGAAAGACAGAACAGGCTGGGCTTGGGGGCTGATAAAGTGCAGAGCTGGGAGCGAGAGTCAAACGTAACTTCCAGATGTCTGAGTGTAATGTGTGCAAAGAGAGAAGGTTGGCCCTCTTCTTTGATCAGCTTTCCAGATAATTACCAATATTTCATTTTATTTTGTTTTGTGCTGTGTAAGATAGACACAAGGGAGGAAGATCTTCTTCCCAAGCATTGGTTAACTGCACCAGTTCCACCAGCCTATAAGCACCATGAGAACAGAGACCCTGTCTATTTTGTCCTCAGTGCCTTGCCCAGGGACTAGTATATCCTAGGCATGCAACAAATAGGTATCATTTTCTATTGAGCATCTTCTATGTACCAGGAACTATATTACATGCTTTGCATATATTTTCTTCTTTAATACTCACTACAATTCTGACACCAAATTCTGATGTGTGGGGTTCTCACCCCACACCAAGCAATTATTAGACACCAACTGAGTGTCCCACAATTCAACTCAGTTCCAACACTATCTGCTTGGAGATAGTGTCAGATCCAGTGGCTTAAGGGGTCCTACAAGACTGCCCCTCACTTCAGAGGCCAATCTGAAGCCCAAGGTGTCACCTGTGCTTCTGACAGCTATAGATCCAAGGTTCCCACAGCCTACTCTTTGGTCTGATTAATTTGTTAGAGTGGCTTACAGAACTCAGAGAAACATTTTACTCACTAGATTGCCAGTTTGTTATAAAAGGATATGACTCAGGAAGAGCCTGGTGGTAGAGATGCTTAGGGCAAGGTATGGGGAAAGGGCACAGAGCTTCCAAAGCCTCTGGGTGCACGACTCTCCCTGAAGCCCCGTGTTCACCAATCTGGAAGCTCTCCAAACCCCATCAATTTGGGTTTTTATAGAGGCTTCATTACATCAGCATGATTGATTAAATCATTGGCCACCAGCAATTGATTTGACTTCCAGCCCCTCTTCCCTCCTCAGAGGTCATGGGGGGGAGGGGGGGACACAACTGAACGGTCAGACTTTCCAGTCACCAGTCACGTGGTTACTTCTCCTGGCAACCAGCCCCCATCCTCAGGTGCAGTCCCAAAATCACCTCATTAACATTACAAAAGACACCTTTGTTGCTCTCATCCCAGGAAATTGCAAAGGTTTTAGGAGCTCTGTGCCAGGAACTGAACAAAAACCAAACATATTTTTCATTATATATCACAGTATCATACTCACAAAAAAAAAAAAAAAAAAGACATTTTAGGAGTGAGGATGGTTTGGAAAAGTTAAGTGGCTTGTTCAAGTTTATACTGCAAGTAAAGTAGCTAAGGCAGGAGTTAAACCTAAATGGGGTCTGTAAATCAACTATACCTCAATTTTTAAAAAATAATAAATTTTTTAAATATGCGGAATAAAAACTAACTGGGTTTGGTACCAAAGGCTAACCTTAAATATGATACTATACATCCTTCCAATATGTAGTTTAATTTTCCAGGGAGATAAATTTATGTAATAGTGAAGAAACTTTGTATTCTATTACAAGTTAATCACTAAAATTATGTTGCCTATAAGTTTAAATTATACATAATGGCCCATCTCTGGGAACCCTGCCTCCCAGGTAATGAGCTTTAATCTAAAATACCTTTGTTTACCTCACAGGAAACATCCTGACCAGGCCCACCTGTGAATGACTGCAGGATAGAAGAAACTAACACATTCCCTCCAGAGTCTGGCCGGAAGCAGGACCTTACCCTTTCCCTTTCGGTATAAAAGAAGCTTGAATTCTAACTCGGGAAGATGGTTCTTTAGGACATTAGTTTGCCATCTTCTCGGTCTGCTGGCTTTCCAGATAAAAGTTGCTATTCCTCGCCGCAACACCTCATTTCTTGATTGATTAACCTGTCGTGTGGCAAGCAGTATGAACTTAGACTTGGTAACAAATTTTGGTGAAGCCAGCCAGGAGCCTTGCTGCTTGTGGCCAGTCTGCCCTGGTTGGGTTCCAGTAAGGCCCTAGCAGCTACTGGGACCTCTTGTCCGGAGGATCTTCCCTTCAAAATTACCCGAAGTGGCACCGGCTGCCCCAGTACTTGGCAATTGGAGCAAGGAATTGACATCTGGGAGCTGACAGGTTCCATACAGTAGGGTAAGTTGCTCCAGTGTGTACAGCCAGAAACTTTATTTCTTCTCCATTTGGGGCTTTTATTCTCTGGAATAAACCGATTTGTTTTGTATTTGAGTGGGGTACCCTGTTGGAGAGAGGAAATGATTGCCGGACTTTCACCCAATTTGTGAACCAGTTTGTTTATTTGGATGCTAGCATTTTTGTGTGCCGTTTGTGCTTTGTTTGTCTTGTATTTAACAATGCTTGGCCACAGTACCTGTTAGGATCTCCACAAAGGGTTTAGGCAGGGTTATCTTGAGACCCTGTGGACCATGTACTGTCACCCTTGCTGTGTTAATTACGTTGTTTGCGGTCTCCTGTGTTGTTGGCCTGGATCCAATAGCTCTCCAAGGAGTCACATTGCATGGGGGTTGGGTTTGTGGTTCTTGTGATATGTAAAACCCTCAGACCAAACTTGAGGGTTTATTTAGGATTTTCTGTTTTGTTTTAGTACCATTTCTCCATTTACAGACTGATGTCAAGTGGAGGAAAGGAACAGTAACAAAAAAACCTGTCCGTTCTTGTCTGAAAGTGAGACATTCTCAGGGACAAGAGAAAGGTTCCACTTTGTTCCTAGAATCACCAAAAGCCGCATCCCAGAATTCAGCCTGGTTGGTTGATGCCAAGGCAAAAGGCATCCTTTTAATGGTTAGAGATTATCAACTGCTATTTATGGTTTTATGGTGGCCTTTGGATGGCTCAACAGCTACTCTGTGAAGGATGATGAAATCCTCTATGTGCAAGCATTTGTGCTGTTACATCAGGGTGGGAAAACGTCAGACAGTTGTCACCTTATGGTAAAAGGAACCCAAGGGAAAATCTGTCATACAGGAAGGAAAAAGAAGGGAGTGAGGGTGAGGCTATGTTGCTCCAACCTCCGGCCAAGCCCTTCCCCACCTCCCATTCCCGGCCAGCCCCAGTTCCCAACACCGGGGCTCAGGAAGTGGTTGAACTGGCTCCCCTTCCTTACAAGGATCAACTAGAAAATCCTGTGTTAGTTCCTGGGGCACAGGGGCCTGGTCTGGTATCCCTGTCTAAGACCTGGCAGGGCACCCAGTTTGGGCCAGGAAACATTCCCGAGGCAGGGCAATTTCCCGTATGCTGTATCCCAGAGGGAGCCTAAATGCAAACAGCCAGCCGGCTGGGTTTCTATGGGTGCATAGTCCTTTCCCCACCTCAGTCTTGTTTAATTGGAAAGATCGAAACCCCCCTTATAGGGAGGATCCTCTCCGAACGATAGAATTGCTCACTTCTTTTTTTACTTTCTTAATTAAAAAAATTTTTTTAAATTAATTTTTATTGGAATAGTTGCTTTACAATGTTGTGTTAGTTCCTCCTGTACAGGAAAGTGAATCAGCTATACATATGTATCCTCTCTTTTTTGGATTTCCTTCCCACTTAGGTCACCACAGAGCATTGAATAGAGTTCCCTGTGCTATACAGTAGGTTCTCATTAGTTATCTATTTTATACATAGTATCAATAGCATATATATGTCAATCCCAGTCTCCCAATTCATCCGCCCCCCCACACTCACTTCTATTTTTACTACCCACCAGCCTTCATGGACAGACATACACATTCTTGTCAATGTGATGCTTACAGGAGATGAAAGGAGAATGGTTGTTGATAAGGCCAGGGAATAAGCATATCAGCTCCACCTAACAGATCCAAATGGTGTACCTGAAGCCCCCTTGGCAGTACCCATAGCTGAACCAAATTGGGACCCAGTGAAGGAGGAATGTCCTTATTAGAGCACTACCAGAAGTGCATCTTGGCAGGGCTTTGAAAAGGGGAACCAAAGCAAAAGAGTTTGAACGAAATTCAGGAAATTCAGCAAAAACCAAATGAAGATGCCTCTGAATTTCTGGAAAGGATTTATCAGGCCTACAGATGTTATACTGGTGCAGATCCCAAGGCCCCTGAAAATACTAGAATGGTAAATTCAGAGCGCCTCAAATATCCGGAGAAAGTTGCAAAAATGAGATGGTACATTTGGAATGAACCCTTCTCAATTGGTAGATGTTGCTGTTAAAGCATTCAACAACAGGGAACAAGGACAGAAGAAAGAAGATGCAAAATGGAACACCATTTTTCTGGCATTGGATTCCCAGAAGGCAAGTAACCCAAAGAGAGGTGAGGCCACCACTGGGGAAGGAACGAAGCACCCACTATAAGGAGGAGGAACATTGGAAAAGAGATTGCCCTAGGCTAAATAGGGAGGAAAACAATAAAAGACAGGAGCATCTCATATGGTAGAAAGAGAGGGATACATTCATCTTCTGATGAATGAAGAGGTCCAGGGACTTTGGATGAGCTGATTGACTTTCTGATAGATTTCAGGTGCAATATACTCTGTGGTAAACACCAAGGTGGTGCAGAAAGCATCTCAATCCATCCCAGTCACAGGAGTCTCTGGAGTAGAAGATCGTTCATTCTTACAACCTCTAGAATGCCAACTAGGAGACCTCACCCTGAAACATAGTTTCTTATATATGCCAGAGTGTCCAGTCCCTCTTTTGAGCCAAGATCTTCTTTGTAGAAAAGGACAAAGAGAGGCCCAAAGAGTAGGGTTTCACTCTTGATCATACCCCGCCTGGCTGGAAACGTAGAGTGCAAGGAATTGTTTTGATCCCTGAGGCAGTCTTAGATACTGTGCTATGCACATTCGTAACAGTACCCGTTATGGGAGAGATGCCACCATACAATGGATTCAAAAGTACATAATGGGGCCTAACCTACAAAAGACCATCCAGCGAGACACTCAGAATTGCATGATTTGTGCTAAAAATAACCCAAAGACTGCTGTCAGACCTCCCAGATGGGGACTCAACACAAAGGAACTTGCCCCACTGAGGACTGACAAATAGACTTTACTCAAAGGCCTCGAGCCACAGGAAATCTCAGATACCTGCTAGTGTCTGTGGACACTTTTTCAGGATGGATAGAAGCATATCACACCCAGGTAGAAAAGCCTCCGAAGTGGCTAAAGCCCTCCTTAAGGCAATTAGCCCTTGGTTTGAGTTAAAGCATTGCAAATTACCCAGTTTTGATGTGTTTTATTGAAAGAATAATGTCTAAAACTGAGCCCATGAGAGAAAAAAATTTTTTCTCCTAAAAGAGTGAAATTGTAGAGCCTACTAGGTCGTTTCCTTTTTAAATGATCTCCCCTCCTTTAAAAAAGAAGGGGGGAAAAAAAAACCCAACTGTTGTTTAATGTCCCAGAAAGTTTTTTGAAACAAGCAATTTGTCCCTTTTTTCTAAGCACAAGGCCAAAAAATAGGAATTATTTGGCTTTCTCTTCTGAGGCAGATCTGTGTAAGCCTAGCCTGAGAAAATCCTCCTTGCCCATTAACTAAGGGAGCTGTCACAAAGGAATTCTGGGAATCATGATATGCATTTATACACAAACCGACTGAAAGGGAAACAAAGCTTGACCTGGTTTTCTTCAGAACGAGACCACACTTCTTTTTTTCTGCTCCCTTTAAAGATGGGGGGCGGGGAAACAGCTTCAAGCCAACATTGCTATCTTCTCCTAAATGCTGTTAACTTGAGTCGCCAAAAGGAAGATGGTTAGCTATCTGGTATAATCTGATTTTATAGGTATTTTGCCTCTTGATTGAGTAAAAACATGTTGCTTATCAAAAGAACACATTTTCTAATAGTAGATCATCTTTGCTGAGGGTGTCTAAGGCTCCTGGCCCCCTACTAAGCACTGTATGTGCTATTTTATTTAATCTTCACAACCCTGAAAGGAAGTGCTATGATGAGCCCCATTTTACAGATGCCTAAACTGAGGCTTAGGGAAGTTGAATAAGGTGGTTGGGACTAGAGCCATTACTCTTGACCACTGGGCTCTAAACTTACAACTCAGTTATGGAGCCAGAACAAGAACCTGCCAATATTTTTTTTTTAATTTTTATTGAGGTACAATATTATGTAAGTTACAAGTGTACAATATAGTGATTCACAATTTTTAAAGGTTATACTCCATTTATAGTTATTATATAACTATCATATAGTTATTATAAAATATTGGCTATATTGGCTATATTCCCCATATTGTACAATATATCCTTGTAGCTTATTTTATACATAATAGTTTGTTCCTCTTCCTCCCCAACCCCTATATTGCCCCTCCCCCTCCCCACTGGTGACCACTAGTTTGTTCTCTATTTCCATGAGTCTACTTCTTTTTTGTTATATTCTCTAGTTCGTTGTATTTTTTTAGATTCCACATATAAGTGATACCATACAGTATTTGTCTTTCTCTGTCTGACTTATTTCAATAAGCATAATGCCCTCCAAGTCCATCCATGTTGTTGTAAATGGCAAAGAAGAACCTACAAATATATATTTTTAAAGGTTATAAGTTTCATCTTTTTTTTTTTTAAATTATTAGCACCTTTAATTATTATTTATTTATTTATTTATTTATTTGGCTGTGTTGGGTCTTCGTTTCTGTGAGAGGGCTTCCTCTAGTTGCGGCAAGCGGGGGCCACTCTTCATCGCAGTGCGCGGGCCTCTCACTATCACGGCCTCTCCTGTTGCGGAGCACAGGCTCCAGACGCGCAGGCTCAGCAGTTGTGGCTCACGGGCCTAGTTGCCCCGCGGCATGTGGGCTCTTCCTGGACCAGGGCTCGAACCCGTGTCCCCTGCATTAGTAGGCAGATTCCCAACCACTGCGCCACCAGGGAAGCCCCCTACAAATATTTAATAACACCAGTCAGCATACGCTGTCTGCCAAATAAATGGAATGAACAACTATCTACATGGAGCCCAGAAAAGGGATGCTTTCACTGCAGCAGAGACCTGAGACTAGGAGGCAGGACTAAAGGGAGGACTGGTTTCTGGTTGAGTGGATATACTGATGCTTCCACCAATGGCCTCCACTGAGGAACAGTAGTAAAAACCTCTTCAGCAGGCTAAGAAGGAAGTTATTTTTTACAAACACTTTATGTTGTTCTCTATGTGTGAAACCAGCTTTATGAGCAGGCATTCGATCCTAGGAGATGTGTGTAGAGAAGCCATCAGTTTGCCGTTAGAAATCTCTTTAATTCTCCCCCTTCTCACCCACTAGAGGAGCAGGTTCCTGGATTTCAAGGCCCTTCCACTGCGGCCATGAGTTTTCTGGGTTGTCAGTTTCTAGTGAAGGAAATCCCAGAATAACTGTGACCGATTATATGCCCTTATCTTGAACAGAAAGAGGAAAAGGTCTTTTTTTCTTCTCCCGTTTAAAATTGTCATGTCTTCTCTGCAGTTTTTGGCAGACCTTTCAGGAAATAAGTTTTAGACTGAAAATTTGGAGATCTCAGTAACTTTCTGGGCTACTTTATTTATTTTTTAAATTTATTTATTTATTTATTTATGGCTGGCGTGGGTCTTTGTTGCTGCGCGCGGGCTTTCTCTAGTTGCGGCGAGCAGGGGCTACTCTTTGTTGTGGTGCGCGGGCTTCTCATTGCAGTGGCTTCTCTTGTTGCGGAGCATGGGCTCTAGGCACGCGGGCTCAGTAGTTGTGGTGCACGGGCTTAGTTGCTCCGTGGCATGTGGGATCTTCCCGGACAAGGGCTCGAACCCATGTCCCCTGCATTGGCAGGTGGATTCTTAATGACTGCGCCATAAGGGAAGTCCTCTGGGCTACTTTAAAACATCCACTGTATTATGAATACAGTCTAAAATCATTGAAACATTGATTCTATGTATTTCAGTAAATACAACAGCTGCCTAGAATCAGAATGAGGAACAATAATCAACTGAGGGAAAAAAAAGGAGGAATTTTTATGGGAGCTAAAATGTCTTATGTGACAGAAATATTTTAATAACTGCCAAGCACCTTACCCCATGCAGATATTGACTTCAAAGAAGACACAACATTAAAATTTGTTATTACTTCCTCCTTGCGTCCTACACAGAATATAGGACTTCAGTACAGTTGGATAAAAAAAGTGTTGACCACTTAACACAGCAACTGCAGCAGCCTGGGCTGCAAATATGCCCTTCCTTCAGGGGTGCACATGTAGCCTGTCTTCAGAGGACAGATTTGAAACAAAGGAAAAGGAAGTGGTGAAGACAACTTCATCTTCAGATGTAGCAACAAACAGTGTGCAACCAAATGGGAATTTAAGGGGGTCTTGTGTTTTACACGATATGTCGCCCTTTGCTTTTTTGGGTTCATTTCATGCAAATACAGTAAGATGTCAGAACTACAGACAATTTACATGTGAGAATTCTCTGCTACCTAAATCGAAGCCTATGCAAATTGTACACTTCTCCTTAATCTCACCATTGATCAGACTCTTTGCCAGCCACTAAAATGTGACGAAACATCTCCTTTATTGAAATAACATGTTAGCATTTCATAAATGAGTCCCAAATATTTGTGAGCTATTTTCAGACATAGTATTTATGAAACTATTAAAAACTCATTACTCTTGCCATCTTTTTCATGAGCTGAGTATTAAGCACAGGTTATTTATATCATGGCCCTAGAGACACTAGTAATTTTGGTCTGGGAGATACTTGCATTTAAGATACATCATGCAACTGGCATCAGTTTATTTATTTAGCATTATGTTTATACACTTATCTGTTGGTAGCAAGTCTAGCTTGTTCTTTCAAAGGGCTGTGTAAAGGTAATATATCATGTCTTTATTTGATGAATGTAGTTGAAGTGTCTTATGCTTTGAAGTGAGAAAGGAGCAGTTTCTGGAGAAATCTGAGTTGGACGTTTACTGTCTCTCCATTAAACCGGACCAGGAAGGAAACAGGACCAATCCCAGGACAAAAATTATCCTGAGGTCTTTCCCTTCTGTAAAAGGAGTCTCAGACTTCCCATTCTGTGTGGAATAGATGGAGAACATGTTAGAACTGACATACACATGTCAGAGAGAGAAAAAGAAACATCTTGGGGTATCAAAAAGCCCCCGAGTGTGAGAACATCAGCATCTGGTTCAAAGTGTTACACACACTTTGTTTTCTCCCAGTTAACTTCAAACGACACACGTGTGTGTGTGTGCATGTGTGTGTGTGTGTATGTGTGTATATGTGTGATGCCAGCCTGAATGATGCTAGCTTCCTTGTCCATGTGTCTACTGTCTCATTTTTCAGAAGCTCTTGCCTGAGACCAGTTTTGGGCAGTGGCCTGAGTATGTGAAGCGGTTATACTGATGGGTGTACAACCATCTTAAAAACAGTCCAGGGCGAGTTAGACAGTGTTCAGCAGAATTGGTAGGAACCCCTGGTCTTGGAAGCCAGAGTCCCTGTTCCTGGTGCTCTAGTTGTTTTCCTTGATTCCTGATCCTCAGAACCAGACCCCTCTGTCCTGGATCATTGCCTGCAGCCATTGCCTTGGACTTTTGTGGGCTTGTTTCTCCATGCTATTATTTTGATTTGCTAAGTAGGTCCAAACTGGCAATAACAGAGTGAATCCTAAATACCAAAACTTAATCACACAAATGACCCTAGACCTCTTTCTTCCCCGGCCTGTCACTTCCTAAGCCCACGTGGAATCTGCCCTCGGGGCTCCAGGCTCACCGTCCTCTCACCTTAGGGTCTAATGACCTCTTACCTGGATAACTGCACAGGGTCTTCTCTAGCCATCTCTGCATGCTCCCCCTCCAGCCCCGCCTCTCCAGAATGCTGAGGTGGGGACGCCCCAAAACAAAACAGCGATCATACCTACGCCCCTGGATAGGATAGAGAGCCCTTCCTTGTTTCTCCATGGCAGTTCCCCATGGCATCGAGAAGGATGTTAATGCAGCTGGGTGTGCCCTTCAGCATCTTTCCAGTATGCCCGGCCCCTCCCTGCCCTGTCATGCCTCGACCACACCCACGCAAAACACTTTATGCCCCAGGCCCCTGCCCGTACAGGCTCTGAACTCGCTCTTTTCCTTCGGGCACTTGCTCTTTTTTTAAAGTATTTGTTTATTTATTTATTTATGGCTGTGTTGGGTCTTCGTTTCTGTGCGAGGGCTTTCTCTCTAGTTGTGGCAAGCGGGGGCCACTCTTCATCGCGGTGCACGGGCCTTTCTTGCTGCGGAGCTCAGGCTCCAGACGCGCAGGCTCAGTAATTGTGGCTCACGGGCCCAGTTGCTCCGCAGCATGTGGGATCTTCCCAGACCAGGGCGCGAATCCGTGTCCCCTGCATTGGCAGGCAGACTCTCAACCACTGCGCCACCAGGGAAGCCCTGGGCACTTGCTCTTTTGTACGTAGCATTCGCTGGGCCTTGGGACCCTGCTCCTCGTCCTGCAACTACCAGAGCATGCGTCACACTGTAGAGTCATCGAGACAAGGTAGAACGGGGGGGGTGTGCATAGCTGGTATAACTGTCAGAAATTCTGAAGAAAACACATGGCACCATCAAAATCTAATCTGAAAGAGATGCTGCTATTGTTTAAAGCAAGTAAAAGAATAAAAATAAGGTTTTCAAAGAACTGGAACTTTTGAGTTCTAGCCTCTCAAGATTAGTTTTTCTGTTCAAACGAATGACTACTGGACTATCTCTCCGGCTCTTTCTGTCTCCTGAAAGTGCCTCTCTCAGCCCTAATGACTGCAAGATAACAATGTGGAAGAATACTTTTTCACCCTGTCCTCAATCAATCTGGGTTTTGTGTGTACAGCAAGTCCACAGTCACAGCTTTTATATGGCCAAAATGAATTCAGAATGGACAGACCTTTCCCCCCAGATATACAAGCAATTGATATCCAAACAATCAATCAGATTAAAGGACACAAGAAGGAAAAAAAAGTATGACATTAGAAGGCATTTTGAGGAAATATCTAGTTGACAAGTCAGATAGATACCCTGGCATTTTCATCTCTCACCCTCTGAAGGGTTTAGTTTCAGTTCCTCCTCTGCCCTCATCCCTGTCTCTCAATTTAGACTGAAACAATGAAGAGATGGAAAGATCAAACAAATAGATCTTTGTGAAACAACAAAGAAGAAACAAAGAGGAACAGTGGGGTCTTGAGGTGGGAGGAGAGGGCGGAGACTGTGTCTGCTTGCCTTCCTGGCTCAGGGGCTAGAAGGAGAAGAGATGTAGCCATTGACAGGAGTTAGAGGAGGGCTGCCCACCTCCCCCCATCAAACCCTAATCCCAGCCCATGATGACGGGCTGCTCTTTAAATACAAGAGTATTCAATTTAGAAAATCGTCTGCTGATATTGCAGAGTGACTCTGGGGCCAGACTGCCCTAGTATGGATCTTGGCACCTCCACCTACCAGTTAAGAGATCCTGGACAAGTTTCTTAACCTTTCTGAGCCTCAGTCTCCTCCTCTTTAAAATGGATGTGAAATTGCACCAACCTCCCAGGATTGCTCTGAGGATAACGATGAGTTAAGATAAAATAGAAAGCATTCAGAAGATTTTCTCAAGAAATGGTAGCTATTATTATGGTAAGCAAGATACTTAATTATTTTGGGCCTTGGTTTTTCAATGTGTAAACTTGAATTTGTTTTTACCAACTGGTCATTTTTAAAATTGCGGTATGAAAAAGCTGGGAAAATATGAACTAAAACATCAACTTGGGAGACGTATTGAGAAAGACTTCATAGTCACCAAAGCGTTTAACAAACAAGAAAAAAATAACCCTGTCCACACTTAATCTTAACTTCTTTCAAACACTTCTCCCTACAGATAGCGTTCATTCTAGCTGCTCAACACATCAGCAGGCAGAGAAGACGACCATCTGCCTTGAGGAGATAAAACTGGAGTTTCTTCGTCAACCCTCCAAGTTCCTGTGAAATCCAGATGAGAGGCTGAGCTTGTGGTGTTGTTGGCCAATTGTCTGAAAATTTAGAAGCTAACAACTAGCTAGAATTTTAGTACAGACAGTCCCCAACTTGATGATGGTTTGACTTTGTGCTTTTTTTGACTTTACAATGGTGCAAAAGCAATCCGAATTCAGTAGAAACCATATTTTAAATTTTGAATTATGACTTTTTCCTGGGCTAGTGATATGCGGTCCAATCCTCTCTCATGATGCTGGGCAGGGGCCATGCCTCCCAGTCAGTGACAGGATCACGAGGGTGGACAACCGATACACTTACAACCCTTCTGGACCCAGACAACCATTCTGTTTTTCACTTTCAGTACAGTATTCAATAAATCACATGAGATAGTTAACACTTTATTATAAAATAGGCTTTGTGTTAGATTATTTTGCCTAACTGTTGGGTAACATAAGTGTTCTGAGCATGTTTAACGCAGGCTAGTTTAAGCCATGATGCCCTGGACATTAGGTGTATTAAGTGCATTTTCAACTTTCATGAGGGGTTTATTGGGACGTTTCTCCGTGGTAAGTTGAGGAAGATCTGTACATTTTATGTGCCAGATAATGCATTAGCTACATTACATGTCTACTGACAGGAACCTTATGAGTAGAACTATGGTTATCCCATTTGACAGAGGAAATACTAAGGTGTAGAAGGGTTGAGTAAATGGTCAGGTCTGTCTGACTTCAGACCCTGTTGGCTCAACCACCGTATTATGCTGCCTCTTTTGCTCCTAAGTATACTGGATAATGTTATTTTTTTAGTGTATAAGTGTGTTGGGTGGGGGAAATTTCCCCCTCTACCCTTCTTGAGTTTTTGTGGCTGGACTAATAATAAAATTGACACAAGACAGATTAACAGGAGAAAAAGAAACAAATTTTCATTTATACACACAGAGGTCTCAGGGAAATAGGACCTAGGAAGTGGTCAAAGCAGACAGCTTTTATACTTTTTAGACAATGAAACAATAAATTTGTGAGGAATTGACAAGACAAAGAAATTCAAGTTTTTGAGTGCCCAATAAGTGAAGAATTTAAACAGAGTTTGGGCTTGGGGTCGTAAATTAAAGAAGTAACCGGATTTGTTTATATAGGCTTCTTGGCCTGTATTCCCTATCTCTAGCATTAAGGGTGTCCTTCCACCTCCAGATGCAGGGAGGGCACCTTTTTTATGGGAGATTTATTTCCTGCTTTCAGGGAGACAGAAAAGAGGGTCACAATGTCCCTCTTGCATTGGTCATTTTTTAAGTAACTTTAATTCAAAATAATCTGCCATTGTGGCATATTTTTGGGTAGCCTGCCCTGAGCTCCTGAGCAACATTTGATATTACTAATTTTGAAGTATTTTTCAGTTGTCAAATCCATATTCTAAAAAGCATTTACGGATTTACTAAATGTGCTTTCCTGGGAAAGCCTGTCCTTCTGAGATGACATCTTTTCTACATTTGTGGATTAAATGCCCTTTTGAAAAATGAAATAATGGTCTCAGGCTGTGCTATAGTCTTGAATGTTTCTGTCCCTCCAAAATTCATATTTTAAAATCCTAACCCCTAACATAATGCTATTAGGAAGTGGGGCCTTTGGGAGGTGATTAGTTCATGAGGGTGGAGCCCTCATAAATGGGATTAGTGCCCTTATAAAAGAGGCGCCACCTCCTAATACCCTCTCATTAGGGGTTAAGTTTCAACATAGGAATTTTGAGAGGAAACATTCAGTTCATAACATGGTATTAGTAGAAGGTAAATTTTCCTTCTTTTTAAAGAGAAAAAACCAAAAAACAAACAAAAAAAAACCTCTTATGGATCTTGCCAATTATTTCTTTTAATTGATAGACTAGAAAACTAAGAATATTACAGCATCGTTTGCAGAACCTTCACTAGTTATTTAGACTGAAGACCTCATGTCTTTATCATTGCTCTCTTTTCTGGAATCACAAGAACTTGCTCATACATCTTGTTAAAATGAATGCTCATAATTTGACTTGAACAAATCAAGTGAAAAAAGATATTTTTAAGGCAATTAGGGAAATTAATTATGGACTGACTCATATGATACCAAGGAATCATTGTTACTTTATAAGGTATGATAATGACATTGCTGTTATTTTTTAAAGTCCATATTTTTTAGAGACAGATACTGACATATATAGGGGTAAAATGTCACATCTGGTGGGTTCCTTCAAAATACCTCAGCAAATTGAAAAAGTGAAAGAAAAAAGGGAGAGATGAAGCAAACACGTCGGTCTTGATAATTGTTTAATCTGAGTGATAAAGAGACATTTGTAATTATTTGAAATTTTTCATAGTAAAGATAAATATAGTCATATGTAATTATTCAAATCATGTTGTCAAGTGCCAATATGTTTTTTCCATTATTAACTAAGTGGACTTGAATGATTTCCTCTTCTATGAAAATGAGGTGAGAATATCCAATTTGTATGTTGTTTTGGGGATTAAATGAGATGCCTGGCCCAAAAGAAGTATTCAATCAATGTTAGTGCCCTACCCTCCACTTTTCTCCCCCCTCTCCCATGCTATATACAAATTCAGTATCATAAAATGATATTTAGGTAGTAGCTATTCACTTTTACCAAAGGAGGTACTATGGAGTCTTAAAAACAACAAACTTCTCTAGTGTAGCTGTGTGATTCAATTTATAACTATAAAACATAAAGACAACTTTGCAGAAACATAATTTGTGTAAAATTAAGATATTGTTGGAATAAGAAATAATTGTCATCTGACATGGTGGTTATAAAAGTGTTGCTCCAAAATTCAATTTTTTTTGAAATTCTGAATACTTTCAAAGTTCTATTTTATTAAAATTTTTGTAATAACTATATTTTATTAGTTAATGTTTATGCAGCTAAAGTGTAGCTTATTATGTGGCTGGAAAAATCCTTCAGCCTGTATCACAGTTAAGTTGCTTAAATTTCTTGTTAATACAGTTTTATGAAGCTCCTTTGAAGTTGTAAGTGATGCTGAAAATTTAACAACTATTCTGTAGCAAAAAAAAAAAATAGGTTTCTCTATTGCTATAAATAATTATTAGTAATTTCCATAGGTATATTCACTCTTTTTTTAAAAAAATATTTTATTTATTTATTTATTTTTATATTTATTTTTGGCTGTGTTGGGTCTTCATTTCTGTGCGAGGGCTTCCTCTAGTTGCGGCAAGCGGGGGCCACTCTTCATCGCAGTGCGCGGGCCTCTTCACTATCGCAGCCTCTCTTGTTGCGGAGCACAGGCTCCAGACGCGCAGGCTCAGTAACTGTGGCTCACGGGCCCAGCTGCTCCGCGGCATGTGGAATCTTCCCAGACCAGGGCTCGAATCCGTGTCCCCTGCATTAGCAGGCAGATTCTCAACCACTGCGCCACCAGGGAAGCCCAATTCACTCTTTTTATTGGTGTAATATGTTAAGGTTCTTAAATAATAAAGAATAATGTCTAAAATAGAGAAAAAAATCTTTGAAGGGTTTGACGAATCAAAGCTGCAAGGGGCGCATTAAGAAGAAAACTGATCCAGAAGATATATTTTTCCCTAGCTTATTCCTCAGATCATCCTATTATTGATTATTGAGTGTAAACACAGTGCTATAAAAGGTACTCAAATTTTTTTTTTTTAATTCACAGAAGAGCAAATGTGTTTACTATGCTTTTGCCACATGGATATTTTAAAATTTTCAATAAAGACCTAACATTCATCATCTTCACGAGCACACTCGTGTGTCCAGACCCTTTTAAAGGGCATTGGAACAATTTCATAAGTTAAATCCTGTCAAAAATAACCTATCAAGCAGATGACAAAAGGAACCCTTGCTTTGAAGCTTGAAAAAAAAAATTGCCTTTCACTTTGAAAAATCATCTGTCTTTAGGATCTGTTTCATGTTTCTTCAAACGTTTCATGTCAACCTTTCCCCAGAGAAAAATTTGAGATGAAGTTGAGTAATTTATTGTCATGCTTTAAACATGTTATATTTATTCTTCCCTTTGATACCATTTTTTCTCTGAGGTCCTTGGAAACACTGAGATGAACAATGAATTGACTCTTCCTGTGGATGCTGGGAAGGGGGACACAATTAGCAGAAAGTGAGAAGGTGACAGGAATAAGAGGTAGGAGACCAAGAATGGGGAAAGTGGAAGGTAAAGTTTCTGGGCCTAAAAATAAAAGGTCAACCCAGAAGTAAATGTTATGAATATCAACAGGGGTAGGGTCCTTGCATCTGGTGTAACTTAAAGAAACCAAACCAAGTCCAGTAGTCTGTTTCAAACTGAAGAGAGGGAAAGGCCTATTTATTGGCTGTCACAAACTGTGGTCAGTAGGTTCTTTCCATGTTTGTCTTATGTCATCCTCATGACAACGCTGTGAAATAGCTGCCCCTTTCTCAATATACAGATCAGAGACTGAGACTCAAAGAAATGATAAAATAGCTCTTACATGCCTTTCGTGCCACAGCAGAGCTCCGTGTGCTCATTCTAAAGCCTGTGATGCTCCCCTGACAGAAATCATCTTGCTAGAACATCAAAGTCCTCTTCTGTCTGTGACCTGTTATTTTACTCAATTGTGGTCCCCAATCAATCAACAGCATATGAAAGAACAGATGTGAGAAAATCCTGGAAATTGAAGTCTTCTAAGCCATAAGTTAAAGAAAATCAATGAGGAAATGCATCCAAATGGGACAGAGAAAAAAAATCAGTAAATTTGGTGAGTTGGTTTAAATGACCCATTTATTATCCACATTCATGGTTCTTTATCTTTGCTTGGATCATAGGACCCTTTGAGAGTCTGATGACGACTATGAAGCTGCATATTCACACAAATGTTCGTAGGGCTTAAGGACCACCGCTCAAGTTTATTTGGGTTAATAACCCACACTCTATGTTATTCAGAGTGTAAAATGCATTTAAATGTGATAATGTTTATGCATGTAAATTAAGGACTTTTCAGATAATTTTATGTACTCTGCAAAACAAATTGCCTGGAACTTGACTATTAGTGATTGTACAACTTTTGAGTGGACCATTGGCGATTTGCATAATTTTGGACCCATCAATGTCAAGTGTTAACTTGGGGCTTGGACCATAAATCCATCCATCTTAAAGAAACCACATTAGCAGGGAGCCATATAGGTAAGCTGTTGTTGGCATGTAAAAACAGTATCATGGCCCTCAAAGCTCTGGCGAAATATACCCCAGGGTGAATGCAAATTCAGTTGTTAATTTCACTTTCACCTGTTAGATGAAGTGACATCTTTTTTTTTTAATAAATTTATTTATTTTATTATTTTTTTAATTCTGTTTTGGCCGCATTGGGTCTTCGTTGCTGTGCGCGGGCTTTCTCTAGTTGTGGCGAGCGGGGGCTACTCTTCGTTGCGGTGCGTGGGCTTCTCATTGCGGTGACTTCTCTCCTTGCGGAGTACGGGCTCTAGGCGCGCAGGCTTAGTAGTTGTGGCTCATGGGCTCAGTAGTTGTGGCTCGCAAGCTCTAGAGCACAGGCTCAGTAGTTGTAGCGCAAGGGCTTAGTTGCTCCACGGCACGTGGGATCTTCCTGGACCAGGGATCAAACCCGTGTCGCCTGCCTTGGCAGGCGGATTCTTAACCACTGCGCCTCCAGGGAAGCCCCATGAAGTGACATCTTAATTATTTCATGTAAGTTAGTACATGACAGGGCAGGCCTGGGCCAAGGGTCCAAAACCGGACAACCCCCAAGCATTGAATGCACTAGTTGGCCCTCTCGCAAGGGAGAAGGAAGTTGTGAGTGGAATAGGGACTGCACCACCCACCACTGCCTCTCTTCCCCGAAAAGTGAGAAGCAGCTAAAAGAGCACAGGAGAAAAGTGAGCCAGCAGATTGAGACAATAAGACAGCCTCCACAAAAAAAGATGGTGGTGAATAAGGTGGGGCATAGTAATCAGCTCTACAGACATAGTACACATTCCTAGGTTAGCAAAACTGCAAAAAATTGGTTTGCAAAAGACAGCACTTTAGGAAAGTGAAACTGGCAAGTTAAATTAGTCTACTTTCGTTCACTGTTCTTACTTAGCTTTCCACATTTTTATGCAAAGCGTCTATTACTTAATAGTACCACCAGCAAGGCGTTTTCTAGCGTTGGCTCTGCCACCAATTTGCTTTGAACACTCAAGAACTTCTCTTACACATGAAGGGAACTAACAGGGCTCTCCAGTTTTTCTAGTGTTCTGAGAGTCTGTAATGCACTGCAGATACCTATGGAAAATTTTCCAGTGGTACAACAAAAACAGGAAATAGGAAACTGCTGGACCAATTCAGATGAGGTTATTCTCCACCCCTCCCTGCCTGAAGTAAGGGGACAACTAGAAGTTGGTCTGCGGGGCTGCTGGGGTCGCGGGGGCGGGGGAATTTGGATGTTTGAGTGGATAATTTTTTTTTCTTTTCTAAACTAAAAATTAAAGCCTTGAGACAAATTCTCAAAGTAGGCAGTTTATTCCTGGCACCATGCTACTCTCTGCCTTTCTGTCCCAACTTTGGGGCCTCCTGGCTATATATTTTCTCCAGTCCTTCCCACTCACCCCCCATGAAAGCATGGCTGGGACTTTGCAGACTCAGCAAGCCCAGGCCTCTGAACTGCTTCATGTCTCAAAATTCTTCCATAACCCCAGCAAACTTGGTACCCTTTATTTTTTAGATACTTTAAGAAAAGCAACCTTCTTGAGCCAATTTACACTGTTATGAATGACTAAGAATCTTTTAACATTCAAAGGCATTTGCATTTTTTAACAATATCCTGGAGAGAGAGAGAGAAAGAGAAAGAGAGAGGAGAGGAAGCCAGCTTTTCAACAGGTAGGATGTTGGGGAAAGTAAAATGAGATTTTAAAAGAGAAAAAAAAAAGCCTTAATTTGAGAGAGATCTGAGCATGTGAATGCACGAGATCTACTGAAGGAGATTCTTATACCTGCTTTACATGGTCCCTTTTCCTCCTCCTTTTCCGAAACTGGAGAGGCTCTAAATGCTCCTTCCTGACCTCCTCCCTGCTGCTTGACAGCTTTTATGGGAATAGCTGAGGCTCCAGCATGGAGATAAAGAATAAACATTTGCAATTGTCTGTTATTTATAAGTCAGGAACTGTTTATATTTATAAGCGTTCTAAAATTCCACTTCTAAAATTGTGACTAATAACTCCTTTCTCAAATATCATGTTAATGTTTAAAAAGCAACTCAAGAAATGGAAATCATCCCTCTTTGAACCGTTTTGCTTTTAACTCTGTTTCTGATCTGAAAAACTCAAATGTGGAAGAAGAAAAAAAACACAGAAATTAAAAGACATTCCTGGTGTCTGATTAGTTAAGAATTAACAAGTGCACAATTTGGGAAACCACCCATATTGCAATGTTTCTGTGTCCCTTTGAGATTTATAAAAGTGATTTGGAAGTAATGAAAACAGGATCTGCAATTTTCTAGAAATTGCCCAATATCGAAAAAATATATGTATACACACACACACACACACACACACACAGAAAGTATATGTGTGTGAATATATATATATGCAGGTATATATGTATACATATGTATATATTTGTGTGTATATACATACATAGACACACATACAAATATATTTGGATTTTACTCTAAATCTGTATATTTTATCCTCCAGCTCACCCCACTCATTTTAATTGATAACATCATTTGGTAATCCTTTGCATTAGAATAATAACATTTTAAAGCTATTGGTTTTAAAATAGGAGATCAAAAACAGCAAATATGCTTAACACTGGGCTGAAACTGAAAGTTGCAGCTTTCATCCTTATCACACAGTTCTATTAACACCAAAACTTTTAAGCTGTTATGTAAATAACTGTCAACAGAAATAAAATATGCAATTGCCTTTGCTCATGACGTGGACATGACTTGAGATCTGATTCAATCTGTGTTCTAGCAAAGGTTATTTCTATTATAGACCATAGGAGCAATAACCAGAATACCAAACATATATATTGTGTTTCCAAATATTTGGAATTGTACTAATCTGAACTGTTAAAGGGTCCTTTTTCACTGGATCAGCAGAAGGTCAACTTGCTAAAGTTGCTAGACAGGAAAGCTGTTTAGGTGGCAGAGCCTTCATCAAAAACTTAAGAAAAGACAATATAGTTTTTTCTTGATTTTTTTTTTTTTTGGTAGGATCTCATCCTCAATGATAGAAGCTACATTAAGGAGATTTAGGAAATTGTAACTAGTGAGACAAAAATGTACGAAAGGGCAAAGGAAAATAGAAAAGGTCCCAAGGCTTTCTTTTGTCTATGATAAGCTGTTTTTTTCTAGTGATGTAACCTTCCCCTTGGCTTTGGGCTAGATCACCGTTTAACAAACACACAGTCTCCTCTTCAGCAGAGCCATGTGCTCTGAAATCCACACTGTCAGCACTAGGAAGGAACATGTTTTCTCTGCACAGTCCAGACACAGGTTGGATCCAGGGCATCAGAATTGGGTAGCAAAAAGAGTCTGGAGTCAGAGATGACTGAATTCAGATCCCACATTTGCCATTCATGAGCTGTGTGACCAAGGGCACTTTCCTGAGCCTCTGTTTTCTCATCTGTATAATGGGGATAAGAGAGCCTATCTCCTAGGTTGTTGGTGTGTTAATGTGCGTGTTGCACCTAGCATATAGCGGTATGGTGGCTGTGGTTCTTCTTAGAATGGCCATGATACAATGACACAAGAGCTCTAATGTACCCTAATCTACCTTTTATAATCTGTGAGGATTTCATGGCTTTTGTGCATAGGACTGTTTTTCTGGGTGAAATGTCACATGATGGAATAACTGCGGTGCCCTTTATAGGCTCTTCAAACAAGCAGCGCTGGGAATAGGAATGGGGCAATGTAATATTAGGTTTGAACTTTCACCTGATAAATTACTTTTAAATGTTAGCAAAATGGCGTGGCGAAGAGTATGGAATTTGTTCCCTCTTGATTGTCTCCCATTAGAAGTCCTGGGTTTAAGCCCAATTCCACCAGCTATTAGCAGGGTGATGCAGAACAAGTTCCTTTACATTTTGAAATTTCAGTTTCCTCATATGGAAAAATGCCTTACTCATATTTCAGGGCTGTTATGAGCATTAAAATAAAATAGTGTAGATAAAAGAGCTGTGTAAGCTGTACAGTTCTAAACAAATATGATTACATTTGTAACAAAAATTAGTCATTCGGCAATGATATTCAAACCTTGCTTTAAAATTACTCCCTAATCACGGAATTTAATATAAGCCAGATCTTTCTCAAAGCTCATCAAAGATAATTGATGTAAAGAAATATCTCACCTCATTTTAAGGGGCTATGGAATATGGATTAGGATCATTGTATTAGGAAGGCTCTTCTTATTTACCATGCCATGTGAAAGAAGTCTTTTTCATATTTGAATTTTAAAAACAATTAATACGAACCCAATAATGAACTCATTGAGTATGACTGCTAGTCAAAATGATTGCCTTTTTAAAAATGCTTTTTTCTTTATTTCAAAAAGCATACATACACGTATTTTTGGAAGAAACTTTAGAAGATACAAATAAGCAAAAAAATTTTTAAATCACTTGGAATCTCACTACTCAGAGGTAACCATTATTAATATTTTAGGTTACAGGATTTCATGTCTTTTTTTATATATAAATATATATGTAGATAGAGAAATATAAATATGGCTATAGAATTTATTAAAATGTTATCTGAATTTATTTATCTCATAATATGACTTTTTTGTTCAATAATTCAACCCGAATATTTCCATGCCATTGCAATACCTTTTTAATGGCTTTCTGATATTTCATTGAGGATACAGCCCACATTTATTCAGCCTAGCCTGTGCTGTGAAATGTTTTGTTTATTTTCATTTATTTCTGTTTTGAACAGTAATGTCATGAACATTCTTGCAGCTACATTTGCAGCTACATTTTTCTTGGATAGTCCTGGTTATTTCTTTAGAATAAATTGCTAGAAAAAGAATTACTGATTCAAAGAATGTGTAAAATATTGCAGCTTCTGGTACATATTGCTACATTCCCCTTCTGAGGTGATATGCCAAAGTGATGCTTTCATTAGTATTGCATTAGAGTGCCTATTTCCTTCTATTCTCTTTTTTGTTTTACTATTATTATATATTTCTATAACATATTCATTGAAGAATGCTTAGAAAGCATAAGCAAACAGAAAAAATTAAAATTTTCATAATCTCAGTACATGATTAAATATTGTTAGCATTTTGCTGTATATATTTTCAGTCTTTATAAGTATTTACATTTCAATGTGTATATTGTGGCTTTTTTACTTCTTTGGTGTATTTATTTTTCTTGTGAATTTGTAGAAGCCCTTTTACAAAACACAAGTTACAGTTTTTTTTTATCCTTTAAGTTCTGTTCGTGGTATATTTTGATGTACATTAAGTTTTTTTTTAAGAGTATATGTGTATGACTTGCATAATTCTTTTAAAAAATTTTTTGTATTTTTTTAAAGATTTATTTATTATTTATTTATTTTATTTGTTTTTGGCTGCATTGGGTCTTAGTGGCGGCATGTGGGATCTTCTTTGAGGCATGTGGGATCTTTCGTTGTGGTGTGCAGACTCCAGGGTGCATGGGCTCTGTAGTTGTGGCACACAGGCTCCAGAGTGTGTGGGCTCTGTAGTTTGTGGCACGCAGGCTCTCTAGTTGAGGCATGTAAGCTCAGTAGCTGTGGTGCATGGGCTTAGCTGCCCCGTGGCATGTGGGATCCTAGTTCCCCAACCAGGGATTAAACCCACATCCCCTGCATTGTAAGGCGGATTCTTTACCACTGGACCACCAGGGAAGTCCCTGATGTACACTAAGTTTTTATTCTCATTACCCAAATCTATCCTTTAACCTTTTGTGTTATGCTTTAATAGGCCTTCTACATAAATTTTTTTTTTTTTTAAGTTAGCTTCTTAATCCACCTGGAATCAATTTGGCATCTAGTGTGAGGTTGAGAACCATTTTTTTCTTAAATAGCTAGCCAATTGCTGTAACACTTTGATTTTTTTTTTTAAATCATCTTTTTATGATCAATGGGAAAGTCTTCATTTTCCTTGGACTTTTATGCCGTCTTACTCTGTTTAATTGAGCTTTCTGGCTAGTACTGTGCCAGTACCACTGGTTAAATACTATTTTTTTTTTATTACTCTGAACATGAACAATTTCCTCATTTATTTATTTATTTACTTATGGCTGCATTGGGTCTTTGTTGCTGCGCGCGGGCTTTCTCTAGTGGTGAGCGGGGGCTACTCTTCGCTGCGGTGTGCGGGTGTCTCATTGCGGTGGCTTCTCTTGTTGCAGTGCATGGGCTCTAGGCGTGTGGGCTTCAGTAGTTGCAGCATGCGGGCTCAGTAGTCGTGGCTCATGGGCTCTAGAGCGCAGGCTCAGTAGTTGTGGTGCACAGGCTTAGTTGCTCCACGGCATGTGGGATCTTCCCGGACCAGGGAGCGAACCCGTGTCCCCTGCGTTGGCAGGCAGATTCCCAACCACTGCGCCACCAGGGAAGCCCCAGGTTAAATTATTTCAGCTTCATCATAAAAGCGCATATAGGAACACAGCAAATTCTGCCTTGTTATTTCTCCTTGGGAATTTTTCTTGGCTTTGCTAGAATGCTTGTATTACCAAAATAATGATTTCCTTTAAAAAATATTTTGACAGCATGTTTAGAGCCTTATGATGTCATGCTAAATGAGAAAGTATTTTTTCTAATTAGAAATAAGTGTGTAATTGCTCTATCCTCTCGTTGTGTCCTGTGCACCACACTGAGGGGCACCTAAGTCTTTATTTTAGCAGCTTCTTCATGCCTGTGTCTCCCCCAGGATGACCCTCATGTGGGAAAGAGATTTTTGTTTTGTTTCTTGTCATGAGTTCCCCATCACCTGGCACTTCTCACATTGTAAGCAATCAAAAAAATTTTAAGCTTGCTGAATAAATAAATATCTAATTATAATACATCACTTTAAAATATTTCATTATTCTCTAAGAGAGCTAACTTTGTATCATAAGCTCTGCTTCTGTTTCCTTCCTTTTAAAGAATAGATGTAAACACACACACACACGCATGCGTGCACACACTCCAAGGATTATACACAACCAGAATTGAGAGCTTCAGTGAACGAGGCACGAGTCACTCCAACGTCCCAAATGGAAAAAAAAAAATGGCAGAGGGAAAGAGAATTTCCAAAGTACATGGGAAACAAATTATACGTGGAAAATAGCAAATTTTTCTCTTTTCTCTGATAATTTACTTTGTTTATTTTCATGAAGATAGAAAACAAAGCAAAGAAAACCTGATCCCTTTGTTGTAACTCAACTGCTGAGGGCACTTCAATTGCATCAGCTCCCTCCAGCCAGCGTTCTGCCAACCCGAGACACACACTTGTTGATTCATGTTGGTACACACAGGGCTGGCACTTATTGGCGCACAGATTTCTTACTGTTCTTCAGTGGTTCTTATGGTTTCTTTATTGGTAACCCAAATTTTTGAAAATTATTTTTAAAGAAATGATTTGACCCATTTTCCACCAAAATTTCTAAGCGTTTCTTCTCTATCCCACCCCTCTGTCCATCAGGTGGAATTCCAAATAGTAGGACCATAGAATAATCTAGCATTTCATTTTCTTCAATAACTAATCATTGTACATTTACGATTAATATGTATTAGAGAATTATGCAGTTTAAAGCCAGGAGCCTGTCCACAGTTTGAAATGCATTAAAATAAGTGATGGGTAATATCAAACAAAAGTTACCTACAAAGTACAAAAGGGTTTTGCAGCTCAGAAAGTTTTTAAAAGCTTTGGTATTAAGATTTTTATGTTTGAATTACAATATTATACGTAAAACCAGTACTTACATAGAGTTTACCACATGCCAAGAATTGTTCTCAGTGCTTTTCTCATCCTCAAGACAAATGCTAAAAATGAATCCTGAGATGCATGTACTGTTATTATCCCATTTTACAGGTGAGAAAATTGAAGTACAGAGAGGTTAAATAAATGACCTTCCCAAGAGCACACAGCCAGTAAGCATAGAGCTGGGGTTCAAACCTAGGTAGCCAGGTCCGGCTTAACCATTACACTATTTACCAATTCTGGCTTTAAAATATGAAAACATTCAGAGACCATGAAAGCAGTGAATTTTATTTGAAATTACTGCATTGTTGGCCAGAAGGTGGTGACGAAACATGACTGATAAATTTGGAGATTAGAGTATCTGAAAATCAGAGCTAAACCTTTTTCTATTTTAAACCAGTGTTTTACTGAGAATAAAAGTGATAGGTTGGGGACTTGGAAATGATCAAGAAAGTAAAAACAGTTACATATTGAAACGTATGAATTTTTGAGATAAAATATTTGGAATAGTAAAGACAGAAATGTCACAGGGCAACATCAATGAACTCAATGTTCCTGAGCTTATTCAAAGAAATGTGATGAGAGATGAATGGCAGAATGCAAGAACAGCTGTTGATGTGTGTAATACACACCCAGAAAATATCCCAGGCCACATGCAATAAAGCTCAGATTTTAAATGCATCTTGATGTGACTGCCCTACAAGGCTTGACCTCATCGACAGCAGATCAGACTTGATTTGAATTACAACAGATGGCCAGCCTAATGAAGGCAATGCCAACAAGAGGGAACATTTTAAGAATTAAGTGTGAAGAAGAAGAAACAAGAATGTTAAATGAACATTGTCAATCAATGGGTCTAATGATCACAAGGATTTGTGAGAATATTTTAAGACTTAAAAATACTTTCAACATACAACAGCATTCACCCATCTGCAAAGAAATTATCAAGTTTTTAAGGTAATTATATGTGGAATATAGATATAAAAATGCTGTATACTTTAGAAAAAGCATATTGGACACTATTATGTTTTATTAGCTGTGACTGAGAAGTTTCTGGAGATTATTAAAAAACTGGGAATTGTGTCATAGACTTTTTCACACAGGTGTGCATTGAACCCAGTGGTTGGCTGATAATTCCTTCCAGATTTGGATTTATCTTTTGCTTCCAAATTTTTATTATGTGCTAACATTACAGAAAGTCTTTCTAAAGAACTTGAAAATGAAGCCAAAGATATTTTTCTTTGTCTTCTAAACCTAAAACAATATTTTGTTATCATCTGAGAGAAATGATGGATATTTTAAAATCATTTGGAACAGAACCAGTGAATAACACCAAAATCATCTTGAAGAGTTTCAAAGTTAAATAAACCCTTCCTTTCAAAGGAAAAGAAAAATTCTAAGAAAAATAGATAATGGCTATTTGTATCAAACATTTTATTTACTTCATAGGAAGAGTGGAATAAAATTATTGGTCATAACTAAGAACTGGGTACTATCATATGGAATTTAAGTATTTTTAGAGAACAATTATAGCGACATGAAATAAATTCTAGGTTCACTATTTAAATGGAGTGAGCCGTGAAATACAGCAATAAACAAACATGTATAACAATTTTACAAGCATGAGGCAAATGTGATCCTAGAACTTCAGTTTGAATGCAGCTACCAAAAGCTCAATTTCACCTACCATGATATCAACCTCAGTGACCCTGGCTGTTTATTTAACATAATTTTTCTTGTACTGGTTTTGTGCCTGCTCAGAGGTATTATTTATCGCTTTGATTTGGCCAATCACTAAAGCAGGTGCAGGCCATTTTATATGCTTTTCTTCCTAAAAACTTATTTTAAAGAGTCACAGTACAGTTGAGGAAATGAAAGCAGTTCTACAAGGCTAGAAGTAGATTTGGGCAGGAGCAAGGAAGTCAGTGGCAAGACCTAAGATTGGGAAAGTCCATGGCTGTAGGCAGAAAGCTTTTGAAAGCTGTCTGCAGGAGTTGGCACTTTCTCCCGAGAGTACTTTAGGATAGTGATATGGTTGGATAGGCATTTTAGAAAAAGATCTCTGACAGCTGTCTAAAAAATGTATTGGGGGAAAATAAAAAGAGGCAAATGAGGAGACCAGAAATAGACGAAGAAAGATACAAGGGAATGGGATATATTTAAGAGAAGGGCAACTCCTAACATTTGGAGATACAAGCTGGAGAGGAAATAACTACTGAGTTTTTAAGTGTATCATTGTAGGGAAAAGTACAAAAGTGATCGTTTTGGTGTATCCCCCAATTCTAGTTAGATGAATGGCATCCAGTCCCATGGTTTCAAAACGCAGCACCATTTTTATTGTTTATTTGGGATTAAGTAATACAAAAAGGAGACAGTAGCCAACCATTGGTCAGAAAGATGATGTATGAACTTTTAGACCCCATATACACAAATGGCTCAAAAGTATGTTTCCAACCAGACCTCTCATCTGAGATCCAGCCCATCTACCCCACTGCCTACTTGGATATCTTCTCAGGAATCTCAAAAGCATTTCAAAATCAACGTGTCTAAATCCAAACTTAGGATCATTCTCTCCAAATTTGATCTTCTTTCATTGTTCTCTCTCTCTCAATGATTCTTTTCATTCACCAAGAAAGAAGCCTAGCAGTCTAAACTGAAAAAGCCACATACTATTTGATTCCTTCTATATCACATTCTGGAAATGGCAAAACTATGAAAACAGTAAAAAGATCACTGGTTGGCAGGGGTTGGGATGGGAGAGAGGATGAACAAGTAGAGAACAGAGGATGTGTAGGGCAGTGAAAATACTCTGTATGATACTATAATGATGGATACATGTCAATACATATTTGTCCAAACCCACAGAATGTACAACACCAAGAATGAACCCTCATGTAAACTATGGACTCTGGGTGATTATGTTGTGTCAATGTAGGCTCATCAATTGTGAAAAATGTGCTACACGGGTTAGGGGAGTGTTGGTAATGGAGAAGGCTATGCGTGTAGGGGTAGAGGGCATAAAGAATTTTGCTGTAAACCTAAAAGGGCTCTTTAAACAATAGACCCTAAAACAAATTTTTAAAAATAACAGAATTAACTGTAATGCTCTTTAGACTTTACAGGTATGCAAATAAATAATTTTCAAATTAAAAAATAAAAAAGAAACATAGCAGTCACTTTTGATAGGTCCCTAGAAACCTGCTGTTTGCAATAGCTCATCAGTCAGCAACACCTGTTATCTTATTTCCTAACTCTCCTTTGCATCCATCCATTCTCCCTGCTCCCAAGGGATGCACTGCACAAATCTAGGGACAGCCACTGTCGTAAACAACAGAGTGAATAGCAGAGCTGCCTGGGGTTGGGCAAGGGTATGGCCCTGTCACCATCACCAGCCTAGCATACACTGTTATGGTCTCTTGCCTGATTGCTGCAACACGTTCCCTGTTCTGTTCTGGCCCCACTGAATCTGTTCTTCGTGCTTCAGACAAATTCCCAAACCCACATCTAGCTATGCATCCTTCCTGCTTAAAACTCTCATGTGGTGTCCCATTGCTCTTAGAATCAAGACTCAAGTCCTTCACAGGGTCTCCCAGGCTCTGCACAGCCCTGCCCCTCCCCACTCAGCCCCGGCTCACATCGTTTCCCCGAGCTGTTTCTGATGCATCCCCACTGCTTTCTTTCAGTCCCAGGAACTGCCATGCTCCCTCCTCTCACTGGGATTTGCACATGTGACCCTCTGTCTATAAAATAAAGCTCTTTGCCTGGTTTATCCCTACCCATCTGTATCAGTTAGATGTTACGGCTAATAAATATTTCAAAACTCAGTCTCTTAAAACCACAATCGCTTGATCGTGGCTCGAGATCAGTGGGTCAGCTGGATGGTTCAGCTGCTCTGGGCCAGGCTGGGCTGATCTCAGCTGACTCGCTCGTAGGTCTGTGCTTGCTTAACAGGTCAGCTGGGGCCTAGCTGGTCTTGGATGGCCTTGCTCACATGTCTGGCAGTTAGCTTGTTGTTAGTTAAGGGGTCAGGGGCGACTGGGCCATGTGTCTCTTAACATCCAGCAGCCTAGCTCAGCTTATGCATATAGCGGTGTCGGAATTTTCAGAGGGAGAACCGTGAACCCTCTTAAGGACTAAGTTCAGAGCTGACTCACCATCACTTCTTCTGCTAAGGTATATCACAGAGTCAGCCCAGATAAAAACGGTCATGGAATAGATTCCCCTGATGGTAGGAGTCGCAAGTCACCTTGCGAAAGGACAGAAATAATTGGGACAATTTTGCAATCATCTACCACATTATCTTTTAGATTTTGGCTCTGGATAAGCTTCCTTGGGGGAAGCCCAGATTAAATCACACTATTACGGACTCGCTCCAGGAACCACTCCTTCACTGCACTTGTCACAGTTGGAATTCCACATGTATTTGTGTGATTTTTTTGCTTAAGGTCTGTTTCTTCCCCTCCCCACCCACCCTGCTTCTTCCCAGACTTAGAGGCCAATAAAAAGCTAATGTCCATTTGTGCTCGCCTTGGTATCCCCAGCACCTGGCACACAGTAGGTACTCAATAAATATTTGCTTAATGAATTATTTTACTTTACATTGTGTTATTTTTAGAACAGATTCCCTGTCTCTTAATAAAATGCTTAAAAAAAAAAAGTGACCTTTTGCTTATATGGGGGAGGGAGCCAGAGGATATTGAGTCCTGTCCACAGCAGACCCTCCAAGTGATAAAGTGAGAATTATCGCCTCTTTGGGACATGTGGTCAAGAAAGAAAGAACTGCATGGAGAGCCACTGGGGGCTGGACAGTAGCTTCAGAACTTAATATATAAAGACTCTTAGGGTCTTCTCGTTAATTGAGGCAACACACATGCACGTACACACACACATATAGATGCACATGCGTGCCCAGGAGAAGCAGCAGGTTATTGGGAAAAGAAAATGAGTTCCATTGTAAATTAATTGAGTTTAAGGTGTCCAGAGAACATCCGTGAATCTAACACTTGGGAGACAGCTCAAGATTGAGGAGGCTGGGGAGTTTACAGTGTAGACACTGGTGGGTAACTGCAGCCATCGGAGTAGATGAGCTTGGACAGGGAAAGAAGAGGAGCCTAAGCGTGGAACCCAAAGGACAATAATATTTAAGAGGCAAGAGGAACAAGCAAGGAGCAGTGAGGGACGCTCAGAGAAATGAAAGCGGAATTAAGAAACAGCCAGTCTTCAGAAGTTAAAGGAGGAAAGGGCCTCAAGAAGAAGGAAGCGGCCACTAGCTCTGAATGCAGCTGAGAGGGCAAGAAGATAAGATGCAAGAAAGACTGGTTTCCAAACGACAAACGCTTTAAGGTTATGAATTCTTTTCCCTCAAAGGATTATTTCCACTGATGCGTATATTCTAAAAGTCTTAAATACTGTGTAAGTTGCAAGAAGACAATTTACAAGCACTGCAATTCACATATTGTCCTTTTTGTGGATGGACTTCTACTTTGGTTGATTAGGTAAGCCCTGTTCAAATTCCTGTTCCCTTCCCCCTGTGCTGTTTGGCCTCTCATTTATATGCATAGGTGAAATTATTTTGATAATGTTCACTGCCACTTGCATCAGTAAAAAATACCAGTATAGCTTAAGTATAATTTATTCCCATATTCCACTTAACTTCAGTTAAATATCATTGTGGCAAAATACCTCTAAGAACAGATTTTTTTTAAAAAAAGAAAGACTGTCTAATAAAGCAAATAGGACATGTTCGATCTCTACCGGCAAGTGAGAAGGCTATTGCCAGAGCTGGTACAAATTCATTCAGTTGTTAAATAAATGTTGGCTGTTGAGCTATCAACTGAAAAATGTATAGAATTCTCCTCTAAGTTCTGTCTTTTCAGAGAATTACAGTACAATTAGATTATAAAATCGATGAAAAGAGAGGAAATATTAAGCAAGAAATACTGAATGTTCCAAGTATTGAGGAAGCCCACGTCTTCCTTTGTAGATTGTTTTCTAACGTTGAACTAATCAGAAGCATGATTGTTCAGCAATTTTTTTTAAAAAAAGGCTTTTTAGAAGTTATTTTATCAAAAGGCTTTCAGATCCATTATTTTATTTTATTATATTTTTAAATAGAATTGAGCTGTAACAAAATGGGATACGTAGTGCAAGAGAAATAGTCTGACTTCTACCTACAACCAGGTAGCTACACAAAAATTTTTCCAATAATTTTCAATAATTGAGGCTCTAACTAAAGACTTTGATATTTCTACTCTTATAGATACCTGGGTTTTGGTTTTGCCATAGATTTATTCCTCAAAAAAGAAGCTGTAATTTTACTGCTGAAATAAAACAGTGATCTTGTTCCCCAGAGCATCTATTCTATAAATAAAGAAACTGAGCCTTCAAGAGATCAAATGATTTGCCTAAGATGGCAAAGGATAGAGGCAAAACTAAGATTAGCCCCCAAGTCTTCTACCTCCTGGTTTCCCCACCCTACTATATAAGTATTTATAGTAATATATAAATAAATTTTAAAAATCAAATGTTATTTTAATCTAGCAGGATAACATTATCTAAGAAGAATAACTTTTTTTTTTTTTTTTTTTTTAATTTTATAGCTACTTTATTTATTTATTTTATTTATTTATTTATTTATTTTTGGCTGTGTTGGGTCTTCGGTTCGTGCGAGGGCTTTCTCCAGTTACGGCAAGTGGGGGCCACTGTTCATCGCGGTGCGGGGACCGCTCTTCATCGCGTTGCGCGGGCCTTTCACCATCGCGGCCCCTCCCGTTGCGGGGCACAGGCTCCAGACGCGCAGGCTCAGCAGTTGTGGCTCACGGGCCCAGCCGCTCCGCGGCATGTGGGATCTTCCCAGACCAGGGCTCGAACCCGTGTCCCCTGCATTAGCAGGCAGACTCTCAACCACTGCGCCACCAGGGAAGCCCAAGAATAACTTTTTAAACAAAGAAACCTTTTAAAATGTTGCTATCTTGTTCTTGTTGTGTTATTTAATAAGGTATGTCAGTGAAAGATTACATAGTATTTGCATTTCAAGGAGTTCATTAGAAAACATTTCAATATTTACACTCAACCAGAGGTTCTGATAACATCATTTAACAATGAAAATGTTAATGAGAACTTGGTGCTACACTGTGGTAAATAATACTTCATATCAATGTGATGTTAATCTAAAGAGAATGGATAGATTGTGAAAATAGCCACAAATTCTTCCCTCCCATCATGCATTCCCTTGTGAAGTAACTTTACAGGTTCTCCTGTTGGGGAGATGGAGTCTATTTCTCCATTCCTTGACTCTGGGCTTGGCCATGTGACTTGCTTTGGCCAATGTAACATCAGCAAATGTGACACAAGTGGAGATTGAAGCACTTGCACATTAGAGCCTGCTCTCTTTTATCTCCTGGGGATTCCACTACCATGTGGAAAAGGCTGGGATTTCTACTGGTTAATAAGAGACTAGGTGATGTGGTCCCAGCTAAGAGGTGAACCATCCCAGCTGAGCCTCCAAGACTAACGAGCTCCCATTGTACCTGGACGCTGACCATAGATCCATGAGTGAGTCCAGCCAAGACCAGTAGAACTGAGCTCAGTCCAAATTGCTGATCCACAGACTTGTGAGCTAACTGAAGCCACTGAGTTGTGGGGTGGTTTGTTACCCAGCAAAACCTAGCTCATTCAGGGAGAGAGAACAAAAACCATCAGAGACATATTAATGTTTGGTAAACAAAGCTAAGTTAGAAAGAAAAGAATATTATCCTTTTTATCTAAGAAAAGAAACTAAAGCACAATGAAGTCCCACAACTTTCTCAAAGGTCACATTTTTAATGTAATAAAGATTATGGACAAAAACAATCAAAATAGGTTACGTACCAGCTGTGTTCTAATTACTATTCTGTAATTGTTCCAAGTACTGTTGTTCTATCAGATTAAAAGCTGATTTGGATTTTGGTATGCTGATCACTATTATAACTAAAAATTCTAGATCATCTAGGCTCTAGCCAGTTGGGTTGCAAAGTAATCAAAGAGAATGTTCCCTTAGTTGTGGGAGGCTATATTACGAGATTTAGAGTGACTAAACTTTAGTTTTCATTGTTCCAGAATTAGAATGGGAATATGGAGGTTTTTCCTTACTGATACTTTGAGTTTTCTAGAATCTCCATATATTCCATTTATCTTTTTATGGGGCTCTGTTCAGGAAAAACTGTCTTCCTCCTCTGGTTCTCCCTGACTCTCCCCACACACTACTACTACACTCTCAGTGCTTTTGACACCAAGTGTAGGGATTTTCCCAAATACAAAAAGATTTAAACAAATATTTTTTAAAAGTTAGACTTTAAAAAAATCTCATTGGCATGTACAAGGCTGTACCCTATACTTTTTTTTTAAATTAATTTATTTTTATTTTTTTGGCTGCATTGGGTCTTCATTGCTGCACGTGGGCTTTCTCTAGTTGCGGCAAGCGGGAGCTGCTCTTCATTGTGGTGCACGGGCTTCTCATTGTGGTGGCTTCTCTTGCTGCAGAGCACGGCTCTAGGCGCGCGGGCTTCAGCAGCTGTGGCACGCGGGCTCAGTAGTTGTGGCTCATGGGCTTAGTTGCTCCGCGGCATGTGGGATCTTCCCGGACCAGGGCTCGAAACTGTGTCCCCTGCATTGACAGGCAGATTCTTAACCACTGCACCACCAGGGAAGCTCACCCTGTACTTTTTATGTTGGAAATAGTATGTACAAATGAGAATAACTAAAGACTATTTAAATGCATTTTCCCATACATCTGGTACAGATTTTCTTAAAATATAACTCTTTGATTAAGTTTATTGATTATGTAAATTTAATCTACATTTTAACATTTTCTAATCTATTTACTTCTAAGGTGTTTTGTCAAATTTCCTTTAATATTAAAGCAGTTCTTACTTTTTTGTTTTTGAGAAATAAGATACTGCAGGTACAGCAACGCTTTCTTATCCCATTTATCTCTGTTCCTCTCTGGGGGTAACAACTATTCGTACTACAATGGTGAATTTCCCACCCTGTTTTTATATTTTTATTACATATATATGTCTCCATAAGTAATATATAGGATTGTTTTATGTATTTTTAATATATACACTGTAGGGAAGGAAAAAAAAAAACTTTACCTCTATCCTCCTAGGTTCTGTGGCTGGGTCCCTGGAAATTAAACTGACAAAGACAGATCAACAAGAGAAAAACACAGTTTATTAACACATGTGGTAGAAACTCAGTGATGAGTAATTCAAAGTGGCGTTAGAACTTGGGGTTTATATAGCATCTTAACAAAGAATAATACATTTGTAGAGAAGTGACAAGACAAAGGAAAAGGTGGTTAGGCTTTTAGGGGTGGCAAACAGTGGGAAGGTAAATGTATGGGGAAACTAATAGAAGACAAGGGCGGTTGAGTGAGATTTGTCAGGCAAAATCCTCTCCAGGCTGATAGATCGAGTCTCTAGTCATCCCCGGACATGAAGAGTGATCAGGTGATAATGAGTTGTTCTCCTCTATGTACAGCACGGTGACTACAGTTAACAGTTCTGTAGTGTGTATCCGAAATTTGCTAAGAGAGTAAATCTTAAAATTTCTCATCCAAGAAAAAAAATTATATCTATGTGGAATGATGGATATTAATTAAAGTTGTGGTGATCATTTCACTATATATACATATATCAAATCATTATGTTGTACACACCTTACACTAATACAATGTTATAAGTCAATTGTAGCTCAATAAAATGGAAATTTTTAAAAATAATAAACCAACAGCAAAAAGTTCTCCTCTTCCTGGTACTGGAGAGAGTACATTTCCTTTACAAATGGAAATGTATGTCCTGCTTTTAGCCAGACGGAGAGGGCAGAGAGCTTTTTTTTTTTTTTTTTCCTGTCTGCTGTTTCTTAATTTATTTAAATATGTATCTTTCTGCGATATTTTTTAAATTCAAAATAAAGTAGCCAAGCTGTATCCCTTTATTTTTTCCCCAGCTTTATTGAGATGTATTTGACGTGTAATGTATCCATTTAAACACATAAGATCAAGTTCGTTCATTTTAGCTGCTGTGAAGTCTTCAATTCAGTCATCCATTCTCCCACTGAGAAAATTTAGGTTGCTTCTAATTTTTTGCCATTACAGTAATTCTTTAGTGTACACCTTTGTATGCACTTTTGTAGGAATATGTAAAGGCATTTCCCAGAGAAGTGGGATTGCTGAGGAATAGGCAATTTACATCATCAGCTTCCCTAGATACTGTCAGATTGTGCTGAGAAGTTGCACAAATTTACATTCCACCTATTTACATTTACTGGAATGCAGTGGCTAAGATTTCTGATTTCCTCACATCTTGACTAATTCTTTGCATAATTAGATTTTTAAAAATCGGTGCCAATCTGATAGAAGAGATATGGAACAGTTTAGTTCAGGTTAGATTTCTAGATTACTCAGTAATCTGTTGTCACATGGCATCTAATGTTGCAACTGAGAGATAGATATCAGTTTAACTGTCATCCTTTTTGGGTGACTTATTTCTCTATCTTTAAAATTTTTCTTTATCTTTGACATTAGGCAGTTTACTATAACATGATTAGGTGTTGATGTTTTAGTTCATTCTGGTCTAGACTAGGTGTCCTTACATTAGAGCCTTTATAACTTGTCATGATTGAAAAATTCTCAATCATTATCTTTTAAAACATTGTCTCCTGACTTCTGTTTCCAGCAATTTGGTAAAACTTGGTGTAACCATCCAGGTACAGAGCCCTTTTTAAGTTATGGATAAAAATAGGAAAAAATATGTTTCAAAAAGATGTTTCTCTGCTGTCGAGAAAGTAAGGGAAAACAATCAGGCTGTAAAGCACTTGAAAGCATGATTTCAAATCACTCAAACCAGCATTTAACCTGAGGGTATCTGGAGATCCCTGATGGCCCAGAATCTGAAGGCCAAGCAGAGTAAAGGGCAGACTAGAGGAGGCCCACAAAAGCCAGAACCTTCCGCTAAAGATGATTTTGTAAATGGATGAACTAGAAAAGATATACCTTGAAAAAAAGTATTTGCCTGTGTCGGCCTTGACTCTGGGTAGAGTAATAAGAGAGGATTGACAAGTCTGTAGCACTTTAGCCACAGTGTGTACTCACGCAGCTTGGGGAGCCAGAGTCACACTATTTGTATGGCAAAAAAGGTCCAAGCTGGCATCGTCTCTAAAGGAACATACTTTAAGCATAGGTCCCAAGGAATGCCAAAATATTAAGTTCCAAACACACAGTCCTATTAACACCTCGAGTTTAGCCCAGTGAAATCCATTTCAGACTTCCGACCTCCAGAACCAGTAGATAATAAATTTTGTTGTTTTAAGCCACGCATTTGTTAAACTCCCCCGCCCACATTCCCAATCCAGGCTCTCTTGGACAGACCCCTGGCTTGAGGGAGAAGCAGCCCCCTGACATGTCACAGTGTTCTGTCAGATTTACTGTGATTTGTTACAGCATCAGGAGGAAACTAAAAGTCTGGCAAAAAGCCTTAAGTTTTCCCGTGGACTTAGTCGGTTTGCAGAAAGTAGCCTGCCCAGCACTTACCAAGATGAATGGCAAACTTTTTTGGCCCTTCACCAGGAAAGTGGCCCGAGTTCTTTCTATTGTTCTCTTCATGGGTGGGGCTGACTTTTGAGCTCAGGTTTATGCACACGACTCAGTTCTAGCTTTCAAACCTGTGCAGAACCTAGGTCATGACTCCTAGGATTTGAAAACCTTAGCAGATGGCCCCTCAGGCCTTTTTCCCATCAGCCTTAGGAAACAGGGCAAACATGGCATCATTCTCACCTAGTTATATCATTTCATTCTTTATTTCTGGCTTCTTAAGGTATCTTTTTTATTTCTGCTGAGCTACTTACTAAAAATATTTTTGTTATATTTTGTTATTGCATTTCCAAATAATATTAGGTTCAAAAGGACATTCAAAATAAAATTACAGACTATTTGGAAAAGAACAAAAATGAGGAAACATTAAACCTGTGAGATGCAGGCAGAGTGGTAATTAGAAAATATTTACGTACTTTTTTTTTTTTTTTGGCCACACTGTGAGACCTGTGGGATTTTAGTTCCCCAACCAGAGATTGAAACAGGCCCTTGGCAGTGAGAGCACGGAGTCCTAACCACTGGACCACCAGGGAATTTCCGAAAAAAATTTATGGATGTAAAGGCATGTATTAGAAAAGACGAAAGATTAGAAATTAATAAACAAAACATCTAATCATTCAAGAATCTAGAAAAAGAATAAAGTAATCCACAGAAAGTAATTAAGAAATTTAAAAACTAAAATTAAAGCTATAAAATTATTTTAATCAATAAAACTTTCTTTTTTGAAAAGAAGAATAAAACACTTGGAATTCTATCAAATAAGATCAAGAAAAAAACAAAAAAAATACAACTTGAAATTGTACATAACTCCAGGTATAAAAGATATTCATTTACAGATTACTGTGTAGAAATTTATATCAATAAAATATAAAACCTAAGTGGATAATTTTCTAGAAACGTGTATCTTATCAAAATTGAGTCCAGAAAACTGAACAGGTAAATAACTACCCTCCAAACCCAGAAATAGACACTCTGACAAGAGGGTTTTATGAGTGGTTTCTGCTATACCAGATGAACAGATGGCTCATATTTTATTTAAATGTGACAAGAAAAACATGTAAAGTTTCAAACTTATCTGTTACCAAAACTATGTAAGATTTGTTAATAAGAATATCATTATAAACCAATCTCACTTATGGACATAGGTATACTAAAATGTTAGTAACCAAACCAGCAGATTGTTACATATGTAATATAATACATCACTGGAAGAAAAAAAAAAAAGATTCCATTGACAAAAGGGGGGGAAATAAGCAAAATTCTTAGAAGCAAACCTAACAAGAAATGCAAAGTCCTATATGAAGGAAATTATAAAATTTTACCAAAGGTAATTTTAAAAAAATCTTAAAAAGAGAGAGAGAGAGGTGTTCTTTGGTGAGAAGTCTCAATGTTGTAAAGTTGTAATGTTTCAGTTTAGTCTACACATTTAATACAATCAATAAGACAAGTTTATTCTCAAGTTCATAAGAAAGAGAAAATGCTTAAGTACGGATAACGGATTACTGGAATTGCAGAGTCAAAAAATATTCCCATTTAAGTGAAAATTTTAATCCTAGTATGTATACCCATTTACATCTATCTATAGAGAATAGTCTACTAAATACATGGTGTTGGACATCGCCTCTTACCATGAACACAAACTCCAGAGGAATTAAAGAGCTGTAGATATTTCTTTAAAAAGATGGAACCATGCAAAGTAAATATAAATATTTTTATAATCTTGGAGAAGAGAAATGGACAAATTTGATTATCTAAAAATGTAATAGATCTTCAAAATAAATGACCCCTTAATGTTGAAAATCAGCAGTAGAGTGAGATAAAATACTTGCAACACATGCAATATATAAAGGACTAATATCCAGAATAAAGCACCACTACAAATCAATAAAAAATCAGAAAGACTCTGAACAGGCAATTCACAAATTAATAAATACAGTCAGTGTAATGCGTGCTGTGCTGTGCCCTAGTCCTGAAGGGTTTATTCCCCCAGCTGCTGGGAGGGTTGCTGGCTGACTGCCCTCAGCTGTCAGCCTCTCTGGAAATGACCCGCAGTGGAAAATAGTTGCCTCATCCAAGGGTATGTGCCTTCCCAGGGCAGTGTTCATCCAAGGACCGGGCAGCACAGGGGTGTAAGGGCCTGGCACCATGTGCTACTCAGGACAACTCCAAAGGGCCATCCTGACTTCAGAGATCACCAAGAGGTCAGCTGAGGCCTTAGTTGTGCAGCCCAACTTTTCCCTCTGCCTATTCCTGCCTCCCTCCCCTCCCCCATGGATGGTAATCAAAAGAGCACTCCCTAATAAATTTCTGCACCCTAATCTCTGTCTCGGCATTGTCTTCCTAGAACTTGACCTGCAACAGTCAGTGAACATGGAAAGATGTCTTGCCCCAGTTCTAATTCGAGAAATGAAAAAGAAATTTTTTTAAATCAAAGATCCTATTTTGCTCATTAGATTGGAAACATTTTCAAAAACTGATAGTATCAGGGTCAGTGAGGGTGTGGGAGAAAGAACATTTCATACACTATCAGAAAGTAAACTGGTACGTTATCTTTGTAAAGCAATTTGCCATAACCTGTCAATTTCACCTATAGGTACCTATCTTAGAGAAATTCTAGTACCTTTGTATAAAAAGACATATATAAAAATGTTTCATCGAAACATTTTTCATAGTGAAAAACTGCAAACAACCGTACGCGTGCTGGTTTATAATCTGCTCAGCTTTCCTTCCTTTGGGGAACCACCTCTTTGCATCTCACTTAGTGCAGGTGGAGCTGTCATTCACAATAGGCCTGTGATGGTTCATTTTATGTATCAGCTTGACTGGGCTAAGGGATGCCCAGATCGCTGGTAAAACATTATTTCTGGGAGTGTCTGTGAGGGTGTTTCTGGAAGAGATTTGCATTTGAATCAGTAGACTGAGCAAAGCAGATCCCCCTCACCAGCGTGGGTGGGCATCATCCAATCCATTGAGGGCCTGAATAGAACAAAAATGTAGAGGGAGGACAAATTTGCTCTGTGCTTGAGCTAGGACAATCATCTTCTCCTGCCCTCGGACATGAGTGCTTCTGGTTCTTGGGCCTTTGGATTCACACTGGGACTTACCCCATTGGCCCCCTTGTTCTTAGGCCTTTGGGTGTAGACTAGAGCTACACCACCAGCTTTCCTAGACCAATCATGAGACTTCTCAGCCTCCATAATCACATAAGCCACTCTCTCATAATAAACCTCTTTCTGTAGATCTATATCTATACCTATACCTATGTCTATATCTATATCTATATCTGTATCTATCCTCTTGGTTCTGTTTCTCTGGAGAACTCTGATTAATACAAGCCCCTTCCTCTATCTAGGCACAATGGCAAGCACAGAACTGGGTCCTGATCAACCACAGCATCTCATTCACCTGCACCAGTGACAGATCCAGAGGGGAACCCTGATTCCACCATGGCCAATCTGAGACCTGGTCTGGAACTGATAGATAGACACTGGTACAGAGGAGTTAAGCCAGGGGCTGTCAGGGACCATCTTCTCTGGCCCATGAAGAAGCCTGTTGGTGAAATGAAACCAACACACACACCCACACAGGCTGATCAAGAGATGGAAACACTGATCTTTGAAGCAATCATTCAGTCTCCACATCCAGCTATGCCTGAATCTTCTACTTCAAAAAATCAGCAGTTCCCCTAATTTTGCTAAAACTGGTTTAAAGTGTTTGTAAATCTTGCAACCAAAAGAGTATTAACATAATTTGTTGAGCATTCATGACCATAATTAGGTGACACATTAAATAAGTGACAGTACCTATGTACCAGGAGTCAGCAAACTTTTTCAGTAAAGAGCCAGGGAGTAATCATTTTATTTTAGGCTTTGCAGCTCATACAGTCTGTGTTCACCTCTGCTGCTATGGCGAGAAGCAGCCACAGACAAGATGTAAATGTTAAGAGTAGCAGTGTTCCCATAAAACTTTATTCATGAAACCAGGTGGCAGGACTTCCCTCCTGGTCCAGCAGTTAAGACTCCATGCTCCCAATGCAGAGGGCCCAGGTTTGATCCCTGGTCAGGGAACTAGATCCCGCATGCCACAACTAAGAGCCTGCACGCTGCAACTAAAGGATCTTGCATGCCGAAACTAAAAGATCCCACACGCCGCAACTAAGACCCGGCGAAGCCAAATAAAAAAACAAACAAACAACCAGGTGGCAGCTGGATCTGGCCCTCAGGAAACAGTGTGCCAAGACTTACTGTACCATGGAACCATGAAGTATTTAAAAAGTCATGTTCTTCTATAGATACTCATGTAGTAGGATAATATTTTGTGTCATAAACCCATAGCTTTTCATTCTCAGTAATTCCTTTTAACCTTTCTGCATTGGAGCCTTTGCACTTGTAGATGTTCTCCCTGAAATAGTCTTCCTGCAGGTACCTGCCTGGCTGGCTCCCTCTCTCTTTCAAGGTCATGATTCAAATGTCTCCTCAGGGAGGTTTTCCCTGGCAGTGCTATCTAAAATTGCAAGCACTCTCCTTTCTTCCTCCCTTGCTTTGTTTCTCCTTAGTTATTTTCCCCATATACATATTCTATATTTTTCTACCCTGAATGCTCTATGAGGACAGGTCTTTTACTCTGTGTTATTCTCTATTCCAATGCTTAAAACAGGATCTGTCACATAGTAGATGCTCAATAAATATTTGTTAAATGAATGAATAAAAGTGATACCATTTATTGACCACTTACTCTGTGCCAGGCTCTGTGAAAAGTGCTTTATTCATTACATTAATCCTCACAACAACCATCTACAGTAGGTACCACTATATCTCTGATCTGTATCTGGGAAGGGACAATGCTGGCACTTATTTCCACAGAGAAAGGCCAAAGAGCAGAAAGTATAAACCGAAATTCCTTGACTTTTCCTTCCAGAATAGGTCCTTGAAACTCAGAGAAAGTAATCATCTTGAAAGCCAGGGCATTTTCTTGCAAGAGCTGAACTTTAAAAAATAAGAAATGTGAGTTTTTCATGTAACCAAAAGCCAAGTACCCAAAGGATTTGAGCATAAAGGTTATCCTTAAATGATAGTTGGGGATGAACATATGCCTTTTAGAGAGAGATGGGTAAAAACACTTCTCGTGTAGCCTGGAGATTTTCTCAGAGTAGAAGAGAAGCAGAATCCGTCCCTGGTAAGGGGTAGGAGTCCCAGATCAGAGAAGATCCAGGCCTTGATGACTGGGTGTGTCCCAGGAGGCTGAGAGCCTCACAGAGAACAGCCAGGGAAGGACCAGGGCATGGAGCAGTGCTGACTGATTGAGGATCCAGGTGGAAGGGCCGGTAGCCCAGAGCCCCCGGGATTCTCTTAGGGAGCCTGGGTGGCTGAGGGGGGAAGGGTAGGTGTGAAAGGAACTGGAGTTGGGCCGGGAAGTTTCCTGACCACAGGGGCCTAAGTAGAAGAGACTGCGCGGTGAGGGGGGTCATCTCGGTGGACCCCAGGAGAAGGGCATGCCCACAATGCATCAGTGGTCTCCATCCCCAGGCCACAGCGCATAAGCCCCCTATCCCCATCCCAGGTCACTCCTAGCAAGAGGGGAATTGACTTTCACTGAGGATTTACGTACTGGAGACGGAGAATAACTCAGAGTTGACCGAGTTTATCCAGAAGGGACTCGACCAAGTTCTCTGCTGTTCAGCTAAGAACTGAGCTAAAAGCTAAATGAAGTACACAATGGATTAAGAAAAAAGACAATTCTGTATACATGAGATTTCTGATAATGAGATCAGTCCCTGTTACTAACCTATGGAAAGATCTCCAAGGCATAGTGTTAAGAAGAAAGGAAGCAAGTCATAAAACAATATGTAAGGTATATTCCCCTTTGCAGTAGTCTTCCCCACTTTTATCCTCAGTTTTGCTTCTTGCCATTTTAGTTACTCATGGTCAACCTGGGTCCAAAAATATTAAATGGAAAATTCCAGAAATAATTCATATGTTTTAAATTGTGCACCATTCTGAGTGTCATGATGAAATCTTGTGCCCTCCCACTCGGTCCAGCCCAGGCCTTGAATCATCCCTTTGTTCAGCATCACTTGGTAGCCATCCTGGTTATCAGATTGACTGTTGCATATGGCAGTGCTTGTGTTCAAGTGACCCCTATTTCACTTACTCATGGCCCAAAGAGCAAAAGAGGATGCTGGCAATTGGGATTATGCCAAAGAGAAGCTGCAAAGTGCTTCCTGTGAGAGGGTGAAAGTTCTCAACTTAATAAGGAAAGAAAAATATCATATGCTGAGGTTGCTACAGTCTACAGTAAGCACAAGTCTATCTGTGAAATTGTGAAGAAGAAAAAGAAACTCATGCTAGTTTTGCTGTTGCACCTCAAACTGCAAAGTTAAGGACACAGTGGGTGATAAGGGCTTAGTTAAGATGGAAAAGGCATTAAATTTGTACACTAATATTTCTCGAGAGAGAGACCACCGTCACATAACTTTTTTTACAGTATATGGTTGTAATTGTTCTATTTTTTTAAAATGTATTTATTTACCTATTCATTTATTTTGAGCTCCTGTTGCTCCACATCCTCGCCAGCATTTGGGTCTGTCAGTGTTCCTGATTCTGGCCAGTCTAATAGGCGTGCAGTGGTATTTTACTGTTGTTTTAATTTGTATTTCCCTGATGACATATGCTATGAAGCATCTTTTTATATGCTTAATTGCCATCTGTATATCTTCTTTGGTGAGGTGTCTGTTAAGGTCTTTGGCCCATTTTTAAACTGGGTGTCTATTTTCTTATTGTTGAGTTGTAAGAGTTCTTTACGTATTTTGGATAACAGTCTTTAATCAGATGTGCCATTTGCAAATATTTTCTCTCTTCAAATGCTTTTCCCCCCAGTTTTGTTGAGATATAATTGTCATACAGCACTGTGTAAGTCTAAGATGTACAGCGTAATATCAGTAATGTGACATACTCACCATGAAGTGATTGTCACAGTAAGTTTAGTGAGCATCCATCATCTCATAGAGACACAACATTAAAGAAATAGAAAACAATTTTTTTCTTTGTGATGAGAACTCTTAGGATTTCCTCTCTTAACGTTCGTATATAACATGCAGCAGTGTTAATTGTATTTATCATGTTACATTACATCTCCAGTACATATTTATCTTACAACTGGAAGTTTGTACCTTTTGACCACTTTCATCCAATTCTCCCTCCCCCGACCCCCTACACCCCCCACCCCCCCAACCCTGGTAACCACAAATCTGATCTGTTTTTTCTATGAGTTCGTTTGGGTTTTTAAAAATTTATTTATTTTATTTATTTACTTTTGGCTGCATTGGGTCTTCGTTGCTGCATGCGGGCTTTCTCTGGCTGTGGTGAGCGGGGGCTACTCTTCGTTGCAGTGCGCGGGCTTCTCATTGCAGTGGCTTCTCTTGTTGTGGAGCACGGGCTCTAGGCACGTGGGCTTCAGTAGTTGTGGCACGTGGGTTCAGTAGTTGTGGCACACAGGCTCAGTAGTTGTGGCTCATGGGCTCTAGAGCACAGACTCAGCAGTAGTGGCACACGGGCTTAGCTGCTCTGCGGCATGTGGGATCTTCCCGGACCAGGGCTCAAACCCGTGTCCCCTGCATTGGCAGGTGGATTCTTAACCACTGTGCCACCAGGGAAGTCCCTGTCTGTTTGTTTTTGAAGTATAATTGACTTACAAAATTATGTTAGTTCCTGTACACAACATAGTGATTCGATATTTCTATACATTTCAAAATAATCACCACAGTAAGTCTAGATTTGATCTGTCACTGTACAAAGATATTACATAGTTACTGACTATATTCCCTACACTGTACATTTCATATCTGTGACTCATTTATTTGCAACTGAAATTTCTATTTTACTATTAGTTATTATTGTTAATCCCTTACTGTGCCTAATTTATAAATTAAACTTTATCATAGGTATGTATGTGTAGGAAAAATCATAGTATGTACAGGGCTCAGTACTCTCCACCGTTTCGGGCATCCACTGAGGATCTTGGAACACATCCCCCAGCATAAGGGCACATTACTCGATACAAATGGGAGCAGAGGGAAGTGGGAGGGGGAAGGGAGTAGGAGAGGGAGGGAGAAGGAGAAAGGAGAGGGGGATGTGGTGGAGGAGTGGGAGGGAGACTTTCTCTTTTTAGTTCATGACCTTCTATACAGCTTGAACTTTTTACAGGAATGCACTTAACTACTTTTTATGTAAATACAACAATGAAATAAAAAAGATGCAATGATTATGCTGCATTTTTTTTCTCTTTTACTCAAGCACCATCATTTCAGGACCACCCTCTCTGGCTCTGACCACCCAGTTCCCCCCTTCCTCTACCTGATCCAGTGGTCTTCCTCCATGTACCCCTATAGTCTCACTATAGCATGTATATAGCACTGGAAACAATTGGCTCATGGGTTTATCTTCTCCACTAAACTATGCGCTCCTCAAAGCGAGGATGCATCTTAGTCATGTTTGTGCCCAGAATCTTCTAGGACCTCAACACATATGTGATGAATGAGGAAAAAAAATTATCATAAACCTATTTCTGACTTCAGATTTGTCCCTGAGTTCTATTTTATCAGGTTTTAAAATATTACTGTTATGATCTACTTAAAATTTGAATATGAAAGCTAAAACATAAAAAGCCTAAATTAATAAAGGGAAAGCAGCATTCTTTGTTGAACGTTAGTTTTCTGCCAACTCTCTAAGGAAGAGCCAAGTCATATTTAAGATGAAAGCACGAATAAAGGCCATGAATATAATGAATGATCAGCAATCTCCGATCTTTAAAATTCAGGCCTAGAATTTTATGTAATAATGATTTCATCTATAGCCTCCTTTTAGTACGTTTAAATATTAGCTGGCACAAAAATATTTAGGGGAATTAAAAGGTACTCTTCTGAGTCTAAGCAACCCAGGAAGTCCATCCCCACCTCTTTAAAATTTAGGAGACATGACTAAGGCATGTCTGGGGTGACAGAATGGACACCAGATAATGATGACTGAAATTAACCAGCACTTTACAGGCTAGACACCCAAGCCCAAAACAGTGAGAAAACTCAGGTATAGAATTCTGAAATCTTTGTACAGGTAACAGGGAAGGTTCAATGGTTTTGCATACTTCTATATAACTTTCAGGGGTAAAATTGGGGTGCGAAAATGGAGGCTCCCCAGGTTTGGGAGAAGTGGTGTGAGAACATTGATGTGTCTAAGGGATGCCTTTATAGCACACCTCCTGACTGAGAGCTGCTTCTGCTTACGCAGGGAGCAGGAACAGCTAAGTTCAGGAACTGAGAGCAGCGAGAAGGAAGTGGAAACAGCCTGGGTAGGACTGGGAATCTCTCAGGAGCCCCTTGTTCCTCTTTCCCACTTCAGTTCTTCCCCTCCCTGGGTTGAAGGACTAGACCTGCCCGGGGTTAACCAGCTCAGACCCTGGCTGCTACCAGGATAGGAAGGCTTTTGTCCTTTGTTAACTCTTAAGGCTGTTGTTTTCTATCTTCCATTTGGTTCTCAAGCGCAGCAAAGACTATGGGAACCATCCCATCTCTGACTATTGGACACAGCAGCATGAAGATGGTTGTGATCATTTTCTTTATGCTGATTTCAGGTTACATTTCTTTGGATGTGTTTCAAATATACACATCAACTCTCTCTCTAGGTTTTCTTTAGTGTAGCATCAGTATAGCAGATACTAGATATGAGAATTAAAAATACTTCCATGAAAGCAGACTTTAGGGGAGATTTCTCTTTAGGTGCCTTTTTGTGAAGAGCAGCAGGCACTTAAACCAGGGTGCCCCTTGGTTGCAGGAATGTTAAAAAGGGCAAACGAGGCAGTGGCTGAGATCTCCCACTATGTGCCCCTTTAAGCTGAGGCCAAGTCGGGACTTTCTCCACACCCATCCACGTTAAAACACGACTGCCCCTCCTAGATGAATTGGCCCACTTTTCCCTTCTCTTTACTGTCAAGATGTTAGTCCAATTCCCCATCATCTCTTACCTGGATTCCTGTAATATTTACCTTGTTTGCCTCTCCATTTTGACATTTATGTTCCTTCAATCTATTGGGGCCACAGGGATCTTTTTATAAACAAATCCTCAGCTTCCCAAGGGCTCCCGTTGCACTGAGAGTAAAATTCAAATCCTTGCCAGGGTCTCGGTGCTGAGCCCTGCCTGCCTTGCCAGCCTAGGCCTCCTGGGGGTTCTAGAACGGGAGTTCTCATGCCTAATGGCCCCCTCTGTCCAGGCTGCTCTTCACCCCACTCTTTACATGGCTGACTGTTCCTCATCTTTCAGGCTTATGTATCTTTTCCTTGGAGAGGATTTCCCTGACACTCTGCCTATTTTCTATCAAGGTGCCGGGTTTATTACCTTCAGAACCCTCATCACAATCCGTAATTATAGGATTGTCTGTTTACTTGCTTCTACTCTATCCTCTCGATCTGTAAACTCTATGAGGGAGGGGGTCATACGCAGTACCTACAATGGTACCTGGCACATAGTAGGTGCAATCAATAAATAGTAGTTGCATGAACACAGTTTTTCTTAAGTGTCAATGAAAAAATAAATGAGGAAAATACCAACCGCCTTAACAACAGTCAGACTTAACTCATGCCACAGCCATAAGGGATTGGGGCAAATTCACAGGCACCCTGCAGGGTTTCCTATCTTCCTAGTAGGGTCCTCAACAGCCTCCCGACAGCTAGGGTTCCCGTGTTTTCTGCATCTGGACACCGTGGACTTTTCCCTTAGCCGGGACCAAAATCTCAGGCTAAAATCTTCTGATTCTGGTCTTTTCATTCAGCCTTGACTTCTGAAGGTCACACCAATTTGTATGGACATTGTTGATCAACAAAGAATGGAACCTCCCTTCTTCCCAGAACTAAGTGCCCCGCATTCTTACTCTTAGAATTTTTGGCTATGACTGACATTTAATATTTGATTGGCTATTATATTTTTAGGCAATCATTATGTATACTTGTAACACAAAACCTAACTCACACACAGCTTCTGTCATGATATTATTTATATAAAATCTTAAAAACTTGTTAGTATTGTTATGTGTTGTGTACAGTTAATAAAGTGTTTATTAGAATATTAATTTTGCAGTTTTCTTTTGGAGTCTGTATTTTTTTTCCTGATTTCAAACTTTTCTAAAAAATAAAAAATAAAAATTCATAGACCCTATGCATTGGGGATATGATGTCTAATAGATAAAAACAACACTATTCTATTTTCCTCATATTTGTAGCCTTCCTTTCTCTTAAGGACTTTTTGTGAACTCAGGGAAGCTTCCCTCCCCTCTACATGTAGAAAAATGGCCTGTTCCACTAAGACTTATTTTAACAATAACTATGATAAATAGCAAGAAGTAACTTAAAAAGCTGTTCTCTTATAGAAATTGAGCTACTATGTTAAATGCCATTACTGTGTTATTTATTTAATGAGGGAAGATGGTTGCATCTTTTTATAAAAGACATGAATTTAGACAATAATTTAAAAATTATTATAAAAGACATGAATTTTTACAACAGTAGGATGTATTTTCTTTTAGTGTTTTACATGTATACATACACAAATACATTTTCTAATCTTAATATACAATATAAAATTTTGTATCCTATTTTTTCACTTATTTTAATATCATGATTAATGTCATTACATTTTATGTGAAATTACCATTTTTATTTGTTGCATTATAGTCTGCCATAGGGATCTACTGTAATACATTTCATTGCTCTGTCAGTGTTGGAAATTTCTATTTCTGTTATGAAGGTATACATAATAAAGATATGATGATATTAGAGATTGACTCCTGTCCTCCACTCAGCTTCCTGTCTCCCAAGGGAGCAACTAAAGTCCTCTTCGTCTGCTTGGGAAGTGGAGGGGAAGGTAAAGCAGGCTGGGAAGTGGTCACCCTAGTGTTGGCTTTTTTATATCCTGTCTTTTCCCTGTCCAATCTGCCCAAGTCAGGCCAACAAAATAGCTGCCAACCAAGAGGAAGATTTCTGGAATTGCTGCCACTGTCCTGGAAGTGCCAGCCAGCTGCAGAAGCCAGAAGAATCACCATCATTTTCAAATGGGTGGACAACCCCTGCCAGCTGGTGCCAAACCACAGCCAGCTCAGGAGGCATTTGGACGGCACAGCTAGACCCTCAGAACTCCCAGATGGCAAGCTGTGTTGCATCACGTCAACACCTTACCCCCACAAAAGTAACTCATATGTCACAATTGAATTCTTGGGTCCCATTTATTTGGCTGGCATTCTGGCTGAGTTTGACTGTATATGCACTTTAATAATGGTCTTCTAAAATAATACCATTTTTAATGGCAAGGCTCTGGATGACACTACAGAAGATCGAATGTCCTTGTCCCACGTTTTGCTCTGATCTCTTCATAGAGCAATGGAAGCATAACAGCTTCCGAATAGCACTAAGGAAGTTACTGAATTTATTTTCTCAAGGAAGAATTCTAATTGGAATTATTCAATTGAGGAAGTATTTTTTTGATGAAAAGGGTAATAAAATAAAAAGTCAGAGCATCCACCCTATTTCAACCTCCATTTCTGGTATTGCATACCTTAGTTAACATAACACTTTCACCATACTCTTCTAGGACAGTAAATAAACTTGATTACAGTAAAAGAAAGTTCTTTTTAAAAAGTAACAACAAGCAGAAGCAAGTCAGTATTGGGAGACTTTCAATCTTCCCCAACATTTCTTTCCTTCTTCTTGGTGAACTTGGCTGCTGGAGCATTTCTGGCAGCTGTGATGGCCTTGGAAGCTGGATGAACAGCCCAACAGGCCAAATGCAAGGAGGTGGGAATGGCCTTCTCCTTGATTGACATGACCACATGCCCATCCTAAGATGGAACTTCCTTCCTCTCCTTTCTCTAGCCACGCCCCTCATCAAGACCATTGTCGATTGTTGATGGTTGGCGTGCTTCCACCCTTGATATATAAGCAGCCTGAATTAGATGCTGAACCAAAGACATGTGTATTGTTTTGTTACCACACAAACTCCAAAGGAAAAGAGTGATCAAATTGCTAGGTTGTTAAATCCAAATGTATCTAACCCTCAAGTTTAAATATTATGTCTAACCTAACCTAATTTCCCAATAAAGTATTTCTAAATGGACCCCTCCACACAGAGTTCCTGGGTGTAGAATCTTGTAACTTTGATGTGAGAGATGAAAATTTCCTTTTCATTCATTCATCAAAAGTTTGCCATAGGTGCTATGGGAAAGGGAGTATGTTAGGTTCATTGGAAGCATACAGAGTGAGTATAACACAGACCCTGCCTTCAAAGAGTTTGTCTCCCAACAAGTCAGGAAATCACTTAAACTTCTCTAGATCTCCATTGTCTAATGTAGATAATTTGAGAACTGGGTTAGGTACTTTCTGAGGTCATTTCTGCGACTCTAGAACTCCTACACCACATACATCCTCTGCAGAGTACAAAGGTAGTGTGAAAGGTCATTGGCAAAAATCATCTCATGACCTATTCCTGAATGGCATTATCGTAAATGCCATTCAAAGTAAGTTAAATCACCCAAAATTCTGTCCCTTAACATTATTCTATTACAAACTCGAAAGTTTCTAAGAGAGTAAATCTTAAATGTTCTCACTGCACACTTACACACCCACACACACACGGTAATTATGTGTGATGTATGTGTTAACTAAACTTACGGTGGAAATCATATATATATATATATATACACACACACATATACATATATGTTTGTATATGTATACATATATACATCATCGAGTTGTTCACCTTAAACTTACCCCATGCTATATGTCACTTATATCTTAATAAGGTTGGAAAAATATTTCTGTCCTTTCAAAGCTACAAGTCTCCTCATTACTATCTGAAAATACCACGTGGATTTTCATCTCCATGCCTGTGCCTCTGTCTGCCCCTAACAGGGATGACACTGTGTGCCCTCCAGACCTTGCGCCCTCCTAAGTGAAACCTCACCTGACAATGCCCACACACCCCCATCTTCCCTTCCTGTAGGTTCATTCAACACTTTGTCATCACTAAATGCAGCTTTTAAGCCTTCACAGCTAGCCTGTCGTCTTCCATTATTAATATACAGTTAAACCCAATAGAGCCGTCATAGAATAAAGTGCTATGGAAGCACTGAGGTGGATGGATTAATTTCAACTAGGGGGACAAGTGAGAGCACCAGGAAAGAGATAATATTGGAGCACAATTTTTTTCATGGACAGGACCTGGTAACAGGGTTTATGTGGAGTGGTGATGAGAGGCAATAATCAGTGATGATCCTAAGCTTTGAAGCCTGGGTCAATGAAAATTTGTTAAACGAATGAACTTGTGGTTGGAGTAATGCAGTGACATGAATGCCATTTTCAATATAATAGAAAAATGAACCAACATGTGAGATGGAGGACAATGTTGAACTTGGTTTTAGACAATTTTTTAAGCTGTCTGTGGTCAATTGATGTAGAGATGTTCAACCAGGCACTTCTCTGAGGTCAGGGGAGAGTTTGTGGGTTATCTACAAGTACTCTCCATTTCATCTTGTATGTATACAGTGCTGTATGATTCATAGAGTGCTTTTCAGAGCCATTGTCTACTGTTGATTTTGATTCTAACGAACATCCTATAAAGTAGGTAGGGCAGGATGATAATTACCAGGCCCAGAGTAGCCCCTAAAGTGACCTTTGTGTCTGATTATTCTATTATTTTATACATTTATTTATTTTTGGCTGCATTGGGTCTTCGTTGCTGCGTGTGGGCTTTCTCTAGTTGCCGGTGAGCGGGGGCGGCTCTTCGTTGAGGTGCTGTGGGCTTCTTATCGCAGTGGCTTCTCTTTGTTGCCGAGCACGGGCTCTAGGCCTGCGAGCTTCAGTAGTTGTGGTGCGTGGGCCCTAGAGCGCAGGCTCAGTAGTCGTGGCGCAAGGGCTTAGTTTCTCCGAAGCATGTGGGATCTTCCCGGACCAGGGCTTGAACACGCGTCCTCTGCATTGGCAGGCGGATTCTTAACCACTGCGCCACCAGAGAAGTCCCTGATTATTCTCTTATTAACACAAAGAACCTGAGGCTCAGAGAGGTTATCTGCTCAAGTAGGTGGGAGAACTGGGCAACCCCACCTCTTCTCACTGCAAATTCAGGTTGTTCTTTCTTTTAACCACTAAGAGTGGTGATGGTTGAGGCTGGGGGAGCAGATAACATTTTGGACAATAGTATGAAGCAAGAGAGAAAGAATAAGAGGATGTTGGGGCAACCCTTATGTTTAAAAAACAGTCAAAGAAAAAAGCAGCAAATGAAGGTGACCACGTGACCTGTCACTTCCCACCCCGTGAGACTCATCAAGCTCCTTAAGGGATCAGGATCTGTCATGCTTTCTTTCCCTGGGAGAACCAAGCAGGTTAACTGGTACACAGTAGGAGACCACTATACTTGAGGGGAGTATTAATGACAATAGACATATAATGACTTGCCCAGTGGGCTGAGTAGAGTAAGTGCCTAGAACAGGGTTATGATTACTGGGGAAGATACAGGGACAGCAGGTTGTTAGACATACTTGGAATGGCAGCTTCCTGAGGTGGGTCAGGTATTCCCAGCATTAAGAAGGGCTACATTTAGGTGTACGTGGATGAAGACAGTGAAAAGTTTTCCGCGGAAGGTGAGTGAGATGAATTAAACGGATATGGAAACGTCGCGGAGGATATGACATAGAAGGTGCAACCTGGGGCATGATTCTCCTGGCCAAACCAAGGGCTCTAGATGAGGAATCAGGGTCCCATCTAGGGAGGGCGTTAGTGGTGGTGGGAATGACAGCCCAGCGGCTTAGGTGGGAGTCTCCCTTCTGCATGCATGTGGAAGGCCCAAGTTCAGAGTCCGAAAGGCCCGATGGTTAAAGGCACAAAAGGATTAATAAGTTCATTGCAGGGCTACTTTGGGAGGCGGCCAACCATGTGCCCAGGTCCTTTCCCTCGGTGCTAGGGAAGCCCTGGTCTCCACGCAGCGTTTCAAGTCTCACTAGCTCTCCTGATTCTTGGCACCGGTAAGCGGCGGTGCCCCGAGCCTCCTTCCTTCGCCTGACCACCGTCTCTGGGGGCTCCTCTCCTCCGATCTCCCTGCTCTCCCCATCCTTCCCTGTTTTCTCCTGAGCTGCAGAAGGGATACCTTGCGGGAGTCCTCACGCTCCCCGCGCCGCACGCCCACCCCGCGGCCTCCTCGGCCGGGCCGCCGCGGAGCCGGAGCGCGAGGGCGCAGCTTAACGGTCCCGCGGCCGCGCCTCGCGCTCCGCGCCCCGCCCGGCGGCGCCGCAGCTGCTGCCCGCCCGCCCCCTGCGTCATGACGCCGGCGCCCAACGCGGAAGCCGCTCGCTGCGCGCCCGGTCCAGCCGCGGGCTGAGTTCGGAGCCGCGGCGGGCGCGGGAAGCGGGCAGGGACGCGAGCCGAGCGCAGCCTCCCTCGCCAGCCGGGCAGAGCGGGACGAGCGTGCCGGCAGGCGGAGCGGGGCACGGCGCGCCGGGGCCGCCACCGGGGGGGATGCAGCTGCCTCCCCGGGCCGGCGTGTAGAGAGGGCGGGTCCCCGGCCTCGGGAGCGCGGCGGTGGAGGGGACAGAGGCGGCGGCCATGGCGACCCCCGGCAACCTGGGGTCCTCCGTCCTGGCGAGCAAGACCAAGACCAAGAAGAAGCACTTCGTAGCGCAGAAAGTGAAGCTCTTTCGGGCCAGCGATCCGCTGCTCAGCGTCCTGATGTGGGGGGTAAACCACTCGGTAAGGGCTCGGGCTGCGGCGCGCGGTCCCTTTCCTCCTCCTCCTCCTCGTCCTCGTCCTCGTCCTCGTCCTCGTCCTCGTCCTCGTCCTCCTCCTCCTCGTCCTCGTCCTCCTCCTCCTCGTCGTCGTCCTCGTCCGCCGCCTCCTCCTCCCCCTCCTCCCCCTGCAGCTGCTGCGGGGCGGGGAGCCCGAGCGGGGCCCGGGCCCTCCGGCTGCTTGCCCTCCGGGGCTGCCCGTTCGCCGCGGCGCCTCGGTGCCCCCAGCCCCGCGCCGCGCGCCCGCCCCTCGGGGCCGCCCAGGCGCCACTTGGACCCCCTAGGGACCTAGGGCCGGATGCAGGACGAGGGGGTCCCATTTGCACTGGAGCCCTGCGGCGTGTACCAGTGTCGCCCCCGGTCCGTGCGTCCGCTCGCTGGCCGATCTGTCCCCGCAGCCCGGAAACTGGGAAGTTTGTGCGGGGCACGACTCCGCCTGGGCTGTCACCCCGGCGGGGACTGTTGGGGCGAGAGTCCCGGCGCTTGCTTCCTCTGCGGGGGCGGTCCTCCGCCGTCCGGCAGGTGTACCTGTCCGAGGATGGGAGCGTACGAAGCCTCCCCGCACCGGGCACAGGGGTGAGAATACTGGAGATCGCGGAGCTTTGGGCAGCGGCTTAGTGCTTAGGTCCTTTTTTCCCTTTAAAGGCGATATTCTTGGACGCCAGGAATCTTTTTGGCAAAGATAAAGCCAATGTAAATATGGCTCTGGTGTTTAGCATCTTCCTCTGCCCCTCTCGCGCATCGCCCTAACGCTGTGCCCGCTGAAGAGCTGCCTGGCGGGGAGTCGTGCTCCCCAGACCTCCTCCCCCACCTTGGGGAGCCAGGCCGAAATCGCCGACTGCGGAAGGGCGGCCTGGGGATGACAGCGGGAGGGGGTCTCGGCGGGCGCGGTGGACGGCTGTCTTGAGTTGACTGCACCCGTTTGGGGGGTTTGTTTCAAAGGTTGGAGGAGACGGCTTGGAAAGGTTAGCGTAACCCACTAGCCCGAGGTGCTGGAGATGCGCCGCTGCGGGCTCTGCGGACTGCGGTCTGAGGGTCCGATATAGCTTACTGCTGATCTTCCAGCGAGAAACTCTTGCAGTTTTCATCTCCTTAGGATCAGGAAATCTGATAGGAGCTGTTGGCTGAGCCATGAAAGTTTAAATGAGCCTGTGAATTTTGACCATGGCCTTACCCACTGCAGTCGGTTAGCGTCTGAGGAGAAGTGTACGCTTGCCTTCCGTACTTTTGATTTCGATGGATGTCTGTGGGCCCTTTTCAGCAGAATAGAAATGACAGAAAACCATGTTGGATTTTGAAAGAACATTCTCGGTGTAATGAAGTTGGTTGAAATGGCTCAAAAGCATCGTATTTGTATTTTTCTTTCCCAGGCTGAGCTGGGGAAAAGGTGAAACTGTATCAGGATTGATCGATTGTGCTTGCAAGGAGTGACTGTTTTTAAGAAGGTTGAGACATGATTATTCCTATCAGCCTAATGCCTGATCGCCTGGAGTTCATTTTAACTTCCTGATAACTTCTTGAGCAATTAGGAATGCAAGCTTTTGCAACAGCGGACACTAGTGCATCAAAACCCCGCTACGTTTTATTAAAGTAAATAAAATGTTATTTTTCCTGTGTAATAAGTGTACAGTTTAGAGTTATGTTCTAAATTTAAGGTTTTTTTATTATGTTGCTGTTAGTTGCTTTTTTTAAAAAAGTAATGTTGTTAGTTCTGTATGTATGAGTGCTTTTATCTCCTTTGAAGTTCTGGTATTTTGGTCAGGAGAGTGTGTCTGAGCGTTTAATCTAGTAAAGTAGTGGTGATAATATGCCACTGAAAGGGTGTGCTGTCTGGGAAATAGTCCCATCTCCAGTTTACTTTAGAAAACCTTGTAATTGTGCGGTGTTTTACTGTACCCACTTCTGTTGCTACTTTATACTTTTGAATTGCTACATTTGTTTTAGAGTTTCTTGCTAATTGGAAATATTTTGAAACTACTTAAAGCTTATAAAAATAATGTGATTTGTAGACAGTGCATTTTCTTTTGCTTTCAGGAAAAGTTAGCCAGTCTAAGTGTAGTCATCCAGAGGAGTCCGGTTTCCATAGTATGCAGTATAACCATGTTATTCATTCAACAAATATATATATCAGGCACATTGTGCTAGCCTCTGTGCAAAAGATTGCTAAAAATGCCCCTCATATTTTTGTCCAAATATCTTTATTTTTAGGGCTCGAGTTGACATAAGAAAGGTCTGTTTCACAGGCTTCTTTTTAAAAATGTTTATTTTTTTTCTTTTTTTTTTAAAGAAAGGACGGGGGGGGGGGCGGGGGGGCGGGGGGGTATATAAAGATGAAATCTACACCCAGATGCCATGTGTTTCTGGTTGATTTCATTTTAGGTAACAAAGTCTTAGATAAATGTTTTCATATGACCTTGTATGCACCAAAGTCTACAGTATAATATGAGAATAAATTTGTCAGTTGTATTGTGTATGAATGGAGACATTTGAGAAAGCCTAGTAGAGCAGGAAGAGATCATTCAAATCAGTCCTTCCCTACATTTCTAATGTGATCAGGATTAATGGGAAAAGATGTCATGAACATAGCAATTTCTTGCTTTTAAAATTCATGTGCATTTGTGTTAAGGACATTTAGAAATAACCATATATTTGGAGCACTAAAGGGGAACCATAGTCATCTACTACATGGAGGATCATTTAAGCATTTTACAAGATTGGGAGGCATCTACATACCATAGTAAAATGCTCATTGGATCCATGTTCTAATTCTTTCTCCAATGCTGTTGACCTTGGGCCTATTAACTATTTTTATATCGATATTTGTATCTGTGAAGTAAGGTGATTGGACTGGATGATTTCCAACTTTTTTTCTAACTTCAAGATTCGACTACTTTTACAGTCGAGTAGGTTGCTACCATTAAGTTAGGAGCCCCAGACTAGGAAGAGTAATAGTATATAACAAAAGTTGCGTGACTATTATAACCTTGCAAATGCAGCCACACTCAGGGAATTTTCAAGGCCATGGTTAGGGGCAAGGAAATCTGTGGTGACTGCAAGAGATGTGTGAACTAAGAGTTTGTGGGATTGATTGTAGTCGGACTGCGTTGCATTCTATTAAGTCCAAGTCTATTTGATTGAAATACAGAAACTTGCAGCTAAGGTGGAAAATTTCAAGTCCATTGTGGTGGTAATTCTCAATGACAAGAATAAGCTTGACTTTGTGTGGTTAATTCGATATGTTACTGCTTTCTGACTTAGACTACCCATCAGCGAATGGATCACTGACAATTTTTATTTTAAGTATTTTAAGCGGAGAATATAATTGAATACATAAAGGAAAAGATGACTTAAGGCAATTTTGTCTTGTTACATTTGGAATTAAACTAAAAACGATCAGGCAGTTAGCTTCTTACAATTATATTTTAATAGTGTGTGAAGCATGCAGGTAGAATGTTAGGAGTCAAGCCTTGTTTTAAATAGATATTCTAAAAGATTTTTATGCGGAGTGAAATGGGGGCCTTTTAGAAATGAGTATTTAAAAGCCTATTTAAATATCTAAAGGAAGACCTTTGCATAGAAAAACTTTAAAGGGCATAAAACTTGTTTAAAACAAACATAGTGTTTCGAAGTAATCAACATTAGTGTTCATTTTTTTGGTTGCAAGCTGTGGAAATGTGGGTGAGCATAGGCAAAATCTGTAAATATTAGGAGGGTTTTGGAGGTCACAGTGGAAGGACCAACTGGTAAGCAGACCAGGAGAGCAGGGCTGGGGCTGGGCTTTGGGAATGATTGGAACCAGGTGCTTGGGTGTTGTTGGGACTTCTCTGTCCGTTTTGGCTATATTCTTGCTCATTGCTGTCTGGTTTCCTCCACAGGGCAGGGAACTAATGCTTCCTGAATTTCACATTTCGTAATTTCCACCCCCCAAAAGGGTCTTTCTGTCTCCGATTCAGTTATAAAAGTCCCATGGAAGGATTCTGACTGGTTTGGCTTCCATCAGTTGTGGCATTTCCCTAGACCAAGCCGCTGAGAAAAGGTGGCAGCTCTTGCCCATTGGAGCTGGGGAAGAACAGTTCCCAGAGAAGGGACAGGCGACATCAGGCAGGTATCCATCCTAGTATTAGAGCTAGTACTTATCTAGTACTCGTCTAAGATTGTCTTGGTGCCCATGAGCCATGTTTTGTGTGTTTTGGCAGATAACGCGCTTTTCTGAGCTGAGCATCGTAGCCTTTGTTATATTCTCAACAAGGTCCTGGAATTGAAATAATATTGAAGAAATAGTGATGTCTTTTAGGTTCATGGGTTTATATTTGGGCACTGAAAAAGGTAAAAGAAGGAAACTAGGGTTTAAAAATGAAATAACTATGAAATAGTGACTGAATGGAATGTAATGAAGCAATTAAATGAAAACAGTAATGAGCTAGACATTAGATGAACCCAGTGAATGGAACCCAAATAACCATTCATTCAAGAACTAGTCTCACACAATTTTTCTTTCTTCCCTTTACTTTAGAGAAAAGAAGAATGCCAAGCACACAACACACAACACACACACACACACACACACACGAAGTTTATTATTAGGGAAATATTTTCATACCCCCTAAAACTTGGGATTACATCCTGAGAACAGAATACATTTTGTTCTCCATTTATTGACTACCTTAGAATGAACTTGAATATTCAGAATGATGCCCTCGGCAAGACCATGATTTCTCTTTCTATGATAGGATTGTCTGCTGTCTTCTATGTCTTTAGAAAGATTTTCAGCAAGAATTGTAAATAAACATACAAAATCTACCTTATGTTGATTAGAAAATGCAGTCACCCAGAGTAATTAAATCTGCCAACATACCCTTGGAGATACAAATTTTGGAATTTAAGGGAATTGGTGCAATTTGGCCAAATGGTTTGTGTTCAGACAGATTAGGTTCAAATGCTGCCTCCATCTTGATGGTCTGTTTGAGCAGATAGATGATTTATTCTCTTGAGCCTCAATTTACTCATTCTTACAAATGGAGATGATGATGATTACCTCGCAGTATTATTTTGAGGGTAAGTAAGATAATGTATTTAAAACCTAGCACTGTAATCGGCACATAATAAGGATTCAGTAATTGATACCTAAAATGAACAAATTCAGATGCTGTTAGGCTGGTAGCATATTAATAAGCGCTAGACAGGTGTTTCTTAAAATTTAATGTATGTTTGAATCACCTGGGGACATTTTAAAAATGCAGATTCTGACTCAGCAGGTCTGGGGCGAGTCCTGAGATTCTGCTTTTGTCACACTCTTAGGTGATGAGACACTGCTGGTCTACAGCCTGTACTTTGAGTAGCCACAGTGGAAGGAATATCGTTAAAAATAAGGAAAAATGTTCAGGATTTGTCCTCTGACAGCATGTGATGAAGCCTTGGAAGAATGGTGACCATGTGATTGAGTTTGAAAAGTTAAGAGAAGGAATTGTGTGTGGAGAAAGGATACACAGATTTTTGATTTGAGACGTGTTGAGTTGCAGGTGATGGTGAGTGGACATTCTAATGACCGTGCCCACCTGCAGGGTGTTGGAAGGTGGCATTGGAGCTCAGGAGAAGGTTAGGGCTGGGATGGAGAGTTGATAGTTGTCCATGCAGGATCGGTGGTTGAAGCCATGGGGGTAAATTCAATCTCTGAGGGAGAAATAGGAACACCTGGGACACTTGGCTTTGAGGGAGGGATGGAGAAGGAAGAAATGTGAGACAAGAGAAAAGTCAGCCGGAAGGTTAGCAGAATTAGATGTGCCAGAGACCACGGTATTCATGGATGTACTTTTGAGACAGTGGTTGATTCGGATGTGTGTGTGCAGGTGTGAGAGCTTAAAGATTTATGGAGCCAATGAGTAGAAGTGGGGCAGCTTCTTCTAGAAGGTTAGAAGGGAGGTAAAAGATGCCGTTTTATTTAGGAATACCTAGGTATTTCCCTTGACTCCATATCTTAACATTCTCACCTCTACCAACCAAACCAGGTTTATTTCCTTTCTTGAACTGTTAAAAATACCTCCTAGCTTATTTCTCGGTATATACTTTTAACCACATTTCCGCTTTTTGTGCCAGGGACCCCACGGGAGTCCAGTGAAGGCTGTGGATCCCTTCTTAGAACAATGCTTTCGAATAAATTAATGAAAACACATAGGATACATCCTACCCAGTTCTCAGATTCCCTGAATTCTATCCACGGACCACTTGAGGGTTCATGGAACCCAGTTAAGAACCCTCCCAAGAATAAGTTGGGGATGGTGTGGGGTGGGAAGCCCAGCAGCTCGGAAGAATAGTAGGAACAGGCAGAGGTTGAATTAATTACCTACTGAGATCACAGTGCTAGTAGGTGGTGGGATTCAATCCCGTACCCTTAACCGTGGAACTGTGCTACCTGGGCCAGGCCAGGGAGTTATTCATTTCTTGGAGATCTTTTCTTTCCTTCCTTAGTCTTAAAGGCTTTGACAAAGTATTAGCTATTAATATGGAGAAAAACAGAAAACAGTTTTTCCTTTACAGAAAGAAGAGCATTGCTTATATTCAAAGCACGTAGGAAGAGGGCATATATAAAACTTCTTTATGAGAAGTCTTGTAGGGAGTTTTAAAACAGTAACCTACCTAAAGATAAGCCTTGACATTCAAAGTAAGCATAGTTTTTCACTGGTCCGCAGTGGTTAGGAGTTCAGGCTCTGAAGCCACACTGTCTAGTTGGCTGTGTGACCTTAGTCACAATTCTTTTATGAAAGGAGATATTAATAGTGCTTATTATGGAGATTTGTTATGTGGGTTAAATACGTTGGTACTTGTAAGATGCCTAAAGAGTTGCTGGCACATGGCAAGTTCATAATAAATGTTAGCCTTCATTTTATCATTTTTGAAGTATGTTAAATGACAAAACATGGAAAATTACTAGAGTGCATGTTAAATTAATTGTTCTGTTATCCTGCTTCACAGACAAAACATCACCATTGCACTTGGCATGCTTGTGCATCTTTGAGTTATAAATTAATCATTTTAGAATTATCTTTGTGCCCTTGCTTTGATGTCTTTATCTGCTTTGTTATAATGTTCTTTTTTGTATCTTTAACGCCTTGATCAGGTTGTTCAACGTGTCAAAAATTTAATTCAGAGTCATTAGTTACAAGTTGTGTCAGATATTAATTTGATATTTCACCTTTTTTTTTTTTTAACATAAGGGCACTGTGCAGGACGCTTGGGATGCAAAATGAATATATTGTGGACCGTACCTTCAAACTGCTCATAACTGCAGGGGAAACAGACATATGCATAAACATGTGTATAAGCAGCTGGAGTATCAGGAATGCTGGGGTGGAGGGTGTTACATAGGGTGGTCCGAGTGTAAACCTTATGAAGAAGACATTTGAGTAAAGAGATGGAGATGAAGGGGTTGGGCGTGAGGATATCTGGGGGAAGGGCATTCTAGGCAGAAGGAATAGCTCATGCAAAGGCTCTGAGGCTGGTGCTGACTTGGCATGATTAGAAAACTGCAAGGAAGCCTGTGTGGCTGGAGCAGAGTGAGAAAGGGGGAAAATGCTGGGGGGTTGGAGGTGGGGGGACTGGGTCATGATTACTTCTTCCCAGGACTCTTGGAGAAGGTTCAAGAGGATCTGACATTGAGCAGCCCTTGAAGGTGGAATAGAATCTCCCAGCTGGAGAAGGCAAGGAAGGGTGTGTGTGGCCAAGAGGACAATACTGGCAAAAGTAAGCCGACCGACTGGGTGATGCTGAGGGCTCTGCTGTGGCCGTGGCCTCGGGCCTTGCCGCTCACTCCAAGTGTAATCCACAGACGCCTGGCAACAGCCGTCACCCAGGAGCCTGCTGGAAAGGCAGAACTGTGGGCCTCTCTGCAGACCTTCTGGGGCAGAGTGTGCGTTTTAATAAGACAGGTGATTTGGAAGCACCTTCCAGTTTGAGAAGCACTGCCTGGGGTAAACCTTTGGTTTCAAACCCTGGGGTTCCCTGGAGGTGCCTCTGAGGCTGGTGGAAGGGGGCTGAGCTGGTGGGGGAATTCATCCCTCGCCTCAGCCTCATCCAGAGCAGCTTGATTTTGTTCTCATCGTTGTCAGCTTTTTTTTTTTTTTTTTTTAATTGTGGGCACGGAATACATACTGTACAGGTACAAGGGAAAAAAGGTTCTGCCACCAAGGAGATCGAAAACCACAGAGGTAAATGAGGGGGAGTGTTAGGAGATGGTTGAAAAGGTAGTTTGAGGGCAGATTTTCAAAGGCCAAGTGGCCTTTGTTTGCCAGAGAAAAACTTAACAGTTCTGACAAGGGCCACTTTAAAATTTACCATAAAAAGCAAGTGGTACTCAACCCTGGAACTGTACTGTTCTCTCTCAGTGTGTTCTCTGCTCTTTGAATCTATTTCTTACTTTTCCACTCTCCTTAAACTTCCCTCTGGTGTTTTGTCCCTCTGTCTCCTCCACCCCCCAGCTAATTACCTTTAAGGCTTTAGAAGGCGTTGAACAAGTAGAAGGTATCGCCTTCCACTCTCCCTGCTACCCAATCCACCAGCTTTTGGACACCGAATCCATCGGCCTGCAGATGTGCTGGAGCACCGCACTGTCTAGTTTGCTGGCTGCTAGTCGCAGATGGCTATTTAAATCTCATTTAATTAAATTAAATCTTAAGATTCAGATTTCCCTAAAGTGCTCGATAGCCACCCGTGGGTGGTGGCCACCGAATTGGAAAAAAAGACTTTTTCCATCGTTGTCTCACTTGGTATTGGACGGCGTTCCCGGCTCTGGGACCTCCCATCTCGGAAACAGAATAAACAGCCCTGACAGCAGAAACCCTCCTTGGGTGTCACGTCTCTCATGTTGGCGTCCACTCTGCCTCTCTGTTCCTTGTTAGAGCAGAAGTTGAAAACCCTCGCCTGAAGCCGCTGTGTCCCGTGGTCTGTAGTTGCTGTCCCGCCCCCCCGCCTCCCCTCCCCCTCCCCCTCCTCCCCCCGCCTCCCCCTCCCCCTCCCCCACCTCCCACCTGCCATTTCCATCCTCACCACTCCCAGGAAGCTGCTCCTGTCAGCCTCACCTTCATGTTTTCAGATCCAGAGGCCACCTTCTTGGTTTTTTTCTTGTTTTCCTTCACTCCTTAGGTGCCTTATCGAGCTCTTCATCCTCCTTTCAGCCTCTAAATGTTAGAGTGCCCCAGGACTCTGTCCAGGGTCTTCTTCTGGAACTACAGAGTGTATTTCATCTGCATGACCTTATTTATTTAGTCCCGTGGCTTTTCACGCTGATAGTTAAGAAATGGACATCTTCCCTTCTGACCTCCCTGCCGGGCTCCATATTTCAGTTTCTTATTTGATATTTCACTTGACTACCTCACGGGCACCTCAGATGTGTCCCCACCAGGACTCCTGGTTTCCTCCCCCTGCCCTGCCCCACCTCCCATCATGCCCTAAACTAATTTCTCCCTCATCTCAGTCAATGGACCACCATCTACCCAGGTGCTCAAGCCCCAGACTCAGGAACCAACCTTGATCCTTCTCTTTTCCTCACCTCTCCCTTCTGAACTGCATTTCTGAGTTCTGACTCTGCATACTTCTCTCTTCCCATATGAATTCTCTTCCTCTAGAACATGGCAGGGGCCCTCAGGTCCCCCGGTGGTCCCTTTGCCCTGTCTCAGTCCCAATTCTCAACAGTGGTGGCAGTGATCTTTCTGAAACGTAAATGATGTCCTGTCACTTCTTCAGAGAAAACCTTCCAGAGGCCTCCCTATATACGTATAACTGAATCACTTTGCTGTACACCTGAAACTTACAAAACATTGTAAAAAAAAATAATAAGTAAAAAAATAAAAACAAACTTGAGGGACTTCCCTGGCGGTCCAGTGGTTAAGACTTCACCTTCCAATGCAGGGGGTGAGGGTTCGATCCCTGGTCAGGAAACTAAGATCCCGCATGCCTCGCGGCCAAAAAACCCAAAACATAGAAGCAATATTGTAACAAATTCAATAAAGACTTTAAAAATGGTCCACATAAAAAAAAAATTTTTTTTTCAAACCAAATAAACAAAAAATACAAACTTGAAGAGGAAAAAAAAAACCCGAGCTCTTTTCAGTGGCTTAGACTTCTTACTGGCCTGGCCCCAACTTCCCCCTGTGCCTTCTCCCTTCCAGCCATGCTAGTCTTCTTCTGTTCCTTACACAAGCCAAGTTCAGAGCAGCCACAGAGCTTCTGCATTTACTTTTCTCTTTGTCTGGAAAGTTCTTCCCTCGGGCCCCTTGTCATTTTACTTTGTCAGCTGAAGGCTTGCCTTCTCCGAGAGCTTCCCTGACCACATCTAAAGAAGCCCCTCCACTCTCACACAGCTCTTATTCTCTCTGTGACACTTGACACTATCGGAAAAGGAGGTGTTTACATGTTTGTTACTTCTCTCCCCCGGCTGGGCTGTGAACCTGTTAGCTTCAGCTCCCCAGCAGCTGAGACCAGGTCCTATTTGCTGCCACCTCCCTGCACCCGGAACGGTGCTTGCATGTGGCAGGCACCCAATGAATACTGTTGAATTACTGAGTGGAGCCACTGAGTGTTCCACGGGTGTGCTGTGAGCCCTTCCACGCTGAATTTTCATCAGCACGTAAGCTCTGTTTTTGCTAGGATTGAGCAGGGCGCTCAGAGCGGTTTGCTGGGCGGGTTGAGCAACGCCTGGGAGAGTAGGGGAGGACTCGCTGCAAGCGGGTGATAAGAGATGTGGGGTAACCACAAGCTGGTGACAAACCAAGAGCCGATGGCCACAGCCGCCTGCGAGAACTTTGCCTTGTGAACATGGCAGAGAAGTTTCAGGGAGTCAACAGCTTCTCTCCTAGAACCTCACCAAGTCAGTTGTGTGGAGGCTATGAAAGCCTTTCTGAACAATCCGAGACCCTATTTTATAGAAGAGTGCACTGCAATGTCATTTCTGCTTTATTCCACGTAGTTGGGGTCTGTTAACAGCTTCAGGTACGCCTCTCAAAGTTCTAGTGTTCAGAAACGTGCCATAAGTTAAATTTAAGATTCTTCAAGCATTGTGAGAATAGCGATGATACTAGTACCTCAAATCTTCCTGGGTATCTTTCTACCATGTTACGCTTCTGCTGGTTCTTAATCATGGTGCCTTGTTCCCATGTTTGCTTGGTAATTTTGGCCATGAGCTGCTCATTTCCCTTGAACCATTACTCGAGGAGGATTTTCAAGTCTTGGAGTGAAAGTGTGTCCCTCTAGAGAGAATTGTCTCCTGTGGCCAGATGGCTAGGGGCACTACAGACCAAGGCCATTTTAAACTAAACTCACAGCTTGGGATTTTTTTGACTTGCTGGTGATATACATTTGGGCTGCAGTCCCCTGGGGGTGGAATGGGTTTATTTTGGGATCACCTTTACGCTGAGGCCGTGACCCTTTCGGATCCTACCCTTATGGAGAAAGGGTTTCCTATTAGATCCCCACCTTGGGGATCCGACTTCTGTTCCTCCCAACCCACGGGACCATCAAAGCCGTCAGAGTGAGTGGCTTCCGTGGGAGTTGACGGCTCTCGCACTCTGCTTTCACTCAGATTTTGGCAAGGTAACTCCTGCCTCTTCAGCGCTTTGATGCCTTTAAGAAGATGTTTGAAAAAATATTTTATTCAGGATGTTTAGCTGTTTTCAGCAGCATAGTTGATCTGAATAACCTAGTTCCACCCTATTAGCGGAAATGGAAATCAGCATCAACGTTTCTAAACAGAGGGAGCGGCAAGCAACAAGTAAGGGAGAAGTCAGAGCCCCGGGGTGCTCGGGTATGTCTGTGGCCACCCCAGGGATGGGTCAGTGACGGGACTCAGTGCCACCAGAGGAGACTCTGTGAAATCCGTTGCTGTCCTCTGGGTGAGAGGCGACCAGAGTCTGAACTAGGGCAGTTCCGTGGTGGCAGAGAGAGGGTGTCCCCAGAGATGTTTGGGAAGTTGACTGAGCTGGATTTGGTAACTACCTGGGGGAAATGGATGGGAAGGAGTCGAGGGGGACCCCAGGTTTTCTAGTTTGGGTACCTAAATAGTTTTCTTCCATTCATACTCTCCATTACATTAATGGTTATCTTTTGGGCTATTAGCCAAAAGGAGTTCTTATTATCTGCACTTAGGTTTACTCATATGTGGAAATGATATTATTTCCTATTTTGATGTTTTCACACATCTTCCAATTTATAGGTAAATCCAGCATTTGATGGATAATTCAGCATTTGATGTACTTCATTTTGTAAAAAGTGTCATTTTCATATCTAAAGTTCTACTACCAATAACCTGTAATTGGTTTAGGGTTTTTTTTTTTTTTTTTTTTTTTTTTTTGAGGTGTTTTCTTTAAGGCCTTAGAGGAAGAATTATGAAAAAGACAGTTTTTGCTTGTAAGGAGTTCCTAGTCCTAGTGGGAAGATAGGCGTGTAATTATGTAAGCAAGGTGCTAAATTGGTGAATTAACAGAACTGCCTTCAAGGTTTATTTGGTTGTAAATGACAGTCGCGCAAGTCAGATTCGCTAAAAGAAAAAACCGGGAGGGGTGATGGGGTAACTCCTGGAACAGATGGGCATTGAGAGTCAAACTTAGACCAGGATCCAAAGCTCCTCCCTCCTCACTTTCTTGCTAATCTTTGCATCGCTTTTCGTAAACGTTTTCTCTAGTAATATTGTCTTTTCTCAGCTGCTTTGTACAAGTAGACCCCACGCGGCAACTGTGCTTATTTGCCCCCACATCCAGGTCCATTCAGATGGCGTTTAGCCACCCTGCATCCTAATTTCAGATTTCGTAAGAGGGAGAGAAGGGGAGAGACAGAAAAGAGAGCGGCCATCAGACCTGACGGCTGCGGCCACGGGGTCTCCTGCAGCTCAGGCTTGGCTGCGGGCGGCACCTGGGTGGAGGGGCAGTGATAGCGCTCAGGCCTTGGAACCCTTCTGGGCGAGGGGCCCCTCTCCCCAGGTTGTGTGCACAGACCTACAGGCAACAGAGGCTTCATAAACTGCCCGGGGAGACTTAGTGCTATTTGAGTTGGATCTTGATGAATGAGTTGGCATTCGAAGAGGCTGGAGAAGACGGTCATAGGCAGAGGAAGTAGCGTGTACAAAAGCATAAAGGGAGGCTTCCCTGGTGGCGCAGTGGTTGAGAATCCGCCTGCCAGTGCAGGGGACACGGGTTCGAGCCCTGGTCCGGGAAGATCCCACACGCCGCGGAGCGACTAAGCCCGTGCGCCACCACTGCTGAGCCTGCGCTCTAGAGCCCGCAAGACCCAGCTACTGAAGCGCGCACACCTAGAGCCCGTGCGCCGCAACAAGAGAAGCCGCCGCAGTGAGAAGCCCGCGCACCGCAACAGAGAGTAGCCCCCGCTCGCCGCAACTAGAGAAAGCCCGCGCGCAGCAACGAAGACCCAACGCAGCCAAAAATAAATAAATAAATTTATTAAAAAGAAAGGAAAAAAAAGCATAAAGGGCCTGTGTCATTTTCAGGGACCTGCTTTCCTCACGTGCCATTATGCTTCCCATCTTCTATTTTTTACAGTTTTGTTTGTTTCCATTCTCTCGCATGTATTCCTATTTTTTTTGTTTTTTGTTTTTTTGGGCGTGCCTCTCGGCATGCAGGATCTTAGTTCCCTGACTGGGGATAGAACCCGTGCCCCCTGCAGTGGAAGCGTGGAGTCTTAACTACTGGACCGCCAGGGAAGTCCCACGTATTCCTATTTAAATTGCTTCTGTTTACATTGATTCCTTTGGGCTTGGTCATTTAGGATTCAAATCCTATCTGCAAGTTGCTGGACCCCCTAACATTCAGAGCTTAGTGCTATTTGTAATTGTAATAAACATGCTCTGTTTTTGTTTCCACCTGCATGTTGAGGAAGGTATTCTGTATTAACCGACCCCAGAATGAGGGACCTGGATGGCACTGCTATCACGTAACCTGCACAGAGGCACCTGGGAGGAAGGGGCGGTACTGCCAGCCACCCGCGGCAGAGGGCCACAGCTCCCTTTTTGTAGTCTGCCTGCACAGAGGAAGTTCATCTTCTGATGTGCACAGAGGTGCCCTGTGTGCTAGCAGCTGCCCTGCTCTTCTCAGGTCATGCATCCCAGATTTCTCATCTGGAATTCCTAAGTGTTGGTATCCTGGAGGAAGCTCTCAGGCGGTGGTCAGGCTGGATAGAAGAAAAGAAAGTGGGGCTTCCTTTACAGATTTGAATCTACTTTAGAAAATGCGTAATCATGCAGGCTTTTCTGCTATGTGCGTGTTTACATTACACAAATTAGTTTACACAAGTTTGGTCAATGGGGAGTGCTGGCATACGTGGCAGAAATTGGTCCCTACACAGTTTTCCTTGGGCACATCACTGTTTAATGCCTCCAGATAACAGTGACTGGATGCAAAAATACCCGACGTGGCCAGAGGCAGCAGACCGGGTAGGACAGCGGGACACCTGTCCCCCGTGTCCTTGCTCTTTGCTTGACTCAGGTGGCCAGGTCCAATGTCTCGGAAGAACTAATTTCATGGTTCTGTCCAGTCTATGTGCATTCGGTTCTAGTCTGTATGAACTCAATCGTTCCTTATATTATTTGCGTTGAGTGATCTTCACAATTGTATTTTTAAAGGTAAAATTCCTTCTCTATTTCTTAGGAATTAAACAGTTTTGAAGACTGACATGTATATTTTTAACATTTTATTTTTTTAAGCCTTCCACAGGTTTTGAGTGTTCTCCCTAAAATCTGTTTTAGTGATAGGCAGAACCTAAAGTTTTTCAAGAACACACCTATCGCATTATAAATAGAAACATTTGTATTTACAGTTTATTTTGCATACCCGTACACCCAGGTTGGAATTCCGCTACACCCAAACACACACACAATCGCTGTTATTGTTTTTTTGTTGTTGTTTGTTTGTTTTGGGTTTTTTTATAAATTTATTTTTATTTTTGACTGCGTTGGGTCTTTGTTGCTGCACTCAGGCTTTCTCTAGTTGTGCTGAGCAGGGGCTACTCTTCGTTGTGGAGAGCGGGCTTCTCATAGCAGGCTTTCTGTTGTTGCAGAGCACAGGCTCTAGGTACGCCGGCTTCAGTAGTTGTGGCACGTAGGCTCAGTAGTTGTGGCTCGCGGGCTCTAGAGCGGAGGCTCAGTAGTTGTGGCGCCCGGGCTTAGTTGCTCCATGGCATGTGGGATCCTCCCAGACCAGGGCTCGAACCCGTGTCTCCTGCGTTGGCAGGTGGATTCTTAACCACTGTGCCACCAGGGAAGCCCAGCTGTCGTTGTTTTGTTTCCAGGGATAACCAGGTATGAATGGTGCTGGAAGCCTTGCTGACTAAGTCATCCATAGTCTTAAAAAATTTGAAGACCCTCATCTCAATAAGCAGAAACTTCATTTCTTTACTCTTGAATTTCCTGAGTCATCCTCCTCCAGCCCAACCACGTTGCCCTCTCCGCCTTTCACACACCCAGGGTCTGGGGGGTTCATGCATCTTTCACAAGTCTGCCCTGGCTCCTGAAGTTTCCATGCTCCAAAATGACCGGTTTCACTGTGCTGCCAATCACCCTTACCTTTTTGAAACTGTACTCTAGCTTTCTTCTGTGCCCAGAAGCCTGAGAAGAAACTTTCTCGTCAACTAACCCCTCCCTCATAGAACGAAGACCCCAGGCTTTTACTCCATTAGGAACTGGAATACATTTCCCCATTGAAACAAACAGCCGCCTTCCAAATGAACACTTGGAACACAACCCATTCATAAACTAGACTCTGCCTGCAAAGTTCACACAGATGCAAAGTTCAAATGCTTTGGCGTAGCCAGAACTGTTCAGAAACAACTGTGATAAACCCAGAAGACGCTTCTTTTTTTTGGCACATTGAGCCAAAGTAGGAGGACAGGAGCAAATTTAAGAGGCATTTTAAATGAAAAATATAGGTTAGGAGAAGCTAGTGTGTCCCTTTGACTTACTTTTCTTTTGCAGTTTCAGCATCAGATATTCACAGATTTAAAACATGTCAATGAAAATTTGATCCAGTAAATAGGCCACAGTAAATATTTTTATTTTGTGTTATATGGAACTTCTTTTTTCTTATGTCTGTTTAGGTGAACTAGAGCTGTTCATGGTTTTCAGTGGCATTTAAGAGGAGAGACGTGTGTGTGTGTGTGTGTGTGTGTGTATGGTATATTTTCTATATGAAAAACTTGAAAAATATTGACAAATACAGTGAAGAATTACCATGATCATTTTATCCAGAAGCAATCAATGTCAATGTTTTGGTGGGTATCTTTCCAATATCTTTTTAAAAAAATCTCTTTGAGATTATACTGTCTATATATTTCCTCGTATCATTAAGTATTCTTCACAGTGACAATTTTTAATGACTGCCTAAAAGCATAATGAAGTTTTAATAGCCTATATATTGGTTCCAGTTCTTTGCTACCATAAATAATGCTGTCGTCAACATCTCCTTATGTAAAACTTTTTCTTATATTGGATGATTTCCTCAGAACGGACTCCCCTTTGGGGGAGTTACTTGTTCAGAGGGTATGACTGTGTTAAGGCTCTCAGTACATGTTGCCAGGTTGCCTCACAGAGGGGCTGCACCAGTTTGTAGTCCCAGCGGTGTGGGTGAGAGCCCTTTAGCACATCTCCTACTCTTGATTGAGTATTTCTAAGTTGAACAGGAAAGATTGGAATAAAAAGATACATTTTTCTTTACATATATGTTTTTAAGAGGATGCTAACTTTTTCAAGCTGTGTTTAGAGAAGTTTTAGGCGGAATAATAAAAGGGGTGCCCGCATGGGCAGTACGGGGGCGTCAAGTCTGGGGGATGGAGCACCGGCTGCCAGGTAGGCTGACTGACAGAGGACTCTGCCCTCTAAGGAGAGCCACGTTCAGCTGACCCACTTCTCACAATTTCGTTCTTCCTTCTGCTTTAGAATCCTCAGTTTCTCTGAAAATAAAGCTTGATAATTTTCTAGCTTCCTTTCTTTCTTCCTTTCTTCCTTCCTTCTTTCCTTTCCTTTCCCTTCCTTCCTTCCTCCTTCCCTCCCTCTCTCTTCCTTCCTTTCCTTTCCTCCTTCTCTTTCATTCTTCCTTTCCTTCCTCACTCCTTCCCTTCCTCTTTGCTCTGAGATAGAGTGGGACAGTGGTGGTGTGGGTCACTGGAAGTTGGTGATTTGTCAGGCAGAGTCCTTGGATCTCAGAAGCAATGTGGTATCCACTGTTTGTGGTTGACTCACTTTAACTGGTCCTATCCGACGTAACTTACGCTACACCCAACCCAATGGCATTTATCGGCAGGCAAAATTCTCCAGCTAGAAGTATCCTAGTCAGGAATTTGTCATTAGTTATTTAGTCTTGCTGCTTCACATCGGACTTGACTTATGAATGATTCAGATGAATCTGTTCAGAAGATGTCATGGGCGTCCACCGGAGTCCACAACCAGAGTGTATGTGTTTGCTTTTTATCACCCGTGTGTAGTCCTGTTGTGGGCTTGGAGCTTGATTCTGTGTGCTGTCTGCTCTGCTCAGCCTTATCTGATGTAAACATGTCAGTCACCTGTGCTGACTTTACAGCCATCCTGCAGCCTGGCAAGGCTGGGGAGGGGAGGTTGAACCTTTAGCCGATTTTAACTGTGAGTGCCCGGCTCCTTACTATTTAGATAACTGGTATACAGAAAGGAGAAAGCAAGGTAATTTTTCCTGTCGGCAGAAATGAATGAGTATACTGTATATTTTCGTAATATAATAAAATTACCTATTTTAATTCTTTTACACAATATAAAAAGTGACATTTCTCTTTTGCTGAAGAAAAAGAACTGAGAACATTGAAGAAAATTGAAGGAACAAAGGTAGAACTCTTAGAAAGAAAGGAATGCTTATAAACCAGAGCCATCCAGATTAGCTGTTATTTCCACTTTATGTGGATGTGTTTTGTTGTGACAGCAGTAGATACAGTTACCAATATTCGGGAGGTCTAAATTACTGACTATTTCAGATGGATGCAGGCTTTAAAATTAGCCCCTGGAGAATACATTTGTTTAAAAATTGAACCTTAATTGATTTTTATTTTTTTTAAGCTTGAATTAGAAAGAAAATTAAGGGCCTTTTATAAAAGATGGTAATATATATTTAACTTGAGTGATTGATTACCTAAGAGAGAAATATTCCTATCCTATTATTATTTTAAAATATTAAATGCTTGACACAAAAAGCAGAAAATATTCTATCTTATTAAAGAAATCTCTTTAATTCATGTGTTATGAGTCACAGACCATTCTGAATAGGCTTTGGGAAGTGTGTTGAATGAGAACATAGTATGACTTCAGTTAAATAAACAATATCAATTTTTCATTAATTTCAAAATAAGGACTTTTAGAATTATGAATATAAATCTTTCATATTCTTTCTGTTTTAAAGAAATTACCTTGTTTCCTCATGTGAAAAATTTTTGCAAGAGTTCGAAAAAGCTTCAGTGCACAGTAACATTTTGAAAGGAATTGTTGTTTTCCACTTAACCAGAGCGGCCAAATACTATTTCAGAACAAATTCATCCCCATTTCTGCAAATCCAAAACAAAAGACCATTTAAGAATTCATTTCAACTTGGTTATTTATGAGAAGAAAAGACTGTTCTGATGATATGCAGAATAGTGCTAAATAATGAGTTATAAGCTAGAAATATTTACCTAAAATTATTGGATACACCAACTGAGGAGAGACCTTCTACCCTGTGTTTCGTTAAAAAACAAAAACCAAAACACAGATGTTTCATAGTAATAAATGAATTGGAAATAACATGAACGTCCGTTAGTGTGATATTTGGGCTAAGTGAAATAAGATGTATCTGTATATTGAAATACATTGAAACTATTAAACATGTTTATGGAGGTGAATGTTCTGCTATGGAGAAGTGACTTTGAATATTGAGTGAGAAAGTAGCCAGTGAATTTTAAAAATATTACATGCTTTTCTGAGGAGGGAAGGGAATATAGATAATTTTTCACTTTCTACTTATATCTTTTTCTGTGTGTGATTACTTATGTCTTTTTATAGTTTGATTTATTTTCCCCACTACTATTCATTGCAGTACTTTTACACTTAGAAAAACAAGACATGTACTAAGGTGTGATGGGTGGAAAGAAATCTTTTACATATTGAATTTGATGAGGCAGAAATAACTTGTAAATTTCTGTTTGTGAAATAGATATACTTGCTTGGTACAAGGGATTTTTTTCTTTGGGGAGCCATCCCAGGAAATCCTTTGATTTAAGGCGTTATTGATTGTATTGGGAGAAATGATTAAGTAAATAATGATTCTAAAGGTTGTTACTTTTTGCGAGCTTGGGAAAAACAAAGATAAATTGGTGTGATTACCACAGATTTACTAGGTGTCCAAGTTTTTATAGTGCATCACATCAGGGAAAAAATCTGAACACATGCTCTCAACATTTGCATTTTAATTTATACGTGTCATGTGTGTACTACTGCATTATTTTATGTTTTATAATCTACAGGAATTTTAAAAGGATGCACTAAAGATAAAATAAATATTAAAGCTAAGAACTTGCTCTTGTTAAAAATTATCATTGATATGTTGTGGGGTTTTTTTTTACCTTAATGAAGGTACTGTGGATGAATTTATACCGTTGTCTTTAAAAATCTCGGTAAACACTTAGCGGGGAAGCAATTTGAAAGTCTAGTCCTACATTCAATTTATTTTGCTGTTTGGTTTTAAAACTTAGAATAGCTGAAAAAAAGGTTACCTCGCAAAGGTTTATTGATCCAAATGGATGAAGAGCATTATTGGCTAAATTTATTAACTAGTGATTTCATTTTTAAACAATCTACCAGTTATGCAAAAGTTTTGGTTAAAATCTATCTGGTAAATTTCTATTTTCATTATGTTCTCACAAAAGGTATTAGAGTTTATATTAATAAGGATGAGGGAGTTCAAAATAAAAAAAAACTTTTTATATTTATTGAAAATGTTAAAATAGATTAGAAAAGTATTTCTAAGTTCTCTGTAGATACAAAAGTACATCTCTTTTCAAAATGCTTTCTCCATAGTATGTTTCTTTCCAAAAGGCAGCTATTTTCTTGCACTTGTTAAAACCCCATCTTTACCTTGAAGGGATTAAGTAAGCTCATTTAAAAAAAAAAAAAAAAAAATCTGCCAGTCCAGTTGTGATCATAGAATAGGTCAGTAAATTTAGAACAAATTCTTCTATGTATTTTGCCATAAAGTAACTATAACACCTCTGTATAGTACAAAATATTTTTGTGGTCACTCTTCACCTCATTGCTTAAAGGTTTTTTTTTTTTTTTTTTTTAATAAAACCACAAAGATGACCCCCTACCGTAAATAAACCAGACGCTTGACATAGGGCCATCTAACGAGTGAACCCAAATGAGGGCGCTGATGTTGATCTAAGATGCATTTCTTTCCTTTTAAGGTAAAAAGAACTATGAACTGATGTTCTGGTCGTTTTTTCTTGCACCAGTAGATTGTCTTGCTTACTCCTCCCCCCATACACACCCCTAAGGAGATTCTTCTAGTACAGTATGTAAATGAAGGAGTGACTCCAGCTTTACATCTCTTTCATCAGATTCTTTTCATTTCTTAGATTCCATCTCAAGAATCATAAAATGTGAGAACCGGATAGTACTTGCGACTTTTTTTTCCCCTAATGGCTTCATTTTACAGATGAGAAAGCAGACACAGAAATAAAGAGGCAACACTCAGTGATAGAGCTGACGTTTCCTGACTTCGCACCAGGCTAGTTTTTGTTAAATTTATCTCTGGAGAGTGTGTAGATGACCAACAGCTACCCAGATGTGAACTAGTGAAGATCTGTTGATAACTAGCTTCCTAAAGACTAATTTCCTTCCCAAATCTCTCTGCTGTGTTCTTTTGCTTCCCAAGCATATGGCCTTGAAATCATCTTCATTCTTCTCTTTTTCCTTCCTTTTATCATAGACACATATGCTTCGTCTAGATGTTACTGAGTCTTCCTTCCTGAGAAGTAGGCTTCTAAATGAATCAAGATGCAGTGTATCATTACTCTGACTCTTTTTCCTGATGAAGATGAAATCCTTGTAAGTGTCAGCTCTCCAAAAACCTTTGAGGCTTTTAACAATGAAAATATAGGTAAAATAAAACAGAAAGCAAGCGGGGTGAAAATATCAAGTTGGAAAGAAGGAGAGGGCCATATATATTTACCATAAATTTTTGCAGTCTTGGTTAAGGACATTAGGACGTTTGAACTTGAGACTTAGGTTTGAATTTCATAGCAGCCCTGAGAAAGCTATTATATAACTATTCTTGTCTAATGGGAAGACAAATACTAGTTTATTTCCACTCCCTGGTTCTGAGGGGAATTTGCTATGAAGGGAGTTAAATGACAAAATGAATGACCCCGATTGAGTAAAAGAGGATTAAAATTATTGGATATGCATAACTATTTATTACTGACTTCAGTGAAAGCCAAGGGCAGAATGTGACATGGGGACTTAGTAATGTAGGCCAAGTGTATGGCCTTCCCCTTGTCTGGCTTTATACAGAGATAAAGCTTGAATAAATGATTGCTTTAAGGAATCAGTTTTTCCAGTCTGGCTTGGTGACAATATGAAGTCATTCTTGAGTGGCTAAGGACATGTTTTCTACATCATTGACTGAGAGAAGTTTCATATACTGTAGGTATGTTGGTAGGTGGGTAGTGAAGACCATGTAAAATGAGAACCTGACTTGTGGACCCGTCATAATGAAGGGCCATCTCTGTCTAAGGCAAGGTCACAGGCAGGACCTGGATCTTTCTCAGAAGCATTCAGTAGCAATACTGAGCTGAAGCTCTAGAGCAGGGAAGACAATGTTTAGGGTAGAGATAGCAAGTACCTACCTTACAGGAGAAGAATCCAAATACAGCTTCCGTAATATGCTTATTTAGGAGCATATTCTACCCTACGCTCTTCCGCAAATGATCTGGTGTAGATTTTAGACTATTTTCTGTTGTCTAAGAAACTGACAGTTTTCTGATACATGGTCCAGATGCACAATGACAGTAATTCATTTTCAGTAATTATTAGAAATGTGATGAAGAAAGCTTATTTCTGAGACGTTAGCCGTGTGCTGCTTTGAAGTGTGTTCTTGAAAGTCACTTACGAAAGCCCTGTGGGTCCAGCCTTTGCCAAGAGCTGCGTTTCCTTTCTATCAGGAGCTCACAACTGAAAATGCAGGAAATGACATCCCCCTGTCACAGTCATGGATAAGCCACCTCATCCTTTGTGGCATCAGGTGGGGCACACATAAATAAAGCACAATTCTAAGTGTTAGAGAACTTGTATTTTGTACAAATGATGGTGTAAGGACTTATATATGATGATGAAAAGTAAGGAGTAAAAAATTTTAAAAACTCAGTAACCAAAAAGTTCTCTAAGTCCTTCTGGAGGAAATAAAAGCCCAGCCCCCTCTTTCTCATGCGACAACGCATATACACAGAAATACACTGGGATAGAGGTCAGTCATCCCGAGAAGGAGGAGAAGGTGTGAGAGAATGAGAAGAAACCTGGGGCTCCATCATATACAGATGTGAAGAAAAAAGTGATGGATCTGGAAAAGCACTCCCGGTTTTTGACCTCCAAGGTCCTGGGAGACAGAGCAGGAGGGAAGATGACAAGGACTTAGGAGGGCACAAGCCTGATGTCATCAGGCCGAGGGCAGGTTGCCAGGGAAAGACCTCAGGATTCAGCTGAATCCCAGCCACCATCCTGAACACTGCTAGTGAACACGGAGTGTCGTGGGCAGTGTGGATGGCGGCTGTCATTTGGCAACAGGTACAAAACATCAGCGTCGTCTGAGCCTCCAGTCTTCTTCAGGCTTCCCCAGAACTCTTTGGTTTTCTTATTTGTCAAGTGTGAGTACCATCACCTCCTCTGCCTCTCCCAGTATGTTCTGTGGGGACACATAAGATGGTGTGAGCTCGGAGATTAAGGACACTTCCAATCCTTTAGCGTGAGCAAGTGCTGACCAAGGGGCGGGGGTGGTAGAAGTGTTTGCTTGAGCACCCCACAGCCAATTTATACCCACTGCTCTTGTGTTTACATTGAATCCCTTTGTTAATTTTTTTTCTCCTTTGGAGGAAATACATATATATTGATTTTACAATCCAGGCAGCATTGCGTAATAAACAAAGGGTTGGCCTTGGAACCAGACTGTTTCAAATTCTCGCCCCTCCATTTGCCTTGGACAAGCTAATTATCTTTTCAAGCTCAGTTTTCTCATCTGTAAAATGGGGTTGATACTTCTTGCCGTGTTGCTATTGAGGGCAAAATGAGATAAAGAATATAAAAGTGTCTGGTGGTATTAATAGCCGTAGTGCTCTCAGTAAAGGTTCATTTTTGTTCCCTTTCTTCCATATTTGTGCTCTTTGAAGAAAAATTCTCTTGAAAGAGGAGATAACTTTAGTTTTACATCACTCTTCCACCAGGGCAGAAATGGAAATTTTTCAAATTTTTACTTAAAATCTTCTAGTTCGTGGACTACACATTACGATGGTAAATAATCTAAGGAAATCTTTGAAACTGAATGATTTCCAAGGAGGGGGTACCCTAATCATTTAAATGGGACCTGATCCTGTATTGAAGACTTATGAAAGACAGTCACATGGTGCCCAAGAGTTCAGATTTAGGAGCCAAACTGACTGGGTTCCAATCCTGACCCCATCACTTGTTAGCTTTGTGATCTTGGGCAAGTTGATTAACCTCTCTCTGCCTCAGTTTCCTCATTTGTACAATGGTGGGGGATAGTACTAGCACCTAGCTCATAGGGTCCTTCTCCCCTCCCCCCAAAATAGGGTAGTTTTGAGAATTGAATGTGTTCGTATACATAAAACTCCTAGGACAGTGCGTAGCACTAACTGCGTTTTATTATTATTGTTGTTATGATTCTACTGCTGCCACTGATGTAATGCTAATAAGGTTAAGATTAATACACATTTAAAAAAATAATTAGAATAAAATATTTTCTAGGGATAAGCAATTACTACAAGACTCTTTTCTTTTTCACACTCTTCAGGGCTCAATTGTCCAAAAAGAGTAGTAAGCAAATTTGGGCCTCGTTCAGGGCTGTCCTTAGAGTGATCCATCTTTTTTTTGACATGAAAGCTTTTGCGAAAGTAAAGCTTGAGCTGTCAGTGAAGACCCTACCGGGCGTTGTACCAACACCCTCCGTTTGCCATGGTTACGCTTTGTTAGTTGCTCTCCTCGGGTTCCACTTTCCCAAGGTAGATACACCAAAGCCATATATTCCTTTCGTGGTATTCAGGGAGGAATGCCTGTGTCTGTTTCATCTGAGGGATCAGTGACATTGCAGACCAGTCGGCTTGTTAACATTTCTAGCTATGTGAAAGGGGAAGAAGGGCTCTGGGTGGAGCGGCCTGGAGAAAGGGCGGGGGTGGGGAGTGGGGGGTGGAAGGAAGGAAGGACCTGGAGCTCAGGGGGTCCCTGCCCTAGCAGCCCCGTGAAGGGTTCCAGCAAGCCCCGCTTTGTGAACTCTCCTAGAAGAAAAACCTTGCCCAGAAAGGAGAAACGGGTAGGTCGGTGTCTTTCAAGTTGTAGACAGACATGTAGACGAATCCTTACGTGATTCCTTTCTCAAATCTAAGTCTTGATGTAATCGATTATTTGGAGATGTGTGGATAAATTATCATAAGCCCAGATCTTTTTGCTCTGGGTTCCGGGTATGCGCGTACGGAAAGAACTGAATGGAAATAGGAGTGCGTCGGCTTTTGTGAGTAAAACATTTCATGCTTTTAAAAACCGTGCAGTTTTCCTATCATATGCCAGCACTACAACTGAAGAAATATAAAAGTAAATTCTGTAAGGTGGTTTTTAACTTTGTGCTTGATATTTGAGACTGTGTACAGGTTTATTAGGTGCAGTCCTTTTTTATTTATTTATTTTTTATTTTTTTACATTTTTTTTTAAAGAGACTAAGAGAGAACTAAAGTGTTTATTTCATACAAAACGACAGTATGTAAACTAAATGTATGCAGTAAACCATAGCTTCCTACTGTGCAGTCCTTTGTTTTAAGTCTGTACAGAATCCTGCTTTCTATTGACACCATATTTTAACTCTTGCGTGTTATGTGATCAATTTCAAATTTTTCTATTCATATTGCCTCCTTACTGTAGTCAGAAAATGTTTCATATTGTTTTGATTTTGGTGGGCCCTTTTACTCCTCTCTAATGAGATGTGAACTGTATTCATTTTCAAAGTTAAAATATTAAAATGGTGCTAACCCACTCGTTACCACACTGGCCTTTATCCGTAGATTAAAACAGAAAGAGGAGCTTGCTTGCTTGCTTGCTTCAATTACTGATTGTCTCTTTAATCTAGAATAACTGCCAGGAAGAAAATAGTCTTTGACACCTATTAATATCACTTTTCAAGTCTCTGAAAGGAACCCAGGGGTTCAGTGTCCTCTCCCTCCATTCCTTTGTGGTGTTTGATTAAGATGTAATACGCAGAGCTGATTGGAGATTAGATTTCCTTCGGTAGATAAGAACAACTGTCTAGGAGGTCAAGTTGTCCAAGGATGAAGTCAGCTGCCTGGGAATAATGAGTTTCCTGTTCCTGAAATTCTCCGACACTGCTGGGTCAGCACATTTCAGTTTTTTCCACGGTGGTAGACAACACTCATAAACATTCACACCCGGAGCAACTCCCATGGGCACATTGGGTTTGGGTGGCCTTCCTGACCCCCAGCCTTAAGCCCACCCCTTACCCCTCGGTCAGGAATGAATATCAAAGCGAGAGGCAAAGAGATACAGTGGTCTTGAATCTACTCACATTCCTAGATAAAAAGTGAATTATTGGGCTTCCCTGGTGGCGCAGTGGTTGAGAATCTGCCTGCCAATGCAGGGGACACGGGTTCGAGCCCTGGTCTGGGAAGATCCCACATGCCGCAGAGCAACTGGGCCCGTGAGCCACAACTGCTGAGCCTGTGCGTCTGGAGCCTCTGCTCCGCAACGGGAGAGGCCGCGACAGTGAGAGGCCCGCGCACCGCAATGAAGAGTGGCCCCCGCTTAAAAGCCCACGCGCAGCAACGAAGACCCAATGCAGCCAAAAATAAATAAATAAATAAATTTATTTTTTAAACAAGAGTAAAAAAATAAATAAAAAAAAAAAGAGTGGCCCCCGCTTGCCGCAACTGGAGAAAGCCCTCGCACAGAAACGAAGACCCAACATAGCCATAAATAAATAAATTTTTTTTAAAAAAGTGAATTATTACAAAACTGTAATTATTATTGGTGTCAAATGACCAAGAACACAGTTGCTAACTGAGCATTGCCCGGTTTCCAGCATTGGAATTGACAGCGGCTGCCCCCAAGGCCTGTCCTTATCCAGGGGTGCCAGCACCACGTAGGTGATGGGATTAGGTAGCTTTTAACTTTCTTTTTTTATTATTAAAGTATAGTTGATTTACAATATTATAGTAGTTTCAGGTGTGCAACATAGTGATTCAATATTTTTATATATTATACTCCATTTAAAGGTATTATAAAATATTAGCTCTACTCTCTGTGCTCTACAATATATCCTTGTATCTAATTTTATTTTATTTATTTATTTATTTTTAAATAAACTTATTTATTTATTTATTTATTTTTAGCTGTGTTGGGTCTTCGTTTCTGTGCGAGGGCTTTCTCCAGTTGTGGCGAGCGGGGGCCACTCTTCATCGCGGTGCGCGGGCCTCTCACTGACGCGGCCTCTCCCGTTGCAGAGCACAGGCTCCAGACGCGCAGGCTCAGTAGTTGTGGCTCACGGGCCTAGTTGCTCCGCGGCATGTGGGATCTTCCCAGACCAGGGCTCGAACCCGTGTCCCCTGCATTGGCAGGCAGATTCTTAACCACTGCGCCACCAGGGAAGCCCTGTATCTAATTTTATATATCGTTGTTTGTACAGGGTCAAGTTTTAACTTTCTTGGCCCTGGGGCTTTGATTCTGTGTCATGACCAAAAATTCACAAGGAAAATTTTATTTTAATGACTCACTTTTCTTGTGAAATTTATTACAGTTGACATTATGATTCAGAGAAGTAGAGACTTATGTCCTAGCCCATTCTGCCTATGTACCTATGTAGCAGTAAGTACTTGACCCAATGCTAAATATACAAATCACTGGGTAAATAAGAGAAAATCAACTGAAGAATATGCACAGGTACTCTGTTAAACTCCTCTTAAAAATTATAGGCATAAAATCTCTTACGCTATGTCATTATACATTATAATTTTCATTCCATATCTTTAAACACTCTCAAATGAAAGCAGAACCATTTTAAGAATCAAAATCCTATTGAAAATGTAAACCTGAGAATTCCAGAAAAAAAGTACACATGGCCTATCTGCCATAGTTGACATTAAATGACAAGATTGTCACCAGTAACGAGGATTTTTTCCTTTGCATCTGTTGCACGAGCATGAAAGTAATCCTTCTTAACCCACTGTTTTACGAGGCTGGACACTTGCCGAAAACAGCCGACAGTACGAGCAGTCAAGCAGCTGTACATGTTGGGCTAAAGAGAAACAGCTGCGAGCAAGATGGGCATAAGAAATGCTCTAAGGACCCACCAAAGCACAACTTGAAATGATTTGGCCGGGCAGTGAAATGCTAGGAAACAGCAGTAATAGACCGGGCTCTTTCCCAGAAGTTTTCAAAGAACTTGAGGGTATTTTTACAAGTCCCTCTGCCATCCACCTGAGACATCGTAACAGTTTTCAGCAGGTGACTCTGCTTCCAAGGATGATGCCCCAGGTGACTCTGGTGTCCTGTAGACCAGGAATCCCTTTGATAACAGGGAGCTTGAGCTGATAGTGTATATTGGGAGGGAGCTTCCAGTTTTCTGATAGACATAAATGATGTTTCACTAATATAGTTTCCTTTTGAGGTAGGAAATATCTTTAAGGGGATAAATAGAGCTGGTGTGTGTGTGTGTGTATATATATATATATATATATATATATATATATAAAATTATATATTATTATAAACATATGTATACAGAAGAGTATAATGACAGGAACAAGTACAGTTCAAAGAATAATGGTAAACACACTGGCTGTAAGCTGGGGTTTGGGTGGGGGGCACAGAGAGAGAGGCTTAAAAGTTTTTCAACAACTTTCTCTGGCAAAAGAAGTGGAGGGACTGGCTGTGAGAGAAGAAACAAGGGACAGGACAAGGGATACTTAGTGTTGACTGTTAATATCACAGACGTTGATGCTGGTTTTTAATAAAAGGAGACCCAGTCTGTAATATCTTTGAGATTGCCTGAATTTACGTTTTGATATTAAGCATTTGCAGATAGGAAAACAGCAAACCAATGGGGAAGATAAGGCTGAAGGTGATCTGTCCCAGCTCTGAAGCTGCAGGAGTGGGCAAGCCAGCCTACTACGTCGTGTACAGAAAGAAAACTGTAAAGTAGTGCATTTAGAACCACTACAAAAAAAGAGCCTACATTATATGTAGCAAGTTATCGGGCTCCAAAGTTGTATTTCAGGATCATTCAGGCTGTTTCCAACAGGTATTTGGCTGATGTGCTGCCTGTTATAGCCGATGATGTCCAGGAAATGCTGGGCGGTTCCAGGACAGTTATAAATATTTCAAGATCTTATGATTTGAATCGTGTGCACGCTTGTGTACGCGCCGTGTGTGTGTGTGTGTGTGTGTGTGTGTGTGTGTGTGTGTTGCTGTTTGGTAGAAGGGCTACAAGAGAGCTGGAAAGAGTTAAGAGGACCAACTAAAAGACCTACCAAACCAGGAGAAGAAATTAAAATCAAAAAGGACTCTTACAAACCAAAACAAAAACATAGGCTCAACTGACTTCTTTCCCAGCCCCTGCAGACCTGAACAAAAGTTAGTTGTTGATGCTTGAGGAAGAAGGTTTATAATAAAAGAAAATAGCTTTTGTTTTAACGTTTACAAAGCAGCTGTACCTTTGTCAGTGGCTTGACCTTTACACAGCCCTGAGAGGTCAGAGGGCATGGGTCATCATTCACATTTGACGGGTGAGAAAACAGCCCAGGGAGCCAGTTGGCTGAGCAGACACTGTTGGGGAGTGGGGCGGGAGCAAACCCAGCTCTGACTCAGACCCTGGGCAGTGGTCCCACCTCCGTGTTGGAAAAACTCAGGATCAATACGCCCCACATGTGGAGCCTGTCTCTTCGGTGACTTAAAATGTGATGGCAGACTCTAGGTAATGAATTGCAAATGTAAAATGTGGATAGTATTAAGATCCTAAAGGAAAGCCTTGACTCTGTGGTGGTATTAGCATCACTTTGGAGAGTCAAGGTCATAGGCAGTAACCTGTCATCTCTTAGCTCCCTTGGTGAAAGGCTGGGGACCGAATAGGATAAGGTTACTGACTTGATCCAATATAAAGTCTTGTCATTTTTGTTTGTACTGTACTATCATGTAAAATAAGTTGTTTTTTTTTTTTTTTTTTTTTGGTATCAGAGATGGCCTCTGCTAGGCAAAAAAAAAAAAAGCTGAAGGATCCAAAAGATCAGTCTTGTTTGAAAAAAGGACTGCAGGTAACACGGGAGATGATGGAACACTGCTCCTTTCCTGGGGCAGGGGCAATGGCAGCGTTTTCAGAGGCAGATCATGCACATTTAAAGATTACCGGACCATCTGTGCCTCTTCAGATGCCTGGTGAGAACGCCAAGTGTTCCAAACAAGGGTTAATGTGGTATGTTGACCCCTTAGCTGACGTCAGGTTCGAGTTGTCCCTCACTGAATAAAGACTAAGAGCCAAATTCAAATGCGAGGAGTTCACAGACTAGGCAGGTTCTCTTAGTATTTTAGAGGCTGTCATTCCCTCTGTACCTGGCAGCTTGGTCCTGCCACCATACCATCACCAAGAGTGTTGTTTGTTCCTTTTGTATGTTTTTAGCTAAACTGACAAGTGTCTAGTTGCCTGCACATTTTTTTTTATGTTCCTGGATACTGTTAATGTGATCATCAGTATTTTTTTTTAATCATTTGAATAAAACACTACACTAGGAATAAAATAACCAGAATAGGGTAGTTCTGTCATTTTTAGGTTGCTGGCATTTTCTAGTAAATAAAGGCAAAGTGGGCTCACTTGAGGTTGGAAGGCTGACACAGGAAAAGCACAGGCCTTACTGTTGTCAGTAGCAAAACAAAGGAAAAGAAACCAAGAGTTGAAGTAGTGAGAAAAGTTGAACGGAAGGTAAAACGGCTCTTCGGTAGAGCAGTTTGAGGGCAGTGAGAAATTTGGTAGCTGCAGGTTGAAGGTTCTACACAGGAAATGCATGTGGCTGTGTGTGTATAAGGTACTCAGCGGAGTATTTCCTCTCTTGGCATTTTAATATATCTTTTGAATTAACTATAGCACAGGGGTTGGCAAACTATAGCCTGTGGGCCAAATCTGGCCCCCTGCCTGTTTCTGTATGGCCCTTGAGCCAAGCATGGTTTCTGCATACAACCTAAGAATGGTTTAAAAAAATTACAAGAATATTTCATGACGGGTGAAAATGATATGACATTCAGATTCCAGTGTCCATAAATGAGTTTTATTGGAACACAGCTACACTTGTTTCGTTTGTATACTGCCTGTAGCTGCTGTTGTGTTAACAGTCAAGCAGAGTCAACTAGTCGAGACAGAGACTGTATGGCCCACAAAGCCTAGAATATTTACTGTCTTCTCTGCTATAGCCAAATATGACTAAAATCGAGTTTTCCCTCTTTTTTTCTGTGATTTTTTTTTTAGATAGTGAAGTTTTAGCAAATGGAGTGTGATTCTTTATCAAATGAAGGGGCCAGCATTTTTTCAGTAGAGTGCATCTCTTACAAGAACAGTAGAAAATAGGGGCCAGATAGCAGCCTTTCACCAAATACAAAGTCTATCTGTTGTGTTAGGGCTGACTCTACTGGTAATGGGTTTCTCTGGGTGTGTCTCCAAACTGCCTGCAGACAGGTTCCCCAACAATCCCTCCCATTCTTGCGTCACCTACTGCTTCTCTCCTCGAGAGGCAGAGTCTGCCGCTCTTCCCTCTGAATCTGGCCCATCTGACTTGCTCTGACCAGTGAAATATGGGGACTGTGATGCTGGATGGCTGCAGGTACAGGCTTCCTGCAGCCCACTTTCGCCCTCTTGACAACCAGCCTCCAGGAAAAGAGGCCGGAGCTGGACTCTCCCATGGGGAAGGAGGGATGTGGAGGAGAAGGAAGGCCCTCCAGCTGACAGCCATCACCAAGACCCAGAAGTCAGAGTGGGGTCACCTTGGAGAGCTGAGTGGAGCCCTTCTCGAATTGTGAGCCAACAAAATGGTGGTGGTTTTAAGCCACTATGCTTTGGAGTGCTTTGTTATGCAGTATTAGCCAATGGGAAAAGCTGGGGGATATATGCGACTTTTTACTGTGAAAGGTGAAAGGGAAAAATATTCTCTAATATGCGATATTAATGAAGGATCTGCAGTTAAATAATAACTACAGTCACATGCTTGAGTTCCTGGTGCATGTGGTTCATCTGAAAAATTAAATAGCTGTTTTTATGATTGTAAGGATAATGTATGCTTGTTGGATAAAATTTAGAAAAAGGATAGAAAATTCTAAAGCACAGTATTTAAATTACTCACCATTCTGCCATCCTAGAGAGAATCCCTATTAGTTCCAGCCTTTTTTTTTTTTTACAAATATATTCTTGTTTTATAAAATTATAAATATATGTAGTTTTGTACTCTGCTGTATTTGTTTACTATTATACCATCATTAAATATACTTCAAAAACATGGTTTTTAATGACCACAGCAGCCTATTTAAGTGGATTATAAAAAATTCACATAATTCAAAGGTATTTATTACAAGGTCTTCATCTTCTATTTCTAGGTTTGCTAGTTAGAGAATTTTTTTTACAGCAAACTTTTTTTTTTTAACAGCTTTATTGAACTATAATTCACCTACCATACAAATGTACAACTTAAGTACCATTTAAAGTGTACAATTCATTGTCTTTTAGTATATTCACAGGATTCTACAACCATCATCACAATCTAATTTCATCCCCTCTGAAAGAAACCAAACCTTATCACCCTCCCAACCCCCATCCCCAGCAGTAGGCAACCATGAATCTCCTTCTTGTCTGTAGATTCATATAGCCTTTTGTGATTGGCTTCTTTCACTTAGCATAATGTTTTCAAGGTTCATCTATGTTGTAGCATATAGCAGTACTTCATTCCTCTTCTGGTCAAATAATATACCATTATATGGATACATCCCATTTTATTTATCCATTCATCAGTTGATGGATATTTGGGTGTTTCCACTTTTTGGCTATTATGAATAATGCCGCTTGAACATTCACGTACAAGTTTATGTGTGAACATATTTTTCTGTTTTCCTCAGGTATATACCTAGGAGTGAAATTGCTGGGTCACGATGGTAACTCTGTCTAACTTTCTGAGGAATTACCGAACGGTTTTCCAGGAAGGCGATTGTACCCTTTTGCGTTCTTACTACCAGTGTGTGAGGTTTCTAATGTCACTACATCCTTGCCAACACTTAATACTGTCTGTTTGATTATAGCCATCCTAGTGGGTGTGCAGTGGTATCTCACTGTGATTTTGATTCACACTCCCCTAATGGCTAATGATGCTGAGCATGTTTTGATATGCTTATTGGCCATTTTTATATCTTTTTTTTTTTTTTTTTTTGAGAAATCTCTATTCACATATCTTGCCCATCTTTCAATTAGGTTGTCTTTTCATTACGGAGTTAGAATTCTTTCTGGATACAAGTCCCTTATCAGAGATGTACTTTGCAAATCTTGTCTCACATTTTGTGGGTTTTCTTTCCCTTTCTTGATAGCATTGTTTGCAGCATTAACGTTTTCAATTTTGATGTTAGTCTGGTTTATCTGTTTTTTGTTGTTGTTGCTTCTGCCTTTGGTGTCATATCTAAGAAATGATTGCCTAAGCCAAGGTTACAAAGATTTTAGAGAATTTTAAAGTATGTTATTTTATTCATTTATTTTCAACTCTACAGCTAGTACTGACAGGGGTTGGTTTTTCTTGTTTTTGTTTTTTTTAAATGCAGACCCCCTCCAGGACAATACATATGAAGCACATTTTTAAAAATAGCTTCATAATATTCTATGGTGGGAGAATAGACTGTTTTCCATAGAGCAACAGAGTGAAAGAGATGCAGAAAGGTTTGGCAATAGCCACTAAGAACAGTATCTCAGTGTGCCCCATCTTCCATGTGGATTTATTTTGGTGGTCCACATAAGAACACACACATACCCAGCGTATGTTGATGTATAAACTAATGGGATTGGTCTGGGAAAGTGGAGCCCATGCTGGTTCTTTGCTGAGGTCCTGTAACTGATATTTAATTTCTTATGTATTGTTGAAAGGGGGATTGGCAGGGCTAAGAAGGATGTACCTGACGTTTTTCAGGCGTTTATGACAAAATAAAGACATTTTAGAAATGAAAGTCAAGCAATTAAAATCAAATATAATTTTTTGTATCGTTTATTCCTACTGGTTTAAAAGGAGTGAAAAACCTAGAGGAGTTTTAACTGATGTCCTGGCCCTGTAAAATCTATTTTAACATAATTACTGGTCAGCTTTTCACTTAAAAGTACCAGAGTGGCAGGGTGTGTTTTAGTATTTTTAGATTCTTTTACGAGCCCTTAGTGGCCTGTCGTATTTGACTCTACCGTGGGACACACTCAGCCTCCTTTTAATAAATCTTCGTATCATTGCTGTTATTTAGACTCTGGTGAGAGGGCCACTTTGATGCCTCAGTGACTGACTGAGAGTTATATTTTAGCTTCATTAAAAAATTTTTTTCTGATGGTTTTAGAATCTGTTGTTGCCTGTTACGAGTTAAGTAAATCATTTGTAGGAAACTAACGACTAGAGGTGCTTTTGAGGGCATTTAAAAAAAATCTTTCTATTAATGGAAACTTTAAGACTTTTCAAAAGTAGAGAGAATAGTGTACTGACCCCCCATGAACCTGTTCCTCATCTTCAGCGTTTAGCATCTTGGAGCCAATTCTGTCTCATCGTTCTGTACAGTCATCCTGCATGGCGGCCACTAGGGCTGTGGCTCTTGAACACGTGGACTGTGGCAGGTCTGAATTTAGATGAGCCTCGAGTGTAAAATACCGCTTCACAGCCCGTTTGGACATTCTGCCCTCCCTCCTCAGGGAATCTTTCCCCGACTCCCATATCTAAACAAACCTTCCCTCACCCCTTTTCCCTGCAAACCCCTTGTTTGTTTGTTTCCTTTATAACCACAACTTTACAGCTGGTGGTTATTTAACTGTTTGACTTGCTTGGTAAGTTTCAGTCTGACTTCCCACAGTAATGTAACTTGCGGGGGGGGGGGGGGCCGGGCATGGACACGCAGGTGATTCGCTGGTGTCTACCCGGTGAGCGAGTGCTCCGTGGTCGGAATGTTCGACCCAGGTAGATCCGACACCTCCTTTTTTGCAAAACATAATTGTAATCTCCTTTGCTATCTTGATGTGAAACTCACAGATTACAGAAACAATCTACACACATAATTAAAAAAAAAATGAACAGAATGCCCTAACTAGAATGTCAAAGAGAAATGTAAGTAACTTGTGAAAAGCAGCTAGCCTCCCCTTCTTTGCTTCCAAGTCTGTCAGTCTATCTGTCTGTCTGTCTATCTCTCTCTCTTTGCTGTAGCATGATTCTTAGGAGTAGAGGTGTCTAAGAAGCATAGACACTGCTTTTGAAGGGACGATTCACCCAAAGAAAGTGATGTGAGATGAAAGGGATTACTAGGGAGACAAGTGTCGATACAGATGTCGAGGCTAGTTAACATTTTGTAAGTACCCACGATGAACAAGGCACTATCTCCAGTTGCTTTAAATCTAAGATGTTAGGGAAAGTGAGAGTCGGCGTGCCGGTGGTTAAATGTTTCGTTGTCAGCATGCATGAAATAGACATGACACCACATTAGAAAGAGGAAGAAGCAGAAGCAAAACAAAGGTTCTGTGTAGAACCAAGAGGGTGGAGTAGAGAAGGTTTGCTTGCACAGCACATTTCTGCAGAAAATAAGTTGGTCTTTAGTTGGTGAGATGACTTCATTTGGCTGTAATATTCCTCTGGGATGGCTCTGTGAATTCAATAAAACAAAGCTAAAGAAAAACCTATTCTGTTTGAGGGAATATATAATTAACCCATAGAAATTAGTGCCATCCAGTATATTACTGAGGAAAAAGGATTAAATACTGGTATGAATAAAAATAGTATCTATTATTGTTCTCCCTGGGATAAAAATTAAAAGGACTGTCAATCATTCTGCGTAAGGGTCTAGTTTATTATTGGCTGGGTTGGGAACAGTGTCTTCTATCTCCCTATTACATAATAGTCCACAATTAGGTGAATAGTGGGATTTTTTTTTTCCCCCTTTTTTCTTAAGGGTCTGGTGTGAGATGCTACAGGACCAGAAAAGGCAGTTATGGTTGTTTTGGGATTGTGTTTGGTATATGTTTGAGTGCTGTTAGAGTGATTTGTATACCTTTCAAAATTTCTTTGTGGGTATTGCGTGCTACTTTTTAGTTTAACATGTCCTCGACTTGAAACTAGACCCCCAGACCAGAACGGGGACACCTAGTTCTAGTTCTAGGTCTGCCTTTGACTTTTGTGGTCATTTAAATTAATTAATTCATAAACATTGATTGCATGTTCCTGCATTAATTTCTGGGAAAACAAAGGACTGGACCCCAGTTCCTGCCCTTAAAAAAATCAGTTTAGTCATGATGATAATGTGTATGGACTATTTTGTGATGTAGGGAAGGAACCCAGACCATTCTTGGTGGGGAACAGTGGGGAAGACTTCCTGGAGGAGGTGATACCTGAACTCAGTGGAAGTTGCCACCCTGGGGGATCAGGCGATTTGTAGGATATTCGGGCCAGAGGCAGTCGCAGAGCAAGTCAAATAGTATCTGGGTATTTTCAGAGGAGTTATTGGTCAGAGGAGTTATTGGTCCAAATACTATCTAGGTATTTTCAGAGGAGTTATTGGTCCACCTCCTGGACCAGGAGGCAGGACATGAGATCCCTGGATCTGTTTCTGCACCTGAAAAAGTGGCTGAGTTAATATTAGGACACATCTAAAGAACTCATTAATTTTCTTGAAAAATTTTACATTGCTCCTATAGGAGAAGAAAAATGTCTTTTTTTCCCCTTTGCCCATCATAGATTCATTGGCTGGGGCCCTGTAAGTTAGGCTGACAAAAGACAGATTAGCAAGAGAAAAACAAATACGAGTTTTCTAACATGTGCATGGTGCACACACCTGTGAGTACCCAGTGATGAGTAATTCAGAGGACTGGTGAGAACTGGGGGTCTATACCCCTAGTTTAGATGGGAAAAGGGAGGGACAGAAGGTACTTTTGGAAAAGCGAATGACCTTTTGGAAGTCACTGGAAGTCATTGGAAATTGGCCCTTAGAAGAATAGATGGGAGACGTAAGAGTTTGTGACAACAAAATCTGTCTGGGTTTGGTGCTGGCTTCTTTTTCCCAAGAAGGGAAGATCAGAGTTGCTGCCAGAGATGGGAGTCTGTGACTGTGAGTTCTTCTGAGAGCTTCTGCTTTTAAGCAGAAGCTACAGAAGATGCAGGATTTCAGGAACTCAGATGCCTTTCAGCTTTAAATAATTATTATGTCAAAGTGGCATATTTTGGGGTATCATGTCTTGATCGCCTTTGCTGTTTCTTGATTGATAACATATTAACCCTCAGCCCACCTTTTTAGGACGTTGAGGGCTGGGTATTTACTGTCTGGCATTTGGCAACATTTTGAACAAGCGCATCCTGAATCAAGGTTGGCATGACTCAGGTTTGAGATGTCAGACTCTTCCTTAGGTTTCCCTGTCTGTATCTGTTGGTCTTTATCTCCGTGTCTGTCTTGTTCTATGGGTCTCCACGTGTCTCTTTTTGCCCCTTCCTAATCTCTTTTGGAATTTATCCCTGCATCCCTCTCTTCTGGACTTAAATGCTTGTTTTCTGTTTTCTCTAGTCCTTCCCCAGTTCCCATCCCCCATAGGTGTAGCTGTCCCACACATTTGGCTGGATTTGTCCCTATGCATATCCTCAGGTATTCTTTTGTATTTTCAAATATTTGCACTAGTGAGAAATATGCATAAAGAGAAACTGAAGTGAGCATGTTTTTAAGGTTAAATCACTGTGGACAAGGAATCTCTTTATCCATTTTTGAAATTCTCTGGAAGCAGATGTGAAGGTGTAAATAGATTCACTGTTTGAGGACAGTGCCTTGGTTCTGACTGCTTTTAGCCCCCTTCCTCCCCTAAGGGCCACTGGGGCAGCCAGGGGAAACTTGGTCTCCCAGTGCTCCTGCTAATATATTATCCATGGTGTAATGGAATTAAGGGTGCTGGATGGCTAGGCTCCTTTTTTCTTTTTTAACAATAACTGCATATTGTTGATTGGTCTTTATCCTTAAAAGAATTAGAATTACAAGGAGTCTTTTTGAGGGAGAACCTTTGCTTTAGGTTGAGATATACCTTATATGGTTTTCGTTGTTAGAATATATGTAAGACGTAGCTGCATATTTTTGTAATAATTTTGATCTACGTTGGAGCTTTGGTTGCGGAAAGAAATTATTTCATATTAACATGTTATTAGTTATTTTGATAATTTATTCTTCCCAGTGGGTGCTAGTCCAAACATTTTTTATGTTCCTTAATGGTAATGGGCCTGCATCCTCCATGAAAGAACAGCTTTTCTTTTGCATTTAGCTAGAAGAAGAGTCTTGGAGGAGAGTCCTGGACCGCTAATTCGTGTGTGTGTGTGTGCGTGCGTATATGTGTAGATTTTAACTAAATCTGGAAACTAAGGCAAATAAGAGTGAGAAGTGTCTTTTCTCAGTAACCTTTTTTCAAGTCTCAGATGACATTTCCTCAAGAAGTCCTGCCCTGGCTTGTTAGATCTGGTTGCACCCCTTTGCCCCCCGGCACCGCGTGTGTAATTGCTTACATCACGCCCATGATTCCTCACACAGCGTGGAAGCTCCACGCAGCGCGACCTTGCAGTCTTGTTTACCGCTGTATCCCCAGCAGTGCCAGGACTCAGGCTGCCCCCTTCCAGCTGCGTGCCCTAGTCACATGGTCCTGAGGATGAAATGAGATGGTTTAGGTCAACACCCGGGAACAATGGCTGACCATAGTATGTAATCAATGAATATCAACTCTTGTTAAAAATTAATCAGCGCGTTGTCTCCGTCCAGAAGAGACCAGCAGTTAAGGTTCACTCGGTTTTTCTTCCCCCTTCGTTCTTTGCATTTTTATTCATATTTCTACAGTTGTTTATTACCAAGGACATTAAATAGTGAGTATTGAATTAGCTATTTTGATAATATTTTAGACCAATATATTCTTATTTCATATATATGTGTGTATATTTATAAATATATATGATTATATATACATGCATATGTGTATATATGTGTATTATATATATACATGTATTATATATACACACATAGGTATATATAAAATGTTTTTCCCAACTCTTCACTAAGAGATTACTGTAAGCACCAGTATTCACCACAGTGCCTGGTGAGTATTCAGTAAAGGGAAGGGCATTCACATAACAGTCATTAGTCACTGGATGCCAGTGTGATGTTTTCCTTCCCGCTCTCTCTCACTTGGAGTCCATTCATTTCAGGACCGTTGTGCTCATTGCAGCTACAACCATACTTGCAATCAAATCATAGTTTCCAGTGTCACACTTATATTAGAAGTGAAACTAATCAACTGTCTTGCTTTTTTTTTTTTTTTAATTAAAGGTTAGAATTACATTACTATCCCTGGCAAGAATTTTTAGTGGAAAAAGATAACCAGGCATTTTTATGATTAATGATAAATACCAGTTCATTATGTCAAGTAGTCATATTATAATGTATTTTTTAAGATTTCAGTGGTGTGAAGTAAACTGTTTTTAGGTACCATGGAGAAGTATAAAAGTGAGTTCTTACTGATTTAGCTTTGAAAGTTATATAAGCAATATAATCTTATGGTAAAAGCAGAAAATATGGATGAGCAAGAAATATAAAAATTACAGTCATTATTAATTGCACTGCTTAGCCCCTGGAATAGATCCTGGAACACAATACATATGCAATAAGCGGTTGTTGAATGAGAGGATGAATAAATGAACCCCTGGACTTTATAGAAGGGAGCCTGCAGAGGAAATAAGGGCACAGCTGTTTATATCTGGGAGAAATTAATCGATCAGGTAGAACTTGCAGAATGGGTGTGCAGTCTTTTTAATTGTCAGAATGAGTTACATTATGTGTGTTGTTATGGTTACTCTGTTAAGACTGCAATTGATGAAAGCACTAAGAGACAGTATAGGTCATTGTAATGTTGCATAATCATTTATACCTGGATACATGCTGAGACCCCCTCCAACACTGTGATGAAGCCTCAGCTAGCACAACCTCCCTTTCTGTAACCATGGTCAGTATGTCAGCAAACAGATCACATTCATTTACACTGCGCTTCTGCAAATAAACAACTGTGCAGATCAGAAATCAGAAAACCAGTCCTATTTTTTGCTAGCAATGATCATTTGGTAAAAATTTAAAAAGTGAACGTGCCGAATCTTCCAATCCTGCACTGCCCTGGTACCTACGCCTGGAACTTCGTGAGTTGAAAACCATCGGTATCATTGCTGTTCTCTGAGCTGTGACCTCCTTTCCAGCCAGAGCTTTGCCTCGTTCCACCACAAGCCTTGCTCTTCTAACTCAGTGGAGATGAATTATGGGCCAGGGTTGTCCTCTCTCCTTCTTTCATAACTTAGTTTCCACTTCAGAGTTTTGGGGTTTTTTTTTAATCATTTATATAAACATACCTTCCCTCCCCTCTTTTCTTGATCTTCAACCTCTCCTCTTTCTCTTTGTGTACCAAAAAAGTCTCCCCTAATTATAGTTGAAAAACGTATGGTTAGCACTTGTGACGCCTATTAGAGAATTTCAGAACCATACATTCTGAATTAAAGTGAGGCTTAAGTAGTGTCCTCTGTCTCCCGAGCTCTTGAAAGCTCCGTAGAAGTGTTTAAATTGTCTTTCTCTCCAGTTAAACATGTTTTTCCTAAATAAATTTAAACTGATAATTTTCTATATAATAGTAGTGTATTATTAACTAGCAAGAAAAGAATGGGTATTGAAACCAGAGTTTCGCTAAAAATGAAACATGTAAAACAGAAGTTAACAGAAGCCAGACTTCAGAATTACAAATGGTTTTTTCTCTATACTTTGTTAACTCCCTAAATTCCCACCATAATTTTGTATTACCTTCTTAAAATTTTTATTTTATTGAAGTATAGTTTATTTACAATGTTGTATTAATTTCTGCTGTATTACTTTTAAATATATATATGCATTACAAATTCATAAATACTTATAATTTTCAAAAAAAACACAACAGAAGCCAGACTTGATACATCCCCAAAGTTTGCTACTAAATTTTTGCTATTAAATTGTCTCGTTTGTTTGTTTTACAAAAACAGCCCAAATTATGTCTTGCTTCAAGCACCAGGCTTCAAGATGAGTAAAAATTTCTAATATAATTTCCATTAGTGTTTCGATGTTGTTTAATGTCTAATGTTGATGATAGAATGGATATTGCAAAGGAAATTATTTTCTGGTATTTTCTGCACTGAAACCAATGTAATAGTATTCATTTACATATGGGTCATAGAATTTTGTGGACTTGTTTAGAAAACCAACTTCTATTTATAACATTAAATTTTAGGGAAAATGCATTTTGAATTGGGAGCTACTTAACTTGTAAGCCAACAAAGGGCTTTTACTTTGTACCATGTTGAAACGCGACCCAGAAGCATCTAGTTCATCTAGCAGAAGGAAAGCTTTTTTTGGTAATTAGCCAGGAAAGGCCGTACTTTTCATTGACAACCCATTGTCTTTTAATTCGCTGATGAAAAACACCTACGGAGAAACTTCTAGAGAATTTTGAAAATTTTAATGCAGAGATTTTAAAAGAACAATTTAAAAATATTACTTATGTAAGTCCACTGAAAACTTCAGGATTTTCCATGGCTAAGAGTCATATCAATCGTGAAGGCATGACCTACTTCTAAAATATTTCAGAGGGGTTTTAAAACTGGTGTTCAAAGTTTTTTTCCAAGGTTCTTTCTACAAGTGGGGAAAAGTGTCTGAAAGACACATATATTTTCTAATTAAGAAATACAAGTAAAGGATTCACTTTAGAAGAGAGTTTTAATCTTATAACCCTCCCATATTAATGTTTTGATGTGAAAATGTGTGTCCAGGGAAACATGTAACATGAGAATTCATTCCTTTGTTAGGTGTTAATTGTTTTTATGACCATTAGTTTTATAAATGATCCTTTGTTTGTTGAAGAATGATTAAAAACCACATAGATGTGACTTTCCCACTTAAAACTTTTGGATGAAAGCCAACACATTCAAAGCCAAGGAGTTTATAATGAGATTTTAAGGTATTTGCTACCATAATTGTGATTTGATATTCTATGAAATAATCACGCAGTATTTCAAGAGTAGCATGCTGTATTTGAATACACACATCAAAATTTGCTGGTTACTTTCTTTTTCCTAGATGGGAAATTTAATTTAAGACTATTTAATGGAATGTAATTGAACTGTATAGTTATTTTAATTTCCTTGCTACTTGATTGAGATCTTGTTCTTTCAAGCATCATATGAAACCATTAGTACCCACATTCATACATGGTAAAATAAGGTGTTTTACATGATGTGGAAAATATTATTCTGAATCTGATGAAGAATTTTTGTGCCAGTTACACATTATTTTTATTATTATTATTATTTTATTTTACAAAGTTACAGTCTGTGTGTTAGAAGCATGAGTATTTTTTTCTTCTCATTTTATTTGGTATAATTATTAATATTGTCAAAGTCTTTTCCTTTTTTAAAAGTAAGTTTTCCTAAAGTAAGTAGTGAATTGGATTCACCTGCCCTTTTTACATATGGCCCATAGAATGGCATCAGCCAATGATGAACTTTCCTGTAGAGATTCGATTGCTGGCTATTCTGATGCTGTACTGGCATATCACTCATCAGCATAGAACTATTAAAACCTCTTTGCAAAGGTAGTGGGAAAATATGTATTTGGGGAGCAAAGGAGTAGCGTTTATCAAATGCAAGTGACTGCTTGAGCAGCTCTGTTTCAGATGGGGCTTCAACTCCGTGTCTGACGGGACCTGTGGAAAAGTAAGTGCCCGGAAACAGTGCATTGAGCGCTTAGGTCCTTGAGCAGACCTGCAGCTGGGGGTTGTGGCCACTGAAGCAAAGCGTCTGATGATAAGCCAGCTGCAAGATGTTTTTGGGTTTGGAGTTGCCTTCTGCGTAGAATTTTAGAGCTGCTCCTTGGTTCTCCTTAAGTATTTGAGTATATCTTTTTGGATTGATAGAATTTCAAAACAGACTTCTAAATTAAGGCCTTCCTGCTGCATAAAAAGCTGTTCTTTGATAAACTGGGGAGAGAGGACTTGAAAGGTCCTGGTTTCCTTTGTGACTTTTGTATATACTTAGTGTTTTCCCCCCTGGAGTTTAGATGGCCAGCATAAAAAACTGTGGTTGATAATCAGTAAGTTCATCAATATATTTTAAAGTCATTATAACGCTCAACATTTTTCAGATGTTGATTTTGAAATTCATGGTGGAAAATTTTATTTTCTGTGTTCCTTAAGTAGTATCAATAATTAGAGTGTTAAAGATGTTAAAAAGAAAATAATTAGAGTATTAGTGGCAAACAAAGACAGTATTAAAAGCACAAACCGTATCATTAGAATTTGGGGAGAATAATTAAAATGTGATCAGTGGGTATATAATTTTTTCCTCAGGATATAAGTGATAAGTCAATCTCTACATGGTCAAGTTTATTAGAAACCTATCTCAAACATTGTAAGAGAATGCTATATGTTTATAGTCTTTCTGGAGAATGATCTGGAGATAACTATCAACATTAAAAGTATATATAGACCATAGCCACAGTCCCACTCCTGATTGTCTATTCCTAGAAATAAAAGCACTGGGTAGGAAGGTTTTATATATACAAGTACATTTATGGCATCATTGTATATAGTGTCAAAATTTTGGAAACAAAGTGAATAACCTTCAGGAGTGGAATGGCCAAATAAACTGTAATACACTCATACTCTGGGATATTAGGCAGCTATTAAAAGTGAGTTAGACCAATTGGGTAAGAGTTAGACCAGTTGGGTGAACTCTGTGATGTAGTTAAGGGAAAGAAATTTCAGAGAAGTGTATGTAATAAGATTCCGTATTTTAAAGACACAGAATATTTCTCTGCATTGCGTTCTTTTTTTTAATGTGTGGCTTTTTTTTTTTTCCTCTCTGCAGTGCTTTTACTGTCATATCTTGGGAGGGGCAGGAAGGTTAGGGGAAAAAAGTGAAGTGATAAGACAGCTATAGAGCCAGTTGTTTATGTAGAAGTATCTATGTGTGTATATGTATGTATATGTGTCTCTATATGAATGTGTTGAGTATATGCATAAAGATATGTATATAAAAATGTTTAAAATATTAATGTGGTTACCTTAGGTATTAGTATTATAGTAATGTTTTTCTGTTTTTTCCTAAGTTTTCTCTATTTGAATTTTTTTTTTTTCCAAGAACCCCATGTCTATATAATGTGAACAAAAATAAAACTTCTTACAGCAGGGAACAAGTGAACAATGATGTCTAATGTTCAATTGTGTGTTCCTATCATTATGATATAAACCCCAAACCTTTAATGAAATGTGCTGCCTATGCAGAAATACATTTCTTTACAAATGAAAATAATCTTTGGCTCTGGGATAGTAATTTGTATACATCATAAAGCTGTTTTCTTTTGTGTTAAATCTGTGTAATAAATACCATTTATTAGTATTAAAACTTAAAAGGTAAAAGTTTCAAAATTGTAGAATTTTTGTTTAAAAACACATGGACACCAGACTGAAGACATAAAGGGAAAAACATAGATATAACCACATAAAAATGAAAATGTCTTATCATCAATGCTTACTATAGTCAAATCAAAAGAAAACAATGGAGAAAACTTGGCAACCATAAAAGCATACTGTTTTGTGTGTGTGATCAAGAAAAAACAATTCAGTAGAAAATAACAAGATAAACATGAACAAAAAAAACCAGAGATAAAGAAATATAAACAACCAGTAAACACAAAAATGTTCAATTACAGTAGTAAGCAAGATAAATTAAAACAACAGTTATATATTGCTGATAAGAATATAATAAGGTCTTTCCGGGCAAGAGTTTGGTATATATGTATATAAAATTATATATATATATAATTTTATATATATATATTTTTTAGTGCCTCAAATTATGCATATCTCTGACCCAGTAATTCCACTCCTTGGAATTTATCATGATTTAGCTAATTAGAAACATCTTCCAAAAAAAGTATGTACAGTGATCTTTATTATGCAGCTCTGTTATAAGGGCCAAATATGAAAGTTATAAATGCACAACAGTAAGGATGGTTAAATTATGGTATGGCTATACATAGTTGAGTCTTATTAATACTAATCATGATGTAACTGTATTTATATGGAAAATCAGTACAAAAATTTGCAAAATAATATATATAGTATGATTTCCATTTTTGTAAAAAAAAAATATTTATAGAGTATTGCATGGAAAAAAGTCCAGAGGAATATATGTCAAAACACAGTGATATCCCTGGATGATAGAGTGAGTGATTTTTATCTTCTTCTCTTTGTATTTTTTTTAAGCATTCTGAGATAACCTCAAACTTTTAATGAAATGTGGTGCCTACATACAAGTGCATTTCTCGACTTATAAATGTAGCGTGTAATATTTTCACTTTCTACAGTGAACATGTATTTTACTTAATTAGAATAAAGTGATTTTGTTCATTTGATAGATTAAGAAAAAGCCAAGTGGAAAACCACATGGAAAATACACACAAAGTTCAAAGTTAGAGGGGAAGAGGAGGGTCAAAGTAGTGAACATTTATTAAGCCCCAACTGTGTGCGAGTTCTTTGCATACGTTATTTCAGTTAACTATTCCTTTATTTACTAATTTAGCAAATATATATTAAACACCTACTACTGTGTTACAGTCACAACAAACAGACCTCTTTACAGAAAAAGAAATAGACCCAGAAATATGTCTTTGGAGATCATATGGCACGTTAACTGGAAAGCCAAGGGCTGACATCCAGTTAGAATCGCCAGGATCCTCTCAATTTACCGCTGACACGAAGCCCGAATGGTTAATCTGCCAGTGGTCACCAGACTGTTGGTAGGATTAGCAGAATATGCATCCTAATTCCAGGGTGATCCCAGAATATTGGAGTTTACCAGCTGCCTCCCCTTTCTTCTCATCCTGGGCTACATATTCTGGATGTTGGAGAACCGCATGTGGGCTACACTGCTTGTCCCAGACCTTCCTTCATGTGTGCATTCCACCCTGTGTCCAGGCGTGGTCACTTGGTCAGAATTGCATCACCATGTTTAGATGTCCCCGCCATTGGCTTTTAGCCATTTCCCCACCTCCCTGAGTCCAGATACACTGTTAGTGTAATTTCTCTGTTTCCTGGCGGAGGTGCTGTTCGTTTCTAAGCCATTCAGGTGGTCATCAGATCAGGCCAAAGGTTCCTTATATGTTGCTTGACTTCACATCTTGTCAAATAAGCTTTTAATCTGGCTCAGGAGTGTATTTTCCCCCAGATGAACAATGATGTGCCTTGCATATTAAAGGGCAAAAGCTGAACACTGAAGGCAAGAATCCTTAATTATGTGTAAAATGTTTTCAACTGCATCTGCTGGCATGCTCGCAAGTATCAAGTTGAGGTTGCCTCTTGGAAACCTCACAGCGTTACATTTCAGAAATCCTCTTCAGCATTCAGCAGAATCCCACTGAAATGTTGGACCCAAACCAGAGAGAAAGCTTCTGATCTCACAAAAGCCTCTTGGATCTTTGAGTTATATTTAGGAAAGTGGAAAAGGAAAGGATTTGGAATGTGGGAAGAGAGGAGATAGAACTGATGGAACAATGAAATCTGATAGAAAAATGAGATTAAACGATTTTAATCTATCTATAAAAATGAAAATGTGGTGGAATAGGAAAGTGGAGAATGTAAGTAGATAAGAAATGGTGCAGATCCAGTATTGACTAGATACCTGATATTGACCTGATACTGATTTGGTGTGGAGACTAGATAGCTTTTCATTTCTGCTTCCTCCAGAGTAATCGTGGTTACTTACTTGGGTTTTCCTCTTGTCATGGCTTGTGCCCAGCTTTTCAGAGTCAGATGTTTCCGAGTCAGATGCTGTCGTCTCTGCTGGTTAAGGAATTTTTATTCTAACAAACTGTGAGCTCCATTTTGGCCTCTGACTGAATTTCATAGGATTCTTTCCACATCCCATCCCCTTTCCTCATTTTCCCCAGTGTTCATCTATGCTTTTCCTCCTGTGACTTGTTCTCTCATTTTCAGCCTCTTCTCTCTGGTCTTCAACCCTAGATTCTGCATCAAGTATCTGTAACTCCCTGCTCAGAAATACCAAAAAGAATATACTCATTTATTGACAGATTCATTCAAACAGCATTTGTTTGGTACCTACTGCCTATACCAGGTGTTAGGGGAAGGGGAAGAACATCAGTAAAAAGCAAGTTCCTTGCCCTCAAGGAGTTTATGGTTTAATTTAAAAGAACATATCGATTTAGACCATTGATTCGACAATTAGAAAGAGGTGATCTCATCACCCTGTGGGTGGGATTTTCCATTTCTGGCAGGGAGTCCCTTTGCTGTCCAGGCACATTGCTTTTCTGTTTCCTCATTAATATTGTCAGCCCTGCTCTTCCATTATTAGGAAACATCGCTCTCAAAGTCTGCTCCTTCTTGCCTTCTGATTCAAACTTGGATTAAAATGGCCTCCTCTGAAGGCTTATTGATTGGTTCCACCTTGGGGACGGGGTCTGGAGGGAGGAAGGTGTCCTTGAGGATGGGGGTTCCATGGCCCGCTTCAGAACAAGTGACATTGCTTGTCTTTGTTCTCATGTATTAAAAGCATTCATACAGATAGTATACCCTCATATACACAAGTCCGAATTAAAAACAAGATGAATTTGGAGGATAAGCATGTATCTTTCCTGGGAAAACTCCATCTGATTCATTTTAGGTGCTTGCAGATAACAAATGATTTTGTCATGCTGTGGTTTGCAACTGTGGGTGTAAACAAAGGGTCTCAGTTAAAACACTCAAGTCTTTAACAGCGTAGATTAACTGAGGTGGTGTCCAGGTTCCATGGCACATTTTTTACTTTAAAAAAATCCTGCAAATTTTCTTGAGTGATAGAGGCTGTCAAGTATATTTAAGTATTTATTGTTGTCAGGAGATGGAGGATGTACAGATTATTAAAGAAAAATGTAAGGAAATGCTCCATCTGAAATTAAGGTTAAGATTCTTGGAAATTATTAGCAATATGAGTTCAATGTATAAATCTCCTTGTCTTTCAGGAATAGGTCTTTTGTGCAAAATGAGACAGGCCTGTACTCGGGTGTGTGTTGAATGGGATCTGTGAGTCATAAAGCAGATAGATCACCTAGGTTCTTTTCTCTCATCTGCCTTCCTGCCTGCCTTTAAAAAAAAGAAGGAAGGGAGGGAGGGAGGGAAGAAGGAAGGAAGGAAGGAAGGAAAGAGAGAGAGAGAGAGAAAGAAAAGAAAAGAAAGAAAATTCAATATTCATGTGAACATTTATTGAACCCTGATTGTGTGCCCAGCATTGTAGCAAGGAGGAGGTGCTGAGGATGGAGGGATAAGTGAGATGGTGTTCGTGCCGTCAAGGAGCCCACATCTTGCAGGGCAGACAGTCATGGAAACAACCATCAAAGCTTGCTGCGGGGTGTGATAAGGGCACACTGTCCGCACTTTGCAGCTGGGAGGGACTGAGTTCTTCTGTGGGTGGGAGGTATGTGGGCTGGGAGGGAAAGCTGCTTAAGACTAGGACTGTTCAGCTACGTGAGATCACCAACCCTACCACAGCCCTGTCACCCTGAAAACAGCCTCTAGAAAGATCCCCAATAGATCCCCAATAGATCTGTCCTTTATGACCTCTGTCCAGTTTGTCCTTAGGGTGAGTCATTTTGTGGCTAAAAGGTGTAGAGTGACATGTATTGTGCGTATATTAGGTGATATATGCTTAAGAAAAGAAAAAGAAAGTCGTTGACACCTGGTTAAAGCTAGATTTCTCAAACTGAATTCAACTGTTAGAATGAGAAGGAGCCAGGACCCACCCCGTCCAACCTCCTCGTGAGCTGAGGCCCAAGGGCTGGTGCTGTGTCTGGCCCGAGGGGAGCCAGGGACAGCTCCAGATCTCTGAGATTCTGGTTGGTGCACATTCCTCAGCCCTGAGCTGCCCCAGGCAGCATCCAGGAGCCTGGAGATCTGCTCTGCGGCCTTCTGGAGCCCTTATCAAAAGGACCTGAAAAGCTATGGGTTTTGTGTGGGATTAAATATGACTTTGTGATCTTGGGTGAGTTATTTAACTTTTCTGAACTGAGTTTCCTCTTCTTTCAAGTGGAGATAAAAATTCATATCTAATGGAATTGTTCTGCAGACATTAGGGAATAATATATGTAAAATGCCTAGGATATTACCAGGGTTAGGATAGCGGCTTAGAGTTAATTAAAAAGAAGGACATTCTCATCTGCATCCCTTTGGGATCTTTCGCTACATAGCAACTATATAATCCCTGTGGGTTGATGAGATAGAGATCTGGTAAAAATCTAGTGAAAGAAGCTTCTCATTTTTTTTTGAGGTTTTTCCTTTTTTTTTTTTTTTTAACAGATAGGTATGGAATTTCTTCTAATTGCGATTCTTGAATTTGAGTAATTTTCACTGCCTCACTGTATTTCGACCCTTTTGTGGTTTAAACCGATTATCCTTCTTGTTTTTCTTCTCACTGTATTTGCATCATCAGTTCAACATAAGTTTTTTTTAAAGTTCTCAGATTCCTATATGTATGCAAAACATGAACATACCATGGCTGATTTCTCCCCCAGAGCATGGACTTCAAGTGTTAAAGATAGTATTACTTGCAAAGTGTTGCAATTCTTTCCAACAATGAAAAAAATCTCTTTCATTGTACTTTATGTCACATTCAACACTTGGAGTCATTTTTCATAACTGTTGCATTTTCTAATTGGCAATATTTTTCTAAAATGATTTATATTGTGGCATGACATTTTGTTGCCACATGTTCAACTTAGAGCAAAGCCTTGAAAGTCTAATTCTGAAAAGATCAACAAAAGTTTATCGAAAACAATTTCCCTCTGGGTTGAGTCAAGTATTTTTGTATTTTACTCATAGCTGATTGCTTAGAAAAAAATTACACGTTTCTTTTTCTGTCTGTACCTTTGGTGTCACATAGTTCTGTAGCAGTGACCTCAGTATGGTTTGTAACCCCCAAACTAGGTTGGTCCCTTTTGTAAGTCCAGTTGAAAATGATTTCACAATAGTGCCAGCTTATATCCATCAAAGAAAAAAAAAAAGGGTACTGGTTCTAAAATTTAAAAGTCATAGTAATAATGATATTCCCATCTACTATCTCCTGTCTCATGCCTGGGCTTTAAGCTTTGCAGGTAGACAGGCCAGCTATACTATATGCCTTTCAAAGAGTCACACGTGGTAGAGAACACATTTCCAAAATTCAAGCTGTGTCATCAAGTCTTGTCTTCCTTGGTGGGTATATTCTTTTAGAACACATTTATATTAAGAACAAAGAGCAAGATGATTAAGTTCAGGACTTACCTGGCGGCGCAGTGGTTGAAAATCCGCCTGCCAGTGTCGGGGACACAGGTTCAATCCCTGGTCCGGGAAGATCCCACATGCCGCGGAGCAACTAAGCCCGTGCGCCGCAACTACTGAGCCTGCGCTCTAGCGCCCGCGAGCCACAACTACTGAAGCCCGCGAGAGACAACTGTTGAAGCCCATGCGCCTAGAGCCCGTGCTCTGCAACAAGAGAAGCCACCACAATGAGAGACCCATGCACTGCAACGAAGAGTAGCCCCTGCTCGCCGCAACTAGAGAAAGCCCGTGCGCAGCAACAAAGACCCAATGCAGCCAAAACTAAATAAATAAGTAAATAATGACTAAGTTCTAGCCATCTGCTGTACAACATTGTGCCTATAAGTTAACAATACTGTATCGTACACTTAAAAATTTAAGAGGGTAGATCTCATGTTAAGTGTTCCTTCCACAATATAAAAAAAGGAAGGACGGAACGTTTAGTGCTATAGACTCTAAATTAGTTCCAGTTTTTAGTCTTTTTTGGTTTTGTTTTTGTAAAAATAGTCTTTCTTTCAGTGACATGGGTCTTTGCTTTGGAGTGTGGAGATTAAAGACATCCTTTTGGAATCCTTCAGATGAAGAGAGAAATCTGAAATTGCTCTTGGAGGAATTGTTATAGCCCCACAGAAGTAAAAAATAAAATTTAAGAAGTTCCTTGAAAAGGCAAGTGTTAGTCCCTTGAAATTTGGAGGTGTTGACAGAAGATTGGTGCTTTGTTCCTAAAAAATCACTCATCGCCCTAAGTGATCTGGGGTTATTCTCACCTGTTCTTCCTGGACGCCCAGAGGGATAGGCAGAGGGCAAGAAGCACGGCATTACCAACAGCACCGTCTCCACCAGCAGGCTGTGATGGGGTTGATACTTACGAGAGTGTCTTATTCCATTTGGAAGCATGAGTTCTGAAAAGTAACAAACAGATGTTCGGTGTGTCCTTCGCAGCATTAGGTGCTGGGACAGAAACAAAGCAAAATAAAACATATTCGTAGACCCAAGGTGTACATTAAACATAGAACACCGTTCTCCATATTGTTGGGAACCAGAGGATACTTACTTAGGCTCAGGGAGTTTAAAATCCAATTGGCAAATAATTTAGGACTCTAAGATCAGTTTTAATACCTCAAGCTGGCTTGATCAAGAAGGGCACTTCCTGACCCACATGTACAGAATCCAGGTGTCGTTCAGCCTAGAGGCTCCCAGAGTTCACCTCTCCCCGCGTCTTCCTTTTTATCTCAACGCCACTTGCTTGGTGTTTGATTTATCTTCACCCTGGTGGTGGCAAGATGGCTTGGACTGCCCCAGCTCTATATTTTTCATCATTGAGTCCAGCAGGAAAGTGTCTCTTGCCCTAATAAAAGTTTGAATAAAAGTCTTGGGCCTGTCACTGGTTCAGACTGGGTCCTCTATCCCTGATGGCGTTCACGTGTTCCACTTCTGGGGCTGGGCTGGAAAACAGAGAGGGGCTGGCTGCCCCAGGTAAGGACACAGGATGTCGTCACCAGGAGCTGAATAGATGCTGAGTGGCAAGAACAGAAGGTGTCCATCACAGGGAGACAGGACAAATCCAAGAGGAAAAAAAAATAACATGACATTAAACAGTTGGGGGCGATTATATAATTATTTCATCAAATGTGCTATAGGAGTTGAGAGTAGGGCTCTCAACTGAGGGCTGGAGTGATGATGGCATTAAAGCTTCTTAGAGCAGACGCACGTGAACTTGGTCCTTAAAGGTGGGTAGAATTCTTGGTTTGACTCTCCCAAGATGCTGACGAGGCTGATGGCAGGGAGGCTCATGCTGTCAGAATTAATGGTGTCCCTTCCAATCCTTTGTGAGTCTCCAGTGGAACAACGCAGCACTACGTAATAGACCCAGCCATTAGCCTGATAAAGGAACTGAGAAACTAAACCCTCCACCTGAGCAAATCATGGGTGTGACAAAATATGGGGGTCAACAGTATTTTTTTAAAAAATGACGAATTACGGTTCAGATGCATGTTAGAATATTTTCTAGCCATTTAGTCATGTTTACCTTCCAATAAATAGTTCCTGAGTACCTATGCACCAAAATATTTTGAAGACTTTTTAAAGGAGAAAAGTAGGCTGCAGGATGGTTTCAGTAAACCCCTACAGTTAGGGGCTCAGCCATCTGCAAACGACTTTGAACCCAAAACGCCTAGAAGGAAATCCATCAAAATGATATGTGGTTGCCTCTGTTCTTGAGACTCACCTGTATTTTCAAAACAAATAAAACAGACCACACAGCTGTGAAGCAGCTAAATCAGGAGGTGGGGGTGTCTGAAACATGGAGCATCAGGCTTCTGCAGAGGCAGAGCAGGAATCTCTGCAGCCGTGAAGGTCAGGGCAGAGGTCACAGACAGGCCTTCCACTCCTGCAAAGAGCTCCAGCCTGGAAGATGCCGTCCAGGTGTGCAGAGGCAGGCGCAGTGATAGCGAAACTTTCCACAGTGCCTATCCCATTGCTTTAAGAACTCCTCCTTCCCTAGAAATCTAGGGAGCTCTGCCTCCTTGGCGCTGGGTCCAATCATTCTTCCACCTGGTGGTACCCCAAGACCTCCGTCAACGTATCTTGCATGCGCCCCATCTCCTCCCTCTTAAGAGGCACTGTTTCCTTCATCCTTTGATTTCTTTCCCCTGCTTTTTCCTCGGCGAAGCTCCAGACCTGCTTTTGCCAGGGCCTTCCTCTTTGGCTTTAACTTGAAGAGTCGCAGGCATAACCTTTCCTAGTTTTCAAAACAGTCTCACACATCTCGTTGGATGCCTTGTGATACAGCCAGACAATGCTCTAACCCCTATTTCAAAGTGTAAGGAGAGGGCTAAGGGGTTTTCACTCGCCTGGAATTACATAACCAGGTCCTGTGGCTCCAGATCAGTTTATTTTCTATGGCACTGGGTTGATTCAAACTTTAGGGAGTGCTTTAGTCTCACCAGCAGAAGGACCAGATCCTTTGCTGGGAATTACATGGTGACTCCCCCCCACCCCTTGCATCTCTTTATAAGTTACCACCATTTGAAGGTGTTACTTCTCAGAGACAACTAAATTAGTTCTCTTCAGTCTAGCTAACCACCATCCCTCCCAACACCTTTTAAATTCTGAAATCTTAGCCCGTGTTGAGAACACCTTTCACAGATGTAGTTGTTAATAGAATTCTCTAGTTTGTAATATACTTTGTGATTGGACTCATTTGTCCACTAAGGATCTGTGTTTCTCTGTTTTTTTCCCTCCTCCTTACACTGTAAGTTCTTGGAAAGCAAGAGCTGTGTTTTCCATTTCCTTAACAGCTGATGTTTCTCCTAGGGGAAAGTTCAAGAAGTGCTGAGTAACTGACCAGCCGACCTTGGGGAAATCAAATCATTTTCATCCTTCAGGAACGTTTTCATGGCATTTCTGGAAATAATTACGAGATTAAATTTTCCTGAAAAATTTCCTGAAACATCTGTTTTCCAAAATTAAATTGGAAATAGGAATGGCCTTGGGCATCTCTGCCCAGCAGAAAGTCATTTACCATTCCAGAACCCCTAGCCAGGGGATTTCCTTTATTCCGAGTTATTAAAATCTATGCCCCTTGGCAAGCAGGGACACGGATGCACTTGCCCAAAAATCCAACTTTACCAAACGTACAGTCTCTTCAGAGGCTACAGCTGTTTGGTCTTGGCATTAATACTGACCTACAGGTCCTTCTGACCTACAGTTATTCAGATTGCAGACCTTCACCAAAGTCTCCGCCAACTTTGGGAGTGTCAGATTGACATCTGTCAGAGCTGTGGTGGGAATCTCAGAGCACCGCCTCCCAGCAGGATTCTTTAAGCCAACAGAAGAGGCGTCTGTGCAGGTTTAACCCCAGTCGTTTTCTCACCACCACGTTAGAAGCTGCTGATGGGCGGAAAGCACCTTCCCCTCTTCTCTCTGTCTCAGGGCAGCGTGCGCAGGTGTCTCGGCTGAATGAAGTCTCTGAGAAAAGGTGAAGATTGCGGGGTGGAACCTGCAGCCTGCTGGCGCTGGCAATTCACCTCCCCAGCGACCCTGGGCTGTGCAGAGAAGACAGAAAGATTGAGAAGTTGGAGAGTTAGGTTTCTGCATCAGCCTGGCTCAGGGTCTCGGGGGACCCCTTACCGTGACTGGGTGGGGAGGACGTGGAGGAAAGGGCTTTGCTTTGCAGAACAGTCTGCCTGTTCCCCTCCTTCTCTCCCACGCACCACCCCACACCCCCGTGTCTGAGGCAAGAGGGGAGGACACTCCTCCTTTTCCATACATACTTCCTTATCTGTTCTTTAAAAGGTTTTCCTTCTCAGAGTTGTCTTTGGCGAGGCCCTGAACTTCACTTACATCCAGTTTGATTCATACCCCCAGGGGTGGCCTTTCTCATAACCATTTTAAAGCAGCTTTGAAGTAGAGCACAGAGCAGCATTTTCCATTGAGAATTATTTGTTTTCTGTTCATTGAACCAGCTATCATTTTCCATTTCCCTGTGTCGCACATAATAAATATAACCTGAGTTCTAATACTGAACTTAGCACACAGTAATAGACTTAAAAAAAAATTTTTTTTATTGAAGTATAGTTGATTTACAGTGTTGTGTTTATTTCTGCTGTACAGCAAAGTGATTCAGTTATACATATACATATACATACTTTTTCATATTCTTTTCCTTTCTGATTTATCACAGGACACTGAGTATAGTTTCCTGTGTTATACAGTAGGACCTTGTTGTTTATCCATTCCATATATACTAGTTTGCATCTGCGAACCCCAGACTCCCACTCCTTCCCTCCCCCACCCCCTCCCCCTTGGCAACTGCAAGTCTGTTCTCTATGTTTGTGAGTCTGTTTCTGTTTCATAGATAGGTTCATTTGTGTCATATTTTAGATTCCACATGTAAGTGATATCATATGGTATTTGTCTTTCTCTTTCTGACTTACTTCACTTAGTATGATAATCTCTAGGTCCATCCATGTTGCTGCAAATGGCGTTATTTCATTCTTTTTTTTATGGCTGAACAGTATTCCATTGTATATATGTACCACATATTCTTCATCCAAGTGACAGACTTTTTTGATTCTGAGTTTTAAGACACATTTGACTATCTTAAAAGCAATCGTTCACCTTCGACCCATAAAATAACAGGCTTGATGACTTTTTATCACAGATATTTAAACTTTCTGATTTTAATTATTTCTTAATGAAAGATAACCACAGTGTTACATCACTCTGAAGACATTGCTTTGCCAAAGAAATCATCCCACAAAATATCACAGTTCAGCAGTCTATAGGACAGTTGCTAAAGTGGATAGTTAAAAATTGCCATGTGTGTAGGTTATAAATTTGTTCATGAATATCAAGTGGTCATTCAACCCACGTCAAGCACTGTCTGAGTCAGAGTTCAGTTACAGAAATCAGAAGCTACTGCAGCTGATATAACTAGATAATAAAGGGGCTTCCCTGGTGGCGCAGTGGTTGAGAATCCACCTGCCAATGCAGGGGACACGGGTTCGAGCCCTGGTCCAGGAAGATCCCACATGCTGCGGAGCAACTAAGCCCATGCGCCACAACTACTGAGCCTGAGCTCTAGAGCCCACGAGTCACAACTGCTAAGCCCATGAGCCACAACTACTGAAGCCCGTGTGCCTAGAGCCCGTGCTCCGCAACAAGAGAAGCCACCACAATGAGAGGCCCGCGCACCGCAGCGAAGAGTAACCCCCACTCGCCACAACTAGAGGAAGCCCGCGCGCAGCAACGAAGACCCAACGCAGCTAAAAATAAATAGATAGATAATAAGTAATCAAATGGATTAGTGGGTATTAACATTGACTCGAAGAATCTTTGCAAATGCAGAAGAAGCGGCTCTAGGTTGAGCTGGAGGTTGGGATTCTGGTTTTATACCCAGATGGCTACTGTCAAGGAAGTTTGAGAAATGTAGTTTTTAGCCCCCAGCCTTGGCAGTACAGGAAGGCACACAAGAAGGAGTGAAAATGGGGAATGAGTGCCCGCCAGGCTGTCTGATCCGTTGAGCTTGAACCTGAGCGGACTCCTGGGTGGCACTAAGCTTAAGGGTCCTGGTCTGCTCTCCTGGGGAGACAAACACTAAACACATGACACCAGTAGCGATAAGGACAGTCACGATGAGGCCGAAAAGGGCATGTACAAGATGTAACTTAATAATAAGTGGACTTAATCTGAACTGGAGGTTGGGGTGGGGTGCTAGGAAGGCTCTTAAGGAAGATGTCTTTAAGCCTTAAAGATGGAGGTGAGCTTGCCAGGTGAAGCAGGAAGTGGGGTGGGTAAGAGAGTTCCAGGCAGAGAAGCACGCCTGAGACCCGAGGCTCCCTGGAAGGAGGCGAGAAGGCCAGCTGGGGGAGTGATGGGTGACAGGGCTGCAGAGTTGGGTGGGGTCCTGTCAGGCAGGGCTTTGAGAGCCCAAGAAGGACTGTTTCCTAAAAGCAATCGGAAGTCATCTTTTGAGTATAGAGTGAAAGCAGATGAGTTGTTTTTTTTTTTTTTAAACAACCCCTGATTTTTAAAAAATATTTGTTTATTTATTTATTTATTCATTTATTTGGCTGCGCCAGGTCTTAGTTGTGGCACACGGGCTCTTTTAGTTGCGGCATGCGGACTCTTAGTTGTGGCATACAGGATCTAGTTCCCTGACCAGGGATTGAACCTGGGCCCTCTGCACTGGGAGCGCGGAGTCTTAACCACTGGACCACCAGGGGAGTCCCGCAGATGAGTGTTTTTAAATGATGCCAGCAGAGACCAGTTTTGAGGCTGGTGTGGTAGACAGACCAGGTGGTGGGGCTGGCTTGGATTACGGTGGTGGAGATGGAGAGATGCAGATATGGATGCATATTTAGGAAACGGACTCTCCAGGACTCAGGGAGTGATTGAGTGTCACGGGTCAGTGTGAAAGAAGTGTCAAGAATAAAGTTTCCTGGGTTCTGGCATAATTAACTGGGTAGTGAGTGCTTCTGACCCATCTCCATGGAGCTGTCAGGAAAGCCACTGGATCAGAGGAAAGTGTGAGCTGGGGTTATAAATCGGAAGTTGTCACACCCAGCAGCGGAAGAGGGAGCCTTGGGAGAGGATGTAGCACGAGAGGGCCTGAGCCCAGCCAACCCTGACATGTAGAAATGGGCCAGAGTGGGGACAGCCAGTAAAAGATGGAAAAAAAAAAATTCAAGCAAAATCAGTGTATTTCCAAAAAAGAGGAAACACCTTCATCAAGTTTGGTGGGGAATCTTTATTTTTTGGAATTGACGACTTCTAAAAACTGGAGAGATGAATTCAATATGTCCAGTTCTGCTAGCAGCTAAACCACGCCTAGAAAAGTGCATTTAAAATAATGAATTTGGGACTTCCCTGGTGGTCCAGTGGTAAAGAATCCGCCTTCCAATGCAGGGGACGTGGGTTCGATCCCTGGTCAGGGAACTGAGATCCCACATGCTGCGGAGCCACTAAGCCTGCGAGCCACAACTGTTGAGCTTGTGCGCCTCGAGAGAGCCCGCGTGCCGCAAACTTCAGAGAGAAAACCCGCATGCCACAACTAGAGGGAAGCCCGCGCGCTGCAACGAAGAGCCCACATGCTGCAACGAAGATCCCGTGTGCTGCAGCTGAGACCCGACACAGCCAAATAACAATGTTAATAAATAAAATAAATAAATATTAAAAAAATAAAATAATGAATTTATTTCTGTCATGTTAACTGTCACGGCATACCGTGAGTGATACCTAAATGTGAGACTATACTTTTGAGACCAGAAATCCCAATTATTAACAAAATCCAGCTCAAATATGGCCTCACATCGATAGAGCACTGTTATAGTGTGCCCCGATATTTCATGGTGCCTGTTTCCATTTTACAGTTGAGAAAACTGAGGCTAAAAAAAAGAGTGACCTGACAGCCAAACATTGACACCCCCTAATAAATTCCTCTGATGGATCATCAGGTCAGCTGTCTGTCACCTGAGAAGTCCCCAAGGGATGAACAAGTACAGATAACAGAGAGACCGGGGGTGCTCTTGTTGGTTTCCTGCAGCCAGATAGGAGGGGAGGGTGGTGTGAATGACCGTAAGGGAAACACAGAAAAGAAGTGGCTGGTGGTCGTTTGCTGAAGAAAAAATCTACTTAAGAATTTTGTCCAGGGTCAGACCTCCCTCCTACACTGCACAAGGAGTCATGTTTTGTTCCTCCTATCGAGTTAATCCCCTGTTCCGTTGTGTAGCCATGGGCCCCATGGCTAGACAAGGTACCAGACGCAACATGGCACTTGCGTAGAAAAGAAATGGCAATTTGGCATGTATTGTGGCTCAGAATATTTTCTCACATTCCACAGTGACTCCCATCACTCTGCCCTTTATATGTGGAACATGAATCATTTGATAGCCAAGTTAATATTTTCAAAATGTGAACCTAACAAAGAAACTTTTCTTGAATCGAAAAGTTACATTTGAAGGAGAAAGAAACTTCGAGACATCATAGATTCATCTGATAGTCAGTGGAATACTGGAAAATGTTAAATTATTCATAAGTTGCTTGCTAACTGGTGGATAAATGCATGACGGAACATTTAGAATTTGGCAAAGCCTTCTAGAGACTCCATTAAACAAATGCGTGCATGCTCAATCTCATATTTGCAAGAATTTCTGGAGAAATTTTCTGAAAAATTGAATGACATATAAGCTAAACTCCAATTTAGCACTATGAATGAAAATATCCCAGTGCCTATGTTAGTGATTTTTTTAAATCAGGGCTTTCCGACTTGTAAAAATGAGATTTTGAGATTACTTCTTGATGGTAATGTATTGGTATCAAGAATGTGCTTATTGCCCCTAAGCAAATATCTTTGGGCTACATTCTCATAATCAGAAACATCTCTCTCCTTTCTTATTTCAGGAATGTGTTTCTCCAGCTTTTATTGGCCAAATTGATCTCTCATAGACATTGTGGTCTGGCAAAGACACTTCTTGCTAGTTAGGCTTGGAGTAGGTTTTAAATAGTTACATTCAATTATATTTGTTGCCTTGAAGCAAGTGGAAGAAACACGCCTGTTTCAGACCACAAAGAGCAAGAAATTTTTGTAATGTTTGATTGTGGTTAATCAGTTTTCTGTTCTTCCTGGAGTTAAACTGCATTTAAAAAAAAAAAAAAGTGTTCCAGGATCCCCTCCCGTAAAATCAGAGAGATTTATGAAATGACCGAAAAGAGTCAAACTCAAATTAATGATTGTTTTTCAGTCTGAGGAAAAATACTTAGAAGACGCAGAGAGTTCATTGTCTGGGACAAGTGATTAAAGATCTTCAAAGATATTCATAAAAATTTGAATAAGAGGAATAATGAAAAGAAGCTGTTCCATGGAAGAAAATTCCTTGATGTTACTTTTCCTCTTCTTTGATACAGTAATAACCTAAGGGCCATTTAATGTTGGCTAACAGAAGATTCACAGAATGACTGCATTATGCAGATTTGCCCTTTCATTTAAATGAGTGCTAGTCGTTTTTGTTGTCCGAATATTTTCTATTCATAACATCACTGATTATTTGGTGCCTAATATTTTTTTTTCTTTTTACTTCACTCAGTCTATTTTAAGATACAACCTTTGCAGAAAAAGAGAGAGAAAACTATATGTGTAAACACTGAATGGTCTGTTAATATCCTGCAGAGGCTCAGTAAATGGCAGGAAGATCTGTCAGGCTGGAACATCCCAGGATGGCTTTGAGGCGGAGAGAGATCACAGTTGAACAGCCTTCAAGGATGGGTAGATGTAGGAAAGGATTCGGGAGGGTTTTTAGAATGATCCCCCAGGAGTAAAAGATATGGTTGAGATGTTCTCCTTGATATTTTATTTTTATCTTCTAAATGCTTTTCTTGGAACATAAATCTTAATTCTTTTCTCACACTGTGTTTGTTTTGTTGTTCTCAGCCCTCTGCTTCCAGGGCTAAGGCTGACTTCTGTTACTCACTGGAGATTTTATTGCATGAAATCCCAAAGGGTCACTTTGCATATGCTTGTTGTCAGTAGCATATTTTCATTGGGTCACTGTGGCTTAATTTGCCAGCTTCCTCAATGGACCCGATGCGCAGAAAGTCTCCACAGTCCCATCCTCTGTGACCTTTCAGGGGCGATTCCCTTGTTACTTGGAACACAGATGTGAGGGCTAGTTGTGGGAAGAAGCATTCCCTGTCAACCATTGCACCAGTCACTTTTCGTTTTTTCCGTATAGTCGAAGGCACACTGAATACTTGTCACTTTTTTTCTGTTATCGTCTTTCACGTTGTGATGGGTCTCAGGTGGGGTTTGAGAGGGGCTGCCTTAACCATCGAATCGTGGGAGCGCGTGTTTATCTCTAACTAAAACCTCCTGATGCTCCTTTCATTTTCTTGTCTGTGTCCCTGCCTCTACCTACATCCTAAACCCTTTCACAAAATAATGGCACATCTCCTTTATGACAAAGCAGGAAAACGCACACGCAACACACACACAGTATTTAGACACCGAATTATCTGGGAAGACTTAGAATGTGATCCTGCCTCCCTGCTGGTACTACTGAATGACAGGCATGTGGGCACAAATATGCACTCTTAATAGGCTTCTTGGAGCTCAGGAAACAATGAAAAGGATAATGACAATGGGAGTTATGAAACCTTGTATTGTTTGTGGGATTTTTTTTTTCTGCCACGCCTCGAGGCTTGCAGGATCTTAGTTCCAGGGATTGAGCCCGTGCCCTCAGCAGTGAAAGCTCGGAGTCCTAACCACTGGACCGCCAGGGAAGTCCCAAAGCCTTGTATTTATTCTGCCTTTGCCAGAGAGCCATAAAGCCTCTTTTAGAAAGTGGGTATCCATCCTGTTTTGAAAAAACTTTGTAGTGTAAGTAAACAATATTGTTTATTTATTTTAAGGAGAGAAAACATCCATGGGGGTCAGCCGAGTTGACAGACTAGTCAACTTTCATCCTGTTTGTTTTTTTCCTGCTGATTCTTTTCTGTAAGAAGACTCAGTCTTCTTACAGAAAAGAAGGCAGTAATTAAAGAAAAGACTATGTCAGCCAATTTATCTTGAGAATGATCTTGATCTTTCTTTGATGTGTGCATCTAACACTTGGGGGTCGGTCCTAACTCTGCAGGTAGGGGTTATAAAGAGAGCAGCTTCCTGGAGATTCTTCCAGGGAGATCACGTTGGCTCTCACCCCTGCTCGGGTTCACAAGGGGAGGAAAACATGTCCCTCTTAAGTTAGAAACTCAGTGTAGAGACTGTAGCTTTTACTCTGATAAACAGATGGCATTCCCAACAATTATTCTCAGCAGAAGTAAGGGTGGTCTTGATTTCCTGCCATCCAAACTCCTCTGCTTCCTGTGTCTCAGAGCCCAAGGCTGTTAGTAAGAAAAATGTGTGTACTTAAACCCACCTAGAAGCAAAATGCAAGCAAAATACAAGTTCTCAGTTAACTTCTTTTGTGTGAGGTGAAAGAATAAAAATGCAGTATCAGACTGTTTGAATTATTTTTTTTTAAATAAAAAAAATTTTTACTGAAGTGTAGTTGATTTACAATGTTGTGTTGATTTCTTCTGTACAGCAGAGTGACTCAGCTTTATATATATGTTCTTTTTCATGTTCTTTTCCATTATGGTTTGTCACAGGATACTGAATATAGTTCCCTGTGGAACACAGTAGGACCTTGTTGTTTATCAAATTATTTTTTAAAGTAAGAATAGAGTTGGAACTCCAAGGAAATCTTAACCTTCCCTTCTCTTCTCTTGGCTCTTTCTCCAGCTACATTTGGGGACAGGCCCTGTCTTCACTGAGAGACACATCATGACCCCAGAGGTGGGTCCCTCATGACCAGAGAGCCAGCCTGCAGAAAACAGAGAAGTTGTTTCTTTATAGTGCATATGGAAAGTTAGCTTTCAGATGTGGTCCTATTTGTTGACTGCTGTGCACTATCAGTTTCCTAGGGGAGTTGATCATGAAATGAAAAGTGTTTTAACTGGGTTAATTATATTATTAAATATTATATCCGATTGTAGCTGAGCAGAAAGAGGGCTTTGTCTCTAGGATACTAGGGTGCTTTCTGGAGGCCGAAGCCTGCAGCATGGCAGGGACCAGGGCTACCGACGCTGCTAGGACCTGTCTGTTTCATCTTCTGCTTTGTCCTCCTCCAGGCCAAATTGTGGAGGATGCTGACAGCCTCCATTCTTTGTACCTCATCATTCAGCAGCAGGGAGAGGCCAGCGTGAAGGTCCCCAGTCCAACCCGGGGAAGAAGATTCGTTGCACCTGCATGGGGCTGGGGCCAGCCCTGAACAGGGCAGCTTTGGCAGGGAGTGGGGAAGTCTGACGACCAGGGAATAGGGTCCTAGTATATGTCAGTAGAGTCCTTACTCCTGTGTTAAACAGGTGGGTGTGGGGAGAGATGTGCGTGGTGAGCAGGGCATTCAAAAGAGAGGGCTGAGTGTGCATTAGATGAGTAAATATGAGGTCTCTTGAAGACAATAACAGTTCACTTTTTATGCCAGTGTCATCAGCTTAATGTGATCTCTGAGGATCCATTTTCTGAGACAGACTGTGTTTGTCGTGACACAGTGGCCTTGGTAAGCTCAGGACCATTTCAAAATGCCCTCGACCCTGTTTCTTCATTTATAAAATGAGGGAGTTATATTAGGGGGTCTGCAGGGTACTGGGTACCCTCTGAATCTAAAACTGCTTTTCTGTCTGCAGCATCATTTGTTATAGAATATCATAAATTTACCATGAGATTTGATGATAAAATTTAAAAGTGCTGTTGCCCTACAAGCATACGTTGCACTTGTCTATTTGATAAGGTTTGATATGATAGCGGCATTACAATATTTTTTTCAAAGTGGAATGTGAAACATATTATGTATTTTTTCCCCCAAATCTTTCTCTTGCTTCTTGGAACTGTGTATTGCCTTTTTGTTTGATAATTTTCCTCTAGATCTCATTGGGATCCACCTCTTTGCTACATGTTTATATAGAGTCTTAAATATTGTTCTCTTTCATCTAACTATAACTGCTTCTCCTTTATCTAAGCTGCACTTTACTTCTGCTTTGCAATAGGGAATACAAAACGGAGCCATGTTTAAGCAACTTAGTGTCAATCACTGGAGTCTAGATTCCATTTTCCCACAGGCTGAGAAGAAGGTAAATAAATTGGATCGAGCAAGAAGCCTGAATATTAGGATGTGCCCATAATTGTCTTTTTCACCAGAACTTCATGAAGAGGGCAGGCAAGTCCCCAAGGCGGTGCCCAGGTCACTGGGAGTGCAGCCTTATTACACAGCATCAGCATAATCCACTCGCGGGGTCCCTTGTGGGGCAGGGGGTCTCGGCCAGCCTGTCTGCCTGCCACAGCTGCCGTCCTGCCAGCCGATTCTGCTGCTGCTTAAACGCTTTCCCCTAATTTTTTATTCCCATGAAAAAGACGTGTTGGCCAACAAGCTGACACATCTATGGGATGAATCTCATTTCTCATTTCGCCCCGCCCCAGGACTGGGATCCTCTTGTGTCTGTAGAAAGAGCACTTGATTGTTGCCAAGGTTTCTTTTGGTTCTAAAATACCTGGTGCTGCTACCAAGGGAGATATTGAAGGCGTGAATTTCCCAGATGTAATACCGTCATCATTCTTCCATGATTTATGAGTCCCTATTATGTTAAGCCAAACAAACATTTTCTTTCAGTATTCTAGAACTAATGAAAAATCCAGTGAGCTTCATGTAAAGGATTGTGTTTTAATAAAAGTGGTAATTCAAAACACCTGTTTAACTCGTGGCTCTCAATTCTAATCAAAGCTCTGTTAATCCTTTGCTTGGGACATCATGATTTTTCTTTTGCTTTTTCTTAAAAAAAAAAAAAAGACAACATACCCATTTGATTGAAATTTGATTCTTCTCAGTAAAACTGCCAGTTTTAATTAAGTTTGAAAATTGGAATACAGCTGTGAGTTGGATGAAATTCAGCATAGTAATTTCCTTCTCGTGTTGTGTGTGTTCTGCTTGGAGAGATTGTGGATTTGTGTAGATGAAGACATCGCACGACTAATTGTTCCCGCTTCTATGAATTAAATACAACTTTTTAGTTTCGTCGGTGTTCATAAAAGTCCTTTTATGCGTATTGAAGTAAGAGATCACTAAAAAAGATGCTCAGTTTTAAGCTATAGGTACTTCTTTTTATAGCTATAGCAAATAAGTGTTTTGATTGGGAAAATTAGAGGCATTTTGGGCTTGGAAAAATTGTGCTCTAAATTTAAAGAAATTTTAGATACGGTATTCGTCTGTGATGGTGCACGCTCTGTGTTTTTACCGATTTGCATTCTTGGGTGTGTTATCCACTTTTTTCCTTACTCATTTGCAAGTCTATTTGGACCTGATAAAAGTTGAGGATATACATACTTTTTTAAAAACGTTCTTGATCATGACCCTTGAATGGTGAAAGTAAGAGAAAGGCATTTATTTTGTGTCTCTCAATTAATTAAAATGTTAATTCTTTTTAAACCTCCTTTGATTTCTCTTAAGTATAAACAGGGGCGCCCAGGAGGGCTTTTTGGCAAGCTGAGCTGTGGTTTCTGTGAGCACTTTTTGGTTTGCTTCCTTTCAGGGTAAAAGTTGACAGTGATCTAAATGTGCTTCAGGTATTTTTTCCTGGTCTCATTGGATTATCTGTATTTGCCTTTTACTTTATCTTTTTTCTCTGATATCTTCGACTTGATGGGTGTCCTTTTACTAAGGATTCCGCCCGCCCCACCCTGCCAACTCTGATCACATGTTTGAGTAATTGTTTTTCCTATCAGTATAACCAGACGATTGATTGATTGATTGATTAAAGTATAGTTGATTTACTATGTTGCGTTAGTTTCTGGTATACAGCAAAGGGATTCAGATATATATATATAGGTTATTACAAGACACTGAGTATAGTTCCCTGTGCTATCTAGTGGGTCACTGTTGTTTATCTATCTTACGTATAGTCGTGTGTATCTGTTAATCTCACGCTCCCAGTTTATCCCCTCCACACTCACACCTTTCCCCTTTGGTAACTGTAAGTTTGTCTTCTCTGTCTGTTAATCAGACTAATTTGATTTTGCTGCCTCTGGTTGAAGATACGGGCTAGTGCATCTGGCTCTGGCCTCAAGAATATACCTGCCAGCTTAACTACCCTGTTAGTCACAGCACACCCTCAGGGTGCTGTTAACAAAAATACTTTTATTTTATTTTCAAACAGATGCCGGAGATCAGTGAAGATTAAAAAATGTGGATAGTTAAAAGAAAGATTTTTACTTGGGTATACCACTGCTAATCTTTTAGAGAAAAACTATAATAAATATTCCAAGACACTGTGATTTTTAGACCATCTCCTTCTTTGAACTTCAAGGCCCCACAGAATTCTTCTAAAACAAAAACCAAAAAAGTGTGTCAGAATTTCTTGTGATTGAACGTAGAATAATAGTAGAAAACTGTTTTTCTTTTTCCTTCCCTTTAAAAAAATTCCTGTTCATTTAGGGAAATGGTAGTAGACAATTTCTATTTTAAATGTTTATTTTGAAAAATGTTTAGATGAGATCAAGAGAAAGTAGGAAAAAAAGAAGAGGGAAGGAAGGACAGGAGTTGTGGTGGACTCTTCCTGCCCTTCCTTTTGGTTTCACACCTAAATATGGGATACTTTCAAGACATCCTTTAAGGATAATTGAAGGCAGGAAGTCAGGAAAATTGATTCTGTGGAGAGGGGAGGAGAGAAGTTACTGAGAGAGGTTATAAGTTTAGGTCAAATCAACCAAAGAACATGGCCACACATATATAGAAACTTAACAGGGAGCTATAAAGAGATTATTCAAAGAAAAGGGACAGTGTGGTAGAAACAAGGGAGTTCGTTTAATATGATGTGCTTTTAATATCTCTACACCTAATTTTATATCATATAGTGTTTTTAAAGTCAAAACCTAATGCTTTTTATTTTTATTTCATTTATTTATTTATTTATTTATTTATTTATTTATTTATTTATTTATTTATTTATTAATGACTGCATTGGGTCTTCGTTGCTGCGCCGGGCTTTCTCTAGTTGCAGTGAGCGGGGGCTACTCTTTGTTGCGGTTTGCGGGCTTCTCATTGCAGTGGCTTCTCTTGTTGCGGAGCACGGGCTCTAGGCACACGGGCTTCAGAAGTTGCAGCACGTGGGCTCAGTAGTTGTGGCTCACGGGCTCTAGAGCACAGGCTCAGTAGTTGTGGTGCACGGGCTTAGTTGCTCCGCGGCATGTGGGATCTTCCTGGACCAGGGCTTGAACCTGTGCCCCCTGCATTGGGAGGCGGATTCTCAGCCACTGTGCCACCAGGGAAGTCCCAATCCTTTTTACTTTAATTATATTAACTTATTCTTAGCAAGTACAGTCAACCAGGAAGATGAAACCTGCTTCAAAATGCAGGTTATTACCCAAAATGCAACCCTCCTGGAGCCCCGATGGAGATCATTAGTGCAAATTCCACTGTAGGTTTACAATGAACCCGGGGGACCGTTCAGGAAGAGGGGTGAGGAGAGAATAAGACAGCCAAGTTGCGGAGCGCTGGGTCACCAAAGGGCAGATTTTCCAGAGACAGTGTTTGTTTGTAGAGCCATCACAGAACTGCCTTTGCGCTTATTTTCAAATTATCCATTCGAATCATCCTGTGAATCCTGTGAGTCAGAAATGCCTGTTTCAAAGTGTATTGTGAAACCCTTTCAGTAAACAAGTACTGTACGTCCTGGGACTCAGTGTGCATCAAGGCTAATTGTTGCAGCAGCGTGGTTTTCAGTTGCTCTGGTGCTGGTGGCAGCCGGAGTTCTGGGCTTGTCTCGGCCCCGTGGTTACTGCCACCCTTTAGCCTGTGCACTTCATGCTCCTTGCCTTGCTCCGTGTTACTTCGTTGAGCACCACCTGGATGATTCCATCCAACCATTGAGCCTGACTTGACAAAGAGGAAAAGACCATGCACCCCGTGTGCACTAGGGCATGAAAAAGGCTGGCTGTCTTGAGGACAGTGAGTCTATGAATAGAGTCCTTACACAGTAAATTATGCCTAGAATCTGGTTATGACCGGGCAGGTTTGTACAGCCCAGAGCACATCGGGCTGAGGAGTAGCAGCTCTGGATTCTGGTTTTGACGCTAGAAGTAATTAATTTGCGGTGCTTTAGAAATGAGTCACTTCTTTGGTTTTAATTTCCTTGTCTTTTGGTCATCTCTAGAACCTTTCTGTTCTTAAATTCTGAAATCCATATTTGTAGATTATTATGGATGGAAAGAACAGGTGAGAAAGTAACAGTTTAAAAAGAACCATCTGGGAATTCCCTGGCCGTCCAGTGGTTAGGACTTGGTGCTTTCACTGCGGGGCGTGGGTTCGATCCCTGGTCAGGGAACTAAGATCCTGCAAGCCACGATGCGCGGCCAGAAAATAAATAAAAATTAAAAAAATAAAAAGAGCCATCCGGTAAAGGTGCTCAGTGCCAGAGGGATGAACCCCAGTCTCAAATCATGGGGCCATTTTCAATCTTCTGTGGAGCGAGAGAGAGTTAACTTTTCATTCTGAACCTCAAGCTTCTTCCACATTTGCTCTTTCTTGTCTCCCCACGTATAGGTGCTTTGCCCCCGTCTTTAAAATGTTCTGCAACAGTTAGTTATTGCTGTACAATAAATCACCCCAAAACTCAGTGGCTTAGAAACAACAACTCTTTATCTGGTAATGATCCTGCAGTTTGGGCCAGCCTTTGCCGGGCCGTGCTTCTGGTCTCATGCGGCTGCCGTTACCTGGGGAACCCACCAAGGCTGGCTGGCCCCTGATGGCCCCTCTCAAGTGTCTAGCGGTCAGCTGAGGCTGTCACAGCAGCGGCAGCCCAGAAGGACAAGCCCAGGGCACAGAAACCTGTCAGGCTTGTGCTTATGGTCTTGTCTCCTCCGCTGATGTCCCACTGGCCAAAACGAGCCTTGTGCAAGGCCAAGACCAGAGTCAGTGAGGCAGATGCTACGTGAGGGTGTGAATGTGGGAGAAGGGATCCACTGGGGACCACTAATGTGCAGTCTACCACATATTTATCCCCTGAACTTATATTTTAGAAGTCTGTACTTCAAATTTGAAGTACACATTTGTATTCCTTGTCCTAGATAGTAAACTTTCAGGAAGTAACAGTGTAGGTTTTGCTTAACAATATCTATGCCCTGTAGTGAAATGGGGAGGGGGCATATGAATGATTTGTGATGATAGGGGTAGATGTCTGTATCCCCGAGTGTGGCCAGGAGGGAACATTCCCTGCTGCTTTCTGGTTCCTCCATCTCTAAGTACTCCTTTTCAGACTCCTTTGCTGACTCCTCTTCCTGAAGATTCTGGCCATTTTCTTCTTTCATTCTGAATGAGTCCCTTTGCGATGTTATCAATTTCTGTAACGGCGGTTCTTCTGAAAGCTTTAATTACTATCTCTTTGCAGGTTACTTCTAAATATTTTTGGCCTCAGAACCACATTTGTAGCTGCGTGTTAGACCTCTCCACATGAATAATCTGCGCACACCCAAAATAATACATCTTCTATGCACCCTAAGTCTACTTCTCTTTCTGTGTTTCCTATTTTCGGTAATGGCTTCACTGTTCTAGTCTCAAAGGCTCAAAAACCTCTTAAGCGTTCTTAGCCCCTCCCTTCCCCCCTCCCCTCCTGGGTCCCTGCCGCCACATCCTGTGCCCCAGCTCATTGCCTCAGGCCGCGCACTGAGGCCTCCAGGCTTCATCCTTGCTCCAGGTTCCAGCCCACATAGTAAGGAGCTGAATCCTTGGATGGTCCTTGTCCTGTAACCCTCTGGCTCAGGACCTTCTGTAACCCCTCACTGCCCACAGGACAGAAACCAGCCCTCTCGACCTGGCACGCAGAGTCCTGTCAGTTGGCCCCTTGAAGTCCTCCACGTCCCTGGCCGTCCAGTGGTTAAGTCTCCGCGCTTCCACTGCCGGCGGCGGGGGGACGCAGGTTCGATCCCCGATCGGGGAACCAAGATCCCGCCTGCCGCGTGGCGCAGACAAAACAAAACAAGAAAACTCCACGTCATTTCCCAAGTCAGTGCCGCGTTCTCTTCTTATCCAAACCCAAGTCCTTTCCCTCCTCCAAGGTCCAGCTCCAGCATTGCCTCAGACAAACTCCGTGGATGACAGTCTCTTCCTGCTTGATGCTGGTGGCACTTTTTTTTTTTTTAATTAATAGACTTTATATTTTAGAGATGTTTCAGATTCAGAACAAAGTCGAGGGAAAAGTTACAGAGTTCTCCCTGCCCCCCGCCCCCAGGCGCACCACTACCATCAGCATCCTGCACATGCAGGCAGCACCTCCGTTCCCGTCCATGAACCAGCACTGACACCTCATTACCAACCCAAGTCCGCAGTCTGTATTAGGGTGCACTCTGCGTTGTACATTTTATGGGCTTTGACAAATGTACAATGACATGTATCCAGCATTATAGTATTATCCAGAGTATTTTCACTGCCCCCCCCAAACCCTTGTGCTCCACTTATTTTTCCCTCTCTCCCCCCCAAAGCTGATAGTTTTCACACAACTTACATATGTCTGTTTCCGTCACTTGGTTTTGAACCCCCTCGCCTTAGTCTCCCTTCACTACATAGACCTCTGAAAAATATGAATACGTAGATTACATCTTTAAAATCTCACTTAAAGAGCAGTAAATGTCTCCTATGGAAGGTCTGGATTTTACACGAGTTGGTATTTTTTGGGGAGGAACACAGCACCAAGTTTACGAGGTTGCTTTTGGAAGAGAACAATGAACCTTGACAGTTAGGGAGACATTCTTCAGCTTAGTTCAGGTCAACAAGTATTTGGTGAAATTAGAGATAATCTTTGCTTCGTGTAACAGCTGTGCTCCTTCCTCAATGGTTTCTCCACCGATTAAAAAATCTATGCTTCCTAAAAACTTTGCACTCTGCTGAATTGAGAGACAGAGACAGAGAGCTGGGCCGTGGAAAAGAACACTTCAGTGAATCCTTCTTTAGAGCCACCTCCTTTTCTAATGTGGAATAAGCACCTCTTAATTAGCTTTCTAAATTCAGACTTTTTCAAGATGGTGTTTCATTATAATTAAAAAGCGAGTAAATGCCAAACAGGTTAGCAGTAGTATATGCAGAGCATGATACTGCTGCAAAGAGCTCAACAAAAGCATATACAGAGTTCTAAAGTTGTGTGAACAGCATTGTCAGCAAGTGTCTAAATGTTCTGCAAATCTGCAACCACTAAGGAAATGAAGGTTCACAGTAAACAAGAGATATTATAGGAAAAGAAGGGGAGACACCAGAGAAAGACATCATCACAGTTTCTCAGAACAAAAGGTGTGATGTACCGTTGTCTTAGGTTTGCTAGTGGTCATGAAGGAAACAGGCAACGTAACTTCTGGAACACAATCCTGTTTCGGTCAAGCCTCCTTCCCCCATCCTCTTTGGACTGAGTCCTTTGGTCCGGGCTGTAATTTGTGGCCAGAAATTTTCCAGGCGCTCGGGGTTGCCTTGGACTCTCAGCTGCTGTGCATCTGCTCTGTGGAATGTCCGCTGTAGTTTCTCGCTTTAGTTTGCAAGCTCATCAGGTCTCTAAGCCAAATAACCATTTCTCTTTTTTCCAGTTTTATTGAGATGTGATTGACATACAGCACTGTATAAGTTCAAGGTGTACCGTGTAATGATTTGACCTACATACCTCATGAAGTGATTGTCACAGTAAGTTTAGTGAACATCTATCATCTCATAGAGACACAACATTAAAGAAATAGAAAAAAAAATTTTTTTCCTTGTGATGAGAGCTCTTAGGATTTCCTCCCTTAAGAGCTTTCATATATAACACACAGCAGCATTAATTATATTTATCATGTTGTACATGGCATCCTGAGTAATTATTTATCTAAATAATCGCGTTTTGTTGTAACCACATTTGTTTTACATGAAAGTGAGCAAAGATTTACTAAGGGTCTTCTCTGGAGCAGCGCCCCGGGGATATTGATGACAGTGACAGCCAGGCTCGCTGACAAGTGCCAGGCAGTGTTGTAGACTCAGTGGGGTCCTCTCAGCCACCCCGAGCACATGGGCTCGTGCTCTGAACACTGCGTCTGAGATGCCTCGAAGAGATACACGACCTTTGTCTACGTGTAGAACTTTCACTTCCTATGGCCAGTTGTCCCCAGGCTGGGGCGAGAATTTGAGAAAACAAAACTACCCTAAAATGCTTAGTATTTGTTGTCTCACCTCTTCGGTTGTCACTTGTATGAAGTGTTTTTAGAGCATAAAATTATGAACAGCTTTTGGGTGTGGCATCACGGAATGACAGCCCAGTTGCGAAGGAATCAGCGCCGTCCGGGCGGGGGAAATCTCCCCCTCTCCCCCTCTCCCCCTGCTGAGTTCACGTGGCTGGACTAAGAATCAGATCCACCCAAGACGGATTCACCAGAGAAGCAGAAACACATTTTAATTCATGCGCACGGAGGTCTCACAGAAACGGGACCTACAGAGGGGCCAAAGCAGGCAGCTTTACGTGTTTTAGACAAAGAAACCGATTTGCAAGGAATTGATGGGACAAAGAAACTTAGGTTTGGAGTACCCAATTAGTGAAGAATTTGAACAGAGTTTGGGCTTGGGGTCGTCAATGAAAGAAGTAACCAGGTTTGTTTATATAGGCTTCTGGCCGCAACTCCCTGTCTTTGGTGATAAGGGTGTCCTTCCACCTCCACAGGCAAGGAGGGCACCTTTCATGGGAATTTATTTCTTGCTTTCAGGGAGACAGAAAGGAGGGTCAGAGTGTCCGTCTTGGGTTGGCAGTTTCTTAAGTCACTTTAATTCAAAATAGTCACTATGCCATTGAGGCGCATCTGGGGGTGGCCTGCCCTGGGCCCCCACGGCACCCCTTCCCTCGTGGGCTTCTTGCCCCATGTCCCCCTCCCCCACCCCCACCCCTTTCTCCCTGCATCCTCTCCTCCGGGCTCGGAGGAGCACCCAGAAGCCGCAGCCTACACTGAATGATGAGGGTAACATTGTGTTTTCCCCTCTCTTTACCAGCAGACCAGGCAGAGCTGGGATTTTTTTCCATGAGGAATTTTTACTGTGGGTGACTGGGTAACCTAAAAAGAGCAGAAAACTGTGTAAACTTAAAGTGGACAAGTGTACTTTACACAGAGCATTTGGTTTGTTTTAATTCGTTGCCATCTGCCCCTTAAGCAGTTTTCCTCTGCTTACTTTAAGTAATTGAACAGGCGGTTTTTTGGTTTGTTTGTTTCTTTTTTAAATTTGTGTCCTTTTTATTTATTTATGTGTATATAAGACAAGCGGCAGTTGAGTGCCATGGCTGAGAGCCCAGGTTCTGGAGTTGCTCTGACCGGCTGAGCAGAATCAGGCCACACTGTGTAGAGGTCACTGTGACCTTGAGCCAGTCACTGAACTGCTCTCAGCCTCCGTTTCCTTATCTGTTGAGGGCTGGGGAGTCTGACAGTCCTGTTCATTTCACAGGGTTGTTAAAATGATTACCTAAGAAAGACTATAAAGCAGTTTGCAGATACCTGACACATAGTAAACCCTAAATAAATGTTAGCCTTGAGAATGTGGTGTTGTTAATTTTTAGAAATGATGAATGCCAAGGATGAAAAGGTGCTTCATAGATAGAAAACCCAAAAAATAAATAAATAAAAATAAAACAAAAAATAAAACCCAACTGCTTTCCAAAAGTAAGGCTTTTTTTTTCCCCTCTTGACTGGGAATTAGTCATAAAACTTGATAATGAACAGAGTCAAGAATATATCATTTCCTATTCCCCTTGACTTTTTTCCCATAATTTTAATTTTTAAAAATATAAGCATTAAGGATCCATTCATTGATTCATTCATTCGACACTGAGCCAGGCACTGAGCCTGGTGCCTGGGCTGTAGATACATGTCTTACCCCTGAGGGACATGCTTTTTGCTCATGGAATAGAACAGATGGTACTCTTATCCCAGTGGGGCATGAGAGAAATATTCCAGTTAATACTATATAAAATGCATGTGTGGCATAAGAGCTGCAAATTGACGTAAGACCAAGTTAACTTCAGTGAACAGGGTGCAGATGATTGAGGAAAGAAACAGTGGATGTTCTATACTAAAAACACAATTTTAATTTTTTTTAACTTTTTATTTTAAAATAATTTCAGACATATAAAAACGTTGCAAAAAATAGTACAACGAATTCCCATATACTCTTCATCCAGATGTTACCATCGTACATAGCCAAGAATACATGAATGAAATCAGAACATTAACACTGATACGATGTTATTATGAAATTAATAGATCTTATTCACATTTCCCCAGTTGTCCCATTTTGGTTTCCTTTCTGGTCCAGGATCACATGTTGCATTTGCTTGTCTTATCTCCTTAGCCTCCTTCCTTCTGGACCAGTTTCTCCATCTTTCTGTGTCTCTCTGGATCTTTACGCTTTTGATGAAGAACACTAACCAGTTTTTTTTAATAGAATGGCTCTCAGTTAAGGTTTGCTTCCTAATGATTGGATTCAGATTATGTGTTTTTCATCAGAATACCAGATAATCGATACTGTGTCCATCTCAGTGCATCATATCAGAAGACATGTGATGTTGATTTATCTCAGTACTGGTGATGTTAACTTTGATCTCTTGATAATAGTGGTATCAGCTTCCACCACTGTACAGTTAGTTATTTTTCCCTTTGTTCTTAATAAGCATTTTGTGGGGAGATTCTTGGAGACTATGTAAATATCCCATTTCTCACCATACTTTTTCTCATTAATTTTAGCATCCATTGATGATTCTTGCCTGAAACAGTTATTACTGTAGTATTTGCCAATTGGTGATTTTTTTTAAATTGCTGTCATTCCTTCTACATTTATTAGTTGAAATTGTATTGTAAGGAATCACTTCCTCTTCTCCTCTGTCTGTTTGTTACCTTAGCATGAACTCACTGATTCTTATCCTTTGGGTTACAATCTATTATTACCGTTACTTACAAAAAGTTTATTTAAAAACAATATTTGGGAGAGGGATTATCAATACCAAGTTCAAGTGCACATCGTTTGGTGTGGGGAGTGTACCATGGTCTTATCTGGGCAGCGTACACGACTTGGCTCCTGACCTGTGAGAAGTTGGCATCTTAGTTCCTGCCAACCTTCTTTCCATTCACTAGTGTTTACTCTTGTAAAAAGAGTGAGAGAGTTGATGTGTCAAACTTGGCCTGAGTCTTTGGCTTAATTGGGATGGAGGACAGAGGGAGGTGAGAGGACTCAGAACTCAGGTACATCGCAGTAACTGGCAGGTGATGAGTCAGACCTCAAATTTGCACGTGTCTGAGCTTTAGTGGGTGTTGTGGTTCCTGAAAGTAAGACTTGTAGAACATGAGTTTTCTGTTAGTCGTTTCGAGTCTTTTGCTCTCTTCTCTGGCTCTTTCTAAAATTTTGCTGATAATCACACAGTTGCCAATGTCTAAAAACAGAACACCATGGTCACTGGTGTAAAGTGAATAAATGCAGCAGTTCTAGAAGCTGCTGACTTGGGGGACTCACATTTACAAGGTAAAGCAGAACTCCATTCCATGTGTTATAAAGATCATCTCTATCTAGGCAGATGTTTAACAGTCATTTAGTAATTCTGTATTTTAATATCTAATTAGAAACGTGTAACATATTCTGAATGGCTGCAAAGTAGAGCATTTGAAACAATCTTTGTAACATCACGGTATATAATACACAGTCAGGACTCTCAGTTTTAGTGTTTAGTGTTCTGTGTCGTAGGGTTGGAGCAAAGAGTATAAGCTGCATGATTAAACTGTTATTGCAATCATCGATGTACTATAAGTCATTGTTAAAATTGGCAATTGGGTGGAGGAAATGGTATTGTATCATTAACAGCTTCCTATCAAACAAGAGGGCAGTCTGTCCTATATACTCTATTCATGCTGTGGCCTCTGGTTGGAAGCCTACCCTAGTGGGCAAGCAGTTAATCAGGAGGAGCCTGCTTATCAAGTTCAGAGCATCACGTACACGATCCAATCAACAAAAAGGTCAGACTTTTGGGGAGAACATCTGTCTTAGTCCATTTGGGCTTCTGTATCAAAATGCCACAGATTGGATGGCGTATAAACAGCATAAATTTATTTCTCACGTTCTGGAGGCTGGAAGTCCAAGATCAAGGCACAGGCATGGTCACGTTTGGGTGAGAGCCCTCTTCCTAGTTCATAGCTGGCATCTTTTCTCTGTGTCCTCACTTGGCAGAAGGGTGTAGCCATCTCTATGGGGTCTCTTATAAGGGCACCAATCCCACTCATGAGGGCTTCACCCTTATGACTTATGCACCTCTCAAAGGCCTCACCTCTACTACCAGCATATTTAGGGGTTAAGATTTCAACGTATGAATTTTGAGGGGGCACAAATACTCAGACTATAGCAATACCTAATACCTCTTTCTGTTCTCCATCATTTAGTGAAGGTAAAATATCTTTTTTTCTTAATCCTATTTTGAAAGAAATCTTTTAGAAAGGAAGGTTTTCCCCCCTCTTTAGAATTGAGCATATTTATTGCCATCAATAATTACAGGCTCTGTTATCTTTGTCGTGAAGTAATACTTTACATAGGAAGTATATATCCCTCTAGGGTGTTAAAAAAATAAAAAAAGATAGGAGAAAATGGTGAGATTGGGTTAACAAATCAACAAATTAGGAAAATGACATTTTCTAAAGCTTTGGTGAGGTTAGGCCTATCTTCTCAGTGAAAATGGTAAACCACCTCAAATATTACATTTGGCTATGTTATTATTTGTATTTTAAATTTATCTACAGTGTTGTTTACTTATTATCTAAAAGTCACTCTTGCTTTTTGAAATATAACATAGAATTTTTTTTTTTTAATGGACAGCCTTTTTTTATAGTTAACTCGGTTGATATTTTGCTTTCCTTAAAATAAAAATGGTCATCCTCCTCTAGGTTACTGTGTCACCTGGGATATTACTGTCCTTGTCTTAGAGTAATCCAGGGTCTCTTGAGCTCTTTATGAATCCACATTTTTAAAGAACTCAAATAGGAAACATTTAACCACGTGTTAAGTAAAGTATTAAGTAAAGCATGCTTATAATAGCTGGTTTCCTTTTCTTTTTTCTTTTTCAGGCTTTCAATAGTGTTTATTTAGAGATGGTGAGATTAAAGGTGCTTGTGTATTAAAACAATACCTTCTTAAGCTTTATTGAACTAAGTTCGATTAATGCTCTATTCTTTTCGATTTGCTGTTAACAAATTATATGGGAGTGGGAGAGGAATTTGTGTTTTGTTTTGTTTTGTTAGTGTGAGGAATTACTGTTTCCCTAGTGTAAAGTAACACTTTATAGTACTTAGGGCAGTGGTCCCCAACCTTTTTTGCACCAGGGACCGGTTTTGTGGAAGACGATTTTTCCACAGACCGGTGGTGGTGGGGGGATGGTTTCAGGATGATTCAAGCGCATTACATTTATTGTGCACTTTATTTCTATTATTATTACATTGTAATATATAATGAAATAATTATACAACTCACCATAATGCTGACAGGAGGCAGAGCTCAGGCAGTAATGCGAGCGATGGGGAGCGGCTGTAAATACAGATGAAGTTTCGCTCGCTTGCCCGCCCGCCCGCCCGCCCACTCGCTCGCCCACCCCGCTGCTCACCTCCTGCTGTGTGGCCTGGTTCCTAACAGGCCACGGACCAGTACCTGGGAGTTGGGGACCCCTGACTTAGGGTACCATTTTTTCCTGTGATTTCTGGGCCTTTGGATGATGTCAGAGGTTCATACAGTATAATGATGATTTAAATAAGAGATATGAACATTCTTTATAAATTTGAAATGCTATGCAGATATACTAAAACAAACCTTATCTTCCTCAAGAATTGCTCAGCTGGTAGAATTAGATAGGGTTGGAGAATATTTAATTTACTTTATTTTATGCCAGTAAAATGATCTTTCCATAAGTCATCTTGCATTCTATCAGCCCAAACTTTGATAACTTGGTAAATAGGAATTGGTAATTGGCATTGTAGGTTTTGGTTTTCTGAGGGATTGATACAAATATCAGGATTTGTCTTTGCTAGATAAAATAGTAAAGTCCCTTTTAAGTTGATAAGTGAAAGATTTAGCTTAAAATTTGTTCAGCAACTATTTCTTATAGTTGGTCCCTGGGGTGGGCAGGAATGTACAAAGATGAATAAAATCTAGTTTCCACCCTTAACGTGCTTATAATCTATTAGGGTAAAAAAGATGACTATGGGCCAACTTTTCTTAATATGAGAAATTTTGCTTTATTCTGCTGCTACAGCAAATGCCTATAGCCGCATAGTCTCCTTAGTTTGTCCTTATATAAGGGGTCATTGGGGCCCTTGAATAATCGCTATCACTGAATATCACGGGGATTCTTAAATTCAACAGTAAAAGGCCTTGATCATAGTTAGAGGGCAGCGATGAAAAGCATAATTTGTCATGTATTGTAGCAGGGTTTTAAGTGGCTTTCCTTCTCTTTGTTCACATATTAGATTTTGGTTTAATAAATGCAGGTTTATTTCAAATATTTCTTAGATCTCACATCCTCAATGAGCAGAAAAACGCAATACAGTAGTTTTTGGCTGCCTTCCTGTTCATGGTCTACCACAGAGAGTCTGAGTTTTGTTTTTGTTTTTATCTTGAATTGGTACCAGTGAGCATTGGTTAAAACTCTCATTCTTCACTTTCAAAGGTGTAAGTGGTTCCTGTGTGTCATCACTGAATATTTCCATCATGCCACAATGACTTGCTTGTGGCTAAAAGTGTCCTTTCCTGCTATTGAGGAACATAGGAAAATTCAAGTCCTTTGGCCTCTCCTGAGATACTGTGATGACCTGTGACAAAAGGGGGAAAAAAAAGAGCATGAGAAAAATTAATAATTAACAATGAAACAATAAAATTTTGGTCTTTCTCTACTAGAATTAAAAAATATTCATGATTCTCATGGAACTTCACACAGCATTTCCTTGATTTTACCTTAAGTAGGTTCAGAGATATCAATGGAAAAAAACAAATTACCAGGAATGAACTTATTCAGAGCTGACAACACATGAATTTGGAGTTATGTCACATTTCTCTCTCGTAAATATGCCTTCTACCTGAGAAGTGACTGATAAACTTTGTTTAGCTCTTTAAGTCATGTTTTCCAAAGGCAAGCATGCTTCAGACACTGAACCTTTAGCCTTTAAGATCAAAGAGGAAAATATATGTGAATGCAAAAGTTGACTCCTGAAGTTAAGGTAAAGAAGATGTTCCTGAGAAAATATTAAAGAAACTAATGCACTATTTTAAGATCTGCCTCTTAAACCTCATACCTTACCTTGGAGAGACCATTTAGGGCAGCCCTGTGTCCTGTGTTGTTCCTGGGAATATATTTGTGATGCTGGCGCAGGGAGTGGATTAAATGCCCTCCTGCAGTCTTTTCCTTATCTTAATGGACACTATTAACCTCAAATGATTGAGAAAAAAGATGATCAAAATATAATGAGGGGGAATTCCCTGGCTGTCCAGTGGTTAAGACTCCGTGCTTTCACTGCTGTGGGCCTGGGTTTGATCCCTGGTCAGGGAACTAAGATCCCACAAGCCGTTCAGCACAGCCAAATTAAAAAGAAAAAGAAAAATAATGAGGAAAGAAACATTTGGATGTTTTGTAACAGCTAAGAGTACAGTTCCCTGTCCAGACTTTTAGAAGTTTCCAGGTTTAAAATAGAGACACAGATGTAGAGAACAAATGTATGGACACCAAGGGGGGAAAGTGGCTGGTGGTGGTGGGATGAATTGGGAGATTGGGATTGACATGTATACACTAATATGCATAAAATAGATAACTAATAAGAACCTGCTGTATAAAAATGAATAAAATAAAATTCAAACAAGAAAAAGAAAGAAGACAAAAAAAAAATCAAATAAGCAGTGCCTGGATTAAATCTGGTGTGTTGCATCCTTAATTCATGTTCATAGCATGTGGAGAATGAGAAATTAATGTCGGTTGAGCTAATTAGGAATTAAGATTCTCTGTCATCTAATTCTCTGGGGGCTTTTGCTTACCTATTTTTATAGCTGATAGAGTACATAGAATGTAGTGGGAGGAGGTGGGGAAAGGAGAGATTAATTTATGCAAAACTCATGTGATGACAAGTACTCTTTTTCCTAAAATAATGAAAACAAACAGCATTTTTTGTTCTTTTGATAGTTTATGAATTAGGAGTATTTGTGGATAGGAGATCTATATTCATTGGTGTGACATCTTTTTGAAAATTAATGAATCATGAAATGGTGACAGTTTTTTTTTTTTTTTAAACCAGGTTAAATAAAAGTGCTTGTTACTTGTATTATTTGTAAAACACTTCAGGACATTTATTTGTGAGTATATATGCATCTAAGTAAAGGGTTAAAAAGATCCTATTTTCAGCCATGAAAAAGAAATTAGCCGAGCTAATGATTATTTTTTAAACCACACCCCTGTGCTTTACAGCAAATGGAAAATAAATTTGTATCTGTACAAAAAAGTGATTTTCTGCAGTTCAGTGTGATGGAAGTGTAGGTATTTTAACTGAAATCTAAGTTGAGCTTATCCTCAAATTTCAGAAGCATTTTCAGTGACAAAAGAAAATTATGTAAGAAATGTAGTTTGGTATGTCTTAGAAACAGTATCCTCTTGTTCTGAATAAAATAGCTTTGGACTGTTGTTTGCTAAACAATTATTTCTTTTTTGGACAAAACTTGAGTGGCCTATTGGCTTTCATTTTTTAGAAAATGCATTTACACATGCTTGAAATAGTCTTTTAGGCTAAAGAATGTAACTCACCAGGAAAACATGATTAATTCAGCACATCAGATAAAAAAAAAGCTCAGAAGCAAGTTACTCTAAAGTTTTTGAACAAAATGTATTTTAGAATTGGGGGAGGGGGAAGGAGAAATTAACCTAGAAGATTGTGATTAAAGATTAGATACCAAAAGTGTGGTTAATCCCTTGCAGTCATTTGATATACATTTATATTCCCCACTTTCAAAAGTTTGTGCAAACTCCTTGCGTGCCTCCTCCCACAGACCCACAGAAGGGGCTCAGCTGGACCCCTGCTCCTTTGTAAAATATGGGGCCACAGGGGTGGCTGCAATACCATCTCTTTCCATGGGGCACCCCCTTCGGGACCGTAGGGTCCAGTGTCAGAACTGTGTGTGCGAGGTTGGCACGAGCATAGGGCTTAGCGGAGAGGCGTCTGATTCTAGCTTTTCTCATGATCTAAGGGAGGCCGTTCACCCTCTCTGCTGAGTTATTTAACTTTATTTCTCATCTGCTCAGTGAGAATAATCCTACGTCATTGTTACGAGGGAAAAAAGCAGGTATATAAGAAGGTTTTGGTGGGGACAGTTTTTAAAATGAGCTGTTGCCTTGGCCAAGCGAACGCTGAGCCGTATGCCTGCCTCTGGCCAGCACAAATGTATCAGGATCAAGCTTCTTCCTCACTCGTGATCACTAAGTGCTCCAGCAGCAGAGGGCCCGCTGGCTTCCTGCGGGGAGGGTGCGGGGGAAAAGAGGGGGAGAGGATTCTGTCAAAAATACCTGGGGACTTTTTATTCTGCAGAACACACAGCCAAATTCCTGTTCCCCACCACAGGGCTAGTGGATGGGTAAAGATCGGTGCATTTTGAAAAATCCCCCATACAACGATGTACTACTCCAGCTATTTTTGATCACACTTCATGTGGATGAAATTTAAGCATGCTAACATCTATACTTCTTTATACATAATGTTCGTATGCAAATATTAATGTTGTGTACATGTTACAGCATCTCCAAAAATGAAAAATGGTAAGATTAAATAGTTTAAAATAATTTTAACACTATAAAAAAGTCGTTTGCCCTCATTAAAAGTGCTTAATTTTTGGGCTTCCCTGGTGGCGCAGTGGTTGAGAATCTGCCTGCCAATGCAGGGAACACGGGTTCGAGCCCTGGTCTGGGAAGATCCCACATGCCGCGGAGCAACTAGGCCCGTGAGCCATAACAACTGAGCCTGCGCGTCTGGAGCCTGTGCTCCGCGACAAGAGAGGCCGCGATAATGAGAGGCCCGCGCACCGCGATGAAGAGTGGCCCCCGCTTGCCGCAACTAGAGAAAGCCCTCACAGAAATGAAGACCCAACACAGCCAAAAAAATAAATTAATTAATTAATTTTTTTTAAAAAGATTAATTTTTTAGTGAGAGAAGTATACTGTGTGTATTTGAAGGAAAATTTGTCTTAATATTGATTTTTTTAAAGCTACCTCTAAGGTTCCATGTATTTTGATTTTATTGGAGTATAGTTGATTAACAGTGTTGTGTTAGTTTCAGGTATACAGCAAAATGATTCAGTTATACATATACATGTATCTATTCTTTTTCAAATTCTTTTCCCATTTAGGTTATTACAGAATACTGAGCAGAGTTCCCTGTGTTTTATAGTAGGTCCTTGCTGGTTATCTGTCTTAAATATAGCAGTGTGTACATGTCAATCCCAAACTCCCAGTCTTCCCCGCCCCCTGCTTCTTGGTTTTAATGGCTTTTAATGGCTAAAAAATATACTCACAAAGATTTATAAATGGAAACAGAAGAGGTGTATCACTGGCCATTGTCACTAAATCATCATATGCCTTGTCTCGGCCCATCCTGCCTGTTTCAGTTGACTTGACAAAGCTTTTAGTTGACTTTCAGATGTTAAATTTTAATTTCCCTGAAAACTTTTAAATTTACTGGAAGGTATTGTTGTTTTTAAAGTTTTAACAAATGGGTTCAGCACCCAGTAACAAATAAGCTTTGAAACTCTTTGGCAAGATTTCTAATAGGCTAGAATATTCTACTTCCAAGTTTTTGAGTGTGCTGATATAGGAGTTTTCAGATGGCACAGTTACATTGTTTTTGGCTACAAGATCACAAAACAGTGGAAACATTCCCCAACATCTGTTTTCTTAGAATCTTCTCTTTTCAAAGCTTTGGTTTCTCTTAAAAAGCAGTTATTCTCTTACCCCATGTTGAGTCTTACCTTTATTTTGAAAGGAAGCTTAACACGTGTTTATTTTTTTGCTTCTCAGTAGCATGCTACTGACAGGCACCTCCCACCCCTGCAAAGGTCCATGAATTTGGAACACTTGTGTTTTTGCGAAGGAGAAGTGTATGACTCGTGCCTTAAATTCCACAACTTTTTAAAGTACACGGGCTCTGCTTCCCTCTCAACCACACACAGTGGTTCTTTGAATATATGGGATAATTTAGCAAATACCAAAAGCAGAAACATGTTAGAATCCTCTTCACTTTGATGCAGCTATAAAGGAAATCACGCAGGCTGCATAATTTGTTCTCATCCTCAAGTCTTAAAATACTGACCAGTATTTTCTATGTATCTGCCAGTAGTATTTGCTGACAAAGGAACTCATTTGAATTTAGTGCCATATTGGTTTTTCATGTACTTTTGGCCATTTTTACCTTAAGTGGGAATAATGAGTGGTATGTGGTTTTTAATCCTCGGCTGTTAAAGGAACCTAGAAAGTAGCTTCAGTATGTTAATCATTAAATTCGTAACATTTTTGTGGAGTGCTAAACTTGGTAGTTTAGTATTACATGATGTTAAACATCATTGAAAAAACTACAGCTGTTTGTCTTTGGTTGAGTGCTTAGTTTTTAAACGACTTGCCCATTTTGATAGCTGTCCTCCATCTGTCATCAGCTAATGTCTCAAGGTACAACGCACTAAGACTTAGGGAAGTGCACGTATATCAGTTAACCAAAATGTATGGGAGTCCACATTTTAAACAGTCTTCTCAATAATTTCAGTTGTTCTCAAACTATTCTTGTCCTATCTGATTAAATCATCAGTTCTTTGACCTCATAAATAGTCAGTGGAGAGAATGTGCCAGAAGCTCAGCTCTCTGTTAGCGCTGCCAGAGTCTTGTTAACTGGTGCTTGTGTTTTTAGTATTAGTTTCACTTGGTGGTTTCTTTTCAGGTATCCTCTTAAGCACAGGTCTGTTTTTCGAGGGTTGATTTAGCTTAGTTAAATCCAGATGGTATGTTCTGTAAATCCACCCAGGTGGGCACATGTAAAATGCAAGCCATTGCAACACACCAGGCATGGACAAAGCTGGGGTGTTTCCCACTGCCAACCCCTCCACTGCCAAGATGTGGGTTCCTACTATTTCTTCAGGTTATCTCCCCTACAATATACAGCTCATGACAGTTTGATATATGGATTGCTGAGGCCGTATGTCAAACTGTAAAATAAATTTTGCGAAGGTTAATTTTCTTAGATAAAAGATAAATAGAAATAGAAATGCTCCAATCTCCTTGCAGGGGAACATGCACCCCTTGTGGGGAACCATTGACTTGGAGTTACATGATATGCCCCTGAGGCAGAAACTTCACGAGTGCTTTGGTTTTCCCCTCCATCATTATTATGAGAATAACCATGTGAGGAATTTCACCTCCACCCCAGACCCCCAAACCTGCTCCTCTAGCTTTTAGGTACTTCATATAAGTTTCATATACAAATATATGAATGTATAACGTTTCTCAAAAACAGAAATGGGGGTGTATTAAAGGCATCTTGCTCTTTTCACTTCATACTGTTTCTTAGAGAACTTTCCATATTAGCACATACAGATATTCATAATAATAATTTCCCCTGGTATTTACCCCTATATTTATAGGTAATAAGCTTATCCTGTGGTTTATGAATTTGTCAATTATAGATATCACCTGTTGACTTTCTGCCATGATAGATGATGCTATAGCTTTCCTGTTCCTTTTCATTTCTCCTTCCATCCCTCCTTTTGGCTAAAATAATACACAGCTTTTGGTTAAAGGAATAGTGTTCACCTTACTAGGCCTCAGATTTTTTTTGTTTGTTTTTGTTTTGCTGGAGGGGTGGGTTTTGGCTGCACTGCACAGCTTGTGGGATCTTAGTTCCCCGACCAGGAATCGAACCTGTGCCCCCTGCAGTGGAAGCACTGAGTTCTAACCACGGGACTGCCAGGGAATTCCCTGCCTCAGTTATTTTGAGTACTTTGTGAAGTACTGAATTTGGTGACTTAATATTATGTGATGTTAAATATCACTAAAAATTGTAGATTTCTTTCAGTCCTTTTCTTCCATATTAGAAGCTTTCCTTCTATATCTGGTGGTTCATTGCTATCCGTTCAGATTTCAGAATGACATGTTGGAAAACAGATCCCGCCCTCTGGGCACGTGGCAGCGCCTGACCTGCTGGGCTTTTACATGAAGGTGGGTGGGGAGTGGGACAGCCTTTCTCTGGGGTCTTTCCTTCTGAAAGGCGTGGCCACCGGATTCGGGTGTGTCTGGAGCAGAGCAGAGAGCAAGGGCTGAGGTCCCAGGGGTGACAGCGGAGATTTCCACTCCTCCCGTGCCCCAGCCCAGCCCTGCTCTGGGCCTGGTGTTCCCAACTCTGAAGCCTCCTGGGTTCAGTTCTCTAAAGAATCCATCCCCTGTCTCCCACGGGGAGCCGTGGTTGGCAACGGCCAATGCACTTTCTGTTACCTGAACCCTGGGCGCCTGGCCTCTGCATCTCTGAAGCAAAGTGGCCATGGGCACTGAAGTAGCATCTTTCTCTCCTCTTCTATCAGTTAACAATCCTCCCTTTATTTTGTTGTCTCTTAAAGATTCTTTGACATTACTCCTCTTATGTTGTCTGTGTTACAGTTTTCTTTGTTAGGGTTGTTTTTTCCATCACAAGCTTCCTTTATTGTCATTTTAGCAGGGTTTCTGGAAGGGAAGGAGAGAAAAATGCATGGTCAATTCATCACTTGACACGGGAATCCGGGAAAGCTATATAAACTGCATAATGGTAACCTTCCTCATATTGTTCTTTCTTGTGCAATAAAACAAGCCGCCCCTCTGTTCTGCTGATGGAAAGGAAAATAAAAGTTCAGCCCTAACCAAATCAGGAATTCAGTGCTTCCCTTCTGGAATCTTAATATAGGTCCCAACTGCTGAAAAAATCCTTTTTTTAAGAAAAAAAATGCTGAACTATACATGTTCATCCCCTTCTCCATCATTTGGTAGGTTTTATTGATCATGTGTGAGTGATAGGTTTTCTAAATGCATGCGCTCTCTCACTGGTTTTTCAGCAGATGTGGTCCCCTGGGTGTACTGGGGAGATAGCTGTCTTGCACACCGGACTCCTCCCTGTCTTCTCCGTAGCCAGCCAGGCCCCACTCCTGGAGGGCTGTGGGACTTAGGGACCCCTGCCAGAATTGCTGCCAGCATCGGGTCTTCCAGTGCCTTATGGAAGCCTCTCTTTCACAATCCATTTGGGGGACTCTCCTTTTAGGGTGACCGCATTGCAGGATGAATATCCAGAAAGCCATCAGGAAGTATTAAATTATTTTGGCATGTTAGATCTCTGGCTATGAAAAGTAAACTATGTTCATTTGAAACTTTCAGGATCAGTTTCCGGAAATGTTGTGTCCTTGCCGCTAGCATTCATCTCCCCCACATGAAGGTTTATATTCATTCTATCTTCACTAAGTGTTTGAGTGTTGTATTTGGATGTCTTCGATGGCAAGTGTCAGAAACCTAACTTCCGCTGGCTTAGAGGGTTGGTTGGTTTGCGTATCTGGGAGGGACGGCGTGGGTAGGCTGGCCTCAAGGTACACTGGGTCCTCTCATCTCCACCTGGCTCTTGTCTTTCTCATTCCAACTTTCCTGTGAGCACCTTGATGCTCCTCTGGAGACATAATCACAGGCAGCTGCAGGCGTACATCTCCGTTTAGCACCCCTTCCACGTCTTTATGTCGATTTCAAGGAAGGCCCAAGATCATGCCTGTTCTTGATTATAATACTGGAGCTGTGGCTTATCTTTCTACCTTGTCCCTGCCCTCCTCCACCCATATTAACGCCACACTTCATGAGGTCCTCTATTTCTTCTAGGATTAAGAGAATCTCTGTGGACAGTTGTTTCACGATTCATTTATATTTGGGAGACTGTCTGCTGCATGCCAGGCACTGGAGCCCAGGGGTGGCCGAAACCCTGGGATGAGCAAAGACATTAGGCCGAAGACTATAGGGAATGGTGGGGCCTGTGCCCAACTAGGGGTGCATCCCTGCCACTACTCAGCGCCGGCTGAGTGATGCTGGGCAGGATGCCAGATCTTTCCTTTTTTCAAAGAAGCCAGAAATCTAAATCTGTATGTAAATTTTCTCCAGTCTGAAAGAAATTGGCGATTAATTCAGATATTTTCTAAATCACAGTCTAGGCCAAACAGTACATCATTTGCAATCTCTTTATCTTCTCCAACTCACTTTTTAAAAGTATAAAGCGAGATCAAGAGAGTTGGAACAATTTGCCCAAGGGTAGGCAGTGATGAAGTGGCAGGCGGACCAGGGCTCTGTCATAGGTCTCCTGACTCCAAGCCCGGGTTCCTTTTGAATGGACCACATTCACATTGTTTTCATCAGCAAATTTTTCTTGAATTTTTTTAAAGCCTGTATTACCTCTGTAATAGCCTCTAAATCTTTGGTCTATTTCAATAATTTCATGTCAGAGTCTTTGGGAGGTAAAATTTTAATGTGACTTCATTCTTTTGGTTGAAGTTGGCCAGAGGCCAACCAGTGAGAAACACCCATCAGAAGTGTCTGATCGAGCTTGAAGGTACCACGTTGACAGATGGTCTACGGTAGAGTGTACGTCTCTGATACAAATTAAAGTAAGATTCTAAGCAAGAGTTTAAGTATTCCTGATGATGTTTTAATTTTAGTCAAGTAGCCATTAATCAAAAGATTGATTTAATGATCCTTGTTCAACAGAAAAATCCCCTTAAGGCTATTAACTTGGGCTTTTGAGTTCATAGATGCTGGAACCGCAGACCTTTGTACTCTGATTCACATCTCTATCCAGCTTTGCTATCGGAACACTTTTATTTGGCTCGTCAAAACAAAACATTCCTTTTCTAGACATCTAAAGGTAGCTCACATTTCAAAAGAAGGCTTTAATTGAAGTATACTTGTATCTTTGCTTTTGTCTTATCTGCACACAGAAAGATATTAACTTTTAAAATATGGTCTTAGAGAATGAGTGTTGATGGAGCAGTTGTTGAAAATTGACCTCTTGCCTCAGGACAGATAAAAACACAATTCACAAACATTTTCAACTGCTTGTTTTTTCCTACCTCTGTAACTGACTCTAATTTGCTGTGTCTGCTCCTCTGAAACCTCAGAACTTTCAAATTGCTGTTCAATTTGCAGTCTAAGTTGTAATGAGAGCCACACCTTTCCAAGAGTGGGCTTCATGCTAGAATCACATTGAGACATCAGTTTTTTTAATTCTTAATTATTTCAACCTATATTCTTTACAAGATTATAAAACTATTTCCAAATGAGAGCTGATGTTCAAGTTAATATATATATATTTTAAAATATGGAATAAGAAATTCGGTATCAAAAAGTAAAAATAAGATAAAAAATTTTAGGTGATCTTCTCCCACTGCCACAAACTTGTTAAGAAAATTAGTAGAAAAAAGTCCTTTTATGATATTCTTTGTTCTAAGATTGTTATGGTTGCTACCACCATCATAAAACAGAAACTTCAGTATATAAATTGGTGGTGGTATCCCCATTTTACAAACAAACAGGTATAATTCAAGAATTTTTTAGAAGTCTTCTTTAGAAGGTATTTGGAAGGGGTGGTCATAGGTATTGCACCTAATTTGGACAATTCTGTATACGCCAGGCAGTCTACCTAATTTCTTAAAGTTTGTTATTATAACCCTTAATGTTATTATATCTCTTTGCTTCGTGGCTCCTCCTCAAGCTCCCACTCCCCACCCTTTCCAGAAATAGGGAGGCAGATGGTCTGGACAAGAGCATGGAGAGACTTGTACAATCTTGGTGACCTTTTCTAGGTCACGCTATGGAAACTATTTTCTTAAAACTGTGCCTGAGGTCATTTTGTACACCTTTGGGGGAGAACCAGGGAAAGTTCCCATTCACATTTAAACGACCCCTGCTGTTTGTGGAACAGGGACCAAAGCATTAGACCATCCAGCTGTAATTTGTTCCAATCGCTCTTGGAACACCCTCAACTATTATCTCTTGGTAGTAGTAATTTTAGTTTCGACTCATTCACTTCCTAAAGCCAATGAACCCTGGGGCAGAAATGTTCAGAGTAAATTATTGGGTGGGAGGAATCCTTCTCTGCTTATCTACCATAGAGTCACAAAGGAATTTTGTGGGTGTTTTTTAGGATGAGTCCAGTAAGTGGAAAGTATCTATTTTCAGACACTGATATGAAGGGATACGGAGAGGGGAAAGAGATTTTTTTTTTTTTTTAACGTTAATGGTGAATTTGTATCCCTTTTTTTTTTTAATTGTGAAGTCAGGATTCTTTTGTAGAAGCTAGACGCAATTGCAAAACTTGTAAAGTCTAGGGGATCTGGTATGACATATTTATTGATTTCCCTAAGAAATTAATTAAAGTTAAAATAGTATCCAAAATTACAGTCATGTCACGTTACACATTGTAGTTCTTTTTCCCATTGGGTCGTTACTGATCTTGAATCCTTTTGTGCTTATCTTGCTCAGTTTTCTCATTGTTCAGTCTACCCACTTTATTATTATTATTATCATCAAGTTGTGTTTTAAAATATGCATTCATATTTAAGTGGTAGGAAGTGTTCAGGAGATAAAATACGCCTGGTTCAATCTGTGTCTTGAGATCTTGAGGAGGAATAAGTAGGCCTTTTAAGATAATTCCCACTCCTGCCATGTCTGACTTGCTCCCATCTGGGACGTGCTCCACCCACCAGCGCCCCTGTACCAGCTTCCATACCCAGCACCAAACCCCGCGGCTTGACATGCTGGATGCCTCCTGTTTCATCTGAATGTGCCATAATTTGTAGTGAATTGTCTATTATAATCAGATTAAATATCTCAGTGTCTACTACATGTGAGAGATTTCCTTTTCTGTTTTTTTTCAGTCCTTTTTGTGTAAGCTTGGCTGAATGAAAACCAATACAATTCTGCATTCGTCTGGGAACATAGTATCTAGGGTGCATATATCTGAATTAATGAAGTGTCATTAATAATGCCTCACAATTTATAAACATGTTTTTGACTGAAAAAGATCATATAAATTAGTGAAGCTGATTTTTTAAATGTCTCAGTGTGAAATGGCTATGTGGGGACACGTCTGTATGCCTTCACTTCAGAACCATTACCAGCTGGGTCTCACTTATTTATTCCTTGTCCAGTAGTTGTTTATTATTCCCATTTTTGCAGCTTAACTGCAAACTCGGTTTTCTTGCCAGTGTGAATTCAGTGTTACCTCTGCAGGAATGACACCCGTTGCAATCAGCAGATTTAATACACAAAACAAATAAACAAAAGCCATGTTTTGCAACATTGGAGGTGACTTGAGTGGGATAGAAGTTTGAATGTTTTGCTGAAGAGAGCGATCAAGATACCTTTTGTGAGCTGGGTCATATAGTATTATAAAAGGAAAAGTAAGTCACATGAGTTTTACTGTACCATGTGTTAATCATACTTTTCATAAGGGAAAACTCAGCAATTTGCTTTAATAAATAATTGCTTTGGAAATCAATTTCATATCCTTTAAGGATACTATTTATGATTCATTAGGATTTAATGAAACTTTGAGGAATATTTATTTTCTCTTTTTTGTGTATTTTTTTGTTTTTTATTGAAATATAGTTAATTTACAGTATTTTCCCTTTTTTTGAAATGACAAGGGATGTCAGAGAAATGAAAACTTCTCGGTGATACAGGTCTTTCCAAATTTAGATTGCACTTATTAAAATCACAGCTGATGTCATTGTAGATTATGGCGCATATTCAATTAAATATGCATTTAGTCATTTATTCTAAACATCTATTTAATTACTCCTTAAAGAAAAAAAAGGAAAGGACTCCTTTAAAAGTTTTTAACATGATGAAGACTTGAATTTCAGGTGGACGGTTTCTGACGTTGCTGTGACTCTTGCCTCAGAGGCTGTCAGGATCTCCAAAGGATCTTAGGGTCAGCCAGCCTTGCTCTCTGACTTGCATATTTGAGGTAACTCATGTGAGTTGCCTGGCTGAGGAAGGTTTAGTCTGGACTAGTTTACCTAATCTTACTAAGCCTCAATTTTCTTATCTGGAAAATGGAGATAATAATAATAGTAGCTACTCCATTTGGTTAAAGATCAGATGAGATACTGTGTCTAGAGTGTTGAATGTGATGCTTGGCAGGTGTCCACTAAGTATGAGCAGCAAGGTTAATGCCAAGTATTAATGTGAGTCAAGGCCAAGGGGAGCCTAGACCTCACCAGCTCCCCCCATCCTCCTCCCTCTACCATCCTCCATGTCAACAATATCTTCCCCTCTACACACTCTCCCCCGACTCTAGAATTGTAATACAATCAGGAACACTTGGGCACTTTGTACTAAACCTTTTACTCACCCTCCCACCCTCCACTCTGCCCTTGTGTCTGTTGACATTCACAACAAAGCTTCTTTATTTAATGTCTTATGTTGGGCTCCGGCACTGTCCACACTGATGCCCAGTGGCTCAGCGGAAAGTCTGGGCTGGTCCATACCAGTCTGTTGGACTGGCACAGTATAAACAGGAACAAGAGGCCCTTCCCAGGGCACCGGGGAGAAGCCTACAGCTTCTCTGTGTGGGAGTATCTACAGTATACTTTTACGATCATGAGCTTTATAGGACTATGAATGTGACTGTCAGCACAAATAGAAAATGAAAAACTATTTGCCCAAGTGGTTTGACAACTATTAAGTATAAAGTGGTATTGCACCTTTGTTGTGAGAGTTTATTAAATATTTGCAACCTGAAGGAACTTTAAATGTTGCCTTCATAATAGAACTAGTGCTTCCAATTTATTATTTAACTAACCTAATAAAAGTTTAATAAGTAAACTCCAAAAGCACTTTTATCTCCATAAATTAAAAACTATTTGGATTTCATGATGCATGCTTATTCCTGTGGGGTGTGTTATTTTTCCCTTCAAAATAGTAATGGTTAACACAAATCTTTTTGTTTTCTTTCATGAATATTATGCAGCATATATAAATGAAACTATATATGTGTGTGTGTTTCCTATATGTATAGAATATCTATAAAGACAGGAAGAAAAGTATAAATGCTTTGTTAAAATACTGATGTAAGCTAACGATAATAAACCATTATTAGTTGTGCTACCAGTTTCGAGGTAGGCCATATAGCAATAGAATGGTTGAGCTAGGTAGAATGCCAAACTAATAAATTAAAATTTTCTCAGCCTGAAGACTTTGAAACCCAAGAATTTTGTCCTAAAGTCTGAAAGTTCACAGCCCATTGCCCTATGTGGAAGACAGAAGTTAACAAATAGAATCAACTCAGCCTTATTCAAGATGATAGCTCATTGTCATTATCTGCATCAGCTCATTAATGTGAATTAGAGACAAGGATATATTTTAGTTGGTGTGATGTCGAAGTAATGGGCTACAGGAGAGAATTATCCAGGCCTTTCAATGATCAGGCAGCGCTGTTATTAATATTTTGGTAAAGCTTATGAATGACTGGTGAGCCCTATATATATAAAAAAAAATGTGCTTATAGAAAAAAAAAGGGGGCTCACGGATACACTATTAAAAAATATTGTTCACTACTTAAGAGCTTCTTTTAAGTGGTAGAGCCTGTGGTTTGTGAAGTGTTTGTTCACAAGTCATTAAATCTAGCTATTCACCTGACCAAGGGGTGCGGGGAGAGGGGTGGGGGTGGTGGCGGGCGGATGGAGAGAAACCCAAAGGAAACATGAAGGCATTGTGAAGGAAGGGCAGTGTGGAAGAAATGCGGATGCAGTCGCTGTCTAGTACAACTCAGTGACCAGCTCCTCCTCGATTATAAAGGCACGGCCGTACCAGGGGGTGCTGTTATCTGCACAGTGAGACATTAGCACAATAGAAAATGAAAAACTGTTTGCCCAAGTGGTTTGACAACTATTAAGTATAAAGTGGTATTGCACCTTTGTTGTGAGAGTTTATTAAATATTTGCAACCTGAAGGAACTTTAAATGTTGCCTTCATAATAGAAGGCATGGCCGTACCAGGGGGTGCTGTAATCTGCACAGTGAGACATTAGCATTAGACTTGGGGATCGCTACGGGTCTCTGCTATTTTATTTATTTATTTATTTGTTTGTTTGTTTGTTTGTTTATTTATTTGGCAAGATGAAAAATATTTAATACACAAAAAAGCACAACAGAATCAACAGGTATTAAAAGCATTACATAGTGCAAACACCAAAAAGATACAGAGCTATTAACTTGGCGGTGCTTGTAAAAGATTAGGCAGGAACTCATGAAAATATCTCCTTTGCTAAGGGTCTCTTTTAATTTCATCATAATTGGCTTTGATTTCTCATCTCTTTTCTTCTCAAATAACGAGGGCCAAACATTCCCTCCTTCCTGGGGAGCTCTTGGTTTGTGAAGATGGAACTTGTCGAAATGTATTTAAATGAAACACTAGTCACGTCTCTCCATCCCTCCAGAGCCACATCGGGCTTCACTCCCTCCCAGAAGCCCTTCCGCACACCTGTCACAGGTCCCTGCCCTGAGTTCCTGGGACACTTACTGTCTGGACTCCAGCTTTCCTTCTCTGCTGCTTTGTCCTTCACACTGTGTATGTGCTGCCCCATCAGCTACAGTGGGAAACCCTTTGTGGTCAGGGATGAGTGCTTTGTACTGACCTTCCATTTCTGAGTGATTATCCTAGAATTAATTCCACTGCTCTTTCCGTGACACTTCGTGTCATCTTTCTGGCACACCCGACCAGCAAAAACCTCAGACCGGAAGAAGCCGAATCCTCCTCTATCAGCAGCTTCTTCCTGCGGCGCGGCTCTGGGGAATGCCACTCCTCGGGTCCCCCTGGTGCCCTGTACACTAACCATCGCTGCCAACGGACTCCCAGCTCTGCCCCAGAGCCCAGCCGCATTTCTCTCTTCAGACTTGTTCTCCCACATCCTGCAATCACTTTTTCCGGTTCTCTGTGTTCTCGCTAAGCCCCCGCACCCCTCGGCCTGCCTCTCACCCTCCTCCTTCCCAGAGAAAAGAGGAGCCAGTGGAGGGAACCCCGTCTCCCCTGGGGCAGGTTCTGCCCCGCTGCACAGCTCCTGCCCCCCTTCCCTCTTCCTGATGGAGGAACTGCCTCCCGAAAGCCATTCCCTCCAGGCAGGCTGCGAGCCCGGAGCCGGCACCTCCCCAAGAAGGAATATCCCGTCTTTAGACTCAGCCCCTTCCTCCATCCCTCACCCCTCCGCATCTCTCTCCTTCCAGACTTCTGAAAACCTAGCCAGATCCGGGTCTGCCTTCTCCCACCTGCCCCTGCTCTCCTCAGCGTTCCCCAGCCTGGTTTCCTTCGCCGTCCTCCAGCAGAGCCCCCAGCCCGAGGGCCCCAGGCGCTTCCAGCTGCCATGTTACAATCGTCGTCCCGCTCCGCTTCTCAGAAGCGTTTGCCACTGTTCGCCCCCTTCTGTTCCCGACTCACGCGCTCCTTCCTGCCCACGCGCTGACACTGCTTTCGTTCCCTCCCTCGCCGGCGTTCTTCCTGTTGGCCTTCCCAGGCTCCTCCTCCTCCTCCAGGCTGTGAACCCCGGTGCTCTCCGGGGCTGCCCCTGTGGATAACCTGTGTCTTACACACAATGTGCCTGCTTTCCTCCCTCCCACCCCACTCCTCGCCTCCCCTGGGAATGTCAGAGCCACAAGTCCACCTGCCTGCCTGACACACTTAAGGTGTCTCAAGAGCACATCAAATTTCACAAGTTCAAAACTGGACTCTTCCCTTGAAGTGCGCCCTCTCGACAGATGCTCTGCGCTGTCCTGTCCCACAAGCCCGTGTTTATACCCGTGCTGTATCGCCAGAACCTTCTCCCTTCCCCTCCGCCCTGTCCGTCCTCTCCTGGAGCGCTCCTGTGGCCTCTTACAGCCCTTTTAGGCAGTTCAGCGCCATCCCGTCTCGTGCGCCTGGATTCCTGCACTCCTAACACATTAAGCTGCCGTCTCTCTAGTTAACTGTACCCACCCCCCCAACCCCGCCGCAGGACTTTGTACCTGCGACCCTGCCTCCTGGAACCCCTGTCCCCTGCCCCCTCCTGCTCCAGGCTGGCCCCTCCGTCACCTCCATCCCCGCCCTGGGCCACGCCTCCGTCCCGCTTGCTCATAGCCTGACGACCTCCTTCCTCCTGACACTTGTCATTTTTGGAACTTTACATTTGTGCACTTCTTCAACTAACATGTGGGCCCCTCTGGACTGTGGACCTGGTGAACACCGGTCTCTGCACGGCGCCCAGCAGAGCGGATGCTCACATAACAAGGATGGGTACGGAACACATATCGATGAGGGAAATTCACCGATCACACATTCCATTTGGGCTGCAAGGTTTTCATGTTTTTAGAACAAAACATTTTTCAGAGCAGGATCTCCAAATTCCTCTTTCCCTGCTGGCTTTCTAAGGAAGATACTGTTACCAACACAGATCTCAGGAGCACAAGAGTGGAATGGATGGACTTCCATGTTCCCGCTCCCAGATGGGGTTTTGCTTTCTCAGAAATCACTGGAAGCAGAGATGTGACAGGAATCACTCATTATGCTCTCTCCAACTTTCTTCTGTATAATTTGGTGAAAGCAGCATGAAGTTGGCTGCTCCTTCACTTTTACCCTGTACATTTCCTTTGTTTTTATTTATTCTCTTCTATTTCCATAAGATATTGAGAAATGGATTTAATTGCCATCCAGCTTCATTCTAACTGTACTTGTCACAAGTCTTGGTTTCCAGTTCTTATTCTCTCTTTTTTTTTTTCCCCAAACTTTGATATTCCAGTGCTAGCATAAAGAGATATAGATTTTAATTTTTTACAAATATACTCTGAGAATTATTTAATATTATAAGATACTTGAGTAAACTGAATGGGAGAGATTATATGATTTTAAATCAGTCTAGTGTTTTGGTTAAGTGGAAGTTTCGTACATTTTTATGGGCCATAACACAAAGGAGATTTTAATAATATAGTATAGAATGGGCTAAAAGTGATGTCTGATTAAGTTATTGCCATAATTTGATAGGAACAGAATTGTAATTTGGCTTTGCACAAATGCAGTTGATATAGCGTTATCCCAAGAAAACTGTTTGCTTGGGAAGGTTATAGAGATCATCAGTTTATAGGGGCTGAGGATTAACTGGTGGTTGTAATGAAGGTCGTTTGAGATGAATATAAAGTGGTTATATGTTATAATCCAGTACAATGCACTTAGGGGATTATTCTGATTCTCTTATTCTATAATTAGATTATGTCATTTGCTGTTTTAAACATCTGCTGCTGTTTATAGCTGTGGTCCCCAAACGGTGCCCTGGGGCACTGCAGCAAATTCACAAGGAGTACTAGGGGGAGATTTTAAAATTTCAAGGGAAACATGGCGCTCTCTACATCTGTGAGACACCATGCAAACTGCTAGTTTGAGGGAGTTCACAATTTCAACTTTGTACTGCTTCCTGTAGCACAGTGATAATCTTTGGGAAGCTGGAATCTCAATGGTTATGTGGAAAAAAAGCAAGTACCACACGAAAGTCAACGTGAATCCAGAAATGAGGGTGGTGTTATCCAATCTGAAAATTTGTGCAGTGCTCAACATAGTATAATTCTATACTAATTATTATAAGTAGTATTGTATGAATATAGTAATGTAATATATATTTTATAACTATAGCTGATAGTTTGCATATATGTTTTTTTGTCATAGGGTTTTTAAAGAAGTATTAAATTTTTAGGCCAGTCAATTCTTTAACATGATTCAAAAATCAAAAAGCGTAAAGAGAAACACGGTGAGAAGTCTCCCCCATCTTGGTTGATGGCAGCTGCATCTTCTAATTGTTCAGACCAAAGCCTGTGAGTGGGCCTGAGCTTCTGTCTTTCTGACACCCCCGCTCAGAGCTCCAGGAAATCATGTCTCTACTTTCCGAAAATATCCACAATCTGACTCCCCGTCTCTAACTACACTGCTGTCGTCCTGGTCAAAACAGGGTATCACGGGACTTCCCCGGCGGTCCAGCGGTTAAGACTCCGCACTTTCACTGCAGGGGGCGCGAGTTCAATCCCTGGTCGGGGAACTAAGATCCCACAGGCCACGAGGCGCGGCCAAAAAAACCCAAAAAACAAAACAAACAAACAAACAGGCTATTACTACACTTGGTGTAACTGGTCTCCCTATTTCTATGCTTGTGCCCACCACCCCGTCATCTTTCTAAGCCCTGAGTTCATTGATATCATCTCTTTATCACCCAGAAGCTGCAAGAGCTCCCATATCTCTCAGAGTAAAAGCGAGTCTTTCTAGTGACCCGGAAGGCCCTATAGGAACCCCTTGCCTTTACCGCTGATCTCAGCTCTTACTGTTTCTCCCCTCACATAATCTGCTCCGGCCACACTGGTCTCCTTGTTCCAAGCATACCAGGCATGTCCCTACCCCAGGGCCTTTGCACTGCAATGTTAAATCTCATCTCCTCCAAACTCTGGCCTACTTGAATCCACCCTATTTTAAATACTTCAGTGGCCCTCACTTGTGCACTGATGGGCGCTCCCTAGCTCTTTTGTCCTGCTCTTTTTCCTTTTTCCATAGCCTTTTAACATAGTAGATAATTTACTTCTAACACAGTAATTTACTAAGTTTATTGTTTTATCTTCTGGCTCTTCCACTAAAACAGAAGCTCCAGAGGGCAGTCATTTTAATGTTTTGTTCCACAATGTATCCCAAGCATCTGGAAGAATACTTGGCCATAATATAATAGGTATGCAACATATTGACTTCGATATGTTGTTTAAAAATCTGTATCTTTCTTAATTTTGTGTCTGTCTAAACTGTCAATAAAAGCACATTCAAATGTTCCTCTATAATGATGGATTGCCCATTTTCCCTGAGGTCCTAACAATTTTTGCTCTATACTTTCAGGCTAATTAGGTACTTATAAAATATGAATCCTGTCTTCCTGGCTAATTGAACCTTTTATCATTGTGCACAGACCTTCTTTATTCTTAGTAATGCTTTTGTCTTAAAGTTATTAGTTTATTTGATACTAATAAAAGTAGGCTAGCTTTTCAGTAATTTTTAGTACTATTTAATATACTTTTTCTGTCCCTTAGCTTTTGATGTATTTGAGTTCTTATGTTTTAGGTGTGTCTCACGCACATAGCTTACAGTTTTTAATTCATTATGACAATCTTTATGTTTAACTGCTAGCCTATTTATGCCTATTGTGATTATGTATATATCCAGATTTATTTATATCACTAACTTTCTATTTGTCCCACTTTTGTTGTGCAAATTTTTTTTCTCTTGCTTGCATTTCATTTTTCTTTTTTTCTTTTTCTTTTTAAAATTTATTTATTTATTTATTATTTATTTTTGGCTGTGTTAGGTCTTCGTTGCTGTGCGCAGACTTTCTCTAGTTGCGGCGAGCGGGGGCTACTCTCTGTTGTGGTGTGCGGGCTTCTCACTGCGGCGGCTTCTCTTGTTGTGGAGCACGGGCTCTAGGTGCGCAGGCTTTAGTAGTTGTGGCACGTGGGTTCAGTAGTTGTGGCTCGCGGGCTCTAGAGCACAAGCTCAGTAATTGTGGCGAACGGGCTTAGTTGCTCCACGGCATGTGGGATCTTCCTGGACCAGGGCTCGAACCTGTGTCCCCTGCACTTGCAGGCGGATTCTTAACCACTGCACCACTAGGGAAGCCCCACGTTCCTTTTTTTAAAAATTGAATTTTGTTTTCTTATTCTGTTTTTCCCCTTCTACTAGTTTGGAAGTTATCTACTGTGTTTCTTATTCTTTTAATGTTTGCCCTTGAAATTGTAGCATAATACTTAAAGTCTGCAATTAATATCTTACCTCTCCTCCTGAACAATACATGAGCATTATAACCGTGGCCATCTACTTTCCAGCTTACACCCTGTTGCTATTCAGTGTGTATTTCTGTCCTTTTTAATCTCATAAATTAGGCATTATTACTTTATATAGACGATGTTTACTTATATTTGTCCTCATATTTACCAGTTTATTTACTTACTAATTCTTTTTGTTATCTCAGACCTTCCACCCACAATGTTTACCTTCTTTCTGAGGTATATCTTTAATAGAGTCTAAATAATGTGCTTCGAAAGCTTGTAAGTTCCTTTAGGGAGGTGTGTTGTAGATAAGTTCTCAGTTAAAAGCCTTTATTTTGCTCTCATTTTTTTGAAACATAGTTTGTTTGTTTTTTTAATTTTTATTGGAGTACAGTTGAATTACAGTGTTATGTTAGTTTCATGTGTACAGCAAAGTGAATCTGGTATACATATACATACATCTACTCTTTTTAAGATTCTTTTCCCATATAGGCCATTACAGAGTACTGAGTAGAGTTCCCTGTGCTATACAGTAGGTCCTTATTAGTTATCTATTTTATATATAGTAGTGTGTATATGTCAATCCCAATCTTCCAGTATATTGAAAGATAGTTTTAATGGGTTTGTCCCACATGTGTTTTTTTCCAGTATCCTGAAGCAGTAAGTCAGTTCTGACACTGTCTTCCTGGAGATCGAATCAGACCCCACAGGTTATTAGCCCACTCCCGCAAGACTGCCCCTTCCTCGACTTCAGTTACCACTCACAAGTCCAGGTTGTTACTTGTGCTTCTCACCAACTGGCTGTAAACCAGAGGTTCCCACAGCCTCCTCCTCCAGTTCCATTATTTTGCTAAGCAGCTCACAGAACTCTGAAAAACATTTATATATGTTTACCGGTTTATCATAAAAGATATTATAAAGGATACCAATGCAGAGGTACATAGGTCCCGAGTGCAGGAGCTTCTGTCCCCATGGAACTGGGGTGCACCACCCTCCTGGCATATGGATGTGTTCACCAACCCAGAAGCTCTCCAACTCTTATTGTTCAAAAGTTTACATAGAACTTCATCTCCAGCATCTCCCTTCCCCTTCCCTGAGGTCAGTGGGTAGGGCTGAAAGTTCCAACCATCCAATCACTTGGTCTTTCTGGTGACCAGCCCCATCCTGAGGCCATCTAGGGGTCTAAACCTAAGTCACCTCATTAGCATAAATTCAGGTATGCCCCGAAAGGGCTTCTGGTGAACGACAAAAGATACTCCTGTCACTTAGGAAATTGCAAGGGTTTTAGGAGATTTGTGCCAGGAACCTGGACAATGATCAAAATATATTTCTTATTATAGCACAGTATACAATTTTATGTTGACAGTAATCTTCCACTCTGAGGATATCATTCTACAGTCTGTGGGCTTCCAGTTTTGCTGTTGGGAAGTAAGCTGTCAGTCTGATAGTCATTTCTTTGTTGTGTTCTGTCTTTTCTCTCTGGCCACTTTTCTTCTCTTGGTTTTTGGTATCCTTTAGTTTAGCTGCAGTGTCTCTAGGTGTGGATTTCTTCTGTGTACATTAGGTATTATGCACCTACAGATTTAGAACTCTCACAGTCGTGAAAAATTCTCAACCATTACATCTTCAAATATTATCTCTTCCCCATATTCTGTATTACTCTCTTCCTCTAAGATTCCATTTAAATCCACTCCACTCCCTGTCTTAAACCATTCTCTCATGTATTATGTTTCCATTCTTTCTGTCTGTCGTATTCTAGTTAGTTTTCTCAGATCTACTGTCTGGTATACCAGTTATCCAATCTGCTGTGTAAATACTAGGTGAGAGGCTTTTTGTTTTGTTTTCAAGTCAACAGTTATAGTTTCCATTTTGTAAAATGTTTATTTGATTCTTTTTCAAGTCTGATTGGTCATTTTGAAAGTCTCATAGTTTACTCATTTTTGCTAGTCCATCTCTTACTATCTTCATACATTTTATTCATAGTTTTTATTTTCTATTCTGTATCTGATTGTCCTACCAGCTGAAGCCTTGAAAATAATATCAGTTTTTGTTTCTGTTGACTCCCACTCTTGTTGTCTTTGTGAACTCATATTTGGTTGAACTTAATCTGTGGGAATCCTGGAGGTCTGTGTTAAGGGTGTTTTCTTCCAGGCCCCATTTACATTTACTTCCACTGGGTTTTGGGACCACTTTCACTTCCTTCAGGGGTCCTAGTTTAATGTTGAAGTCTTGGGTTGAGCTCTGCAGTTATCCTTTGACCCAAAGTGTGAAATTGGCATCTATCTTCAGAGAAGCCCCTCCTTTCACACTTACCTGATGGTCACCACATGCCCTATGGACGATTAAACTCACTTTAGGGGAAGGAAGGTCTTGAAAATTTCCTTCTACTTTCTGTGAACCCAGCAGTGGGTTAACAACTCTGCTCTATCAAGAAACTCATTTTGTTTGTTTTTGTAACTGAGAACCCTTCCAAGTATCTTACATTTACTGGAAGTATAAAACTTTAAAGTGGTTTTTATTACTAGCAACCAGGGAGTTATCACTTGGGCGCTAAATGCAAAAATAATTAACCAAGAGAAGGTTCAACTTTTTCAAAGTCAGGTGTCAAAAGCCATCCCTGTCCCTGCCATTCACTGGAATGTAAACCGAAATGGATTTAACCTTTTTTCTCTGTAACCACATAAAGATGTGCCTTTGTCTTGACCCCTGGCCAACCCACCTCCCTCTCATCCAATCCCAGGGCCATATGCTTCCTTCCTTTCCTTCATGAAGGTTCCTCTTCTGGTAAATTCATGCCCTATCCCAATACTTATTTTTAAATTAGTTCCCACAAGAAAGGTAAAGACCACATGAATGGCAGTGTTCCTTTTTAGTACCCCAAAGTGTAAAGAAATAGTCTTATTGATTAATTCAACAAATATTTATATCAGAAATTAAAAAGCCCTCTTTCTCAGAGAATATTTTCTTTACAGAAGGAAGTTGACCTGGACATGGGATCCAAGGAGCTCTGGGTCAAGGCTCTGGAGGGGCAGTGGGAGGGTGGACGGGGAGAAGCAGGGACTGCTGGCCCTGAGGGTTCACCCTCCAGAACCCCTCCCTTGCCCCTGCCATCCCGGGGGCCAGCGGCAGACAGGGCTGAGCCGGGGAGTTGCAGCCGATGTGTGCTGGGGGGCAGTGGTGACGGCTGATGAAAAGAGTGGGGAAAGCGGCAGAAGAGATGATTCGGGACCGGAACAGGGAGGAAGGTGGGCCAGGAAGTGCAAGCATCCACGAGGTTTTCTTGGTAAATTACACGTTTAAGTCAAGCACTTCCCACCTAGATACTTACAACCTGTGCCATTTATTTTATATTTTTCTAGATCAATGAACTGAGCCATGTTCAAATCCCTGTTATGTTGATGCCAGATGACTTCAAGGCCTATTCAAAGATAAAGGTGGACAATCACCTTTTTAACAAGTAAGTACAAGCACGACCTTTTGTAGAACTGACGTGGCTGCCAGGAGTATGAATTTGAATTTGAATTTTTGTGAATTTCTATAATCACATTATTTTTCAATGGGTGGGAGTAAAGTTTTGCTGATAAAGTTTATCCTGTGATAAACATAACCATCTGTCATTTTCAGAAAAGCAACAGCAGGCCCTCTTGGGTAATATCTTTTTGCATATGGCATATTGTTCTCTATGAATATCTTATATGTTAAAAGTGATATTCTCATTACTATTTAAGTGTTTGAAGCTGTAAATTGCTTGGATTCTTTTTTTTTTTTTTGGCAGCTATGGACCTCAGCTCTCTTACACAAAACTCTCCTGATGATTCCTTTATGAACAGAAATGACTACTTCCTAAAACAATAAAGAATGAAGGTGCATTTTTATAAAACATAATTGGATGCCATGTTGGGCATTAAGACTATTTCTCCCTCTTTTGAATATCATTTTAGACATCATTATGGACCACCTTCTGTGTCAGGCAGTCCATTGAGAGCCAGACATACACGATGTATAAGAAACAGTCCTGCCCTCGGGGGTTCACAGTCAGGCGGGTGGTTGAAAATGGACACATATACAAATTACCATCACTTAGTGTGTGGAGTACCACAGTGGGGGCAGGGGGTGTGTGTTTGCGTGTGTGTGAACACAAAGGGGGAAGCAATTCTGAATGAGTGGGATGAGCCCCAGAGAAATCCCTCCCACGTGAAGATCAATTGTGAAATTCCTTAATGGGGCCATTGTTCTAATGTGAAGCTGATGTGTTAATTATTCTCATAATGCCCTTTAAAGGTTGACCTTTTGAGGGGATCTTTTCTATGTGAATATAGAATGTGGTATTTATATAAAATATAAAACAGGTCGATCCAGGAGTGAGAGCAGTCTTGTTTTGTAAGCTTTAATCAGCAGGCAACCCAGGACCAGTGTGGGAGCACTGTTAGTGGCTCTCTGTGCTGCCCTTCCCTGACTCGCCAAGCTCTTTGCTTTTCCTTCACTGTTTCCCCTGCGTGTCTGTCCCTTCTGTCCCCTGGATCCTACTGTGGGTTCTGGTTGGCCCCATGAAACCCACGTGTGCCTTCTGTGGGTCAGGTCGGGAGCCCCAAGCGCTTCTTTGGCTGCAGGAGAGCATGATGGTGGCAGATTCAAGTCTGGTTCACTCTTCGTACGTCTGAACTTTATTCCACAACCTGTTTCAGAGAAAACATGCCGAGCCACTTCAAGTTTAAGGAATACTGCCCGATGGTTTTCCGTAACCTGCGGGAGAGGTTTGGAATCGATGATCAGGATTTCCAGGTGAGTTGCTTTCGTAATAACATTCGTTTCACATGGGTTTCATCGTGCCTTTTGCTCTGTAAAATAGGATTCACGTTTTTGTCATGACAAGTAATTAGATAATAGTAATTTTCATTTTGTATGAGAATTTTTCAGTGTTCTTTCTGAAATAAAGGGTTCTTTCAGTCAGGGACCACTATACAATATGATTTCAGTAGTCCGCAGAAGAAATTATTCTTTGGGAAGGGAGCAAGCCTGTGAGTTTTATATAATATTCTCACTTACAGATGAAAGGATTCTGCCCGCCGCAGAGCCTCCTTTTGATTTTCTGCCCTCAAACGGGTTGGCAGCCCCTAGGGTTGTGTCTGTGTGTTGAATTCGCATTTCCTTTATTTGTAGAGGCCACTTAGGAATCTTAGAAATTTGTTCCCGTTCTTGCTGATTTGCCGCTTTTCGAATTGGCCCACCCTGGCCCTCGCCGCGGTATATGTCAGAGGCCCCCTTAGAGCCCTGCAGTGCCCCGCGCTCTGGGGACTGCAGCACCGCCGTCACCATCAGGAGCCCGCCAGTCCCGGGACGCTTCTGTGCAACACCGTCTCCTGCTCTTGCGACCCGCCGTGTAAAGATGTGCGCCGTTGCTTTTCTCCCCACGTTTGCCCAGTTCTCAGTTTCGACTTTTAAAATCGCCGTCAGATCTGCTGATCCCTGGTCATTTCTCCTGAGAACGGACCAGGCGTCAGGTACCTGATTTTCACAGAGCTGGCCAGATTCATAAAAGCCAAGGATTTTTTTTAAAAGCAGAAATCTAAGTCAGGAGATACAAGGACTGCTTTCTGGTCTCTTACGGCAGGCCGTTCATTTTACTGTAAGAGTACTGACTTATTTTACATCTGGTAAACACTTTCTCTCGTTTGCCCCAAACCAGAAATCCTAACTTCTCCTGCATTACGTGTCCTGTTGCCGCCCTGGGTGACCTTACAAGGTGAATACTGGCACAGCTCACCGTGTACTTTCCCTTAAAGAACAGGCCCCTAAGGCAAATCAAGCTTAGCTAGCATGCTTTCTTACACATCTGTGGGCCTCCCTGCCCTGCCCCATTGTTGAAAGTTTCCAAGAATCTCTCACAGGCTCACTCAGGCATGAGAAGCCTTGAAGCTGCCACGTTTTGAAAAAGCAATGCTGGCCAGGCTGCCGGTGACGTTCCCTCCTCTGTGGACGTGGCCGAGGTTTCCACGGAGGTCCAGGCTCTGAGCAGAGGCTCGGGTGCGCCCCGGAGAGGGCTGAGGGGAAGCGGGCGGGGAGGATGTGAGCCCTCGGTTTGCTTTTAAAAACTGCGATGACGCCAGCATTCAGGTGTGGGCTTCATGTGTAAGAGAGAAAGAACTTCGATCACACTTGGACTTGAATTTACTGCTGCAAAAGCCAAGTCACCTGTAAAGAAGAAATTCTGGAATAGTAAAACAGCCTTGTATAAAATAAAAAGGAATAATTCTACATTATGTAAGAACTGTTACGTTTCAAGAGGCCGTGTGAAAATAGTGTGCTTTGAAAAGAATGAACAGCTGATAACTTTGACATCCTAAGAAAATCTCCTCTGACTCTGCTGCTACATTCAAGTGTGTTCCTTCCTTTGTGCCCCTCCTTTTTTTTTTTTTTAATTTTTAAAAATAAAATAGCTACACTGGCGTTTCACAGAAACTGACTTTCAGGCCCTGTGCTACAGAATCTTGTTAAATTCCTCAAGTCATTACCACAGTGAAGTCCTTATATTTCTTCTGAGAACCAGCCCTCTTAAATGAGATCCAAAATGGATCCATTAGATACTTAGTTGCTGAAATAGACACGACCCGGGTTTCCCTCTCTTTTTTCCCCCTAAAAACAAAACCATGTAAGTTGATATTTAAGTAAGTGCAAATTGCTGATACAAACTTTGAAGGCCAATTAGGCGAGTGGAGGATGATTCACATGGAACTAATCGGCAAGTTAAGCTCTTAGCGTGAGAGATCAGTACAAGGGAGAACCGGTGTGAGTGTAATTAATCATTTGAACACCACTCCTTCCCTCAGCCATGCCTGGTGCTTTTGGCATTTAGATTGCTGCTTTCTCTTTGGCAACTGTATTTCTATTTAAAAATAAAGTGGGTGTTTACAGTAACTTTAGTAAACCAGACATACACAGTCCCTCTGCATCCACAGATTCCACCAACTGCAGATCGAATTGCAGTTGGAATCGGCGGATACGGAATCTGCGGATACGGAATCTGCGGATACGGAATCTGCGGATACGGAGGACCGACTGTACTGGCTTCCCTCCCCATTTCTATGTTCCTTTCCCAATGTCTGTACCTCTTAAAAATTTTTCAGCTGGGGCAGGGCCCCTGAGTTTAAACTGAAGGTAACATCGTACACATGGGGCTTAACCCACCTTGTTGGCTACTTGGTTTGGAAAACGGAGGAAGTTGTGCCAACAGTGGCTCTGGCTTGGTGCGTCTGGGCGCCTGCGCAGCGCAAGCCAGGGAGGCGGAGTGCTGTGCGCTTGCGGGGGCCGGCGGGGCTGTGGTCTCGGCTGTTCGGCTCACCACTGCCCGGACACTTCATTCACCATGGCCAGAACAGGTAACAGGTATCAGTTGACACCTAGTGCCAAACTGAACTCTGTTTCTCAATCTGATTTGAAAAGTGGGATCAATGACCCGGCGTCTCGTCATCTTTGGAGGCGCTGGATTGCTGAAGGGGCCCAGGCCCCTCACTGTTCCCCTTGCGTTGCTCTGTTTAATTTTCTGAAGCACTTGCTTATTGGACAAATGACTTTGAAATCTCTGTGGCGAAAAGGAGCCTCCACCGGGCGGTTCATTTAGTCTTCAAACCTTCATGCTATATCAGATGGATAAATGTTCGCCACCTGCCTTGCGTGTGTGTGAATGCCGTTTTGCTGCACCTGAAAAAAGTCAGTATCGATCCATCTGATCAAAGTAGAACATAGCAATTAGCCAACTTAATTGACCTCCGTCAGCCAACTTAAACTTCTTGAAAGGAACTGAGAAACATCCCTGCTGTCTCCATAAACATTTGTATCTTTCCTCTGGTTTTGATTTCTTGAAAATGTCTTTTAAAAACAACTTCTTTTTCTTGCTGTTAAAGATAAATTCAAGCAACAGTTCTAGAATACTCATTATTAACAGCAGTGTCAGTGAACATGCATGTGTAAACCTGTGTGCGTATGTGTATGCGTGTATGCTCAGTGCTTTCAGATTCAAAATCTTCTCCAACTTGTTAGTGCTTCTTAAAGTCACTTCACTGGTTTGTAATATGCACAGAGGTGAACTGTGCATATTACATTGATCATTGTTGGGACAATGTGACTCCCCATGACCGTTTTTTAAGATGTCTTTTAAGATGAATGCTCCCCCAGAGGCCTGGCTGTTACCGTTGCTACAGTTCTGTTCTTCCATCTCCTCTGCCACTTTAAGCTCCGCTCCCCATAGGTGGATGATTTCATGCACGATTATCAACCCAGTGTGTGTTTATTTGCACCTACTGTGTGTAAGGCTCTGTGGTAGACATTATAGGGAATGCAGAAGAGAAGAAAGGATGAAGGAATTTTTTTTTAACTATTACATGACAGATTCTGTATTAGATGCTAATGAGATTTACAGAAACCCAGGCATCTTGATTTTTAATGTTCTTCAAGAAAAACGCATCTCTCTTTCCAGTCTCTCATAGTATCAGAACCTCTTATGACAGGCCTGGGAAGTCAACTAGAGGTTTCGGTTGAAGTTTCTGAGCTGCAGGAAGGATTGCCCACGAGAAACCAAAAAAGTTATACAGGATGGCGATGATGCAGTTAAAGCTAAATACACCATATAATAGAAACTCAGCCCTCTGGTTCTTTGTGGAGGAAAATATTAGGTTTGCTTTTCCCCTGCCGCATCTCCTGAATTAGAATCCCTTGTTATTCACATCTGATGCATTTTCTTCTTTGTATTGGTAACAGAGGATTCTAATTTTAAAATAATTTTAAAAGCTAACGTTTTAAACTTTTGATGTTCTTGTTTCAAGTTTAAAAATAAAATTCTCCAGTGTTAAAGACCTTTAGAGTATACTAAACTTTGGGAAAAAATTTCTGCCATTATCTCTAAAGTCTATCATGGTGTTCGCAAATGTAGATTTCCCAAATATAATGGAAACTGTCTAAGGGCAGGAGCTGGGTCTAGCTTGTTTACCGGGGCTGCAGGCCCAGAGGTTAGCACCAGCCTGCTCTGGGCAGGCACTTAAGAAATATTTGTGGAAGAAAGGGAGGGACGGCTGAGGGGAGAATCCCCGGAGAAGTGGGCCTTCTGCACCAAAGCGTGGAGGCCAGAACCAGATGGTGGCGGGCTGCGGGGAGCTAAAGAAGGGAACGTGGAGAAAGTGGGAACTGGGTGGAAAACCTCAGCCGGACTCTTCAGCCCAAGAGCAGCCCTGTGGATTTTGCACAGGGGAGTGATGTGATGACACCTGGATTTTATAAAAGCAAATGGAGGCGGTTATGCGTAGAATGCATAAAAGGGAGGTAAAGAAATTAGGAGGCTACGAAATATCCCAACGAGTGAAGAAGAGGCATGAACCAGGGCAGTTGGCACTGACAGGGTTGAGCTGAGAGCAGCTTTACGGGACGGGGAGAGGGGAAAACATAGGAGCAAAGGACAGGAGCCGAGGTGTCGGGCCCTGAGAGAGCGGGAGAGTGGAGGTGCCAGTCACCAGGGAAGGGAAGTGTGGGGATGGGAGAGGGGAGAAAGGAAGTTGAGCTTTTAGCCTGTGAGTGTGGAGGTGACCTTGAGGTGCCTGTGTGAGGCTGGTCAGCGTGTAGTTGGCCATACCATGATTGGGGTCGGGAGCAGAGGCCCAGATCTGGGAGTGATGGGCACAGAGGTTCTTGTACTGTCAAATTTGCTGACTCGAGCCAGATAAGCTCTTTTATTCCTGTGTAACTGTCTGTCGTCTCTTGGGTTTGCCCTGCCTGCTCTTTCACAGTTTCTCCTCACACGTGTTGGCCTTTCAGCTTAGCTACTGGGAACCTCACGATGAATAGCAGACGGAAACTCTGCCTGGGCTGGAAACCGAAGGGCACCCCTCAGATTGGACAACTCTCTTGCCAGACTTTTGGGAAAACTCCCTCCCAGCCCATCAGCACCCTCAGATTTTTTTCATGTGCTTTTTCTGCTGTTTCTCAAGTGTTGAACCAATTACTGCCCCACCACAAACTGACCCCACCTGACAACTCAGGCTTGCTGTTTGCCTTCGTTTTCCATTCCTGAACCCACGTTGGGTTAAGTCTCGTCATTTTCAGCCGAGCACTGACAATCATCCCTGCCAGGGAGCTCCTGTGAGGTCAGGTGCTGCCCGTTTGCTTATCAGGAGCCTGGGACACAGGCCTCTGGTATTTTAATCTGAGTCAAGTACCAACCTGAGCTTTGTAAAGGCGATCTCACGGCGCTCAGTGACGTTCCTGCAACTTTTCTTCTTTCTCTGCTGGTCATTACCGTTCATTTCTGTTTCCTTCTTTTCTGGTAAGTTGTTTCATTATTAATAAGTGTTCAATTGCACTGTGTTCTGCCCCCCTCTGCAATGAAAGCCATTCCATGCCTGGGATCACAGCTCAGACTTTCTTTGAAATTCCCCAAGAGCATAACACAGGGCTTTAAACACAGTGGGCTTTTAATAAATCCTTGATGATGATGTTAGCACGTTGGTCTTTCCCTCCCTGATGAGGTCAGAGGACCATCTGCTCGCTCAGGTCCGTCAAACGCAAACCCAGAAAGCAGCCTCGTCCAGGCTCTGGCTCCCAGCTCCGGGGCCGTGTGATTTGAGGCGTGTAATCGTAATCCTGAGTTGTCAGCAGGGCAGGTGTCAGGTCCATGAAACAGGTAGCCCGAGTTGGGAGAAAGAACATTTTCCTGCGAGGTGGGAAGCTGGTTTGCGTCTTGGATCTTCAGTGACGGATACTGTGACTTAATCTGGTCGCTTAGCCCTGGTAGGTCTCAATTTTCTCATCTGTGAAATGAGGGAGAAGGACTCCATGCTCTCTGAGGCCCTCCCAGCTGTCACATTTCTGAATCTGTTATTAAGTCATGGCCAATAGGTGACTGTCACTCAGGTTCCTGTACATGATACTGCCATGTCTCCTTTGTAAGGTGCTGGCTTTTACACATTTGAGCATGGCAGAATTGATTGTACATGGCCTTCCTGTTGACTAAATGGGAAAACTTCCATACATTATTTTTAGCAGAAATACAAACTCATATCAAAATGGAAAAAAAAAAAACCAAATGTTTGTAAGACTATATGAGTAGTTCAAGGGTATTAAATGTTCAAAATGCTTGGGTATTTAAAAAATGGATAGGGGACCGTAATGGTTGATGTTGATAAATCATGGCATTTTTATGAGAAGTATAGAAAGGTTGGTGGCAAAGATGAGCTAATTAAATTGACATTTCCTCCACCCCCCTAGAGGCCCCAGTAATCCTGGACCTCCCACTGTGGAAATAAACATCTTCAATGCAGACTTTTAGAGGCTTGGGGAGGAAGGCGAGCACCATTAATCCCTTTCTTTGGGGAAAGGAGAATAAATTTCCAATTATAAATGTAGGAAGGCCATTCAAGAGTGAGTTTCATCTCTCATTATCTTCCTTTATTTCTCATTGAGGGCTGACATAGCACTAGAGATTCAAACACAGCTCTTGAGGTTTGAGATGGGGTGTTGTAATGCTACCCACCAGGGTTCTTGGACTCCTTAATCAGCAGAAATTGATAAGAGGCCAGACGAGAAATTCAGGCAAGGCTTTACTGGGACTCGTAGCGCAGCACTAGGGAGCGAAAGCACGTAACAGGTGCCCATGCTCGCTCACTGAGTGGGCAAGCCGGTCCTTTAAACGGGGTGAGGGTGGGGGCGGGATGGAGGGGGGGCTTAGGGTGGTCACCCCCCCCTCACCCCCACAGTGGTGCTGGGTGCAGGGATCGTGTGCAGGACCCTGCTTTTCTCCCGACACCTCAGAAGTGGCAGTTGGGTTTTTGGTCTTTTTGTATCTTGTTCACAGTCTGCCCCGACTGCATGCAGTTGTTTTTAGTCCCTTACAGTTTCCTTGCATCGGTTGCTGGAGGAGAGGCTTGTCCAGGGGCAAGCAGTGCAGCGGAGGGTCCCGGGTCCCAGCCTGTCTCTGTAGATCTGTGATGCACTTGGCTGTGGAAAACAGGAGTGGTGGACACTGAGCTTACTTATCCAGAGGCAAGATCGTCCGGCAAAATGGACTAAATTATCCTGGTCTTAACGTGCCCTGCACCTACTAGCTTGGCCCTAGAACGTTCACTTTGGCCCAGCGGTTTACGGTACCCCGGCTCTCCAGGAAGCCTGGCAGCATCCTCGGGAGCAGCCGGGCTGGTTGGCACGCGCCCGCCACGCTGGACTGAATCGGGGGCACCCGCGATGTCGCCTCGCTCGCCCAGACACGGCCCAGGGTCTACAGCTGGGCCCCTCGGGGTGACGCCCGTGCTCCGGGGACTCGGAGGAAGAATGTTTGGACCCACCACAGCCGCCTGCGTGCTGGACGATTGTGCAGTAGGAAACGTCCAGACAGGCAGATCTCTAGGACAGAAAGCGGATGAGAGGTTTCCTAGTTGGGGGGTGGAGGGAGAATGGGAGGGACTGCTTATGGGTATGGGGTTTCTTTTTGAGGTTGATGAAAATGTTCTAAAATTCATTGGGGTAATGGTTGTTTAATTTTGTAGCCATACTAAAAACCAATGATTTGTGTGCTTTAAATAGGTGAATTGTCTGGTGTGTGAGTTGTATCTCAGTAAAGCCATTAGGGAAGAAGAATGTTTGGAGTTTAAGATTAGTTTATATTCAATATGAGAACTCTTTCCCCCTCCACCATTGATTTTGGCTGCCTTTTTCTTGATGTAGGGGCTTATGTTAATAGTATTTCCACTTAGAACAAGTGAATTTAAGGAATTACATAGTTTATAATATACAACTATCAAACGTATAGAAGAAAAGGGTAGCCAATGAATAAAAGCAAGTTTGTTGCGGCTTGCGTACATTTATCGTTAGATCCCCCCAAACTAAAAGCAAATCACCGTCCATTTGCTAAGTCTCCACAAACTGAAAGCGGTAACACATTAATGGCTCCTAATTAGTAGAGCAAGAAGGAAACCTAGAGACCATTAAGTCCAACTGTCTTTCCTTGCAGATAATCAGCTAACAGAGTAAGGAGTGGGGGGTCTGACTGCCCTCAACTTCTCACTGCTTCTCTTTCTGCCATACGTGCTGAGACCCAAAAACCTGAAAAGGAGAGAAAGGTAGTAAAGGAGTGACTGTTGTGGGCAGACGGTATGTCAGATTTCTGTTACGTCTGTATTTTCAATGTTGAATTAAGCCTTTTAAAGCTCTGCGTTGAACAGGATTGTGGATTTTGTGGTAGCCCAGCACGTTACACAAATGACTTTCCAGACCGGCATCCCAAGGTTGCTTTTCCAAACCTTCTCTCCCCTCAAGCCCTCCCACAGCCCGCCCCTGCTCACCCTCCTTGCCCTTGCTGCCACCTCAAGGTCACCCGAGGCCCGGTCGTCAGGCTCCCTGACGTTCCCTCCCCTGTACCTTCAAGTCTGTTGGCATCTTCAGCCAGCCTGCTTTCCTCCCCTCCTCCTCCTCCTCGGGAAGGGGTCACCCCAGCTCTTCGGGCTACCTCCCCCATGCTTTCTCCATCCTTTAGAGAACTGGCCCACTCCTCTGCCATCCCTCCTGCCCTTTGGCTGGAGAGGATGCTGGGAGCTGAGCAGGGGCCACGGATAGAAGGGAGACCTAGTGGGGTAGGAATTTTTGACTTGAAACTTCCTTGTGTAAAATGTTTTAAATTCTTTTTCAAACTACAAGTGGTTCTTATTGAGGGCTGTAGAAAGTAAGCCGTGAAATGGAGAGTATGAGAGTGGCGAGAATGTGGTTCTTGATTTTCACTGGGTACAAACCAGAGGCTTGGCCAGGGTGGAACAAGAACCAACTGAAGGGACTTCCCTGGCGGTCCAGTGGTTAAGACTCTGCACTTCCACTGCACGGGGCACGGGTTCGTTCCCTTGTCGGGGAACTAAGATCCCGCATGCCACGCTGTGCAGCCAAAAAAAAAAAAAAAAAGGAGCCAACAGGAAGAACCCATTCCGTAAGTCCTTCATTTTTGACTCACCAACTTACAGAGTAATTGGCTAATGTTGATCTGCACCTCTAACTGTCTTCCAGGTTGAAATTTGCTATTTATAATAATAGCTACCATTAAGGAGTGCTACTGTTCCAGGCACTATTATCAAAACTCTGTCTTATCTAATTTAACCCCCAGGCAAACTTTTAATGATGATGATTCTCATCATTATTACCTTTCTACTAGTACGGAAGCTGAGGCACAAAGAGCTTAAATAACTTGCCCAAAGTCACACAGTCTTGACGTAGAGCACCTGTGTGTGATGCTTATACTGTCTTCTGGCTTCAATATCAGTGCTATTTGGAACTTGAAAGGTCATCAGACCTCTGCTTATGACAATATGAACCTGAGAGAATATGAATAAACTAAATAAGAGTATGAATAAACTAAATGTAACACAGAGAGATAGTTTTGATGTTCAGAACCCTCTGATGAGTGTGTATGTTGTGGGCTTAGAATGTTTGCTCTTCTGATGGCTTCTAGACTTGGGTAGCTCTATTAGGATATTTCAGAAGACCAGTCAGGGGGTGGAGGCCTCTGCAAGGCCTTCCACGGACGCCGTCCCACTCAGGTCTCAAAGCAAGTGGTTTCTGCCCTCTGGGCCTCTGTTTTCTCATCTGTAAATTGGGTGGTTTGGAATAATCTCCAGGGTTGCCTCCACCTGTCATGCTCTTTGATTATGACGTTTATTTACACATAAGGGGACCCTTTGGGGCTTCTGGAGGTCACTCCCCAGCTCTGTTTCTCTCAGGCCTTTCTCCTCCTGGCCTCCCAGACTTGCCCAGGCATCCTGTATGAGGCTATGGTTCACTCTTCCTTTGTGACACAACAAGGGACACTGAGGAATTTCAATATTCAATTTCTAGATAGCAGACTGTTCTGACTACATTCCATGTGTGTCCGTGACCTCCTTCCCTTAGCTCGTCCTCTGGTTCTTGCTGAAATTGTCCAAGTACATCTGGAACCTCTGACGTGTTATTTCCACGCTGCTCTAAGAACTATTGCCATCTCTCTTTAATCCTGGCCCAGATGTCCTAAGCCATCATCATGCCCCTGCTCAGATGGTGGTTGGACTCTCTTCTGACTGGACTTCTTGTGGAAAACATCAAATCACCTTCTGAGGCCTGTGCTGCCCCGCACTTCCTAGAGCCATATCTTCGAGGAAATACATTTTTTAGAGTCATAGGAGGTCTGAGGGAGAGACCTAGTTCAGCCTGCCCCCTCCCCTGGGCTTATCCTCTGTCACTTTATAGTCCTGGGAACTGAGGCTCAAAGATGCTGAATGCCATATCCAAGGGTCGGTGAGTGGAGAGAATGTTCTAGGTCCCAGACCAGCACCCTGCCTTACTCAGTACTGCCCTTACCAACACACACGCACTTCTATCTCATGTCAAAGGTTACAAAACGTCAATGATTATGGTATTAATTAATGGCAAAAGTTTAGCCTTGCCTTTGTAAATTGCCCCTTTTGGTTACCTCAGAGGAAGCTTTTAGGCGGGAGCCTTAGGCACGTCACTTGGCTCCATTGTACCCCAGTTTTATTATTTTCGAGTGGAAAAATGCACCTGGCTCTTTCTATCACATAGGAATGTTGTGGAAATAAATATGAATATGGATTTTTCCAGGCTTTACAGTCATTCCAAGGATCACACATTTTGTGTAAAATTGCATTCACTCTTCTGATTGTCTGCTTGTCTAAGGCTTTCAGTAAATCTGATTCATATATTTTTATATTCATAGTGATTATAAAATGTACATTCTGAATTTTGACAAAGTGTGCTTGTTCCTAATTTCACTGGTTACTGGAAAACAATGAGCCTTAAAAAAATTCTTCCACACATTGGAAGTAGATATTGTGAGTTGGGGCTACTTATGTGATTATTGAAAAATTGAGTTAAGGCAGAATCAAGATGAGAATTTGTAAAGTTTTATATGCCAGGCCATTATGGGAGGGCCTGTATCCTTATACAAAATCTGTAATGAATAATTATCCATGTCTGAAACTGAAGGGAAAGGCAAAGAATTTGGAAGGAGATAGCATCTGTGCTAAGGAGTTTAGTACCTTTTTGACTCTGCCTTTCTAGCCCTTTAGTTTGTAAATCCATACGTTGCTTTGAACGTAGTATTATTAAACATTTCATTAATGAATTAATAGTGAATGCAATGAATTATTCTTCACTGTAAAGTTTCACATTTTAATCAAACCAGGGTTGGACAGACTATAATGGGACAGGCATTCAGGCAGGTACGTTTGTAATTATAACACACTTAATACACTAGACTCTCCACACTCTGCACCAGACGAATCCCATCGTAGCCACAGTTCAGTAGACTCTTGGTTCTCACGTGTGGTCCGCAGACCCGCTGCAGCTGTATCAGCATCTTCTGCTGCTTTGAACGCCCCATCCCACACCTGCCAGGTCAGACGCTGCATTGTCACGTGATCCCCAGGTGACTCCGTTGCTCATTAGAGTTTGAGAAGCACTGACTCTGCAGCTTTCAATTCTGTTCTTTCCCACTGGTCCGTAACAGAATGTTACATATTCATATCCAATACGCCTAAGAAAACAGTCTATGAAACTGGTGCTGCTTGTAATTCTGTCCTTTGCTGAATATAATTATCCTTTACTATTCCCCCCTCCCCCAAAAAAGTTATTTTACATGTGTTGTCAGTTTTACAAAGTTTATAACCTGGTCCGCCTGTCTTTCATTAAGTTGATTGTTCCTGCTTTGATTTTTATGCCTGAAAGTAATTTGTAATCTTACAATTCCTAGTGTTCTTGTTTTATTTGGAATAACCTTTTACAAATTAATGTTTGGGAGGAAAAAGACCGTTAGCCAAGAGCAATGATTGCTTTTTTTGGCCAGTGTTTAAAACCCCCAAAGAGGGCATTCACTTTGATTTTCTTCCCTTTTGTTCTTAGTAGGAAGTGGTATAAAGGAGGATTTTTATGTTTGAGGAAAAAAATCAATATAAGTAAGAATCAAACTCTTGTTGATATAGCCATTTTCATCCTGAAAATCCTTTTCCTCCTTCTCAGTCTATCTGATGAATTTCAGCTGTCATCATTGAACATGGCCAGATCCTGCTATTTAAAATCATTGGGAGTTACACTGATTTTTTTCCCCCCTCCTCTCACGTTTTCTAATAAGCTAAGGAAAGCAAATTCAGTTAATTGGCAGGAGCGGCTCTGCACTTGGCAGTTGTGCCGGTTGCATTCAGATAAGGATGTGCCGTCTCAGGACGTAAAGACAGCAGCCGAGGTGCCAGGGCTGGTCCTGGAGATGAGAATGCACTCCCTTCCCTCAGCCCAAGGAGGCCCTCCACGAGTTGCTGCACCACCACAGTGTCATTAAGACCTCATACAGCTCAGTCCTGGTGGATTTCATCTGGAAAAGAAGGAAAGGTTAAGGAGGCTTGAACATTCTAGACTGATGGGGAACTCTCACTGACAATCATGATGCAGTGATACCACCTGCCTCTCTAAAGACATCTGTGTCCCGCTAACTAGACAGACTTTGGTTCGTTGGGGCTTTCGAATGCCCACTTTGGGAGAGGAAGGTGAAGTGGGACTGTCTTTCCCTGTGAATCCCTCATACGCTGTCCAGTGGGGCTGGGCAGGGAATGGAGGTCGGTTCTCAAGGGCACAGTTAGCAGAGGCGAAGACCAGACTTCCTCAGATGCTGGGGGTTTGCTGATCCACTAGTCTGGTGACCAGCGTAAGACGGTTGGGGGAAAGCGGGACAGACTTCCTGAAGGGTCTAGGAAAACAGATTCAAACAGGGGAGTCACAGGTGAGAGCAGGGGAGACTTAGCGGGAGTGACAGTGAGTATGGAACGAAATACTAGATCCTGGAGTGAAGTGATTGCAGAAGAGCGCCCACTCAGAGCCCTGCCCCATCCTCTCCAGGAGATGAATCATCCTCAAAAATGGCTGAAGTGGGGTGGAGGCTGGACCAGGTCAGAAACTTCTGGAGCTGTGTTGGAGCACACCTGCCCAGGCCAGGCCCTCCCAGGGCAGCCATGGGCCACAGGGTTTAGTAATTAAGTTGTTTACTACTTGAGTAGTTGACTAGTTGAGAACTTGGGTTCCGAGCCAGCCACACTGCAGATGGCATTCTGGCTCTTCCCCTTACCAGCTGTGTGACTTTCCCCCAATGATTATACCTCTCTGATCCCCATCTCCTCATCTGTAAAACAATGGTGATATCAATAGTAACCATTTCATGGGAATGTTATCAGAGTTGGGAGAAGTCCTCTGTGTATAACGCTTGGCAGAATACCTGTCATATAAGGAAACACTCAGGGAAAGTAAAATGTCCTTTCATGGCTGGAACCTAGTTTTATTGAGAGGGAAATCTCAGCTCTTGTCCAACTCAAAAGAACAAGGTGAACAAAGTAACTCTGATTATAATTCTAGACATTAGATTAGAATCGCTGTTTTCATTTCTTCTGAAGGACTTGCCATTTGAGTTACAATGAATAGAAAATGTTGTCCTCCTACTTATCAACTTCTTCCAAACACAGATGTTTTTGAAAACTTGTGGTGACAACAAATGACCTGGAAATTAGTCTTTAACCGGTTCTCTTCCCTCCTCCCCTGTCATCCCACGGGAAGAATTCCCTGACCAGGAGTGCACCCCTTCCCAATGACTCCCAAGCCCGCAGCGGAGCCCGGTTCCACACATCCTACGACAAGAGGTACATCATCAAGACCATCACGAGTGAAGATGTGGCCGAAATGCACAACATCCTAAAGAAATACCACCAGGTAATGTTTATCTTTATGTGAAACTCTGAGAAGGTTGACATTTGTGACAAATTATCATCAAGGCCAAAGATTTAAATATATAGTTAGGACATGACTAGAACACATTTGACACAAAAATTCCCTCTAGCTGTGTTTTTAAAAATTACTGTGGCCGGATTACCGACAGTTAACATTTAGGAATGATAGATCGGTAGTTAATATACGTAACACGTTTAATCTAAATACCCTTCTGTACAATAGTTGTGATGATTACCATTCTGATTTTAAAATCAGTCTGCTTAAGGTTTGGCAACATTTCGGAGGTTATTTTGCACGTGCTGGAAGTGAGGTGCTGACCTCTGAGTATTTACACATTTACACCTACAGATCCTCTCCTGCTTTCACTGGTCTCTTCCTGTCCTGGCCCCAGAAAGGCCCACCCCCCGACTCACAGTCTCCTGCCCAGAAGAGTTTCTGATTTTAGAAAGTGTTTGTCTACTCACTACCTCCTTTTCACGTCAGCATTATCCCCTCATCATCACCTGGGGATAAAGTGAAACTACCCTTGGGAACAGCCGTCTCTTTCTGTTTCTTTCCCACCCCCCAAACCCCCCTCCCCCACTCTCTTCCTCAGTAAATTCCAGCACAAAGGCCTGGTAGAGCACACGGTCCCAGCCCCCAGCTAGAGCTGTATGAGGTCGTACTGTGAAGTAGTAACAGCATGAAGTCCCACGTCAGACAGTCCTGGGTTCAGATCTCAGCCCTGTCACTTACTAATAGCCACGTGACTTCTGGACTTTAAAGCCTCAGATTCTTGATTTATACGGTGGAGGTGGAAACATCAGCTGACTCCGGAGCCCTGAAGATTGTAGGTCAGGTACTCAGCACAGTGTCTGCCACACGCCAGGCTCTCCACACGTGGTGGGGTCATAGCGGTCATCAAGTCCTACAACAGTGGCTAGTAACAACTGTGTCACCTTGAGAAAGTGTAGTCTTATGGCATGAATGTGACCATTGATGGCAATATCGCAGCAGCCACCTTGAGAACTGGTGTTTAAACCACACACTGAAACACTCTCACACAAACATACACACACGCTGTTGCTGTTAACCAGAGGCTTCTCAAGTGTTTAAACCATCACATCAAGTACCAGCCTCTCAAAGTGACTCCTTCAAAGGCACTGCTTGGTTGGATTTGTAGGCTCTGAGGTGCCTGTAAAAGTCAGCTTCCTTCCTTTACTGTCACGCTTTCTGCTGTAACATCAGGAATTATTTCTTTTTTTAATAAATTTATTTATTTATTTACTTATTTTTTGGCTGCGTTGGGTCTTCGTTGCTGCATGCAGGCTTTCTCTAGTTGCGGCGAGCGGGGGCTACTCTTCATTGCGGTGCGCGGGCTTCTCATTGCGGTGGCTCCTCTTGTTGCAGAGCACGGGCTCTAGGCACGTGGGCTTCAGTTTTTGTGGCACGCGGGCTCAGTAGTTGTGGCACATGGGCTTCAGTAGTTGTGGCTCGCAGGCTGTAGAGCGCAGGCTCAGTAGTTGTGGCGCACGGGCTTAGTTGCTCTGTGGCATGTGGGATCTTCCCAGACCAGGGCTCGAACCTGTGTCCCCTGCATTGGCAGATGGATTCTTAACCACTGCGCCACCAGGGAAGTCCCAGGAATTATTTCTTGCCAGTTGCTTCTTCTTCTCAAATATGATCAACTGCATTTTTTTAAATTTTATTTATTTATTTTAACATCTTTATTGGAGTATAATTGCTTTACAATGGTGTGTTAGTTTCTGCTGTATAACAGTGAATCAGCTTTACATATACGTATATCCCCATATCCCCTCCCTCTTGTGTCTCCCTCCCACCCTCCCTATCCCACCCCTCTAGGTGGACACAAAGCACCGAGCTTGATCAACTGCATTTTGCTTGCAGTGAGGTCTATGAACAAGCTACTTTCTGTTTCTGGAAACTTGGACTGCCCCTCATTTGTTTTTTTCAAAAACACTGGTCAGCCTCTAAGTCCATTAAGCATCTAATCAATCTTTTATAACATCTATTCCTTTTGAAATCTGTCGTACAGCACTTACGCTGTTGCCGATTGTGAAGGATATTTTAAAGTGCTGGGTTAGTACCTATGAGGGTAAAAACGCTCAGGCGTTGGCTTCTGAATAAATGGAATTCTAGGATGCAGCTTTAGCCATTCACTCCTCTCAGGAACTTAATGTCGCGCTGATGCATTCTTTTTTTGCTTTCTTTAAATTGTCTCAGAACTTTCAAAGCAATGAGATACCTCAATGACTGATGAAAACATATTATTCTGATAAGTGACTATGATACTATTCTAATACAGTGTGACATGCAATTCAAATATCAACTTCTTGATGACATCTTTGAGTTCAGAATTTTTTGACTTTACAGAAATTACAGTTTGAAACGTTTCCTCTGGGGTAGTTACTGTAACAAACATGCAGATTTGACATATCATCATTATTACATAAAATACATTGGGGACCAAAATAAGTCTATTAACATGCTCCAGGGGCTGTCACAGTACTAAATATTTCATTTCAGTGCTACAGAATGGGTATTTTCTTGGTATATTCTTTATCCAGAAAAAGCTCATTTCTCATTTCTTCAGCATCTGTGTTTTGCTTCTTATAAAAAGTATTTTAAATATAAAGGGTCTTAGTGTTAACCTTAAAACAGAGTGTTGTAGGTCAATTATTCTTGAAAAACAAACAAAGCCATAGAAAAAGGGATCAGATTTGTGGTTACCAGAGGTGGGGGAATTGGATGGATGAAGGTAGTCAAAAGGTAAAAGCTTCTAGTTGTAAGATAAATAAGTACTCGGAATGCAATGTACAACATGATAAATATTAATGCTGCTCTAGGTTATATATGCAAGCTGTTAAGAGAGGAAATCCTAAGAGTTCTCGTCAGAAGGAAAATATTTTTTTCCCATTTCTTTAATGTTGTGTCTCTGTGAGATGCTGGATGCTCACTAAACTTTCTGTGATCATCATCTCATGACGTATGTGGGAGTCAAATCATTGTGTGGTGCGCCTTAAACTTGTACAGTGCCGTATGTCAATTATATTCAATGAAACTGGGAGAAAACAACTTTTAAATAAACAGAGGTAAAGGGTCTTAGTGATTGAGAATCACCGTTGTTAATATGATTTATTTAAAGGACACTACTTTGAAGGTCAGGAGACCTAAGTCATAGTTTGTCACAAACTGGTTACTTAAGTGATGTCTGAGCCTCAGTTTCCCCATCTGCATTTCATTCATCCTTTCATTCGTTTGTGCATGTATTTACCCTTTTTCTTATTGAAGTATAATTGACTTACAATATTATACTAGTTTCAGGTGTGCAGCATAGTGCTGCAATATTTTTATAGATTATGCACCACACAAAGTTGTTATAATACTATTGACTGTATTCCCTGTGCCATGTGTTTACTCTTGACCTAATTCCAGAGAGGACGTAAGGTGGCCTAGCCTACTTTTAGGATTTATGTCTAGTCAGAATTTTTCTGTCTCCTGCTTCGGTGGGGACTGTCATTTCATTTATTTCTTCTTGCTTTTTGTTGCTTTTACCTTCGAATGTGCCTTTGCTTCTGAACCCCCCCCCCCACCCCGGTCTGGACAAGTCAGTAGGCGTGTTCAGATCCCAGATCAGTAGATGGACAGGCTCTCAGAGAGGGCGGCTCCTGCGAAATAAATTGGATGGGCTTTCTGACAGCTTTGGTTACTCTATGGCGCTTGACGTCTCTTTTTTCTTTTCTTTCATTGTTTTTTTGTTTTAGTAAGATATATCCAGAGGTGCAGCTGTATTCTGGAAGGTTAAAATTACCCTAAGGCCAGCCTCTGGAGAAGTAGAACATTGCTAGATATTTAAATAAATTCCTCCTGGGGTTACTTTTCTGATGAGCCAACCTCACCAGCAGTGCTGTGTGACAGGTGGTTTCCAGAGCACAGACTCTGCAGCTGGCTGCTTTGCTCCTGACCTGCTGTGTGACCTTGGCCAAGTTTCCTACCCTCTCTGCACCTGCTTCTCTGTCTGTACAATTTGGATAATAGTACCTCCTTCATCCAGTGTTGTACTAATCAGGTGAATTGATATTTATTATAGAACCTGCTCAGAACAGTGCCTGGTATATGATAAGTGCTATGTAAATGATCGAATAAGATCATTAAATACCTTTCTTGCGCATACTTAGTCGCCGTAGTCCCGGTGTCGAAATCATTTGCTCTTTGAATCCACTAGGGGGCCTGGTTTCTGGTAGAGTATGGCACAGGTGCAGAAAAACCTGAAGATTCAAACCATAAGGAGTTAGACTTTTTTCCCCAAGCTCCAGCATCTTGCCTTAGTCCTTATTTGCTGCCCAAATCCTACCCTAATTTCCACTGTTCGCTAAGAAAGCGTAGCATCATCTTTCAGACCAGTGGAAAATTTATATTAAGCAGAGTAAACTTTTATGTCTCTTTTCCTTTGTTTTTCTCTTTTTTTATGGTTGGGAAAATAACTTAGTGCTTTGGTGTAAATATCCTTTTCTTCAAATTTCTGTTAGGTTAGGACAAACTCAGGTCTTATAAATTACGATTATCCAAAGAAGAGGGGATATATGTATACGTATAGCTAATTCACTTTGCTGTACAGCGGAAACTAACACAACATTGTAAAGCAACTATACTCCAATAAAAATTTAAAAATATAATAAATGAATGACAGTTATCACCTGATTAGCTGAGCAATGCTGAAGAGCATTTAAAAAGGAAAAAATGGTCAAGAACCTTCTTGAATGTCTTATTTCTTCTAAATTGACTGATTTTTTTTTTTTTGACTGACCTGAATTCATTGGGAGTTTTGGTATCGTGTGGCTTCAGCTTTAATTAAGAGTTGATGTCAATAAAATTTTAGAAATTTTAGGGGAGGGAACAAGTTCCAATGCCAATGCAAACGATCAAGAAATGCCTTATGAAAATAGTGTTAGGAATATCTTTTATGTTTTTGAAATGTAGTGTTTAAATTTATTTTTTTATTTCAAAGTGACTGAGTTGACAAATTGACAAAATTGATAAAGTAACCTAAAAATCCTTTCTTATCCTTTGTTATTTGGGAGACAGTAACTTGAGCCAAATCTAGAAGTTACATCTAAAAATCTGAAATCCTTGTTGAAAAAGCTAGCTAGTACCTCAAGTTTCAGTAAAGGATTTGGGGGTGAATGCTTGACTTTTTTGGAACCTCCTTGGAGTACATCTTTTTATCCTCCCACGGACAGTCACATTGGCCACAAACAGAGAAACTGAGAAAACAGGTCCCATAAAAGCCAAAAATTAAAATTTAAAAATTGAGGGCGTGGTGCCCAAAGAGAAGAAGTTACACACTCCGTCAGCGCTTCCCAAACTGCCAATTATAGACGGAACCCCCGCGCATCTTGTAAAAAATTTACATTCCAACTCAGTAGATCTTGGGTGGACCTGAGATGCTGTGTTCTTCACGTGCTCCCGGGTGATGCTGACGAAGCCCCTGTAAGTGGCAGCACAGGACCAGCTTTCCAGAGCAGGAGAAACGTTCCGAGTCTGCTCTTTGGCTTTTTTGTTCTCTTTGGAGGAAAGGCCAGTCGAAATGTGAAAAACACATTAAAGTTTTAAGCCCTATAAGCACCTGGAACTATGAGATTCAGGGCAACTCCCAGCAGAGCCTCTGTGCCTTCAGAAGCTGCACATACTTTCCTTGCTTCTCTCTTAGTAAAGTCTGGGAGGCGCTGCCACCTCCAGGGTCCCTGTGGCCTGGGGAGCGCCCCTTCCAGTTCCACTCTGCAGACACTTTGCAGATGGGGGCATCACCGCCTGTTCCCAGCGTCCCAGCCGTCGTTCCCCAGGTTTCCAGCTGCGCGGCCCACTCATCAGCACGTGTTTCCTGCAGCACGTTATCTCCAGTTTCTGGAATTCCCGTTGTTCTTTTTTCTTCATATATCGCCTGTCTCCCCGCCTCTCTCCAACATCTACGGATTTGACATTTTCATTCTAGCCTCCACGGCACTTCACTTTCCTTTCCCGTTTTCCGTCTCCAAACATCTCTGCTCAGTTTGGGGTAAATTTCTCAACTGTGTCACCCACTCCTAATTCTCTATTCAGCTGTTCTAATCTGTTGCCTCCCCGTCCAATGATATTTTATTTCAAAGATCATATTTTTCCTTCCAGAAGTTCCATTTGAAAAAATCCACCAGTGCACTCCTGATCGTTTTTCATTATATAATATGCTCCTTTCTGAACTTGCATCCTTTTATTTCTTCAAACGCTTTATGCCTAACTCTTCAAGTTCTCTCTCCGGTAGTGCTAAGCTCTGCCGTCCCTGGAGGTCCTGCATTTGTTGCCCCCTGTGTCTGCTGCTCGGGAGTGACTGGCCCGAGCAGAAAGCCCACAGCATGTGGAGTCAGGATACCGATTGGTGATGGAAGCCAGTGCAGGAAGAGGAAGGGGGGAGGACTGGACAGAGGGGAGGGCAGGCTTCCAGGCAGGCCCCCCCAGGACACCGCCAACCTGGGGGGGCCCTTTGGGGTCCTCTACCCAGATGCTGCCATGTTGGGCCAAAGGGACAGGAAGGCAGGCCCAGAAGGAGCTGCCAACCAAAGGCTGCCGACTGCGCGCCAGAGCCGGCAGCCGGGCCTCCCAGAGCGCGTAGCGCCGGGATGCTCGGGGCAGTCCGTCTGCATTTCAGTTGTAACCGCTGAGTCAACTCCATCTGTACTTACGGTAAGGTGAGTTTTTTTGTTTTGGGTTTTTTTTTGGTCTTTTTGGCCACACTGCACGGCTTATGGGACCTTAGTTCCCCGACCAGGGATTGAACCTGGGCCCTTGGCAGTGAGAGCTCAGAGTCCTAACCACTGGACCGCCAGAGAAGTCCCTGATAAGGTGTTTTTTACAAAGTCACTTCATCTTTAATGGTGATGTTATGTATGGGTCTTTAGAACAGCATAACAAACAGAGTTAGGAGCACCAATGTTTGCATTCAGGTATATTCTGCAATATCTCAGTACTAAGAATGTTTGTAAATACTGCAGAGGAATGTTTATTCCTTTTAAGCCTGCTTTTTATTAAGTTTAAGAAAAGCAGTAAAATTTTATACTTACATTAGCTTAAATGGAGTCATCCTTACATTCTTTTATGACTTAAAACTATTTGAAACCAAAAGATATCATATTAACGGACACAGACCATTATCCCAAAATTCAAGGAATTTTGAAGGATAATTCAAAATATTCAAGGAATGTTTGGATTATTTATTTATTCGGTCCTTTTAAAGCAAACCAATCCTTAATTTCAGGCTGGCTTCTTTCTTTCTGTCTTTTCTTTCTTTTTTCCTTCCTTCCTTTTTTTCCTCTTTCCTTTTTCTCTCCTTCCCTCCTTCCTTCTTTCTTTCCCTTTTTCTTTCTTTCTCTCCCCCCTACCCTTATGAAAAGAATGTTGTTGGAACGATCTATAAACATAGGCAGAGGCACAATAAGGATGACAAATAATTTAACCTTTCAAAAACATTAACTGAAGCAAGACTTTACATTGAAGTATTAATTTGATGCTATATTAAATTGTCACTTCAAGCCTCTAAAAAAAATGAGTGAAACATGATAATAACAGCAATTTCCAAGAGCTGGAGCCCAGGTTCACACTATCATGCGGAGATATAAATATTTATCCGTTCCAGTACATCACTTAGAATCCTCTCTGCTGAAACCTTCAGTCAGCTGTGAATCTTTTAATGGCATTTCATTTTGCATGAGAAGAAGCAACAAATCAGGGATTCATAATACTTGTTATTCTTGTTGAGCACCCAAGAGCAAAGGAAACCGAGATCTTGTGGCTATTGCATTTTATGTTTTTAAAATTCCTATTTCACCACGTCAGTTTGTCATTACATTACAGTTCTGACAAGCTGTTATACAGGAAAAAGCTCTAAGGGAGACTAATGAAGAGATAAAATTTGCCTTTACTGGTGCCACCATGGAGTTTTGTACAAGAAGATATTTTTTAAAAGAAGACAGAAAAAAGTAAAAACTGTTATTGGTTACAGATGAACATTGCCAGCAAATACAAGTGTCTGAGAAGCACTCTTGGAAAAAACAGAAGCCACCGCAGGATAAATGACAACGCAAGGTGACACGAGGCATCCGGCTATGAAAATGCAAAAGTGAAAAATACTTAATAAAAAACAATATTATTAAAATGCAAATGTAGGTAATGTGAGTTTAACACTGAGAATATGGACGCTGATCCCAAGAATACTTGTGATGGTTTTAGCTCCATACAGTAAGTGTAAGAAGAATTGATGACCATCAAGGTCACTTGTTAAAAATTTGGGACTAACTATTCCATGCCTTATTCAGATGGAAGCTCAGTGTCGTCGCTGAATTGCAGGCATCTGAAAGCTGCCAGTTCGTGTGCCAGACAAGACTTTCCCTGTTTGATGTGAGAGAAGGTGACCTAGAGAGCCTGGAGGGGTGGAAATAACGGGCCAGCTTTGGGCCGCAGATGGGAAGGCCTCTGGGAAAGGACCGAATCTAAGGAGCCGCTGAAAGGAAGGCTCTGCAGGCTCGTACATACACAGCTGGGGCTCTCATAACAGTCATCCCTCTGGCAGATGTGCGCTCTTAATTCCTGATCCACACGTGGAGGACCAGCCTTGCCTAGTGTTTGGTCCACTTGTGACCTCTTATCTCCCTTGGGACCTCAGAGTGGCAGAGGGCAGAAGTCCACAGACTCATCTGACCTCTAGGAAAGAGTCTACTGGGCGGCACTAGGGCACTGCACCTGTTGAGTCTGTAAATTGAGATTTTAACATGGCAGACAAGGAACATCTGCGTTATGTCCTTTGCCAGTGAGGCAGGATTGCCTTGTAGCCACATCAGGACAGTGGTTGAAAGTGAAAGAAATACCTACACTTATTTTATTTTTATTTTATTTTTTATTTTATTTTATTTTATTTCATTTATCTTATTTTATTTTATATTTTTTGGCCACGCCGAGCTGCTTGTGGGATCTTAGTTCCCCGACCAGGGATTGAACCTGCACCCTGGCAGTGGAAGCGCTGAGTCCTGACCACCGGACCACCAGGGAATTCCCCTACACCTTTTTTAAAGAGTGACCCTCGGGATTAAGTCGCTATTTCTCCATTCTTGCAATTACAAGAATTGGAAATTAAGCATGTAAAAAGAAGGAAGCAAAGATTCATCCTTAGATTGTCTTGTAGTCAAATCAACAATGTTAAAAAGGAATTAATAGATGCTGAGGATGTTTTTAACTATTAAGAGAAGGTTGCTCGTGCCAAAAAACTGATCATGATTCTGTAGTGCCACCAATACACTCCTTTAAAATAATATTGGCAGCATTTGTTTACAGGCGGTTTTGTTAATTTGTCAGCGATTAAGCTTTTGAAGGGGAAGTGCTTAGAGTTCTGACCCCAAAAGCAACATGAGTGAGAAATAGAATTTTTTAGTGTTTCTTTTATATTTACAAAAATATTGCCTCACTTTGTAAACAAATACACACACATGCAACATTATTCATTTTTGGAAAGCCTGTTCTGTGGAGATCCCCTGAAATTGGGAGTTCCCATCCTGCCTTTAAATAGAATCCGTTTCTCAGGGAGCATTTGAGGAGCACGTCAGGTGGAAGCCTCGCCTCCCTCGCCCTCTCCTTCCCTACTTCCTTTCCCACCCCTCGCCCCAGGGTCCTGGTTTCATCGGCTCCTGCTTGAATCACCGCTGTCCTTCCAGTGCTGTTTCCCTGATCTTCACACCCTTCACAGAACCCCTGTGCTCTAGCTACTAATATTATGCGTCATCTCCAAATGCAGAGACAGAGAGAGGTTGAATAATTCCCCAAGGTCACACAGCTAGTGAATGTGGAGCTGGGTCAGGAAGGCTCGAGCAGCGTGGTGTGGCCATGAGTTTACGGTCTCCCTAGATGTGGGATAACGCCCAGCTGTTTGTGGGGCGGGGGAACCCTCATAGATGTGCCCACTGGTGTAGGGGTGTGTGCACAGCATTTCCCGGGTCAGCTGGTGAAGAATCTGAGAGGAATCATATCTGGGCCTGTTTGTGTCAACTCCCACACGCAGTGACTCCTTGTGCAGTGGTGCCCCAGCTGGGGGCTCACAGACCCAGTGAGACATTCCTCCACTGACAGGAAACGGTGTCTTCCCAGTGCCCGCACCCAGAAATTCAGTTCGCTGGGAGAGTTTTCTCTTCTGCAAAGTCTGGACGCATAAATGCTTTCTAAACCTTTGCTACCAACCGCTGCTTGTCAATACTGGACTCTAACACGATAGGCTTTCTGTGGTTGTGGTTTTGTACATATTTATAAACTCAGGAGTTTTAAGTTTATTAAATCTCTATTTTTCAAGGTGTTCATCAGAGAGCCTCATAGGTGAGCCTTGCCTTTGAGAACAAGTGCACATAGAAACTTGCTGCTGAAGTGGATCAAATTTGATCTATTTTTTTAACATGGAGTAATTGATTTAATCTTAAAGATAGAGGAGTTGTGGAATGTAATCTGTATGTGTGTTTTCCCCTGGGGGAAGAAAACAGCTTGTCGGTGATTTCCTGTGTAGTAGTCAGGTTTCCTTAACATACTCATCAATATGGACAGTGGTCAGTATCTGCTCTGTTCTGGGTGCTCTGTGACTCTGTACCAAGATTTTGATCTAAGAGACATCTTCTGCCAGCAGGACTTTTAAAAGATAGGCCATGATGAGAATAACTGAGCAGAATGGCACAAAGGCAGGGGACTTGAACAGCCGAACGGAAACCTGTGTGCCTCCATGTGTTTAAGGCCCATCCAACCATCTCTCTTCAGAGGTACCAGACAACCACTCTTTATTTCTTTACATCAGATGTGAGAAATCTTCATTTCAGCCAAGAGCTCTTTACCACCTGTTTTGCATTAGCGAAAATCAAGTTAATTTACTGTTTTTTGAAAGGCGAGAAATAGAAAATGTTCCTCTGATCAGACTTCACATTAAGAACAGGTTGGGGGTGAAACTCAGAAAAATCCATCAAACTAAAATATGTAGCTCAATTATGGTCAGTAAGATTTTTTTTAAGGGCAGGAGCATCTTTAAAGTCTTCCAAAACTCTGGGTGGCAAAAATCAAACTCCTCTACTGATGCTGTTCATCTTTTCTTTAATGATAAAGACTAAAGGCTTTTTTTAAAAAAAATCTTAAGATGGTTTAATATTATCAGAGTTGATTATTACAGTATTTACCACTAAGAAGTTTGAAAGGGCATTCTGATTACTTTCGTATTTTTATAAAATGTTCACTGTACAACAGAAAAATTCAAGAATATTTTTTTTGCTTTTTGAAAAAGGAAGAAAGCAGTTACCCTAAATTTCACCATTACCATGGTGACCATTCTTCCAGACACATCTCTGTAAATAGGCACAATAGGTCCAATTTTTACAATTTTGGAATCATGTTACTCATGCTGTTCAGTTATCCTAGAGAGTTCACACACATGTCATGGGAATAAAAGAGCTTTTTTGAAATCTTCTTTCCCCTTCATTTTAAAGAAAGGAAAACCTAACTTTCCTTTGGAAGGTGCAATGGGACCCAGTTTGTAAGGATGGTCTTTTGAGGAGAAGTGTCTCCATCTTGTGGCCTTTTAGAGTATGGTCATTCAAGACTGATAAACTCATGTTGTGTTTTTGCAACTCTCCTTGGAAATGGTGTCAGTTCTGGGACTTGTTCAGTGGATTTGATGAATCCAACATGGGGCCAGAGAGTGTCCATCTGTCTGTAGAGCGAGGGCAAGCCCTTTTTCACACCACTGCTCTGGTGGGCAGTTTATTTATTTCTTCATTGACATGAATTTTTTATTCAATGTCACTTGTAAATATACAAAGTATTCATTTTAATGTATCCAAAAAAAGAAGAATATTTTTTCATAAATTACTTTTTTTAACTTTATTGAAGTATAGTTAATTTATAATGTTGTATTAATTTCTGCTGTACAGCAAAGTGACTCAGTTATACATATATATATTCTTTTCATATTCTTTTCCACTATGGTTTGTCACAGAATATTGAATATAGTTCCCTGTGCTATACAGTATGATGTTGTTTATCCATCCTATATATAATAGTTTGCCTCTGCTAAAATCAAATTCCCATTCCTGCCCTCCCTCCCCCTTGGCAACCACAAGTCTTCTCTATAGCTGTGAGTCTGTTTTTGTTTCATAGCTATGTTGATCTATATCGTATTTTAGATTCCATATATAAGTGATATATGGCATTTGTCTTTCTTGTTTACTTACTTCGCTTAGTATGATAATCTCTAGGTCCATCCATGTTGCTGCAAATGGCATTATTCAATTCTTTTTGATGGCTGAGTAATATTCCATTGTATATACATACCACATCTTCTTTATCCATTCCTCTGTGGATGGACATTTAGGTTGTTTCCATGTCTTGGCTACTGTGAATAGTGCTGCTATGAACATAGGGGTGCATGTATCTTTTCAAAGTATCATTTTTTCTCAGTATATGCCCAGGAGTGGGATTGCTGGATCATATGGCAACTCTATTTTTAGTTTTTTGAGGAACCTCCATACTATTTTCCATAGTGGCTGCACCAATTTACATTCCCACCAACACAGTAGCAGGGTTCCCTTTTCTCCACACCCTCTCCAGCATTTGTTATTTGTAGACATTTTAATGGTGGCCATTCTGACTGGTGTGAGGTGATACCTCATTGTAGTTTTGATTTGCATTTTTCTAATAATCAGCGATGCTGAGCATCTTTTCATGTGCCTGTTGGCCATGTGTATTTCTTCTTTGGAGAAGTGTTTTTCAAAAAAACAATTTTCGATTGGGTTGTTGGTTTTTTGCTGTTGTTGAGTTTTATGAGCTGTTTGTATATTTTGGAAATTAAGCCCTTGCCGGTCGCTTCGTTTGCAAATATATTCTCCCATTCTGTAGGTTGTCTTTTCATTTTGTTTATGGTTTCCTTTGCTGTGCAAAAGCTTGTAAGTTTGATTAGGTCCCATTTGTTGATTTTTGTTTTTATTCCTTTTGCCTTGGGAGACCAGTGGGCAATTTAAACATTAGAGTCTCAATAAGAAACAGGAAAACCAGGACTGGAGCCCGACTCTCCCAGCTTCTAACACTGACCTTTCTCCACAATTTCCTTTTTAACCTCGACTTCAACACTGTTAAAGGAGTTGATTTTAGTGGCCAAGTCACGCTGCCTCAACCTCATGAAATCATCGTAAAGGCTTCTAGGGAGGAAGATGGCAGCCCCAGGTAGAGTGTGATTTCACTTTAAAGGAATTACAGAAAGGACCAATCACTTGTCCTCTCACCCTACGCCATTATATCCAAGTTTTGACTTTACAAATTAGTTTGGAATGTTTGTTAGGGAGAAAATATCTCTCGAGATAGAGTTGAATTTTCTTATCTGTGTCTGCACAGTGGACGCAGACCTGTACTGCTGAAGGCAGTACAAACATGGTCATTTTCTGTAAACAGGACGTTAATAGTTGTATAAACCATTATCACTTTGTATAAACACCATAGCAGAAGAGTTACATTTTACATCTGAATGAACACCTTTTGACTGGATCATTTCCCCCCCTTTTTTCTTTCTCTCCTATGCAGTATATAGTGGAATGTCATGGGATCACCCTTCTTCCCCAGTTCCTGGGCATGTACCGGCTTAATGTTGATGGAGTTGAAATATATGTGATTGTTACAAGAAATGTGTTCAGCCACCGTTTATCTGTATATAGGAAATATGACTTAAAGGTAAGATTGATTTTTATTAACTTCTATTCATTAAGCTTGGTCATCCACGTTGTATGTAATTGATCATGCTGAGCAGTTAGGAGGCGCCCAGAGCTCAAAGCTGCCAGGAGCGCTCCTTTGTGTTAAGCGAGGACCACTTGTACCTACGAGAGATACCACGTCTATTTTATTCAACAAGTATGTATTGAACACCAGCTATGTGCCAGGCACTGCTTTAGGTGCTGGGAATAGTTTGATGAACAAAACAGACCAAACCTGCTCTCAACGAGCTGACATTCTGGTGGGTGAAGACGGATGGTAATAAGTAAAAGGAGTAAGTAAATCATGGAGTATACTAGGAAGTGATCAGTGCCATGGACAGAAGTAAAGACAGGAAGCACGGGGAAGGGATGCGGTTTTGAACAGGGTTTCGCTTCACTGCAGAGCTGAAGGAGGTGAGGGATAGGCGGAGGAGCGGGCCTGGAGACAGGCTGTTTCAGAGACCTCAAGTGAGAGGCGGACCACTGGAAATTCTGATTGTGGAGTGAGGGGATCTGACTTCTGGGATCACCGACATAGGCAACGTCCAGGTCAGGAGCAGGCAGACTGTGACCTGCCTCCATGGCACGGCCAACATGGCCATTTTTGTAAATAGTTTTATTGGAATCCCACAATGCCTGTGGTTTGTGTATCGTATGTGGTTGCACTATAACAACAGCAGAGTTGAGTAGTTACCATAGAGACCGTTTTGGACCACAAAGCCCGAAACACTACCCCTCTGACCCTTTTCAGAAAAAGTTTTCCAACCTTTGGTCTTCATCAGTGGATCTCGAATTTTTTGATCTCAGACTCCTTCACACCCTTAAAAGAGGACCCCAAAAAGCTTCTGCTTATGTAGGTTATGTCTACTAATACTTACAATATTAGAAATGAAACATCATTGAAAAAAACTTATTTAAAATAGTAAAACCATTACATGTTAGCATATCTTTATGAAAAATATCTTCCAAATCAAAAAGTTTCGTGGAACAGGTAGCATTGTTTTATATCTTTGCAAGTCTAATGTCAGGTTTGGTGAGACAGTTAGAACATCCTGTCTGGTTTGGCTGTCCACCTGTTGCCAAGTTATTTGATTGAAGTGTATGAAGAAAATCAGACCTTACACAAATATGTAGTTGGAAAAGGAGAGGAGGAGTTTTTAATAACTTTTTCAGAAATTTGTGGATGTTTTCCTTTGATATCACACCTTAACCTGACAAGTGGTAATTTCTCAAAGCTGAGTTACAGCGTGGAATCTGAAATCCCTTCAGTGAACTTTTTAAAATCCGTCAGTCTGTTTGCACGCATTGGTCTGGCTACATCATGCTTTGGTTATTTGGAATGATGGATTTACTGAGTTAGGTGAACTGCTTCCTCAAGGCTATTCATATGTTTTATGACAAACTCTACTAATACCATTTGGTGCCTCTGCTGGCTTTGTGCTAAGCTGCCAACAGTTTTACCCACCATTGTATTTGCAGTATCCATGCAAATATCAAGATGGTGAAATAGGCAAATAGTGTCTCAGAATTATTATAAAGATAGTTTTGACTTTGCAGACCCCTGGGTGCTGAACTATGCTTTGAGAAATGCTAGTCTAAGGGAGGGGGAATGTTCTAGGCTTATCTCCTACCCTGTGGAGTTCAGATGAACTATATACGCTTCCCAAATACAGCTTTGCTCTGTCCTGCCTCCAAGTCGTAGCTATTTTATAGGTGGAAATCCCAGCCTACAGGGCTACGGGGCTCTTTGGAACCATCTCTCTCATGAGGCCCTTTGCAGTGTTACTTAGCTCACTCTGCTGAGTATTATAGGTCTTTTCATTGGCCTGACTCTCCCATGTAAGAAGCCAGATGACCTCTGAAGCCGCATGTCCTGGTTTTACTACTTGTTAGCTGTGTGCAAGATGCTGAACCTCTATGAGCCACAGTTTCTTCATCTGTAGAACAGAGATGCTCTTACCTCCGCTGCTGTGAGGATTAATGAGATACGTATGTGTCACGTCCAGCATAACGCACGGCATATGGGGAGGAGTGGATGAATGTTCATTGTCTCATCCATTCTACTACTAAGTCCCTTAAAGGCAGTTGTTTTGGTTCTACTTTTTTATCCCCTGGAAATGCTTAAGGTAGTGCCTCTATCTTAAGCATATCCTGCTTGAGCATATCCTGTTCAAGCATATCCTGATGTAAATTACGCTTATAGACTGGATGTTATAGTTTTAACCTTGGATGTCATGATTTCATCTCCCTTTTTAGCTTGTAGAATAAACTTTTCTTGCCAGTACTTGCCGTTGTGAGGGAACCTGGGCATCTGGCATCATTTCATGGCTCAAACTCTCAGCCTTGACTGACTTACGTTTCTAATTTTGTTTTAATTTTTAAATTCTGAATGAATTTAAATTTGGATGAGTTTTTCCAGGCTAATGCTCTGCATTTTTACATAGAGACGAAGCTTCAGTGAGAATCAGGAGCAGAGTAAATTATATCCTAGAGGGAAAACACACACAGAGACTAAAAAACTTGGTTAAAGATACAGAGACCCAGGTGTTACAAGTATTTAATACTTGAGTATTAAGCCCCCCCTCCCCTTTAAATTTGGGAACATTCTTTGTTAGCAGTCAGTCAGTGTATAGAGGAAGATACTATGGCCCGAATTCAAGAATCTGTAAAGGAAAAAACAAACCATTGCAAGTGACAGCTGCTGGGCTCAGCCAGGCAGAGGGCTTTCCTTCACAAACAGTTTACACGGTTCATCTTCACTTGCTGGGTCAGCTCTGTGCTCCTCCGACACATCCCCCAGAAGCTTCGAGCATCTTCCCTGGGTTGGCAGCAGGGTCTTTCGGATCCACCAGACCTGGGAATGCTGAGCATGGGGCAGATGGAGAAGTGGCCCCAGGGAGCCCCTGGCCTGGGCTCGGCCCCCTTCCGCAGTGAAAGGAGGCTCCCCATCTGTGAGCACGTTACACACACCCTGACTCATGCCTGAGCTGCTCGAAGGCAAGATGGTCATACAGCAAAAATGTTCAGAGTGGCCAACCTAGAAGCTACTTTAAATTTTCCCAAGTCACATACACATTCTTAATGATTGGCTAATGCAAGTATTCCAGGCCAATAAATATCTACTTAAAAGATAGTCAGGTAAATGGATCGCTCCACTGACCTAGTCATAGTCTGGGCATCCAGTGCTGGGAGGGGAGGGAGAGCAGTCAGTCGGGCTGTGACCCTCCTCCAGCCGTTTACTCAGCAAACAAACACTGGGCGTTGCTGGGTGAGACACCGCGATGGTCACCACGGAGCACAAAGGATAAATGCTCACTGTTGTATTAACAAAGTTAGGAATTCACTGGCCATTTGTTTCCTAATCTTTCTTTTGCATTAAGATCTTCCACAAACAAAGGACAGTTTCTGTTCTTGAACTCTACCCCAAAGCACCCCTGTCAACATCAGGAGGACTCGGTCATTTCAGACAACACAGAACCGAGGGCATCATTTTGAAAACCAGTGCGGTAGAGTAGAAATTGCTGCGACCAAGAACTGTGTTTTCTTCTACTTTATACCTCTGTGCTCAGCCTAGGTTCTGACACAGAAGCGGTGCAAGGAGACGTGTGTTTGAAGGGACCTCCAAAGTGAAAGGGGCCGGGAAGTACCCACTGGGTCTTAGTCATGGTAAGTGAGGAAGCACATTCGTCAGTAGCCCTAAGCCAGGGGAGACGGGCAGTCGGGGCCCAGGGCACGCCCCCACCTAGAGGACGCAGCGTGGGAAAGAGGCCTCTATGCCCCAGTGGTCACTGCGGCCAGCTGACGGCCCACTTCACTTTGCAGACCCTCAAACCAACCATTTGTGGCGATTGATGTTTGACTCCACGTTTAGTAAGTCATTGTTCACGTGATTGTCGGGTTTTCTGATTTCCAGCAGGACAGGAACCAGGGAGAAGAGAGCACAGGTGACACGGCAGGGAAGGGGTTGGAGACAGGTGGACGGAAATCCCTGCAGAGGGTGCAGCACACGCGGGGAGGGGCCAGAGCAAAGTCGGTGCTCATTTATTTCCGTGCTCTGCCCTGGAGCGTTTGCATATTTCATGTGAAGCTGATACCTCGCGTGCGCGTGTTTTCATTATCTCTTTCTCTTTCAGGGCTCTACAGTGGCTAGGGAAGCAAGTGACAAAGAAAAGGTAAGTGCCCGGCGGCTCTCTCACCTCACTCCCGCGGGCATGCGGTTCTAGCCATTTCCCCTCCACTACAGTGAGAAGCTCTTCACGGGCCTGAGGAACGTTCCCCTCCAGTTCTCTCCCTCAGGTTGGCTGCCCTGTTGGACAGTGAAGTAGTTATTAGTTTGAGGTGTGTGTGAGACATTTCCCATCAATGTGATCTTGAGAAAACAGCCGCCTCTGCTGTCAGCACGCTCCAGACTGGCAGGTACAACCCAGCACCTGAGTCCTAACCCCACTTTATGACTAACAGGCCAGGTGTGACCTTGAGTCAGTTTCTCTGCCTCCCTGAGCCCCAGTTTTCTCACCTGTAAAACGACAGTGTTGAGCTTCAAATTCACCAATAAAATATTGGCTTAATGAGCTTCAAGCTCCTTTCCAACTATAAAATGTTAAGATCTAATTAGAGTATTTTTTGTGTGTAAAGACTTAGAGATGGACGAGGAGACTCTTTTTTCTGAGTCACTGGACATTAGGTAATACTTGAACCACATTTTGTTAATTATGCAGGATTATAAACAGATTCAACTGGAATCAGTTTAAGAATTTGGGAGGCAGCTTTCTGTGTGCAAACCCCAACTGCCCCAAATGGGGATTTGCTTACAGGAAAGGCACCTCTATACTCTCAGCTTACTCCTCATCATGTTGAGGTGCCTTTTCTTGACCAAACCATCTGAAAGCTGGGCTCAAGGTTTTTGTTTCTCAATTAAATTATTTAGGATGATATCACTCAGTTTGGGTTTGAATTTTATAGATTTGGAAATCTCCTTTTACTTATTCATCCAGAAGTTTGTGAATGTCTTTATGCTTACTGTCCTGGCTTCAGGGGCTAAAATAATTAACCACACAGACATGTCCTGCAAAGCGATACAGACATTACATAGGAAATGACAGTATCGTGTTGTAAGTTCTTTGATAGGAAACACATAGCAAGGGCACCTAAATCTGGCTCGGTGGTCTTCCTGGAAGAGATGATTGGAAGCCTGAAGGATGAGTAGGCGTTAGCTAGAAAAGGAGCAGTGTGTGCAGAGGGGGAGCACTTGGTGCTTTCATTGGAGGGTGGGAGGAGGCCACAGAGGTAAGCAGGGCCATCTAGAGTGGCTGTGGAAATAATCCAGAATAGATGGTGGCCTGACCCGGGGTGGTGGAAGAGTCATCTAGAGTGGCTGTGGAAATAATCCAGAATAGATGGTGGCCCGACCTGGGGTGGTGGAAGAGTATAGAGAGATTTAGGAAGAAGAATCCACAGAACTCAGAGATTGAATATGGGAGGTGAACAGTGTCAGGGAGTGTGTGTGGAGGGAGGGTGACTGCACACTTTCTGGTTTGGACAGTGGGGTAGGTGCTGATTCCACTCATGGAAAAAGGGAGCAGGCGGAGTAGTTAGAGTTGTCAGCACAGCATCAGAACAGAGATGTCCAGTAGGCATGAGAGGCTGCAGAGAGGGCTTCAGCTGGAAAAGGGGGCTTGGGAAACCTGCCGGGAAGGGTGACCAAAGACAGGGAAGTGTAAATGAGGTCACCTAGGATGAGCCTAACATGAGAAAGGAAACACTCACTCAAGTCCAGGAAGCACGGAGAGTCCCATACAAGATAAACCCAAGGAGGAATACACCAAGACACATGTTAATCAAACTGCCAAAAATTAAAGACAAAGAAAAAATATTAAAAGTATCAAGTTAAAAGCAACAGTTGTTAACATACAAGGGAACTCCCATAAGGTTATCAGCTGATTTTTCGGCAGAAACTCTGCAGGCCAGAAGGAAGTGGCATGATATATTTAAAGTGATGAAAGGGAAAAACCTACAACCAAGAATACTGTGTCCAGCAAGGCTCTCGTTCAAATTTGACAGAGAAATCAAAAGCTTCACAGACAAGCAAAAGCCAAGAGAATTCAGCACCAGCAAACCAGCTTTACAACAAATCCTAAAGGAACTTCTCTAGGCAGAAAATAAAAGGCCACAACTAGAAACAAGAAAATTATGAATGGGAGAGCTCACTGGTAAAGGCAAACATGAAATAAAGGTACGGGATCATCCACACACAAATATGATGTCAAAACTAGCAATCATGAGAACAGGAGAGTACAAATGCAGGAAATGCATTGGAAGTTAAGAGACCAGCAACTTAAAACAATCTTGTGTATATATTGACTGCTATACCAAAAACCTCATGGGAACCACAAACCAAAAATCTGCAGTAGATACACACACAAAAAAGAAAAAACAATCCAAACACAACACTAAAGATAGTCATCAAGTCACAAGAGAAGTGAACAAAAGGGGAAGGGAAGAAAAAAGACCTGCAAAAACAAATGCAAAACAATTAACAAAATGGCAATAAGAACATACATACCAATAATTACCTTAAATGTAAATGGATTAAATGCTCCAGCCAAGACATAGACGGGCTGAATAGATACAAAAACAAGACCCATATATATGTTGTCTACAAGAGATGCACTTCAGATCTAGGGACACATACACACTGAAAGTGAGGGGATGGAAAAAGGTATTTCATGTAAATGGAAATCAAAAGAAAGCTGGAGTAGCAATACTCATATCAGACAAAATAGACTTTAAAGACTGTTAAAAGAGACAAAGGACTCTACATAATGATCAAGGGATCAATCCAAGAAGATATAACAGTTGTAAATATATATACACCCAACATAGGAGCACCTCAATATAAAAGGCAAATGCTAACAGCCATAAAAGGAGAAACCAACAGTAACACAGTAATAGTGGGGGACACCCACTCTCATCAATGGACAGATCATCCAGACAGAAAATCAATAAGGAAACACAGGCCTTAAATGACACATTAGACCAGGTGCACTTAACTGATATCTATAGAACATTCCATCTGAAAGAACAGAATACACTTTCTTCTCAAGTGCACATGGAACATTCTCCAGGATAGGTCACATCTTGGGCCACAAATCAAGCCTTGTAAAACTTAAGAAAACTGAAATCATATCAGGCATCTTTTCCAACCACAACTCTATGAGCTTAGAAATCAGTTACAGGAAAATAACTGTAAAAAATACAGACACGTGGAGGCTGAACAATATGTTACTAAACAACCAATGGATCACTGAAGAAACCAAAGAGGAAATCAGAAAATACCCAGAGACAAATGACAACAAAAACACAACAATCTAAAACCTATGGGATGCAGCAAAAGCAGTTTCTAAGAGGGAATTTTATACCAATACAATCTTAACCTCAGGAAACAAGAAAAATCTCAAATGAACAACCTAACCTTATACCTAAAGCAACTAGAGAAAGAAGAACAAACAAAACCCAAAGTTAGCAGAAGGAAAGGAATCATAAAGATCAGAGTAGAAATAAATGAAAGAAACAAGAAAACAATAGAAAAGATCAATGAAACTAAAAGCTGGTTCTTTGAAAAGATAAAATTGATAAACCTTTAGAAGAAAAGGGAAAGGACTCAAATCAATAAAATTAGAAATGAAAAAAAGTTACAAGTGACACCACAGAAATACAAAGGATCATAAGAAATTACTACAAACAACTATATGCCAATAAAAAGAACAACCTAGAAGAAACAGACAAATTCTTGGAAAGGTACAACCTCCAAGACTGAAGGAAGGAGAAATACAAAATATGAACAGACCAATCACAAGTACTGAAATTGATTTTAAAACTTCCAACAAAGAGAAGTCCAGGGCCAGATGGCTTGACAGGCAAATTCTATCAAACATTTAGAGAAGAGTTAACACCTACCCTTCTGAAACTCTTCCAAAAAATTGCAGAGGAAGGAACACTCAGCTCATTGTATAAGACCACCATCACCCTGATACCAAAACCAGAAAAAAGATGCCACAAGAAAAAGAAAATTACAGGCCAATATCATTGATGAACATAGATGCAAAAATACTCAACAAAATACTAGCAAACCAAATCCAGCAATACATTAAAAGGATCATACATCATGATCAAGTGGGATTTACCCTAGGGATACAAGGATTCTTCAGTATCCACAAATCATTATCAGTGTGGTATACCACATTAACAAACTGAAGAATAAAAACCATATGATCATCTCAATAGATGCAGAAAAAGTTTTTGACAAAATTCAACAGCTGTTTATAATAAAAACTCTCCAGAAAGTGGGCATAGAGGGAACTTACCTCAACAGAATAAAGGCCATATATGACAAACCCACAGCTAACATCATTCTCAATGGTGAAAAGCTGAAAGCATTCCCTCTAAGATCAGGAACAAGACAAGGATGTCCACTCTCACCACTATTATTCAACATAGTTTTGGAAGTCCTAGCCACAGCAATCAGAGAAGAAAAAGAAATAAAAGGAATCCAAACTAGAAAAGAAGAAGTAAATCTGTCACTGTTTGCAGATGACATGAAACTATATATAGAAAATCCTAAAGATGCTACCAGAAGACTACTAGAGCTAATCAATGAATTTGGTAAAGTTGCAGGATACAAAAGTAATACATAAATCTCTTGCATTCCTATACACTAACAACAAAAGATCAGAAAGAGAAATTAAGGAAACAATCCCATTTACCGTCACATCAAAAAGAATAAAATACCTAGGAATAAACCTACCTAAGGAGGCAAAAGACCTGTGCTCTGAAAAGTATAAGACACTGATGAAAGAAGCTGAAGATGACACAGATGGAAAGATATACCACGTTCTTGGATTGGAAGAATCAGTATTGTCAAAATGACTATACTACCCAAGGCAATCGACAGATTCAATGCAACCCCTATCAAATTACCAGTGGCATTTTTCACAGAATTGGAACAAAAAATTTTTTAATTTGTATGGAAACACAGAAGACCCCAAACAGCCAAAGCAATCTTGAAAGAACGGAGCTGGAGGAATTGGGCTCCTTGACTTCAGACTATACCACAAAGCTACAGTAATCAAAACAGTATGGTGCTGGCACAAACACAGAAATGTAGATCAATGGAACAGGATAGAAAGCCCAGAAATAAATACACACACCTATGGCCAATTAATCTATGACAAAGGAGGCAAGAATATACAATGGAGAAAAGACAGTCTTTTGAATAAGTGGTGCTGGGAAAACTGGACAGCTACATGTAAAAGAATGAAATTAGAACATTCTCTAACACCATACATAAAAATAAACTCAAAATGGATCAAAGACCTAAATGTAAGGCTGGACACTATAAAACTCTTAGAGGAAAACATAGGCAAAACACTCTGACATAAATTGCAGCAAGATCTTTTTTGATCCACCTCCTAGAATAATGGAAATAAAATAAAAAATAAACAAATGGGACCTAATGAAACTTAAAAGCTTTTGCACAGCAAAGGAAACCATAATCAAAACAAAAAGACAACCCCAGAATGGGAAAAAATATTTGCAAACAAAGCAGCCGACAAGGGTCTAATCTCCAAAATATACAAACAGCTCATGCAGCATTATGTCAAAAAAACAAACAACCCAATAAAAAAATGGGCAGAAGATCTAAATAGACATTTTTCCAATGAAGATATACAGATGGCCAAAAAGCACATGAAAAGATGCTCAACATCACTAATTATCAGAGAAATGCAAATCAAAACTACAATGAGGTATCACTTCACACTGGTCAGAATGGCCATCATCAAAAAGTCTACAAACAATAAATGCTGGCGAGGGTGTGGAGAAAAGGTAACCCTCCTACACTGTTGGTGGGAATGTAAATTGATACAACCACTATGGAGAACAGTATGCAGGTTCCTTTAAAAACTAAAAATAGAACTACCATATGATCCAGCAATCCCACTCCTGGGCATATATTCAGAGAAAACCATAATTTGAAAAGATACATGCACCCCAATGTTCACTGTCACACTGGTTACAATAGCCAAGACATGGAAGCAACCTAAATGTCCATCAACAGATGACTGGATAAAGATGTGGTACATATATACAATGGAATATTACTCAGCCATGAAAAAGAATGAAACAATGCCATTTGCAGCAACATGGATGGGCCTAGAGGTTATCATACTAAGTGAAGTAAGTCAGAAAGAGAAAAACAAATACCATATGATATCACTCATGTGGAATCTAATTTTTTTAAATGATATAAATGAACTTATTTACAAAACAGAAACAGACTCACAGATTTCGAAAACAAACTTATGGTTACCCAAGGGTAAAGGTGAGGGGTGGGGGGATAAATTAGGAGCTTGGGATTAGCATACATACACACTACTATATGTAAAATAGATAACTAACAAGGACCTACCATATAGCAGAGGGAACTCAATATTCTATAATAACCTATATGGGAAAAGAATATGAAAAAGAATTAATATATCTATATGTATAACTGAATCGCTATGCTGTACACTTGAAACTAACATGATATTGTAAATCAACCATACTCCAATAAAATTTTAAAAAATAAATAAAAATTTAAAAAAAGAAGTGAGGCAGAGAAAAAGGAAACGGTGGCTCCTTTGACGGTTTATATTTTTACTGTGCACCAGAGACTCTATTTTCACACTTCCAACCTCTGTGTAAATCACCGTGAAGGCACCGGCTTTGGCCAAAAGCAGCAGAAACGACAGACTGTCAACTTCTGTTTACATGTTGCTATGTAAACATTTTTTCCAGGTGCCAAAGACTCAAGCGGGTGTTTGAGTTTTAGTCCATGAGAAACTCAGAGGCTTAGTATCATTGGGATTTTCTGCTAGGAGAAAATATCTGGGCTGTTTAAAGAACCACACGCTAGCATTGAAAGAAGGCTTTTTCAGCATCATCAAAAGAAGGCAGCCCCGGAGTAAGAGCTGTGGCCCTGATGCTGTGCGCTACTCCACAGGGGTTGCTCTGTTTTTATTTCGTTCCCAAGTCTCTTGAGACTACTGCTAGTGGCCTTTTTTTTCTGTTCATTTTGATTTCTTCAGGTTCTATCCCCAGGGGCTTGGTCTGCTATGACAATAACAATGCCAAGAAAGACAGTTACAGCCAATGGGGTGATTGCTGCAGAATCCGAAGTCCTAAAACAAGGATACATAGGAAGGAAAGCCACAGTATTTGACGTGGTTCTGATGGCTCATCATCAGGAGCAGAACGTTCAGTTACCCGTCTGTCCCTCCCCAGCTCTGCCTCTAGACACTTTCCAGGAACCCAGGGCATTTACCGCAGTTCCACTCCCAGCCTCACCAAAAATGTTTAGCCCTTCATTGGTGTAGGTTTCTGTGACAAAGACATGAAATTACAGAATGTGTTTAACAGAAACCCACTTTTCTGAGGATGCTGCTAGGATGCTTTTATCGTCTATTGAATGTGTACAAATTGTTCCTCAAAACATCACCCCTGGAAGTGGACTTAGAGACGTCAGAGACAGGAGGTACCTTAAGAGGTCAGAGTCCCGTTTCCCCACCTCACATGTGATCGATTTGAGACCCAGAAGCTTACTTTCCCACACTGCATCACACAGTCGGTGGCAGAGGCAAAACCTTACCTTAACTGCGGGTTATTTTTTTTATTGTTAATCTCGATGTACTGGGATTTAAAAGGTAAGTAATAGTAACCAACGTTTGTTGAACGGAATGTATACTATATGCCAAGCCTGTTGTAAATTTTACACAAATTTGCTCATGTCATCCTGACCACCACCTTTAAGGTGGAGGCTATTACTTCCTTTGCGTAAATGAAGTTACTTGACAGACAGGCTGTAACTTGCACCACAGTTTTGACATGACCCAGCCGGGGTTCCAGCCCAGAGCGCACATTTCTAACCTTCTAAAATGTTTGAGAGACTTCTTTCTTTTTTTAAAAAAAGAGGATTTATTATTAAAAATTCATATTAACCCCATGAATCATGAAGATGAACAAGGAAACATTTAACTACAATGTTTCATTGACAAAAACATGTAACTCCAAAACAATATGGTACTAAGGCAGTTCATTGAGTCTTGATTTAAAAGTAAAAAAAAAAAAAAGTAATGAAATAAATCGTTTGGCCTCATACCATGTTGACAAAAACCACCAATTCATATTTCCTCCATTTGAGAAGTGCAGGTATTTCTGTAAATACAGTCTGTGTCACTGTATCTTACACTATGTAAACATTAGGATTGTCTATTCAGTAGCCCCTAGGAAGAATTCAATGCTTTCTACTTCTTTCTGGGCTTGGGGTTCCTGATAGCTCTTCTTCCAGGAGGAGCAGCTCCAAAGCACCACCCACCTGCCCTTTTAGCTTACTGGCACTCACTGGGCACAGGCAAGAGGAAGTAGCTTGAAGACATGGGATGTGAAAGTAATCAAAACTGGTAATTTTTGGAGACTGTGCCTGCCTTGACAACAGGACATGATGTCTCTCTGATATGGCAGTTTGTTTATAATTTGGCGACAACCAAGGTAACATTTACTAAACTGTAACACATAACAGTAAATGAAATGTATTAATGAAGCTGAACTCTTAAAACCCTTGGGTTTTTAAGTTCAAAAAATTTTCTTTGCTTTCCTTTTTCTGTCAGTTTTCAGGCTTTCTTTCCATGATCAGTTAATATTTTTGACTCTTCCAAAAAGCATGCTGTTCTTTGTCTTCACGAATAAAACCATAAATTATCAAAGCAATCACTGTTATCTCTAGTTAGAAATAATTGGAGAAGGCTGAAAATATTTATTTTCTACATTTTAGCCTTTTATAAATGAAACCAAATGGTCTGCAAGAATATTTTCATTGCAATCATTGTATAATCATTTTCTACGAAATTGCAAAGAACAATTTTCACAGAGACTCTCCATTGATGTGGCTTAATTAGTAATCTGAATTCTTAGTTTTTCTTTCATTTGCATCATTGTAGCTGTTTTAATTTCACATACTTTTCACTTGTTGATGGTAAGTTTTAAAACTGTCATTTCAGATATTTCATGATATAGGTGCAGAAAGGTCCCCCCCCTACGATTTGAGCTTGACACGTAATTAGTGTGATTTGCATTAGCATAATAATGAAGATGGAACTGAAGGAAATAAAGAAGTTATATTCCAACAATAATGGAATCGCTTTCATGGCAACAAGTATCAGAACATGCATGTACAGATGTCTTGAATTTTTTTTTAAAAAGAGCAGAACGGTGTGTGTTTTTTTTTTTTTAAACCGGTGTCAGATTCTGACAGCTGCTATGACTTGTTTTATACTTTAATTCTTTCCTTTATTAATGGAAGGGCATCTTACATTCATGGCTCCAGCAGTATCGCCCCCTCTAAATGAGACAGAAATGCGAATCTCCCTGGTGGTCCATCTTTTCACAGCTGCACTGCAATTCCAGTGTGACATCAAATTAGTAATTATAGCTAAGCGGACCACTTTTTACAAATGACAGTCTTAGCATGCTGCCAGCAAGCAAGCTACCCAGCAGGGAATCCGGGCAAGTAAAAGAAAACATAACTGGACTCACTTGATTTCTGGGGGATTTGACCTGACTCTTTAAAGAGTCCATGTTCTTGAGAGGGAGAGAGAGCGAGTCCTGGGGATTTACACAGATATGCATTTTGTTCATCGTTCTATGCAGTTCTTCTCAAAACTCATGTCTGGTTTTATTAAGTAAAGTAAAGCCTGTATAATGGAGTCATTGGGTCACAATAAGAAGATTCCTTTTAACATCTAACCTTCTCCCTGGAACCCGTTTGAAAGAAAACAGCTGCCCTGCAGTTGGCATTTGTATAACTATATTGGCAATAATCACTGTTGACACTTTGATAATGGGCTACAAAAAGCTGCCTGGTCGATTCTTAGGAATTGTGAATTGCACTGGCAATTAAGTGACTGTCACCATCTCTGACATTTTACCTATTACTGACTGAAGGTTCAGGAAAATTCATCATTAATACCCTCACATCAAAAAAAACAAAACAAAACAATGCTTTCCTAAACCAGTTTTCAGCATTTCTTTTGTGATCTTTAAATTGTAACAAATTATAATTAATTACCACCTCCATCTGGTTCTTTAGGATGAGTTAAAGGCAAGGTAACAAAAGATGGTAAGCTTGGAGCATAAGGTACAAAAACAGCAGTGTGTCCTTCTGGGAATCTTCCTTTGCTCAGTTAAAAAGCGCTTCCTTTTCCGTTGTCAGTGGATGATCAGTTAATGGGAGATTGTCAAGGTTTTTAGGCCCTCAACTCAGCTAATGCTTTAACCTCCTGTAAAATTCATTTCTTCTGTGAATGAAGAAAGATTCATTTCATTTCTTCTGTGAATCATTTCCCTTTGCCAGCCAGTGTTAGACACACCTATCCCGGCGCCCAGAGTGCAGGGGGAAATAGGCCATCCGGGCAGAAGCAGGGCCATCTGCCTCCTGGCCCGGACATGTTTTATAAAAGGGGGTTTGGAGGGGAAAAGCACCAACCAGAGCCCTAGCAAATCTGAGTCCCAGCCCCTGCTCTGGCACTAATGGAAGTTTGGGGTTTGGGGATAAATCATCTGACTTAGTCTTCATTTATTAAAGGATTTCATTGGTCCTCATGCTTTAGTGTTGGCAAGAATCCCTTGTTTCAAATGAGGCTTTCCCTCCCACAGAGGTGCACTTCAGCAGACTTGACAATCACTTAAATCCTGTCTGCTCGAGGCATGGGTTAAGGTGATTGCTATTACTAATGGAAAAAATCGTCTGAACTGTTACGTAAGTTTGCAGATGTCTGAGCAAAGCCTTAAGAACCCTATAATGTAAACCATGGGGGTTATTCTGAGAAGTGGAGTTTTAAAGTTTGATTCCTTTGGACTTTGGTAAGAGTGGCATGTGAAGAAGAAAGATAACATGAAGTAATTCCTGTGAGCATCTCCCAGATGACAGCATTAGTCCTCAGGCCAGACTGGTTTATGGCGGTGTATAAACTCAGTTTCACTGGAATGAACTGAACTCAAATTATCCCAAGCACACAGAAGCAGTGTTGTTAGATGTGGGAATTTTTTTTTAAAGCTTGACAACTTACGCAGTTGGTTTCAAAAAGAGTTGGGGCGGAGACACAACTTCCAAAATATAGTATGTGGCTTGAGTTTAAGCCAACCTGCTGCAGATGTATAATAAAACAATAAAATTATGATGTTCACTAGATTAGTATTAAACCAGAAACTGTACGATTTAGCAAACTTCTTGCATTTTCAGATTTTGACATTTCTGAGATTATCACCATCAACATCCGTGCAACAGAATCTTCCAATCAGATGGAAACAAATCTATTTTGTAGGGTTTGCACATGGTTTAACTGTCACATCACAGCTCATGGAGGAAAACCAAACTGTCACCATGTCACTTAGAGTTAAAGGGCCATTCTGAAAAGTCTGACAGTATTAGAAAAGGAGTAAGTTTCACTTTCTAAATATCAGCTTTTAGGGAAAGTAGATAACCAACAGCTGGGTTCCACCAGGCATAACCGTTCTAAATTGTAGAATTATGATAGGGCTTTTCCGGTTTTGTGCTTCTTAGTTGCAGCGCTATTTCTACACGTATGTTGAGGTATATTCTCCTTCTACATTTACACAAAGAGATTCAGAATAAAAATTATGAGACTTTCGTATCCAGATGCTGGTCACAAATGTGTACATTCTCATTGTGGAACTAACTAGTTATTAATGACACGTTGGATCATTTCCCAAGCTGTGAACTTGTGTAGACACTCTGCTTACGTTGTTAAAGGTTATATGTACCTTTTGTGAGAAAACACCTGCTATCTTTGCTACTTCTGTCTGAACTTTACCCATATTCACTAATTTGCCTTTTCATGTAACAAATTTGTGGCTTGGATGTTTTGAGAAGCAGAACTGATTTTATTATAAAATCTTTAACATCTCTTATTACCCCAAAATTGATACCACATATGTGATGTTATTCAAGCAAATTATCTTTAACCTAGCTCCAATGTAAGGATTACCTAAAAAGTCTCCCGCTTACAGAAATATTTCTGGAGTATATCTTCAGCCCCACAGACTCTGATTTTTTTTTGGAATTTTATTTATTGTTTTATACAACAGGTTCTTATTAGTTATCCATTTTATACATATTAGTGTATACATGTCAATCCCAATCTCCCAATTCATCCCACCACCACCACCACCCCCCTGCCACCTTCCCCCCTTGGTGTCCATACGTTTGTTCTCTACATCTGTATCTCTATTTCTGCCCTGCATACCGGTTCATTTGTACGATTTTTCTAGGTTCCACATATATGCGTTAATATACGATATTTGTTTTTCTCTTTCCCACTTACTTCACTCTGTATTGACAGTCTCTAGATCCACCCACATCTCTATAATGACCCAATTTCATTCCTTTTTATGGCTGAGTAATAGTCCATTGTATATATGTATGACATCTTCTTTATCCATTCATCTGTCAATGGGCATTTAGGTTGCTTCCATGACCTGCCTATTGTAAATAGTGCTGCAGTGAACATTGGGGTGCATGTGTCTTTTTGAATTATGGTTTTCTCTGGGTATATGCTCAGTAGTGGGATTGCTGGGTCATATGGTAATTCTATTTTTAGTTTTTTAAGGAACCTCCATACTGTTCTCCATAGTGGCTGTATCAATTTACATTCCCACCAACAGTGCAAGAGGGTTCCCTTTTCTCCACACCCTCTCCAGCATTTGTTGTTTGTAGATTTTCTGATGATGCCCATTCTAACTGGTGTGAGGTGATACCTCATTGTAGTTTTGATTTGCATTTCTCTAATGATTAGTGATGTTGAGCAGCTTTTCATGTGCTTCTTGGCCATCTGTGTGTCTTCTTTGGAGAAATGTCTGTTTAGGTCTTCTGCCCTTTTTTTTTTTTTAATTTTTATTTATTTACTTATTTATTTATTTATGGGTGTGTTGGGTCTTCGTTTCTGTGCGAGGGCTTTCTCTAGTTGCGGCAAGTGGAGGCCACTCTTCATCGCGGCCTCTCTTGTTGCAGAGCACAGGCTCCAGACGCGCAGGCTCAGTAATTGTGGCTCACGGGCCTAGTTGCTCCACGGCATGTGGGATCTTCCCAGACCAGGGCTCGAACCCGTGTCCCCTGCATTGGCAAGCAGATTCTCAACCACTGCACCACCAGGGAAGCCCCTGCCCATTTTTTGATTGGGTTGTTTGTTTTTTTAATATTGATCTGCATGAGCTGTTTATATATTTTGGAGATTAATCCTTTGTCCGTTGATTCACTTGCAAATATTTTCTCCCATTCTGAGGGTTGTCTTTTTGTCTTGTTTGTAGTTTCCTTTGCTATACAAAATCTTTTAAGTTTCATTAGGTCCCATTTGTTTATTTTTGTTTTTATTTCCATGACTCTAGGAGGTGGATCAAAAAAGATCTTGCTGTGATTTATGTCAAAGAGTGTTCTTCCTATGTTTTCCTCTAAGAGTTTTATAGTGTCTGGTCTTACATTTAGTTCTCGAATCCATTTTAACTTTATTTTTGTGTATGGTGTTAGGGAGTGTTCTAATTTCATTCTTTTACATGTAGCTGTCCAGTTTTCCCAGCACCACTAATTGAAGAGACTGTCTTTTCTCCAGTGTATATCCTTGCCTCCTTTGTCATAGATTAGTTGACCATAGGTGTGTGGGTTTATCTCTGGGCTTTCTATCTTGTTCCATTGATCTATGTTTCTGTTTTTGTGCCAGTACCATATTGTCTTGATTACTGTAGCTTTGTAGTATAGTCTGAAGTCAGGGAGTCTGATTTCTCCAGCTCCATTTTCTTCCCTCAAAACTGCTTTGGCTATTCGGGGTCTTTTGTGTCTCAATACAAATTTTAAGATTTTTTGTTCTAGTTCTGTAAAAAATGCCACTGGTAATTTGATAGGGATTGCATTGAATCTGTAGATTGCTTTGGGTAGTATAGTCATTTTCATAATACTGGTTCTTCCAATCCAAGAACATGGTATATCTCGCCATCTGTTGGTATCATCTTTGATTTCTTTCATCAGTGTCTTATAGTTTTCTGCATACAGGTCTTTTGTCTCCCTAGGTAGGTTTATTCCTAGGTATTTTATTCTTTTTGTTTCAGTGGTAAATGGGAGTGTTTCCTTAATTTGTCTTTCAGATTTTTCGTCATTAGCATATAGGAATGCAAGAGATTTCTGTGCATTAATTTTGTATCCTGCAACTTCACCAAATTCATTGATTAGCTCTAGTAGTTTTCTGGTGGCATCTTTAGGATTTTCTATGTATAGTATCATATCATCTGCAAACAGTGACAGTTTTACTTCTTCTTTTCCAATTTGTATTCCTTTTATTTCCTTTTCTTCCTGATTGCCATGGCTAGGACTTCCAAAACTATGTTGAATAATAGTGGTGAGAGTGGACATCCTTGTCTTGTTCCTGATCTTAGAGGAAATGCTTTCAGTTTTTTACCATTGAGAATGATGTTTGCTGTGGGTTTGTCATATATGGCCTTTATTATGTTGAAGTAGGTTCCCTCTATGCCCACTTTCTGGAGACTTTTTATCATAAATGGGTGTTGAATTTTGTCAAAAGCTTTTTCTGCATTTATTGAGATGATCATATGGTTTTTATTCTTCAATTTGTCAATATGGTGTATCACATTGATTGATTTGCATATATTGAAGAATCCTTGCATCCCTGGGATAAATCCTACTTGATCATGGTGTATGATCCTTTTAATGTGTTGTGGGATTCTGTTTGCTAGTATTTTGTTGAGGATTTTTGCATCTATATTCATCAGTGATATTGGCCTGTAATTTTCTTTTTTTTGTAGTATCTCTGTCTGGTTTTCATATCAGGGTGATGGTGGCCTCGTAGAATTAGTTTGGGAGTGTTCCTTCCTCTGCAATTTTTGGGAGAGTTTGAGAAGGATGGATGTTAGCTCTTCCTAAATGTTTGATAGAATTCACCTGTGAAGCCATCTGGTCCTGGACTTTTGTTTGTTGGAAGATTTTTAATCACAGTTTCAATTTCATTACTTGTGATTGGTCTGTTCATATTTTCTATTTCTTCCTGGTTCAGTCTTGGAAGGTTATACGTTTCTAAGAATTTGTCCATTTCTTCCAGGTTGTCCATTTTATTGGCATAGAGTTGCTTGTAGTAGTCTCTTAGGATGCTTTGTATTTCTGCGGTGTCTGTTGTAACTTCTCCTTTTTCACTACTAATTTTATTGATTTGAGTCCTCTCCCTCTTTTTCTTGATGAGTCTGGCTAAAGGTTTATCAATTTTGTTTATCTTCTCAAAAAACCAGCTTTTAGTTTTATTGATCTTTGCTGTCATTTTCTCTGTTGCTATTTCATTTATTTCTGCTCTGATCTTGATGATTTCTTTCCTTCTACTAACTTTGGGTTTTGTTTGTTCATCTTAGTTCCTTTAGGGGTAAGGTTAGATTGTTTATTTGAGATTTTTCTTGTTTCTTGAGGTAGGCTTGTATTGCTATAAACTTCCCTCTTAGAACTGCTTTTGCTGCACCCGTAGGTTTTGGATTGTTGTGTTTTCGTTGTCATTTGTCTCTAGGTATTTTTCTATTTCCTCTTTGATTTCTTCAGTGATCTCTTGGTTATTTAGTAACGTATTGTTTAGCCTCCATGTGTTTGTGTTTTTTACGTTTTTTCCCGTGTAATTGATTTCTAATCTCATAGAGTTGCGGTCAGAAAAGATGCTTGATATGATTTCAGTTTTCTTAAGTTTACCAAGGCTTGATTTGTGACCCAAGATGTGATCAATCCTGGAGAATGTTCCCTGTGCACTTGAGAAGAAAGTGTAATCTGCTGTTTTTGGATGGAATGTCCTATAAATATCAATTAAATCTATCTGGTCTATTGTGTCATTTAAAGCTTCTCTTTCCTTATTAATTTTCTGTCTGGATGATCTGTCCATTGGTGTAAATGAGGTGTTAAAGTCCCCCACTATTATTGTGTTACTGTCAGTTTCCTCTTTTATAGCTGTTAGCAGTTGCCTTATATATTGAGGTGCTCCTATGTTGGGTGCATGTATAATTGTTATATCTTCTTGGATTGATCCCTTGATCATCATGTAGTGTCCTTCCTTGTCTCTTGTAACATTATTTTAAAGTCTATTTTATCTGATATGAGTATTGCTACTCCAGCTTTCTTTTGATTTCCATTTGCATAGAATATCTTTTTCCATCCCCTCACTTTCAGTCTGTATGTGTCGCTAGGTCTTAAGTGGGTCTCTTGTAGACAGCATATATATGGGTCTTGTATTTGTATCCATTCAGCGAGCCTGTGTCTTTTGGCTGAAGCATTTAATCCATTCATGTTTAAGGTAATTATCGATATGTATGTTCCTATGACCATTTTCTTAATTGTTTTGGGTTTGTTTTTGTAGGTCCTTTTCTTCTCTTGTGTTTCCCACTTAGAGAAGTTCCTTTAGCGTTTGTTGCAGAGCTGGTTTGGTGGTGCTGAATTCTCTTAGCTTTTGCTTGTCTGTAAAGCTTTTGATTTCTCCATCGAATCTGAATGAGATCCTTGCCAGGTAGAGTAATCTTGGTTGTAGGTTCTTCCCATTCATCACTTTAAACATATCATGCCACTCCCTTCTGGCTTGTAGAGTTTCTGCTAGAAATCAGCTGTTAACCTTATGGGAGTTCCCTTGTATGTTATTTGCCATTTTTCCCTTGCTGCTTTCAATAATTGTCTTTGTCTTTAGTTTTTGTCAATTTGATTACTATGTGTCTTGGTGTGTTTCTCCTTGGGTTTATCCTGCCTGGGACTCTCTGTGCTTCCTGGACTTTGGTGGCTATTTTCTTTCCCATGTTAGGGAAGTTTTAGACTGTAATCTCTTCAGATATTTTCTTGGGTCCTTTCTCTCTCTCTTCTCCTTCTGGGACCCCTATAATTTGAATGTTTGTGCATTTAATATTGTCCCAGAGGTCTCTTAGGCTGTCTTCATTTCTTTTCATTCTTTTTTCTTTATTCTGTTCCACAGTAGTGAATTCCACCATTCTGTCTTCCAGGTCACTTATCCGTTCTTCTGCCTCAGTTATTCTGCTATTGATTCCTTCTAGTGTATTTTGCATTTCAGTTATTGTATTGTTCATCTCTGTTTGTTTGTTCTTTAATTCTTCTAGGTCTTTGTTAAACATTTCTTGCATCTTCTCGATCTTTGCCTCCATTCTTTTTCCGAGGTCCTGGATCATCTTCACTATCATTCTGAATTCTTTTTCTGGAAGGTTGCCTATCTCCACTTAATTTAGTTGTTTTTCTGGGGTTTTATCTTGTTCCTTCATTTGGTACAAAGTCCTCTGCCTTTTCATTTTGTCTTATCTTTCTGTGAATGTGGTTTTCCTTTCATAGCCTGCAAAACTGTAGTTCTTCTTGCTTCTGCTGTCTTCCCTCTGGTGGATGAGGCTATCTAAGAGGCTTGTGCAAGCTTCCTGTTGGGAGGGACTGGTGGTGGGTAGAGCTGGATGTTGCTCTGGTGGGCAGAGCTCAGTAAAACTTTAATCCACTTGTCTGCTGATGGGTGGGGCTGGTTTCCCTCCCTGCTGGTTGTTTGGCCTGAGGCCACCCAGCACTGTAGCCTACCCGTCTCTTTGGTGGGGCTAATGGTGGATTCTGGGAAGGCTCACAGCAAGGAGTACTTCCCAGAACTTCTGCTGCCAGTGTCCTTGTCCCCATGGTGAGACACAGCCACCCCCCACCTCTGCAGGAGACCCTCCAACACTAGCAGGTAGGTCTGGTTCAGTCTCCTATGGGGTCACTGCTCCTTCCCCTGCGTCCCAGTGCGCACACTACTTTGTGTGTGCCCTCCAAGAGTGGAGTATCCGTTTCCCCCAGTCCTTTTAAAGTCCTGCAATCAAATCCCACTAGCCTTCAAAGTCTGATTCTTTAGCAATTCCTCCTCCCATTGCCGGACCCCCAGGTTGGGAAGCCTGACGTGGGGCTCAGAACCTTCACTCCAGTGGGTGGACTTCTGTGGTATAAGCGTTCTCCAGTTTGTGAGTCACCCACCCAGCAGTTATGGGAGTTGATTTTACTGTGATTGCGCCCCTCCTACTGTCTCATTGTGGCTTCTCCTTTGTCTTTGGATGTGGGGTATCTTTTTTGGTGAGTTCCAGTGTCTTCCTGTCGATGATTGTTCAGCAGTTCCAGACTCTGATTTTTATGAAGTTACTTTGGCAAGCCTGATGAAAAGGGGCTTATTCTTTCTTTGCAAGTTTATTTTTATTTAGGTGAGCTTGGACTAAGAAGTAAATTAGGAACATAATAAGCAGTCCCTAACTTGAGACAATAATTAGTACATGTTTTTTATGTTGTGCATTCAGCTCTGAGTGTCATAATATGGCCCATCAAAGGGACACCAGGCAGCAATCTTAGACGTCGAAGCTTACAGTTAGACTTTTTAAAAACAGGTTGTCAAGTGAGCACATTGAGGAAAAATTCATTTCTTTCTGAAATACAAGTCCTTTAATCACAGAGTGCTATGCTATGCATTATCCTTTGCATTGAAACCTTCTGGTGCCAGAATCCTGTTTGCATTAAACACTCGAGTGTGACAGAAGTACATTCCATCTTTCTGTTAAGGTTTCCATGCTTAAACGTGACTCTGTATTATGTAAATTTTGGCTCTGTGCATTTTAAGTACATGTATTTTTTTCTTTTTCCTGTTAGTGGCAATTTAATAGACTCTTTGTAAAAGTTAATTGTATAATGATGTTAAATCCAGTACATTGTAGTTTGAATTCTGTATTTGAAGTTTTTGGCTGTAAATATAGATTTTAAATATTTGATTTAAAAATGTTTGAGTCATCCAAAAGATATTTTAGTGACATTAAAGATCTAATTAAGATTTCCATGTAATTTCTGGCTTTACTAACTCTTAACACATTCAGTATTACTAAACTCCATGCAAATGACAGCAATCATGCACCAGGTCACAGAACCCAATGAAATAATTATATATTATAAACAAGTTAACTTCTATTTGAAACAGAAGATTTAAATCCTTTTGATAAGCATTATGTTTTGTTTTCAGAGAATGTGCAAAATTTAGTAATTTAAAATTTTAAAGTTTATAAAAAGTGCTAAATATTTTTATATTAGAAGGGAAGTTCTAATGCCTTGTCTTTTTTAAAAATCTCCTGTCTACCATTCTAACGGGAGGAAGCAGAGCCCCGTGCTTCCTTTGCCCTCCCGGAATCTGTAATTTCTCTCTGGCCACTGCCTTTACGCCTGGGTCTTTGCTGAGCTGGCCACAGAGGCACAGTTCTAGAAACGAAAGCTCTGGACTTTGTAGCTCTTCGTTCTGAATATTTTTCCTTTTTTAATCTCAAACCCCTAGCCAAATCTCTCCTTAGAGATCATTTATATCTTTTATTGAACCCTAGGGAATACTTATATTCAGAAGCATTTATACATTTAGAATACTATTCACACACTGGTTATCTTCAAGCCCTGATGCAGTTGTGTGTATACCTCAACTCTCATGTCCATTTGTGTTTTAGTTGCACATAAAGCATCTTTGACCATGACTGACACTGTTAATAGTGTGTTTCTTACTATTGAAGAATGTGGACTTGCCGAGCGACAGCCTATATAATACTGTGCCTTAAAAGAAACTAAAAACTGGAAATTCCCTGGGGGTCCAGTGGTTAGAACTCAGCGCTTTCACTGCATGGGCGCAGGTTCGATTCCTGGTCAAGGAACTAAGATCCCACAAGCCACATGGCACAGCCAAAAAAACCCCCAAAAACAAAAGACTTTTCACCCAATAGTGTAGTTACAAAAAGCAGGGGAGGGAATGTTTATAATGAAACAATTTTCTTTTTACAGCTCATAGCAAGTGAAGTGTTCCCAAGGAGCTTGTTACTTTCTAGTTTTGGGGTTGTTTTCTGGCTACTGGGATTCCAACTAGTGAATTTTTGCTTTAGGTCAGCAAAACCACATTCACTAAATTACCCACTATTATCACCTACTCGCTGAGAAAAACTAAACACGTGAAAAATTAAGGTAAGACAAAAGTCAGCAAATTTCTGTCTTTGGCCATAGATATCGAAGTATTTTTATTCCATAGTAATAAAATATACTTTATTACTCTAAAAATTTAACTTACCCAATTATTATAAAGCAACATTTTATTCTCACTTGGGTTTCAGTGAGGTTTTCTGGCTAGGGAGAACTTTTGCGGTGACCAGAGGTCTTTCTGGCCAAGAGAATTCACAGTCAAGGTTTGGACAGCAGGCAAGGTAGGGGCTTATGCCAATGTCGCCTCTGATGCACCTTGTCTGATACAGTGAAGTGAAATAACCTTGCACTTGTGTGTGCTAGGTGTGTGCGCAATAAGGAGAGTATCTTCAGAACTTAAAGGCTGTATGTAGAAAAGTCACGTGAGGTTTGTGCCTAATGATAAAACCTGAAAACACAGGCAATTTTAAACATGGCTTAGGTTACTGATATCCCAAATTTAAAGAGCCTACTTCTTTTAGAAAATCAGAAGAGGATGGGCAAGTCTGTATTCTTTAGTAGTTCGAAACACTATGTAACAGTATTTGGTCATGGTCAAAGCTAATGTGTAACTAAGACACAAACTAATATCTAGTGAGTTCTCATTGCCAAGCACTGTGTGTTTCATGTCATTTCATTCACACGCTAACCCTATTGGATAGGTATTATTAATATTCCACTATATAGATGAGGAAACTGAGGTTTGGACAGATTGAACAGCTGGGTCTAAACACCCCAACTATTATAAAAGTGTTAAATATCCTTTAAAAATATGCAACTTTAAAAAAAATCTTGCTCTGGATTTATCAGTGATGAACTTTTCTCTAGATACACACGCCATACTTGAGAATATGACCAGCAAATAACAAGAATATTTATATATAACTCTCCACGTGGCAAGCAGGGCCCTAAGCTTTTTAGGTGTATAAATGGGTATAATCCTCACAACAGTGTGGTTTGCTAATCCCCATTTAAAGATGAGGAAGCCAAGTCACAGAGAGGTTAAGTAACTTGCTCTAAGTCACACAGCTAATAACTGGAGCAGCTGAGGTACAACCCTGGCGGCCTGGGTCCAGTCTGTGCTCAGAAGCTCATGCTTCAGTGTCCCAAGGAGAAATCTGGGCCATACTGAATCTACCTGGGGTCTGGCATCACCCAGCAGGAAAGTGCCAGGGATATTCACTCTGCCAACTTTATCCACACAACAAAATAAGGATAGCTCGGTTGCAGGGGGACTGGCATCGCTCTGCCTATGCCTTTAGCTGTGTTTGTACGTTGACACGTCACATTAGTAGAGATGAATGCCATTATGAGTCCAACCCACCCTAGTACAATCACTTCCTGCAAAAGGGAACTAGCCTTAGGCTTGGGCTGTGCTGGCCTCGGTCCTGGGTTTGGTTGTACACAGCCTCACTCCCCTGGCCAGGCTGGACAGCCTGGGGAGGGCCGTGTAGGAAGAGCAGGCCCATCCTGTGGCGCATCCTCCTTGGTGCTGCCTCCCAGTAAGTACCACGTGAGGTACTGCAATTCCCCATCACATTTGGAGGCTCCCAGTCTACATGAAACTGGCCAGGAAAACTTAATTCAGAGCTAATAAGTGAAGACTTAACCTAGGACCACTTCAGAAAGGCGGCTGACCGCTGGCTGGAAGCCAGCATCCGAGTCCACAGTTCAGAAGTGTTTCTGAGCTGATGTCTTTAGCCCTGGTGTTTTCCTCTGCCCTCTGGCTGGTATCTGCATTGAGCTAGAAAGGGTATGAAAGATGCCCATTAAAGGAACCAGACCCAGTGACTCGGAGGCTTTCAAAACTCCCCTCTAAGTGCAAGTAATTCAGTGTCACAAAGCAAAGGGTGGGATCGGTTGCTGCCCACGATTATTTCTGTGCTGCTCTGCAGACATCACCTTTGTGGGCAGCGTCACACTGAGAGTTTATGATGTTCATTAATTCATAGCAAAATGGTTGCCCTCACTTAAAAAAAAAAGTGTGTCTTTAATATAAATGCTACTCATTATCAGAGGGATATATTGAAATTTTTGAGAAGCCAGGCAACAAGGTTTTCTTGAGGGTGCATTATTGTCAGGTGACTTCATCTTCGTCATTCAGTTTTTAGTAGAAAAAGTTCAGCTCTGTTTTTAAACATCTTCTGTGCAGGCTCTCAACCTATAAGACCAGTTTTAAATCCATACAAGTTACTGAATGCTCACAGCAATGACGACGACACTAAGTGCCACTCGCCTCACTATTTAAATGTCACAGGGGTTTTGGTCGAATCCTCAGTCATTCATTCAGCTAAAGGTCGAGTTGTACTAAGAGTCAGGCAGCCCGGGTCCGCATCTCAGCGCGGGAGCCGGCTTACCAGCTCCACTTACCAGGCTGTGAGACCTTAGCTGTGTTATCTCACTTAACCCAGTTTCCCTGTTGGTAAAGTGTGGATAGTAAGAGTTAAGGTTGTTTCAAGAGTAAATGAGATAATGCACTTAAATAAATGGATGCACATCAAGGGCTTAGCAGGGTCTCCCCCTTCTACACATATGCAAACAGCCTGGAGGGGGTCCAGGAACTGGCCCCTGGCAAGTCAGGGGTGGATGGAGGGTGGGAGCCTCAGGATTCATGTCTCAAAAACCCTGTGCTCCTAAAGGCTCTGCCATCCTGCTGACACCGGGGGGTGGGCATTGGTGGACCAGCGCTGGGTTTCTCTAGCAGCTGCCCTAAGGACCGGCCTGCGCCTCTTGAGCCTTTCAATACGCCCTTAAGTCTTTTAACCAATCTGGTTGCCCTTTTTTGAATTTGATCCAATCTAAATTCATCCCTAGTGCCTGCGAAATTCACAAGTAAGCCTAGTAATAAAGTACAGGGTGTCCAGAGTTTTATGAGGTAGGATTATACTCTCCCTGTCACATGAGGTAATTCTGCTGGGGTGACCCTGAAATGGCATTCATCTGCATTAATGAGACAGGTATCACCAGCACGGGTCGTTTACCGCTCTGTCTGTAGCCTGTCATCCCTGCCTTCAGGTTTCTCGCACGCACGCACGCACAAAAATCCCTCTCCCCTTCTTTGCTTGCACATATAAAATGAGTTGCAGAGTTCAGGCAGCTCTCAATCCGCAATGCACCCAACCACACACCACCGTCCCCTAAACAGACAAATGCCCGAGCTGTCTGCTTGGAGAATCACGACCCTCTCCATCTCCTGTGTTTGCGCATACATCTGGCTTCAGCGCTTTCTAAAGCACCCCAGTTTTGTACCTTTGACAAAGCTTCTCACTGGCCTCTGAGTTTCTTAAACTTCAGATCCTTGCATTTCATTCACTGTGAAACTATGTTTCAGTTCTAAGAAAAGAACAACTTCGGGTCTGTGTGCTTGACTCAAACATTTAACATTAACACGCCATCTTCGCATTCAGGGTTTTCTTTCACATTTTACATTTTTTAATGATTAATGACAAACTTACGGAGTTAGTCTACCAGGCCCCTCCCTAGTTTTTGTGTAGAATGGCACTGCATTTCATTTCCTCAGACTCTGACTCGGCATTAAATAGTTGAAAGTAGATCAGTCTCTCCCTAAGAACCGTATTATTTATCTATAGGCCTTACAAACTCATGCTGCCTTGTTTTCTTACCTACTTGCTTTGGTGTGTCTCATACAAGATTACAAACTCCTTTAGGATAGAAATGTTGACCTATTCACTTTTATATTCCTATACGTGACAGTCATTCAGTAACCGCTTATTGAATGGGATCTTTGGATTTCTGAGCTTTGCTATACCTGCTTTGTAAGGATAATTATTTTGGCAATAGTTATATCAAATTCAAAACTCACAAAACTGCACATTTTCTCAAAGTTAAAATGAGTAGCAAAGCTGCTAATTTAGAATTGTATAATATACATGCATGTGTGTGTGTGTACAGATAGATGTGAGTAGTCTACATACATGTGTGTACCTTACAGAATAGCAAGGAAAAAGTGAGCAGTTTAGGAATTTGGAAGGTGGTTCAGTAGAGAGATGTACCCAGTGAGCTTTTAATCACTCTGAATGAGGGGGAGGTAGTGTGGAGACCAGGAAGGACAGTATGTTCTTTCCTTTTTTTTCCCCTCCCCATTTAGTTCACACTTATGGAAAGGAGGCATTCATTAGTATACTAAGAAAGGCAATGTATTATGTTGGATTCCTTTCAACTGGAAGAAATAAGCAGGAGTGGTTATTTCTTATAAGGTCAGCCAAAAGGTGTGGGGAGGGGTTTTGAACTCTCCCAGAATGCAGGTTGCACGAAGTTGAATAATCCACACTATGTTAAAGCTATATGCCTCTATTATCTTATATGCTGCAGTACAAGCTAGTTTGTTTGTTTGTTTGTTTTGCTTGTGACCCATATTTTGATAATCACCCATTACTTTGTGTTGCTCAGCCTAAGCATAGTTTAGTTGCCAGCTCACTACCCTCTTGTTTATTTTTAAAGGGTAGAATTTCTCATCTTAATATGCTTTATGCTAGAAGACATTTTCCTTCGACATTGCCCAAATGAAAACAGAATTTCCTTCTTGGAGTGGTGTGCAGGAAGGCTTAGAAGGACAGATAGCTAACCTCTGGGTGCATATTCTCCCTGACTCAGAAATTAGATATGATTATGGATGGTGCTTTTCTGAGCAAGGTAACATGTTATTTGTAACATGACCCCAGCAAAGGCTATCCCAAAAGTGTGTGTGTGTTGTCAGGGAGGGGTGGAGTTGGGTTATACCAGTAAGAAAATTGAGGGTTCCTGACAAAGAATTCCAAGGATATGAATTCTATACCTAGGAGACTTCTTGTGAATCTTCTTTAAGAAAGCAGTCAGGTTCGTTCATATGAAAACCATGAAATCTGTTACAAAAGCCTCGTAATATGGAGTATACCTGACCCTCCATTCCTAGTGGAAATGCTTCCAGTGGTCATAGCTCACTGGTGCCCCCTTGTGGCACTCAAGCCACCTCACATGTCGTTGCCTTGGGTAAGACCTCTGCAGTGAACAGGGCAAACTCAGCTTCCAGGGGTGGAAACTTAACCTCCAGGATTGGAGGGCATACATGTCTTTTAGATTTTAGTCAAGCTTCTTTCTTATTCTTCTTCTCTTTTTTTTTTTTTTAGGCCAAAGAACTGCCAACTTTAAAGGATAATGATTTCATTAACGAGGGTCAAAAGATTTATATTGATGACAATAACAAAAAGGTATTCCTGGAAAAACTGAAGAAGGATGTCGAGGTAAGAAAAAGAAACTCAGTATAAGGGACGGCCCATTGTATGAATGTCAGCAGTACTGGGTTTTCAGGAGCTCTTAAAACCATCTATTTAAATCAGCAACCAAGGCAAAAACATACGTTGTACATTATCCAAAGCAGATATAAACAGGTATATCTCATATGTGATCTGGTTTAAAAGAGAAGTGTGCCAATTCAGCAGCTCCCCCTTTAGAGGACAAACAAAAGCAAGCACGCGGCCTCTTCTGCTGGCCTCCCCTCCCTCCGCTTCCCATCTTCTTTGTTGGGTAGGGGGGTAGACTGACTGCCCACAGGCAGCCAGGGCCGGGGCCCAGGGGACTGAGTGCATTCTGTCAAAGAGCAGAGCGTGTCGACAAGTGGATAGTCACTATCTGAATTCGGGGTTTTCTCCATCTGAACCACATCTTGGTGTTGCAAAAACCCAGCCTCAGTCGCTTAATGCTTCATATTTCCACCAGCCTCTGTGAAGTTAGTGACGTTGGGCCCATCAAGACAGCCTTGCCACAGCATGGGAACGGCACAAAGGCAGTTTAGGACACCAGGGTCACGGGGGATGTTGTGAGAAATAAAATACTATGTGGAAATGGGCTTTGAGTCTATAATGGAGCTCTCTTTGTAAATGCTGTTTTACGAATTAAAAATACACCTTTCCCTGTCTTCTATTTATTGTAATGGCATTGCAGTTCTCCCATTCAACTTCCTTATATATAATTCTTCTAGAAATAAATTCAGGAAAAACTTTCTTTTCTTGAAGTTTGTTAGGTTACAAAACAGTGCAAAGAGAGTTCTAATTTAAACAGTTACTAAGCTATGTTTTTCTTAGCTGTTACTTTTGTTCATGTGTGTGTGGTTTTTGTTTTGGTTTTTTTAACTTTGAAGTACAGTTCTCCACGTACCAGTACAGATCTGCTACTCAGAGAGGTTTTGTGGAAAGACTTTCTTGTGTCATTAAAAACAAAATGACTTGGGAGTTCCCTGGCGGTCCAGTGGTTAGGACTCGGCTCTTTCACTGCCGGGGCCCAGGTTCCATCCCTGGTCAGGGAACTAAGATGCCACCCCCCCGGCAAGCCCAGCCACATGGCCAAAAAAAAAAAAAAACCCAAACAAAATGACTTGGGCCAAAGAACAAATGTCATGGATTAGATTATATCCCCCATGAGGGTAGAAGCAGTATTATAATTTTCTTTTTAATCTTCTAACACCTTTCATTGCAAGACATGCAGACTGACCAAATTAGTTCATGATTATTTTTAGGTTATAAGTTATTTTAAGAAATTTTTTTGCACTTTAACCTACATCATGTATATGCTTTGATTAGAACCTAGATATTGGTTATTTATGAAGGATACAAGTGTCTTTTTTAAAAAGTAGTTTTTCTCCAGTTTCTCATTATTAAGCATTTATTTTTCCTCAGTTGTCAGTGGTTTTTATTAAAATGCATATTAGCTAAGTATTTCCCTTTTACTTTGGGGTCAACTTGATCTGATAACAAAGTGACACAGGTAGACATGCTCTTTGAGAATTTTATTCATTATTCTGCAAGTCTTTGATCCCAAGAATAATATTGTTTTAGCAATTATGGTAAATAGCCCTTAGGGTTATCTGATCTGCTAGAAAGATGGTTTTCATCTTTTCTTCTGTCGGCTGTATATTACTATGATATTTAGACCCCACAAATAATGTAACTGAAGCCGTTCAAATTTACAGTTGAATTACAAAAGGATTCTCTTTGCCCTTTCATTGTCTCTAATAGTGTCTTGATTAGAGGATTTGGATAATTTTAACCCCATCCATGGCTCTCGCACTTAGCTGTTTTGTTGAAATGGAGGCAGGGCATAAGGCGTTCTTTCATTTTAATAAATTCTCAATGGTTGGTAAGTGTCTAGTTTTGAAATTCATGCAGAAGCATTATTAAATTTTTAAGCAGGTAATTATGGTGAAGTAGCTTGACATCTGATCTTGATAATGAGACTAGAATGTAATCTCGTTTCATTTTTCCATCAGGTCCATGCTTTCTAATTTAGCTGGCTGGCCTGTTTAAGTACAGGATTTGGGGGTTGGAGGGGGTGACTCAATGCTTTAAGTAAAAGATGAGTTTACTACAGCTCAATAAATATTTTTGTAGGAAAATTAGAACCTAGGGGTTTTTTCTGCGTTTGAAATTCTGTTCTATTCATATGCCGCTCAAAGTACTTTAGTTCTGATAGCTTTACACATGAGTATATGTGAACCCTTTTCTCCAGAAGAAAGCACTCTATGGAGAGTGAAAAGTCACTTTTGCCCTCTGACCCGCTTCTCGTCAGCTCTGACCAGGGCCCACGCTCATCTCTCGTCGGCTCACACTGGGATCCAAATTTCACACAACGCAAAACTGTGCTTTGTGTCCTGTGGCATCCGCCCCATCACAGGCCATCTCATCCCTGACGTCTTGGGTCGGGGGTGGGGAGGGGAGGGAGCACTGCGGGCAGCAGGATGGTTGGCAGCGAACACTTACAGAGCATGTAGAGCATAAGTCCTTCCTGCGCAGTCATTCTCTCCCTTCATTCTTCTAACTCCTTGAGGCTGAGTGCTGTTATCCCAATTTATGGATGAGAAAACTGAGCCCAGAGACACTATGTAATTTGCTCAAAGACACACAGCTACTAAATTCAGACTGGGATTTGAGGCCACTGGCAGCCACACTCCTAAACTGCTGATATAACATGCAGATTAAAGATGTTTGTGACAGCACAGTTGAGACTGTTTTCAGATAAAGTACTCCAAGAGAGGATTATTGCGACTTTCAACAAGCGATTAAATATAACCTAAATAGGGATGGTTGGAATTTTAATCCTCCATCACAGATGTGTTGGGAGGTGGTGATTCAGTAGAACAAGTGTGTTAATAAACTTAGTAAAAAGTAACTTCAAATCTGTTGTAAAGAAGTTTCTTTTTTTTTAAATTTTATTGTAGTTGATTTACAATGCTGTTTGTAAATTTCTGTACAGCAAAGTGACTCAGTTATACATATATATATTCTTTTTTTTTTTTATTTTTTTTAATTTTTGTTTGTGTTGGGTCTTCGTTTCTGTGCGAGGGCTTTCTCCAGTTGCGGCAAGTGGGGGCCACTCTTCATCGCGGTGCACGGGCCTCTCATTATCGCGGCCTCTCTTGTTGCGGAGCACAGGCTCCAGACGCGCAGGCTCAGTAGTTGTGGCTCACGGGCTCAGTTGCTCCGCGGCATGTGGGATCTTCCCAGACCAGGGCTCGAACCCGTGTCCCCTGCATTGGCAGGCGGATTCTCAACCACTGCACCACCAGGGAAGCCCTATATATTCTTTTTCATATTCTTTTCCATTATGGTTTATCACAGAATACTGAATATATCAGTAGTTCTCTGTGCTGTACAGTAGGACCTTGTTGTTTATCCACTCTCTATATAATAGTCTGCCTCTGCTCATCCCAAACTCCCACTCCTTCCCTCCCCCACCACCCCCCTTGGCAACCACAAGTCTATTGTCTGTATCTGTGAGTCTGTTTTTGTTTCGTAGATATATTGATTTGTATCATATTTTAGATTCCACATGTAAGTGATATCTTACGGTATTTGTCTTTCTCTTTCTGACTTCACTTAATATGATAATCTCTAGGTCCATCCATGTTGCTACAAATGACATTATTTAATTCTTTTCAATGGCTGAGTAGTATTCCACTGTATATAAATATATACCATACCTTTATCCGTTCATCTGTTGATGGACATTTAGGTTGTTTCCATGTCTTGGCTATTGTAAATAGTGCTATGAACACAGGGGGTGCATGTATCTTTTTGAATTATAGTTTTATCTGGGTATATGCCTAGGAGTGGGATTGCTGGATCATATGGCAACTCTACTTTTAGTTTTTTGAGGAACCTCCGTACTGTTTTCCATAGTGGCTGCACCAATTTACATTCCCCTCAACAGTGTAGGAGAGTTCCCTTTTCTCCACACCCTCTCCAGCATTTGTTATTTGTAGACTTGTTAATGATGGCCATTCTGACTGGTGTGAGGTGATACCTCATTGTAGTTTTGATTTGTATTTCTCTAATAATTAGAGATGTTGAGCATCTTTTCATGTGATCCCTATCAAATTACCCATGACAGTTCCCACAGAACTAGAACAAAGAATCCTAAAATTTATATGGAACCATAAAAGACCCAGAATTGCCAAAGCAATCCTGAGGAAAAAGAACAAAGCAGGAGGCATAACCCTCCCAGACTTCAGACAATATACAAAGCTACAGTAATCAAAACACTGTGGTACTGGCACAAAAACAGACATTAATGGAACAGAATACAGAGGCCAGGAAAAAAAACACACACACCTACAATCAATTAATCTTCAACATAGGAGGCAAGAATATAAAATGGGAAAAAGACAGTCTCTTCAGCAAGTGGTGCTGGGAAAGTTGGACAGCCACATGTAAATCAATGAAGTTAAAACACACCCTCACACCATACACAAAAATAAACTCAAAATGGCTTAAAGACTTAAAAGATATGACACCATAAAACTCCTAGACAAGATCATAGGCAAAACATTCTCCGACATAAATCATACCAATGTTTTCTTAGGTCAGTCTCCCAAGCCAATAGAAATAAAAACAAAAATAAACAAATGGGACCTAATCAAACTTACAAGCTTTTGCACAGCAAAGGAAACCCATAAACAAAATGAAAAGATAACCTATGGGAGAAAATATTTGCAAACGAAGCAACCGACAAGGGCTTAATTTCCAAAGTATACAAACGGTTCATACAACTCATCAACAAAAAAACAACCCAATCAAAAAATGGGAAGACCACCTAAATAGACATTTCTCCAAAGACGACACATAGAAGGAGAGTTTATTAACAGCTCTTTAGCCACAGTTTTCTAGAAGGGTTTGTGTGTGACAGGGCTCATAAAAACCTTCAGGAAGATACTAGCTCAGATTTGGTATAATGAGGAATTAATTATGAGGGAAGCAGATTAGGTGGGATATTCTGAGGGAAAAAGAGGCTGATCAAGGTCTGGCGGATAATTATTAAGAAGTTGGAAAGCATGGGACCTAGAGATTATAAAGATTTAAAAATCTTCATGCATTGAAATCTTATGTATTTAGAAATCACTAATTTGAGTTAGAAGCTTAAAGGGATGACAGAAAATAGCAAATGTGTATTAAGTTCCTAATGTTAGCTGGAGGTAGACCCTTCAGGGAGCCCCAAACCCCTCTTCTCTTTGGGGTCTGTCATCTTCAGCCCACAGTAGTTTTGTGCTGCCCAGCAGGGACTTTCTCTAGCAAGAATCTCAGGTCTGCTGCTGCCTTGTGTTTCCCTCTACTTTAGAAGAGATTTTAAATGACGTTTTATGACAATAAGAGCTGAGGAGTCAATGGGTTCTTCAGCACATCTCCCCTCTTGGCCCACCTCACTTGAACCTCTCCCCATGTTTAAGTTACCTACTTGATGAAAAAAAGGTTTTTACCACAATAACCACACGGACAATGATAAAACCGCGTCCACTGTTACACGCAAGGCACTTTTCATTGCCTCCACTACATTCTCTCTAATCCTTTCCACACCACTGTGAGTTTAGTGGTGGTGTCCCATTTCATAGAATAACTGAGGCTCAGAGAGGTGAATTTATCATCAAGGCACAGAGCTAGTAACATAAAATTTAACTGCCCACCTGACTCCAAAACTTTCTTTTTTTAATTTTATTTAAGATTATCTGATACTTTAATGGGTCACCCTTATCAGCAAAAGCCATACTCTTAACCACTGTGCTGTCCTTGGTCTTTTCCATTTCTGTCTCAGCCACACAGATTTGAAGATTTATATAATCCCCATTTCTTATATAATCCCCATTTGGGCCTGCAACTGGTTTCCTTGATTTTGGGTATGTCAGAACAACTTCTTGTCAAGAGATGCATTTTTCATTTCACTTATAGTTTAGTGGGTGATGCTGGGAGCTAACTTCACTTTTATTTACTGAATACAAATGTTTCTTTACTGGGAGAGGAGCCTAAGCAGTGGTCTGACCACAGATCAGAGACCCAGGAAAGCTCTGGGCCTGGCCGACGTTGTGAGAGCAGCACAAGTGCCAGAGGAAGACGTGGGCCTGGAGACCCACCCTACTTCGTGTGGCGGTTCAGCCCTGGTCATCACCCCTTCCCTGCCTAACCTTTGGCAGGTTAATTACAGGCAGCCCCTTTTGTACTCTCATACATAAAGCACACTTGAAAGTGTATTTGTACGTCAACCATCTGAAGGTCAAACAGACCTACGTGTTAAAGAGAGATTCTGCTCTGCAGAGCAAAGATATATCGTAAATGGTCTCATTTTGCTTCCAGTAGGTGCTGCCTCTTGCAGTCTCAAAGGAAGGTCTTTTTGTTGTTGCTTTGTTCTTCGTTTTTATTTGGTTTGGGTGGTTATTTTTCTTAGAGGAAGGGGTCAGGGGAAATTAGGGAGAGGTAAGGGGGACTGGGGAAGCAGCAGCAGGCATCCCGTTCTCTTGTTCAATAAATACCAAGTAGCTACATCACTTACCTGGGAGTCAGGAGTGCAGTGAGGGTGTCACCGAACGAGGCTCGTTTGTGCCCGACGTGCAGCAAGCCAAACGCAGAGACGCTGAGGTCTGCAGCAGAGAGGGTTTGTTCACAAGGCAGCCAAGCGGGAAGAGCAAATCTCAAATCCGCCTCCCCAAGGCAAGGGGCTCGAGGTGTTTATGGGATAAGCAGCAGCAGTGCTGTCTGAGGCGTGGGGAGCGTGAGGAAAGGCGACTGGGAAAAGGAACGGGAATCGTCGTTCTGCACAGGTTTAACTAGGCTACTGGCCTCTGCACGACCCAAGGGTGGAGCTTTCCATCCTCTGCACGTGTAAAAAGACACTCACGCATGCCCAGTTGGAGGGTCAGTGGTCCTATCCAGTCTCAACCAACTCAGCTCAAACTAGACACAGCTGACTCCAAGTTCCTAGCAAGCAGCTGGGCAGATATCATTGTTTAGGCTACGTGCCCCTTGAAGGACATGCAAGTCTTAAAAGACCTTGATTAGTGAAGGCAGGTGAGATGGATTTGACTAATAATGGCAGTTTCAAGGGCAAAATCAGCCAGAGCCCCTGTCCTCATGGGGCTGCAGTGTTTGGGGAAGATAGAAGTTACTCAAGTAATCTAATGAGTGTGCAGCTAAACCAGGTGTCTTAGGGGAAAGTGTGCAGTGCACACATGCCCGGCAGGAACCGGGACAGGCTTCCGTGAGCAAGTGCCCTGCAGTTGAGACCTGAAGGTCAAGTGGGAGGTGAAGGGGCGCAGTGAGGGGCCCAGAGGCCAGAAGAGGGTTCAAGATGGTCCGAGAGGCGATGAAGCCAAACTACCCAGGTCCCGTGGACAGTGTGAGAGTTTGTTTCCACCCTGTAAGAAACGGTACCCCACTGAAAGGTCTTAAGTAGGGGCGTGAGCAGATCAAATTCTTCCCTTGCCAAAGGACCAGAAGGGGAAGTTCGGGCAGCATCCAACCTTTGCCACTTCCCAGGGACCTTCCAAGGGCCCAGAGGGAGAAGCAGGGATGGGGCGAGGGGGCTCTTGCCTTGCCACCCTGCACGCGGAGCAGGACCTGGCCCGACCACGCCCCACCCACGCTGCACCCACTACACACATGTGGGTGGGAGATGTTGCCACCCAGCAATCCAGCTTCTCCAGCTGTGCCCAGACCTCTGGAGGGCATCCAGGGTACGCAGTGGGGGCGAGGGGAACGGGCCAGAGAAAGCCCCCAGATAAAGGGGTCGGTTGGGGCAGGCACTGTGCTAGGCATGGGAGGGGGCGATGGAGGAGTGTGTCCGGCTCCCGCTTCCATCAGAAGGAAAGCCCCAGGCAGGCCTGAAGGAGAGTGCTGAGCAGCGACACAGGCATTTGCTGGTTGACTGGGACACTGGCGCTTGTGCTTACTTGTGATGGACAGCATAATACTCTCCTCCACAGCGTGTGCTGCATTTCAAAGTGCTTTTCACAAGCCGTTCAGAGAGGCTCCCCTGGAAGCTACGTGGGAGGTCCCTGGTTTCCCCATTAGCCAGTCTTAATTGTTCGGAGAAACGTTCTCTTCCCTGTGTCTCCTTGCCGGCCATGCTCTCTGCTCTTTGGTGCAGTACAGCCTCCATGTGATAAGTGCATCCCTCTCAGCATCCAGCTTTGCATCTCAGGGAAATAATCCCAGCTCTGAGCCAGCCTGAAGTGTGAGGCTACAGCTTTGGCTGGAGAAACTGCCAGGGACCGTGACAGCACCATTAAAGAGGCTCCTGGCTGCTCCTGGGGAAATCTTCTCGCCTCTACCGCCCTTTTGTGAGCTTGCGGTCTTTAAATCTGGGCTTGTGTTTAAGGCATAACTGACCACGTCGCTTCCCACCTTCCAGTTTCTTGCCCAGCTGAAGCTCATGGACTACAGCCTCCTGGTGGGCATCCACGATGTGGAGAGAGCCGAACAGGAAGAAGTGGAGTGTGAAGAGAATGACGGAGAGGAGGAGGGGGAGAGCGACGGCACCCACCCTGTCGGAACCCCTCCCGACAGTCCTGGAAATACGCTCAACAGCTCGCCGCCTTTGGCTCCGGGCGAGTTTGATCCAAACATTGATGTTTATGGAATTAAATGCCATGAAAGTAAGTTGAGTTACTATCAACTCTTTTTACCATTAGTTGTATTTTTCTTTTTGCATTGTTATCTACTGGTAATCATCACCCCGGTTAAAAGCATGCTGCCCTGTAAGACTCCTTCTCAAGAGTCCCGATCGATTGATTTCGGGACAAAGTATGTTAAAGGTAACCGTAACCTCTGGTTTTGAACTGTAATGTGATGAGGTCCTTGAACTGTGTGATGTTGAGGGAACAGAGTGAAACCACACAAGTGTGTGTTGTACATATACAACACACATATGCACATGCTTGTGTAAATGTCCATACCATATATAAGAAATGTTTTAAAATATTCTTTTTCTTAGTTATCTTTTATGTGGATCTCAAGTGTCACAAGTCTATCCTGAGCTAGGTACATACGTGGTCCACTCCAAACCCCCTGTGGACATCGTGTAGGGCAGGCATCTCATTGCTACCAGCCCTTTCCTTCTCGGGAGTGCTGAAGCTGGCCCAGGGTGTGGCATGAGAATCTCCGATTTGCTGCTGTGTCTGTCCTCTGCTCTTTCCCCCATTAAGGTGTCTGTGGCCCTCTTCTCTAAAGTGAGATCCATCTTAATCCTCAAAATCTGGGTGATGAGATATTTGTAGGAATATTACATGCTACCGTAGCTACTTATACATGGAAAAAAAAATTTAGAGATAAAAGCAGGCCTCTGATTTTTTGAGTAATAAAAATTGTGGTTCATCATTGTTTAAAAAAATCTCATGGCATAGCAGCCAGGTGAGTTTGAGTTATGTTCTTTATTTTGCTCACCAAAATTGTTTCTTCAACACAGAAAATTAGATATAGTCAAATGTACTTTTTCATATTGTTCATAATTGAAACATCATCATATTTGTGGAAATATGTAGAAGATGGGTACTGTAGATGATATATGCCTTTATCCAGTTCTGATACTAGATCCAATGAGAATTAGGAACAGCTAATTAGGAACAGTATGTAATGGTAGAAAGTATTAGGGAGCATAATTACTTCTACTTGTTTTAGAGAGTATTTTTTAAATAGCATTTTTCTTTATACCAAAGCAATACACAGTCACTAAGGAAAATGAAGATTAACAAAAACAATCTCACCCCTGCACCTCTACTGGCAATATCCTGAGGTTATATCCTCTTTTTTACTTTTTAAATTGAGAGAGAATTGGGGACAGAAAGTTAAGCTGTTTCATAGGGATATGCAAGACTTTTTAAAAGCCTCTGTTGCCTTTGTTTTCAGACCCCTTCGACCCCCATCCCACTGAATCCCTCACCTCTTCCTCCATCAGCAGCTCGCACTTTTCCAGGTGCTGTCATCACGTGTCCCACAATCATCGCTCTCATCCCTTTACAGATTCGCCTAGGAAAGAGGTGTACTTTATGGCAATTATTGACATTCTGACTCATTATGATGCAAAAAAGAAAGCTGCCCACGCTGCAAAAACTGTTAAACACGGCGTAAGTATCTCCGTTTGGTTTCCCTCTCTGCTCCCTGCTTCCTGTCGTGCAGGAACCAGCTCAGGTCCGCTCCTTTCCGCTGAGCTGCCCACAGTCCTTCATTGGCTCTGGTTCCCTGCAGGGGTCACGCTCTGATGCAGAGTCAGAGCCAGCACGCGCTCGGACCGCCGCTCCCAAGTCACTTAAACCCGGCGCGGCTCTTCTTTTACTCACCGGGGTTATTAACAGACACATGCATCATGAGAATATTACACAAATTCTTTTTTGTTCAAAAAATGTTTCAAAGACAAAAGGGCTGAATGATGACAACTGAGTGTTTTAATATGAAATGTTCAGAACTGAAGCACTATTCTCTGCTTCACATGCTTCCAAGATACGCAATATTATATTCCTTTCCGCACAGCAGATTGTAATTTTTTCTACTACAGAAATGTTTTGAGTGCAGGATCAAAGTTTAATAATACGAATCCCTCACCTTTATTGTCCTTGCTCAGAATTCTCACTATTCCCGGCCTATGGTAACTTGTTGAATCCCCGGGACGAGCCTGTGAGGGATAACCAGGGCACTCCTGCTTACCAGGTGAAGAAACTGAGGACGGGAGCTTACGGAGTAACTTGCCAGCCAGGATCACGTCCTAGGCAGTGGTAGACAGAGGACTGCTCCTCAGGACCCAGCCCCGCCCCCCGATCTCCCAGCGAGGCCCGCCTGGCCAGCTGGACTTCACAAGTCGTGAGTCTCCACTGTGCTTGCATCGTAGGGACCCATTTTGGCTTTCAGGCGTGCCAAAAAGGCCACAGAGCCCATCGCACAGGGATGAACTTGTGCCCTGGCTCGTTCACACTGGCAGGAGAGATGCTTCCCCACAGTGTGGAGCCAACCAAGATCCAGCAGAACATCAACCTCTTCTAAAGGCTCTTTTTCTCTATTTTAAAATCAAGCAGGCTGTCATGTCAGCAATGGAACCAGCCCAACACCATACCCCATTTGCCACAGAAATATTTCAGTCACACCGTCAGCTATTTCTGGTGTTCCCGCTGTGTGCAGCGCACGGACCAGGACCTACCCGGCCCACCGAACACGATAAAAATCCTCTATCAGTCAGAGAGAAGGGTACACAGTAGTTCTCACGCGGGGGTTGGCACCGCAGCCTTCTGAGCACCGTTTGCAAACTGTGTGCCTGCCAGATGCACCACCCCTTTCCCTGATTCTGAGTCCAGCTCAGGAGGCTGCGGGAGGGGCCTCTAAGAGGCTCCGGTAATTCTGATGCTCATCTCTGGTTGAACAACCTGGGTGTATTGCAAGGACACAGCTGGGCCAGAATCCTATTTCACCTTTCCAGTGTGTGACCTGGAGGAAGTGCTTTGGCGCTTCAGTTCTGCCAGCTGATGAAGGGGTCCTAATGCCTTATTGATGAGATTTTTGTGGTGAATAGACTGAACAGTGGGGGGATGCTCCATGTTTGTTCCCACCCCTCCTCAAACCTGCTGATATTCTAGACCACGTGAAACTGGAAACAGGCCATAGCAAACATGGCTTCATCTGCATCTCCCCTGTAAGTCACCAGCTCAGCTCCATGATACGGCACACGGCCTAAAATTGGGTGCAGTTTGCAAGAGCAAGACATTCCTCTGCAAAGGAATGTTGTGTCGAGCTGCTGCTGGGAACCATTCTCTGCCTTCAAAACCGGGGCTCTTCCGTGGAGATCCCAGGGGCCCAGGCCAGGCATGGAAATTACAGGTTCCCCTGTGAGCTGCGTGTGTAAAAATAGCATCTGGTGACTTAGTAAAACTCTGGTCCTGCCCTTTGCAGCTCAGGAGGCTGGCTGGTAACCACGGGGCTCTGCTGGCCCGCACTGTGCTCCTGTCCTAGGAAACCCCCCACTGAGCCTCTGCGAGGGGCCGGCTTCCCAGCTCCAAGCAGGTCTCTGCGAATGGGGACGATGGCACCCCCATGCCCGTGCCCCTCCGGGGGAGACGCAGTCACGGCGCTGTGTCTCGCCTGCTTACGGGGCCGGGAAAGAGTCCCGGCAGCTGACACCGCCCCTGCTGCTGCGGCTGTCGCCCCTCATTTCTGAGCACCCAGCCGCTTACCTCGGTCCTGAAAAATGAACACGGTCCTTGTGTCCTTGTCATTGGAGCTTCCCTCTGGCCAAACGTTGCTGTTTGTGTCATTCTCAAGGTGTCTCCAATCTGCTCTCTTGAGAAACAGAAGCACCCTCCCCGTGGCTTCTGAATGTTGGCCACGCAGATTCCACATTTGACGGGAGCATCTCAAACGTGGCTGGTTGGATTTTTTTTTTTTTTAGTGGCAGCAGTCACAGTGTGTGTGACAATGGCATCTGTTGGTCCTATGACTCTGCCTCGTTTTCACACACAGATTCCTAAGAGCCTTGGCTATTCAGACCAATATCCAAGATATTCTGAATTACGAGTAGAGGCTGCACAGGTTTGAAAATGCCTGGCTTCATATTCAGCTGAAGTGGAAGTTCCTGCAGGTACTGATAGTAATTCTGTCACTGTTCCTCTCCTCTCACGCTGCCCAGGCTGGTGCGGAGATCTCCACCGTGAACCCAGAACAGTATTCCAAGCGCTTTTTGGACTTTATTGGCCACATCTTGACGTAACGTCCTGCATGGCCGAAGACGGACGTGAGCGTGGGAAGGACAGAGGTGGCTTCGGCACAGGAAAAATGAAAACCAAACTCAGTGAAGCACACCTCCTCGTTTACATCTTCAGGCCAAGATGACTGATTTGGGGACTACTTGCTTTAACAGCTACCTGATATTTCCCAGCATCACTCTAGCTATTTCTGACTTGGGTGTGTATGGGGGGGGGGGGCGGGGGGCGTGCGTGCGCACGCGCACGTGAGCATCTTCAAAACTGATTGATTGGTTGATGGAAACCGACTTCGGTCAGAGTGTGTTTGGGGCAGTAACCCTCTGATTCCAGCTGTGGACGAATGAATGAATGAATGAATGAGTGAGCACATGCAGGGGGGAGGGGAGAAGGCAATGCATGTCAGACCAACCAGGTTGGCACCACACGATAAACTGTGGATCAGTTTATTTTTTGGAGTTGAAAGATGTGAGACGGTAATCGTAATAATAATGTAGATAATAATGATGATGATAATAATAATGATGGTGATTAAAAGGAAAAAGAACTTACTGCAGATGTTACACTTCTACCACGCACGCTGACACTCCTTAATAGTTGCACCCCGGGCGCTGGACGGAGGAGGCTGGCATCTCCCGCGCATCCTGGTTCAGGTGTCGGGACTCAACGGTGTCTGGGGACAAACGCCCCTCCTCCAGCAGGAAGCTGATGCCCCTAGTGTCTCTCTCTGTACATTTTCACCTCAGTAAATATGCCCAGGAAAACTGCTTACTTCTCTTTTCTTGCCTGGAGCTTCTTCACTGACACACTCTTACGTTGCAATATAGTAATTAATGCTACAAAATAAAAATAAAGCTTACCTGAAAAGTGCAGTTTTGGGCAATGGCATCTACATCTCCCATGGTGGGAAGGTGAGCAAAGCATTTAGAGCTCTCAATTTTCCCGTTAAACAGTGGTATTTTGTTATGAATTTGCCCTTAACTGAAACCCTCAATATTACTGTTTACATTATTAGGAAAACAGGGATATTTTTGAATCTAAAAATTTAATGTACAGCATGTGATTTTTGAAGTTTACATGTAAAGTCATTTTACAGTGTAGGTGAAATAATGTTTGTCATATTTTGAAATGTATCCTGCAGTCACATTTTAATGGTAGGCGGTCTTTTACAGTAAAAGGAAAAGGGTTTTCCTCCGATGCACATTTATCGACCTAATGATTTTTTTTTTTTTTAAGAAAATGTTTAACCCAGATCTGGTTATGCAAGTTCATTGCCCTAAACTGTGCTGACTGTGTCTAATCAAGTTATAAATTTCCAACATCGATCATGTATTTACCAACTTCCTGGCATTTTCTGAAAGGTGTCAAGCTAAAATATTAGACTTGCTTAGAATAGGTTATCAACTTATACACTGTGCTAAAGCTGTGCCTTTGAAATTCTTTGTTTAAAACATGAGATGACTTTTGTAGGCAGGTTCAGAAAAGAAAAAAAAAAAAAAATCCACCCCTCAGTAATTACTTACAGCTCAACAAATACCCTGCACCATACTGCCTCTGCCAGTGACTTTCCTTCAGGGCTTATCAAGTCTGCAACTGTGCCCAACGTATGTGGGTTTACTTCAGAAAACACCAGGTGACAGCAGCCGGAATCCCGGGAAGCCAGCAGCAAGGCCGTTCTACTACATCTACTGACTTCACAGAGATTTGTTAGCCTCAACAGACGATGTCAACAGCACTGTGACCTTGTTGTACAAATCTGTATTCTATGTGTTTAAATTAATTGAGATGGTGATTTAGTATTTCCCCCCCACCATTCATTCTGGCGTTGAGTCCCTTTCAGTGCTCTGAAGTTATGCTGTAGTTTCTTTGATCCAGGATTACAAAAGCGAGACCCTGAAGTAAAAAGAAGGTACCCATACATTATTTGAGTAACTGTTTCCTTTGTGGCCAATCTGTGTATGCTTTTAGAAGTTTACAGAATGCTTTATTTTTGTCTGTAACAGTCTCTGTCATCCGTTCTGTTGATCAACTCTTCGGACAGAGTGAGGAAGTTTGCCTTGTATCTCCTAGTGCTAACAGTACACTCCAGTCATGAGCCAGGCTTTACAAAATAAAGCACTTTGATGACTCACAAGGTGGAGCCTTCGTGCCTCTCTCTCAATTGTGTGTCTCTATTGCAAACAAAGTTTAAATACTCGGTACTCAGAGTGTCTTTAGCTGATCCCTGAAGAAGTAAAAGTAAAATTGAATCTTTTCACGAACTAGAGCTTAGCCTTCAACCTGTGAACTATTTTATTAGTATAAATGATAGAGACTTCCATGACAAAATCAACTTAATGAAAGATGGGCAGAGAAAAGAAATCTCTTCACTGAATACCCTTTAAAGTTACACAGTCTTACTTTTAAAATTTACCAACCATAGTTCTGTGTGTCAGTGTTTTTTTGAAACTTTACTGGGACACCATTGGTGGCTAGAAGGCTTTTTAGAGCGTTCCACTGTCACTGGTGCCAGGTGAGCAAACACAGTTCAGCTGTAGCACTTGTTTTGAAAATGTGTAACTGTTGGAATGCGATTGAGATGTGAGGGAATCATTTGAGCGTCATGCGCTTTTCACATCTGCTGCATGCATGTTGGTCCTCACGGAACATTAGATGAACACGGAAGACTGCACCCAGCTGAACTGCGCCAGTAGCAACACGTCAGACACACCCTCAAACATCTCCCTCAGCTCCACACACTGGGGGGCACAGTGGCTGGGACCTGGAGCTGTGGCTCTGCCTCTGACCTCACATCACTCTCCCTTCCTCACTTCCAACAACCCAAGAGCTGCAGCCCTTCTGACGCCCACTACCCATGACCACAGGCATCCTCCAGGTCTTTTTCAAGATAATGTGCCACATTTACTGTGGTATTTATATATTTCCTGACCATTTAGTATGTTTAAAACTGTGCTGTTTGTATTAATAGGCTCCTTTTTTTTTCAGTGTATCACAATGACACTTTCGGGTGTTGTGCCCCAATTCCATCATTCCCATGAGCTCTGTGGTTTTTACTGTGCAGTTTTGCACAGAGCAGGGATTTTTAGGAACATATGTTACACTACAGCAGAGCTGACTGTGGTCAGCAGGGAGCTTAAATTCCATTTTCTTTGTGGAACACAGACATTCATTTTCATTTTGGTTATTTAATTTCGTGGGTTGAATTCACATTAGTCCCAGAAAATTGGTTATTGCTAATTCATAGAATGACCAGAGTTGGTCTGAAGCATTAATCCTTCATGCGGGCACTTATGGAAACACTGGTTAAGGGTTACATACAAGAGATTAGGAACTGCATATAATGATAATGAAGTGGTAATGCATATAATATATAAGTGTGTAAAATGAAGCGGGGGAGTGGAAAGAAGGCACGGCCGAGAGGTTTAAGCCCTGGAGCTCTTAGCATCCGTGGACTCTGGAGGCCCCAGCGCCACTGCACGTGGCCTCTCCAGGAATTCTGTAATTAACATGAAAACAGTGGTCACAGTGTGTGTCCTGCACGTGTACAGCCTTCTTCCAGCTCTTAAAATCACACCCCATCTCTTCCTCTCTCCCTATCTTAAACAGCACTTTACTTGGCTCCAATCACGTGACTGCTATGTTAAAAATAAAAAAGTTACCCTCTGAAGGGCAGAAACCTGCCCGCCTTTTGGATTCCCGTGAACGGGAGTTACGGGACTCACCTGCTCGGCCCCGGCCCTGCCTGCAGTCCCTCTTCACACGCGACTGGCCTGGCTCTGCAACCATCGGCGCACCGTAAAGTGGCCCAGAAGACCGGCAAAGTGTCTGGAAAAGTAGAATCGACAAGTCCCCTGAGTGATTATTGAAAGTTCCTTCATAAACGGAAACCCCGTCATCTAAACCAAATGTTCTTCAGAAGTTTAGTCCTGTTTTTGCGATTCTGTGAAAATCCTGCCAAAGGGCCATTAACATGGCATAGTCTATAATTTTCTCACTCTTAAATACTTGTTTAGTTTAACTTCATAAGAGAAGGACAAAGGTTAGGATTTCTCTGAATCCACCGTGATATGTCTATGTTTTATGGAATCCTACACATGCTGCTGGGAGAGGGGTCCCAGATGAGGAAACCTTGGCCCAGAGAAGCTAAGGGACTTGTCCGAGGTCACATGATAGTTGACAGCAAAGCCAGGGCTGGGACTGGGCTCTGCGGCAACTCAAGATTGAAAGTTGAATGTGTGAGCGATGGACCTGGTACCCCCTGGGGCTCCAGAGCTCACGGCCACCCCTCCTCTGTCAAAGCTCTTCTTTCACCTGTCCCTTCAACTGCCTCTGGAGAGCCCTGCCTGGCATGGACCCTCTGGAATTTTATAGCAAATGGTCCACACATTTCATTTTACGAGAGTCAATCTATATCATTCCATTTTCCTATCATTTTCTCCTAGTCCAACAGCATTTTATTACTGTCACTTGACTTTTTAAATCAAAGGGTCTCCCTGGGGAATATAAAAATATCCCTAGACCTACCGAATGGCAGACTCTGGAGGTGGACCTTGAAAATCTATAATTTAAATGTTTCCCAGGTGCTTCTGATGCATGACCTGGTCTGGAAAACACTGTCTTGTGTTTTCCCTCCCAATGAACTGATCACTAATTTCAAATACTTTTTGTAATATGCTTCCCTCCCCTTCCTTCCTACCTCTCCCCCTCCCCCTTTTTCTGTACTTGTAATATATGAACAAAGTAGTTTCTTATTGATTAGAGCAGGGGTCAGCCAACCACAACCTGAAGGCCAAATCCAGGCCACCACATGATTTTTGTAAATAAAGTTTTACTGAAACACAGCCATGCCCATGCATTCACATATTTTCTATGGCTGCTTTCAAACCATAGTGGCAGTTTGTAGAGTTGTGACTAAGACTGATGGCCCCACAAAGCCTAAAACATTTTACTATGTAGCCCTTTTCAGAGAAAGTTCGCTGACCCCTGAAAGAGAGCCTCATTTTAGTATCACAATGTAGTTTCTGCAAAACCATGGATGTCAGCTACAACGCTATATTATCTACATAGATCTTTCACCTCCCATCTGGAGACACTGAGATTTCTTTCATTCTTTTACTAAAGTTGTTGCGATTTCATGATTGCCCTTGGTTTTTAAAGAAGTTATACTGTCCTTTGAATTTGTTTTTTAGTAAATTGCTGTGGTTATTTAAATTAACATCACAGTTACCAGTGGAGTTGACTGTCTGAGAAACTCATTTATAAAAGGGTCATAACTTCAAGTCATTCGGTCAGTTGGTTAAAGTCCTGTGAAAAAAGAGGCCTGGGCTTCCCTGGTGGCACAGTGGTTGAGAATCTGCCTGCCAATGCAGGGGACACGGGTTCGAGCCCTGGTCTGGGAAGATCCCACATGCCGCGGAGCAACTAGGCCCGTGAGCCACAATTACTGAGCCTGCGCGTCTGGAGCCTGTGCTCCGCAACAAGAGAGGCCGCGATAATGAGAGGCCCGTGCACCGCGATGAAGAGCGGCCCCCACTTGCCGCAACTAGAGAAAGCCCTCGCACAGAAACGAAGACCCAACACAGCCATAAATAATAAATAAATAAATTTTAAAAAAAAAAGTAGAGGAATTTAAACAAAAACTCCTAAAGAAACTCAAAAAAAAAAAAAAAAAGAGGCCTAAGTTCTTCAACATATGTGGCATTTTCTTAAGAAACAACTTTAATATCTTCATACACACTTTAAAAATTTTTCTTGGCCTCAGGTACTATTAGTTAAGGGCTCTGTGGCAACTAATGCATGCTATTGCTATTTTTACTTAATTTTACCAAACCTTATAGTACTAAAATATAAGAATTTGGTTGCACTGTGTTTACCTAGTATTTTTTCCTCTTAAGCTTCTTGGTGGGCGGGGGGGGGGGGGGGGGGGGCGGGGGGGAGTCAGTGCCTTAAATGACCTCAGATAGTTTCCCCCAAAATTCCAGAAAGGACCTTCTTCTGGCTTTGGTTGTACTTATATATCTCCAAACCAGGGTTTGACCAGGCAAAATAAGGGAGTTTTCCATTTAAATTCTGAGAATTGAAACCATCCTTCTCCCATCCTGCCCTCTTCTTTTTTTTTTCCCCCCCCCCAGATTGTGGAGTTGATTTCCTAAAAATTAGCAGGTCTTTCTAAGTCTCTAAAAATAAATGAATAATCAGAGTGAATAAAACATGTTACTGCAGTGAATGCAGATGCACTGCTGGGCATGAAAGCAGAATATCCTCACATTGCCAAACACAAGGCCCCCAAAATCAAACACTGAGCATTTAACTGTGAAGTCATTCATTTTTTCCTTTAATATTTTCCTACATGGGCTTACTTAGTTTTTAATTAAACAAAATGCCATAAACTGAGCATCGCCTCTTCTGATCAAAAATAAGAAGCAGCAAAAATGCTAAAAATACACAAATGAATTGTGTGTACTGATCACAGCTCTAGGGACCAGACTCAGGGGCCTCTGGGATTTGCTGACTGGGCTCACATCCACTGTTCCCATGTGGGTGAAGGATACATATGCCACTGATGTATAGATGTTCTTGGCTTCTTCCAGTCTTCTTGGCTATTCTAAATTATGTTATGTAAAATGGGGTTTACATCATCAATGTGATAAAACTTAATTCTGACAGTCTTTATATTAACTCAGGTGTTTACATTATGCTTTACAGTTTATAAAGCACTTTCCTTCACTTTCTCTCATTTAAATCTCATACCCATGGTTTTATTTTTATTACTATTCTCCTTTCATAACTGAGAACACTGAGGCTCAGACAGGTTGGTTAACTCTGAGGTAGTGAGTCACAGAGCCAGGTGGTCTTGGCGTTCTCTGCACTGTGTCCAGTGTTCTTGGCACTACATCCCATCACCTCTACTTTCATGTTTCCCAAACTATTAGATGTCCTATCCAATTTCCTTCCACTTAGTGCATGTGGAGTCAAACTGCTCCCTACAACCTTGTATTGTACTTCATCTGATTTGGGCAGTCATAGCTGGCTTGCCTTGTTTACAGCTCTTTAAACCTGGTGCCTTCTGAGACTTACCCCCATGGCTTCCCTAGAGAGCAGATGAAAATAATCAAACACTAATCCAGGTGTTGCTGTGAAGGTATTTTGTAGATAGGATGGAAGTCTATCATCAATTTACTTTAACTATGGGAGATTATTATAGACAACCTGGGTGGGCCTGATTCAATTAAGCTGAAAGGCCTTAAGGGCAGAACTTAAGTTTCCCAGAAGAAGAAATTCTACCTGTGGACAGCAGCTCCAGCTCATGCCTCAGAGTTCCAGCCCACCCTTCCTGGGAGTCTGCCCTATGGATTTTGGACCCACATAAACAGTCCCCACAATCGCATAAACCAATGCCTTGCAATAAATGTCTTAATATATAGATCCTACTAGATGGGTTTTTCTGATGGAACCCTGACATACAGATCTTCCAGAGCTTTTTCAAAAACAAGGGGAAGAGGCACTTCTGGAAGGGTGGGATGAAAACCTCTGAAAAATCCACTCCTCCATGAAAGCAATCAGAACTCGCAGACACTGTCATACTCAACTTTTCCAGAACTCTGGACACGAGCCGAAAGAGACTTTACTCAAGAAAATAAGTGGATCTTGGAAAGAACAGTGAGCTCTCTGTGTTTTATCTTTTACCTTATGTAAATATTAAACGAGGTCCTTTGAGCTGAAGTGAGAGTGAAGTCAGCAAGATGGTGGCGTAGGAGGCCCTAGACCCTCCTTCCCCTACAAACACACCAACCCAGCAGCAATTCACAGACAAAGTCTCTTTCTGAGACATCCAGGAAGCAAGTGAAAGGCTCCTGCGCCTGGGAGAACACAAAACTAGACTCATTGAAGTCAGCAGGAAGACTCAGGTTTCCCTTTCGCTGGAGTCCCTGTACCTGGCACAGCACCCTTCCATCAGGAAGAGACCCCCTTGCTCTCTGCTTAACCCAGCGGAAAGAAGAGATTGCTTTACACATCCAGCACCCCCTCAGCTCCTCCAAGGGGCCTCCTCAGAGGACTAGCTTCTGCCTTTTTTTTTGGCCGCGTGGCTTACGGGACCTTAGTTCCCCGAACAGGAGTTGAACTGGGCCCACGGCAGTGAAAGTGCCAAGTCCTAACCACTGGACCACCAGGGAATTCCTGACTAGCTTCTGTCTTGCCAGTCCTGGAGCTCTGACAGGTCTGGAACAGCTTAGCTGCCTGGGGAAAAACAGAATTGGGGCTTGGGCTGGCAGATGCCACAGACCTTTCCCCTGCCTAGCAGAGAGTGAGTGGATGAGAAACCCCAGCTGTCGGCACCCTCTAGGGAGGGGAAGAGCTGATGTGTACGTCTACCACCCAAACTTCTCCAGGACTGTCCGAAGCACGACCACCGGTCTTACCAGCCTTGAATCTGACAGGCGTGCACAGTCTAGTTGCCTGGGAGAGAACAGAGACAACAGTTTGGACTGAGACGCCAGAGTTCCCCCCAGCCCCCTCACAGCACAGAGTAGCTGACAAAAACAATAGCTATCTGCTTCTCCCTGAGGAGGGAAAGAGTTGATAAAGACCCCCAGAATCTCTAAGTGGGCTGACTGATGGGGGTTTTCTCCTGTACAAGACCAGTCCATGAAGACTGGAAGAGGCACCTGTTTTGTCCAATGCACAGATACCAACACAGAAAGTCAAGGAAAATGAAAATCAGGCAAAGATGTTCAAAACAAAGGAACAAGACTTGTCTCTAGAATTCATCAAGAACTCTTACGACTCAACAATAAGAGAGACAAATTTTTAAACGAGGAAAGAATTTGAATAGACGTTTCTCCAAAGGAGATACACAAATGGTCAATAAGCACTTTGAAAAATGCTCAACATCATTAGTTATTAGGGCAATGCAAATCAAAGCCACAGATCACTTCACCCCCACTAGGATGGATAAAATAAAAAAGACAACAGCAAGCATTGGTGAAGATGTGGAGGAACTGGAACAAACACTGCTGGTGGAAATGTGAAATGGTGCAGCCACTTTGGAAAACAGCCTGGCAGGTTCTCAAATGGTTAAGCATAGGTTACCATAGGACTCAGGAATTCTATTCCTAGGTATATACCCCAGAGAAGGGCTGCATTGCTTCTAACAGCCCTAAGGGAGAATCTATTCCCTGCCTTTTCCAGCATCTAGAGGCTGCCTGCATTGTGGGCTTGTGGCCCCTTCTTTCATCTTCAAAGCCAGAAGTGTAGCATCTTCATTTCAATCTCTCTCTCTCTCTTTCCCTCCCACTCTCTCCCCCACCTCTCTCTCTGACTCTGCTTCTGTCATCACATTTCCTTCTTGATTAAATTAGCTAGTGGTCCATTTTGTACTTTTTTCCCAAAGGACCAGAATTCTGATTAATGGATTTGATCTACTATTTTTGTTTTCACTCTCAGTAACCTCTGCATTTATCTTTATTATCTTTTTGTACTTTTAGTTCATTTTATTGTTCCTTTTTTTTCTAGATTTTTGAACTGGGAATCTAATTCATTTATTTTCATTTAAAATGTTTACTTGATATAGGTGCTTAGGGCTATGAATTTTTTTCTGATCATTGATCCTTATAATAGAAGTAATATGCTCTTGCTTTATGGACTTTTCATTATCATAACTTTTCAGAAATTCTGTAACTTCTGTTTCTAACTCCCTTTTAACCCAAGAGTTGTCGAATAGAAATTTTTTTTTTAGGTTCCAGGTGTAAGTGCCTTTTTTTTTGTTTTTAGTTTCGTTTTTAATTTCTAGCTTTCTTGCATTGTGTTCAGAAACTGTTAGTAACATCTGACTTTAATGAAGCCTGTCAATGATTTTCTTCTGCCCTAATATACGATAATTTTTCAGGACTATTCATATGTACTTAAAAAGAAGGTATATTCTATATTAGCAGGGAGTAGTGTTTGATATACATCCAAAGGATTCAAAGAGCCAGAGTGCGCGATTCACTCTGTCAGTGATATTGTCTGAACTGTGGCCCACAATAACTGTACCTCCCAGTTTTTGTTGCTTTGTTCAGCTTACACACTTTCATGTGACCAAGCGCCCCCCACCGCCGTCGCACACTATCACTCTCAACTTCACTCAGATTGGCTCTGCTATCAATGGCAAAGTTTTCACTCACCTCTTTCTGATGACGTACAATTCGAATTTTCCTATAGTCTTTAACGTCACAATCCTGGCGAGTGTGCGTGACTCCCAAACACCGGGTGCCCTGGGGCTGGCTCAGAGGCGCCACACAGCTCCAGGCCAGCAGCTGGCGAGCTCCCGCCGCCGCCATCTTGCTAGGCTGACCCTTGACCCGGCGTGCCGTTACGTCTGTACCCGCACATGCGCACTCTCACTATCCTTTAATAGGCGTCCTTTGACTCGCATTGTGTACAGCAACGTACAAGCTTTCTCTACTTTCCTCTCTCTCTCTCCCTTCTCTTCCCATTTTGAGTCGCATTCTTTCTACTTTCTCAGAACATACATGTTTCTATGTTATTATTATACCCATAATCTCATCTTTATTTTAGCCATGGATCTGCAATTAAATATGGGACATGCTCACCATCCGTCCTTTTACCCAAGTTTCCCCAATCATCTCTTATTAGGTCAGTCTCATCCCACTGAGCCTCAGGTGAGACTCAGTGCTGACAACTTAATTGCAGCTTCATGAGAGACCTTTAGGCAGAGGCACCCAGCTAAGCTGCGGGTAGATTCCTGACTCACAGAATCTGTGAGATAATAGTTGTTTGCTATTTTAAGCCGCTAAATTTGGAGGTAATTTGTTATACCAAAATAGATAACAAATACCCCAGGATATCTCAAAGTTGATCGTCTCAGGTTCATTTTGAGTGTGCCTAGTTACCCCCCCCCCCAGCTTTTTTTAATGTGGGAAAATACACATAACAAAATTTTCCATTTTAATCATTTTTTAAGTGTAGAGTCCAGTACCGTTAGGTACATTCACACTGTTGTACAAACTATCTTCAGAACTCTTTTCATCTCACAAAACTGAAACTCTATACCTATGAAGCAACAGCTCTCATATCCCACCTCTCCGCCTGGCAACCACCGTTTCACTTCCTGTGTCTATGAACTTGACTACTCTGGATTCTTCATATTAGTGGAACCATAAAGTATTTGTCTTTCTGTGACTGGCCTCTCTCACTTAGCATAATGTCCTCAAGTTCATCCATGTTGTAGCCTATGTCAGAATTTCCTTCCCTTTTAAGTACAGTATTCCATTGCATGTATACACCACATTTTATTTATCCATTCATCTATTGACAGACTTGGGTTGCTTCCACCGTTTGGCTATTGTGAATAATGCTGCTGTGAACATGGATGCCGGTAGGTCCTTTTAATAGATAGATTCAGGGTTTGTTTGGTTTTTTCCAGGAAGTTTTCTTGGATTATAATTTTAAATATTAGTTTAGTTCCATTGCTTTGATATTCTGCAGGGTCTCCAACTATAACAATATTGGACCTACTTCGCCCTCCATTTCAACCACTTTTTCTATGATCCATTTCACATCTTAATTTACCTAGTTTTTTGTCTCTTGATTTTTTCCCTATGTTTTTCTTCAATATCCTTTATTAAAATTTCATTAGGATCTATTCTCCCTTGGATACCTTGTAATTGAACCTTCGTTTCTGAGAAGATTTTGTATTTTCCTATTGTTTTCCTGAGTTCAGTATTCCCGCTTCATATCTTATCTTTTTCTTCTCATTTTTGTTCTTCATTTTTGTATTTCTGGTTCAGGATGTTTCATCAAATCTCCAAATGCTGTTTGAACATATTTAATCCAGTTTGAAGTATTACATTATAGTTTTCTTCAGCTTCACGGTTGTTTTTCTGGAGAGAATTTTCACTGTCAGAATACTTTGTTTTCTAATTTTACAATAGTTTTGTATGGATGTGGTCTGGGCTTTCCTCTTTGCTCGCATTTCCTCAGTAGGCTGGGAGGAGGCATTGGCATGCTTTATGTTTCTGCAGGATCTGTAATTTTCTCCTCATTTCCTTCTGTTCCTCACTGCCACATCTCCAATAGGTACCTTCTTTCCCTGTAGAGCTGAGTCTCCCCCAGAAGAGAGGAGGAGACTTGGCGGCTTCTCCAAGAGGCCACTTCCTTTCCTACACACTTTCCAGCTGCTTTCCTGTAGCCAGTGCTATGAATTACCAAGTCCTGACTTGCATTCTGTATTTTGTATTGGACTTTTTCTTTCTGGGGGTAACTTTTCTGTCTTCTGTACCCCTCTGCTCTTTTTTTATTGAGTCTCTTAAGCTTCCTTTCCCCTGCTGTCCTCACCCATAGGTTTGCAGCAGTGAGTGGATGCGGTGAGGACAGGAGCTGTTGGAATTTGGTTAGTTTTCTACTTACAGGTCATTTGAGCATCATGGTATTCTCTGTCTCCTCTTACTGCTGAAGAGGTGGGTCATGTGTGGTTTTATTTGCTCTCCTTATTGGATTTATAGGTATTTGGGGAGGGGAAGTGGGAAGATTCAGAATTAGGCAGCCACCATTGTCTTCCAAACCTGAAAGTTCTGAGCTTTACATGGTGTTCCCTGGGGTTGGGACCTGGGTCCTCTGCTCACTGTATAAAACCAGTTCTAGTCAATCTCAACTACTTTCATGACTCCAGTTACCAACTGTACATCATTAACTAACTCCCACATATATATCTCCTGCCCACACGTCTCCTTTGAGATCCAAAACTTTAGCCAATTGCCTACTCATCCTCTTCATTTGAATGTTTCAAAGGCCCTTAATTTACAGATCCTGCAAATACCAAACTAAAGTCATGCTATTATCTTCTGCAAACCCAGGCTTCCTCCGGTGTTTCCTATCTTACTCCCATCTGTTTAGGCGTATAAGCCAATATCTTAGGAGTCATTCCTCCCCAACCTCAATTCCATCACCCCTCTGACATCCAGAAATATCACATCCTCCTCATTCTCCCTCCTGAATGTCCCTCAGATTCACCCACTTCCTCCAAATCCACCCACCCTGTTTAAGCGCCAGGCTTCATTCAGTTGCTCAAGCCACAAACCTGGGAACTTCCATTACTCATTCCTTTCCCTTATTACCCCATACCATCAATTAGCAGATCCTGCTGGCTTTTCTTTCACAGTATCTCGTTCCATCAACTTCTCTGTTTCCACTGCTACCATTCTGGTCCAGGCTGCCATCATCCCTCACTGAGCACCTTCTTGCTAAAAGGTATATTCTCTTCTTCCTGAAAGGTAAATCAAAGCATATCACTCACATAAATAAAATCTTTCAGTGGCTCTCATTGTACTTAGAATAAGATCCCCTCCTCACATGGCCTGCCATACCTTAGATCATATTGCCCCTGCCTGGGTTTTTCTGTTATTTATTATTGTCTTATTCCTTCAAAAGAATAATTTATTAAAGTATAGTTGACATATAACATATTAGTTTCAGGTGTACAACATAATGATTTGATATTTGTGTACACTGTGAAATGATCACCACAACAAATCTAGTTAACATCCATCAGCTTATACAGTTACAAATTCTTTTTTTCTTGTGGTGAGAACTTTTAAGATCTACTCTCTTAGCAGCTTTCGAATGTACGATACAGTATCATTAAACTTAGTCACCAACAACTTATTCTCAGACTGGTTTAAGGTTTGATTTCTTGGAGCTTCCTCTGGATGGCGGACGTAGTCAGGTGTCTGTGCTTCAAAGGGCCCTCGTAATAGACAGTGGGACCAGCACACAGCTAGTTCTCCTTACTCCTGGTGGCTGCGAGCCTAGATATATCTGCTTGCACATTAAGCAGAGAGGGTGATGCATGGCAGCTTTTAAAGCCCTTGTGTTTACAGAGAAAGTTGTGAGTTCACCTTGAGTTAAATTCTCACTTCCACATTCTCCACACCCCCGAGCAGATTTCATAAGTCTGGTAACACCTAGGTGCTGACTGGCTGGGCCTTCTCGTGGCTGAATTAAATCACACGTGTCAGGGATGGTACCAGCTGCGTATAGATTCACCTCATTATTCTTTGAGTGAATGTCAATTCAGCATTTATAACTTTTCTTGTGAAAAATAGGACGTGACGCTCCCCCCGCCTTCTTTCTCCTTTTTATTTCCTCACTTATTCTCATGTATTTGTTATTCCCCAGCCAGAATTCTCGCAGAGGCAAAAACAATTGAAACATGTGAATCAGATGTCAACAGCAAGCCCTGATACTTGTGCAGGGAGCAGCCTTAACAGTCAGCAAAGGAAGGGATGGGGCTGCATGTGCGGACTGGGTCCCAGACGCTTATAAAACCGGGTCTGAGCCTGAGAAAGCGCTGCCAAGAAACAAGATCTGTGGACGAACGGAAAAGGCCTCTAGGATTTGACAGTACAGAATTGACATCATAATCTCATCTAATACACTGTATGCACCTCCTGCTATGTGCTAAGCTTCGTGTGAGCCACTGATGATGTAAAAGTAAATGAACTAAAATCAAGGAGCTTGCGGCCCAGCATAAAAGATAACGGCAATGTCCTGCCAGCATTGGAGGACTAGCGTTCCTGAGGAGGTGGGACCGTGTCCTGGGCACCATTATGCTAAGGGTCTGGGCCCCTGTTCTCTGCTCGCTGCCTGCGGGTAGATCTTTTGTCTTCTTTGCACACTCCAAATTTCTGAGTGGAAAGCTTAAGGTTCTTCTTCTGTATCCCATCGTGAGAAGATCACAGACTTTAAAATCACTCAGATCCAAGGTTGAATCTCGGCTCTGCTGCGTGACCCCAGGCAGGCTTCTGAGCTTCCATTTTTACATTTATAGAAAGTGGACGATCTATAGCTCACATGGTTGCTTTGTGATGAAAGGAGATAACCTCTGTTATGCACTGGTTTTAGGACCTAGCACATAGTAGGTGTGTGTGTCCCACATTGCTCAGGACTCTGGGTATTCATCAGATGTTGCTAATTTATTAATTAGAAGGAATAATCGAATCCATTTCCATATAGTCATCTAACAAGACAGATGAGTACCATACAGCAGATGCTGGATGGTTGTAAGAGATCTGTCAGTGTTCAGTCCTCATCCACAGTTTCCATTCCTTTCTATTTGTGAATCAAATTATCAGAAAATGGTCCTTCCCTCTGTTCATTCTTCCTTTCAAACTTCCTTTCTTAGGTATTCTTATGATGTCTCAGAGCAAGGTCAGCCATGTCTAATATGTCAGAGCAAGGATAACGTTTGGGGGTTATGATTTGATGTGTAGGTACGACAAGGTAGGTTCCAAGGTAGTAGGAACAAATGGGTCACCAAACAGGATCAGATTGTGCCCTAGACGAAGTGATGTCTTTTCAGGCAGTTACAGAAAGCAACACTGGGACTTCCCTGGCAGTCCAGTGATTAAAACTTCGAGCTCCCAATGCAGGGGGCACAGGTTTGATCCGTGGTCAGGGAACTAAGATCCTGCATGCTGCACGGCATGAGGCCTTAAAACAAAACAAAAAAAGAAAGCAAGCAACACAGCAACGAGAGGGCTATAACTGCATAGAACTGGGGCTCTGCCTCAGGAGCCTGGGCTCTGTGGGGGAAGGAAGAGAAAACACAGGTGAGGAAGGAGGCTGGCTCTTCACCCCACACACCAACCTTCCGATGAGAATTTTCTCCCAGGCAGATGATGTGACAGACTCTCACCTCCAGCGACAGAAAAACAGCTTTGCAGGACCTGGTGTACACATGGCTCTGATGGGTTTTCTGCTGGGACGAGAACTGTATCTGAAGGCATCGTAATAACATCTTAGACATATGTTTCTTCACCTTCACTTGCCTCATCATCACCCAGCTCCTTGCTCAACATCCTCTTGAAACCTTCCTCTCTGGCTAATGACTTCCAGCCTGATTTAGGTAAAATGTGTGCAGATCCTCTGTCAGAGTATTCTTTAGAGGATCTAGGATGCAACTCAGAAAAAAAATAAGCTTTATTGTAGTAGGTATTCAGGGAAAGCATGTTGGTGTGTGTGTTCTCATCTTGAGAAGTCAGAGGCACGAGGCTGGTGAGCGAGAATAAATCTCAGCTTCTTGGATGTTGTGACTAAGTGATCCTTAGATGTTTTACTAAATTTGAAAGCTAAATAATGAAAACTTCCTAAAATGTTTTTGAAGAGCAATGAAAAAGTTTAAAAAGTATAAGAAAAAAAAAGATGTCAGTCTCATTAAATTGTAAGTATAGGCAAGGTCACAAAGAGAAACTCAATGACATAAATTCCCAAATCTCAGTTTTTTGCTTGTGGCTTAAATCAGCCAATTCTCGCTTCCAGAGGATCCCGTTCTCAGAGCTGCCAGCAGCCCATTGAACAGAATCCCACTTAGCAAAGGTCAAACCCATCAACAAAGGTCAGCGCTGTGGTGGCCCCTTCCTACAAAATTCTCCTGTTAAAACTTTAAGCACAGATTGGATAATAGCATGTTTCATTATCTAAAAGCAAGAATAAAAATGTAAGTAAAATAAATTCCTATTTTTCAAGAATCAAAGTTATCTGAAAGCAAGAGTTGGCAGATGCCTTTGCTGAACTGTGCAATGATAAATGATGCCTGGGCACTGCACTATCCTAAAGGGCTTTATGACTCACCAAAGAGTCGCATCAATCATGGCTGGATGGGTCTGTGTGGTGTGAATGTTATTAGGGCCTTTGAACACTTTTCTGAAATTAAGTGGTTCACTTAGGGCATATTAATCAACTGAATCAGAACTCCCCATTTCCCAGTGATCCAAGGTGGTGGGGTCAGGGGTCTACAGGAAAAGCACTGATTGACCTTCTCTGGGATCACAAAAGCTTTCACTCCATCCACCCCAGCCATGCAAACAACAAATCCCTACTGACACCTGCGTTACGTCACGGGAGCTCTGTGGCGCCTGCAATTCCTCTCTCTACCCAACACCTTCGCTCACCGATCTGTCCTTTTCTCCCCTCCTCTGTTTCTAATCACCTGCTGGTCCAGTCACTTGTGACAGAAATTGTGAAAGAAAGGCATGCCCTGTTTCCCCCAAACTTCTCATAGGTGTGCAAGTTGACTGTTAAATGCTCGGGACTGAGACATTTCCTCAAATGCACACCTTCCTCTGAGAAATATCAGATGTTTTGATGAAACAAAGTATTCATTTATGTCCTGCTTCTCAAAAGTCTTGTTTTTATGGTGATTTCATGCTCAGATCCAAAGGCAGACATCACCTCATTTGACTGTCATGTGGGTCTCACACATTCACCCTCTGGTACCCGATCATCAATCTGCGGCTAAGAGCCTCTTCCTGAGACCGGGGCTGCTTAGATGTTACAACATCTGTCAAGTGCCTTTTCAAAAATAAATTTACCAGAGAATCTCAATTTCCCTTCATAAGTCCTCAAATTAGGAAGAAAAGAATTCATTATGCACGAAATCTGAAATAATAGGATTACTTTCTAAGCAATTAAATGCTTAACTGTTTTAGCCCTATGGATGGGAAACCCAGCCAGATGTCTCTTTCACACAGAACAATATTTTAACAAGGTGAGGGCAACTTCTTTCGATGGATACACTTTAGTAGAGCTTTAACGTGGCTCTTTATTTGCAAACAGTAAGTGTAACCTGTATAAATGTTCACACAGTTGCAAACCTTGTCTTTACCTTTTGTTTTAACTTTGTGTCAGGAATCTCCTCTTTCTAACAGCAGCTGATGCTCTCTTCCTTACATGATAATACTACTTTTTTTTTTTTTTTTTGAAATCAGTAAAAAGTGCATCCACATTCGTCTCCGCTAGCTTTGCCAGTGACTGCAGGCATTTTGTCAGCACACGCTGGTTCTGCTGTGTCTTTAAGTCAGTCTGTCTCCCCCTGATTCTTACTTAATCCATGTTGACTTGGAGAAACTGGTCAAATTATTTTAAAGCATTTCAAAAACGTAAAGTGTCATCACAGGGCAAGAGCGATAACGTTACAGCTAAATCCGTTGCCCCTGAAGTGAGAGGAAAGTCCGTTTGGAGATGGCTGGAGGGGGAGGGGTGCTCGGTGAGGCCTTACTGCCCCTCCAGGAAAATCACCTTCTTGCATTTTTTGTGTTTTGCCACAAAACACAAAACAATGGGACTGTTTTGCCAATGATCAATAACTCTTAACTGTTTCATAATCATTTTTATTGACATGCATGTCGCTAAATCTGGCCTGAATCAGGTAATGGCACGGGGGCTTAGAAGTAATCTGAAAAGGGTCCTGTAGGGGGATCCGATATGTCATGATAGTATTTAATCCATCTCTTCTGACTTTTATGTGAAACTCTTACTAAAGGCTCCTAACACTCCTGGGAAAGGTGGTTTCCCCTGATTTCCAAAGAACAAACACAGCACGGAAAGTGCAGGATGTCCCCAGCCACGCAAGAATCCTGGGGCCACGGTGAAGGTTAGAATTGGACGGGTCTGATTCTGGACTTTGAAATCTTACTAGGAGAACACACTCCCTCCCTTTAGGCCAATAAGTCATATTAACCCAGGAACTGATGTTGCTATTCCAATCTAATCATAAAGGTCACTTTCAGTAATGGGAAAAGGACACATCTGCATATATCACTGGCAGTCCATTGTCCTGTGAACATTGCCACGAGCTAAGCAAAGGCTTCCTCTCGCAGTGTAATCACCGGGGACTTCAGAATTCTAATCTGTCTCGACGGTCCTGAGTATATGGCCCACGCCACAGTATAAAAATATGACTGCCAGCTCAAGGCAAGTTTGTGTTACTCTAAATGCCACGGGAAACGTCTGTGTGTATGTGCGTGTTTCATCAAAGCCATTACTTACTATAGACCATCATTTTTTCCCTATGACCCTCTCTATACATCCTGATTTTAAAAGGGGGAGGAGAAACAGGATGACTGGTGTAGGCGGAAATGTATGGGGAAAGTGCAAATGTACGTATTGATTATTGCAAACTGCAGGGTTGGCCTGGGTTGGGTTTTTTAAGCAGCTTCTCCTTGTTGGCAGAAAACAACTCCTGACAGATGAGAAGATAAACATCACTGAGAAACACCGCAAACTTCTGTCTCTTTTCAGCTTTAGCTGTGATGAATTGAAGGGCCTGCATCCTTCCCCTGAGGCTGGGACCACTGGACACTGAATGTATTCATCTTCCCTTCAAGCTTCCCTCACTCAGCATCTTTCCTAACATCTATTTCCTACCAGTCTCCAGGCCAGTGCTAAACTTCAGATTTGGGAAAGGACTGGATTGGCTGCTGGCACTGGAAACTTTTCTCCATGAATGATTTTTATATGGTTTTGGCAGACACATATAATATCAGCAGAGAGAGAGATCCTGTTGGCGGGAGAAAATAAAACCTTAACATAACTGTAATGGCCTGAGTGGTGTTTTACATGTTCTGCCTGCTCAAGATTTATGTTAAAAACAACCTTGCAAAAGAGGTTTTTTAAAAAGTCTATCAAGCTGCCAAAATTGAACCAGCTCTTTCTTTCCTGTCCAGTGACAGTTGTTTTAACAACCTAAACAACCTGGTACGAACTGGTGTTTCCCAGCAGTCCAAGACCTTGCAGGCCTGGTCTAATTTCACCCGGCAATTTTTCATTTACTTTGTAAATGTCTGAGTCCTTTTACCCTCTCTCCTCACTTCTCACTCCTCTCTCCTCCTTTCACTCTAAGTCTATCCTCTTTCTGACCCAAGCGACGTAGTAGCAATTAATCAAAAGGCATTGAAATTAATGTTTTAACTTGGAGACCACATTTGGAAATGCTCTTTCTTCACCCTAAACCCCTCCCCTCAGACATCTCTGCCAGGCCCTCGTGTTGTCACGAGCACGCCCACACCACTAATTGCCGATGGTTTCTTCCTGAGTTACTAGTGGTCACTATTCCATGCACATCCCCTCCCCAGAGCAGCTCAGCAGCTCCGCTGCAGGCCAGCACTGCCCAGGGGAGAGGGACGGGGGGAAGCACAGGTCTCACCAACGTAGCTCTCTGCACCCCTGCCTTCACCATCCGAGACTCCTGCCACCCAGGAAGAAGCAACACCTCTGCATCTGCGTAACTAAGCAATATTTATATCTCCCTTAGCTGCCTAATTAATTTATCCTGCAACGTACACTTTTTCAATCTCTGCCTCTGACAGTCTCACAAGAAAGATTATTTTCTGCCTAGGAAGTTCCCTCAGGTGGTTTAAGGATTTACTTAACCTCGAATGAGGACTGGGTCTCTAATAAGAAGCCGGTCTGACAACAAACCAGGAATGTTTTCTTTCTTTCTTTCTCTTTTCTTTTTAATGTATTGGTCATGGAGACGCCACCTGCTTCCAAGAAGGAGCTGAGCCAGTGGAACCAGGTGGGCAGGTAATGAGTTTTCATGCTGACGTGGAACCTCAGATGCCCAGTAAGTGACGAAGGGCTACAGGCTACAGAGGGAAGGTGCAAAAGAACTCAATAACCACCTTCAAGGAGGAAGGAGGTTGGCCAGCTCTTTTCCATTCTGAGTGAGGCCAGAGGAGCGAGGAAGAAGCTGAGCTAGTGACCTTGAGAGAGGGGACAGACTTGCCAGGAAACCCAGGTCTGGGTCTGAGGCTGTGCTGCTTCACTGGGAGCCTCACCAGGAGGCTGACGAGTCCCCATCACAAGGACCAGATGAGGCCCCTCCGGACACAGGGTTCTGTGCGGGGACTCTGAATCCCTGCCTGGACTAGGAAGCTTCTCTAGTTGATTTGAATTTAGTGTTTTATATTTGCTCTAACAGTTTATAAACAAAAGACAATGGTGATGACCATCAAAACAAGAGAATATGCTGCTCAGGCCGACAGCTCTGCTTCCCCCACTCACAGCTGTTTCCAGCTGTCTGAACAAGCAATAAAGCCCACACTGCCTTAAGGGGTGGGAGGTGTCATCATAGAATCTTCCACACGTGGGACTTTTGGGTGGGGATTTCCTAGTGTGAGATGTGAAGGTGGTTATTCCCTGAGAATATGGCAGGTTGGGAGAGGAAGCCTGTGTCCTATGAGGACAGATTAACAATGCAATGATGCGGAGGGTACCATTTGTTCTCTCATTGGGAAAGACCCCTGCCCCAGCCCCCCGGCCCTCACCCAGTTTCTACCGAGGCATCTGTGAGCTGCTGAGCAGAACTTTGCCCAAGTCCTCCTCTCAAGAACCGGAAGACCTAAGCAGGGGAGTGACAAGATGAGATTCGTGCTCTAGGAAGATGCTCTGACAGCAGCGGGGACTGTAATGCCCAGCTCTGGGGCTGTATGCAGGAGGCAAGAGGGGCAGTGCCCTTGATTAGGAAGGAAGTGGTCCCCGTGGCTTGTATGACATGTACACCAAAAGGCAAGACTCCTACCTTGTGGCATCTAAACAAGTCTAAATGTTAACAGTGATTATCTCCGGATAGTAAGTCAAGGATGATGTGACTTCTTTATAACATTTTATGTTTTCCAAATGATCTATAATGAGCATGTTTTACTTTTATAATCAGAAAAGTTCTCTCTCTTCTTAAAGCAAAAATATTACCAAAATTAGCATCAAATTTCAAAAGAACTTTAAGGACCAGGACTAGCCTCTTCACTCTGCACCTAGTGTAGCTCTGGAAAATCACTCCTGGGACGTCTGTGATAGCACCATTCGGCAGCACCTACCATGCTGGTGGCCGCCTTGTGGACATCGGGCAACCCACACGTGGTGTTTCAGCCTGCTGGCCCTCAGCTGGTACACTGGTCCTCATATGCTGGAAGTTTGACAACTGTAGTCAATGGGGAATGGGCAGCAGGAGTAAAATCAGAGATAAAACAAAAATCAAGAAACAGAAAGCTGAATCTCTGCAAACTGAGTGCAGGGCAAACCAAAGGGACAAGCTAGGCTGGGGGGCTTACAAGAATCAGAGGTGGTGATTAAGGGGTGAGTCAACACTGGACAACTCTCCCCACCCAGGTCTAGAGAACCCAAAGGCCACTATAGAGCTGAAGGTCAAAGACAAATTAGTAATCAGGGCAAAGGTAGTTCCCAGACACAGAAAGATCTTGATTTGGGCAAGTCCTGACTCAAGTATGAAAACTTTTATACTCTTCCTATTTTTGGAAGAAGGTGAAACACTTGCTACAGTTTAGCAACCTGACATGCCAGGCAGACCCTGCCATCCAACCAATCATTGGATGGATTCATTCATTCAGCTAATACTTACTGCTGTAGAATGTTTGTGTCCCTCTCCCCCCAGATTCATATGTTGAAACCTAATCCCCAATGTGGTGGTATTTGGAGGTGGGGCCTTTGGGAGACGATTAGGTCATGAGGGTGAAGCCCTCATGAATGGGATTAGTGCCCTTACAGAAGAGACCCCAGAGAGATCCCTCACCCTTTCCTCCCTATTAGGTTACAGTGAGAACCTGTAAGTGGACTCTCACCAGGCACTGAATCTGCCAACACCTGGATCTTGGACTTGCCAGCCCCCAGAACTGTGAGAAATAAATTCCTGTTGTTTATAAGCCACCCAGAATATGGTATTTTGTTATAGCAGCCCGAGCTTACCAGGACACATACTGAGCACCTACCATGAGGCAGGGACTATGCCTGGTGCTGCAGTTAGAGAACAAGAAAAACAAGTTGCTGACATGCATTATGTCAGTACTTGGATGCTACCTTGGAAAAAGTAGTTCATCATTTGCAAAAAGTTGGAGCATATTTAAATTGTCCATTTAGCAACTGAGGTGCCACTTTTGTACAGTAATCTGAGTTGTACCAGGTCTTACCATTGCAAAATGATTCAGTCAATGGGATGTCCTACTGGCACCTTGGGTAAGCAACATGGCGGGGGTGGGAGTGCTACATGAAATTTCCATTCCAGTCCCCTTCTCGGTGACTCAGCTTTCTGTAGGTACATGAACTGGAATTCCCTAAAAAGTTAGCTTGCCAAATAACACAACTTCGAGAAACCTCTCCAGATCTTGATATCATCTTCGGCGTCCCTTATTCTGGTCTACTATGATGGTTGTGTATCAGTGATGGTGGTGGTCTGAGACTGACTCTGAGGAGTCGATGAGAATCAATAGCATTATCAGCGCTTCTAGATAAATCTGGAGGTTTTAGAGAAGTGATACTTTAATCACTGAGTTTTCAGGTGTTTTTGTTAGGTTAGGGGAAATCCTCCTTTTGTGCCTTTTCAAGAGACCATGTACCCTCTCTTCCTTGGCGTTAACCATAGTTGAAATTTTACATTTAGGTGTGTGGTTATACAATTAATGTCTCTCACCCTTCAGCGGTAAGTCACGAGGGTAGGCACCACAGCTGTTTTCTCTCACAATCTTATCCCTTGAATCTAATGTAGTCCCTGGAACAAAGTGAGTCCTCCGCAGAGACCTGTGAAAGTGTGAAGGGTCGGGGTTCGGGGGGGGGGGGGGGCGGGGATGGGGGCAGAGCGAGGAGGGACAGGAAACCGGAGGAAGGCGGAGAAGCCCGTTCTGCAGCCGCAGGGCAACGCACGTTTCCCACCTGGGGAGGTTTGCTCTGTGTCACCTGAGTTAAGCTGAAACTGTCCCCCTGAACCCTCTTCCCAGCAAGGAGATTCGGCCAGGAGAGATTTGCACTGGACTTGGAAGGCAGGAGCGAAGTGGCAGCCAGGACACTGTGAAGGTCAGGGTAGGACAGCGGAGGCCCTGCAGTGCCTGCCTGTGACCTGCTGGCTTGCCTGGCCTGTCAGGGTGGAGCAGCCCCTGGCCGGCAGCTCCTGCAGCTCCCACTGAGCTCCTGCAGCTCCTGCCTCACTCCTCTGGGGCCTGGGCAGCTGTGCATGCAGGACCAGCTCCTCTGCAGGCCTCCTGGGACTCAAGGTTTCCATCAGCGAGAGAGAACGCAGATTCCAGGGCCCCGTGGGTTCCAGTCAGTCCTCACTCTCTCCCACCTGCCTCCAGATTCTCTTCCCAACTGCCAGCCCTGCCCACCTCGTGGACTTCGGGGTCGCCGCAGGCTCGGGCGGCAGCAGCCTGCCATTGTCTAATCTCTGTAATAAATCCTTTCTTCCAAATCACTCACAGCGCTGCTGCTTCCCTGCGAGCCCCCAGACGTACCATCAGAGCGGTTTGAGTCCCTTCCTTCTGGGGGCAGTTGCTCCTATAAATTAAGTGCTTTCATTACTAATAATACAATCATCAATAACATTAGCTACGAATTACTATGTGCCTGGCTGAGAAATCCACCCTCTGTCACGCAGCTGAGGCAAGGATTTGCGCCTAGATCTGCCGGCCTCTAATACCTATATTCTTTTTATCATGCCCTGCTTTCTTTTGTATTAGTAAGGTTTTATTTTTAAGTTGGACATTTGTCCCCCTTGAGTTTCACCCATGAGCCATAGTAAGCTGATGTTTCATTTGAGCAAAAAACCCAAAATGTAGGGCTCCGTTTAGTAAATAGGGCTGCTCAGAGACACCAGGTGCCGTTTCTTCGGCACTAAAAGGATCAATATTCTATTTGCGTGTGATTTTTCAGTGTGAGGTATCATGAATGAGGGACTCAAGGAAGTTGATTTTCCAGAAGTGAACTTAGGGAGCACTTAAAGGACCGTGGGGCACGTACATCCATCAAAGCACTTCTCACGACGCAGGGCGTGCTCTGCCGACCACCATCTTCTTGGGAACAGCAGCTACATCAACTTCATACTGCGGACTTCCCTGGTGGCGCAGTGGTTAAGAATCCTCCTGCCAATGCAGGGGACACGGGTTCAATCCCTGGTCCGGGAAGATCCCACATGCCTAGGAGCACCTAAGCCCATGCGCCACAACTACTGAGACCATGCGCCACAACTACTGAAGCCCACACACCTAGAGCCCGTGCTCCGCAACAAGAGAAGCCACCACAATGAGAAGCCTGCACACCTCAACGAAGAGTAGCCCCCCGCTCGCTGCAACTAGAGAAAGCCCACGAGGAGCAACGAAGACCCAACGCAGCCAAGAAAGAAGAAAAGAAAGAAAACATCACCAAGAATCAATCAGTCGATCAACTTCATATTGCTTCTTTGCACCTACCATAGCAACTGGCAAACAGGAGGTGCCCAATAGATGCCTGTTGTTGAACAGATGGGTTGTGAGCAAGTTTCATTTATTCCACCCGGCATTTCATTCTACCAGCATACTGTTTTCTTTCTCTCATCACTGCTCTATCAGCCTCTTGGAATATTTTGACATATTTTTAGTGCGGCAATTCTTACTTCCCCATTATGTTGATTAAATAGTGATACGCTTAGCAGTTAGGGCCAGATTTGGGAAGTCTTTATGACAAAGAAATGAGCTCTGTCTGCACTATCTGACTCATAACATGTCTGCCATGAGCAAAACCCCAAATTACATGAAATGATGTAATCGGAGTTAATTTTCAAATATATTTTACTTCCTATAAAAGACTCCCATGACAGACACTCCTCTTCATAGATGGAAATCTACCTAGCTTCAAAATACCCTCAGAATTAAAGGGAAACTTTTGTACAGTCAAATGACAAATGGTTTTGCGAGATTTCACTCTTCTTCCAGTCTTCAGGGATGGGCCCAGGAAAGAATGCCGTGTATCAGAGAGCAACCTGTTTCCAAAGCGACACGTGGTTTTTCTGACAGGTTCTGTCATCTGGCTGCTAGTGACAGGATTTTTAAGGAAGTTAAACTGTGACTTTCAGTTCTTCCTGGCCATTTGGAATTTGACAGTGAATTTGCTAATTTATTTTCCATATAAAACATTTATCTGGTCTTTATGAACCATGGACTTCATTTCTACCAGGCCAGTCCCTTAGGGGGATCAACAAACTGACAGTGATTTTTGGTAGAGCCTTTCCACCTGCCAAGGTCTTACTATTCTCAGAGAACTTGACACACCATGAATCTATTCAGCCCTTTTCACCTCTGTGATTGCTCAAAAGCAGTTAAGTGGTGTTCCTACGGCAAATATTTATTAGCAAATATTAGCAAATATTTATTAGGAACATACCATGCACAAGGCACCAGAGAGGATACAAAATCAGTGGAGGAGAGAGGGCCCGCCCTGGTCGTGAGGGGGAAAATAGTTCAGGAGGAGCATGTGGTAAAAGGCTGAGTGATCCAGGAGGGCTCCTTGGGGGAGGTGGGTCAGGTTTCCCTAAGCCCTGAGAAGCTGCAAGGTGTTAGAGACCAGTGGCGACTGATGACCAGAGGCCTAGAACAATACATTTACTACAATTTTAAATTAAAGAGTGATGACTTAGTAAATAAACAGGCAACAACAGGGTGAAATAACATGACCTAAAAATAAATCCGCAGCCACCATCAAACAGACAGGAAAGGCCATCAAGTGACTTTAGTTTGCACTTTTCTTGATTTCCTCAGTTTCAACCATCTTATGTTTATTCCATTCTCAGTATTCTTTTGAAGGAGAACTTGTCAGGGACCTAAAGTGATTCCAGGCTCAAACTCGGAGTTAGGCCAAGTAGGACCAAACCCAGCTCCACTGTTACCAGCTTGAGAGAGGTAAGCTGTGTAAGACTCAGCTCCCTGGTGTGTAAAATGAGGGTCATAACACCCACCTGGACAGACTGTACAGAATATTAAATAAAATTGTATGTGGGGAGTCCTTGGTATGAGCTCAGGAAATGGCAGCCACAGTGGTTTGATTCCTCTGGTGCAGCAAGAGTGGAGTGTCAGAAAGATGCTTCTTTCACTGGGGGCATGCAACAGGCATGTACTAAATGTTTACTTAATGAATGACTGAACTCATGAAACAAAGGCCCTTCCTCCATTCCATTTAAAAGCTTCTAACAATTAAATCAATGTGGCATTCATTTTATATTCCAGTGACCTTTGAGCTTAATTGTTTTGAAGAACACCTGTGACAGAAAATGCTCTTATCTACTTGACCTCAGAGAAGATGAGTCAATAGTTCTGGTCTTCTACCCAAATTGCCAAGCACTGCTGAAGAGGTCTTCCATGAGCATGAGAAGCTGGAATGCAGTCAAGAGAACGTAGCCACTATCTTAATATGACAAGTATTTGGCCGCCAAATTCAAACCTGAAGAATTATGAGTTAAACCCCTTTTTCCTCCCATAGCGTTTTTCTGGGTCTTTACAATAAATGGCTCCCCCTCCCTTCATGTAAGAAGAAGATCAGGTGAGTTTTTAAAAATATAAACAATGCATTGGTTTAAAATAAATTGGCTTTCTTTAAAAGGAAGATGCACCACCCAGCAGAGGACACAGTTTCTGACTCCTATTTCTCAAAGAAGGGCTTTGTAAGCTGCTTTGATAGGCGAATGTTGAGAATTCTAAAGAGACATTTCAAGCCCCAGGTATACAGTCAGCTCACTGACACATTTCAGGAAGAAAAGTATCTGTTAAGATATCAAAATTGCAAACGGAAGGCCAAAGGATAAATAGATTACAGAGTGCAGCATATCAGAATACGGGGCGGCAGCGGGAGCGGTTGGGAAATGAACATTGGCAGTAAACCTGCCTCAGTACGATTCCTTGGTAGTCTGGACACCACATGGGTCAAATTAACTTCATGGTTCAAGGATATCCTGTTTTCTGAAGCTACTGTGCTTTGAACAATTTTGTAGCATCCGTTGGAAGTAAAATATAACCTGTACCAACTAACTTGTATTTCTTTAACTTTGCCTCAGCAAGCCCTTCAGATGTTCTAAGAGTACATAACCCAGTGTTGGGTTCAGAGCTTTGGTAAGAAGCTGATGGTCTCCAAGAGAAATAAGAGGCCCCTGCTTCCAGCCACTTCTCTGGAAAGGAAGAGTGGCTGGGCAAACGCTAACGGTGGCCAATGATTGCCTGAAACCCCACCAAGTACAGGTGCTGCTCTAGAAATGTTTTATTTTCCTGATTTCTTTTTTATGCTTAGATTTGCAGAAAAAACAAACAAATAAACAAAAAAGAAGAAAAAAACAAACAAATAAACAAAAAAAAGAAAACTTTCAAGACGGCCACAGACACAGATTCTCCTACCTTAAAAAGGAAAAAGACAGGGACTGTGATTCATCCCTCGTGCAGTTATGGCTAGAGCCCAGCTGCCGGTGTTGCTCTTAGGGACCCTGGAGAACTGAGAATAATCCAGGGGTGAACCTTCACAAAACAGGGGGTTTGTGTGTGGTGGAGGTGTGGAGGGAGGGGGAACTTGGCTGGGGAGAGTAACACCTTCCGGTCAGGCCATTTCTCTTCACCCCATGGGTGTGCTCCTAGGCCCTGGTAACTACCCATGAGCAGATCTGTAAACCAAAATGAAAACAAAAATAAAAAACCTCGGTGACTGAGTCTTAAAAGATTCAATGTGGGGAGGGCGGGGCAGGGGGAAAAGGTTGCTTGCTAAAATGCACATATATAAGGTATGTAGGCAGAGATTATATTAAATTAGGAAAAATAACTCTGATATACATGGTATTTCCACGTCAGAAAGCCTATATAATTAGGGGAGAACGATCATGTGTAGTCCCCAGAGGCTGTCTGACTACCTAGTAAGATTACAGAAAATTTTTCTTTTCCATTTTGGGAAAGTACAGGGAGAGGGAAGTGAAGACTCAATCTGAGTTAACACGATCTAAGCTTTCAGGCCAGTCATGTTGACCTGAATGAAATACTGTTTCTGTTCTTTGCTTTAAAATGTTTTTACAGCTAAAAACATAAAAATCAGAGATAGCTATGCAGGTTTCTGTTAAAATAAATGTAAGTTATTATTTTTAAAGAAAAACACAGAGGCTATATATGCTTACTTGTTACATGATTCTATTTAAGGGCCTCTGGTTTCAGGGACAAAAAATGGCAGAAGTATGTTCTGTATTCCACCTAAGCTTGAGCTTGACCTGTTAGAGTTGAGGAAGTTCACCCCTAATTAACTTCAAATGATCAACTTCAGTTAGTTGTGATAAATAATACTGTGTAATAAAATCACCACTGAGTCATCTGGCAGTGCCACAAAATTGATCATTTAAATCATGGAGCTATCCTTTTTAAATGTAGCTACAAAAAAATCACAAAGTCAACCACAGGCTGGGATAATGTTTTAATCAGCTCTGAAATATGAGGATCATTATGTATAAAATATAAAAGATCAGTCAAATTCATTAAAAAAATTGACCCCAGTAAATAAATGGGCAAAGTATATTAACCACAATTTACATATAAGAGGAAAAACAAATTAACAAATGTTTCAAAAATATACCTGTCCTCTTAGAAAGGTATAACCTTCCAAGACTGAACCAGGAAGAAATAGAAAATATGACAGACCAATCACAAGTAATGAAATTGAAACTGTGATTAAAAATCTTCCAACAAACAAAAGTCCAGGACCAGATGGCTTCACAGGTGAATTCTAGCAAACATTTAGAGAAGAGCTAACACCCATCCTTCTCAAACTCTTCCAAAAAACTGCAGAGGAAGGAACACTCCCAAACTCATTCTATGAGGCCACCATCACCCTGATACCACAACCAGACAAACATACCACAAAAAAAGAAAATTACAGACCAATATCACTGATGAATATAGATGCAAAAATCCTCAACAAAATACTAGCAAACAGAATCCAACAACACATTAAAAGGATCATACACCATGATCAAGTGGGATTTATCCCAGGGATGCAAGCATTCTTCAATGTATGCAAATCAATCAATGTGATACACCATATTGACAAATTGAAGAATAAAAACCATATGATCATCTCAATAGATGCAGAAAAAGCTTTTGACAAAATTCGACACCCATTTATGATAAAAACTCTCCAGAAACTAGGCATAGAGGGAACCTGCCTCAACATAATAAAGGCCATATACCACAAACCCACAGCAAACATCATTCTCAATGGTGAAAAACTGAAAGCATTTCCTCTAAGATCAGGAACAAGACAAGGATGTCCACTCTCACCACTATTATTCAACATAGTTTTGGAAGTCCTAGCCATGGCAATCAGAGAAGAAAAAGAAATAAAAGGAATACAAATTGGAAAAGAAGAAGTAAAACTGTCATTGTTTGCAGATGACATGATACTATACATAGAGAATCCTAAAAATGCCACCAGAAAACTACTAGAGCTAATCAATGAATTTGGTAAAGTTGCAGGATACAATATTAATGCACAGAAATCTCTTGCATTCCTATACACTAATGATGAAAAATCTGAAAGAGAAATTAAGGAAACACTCCCATTTACCACTGAAACAAAAAGAATAAAATACCTAGGAATAAACCTACCTAGGGAGACAAAAGACCTGTATGCAGAAAACTATAAGACACTGATGAAAGAAATTAAAGATGATACCAACAGATGGAGAGATATACCATGTTCTTGGATTGGAAGAATCAACATTGTGAAAATGACTATACGACCCAAAGCAATCTACAGATTCAATGCAATCCCTATCAAATTACCAATGGCATTTTTTACAGAACTAGAACAAAAAAATCTTAAAATTTGTATGGAGACAGAAAAGACCCCAAATAGCCAAAGCAATCTTGAGGGAAAAAAACGGAGCTGGAGGAATCAGACTCCCTGACTTCAGACTATACTACAAAGCTACAGTAATCAAGACAATATGGTACTGGCACAAAAACAGAAACATAGATCAATGGAACAAGATAGAAAGCCCAGAGATAAACCCACACACCTAAGGTCAACTAATCTATGACAAAGGAGGCAAGGATATACACTGGAGAAAAGACAGTCTCTTCAATTAGTGGTGCTGAGAAAACTGGACAGCTACATGTAAAAGAATGAAATTAGAATACTTCCTAACACCATACACAAAAATAAAGTCAAAATGGATTAGCGGCCTAAATGTAAGACCAGACACTATAAAACTCTTAGAGGAAAACATAGGAAGAACACTCTTTGACATAAAATCACAGCAAGATCTTTTTTGATCCACCTCCTAGAGTCATGGAAATAAAAACAAAAATAAACAAATGGGACCTAATGAAACTTCAAAGCTTTTGCACAGCAAAGGAAACCATAAACAAGACCAAAAGACAATCCTCAGAATGGGAGAAAATATTTGCAAACGAATCAGTGGACAAAGGAATAATCCCCAAAATATATAAACAGCTCATGCAGCTCAATATTAAAGAAACAAACAACCCAATCCAAAAATGGGCAGAAGACCTAAATAGACATTTCTCCAAAGAAGACATACACATGGCCAAGAAGCACATGAAATGCTGCTCAACATCACTAATTATTAGAGAAATGCAAATCAAAACTACAACGAGGTATCACCTCACACCAGTTAGAATGCGCATCATCAGAAAATCTACCAACAGCAAATGCTGGATAGGGTGTGGAGAAAAGGGAACCCTCTTGCACTGTTGGTGGGAATGTAAATTGATACAGCCACTATGGAGAACAGTATGGAGGTTCCTTTAAAAACTGAAAATAGAATTACGATATGATCCTGCAATCCCACTACTGGGCATATACCCAGAGAAAACCATAATTCAAAAAGACACATGCACCCCAATGTTCATTGCAGCACTATTTACAATAGCCAGGTCATGGAAGCAACCTAAATGCCCATCGACAGACGAATGGATAAAGAAGTTGTGGTGTGTATATATATATATACACACACACACACACACACACACATATATATATATATATATATACACACACAATGGAATATTACTCAGCCATAAAAAGGAATGAAATTGAGTCATTTGTTGAGACGTGGATGGATCTGGAGACTGTCATACAGAGTGAAGTAAGTCAGAAAAAGAAAAACAAATATTGTATATTAACGCATGTATGTGGAACCTAGAAAAATGGTAGGGATGAACCGGTTTGCAGGGCAGAAGTTGAGACAGAGATGTAGAGAACAAATGTATGGACACCAAGGGGGGAAAGCCACAGGGGGGTGGGGATGGTGGTGTGCTGAATTGGGCGATTGGGATTGACATGTATACACTGATGTGTATAAAACTGATGACTAATAAGAAACTGCTGTATAAAAAAAAAAATAAAATTCAAAAAAAAAGATAAACTAGAGTAAAAAAATATGTATATATACCTGTCCTCATTTGTAATCAAAGAAATACACATTAAAACAACCCCACAATGTGATTTTTACACCTGCCTGGGGAGCATCTTTTTAAAGTAATAACAACATCCAAGGTTATCAGGGTGAAGTTGAGGCTAGTTCCCCTTCTTCTTTGCTAGAAGGATTATATACTCTTGCAACCCCTTCAGAGAGCGATATGACTGGGCCTACGAAGCGCCATAAAGATGTTTTTCTTGCCTTGAAACTGATCAATAAAAGACTAAAGGTAGAGGTGTGGCAGCCTGGACTGTCACAGAGTGGTTGAGCACCCATCGGGGAGGGTGCCCTGAGCCGACTGAATCCTAGCTCAGCCCCTTTCTGTGTCTGCCGCCAACACTCAACGCCTCAGATGCCAAGTCTGTGGAATAAGATGAATAAAACCTATCTTCTGGGGCTTCTGTAAGCCTAAAGTGAAATCATATATACTTTAAAGTGTATATTTTCTGAGTATGAAGTCTATAGAAATCATGAGATATTTATACAATAATATATTAAATAAACTCTAAAATAATATGCTTACTCTTATTGAAATTCTTCATGTGAATGCAGTGTTCAAAAATAAAACAGTTGTATAAGGGTAGGGGGATTGTGGTTAATTAAACATGATTTTAATGTTGTCACACTTCTATTTATAAAATAAATTGTATACCAAGATCAGGGCACACAAGAATGATTCCATACTTCAGCGTATACTTAGCATAGTAAATCAACCAAATGTACTTTGTAGAGAAGAGAAAAGACTAAATCACTTTCCTAACCAATCATTTACATCTACTTAGTTCAAAATATTTCCACTTTAAGAGAGTCTCTGTATTTCTATCAAACTAGCACTTTAGAGGTTGACTCATTCTGGCATAGATACATACAGACTATTCAGAAGAAGCAAAGAGAAAATCTTAAGAGTTACTCTGACTAAATACAGAGGCATAAAAAAGCTTTTGGAGCTATACATTATTTGGAGCTATTAGACAGTAACTTCTTGGTGTAATCAGCCTTTTAAAAGTTTTAGTAACAACCAAAAGCACGAGAATATGATACCATATGCTTTTTAGCAAATAAATATTCTGAGAATATTACTAGTTAATTAACCAATCCCCCTGGATTTCAGCTTCTTGATCTGTAAAAAGGAGCTGATCATATCCATACCTCAGGGTTAAATGGGAAATAAATAAGAAAACATACATAAAGCATGTAGCTCAATGCCTGGCACTCAGAAAACAACTTTTCCTTTTCCTCCCCAATCCCACCTACTCATTTTTTCTGAGAAAGGATAACATGCTCTATCTAACTCTTTCGATGTGAGAAGAATAAATGAAATAATATGCAAAAAAGTGCTCTGAAAAATAAAGAAGCACTCTAAAAACAGAGTATTATTACTAAAAAAATATGTCCGTAGGACTAGGGAAAATACACACGTGTCTAAAACGTTTTAAACTACAGCAAGATTTTTAATAATCACTGAAACAAGATGATAGCTTGAGAGTCAAACAGTTCTCTCTGAAAATCTTTAATTGGCATCGGTAAAAAGCTGTGTGTATATTAATCTAGGCATTCCCTCTCATTCTCTTTTTCTTGTTTTCAACGCATTATTTTACTTTTGGTTTCATTTTGTCCACATCTCGTTTCTCTGGTTTATTACATCAATTTCAGTCAGCTTTATCCCTGCTGCCTCTCTCATTTCCTCTGATTTAAGAGAAAGATAAATAAGAAAGCAGTGCAGTGACAAGATGGACTGAAGCTTGAGGCAAAAGGAAATGTCAGTCATACTGTTTTTATTGAAAATTTTTATTATTTGTTCATCGTGGATTTTTTGTACTGATGTTGATTTTAATGTTGCATTGAAATATGCATCTTGATCACTGAGTTTTTTGGCACCTCCTGAAATTTTGTGCCCAAGGCACATACCTCATTCACCTCACCCTCGTCCCAGCCCTGCAAAAAAGGCAGGGGGAGGTCAGAAAGCTAGAAGTTGTCCTAATAGAGCAGACACAGCAGCAAAGTGCATAGGCACATGGGAACCTAACTTGATTCTTTTACTCATAGGAAGAAACCTGCATGTGGACCATCCCACCTTCTGTCTTGCCAAAGACGGGAATAAAGAGGGAAAGAGAAAAAAGCCATCTGAAATTTTTACAAACCCACATCCCTTTCTGGAGAAATTACTCTGACATCCTGGATTCAGTCTCTTGGCTGAATGTCACCCAAGAGCAAAATGGATTGTTAGGACAGATGAAGAGGCAGAAAAGCATCTCTGCACCATGGATGGTAGGGTTTCCAAACTCTGATTTGCAGGGAGAGGATAAGAACAATTTAGGGAAAACGTGTTGAAATGTGAACAGATAGTACAAGTTGTAATGAAGGGAAAACCCTGGAAGAAAGTGTCTGGGTAAAACTGCCTCCTTTTGATTGTGAGGCCGGCTCGTTTACATTTTCTCCTTCCGAGGGCACAGTGAGTCACTGGGTTCTATCCGGGGCAGGCTGGCCTAGCCTGGGATCTTTCAGGGAGCCAGCCTTCCATTCCATACTTCGAGATAAGGCCCCAAGTGCCAAGAGGAAACATCTAAAATGAGAGGCCGGGGGAGAATATGCTTTGTAGACTAAATATTGATACATGCAATTGTGTAAAAGACACTGTTACCACTGACCTAAGGCACAATGGATGTTGAATGGCTGGTAACATGTATTTTCTTTGAACACTTAAGCCCAGCTGCATTCGGAGCCATTTGGGGCAGAGGTTAGAAGAGGAATGAATGGCAACAAATCATCACATTTTAACAACTTGCCACCTTCTTCCAGGCTCAACCACAGGAATCTCAGCTCCAACGGGGAAGGGGAAGGGGCAGGGAGGAAGGAGGAGAAAGAAAACTTGAAATGTGTTTTTGCTAAGAGAGTGAAGAATTAACTTTCCAAATGAAGCCACTTGGCATTAGTGACCACAGCTTTGGATGAACCAGCTAAACCTGTTTGATTGATGGCTCGCATTAATTCACAGGTGAACCAAATTTAGTCAGATCCCGACTCTGCTATTTACCAGCACTGTTACAGAATGGCTCTGTGCCTCAGTTTTCTCCCCTGTAAAGTGGGTACAGCCATAGTAACTACCCTGTAGGGTGGTCATGAAGGTGAAATGAGTCAGTACATGTCAAGTGCTTAGCACAGTTGCCAGATAATTAGGCTCACTGCTTTGGTGAATAGCAGCTGAGCTGTAATTTTCATACATTTATAAGTAGTTTACACAAATCTTCAAATGCTCATTAACCCCAGCCCTATCCATCAAAAAATGCCATTTTCTTTCTTCCAATACACCTTCCTACCTCATTTCAATATTTTTCATGCCACTGGGCTGAGGACATGAGGTACTCTAAGTAGCAAATATGAAATCCAAGCAAAAAAGAGAAAGACTACATTCACTTCTTGTAGATCCCAGTCTCATTGTCTCAAGACCTAGCCAGGTGAGAGGTGTAGATTAGATTGCGTATTCAAGACTGGGAATGGCGGGTGTGTCCCAGTGTCTACGCTATATAAAACTCAGGACGCATTACTGTTCTGAGGTTGTTGAATGTCTGGTGCTAAGAAACGTCACACGCTGTAGCTTCTGAGAAGGAAAAAAAATTCCCAGTCCATGACCTGCACTGATAATCAAGGCCAGCTGCCCGGGCCAGTGTCCACTGAGTCAGGCAAGGGTGGAGGTGAGGGGAGAGGAGAAACAGGGGGGCCCATCACCACCAGGGGGAAATCCCCTGTCCTGCCGCTGTCTTTATAAAAAGGGATTTCCTCTTACTCAGGGAACATCCTCCAGCTGGAAGGCCACGTACTGTGGAAAGTCCTGGCTCCCGCTTGTCTTTGGCCCTGTTGGCTGCACTGCACGCACCCTGGTTCTTGTTAGGCACCCACTAGTCTCTCTGCCGCTAAGAGATGTGTTTGCCAAGCAAAGCGGAGATGCAATTTGAATTCCAGGGTGATATACTGATTAGAGTTCACAGTGTCTACTGCTGATTTTAAAGTGACAGGTGTGGTAGCAAGAGCCCAAGGGCAGACTCACAAGATCCCTATTCTCTCCATGTGGCCTTGGCCTAAGCACTTAACCTCTCTGGGCTTCAGTTTCTCCATCTGTGAATGGAGATAATAAGGAGTTGTAAGGAACTAGCAAGAATGCTGTCGGCTCTAAAGCCCTACAAAGACGGAAGGTGTTATATTGTGATTCCTGTCACAGCTCTGGGGTTGAGGGAAGATCACTCAACAGAGTTCTTGTTTGGTCCAGTCTGGCACCTCGAAGCCAGACTCAGCTGGCTGGTGACAGACCAGCAGCTTTCTGGGCCCTATTCTAGTGTTGCATCATCCTGGGAGGAACAGGGTGAGGCTGAGCCAGCAGAATTCAAAAACAGCTTCCAGACTTTTACTGCCAGAGAGGACTTAGAGTTCTGTGTAGGGTTTCAGGCAGACAAGTTGGTACATGACTTTGATCTTTAGCAAGCTACAAAGTTACCACAAAATACAAAAAGGTGAGATTTGTGAGTGTAGGGGCATAGCGGTGAGAGAAACAGAGAGAGGAGGAGGGATTCCAGGGGCTTCCCTGGTGGCGCAGTGGTTAAGAATCCGCCTGCCAGTGCAGGGAACACGGGTTCGAGCCCTGGTCCGGGAAGACCCCACATGTCGCGGAGCAACTAAGCCCGTGCACCACAACTACTGACCCCACGTGCCACAACTACTGAGCCTGCGCTCTAGAGCCCGTGAGCCATAACTACTGAGCCCGCATGCCTAGAGCCCGTGCTCCGCAACAAGAGAAGCCACTGCAGTGAGAAGCCCGCGCACACAATGAAGAGCAGCCCCCGCTCACCGCAACTAGAGAAAGCCCACGTGCAGCAACAAAGACCCAACGCAGCCAAAAATAAATAAAATAAATAAATTTATTTAAAAGAAAGATTCCAAAACTGCCATTAGCAAAGAACAATGTCAAAATGCCCATTGTTCAGGCTCGTGAAACCCTTCTTGGTGGAGATGAGTTTCCAAGAAAATTGGAGAAATACTCCCACTAGCAGAGTTCCAGATGGCCTCCTGTGCTCTAGGGACAGGTGGCCCTTGTAGCTGCCCACCTCCCACCACTGCCTGCCTCCACCCACCACAGCAGAAAGAAAAGTTCAAGACAGAATGAATGCTACTCTGCGCAGCCTCTAGGCCTGATTCTAAACCAAGCAACTCAAGCAAAATTTCTCTTTAGAGAAGGCCAACCCCACGTCGTGTTCACAGAGCTCTGTGTCTTTTACAATCACTCGACACCTGCTGGGGGCAGGAATAATAATAAAACCCACGCCTGTCCAGATGCCCACTGCTGCCCCCTCCATTTGTCTGGCAGCTCGGTGCCCTCATCATCACCTCCTCCCAGGCTTACTTTCCCACACAGGTGACCTGGGTGCTGGATGGAGGAAGCAGAGAGGGGAAGATGCAAAACCACAGTGTTAATGGTGGTAGCACTGACCCCCTGCCCTGACCACCAAAATGGGATCCTCCCCAACGCTGAGCCTCAGTTAACTACTTGCTGCCAGACCCTGGCGCCTATGTTACTGTTACAGGAAACTGATTTGATCAGCAAAAAGCTGATCTTGCCTCTGGAGTGACTTGGAGAAACTGCCTACAGTTCAAATAGAGCCCAAGCATCTGACCTCCGAGGTGGATTTCCTTTTGTCCTTGTAGTGGACAGCTAACATTCATGAAACTCAGTGACCACCACAGGTCACCCTGATCGACACTTCCGGCTGAATAGCACATACAGGTAGTGAGCGTCTTTTAATTGGGCCTCCCTGATGGGTCTGCATTTTTACTTATTGCTAAAATAAAATGGGTACTAATTTAACTGCTGTAGTTGCTTTGCCTAAATCCTTATTTTACATCTTGAACTTTCCTCTTGATGCAGTTTAAATGGGAATAAATCGAGTAAATGACCATTAATATTTTTAAATGTTCATAATCCTCCCTGGGAAGTGGACAGCACCTTTCTGTCACCGGTAGCTCTTTGCTGGCACACAACTCCTCGAATAAGTGGAAATGAGTGGACGAGAAATAATGTGGCACCTCCTCTTGGACTACCATGGTGCCTTAGAAATCTGACTACATCCACGCGCAGATGGCTGGGCCTCCTCGAGGCACCGATGGGTGGTGCGTCCTCCCGACAGGGCGCCCGGCCTCCACCGCTTTCCCAGGAGAAGCGCGGCTACGCTGCTCCCGCGCCGCGGACCCTTTGGGTACCGCAGAGCCTCCTCCCGCTGCTGGTTCCTGCGCCTGGGGAGCGAGGAGGGGCCTCCTTTCGGCTCCGCGAGCCCCCGGGACACCGAGCGGAGGCACGGGCCGGAATGTGGGCCCGCGGGCCGGGAAGCGACGGGAGCCCTCACCCGGGCCTTTCCTGGCGACTCCCAGCGCCCGGCCATCTGCGAGCCCGCCGCCGGGAGGCCTGGGCAACGGGCGCAGCCAGCCCGGGGCTGGGCATCCCCGGCGTCGCGCCGAAACCCCAGTTCTCAGCTTCGGCGGCGCGATGAGAGTATGCGCGGTGAATGGCAGCAGCCCATGTACTCACCCCAACCTCCAAGCCCGGGCAGCGCGCGCTGAGCCACGGAGCAGCAGCCCCCAGCAGCCCGACGCCCCTTCGCCACCGCACTCGGCTCCTTGGGGGTACAGGAAGGAGCCCTCGGGGAAGGAGCGGGCTGGCGGGGCGGAAGGACTCCGACGCCCGGGGGCACCGTGTGGCCGGGACTGCCGTCAGGAGCGCCCGGGTCACTAGGACTGCCCTCCTAGGCGCAGCGGGGCCGAGCCCTTCCGCGGCCCGCAGGCCTCGCCCGGGGCCGGGGCCGCCACAGGTGCCTTCGGGTCAGATCCGGAGCGGCCCCGCCCGTTCGTCAAATCCCTCACACTATTGCTTCAGTAGCGTAAGGTCGGGGGTGGGGATAGAGGCCAGGTCGCCTGGTGGCAGGGAGACAAATAGGGCGCACGAGGCGGCCGGGGAGGCAGGCTAGCGAAGGGCCGTCGGCTCGAATCTCTCCGAGGGTGATTTTAACACGCCGCCAAGCGCAACATACGGTTTCCATGTTGGGCGGAGGATACAAAGAAAGACTTTGCGCCGAGGAAGTCGCCTGACACCGAAACCCAGCAACCCCGACTTAGTGGGCCCTGAGTGGCAGGAGGCTGGATTTTTGGTTGAGTTGCAATTAATGGGAGATAATTATGACCGGGCCTCTCAGCTTATTAATATTTATAGCCTGGAGCGACAAGACCTTCGCTCCCTGGAGGCGGATTTTTCAGGCCCAGGCGCGGAGCCCGGATGTCTCCGGAGCCAGGGGCTTCGCCAGTGACCCGGGAGGAAAAAGTGTGGTGGGTAAAATGGAGACCGTCCGCCTTCTGCGTTTCTCCTAATTATATGAACGGTGGAAGTCGGGCCTGGGTGTGGGCGCGCCCCGCGGGAACCGCTGTCCGTGCGTCCCGAAGGCTGCCGGGCCGAGCACCTCGCAGGGCCTCCCGCCCAGCCCTCGGCCCGGCCCCGGGCAGCGAGCGTTCCCGGGGCCCCGTTGTTGTCACTATTAATTACCCACACATTGCCTTCTGTTTCTAGCTCCCGGAACAGCCGGGGTGTTAGGGAAGTGTTCCAATAACTAGGCTAGGACTCGGGGGTAAATGTCTTTTAAGCTCCCTCCCTCCCCTTGGAGAGCCTACGGGGCGAGGGCCAGGAGGAGTAAACGCGGCCTGGCTTTGGGACGGTTCTGCTAAAACGCCCACGTCGGGCCTCTGTCTCCATCTGCGGGGCGCCGCGCTGCGGTTCCTCCCCCGGGCCCGGTCCCAGGGCGTCGGCGGAGCGAGAGGGGCTCTCTGAGGCCCGCGTCGCGCCCCGGCCCTGGGGGACGCGCCGGAATGGCGGGGAAGGAGGGGCTGCGCGGGCCGATATCGCATGGGCCTCCACCCGGGGCGTCCGGCCCGGCCACCAAGCAACGCTTACGAAGCGTTTGCAACGCGTCCTTCGCGCCGCGTCCGATTTCAGCTTTCCCCGCAAGGCTGACGCGGGCGGGGAAGATGCGAGTCCCCCGGCCCGGGGGGTGGGGGCGGCGTCCGCGCGCGGATTCTCAGGTAATAAACGTCTGGTTCCGCAGGGGAGCCGCCGCGGTTCCCATGGCAACGCGGGGGCTCGCAACAGCCCGCCAGTCCGGGCTGCGGGAGGCTGCGCTGCGTAAGGAGCTCTTCTCTTGGGCCGCCGCGGGGGCCGGCCTCTTCCTGCGCCTGGTCTTCCTCATCTTCGTCTCGGTCTACGTCGGCTCTGGGCCTCTCCACCAGCCTCTGTACCAGAACTGTTAACTGAAAAAAGGAATCTTTCGTCGCAAGGGGTGCTCCCGATGGAGCTGCGCGCCACAAAGGAAGGTACCTGCTACATCCTACGGGTACCAAAGCAGTCCTCGCCTCCGGCACCCAGGCCCAGATGTGGCGACACCAGACATTGCTTCACAGTTGGGTTCGGCCCATCCGATTGGCTTCGAGGGCTGGTTAGCATCGACACCAAAAAATGAGGAAGACTCACAGCGTATTAAAAGGGTGATCAACAGGATTTTATTATAATGATAATGGATTATAGCATAAAGGCATATTTATCAGAGACACGGATGGCATTGTAAGCCAGTTTTCTTTACACACAATCTCTCTCTGGATACACACTCACACCTGAGAAGAAAACGTTTTGGCAGGCACGAAATGAATTTTTCTCTTTACCCACATAAAGAATGTGTGTAAGTCTTGGGTGGTGGAGTTAAACAGGACGGAACAGTGGCACTAGATAATTTACAATGACGAATCTGCTACCTCGAAAATAGAAGCTATACTGTTTATCCAGTTCATTGCCATTTGTATGTGTACAACCTTTTTTAACGTTAGTCCAGTTTAAAAAAATAATGGTAATGATGATAATCTTCAGTTTTATCATGGGAAAGTAAATCTGGTAGGAGGGCATCTATTCGATGCTAATGTCCAGTAAATAAAAACACTTGCTTTTTATGGCTAATTTACTGCTTGAAATAGATAATGTATACAGACGTTTTCATTTTCATTTTCTTGACCTTCCAGTAGGGTCTTGGGTGACTGCCATATATATTATCCATTCCCTACTCCCTCTCATCCTGCTTTTTTTCTATTTTTAAAAATAAGCTTAAAATTTTTTAGAATAGTTTTAGGCTCGTAGAAAAGTGGCAGAGTTTTCCTATACCCAGCCCCAGTTTCCCCTATTTTTAACATCTTCCATTAATGAGGTACATTTGTCACAACTAATGAACAAATACTAATACGTTATTATTAACTAAACTACATACTTCATTTGGATTTCATTCATTTTTAAATTTTCCTTTTTCTGTTCTTAGATCCCATCCAGGATATCACATTATATTTAATCCTCACATCTCCTTAGGCAGTGACAGGTTCTCAGACTTTCCTTGTCTTTGATGACCTTGAGAGTCTGAGGATCTGTTTAAATTGCGGTATACTGTAATTTACATACAGTGAAATGCAGAGACCCCAAGTTATAGTTTTATGAGTTTCGACAATTGCATATACCTAATATAATCCACTTTTGCATAGAAAACATCTAATCTTACATTTGAAATGTTGTCACACAAATATCATCGATATATAGTTTCTCCCACATATATACACAATTTACTAAATGTTTCCCCAAATCTTTCAATTCCAACTTAATATTTTAAAATTTTCAGTTCCAAAGGATATTAAAGAGTTATTTACCTATTGTTATCTTAATGAGCTGTTGATCCGTTAGTTCAACAATCTTAATTTAAGCTACCGATTGTTCTTTATTCTAGAACATTTTCTTCTCTATGGAGAGTGGTCTAGCATGCTCCTTAAGAAACCAGACAAACGGGAGGGGGGGGGGCAATGAGTCAATCTGAGGATGCTTACTGTGGTGGCTTAGCAATTTTAAAAAACAGATTCTTCATTTTTAAGTTCTTAATATTGAAGTGATAATTAATGCACTCATTCATGCACAGCTCTTCGGGGAATTGTTTTTATGTACATTTAAGCAATTTTATCATAGCTCACTGATCCTCCTAATTGTTAAAAAAAAAAGGTGTTTCATATTTAAGTCCTTGAGAATTTGACACATGGTATAACCCCCAAATATATATATTTTAAGTGATGTTAACAAACTTAGAACTGGTAAAGGAAATAAAGGTCTTATACCCTTGTGAGCATGGACCCTATAACCCAGAACATGTAACAGGCGAGTTAACAGGTGAGTGAAGCACTCAGTTACAAGCATACCTCGTTTTATTGTGCTTTGCTTTATTGCACTCCACAGACACCACTGCATTTTTTTTACAAATCAAGGGTTTGTGGCAACCCCGCATCAAATGAGTCTATCTGTGCCATTTTTCCAAAAGCATTTGCTCACTTCGTGTCTCTGTGTCATATTTTGGTAATTCTCACAATATTTCAAACTTTTTCATTATTATTATATTTGTTATGGTGATATGTGATCAGTGATCTTTGATGTTACTACTACTATTTGCTGAAGGCTCAGATGATGGTTAGCATTTTTTAGCAATAAAGTACTTTTTAACTAAGGTGTGTACATTTTTTTTTAGACATAATGCTATTGCACACTTAATAGACTACAGTATAGTGTAAACATAACTTTTATATGCACTGGGAAAACAAAAATTTGTGTGATTCGCTTGATTGCGTTATTTGCTTTATTAACAGTGGTCCGGGACTGAGCCTGCAATATCTCTGAGGTATGCCTGTAATAGAATCTAATTTCCTCTCGTTTCAGTGGTATTTCATGCTAGCAGGCTCAGTGGATCATATTTTTATGGCTGGTAATACAGAGGAATGGACATCAGAGAGAAAATGTAAAATTTATGGCTGTGTTTCTCCTCTTTGCTATTCACTATTCATGCATGACTATTTTTAAGAAGCCCAGTGGGGTTGGAGCCCTGACCACATTTAGTTGAAGCTGGTCATGTCAGAGGATGATTCTGTCAGTAATTCCAGGAGCTGCCTTTCAGAAGAAATTGTTGGCTATTATAGCTTTTAGAGTCAGGCCATTTTGTGCCAACACAGTTCTGGCCCATGTTATCTTTCCCAGTCCACAAGTAAAAACCAAGCCAACTAGGGTAGAAGACTGTTCAAAAGGTGTGGGTAGCAGCAAGCATATGACTTTCATTCTTTTTTTTTTTTTTTTTTGATTTTCATTCTTTACCATGAAAAAAGAAGGTTCAAAGATCCGTGTAATTAGCATAAATATATTTTCCACCCATTCTAAAAAAAATAAATTTCAGTTCCTACCCAAACCAAGTAATATGAACAAATATCTTCCAGAAAGATAATTCTGTGGAGAAAGAGAATGAATTTTTTTGAGGAGTAATGCCTTTTTAATGAAGTCTACCTTTACTTACAGCTAAGAAATGACATAATGTTGAACAAGTTAGCATGTGTGATATTTGATTATTTGCCTGAATTTGGGTAAGCTGTGACTATCAGAAAGGATGTCAGAAACAGTCTGTGTTTTTCTACATGCTTACAAATTGTATTTCAGCAGCTGTCACTCATGGCTGAGAGTTTGGCTGAGTAGAACCACAGAGTCCTATGTGCAGTGGGTCAGGCAGCAGTGACTAACAAAAGTGGCCTCTGAAATTAGACAGCTGGGTCCATATCTGGTGCCACCACTGACTTGCAGGTGACCTTAAGCATGTCACTTAACTCTGTGTCCTCAACTATTAAATGGGGATATTAATACGAGCTTTATAAAATTGTTGTGAGGATTAAATGACATATGCACATAACACTCAGAATAGGAAGCATTTAGTAAGAGATAAATATTATTATTATTGTTTTTATCGTTATTAATTTTTGAATAGCTGCTGTAGCCAGGTAGTGTATTATATGCTGGTTTTCAGTAATGTAAAAATCAGATGTGTTACTGCATGAAGACTAAAAATCGAATCCCTAGGTTTGAGCCTGTTTGACCTGTCCATTGTTCTTTAACAAGCTCTTTTTTCTGGCCTATAATAGTCATAACATTGTCCTAAATGCCGTTGATTTTGCTGTGTTCTTCTTTATTATCACAAAAGAGATATAAACGAAAAGGAAATCTAACTCCTGGCGAGCCTACCCCAAGCCCCAAGTGGATAAGCTGTGTGATCACACACTGATCCTGACAAGATTCCCCCAGGAACGCTGAAGACAGGACCACTTGAAAGTCTCCTCCACTTACTCAACAGACTTTAATGAGTAATGACCAAGTGTCAGGCTCTGTTCAGAGCTGGCTATTCACAAATAAGACACAGTCCCCACCCTCGAGAAGCTTACAGTGCATTGGGGCAAGATACAAAAGTAAACATGCAATTAGGGGACAGGATGAGTGCTGATAGAGGAGGGCACAAGAGGCAGAGTGAACTTACCGGAGCCCAGACTGAGGGGTGCGGGGAGGCAAAAAAACCTCCCAGAGAAGATGCCTAATGTGGGTATTGAGGACAAATGTGGCATTGATCCAGGTGAGTAATAAGGAGAGCTGAGCTGAGAAGGACGGAGAGAAGGGAGGCTCCAGAGGAAGAAGAGACAAAGCCTAGCCAGCAATTGGATGTGGGGAGTAAGGGAGAGATGAGGGGGAAGGAAGACCCCAAGTTTCCGTTTGGGGGACTGGATGGATGGTAGAGCCATTGACCGAGGGGGAACCCTGGAGAAAGAGCAGGTTTGCAGAGGAAGATGTCTTGTCTGATCTCAGATACAAGAGTTTGAGGTATCCAGGGGACATGAATTTGGAGATTTCCAGTCTACAGATGGATACTTGGGTGATACCCAACTTGGAAGCATGATGAAAGCGTGATTTCTAGGTTTTCTAGGGTGTCCTATATGATCATTCCTATAATCTTAACACTTTTAGGTCAGGAAAATTTCCTGTGAAAAATAGACTTAATGGTGGGAAAATAGCATTCACTCTGTGGAACGTCACTTTACAACTAAATTGAACACACATTCCAATCCTTAAATAAAGTATGTGCAGAATTAGTTACCTCATTTAGCTTAAGATGTTTAACTATTATAAAATTTCTCAAGGAGTTTTAAGAATTGTGAAAATGGATTATAGAAAATACATTTCACTCCTGCCAATTTCTTTGCTTATTCTTCTGGGCACACTAAGAGCCAAAGTATTAAGTTTAATACCTGTGAACAAAGAAATCACTCTTACTGACTCAGATGGCCTGATTGGGGTGGGTGCTGATGGAGAGAGAAACCCATAGCCTAGAGAGAGATGGCGTGACACGGCAGGTGAGAGCTTGGGCAACAGAGTGAGGGGGGAATCTGAATCCTGGCAGGCTTTACTACTTGCTAGCTGTATGCCCTTGGGCAAGGTTATACCTCCAAGCCTCAGTTTCCTCCTCTAAAAACTGGATACCACACTAGTACTTTTCCTACTTATTATGAAGATTTAACTAGGTAATCCATGTCATAGCCTTAGCACAGTACCTGCAACATAGTACGTCTCAATAAATTTAAATATTACGGATGACCCACTTAACTATCTTGGGGTCATGTCTTATTTAGAATAAGTTGGTACCTCTTGGGTTTTTTACTTCTCAAAGTCTGGTTTCTTCCAACAAACCATCCCAGGAATTGCTATTTACTGTCCATAGAATTATGCCTGAATTTATTTATTTTAATAAATTTATTTAATTTTGGCTGTGTTGGGTCTTCGTTGCTGCGTGTGGGCTTTCTCTAGTTGCGGCGAACAGGGGCTACTCTTCGTTGTGGTGCGCGGGCTTCTCACTGCGGTGGCTTCTCTTGTGGCGGAGCATGGGCTCTAGGCACGCGGGCTTCAGTAGTTGTGGCTCGCGGGCTCTAGAGCTCAGGCTTCAGTAGTTGTGGGGCGCGGGCTTAGTTGCTCCGCGGCATGTGGGATCATCCTGGACCAGGGATCAAACCCTTGTCCCCTGCATTGGCAGGTGGATTCTTAACCATTGAGCCACCAGGGAAGTCCCTATGCCTGCATTTAGAAAAAATGATACCAGAAGGAAGGGCCTTACCGATTTCAGAGACTATAGTTTTACATCAATAAAAACAAATATAAAGTTTTAGGTGTCATTTCTTAGGTAAAATTGAGACCTTACCCCACGCTTCTCCTGAGCTATCATGGCAGCAGCAACAAAAGCTTTTTTCCCCTCAGATGAAGGCCATGCTTTCTGACTTTCAGTTTGGTTGACTTTTCCACCTGCTCTCCCAATGTTTCTGAAAAAGGCCTGAAGGGTGAACTCTGCAGACTGGGAAGTGAGGCCAGCGCTTGTGTCAGTGACTTGCGCAGCATCATGAGCTTTGGTTAAACACAAGTATAAACGCTGCTTCTCTGAACTCTGACACTGACACACTAAAACTCTGCTTCGAAGGAAAGCACAATTAACAATTTTGTTAAAGTTGGCATTTGGCAACAATGACGTATGGCCAAAGTCCCTGCCTGCTCACGCCTAGGAGCGAAGACATCTGGGGACAAGGCCAGTGAGAGGCTGTGCCTTGTAGGAGGACCACCACTCTGCAACGGAAGCCAGAGCCTTTCCAGTGTGGGCCAGGCTCAGGAGGGCACCCTGGGGTGCAGGGTCCAGGAGGAGTGTTCTCAAGCTCAAGAATTTTGTTCTCAAGCTCTCTGACAGCAACGCATCCTGCAGGGCCTGTGAGAGGCAGCAGGCAAGCTTCCCCTTCTTCTCACACACGAGACTGTCACTATGGCTTCTGCAGTTCCCGACTTTTCTTGTGCGCTCAGTATACATATTTTTAGTTGCCTGGTTATTGCCCTTGAGTTAAAATAGAACCCCAGAGTTCAGAATCAGGGGGTGTGGGGTCAGGAAGTAAAGGGTCCCAGAACCTGGAATAGCGTCTATGATTATTTTTGAGGCAGAAGAGTAAATATTTAACAAATAAATATTTGTTGAACACTGAATCACTGCCTAGACACGTCTGCATTTCCTAAGCATGATAATATATGAAGACTCATATGTTATCCCATTTTTGACAGATTAAAGCAAGCCACATCAAATTAAGCAATTTCTCAATGATGGCAAAGAAGTCAGTTAGCTGAGCTGGAATTTCAGATCCCTTAATAATGAGCTGCACACACACACACACACACACACACCTCTCAGTATCAAGAATACCATTTTATATGCAGATCAAAACTATAATGAGGTACCACCTCACACTGGTCAGAATGGCCATCATTAAAAAGTCCACAAATAACAAATGCTGGAGAGGGTGTGGAGAAAAGAGAACCCTCCTACACTGTTGGTGGGAATGTAAATTGGTGCAGCCACTATGGAAAACATTATGAAGTTTCCTCAAAAAACTAAAAATAGAGTTGCCATATGATTCTGCAACCCCACTCCTGGGCATATATCTGGAGAAAACTATAATTCGAAAGGATACATGCACCCCTATGTTCACAGCAGCACTATTCACAATAGCCAAGACATGGAAACGACCTAAATGTCCATCGGCAGATGAATGAATAAAGAAGATGTGGTACATATATACAGTGGAATACTACTCAGCCATAAAAAGAATGAAATAATGCCATTTGCAGCAACATGGATGGACCTAGAAATTATCACACTGAGTGAAGTAAGTCAGAAAGAGAAAGACAAATACCGTATAATATCACTTATATGTGGAATCTAAAATATGATACAAATGAACTTATCTACGAAACAAAAACAGACTCACAAAGAACAGACTTGTGGTTACCAAGGGGGAGGGGGGTGAGGGAGGGATGGATTGGGAGTATGGGATTAGTAGATGGAAACTATTATATATATAATGGATAAACAACAAGGTCCTACTGTATAGCACAGGGAACTATATTCAATATGCTGTGATAAACCATAATGGAACAGAATATGTATATGTATAATTGAATCACTTTGCTGCAGAGCAGAAATTAACACACTGTAAATCAACTATACTTCAATAAAATAAATTTTAAAAAGTAAGGAAGAATACCATTTATAGAATCTTTCTTGACAAAAATGCAGAAACTAGGTGATGGGTGACATATATGTTAAATGTTAAATTGCTTTCTGGTTTTATATTAAGCAAAAAGTGCAGAGCAAATTACCAGACTTCTGATTTTTCACCTAAGTGCTTGCCTAGGATTATTTCTATTTCTCAGGAAACAGCTTGAAGTATATAAGCTACACAGCTACATTTTTTAAAAAAATCATTTTCAATATAATCCCAGCAACATCACATGAGATACTTTCAATATTTGCTGTCACCTGGAATAAAATACAGAAAGAAGCACAAGCTTGTGTAAGAAGGAGGAGTGCTGAGTCAATGCACAACTTTAATATTGTTATTAGTCCATTGTGTACAGTAATTGTATTTTCCAAACCAAAGCCTCGTATCTGATCTGGTAAATACACGTGAGAGCAATAGGGCAAATATTTGAAACCAGAACAGTCTCAGAAAATTTGGATGATCTTTTTACTGTATTATTAAGTGTGAAGCAAGTATTTGGGGATAACTTGGAAATGCCTGTACATTCTATTAATATTGACTTTAATTGTACTTTTTCAGTTCTTGTTCTATATATTTGCCTTTCTCTTAGAAACCTAAAATAACTATTAGTAGCGGCAATTCAACTTAAGAATCTTAAATCTTAAAATATTAAATGTTAAACTTCAGATAATATACTGCTATTTTTTTCCAAGATAAACTCCAAAGACTATGTCTACAGAGGCACTGGAAAATTGTATATAGAATAACGTCAATGTTGGCAGACATAGTGGAAAATCAGACAGGAACATCTTTCTCCTCAATTTAAAAATCTGTATTTTCTCTGAATTACATGGCTGCTTTTATCTATTTTGAATTTCAGTCACCGCCAGATACATCACTATTTGCTTGATTTGAAAGAAAAATTAAAAGAACTCAGAGAATCATAATGTCCGGAAAAACTCATTTATTGAGTACTTAACTATGTGCCAGCTTCGATGCTCAGACACAGAAAAAGAACAAACAGCCAAACCAACTCATGGCAGATTGGCTCCTGCCCTCAAGAAGCCTCTGAGAAAACAGACTAGTAGTAAGGGGATGGTTGCAATACAAGGTGGGAAGGTTTTGACGGGGCAAGGGTACGCGCCAGGAGCTGAGTTCGGCAACTCACCCTCCGAAGGACAGCCAATAAGTGATTGAGTGATATCACCCAGCATGGTGGCTGCCTCGCTGCTCTGCTTCTCAGGGATAAAACCTTCCAGAAGTTTCCACTGAAGGATAGTGCTCAGGATTTAATAGAATATATGTCACAGTTGAAAATATACTTTGTGGGCATAAAGATAGGTGGTCATCAGTGACCTGTTTCTGCTCAGTAAGTTTTTTTTTAAAATTTTTATTGGAGTATAGTTGATTTACAATGTTGTGTTAGTTTCAGGTGTACAGCAAAGTGAAGCAGTTATACATATACATATATCCACTCTTTTTTAGGTTCTTTTCCCATACAGGCCATTACTGAGAATTAAGTAGAGTTCCCTATGCTGTACAGTAGGTCCTTATTAGTTATCTATATTATATATAGTAGTGTGTATATGTCAATCCCAGGGCTCAGTAAGGTTTCAATGTCAAGTCTTAAGAGTAGGTACGGGAGTGCAAAGCACAGGAAAGCAGGCACTGGACAAGTTGCAAACTGTAAGCTAAATGTGCAGCCTTTTCAATGGTAAGATTAGCCCAGATGAGGAACCAAAAACAATGTATTTGGTCATTTACCTATTCTGAGTGTTTGATATTGGCCAAGTTACTAAGCCTTCTCTGTGCCTCATTTTCCTCAACTGCAAAATGGGATAATATTATCTACCTCACAGGGTAGGATTAAATGAGATAATTCTTGTAAAGTACTTGGAACGTTGCCTGCTACAAAGTGCTATTATATTTTAAGCCAAAATATAAATAGTGTCTGAAGTAGAGATATTAATAAAAGGGAATAGATGCAGTTTAAATAATTTAGTTTGGGAGAAAGGCAGAATTTGTGTTCTGAAATCTTTCTTTATTTTTATCTTTTACTTATTACTCATGTGAGAATCATTTGTTAAAAAGAGGGTCCTGGACTTCCCTGGCGGGCAAATGGTTAAGAATCCGCACTTCCACTGCAGGGGGCATGGGTTTGACCCTGGTCGGGGAACTAAGATCCCGCATGTCACACGGTGCGGCCAAAAAAAAAAGGGTCCTTACCTTTTAGAGATTCATACTGAGGTATTAGTGAATGAAATGACATGATAGCTGGGATTTGTTTAACAATAAGGCAGTGGGAGAGGTCTGGAGAAGGAGGGAGGGTAGAAATGAAACAAGATTGGCCATATGTTGATGGTTATTAAAGATGGCAATAGACAGTGAAGCTTTGTTAGATTTGCCTCTACTTTTGCATATGTTCAAACCCATACTAAATTTTTTAAAAATAATAATAATAAAGTCAGGATTTGTAGCTTCTATCTGCTCCTATGTATAAGTACTCTGGTGGAGATTGAATGCTCAATTTTTCGTTTCACACCAGGCAAGCATGAATTTATGTCAACCTGATGCAGAAATCATGTTGCTATGGCAACTTTTCACCACATTAAATGATTGCAGAGTCAAAAATGGTAGCAGGTTTTCTCCAGGGGATGATCTGAGTATTGGAGAGAGAAACCCATTCCAAAGACCCCTCCTAGCCACCCCCATACCCTCTAAGAGTCTCCATCCCCCACCTGCCATAAGGGATTGAGGGGTATAGAGGCCAACAGAGTTTTGAGCCCAGAAAATTAGGGGATGAGGAGCCTCTGGTGCAGACTCTTGGAAGAAGCCACCTAAATTCTCACTCTGTCAACTGGACTTCACGTGGAGCAGTTCAGGTGAGGGCCACTGGTTGAAAGCAATGAGTTCTCCGTAGGAAAACAGACCGTCAGTGAACATCAGTTCCTTTCCTTTTATGCCCTTTCCCAACATGTGCAACTGGGTCAATAAGAATCCAAGCCCAATCCCAACTTCCTGCACAAGGGATTCTGTTTCCATAGAGGCACACTATGCACTTTTAGAATCACAAGGAAACCATCATGTGGCCAGGATCTATGGTCATCATTAAGTCCATGGCCCTGCCCTCAGAAGACTTTCTCTAAATCATTCCATATGTGACCTGAACAGCAACACAAGGACAGAGGGACACCAGGCAAGGGGCAGGAGGGTTCATTCTACAATAAAGAATGGGCCCTCTTGGCTTTGCTCGTTGGAGAGATTGACTGTGGTTCCCACTCCTCAATCTGTTGGCCGCATCAACGTGGGCAAGTCATATAACCTCTGTGTGCTCATTTCCCTGCTAAAAGAATGGTTCCCTCAAGGTTGTGATGGGAATGAAACAAGATAAAATATGAGGGAAAGCCCTGAAGAATGTATGGGTGATTGCTACTCATGAGAATGGGGGGGAATTACAAAGCCACTTAAATCATTGTTTTTTCCCCTTTTTCTTCCTCTCTCCTTCCCTATTTCCTTCCTCTCTCCCTCCCTTCCTTCCTTCCTTCCTTCCTTCCTGCCTTCCCCCCCCACCCCCGCCACTCTCTCTCTTTCTTTCTTAAAAATTCCAAAAACCACCCTGAGATTTTTAGCATGTTCCTTGGAAAGAGTCTCCTCACATTTTCAACAATTCGTTTATTTTTAAGTTTCTGGGCACTGTTAGTAAAGCACCCAGTACAGGGCACACTAGTCCGGGATGGATTCAAGCATCCATCAAATTCCCTGCTCGGGCCTATCACACTAACTCACAGTGCTGTCTTTCTCCTTCAATCTGCCTCCAGCCAATCGAATTCAATACTTTCTCGTGCATGTTATTATGCTGTGTCTCTAAAAACTGCCTACGCAGACAACCTGGAAAGCTAGCTAACTGGAATTTCATCTACTCAATCGAGAAGTCATCTTTATTATGGGAGTAATGAAATGTTTATTTTGGCTGAGTCAACATGGAGGGTTTGTTTTTTGTTTTTTGCTTTTTGATGTTTCCTCAACACTTGGTGCTGGCTGCAAGAAAGCCCCGCATCCTGCTTGGCATCAGGCATTCAAAGCATTTTTAAAGTGATAGAGCGTCTGTGCTGGTGTGTATTTTAATATAGCTCTGTGCTTTTGAACAGGCTGTTTTTCAAGAGGCTGCTTCTGTTCTCCGTTTTTAAAAAATTATTATTATTATTATTATTATTTCAGGTAGAAATGCTGACAAATGTAAACAGTCCTTATTTAAAGCCTTTTTTTTTTTTTTTTTTTTTTTTTCTTTTCACTCTTGAAAACAGTCCTTCCCAATCCTGTCTTTGGTTTTCAGAATGTGTGATGCTTGTCAGGCCTTTGAATGGTATGTTAATTACAAATTGATTGAGCATGTCTTCATTTAGTTACCGCAGCCTGCTGGCTGTGGGAAGGGAGACACATTCTCCTGAGAGCTCCCCGTGGGGCAGAGGCCCCAGAGCAGAGAGGGGCTGAGGCATGAAATGTAGTACACATGGCAGGGGAGCCTGCGTGAGGGAGAGTGGGGACCAAAGTCTCCGGTGAATCCAAAGGGCAATAGGGATCCACTGTAAGTCCTAGAGCAGTGACACGAGAGCCTGTTGAGAGCCATCATCTTTCGGTCTCCTCTTGCTACTTCGGTTAAGTCTATAACAATCCAATCAGATCATAAAGCAATCTGCTTGATGGCCAGGCAGTCAAATGGCAAATAATGGTCTAGATGGGGCTCAAGCCCACTAAACCTAAGATGTGTCCGTATTAGACAAAGGAACTAACACACTGTGAACATACTCAACCCAATTATTTAAAAATAGCAGTGGGACACCTCCCTCATTTCTAGGAAAAATACACCAAGGATTTGTTAAGGAGAGGGTCGTCTGGAACTAAAGAGCTTTGTGAAGAAGATTCCTCTCTCTTAGTCATATTTGCCATCATGATAGAAGACAGACAAAACGTTGACATTCATGCAACACTTTGCAAAATCCTGTACAAAGAAGGGGAAGCCTTTGCATGAAAGAAGCTTGAACTCCAACTCAGAAAATACCTATATAGATGTGAAAAGACCCACCAGCCAAACAAACTACTCACGCACTGTAAATGCAGGACTGACTTCCCAGGCCCACCAGTTTGGGAGTAAAAACAGTGTCCTGTCAACAGTCGAAATCTCATATTTCTCAAGACACAGTATCACTCACTCAGCAGGGGCCCCAGCCCTCCCCTCAGATCCCCAGAATCCTCCCAAACACTTCCAGGACTTGGGGATGGGGGAGGGATGGTTGGGGAAAGTGGAAGTTCTCTTTCTTGGTTCCCGCGTCAGTTGTACAATTTTCCTCCTCTTCTGCCCTCACAGCAGGCTGCCATGTATGGCTGGGCGTGGTGGATGCTGGGAGCTGCAGGGCCAGCTCAGTCCGCACGTGGCTCCCTGAGGCTCTGTGTTAAGTGTGCCTCCACCTCCATAGCCGCTGACACTGCTTTTTTTGCTCTCTGGGTTCCGTGGAAACTTTAGTGAAGCAGCTCTTCATTTTTATCCCCTCTGATCATCCACTCTAATTATTATAAGCAAGGGCTCTGAAGCCAGACAGACTTGGGATTTGGGTCCCAGATATCCTTCTCTCTCTCTTTGTGGTCTCTTTGTGAAGTCACTGAGTCTCGGTTTTTCCAGCTGTAAATTGGGGATTATCATAATAGTGCCTCTGTAATCGGGATGTCCTCAGGGCTGAGCTAATTGCTCCATGTAGAAAGCTAATCCTGTGCCTGATCTTGGTCAAGCTCTCAGTAACATTACCTGCTTCTGTCCATGTTGCTGTAGTTGATGCTGCCGTGGTTGTTGTTCAGGTGACACTGCCCTTCATGCGGGCATTCGGCTGTGAGTCCAGGGGCACAGGCAAGAGAATGATGTGTGTGACCCCCACTATGCTACTGGAAAAACCCAGCCCCATAAAGCACCCAGCACAGTGCCTGGCACATGGCATCTGCTCAACAATGCTGATTTCCCCAGTGGAAATGGTCCTCCCCTTCTTTAAACCATGTCTGTCACCTGTGTTCTGAAGGGCACACTTGATTATATATTCTCTCCTTGGGGTCTTTCTTTCTTTCTTTCCTTCTTCTTCTCCTCCTCCTTCTTTTTTAAGCTTTTCGGAAAGCTTTCAAAATATCTCTCTGTGTTGTTGTTGTTTAACCTTTGTGTCCCTGGAGCACCTCGCTTGCTCTTGCGGAGCTCCCCCTGACCCTGGAAACAGACCTGTTCTGTACTGTGTGAACTTCTGCCTTCCGGCTCCACCAAGGCCACCGGAAGCGTGTAAAGTCCTCACCCCAGCAGCATCTACATCGGCCTGCTCCGGGCTCTCTGCTTCCCAGGTTCTCTTCTGTCTAACACACCAGGCCCCAGCTTGTCGAGAGTCTTCATGACACTGAAAGGAGACCTCAGACTTTTAAAAATATCTCCCAAAGTCCAACAGCTTTCAACATGGACCTGCTGTAAGAACCCCGTGTCTGATTAAAATGCCATGAGCCATGGCATTTGGCTAGAACAACACCAGTAATTTGGGATAATATTTGTTCTGTCTGCTGATCAGGTGCTCTGAACCTAAAAAGTGGAAAACCAGTTAATGATTACTTCTTTTTTTCTGTGATTGAGGATACTAAAAAGAGTAATTGGTGGTAAAAGGCTGGATGTCTCTGCTCTAGTCAATTTCATTTTACAGATTTTCACGAAAATTAAACCAGAGGGGGCAAAACAGGTTATACAAGAATGTGAGAATATGATGAGCCTTTAAGGGCGATGCCTGGTTTGCCGGAAACCCAAAAATCTGTTGTTGTTTTATTTTTAGGCTGGGAGCCCCTAGGCACCCATGCTTAGCTTCCTGGGGAGAATGCACTGTTGCTTTCCAAGAGCAGTATACCCCAAAGTCCTTTTTAGATTTTTGGCCACCTAGTCGGTGGAGGGCAGAGTATTCCCCAGCTCTTTTCCACTGCCCTCTAAACCCAGGTCCACTCCTGCCTCACTCTTGCTTGCCAGCTGGCTCCTCTGTGCTTGGCCAGTTATGGCAACTGTGTGGAAATCCTCTCCTGTCCCAGAGCCCTGTGGGGAGCAGGTGGGGACCAGACTCCTCATCCATCCCTAAACCACAGAGTAGGGCATAAGATAAGCTATTCTGACCATACTGGAACCTTCTGTAAAAAAAACTTTCATTATAGCTTTATATTTTTTCTACGATGACTCTGACCACATTGTTTGATGAGCCTTAGAATCAATACCATGGTCAAACCACGAAGAGGTGGGAAGTCTGGAGGGACTATTTCACAGTTTAGGCAAAGTGATGGCTATTTTTAATTTTGTGCTCTAGGCCTCATTAGTGCTCATTCTCTTAATACTTTATCCTTCTCTAGATTGGTCATATTAATAAATATTAATATTAATAAATATTAATGAATAAAGCATGTGTAGGGAGGGATCTCTCCTAAAAAAGGAGCTCATTCATCCTTGAAAGTGTGTAGGATTTTTTTAAAGTGTCTACTTGGGGAAATGCTGTGGCGGCATTAATAGACAACAGCGTTTTAATTATGAATCTGATATATTTGTATCACAAAACCTGGTAATTTCAACAATAAAGCACTGTGATTATACAAAGAGTTTTAAGAAACTGCTGAATATACTCATGAACCATATTAAGATTCAATTTCAGCTCTTGTTAGCCATATCAAATAATATTGGGTGAATTGGTTATTTTAAGTGTATTTGATGTGAACTGATTTTGTATTATCAGAAAGAATGTTGAGGGACGTTCTGTAGTTGCCATTATGCATCCTGCCCTGGCTCCTGACCTATATGTGTCTAATCATGAAAGATTTATATAGCATTTGATTTTTATTACGTGTTACCTTGAATGATGGATAGATACTTGCTACACTTTCCTTCCCACCAACCTTGGACTTGTCTGTTCAATATGAGCCAGGGTCCCACTGGGGATAAACACTGAGTACCAGGCCCAGGGCAGAGCTTGGGAGACCGGGGCAATGTCCCAAGTGCACGCTCATCAGGGGCTGCATCGCTTCCAGGTCCCTTTCCTCATGTGATCGATCGCTGGTTCTGCTACTACCAGCGCATCTAAGTCGCAAATATGAGTTTGTCATGCAACATGAGTTAAGACTTTTCGGACACAACTTTATTCCACTTTTGGCTGGATCACTGAGCACTGATTGCAAGTTTCCCTGGGACCTGCAGCAACAGATCTGGGTATCTGAAAACAGAGCTACCATATGATCCTGCAATCCCACTCCTGGGAATATATCTAGAGAAAACCGTAATTCAAAAAGATACGTGCATCCTATGTTCACAACAGCACTATTCACAATAGCGAAGACATGGAAACAACCTAAATGTCCATCGACAGATGAATGAATAAAGAAGATGCGGTACATATCTACAATGGAATACTACTCAGCCGTAAAAAGAATGAAATAATGCCATTTGCAGCAACATGGATGGACCTAGAGATTATCATACTAAGTGAAGTAAGTCAGACAAAGACAAATATCATATGATATCACGTATATGTGGGATCCAAAAAATGATACAAATGAACTTATTTACAAAACAGAAACAGACTCACAGACATAGAAAACAAACTTATGGTTACCAAAGGGGAAAGGTTGGGGGGAGTTTGGAGTTAGGAGTTTGGGTTCAACATATACCCACTACTATATATAAAGTAGATAACCAACAAGGACCTACTGTGTAGCACAGGGAACTCTACTCAATAATCTGTAATAACCTATATGGGAAAGAATCTGAAAAAGAATGGATATATGTATATGTATAACTGAATCACTTTGCTGTATACCTGAAACTAACACAACATTGTACATCAACTATACTCCAATAACAAAAAAAAGAGATAGAGAGAGAGAGAGATCTGGGCATCTGTAACTCTTAGGTTTGCTCATGAAATGTACTTCAGGGTATGTTTAGTAAATATGATACAAAAATCACATGCCTCCTAGGAGCTTTCCTCTTCTTAAGTACCTGGATGAATATGCAGAAAATGAAAGCACAGGAGAAATTAGAGCAGAAGGCAAGACCTTAAAAAATCAACGTATAGCACAGAAAACACTTGTCAAGGAGGACTGGGGAATGCACTGAGATGGGGAAGAGAGAAGCACTTTCTGGGCAAGAGAACAGCACATGCAAAGGCCTGGAGGCAGGATGCTCTGGAGAGCAGGCTGGGCTGAGGGAAGCAGAGCAGTGTGGGAGTAGAGGCGTGGCTGGGCCCAGCTGAAAATTGCCGCAAATTTCAGGGCTTTTTCTGAAGGCCCTGAGCAGCCAGTGAAGGAAGGAGGTGAAAGAGAAACACATTTTATACATAGTTTTTTTTTTTCAACATAGTTGCCCCTGTCTATAGTCTGTGTTATAGCCTGCTTTTTCATTTAGCTGTATATCATAAACATTTCCACTGTTCTTCATTAGAGCCATTTTTCATTGCAATATGGCCAGTCATTCCATGAGTCCCCTTTAATCAGATATTTAGATTGTTTTCAACTTTTTTTTTATTATTATAAAGTAGAGTAGTGCTGAGTAACTTGTACATAAAACTTTCCCTCCTATTTAAAAGTAATTCTGTGTCGGGATACATTCCTAGATGTCACACCAGCGATATGTGGCAATATTAGTTTCTTTGCTATGATGACTCTTTGATGGGGGAAAATCATTATCTTCGAGTTTTAGTTTACATTCCTTTGATGACTAGGAAAATGTAAAAGGTCTCCATATTTATCAACAAATATTCTTAGGGCAATAGGTAAAGTCATAAAGTAATTTAGTGAACAGATAAAGAGAAGATCAGTTTACCCCAGTAAATCTATGGAATGCGCAGAGAAGCAAAACAATTTTAGACTAAGCTAAAGTTATTTTATAAAACGATATTATTACTTAAAAATCAATGTGTTTTCTAAAGGCTAAATAAATTGTTCTTTGGAATAAAGGCAGTAAGACAAGCTAATAAGTTACATATATAGACAAGTATAGATAGTGAAATCAACTTATCTATATGGCTTAGATACCAGAGTAATCTGTTCATGTGGTTTAAGCACAAATCTATGCCTAAATCAGTGTCCAAGTATCTGAGAACTTGTCTATTCCACTAATAGAAACACAGGCTTAGCTTCTTTTTATTGACCTCAGGAAGTGTCTGGAACGACCTCACTGGAGGGGGTCTCTGTGCGGGCCTCCACTGGTTTTTAAAATAGCTGCTTCACTGAGCCACCCCCACAGGAAAGCTGTGTTTTCCAGCCCATTAGGAGAAACTCCCAAATCAATGTACAACTGTGTTCCTGAAAAGCCCAGAGCAAGAGAGCCGGCAGAGTGCACTTCAAAGCTCACGTTCTAAGAGGAAATCTGTCCCCCTCCAGCTGCCCCCAGGATAGGACTCTACTCTTAAAAGATTTGTTTAAAATCTATGCAAAATCAGACGGGTCCTCAGTGAAATAATCACCACCATTGAGCCTCAGATGGCGCAGACGCCTGAGGTCTACCTGACTTCATCACAAGGAAAGCCGTCGGCCAGGAAATGCTCTGGTGCTGGGTAGAACCACCCTCTTCCTGGGTCTTGTTTCCCAGAGTTAAGTTGACACATCCCAGAGGCCAGCCCTGGTGGGCCAGCACTGGAAAGCCCTAGCAGAGCGGTATAGAGCTGGCCCCTGGTGGGCACTCCCAGTACAAATCAGAAAGTGGCTTCTCAGGGACTGGGGGACTCTGTGCTGAGGGCACTGACTGAGTCATGGGCAGGGAAAGCCTTTGGAATCCACAAATGGCCGTGGTAAGAAGTACCCCTCAGCCCTGATGTTAGCCCAGGCTGTAGAGAAACACACATGGGCTCGTCCCTGTTGCCGGGCTCTTCCCGCAGATGGTGTAGACCAGAGACCATACCCTTCTGCCATCAATGCTCTGCCCTGCAGTCATAAGTTCAATGCCTATTTAATACCCTTGTGAAAACCAGTCGTTTAAAACTGGTTTTAGAAAAGGCAGTCAGAATTCTGTGTGTCACTCCAAGCTAAAACCCTGAGGATAATTACTTAAGTCCAGTCAGCATAGAGCTACTGGGGATAAGGTTTAGTCTCTTAGCCGTGGCAGTTTGTTCTTATCTTGGAGCCTCTGTTGTGCTATTTTGGGCAACCTCCATATGCATCATATTGAAAAACAGAGAGCATTTTGCTGAAATCCTCCATGTGGAAAGCCAGTGTGACTGGACCAATGATTTAATTATTGGTCCTTGATTTAATTATTATCTTAGGTAGAGTCAGCAAGTGGGGCAGTGAGCAAAGGACCTGAGGAGGGATGAGAAATCTCTCTATAGTACTTTCTGCCTCAGGAAAGAGGGGCTGTTCATTTGTGGGGGGGGCTTACTGTTCTCTTCCAAGCTCCTGAAACTGGACACCACTCTGGTGAGGGAAGAGGATGGAGAGCTGGGACAGCACAAATAAAAGGATAATTAATCAGGTTGCTATTTGGCTTACAGCCATAGCTTCCTTGGCAACATGGATCCTTCAGCTGTCAGCAATCAGTCTACAGGCAACTTTCAATTATCAACGCTCTTGGAGGGGGCAATGATGTGGATAATCCAAAACAGCAGATAATCCCTCCAAATCATTTAATTTATCTTTTGCATGGTTTTCACATGTACACACACGCAAACACACATGATTCTTTCCTTCCTCATTATGTTCTGCTTAGGCCAAAAATCAAATTGATATGCATTCCTGGGCGCACACCAGTTGATAAGAAGGTTGACTGAAGGAAGCTAGTCCTCAGATTAAACATTTTCTGTGGATCATCCACTCATGGATAATCAAGGGTTTAATATATTGATTTCATTCATAGACTCATAGGACTGGAAGGAAGCAGGAAATTATTCAAGTCAAACCCTTTGCTTTGCAGATGAAAAAACTAAGTCCTGAGGCACTTGCCTAAAACCTTTTGGCTGGCTGATGCCCATGGGTTGTCATTATTTCATTCACAAGATTTGTCCTTCCATTGACTTTTAACCAATTTGTGCCCAAAGGGGAAAATCACAGGAACCAAGGTACAGTGTCTCCTCAAGAGCTTCTCATGACTGTATAGGAGGATGCTGAGATGCCGGGCCCCAGAACGGAGGCCCAACCCTGGCCACTCACTAGAATTGCCCAAGGAATATTTTTTAAATCCCTGAAAAATTAAATTAGGATCTGGAATTGGGGCAGGGCATGGGGTGGGGACACTGCAGCTGAGACCCAGACATCAGAGTTTAAAAAGGTCTCCAGGTGAATCCATCGTGCAATCAATGTTGAGAATCACCATCCAGAGCCAGAATCCTGACTCCTTCCCCTACTAGCTACACAGTCTTGGACAAGCCCCCTCCCCTTTCTGTGCCTCAGTTTTCTCCCCTACAAAATGGAACAATGAGGATGATGGTTTAATAGTTGCCTTACTGTGTTGTTGGCAGAATTAAATGGTTTAATATATAGAAAACACCTACAACAGTTCTGCTATGGACTAAATGTTTGTAGCTCCCCAAAAGTCATACGTTGAGGTCCTAACCTCCAGTGTGATGGTATTACAAGGGGGCCTTTGGGAGATGATTAGGTTTTGAGGGTACAGCCCTCATGAATGGAATTAGTGCCCATATAAGAAGAGACACAAGAGAGTTTGCTTTCTCTCTCTCTGCCCCCCGACGCATGAGGATACAAGGAGAAGTCAGCTGTCTGCACACCAGGAAGTGGCATCTCACTAGACCTTGATATTGGACTTCCCAGACCCCAGAACTGTGAGAAATAAATCCTTGTTGTTTAAACCAGCCCTAACTAACTAAAACAAGTTCCCAGTACACAGAAGTCATTATATAAATGTTAGCTGTTATTGTTGCTGTTGTCATTACTACCACTACTACTACTACTGTTACGATAGAAGGAACATGCTGAGGGTGCTTCTGGAAACACTGGGCTTTAAGAGAGACCCCTTTTGAAAAGTTGGCTTGGGACCTTGAGTTTTAAGGTGACTTCTCTACTCAACAAAATATCCAAGGAGAGGGACGTAAGTGCAAGGCCTGGGAAGAAATAAATCAGCTTCTGAAAACAGATTCACCATTCAACTTGTAGGAAAGGAAGAACATTTTAATGGGTTGGATTTGAGTGCTATCTCTGTCTTTTAAATTTTAAATGCCATTTGGCCATTTTTCACTTAACACTTACCACATTGATTTTAACCATGCAACAGTATATTGTCAGAGTCTGAATTTAAAGCATTACAGAATCTGTATTACATGTAGTCACAGCTCCCTTTGAGCCCCTGTGAGGCACCTTACATTGGGATGAATATTGAAATGTGTATTTGCTTCCCTAGACTCACAGTGTCAGGGAACACTTTTGATATCAGTGTACTGGTGGTTTTAAGAAGTTTTATATTGTAAGTTCACTCTGATGCCAAGAATTTTTGGATTTCCTGTGTTTGATTTTATTAGCAAACTAATGGGTTAGAAATTATCAGCTACTGGCCTTCAGAAATTGACCTACTTTCTGTTCCTTAAAAAACTGGCCATCAGGGGCTTCCCTGGTGGTGCGGTGGTTAAGAATCCGCCTGCCAATGCAGGGGACACAGCCTGCATTGTGTCCAGGGTTCCAGCCCTGGTCCGGGAAGATCCCACATGCCATGGAGCAACTAAGCCCGTGCGCCACAACTACTGAGCCTGCGCTCTAGAGTCCGCGAGCCACAACTCCTGAGCCCACGTGCCACAACTACTGAAGCCTGCGCGCCTAGAGCCCGTGCTCCGCAACAAGAGAAGCCACCACAATGAGAGGCCCGCGCACCGCAACGAAGAGTAGCCCCCCACTGGCTGCAACTAGAGAAAAACTCGCACGCGGCAACGAAGACCCAACGCAGCCAAAAATAAATAAAATAAAATAAATTTATTAAAAAAAAAGTGGCAATCAGTTTTGTTCTATGGAAACAGAAGATGTAAAAGCAGTTTCAGACTAGATGAAACTCATATGCTTCTCATTAAATGATTCCTACATAAGTGTTGGCAAATGGGCTTCTTTCTAAATAGAAAACTACTATTTTACAGAACATTTTTGAGACTAATCATTGCTAGTAACACAAAGCACCATGATATTTGTATATTATAAATGATACAAGAGTTCAGAATTGAGTTCACTTCTTGTGAAGAAACAATGTCAATTGAGTTCACTTCTTGTGAAGAAACAATGTCAGGGTTAACCCACAATTTAAAAGACTTTCTTTAGTAGAGAAGTTTCAAATAATTCACTGCACATTTTTTTTTTTTGGTAAATTGCATTGACGTATAACACACATAGAGAAAAGTGGACCAATCATAAGTGCACAGCTTGACGAATTTTCACAAAGTGTATAAAGCCATGCAACGAGCGACTTTATCAAGCAGCAGAGCATTCCTAGCACCCGAGAGCCCCGCCGCGCCCAGTGCCTCCCCCCACACACCATGTAACTATGGCCCGCAGTCGTAAGGCCACAGGCTAGTTTATCTTTAGGAAATGTTTTCATATTTTAATGTAAACATCTTACTGTTATAGAAATGGAATCACAGAGTATGGATTCTCTTGCATCCAGCTTTTGTCCAACATGTGAGATTCACACATACAGTCGCACGTAGTTGTAGTTTCTTCCTGTCATTGCCGTGTAGTATTCCCTTGCATAAAAATGCCACGATTTACTTATCCATACTACTGTAGATGGACACTTTGTTTCTAGTTTGATGCTAATACGCGCTCCTGTAAGGATCCTAGTACGTGTGTACACCCTTCTGTTGGTCTATACGCCTAGGAGTGGAATTGCTGGGCCTTAGGGTAGAGGGCATGTATGTGTTTAGCTTTACTAGGTACTCTCAGTTTTCCAAAGTGGCTGCAGTAGTTTATACTCCCACCAGCATAGTATGATCATTCCAGTTGCTCCACGTCCTCACCAACCCTTGCTATTATATACCTTTTTCATTTTAGCCATTCTCCCATTGAACGTTTTAAGAAAAGAAAAAATTAAAGGACCATATGAATTACGATACTGGGGAAAGCTAAGCGTGTCCTCACACGCTGGCCAAGCCAGTCCATCTGCAGTAGGAGCGAGAAAGGAACTGGCACAGCAAGATGGCAGCCCTTGTCCCACACATTCATGACAATGGGAAAAAGAGGATAATGAAGGTGGCCCTAGTTCTCACTCAGCATGCTCTGATCCCTGGAACAGTCGGCAAACATTGGCTTAGGATCTCCCAGATCGGAGTCTCATCAAGACCCCAGGACCTGCCCTCAGAGAGCCTACAATCACCTCGATTCTTTGGAAGAGCGACTCTGCTAGCTGTGCTGAGCTATCACAGCACAGGGAGGAACTGAGGCAGGAAGTCTAGACATAGAAGAGCAGGTGCTAGAAACGGCAGGGCAAATTTTCCAAGAGCTTCATCTACTCAGTTTGCCCCTTTCTTGAAAGTGAGTCCCCTTTCTTTGAAAATGCAGACTCCACCTTAAAGTGAGTTTACTTTTTGGCTTTGTATTCTGAATGTTAAATACTGAGTTGCTGCTCAAGAGCTCCTTGGGGGCCTTGGGCCAGGCCTCCGTTCCTAGGCCTGCCACCTTCACGGTTTTCTCTACATCTTTCTAGGGCACAGCTCCTCAGTAACTTTGAATGCTTACACACTTTTGCCACAAGAGCTCGTTAAACACAAATCCACTTTCATGGCTCTGCTGGCCATCCTCACCCAGCATCACAACTGCAAGAAAAGGCCTGGGCTCTAGTGTTCGACAGACCCAGTTTTGAAACTTCTAGCTGAAAAGTCACAACTCCCTGAACCTTAGTTTCTTCATTTGGTTCTTTAAAGATTACATGAGATAACTTGTGTAAAATGTTTAGTACTGCCCCTGGCAGATACTGGCATGCAATAAATGGTACGTAGTATTATTAGCTATTATTTAACATCTCACCTGTTGTATTGGTCCTGGGTTTTCCAGGATAAACAGAACCAATGTGATATATACAGAGTGAGACAGAGAGAGAAAAAGAGACAGAGACAGAGATTTATTATAACTAACTGGCTCACGCAATTATGGAGGCTAAAAAGTCCCAAGGTATGCAGTCTGCAAGCTGGACACTCAGGAGAGCCCATGGTGTAATTCCACTCTGAGTCCAAGTCCAAAGACAGAAGACCAATTTCCCAACTCAAAGACAGACAGAAAGAGAGAAAGTTCTCTCTACACCCTCTACCTCTGTGTTCTGTTCAGGCCTTCAATGGAGGATGAGGCTCGCTCATACTGGAAGGGCCATCTGCTTTACTCGGTGTACCAATTCAAATGCGAATCCCATCTAGACACACCCTCACAGACACACCCAGAATAATGTTTAACCAAGTATCTGGGCAACCCAGGGCCATTGAAGTTGACACACAAAATTAACCATCACATTTGTCAAAGCATACGGCAGTTTGAGTTAAGTGCCTCATCTCTGATGAGGCTGCACTGATACCGTAGGATACCGTAGATAAGGCCACATTAGGGAAATATTCCTTCTTGGCCAAGGGAAGTCAGGAAGACACCCACAGGCTGAGGAAGGGAGTTCAGGGAGTGATCTATTGTATTTTTACCTCTGAAAATCCTGTCTTCCAGAACCATCAGGTGTATTGACTTGATCCCAGTGTTCTAGGAATTTTCTTCTGTAGGTTGTTAATTTCTCTACTTGTTCTGAAGTAAAACTATAGAGTGAAGACCAAACTGTATCAACCTTTCTGGTCGATTTGTCATTTTCCAAATTTAAACCTCAATGTTTTTCAACCTGGACCCTATTCTTTGGAATCATTCTTTTTCCCACTTTTTCTTTATGTAGGTTTAAGCTTCCAGGTATATTCTCAAACATTTTTCTTAGGTGGTCATTGTATAATCACACACAGTCCCAAAGGCCAGCTTGGAAAATATGGGCCAAGAACCTCAGCTCCTGGCCTAGGGAGGTTACAGCTGTATGGTGTTGACACTTGGATGACTTGCTGAGATCATCTAACAAATATTTACTAACCATCCACTTCCATGTTTAGACTAATGAAAGACTGCTCTCGAGGGGCTCACAACCTTGAGGAGAAAACAATTAAACAGGGTGCAGGGCAGAAGAGTATAAACCAGGGTAGCCAACACTCGACTCCCTGCACTGCTTACAAGCTGTGACCTTAGACAAGTCTCTTAGCCTCTCTGAGTCTTACTTTTCCCATTTGCAAAGTGGAAATAATAAAACTCTTCCTGAGGCATATTGGGAGGATTAAATGAATGAGTTGTGACTTTTCAAAGCAACTGAGCATGTTAGGGGGCACAGCAGACGTTCAATAAACTTCTTGGTCATACAGCAATACTCACACACACCTTAAAAAATCTCAAGATACATTAAAAACTGAGGAATGTTTTTAATTAACTTAAAAACTAAACTTTTACATATAACAGTGCTATGTTAACTAAACACACACTTAATGGTGACCATTGGTTCCAAGGACCAACTGACTGAGTGTCCGTAATTCACAGGGTGAGAGTTGCAGAAGGAGCAGGAAAATGACCCCTCATCCCCAGATTACATTAGGCAAATCTGACCAAAAAAAATCCAAATTTTTATTTATAATATTTGTTTCAGAAGATATTTATCATAAAAAAATTGAAGGCAATATTATGTTGAAGATACAGATAATAAAATGTTCTCTCTAAGTAACCAATATTGTGCAAACTGACTCAATGAAGGTTTTTTTCTTTGTTTTTTTTTTTTTTTTCAAAAACTGCCCATCTGAGTATCACCACACCTTGTTTATTCACACCGATAAGCACCCTTGGAAACTCACTGTTTAACTTATAGAACTTTGGACTTTATGGAAGTGAACAAACTTTAAAATCTACTTATTGCTAAAGTTGTTGGAGATTGTGCTTAGAAACTATTTTTCCAAATTTGCTTTGCACCTGAGGACTGTCTGCAACTGGCAATAAATATTAAAATAATATAGTTTAGTAGTTGATATATTCAACTATATATGTTGAAAAACAGATGTGTTCCCAAAAATTGGCTAAGAAAGTGAATTTCTAAAGGGAACCCTCCTACACTGTTGGGAACGTAAATTGGTACAGCCACTATGGAAAACAGTAAGGATGTTCCTCAAAAAACTAAAAATAGAGTTGCCATATGATCCAGCAATCCCACTCCTGGGCATATATCCAGACAAAACTATAATTCAAAAAGATACATGCACCCCTACGTCCAGAGCAGCACTATTCACAATAGCCAAGATGAGGAACCAACTAAATGTCCATCGACAGATGAATAGATAAAGAAGATGTGGTACATATATACAATGGAATACTACTCAGCCATAAAAAAGAAGGAAATAATGCCATTTGCAGCAACATGGATGGACCTAGAGATTATCTAAGTGAAGTAAGTCAGAAAGAGAAATACAAATACTATACAATATCACTTATATGTGGAATCTAAAATATGACACAAATGAACTTATCTACAAAACAGAAACAGACTCACAGACATAGAGAACAGACTTGGTTGCCAAGCAGGAGGGGGTGTCGGGGAGGGATGGATTGGGAGTTTGGGATTAGCAGATGCAAACTATCATATATAGAATGGATAAACAACAAGGTCTTACTGTATAACACAGGGAACTATATTCAGTATCCTGTGATAAACCATAATGAAAAAGAATATGAAAAAGAATGAATATATATGTGTAACTGAATCACTTTGCTATACAGCAGAAATTAACACAACATTTTAAATCAACTATACTCAAATAAATTTGTAAAAAAAGAAAAAAGAAAGTGAAGTTCTCAATATAAGCCCTCTACTTTCTAACTGGCTTTACTTATTTTTTTTAAATAAAGATGTTCTTTTGGAAAATATTCTAGCACAAATACACAATAAAACCACAGATACGCATATATTAAACAAATTTTTTTTCACACTGAGGTGAGGAGTAATCATTTCAATTCTGTTATTTAAAATAGTTACTGTACAGCAAAGTGTACAGCAAATAGTTACTGTACAGCAAAGTGTAAATGCAAAACATTCAAGAATTTTAAAGACATTTTATTGTTTTTAAATAATGCAATAACAATTTCAGGCATACATAAAAGTATGTATAGGGTGATTCTTTCTGTGTCCACCCATCACTCAGCCTCAACAACCATCAACCCCATGGCCAAACCTGCCCCATTCACACTCTCATCCACTTCTTCCCTCCCATATTATTTTGAAGCAAATTCCAGACATATAATTTCACTCATAAACATTTCAGAACTTATCTCTAAAATATAATGACTACTTTCTTTTCAAAGTAAACATATCAACATATCACCATTATCACATCTGAAACAATCAACAATCAGTCCTTAAAGTCATCAAATGTCCCACGTTCAAATTTCCAAGGTCCCATACGTGTCATAATCTAATATTTTTTAAAAATCAAGATCTGAGTAAAGTCCATGCTTTGCAGTTGTTTGATGGGTCTCCTAAGTCTCTTTTAAATTATTGGTCCTCCTCCAACTCTCTTTCCCCCCTTGTAATTTATTTTCCAGGAAACTGGGGTATTTGTCCTAAAGGGTTTCTTCTCTCAGGATTTTGCTGATTATATCCTGGGGTGGCCTGAAAAGAAAAACATCTTTTTCTGTACTCTATTTTCTATAAATTGGTAGTTGGAAGCTTGATCCATATGTATGATTTTTATTTTAATGTTTTCTTTGGCTTTTTATTCATTTAAGTTTTACTGAATACCTACTATGTACATGTCTGTTATGGCTGGTTGCTATGGAAACAAAGATGCCTCAAGAATTTAGATAAGAGTGAAGAAAATGCATGCAAACAGAATTATAATCAATGTGTCCAGTGTTTTTTAAAAAGTGTAAAATAGCTGCTAAGGGAGTGCCAGAAGGAAGAAACTAGCTTGCCAGAGGGAGGCTTCTTAAGGAGGTGACTTTTGAACTAGGTTTTGAAAGAAGAGTGGGAGTTTTCCAGATGAGAACCTGGGGAGAGATGAAGGGAAGGCAATTTCCAATCCAAGATATCAGCATTTGTGAAAGCAGAACATTGTATAAGAAGATAAATACAGCTTGAAGATCTATCCGTCTAAAGTAGGACCGCTGATGGCAGAGTTCCTGAACTGGATAAAAATACCTTTAATTCCCTCTACCTTATTTCTGCTCTGGGAAAATTAGCTGCTTGGTTCCCGCCTCCTCAGTCTCTAGAGGAGTCTGTGGCTTTTACATAGTTGACCGTCACGGCCAAGGGGAGCAGAACATGGAGAAGATGCCAAGAGCAGCAGAAGGAGAGAGAGGTCGGGCGATCTGGGCGCTCGTGACACAGCTTGGGCAGTGCCCAGCTAGCCTGGCCTGTGCCTGGGGCCTTTGGCACAGTACGTCACACATGTATTCAGAGGCCGCCTTTGGTGAGATGGTCAGGAGAGTGAAGTTTATCCTGGTCCCTTAAGCACACTCCTCTCAGCGCCTCTCCTCTTGCTCCCATCACCCCCGCTCCCAGTAAGATAAGGGCAGAATCTGATTCTGCCACATGACAAGATGCCTGCAGGAGACAGGGGACTGGAGGGAAATGTGGAGAAGGAGGGTGACAGGAGCAGAAGCTTCCAGGGCGGCCCTCGCAGTACAGTGTTCCTGCCTATCCCAGGCTGCCTCTCTGAGGCTGTGTCAATCCTGCCCCAATCACTAGGCTAACAACACCCACCCCGCTCCCTGCTTGCGGGACTATCTGTCACTTATTTTTACCATGTTGTGATCATTTCCACCTTTGGTCATGCTGGTCCCTCTGATATGATGCCCCCATCTCTCCCTTCTCTAACTGGCAAACCCCTACTCATCCTTCAAGGCCAGCTCAGGGGCCACGGGCCCTCGTCCCTGGATGACCTGCCCCCATCACTGTGCTCTCACAGCACAGGCACAAATCTTGGCTCCTGCATCTGTCGCTTGGTATGACCATCTGCTCATGTCCTCCGTTTCTCCTCCATTTGACTTTTTCAAAATAGGACTGAGTTCCATTCACCTGTAAGTCTCAGGGCCTAGTCTAGTGCTGGCACGTGAAGATATTCAGTGAGCATTTGCTATGTGACTAACTGGAAGTATTAACTAGAAAGATTTGGCTTGCACCCTTTGCCTCACTCCACCTTTTTTTCCCCTCCCAGTTATAAGAGGACATTGTAGATGGTGGTCTAGATATAATGTCCTGACTTGGCTATTGTGGCATAAGGCCTAAAATTAAGGCCCAATATTATGCATGCCTTGACATCTGGGGAAAAATGGGAGACCTCAAATGGCCTAACCATAAGTTCCCCTCCCCACTCTGCTCCAGAGGATAAGGTCCCCCAGCCAAACAACCCTCCTTATTAAATGGACCAGGTGCTAGTCCCTGAGTGGTGGGTTTCAGTCCCCTGCCAGCCCTCAGAATTCAAATAAGCCAGTCACATCCTCCCATGGGAATCAAGGGGCACTTCACCCTCTTGATGCTACACGAGAAGTCTGCCCTACCCACACAAGTCCTTGTTGTTATTCCATCCTCGAGTGCAACCTGCACGTGGCCCTGTGGGCAGTGTCCGCCTCCTCCCAGCTGTGAGTGTCGGTGACCAATAAACTGCTGTCAATCTCTTCTGTCCAGTGTCAGGGGTTGTGTGTCTGGCCGTCCGCATAACTCTAGGGTGCGAACACCTCCCTCACCAATGGCGTGAATAGGAGGTGATTAAAACCACCATGGGTTCCAGAGGAACAGTGGTGATGGTGGGAAGTGGGAGCCAGGTTGGCAGGGATGTAGAAGACCTAGCAGTCTTGGTTGATCTCCCTCGTGAGTTTCCTTTCCTATCATGCTGGGTTCCTGAGCTCTTATGGTAGTACTGGTGATCTGTCCATGGTTCCCAGTGCTATCAAAAAAACCTTACCAAAATGTGCCTGGACCTCAGTAAAAGCTACAAAGGTTACTACATTTTGGGTAATCCAGATATTTCAAAACATGGCAACCATGGAGTGAAAGTGTAACTTTTAAAAAGGTCTTTAGTTGAGAATGCCTGGCCTAGACCAAGCTAAGTTTTATAGGATTGCTGAGGTAAAAGTCTAAGAGAGCCCTGGGCTGCTGATTCCCTTATATCCCATATTGTTTTGCCCTCTTTAACCCAACTTAACCCAGGGGGAATCCATTCAGGAGCAAAGTACTGCCCAGCTGGGGTAATCCAAACAAGAGTAGATTTCTCTGGCTTGAATTATTTCCATAAATGCCTCACTTTCCACCTGGCATCAGTGCGAGGCCAGTGGAGTTATTCTGCAACTGCCCTTCAAGTTTGTGAAAGAACAGGCTCCCCTCAAACAGCAGCTTTGAGACAGAAACCACAAGTTCAAGATGCAAATCAGTGTCCCTTCACTTGATAAGATGCTTACTATATAATAATTTTTAAGATACAGGTAACAGAAAAATGGGGAAATGACAACAACCTAAAACTAAAATGAAGAAAACTCCAAGCTTCAGAAATCTATCAGAGTGATGTTCTCTTGAAAAAACTTCCCTTGCTGAATCACTCATTTTTAGTGTTATGGTAACTAATTCCAAAAGTGACTTAGTGTTAGCAAAAAGTTCAGAGTCCCTTCACAGTTCAAGTCCGTAGTTCTCTGGGTAATTGCTCAAGATCAGCCGGGTATTACTCTCTTATGTACCAGCCACAAATCATTTCAGGCCGCAGCATTCCGCCGTCTCTCACAGATAATTTTTAAAAGGTTCTTTGGCATCCAAAGGAGTTGGATACATCTGATAAATGTCTGAGACACTTTGGACAAGGTTCGAAATAATTTTTTCCGAGTAAAGACAGTATAGTAAAGGTAGAGCATGAACTGTATTCATTTTTTCACATTCCCTAAATATGTTCTAACGTTTGCATATTACTATGAGTGGCAGTACTATTTTTTATTATTTCAACCTTATCTTACTCTATGGAGCACTTTATGAAAGCTAGCAATAATTCTTACCTTACGAGCCTAAAAGGTGGGTTTATTACTTTAGTAAGACCTAAGTGAATAATAACGTTTCTCTAGCTCCACAGACCTCCTTGCCCTTTCCCAGGCAGCACCCTGGCAGGAAACCCAGAGGCAGCGCAGTAGACAAAGCTAGCTGTGGCAAAGCTGCTCTTATTTCTTCCACACAGTGTTCGCACTATGTATAAATATTGCTCCATTCACCTTTATTACAGGTGCTGACTTACAGAGGACTTACAGGAACTTGTCCATAGTCTCTCAGAACTAGGAACAGAGAGCAGAAATCTGAGCACTGGAGACTCCTGGAAACTTCTGGAGTACAAAGGGATACTGACAGCTCTCACGGTCCAGCCTTCACTTTCAGACATGCTTACGTCTAAGTGAGCCTCAGTGGGATACAGGCCTGGGGAATCCTTTTCCCCAATTTGATTACAGGAAGCCTGTGGTCAGAAGACTGGGTTGCAATCCTGATGTTGTCACTAACAGAGTATCCTTTGGTAAGTTCCTCTTTCTGGGCCTCATCTTCCTTATCTGTAAAGTGAAGACACTGAATCAGATGATCTTCAAAGGTTCCTTCAGATCTCAGCTTTCATATGCAGCAGATTATTTCTGAAGATGGTCCCACAGTCCCTCCTACCTCCTACTTTTTTGGTACACTTTACCAAATAGTTGTAATAAAATGCACACATTTTGACAAATGTTCCCTGTGTATACACCACCACAGTCAAGGTACAGAACATTTCTATCATCCCCAAAAGTTCCCTCATGCTTTTTTGCTGTCACCACCCTTCAGCCACAGGCAACCAGTGATTTGCTTTCTTCTCCTCTAGATCAGTTTATCTTTCCCAGAAATTCACATAAATAGAATCATACATAATGCACTCTTTTGTGTCTGGCTTCTTTCAATCAGCAGAACCACATCACCTTTGCAATGTGCCTGTATCACTCTCCCATCAAGAGTGGAATCCCAATCTTTTGACTCTATGCTGGCCCTTGGACTTGCTTTGACCAACAGAACACAGTGAAATTGATGCTGTGTAATCCCTTTCACTCCTTGGAAGACATCCACCACGTAAAAATGCTTGGGCTAGACTACTGAATGATGTGTGACCACATGGCAGGGAGAGAGAGAGAGAGAGAGAGAGAGAGAGAGAGAGAGAGGAAGCATGTGGAAGAGAACCCCACTGGGTGTGGAAGGGTGCCCCACCCAGGTATCAGCGCCAAGGCCCAGACAAGTGGATGAGGTCACCTTGGATCCTCCAGCTGAGGCACCCCAGTCAAGAGGAAATGGAGCAGAGAAGAGCCATCCTCACTGAGCCCTGCCTGAATTCCTAACACAAAGAATCATGAGCAAGTAAAACAGTCTTTGTTTAAGTCACTAAATTTGGAGGTGGCTTGTAACACAACAGTAGTTAACTGAAAAAATGAGTCTTCTGCACTGTTTTCTTTTAAGGTCCATCAGAATTTCTTTCAGGCTCTAGGACTATTAGCTAACTATACAAGTGTTTTACCTTAAATCTTTTCTACTTCTCTTACTCCCCTTTCTTCCTTCCTTCCTCCATCCCTCCCCCCTTTCTTTCTTTCTTTCCTTCTCTCTTTCTAATTGAGGTATATTTGGCAAACAACATTATATTAGTTTCAGATGTACAATATAATAATTCCATATTTGTATATATTGTGAAATGATCACCACAATAAGTCTAGTTAACATCCATTACCACACAGTATAGAATTTTCTTTTGATGAAAACTTTAAAGATTTACTATTTAGCAACTGTTAAATATACAGTACAATTAACTATGGTCACCATGCTGTACATTACATCCCCTGACAATTACTTTATAACTGGAAGTTTATACCTTTTGATCTCCTTAATCCATTTCTCACACTCCCCTATCCTCCACCAATGGCAACCAATTTGTTCTCTGTCTCCATGAGGTTGGTTTTTGTTTGTTTCTTTGTTTTTTAAAGATTCCATATATAAGTGAAATCATATAGTATTTGTCTCTTTCTAACTTATTTCACTTAACATATTGCCCTCAAGGTCCATCCACGTTGTCATCTTACTCCCATTTCAGATTGTTCTTCCCTAAGGTATCATACATTGCATCTAAATTCTTTCTAACTACACATTAACCCTGTTACTTACATGGACTTGAAAAATGTAGGGTGTTTTTCTTAGATTTCACTTCTACGTGATAAAAAAAATCTCAGATTCTTTCCCTCTTTCCTTCAGATCCAGTGTTCTGGCATTTGAATTACAGCATATTCTAGAGAAAAGAATGCAGAGTTTGGGAGCAAAGAGCTCTCACTTCAGACCAAATGAGCTGTATGGTTCTGGGCAAGTTTAAAAGCTTCCTGCACCTGATCTTCTCCATATAAAGTAGAAATATCTCATGTGCTGGTAGACAGAAGATAAAGTGCAAAAGCAGATGGAAGCGTTATTCAAAAGCAAAAGTACCTTTCATTTCCATAACTCTGACAGGTCCTCTTGCAATATTTGCATGCCCTCCATGGGTCAAGTTCTCTGTCACAGGGTTGAACATACAAGATACATTCACCTATCACCTGGAAGGCAAGAAAAACACTATTTCAGCCTTACAGCTTTTTGTTGGGAAAAGTGAGGGGTGTGTGTGTGTGTGTGTGTGCGGACGTTTTACTTTGTTACTCTCCGTAAATGCTTTATGGTGAGCTATGGCTCATTACAGTCAGGGAAAATCTGGTGAAGGAAACATTCTCATGGAAGGGTGAAAGCTGCGGTTTACATGAAGAGATGCATTGGCTTGTGGGGTAGTTAACTGGAGGGCTTAAGACTTTTAGAAGTCACTTCCAGCAAAGAAAGAATTATGGGAGTCCTGTCTCCCCAAGTACAACTCTAAATCAAAAATCATACTAGCCATAAAATAAAGGTAAAGAAACTCAGAAAGTTTCTGATTTGCACCATGATAGTTACTTAGAAGCTTCGTTTGAAGTATCAGATACAATCCATCTGATTTGTTTCCCCTCATTTTTTCTTGGTGCCCCTGTTTTCCTCGGTGTCCTAGGACAGTGGTTCTTCTGAACCAGCAGTAGCAGCAGCAGCGCCGGGGAACTTGTTAGAAATGCTAATTCTCTGCCCCAACCCCTAATTTACTGAATCAGAAGCTCAGGCTGTAGGACCTCGCAATCTGCATTTTAACAAGCCCTTTCAGGTGATTCTGAACCACTGACGTTTGAGAATAGCTGCCTTAGACAGATGCTTGAGCTGCCCACTGCACTGTTTCTCAAACTAGCTTTCATTAGAATCTCCTTGAGAGCTTTATAAAAATGCCCATGCTGAGACTCTAACTCCACAGCTTCTCATCTCATTGGTCAGGGGTAGGCCCAAGAAGGCAGTATTTTTTTAAAGTCTGATTCTAATATGCCAACCAGGATTGAGAATCACTGGCGTGTTGGGTAATCCAGCTCTCACCCCCAGGCTTGAGCAGTTGGGGGTTGGCAGTGGGGAGGGGGGGAGGTGAGGGAGGACAGAGAGGTCTGCTTCCTCAGTCCAGGCTGAAGGGAATGAGCAGGAATATAGGGATTGTTCCAAAGAATGTTCAAGCAAGTTTGAAACATAACAGATTTAAATGTGAAATGGGGAAAGGGAAGTATTGTAGTTAAGCCACAGTCTTCAGGAAACGTTTGGGTCAGTGAGCATTTTGGATTGAATGAAAGGGAGAAAATTTAGAGAAAACTGCTGAAAAAGAGTAGAGTTAGTACAACTAAGAAAATTCCTTCTGGTACCGTGTTGTGTACTAGAAACTTGTTGCACGTTTATATTCCAAATCTCTAAGCCAACATTCAGTTTACTCCTTTTAAAAAAATTTGGAAAAGGAACACCTCTATTTTTAAAAATTTAACATTGCTATTCTCCACATAATGTTTTACTGTATGCTTTATTGTAAGATTCGTATGGTCAGGCAAAGTCTGGGTGAAGGAAACATTCTCATGGAAGGGTGAAAGCTGACTGAATAGTAATTATCTTCACTTATACAATAGCCAACTGAAGGAAACCAGGAAAATCATTTTTAAGCTTTTAAAAACTATAGCCATAAAAGGAAAATTTTAGAAATGAATTCTTTTTGGTAAAAAGTTAGGTTTTTAAAAGGACTTGATTTTTAAAATGTATTTCATCATGTATTTTTATTTGATATGTTCATATTTTGGATGAAGTGAAGGGCAGAAAATAGAAATGTTTTGAAAAAAGTGGTAAAGTAGATGGCAAATGAAAGGTGAAAACAAGAAAAAAGATGTAGTGAAAAGACGGAAGGGGTCTGGGAGTAGAACAATATAAAACAGGAAAGGGATTTTTGTCTGTTTTTTTTTTTTTTCCACTGCTATATCTGCAGCATCTAGAACAAGGCATGACACATAATAATAAATATAGTATACTTGTTGAGTGAATGAATGATCTTACAGGATACCTCCAGTTTTGCATACCAGGATGATATGATTACTGGTTGGTTGAGGCATTAATATATGCGATCTTAAACTTATTTTTTTGTGTGAAGGACTTTCCAATCTGTCAGGTATACTTTGACATATAAACTTTCCTGGCCAAGGTGTGGCTCTTTCCCAACCAAAAGTTCCAGAGAAATGGAGGTTGAGACACGGGTAACTCCTTAGAGCAGCTGGCTGTTCTGATCCTCTTCACTCTCAAAACACCCCATTTTCACTTCCTTCAGAACTAATCCATCATTTATGCGTCAGCATCCTGTGGGGATGAAAGGGCGTTCAGAGAGCGGAAGGATTTAGCCAGCTAATTTTCATGTGAAACACACTCCCCAGGTGTGTCTTCATGTACTAGACATGACACTGAGGGTCCAGCACAGAAAAATAGTGACGTGGGGCTCACTGATGTCCGTCTTGCAAGTGTTCCGAATGTCCCAAAGCCCCATGTCTTGCTCATCAGACAGGCCACCGAAACTCCCAGATGGGGTTGAGCATGTGTCCGAGGGTCACCTAGGACTAGCAAAAAAGAAAAAAAGGACTTCCATTTTCCTCATAGATTTTTGTTGGGCTCACCTCAGAGGATTAATCTCTAGAATGAAGTGGAAAGCACCCTAGACATAAACGCTCACTTCTTTCATTATTCTCCTTTGGAAAACGTAATAGTGGGGTATCACTATCTCTTGGCTATTCCTCACCAATGATTGCTCCGAAACGAAAAGAGCAGGTCTGAAGAGATCAATTTTTCTTGTGTCACGTGGCTTTCGGTTTCGTGCTTCTCTCACGATGCCTTTAAGTAATGTGTCATGTGTGTTTTTCATTCACTGAGTCACTATTTACGAAGTCCCCCCCCCACCCCAGTACTTTGCCAGGCACTGTGCTAGGCTCCAGGGGACCCCAGTGAACAAAACACCTCCCGGCTCTCCCAGGTTTAGATCAAGTGGGGGAGAGAAGCCAAACAATAAGTATGTAAAATATGCAACATCTAGCAGGTGGCAAGAAAGGCTACGAAGGGAAACAAAAGGGGAGATCAGCAGTCACAAGCTGCGAGCCCAAGCTGGACTTCGGTGCTCTCAAAAAACACCCTCCTGCCCTCTCTTCCGTCACTGAGGGCTGTCGCGTAACCAAACAATAGACGCCTTCGCAGCGGGCTGGAAGCCCCTTTCTGAGGCTCGGCTGCCTCCGCCTTCTCTGATCAGGCAGTTTCCCTGGATATTCATACAAAACCACAGACTAACGGGATCCCCAGATAACTTTAACCCGCACAGTCCTCTCCTTAGGCCTGCGTCTGAGGCACCAGGGTGGACTCAGCAAAACACATCTCAGGACACTGTAAGCCCGGGTGACCCTCGCCCACAATTCTTTCTGAGGGAGGAAAAGAAAAGATGTGCGCTAAGAGTCCACAGAGAACTCGGTCTCATCAGGTTTCAGAATCGCTAAAGGAGACAGAGTCAGTTTAGGCGGAGGGCAGTCCTCAAACTCCAAGACTCCAATCAGAATGAAAACGTCGGGAAGGAAAAAGCAAACTTTCCCGGGTTTAACTGACACGGAAAACATCGCCAGCGGAGCCCGCGGAGGGCGGCCCGGCGGCCATTCAGGAGGCGCCGCTTCGCCACAGCTCTTTTCCCGCAGACAAAGCCTCCTCGTCAGTCCCTCCGCTGCCGCCGAAGCACCACGTTCGGCAGAAGAAAAAGAGAGCCGCTGCTCTCCATCAGGCAGCCAGACAATAACGGCGGCCAGGCCGCGCCTCGCCGAAAGGCAGAGGACCGGCATCTTTGTTTCCACCCTGTCCTTCAAACCCGGTCTCCGCGGGCTGTCGTAGCGCGGCGGGCGCTGAGGAGGAGAAAGCGACTCGGGACCACTCTTCCCGCTCGTTCCTTTGCAGCGGCAGGGACTGGGCCGCCTCCTCGGGCCGTGGCGGAGGCACCCGCCGAGCCCGCGCTCCCCTCGCCCACGACGCTGCTCCGTCAACCCCGCGGGAAGTAGCGCCGTCCGCGCGGAGGGAAACGGCGCGCGGTGAGACGCCCGGCCGCCGTGACGCGTCCGCGGAAACGCGGCTTCCTCGCGCTGGTGCGCGTCGACCGCCCGGGGCCCAGCCTGTGCTGGTGGCCGGAGCCCCCGGGCCGTCCCTCGGGAGTAGGCGGCCCTGGAGGCTGGCGGCTGGAGGGGTCCAGCCTCTCCGGCCTCACGGGCGCCATGGTAGGGCCTCCGTCCCGGGGTTGGGGGTTTGTCTGGCCCGCTGCTCCCCTCCCCAGCCGGACAGCAGGTGCCGCGAGTCGGGCCCCGAAGCACGGCGAGCGTGGCGGCCTGACTGGCCGGGGTCGGCCCGGAGCCCCCTCCCAAGCTCCCCCGCCGGGCGCCGCCAGCCTCGTGTCCCTGTGCTGGGAAGCAGGGTGGTTGTGAGTGCTCCAAGTGAGCGAATGCAGGTAAAATTCCCGGCGTTCAGCACACAGAGTAAAGTTCTCCAATAGAGCGAGCAGTGGAAAGGGACCCAGTATTAATACGTGCAGCAACGCGGATGGATCTAAAAAAAACATTATGCTGGGGGCCGGAGGAGAGGTAAACGCGGAAGACCTTAGTGTGCCCGATTGCGTTTATCTGAAATTCTAGAAGCAGCAAAACTGTGGTGATGAAAGCAGTTTCCTGGGGAGGGATGAAAGAGGCGAGAGGATGGGAGGCAGAGGAGCAGGAGGGAACTGTGGGCGTGATGGCGCAGTTCCGCGCCTTGATGGGAGTGGATTTTGAGGACGTGTGCAGTTGCAAAATCCAACGCTCTGCAGCCTTCAAATGGGTGATTTTATTACACTCCAATTACACCTCAAACGATTTTGGGCGGGGGCGGGGGTAGAGTTAAAGTAGTGAGTAAGGGTAGTCGAGGAACATGGGACCGTTTGGTGGAAAATAATTACATTTACAACATCTGAGAGCTGAACGCGTGCTCTCTCTGAACTGAGTGGCTCCTCCTCCCCTAGGAGTGAGTGAACATCTGCACTAAGACCAGCTCCGGCCCTCGAGGGAGGCACGGTACCAGACCCAGCTTGTGCGCCTCGCCGCTTTGCTCAGTCCCACCTCCACCCTCATCTTAACCTCTAGCTCAGTGCGGAGGCCTGGCCTCCACTGCTGTAGTTTCCTCTCAGAACAGCCTCCCCGTGGGTGAGGGTCAGGCTTCAGCACCGTCTCCCCCGCAGCCCGATTCTGATGGTCAGTCGGAGGCACTGGCTCCTCCCACCAGTCCCAGGCTCAGGTGAAAAACCCTGAGGTTCAGCTTGTTCTTGTCTCCTTGGCAATTGCTGGGAGGGTCAGAAGACACACCCAGAAGAGTGGGGCATTGGAGCCCCACGAGGCAAACTTACACCACCACAGAGGGCAACCTAAGAGGGCGGAGAGCAAGAAGTAGCAAACATATAAACTCCTCTCCCCTTTTCTCCATAGGCAGCTGGTCCCAAGGCATAATGGTTCTGCATGGCTTGTCGGGAAGGTGTCCCTGGGGACTGAGCAATCAGCTGTTCTTCTCTCGTGAAGCACCGCTTTCCATTTGCTTTCCTTTGCCTTTCCCCTCACTCTTGCTTGCCCTGGGATTGCACCTCCTAATAAAATCTTAGCGCTTAAACTTGGCCTCAGGCTCTGCTTTCTAGGTAATCCTTTAGCAGCCTTTGGTCTTTCACTCTGTGCTTTACTGAAAATTTCACAGCCACAATAGCAAACAAAATTAAGATTCTTTTTGGCTCTGGCGTACTGTCCTATTAGCCCTGAACTGCTACTTGAACAAGCAACCAGCTGAAACCAATACTAAGTACATACATTTATATACACATACCTCTGTGTGAGTTAGTAGAGATTAAAAATTTGTTTTTCCATTTATAGGTTCCTAGTGGTGTTTCCTCTCAAGAGTAAGTTCCTAGAGCACAGGCACTTGTATGTTTTGAACATTTGGAAGCTTAAAAAACTTGAGATGCATGTGAGTGCAAAACCAAGAAAATGCTTTTCAATCATGATCATAAAGCTGTCATTTTGTCGGGGGGAGGTCTGGTTATGTTTTTTGGTTCATTCATAAAGCCATGTTCTATCTTTGCTAAAATCTTATTATTAGGGAAGGATATGTTAAAACCACTTACAGGAACATCTTCTGTTCCTGAATGCTTTGCAAAACAATTTTTCTTTGCATTACTTTAAATATTGAAGACACTAAGTTTGTACTTTTAATGATAACAGCCACTGGCTTTGTGGCCTCCTGTTTATTGCAGGGTTGTCAGACCTTGTTCTTCCCTCCTACTTGGCTTGCCAACCATCTGTAACTTGATCAACAGTAATTTGAGATGAGACTGGCCAGGGTCATATGTTAAACAGGACATTTCCACTTTCTTGACCACAAAATCCTCCCTTTCCTGGCCACTTAAACACTGTTACATAATCTACAAACATGTGGCTCTGATGATGATCTGCTACATATGCTGGCAGAGGTCACACCTGCAAATCTACCTTTCTATTGGCACAATATTTTTTTTTTATTAGAGACATTTTTATTGCTTATAATATGGTGTACCAGAGCATTTAAAAGTTATTTTTAAAAACATGTTCCGCCTTTTCTACATCATCATAATGAATTGATTTTTACAGAGAAAACTTTGTCATCCTATCATGTGAACAATTTTTAATCTTTACATTTGAAAAATGTTTTTATCTGGGGTTAATTTCAATCACAAACAAACACAAAGCCAAGCTGTACACATAATGTATTTAAATAAATTTTCACAGAAAGAAAAAAACATTTAAAAATATCTTAGGTTATAGACATGCGGTATCAGAGGACATCCCATTAAGCAAATGTGAGAGCTTCTCTTTAAATTCTAGCACTTGATTCTTTCCAAATATATGAGGGCAGATAATGTTCTAGGTTTTATATATACAAATAGGTCTTGGCCTTTTCAGAATAGGTCATAAGCTTTGCTGCAGTTGTCGTTACTCAAACATTTTTAGAATTCTTTAGAGTTCTGAAAGAGACTGAGTCACATTCTTTTAAATAACATCATCAGTGATAGCAAATCTTTCTCTCTTGAGAGTGGATTTAATTTTTAGAAATACCCCACAGTCATTTGAAACCAGACCAAGCTGAGGGACATTGTTTAGCAGGAGAAAACAACACGAAAAAATAATAAGTGAACGGAGTGATACTTTTCTAAAAATTAAACCCTTAGAAAAGGAGAATTAAGGAAAAGATTGAAGCAGAAATTAATGAATGAGAAAACAAAAAACACAATTATTGATCAATTCCAAAAGTAATTCTTTGGAAAAAAATAAAGTAGAGAAATATCTGGCAAATCTATTTAATTAAAAAAAGAAAATATAAATAAAATTATAAGGGAGAAAGGAGACAACAGATATGGAGAAGTCTGAGGGGATTATATGAGAATACTATGTATAGTTAGTTATATGCCAATATATGTTTTTTCCAGGAAAAACATAAATCACCCAAATTTAATCAAGAAGAAGTTAGAAAAACTAAGTAGATCAAAACTAGAGAAGAAGTCAAAAAAGGCTCACCCTAGGGATTTTATAGGCAAATTCTTGGAAATTTTGAAGGACATGTAATTCCCTTTCTGCATGCATAAATATATTAAAATTTAATCCATTTTATGAAGCAAATATAATTATTATAAAACCTATCAACTGTGGTACAAAAAGAATAGCCAAAAAATATAAAGTCACATAAGAAATCAAATGCCAGAATTCCCCCCAGAACTATCAGCAAATTACATTCAATGAAATAAGTAATTTTTAACATGATCAAGTAGCTTTTATCCTAGAAATGCCAAGATATTTTAATAATGGGAAAATAATTGAAATAACAAATCATACATTTAGGCCATATAAGAAAAAACTTTGTTGTCTCAATAGATGATAAAAATCTAACACCTACTCCTGATTAAAACAACTAAATTTTTTAAAAGACCTCTTAGTAAATATTAAACCAGTAGCCAGCATCATATATTTTAATAAGGTTCTATAAAAATAATAATGCTAATGATAAGACAGCCAAACTGTAAGGAAGAATAGAAAGTGTATAGTAATTCCTCACCCTCCCATCATCACTCCTTATTCTCCTTCCCAGACATAACCTTCATTAACAGTTTCTTACATGTCCTTCCAGAAATCTTCCATGAACATAAAAGCATATGACCATCCCTTTGAAAAAAACAAATAGAATCTTACTATACGTATTGTTCTGCACTTGATTTTTTTCATTGTATACATTAACTTGGACATCTTCCCATATCAGCACATAGATCTACCCAAAATTTTCATAACTTATTATATGAATATATATGTGAATTATGTAACAGTTCACATATATGAATGCGCCATAATTTTTCACTCCCCTATTGGGGAACATTTTCTAGTTTTCTGCAATTCTATACAGTTACACTGAGCATCCCTGAGTATAGGATTAATGCCTAGCAATGGAATTGCTGGATCCATTTCTGAATAGATATTTCCAAATTAGCATCTAAAAATTAGTCTGGATTAATTTATAATCCCTCTAAAAATGTTTGCAAAAATATTGATAATTGTTGAGGGTAGGTGGTGAGCACGTGAGAGTTCATTTTACTATTCAGTCTACTTTCGTGTGTATTTTTAAATTTCCAAACTCAATGATATGACAGGACAGGCATTCTCATTAAAATCAGGTATAAAGATGCCCTCTATCAGCACTGTCCTTTAAAATTATGCTGAAATAATTAATTCTGACAAGAAACAGAAATAGGTAAAATATTGAAGGCAGAAGAAAAGTTACCTTTATTTGCAGATAATACTTTTGCCTAGAAAACTCAAGACATGATTAAAAAGCTATTATAAAATAACTATTAAAACCAGTAACTTTTCCAGATCCAGTAATAACCTGTAGGGAAATATGTATTTTTAAAAGATTCTATTAAAATACAAATAATATTGGCAACACCTGGAAGGGATTGATACAAAAAAAGAGAGAAGAGAAAAAGCATGAAAGCAAAAAGATTTAAATAGATTGAGAAATCTGTTATGCTTCTAGATAAATGTATCTATTCCTTTATTTGTGATTTTAACCCAAATTCTAATAAGAATTTTTTTTTAAGTTGAAAAAAAATTAATTTCCGTTTGGAAGAAAAAGCAGGAGAGTAGCCAGAATACTTTTGAAAAGGAAGAATAATAATAGGAGATTCACTGTACCAGATGTTAATACATGTTATAAAGCCACAATAATTACAATGATTTTGGACTACTGAGAAAAGCTTGACAAATAGATTAATAGTTCAGAAAAAGCCCTGAAAGAAAATTTAATATGCCAATAAATGAAGCATCACCAACGGGGAGGACATAGATTATTCAAAACTGGCCAGTAATTTAGTCGATTAGATGCTCACTTCATACAATTTACTGAAGTACATCCCAGATGGATCAAGGGCACAAATGTAAAAACGAAACTGTGAAAGAACTAAAAGAAAATATGAGTCCCTTAAATAAGGGATTTTGAGTGGGAAGAAAACTACGAAATAGAAGATATATAGATGTATCTGCATAAGCATTTAGACCATCTGTATGTCAAAAATTACAAACAATATTAAATAAAAAGTTAAGAAGTAGAAAGATATTTGCCATAAGAGTTAGTATTTGCAACAAGGTCCTTAAAAGCCTTTTCAAAGAAGCAATCCCAACACCTTTTGGGCAAAGACAGCATCACTGTATTATGGGTTATGTCTTATGAGTTCAGAGGGAACCACTTTGAAGAAGAGAGTTCATTCGGAAGAATCATTTGTCCCAGTTTTAGAATGCGAGGTTTTTGCTTTTGGTACGTTTTGTTTTGTTTGTTTCCACCTCATTTCATGTGTACAAAGTGATGATATGTGGATTACAAATGCTTTTTTTTCCATTTTCTTTTTCAAAATCACCCCTAGAATATTGTGCTTCCCTCTCTCCTCTGAAGGGGTTCACTTGATTTATCTCATTGCAAACGCAGGGGTAGATAATCTTACTATCCCCATTTTCCAGATTAGGAAAGATGTATCTTTGTGGCTTTAAGTACAAATAGGCAGCAAACTGAAATATCGACATAAGTCATTAGAGGAGAAGCGACGCCGAGTGAACACGATTTAGAGAAAGAGAGGCAGTGTGCTCAGCCAGGAAGGATTCTTACATCCTGCCCCATCTTTGGCTGTCACAGACCACGCCCAAGGGATACAGCCTAGCTATCTGCAGTGCCTGAATGAGGACAGGTCGCAGAGGCCCCGCTGGAGAGAGGAGGCTGTGAGGAAGTTCACAGATGCCTTCACTTGTGCTAACACCTTCTGGGGGCTCAAAACAGAGACTGTTCTGAGCATGTACCGACTTCACAATATGCATGAATTGTCTCATGTAACCATCACCAAACAACCTCAGGACTTAGGTACTTTTACAATCTCCATTTTCCACATTAGGAAACTGAGGCACGGAAAACGTTAAGCAGCTTGCTGAAGCTCACACAGCAAGGGAGTGGTCGAAACTGTATTTGAGCCAGGCAGCTGGGGCTGGAGCCCAAACCCCTTGGCCACAAGTAACCATGTATAAAGCCCTTTCATCCACAGGAGCACATTTGTCCCTCACAACTTTGTAAGGAGGTCAGGAAATATTCTCCCTGATTTACACTAAGAAAGTGGGAAGCCAGAAATGGGTTACTGGAATTAGTCATCTTTTTTTTATATATATATATACTCTGAAGAAACAGCATGGATGGACATGTGATAAGGAATGACTGGAGGGAAAACAACACTTAACAAGGCTTGGATCAGAGAAAGAAGTGCCCTAAACTTTAAGTAGATTAAACACAAGCTGCAAGGAGGGAAAGGGAGCTGGGGAACAGGCAAGGGGAGGTTATCCTAGCATGGGGAGAATGAAAATCATTCTAGCTCACCAGCCATCAGGTCTGTCATGATGCTGGATGATAAACAGTGAAAGAAATCACACCCACAGCATTCTCATCATGTTGAACTCGTTTACTTTCCTGAAATACTAGCTCTACTCTATGTCACTATTTGTCTAAGAATACTGTTAATTCATGTCTCTGTTTACTTACCTGGGCTTTGTTAGTTTAGATAACAAGACTAGAAGTTATGTCTAAACAGCCAAAATGAAGGTCCATTGCACAATAGGATTTTCATGTAGTTTTAAAATACAATCATGGTAATAAAGTTTATGCAAATACTTTTAGAATTTGCTCTCATAGAACTAAAACAGTATTAGTTAACCTCTGAACTTGTTGCTTGTTTTTTGATCACCTTATTTCCCACTGTTGTGAATACAAAGGAACTTCACAAGAAACTCTCATGTTCTGATAAACTTACATCTATAAAATGATCCACGTTAATTAAATGCACTGGAACTAACTCTATTTAAAAGTAGGAAAATAAAGAATCCTTTTACTCTAAGACTGTTGCCCACTCATTTATCTGGTTTTGTTCACCTCAAATGATAGGTATCAGAAAATATATACTCTATACTCATTTCAAAATGTTCCTAAAATTGATACGTGTCATCAACTGCAAAGGGAATTCTTTAACCTATTGTAAATTACAGCATTAACCTCAAGTTGCATGTAATGTTATATCAGTATAAGATTTATCATAAGAACAATGTCTAAGTATAAACGTTTTCATAAATAAATTTCTATCTAAATCCTCTCTCAAAAGTGAGTAAATTTCATGTAATAAGTCCTTCCTAACTTCCTTTTCCTGCTCCAAATCCACATTCTTTCCTTCTATAACTCTTGGCCATCAAAATCCTTCAGTGAGCTGTAGCCACCAAACAGGTTTCCAGGATTTGATCTCAAATAGTTTTTAAAAATGGGGGGATTGTTCAGACTGAAATATTTGGCTATGCCTCAGGGGAAAAAAATAAAAGGCACTCTTAATCCATGGTTCTGACAGCACTGTTCTGATTTTTTTTTTTAAATTGCCAGTGCTGGCATGAATGAAATATAGAATGATTCATCCAATGAGAATTTGAATGCTGGTAGAAAACTGTACAGAAAATCCAGGTGAGTTGAAGGAGAAAGAGATCAGGGACTTGTGAGGAAAATGCAATCAGAAAACGAAAAGAGAGGTTCTATGAACGCAGGCAAACAAACATAGCAGGTTTGAACTCTAATAGTTAAAGCCTGCTAAAGGCCAGTGACAGATGACACCAGGATGGGAGAAGAGCCAAGGGTGAGAAGTTTCTAAGCTGACTGTTAAATAGATGTAACTCACTGATGAGTGTGCCCATGTGGGATTTTAATTACTCAGACATCTGTTTAGCGAAGTGTATAGTAAATAGGGATCAAATACAGAGATCAAATTATGTGGGGAAGAGAGTGGAGATGACATTCATGACTCAGAAAGGAGAGCTATCAGCCAGGGGAAGATCAATCCCGGCTTTACATCTCACCAACAGAGAAGCAATTATTTTAGATGTGGGGCTGGTTTGCATCCTAGGTCATGAATTTAATTAAATAACCCTCGAGTGGCAGAAAACAGAACAAACCACTGTATTTAACTGTCAGTAAGACATGCTGCAAATCAATGGTCCAAATTCCTCCTCTTCTCCTTCCCTCCTTACAGCTGTCAGTGACAAACAAGGAAAAAGAAGCTAATAGTTGATGTAACAACATGGATGGACTTGGAGGGCATTATGCTATGTGAAATAAGTCAGACAGAGAAAGACAAATACTGTATGATATCACTTATCTGTGGAATATTTAAAAAAATAAAGAAATAAATACAACAAAACAGAAACAGACTCACATATATAGTGGTTATAGAGGGGAGGGAGGAGGGGCAAGTTAGGGGTAGGGAATTAAGCACAAATTACCATGTATAAAACAAGCTACAAGGATATATTGTACAGTCAGGGAATATAGCCAATATTTTATAATAACTTTAAATGGAGTATAATCTATAAAATTATTGAATCTCTATGTTGTATACCTGAAACTAATATAACACTGTAAATCAACTATACAAGTAAAAAAATAATTAAAATAAAAGCCAGTTTAAACCTAAAAAAAGTCCAAAGTGCCTTAACCAATGGGTAAATGCAATAGTTACAATTAAGACTGTCATTTGATCCTTTTAATGTCTGAAACATAAGAGCTACAAACCGGTATTTTCTATACAGTGAATTTTGTGGCAAAATAAGCCACAGTATACACAAGCCTCAACATTTGCTAGCACCTAACTTAAAGTTAGATGATTTGAAAACACAACAGACAAATCCTTCATGCTTTCAAGGTCAGTTTCTAAATTTGACATCTTAGATTGGAGATGGCATTACCCAGGAATTTAAGGTCAAGGTTTATGAATTTAAGGAAAGGGTTGGAGATCTAAAAACACAACAGACAAATCCTTCATTCTTTCAAGGTTAGTTTCTAAACTTGACATCTTGGATTGGAGATGGCCTCACCCAGGAATTTAAGGTCAGGGTTTATGTTAAGCAGGACCTCAAATCAAGTTTAGAAACAAGCAAATCTTTAATCCTGTCTTTAAGGGGATAGTTTGAGAGAAAAGGTTAGAAAAACAGGTCAACCTCCTGTAACTATGAGGTTGTCATTTGTTTTTACATACTGAATGAAATATGCCTGTTTGGTGTTCAGTGTCTTGTGCCTATTTTATTCCCTGTGTCTGGGCAAATGTGTTTATATTAGAAAACTCCATAAGGGCAGGAAATTTAGCTTTTCTTTATAATAAATCATCTGGAATAAACTCCACTGATCTAAGATTATGGGGCCTGGTGTGCCCAACTGCTGGCCAAAATGTGTAATCTGTCACTGACTGTCAGATTGCCCATAAATCACATATTGGTTTGCACAGAATAGAAGAGTTTACAAAATTGTTACATGCATCATTGCAAGTTATCTTCATAAGCATCTTATGAGTTTGCTGAGCAAGTATTATCACCTTTACTATTTAACAGACGTGATCAGAACCCAAACTTTCACCATCTCCTTTCAGGTACCACTGATACACACCTATTTCCACAACAGGTGAACTGAATGAATAATAATAAGGTTCAACCAATAATAAGATTCAACCATTCTATTCCTGAAATGATAAAAATAAACTGTTGTTCATGTAAGCTAAATGAGATATCCTAATGATAGTTGAATTTTAAATAAACTGCAGGGGTTGGGTAGGGGAAAGAGAGGATTGGAATTGACAAAATTCAAACCAGGAGTGAAAATAACAAAGAATACCATCAGTGAGAGACACTATTTTTCCTCTAGCACAAATAGAAAATATTTTTTTAAAAGTCTCATAATAGACTTTGCAAAGAATAAAGAAAGCTTCATTTTGCTTTAAGTGTTTTATGTCAAGAAACATTTCATAGCATATATTTTCCAAACTGCATATGAACAACTTAAAGCACCCATTCAAATTCCACTAAACATTTTTATTTTTCTTAGCTTAAAACTGTTTGATAAGTATGAAATGATTTAAGAAGTGAAAAATTTCAAATACAACATACAATAGCAAGAAATACATAATAGGAAATTCACCATTCCCACAACATTTGAGGAGGTCTTATAGTAGATGGACTAATTTCTGTCATTATTAATGAAGAAAGATGGAAACCACCTTTATTTTCTCAGTTTGTTAAAAGGTTCATATGAGAAGCTGGGCAGGCAGGAAGGAGAGAAAGGGAAGCTACAAAACTGAGGATAAAGATTACATTTTCTTATGCAATGGATCTAAGAGATTACTGCAAGGAAACAAAATAGGCCCTTTTCAAAAAGTATTAAAAAGTCAAACTGCAGGCAATTGTAGACTGATACAAGGCAAAAAGAAATGGGGTAATCTTGGGTATGATGAAATTTAAAAATATACAACAAAGCTATGTACTGTTAGGAAATGATGACAGAGATGAATCCAGAAAATACCAAAAATAAATGGGTAGGTTTCTTTTGAGAGGGGAAAAAAAAAAGAGTCTGAGAAGGAAACCTGAAGGCCAACCAGACTGGAAACACTGTGTCCAAGGGGCTCTCTGGTTACCATTTATTTCCTCTCCAGGCCTCCAGGGGAGATCACTGTAAGGAATGTCCTTTAGATTAAAAAAAAGACACAGCTGCCAACTAACCAAGACTCCTGAGTCTAATCACATATTCCCCAAGGTCAGAAACACTACAACGGAAAAATGAAAAGGACAGTTCTAATGCTGTTTTTATATAAAATTTTATCACAACTCCCTCTTACCCTCCTCTCAGCTCTGTTTGTGAAAATGTAAAGTCTGAGTCGGACAGTATTCTTTTCAAATTTTTCCTTAAATCCCTGAAAATCTGACTTTTGAAACCTGGGAATGTGAAGCTAGGACAAGGGAACACTGAGGACCCATTTTATTTGCTTGCTTCCTTGTTTATTCATGAGCAGGGCTAGACTAAGAAGAAACCTTTCAATGAAAATGGAAAGCATGCCTGCAATAGCATAGTGCTTAATATTGACTTCTACCCTGTCCAGCCCCAGGAAAGGTAAGGAACAGTTTAGGTAGGGTAAGAAAAGGTTTAGGAAGCTTAGGATGAAGAGGAGACTTCCTAAATTTTAAGAAAACCTGCCAGGTTATTGATAGATTCCATGTGTTCGGCTAACACATTTGTGTAACCAGCATCAGTATGTCTTTCAAATGCCCTGTACTTTGTCATCAGTGTCCTCTTTCAGCTAGTACTTCCCTTGGATATCCTACTGTGGAATTTGCAAGGCCAGCCTTCCTTGCCTGTGCCTGTGAGGAATTGGCAAAATAATTAAGAGTTTTTGAACACCATCTTTCATCTGTATCTAGTTGGAAGGGTGTGTGGGTGTGTGCGTGTGGTCTTTAATGGAACAATATCTAATGCCTTAGATCCTTTAATGTCTTTTAAAAATTTACCTTTAGATCATATCCTATGCAAATGAACATGAATAGTTCCTCATACATTCAAGCCACTAATTTTTAAAGTATTCCATAAATTTAGAAAATATCCAAAGGTTTTTCACAGTGAATAAAGCTAGAATGTATTTAGTTCAAATATTTAGAAAGAGCTTTAACAACTGTCATTCATAAATACTCTGCTGTGAATTTGAGTATAAAAATGTAACTTTGCTCAGTTAGTAAGTGGTTGATAGCTGTCCACTCTCTGCAGAAGTATATCTGAATATCCAGGGGAATAATACCTGAAAAAGAAAATTTTCTATTAGATCTTTGTGAAAAGATTCGGCACAGTAGGCAAAAAAGATTTAATATAAGATATTTATCTGAAATAATTCTCTGAGTAAAACCTCTAATACACTGACCAGTTATGCTCCAGGAATGCTTTGTGCACAAGGGTAGAGATGATCAAGGAAGAGAACAACAGCTCACCAGACTGTGCCAGAGAAACAGCAAACATTTAAGGGATATCAATGCAATGGCAAAGAAGGGGTATTTTCAAAGCCAGGAACTTGGATCCAGTAACAGTATTTTATTACAGAGACTTTGTTTTCATTATGTCAAGTGACTGATGTTGCTTTCATGATCACAGCAATGGGTTTTTTTGTAAGTTAGACAACACAGTCTATCATTACTAATCAACTTCCACATTCTGACTACCCTACAGGTTATTCTCAACATACGGTTTTTTTTAAAATTAATTAATTTATTTATTTATTTTTGGCTGTGTTGGGTCTTCGTTGCTGCACGTGGACTTTCTCTAGTTGCAGCGAGCAGAGGCTACTCTTCGTTTTGGTGCACGGGCTTCTCATTGCGGAGGCTTCTCTTGTTGCAGAGCATGGGCTCTAGGTGCATGGGCTTCAGTAGTTGTGGCACAAGGGCTCAGTAGTTGTGGCTCGTGGGCTCAGTAGTTGTGGCGCATGGGCTTAGTTGCTCTGCGGCATGTGGGATCTTCCTGGACCAGAGCTCAAACCCAAGTCCCCTGCATTGGCAGACGTATTCTCAACCACTGTGCCATCAGGGAAGCCCTCAATGTATGTTTTAATCAGATCTGGCTACCCATAAAAACAAAAATTTCTGGGAGTATAATTCACATTAAACAGCTATTCAATAAATAGTTTACAAATACTTCATCATACTAACCTAGGAAATAAATCCTTTTCGTTGGTTTTGGGCATCTATAGTACTATAAATTTACATTTATAAATTTATCATTTTATAAAATATATAGTATAAAAGTATTATATATAATTGATTATTATTAATGCATTGTGAGATGCTTCATATACCATGAAAAGAATTTATATGCATATAAAAGTATGTCAAATAAAATTTGGCATTCTAGAATACACTAAATGGATAAAAAAATCTAGTAAGTGTAATTTAAAATTTTCTAAAACATTCAAAATAATTAAACCTCCTAAGGTTAATAAAATAAATAATAAAACCTAATATTCAAGACTTGCTTTATCCTTTGTTAATAATCTTTATCTATCCTCAGATGCTTGACTTAAAACCTCATAATTTATATTACATTAATTTCTTCCACAATTTGTCAAGTTAACGTGGATAAAACTGTGTTTTCTCAACAGTGTGCTTATAGGCAGTCATAGATAAACAGATACATACATGCATACATAAAGAGCTACCTTAAAGAATGTATCTCCACCAAAGGCCTCCTATCCTTGAAAAAAACTGTCCCTCAGCAGTGAGTCTCTTCAAAGTATTCCTAAACCAAAGAAGTTACAACTGTTTCTCTCTGAGTTAGTCACAAATTTTAAGCAGGCCTCACCTTCCTGGGTCTTATAAATGTGTTAGACACTAGATAGGTACTTTTATAGAAATGGTAGAAAGTGAATTTAGAAAAACCAAAACTTTAAAAATTGTGCTGTTTCATATGGTAGGCACTAGCTACATGTGGTTCTCGAGCCCTAGAAATATGACTGAGGAACTGAATTTTTATATTTAATTTTGATTAAAAATATTAATAACTGATATTCAATTAGTTATTAGAAAAATTTTAGGTGTGCTTGGAACAACTTGTGAATCTACTTTTTTAACTGTAAACTTATATAATCTAAATACAGATCATGTATTTCCAATGAAATTTAATATCTGAATTGAGATGCACTAGAAGTGATAAAATACCCACTAGATTTCAAAAACTTAGTATAAAAAATGTAAAATAGCTGATTGATAATTTTTATACTGATTACAAATTGAAATTATAAAGCTTAGATATATTGGGCTAACAAAAATATATCATTAATATTTATTTACCCTGTTTCATTTTACTTTTTAAAATGTGGCTACTAGAATATTTTAAATGACATATGTGGCTCATATTGTATTTCTGTTGGACAGTATTGCTTTAAAATAAATGTCCCCAATAAATAAATTAGGACTTACCTATAATTCTTGAGGTTTTACCTGGCTAATTGCCAAGCTAATTGCCACTGTATACCTGTCTCCCCAGGGACCTCAGCGATGCCACAATCTCCAGGATTCCCCACAGGGAAGGAAATGTGCTCAGGACTTACACTTCTCACCCCCTCAGCAGGGTGTACATTTATCACTACCTAACTTCTCATAAATGCATACAGATCACGTATGTATCTCAGTGTATGGACCCATAAATAAGTACATCAAGTTGCCCATTAACTGTCAGAAATCCCATTCCAGCTAGAACCTGTCTGATGCTAAGGAATTCTTTTTTTTTCTTTTTGGCCTATTTTTATTTAAGGAAACTTCATACTGTTTTCCATAGTGGCTCCACCAATTTACATCCCCACCAACAATACACAAGGGTTCCCTTTTCTCTACACCCTCTCTAGCATTTATTATCTGTAGACTTTTTTTTTTGATTCTTTGTACATTTATTTGTCTACAGAATGTACTCCAAAAATGGATTTATATTTAAAATATTGTGTTCTTAAGTCACTTAAGACTTAAGTCACTTAAGTCACTTAAGATAATTAAAACAATACGAAATTAGTAAAATTGGCTTCTGTTTCTAAATTCTTAGGAATTGCTGGGATTTTTTTTCTATTTGATTTAATTTTATTTTTAATTTTTAAATTTTATTTTTTTATACAGCAGGTTCTTATTAGTCATCAATTTAATACACATCAGTGTATACATGTCAATCCCAATCACCCAGTTCATCGCACCACCACCACCACCACCACCACCCCACCCCCCCCGTTGCTTTCCCCGCTTGGTGTCCATATGTTTGTTCTCTACATCTGTGTCTCAATTTCTGCCCTGCAAACTGGTTCACCTGTACCATTATTCTAGGTTCCACATATATGCATTAATATATGATAGCTGTTTTTCTCTTTCTGACTTAACTTCACTCTGTATGACAGTCTCTAGATCCATCCACATCTCAACAAATGACACAATTTCGTTCCTTTTTATGGCTAAGTAATATTCCATTGTATATATGTACCATCTCTTCTTTATCCATTCATCTGTCGATGGGCATTTAGGTTGCTTCCATGACCTGCCTATTGTAAATAGTGCTGCAATGAACATTGGGGTGCATGTGTCTTTTTGAATTATGGTTTTCTCTGGGTATATGCCCAGTAGTGGGATTGCAGGATCATATCGTAATTCTATTTTCAGTTTTTAAAGGAACCTCCATACTGTTCTCCATAGTGGCTGTATCAATTTACATTCCCACCAACAGTGCAAGAGGGTTCCCTTTTCTCCACACCCTATCCAGCATTTGCCGTTGGTAGATTTTCTGATGATGCGCATTCTAACTGGTGTGAGGTGATACCTTGTTGTAGTTTTGATTTGCATTTCTCTAATAATTAGTGATGTTGAGCATCTTTTCATGTGCTTCTTGGCCATCTGTATGTCTTCTTTGGAGAAATGTCTATTTAGGTCTGCCCATTTTTGGATTGGGTTGTTTGTTTCTTTAATATTGAGCTGCATGAGCTGTTTATATATTTTGGGGATTATTCCTTTGTCCACTGATTCATTTGCAAATATTTTCTCCCATTCTGAGGGTTGTCTTTTGGTCTTGTTTATGGTTTCCTTTGCTGTGCAAAAGCTTTGAAGTTTCATTAGGTCCCATTTGTTTATTTTTGTTTTTATTTCCATTACTTACTCTAGGAGCTGGATCAAAAAAGATCTTGCTGTGATTTATGTCAAAGAGTGTTCTTCCTATGTTTCCCTCTAAGAGTTTTATATTGTCTGGTCTTACATTTAGGTCTCTAATCCATTTTGACTTTATTTTTGTGTATGGTGTTAGGGAGTGTTCTAATTTCATTCTTCTACATGTACCTGTCCAGTTTTCCCAGCACCACTTATTGAAGAGACTGTCTTTTCTCCATTGTATATCCTTGTCTCCTTTGTCATAGATTAGTTGACCATAGGTGCGTGGGTTTATCTCTGGGCTTTCTATCTTGTTCCATTTATCTATGTTTCTGTTTTTGTGCCAGTACCATACTGTCTTCATTACTGTAGCTTTGTAGTATAGTCTGAAGTCAGGGAGTCTGATTCCTCCAGCTCCGTTTTTTTCCCTCAAGATTGCTTTGGCTATTTGGGGTCTTTTCTGTCTCCATACAAATTTTAAGATTTTTTTGTTCTAGTTCTGTAAAAAATGCCATTGGTAATTTGATAGGGATTGCATTGAATCTGTAGATTGCTGTGGGTAGTATAGTCATTTTCACAATGTTGATTCTTCCAATCCAAGAACATGGTATATCTCTCCATCTGTTGGTCTCATCTTTAATTTCTTTCATCAGTGTCTTATAGTTTTCTGCATACAGGTCTTTTGTCTCCCTAGGTAGGTTTATTCCTAGGTATTTTATTCTTTTTGTTTCAGTGGTAAATGGGAGTGTTTCCTTAATTTCTCTTTCAGATTTTTCATCATTAGTGTATAGGAATGCAAGAGATTTCTGTGCATTAATATTGTATCCTGCAACTTCACCAAATTCATTGATTAGCTCTAGTAGTTTTCTGGTGGCATTTTTAGGATTCTCTATGTATAGTATCATGTCATCTGCAAACAATGACAGTTTTACTTCTTCTTTTCCAATTTGTATTCCTTTTATTTCTTTTTCTTCTGATTGCCGTGGCTAGGACTTCCAAAACTATGTTGAATAATAGTGGTGAGAGTGGACATCCTTGTCTTGTTCCTGATCTTAGAGGAAATGCTTTCAGTTTTTCACCATTGAGAATGATGTTTGCTGTGGGTTTGTCATATATGGCCTTTATTATGTTGAGGTAGGTTCCCTCTATGCCCAGTTTCTGGAGAGTTTTTATCATAAATGGGTGTCAAATTTTGTCAAAAGCTTCTTCTGCATCTATTAAGATGATCATATGGTTTTTATTCTTCAATTTGTCAATATGGTGTATCACATTGATTGATTTGCATACATTGAAGAATGCTTGCATCCCTGGGATAAATCCCACTTGATCATGGTGTATGATCCTTTTAATGTGCTGTTGGATTCTGTTTGCTAGTATTTTGTTGAGGACTTTTGCATCTATATTCATCAGTGATATTGGTCTGTAATTTTCTCTTTTTGTAGTATCTTTGTCTGGTTTTGGTATCAGGGTGATGGTGGTCTCATAGAATGAGTTTGGGAGTGTTCCTTTCTCTGCAATTTTTTGGAAGAGTTTGAGAAGGATGGGTGTTAGCTCTTCTCTGAATGTTTGATAGAATTCACCTATGAAGCCATCTGGTCCTGGACTTTTGTTTGTTGGAAGATTTTTAATCACAGTTTCAACTCCATTACTTGTGATTGGTCTGTGCATATTTTCTATTTCCTCCTGGTTCAGTCTTCGAAGGCTATACCTTTCTAAGAATTTGTCCACATCTTCCAGGTTGTCCATTTTATTGGCATAGAGTTGCTTGTAGTAGCCTCTTAGGATGCTTTGTATTTCCGCGGTGTCTGTTGTAACTTCTCCTTTTTCACTTCCAATTTTATTGATTTGAGTCCTCTCCCTCTTTTTCTTGATGAGTCTGGCTAATGGCTTATCAATTTTGTTTATCTTCTCAAAGAACCAGCTTTTAGTTTTATTGATCTTTGCTATTGTTTTCTTTGTTTCTATTTCATTTATTTCTGCTCTGATCTTTATGATTTCTTTCCTTCTGCTAACTTTGGGTTTTGTTTGTTCTTCTTTCTCTAGTTCCTTTAGGTGTAAGGCGAGATTGTTTACTTGAGATTTTTCTTGTTTCTTGAGGTAGGCTTGTATAGCTATAAACTTCCCTCTTCGAACTGCTTTTGCTGCAGCCCATGGGTTTTGGATCATCGTGTTTTCATTGTCATTTGTCTCTAGGTATTTTTTGATTTCCTCTTTGATTTCTTCAGTGATCTCTTGGTTATTTAGTAACGTATTGTTTAGCTTCCATGTGTTTGTTTTTTACGTTTTTTTCCCTGTAATTCATTTCTAATCTCATAGTATCATGGTCAGAAAAGATGCTTGATATGATTTCAATTTTCTTAAATTTACTGAGGCTTGATTTGTGACCCAAGATGTGATCTATTGTGGAGAATGTTCCGTGCACACTTGAGAAGAAAGTGTAATCTGCTGTTTTTGGATGGAATGTCCTATAAATATCAATTAAATCTATCTGGTCTATTGTGTCATTTAAAGCTTCTATTTCCTTATTTATTTTCATTTTGGATGATCTGTCCATTGGTGTAAGTGAGGTGTTAAAGTCCCCCACTATTATTGTGTTACTGTCGACTTCTTCTTTTAGAGCTGTTAGCAGTTGCCTTATGTATTGAGGTGCTCCTATGTTGGGTGCATATATTTATAATTCTTATATCTTCTTCTTGGATTGATCCCTTGATCATTATGTAGTGTCCTTCCTTGTCTCTTGTAACATTCTTTATTTTAAAGTCTATTTTATCTGATATGAGTATTGCTACTCCAGCTTTCTTTTGATTTCCGTTTGCATGGAATATCTTTTTCCATCCCCTCACTTTCAGTCTGAATGTGTCCCTAGGTCTGAAGTGGGTCTCTCGTAGGCAGCATATATATGGGTCTTGTTTTTGTATCCATTCAGCGAGCCTGTGTCTTTTGGTTGGAGCATTTAATCCATTCATGTTTAAGGTAATTATCGATATGTACACGTTCCTATGACCATTTTCTTAATTGTTTTGGGTTTGTTTTTGTAGGTCCTTTTCTTCCCTTGTGTTTCCCACTTAGAGAAGTTCCTTTTGCATTTGTTGTAGAGCTGGTTTGGTGGTGCTGAATTCTCTTAGCTTTTGCTTGTCTGTAAAGCTTTTGATTTCTCCATCGAATCTGAATGAGGTCCTTGCCGGGTAGAGTAATCTTGGTTGTAGGTTCTTCCCTTTCATCACTTTAAGTATATCATGCCACTCCCTTCTGGCTTGTAGAGTTTCTGCTAGAAATCAGGTGTTAACCTTATGGGAGTTCCCTTGTATGTTATTGGTCGTTTTTCCCTTGCTGCTTTCAATAATTTTTCTTTGTCTTTAATTTTTGCCAATTTGATTACTATCTGTCTCGGCGTGTTTCTCCTTGGGTTTATCCTGTATGGGACTCTCTGCGCTTCCTGGACTTGGGTGGCTATTTTCTTTCCCATGTTAGGGAAGTTTTCGACTATAGTCTCTTCAAATATTTTCTTGGGTCCTTTCTCTCTCTCTTCTCCTTCTGCGACCCCTATAATGCGAATGTTGTTGCGTTTAATGTTCTCCTAGAGGTCTCTTAGGCTGTCTTCATTTCTTTTCATTCTTTTTTCTTTATTCTGTTCCGCAGCAGTGAATTCCACCATTCTGTCTTCCAGGTCACTTATCCGTTCTTCTGCCTCAGTTATTCTGCTATTGATTCCTTCTAGTGTAGTTTTCATTTCAGTTATTGTATTGTTCATCTCTGTTTGTTTGTTCTTTAATTCTTCTAGGTCCTTGTTAAACATTTCTTGCATCTTCTCAATCTTTGCCTCCATTCTTTTTCCGAGGTCCTGGATCATCTTCACTATCATTATTCTGAATTCTTTTTCTGGAAGGTTGACTATCTCCACTTCATTTAGTTGTTTTTCTGGGGTTTTATCTTGTTCCTTCTTCTGGTGCATAGCCCTCTGCCTTTTCATCTTGTCTATCTTTCTGTGAATGTGGTTTTTGTTCCACAGGCTGCAGGATTGTAGTTCTTCTTGCTTCTGCTATCTGCCCTCTGGTCGCTAAGGAATTCAAAAGTAGCTTCTCATCAGGAAAAAGTTTGGAATCCCTACCTTAGCAATTAAAAGCAATTTAAATCTAATCAGAACAATCTTTATTTATGTCTTTTATACTTGCAAAAATGAAACAAATATTTGCTTGCTATGCATTTATCATCAAAACAAATAGCGAAAAAATGATAAGTGGCCAAGTGCTGCTACATAAGTTTCTCCAGTATTATTATAATGTTAAATTTGATCTAGCTAATAATGTGACTTAACATGGATAGAAAAAAGAACAAGAATAATATGCCTTGGTGTAGGTCTGTTTGGGACCCTCCTGTACCTGAATATCTGTTTCTTTGGTGTTGGGAAAGCTGGACAGCCACATGTAAATCAATGAAGTTAGAACACTCCCTCACACCATACATAAAAATAAACTGGAAATGGCTCAAAGACTTAAATATAAGACATGGCACCATAAAACTCCTAGAAGAGAACACAGACAAAACATTTTCTGACATAAATTGTAGCAATGTTTTCTAAGGTCAGTCTCCCAAGGCAATAGAAATAAAAGCAACAATAAACAAATGGGACCTAATCAAACTTATAAGGTTCTGTAAGCAAAGGAAACCGTAAACAAAATGAAAAGTCTATGGACTGGGAGAAAATATTTGAAAATGATGCGACCAACAAGGGCTTAATTTCCAAAATATACAAACAGCTCATATAACTCAATAACAGAAAAACAAAAAACCCAATCAAAAAATGGGTAGAACACCTCAATAGACATTTCTCCAACGATGACACACAGATGTCCAACAGGCACATGAAAAGATGTTCAACATTGCTAATTATTAGAGAAGTGCAAATAAAAACTACAATGAGATATCACCTCACACTGGTCAGAATGGCCATCATTAAAAAGTCTACAAATAACAAATGCTGGATAGAGTGTGGAGAAATAATCCTCCTACACTGTTGATGGGAATGTAAGTTGGTGCAGCCACTGTGGAAAACACCATGGAGGTTCCTTAAAAACTAAAAATAGAGTTGCTATACGATCCAGCAATAACACTCCTGGGCATATATCCAGACAAAACTATAATTTGAAAAGATACATACACCCCAATATTCACAGAAGCACTATTTACAGTAGCCAAGACATGGAAGCAACCTAAATGTCCATCGACAGATGACATAAAGATAAAGATTTAGTATACATACATACACATACACATACACACACACACACACACACACAATGGAATACTACTCAACCATATAAAAGAATGAAATGATGGCATTTGCAGCAACATGGATGGACCTAGAGATTATCATAGTAAGTGAAGTAAGCCAGAAAGAGAAAGACAAATACCATATGATATCACTTACATGTGGAATCTAAAATGTAACACAAATGAACTTATTTACAAAACAGAAACAGACTCACAGACATAGAAAACAAACTTATGGTTACCAGAGAGGGCAGGGGATGGGGAAGGGATAAATTCAGAGTTCGAGATTAGCAGATACAAACTACTATATATCAAATAGATAAACAACAAGGTCCTACTGTATAGCACAGGGAACTATATTCAATATCCTGTAATAAACCATAATGGAAAAGAATATGAAAAAGAATATATGAATATATCTGAATATATATATATGAATCACTTTGCTGTACACCAGAAACTAACACAACATTGTAAATCAACTGTATTTCAACTTAAAAAAAAAGAAAAAGAAAAAAAGAACAAGAAGAGGGGTGCCCACAGAGGACCATAACACAGATATTTACTGAATTGAATTTTTCCTATCTGTAAACCCTGTGGCTAATCCTAATAGCCACTCACTTAATCCTAATAGCAACTCTGTGAAGTAGGTAATTATTCACATTTTAGAGATGAGGAAACTGGCTAAGAGGGTTAAGTAATATCTTCAAAGTCACAGTTAGCAAGTCGTTTGGACTGAGATAGGAACTTAGATCTGTTTGATACCTAAGTCCGAGCTTTTAGCCATACTCCTCATGAAAGAACCAAAACGAACCTCCAAAAAAGAACTGGAAATGCCTTTCCTCTGGCTATCACCCTACTTCTTCCTGGCCTTTAAGAATATAGGGGAGTTAACTCATCCTAGACCCATGTAGAATTTGGGTTACTGTAATAGCTGTTATCACACCAGAAATGTGCTGAATGGAAGACTATATGCATGCCTCGCACCCCAGTTTAGGCAGAGATCCAGAAGACAACAGCTGTGGAGTGGCCCAGGATTAGAACTTAGGTCTTCTAACATCTCGTCCGGGGCCCCTTCCCTCTCATAATACCAACCACCTTTATTAAACATCTTTAAAGATTACTAAAATTAGAAGGCAATGTGAAATAAATGTTTAGGCTAAAAACAGCTGAGAGAATGTATCCACTGATAATCTGTCTTATAAAGAATAATTCTAAAATAGTCACCAACTCATTTTTGAGAATTATGATAGCAAAAATTAAACAATTTTGAGATTATATTTGTCTGCTTTCATAGAAAGGCAAATTTTCAGAGATTTCTATAAAACTCCTCTAAGTTCTATAGAGCCCAACGCTTTAAAAAATATATGTCAGAAACTTGAAAAAGTTAGCCAGCTAACCAAAATTCTTCATGATAATTAGCCAGTTTTTAAAATGAAATCCCAGATCCCAGAATATGAGAAGTGGAAATTTTACAATGGTATTTTGACAAAGAACCAGGTCAAATTCTAACATGACAGAGTTTTTTATTTCCCCTGGTGTCCTGTAAAACAATCCTAGAAATTAGTGGAAAGAAAACTTCTATTCAAGAAAGCACCTTACCTTTGGTTAATTCTAATAGGTCAATCCATTTGGGGGACCAGTTAGTTTGCTTTTTCCATTTTTCTATAATTCTGTTTATGTTAGAAAATTGCATAGAAAGTTATTTTAAACTTATATAAAATAGCATTCTTCCTGAAGGGACATACATTCCATGCACAAAAATTAACTTAATTTTCTTCATAAAAGATTTTCATATTTCCTTCATTTAGTGGGTTCACACATATTTATATGTTATACAACCTTTTTGGTATGTTATTTTATTTATATATTATACATAGTATACATACATGTTATGATATACTACTCCTTTGATGTATTTTATATATATTAATATTTTCAAAGGTAATTTATTGGAACTCTTTTGGTCAAGAAGTTCTCATAAACCTCCCCAAAGTGAATGAACTTGTACACCTCTGGAAAGAATTTACTGGCAGAGTATATGTGAATATAAAACAAATTTCAATCTTAAAATTATTTTTGTGCTTTTAAAATCAATGTTACCATATGTATTAAAAACCACTGATATTAAATAGGAAGAATACTCCCAGAGTAATGGAAATAAAAACAAAAATAAACAAATGGGACCTAATGAAACTCAAAAGCTTTTGCACATCAAAGGAAACCATAAACAAAATGAAAAGACAACCCACAGATTGGGAGAAAATATTTGCAAATGATGTGACTGACAAAGGATTAGTCTCCAAAACTTATAAACAGCTCATGCGGCTTAATATCATCAAAACAAACAACCCCAGTCAAAAAATGGGCGGAAGACCTAAGTAGACATTTCTCCAGAGATGACATACAGATGGCCAAGAAGCACATGAAAAGATGTTCAACATCACTAATTATTAGAGAAATGCAAATCAAAACTACAATGAGATATCACCTCACACCAGTCAAAATGGCTATCATCAAAAAATCCACAAACAATAAATGCTGTAGAGGTTGTGGAGAAAAGGGAACCCTCCTACACTGTTGGTGGGAATGTAAATTGGTACAGCTACTATGGAGAACAGTCTGGAAGTTCCTTAAAAAACTAAAAATAGAGCTACCATATGATCCTGCAATCTCACTCCTGACCATATATCCAGAGAAAAATGTGGTCCAAAAGGATATATGCACCCCAGTGTTCACTGCAGCACTGTTTACAATAGCCAAGACATGGAAGCAATCTAAATGTCCATCAACAGAGTAATGGATAAAGAAGATGTGGTACATGTATACAGTGGAATATTACTCAGCCATTAAAAAGAATGAAATAATGCCATTTGCAGCAACATGGACCGACCTAGAGATTGTCATACTGAGTGAAGTTAAGTCAGACAGAGAAAGAGAAATATCGTATGATATCACTTATATGCGGAATCTAAAAAGAAATGATACAAATGAACTTATTTACAAAACAGAAACAGACTCACAGACTTAGAGAATGAACTTATGGTTACCAGGGGGGAAGGGTGAGTGGAAGGGATAGTTAGGGAGTTTGTGACTGACATGTAAACACTGCTGTATTTAAAATGGATAACCAACAAGGACCTACTGTATAGCACATGGAACTCTGCTTAATATTATGTAACAACCTAAATGGTAAAAGAATTTGAAGAATAGATACATGTATATGTATAACTGAATCACTTTGTTGTACACCTGAAACTATCACAACACTGTTAATCGACTATATGCCAATAAAAAATAAAAAGTTTAAAAAATAAATAAATAAATTGAAGAAAAATAAATAAATAGGAAGAATAGTTTATATAACATATAAATTATAACAAATTTTAAAAATTGGAATTTGTAATCTCTAATATTAAGAGAAAATAAGAAATGAATGTAGTATTAGAAAAATATAGATAAATATAGCCTTTAATTCTGCATGTTTTGTGGACACTTTTCAAGATTCAGTTGCTTAATAATTCTATCTGTACTTGGTAACTTTGCTTTTATTTATTTGGGGTTTAGTGGTAGAGTTCTCTTTTAGGCTTACAGGGACTGAGGCTTAGGTTTAATGCTCTGCAAACCAACCTCATTAAAAAAATTAATCTTGAAAAAAGCTTCCTGCTACATTACTATGAAGCATCTGCATTTCATAAAAAACATTATTTATTTAATTTTTTTCAAATATAGATAGTAACTTTCTCTTTGCCATTCAACATCTCTTTTTTATTTGTAATACTTTCACTGATATGAATGGAGCTTAAGGCAGAGAAATAATATGCAGGGAACTCTGAAAATCAGACTCTTTCTAAATCAGGTTCATATTAAAGATTGTTAATTTACTTTGAACTCTGTATTTGAGTACTCTTTAGTAAAGCATGTATTAAATTAGTACAGAAATATCTCAAATGGCATTCCAGTTTGATGTGGAAATGTATGTGTCAATCAGAACATCATTTAATTTGAGGAATAAAAGAGATCAAGAGAGAAGTAGAAGTATACACTGGTCTTACGTGCTATTTCAAAGTCCACATTTTGACACAGTAGATGTAAAATCTAGGTTTGAGAACAGAAAAACTACATTATAACTTTGACTTTCTCAAAGTCCATTTTTCCCACCTTACTATTTCTTCTGGGTAACAGTTGTTAATACTGTTGATGTATTCTTGAAGGAGAGATCCAGGTTCTGCTTTTATTTCTTGAATCTTTTTAAGTCCACCACTTGTTACAAAAAGTCGTCGAGCTTTGCTATCATGTGGCAGCACCTTGAAAAGTGAAGCACATAAAAATGTCAGCTTTTCTTTTCCAAGTTGGATTTTTACTACTGAAAAGCAATAATATATCTGAGGAAATGTATAAGAGAATTTATGTCCAATATACCTGTAAAGTAATGAGCCTAAATTTGCTGACCATTGGAAGTAAAATGCAGCCTTTTTAGAAATGTGTTAACTTTTTATGTTGCGGAGATGGAATAAAGGCAATGAACAGGAGCAAAGATAATGGAGAGCCACTCATATACATACAAGGTAAAGCAGTATCTGTTCTTGTCTTATACAAACTGGAGGTCTCTCCAAGCTCCTTAACAAGGCACAGAGGGCCTTCTGTGACTCAGGTCCTAAATACCTCTCCAGTGTCCTTCCCTACCAACCTCTATGCTAAATTTTATTTCAATAATCTCAAAGGATGTGTCCAAACCATTTCTTGCCTTTGCCTGTGCTGTTTCCTCTTCCTAGAATAACCTTCCACCCTCCACACACCTCCCCCATTACTTGGCTCACTCTTATCTTTTTTATTTTTTATTTTTTGGCCACGCCACGTGGCATGCAGGATCTTAGTTCCCCAACCAGGGGTCGAGTCAGTGCCCCCCTGCAGTGGAAACTGGACCATCAGGAAATTCCCACTCTTGCTTATGTTTTAAGACTCAGCTCAGATGTCACCTCCTTTAAGAAACTTTCTCTGGGATACCCCTATTCTCTTTTCCCAGGATGAGTTGGGTACTTTTCTTCTCTCATGGAGTTCTGTTAAACCCCTATCAGTGCACTTGCCACATAATATTTTAATTATTAGTTTATATGTCTGTCACACATAAATGGCATTGAAGGTAGAAACCATTCATTCATTCATTCATTTCTCTAGTGCCTGGTGCCTAATAGATGCTCAATAAATGTTTAGGAAATGAAAGAACATACTAAGGAGTAGGCAGAGAAATGAAATTGAGGAGGTGTTAGAGACAGAAGAAAAACCAGGGAAGTAAAGAATCAACAAATGCGAGAGAAGACTTTAAGAAGCGACTGATGAGAACTAAATAAATTCACTGGGTTTGACAATGGATGTTAGTGTGTTGAAAGGAAAGAGCCAGTGGAGATGAAGAGGTTAATCATGCAAGACAACATGACCACCAGACGAGGAACAGATAAGGAAGGTCCTGGGGGCTGGGGATGCGGTTCCTGCTTTGTTCCTTCCATGGCCATTGCTACCATTCCCTCTGACAGAAACACCCTTTCTTTCTTCCTCCATTCTTCCTCTTTCTTTAAAGACCAGCTTTTTTTTCACTTGTACTTCTTCCGCTGAAGTCCTCCCCGAATATCTCAGGCTGCATTCACTCATTCCTTCTCAATTTTTTTTTTTTAAAGTTTATCATGAAGTCTAGCACATTGAAGTGTTTTCTGATTGTTCCATCTGGTCCCCCAGCTCGATTATAAAATTCCTTGAAAAAGAACTTGGTCTTATTCATTTTTTGCCTATCCCTTAATGCTTAACAGACTGCTGGGTACATGTAGGAACTTTAATACTTAAAACTACAAAAGGATCTTGCTAATATAATGATAATACATATCAACTGGACAGTAAAAGATGGCACTAGTGTGTATATCTAAAAATGGAAAAGCCTATAGATGTGTCGGTTTTAAATATTTTGTTTGGCCTGGAGGGTTTTTATTACCTCCTATCTGTCTGCAGCCATGTTAAATTCATACCTTTTTACCTTCTGCCTTGCTTTCCCATCTCTTTTCTAGTGCTCTGGATCCTTAGATTAAGAAAATGCAAAATTCTGCCTGAAGAAATGTTCCCAAAGGCACATTTATAAGAGCATGTGATATGCAGTACTGTCTTTATCTTGGCTGTCTAACTTCCACAAATCCCTCTGATTTACTTTACAAGGTGACTTATTTTGAACTCAGTTCAAGCTAGTGTTCATTTTCATAAAGTTCAGTAAAGTTCAAGTTCAATAAAACCAGAATATCTCACTTCCTGTAGCCGAAAAGATTAGACGATAAAATGAAGCTTTCAGAAATCAGGTCAACTACTCACTTTCAAGAGCTGATGACTGTGAATGATCCACTCATCTCCTTACACCGCCCTCCCCCTTAGCTGATCGAATTAGCTGGTCACTTTCTTACTTAGCACCAAGAAAACAAAGTTCGATTATTTACTTAGAAGGAGGAAGACAGAGCATAGGTGTTTGACACATAGAATTGTATCCTGAGGGGCCTTCAGCAACTTACAACCTTCTACCGTCCAGTGACTATGGTGCTTGAGGGGCAACCAAGCTGTTGGAGATCATGGAAAGGATTCAGAGAACTGAGGGCTGTTAGCAGACAGTATGATCTTTCAGATGAGTACCTAAAACTAGACCTATTTAGCTGTAAGGCCTAACCTAAACATTACAGCAATATATAGTTTTTGTTCATCATTTGTAGAAATGCAATATACAAACAGTAGTACCTCCTTTATATAGCGTTATAAGTGACTATTCAAATGAATTTGGCCCGCCACTCATTTTTATTATTTTTTAAAAATCAGCCTTAACCACGTCCATGTTTTATTTCTTAAACACAAATTTTTGAGACTTTGTGGGTTTTTTTCTTTTTTTTGAGTGCTTAGGATATGCCTGGGATTAAGCTAAACTCTTTATATATAACATCTCATTAACCTTTACAATGACCCTATAAAAATAGGTTCTTTTATTAAGCCCATTTATGGGTAATCACACTAAGGTTTAGAGAGGTCAAGACTTGCTAAAGGCATTGTTGCTGGTAAATGGGGAATCCAGGCACCCCAGCTCCAGAGCCTGGGCTCATGGCCACAGTGGGATACTAATTCCAAAGACCCTGCTTTCTTAAACCCAACCTCCTGAACACAGTTGTTGATAGCTTAGGGTCCCCCTCCTGGCCATCCACAGCTGTGAGAACGCACTCACTCTCTCTCAGCCTACGCTTTCAGCAGTCAGTCCCACTGGCTGAGCCCCTTCCAGCAGCTTGACCTTTCTACCTTACTACCTTGAATCTGCAGTGGTCTAAGAAATACGACAGCCACGTTTGTTAAAACTGTTCACAGAATAAGTCAATACACTCCAAGTGACTGTCTCAAAGCATCTCCGGTAAAGTGCATGCACGTTGCAAAAAATATTTCAGTGACTCAGAGACCTTTTTCCTTTCCTTTATAAGGTCTTCGCAGTGTTCCCAGATGAGTGAAACTAACAGACACTGGGAAAATTACCAAAAGTTACTTCTCAGTATAAATTATCTGCGCTATGAGATTTTTATATGTTGACTCTTTACTCTCCAAGAACATAAAAAAGACAGTACAGAGGCTGTGAGGAAAATATGAGGAAGAAGAAAGTGTGAATTATTTATGTGTGAATTTTATTAGCTTATGTTAATTTTATTAACCTGTATTACCTTCCGTGTCAATATGATAGGTGAAAGTTAAGTAGCAAAACCCTGCCCTCATCTTACAGAAGAAAACATTGACCCAGCAGAAGAAACAAGTTAATACCCCATTTCAATTTTCTTCCCCCACGTCTAGGCTAAGAGAGCATGTCTTACCTTACTGAACTGTCCAACCACATACTTCAGAATATTGGGAGGAGCATCATGAAGAAGTGGCTCGAGAGCTGGTAAATGGGTGCATTTTTGTAGGATATTCTTTATGGCTTTTTTACTCTAATGAAATACAAAGCAAAATACATACCAAAGTAAGTAATCGATGAAAGCTTGACAAGAATTCATGTCTTGTGTTCCTGGAATTTGAAAATGAAGTGAAGAGCTTGTGATGAACTTAACTGCTGTTGGTGACAAGGTCTACCAGCGGGACAGCAGCGATCACATCCACTGTACCATGCAGACAGCCTTACTCCAATTCTAACAGTTCCAAGTTGGTGATAGACTGCCAACTTATTAATCAAGAACTCTAATGACACTAGAAATCCACTGAGCTTCACTATCCTTCATCACGAAATATACTTGATTTTTGACTATAAACTTCTAGATCAGGATGTATATCATGATTAATAATCAGTTGTGGGCTTCCCTGGTGGCGCAGTGGTTGAGAATCTGCCTGCTAATGCAGGGGACACGGGTTCGAGCCCTGGTCTGGGAAGATCCCACATGCTGCGGAGCAACTAGGCCCGTGAGCCACAACTACTGAGCCTGCGTGTCTGGAGCCTGTGCTCCGCAACAAGAGAGGCCGCGATAGTGAGAGACCCGCGCATCGCGATGAAGAGTGGCCCTCACTTGCCGCAACTAGAGAAAGCCCTCGCACAGAAATGAAGACCCAACACAGCCAAAAATAAATAATAAATAAATAATAAATAAATTTAAAAAAAATCAGTTGTATTATCCAGCATGAAAGAAATATTAGTATATTACTTAATTAAGATTCTGTTTACTTGTCAATTTCTGGGTTTAAGACTTTTTAAACAACATTATTGAGATATATTTACATACCATAAATTCACTCATTTTAAAATCCATGGATTTTTAGTAAATTTACAGAGCTGTGCAACCATCACCACAATCTAATTTTAGAATATTTTCATCCTCCCCAAAGAAACCTCGTGCCCGTTTATAGTTACATTCTTGTGGGTGTAAAGTAATATCTCATTATGGTTTTGATTTGCATTTCTATAGTCACTAATGATGTTGAACATCTTTTCATGTGCTGATTGATCATTTGTTGGTGAAATGTCTATTCAAATCTTTTGCCCATTTTTTAGTTGGGTTGTCCTCTTATTATTGAGTTGTAAGAGCTCTTTATATATTTTGAATACAAGTCCTTGCTTGAATATATGATTTGCAAGTAATTTTTCCAAGTCTGTGGTTTGTCATTTCATTTTCTCAGTGATGTTTTCTGAAGCATACAAGTTTTTCATTTTGAAGAAACCTAATTTACCAATGTTTTCTTTTATTACTTGTGCTTTAAGCGTCATTTCTAAGAAATCAATGCCTAATCCAAGGTTAAAAAGATTTACTTCTATGTTTTCTTCTAAGAGTTTTATATTCTTAATTCTTATATTTAGACCTATTATCCACTTTTAGTTAATTCTGGTATATGGTATGAGACAAGGGTCCAAATTAATATTTTTATCTGAGGATATAATAATTATCCTAGTACTGTTTGCTGAAAAGACTATCCTTTTAACATTAAATTGCCTTGGCACCTTTGTGAAAAATCAATTGACCATAAAAGGGTCTATTTCAGATTTTCAATTCAATTACTACATTGATATATATGTCTTTCTGTAAGCAAGTACCACACTATCTTGATTCCTGTAGCTTTATAATAAATTTTGAAGTTGGGCAGTATAAGGCTTTCTTTTTCAAGATTGTTTTGGCTAGTCTGAGTCCTTTGCATTTCCATATGAATTTTAGGATCAGCTTCTCAAGTTCTGGGGGGAAAAAAGCCAGCTGGGATTTTGACAGGAATTGTATTGAATATGTAGATGGTTTTCACAATATTGAATTGCCATTTTAACAATATTGAATCTTACAATCTGTGAACATGGAATGTCTCTTCATTTATTCAGATCTTTAATTTTTTTCAGCAATGTTTTATAGTTTTCAGTGTACAAGTCTTATACTTCTTTTGTTAAATTTATTCCTAAATATTTTATTCTTTTTGATGCTATTGTGAATGAAATTATTTTCTTAACTTCATATTTGAATTACTCACTACTAAGATATGGAAATACAATTGATTTTTATATTGATCTTATACCTAGTGATTTTGTTGAACTCTTATTAGTTCTAGTATTTGTGTATGTGTGTGTCTGTGTGTATTCCTTAGGATTTTCTACATATAAGATCACGTCATATTTTGGATTTAAAATGTATAAGCCTTTAGAAAATGTGCCTTATATTTGGTTATTTATGGCTGTGAGTGAAATAAAATTGTTCTTACAACTTCATTCTGTGAATTGTACAGAAATTACATGGGGTCAACAAACCCTTTTATTTACCTAATTCAGGAAATCAAGTAATGTGTTACTTTGAAATAACGAATAAGAGATTATGAATTTTGCTAAATGTCACAGCATTTAGTAGCTAGTGCTTATCCTTAGACATATATAATACATGATGATGTGAGGGAAGGAGTCATGGGCTATCTGTTTAGGGCAACTTGAATTTGAGCCTGGTTTTCCTATGAACTAGCATAGCATCTACAGTTCTACATTCACTAATTTTTCTGATATTTCTAAGAACTGACTTTAGCCACACTGATCAAAGCTATTGTAAAAACCACAGTAAGTGACTAGCATACTATTTTTTTTTTTTACCTCAACAACACACATAAGCGTAGTAATTAACAAAATAAAATTGTCAATTCTAGGCAAACACTTGGTGCCACTTCACTTGTTTTTCACAGAAAATGAAGGGAGTAACAAAAAATTATTCACTGTTGCTTTCCTTAATGAATGATCTCTAATGAAAACTGCTTAAAATGAAAAATGTTTCTTATTCAAAAGTTAATTTTATTCTGAAAGCATTCTGACCCAAAGAGCTATAGTTATTTAAATGAGGGGGGCACATAGGAATAAATCTTCATGACCTTGTGTTAGGCAAAGTCTTCTCAGATATAGCTCCAAAAGCACAAGCAGCAAAAGAAGAAAAATAGACTGAACTTCATTAAAACTTTTTTTTAAATGTGCTCTAAACAATACCATCAATAAGGTGATAAGACAATCCACAGAATGGGAGAAAATATTTGTAAATCATACATCTGATAAGGATTTGTATCCAGAAATATATAAAGAACCCTTACAACTCAATAATAAAAAGATAAATAGCCCAATTTAAAAATGGGCAAAGGCTCTGATTAGACATTTCTCCAAAGACGATATACAAATGGCCAATAAGCACATGAAAAGATTTTCAGCATCATTAGCCATCAAGGAAATGCAAATCTAAACAAGAATGTGATACCAATTCACACCCACGAGGATGGCTATAATAAAAAACAAAGACAATAACAAGTGATGGCAAAGATGTGGAAAAATTAGAACCCTCATACATGGCTGGTGGGAATGTAAAATGGTACAGTCACATTGGAAAACAGTTCGGCAGTTCCTCAAAATGTCAAAAAGAGTTATCATATGACCTAGCAAATTCCATTCCTAGGTACATACCCAAGAGAAATGAAAACGTACGTCCACACAAAACTTGCACAATAATGTTCACAGCAGCATTATTTATAACAAAGAGTAGAAATAACCCAATGTCTAAGCAGTGAGCAGAAAAATAAAATGTGGTATATCAATACAATGGAATATTATTTGGCAATTAAAAGGAACAAAATATTGATATATGCTAGGACATGGATGAACCTTGAAACTTTAAGTGAGAGAAGCCAGGCACAAAAGGCCACATATATTGTATGGTTCCATTTAAATGAAATGTCCAGAAGAGCAAATCCCCAAAGACAGATAGTAAATTAATGGTTGCCTGGGGCTAAACAGGAAGGATATGGAGTGACTGCTAATGGGAGAATGAAAATGTTGTAAAATTAGACTGTGGTGATGTTTGCACCTGTGAAAATACTAAAACCATTGAATTGTATAGTTTAAATGGGTAAATTATATGGTATATGAGTTATATTTCAATAAAGCTGCTAAAAATAAAGGGGAACAACCAAGACAATAAGAATACAATAACTAAATCAAATAATTATCTTAGAAATAGTTTTATAACTATTTGAATAGTTTTATAACCATTCAAATGCCAAACTAAGATGATACATTGCGATATGATACCTCTGAATCAAAACAAATGAAAATGTAGTTGCCTGAATATTATCAAAATATATGTAGGTAAGCTGATTATATAAAAGATTTTTTTTTTCAGTTTTTATAAGGTATTTGAAATTACATAGGTGTATAGACAGTAAGGCTATGTGAAAATGTGCAAGAAATTCCAAGGGGCTGCTCCTTGGCTCTCTCTCATGGATCAGAACCAATTAGAGAATGCTTACAGAAGCTGACATGCCTTGGAGACAAAATGAACTTCAACATGGCCTTATAATTTGAAAGCTGCTACAGAGTAACAAATGAGAAACACCATTAGACAGTTCCTAAAGCTCTTGGATACATTTTCCCTACTGAGATAGTGTCACATCAAACAGATTTGGACTTTCACTCTAAAGCCTTTAAAACAACAACTGATAGAATCCAAGAGACCTTGGGGAAGAAAAAAAAAGGAATGATTAAGTCCCTACAATAAGAAAATATCTGGATGGATTTAAAGCCTTGGAAAGATTGTTGACAGGATAATGATTGATAAATCACTTTTAATTTAATACCCACTGTATTTCCTCAAAGTAAATATTATATTAAATAAAGGCAGAAGGAACCTTCTATTAGTAAACCTAAATGTTTTAATAAAACCACCATTATTAAACTAATACAAGATAAAAATTATCTGACTTCAAAAAGTAGTTACCAAACTTATTTTACTCTGGTGATATTTATACAATATAATATAATAACTCATTAAAAAACAAGTTATATAAACTTGGTAGCATGTAAATAGTATATAGTGCTCCCTCAGAGACTATTTACAAGGGTTTCTCAAACTATAACTACTATTGACTCCACTATTAATTATTCATGTTGTAGCTGATGTATTCTTTTATTTCCCTGGATTACTAGAGGTAAGGGTGGGAAGGATGAGAAGTGAGGAGGAGGGGGGCTTCCCTGGTGGCGCAGTGGTTGAGAATCTGCCTGCCAATGCAGGGCACACGGGTTCGAGCCCTGGTCTGGGAAGATCCCACATGCCGCGGAGCGGCTGGGCCTGTGAGCCACAATTGCTGAGCCTGCGCGTCTGGAGCCTGTGCTCCGCAACAAGAGAGGCCGCGATAGTGAGAGGCCCACGCACCGCGATGAAGAGTGGCCCCCGCTTGCCGCAACTAGAGAAAGCCCTCGCACAGAAACGAAGACCCAACACAGCCGTAAATAAATAAATAAATAAGGTCATTAAAAAAAAATTTAAAAATTAAAAAAAAAAAAGAAGTGAGGAGGAGGGAGGAGGGAAGAGGAGGAAGTGGGGAAGGGGAGAGGGAAGAGGGAGGAAGAAAGACAATTATGATAAAGGGTTAAAGAAATATGCCACAAAAAGAGAACTACATACATAGGTTAAAATTATACGTAGGGCTTCTGTGGTGGCGCAGTGGTTAAGAATCCACCTGCTAATGCAGGGGACACGGGTTCAAGCCCTGATCCAGGAAGATCCCATATGCCGTGGAGCAACTAAGCCCGTGGGCCACAAGTACTGAGCCTGTGCTCTAGAGCCCATGAGCCACAACTATTGAGCCCTCACACCACAACTACTGAAGCCCATGCGCCTAGAGCCCATGCTCCACAACAAAGAGAAGCCACCATAGTAAGAAGCCCACCCACCACAATGAAGAGTAGCCCCCACTCACCGCAACTAGAGAAAGCCTGCGCACAGCAACGAAGACCCAACGCAACCAAAAATAAAATAAATACATTTAAAAAAAATAAAATAAAATTATATGTATGTAAATCAGATGTAGTTGGACAATTCAAAACTGGAAATGGAGTTGTGGTTTCTCACCAGAAAGTCAAAGAATCACACAATTGTTAAACAGGAAAAGACCTTCTTAGCACATTGTCAATCTTACTCTCTACCAAGCATTGCCAAGGAATGGAGTCAACATTGGAGACAAGTAAGGGAAAAGCCCTAAATCTATTAAATCATTGCTTTGATCTAGAAAGTCTTATAAAAATGAAAAAATTGTTAATCTTAGAAATCAACTTCTCCCAATGAATCTGTAGAGAAAAAAACATGTAAACATAACCAAATCAATATAAACTCACTTCTATAAAATTTATAAACCAAATAAATGACTCACTACATCGCTTTCAGAGTCTCTCAACTGTAAGTTCAAGCAGACTTCCTGCCTCGTTATACCATCTAAAGTTGTTCCAGCAAATGTGTTTTCCTATTTGTTACTTGAGCGTTTTAATTAAAATTTAGAAGTAATTTAATTTACTGTTATTTTGAATTATTGTCTTTTCTGTGTACTTCCCTCAACCCAAGTCAATTCTGAAAGCTGCTTTCAAAAAGTTACATGCTTTCCTAATAGGGAGTATGCTGGGAAACATTTTTCTTTCTTTGAAATTCTAAAATTATTTTACAAACCCATCCTACTTTATATTCATGTTTTATGAATCATTTCAGTAGCTAGTAACATTTTTTTTTAGAAATCTTGATTTTTTTTTAAATGCATGATTTAAAAATGTTTAGTGAATCTTACAGTCATTTTTCCTTTAAGGAACAAATATAAGACATAATTAAAAGATCAGGCAGACTTGGAGTTAGGAGAGGTAGCTCATGTTTCAGGAATACCTTGGGAAAGCAGCTTAAATTTCTTTAGACTCAATTTTTTAACGTAAAATGGACTAAAGTACTCTCTGGCCAATTCCACCTCCAAAATCCTATTATTCAATAACCTATTTCATAAGAAAAGTCAATAGAAATGTAGAAGGCAACAACCAGACATTCATTTTACAAACAACTTTGTACCTATAGAGAACTTTCTTTAAAATATATCACTGATTTTTAGAGACAATCGTAACTCATTTTCAAAGAGTCACCTCACTTCTTCTGATAAATTTATCTCTTGACTCAGAAAAGCGATATTGTCCATGATGAAAATTAAAACATTTTAAATTACACATTTTAAAGAATGAGTCAAAATCTAACAAACCTTCATTAAAACAGTCAAGGATTAAGCACTTACTTTCACTTGAAGATCCTCAGAACTTTCGGTCGCCATGTACAAAGAAAGCAGGACAGGCAAAGTGTTTGTGACCGCGACAGCCCGTGCGTGCTCTGGAGTGTGCCTCCCGATCTGTCCCAAGGCCCAGGCAGCAGCAGCCTTAATATGATCTTCTGGCTCTTCTGACAAGCAGACTGACAGCTGGGGCACACCCTGCAGCGTTGATCAGAAGAGCAAGAGTTATGAATCCAGAGCAGGATTAAAGCGTCTTCCCTGTCTCTCAAACATTAGAAGGAATCATTTTGGTCTTGATCCTTTTCTTAAACGGTTCTATAAATGAGCACTTCACAGGGGCTGTCATTTTTCAAGTCAATAAAATGACTAGAACTAATTTACCTTAATTATCTGTAACAATCCAACTAAACTAAATATCTCTGCTAGCGTTTACTCCCCAAACAGAGGCGTTTAACCAAAAAACAGATGCCACAGACTAGTATTTAGGCAAAACCAGATTCCACTGTGACAAATTAAAAATGCGTAGGATTTTAAAACCTTTTGCTTGAGGGGAGGCCGGCTGGGGCCGGCGCACACATCCCAGACGCAGCCGGGCCGGTGACTCGGCTGCAGGTGGCGCCCCAGAGTCCAGGGAAGCGGCGGGGGGCGCAGGACGCAATCCGAGGTCGCCCCCGGGGCAAAGGATTTCCAGATCTGATCAGGGAGCTGGACTCCTCTGTGTCACCACTTAGAACACACATCCTTTCTTTGTTACCAATATCATTGATCATCAACCACCCCAGACATCTGCATGTGTGACTTTAAAAAGCCAATGCAGCAGCATTTTGGTTGAAGGATGAGACCTTCAAGATGGCAGAAGAGTAAGACGTGGAGATCACCTTCCTCCCCACAAATACATCAGAAATACATCTACATGTGGAACAACTCCTACAGAACACCTACTGAACGCTGGCAGAAGACCTCAGACCTCCCAAAAGGCAAGAAACTCCCCACATACCTGGGTAGGGCAAAAGAAAAAAGAAAAAACAGACACAAAAGAATAGGGACAGGACCTGCACCTCAGGGAGGGAGCTGGGAAGGAGGAAAAGTTTCCACACACTAGGAAGCCCCTTCACTGGTGGAGACGGGGTGGGGGTGGGGGTGGGGAAGCTTGGGAGCCACGGAGGAGAGCGCAGCAACAGGGGTGCGGAGGGCAAAGTGGAGAGATTCCCGCACGGAGGATCGGTGCCGACCAGCACTCACCAGCCTGAGAGGCTTGTCTGCTCACCGCCAGGGCAGGTCGGGCGCTGGGAGCTGAGGCTCAGGCTTTGGAGGTCAGATCCCAGGGAAAGGACTGGGGTTGGCGGCGTGAACACAGCCTGAAGGGGCTAGTACGCCACAGCTAGCCGGGAGGGAGTCCGGGAAAAGGTCTGGAGCTGCCAAAGAGGCAAGAGACCATTGTTTCGGGTGCGCAAGGAGAGGGGATTCAGAGCGCTGCTTAAAGGAGCTCCAGAGACGGGCGCGAGCCGCGGCTGTCAGCACGGACCCCAGAGACGGGCATGAGACGCTAAGGCTGCTGCTGCCGCCACCAAGAAGCCTGTGTGCGAGCACAGGTCACTCTCCACACCGCCCCTCCTGGGAGCCTGTGCAGCCCGCCACGGCCAGGGTCCCGTGATCCAGGAACAACTTCCCCGGGAGAACGCACGGCGCCCCTCAGGCTGGTGCAACGTCACGCAGGCCTCTGCCGCCGCAGGCTCGCCCCGCATTCCGTACCCCTCCCTCCCCCCGGCCTGAGTGAGCCAGAGCCCCCTAATCAGCTGCTCCTTTAACCCCGTCCTGTCTGAGCAAAGAACAGACGCCCTCAGGCGACCTACACGCAGAGGGGGGTCCAAATGCAAAGCTGAACCCCAGGAGCTGTGCGAACAAAGAAGAGAAAGGGAAATTTCTCCCAGCAGCCTCAGAAGCAGCGGATTAAAGCTCCACAATCAACTTGACGTACCCTGCATCTGTGGAATACCTGAATAGACAACGAATCGTCCCAAATTGAGGCAGTGGACTTTGGGAGCAATGATATATATATTTTTTTCCTTCTCCTCTTTTTGTGAGTGTGTATGTGTATGCTTCTTTGTGTGATTTTGTCTGTATAGCTTTGTTTTTACTATTTGTCCTAGGGTTCTGTCTGTTTTTGTTTCTTTGTTTTTAAGTATAGTTTTTAGTGCTTCTTATCATTGGTGGATTTGTTTTTCGCTTCAGTTGCTCTCTTCTTTCTTTTTTTTATTACTTTTTAATTTTTTTATTTTTAATAATTATTTTTTATTTTAATAACTTTATTTTATTCCCTCCCTCCCTCTCTCTCTCTCTTTTTCTTTCTTTCTTTCTCCCTTTTCTTCTGAGCCGTGTGGCTGACAGGGTCTTGGTCCTCTGGCCAGGTGTCAGGCCTGTGCCTCTGAGGTGGGAAAGCCGAGTTCAGGACACTGGTCCACCAGAGACCTCCCAGCTCCACATAATATCAAACGGCGAAAGCTCCCCCAGAGATCTCCATCTCAACGCTAAGACCCAGTCCCACTCAATGACCAGCAAGCTACAGTGCTAGACACCCTATGCCAAACAACTAGCAAGACAGGAACACAACCCCACCCATTAGCAGAGAGCCTGCCTAAAATCATAATAAGGTCACAGACACCCCAAAACACACCACCAGACACAGTCCTGCCCACCAGAAAGACAAGATCCAGCCTCATCCACCAGAACACAGGCACTAGTCCCCTCCACCAGGAAGCCTGCACAGCCCACTGAACCAACCTTAACCACTGGGGGCAGACGCCAAAAACAATGGGAACTACGAACCTGCAGGCTGCAAAAAGGAGACCTCAAACACAGTAAGTTAAGCAAAATGAGAAGACAGAGAAACACACAGCAGATGAAGGAGCAAGGTAAAAACCCACCAGACCAAACAAATGAAGAGGAAATAGGCAGTCTACCTGAAAAAGGATTCAGAGTACTGATACTAAAGATGATCCAAAATCTTGAAATAGAATGGAGAAAATACAAGAAATGTTTAACAAGGACCTAGAAGAACTAAAGAGCGAACAAACAATGATGAACAACACAATAAGTGAAATTAAAAATTCTCTAGAAGGAATCAATAGCAGAATAACTGAGGCAGAAGAACAGATAAGTGACCTGGAAGATAAAATACTGGAAATAATTACCGCAGAGCAGAATAAAGAAAAAAGAATGAAAAGAATTGAGGAGAGTTTCAGAGACCTCTGGGACAATATTAAATGCACCAACACATGAATTATAGGGGTCCCAGAAGAAGGGGAGAAAAAGAAAGGGACTGAGAAAATAATTGAAGAGATTAGAGTCGAAAACTTCCCTAATATGGGAAAGGAAATAGTCAATCAAGTCCAGGCAGCGCAGAGAGTCCCATACAGGATAAATCCAAGGAGAAACACGCCAAGACACATACTAATCAAACTATCAAAGATAAAATACAAAGAAAAAATATTAAAAGCAGCAAGGGAAAAACAACAAATAACATACAAAGGAATCCCCATAAGGTTAACAGCTGATCTTTCAGCAGAAACTCTGCAAGCCAGAAGGGAGTGGCAGGACATATTTAAAGTGATGAAAGGGAAAAACCTACAACCAAGATTCGTCTACCCAGCAAGGATCTCATTCAGATTCGGCGGAAAATTAAAAGCTTTACAGACAAGCAAAAGCTAAGAGAATTCAGCACCACTAAAGCAGCTTTACAACAAATGCTAAAGGAACTTCTCTAGGCAGGAAACAGAAGAGAAGGAAAAGACCTACAATAACAAACCCAAAACAATTAAGAAAATGGTAATAGGAACATACATATCGATAATTACCTTAAATGTAAATGGATTAAATGCTCCCACCGAGACATAGACTGGCTGAATGGATACAAAAACAAGACCCGTATATATGCTGTCTACATGAGACCCACTTCAGACCTAGTGACACATACAGACTGAAAGTGAGGGGATGGAAAAAGGTATTCCATGCAAATGGAAATCAAAAGATAGCTGAAGTAGCAATTCTCATATCAGACAAAATAGACTTTAAAATAAAGACTATTACAACAGACAAAGAAGGACACTCCCTAATGATCAAAGGACCAATCCAAGAAGAAGATATAACAATTGTAAATATTTATGCATCCAACATATGAGCACCTCAATACATACGGCAAGTGCTAACAGTCATAAATGGGGAAATCGACAGTAACACAATCATAGTAGGGCACTTTAAGACCCCACTTTCACCAAAGGACATATCATCCAAAATGAAAATAAATAAGGAAACACAAGCTTTAAATGATACATTAAACAAGATGGACTTAATATTTATAGGACATTCCATCCAAAAACAACAGAATACACTTTCTTCTCAAGTGCTCATGGAACGTTCTCCAGGATAGATCATACCTTGGGTCACAATCAAGCCTTGGTAAATTTAAGAAAATTTAAATCGTATCAAGTATCTTTTCTGACCACAATGCTATGAGACTAGATATCAATTACAGGAAAAAGTCTGTAAAAAAGACAAACACATGGAGGCTAAACAATACACTACTAAACAACCAAGAGATCACTGAAGAAATCAAAGAGGAAAAAATACCTAGAAACACATGACAATGAAAACACAATGACCTAAAACCTATGGGATGCAGCAAAAGCAGTTCTAAGAGGGAAGTTTATAGCAATACAATCCTACCTCAAGAAACAAGAAGCATCTCAAATAAACAACCTAACCTTACCCTAAAGCAATTAGAGAAAGAAGAACAAAAAAAAAAACCCCAAAGCTAGCAGAAGGAAAGAAATCATAAAGATCAGATCAGAAATAAATGAAAAAGAAATGAAGGAAATGATAGCAAAGATCACTAAAACTAAAAGCTGGTTCTTTGAGGAGATAAACAAAATTGATAAACCATTAGCCAGACTCATCAAGAAAAAAAGGGAGAAGACTCAAATCAATAGAATTAGAAATGAAAAAGGAGAAGTAACAACTGACACTGCAGAAATACAAAGGATCATGAGAGATTACTACAAGCAACTCTATGCCAATAAAATGGACAACCTGGAAGAAATGGACAAATTCTTAGAAAAGCACAACCTCCTGAGATTGAACCAGGAAGAAATAGAAAATATAAACAGACCAATCACAAGCACTGAAAGTGAGACTGTGACTAAAAATCTTCCAACAAACGAAAGCCCAGGACCAGATGGCTTCACAAGAGAATTCCATCAAACATTTAGAGAAGAGCTAACACCTATCCTTCTCAAACTCTTCCAAAATATAGCAGAGGGAGGAACACTCCCAAACTCATTCTACGAGGCCACCATCACCCTGATACCAAAACCAGACAATGATGTCACAAAGAAAGAAAACTACAGGCCAACATCACTGATGAACATAGATGCAAAAATCCAACAAAATACTAGCAAACAGAATCCAACAGCACATTAAAAGGTTCATACACCATGATCAAGTGGGGTTTATCCCAGGAATACAAGGATTCTTCAATATATGCAAATCAAACAATGTGATAATGCCATATTAACAAATTGAAGGATAAAAACCATATGATCATCTCAACAGATGCAGAAAAAGCTTAGGACAAAATTCAACACAAATTTATAATAAAAACCCTCCAGAAAGTAGGCATAGAGGGAACTTACCTCAACATAATAAAGGCCATATATGACAAACCCACAGCCAACATCATTCTCAATGGTGAAAAACTGAAACCATTTCCACTAAGATCAGGAACAAGACAAGGTTGCCCACTCTCACTGCTATTATTCAACACAGTTCTGGAAGTTTTAGCCACAGCACTCAGAGAAGAAAAAGAAATAAAAGGAATCCAAATAGGAAAAGAAGAAGTAAAACTGTCACTGTTTGCAGATGACATGATACTATACATAGAGAATCCTAAAGACTCTACCAGAAAACTGCTAGAGCTAATCAATGAATTTGGCAAAGTAGCAGCATACAATATTAATGAACAGAAATCTCTTGCATTCCTATACACTAATGATGAAAAATCTGAAAGAAATTAAGGAAACACTCCCATTTACCATCGCAACAAAAAGAATAAAATACCTAGGAATAAACCTACCTAGGGAGACAAAAGACCTGTATGCAGAAAACTATAAGACACTGATGAAAGAAATTAAAGACGATACAAAGAGATGGAGAGATAAACCATGTTCCTGGATTGGAGGAATCAACATTGTGAAAATGACTATACTACCCAAAGCAATCTACAGATGCAATGCAATCTCTATCAAAGTATCAATGGCATTTTTCACAGAACTAGAACAAAAAATTTCACTATTTGTATGGAAACACAAAAGACCCTGAACAGCCAAAGCAATCTTGAGAAAGAAAAATGGAGCTGGAGGAATCAGGCTCCTGAACTTCAGACTAAACTACAAAGCTACAGTAATCAAGACAGTATGGTACTGGCACAAAAACAGAAATATAGATCAATGGAACAGGATAGAAAGCCAAGAGATAAACCCAGGCACATATGGTCACCTTACCTTTGATAAAGGAGGCAAGAATATACAGTGGAGAAAAGACAGCCTCTTCAATAACTGGTGCTGGGAAAACTGGCCAGCTACATGTAAAAGAATGAAATTAGAGCACTCCCTAACACCATACACAAAAGTAAACTCAAAATGGATTAAAGACCTAAATGTAAGGCCAGACACTATAAAACTCTTAGAGGAAAACATAGGCAGAACATTCTGTGACATAAATCACAGCAAGATCCTTTTTGACCCAGCTCCTAGAGAAGTGGAAATAAAAACAAACAAATGGGACCTAATGAAACTTAAAAGCTTTTGCACAGCAAAGGAAACCATAAACAAGATGAAAAGACAGCCCTCAGAATGGGAGAAAATATTTGCAAATGAAGCAACTGACAAAGGATTAATCTCCAAAATTTACAAGCAGCTCATGCAGCTCAATATCAAAAAAACAAACAATCCAATCCAAAAATGGGCAGAAGACCTAAATAGACATTTCTCCAAAGAAGATATACAGATTGCCAACAAACACATGAAAGAATGCTCAACATCACTAATCATTAGAGAAATGCAAATCAAAACTACAATGAGGTATCACCTCACACCGGTCAGAATGGCCATCATCAAAAAATGTACAAACAATAAATACTGGAGAGGGTGTGGAGAAAAGGGAACCCTCTTGCACTGTTGGTGGGAATGTAAATTGATACAGCCACTGTGGAGAACAGTATGGAGGCTTCTTTAAAAACTAAAAATAGAATTACCATATGACCCAGCAATCCCACTACTGGGCATATACCCTGAGAAAACCATAATTCAAAAAGAGTCATGTACCACAATGTTCATTGCAGCTCTATTTACAATAGCCAGGACATGGAAGCAACCTAAGGGTCCATCGACCGATGAATGGATAAAGAAGATGTGGCACATATATACAATGGAATATTACTCAGCCATAAAAAGAAACAAAATTGAGTTATTTGTAATGAGGTGGATGGACCAAGAGTTTGTCATACAGAGTGAAGTAAGTCAGAAAGAGAAAAACAAATACCGTATGTGGGCAGGACAGGAATAAAGACGCAGACGTAGAGAATGGACTTGAGGACACGGGGAGGGGGAAGGGTAAGCTGGGACGAAGTGAGAGATTGGCATGGACTTATATATACTACCAAATGTAAAACAGATAGCTAGTGGGAAGCAGCTGCATAGCACAGGGAGATCAGCTCGGTGCTTTGTGACCACCTGGAGGGGTGGGAGGGAGACGCAAGAGGGAGGAGATATGGGGATACATGTATATGTATAGCTGATTCACTTTGTTATAAAGCAGAAACATACCATTGTAAAGCAATTATACTCCAATGAAGATGTTAAAAAAATAAAAATGAAACCTTTTGCTTTCCATTGTTAAAAAAGTTAATTTAGAATCCTTTTAAAAATTGACTTTTCACCAAGTATAACAGATCTGAGAACAAAATACCTACTATAGATCCAAAATCAAATGAATAATATGAGCAAGAATCCTATTTAAGTAAATTTTAGGTGAAATATATTCACTAAAACCTTTTCTGAAATAGTAAATTTCCATTAATTTTGGTCAACATTTAAATGATAGTTTTGCCCATTTTAACATGATTGAATGTCAAAGTAGAGATGAGTACTTTTGTTACACAGATGGCACATGCTTATATCTTGCACTTCAAACTTCAGTTTTATCTAAATAATCAAAACAGAATTAACTAAAGGGCCTCAAATGCATCACAGTTTATATACCCAAGGAAGAGTCAAATAACCAAATCAAATTATAATTCATTCTGTATAGGCATAATTTTCTAACTAACTTGAGACTAGAAGAATTATCACCTTAAATTTAGTACCACAAAAGCCACTATCACATGGGTCATGCTACCACAGCAAAGGCCAAATGATCATATATACTTTTTTTCCCTCCACCTTTAAATTAGGTTTTTAAGACCAATTTCTTAAAGAAGAGATCCACCATAGTTCGTTGACTTCTTTCTTACGACTAAAAATGTGTCTGCCCATACAAAAAAAAAAAAAAGGTCAGAATCTTTCTATCTTCAGAATGAGGCAACTCTCCAGAAAGTCCACACTTCTGAGACGTACCAAGACTGAAGAAGCAGGAGGAAGAGAAGACAGCCCCCTCTACCCCATGCCCAACACTCTGACTTACTGGCCTCAGTTGTTTTGAACAGCAGATGAGACAAGGAGCGTTGAGTGTGCTTTGAATATTAGAAAGTACTATTTAGATTGGAGGTGTTGTCAGTCCTGACAGTACCACACGGAACGGGAAAGGACGAGGCAGTGTGGCGTGGTCTGCCTCAAGCTGCTGCTGCTCCCACCTTGATCTTCAATTAAATGGAAGATAGACCAGATGGGAGAGGCCAGAAGCAGCCCCAGACCAAAGGCAGGGAGCACCTCCTGGCTAGTCTGGGGAAGAAACACAGGAAGCAAAAGCAATTGCTGCTTCCTTCCTCATCCTTCCTACAGCAGGCTTTCTGACTATCCACGGAAGCACCGAGAATCAAGAATCCTGATCACATCCCCATGGTGACCCTTCAGGAAGCAGCACTACTGCTCTAGTCACTATCAGAGTCTTTGGTAACAGAAGAACAAAAGGAAAAGTTAGACATAAAAAGGGAGTGAAGTAAAGAATTATCAAGGAATAGGCAGAAAATAAAGATCTGAGGCTCATTTTTATTCTGAGGATTAGCAAAGGACAAAAAAAAAAAAAAATCCACACTTCTGTTTAACATACAGCAGCAGGTTTTCCATGCCGATAAGAAACCCACATCCTAGAGGGTTGCCAGAGACACTGGGAGCACACAGCCTTTGAAGCATGCTTCAGGAGATCAATATTTATTCATTCAACAAATATTTTTTGAGCACCTACTATGAGCCAGGGCTACGTGATCTGGTGGGTTAATTCCAAGTTGTAAATTGAGATAAGGCCAAATCCCTAGAGCAAGGAAACAGCATGTCAGAAACATGCGATCCAACATGTGCTCTGAATTGCCCATGTCTAAGAAGAGAAATAAGCTCATGGAAGCTGAAGGAGAGAGAGCCATCCATTGTCATCTCCTGCCCAAATGGCAGGAAGGGGGAGAATGTACGGAACAATAAAAATGACCACTGGGCATGTCATTTATGATAGCTGTCTTTAATCAAAGTATGCTTTACATATTTGTAAAGCCCATCCTTCCAGATACAAATACATGGTATTTAGATATAGGTGATACTAACACTCAGAGGTGTTGACATTTTATTGATATTAAACACTGAGTAAAACTTTAAACTTCCTGCCAAGTAAACTTTACTTCAAGCACTGCTTTGGGAAACTTACTAATAAGCCTTGAAGAAAGCCGGTAATTCTTTGACTCCGGTCAGCTATATTTTACACTCTGTGGGATAGTATTAATCTGCGGTTCTGTCTTAGAGTACCTCACTGCAATAACTAGAGGAAAAGGAAGCAAGAACAAACCTTGGAAATGATGACCGCCATTGCCAGGTTCTCAGAATGAGCTGCCACGTAGCCAAGCATCATGATGCCCGGCAGCCTTACGTTTCCTTTGCAGGACCCCATGCAGTCGATCATGGCAGCAACTGCCCCCGTGTTCACTATCAGCTGAGAAAGCTAAGAGAAAAGAAGGAGAGCTAGATAACCATGGCCCTAAAGTGTCAGATGATCTTTAAATATTACCTTAGCATTGCCAAATTTTAAAATTTAGGACCTAAAAAACATCTGGTAAAATCTGAAACACCATTTAGTGAAATTATTATATTTATCAAAGACATGTACAAGGGTAACAATCCTGCTATTTCTAACGTACAGAATATGCTCACGTGAGGAGCCTCTCTGTGGTGCAATTTTTCTCGCACGACTCTATCCTTATCATAATGGATGTCAAAATTCCTCACCTAAACACTAAGCCTAGGGCTAGTTCATAACTAGCTAACTGCTGAAACCCCCCCATCACAATGCGTGAGTATGAATTGGATTAATCACTGAATGCTGAAAGGTGAGATCAGACTTGAAATAGTCTAGCCTCATTATCCCTCCTTTGCTAGCAATGATCTCTAGCTGACTGCACTCCAGTCTTGAAAAATCTCAACCAGATAAAGATGTTGGGTGAAATAAAGAATGAGGACTTGGGACTTCCCTGGTGGTCCAGTGGCTAAGACTCCGAGCTCCCAATGCAGGGGGCCCGGGTTCGATCCCTGGTCGGGGAACTAGATCCCACGTGCCGCAACTAAAGATCCCCCACGCCACAACGAAGATCCTGTGTGCTGCAACTAAGACCCGGCGCATCCAAATAAATAAATAAATATTAAAAAAAAAAAAAGAATAAGGACTTAAAAGTTTAGTGAAATGAAACTGATTAGTGAAAATATACACAGAAAAAGACATAACTTCAGAATCTACCCAGGTTCACTTCGTCTCTATTCCTTTCCCACCTCACACCTCAGAGCAGGAACCACTGTGCAAGAGCAGCTGTTAGAGCGGTTACGCCAGGTCAGGGGGCCTGATGGTCTCTCCCAACCTGGAGGGGCACCATCTCTCACTACGCCCAGCTGACCTAGAGTGACAGGACGACAAAGGTCCATGGTCCCTACAGTCTAGAAATGGAAAGCAGAAAATGATTAAAAACTGAGACTTCAGACTCAAACTCCATTGATGTAACCCAGTGGTTCTCAACTGGGGGCACTCTTGTCCCCCTAGGAAACATTTAGTAATACGTGGGGACATTTTTGATCGTCACAACTTGGGGGAGGGGTGCTACTGGCATCTGGTGGGCAGAGGCCAGGGAAGCTGCTAAAGGTCCATCCTGCAGTGTACAGGACAGCCCCTCACAACAGAGAGCGATGTGGTCCAAAGTGTCAACAGTGCTGAGGATGAGAAACCCTCAGAACGTGTGGCACCGCCCCTGAGCCCTGTGAACAAATTGATGTTTTACTTAAAAACTAAAACTAACTGCATACTGTTGTATTTTGAAGCTGTTTTTTTTTTTTCCTTGTTTTACCTCAGGTGTATGTTTTGCAATCTCTCTAATTAAAGTGGAAGCATTTTTCTTCACGTATTCATCTTTGTCCTTCAGACAGGTAAGTACAGCTGGAAAAATCTCTGCTTCAACCACCATTTCTGCTAGATCCACAGAATGTTTCGCAATCTGACTGAGAGCTGAAAGGACCTGACGCTGTTGAGCAAAATCCAAACCCAAATGTTACACAGAGTCCACTGTGGAGTTCAGACATAATTTAAACAGCTTCGTACACATTCAAATTCCTTTATAAAGAGGAAAAAACAATCACACATCCAACATAATCTAGGAGTCTCGAGGCATTCACATCCTAGTCTTCTTATACCTAAATACTCAATTTCTTAAATTCCCTAATTTCCAAGTTAAACATCTTAGTTCACACTATTGACTATTTAAATCTCTTATCAATTGAGGCTGGTCAAAGAATATGACCCTGGGATGAATACTATTTCTTAATTATGCAATACTTAAATTGTTAATTTATGATAAACACAGTAATGTAATACAGTAACAATCAAGCAGAACTAACATTTTGGGATATTGCCAATATCATTTTTAGAAACTTTGCATTGCTTAATTAACATTAACAATTTTTAAATCTTATAGAATATAACTATTAGAATATAAAAGTATAATTGGTGACTATTAACTGAAAATTAGATTTTAGAAAGCTATAAAAAAGACTAATATAAACATGGCAAATTTTACAGGAAACTTAAATATAACAGTGGGCTAGAAAATCTTTAGGTCCCTTCTAACCCTGAGATTTAATCATTACGTGATTCCTTATTTTAATTATTAGTACTAATTCTGATGCTATTTCTAGTTTTCAGCGTTGCACATACTTTTTCCCAGTCACATCTTTATTTACTGTCTAATCCTTACAGCATAGTTTTCACATATTAAAGGACCAAATACATAATATATTCATATCTGTTTTCCATGATAATTTACTAATTATTTAAAAATGTATAATATTAGTGCACACATTTCCATCTTCTTAGATTATCGGAATCCTGGTTTGTTTGTTTCTTTATTTTTAAATACCTTCAGCTTAGCATCAGGGTTCAGGATCATCTGGGCTAAGTGAGCAATTGCTCCTGCGTCCACCACTGTCTGTGCTAACTCTGGAGAATGCTTTGCAATATCACTGAGGGCCGAAGCAGCAATCCTTTTCAAAGCAATTTCTGGCTCTTGGATACAGAGCACTAAAAGAGGAATGGCTCCGGCGTCCACCACAGCTTGTGACAGCTCTGTGGGTCCAAGAAAAGTAATTAAGTGAGTATGGGTGACTGACCCTTGTACAAGCCACTTTTCACCCTGACAGATACAGCAAAGGGAAAAGGGGAGGGTGTACTTCACTGTCTCGACATCTGCATTTCAAATCAGGCTTCCTGGTTTCATGAACCATGTGGACCAATACTGAGCTGAAAAGAATACAGGTCAATAGATGGACCTCCATTTACATGAACACATTTGAGGTAGATTAAGCTGAAATGGCTTCCTATTCTTTTTTTTTTTTTTTTTTTTTCAAGAGAGTAAGCAGATGTCAGCTGTTTAAGCTCTGACAATTCTGCACTTCTCAATAGGCAAGCATTTTATGCATGGTTTACAATAACAGAGAAAATTAAAGTACCAAAAATTTACCAACCACACTAATTAGGTAGTATTTTGTGCTATTTACATGAGTAAACATTAACATGAATCTTGTGCCAATAATGTCGATTTTTAAATTCCTTTCATCTTATTGTACTTTTAAAAGATTTTTAAAAAAACTTTGTACAATATTAAAAGGTGTATTTTCATTGTACATATAAAAACACTTTCAAAAATGAGAACTACAACTGAACAGGCTTTAATATATATAAATGTTAATGTAAGATAAAGAAATAAATTTATCTTAAGCATTTTACACGTCAAAAATAGTATCTTTTGTATATACATGTTGATTCACCTGTGTGCCCAAAAATAACAGCTATAAAAAATAACACATTTTAAAATTATAGAGAACAGGAGACAAGCAGGCAGACCCATATAATATACGTGTAAAAACTGTTGAAAAGCATAAAACAGTGCACAGTTACAGATTCTACTCTCACTGTACTCATGGCCTTTCTTGCTGAATCACATATACCCATTTCTATAATCTCTTCCTTTCAAATTATGCTCTCATTTTCTCAGATTTATAGCGCCTTGGTAATTTATGTCTTAATAGCCAAGCTATCAATTCAGCATATCTCTTAGTCTTTAAAGAAAATACAGTCTTTAATTTTTCAAAAGATTGGTAATATCACATTTTCGAAAAGGAAATAATGTTAGAAAATACAGGTTAGTGTCCAACACTTGTTTTCCTTCAATTATTATAATTATCTTAGAAGTCCCGATATTGCATAAACGACTCATTCATTCTTTCATTAAACAAGTATTAATGGAAGGTTATTATGTGTCAGACTCATTCAACACGGGTGCAGATGACATACTTCTACAAATTAACACTGCACTGATTAGCAAATATGTTTCAATTAAAAAACCCAAGTGTGAAATATGAAATACAACGGGAAGTTCATCTATTTATGTATTTTCACTTTTATACAGTTTCTAAGAGTAAAGAATCTGCAGTAAACAACTGTTTAAAAAACAGTTAATATGGGCTTCCCTGTGGCACAGTGGTTAAGAATCCGCCTGACAATGCAGGGGACACGGGTTCAAGCCCTGGTCCGGGAAGATCCCACATGCCGCGGAGCAACTAAGCCCATGCGCCACAACTACTGAGCCTGCGCTCTAGAGCCTGTGCTCCGCAACAAGTGAAGCCACCAGAATGAGAAGCCCGCGCACCGCAACAAAGAGTAGCCCCCGCTCTCCACAACTAGAGAAAGCTTGTGCACAACAACGAAGACCCAATGCAGCCAAAATTAAATAAATAAATTTTTTTAAAAGTTAATAAACTATTAATAAACAGTTAATAAAACTATTAATAAAAACAAAGTGTTAATAAAAACAAAGTTCTTTTAAACAAAATTTATCATCTTTGTAATTCCCATACATTTTATTATTTCCTTGAGTAACTGAGTACCGTATCCTCCTTTTCCTGAACTCTATAATGCTAATAATAAAGCAAACTCAGTTCTTCTGACTTGTTACCCATTCCCTCCAAAGCTGTTTTCCACTCTGTCTGGATCAGTGATGCTAAATGAGGGGAAGGCGGGGGAGGGTACCAAAGAAAGGTTTGCCTGAAGGTAATGAAGCTTCCAGGGACCTGGATGGGGTCTAGCAATTTTGTACCTGCAGTTTCATATACCTTACATCTCCAATTTATATGGTCCTACAAAACCCAGCTCTGTTCTTGGGTGGCACACATTGTAATTCATAAATGATACTGTTCTACCACTTTCATTCATATATTGGGTATAAGACAGTGTATATAAAGGTAAGAGTATAATAGGCCTAAATAATGCACACCATACTATATTACACATTCCACAGGCTATTTCATCCTGCCTCTGTCACTACTCTTTTTCCTGTGGTATATCCTTCTCCTCTTCCCTACCGTTGCTTCCTCTGGTACTTCTGTGCCAATCGCTGTTGACGTCTACCCCATAGCCTTTGTCGGTCAGGGCATGGGCTTGTGAATCAATCCTGGTGAATGGGACCTGAGCAGAAGTCAGCTAGAAGCATCTCTGAGCGGTTTTCCTCTTTAATAAACAGAAATACACAGGAGGAAACACCGCCTCTTCTTTGCTGGACATGGGCACATCTGCCTGCAAATGACATCTGGAACTCCTACAGCCATCTTGCAACTATAACAGAAGAAATTGCCAATATGCTGAGGATGGCCGAGTACAAAAATGAAAAACAGCTGGGTCCTCCAAGACACTGTTCAGCTGCATAACCAACCTTGGAACTGCCCTGACTCTGCACTTTGTGTCATGTGAAATAAAAAAATGTCCTCACTGCTTAAGCCACCTGCAGTTGATATTCTTAACTTACAGCCCCAAACATATTGATACAATTCTGTCCTCTCTCAGGCTTGGTGTATGTACTTATTTTCCTCTCTTTTCTGGTCATTGAGTGTTCATTACGTGCTTACCATGTGCTAGAAACTTGCTAGATCTTGGGGAAGCAGAATAGAGTAAAAACATTGTTCTGTTCTAGCAGACTCTGCTCAGGGTGAATATGTGAACAGACCACAGCACAGAGTGGAGCTGGGAGTCGGGTGCGTGGAGAGTTTGGGGAAACAAACATGGGGTGCCGTTTCAGGCAGTGCTTCCCATCCTCCTTCCTGCTCCCCTTTTCTTCTTCTCTCTACTTTTCTACTCTAAAAAACAGCGGCAGTAACCAAAACACATACAAAAATCTGGTACACTTAAAAGTTACTCCCGGGCTTCCCTGGTGGCGCAGTGGTTGAGAAGCTGCCTGCCAATGCAGGGGACACGGGTTCGAGCCCTGCTCTGGGAAGATCCCACATGCCGCGGAGCAACTGGGCCCGTGAGCCACAACTACTGAGCCTGCGCGTCTGGAGCCTGTGCTCCGCAACAAGAGAGGCCGCGACAGTGAGAGGCCCGCACACCGCGATGAAGAGTGGCCTCCGCTCGCCGCAAGTAGAGAAAGCCCTCGCACAGAAACGAAGACCCAACACAGCCAAAAATAAGTAAATAAATAAATAAATAAATAAAAATTTTTTAAAAGTTCATATAAAAAAAAGTTACTCCCTATAGGAGAAATCTCAAAGAATTCATTTTTAACTCTAATTTGGAAATGAGTCTGGGTTGTTTAATTATTAAACTTAGGAAATCAAAGATTGATATGTACAGATGCTCATAAAAGGTTTGATCAAGAAAAAAAAAGAGCCAATTAATTTATATTCAGTGCCTGAAAATATCTTAACCTCATTTTTTTTTCCTTAACCTAATTTTAAATTTTAAATGAATCTTCCAAAAACAAATTTTTTAAGACTACATCTTCTTTTATGCAAGAACATGTGACATAATTATATACTGTTAGGTAACCAGCAAAATTAGAAGTAGTTATGCAAAAAAAAAAAAAAAAATTCAGAGAAAGAAGGCTTTATGTTATACTAACATACTAACAAGATTTAGATGGGGTTGATGGTACTATTGGTGATATATTTTCTTCTCTATTTGACAAATTTTCTTCAATGTGATTGTTTTTAAAAAATAAAAGAAATATGAACATGTCCTTTGACCATACATATAGCTATTGCTGGGGCTAACTATACTAACATTATTATTCTAAAGAAAAATAAACACTTTAGCTTATTTCTCAATATGGAAGAAAGTTTCTTATTTTTAAAAATGGTGGGAATATATGTCTCCTTAAAACAAAATATTAGGAAAGAATGCATAATTATTCTTTGAAGAATTGCTAATATATACTAGAAATATCATCCATTTACTTTTTCACACTTTCCCTCATCTTAATTCATGCCTTTATCACAGTTAAAATATTACATTTTTTAAATGTTAAGGCTTATTCATTTTTAACAATTTTTTAGACTTCAAATTGTCAGTAGAAATATAACTATCCAATAGCACCTTCCTGATTCATAAATAATAATTAAAGCCATTGAGTGCATGCATGTAGACAACTGGTATACAGTCCTCAAATCCGATGGTCAGCTGTTTTCAGTAAAGGAATAACTAGTTCTCTTTGGCCTCCTGAATACCTCACTGCTGAGTGAAGGAATTGAAGCAGCCACCTCTACTGGACCATGACAAGCTCAGTACAACTTTAGATTTAATTTTTAAAACAAAAGGAGACACAGATAAAAGGGAGGACATTTAAGATCAACAACATTCATAAAATTACTAGTATCTAAAGCTGGATGAATGGAATATTTAGGGATGACTTTATGTTGACCAGAAGGGAAGAGCACAGAAAGGAAAGTCCGTCAGCATATAATAGGCACGGCTGTAACACGTAAAACTAGATGCGTCAGGCAAAAGTGATTTTGCTTTAACAGTGCTCACAATGGCCTTAACCCCCTCCTCTTAATTGTTATGGCTAGTGGTTTGTTTAGATCAGGAGTGGTAAACACAGGGCCCAGGCAAGTAATTAAAATAAGTGAAGCCAGAAGGTGTAAGAAAAATAACTGAGTGGGAAGCACAGTAAATTGGAAAAGTATATGCACCAGCTACAAGGAGCAGCAACTACCCAGCTTCAGCCCAGCGCTGCCACATAGGAATATAGGCCAACCGTTGTCAGGTCCTTGGATTTTTCAAGAGAAGCCAGACATCTGATTTTTAATGTGAAATTGCCTGGTTTTTAAGTGTTGGGAACTTAAAAACACACTGTGTAAGACAAAATAGTGCAGGCTAAATAAAACACGTCCATCATTTTACAACCCTAGGCTTAAACCTTACACCTTCTAAAACGAGCTGTGGGGATTTTCTGGATGTAAAAAGGTGACATTCTTTCTACATTTGATTCTTGAAGACACATTCTAGAGTCATAAACGAAGAACCACTAAAGTGGTTACATAAGAAAATTCAGAGGTGAATTCCAAGAAATTGATGAAAACCTAAAAATTGGCCTGCAAAAAAAGGATGAATCTAAACATATATTATGATACTCCACTAATTTTTCTGCTCATAATGGAGATGTAAGAGGGAAGAATGTGAGCAAAATTAAGTGATCCATCATGAGAACTCATAAAAAGGACTCAAAATGAAGAGGTTCTCTGAAAGGAAAAAAAGGAAGGAAAAAAAAAAATATATATATATATATTTACCATACTAATTCAAAAATAATTAGGCAAATCAAACACCTCAAAAACTCTAATTCCTTTTAACTTTATTGCTTTTTAATTTCATTTTCCAAACACTGCTTTTAACTCACTGGTTTTAAGCCCTACAAAAATTTATATTCTATTTTCTCATTAAAAATAAAATAAAGTTATGAATCTTCATTTCTTTGCATTTAGGTGGCCCTATTTATTAGTTTAAAGATAGGCTGGTTTTGCATCTGGCTGTAAAACACAACTATATCACTTCAAAACCTTTGTGAAATAAAGCGGGTTAAAAAATACATTTAAGATTTGGCTATCACTTATGATGTCAATCTTATGTTATATAATCATCCCATTCAACCAAATTTTTCATGATTTGGTGAAATTACAGTAAAAACAAATATGGAGGTGTAATCGCCAAAACTGGTTATATACTGACCATACACCAGTATGATTTTAGGAATGTCACTTTTAAAGTGGAAGAAATTTGTCTAGAAATTTGTCTAACTCAGCTGTTTACAACTGGTTTAGTTACCTACTGCTACACCAAACTTAGCTGCTTGAAACAGGAAACGTTTATAATCTTACAGTTTCTGTAGGTCAGGAATCTGGGAGCGGCTCAGCTGGATGGTTCAGGCTGTGACGTCTCACTAGGCAGCAATCAAGCCATCAGCCAGGGCTGCAGTTATCTGAGGCTTGACTGGGATACACTGGGTCTACAGGATCTTCTTCCCAGCATACCCACGGGAGTTGGAAGAAGGCATCAGTTCCTCCCCATTTCTGGGCTCTTTCATAGGCTGCTCATGATGAGACTTCCCCCAGAGTGAGTGATCCAGAGGAGAGAACCCAAGACAAAAGCCATAGTCTTTTATAATCTAACCTCAGAAGTGACATACCATCACTTCTGCTCTATTTCATTGGCGCAACGTGGGTGGAGACTACACAGGGATGTGACTAAGAAGAGGCAGGCATGGAAGCCAGCTACCAAAAAACCTTTATTCTACACCAACGCATCTGAGAGAGGCAATATCCTTCTGTAGGTAGCGATGGCTCACCAGAGCTATAATTCTGAGCTGAGAAACTGATATTTCCAATCGCATGTCGGAGTGAGAAAAGGTGGCGGGAATTTGCGTATTATTATGAAAAAATCTAATGTATGATTTTTACTTATCCCTCGCTCCCACAAATGTCATTTTTCCTACCCATTATCTCCATGCCACATCTTTCCACCCCATCTCCAGAGCCATCGGTCTAACCCTTACATATGGATTGAGTGTCTGAGAGATTAAGGGTTAACACACATACATACATATGCTTTGAAGGTTAAATAATTCTAGCTTCTTTAAAAAGTCAAGTGAGTCAAATAAGCCGTTGATCTGGAGTTAACGGGGCCTTAGTAAGAAATTACAATCAGCTGGATGGATGGCGCACTTATACAAGGCTCAAGTATAAAAAACAGCTTCAAAATACAGAAAGGAAAAGTCAAGAAGTGGAGACAAGAGAAAGAGAAGGTGGGAAAAGGGAGAGTTGGGTACGGCCTTGGAAGATCATAGGTAGCATAAGATACAAAGCCATTTTTAAAACCCCGATTTTAGCAACTTTTAGTTTTATACTTTACTCAACAGCTGAGACTAAGCTGAATTGGAAAAGGCAAAGTTACAGAGAGGGTCTGGAGTGCTCTTGTAATGAAGAAAACAATAAATTACTTGGAATTAGCTTTTTACAAAATACGCTTTTTGTATCTAGACATATTTCCATTCATTTCTACTTGCTATATATAATACTGCAACAATCATTGTAGTTTCGTTCCACCTACAATCCGCACTCTGCTGGGGGAAAAAAAAAATCCTTAGATGGAAAATGCAGATTTTATTATTCAACCTTTCGAACTTTACTGGCATCTGTTCTTTCTTCCAGCCCAGTTTTAGGCAAGTCCCTGCCTTCGAGGAGCTCAGGCTGACGGAGGAGGCTAAACAGTAAAGGGTTAGCAGTGCCCCAGTGGAATTCTCTACAAGAACACACAAAGGACAGAGGAAACAGAAACGAAACACTGGATGGCTAGAAAGTTTACAGGGTGTTTTTATACAAGTGGTCCCCGGTCAGCAGTTCTTGGGGTGACTGCCTCTGGGTGGTTAATGGAGCGACCTGTGGGCCTCCAATGTCCACTTTTATTCCTGAGGATGAGCCAGCCCAACATTGTTAATAACTGCATGATATCCCACTGAGTAAATATTCCATAATTTACTTAACCTGCCCCACCCCACCCCAGCTATTCAGGACACGTAATTGTTTTTTTTGCTTTGGGGCTTTGCCATTCTTAAGTTCAGTACAGTGAACTTCTCTGTGCATTAAGATTACATTTATTTATTAGTTATCCATTGCTACATACAAAATGACCCAAACTCAGCAGCTTAAAGCATCATTCCTTATCTCATATTTTCTGTGGGTCAGGAATCCACGAGCAGCCTAGCTGGGGGGTTCAGGCTTGGAGTTTCTCATGAAGTTGCTGTCACACTGTCTGCGGGGGCTGCAGTCGTCTGAAGGCACAACTTGGGTAGGATCTGCTTCCAAGCTCACTCATGTAGTTCTAGGAAGCTCCGGTTTCTTGCTGGTTGTCGAAGACCTTAGCTCCTCATGACATGGGCCTTTCCACAGGCTGCCTGAGTGTCCTCATGTCACAGCACCTGGCTTCCCTCAGAGCGAGTGATGAGAGAACCCCACCACAGAAGCCTCGATCCTGCAGAGCTGGTCACCTACTCTCAGAAGTGACAGACCATCACTTCTGCAGCATTCTGGTGGTGACACAGACCAATCCTGGTACGATGTGGGAGGGGACTATACAAGGGTGAGAATGCCAGGACATGGGATCTCTGAGGGGCATTTGGGAGGCTGGCTACCACGGGTCCTACATTGATACATATATACTCTAGAGGTTAGACAAACACACACATTCACACATATGTGTGTGCATGTATGTGTTTACTTAAGATAGAGGCTCAGAGGTGAAGGTCCTGAGGGGAAGAATGTTGACATTTTTTGAGGTTCTTGATATTTTTAGATTAAACCACATGAAACTGCTGTTTTTGTTAAGTCAAAACCAATCAAATATAGGTAATTTCATAAGGTCAACCTAATATGACTGCAATATTGTTTTCCAAAGGGGATTATCAGTATGTGGCCCCATCAACAATGTGCGAGTCTGGTAGTTTGGCCTCTTATAAAGTACATTTCAGCCCTTACATCAGTAAGTGATTGCTCGAAGTTGACTCATCATTTACTTCTCCTCAAATGGTAAGTTTAGTTCCACATTCCTTAACTTACTACACATATTACTGTTCAGTTATACTGATTAATAAGCATGAATATTAAGCGTGACTTTTTGAGACCACAGCATCACCACTACGTTGCCTTTTAACAACAACAACCCCCCCCCCCACACACACACACACAAAACACAAGAGTGCAGGCACAGGAACTCTAAGTCAGTGCTGTGAGATGGGAATGTGAGCCACGTATAAAATTTAAAATTTTCTAGGGACTTCCCTGGTGGCGCAGTGGTTAAGAATCCACCTGCCAATGCAGTGGACACGGGTTCGAGCCCTGGTCCGGGAAGATCCCACACGCTGCGGAGCAGCTAAGCCCATGCACCACAACTACTGAGCCTGCGCTCTAGCCCGCAAGCCGTAACTACTGAAGCCTGCATGCCCTAGAGCCTACGTGCCACAACTGCTGAGCCTGCGTACTGCAACTACTGACATATGACACAGAAAAGAATCAGGCCAGCCAGCTCTGTCTGGATTCCTTCCTTACATTATCTATTTGGTAAACAGCATGTAATCTACTCGATGTTTCTGTAGTATCAGAATGAGCCAATTCCTGCAAGCACCGCTCATCTGTGGCTGCAGCAATCTCCTCTCCTGACTGCTATTGAGCTGGAAGGGAAATTTCTCATTTGATTTAGGATATAAATGATATCCCTGGGAGAAAGAATAGTCACACATGTGGAAACCAGTCATCAGGGATTAAAAACAGAGGTATCTGGCAAGACTATCAGATACTACAAGGAGCTTAAAATGAAGAATGATGAGCTTTCATACACTTGCCTTTCTCACATTATAAAAAGGAAGACTCTTTGAAGGGTTTTGAGTAATTGCCAAGCAGTTCTGCCATAAATTGCTGTCTGACCAGAATAAATCGTTTAACCTCTCTATTTCAGTTTCCTCACCTATAATGTGTTAATGTTATATATATATATATATATATATATATATATATATATATATATATAATATAATGTGTTAATAATTAAAATGTTTTAGAACACCTAATCAAACGTATTCCTCTTTGCCAGGACTGAGAATAGCCAAAGTTTATTCTGAGACAGCAAAGGTTTACAAGAGACCAAGTTTACAAGAGACAGAATTTTTAGCTAACGCTCCTAAACAAACACTGAAAACTTAAGTTTTCAGCCCAAATGTGGAAGATCATTCCTACAAAACACGTACATGGCTCCTCCTTCCTCAGGCTGCAGCCAGGCCGCTGCTCTCACCTCTGTCCCAAGTACTCTGATGACTGCCACGTGGTGCACACAAGTTCACCGGCGGCGCTCCTCCACGAAGCTGCTGTGCCACTGACGGGTGCGAGGCCAGAGCCAGGAGGCCAGGCGCAGCGAGGAAGGAGGGCCCTGAGCGCGAGGAAGCCCCTGCCCGGGCCCTACCGGTGGGAGCACCGAGGCCGCAGAGCCCACCGCCCCTCCTGCCTCGCCCCCTGTAGCTCCAAAAGCAAGACTAGTCCTTGGAAATAGTGAGAGATTTGACACCGATTAGGTAAATATGTAACCAGAGTAATTCTGCTGAGTGGGAGAATGTAGCAAGACAGAGGAAGAGGGACAACCAGTCTGAGAAGAATTCTACCTCAACCTTTATTAAGGAGCCCAGAGTAGAAAGAAGTAGCTTATTTATCTTCCGAGTAAGAGGTACATATTATCAGTTGTATTCCGTACCTGGTGAGTCAATCGTGGAAATTTAATGAGACCATTTGCCCAGAGTTAAAACCACCACCACCACCATTTCTGGTGGATAGCCCCCAGTTTCCCTTGGTTATCTGTAAAATGCTTTAAAATCTATACATAGAAGTAACTTTTAGAAATTGCAGTTTTCAAATAAGGAAAAGTCAGATGATGCCCATAGATTTCCCTCTTCTACTAATTGTATGCTTACTTTATTTTTGTTTCCTATGCACAAAACGTTTTTCTTTAAAGGTTCCTTTCTTATTGCCCTTAAAGGTACATTTCTTTTGCACCTCCTTTAAGGTTTATATTTATTAAACTATCTAATCAAACAACTTACCACAAATACCCAGAAGAAAACACTGAATGAATCCCTTTAATCTCAATATATTCCATTTTTAAGAGATCATCAAGAAAGAAATCAGGTTATTTGGAGGTAAATCTTCTATTTTCACTGATATTCAGGATGTGAATGATGACTTAACTGCTTACTAGATAACAATTCCCTTTCCTTCTGAGAAATCTATGCAGTAATCTCTTCTGGGAGCTTCTGGGTCCCAAGCCCCTAACTACTGTGAAATATTGAAATTACACTGGGAATTCCATGTGGGAGCCAGATTATAGCAAAAAATTGGAATAGAATCCCGAAGACAGAGCCTATTTATGAACTATAATCATTTAGCCTCAGATTCAACAAAAGGGAGGTATAGAAAGGTTACCTATGGGCACCTGCCTCAGCGTATCTGTATGGTTGTCCTCAAAGCTCTCTTGCACCGCTCTTTAAAATACTCATGTTACAATCTGTTTGCCGTAAAGTCCTCTGACATTAAAAAAAAAAAAAAATTACTAAATATACTCAGGTAGTTTCCCCATGATAACCATCTTCTAATTTAAAACATTGCTTTAGTTTTCTCAATCAACATGTGTTAAACAATAGTCCTAGGGTGAAGCTACTTGGAAACCAAAATCCAGATACTAAAGAAATAATTTTCATATACCAATTCTGAATCATTCTAAGCATAACAATAGTTTTCTTTCTCAATTTACTTTTATATCATCTCATTATTTTGTTTCCAATAGTGTCACCATTTAAAAACCAAATTAAACATAACCATGGGACAGCCACTTCCTGTTTCTGTTTTGAGTTTCTCCTTCAAAACTCTTTCAAGGAGTACTTAATGAAACTGTATGGTACAGGGGTTGACATACGGCTTTGGAGTCAAGACAGATTTAGATTCAAATTTTGGTTCCACCATTAACATGACTTCAGGTATCCTAAGTTCCACTTTCTTCCTCTTTTTAACAGGGAGAGTAATACCTGCCCTAAGTGTATCTGTAGCCAAAATGAGATAATATCCTAAAGCATACTGCACAGAGCCAGGCACACGGTAATTACTTGATAAACGGTAGCTATTATTTTATACATGCACACACACTGAAAAATCTGGAAAACAAATTAAAAACATCCTTAATTCTATCACCCTAGTAACACAAACATGTACGTCCTTGTAATTTACGTCCACATAAAAATTTATTTTTATATTATTATAATTGTAACACACAATTTTGTCTTTTTTTCACATTATAATCACTTTTCCATGTTATCATGTAGGATTCATAATTATCTTTTATTTGTTGAGTGAGATTCCATTAAGTAAACTACTATAATTTAACCACTAAATTCCTGCCAAATATTTGAGGGGTTTTGGTATTAGAAATAATACTACAATAACATTTGCATGAATGCAGCTTCTTCATTCTGTGGGATTCTTTCCTAAGGATGAATGCCCAAATCAGGCTTTCTAGAGTAACCATGAACTCTTTCATGGCTTAGATTAGTTTTGCCAAATGCCTTTGCACAAGTTTATACAATTTGTAGTGCCTCCATCAGTGGACAGATACATCTTCATGCCCTCTCAAACCTTCAGTATTAATACAGTATTCATACGTTACATTTATTGATTCTTTACCATGTACCAAGCACTGGTCTATCTCATCATCCTCACAACAAATCTCTGAAGCAGTACTTCCTCTCTTGCAGATGAGGAAGTTAAGTTTCAGAAAGTTTAAAAGCCATGTCGAAGGTTACACAGCAACTAAGTAGTAGAACTGGGACTCAAACTCAGATCCTGTCCTAAGGCCACAATGCTGTTAACCACTTGGTTTTATTTCTGCTTTACTCTTTTTTTCCCCCAAATAATAATAGGTAGGAAAAGATACTTTCACTGATGTTTTAATATGCAGTTCTTTGATTATCAGCAAAGCTTACACTTTTACATATGTTTGTTTTAAAACTGTTATTTTCTTGTTGTGCTATTTGTTCATACTGTTTAGCAACTTCTGTAAAGTGGTGGGGGCAATTTTGTTCCCTATGTATTTTTTACTGATCAGGTGTGTCAGCACAGCTTCACACAAGAGGCCCAGGCCCCTTCTTGATGGCTTCATTGAGCTCAGTTTATGAGAAAAGGTGCTCCTCCTCTTTCTCCTCCTTCCTGACGATTATGGGCTGAATACAAATATGTTCTAGCAAGTTACCACGTCCATATCTTTTCAACATCATTCACTCATACAACATGGCTCCTGGTTGGCTTGGAACAACCTACCGTAAGTGAGAGTGAAGACCCAATGTCCCCTGAGGGGTGACAAACTCAAACGATTTTGTAACGGAACCAATTTACCAAGGTCCTTGAAGCTAATCAATATCTCATTCTCCCCACATCCCCCTGATTCCCCTTCTGACTTCAAATTTTTCTTTTGCTAACTAACATAAAGACTGAAATGGATAGGTTTTTTGGTGAATTTGTGATCCAAACAACTTGGCCATCATTCAAAACTTATCTCCCATAATGTATAGAAACATCATTAAGACATCATATCTGGGACTTCCCTGGTGGCACAGTGGTTGGGAATCTGCCTGCCAATGCAGGGGACACGGGTTCGAGCCCTGGTCCGGGAAGATCCCACATGCCGCGGAGCAACTAAGCCCGTGCACCACAACTACTGAGCCCGTGCTCTAGAGCCCGTGAGCCACAACTACTGAGCCTGCGCTCTAGAGCCCGCGAGCCACAACTACTGATGCCCGCGCACCTAGAGCCCGTGCTCCGCAACAAGAGAAGCCACCGCAATGAGAAGCCCGTGCACCACAATGAAGAGTAGCTCCCGCTCGCCACAACTACAGAAAGCCCGCACACCACAACAAAGACCCAATGCAGCCAAAAATTAAAAATTAAAAAAAAAAAGACCTCTCATATCTATGGTTTACTAAGCAAAGCCAGATTTACCTAATTAATCTAAACTTTAACAATCCTGTTTTATAGTAAGGCCCATTACCTGCATTATGTCTTGCAATATAGCCAAGTGCCCAGGCTGCAGCCTCTTTGACTCCAGGGTCAAAATCTTCCAAGCATATCACCAGCGTATCCAGTGCTCCACAATCCACTATCGCCTGAGCTAGCTGCGGAGAATGTTTACCAACTGCTCGTAACACAAAGGCAGCGGCTTTCTTGTAAAAACGCTACAAGGATAAATAGACAAAACTCAAAGTGAATTGAGCTAAAAGTTAAAATAGACCAAAACCAACATTAAAATGACATTGATATATTTTTTAAAAAAGCTCAAAAAGTAATAAAATAAAAATTAAAACTAAGAAAAAAAGCTCAACAGCTATGAAATATAAGAGATGAAAAACATCCTGCAATATCATTTTGATTTTTTGTTGTTTCCCCCGTTGCTTTTGTTCAGTAACTGAACTGAAAGGATTTAAGTCTTAAAATACATTTCAAATGTTTTACTCTGAAACATGCATTTGGAAATTGTATAAAATGAAATATAAACATTATATTTCCTACAAATTCATAAAATAATGAGATTTCATGTTTGTGCATTACAGTGAAAGGTATTTGTTTGCCCTATGGGAACTCTTAGATTGTTAGCGCATGCAACTAAACTGTCACCTAACAAATTCGTTTCCTTTACTTGCCCTCAGTCTCTAAGCATGACCTCAACTAACCTTTCTGGTGTCCCACGTTATCCTGAAATAACAACTATGTTCTGAGGCTCACTTAGCAATCATCAGATAAACATAAAGGCAAAATATTCATGATACATTTTAAAACTCCTCCTGGCAAATAAACCAGCCCAACAGTGGGTTATGTTATTTATCCCTTCTTAGAAATGCTTTTTTACAAAGATATAAATGACTTACCATTATGTGAATTTCAAGTAATGCTTCATATTTATAATATGTTCTATATGTAAATTTTATCAGATTAAGAAATAAAACTGAAACACAAGACTAACCTGTTTTTCTTCATATTGCTAAAAAAAAAAAAAAAGATGTAGAGGAAGTATTCGGCTATAACACTCACTGTTTTATGGTTAGCATAATGACACAGTAATAGTCTCCTAACTCTATCTTTCATTAATAGAGCCCAATTAATGCCCTATTTTAGATTCTAAGTTTCAATTTCTTTATAGTGACTACAAAAAAAAGCGACTAGGTGACTATAGCATCTGTTTTGAAAGCATTCTATTTATGCAGGCTGAAATATTAAGATTCAATAAAAAATTATGTGAGAGAAAATACATCAAGTATAATTTAACATATTATATCTCCAAAATCAATATATATTGACAAGATAAGAAATATGCTATGTTAGTAATGATGTTTTGATTTGATATATTTCTTTAGTTTCTTAAATGTCAACATATAGAGGCATTAAGATGTTTGTTATAAAGTCTAATTTTACATGTCAGTAACCAAAAATCTCCTGCTTTATTATAAAAATTAGAATAGTTTTAGAGTAGCTTCCCATAGATTATTTTCTCATAATTGTGGAAAAATAACAGTGACACATTTCTTGTCATTACCTTAAGCTAATTTGACTTTTTATATTGCAGAATTTTCAAATTCACACTTTACTGGGCATCAATAGTCAGTACTAACTACAGTGCCTAGAATATCACTCTCTGATCTCATTCCAAATTCCTAACTCTCTTCTCTCCTGGAATTCCTCACCAAAAGAATTACCCTTTAAAAAAAAAAAAGGAAGGAAAAGCAAAACCAGAGGACTTTGTACCTCATAAAGAAGAGATTAAATCTCCTGTGAGAAATGGGCTAAAGGCCTGGTAGGGGAAGGAGACAGAAGCCTGTGAATGATGCTTCACATTCTCACTTTCTCCTCACTTCTGCCCTAGTACTTTTTGTCTCTTTACAGCTAATGGGTACTCATTCACACTTAGAAAACTTCTGTTGAGAACCTTCTATGTGAGACACCAAACACAGACCCTGCCCTCAGAGAAGGAGCTAAGAGTCCAAGCATTTGATGATAGAAGGAATGCCTACAAGAAAAATAAAATTTCTGTAACTCCTCCTAGGGATAAGACAGTTATTAGCAAATTACTCTCCAATCTAAAAAAATAAGGCACATTTTTAAACAATCAGGATTTTTTTTTGGTAAATACACGTAACATAAAATTTATTATTTTAATCATGTTAAAGTGTACAATTCAGTGGCATTTAGTGCATCCACAATGTTGTGCAACCATGCCTATCTAGTCCTAGAATATTTTCATCACTCCAACAAGAAACCTCCTACGTGCTAAGCAGCCACTTCTCACTCCCTCCTCCCCCCAGCCTCTGGTAACCATTCATCTGCTTCCATCTCTATAAATCTGCATATTCTGGATATTTCATATAAATGGAATCATACAATATGTAGCTTTGTCTGGCTTCTTTCTGTTAGCATAAAGTTTTCAAGGTTCACTCATGTTGTAGAATGTATCATGATTTCATCCCTTGTTATGACTGATAATATTCCATTGTATGGATACATAACATTTTGTTTATCTAGTCATTCTTTTGGCTATTGTGGATAATGCTGCTATGAACATTTGTGCACAAGTTTTGTTTGAACACCTGTTTTCAATTCCTTCAGAAACATAACTAGGAGTAGAACTGCTGGGTCATATGGTAATTGTGTTTAACTTGCTGAGGAAGTGCCAAACTGTTTTCCATAGCAGCTGCACGATTTTACATAACTTCTCCACATCTTCACTAACACTTTTATTATTATTTTCCTTTTTTTCTTTCTCTTATTTTTTATGGCCATCCTAGTAGGTAGAGTGCTATCTCATTATGTTTGGTTTTTTTTTTTAAGATTTGATTTTATTTATTTTTGGCTGCATTGGGTCTTCATCGCTGCATGCGGGCTTCCTCTAGTTGTGGTGAGCAGGGGCTACTCTTCGTTGTGGTGCACGGGCTTCTCATTGCAATGGCTTCTCTTGTTGCAGAGCACGGGCTCTAGGCGCACAGGCTCAGTAGTTGTGGCTCGCGGGCTCTAGAGCGCAGGCTCAGTAGTTGTGGCGCACAGGCTTAGTTGCTCCGTGGCATGTGGGATCTTCCGGGACCAGGGCTCAAACCCGTGTCCCCTGCATTGGCAGGTGGATTCTTAACCACTGCACCACCAGGGAAGTCCCCCCATTTTTTAAATTGTATTTTTTGTCCTTTGGTTACAACAAATAGGAATCTAATCTTAAAGACACGTCAAGAAAGATACATCCCTAGGTTATGATAAACTAGCAGGATGGAATGAACAGTCCAAGACCCTATGTACAGGAAGATCCTTAACTATTGTTAGAAACATAGAGGGAACCAGACAGGATGAAAAAAACAATGGCAGCACTCTTATATGGCCCTTAAAAGGGCTGACATGCTTGCATACTTGGAAAAAAATGCTTTGTCAAACCTTCCATTAAATGCATTCTCCTTCCTTTTGGATGCTTCTCTCCCCCTTGCTTCAGAGCTGTCTCTTACATTGTCCATTAACCAGATTTCACCATTGTATATAACTTATTTGCCCAGGGCTCCATACACCTTTCTAAGACTGATCCTATAACTTGAATAAACCCATGTTGAGAAATACTGCTTTATGTATAATTCCATTAAAAATTGTAATATGTTTTCTCCTTATATTAACAGTAATGGAGAAAAGCTGCCTATCAGCCCCAAAGTAAAACACCCTAAAAGTATTATTACATGCAGTTCAAAGAATTGAAGGTTGTATTAACATCCTAATAATACTATGCCTACAAACTTGCAACTGTACCCAAACTATCAATTTTTTTAAAAATCCAAAACAAACAAACAAACAAACATATAACTTAGTTTTTAAAAATTCTTACATTCTGTTCTGCCAATGAATAAACAAGCTGTGGAAGAATGTTGCCCTTCACGACTGCTTCTGCTAGGTCATCATTATAATTAGCCAGTCTCCCCAGAGCCAAAGCAGCAGTCTGTTGAATTGTTGGGACCACATCCAGAAGAAGAGGCCTCAGCAAAGACATTACACCTAAGTTATGAGAAAACAGAAATCAGCAAATTTTAAATTACAAGGCAAGCATACCATTCAGCATATACGCAGACAGGAAAATTCAGGGGAATATATCAGTAAAACAACAACAAAATCATCCACTAAAAACTAATGGGATATTAAGCAGCATCTAACTGGCTAAGGCACAGAATAATACAACCTGTAATTATCAAAGTAGCAGCTTAGCATGGAAATAAGAAAGGCTTTGGAGAACCAGAGTTTAAATCCCTGATTTGGCAAACACTAGCTGCGTGACGTCATGAACGCAGAGAGAGGTTGTAAAGCACAGAGTAGAATGCCTACCTAGCACGTGGCAAGGAGGCAGGTGTTGGGGAGCTGGGTCCCTCCCACACAGCCTTTGCACATCCTATCTTTCAGGGCTCAGTTCAGTCCTTTCCTCTCAATCAAGTCTTCCGATGGTTTTTTCTCTGATTCCAGCTGAACTTTACTTCAGGGCTAGGTGAGCTAGGAGGGCCATTTGGCTAGGGCCTCCCATTCATAAAGGGCTGCAAATTCAGATTTCTGACATTACCTCCAAATAAATAAATCACAATACTAGCTCTCATAATATTCATTCTAGGCTTGAATACATAGTAGGAATACCATCATAACAACAACAATAATAAAAGTAGCTTATATTATATATTATTTTGTGCATGCATTGTTTTAAGAACTTATTTTCCATATTAATTCACTGAACTCTCATAACAAACCTAGGAAGTAAGCCCTATTATCATGTCTATTTTACAGATGTGGAAATGGAGGCTGAGAAAGGTTAGGGAAATCCTCACACAAGGGTGGAGCAAGGTTAGAAATTCAGACATTCTTTATCGATACTTACTAAATAAGTAATATGTATGGAAAATTGAGGAGGTGGGGAAAAATGACTGCATTTGGGCCATTTTACTGGATACTTCCAACTCTGTATTAACTTTGCCTTACTATAAAATATGCAAAATAGTCAACTGCTATTTGTGCTTTAATGATGGTGTTTTAGTCTAAGATTACAAAAAAGGTAATGACAGAGAGTTCAAACTAGAACAAGTTTAGAAACTTGACTTTCTAAACTTAATTTACAGCAGGCTATTCAACTTGATGTTATTACATCTTTTCTTTAAAAACATACCCCAGTGACCTATAAAAGCAAATACATATTACCAATATTCTTTTATAATGTTATATCCAGGAACATGTGAAATAGAAATAAAAGGAAAACATTTACAATAACATTTAGGATTAGACCAAAATAAGATAAATAGTACTACCAAATAACATAAGCAGAGAATAATGATGCTTATCACAGAAACATTTAATGATGAGACCTGTGGCTTTTCGCAGTTCCCAATTTCCTTTAGTGATCATTTTTACGTCTAAGTTGGTTTGGTTAGATCATTTTACAGAAGGCCACCATTGCAAGTCTGCATCCCACTCAGGCTGGTTAACTTTGCAGGCACACACAGTGTGCCTAGGCCCCTCCTCAGGCCTAGGCCACAGCTCATGTTAAACAAATCAGCATGTCCATGTGCATAAGTGTTGTTTATATTATTCTCTATACTTTTTTATAGAGATGATTTCTGTAATATATCACAACAAAAAGTTTAATGCACAGAATAAGGTATTAGAATGACTACCAAACATTAACATGGGTTCCTTCTAGAAAGTTGAATCTAAAACAATTTGTTGATCTCTTCTTTGTAGTTGCTTTATTACTCAATTTAAGTTTTTTAACAGTGGTAAAATATACATAACATAAAAATTACCATTTTTACCATTTTGGGGTGTACAATTCAGAGGCATTAAATACATTTACAATGGTGTGCAATCATCACCACTAGCTATGAACCATTAGACTGCTTTCCACAGAGGCTACCTCATTTTACACTCCCACCATCAAAGTACAAGTGTTTAAATTTCTCCCCATCCTCACCAACGCTTGTTATTTTTTTTTAGAATAACCATCCTAATAGATTTGAAGTGGTATGTCCTTGTGGTTTGATTTTTATTTCCCTATCACTAGTGATGGCGAATGTGCTTATTGGTCATTTTGTACATCTTCTTTGTTGAACTGTCCATTTAAGTCCTTTGCCCATTTTTTATTTGGGTTGGTTTTTTTGTTTTTGTTCTTGAGTATAACTTGATATTTTTTATAATGAATATGCACCATTTTAAATAAAACAAGTCAATACTCTAAAAAAGGAAAGCTAAATTTGTTAACATATATTTAAAGTTTCATAATAAATACATTAATGAGGATGCTCAGAATGGTTTTAAGAGAATCACAAATATGTTTCATGTTATTTTTCCCTGATGATTCGGGTATTTCCTTTTCTCCTCACTTGATATAATTATGTGAAGGCAGTGGCTTATTGTCTTTTGAAATATAAATGGAAAACAATCCATACTGGGTTATTCAACCTAGAATTTTGAATTAGACTGCAAGAACTCTGAACTTTTATGTTATGAATTTGAAGAATTAATTTATCTGTCTGAGTTTATAATATTTCTTATTATATTATTATTTATTATTAGTTACTATATTTAGCTAACACACCACAAGTCTCCCAATGTTGGATATTTTCAGTTTGCTGTTTTAGCAATAAGATATTTTACCCCCAAAGATGTATTTCACTTGTCCATATACTCAAAGGAATTTTCTGCTTTGTATATTTTCTCCTCCCTTTTTCTACTGCATCTGGCCCAGGAAAAATAAGGTCAATAAAATGACACACAATTCCTTTCCTTCTACTCCAGTATTCAAAATCAAAGTTAGACTTCTATGCAGATGCTTCTGCTCTATCATATTCCTTTGTTCAGAGAGTAAGAATTTTGAAAAATTTTAAATCTCTGAATCTATAAAAGTAAAAGCTAAAGTTTCCGTTTAAAATATCTATTTAAATAAGGTCATTCTGGGGCTTCCCTGGCGGTCCAGTGGTTAAGACTTTGCCTTCCAATGCAGGGGGTGCGGGTTTGATCTCTGGTCAGGGAGCTAAGATGCCACGTGCCTCGCAGCCAAAAAACCAAAACAAAACATAAGCAATATTGTAACAAATTCAATAAAGACTTTAAAAATGGTCCACATCAGCAACTAAGCCTGTGCGCCACAACTACTAGCCCTCGTGCCACAACTACTGAAGCCCGTGCACCTAGAGCCCGTGCTCTGCAACAAGAGAAGCCACCGCAATGAGAAGCCCGCACACCACAACGAAGAGGAGCCCCTGCTCACTGCAACTAGAGAAAGCCCACACCCAGCAACGAAGACCCAATGCAGCCAAAAATAAATAAATAAATACATACATTTATTTAAAAAAAATAAACAAAATAAAAATGGTTCACATCAAAAAAAATCTTTAAAAAAAAAATAATAAGGTCATTCTTACTAGAGAAAATATTGCCCCAAATTTCTAGTCCTTGAATTGCCTCTTAGTGCTTCATAGTCCTCAATCCCCAGGGACATGTTTTTATCTCTTACATAGGCTAAGCATACTTTGTTATTCTAATTGCAGGTTTGTCCTAGATATACAGATAATGATGCAAAAGGAACTGAGGAAGGAAGGAAGGAAGGAAAGGAGGGAGGGAGGGAAGGAGGGAACGAGAAGCATATATAACATAAAAAGAAAATTTTCCTTACTTGTTTGTCCATTAGGAATTCATGGTGATTGATCCTTGGTGAGTGAATGCATGAAAATGTAGAGTCCATAAGTTACAACAGTCTGAATTACCGCTAAAATATCTGATAGACAAGGTCTCTAGTGAGCAGCTAATGACTCATTAGGGTCTCCACTGAAGGAGCCAACACGTACTAGCTAATATTGGGTGGGCCAAAAAGTTCGTTTGGGTTTTTCCATAACATCTTACAGAAAAACCCAAACAAACTTTTTGGCCAACCCAATATTATATCTAATAGTAAAAATTATTCCTGTATTATACTCTAATATCTATAAAACAATTCTGTTTTCTCTATACAAATTGATTAAATGGTGTGAAAATGTTTCTGAAATTTAACCTACAGGCTAAATCTTTACAATCTTCCCCACCCCCAACTTTATAGCTTTGAGTTTCTTTTCTGTATTTCTTGTTCCAGTGCCATACTGGAGACACTGCTTCTAATACTTACATTGTAATCCAGTTTTGCAAAAAACAAAAATAAAAACAACCTCGCTAATCCTACCCACCATCATTCATTCAAAAAATAGATCAAGGTTTACCGAGTGGCAAGAAATAGGACCTCATACATGAGTAAAGGCAGTTCATGCTCTCAAAAAACTAATAATCTAGTGGAAGAGATTATAGAATAGCCTCAAAATAATCACAACTCTTTCCCGTAATTCCTTTTAATACAACATAGGCCTAATCACTTTAATTTTGCACGCCAATTGCATATGTAAGTCAGGAAAAAAAGGTCAAACATTTCTAAAGACAAAAAAAAAACTCATTCTCATATTACATGTGTATAATTTATACAGATATTACTTCAGTCTGAGGTGTTTTATAAAGATATTTAACATCTCAACTTTGTTCCATTAAAAACAATTCTTTGGGTTCATTTAAGTCATAGTAAAGATTTCTGGTTGCCCTGGTTACTTTTTTGTTTTGTTTTGTTTTGTTTTAATTGTGGTAAAATATACATAGCATTAAATTGATCACTTTAACCATTTAAAGTGTACAATTCAGTGGCATTAAGTACAGTCATAATGTTGTGCAACCATCACTACTGTCATTTCCAGAACTTATTCATCATTCCTAACAGACACTCTATACCAATTAAACAATAACTCCCCATTTCCCCCTACCCCCAGCCTGTGATAGTTTCTATTCTGTTTTCTATCTCTATTATTTTGCCTATTTTAGATACTTCATATAAGTGGACTCATACAACATTTATTCTTTTTCATCTGGCTTCTTTCACTCAGCGTAATGTTTTTAAGGGTCATCTGTATTGCAGCATGTATCAAAATTTCATTCCTTTTTAAGACTGAATAATATTCCATTGTATATATATACATTTTGTTTGTCTATTCATGTGTTGATGGACATTTGGGTTGTTTCCACCTTTAGGTTATTGTGAATAATGCTGCTGTGAACAGTGGTGTACACATACCCATTTGAGTCCCTGCTTTCAATTCTTTTGAGTATATACCTGGGAGTGGAATTGCTGGACTAAATGATAATTCTATGCTTAACTTTTTGAGGAACCACCAAACTGTTTCCACAGTGATGGCACCCTTTTACATTCCCACCAGCAAATTACAAGAGTTTCAATTTCCCCACATCCTCACCAATATTTTGTTGTTGTTTATAACAGCCATCCTGATGGGTGTGAAGGGGTATCTCACTATGGTTTGATTTGCATTTTCCAATGACTAGTGATATTGAGCTACTTTTCATGTGTTTATTTTCTATTTGTTTATCTTCTTTGAAGAAATATAATTGATTTAAATCTTCTGCACATCTTTGAAGTGGATATTTTGTTGGTGGTGGTTATAGTTCTTTATATATTCTAAATATTAAGCTCTTATCAAATATATGCTTTGCAAACATTTTCTCCCATTCTGTGAGCTGTCTTTTCACTCTCTTGATAGTGTACTTTGAGGCCCCTCCTTGTTTTTTTAGACTTAAAATGAATATTTTTTACTTTCTAATTTTATTCAAAATTATCACAAACATAAAATATGTTAAAGATTGTTATAAATTTTACAAAGCTTTAAAATTTTAAACTCAAACAATATGTTTTATTTTAATCTAAAACTACTTTCCATGTATCCATTTACTATGAAACTGCTACTACAGTTCATTCAAGTTTTGGAAGAAGTGATTTCTGCATACAGTTAACCAATACTCAGCAAAGGATTCACCCTTAACTATCAACATTACTCAGGCATTCTGTTGGGGCCCAATTAAAATATGAAAGAAACTTCGTGCTTTAGAAATAGAAGGAATCTTGCCCTACTTGGTACATGACTGCCTATGCCGAGAGACAACAGACTGAGGCGGTTAATAGCATGTATCTGGAGGGAGATTGTTTGGGTTCAAATCTGGGCTCTGCCACTTCCTGGCTGTGGGGCCTCAGCGAGTTTACTTAACCACTCTGTGTCTCAGTTTCCTCATTTGTAAAATGGTGACAAATTCTAGGACCACCTTATAAAGCTGTTGTGAGAATTAAAATGAGCTAAAATTTCTAAAGTGCTAGGAAGATTAGCTAGGACAAAATAAACACCAGTTGGATGCTTGATAAATAAAAGTGCTCTAAAGGAATCAATTCCCTATGTTGACCATATTTTTCATCAACATTTTATTATTATTAACATAGATGACTCATTAATCAATCAGTACCTTACACTGTAATGGAGAAATATTTAAGGTCGCACGGCCCCACAAATTGAGCCTTTTCTACGATGTATTTTAGAATTACTATGGAATGAATAGCTCATTCACCATTCATTTAAGAAATATTAAGAATCTACAAGGTGTTAAAACACAATTGTCCCTGACCTCAAGGAACTCATAAAGCGGTCATGAGAGATAAACAACACTTTATGATGTGTGCAACTAAAGGAGTAGAGGATGCTTTGCAAAAACACAGCAGAGCATCTAACCCAGGCTTTGAGGGACAGAGGGAAGGTGCAAAGGCTAACTGACATCTAAATTGAGATCTGAAGGCTCTCAGGCAGATTGTTTGCTGAAAAAATTGAAGGCGTAGGGATTGGAGAGAACTCCAACCAGAAGAAACTGTATAAATGAAGCCCAGAACCAAAAAGAGTTTGATTTGATGACAAAACTGAGAATACAGTTTGACTTTAGTACAAGAGAGAAGAGAGGAGAGAGGAGTTGGAGAAAGAAGGCTGAGATTAACAGAGACAAAAGTCCTGAAGGGTCCAATGAACTGTTTTAAGTATTCTAAATTTAATCTGAGCATTAATGTCAGTGCAGTGACAGATCAGATTTGCACTCTGTAAAGAAGGACCACTCTGATTACACTGGGGAGAAAGGATGAAAAGAGAGAAGACCACTTAGGAAGCTATTATAGGAACCTAGGCCAGATGTGAAGATAGCCTGGAGTATAGTAACGGCAAAAGGGAAAGAGAAAAGTGAAAGGTCTAAGGAGATATTTAAAAGGCAAACTGATTATTGTGAAGAAGACGGAGGAATCACCGATACTTCCCAGTTTCTGGCTTGGACAAGGGATGCATGATTGTTGCAGACTGTTGAAGAAGCCATGATAAATCTATACTGGTCTGAAACGTAAAGTGGGAGGGGTGACGCGGCAAGGGGTAAAGCTGGAGAGGTTGGTTGGGGCCAGATAAATTTAGCTATAGGTTAAATGAAGATTTCTGTGATGTTGTTCTAAGAGAAATGGGAAGCTATGGGGAGCTTTATTGTTTGCAGTACTCATTCTCAGGGAAGTAAATAAATGAAAATGAAGACTCTGAATAATTCCCAGGCCCACCATGTATGGCTGGGCAGGCTGCATACTGCACAAATCCAGGGGATGCCATTCACATAGATCATGATATAAATGGCACTCCCGAAGTTGTGCAAAGCACAGTAGCCATCCTTGATATTTACGGGGTTCTCTATTTTATGTGAATAAATATCTTTCCTCCTCAGTATAATAATGAACATCTCTAGAGCAGTGCTTATGTTTTACACTTTTCTTCTATTTCTCAAATTACCTAGCACAGTTCTGAACGCACATCTAACTCTTATTGAAACACTTTGTGGTCTTGACTCTAGAGACCACTATCCACTTGGATTTTTACTATTACAAGCACTACCTACTCTCCTATCACAGAGTAATTCCAATTACACTCATCAGCTTTACTCTGATTTTAGTTTTTTTATTTCTATAACAAGTTATTACATTTACATGTCTATATTTTTACTGAAGCAAGTTTTATGACACTGATGAGTTTTAAAGCATGTTCTCGTTTTCCTTCACTGGTCATTTTTCACTTGAAAATATTTGTGTTCCTCCCTTGCTTTTCTTTAGAGAAGAATTTTCAGGCCTTGATTTGATTTCTTTCATCCTCTATGATTATATACCTCTGGCCACTATTCCTTCATTTGATTAAGAATTAGTAAATTTTGGTATCACATATCTATTTGTCTTGCTTTCTGTGAAACACTTTTTCACTGCCATAACTATAAAGTCAATTATGATTTTAGGTGTTATATCTCTTACAACACACAAAGAGCCTTATAATTTATTTAAATGGTCAGAATGAATCACAAAATGTATATATAGTCTTTTTTACATAAAATTCAATTGTAATCATAAATGATTCAAGAAACTCTTATGATCAAGAGTAATATATTTTCTCCTTTTAAATTGATTCTCATTAACTGTAGTATCCTCTGAATTTTGTTTGGTGATTCACTGTCAATTCAGTCATTTGTGAGTGAAGGACTACCACACCTGACATGTCACTGTTGAGTGGGGAGGGGTGAGAGGAAGATGAGACAGAGATCACTGACCCTCTCACTGGCAGCCAGCAACTATTCTAAGAGGGCAAGGAAGCACAGTATGTATTCACTTATTTAACATATACTTCTAGAGCATCACCAGGCACTCCTCTAAAAAAATCTACAAATATTAACCCATTAATCCTCATTAAAATCCTACTAGGTAGATGCTATTTATAGCTTGGGAGTCTATGCCCTCCTATTTCTCCAATGTCAGTCAGCCCATTTACCAATGAAAACTGGCCTCTGTGCTAGGTTTAGAACGCATACCATCTGTTGAATTCACATGATTCTGCCATTAACGTTACTGTGTCTCTTCCATGATTACTGTATTAAACCTAAATTCCATTGATTTGTCCAGTGCAACTGTGACTCTTGACTAGGTCACTGCCACCACCGTCTATATGTGAGATTTATACTGAGTGAGTATGTAGAGCATAAAAGTTATGGCAAGTTCAATTTACATGACACTTCAGATAAAAATGATTAGAACTTACGTGTTTATAGTTACGTGAAGAAATATAAAATGGGCTTTTAACATAGTTTTCAAATGAACATGTAAGTTCCACATATCCAAGCCTTTATTTTCATTTCAGATCTCTCTCCTGAGCCCCAGAGCCCTATCTATCCAAACTGCTTACCAGAGTCACTGGCACATAGATCTCCCAGACACACTTCAACCTCAGCACTGTTACAGAGTGAAATCTCCATTTCCCTGTGCTGTTTGTATCCCTTCTCCATTAATGAAGAGTGCTAATTTGCCTAAGTAACCAGAAGCCTTGGCGTCATTTTGTTTCTTTGTTTCTTTCTAAAAGTCATTTTATTGTGAAAGCATGAAGGACTGCCTTTCATCAGGCAACAAGTTTGCCATTCCAAAGCTGTTTCAACATTTATTGAGTGCCATTTATTGAGTGGACCCTCTGCCAGTTGGAGGGCTGTAACAATTTTTAAAAACAATTTTATTGAACTATACTTAATTTATAATGTCATGTTAGTTTCTAGTATACAGCAAAGTGATTCAGATATGTGTGTGTGTGTGTGTGTGTGTGTGTGTGTATCCCTGTGCTATACAGTAGGACCTTGTTGTTTATCTATTTTATATATAGTAGTTTGTATCTGTTAATCCCAAACTCCTAATTTATCCCTCCTCCACCCTCTTTCCTCTTTGGTAACCATAAATTTGTTTTCTATGTCTGTGAGTCTGTTTCTGTTTTGTAGTTTGGTAAATGAGTTCATTTGTATCATATTTTAGATTCCACATATAAGTGGTATCATATGGTATTTGTCTTTCTGTCTGGCTTACTTCACTTAGTATGATAATCTCCAGGTCCATCCATGTTGCTGCAAATGGCATTATTTCATTCTTTTTTTATGCCTGAGTAATATTCCATTGTATATATATATACCACATCTTCTTTATCCATTCATCTGTCTATGGACATTTAGGTTGCTTCTATGTGTTGGCTATTGTGAATAATGCTGCTATGAACACTAGGGTACATGTATCTTTTCGAATTAGAGTTTTCCTTGGAGTCATTTTGAACTCCTCTCTCCCCTCACCTGCCCCTGCCAGCCCCCTTCTACTAAGTCACAAGTCTGGCAGATCTCTTATCCAGCATGACTGCTATAGCAAAACTGGATACCTGGTCTTCCCGATCCTGTTTCAATCCCCTCCAATCTATTCTCCACACTACTGTGAAAATCATCTCCCTAAAACACAAATGAATCCCTCCATCCCTCTAGTTAAAACTTTTCAATGGCTTTCTATCAATTTTAGGATAAATCCAAACTTCAGATGAGGTCCTTCATAATTAGGGCTGTTTTCCTCTCCAGCCACTGACTTGCCTCTCTCTTGTCCTATTAACCCAAGAAGTTCCAGCCATACCTAAACATCTGCCTTTTCTATCAAGTACCATCTTTTCTCTTGCCTATTTGCCTTTACACATAATGTTCCCTCTACCCAAATGCAGTTCTCCTCTCCCATTTCTTCGTCTAGCTAACTCCTAAGAAATTCAGCACAGATAACAACCTCCTCCTAAAAGCCTCCCATGACCAGCACCCCTCATTCCTAAAACTTGGTTAGGTTACCCTTCATATGTGTTCCATATGTCTATATATCAGACACTTATCAAAAAGTATGTATTTATATATCTCTCCATTAGCAAATAAGCTCCTTAAGGGCAGAGTCTATGCCTGCTATTTTTGCATGATCAGCATCTAAGCATGCATCTGGCACTTGGACACTCAGTAAATGTTTGTTGAATGATGAACGAACAAACTCTGAAAATTAATGTGCAATTTTCTCTTTTTAGGTAAATTTTAGTTAAAATAACAAAATGGATAACATGTGTTCATAGTTCTTTTTTTAGGTACACGAGGTCAGGTACATAAGTGTCATCATCATAAATTCATAAAGCTTTAAGGAACTCAAATGGGTCATTTAAACTATCCCCTCACCTAAAACCACCCCACATACATATAATTCTATTTTAATTTAAAGTCTTCTAGAGAGCTGCAAATTTTAAATTAGTTCTGTCTTCTTCTGTCAATGTGTTTTCTCTTTTACAATATATACCTATTACACCCATCTTCCTGGAGAAGATTGGAATGTTTAGGAATGGGGTCAGTATAGAGAATAAAGAGGACAGTTCTAAAAGGACTGTCTGCTCCAAGAGGTTTCATGGGTAATATTTGAAGAAGAAACTTTTGAAAGGCAATCAGTTCAAAAATCTATCTTCAGATGAAATTCTTTGCTTTAATCATACTCTACCTAGTTTACTTTTTTTTGAGATAGTTTACTCTAAAAGATATGGATACAAAGATAATAATTAAGAGCCATGGAGTGGAGACGGGGGCTGGTTATTTTTTAAATCAGAAATATAGTGATAGTTGCTACAGCTGAACTCTGAACATAGCACTGAGTTTTGTGGCAGCAAAAGTAGAACGAGAACCACTTTGTGAAATAAAAGGAAGCAGGAACAAATTTTTTTTTTCCTGAAATCATACCTAGGCCTGGCTTGAAACATAATAGTTAATAAAAGATTGGTTGAATAAAAGAGTATATCTTTGTATTAAAAAATTTAACAGCAAAATGGACATCTTCAATGATAGGTTTTTAAAGTTATGGGAAAGTCTAAGTACTAGTATTTTTAAATAAGCCCTCAAAAAAAAAAAAAAAAGAAGGACTTTTAGAATTATTAGACTAATTCTACGAAGACATTTTTATAGAAAACTAATGTAATCTAGTTTACTTACATAATATAATAGTGATTCTAACTTGACACAGAGATACAACTTAGAATATATGGAAAAGTGGAGAGAGATCATTTCCTTTGGAGACACATGCACACATACACAAGCACAAATATCATTTGTTTTCACCTAGATTTTTTAACAGAACTTGAATAAACAATAAATTTAAAATTGAGCCACCCTTATAATAGAAAACTGGGGTGTATGGCAAAACCAATACTTCACTTTGAAAATTAGGGAAGTCTGACTTGTGTTCAAATGGGCCATTCCACCCACTACAAGACAAGGCCAATTTGTTTTCTCAAGGTATGGCCCTGGATTTCTCCTAGGGCCAGTAAATCTACTCAGTAGAAATCCCAAAGTTCTGCCCCCAGTGAACATGGAAGAAAAGCCCTTCATACCAAGTGTGATTAAATAAAGAACAAAGGGAAGTGTTGAGTATGCATTCACATCAACCAACCAACAAATATCAAGGGCCTCCCTCTTCACTGTACTCTACCTCAAATGTTCTCAAAAGACCCAGGAGAGCAGGCAGGCAATCACAGGGCAGCTGGCCTCCCTGGGCCCTGACGAAGTCTCCTGGGCACTCTTCCTGATAACAGGAGGTCTCAGTCCAACAACTCTCTCAAGTACTCTATTGGTTCTCAACTTCCAGTGGATTACACACTTTCCCCAGGTGATTTTAAAGAGCTTCTGGTTTGATAAGACTTTCCTTAGAAGCCAGAGGAAACCAAGAAGTCTTCTAGAGCTCTGAGGCCAGTTTAAGCCCTAAATACAACTTCCACTCCCTCAAACCTCCAGGTATTTACCAGTTAAAGTTAGTTCTCTGCATCTGGGCCTCCACTCAAGATCCCATAATGGTCCTCAACGAGACCTCAAAAGCAGTTATGCACAATTACTGGACAGTCATTGGTACCCAAAGGCCTAAATAGATGACTTGTTTTAACAGTTAACACTGAGGCTTATCTGGAACTCCTAGAACATCTAGGAATAGTTTCCTGATACCTCTGAGGTAACACAGAAAGAGCACAAGGTCAGACAGCAATTAAGAAAAAGGTCCTAGTCCCAGTTTGGCCACTAACTCACTTTGTGATGAGGGCAATTATCCAATCTTCTTTGGGCTCTAACCACAGTGAAGAAGATACCTACTCTACTTACCTGAGCTGTTATAAGAATCTAATCTTCTAAGAGATGTGAAAACACTTAGAAAAATAATTACTCCTTCCTTCATTCTATTTAAACATGTTGAACATCTGCTCTATGCTAAGCATTATGCTAGGCATGAAATTTACATCTGGTAGAGAAAGCAGAAACTAAACCATTACAGTGTGATAAGGACTATGAAAGAGAAATATTAGAAGCAGGGAAAGATAAATCAATAAACTCAACCCGCTGGGAGGGCTCAAGGAAGGTTTCCCTGAGGAATCAACATCTAAGCAGAGCCATAAAGAATGAGTAGGAATTAATCAGGCAAAGAAGTGTAGGAAAAGGTTCTAGTAGTCAGAGGAGCAAAGGTCTTGAAAAAACATTCAACAAATGTAAAGTGCTTTTAGGAAACACTTAAATAACTTTTCAAAAACATTTAATCTGTGACATTAAAATGTAACCCCACAATCTGCCATTTCAAAAACCCACTCTTACAGGTTTATCTACAGCTTGGATTTTTCTTTTTAGTCATCAAACTTTTCCTAAGAAAACAGTGAGATCCCAGCCCTGGTTGCGTTATTTTCTACTTATGTACCAATGCTTAGATAACAAAACAGATAAATGTCCATGTAGAAACAACGATTTGGGACACAGAATAAAATTCTGAAAAATCATGTTTTTAGGATATATTGGTAGGTGCATAAAAATTCAGAATTTTTATAGTTCCCTGGAACATTTTCCACTTAAGTATATGAAAAAAAAAAAAAGAAAGAAAAAAAAAAAAGCCCTCTATCCCTACCCTATCCTTAAAAAAAAAAAGTCAGTGCTTTGAGTTAATTATCGTACATTCAGAACTATAAGACTCCTTTTATATTGGCAAATACATCAAATTTAAAGGGCATAATTTGTTAAGTTTTCTGAAGTTGCTTTATTAATTATCTTTTCAGTTCTAATATCCTTTGGAACAACAGTTTTTGTAGGAGAATCATGGTATTGTACATGTACCTCCCAGGATGTGTTTTAAATACATTATAAATGTTTACAACAGGCTTTTCCTTCTCATAGCAAATTGAAGTTCTAGATCATTAATATGAAGATTTTCCCCCTGCCCAAGACACATGCAATTTAAAATCATTTTATGTCAACATATATTACTTATTTTCTTGAATTATGAACCAAATAAATTGCCTCAATTTGCAAATTAGCTTCATACAGGTGCATATTTAAAGAGATAGGCAAACTTTTCTATTCCTACTCTTCTGAAAATGTGCATAACTATGATTTGCCATGTTTACTGTTTGGCTATATATAGGTTACAAGCAAAATATTACAAAGTATTATTTTAAACTTTACCCCCACTTTTCTTATATAAATAGCTGCTTCAGAAGAAGTTTATTTCATGCAGCTAAGCAGTTTAAAAATCATGTTCTTCGGGCTTTTACTGGCTTATTTTAAAAGACCTTCTAAACAACCAAAGAGTGCCCTGGTACTCCAATATATCACAAAACACCTTTCTTATATTTTATAATTAAACAACCACCACCAATTGCTGAAATTCCACAATTGGTACAACGATGTATTATCACTACCATTGAAGTCATGTGTTATTATTCAAAGAGGGGAAGTATCCAAATTCATTGTTAAATAGCTGCAAGATGTAATGGCCCAAACATACAGGGTTTGAGGGAGCATAAAGAGATTTTATAACAGACATTAAACTTTTTAATCTTTTCATGTATGTCCTTTTGATTTAGAAGGAACAAAATCTCAATGAGAAAAAAAAAACTCTAGGTTATAGACACATTGTACACAGTTCTTTCTAGTAACAATTTTGATTGGAACTCAAACTTATTTTTGTCCAAATACTCTGAAGAAGATATCTTGCAACACTGTTTTATAATTACTTTGGACATATTTAATAGAGCAGATTCTCTCATTAGCACATCAAAAACACAATGAGAAAGATCAGAGATTTTAAATGAAATAAAACTTCATTGATAACTTTTACCTTTAAGATTCCTTTCACACTGAATGAATTTAAAAATTCTAAACCAGTGAACTACTGATTTATCATGATACCTATATGGAAACTTTTTTTCACATTATTTTGGATCCATGATACATATTTATTTAAACAGTTTATTAGGGGAGACAAGTGGGAAAATAAAACAAAACCCTCCCAGGTATGCAGACAGTATGTCAAAGTCAGGAATAAAATGCACTGGTATCTTATGCTACCAAAATGAAGTCACTTGACTGAAAAAAAAAAAAAAAAGCTTGATCAAAATATATACTTTATGTACAAATATTGTGGCTCATTCAAAAGCATTTTTAAATCCATGGTGATGTTTTAAAAATAAATCATTTAAATGGTTAAGTTGACTATTAAGAGAAGTCTTCATAACAAAGCTTACAGGGTTTTTTTAAATTAAAAGAATAAATATATTAGAATACTCATCTGTCCCTATTTAAAGTTATTAAAGGGGTGCTTAAGTTGAATTTAGATAACGTGAAATACATTAAAATAAGTTCCTCAGGGGAAAGAAAAATCTTACCATTCCATCAAGATATTAGTCAAGTGCAGATAACTTCAAAACATTAAGTTATATTCCTTTTGTATTCCATTCCTTCATAAGCCAGACCATAAGTGGAAATAGGTGGCTATTTAAGAATGCCATATCTAAGTCACTTATACTTTGGTGATGACTTAGCCTGTTTGGATTGATTAAATTCCACAATATATTCTACATTGTATACTTATGGGAAGAGATAATCTGTCACTATTACGCTAAAACATGATATTCTGTATCTTAAGAGTTATCTGTACATCCATATTTCAGTATCAAATTTATAAAAGAATGTCAATCATTTTCCCTTTTTAAGAAATCATGTTTTAGTTTAGCTGTATACATACTGTCCAGAAAATTAAATATTTGTAAATAGCAAGTGTCCATTCACAAAGGCCACTGAGTAGGACTGAAAGGGAAAAAAAATCCAAAAATAAGCCCATTCAAAAAATGTAATATGCTCTAATGAAGTTAACATGGTCAGTACATATGAAACACTGTGTGTCCAGCACTGTTCTGGGCACTTTGAGGAGTATACGTGCATGCACACAAGCACACACACACGTGCAGAAGAAAGAAGACGAATTCACATGAAACAACTGTAGAGGAAAAGACTATCAACTCTGAAATTTTCAAAATGGAGAACAGATTAGTCGTTGCCCAGGGTTAGGAACAAGAGGGAGGTAGGTGTGGCTATAAAAAGGCATCACAAGGGATCCTTGTGGTGATGCAAGTAGTATCTTGACAACAGTGGTGATGGACACACACGGTATAAAATTGTATAGAACTAAACACACACATACACTTAAAGTACAAGGAAAACTGAAAAAAAAACTGATGGATTTTTATCAATGTCAGTATTCTGGTTGTGATATACTACAGTTTTGAGGTACATTACCTCTCTATATTATTTCTTACCACAGCATGTAAATCTACAATTATCTCAAAATTAAGTTTTTAAAAATGATTACAAAATACACTTTCTCTATTCTAAATACATCCGCCTCCCAAAATAAAAACACGCAATAATAAACACCAGAATCCCTCCCAGTGACAAAAGAAATTGCCAGCTAGGTGCAGTAGTAATTCCCCTCAAAGAAACCCAGAGTAAACATTATGTCTAAACATTCTTGCCCTGAAAATATGTTCTGAATTTTCTTCAAATCCGTGTTAATTTAATGAGTTTTAAAGATCATATCCCATAAATTGAAGATTTCTCATGACACAGCAGCAATAAAATTCTACCTTCAGATGGTGGTGGAATCATCCTTAATCAGAGACAGAGACAGATTGGGGGGGGTGTACCACCATTTTCTTCTCTGTTTATGTTAAAAGATAAGAAGCAAATCACACACACAGGCACACACTCTTCCTCTCCCTGTAGAGTCTACATGAGTTCGGATCGAGACGTGTAATAAGAGCACCATAAGGATTTCTCAAAGCTAGGTCTCTGCCTACTTGGAACCTCTCGGAAAATATTCAAGCATATCTTTGCTCTTTCGCTAATGCAAGACAAGAAATAACGGGTCAACTGCTCTGGAATTCCTTTGGTGTGAGAAAGTCAAGTCGAAGGTGATCAAAGGCAGGGCATCCGGATAAAATGGGTCTGATTAGGGTAGACTCAGACAACCTGACATGTGCTTGGTTGCGATAAAGATGGAAATAGGGACGTCGGGTCCCTCTCACACCAATCTGGAAACGTGACCCGCTGAAGAGACCGAACGCTTCTACAGCCTCCGCGGTGGGTTGGAGGAATTTAGGGACGCTGTCCTCCCGTCCCCATCCTGCCGCTCCCCAACAGCTCAGCCGGCTGGGGAGCGAGTCGACGGGGACCCGGGGCGAGGCAAAGCCAGGGGACACTGGGCGACGAGGGGCCGGGGATACGGGGTGAGGGGCGAGGCAGGGCCAAGGACCCAGGGAGACTAGGAATGGAGATGCGGGGCGAAGCCGGGGCAGCAAGGGACGCGGGGTCGGGGCGCGGGGCGACGCGAGTGCGAGGTGAGGGCTCACCCGCGTTTTGCAGCGTCTCGATGTTCTGCGGTCTGGTCGCCAGCTCCGCCACCATCTGCACGAATTGGGTCCGGGCTTTCTGGTACTGCTCGAACACTGCGGGGAGAGACACGCTGGAGCGCGCTGCCCGCGGCCCCCGGGCCCCGCCGCCCCCCGTCGGGGCGCCCGGACCTACCTTGCAGCACCTGCCTCTGACTCATGGCGCCCTCGCCACCAGCTCGGCGGCGCCCGGCTCGTCCGCGCCCGGCCTGCGGAGGGGTCGACCGTGGCGACCGCTCGGACTCCGACGGGAGCCAGGTCTCTCTGTGTACCCGCGTCTCCCGGGCAACCGACCGGAACCGGAACGCGGCCCTCTCGCGGCAACGGCGGTCCCGGGCGTGACGTCAGGGCGCGGTGCTCGGGCGCCCCGTGCGCGGTCGGCGTCCACCAGGGAGCTCAGCCTGCGCGACTCCTCCGACGTGCGGAGCTCGCCCGGCGGCCGGGGGAGCCGTGCGCCGTCGAGGGTCACACCCTGTGGGCACAGACGTCCTCCAGGAGGTCAGGGAGTTTCACAGACCGAACCCGGAGGGAGCCCCATGCGCCCAGGAACCCGGTCCAACTGCGGCGACACAAGCAAAGTGCTGCGATGGAGTCGCCTGGGCTTCGACGGTCGAGAAAAATCTCACATAGGACACTGTGTAATCTGATAAATACATTACTGTCAGTACAACCTTAAAGTCAAATATTTTCCCCTTTAGTCCAGCTTTTATATACCCGGCATTTCAGGTTTCAGGATTCCTGGAGGGTCAAGACAACTATGTTCATACACTTAATTATACTGTATTGAAAACATTTAATAAGCACTCCTAGAGATTCAGTGAGAAAAGCAGAGGAGGAAACAATATGATAAACGTCCTGTCTTCCTTGACTTTCTCCAAATTACTACCAGCTTTGCTGTTTCCTCACTTTCATGTGATTTTTAAACATGTTGTCTTTGTCTTTTAAATTTAGGCTTCATTCTGTTGCTGAAGGACATTTCCAAAAGAAACTGAGAGAATCTTTACCTGGAAAGTCTTGATTGAAATTATCTTAACCAGACTTCCCTTGCTGACATAACTTTAATTCTTTACCTGGTTTCTTTTGACAAAAGTTAGGTAGTCTATTACTGGTTTCTAGTTTGTCCGAAAACTGTATACCAAATGTTTCAGTGACAGGTGTCAACTTTAAATGTTCCTCCATCAGAAACTACAATTTCGCCAGATGTCAAGTGAGCAGATAGTCACAGCTGCTGCTGAGTAGTGCCAAGACAGGAAACCTCTTGATATCTCTTCTTTAATAGAAGGGAGCATGCAAACTTAGCTGGGGTGAGTCCTATATAATAATCTTTCAAATCTCACTCTGACTTGAGCTCTCTGATAAAGTCCTGGTATTTTGTGAAGCCCCAAATAGTTGTGGAATGGACTAGCAATCAGAGAGAGGAGTAAGTATGTTAAATACTTACAGCCGGGTCCCTACCACCCCCAGAACAGGTGTATGTCTTTTGCTCCGGAGTTCAGAAGCCAATGATACCCACAGTCCCTTAACTCTGAGGCATAAAGTTTAACAGTGATCTCCACATTTCCCTAAGGAAACAGGTCCTTTAGAATTAAAGTTTTTGTGTGTACTAATTTAGAGGTTGGGGGGGAGGGACAAGTTGAATAATTAAAATGGCAAATACACCTTCACTGTAATTTTATTTTCAGTTCCTTGTTGCATTGTGAAAAAAGAAATCCCCTTAAAACTAAAAGGTTCCATATTTGGTTTCAGTCCTTTAACAATTCAAACTCCGAAGTGACTACAGCTGCCATTTTTAGTAATTCTTTTTACTATGTATTTTCTACTTGAAACGTGTTGAGATAAGAGCTCAATAGTGAAAAAAAGGCTAAACCTATAAACATAACAGTCTACTTACGGAACCTTGCAAAGTTTGAAAACTTAAGTTCAAGTGGTATATAAATTATTTTTAACTATAGATTCTGAGTATTCGTCATTAACAGTGTCTGTGGGTTAAACTGTATTGTTCCTGATGAAACACAATATAGAATTCCTACTTTATATCTGAAACTGGACATACTAAAGAAGCTAGATCTTTGCTCTTTATTCTAGCTTTCTTTTTTAAAATCCTTAAAATTAAATGGAGAACTGTAACAGATTAATTGTAAAACATAAATGAATTGTTAGTAATTCAAATATAAGATATGGCAAAACTGAAAGATTACGTTTACTGACAAAGCCAATCTATATTTTCTGACTCACTTTTCAACTTACTAACTATAAAATAAAATACCATTCTGTTTTACAAAGCTAGTTGAATACCCCAAGATGACGTACACACCTCTAACAGTTAAGCAGTGAGAAAGAAAACTATTCAAAGGGATATGTCAATTAAAAAAAAAAAAAAAGGAAGAAAAGGTGCTATTTAAGATTACTCTTCTTAAAGTACCAGCTGACTTTAATACAGATATACAGTGTTCTTGACACATTAAACTATACATTTGATTGAGAATGAAACTTATTATCTGAATAACTTGCAAAAATGTTTCCAAGAAAGATTTGTGTGGAAGCCTTTGCCCCCTTTTGTATAAAGCTAATCACATGTAATTTCAAAATCATTTTTGCATTTATCTTTTTATGAAAATGAGACTCAAAAAAGACAACATTATAAAGCCAGTTTAAAAATCCTGTTCTGTTTCTCTTTAAAAATCTGCTCTGGGAATTCAGAAAAACCCATTATCATGGGAATATATTCTGCACATGCCTAAAAGAAATTTTACTAATTTTAACAGACATGTTTTCTTTTCCTTCAGCTTCTAGAAGAATTTTAAAAGTTAAAGCTTTATATGTTCTAAGTAGATATTAATATCCACATTTTAAAACTGCTGTTGAGTGTGTGTGTGAAAAAAAAAAAAAAAACTAAAGTCAAGTCAACATGAAAATGGCATGAAATGAATACCATGAGCATAAACAATAAAAGCATCTTTTTAAGTCAAAAAAAAAAAAAAAAACTGCTGTTGAATGAATCAAGTGTATATATATTCCTCTCCCAAGCCAAAAACATTAAATATCAGTGTGTGCCAGACACTACTACTAACAGAATGTGCTTGTCTTCTAGGACATGAAACCTAGTGGAAGATCGACATCTAAAGAAAGTTTAATTCATTAAATAAGCATATACTGCAGCCTGCCCTGTTTTAAGGGCTATTATTGCACTCAGCACTTTAAGTGCCTTGGGAACAAAGAAGAGGGACTTAGGATAACCTAGGGGAAGAGGTGAGAATATCTAAAACATCACTTAACTAATAAAAGGTGTCTTGTTTTTAAGAAAAATTAGCTGACTTTTACCTAGATATGAAATCTCCTTCCCTCCTCCCCCAAAGAATTAAAACATAATGATAGTATTTAAATATGCATTCATTTGGCAACTGCATGTAATTATGCAAGTCATAAGAATACAATAATCATTTTGCCAACATCAAATCTAAAATTAATAATATTTACATAGTTGAATGAAAAATAAAGGTATTACATACCCCATAACCAAGTTAGTGGACTCAAAATATTACCTATAATGATGAAAGCAAACATATGACATCTTAAATGTTGCTCTGCTCCTCTTATGAGTAAAAGCCTCAGGAGTTTACATTTGGGTTTTAGCAGATCAACCGGTTGTGCCATCAAGTTTGTCAGCAGAGCAGAAAAGACTCGGACACTTCCATCCAGAAAGAGAAGATTAACATTTCTATGCTGATGTTGTGTTTGTGTCTTGTTTCCTATTCTTTGCTTTTCAAGCCTTTTAAAGTCAACTTATATTTTAGACTTTAAAGTTTTTACGTTTCTTTGTGTTAAGGCCAATAAAATGTTTAAATGACAGTGATTTTCCTGGCCCCAAAGTTCTAAAGATACACCTGTACATGGCTTCCTTTTCCAGTAATTCAGTGGATGCACAGATTGAACTCATCCTTTCCACTTCCAAAGACTGATACTAAAAATTGATGATTCTAATGTCTGAAATACAGCATGACATTTTCGAAGGCAATGGGACATGCATAAAGACCAATTTATTGCTGCTTGGTGTGCGTGTGTGTTATGTGAGTATCTTCTTTTTAAAGACTTACGTGTTTTCCTTTAAGACTGTACCCAAACCCCGCACCACCAGATACCCTCTAGGCACCCTGCCATAGAAGTCTGTCAGCCACTCCTTCTCAGCGCTCCCCAGGGCCCCCACCCCTTTAAAATCTTGGCCTTGTTGGACTTCTCTGAGACGAGGTCGGTGCTATTCCTTTCCCACGTTTTTATTACTACAGGACGCAAGAGACAAAAGATGGAGGGTGCCACATACGAAAAAAAACCCGGAGCCCACCAAGCGCGCATCTAGGCCAAGACCCAGGAGGACGCGGCTCACGCATCCTCCATGTGCGGGTCCCGCCAGGGCTGCGCTGCGACTCCGCCCGCCGCAAGCGGAAGGTTCTGGGCCGACGCCGCGAAGCTAGACGTAGGCGGGTCTCCGCGCGCGCAATGGGCACGGGGTCCCCGCCTCGACGGCGCTGGCCTCGGGCAGGCAACTGCGTTCAATGTGGACGGGGTGTCGGGGCCCCAGGAAAAGGGAAGAACGCGATGCTCCTCCGATGTCCTCGGCTTTTCCTTCAAGCCAGAGTTTCTCAAACTCCGGCGGGCACCTCCGCAGACTCCGCGTAGTTCTCACCGGGGAGGGGGCGCGGGAATCTGTTGGGGTTGGGGGTCAGGCCGTCGTTCGAATCAGAAACCCGCGAGGCCCCCGCCGTGGGTCGCTGGGCTGGGCCGAAAAGGAGGCGCGGGGGCGGCAGCGCCGGCGGGAGGAAGAGGCGGGGGTGCGCGGCCCGAGGGGTAGAGTGCGGAAGCGTGGCGCAGGCTACGCGCGGGCGGCCCCCCTCTAGCGGGGCCTCCGGGGGCGGCCGCGGGCCTGCGGGTGTGAGCGAAGGGGGAGGTCCCAGCTTCGGCTTGCTCGTAGCCCTGCGGGCCGCCGGCCTGGGGATCAGGAGGGAAGGGGACGCAGATGCCGCAAGCCGGCGTCTGCTGGGGGCGAGTTGCAAGATGAAGAAGGCCTCTGTCCTTTCGCTTTGCTTCCCCCGGCCAGGCCTCCAGCAAGCACCGCACCGCCGCGCGGGCTCTAGCGGACGGGTCCCGCCCCGAGCCTCCCCGCGGCGCGGCTGACCCGTGGGCCCGGGAATGGTGTGGCCAACTCGCAGGGGCGAGCCCGGAGCGGGCGGAAGCTGGAACCCCGGGAGCAAAGGCCCCGCAGCGTTGCGCAGCCAGAAAAGCTCGCGGCGGCCGCTCCGTTCGGCCCTGCTTCCCCTGACTTGCTTCTCCCGGGACTTAAAAAAAGAGAGCCCCGTTGGCGGGGGAGTGGGATCAGACTCTTGGTCGGAGTGGGGTGGGGGAATCCTACACCACCTTACATCAGCCAGCTCCCTAGACCCCGGCGGCGCAGGCCGGATCCCAAAGGCTGAGTGAGGAGCCCAAAGCTTACTTTAAAAAAAGGAAAGGAAAAAAAAAGCTGCATGTCACTGCGCATGTGCGAGCCTCGTGTTTTTGGTTTGTTTTTTTTTTTTTAATTTTTGACGTCATTTCGCTACATCAAATCTCAAGCCAAAACTTCTTGCTCATTGATTACTCTGAAAAATAATTGACTGTATGCTCTGACTCCTAGGAAATACTGCAAAAGTACAGAGAGACGGTGTTCAAGGTTTCTGCTTTCACAAAAATAGCACAGGCTGTCTATCCACCCTGCACGTCGGTTCCCCCCACAGATTATCAGAGCCGAGAGAGCTCCGCTAAAACGTAGGCTAGACTTGGAAGACTCAGTGGCACAGCTTCCCATTTTTTAAGTGGAGATAACTTGCGCTATGATTTGCATCCTCCTTAGTGCAAGTAAGCTATACAACACAACTCCTGCCTTTTTTTTTTTCTTTTGGTATTTCTAAGGAAACATGTGAATATTGCTAAAGCTGAACTACTTTACGTCCTACTCCAGTGTTACCTCATATTTATTTTTTAAAGCGAAGAATAAAGGCTTTCATATGGACAACATAAGAAAAGATTAATGACTACCAATATGAAGAAAATACTAATGCCTTTCCCATTAATAAGACAGGAAATGAATAGTAAAGAAATGCTTTTTATTCTAGGAGTGCTTTTTTTTTTCCCCCGGTGAAATAATACGTAATTGCTTATCATTTTGATTATAAGTCAAGGGTAAAGGTCTTGGAAGTTTACAGATAAAATTAGATGTATACAAGTAATGTCAGTATATTTATAGTCAAATCCCAGAGAACCAAACTTACTAACAAACTTTTGGCTTAAAGATTGCCTTGCAATACTAAGGACACCAAATGGGGACAATTAAGATAGAGACTTCTGGTAGCACAACTGGATAGAAAAACCTTGATTTTTTTTTAATATGATGCTTATGCATAATGCTTTAAACGTATGGCAAACATCTAAGACTGCTACCAATTAAGATATCAGTTATCTTTCTTGGAAAGTGTATTCTCAGAACCCATTGCAGACCATGATAATATAATAGAGTTGGCTGCACTAAGGTCTGTCTTTAAGTTTAGAGAGCCTATACGAATTGTGTATATTAAGTTCATGAAAAAGGATTTCCTTAAGCCTATTTTAAAGGTTGCTTATATCATTCTGTTGTAAACTTACTTTATTCTAATGAATTTCCTTAGAAGTGGTCTCCAAAGTGATAATTTTAATTGGTGAATAATTTGAGCAGAATGATTATTTAGTAAAAGTGAGTGGAGTCCTTCAGATCTCGTAACCTCTTTCTCATTAGAAAATGATGGCATAGTTTGAAGAGAACCCAAATGAATATATTTTAAGATAATTGTCATGAGGCATATTTAGAAAGAAACAGCTGGTAAACACATTTTCCCAAGCTTACCCTGACTGACTTCTTCAGTTACACTAGAAAACAAACTGTAATATATCATGTTCAAAGGAAAAACACTCTTCTGAGTTAATTACTGGTAACATTAATTTTCTGATTCATGAACAGCTAGATGCTTTCTAAACAGCACTCCATTTTCCCAGTATCATTTATACTTAAGTATTTTGGATGAGTGTTTATTGAATTTAGGAGTTTTGTTCAGAAGGTTGGAAAGGAGTCAAAAATTGCATGGTAAGATTCTATAGAAATGTAACCAATTCCAATAAAAAGTCCTCTGTATGGAAGTACATTATGGAAATGACGTGGTTGTCAGACCTAATTGCTTGGCTTTTGAGTCCTCAGAAGAAATTCTACAGCCTTAGGGGTGTAGACTCAAAAGCAGCAGCATTTCTGGTTTCAGTTTAAATAAAACAATGAAATCCATCATTATTCAAGTCAATAGCAATAATTCACATGAATATGAATGCACTTTGATCTTATCCTTCAATTCATTGAAAGACACAGTCGTAATGAAAAAGAGAGATAATCTCTTTAACTTGGTCCAAAGCAAGTTGTTGGAGCTTTTCTTTCCTGAAAGACCATAGAAAGGAACTTTTCACTAAAGCCTTGCTTTCGTGTTTTTCAGGTGGAGGTGGGGAGTGTTGGGCAAGCTACAGGTCATTATGTTGCCCCCAGGAACCAAGTAGTGCTAACTTTCTTCTTTGAGGTAAACTGTCTTATTTAATGAACTTGACGTTTTGTGAAGCTTAAAGGTGAACCCCTTTCATAACATCATACCTAAGAAGCATTCTAGGAGGCATGTTGATTTGAGTTTACCATCAGATATGACTAAGACTATTAACTGTTTTCAGTATGTTTTAAAGATTAAATTAAATAGGATATTTCAAGCTGCATTGTCTTAGATTTGCAGTATCCAGTAGTAGCTCCTTAAGAATTCCTGTTGAACTGTGAAGACAGTTAACACCCTGCCTGTGCTGTATGAAAGTCACTTTAAAATATCATCTTATGCCTATTTAACCAATTTCCAGACACCTTTGGTGGGAAAACAACAAAGTTACAAGTTCTTATTCTTAGAATTCTGGAAACATCTGTCAGATATTTTTTACTACAGTCACCACATTCGAAATATAATTAGGTAAAAATATGCACAAATGAGGATATCTGATTAGTGCCACTGGCTTGGAAAATCTTTACCTTTTCAGAGTTCATTAAAGATATCCAAGCTTTATAGTAGTTATTAAGTTTTATTTCTCATAAGGGTTGTTGAACTTCTGGAATCCTCTGGAAATTCAACAAATATTTGTTGAGTTATGTTAAAGGGACTCCGGAGCATACAAAGATAAATAAGACAGGTGCTTGTCCTCAAGGAGCTTTAAACTTAAAAGTTTCAGCACATCTGTGATTTACATTAAATGTCAATCTAGAAAGAACACTCCACTAACTTAATAGCTGTTTAAAACCGGGTCAGTTGTTAAGAGCGATGAAATTTGGCAATGCATGTATTTCCCGGGGTTATCCTACTAGCTAATCAAAATATTTTGCTGGATACTTTGAAGATTTTTCTTCAATAAAAACTTGTTTAAAACATTAACAAGAGTTCTGTCAAACATTAAATCTACGTCCTAGAGCCACAGACATTAGAAAAGGCAGAAAGATTCCTAAAGGTTAATGTCAATCATTTTCTTTATGCATCCCCACTGCTGAGGTCTGGTGTGGTTCATCACATGAGATGAGGGAGAAAAAAGTGCTCCATCCACTTATGTATAAGAACAAGTATCTGGAGGTAATGTTTGAGCTACACAAGCAGTTATATTATGAATTTCATGCAAAATATTCGTGGCAGACAAAGAAGAGGGAAGACTGTAGCGTTTGCCTGTGGTTATAACCCAGAGGAAAGCCACCTTTACCAAGGGCAGACACAACCCTAAGCTCTTTGTGTCGATATTACTAGAGAGGGAGTGGGCATCTTGACTTCTTTCTTTACCACCATCCTTATTGCTGATATCTAGAAAAGCTTTTTAATGGACTGGCCATTGACAAAGAATTTCGGCTCAAGTTGGAGACAAGGGCACCTGGGGCTGGGACGAAGCCGAGCGCCGGGATCTCGGGGGCTCAGGTGCCTGCGCGGCAGCGTGCGCTTGGAGCCTATTTATCTATTGTCTGCCATGGGGGCAGGGCCGAGCCGAGCGAACTAGCTTTTGAGTGGAGCTGAGGGTCTTGGAGGATGAGGACCCGGAGGGGTGGGGGCGAGAGATGTCAACGAGGGCAACCTCTAGAGTTCTAAATGCTAGACACCGAGATGTACGAGGCGGCGGCGGTACCCGCGGCTGCAGCCCTGGCTGCAAATCGCCGTCGTGTGGTTGCTACTGGCAACCGAGCCTTTGCCGAGCGCGCAGCCCCGCAGCCCCTGGAAGGAAGGTGGCGAGGGGAAGCGGCGGCGCCGCGGCCGCCCTGGCTCGGCCGCCCGCAGGGCTCGCGCTCCCGCCCGCGCCCCGCAGTCCCTTCGGGCTGTGACCACTGCTGTGCGGCACGTAGGGCCCCGAAAGGCTCTCGGGTTGGGGGTGTCGCTGCCTCGGGAGCGTCAAATTACTGGCGTCCTCCAATGCAACATGGCAGCTCTGGCTCAAAGACTGGGCTTTTTCAGTCCGCCGGGGAGGCGGGGGATGCGGACTCCGCTGCGCGCCCGCCGCCTCCCTTCCCAGCCGCGAGTCGGCCCTCCTGGCGCCCCCGCCTCCGAGCCGGGCCCAGCCAAGGGCAGCCGCGCGCGCCGACTCGCCGTGCGCTCGCCCCTCGGCCCTTTGTTCTCCACTCGATAGGCAGGCACCTCGCTCTTCGGGGGCTTTTAATGGAGACCGTGGAAGACAGGGTGACCCCGGGTGGGACGCCGACGTCCTGGCACTCCCCGGAGGTGTGTAGCTCCCCGGGTCTCCCGAGGGCTCCGGAGCGAGCTGAAAGCGCGAGTCCGGGATGCTAACTCGACACTACCCGAGGAGCCGCGTCTCGTCGGGTGGGTCCCTTTCTGCCAGGCCTGGCCCGCCTTTCTCTTCCTTACTTCCGAGAGGTGTGAGGCGGGAGGCCAGGGCTGGCACGCGACCCCCGCAAAAAGACAATGCCCGTCACCGCCCCAAGGAAATGAGATTCTCCGCAGGGGAGAGGAAAGCTGCGGGCTCGCAATCTGGGAAAAAGGGGGAGAAAAACACCCGTTAGTCCTGCGCTGGGCTCCACTCCGCATCACACTAGCCCTTGGGCGCGGGTGGAGCCCGGTGCAGCCCCGAGGTCCCCGCCCCGGGTCGAGGGGGAGCCGAGCCGCGGCGCCCTCCACCGCGAGTGGGGGAGGGGTCGGTGCTCCGGGGAAGGGGGGAGGCCAGGGGGAAATTTGCATTTTTAAAAACGGCGGTTCCGAAAAGACCTTGCCACGTAGACAAGCCAGTTGTGACGTTCAGCACAACGTGCTACTGAAATACCGAAATCCGCCACCAAATGGCGGCTCCTGCAGTCTGCCGCGCCGATAAAGAGGACTCGCCGGGCGTCGCCCATTTTAGGCCGCTTTCATTTCTCTGCTGTTACCCCGGTCCCCCTCCCCAAGCCGTCCCTTCCTCTCCCCGTTTTTGGGCGCACGTGGGACTCCTGGGTCAGAGAAGCGTTTCTGCCCCGGGGATCAGGCAGGCGCGGACTCTGCTGGAAACCGCTGCGTCCTGGCGGCTTTCAGCGGCGATATCCCAACCTCCGACCGCCCGCTCCTCTGCCCCGCCGGGGTCTCAATGGCGCCGGAGTGCGAGAGCACCGGACCTTCCAGGTTCGCCCTGCCCGGAGACCCAGGCTTCGCATTTGGGTCCCAAAGTGTGGTTCTTCGCCCAGATCTTAAGATTCCTATCGCGCAGCCACCCCTTCCTCGACACTGTAACCTGGTCAGGTTTTCTTCCCAGGGGATTAGAGCCCGTTCTACCCATTAAACAAGTTCAACTGGAGGACCCTTCGGGAAGGCTGAAGCTCAGCCTTCGGGAACCCTCAAATGGCGGTTTTATGTTTTGTTAATAATTTGGCTTACAGTCTTTCCAACAAAACGCTAAACTCCAAGGACACCTTGTTATTGAAGGAGAAAGGGCATAGGGTTTGAAGCAGCCGGAGGGAGGAGGGCAAAGCGAGGCGATAATCTGGAATGGCCCCGCAAGGAATCGCTTCTGAGGGCTTTGCAGGCGACGCCGCCGCCTCCCAGGACGTGGGACACTTTCCTGCCCGCGCTGAGCTCGCGGCCCAGGGGCCAGTTGCCGCGCCTCGGTGTCCCGCCCGGTGGAGAGGCCTTCGGCAGGACGGGGGCCGCCTTGTGAGATCACGCGCACCCGGCTGTCGCCGCCGCTCGCCACCGGGTCCGGCCGTGGAGACACGACTTCGTTTTCCCGCCTCCCCAGCCTGCCAGGGCCTGGGAATCTCGCTTTCAAAATTGGCGGGATCCGAGTCCGCCGAGCCGAGGGTGGCGCGCGGCGCACGCGCAAAATGGCCTCCCGGTGCCCCGCGGCCTGGGCTCGAGCGTTGGGCCGGGTCGAACCCCGCGGCGCAATCGGGGGCGGAGGTCTGGGCTGTCGCTCTTTGCGGTCCTCGGAGAGCTGCTAGTTAAAAAATAAAACAGGGAGAAGGGCCGTTTTCTCTGTAACCGGTCCTTTTGGTAAACGCTCCCTAATCGGGAAGGCAGCGCTGCCGGGAAACGAAGGTCATTTTCTCCAGCCGGGCGTCCTGTGCCCTTTCCACCGGGCACCTGAACATAGGAAGCCTTTCTTTCTCTTTTTTTTTTTAAGCCGTTGCTCTTTCCACCCTAATTACCCTCGCCCCCGCTTTATTTTGCAAGCAGCGCACTGCGCTCCTGTCTTCGGCTTTCTTTGAATATTTCCACTCGTGGGGGCACTTAGACTTAAGACTGGAGCTCCTGGACAGGCTTCGCTGTCTCCAGTAACTTCTTTATCCATCTCTGTAACGTTCTCATTCCTTCCATCCCAATTTTCGACGCGTTTCCCGAGTACCCTAGTCCGCAGCCTTCCGAGGGTCTGTTGGGTTCTAGCTAACTTTGAAGGACAGAGTTGAAGAGCGCCGAATCCGCACCGAACTTGAAATCACGTTCACTTTGAAGCTTGGAGTTGATGACCACCCAACAATCAGAGCAAGAAGTAACTTTTTTTTTTTTTTTTTTTTTTTAACTGAAATGTAGGTGACTCTGAGGGAACATCACTTGCTATTCTGGGAAATTCCCTTCTAATAGCCTCTGGAAGGGATATTTTAAGAAAACAGTCAGAAGAATGGGGATAATTTAACTCATCCATTGGAAGTTTTATTGAGTGCTTACTATTCATTTAGGGGGTTAAATGAGACTTCGGGTGAGTTTTCCACAGGCACTTGAACTTCAGAAAACTCATAAGGATCCTGGAGTAGCCTTTCCAGTGATAAATGACTGTTGGTGTCGTCGACTTGATGAAGACAAAAAGTTGATGGTGAAGTCTTCATGTGAGACCTCTAGAAATTGCACATTCAGAAAAAGAAACTGGTGCAAATAAAGGAAATCCGTTTCAAGAACCAAAAGAAGAAAAAACGTTAAAAAAAAAATTAAGTGCGGAAACAGGAAACACTCGACTGTGTAAACATTTTCGGAGACTTTCATAATCAAAACTGGGCGATCTTGAGATTTGTAAGGAGATGGACAGGCTTCGCGGTGGTATTTCCCAAGTCTGATCTACTGGGAAGCTCTAATATGTGATACTTTCTCTTCCTTGTAAAGAACCCATCTATCTGAATTCTGTGGACCCAGTTTAATTCAAGGTTTTATTTTGGAGGAATCCGGATTTTTTTAAAGCGACCTTAGAAATAATCACCTGTTGTACTGTTCATTTTATACTTGAAGAAACATCCTCAAGCGAAGTGACCTTATCTAACCCAAGAGCCTTATGTTGGAGCTGCGTTCTGTGCTCTTTGAAACTTAGATGTCTTAAAGGTATATATATATATATTTTTAAGGGTCCTTTAAAATGTAATTTCATCAAGACCTTTTGTTTTGGATAAAAGGCGAGTAAAACTGTATGGAAGAAACAATCATTGTATTTCAAAATAACATGGAGCCTCCATTTCATGGAGCACCAAACTGAATCAGAATTTCCAACTGTCATTCCAGGGTAATGTCAGAAGGGAAAGATATATTTTTAAAACCTTTAAAATATAAAGAGAAATGAACAAAAATAACACTTCCTTCACCTCAGGATTCTAAAGGAGACTAGGTTCCATGTGCAAATTGTTTCTAAAATTAAAATCCCATCTTCTCCAAAGACTACCATAAGCTATTTTTCAAAAACCAAACATTTTCATTTCTTCTTGGCCAGTTCAAGTAGGATTTCACATGGATTCCTTTTACATTGCTATTAAGGTTTCATAGCAAAACTTTTTGATAGGCCTATACAACGAGTGTACCAAAAGACTTCACAAATCAACTGCAACTCCAATATTGGGAAAAGAATAAGAGGAAAGGATGAAGGAAAGCCCCTATCAGCTTACTCTGCCTGTTGCATTGTACCTCCAAAGGTCCTAACATTTGCACATATGGATAAGGAAACAAAGCAATATGGTTGGTAGGTTAAGTCAACTGAAGGGCAACTTTTTTTTTCAACTCAGAGCAATTAACGGCCGGCAATTTTAAAAGCAAAAAGGTACTTGTAAAGTGGTATGCATGTGTAAAGCAAGATAGATCACTATTTATACAACAGGAACCAGCCTCATTCTTTTTTTGCATTTAAGCTAAAATCTGTGAAATCAATTTAGGCATTTTCTGTGGAATATTTTTAGCTCTAACTTTGTGGTACAGAATCCCAGAATACTGTTCAGAAGCAAAAGCCGAACTTAAAGCCGACTTTTCACGCGCTCTGCCTTGATTGCTAAGAGTTAAAAAGTTAGCAGCTTTGATATGGGTTTTTGTAACACTGAAATTTTAAGTGGTAGTTTAGCAAAAGTTTTAAAGCCTAATTGTCAAACCCGTGACGGCTGCTTATAGAATACAAAACATTATACTCTCTTCTGTTTTATTAAAAGACAAATTTTAGCTGAAATAGCCTTTAAAGCTTAAGCAATTTTCAAATTGAGTAGGGGGGAAATTCCTCTTTCAAACAAAATAAATGGACATGTTTTCAAGTATGGTGAAATAGTGTTAGGTAAGCCATAAATGCAATATCTGATATTTTACTAAGTAATTTCAAAAATAAGTCCATTTAAAAAGGTTGAGATGTAAAATCTTTGAGTTCCGTGTTGATCCTATGACTTGGTTTTGTGTAAGTCAAATGACACAATCCACTAGCACTTTAAGTTTTTAGCCTTTGAAAACTATTTTTGCATTTTTTATATACACAGTCATATCCAAAGTAAAAACATCACTTGAAACTTCCATTAACTTTTTTTTTTTGTCTTGGATAACATCATGAACAACTTAAGAAGAAAAGCCTAGAAAAATGAGTTAAATTCACCAAAATTGGCAAACATGGGTAACTTTTACTTCAAAGATTGTAGAGTAAATAAACAGATACATCTTTCAATTGGGCTTTCAAGCAATTATACAACAAAGCACGTACTCTCAGCAACATCACCAAGACAGCGATGGATGTTCTTCAGCTTTTACCTGTTGTAATCCACCATAGGGTTTCCAAAACTTCTGCACATTGTGCTTTTCATATCAAATTTTTATTAAAGTCTTAGCTATTTTCTAAATGAATATCCTTTTTATTGGATTTTTTCCAATTACAAATGAAATTTAATTTTACATCTATCATTAGAAACAACACTTACAATGGGACTGTACAAATTTAGGTCAAAATAAAAATATATGTATTTTGTGGTTTCATAAAACTTCATTTACTGTATCTTTAAACAAAGCAGAAGTAACAGCAATATATGTAAAAGTAATGATTTAATGACTATAAGCAAGACAGAGCAATAGAATTGTGCTTCTTTTGCAGACGGGGGACAATGAAATGTTTAACTACAATTTCCCCATACAAACATGAAACAATATTCATAGAGAATAAACACCCTCACAAATAACTGATGGGTGATGAACAAGTTCGACCAAAGCAAAACACAAACTGAAAATTGTTGGGGATATTCATACTTTAAATTCAACATGCTCACTCTATTTAAAAACTAATACCTGTAGAAGCTCACAATAAATTGCTTCTATTTCCAGACGTTACAGAGAGGGCATATTCCACTGTTTATAACTGTAAAAGCAATTCTTAAATTTGAAATTTCCACTATGCCACATATTAAAATAATTTTAGATAAAATGCCTTCTTCCAGCAATTTGCTGGTTTATTTAAAATACTTTTTAGAATTACAGCGATCAATATGCATTTTAAAAACATATTAATTCCATCATAAGCAATGGGAAATGAAGAAAGCATTTCCAATTTCCTTAGTGAAAAGTTTTTCTTTAATGCAACTATTAATTTTAAAAGTAAACAGGTATTACTAGAGAAAAGTCAGTATTACGATATGCCAATCGCTTCCAATGGAACAAAATTTAGAATTAGATATCCACATTAAAAATATTCTGTGGTGATAAGGCTCAAACATAGGTATCTGCAAAGGTCGAACCAGTTGGGAGAATTTTAACAACCATCTCTGAATGCATGAAACACAATATTTTCTTTATAGTATTTATAAATATATCATACAATACTGTTTCCTGTTATGTCGTATACCAATATGGCATTGTACAATAAGCATAATGCCATCTGATTCATACAAAAGCGAATCATTTAAACAAGTCAGTAAAATAAACGGTAGTACCCGCTTTTAGGCTTACAGATTGTAAAACTGAAGTTTACTTTCCTTTGATCGGTTTCGCGCAGCAACAGAGAAGTAAAAATCAAACAGGAATCAAAATGGCTAAATATGCAAGAAATTGTTATTCACAGTGACATGGCTACACAGAATGCATTATTCTCTGCATATTCTTTCCATTTGTTGAATTTCAAGATAAAAAGCACTTGTTTTCTACAGGTTCACAAAACAGCATAATAACAAGAACAGTCAGGGAGGATGTAATGTAGGCGTTAGTTGAGATTAACAAACTATGGCCCAACGTTTATATCCACCGCAGAAGATTTTCAAATCCAAACAATGGTTACAGAAACCATTTCACGTCTGTCCTAACACACAGAAAAACATCTTGCCTGCTTTCTCAGAAACCAATTCTTTCGAGAAATAATCTTTCTTTTCAATTAACGTCCATATGAATATCACATCTAGTCCATCTTTTATAGCCAAATTTAACGTCACTACAAAAGAAAGCAAATTGGACGATAGTCACATGTATTAGCATCTATAAAGCTGTAATGGCATGAAGATATCTATATAAATCAGGGGTTTAAAATTTTTTTCCTCAACAGTCTCAGGCATCAACCAGATGAAGTTGCTGACGACCCATTTACCGACGATTTTCGAGGTCTATTGGCAAAGGAAGATTGGTGGTTACCGCTGGGGCTGCTGCTGGTTCCATTCATAGTGCTGGAAATGTGAGGAAACTGAGGATGAGGAGACTGGACTGGAGTGCCGGGGCTGGGCAAACAAGAAGAGGTGGAGGGAATACCTCCTGCTGGGCTGTTGGCCTTGTCACTCCCAGAGTCACTTTCCAGTTCTCCAGCGTTTGTCAGTCCATCTCTCTGATGACTGATCTTCATTCTTTTACAAGTAGGTCGAACTCTGTATTTCAAAGGAAGCGGACCATTCTGTAAAGTTAAGAGGGAAAAAAAAAATCAGTCTTAGATCTTTAAGTACAGTCTATCAAAGTAACCTGCGAGCGTCAGGTAGGCTACTTACCCTTCTCCAGGTGTAAATGTAGGCAATATCCATTAGTGTATAGTAATCCTTTAAAGGTTCCTCTTCATACATGACATCAATCTGTTGAAAAACAACACTTCAATTATTAAGCATCACAAAGAATGATGGTAAATCTAGATTTTTTTTGCCGTCTAAATAGAATCCAAAAATGCTTTTAAAAAACATTTTCTCCAAACATTTGGACAAAGAAAGAATCCCTCTGGAAACTTCAAATGAGGGAAAACATTTCTTGAAATTATTAAGGGATTTGTTTTCATAGCGTAAAACAGAATCCATACCAAATATTTTACGAGCTATTTCCAAATAAAGTACTAAATTAAAAAAAAAAAAATTCCGTTGCTTTTTTGGGTTTAGAATCCAAGAAGAAAAATGTCATTGAAATTTTTTTTAAAAAGGTTTACATAAAATGCATGAAGACTGTAAAGTAGATACCTGGAAAGTGTTAGGTATGTCCATTTTACTTCTGAGAAACTTTCTCAGGTGCATCACAGTCATTGCTGCTGGGCATCGCAAATATCTTTTATCATTCACCTAAGGGCATATTTAAGAAAAATAATTTTTTAAAATTCCTAACTTTAAGATTTTTTTTTAAAAGTCAAAAAAAATAGATAGATGTCTGAGTATGATAAAAGGTACGAATACCAAAGCTGAGATTTGACTAAGTTCTCAGCTATACTTTGAGTTTGCTATTATTATAAATACTAAATGAACAGATTCCTTCAGTACATCAAAGCATTAAACATTAATTACTGAAAATATTTTGTAAGAATAGTAATCATATATAAGATAAATTCTATCTAGTAACTATCGAATATAGATCACTCTTAAACATCAAACATGATGATTTTCTTCTATTTGATAGCAACATCTGACTCTAGGATATTCTAAAGGGCAACATACACCCTCATAAAATCTAGAATCCAAACAATGCATCTTCTATGTGTTTTTGTATCATGGAACATACCTCCTCCTTAGATTTCTCCTTGTCTTTATTTACTTTCCGATCCAATCTAAGAAACAGATAATTTATTAGGCAAACAATGTATCTAATAAATACATCAGCATAAAACACATTTCCTTAAGAATTACCTGTTCTGGTCAAAGAATTCAATGGATAAACTTATTATTTCATCATCAGTTATAATTCTCTTATCTTCATCTGCAACTTCTCCTCTATCTTCATTAGAGCCATTGGCAGCTATAAAAACATTTTTAAATTCAATTTTTAAGAATTAAATATTTAATTAAATATTATACATACAGAAGAATGGAATTGGTACTTTAAGCTTAATTTTAATAAATTACTGAATAAGTTCTCCCTCCAAATAAAATGTCTTTCCCCCTCTAAAGAGTTTACCATCAGCTGAAGGATGAGCTGCATAAAAGTCCCTTCTTCTCTTCATTTCATCTAAAGAGGAGGAAAAAAAAGACTTAAACATAGCAGGTAAAACTGATAAATACTTTTTAGAAATTCATTTTTAAGCAAGTTACTCACTTTTGAAAAGCCCTGGAACTAATTTGTATACAATATCTTGAAGAGTTTTATCTGACCTGAAAAAGAATAAATTAGAAAATAAACTATCAACTAATATGGCAAACACTAAAAATGTTCATAAGTTTTTAAACATTCTTTGTTTTCTCTGTTATAGTATTTTACTTGATTGTAACACTGTCTATAACTACATCAACATGATAATTATGAGGATAAAATTTCTTTATGTAGTAGCACTGTTTTTAAATTAGTAGAAAGAATACTCTATTTTATATTCACTAATAAATTCTTCACATTTCACTAAGTCAAGAAAAGTGTGCCTTCCAAATTACTGAATTAGCTAATATGAAAGAGAACAAAGAGGAGAGAATGGAAGCAGTTTAAACACATGCACTCTTGCCTGTCACAAGGTCAATAAAGCAATGCAAAAATGGAGAACTAATTCCATTTTTAAAAATGATTTTAAAAAATCTTAAAATCCCTTGAATAATATTGAACTCTGTTTAAAGTTAGTCATCATTAAAATGGCCAAGAAATTAAGGGCTATCCTCCTCCACAACGTACACGCAGTAGACGGGGACTGAAGGGTAAATTTTGTGTGAAAAAATAAACACTAAATTCAGTAATTATGCAATTCCAATAACAATTACAAACAATATTTTTAAACATTTTCCTACCTTATATTCAGTAGTGGTCTGGTCTTGTGAACTTGGACGTCACAGATAGGACAATACTTGCTGGTCTCCAGGTAACGCACAATACACGTTTTGCAGACTAGAAATAAAAACACAAATTTTTTAAAGTTCAGGAGGTAGATGCTAAGCAATAAAATTAGTGTCATAAATAGAGAACTAGTAGTAACAAAATAGTAAATACCAAAAGATATTTCTAATTAAATAAACAAACTCAGTTAACATCCTGAGAACACTTAAACAATTTATATTTATACAATATTTTATTAAATATGCATTAACAAAAAGTCACTAAATGCAAGAGCAGAAAACGACTTCTTCATTTTGTACCAACATTCTCAAGGACAGTGGGAATTGTTAGTTTTCAAATTTCAGGACAAGATGTTAAATATACACGACACAAGAAAAGGTCTAAAACTGTGTACTTACAGGAATGTAGACATTCTATTATGGTTGTGGCATCAATGAAGTACCCTCCACAAAGCACACACATTAGGTGGGGATTTAGCTCAGTGATCTTGATTCTGGTTGTTCGATGCATTTCTGCTTGATAAAAGATCCTGCAAGACAAAGAAATACTGGCCATAATTCACAGAAGGAGAATCGAGATTATCTCCAACTCCCAGTAACTATATGCTCTGAAATGCTGAAGGAGTTCATAAAACTCGTTTAACACTGTGCAGCTGGACTGTCCCAACGTCTTCTACAGAAGGAATTCACTGATCAGACCTCAATCAATTCTACTGAAAAGGTGAAAAAGGATCCAAGAAAAGTAATCTCTGGTCCCTCAGGTCATTCCAGGAGGGAGAAGAAAAGGTCTGGGGTGGGGGCTGGGAGCTGAGAGCATTCGGGTCTCTTTCTTCCATTTGTCCTCCAGCCCAGCAGCCCCACGGCTGCTGCAGACGCTACACGCTCCCCGCAGATATTTACCAACCGCTAGGGCTTGTTCCAGGACTCCAAATTTAGGGTAAAACTTCCTTATGGATCTTCGATCGAAAATCCAGGAGCATGCCCTGGCTTCCCAGGGGTTCTGGTTGTTTTAAGCGGTTCCGGCAACCAGAACCTGGCACGTTTTGACGCGATACAAAGGGAAAGCAAATTCTGCTCTATCTGCATCCCTGGCATTTCCGGAGCTGGGTGCTGGGGCCGCAGGAGAAGCACCTCGAGTCGGCCTCGGGCTGGGGCCTGAGCGCGCGGACGCCCGGGGGCCGGGGGGCCGGGATGCGGAGGGGCGGGTCCGGCGGCGCCCGGGGCTCCGTCTCGCTCCGGATTCGGAACTCGCCTCTGTCGGGGTTTCCATAGCAACTTACACTTACACTTGGCATCCGGCCACCGCTGCAACTCCGCGCGGAGCCGGGCCGAGCCCGTAGCTTCGGCAGGCGTGCGGGGCTGCCGGGCGGCGGCAGCGGCGGGCGCGGGGGAGGGGCCGGCACGGCGCGGGGGCGGGGCCGCGCGGGGGCGGGGTGGGGTGCGGGCGCGCAGCGCGGGGGTGGGGCGGCCCCACGAGGCCCGAGGCGCAGGGGAGCAGGATCCTGGCCCGAGGCGACCCGGCAGACAGGCTGGGGGACCCCGGAGCGTGCAGTGGTAAAGGAAAATGCAAACCGCACTCCGGCCATTTCGGACACTCTCGGGGGCCTCTTTCCACGTCGACTCGGCGCGAAGAGCTTCTTTCAGATCTTTACTCTTTCGGTCTCTCCTGTTAGCAATCACTAGGTCAAAAATTTCATGAAGGGATCTTTTGAGAATTGCCAACTGTGCACTTAGCCCGAAACCGTCAGGGCTCAAATTGCAGAGATGTTTATTGAACTGAAACTCTTTAAAGCTTTCTTCTCTAATAGGAAGTTCTCCTGTAGATTAGGATGAGCGATACAAAGTTTTGGAAAGGCTGAAAACTGAAATCTGTTTCACAGCAGACGAGGAATGGGCAAAGCCTTGTGTTTTACCTGAACTATGCTGGATAGAGGCAAGAAAAACTACCTGAATCGACGACAGTGACAATAAGTAAAGGACCATGTGACCAGCCCATTCCCAACGCTAAATCAACACCTTGTCAACCCAGAGCACCGATAGCAGAGAAAAACAAATGTCATTTTCTCAGCCTCACCTCCATGCAAACCCCACACAATGAAATGCTATTCCCAATAGATATCATATGTTACAGAAAAGTCACGGTGGGGAACTGGCAGCAACAATACAACAGCGGACAATCAGGGAAGTCAATTACTTCGTGCAGTATGCTTGAAAAATGCATTTCTTACTCCCACTTCATTCATTTCAGAATCTGAAATAAGACTAAGCTTCCAGACTTATCTGAAGCACATTCTCAAAGCTGCCTTGAATAGAAATCTAGGAACTTGTGAAACTTGAAGATGCATCTGAGGTTTTAATTCTCAGGGAATTTTAATGCAGAAGAGGGAAATACTAATCAACACAGCTCAATGGCTGAAACTAAAAGTTTTAGAGTACTAAAAAAAGACACACACACACACACACAAAAACGGTAAAAACAAAACAAAGCCTCTTTTATGAAAAGTGACCACAGTGGCAACCAGTGACTTCAACCAGAAAACGTCATGTGTGACTCCTCAGTTATCTTTGGATGACTTGTTTAGAGGAATATTGTCAACATATTGTTAATATAAATCTAAGTGGGATTACAGAGGAGTTGTGGATGGAGCAGTGTCCCTAAAGAGTAGCAATATTTAATTCTATTGTACTTGGTGATTAAAGACAAGCCTTCTTGGTTCTCAAAGAAAACTCTCCTTATGAAACTGCAGGATCTTTACTAGAAAGATAGTTAGCAAGGTGATACTTCTGTCCCCTTGCAAAAGCACATCACACTAATGCCACCGATCATGAAGTTCAGGAAGGGGCATCAATAAAAACAGCTGCCTTTATTTCTCCTCTACTTTACATAAAATCAACACCAGACAAACACAAATATTAACACACAGAACAATCAGACCTCAGTGAAAGGTTATCTACTGGTTGGCTTTGAACGTTTAAGTCTCATGTACTTGACCAAAACCCTTTCAAATTCATCTTAAGTGTTAATTCACACAACTCCTCTACTTCAATTCACAAGAATTTGACCACAACCCTATAACCATTTATAATGCTAGTAAATACCACTTTGTTACTTGTATAAGAATCAGTTCTTTATCTTTTTATACCACTTGAAAGTACTGGGAACCTAATGAAGACTTCCAAAACATCTGACATGCTTGATAAGGCTTCAGAAACAATCTCTTGCACCTTAGAAAGGAAAACCTTCTAGGTTCCACCACAGAAACTGCCAGTTAAGCAAGCAAAAATGCATCAAACATACAATGGAAGAGATACTCAATAGTTTAAACTTGCCATTATAACATACTCAGTTGGGGCTGTCACTTTTGTTGGAGGCCTAACACCAGTAATGTCAAAATGAAGGAAAACAGAAGCAAGTTCTTATGTTAACAATCAGCTTGACTATTGCAATCTAACAAATGCAAATGAACTCCATAACCCCAGTTGGGGCTCCCAGCCCAATACAAGTATGGGTAAAGTTGGGGATAACTTGACTTCTAGGGAGAATTTTACATTTGGGGGAACTTAATGTACATCCAAGAACTTGATGGTAGAACATTAATGGATTTTTCAAGTATAACTAAATGCTCACTTTTCTTACAGAAGCGTGTGTATATGTGTGTGTATACATACACACATGCATACACAGTGACTTATATGGCTTTAAAGATACTAGGTGTAAATGTACACAAGTAGGTTATTTCAAACACCTTTGCACTTTGGGGCAGATGTATGGGAATGAACTCAAATATTAAAAAAAAATGTTTGCCCACAAAATCAACCTCTAAGGGATTCTACTTAAAATAAAACTCAAATGTTAATATAGTCTCATAAGTTAGCATATGCTGTTAACAATTGGCATCCTTAAGTTTCAAGACTTTAGCGTGGCATATAATATGTTTCCAGAACTTTGGGGTTAAGCTTCCTATAAAATATAGGTTGAACTACTCATAACATTCTAGGCATCACCAACCTACACTTGGATTTGAATAAATATGCCCAGAATTTTGCCTACTTTAAGGGAAGGGGTTAATACATGCTTGTATTTCAAATACTGAACCGTGACCACTAAGCCCACTAAATCCTTTTATTGCAATTGGGAATGATCAAAGTCTCTATACTTGTTTACTTCCAATTATTAACTGTAAATCTCTGGGGAAAAGATCATGCTATATGGCTGTCAAACCCAAAAGACTGCGTAAACATATGCCATCAACTTTTTAGTGCTCGTTTTCCAAAGCATCTCCTCACCACATGACCTAAGCTGACATTTAGCAAAACCTGTAAAACGTTGTGGACTTAAGTCATGGTTCTAAGTGCATCCCATACTAGAGGCTGAGAGAAAAACTGTAGTCTCTGAGAGAGAAAAAAACAAAAAGAGGAAAAAAGAAAGAAAGAGAGGAAACCTCTTGCAGGACTAACGTCCACTCACCATCATCACTCCAAAAAAAGCTCCAAATTTGAAATGCTCACTTCCCAGTGAGCACGTCCCAAGTAATGTTTGAAGAACTTATCCAAGACTCTCAACAAATAACACCTTGAAAACTTTACCATTTTAAACACAAACGCAGGAGACCTTGGAAACAACTGGGAACCGCCATCTTACAAGCCATCCAATTTCTCACAAGTGTCCCTCCAACTTAAGTTAATAACATTTTTGTTCGGGCTCTCACCAGCCTAACATCCACCTTGGCGGGATCGCTGCCCCCCACGCAACCCGTCCCTATAAAATGGGGGCGTTCTCTGGCTGTTTAAACCCCTCCAAAGCCCTTTCTTCGGGAGAGGAGGGAAGCCACTTGACCCAAGCAGCTCCCGATTTCAGGCACCCGTCCCCGTTTCATCAAAATCTACCTCTCAACAAAAGGCGCCGTGGCCGGGAGAGCCGCAGAAGCTGCAAATAGAAGTGTTCTTCTCGGGGGCCATGTGCGTCGCGAGGGTGTAGAGGGGCGCTCGGGGGAGAAAGGAACTAAAACGTGGGGCCGCGCGCGGCGCGTCCGGGCTGGAGCGGGCGGCGGCTGGAGCGGCGCCGAGGCCGGCTGGCGGCGGCGGCGCGGGCTGCGGGTCGGTCCCGGCGCCGCGGGAGTCGGCGGGCGGCGGCGGGCGCGCGCTCGCGGGCGCGGGCGGCGCGCGGGGCCGGGCGGCGCGCGGGGCCGGCGGGCGGCGGGCGGCGGCGGCGCGGGGCTCGGCGCCCACGCTGTCAGCGCCCTCCCGGCCGGCGCGGGCGAGGCGCGGGGGGGGCCGCTCCCAGTCCACCGGCGGCCGGCCCGAGCCCGGCGCGACCCCCGCCGCCCCCAGGCCCCGTCCCGGAGGCGCCTCGCCTCCTACGTACCCGGAAAAAGCAGCCGGCGAGAAGCGATCGCAGCGGGCGGAAAAGACAATGAAAGTTAAAAGTCGTTCAGCAGAAAATGAATGTGAGCCAAGCGGCCATCTTGAAGCGAGCTGCAGACGCTGCTGTCAATGGGCAACGAGCGCAGCCGAGAGGAGCCGCGGCCGCCGCGCTCGGCTCATGCTGCCTCCCGAGCCCGGCCTCCTCCTCCTCCTCCGCCTCGGCCTCCTCCTCTGCGGCCTCCTCCTCCTCCTCCTCGGCCTCCAACGCCTCCTCCTCCTGGGCCTCCTCCTCCTCCTCCTCGGCCGCCGCCGCCTCCTCCCGCTCCGCACTCGGGGGAGGGAGCGCGCGGAGGGGGCGCGATCAGTATTATTCTGCGGGGCTGGGAGGTGTTTCTAATCCGGATCGGGGCTCCCTCGCCAACATCCCCATTGTCTCGCCCCGATCTCTGCCTTTAATACTACGATTATTATTTCATAGTTGCCGTGGGGGGAGGAGGGGGGGTGGGGGGCGCCGTGTGTGTGCGTGCGGAGAGGCGGGGGGAGGGGAGGAAGGCTGAGGAGGGGGGAGGGGAGGGTGGAAAAAAAAAAAAAGCACCGCTGAAGGCAGAGTGGAAACTGACACCGGCTCCAAAATGGCTCAGAGTCCGCCCGCCCCCTCCCCCCGCCGCCCCCCCACCGGGTCACGTGCTCCCCTCATTCCTTAAGGGCGGCCTGGGAATTAGTGTCGGTGTAGTCGGGCCCGCGGCCGCCCCCTCCCCTCGGAGCAGCGCGACCCGGCCCCCTCCCCCTCGCTCGGCGCGGCGGCGGCGCTGGCGCGGCTGCGGAGACATTTCTCCACAGCGCCACACGCGCCACCCTGCTCTCGGCGCGGGCATCGCTCCGGCCCCGCAAGCAGTTCAGCCCACCCCACCCCCCGTTATTTCTTTCTTTCCGCCGCCCGCCTCCGCCCGCGGTGCACACGTCCGCGGGCTCCCGCCGAGGAGAACGCCCGGCCGCCGCCCCCCGCTCGGCCCCACGGGCTGCGGCCCAGACTCCGGCGCCGCGGCGCGGAACCTGCGACCGAGTTGGGCTCGCGGAAACAACAGCGCCCGCCCCAGTCTTCCCGCGGCCGCGCCGGCCCCCTTCCCCGCCCGCCAGTGGCCGAGGCGGGGCGCGCGCGGGCAGGCGCTCGCTCCGGGCAGGGGCTCCGCGCGGGGCCGGCCGGGCCGGGCCTCCGGAGCCCAGCGGGCGAGGGTCGGGCTGCGGGCGAGCCCTCAGGCACAGGTAACGGGACGGGCCGGCTCCCGGCGCGCGGCGACCGCGCCCTTTCCCCACGTCCCGAAGCTGGGGTCTTAAGGCAACCCCGAAGATCGCATCCTTTCCCACTACGCTTTTTAATCCTGAGAAGAGGCGATCGTTAAAAGTTAACGCCAATCGTGCCTGTGTTTTCAAAGTAATAATTAACAAACTCAAATCCAAACAAACTCTCAGCACTCTTTAGTGGGAACAACTTACTTATTCAGAATATAATACTGTCTGCTTCCTTTTGGAAGACTTGGAAAAGATCAAATATCAGTGTACGGATAATACTGAAGATGATTCACATACTTAGGCAGACTTTCCCTCTTAACCCTTTCACAAGTGTAAAAAAATAAAGTGTCAAAATTGATGAGTGACAGAAATCCAAAAGAAAAAATTTGTTCTCCTGAAAAGGAAGACATCCAGCTCGCAGAAACGATGGTTTGGCGGACGGCAAGGCGTTCCTGGTCTTCCTCTAGACCGGGGCAGATCGTTAACTTCCCCAAGTTACAACTGAGTTGCTCTTTCCAGGCTTTTCGAAGCATCTTTAAGTTTCCCTACTAAGTCCTGAAAGATGTATATGATGGATCGTTTTTAGGATAAAACAAGAAAGAAGTATCCAACTTTGAGAAAGATGCAAGAAAAGAGTCGGGACACTTTCTAAACAAGTTTAAAATTCACAAAGATTTTAAACCTTTGACAAACCACTATCAGAAGAAGGTTTTCCTCTAAGATATAAAAAATTAAAAGAAGGTCAATAGAAGGTTTTCCTCTAAAATATCTCATCTTCAAATGGGCTGCCTGCCCTCAGATGTGAGATACAGTTTCTAACTGAATCCTCTGAACAGGCAAAGTATATCAAAATTAAATTTCTCAAGTTATCTAACAAAGATTATGCTGTATTCACATCTTCTGAAAGTTTAAAGTTTGATTAATGGTTACATTAAAACGACTCTGCAGGAGATCCCTTTTGAAAAATTCAATCTCATCAAAATTTCAAGCAATGACCTTCATTTTTTTAAGTGGTAAGAAATAAATTCGTTGTCATGTCCATTAATCAATGTAATTTTGAATTTCCCCAGTCTTACACTGGCAATATAAACAGTTTTAGAATTTTTGTATACTTGCTCCTTTATAAAAAGTCATTTACAACTACTGTTTAAAAATCATGTTTTGAGAGTTTAATTCCATTTCTGAAAGCAAAGAAGACATTTTCAAAGCCAAGCTCTTCTTTTTGCTTTATCCTATTGGCTCACACTTATCACAAATAGAAGGAATTTACACTCAACACTACACAAGTTTATTTTAATTGGAGGGAACAGCAAATGCAGACCAATTCTCTATTAGTAACACTGTAATTTCAAAGGCGAAGCCTACGTTAAAATATTGCTTTTGAAGCCCCCTCACCATTAAATCCTTAACCAACCTTCATTATCTACTGACAGATGCTTAATTTTCTTTTGAACTTTCCATAGGCATAATTCTCAATTAAAAATCTGTAAAAAGATAGGCATATTCACAGATCCTAATACTGTACCTGTAATTGTTCCATGTTGCAACTAAAACTAATCTCTGGGTGGGATCGGGAATCAGTGTTCTAGGGAAGAAAAAAATGCTGTTTATTTAAATCAAGGAAATTTTAAATTTCATTACACATTTAATTTTTAGACAGGGCTTATGTATAAATACCTCTACATTTAAGGTCACCAAATATGCAGGTCTGTACATCTTATCAAGTTGATTGGTCTAAAACAACACAACACATTGATTTCAGTCTTTAACTATTATTTTTTTTTAAAAGTTCCCTAAGTTCCCCTAGAGAACAGTTTGTTAAACTTTACCTTTATCTGATATTCCAAATGCCAAGAAACATCAGTTATATGAGGGAAAGATCTGCCTATACTGAAAGATACAATGATAATTTTGTACATAATAGCTACAGGAAAACTTTCAGTATTTATCTTCACCAACAATGGTGTCTACCACCTCCCCACCACACACACACAATTTTAATCCATTCTGAATTTAAAACATTGTTAAACTTTATTTTCAAGTTCTGAAGAGTAAAAGAGCATTTTAAAAATTATCTCCATAAACTTTATCTTTAAAAACATTAGCTTAACTGAAATTGTTTCACTTGCCCTTTAGCCCCTTTTCTTTTGGTCTAGATCCCGTTTTTCTGTCCTGTTTTGTTTCACACCAACACTCTCCATTCATACCTGCAAGTAAAAAGTGGCTCAGCTTGACACCTTATACAGGACCTACCTTCCCAGTAGGATTTCTAGGGAATTCTTATTATTCTGGGAGGGAAAAAAAAGAAAGTAAATACGTCTTTGCAAACAGAGTAGAAGAAAAATAGTAATTGTTAATTTTTAAAAATTTAAGTAAGTAACCTGATATTCCGTGCAAAACAATTCTATTCTCTCGCTATCAAATTTACAGTCTTCTAGATAAGTGCTAAAGAAAAAAAAAAAGCCTAAGTTTAGTCTCCATTTTAAAAACTGAAATTGGAATCATAAAGGTACTATTTGAAAACAAATGGATATTTAAATAAATCCTGTACCTTAGAGTTGATTTGTCAGCTCTTTGCTTTCCAGCCTCCAGTATGTAAGTTGCAGCTGCTGCATGACAATGTTTTAAAACCACTGGATCGATATGTTTCAAGTCTGGGTGATCTAAAATAAATTAATTGCCAGTGATGCCTGTGATAAATTCTTTATAGTCCTGTTTCTAAAAAGGAATTTTAATTTGGGTAAAGAACCCTCTTTAACAAAATAACAAGAAGAATTCAACTATAAGGACTGGAAATTATAAGTAAATGAGATGTGCAACATGGTCAATGGCAAAACAATAAAGATCACACATCAATAATTATGCAATTACCTGGTCAAATTACCTTCTTTTACTTTACCTTAATACTCTTATTTATTTTTTAAAAAACATAGTCCTAGAGTAAAATATACAGTGGTCACTCTAAAGATGGATGGAGTAAATTCCGAGGAAAATAAGATAAATATTTTATACGGTGTAAATTTAAGAATGAATAAACTTTCCTTCTAAAGATTAATTTTATGCTAACTGGCTCCGTGGACATTAACACACGGAGGTGGGGGAGAGGGAACGAGTTCAGAATATAAAATACAATTTTCAAAATATTTTCAGGTTTCGACAGCCATCCTTTTTTTTTTTTTTTTTTGAGATTAACCAGGTGGTGGTTACTATTTTCGTTTAAAGAACTTCCACTTTCATACTTTTTGTACACGTGTTTAGCTCGTGAAACTACAGGAAAAAAACACAAAAATTTGAATTGTTGAGATATTTATATTTAAGAAAATCATGTAATAGCGATCTGTCTTAAAATATGCCTCCATCCATACTGACACCGCACTCCGCAATCACTGACCCGACCACTTATAAGAGACTCGCCTCCTGATAAACTAGTGCAGAACAAAACATTATGCACCATATTTTAAGGGTCTAGGCGTGGAACCTGTGCAAAACATATTGAACTAGAGTGTTGGAATGATCAGAGGAACTTGAGGTATTCTCTAAGCTGAAAAATGTCAACACTATTTGACGCAGTAATTACTATGGAAGCAGACCCTTTAAAACCTTCGCCAACCTAGCACTGAAAGCTTGAATTGCAGGGAGCTGCCCTGATGAAGTCCAAGTGTCAAACAGCCTTTGCCCCAGACCAGGCTGAAAACCTTAGATGTTTAGGCCACAAACAAGACTTGAACACCGGCTTTACAAAGGAACAAAGAGCCTGGGAGGGGAAATCAGGCCAGGAACGTGTAACTGGCTGTGTGCAGGTGCCAACTCGGGAGAGAACAATGCTCGGGGTCCGATGTGGGTTCTGGCAGAGCCACATCCCCACACTCCGTCCGGAGCGAAGGGCAAACCCCGGAGACTTCCTCTTCCCGGGGCTTTCCCCTTCTCGCTCCATCTCGCTCCTCTTCTCCGAGCGCCCCTCCACCCAGGCCGATCCAGCTCAGAGCCGAGCGGCTTACCTAACACGGCCTCGTCCGCCTGGGCGTCCAGCAGGCTCTGGAAAGCCGCCCGGAGGAGAAGCGTGAAGGCGTTGGAGTCGAAGGAGCCGGGATCGGCCAGCATCTGGAAGCCTTTCTGCACATACTCCGAGAGCTCCATTGTGAGCGCGCCGTGACCTTCGACACGCGCACCACGTGACACGCGCCGCGCGCTCAGCTGATGCGGCCGCGCGCGCACGCGGCTGGGGCGGGGTGGCGGCGGCGGCGGCGGCGGCGGCGGCGGCGGCGGCGCGGCGAGGGCTGCGGGCCTCCTAACCCGTGGGCTCCCCGCCGGCCTCCCGGGCCGCGCCCCAGCCCGCGACCCCGGCCACCCGCCAGCCGCCGCCGCCGCCGCCGCTTCCGTCCAGTCCTTCCTTCTGCGCCCGCCGCTAGGGCCGCCGTGCCTTAGCGCGAGGGGCGGCCCGGGCGCTTTGTGGACGCGCTCGGCGCTTTCTCTGCTCTCGGCGCTCACCTAGGACTGTCACCAGCTCCTGCGGGGCCCGCGGGAGCGCTCCCGAAAGACCCCTCGGGAGGTGGTGACGGTGACGGGATCCCGGCCCCCACCAGCCCCGAGAACTACGCCTTCCCCGCTCCTCGCTCAGCGCGAAAGCCTGCGGGAAGCTCCAGTCGGAGGCAACTGGTTGGTTTTTGGTTGGGGGCTTTTTCTTAATTCAACAGCTTAACCCCCAAGCACTGCCCTTCTGTGAATGAGACTGTAGACGTCTAATTATAATTCTTGCTTATTTTTCCTCTTTCATTGTCATTTCTGGAATACGGCAGTTGATTCCTTCCTGCGTGGGGGGTGTGTGTGTGTGTGTGTGTGTATACACATAGTGCGCGCGTGTAGGTGCTGTACTTCGACAATTGAGGGATTAATATCTTATTCATGAACATATTGGACAGAATTATTAAAAATTTTAGATGCAGCTGCAAATAAACACCTTTCAAAAGCAAACTGATACAAATTTTGTGCTACTGTGCTCACAGCATCTATGGGTCCTGTTTTAATTAGTCAAGCTATCCTCATATTTTTATCAAATAGTTATCTTAGTAAAATATAGTTAAGAATGGCAAAATCTTTATCAGAAGTGAATACCCATAATTTTAAAGGTTCAAATATTGTATAAAGTTTAACTTCCCCTTCATAGTTAACACGAATTTGGAGAACAAGAGTGATTCTTAAAACAACAAAACAAAAACTGCATCAAAGTAGATTATGCATTTTTTGATCAAAAGAATTTAAAAAGGAAAGTCAAAGTGCAAGTTCTTTCCGGGTGGAGGGGAGGAATAAAGAACGAGAAAGATGTTTTAGTCTTTCACATAATGCCTCTTAGGAGGCATTATTTGAAACAGACTCACCATGAAACACTTTTTGAGGCATAATTTAGGTGTTTATTTGAAAAAAAAGTTTCTAATGAATACAGTCAACATTTAACCTTACACCAATGCATAAAGAGCACCTGATTTCACAACAACAGGACGCAAATGGAATAATTTAGCATCAGTAAAGATTGAGTAACTACTCAGTTTTCCTTTGAAGGCTTTGAAAGGCATGTGAACTAGCTCTCCACTTCGGTGAGCATATAGGAGCAGTGAAGGATTTAAAAGTCTCCCTAGAGTCTTTATGAAACAAACACCTATTAATCATGTTCATCTTTTCTTCCCATCTCTCATTTTCTTTCTAAACTCCTTGTTTCTCCTCAGTAGTAAAATGTCAGTTGAAAAATGTCCAGATATCTGATTTGCATAAGGGATATTTTACAGGGCAGAGTTGTGTAAAAGTTAAACAATATTAACAACACCCAAGCTCATTACATTTGTTACATATTTTATGACCTTGCATAACATTGATTGTTAATACTCTAATAGAATTTGAGTTGATAACTGTAATCATACTCAATTTAGTGTCAAAAAAGAAAGCAATAATGCTTGAGCATAGATTTTTAAATGCTGTTTTAAAAGAGGAAAGTAAATACAATTAAATGTGAGTTCATGGGCATAAAAGTTAGGAAATTCACAAGAATTGTTTCTGTAATAGCTGTCATGTTACTCTCCTGTACGTATGTAAGTCCTTTCTCTTACAAGGCATTTGCCGTCTTCTACCTAAATGTGTTTATGTGTTAGGCCCAAGTGATGGGTATATTTCCAGCTCACACAAAAATTTTCACCAAAATGTTTTCTGATACTAGAAAAACTGAATTTTTCTCCTGTAGCTACATTTATTTCAACTCCCTTTGAAGGAGGCACAGGATTAAGTATTTGTTCAGATGTAGATAATACATGTGTATCTTTGACAAGTAAGCCATTAAAATACATTGAAGTATAATTATTAAAAGGCATCATTACACAGATGTAGACTCTTTGTTGCAGCAATAAAATCAATATATTCTATATTATTAGAAAAACTATGTATGAAAACATTCTGAAACTATGGGGGAAAAACTATTTAAAATTTTTGCTTTGATCACTGAAAACAGCATTGGAACTTTCACTAGATTTAAAACAATTCTGCAGCCTTAAAGCCAATCGACTAAATTTGCCCTGAAAGAGCCTTTTAAAATAACAATTATGTGCAGCTGAAAACAGCAAAATAGATGTTCAAAGGTCTTCGTGTTAATAATGTATTTTTCCTTTTAAACTGAAAATTTAAGATAGATAATGCTGCTAAATTTGTTTTTCTTTTTGAGAATGTACAAATTATTCAAAGAATGAGAAAGTATTTTTAAATGTTTTTACAATGTTTTAAAATACATTGTATCCTTTGAGCTGGTTAGTTAATTTTTTTTTTTTAGAAACCAATTTCATATTGGCCTCTGCACCATGAGTACAATTTAAATGTGCTGGGGCATTTACAGGATCTATGTGGTCAGCTTTTCCCAAAGGCCTCATTGGTACATTTGTTGGTTGCAAAAAACAATTTCTAGTATTTATTTTTTAGACTGTATAAGTACTTTTGCTTTTGTGCCGAGGAAGCTGAGGGAAAGTATTCCTTTAGATTGAAGAGTTCCTTGAATATCCATGGGGAGGGGAAAAAAAAACCAATATGCTTAAATGCCCATGCATCCAAAAGTTTTTACTGGCATACATATTATGTTCTAGCGGGGTTCTATTCTACCCCTGCACATGGAATACCCTCTAATTTTCCATAAAGAAGGAAGTTTAAAATGCTTAAATATTACCTAAACACAAGAAACATCTTCTCTCTGCCCCCTCATACGGATTCTTTGGTGGTTAGTGATCTTAAAGCCTTGAGATAAATTTTTTTTTTCATTTTTTTTTTCATTAATCCACACATGTCCACTGAGTGCCCTTGAGATAAATATTAATAAAAATAGAATTTATTATTTTAAAGCTACTTTAACCACAAATGGACAGTTGGGGGGAATGCTTAAATGAGTTACATACGGTATTTGAAAGTACAGGTCAAAACTATTTCAGTGAAGTTTATAAAATCTATACACATTCTTTTATTAAATATCTTAACTTGGCAAGGCATAGATTGGGTCTTGGAATTTGAATGGTCAAGTTTTTGCACATTTATGACTACAGAGTTCAGTGGTTTCAAATTGAGTCTTGTGTCACATGTTTTCGAAAGACCACATCAAGCATTCAGAGGGAACAACAAAGGTTTAATTTTCAAATTAAGCATTTAGTCCAATCTCTAATAATTTATAAATGATCATTGCTATAGTAATTAATATAGGCAAATACAACCTTTTCCCTCCCTTATTCATATAGCCTATCTTGTATATGAGGATTTTTGATAAAACTCAAATCTATTTCAATGGAGCTAGTGCCTTAATATGTGAGAGAAAGTGAAATGCTAGTCACATTAAAGAGATTGGAACCATAGGAATGAAAATCAGTGGTACAATGTTCTCTAAAATACTACAAAATTCATGCTTATGGTTTTGCACAAGCGTTTTGAATTTTTCCCCCAAAACTTTTATTCAAAACATTTAGACTAATTAGCACAATTTCTATTTAAGTAATAGTTTCATCATTTAGTACTATTTTTTAAATTTCATTTTTCAGATAGTTGCATCAGGAAAATATCAAATATAAAACTTCAAAATGTGGTATAATGGTAAATATTTCAAATCTAAGTTGTAACAGGTTAAATTATCACACTACTAAGAAACTGAGTTTCTTAAAAAGATAAATATCAAAGCATTTCCTTTGAAATTAAGAAACTATAATTTTGTCAAACTTTGCAAATAGGAAGTTCTATAGTCAAGATGTTTAAAAAGGAGAATACCCTTGAATTTCTAAAGTGAGATTTGGGAGCTATCATCAAGAGTGTCCTGCCTTGATTTTTTTAGCTACTTGAGTCAGAATGAAATAATTCTGTAATATTAAAAGAATGTACATAAGTATCAAATGATAATTTTTAATATTAAATCTTTGTATCTAACCAGTCTATGGGTTTGAAAGGATTTTCTGCATATTGGAAAAGTCATGTCTGCTCTTCAGGGCTGTCTTTAGGAAGTTTGATTCCTTATTTTGAAGCCAAGCAACTAATGTCACATGGGAATATCTGAGTAGTACAGACTAAAATTGTGAAGTCTTCAGCTAGGAAGAAATGAGGAATTGGTTTCTTAAAAGGAAATGAAATTTTTAAAATGCAGTTTGGGAAGAGATGAAGGCAAATTTTAATTTAAAGGTAAAGAAATTAGAAACAAGGAAGGCAATCATACTCCACAGTATATTTAATGAGAAAAGAACAGGTTGAATTGTGTGTCTTAGAATTTCTCTACATAGACAAATAAAAACTATTTATTTACTTTTAAATTCTTACAACGTACTTATCTTTTGTATGGATTATAAAAAGTAAGTTTACTCAAGTCACCAGTGAAGTGATATGAAAATTAGGAGCTGGCCAACCATCCAATAAAGTCTGTCAAATAGATAATTTAGATAATAAACACAGTTTCCTCCTCAACAACAGGTTGGTTTTATTCTCTACTTCACTTGTAAAGATCACCGCTTCGATTTCCTACTTCATTGATCTGGGATCAGCCAGAATGACCCATGGGTTAGCTAGAAGAGAATGAAAGTGAAGCATGGACATGTTGAAACAAGTTTACTTTGATGAATATATCTGACTAATTCTTCCATATGCATGCAGACTGTCCTTTAAATTGTTATTTTACATCTTTAGAGAGAGAGAGAGAGAGAGAGATTGAATATTTTTTGAAGGAAGGAAGGAAAGGAGGGAGGGAGGGAGGAAAATTTTTCCCTTCCAGAGAAGAAATGTTACAGAAAACTTATTTACTGTTTATTTTCTCTGACACAGTCCATTATACCAAGATTCTCTTAGCGCCACTGAATTTAACTAAGCCTTCAGTCATGCTCAAAATGGACTAGGAGATCATCTGTCATGTCCAGAACCTAACCAGTTTTAAGATGGCTTACAGTTAGACTATAACAACAGAAAATATCTAAGAGATTCCCTTCCTTTTTGGTCCTGGTTTTGGAAACTCTAACACTGCATTTTCTCATACCTTAGAAACTGAAGTTTTGACCAGATCCATGAATTCCAACAACAACAAAAAGGAACAAATGGGCCTAGTCAATGGAATATTATTGTCTAAAGCCAACATTTTTTAAAAGTTTGTATTTTGAGAGCATGCTTTTTATATATTAAAATTTGAAATTTAAGTAATGTATAAGTATTCATATTTATTTTGTTTAAAGGAGTATAATTTTAAAAAAAGAGGAAACAATAAATAAAAGGAGTACTTTATAGACTAAACTCAGGTAACAATAATCTATACTTGCTTATAAAATGAAAGATTTGACCATCATTTATCAAATGAATTATTTCAGAAGAGAAGTTATATATATAAGAATGCGTGATCTGAATTAAATACATTGCAAACACTAAAGAAACTATACAAAATGTGCTTTTAACTCATTTAAAGTAAACATTTAAACCAAAATTAATCTATTAAGAGAGATTACTTTGTAAGGAAAGGCTTGGGTGAAAGTTTTAATATTTTGAAACATGATATTTTAAATAATACTGGTTAAGAATTTAACATTTTAATTATGGTTGTTTTGAATGGTATTTTCAAGAGAATACATATTTTTATGTCCCTTGTCAAAATAAAACATAGACTTGAAACAATTTTATGCAAAGTTCAGTCTAACAATACTTTTAAAAAATCCTTAGAATAATTGTGTTCAATTCTCTCACATATTTTTTGCATATATAGAACTATTCAGAAAGTACTTTATTAATTTATTTTTAATTAAAGTATAATTGACTTACAATATTATATTAGTTTCAGGTGTACAGCATAGCGATTCGATATTTTTATACATTATAAAATGATCACCATGATAACTCTTGTTACCATCTGTCCCCATACAAAGTTATTACAATATTATTGACTATTTTTCCTATGCTATACCTTACATCCTGGTGATTCGTTTATTTTATAACTGGCAATTTGTATCTCTTAATCTCCCTCACCTATTTCATTCATCCCCCTACAACCCCCTCGCCTCTGGTAAGAAAATAAATGGTTTATACATAACTGAGTTTTACACCATGGTAAATGCTCAGAAAGTAATTTTATAGACTGTTGTGAAAACAAGTGCCTATGAAATAGATGAAAATTTCAATTTTTTTCTCCCTAACTGTTTGATTATTTTCATTAAGGTTAAAACATAAATAACCACAGTTGTTCTAACTCTTTCAAGGGTAATTTTCAAAATTACATTCCTTTTTATAAGCATTCTAATCTGTATATTATGGAAAGGAATGGGGAGCAAGATTTATAAAATCATTTTAATGTCATAAAATACCAAGAAAATAATGACTGGCAACAGGGTGAAAGGGAGAGTTGTATTAATATGGACAATTTAGTCCATGTTATTAGAAACTTGGACTTGAGTTACTAGTGTCTGGGTAATTACTCAACTTTTTATTTTGTGCTAAAGTAAATAGTCCTGGATCATTTGGAGCAACAGTATTCTAAATCAAAATTAATCAGATAATTGGCAACTTTTATTTGACTTGCAGTGCTCTATAAATTATAGACCGAGAAATGAGGAGAAATTTGGTAAAGAATAATAATGTAGATGGTAATATATGGGCAAATGAGGCCTAAGGAAACTCTGAATTTTCATATGCTTTTCTTAAAATCTGAAGGTGACAGAAGATTTTTAATGAGGCCCAACTACAATATATAGGTGAGTAGTAGACAGAGAGTTAAGAAAACTTGTTTTGGTTAAAAATAGTAATTGAATTAAAATATTTGTGAATTGAAAGGAAGAATTGTTTTATAAGACCAGTGGTATCAATAAAGAGATACATATTTTGTTTTATAAATTTCTATAGAGAATATTCACTCTACAAAGGACTCTTTCTTTCAACAGTGTAAAATGGAAATATTGATTTTACATTTGCCAATTATAATAGAAGGAAATATTCTACTATGTATGTTATGGTTTTGAAGGTTGCCTTAAATTAATTTTGTAACAAGGTGGACATTAATAAAAATCTAAAGTACAGAGGCTTGTGAGATATTTTAACCAATGATTAATGTGTTTTTAGAAACCTAAAAGCATTTTCAAACTAATACTTTTTAATTCATTTAAATTTCATTTTGCTTTTATTCTGTTTCTAAAAGTTGCTATGATCAATATTTGTCTGTTTGTAGAGACTATGACATTCCATGATGACTAATCTTCAAGTTGAGTCATAATGATAGTCTGTTATATTAAAATCAAGAGTGACTATAGGAAAATAGTCATTTTGCAAGCAAACATCCTGTCAAGTAATGGCCAGGGTAGCAGGGAGCATATGTCATAAAGCAACAGACTTAAACCTTTAGCTATGCCTTAAGTATCTGTCCATTGACATAAATGGCATAAAGACAATCTAATTGTGTTTGTCTTGAGCTTTTTCTCTTAGCTGCCCTTTATTTTATTAAAGTTTTAGAAAACAGTGTAACGAGAAAGACTTGGTTAGATTTGAACACACTTGACGTAATTCCTAAGATGATAAAGGAAAAAAAAAAACCTTTCACTGAGATGTTATCAGAATCTCAGACACAGTTTTACATTATGCAAAAAGTTTAAATAATCATGTGATCATTCCAGCTAAATACAATAATTGAAGAGTAGATAATGCTACTTTGTGTATTAGAATAATATTGTGCCACTCTTTGAATGAAAATAGTTGTTACTCTTTTTTTTCCTTTAGGATATCTGAATAATTATATGAATAATATTTTGGAACTGTAAGAGTTTAAATGGCAAATTTAGGATTAAAATTTATCTCCAGTTTCAAGTGGAATGTCAATTTTTCAAATAATATACTTGATTAGGATAACAAGATTTATTGGAAAAAATCTTTTGCGGAATACTTATCCAGAGATATATTCTGGATAAATAGGGAGATTTTCATAACTCTGCTTTAAAAGTTTATTTTTATCTTAATTGTAAAGATCACTATAAAATTATATAAATAAGTTACAATGCCTTCTTAAAGTATACTGAAGCTCATGGAATTTAAACCTTTATGGTGTTACTTCTTTACTTTTTTACTTTGCTGTCCTTAAAAAGAGTCCTTTTATTAGACGAGTACCGGGTATATAACAGACAGTCAAGAATATTTATTGAATGAATGAAGGCAGTACAGAACATGGAGTCAGAGAAAATCGGGTTCAAATCCCTTTCCTACCTGCTTCTAGTTCTTAACCTTATTTTCTCTGCTCATTTTTCTCAAATGTATGATGGAAGTAATAATGGCATCTCTTTCATATGGCTCTTGAAAAGCGTTCAGAGCCTAAGTATGTGCAAAGCATTCAGAGCCCAGCCTTAGCATGTGCTCCATGCATGCAGTTATAACCAAATAATGTGATTATGTAATTTTGAATTTTGTTTTCACTGGCATCGATTTTTTCCATTCAGATTTACAGCTGTGGTGCACATGATACAACCATCTGAGGACCCCAAGCACATAAGCCCCTACTTAGAAAATTAAATAAAAACCTTCTGGGCTGCCTAGCACTTCTTCACAGTGAGTCTGACAGAGCTCTCTTTTAATAGCAACAGTCATAAGATACCCTCACAGACCTTGATGACAATAATTATCTTACCCTTCATCTCTTGGTCCCCCAGGAATCTCAGAATCCAGGCCAGTGTCTGTTATGGTCAGCCATCCTGTAAACACCTCCCTCTTACGAAGGCCTAGTGGGCCATTCCTTCTCTTCCCACTGGTTCTTACCCTAGTTTTTCTTGAACCATTTCCTTTGGTTAGCAACTCATTAGAAAGTATCCAGGAGCAAAATCAAGACATCTTCACGTTTTCCTCTGGAACATCTCTTATTTATTTTTATCTTAACTGTAAGGATCATTATAAAGTTATATAAGTTACAATGCCTTCATAAAGTATATCAAAGCTCATGGGATCTAAACCTTTCTGGTTGTTATAGCAACTGTCAGTGAGTTGCTGTCTCATCCTCTAGTTAGAGTAATGCATAACTTGTGGTCCTTTTGGCTCTGCTTGGAACATCTTTGCAATGCCACATGCTTCATAAGGCATTGAGAAGATAAAGTAAATTTAAAACAATAAGGAAGGACTTCCTGGTGGCACAGTGGTTAAGAATCTGCCTGCCAATGCAGGGGACACCGGTTCTATCCCTGGTCCGGGAAGATCCCACATGCCGCGGAGCAACTAAGCTCGTGAGCCACAACGACTGAGCCTGTGCTCTAGAGCCCGTGAGTCACAACTATTGAAGCCCGCATACCTAGAGCCCGTGCTCTGCAACAAGAGAAAACACCGCAATGAGAAGCCCGCACACCGCAACGAAGAGTAGCCCCCTCTCGCCACAACTAGAGAAAGCCCATGAGCAGCAACGAAGACCCAATGCAGCCATAAATAAATAAATAAATATATTAAAAAAGGAAAAAAAGAACCCTTACCTACCATGGAATGGAGGACACACGGTTTAGAATATGGAGGTTTAAACTCTACAGTTCCGAAGTGTTGAACAATTCAATGGGTTTTGGCAAATGTATGCAGTCATGTAACCACACCACACTGAAGAAGCAGAGCATTGCCTTGATCCCAAGTTTTCTGTCTTCCCCTTTGCAGTCATTATACTTGCCCCACCCCTGATCCCAGGCAACCATTGATTTACTTTGTCTCACTATAGTTTTGTCTTTTCTGGAATGTCTCACAAATAGAATCATTCAGTTTGCAGTTTTTGCATCTGTCTTCTCTTACCAAGTATAATATTTTTGGATTCACCTATGTTGATGCATGTATCAGTAGATCATTCCTTCTTATTGTCGAATAGTATTCCACTGTACGGATATACCAGAGTTTGTTTATTCATTCACCAGTTGGTGGACATTTAGATTGTTTCTAGTTTTTGGAGATTATGAATAAAGACATTTTAACAGGTGTGTAGTAGTATATCACTGTGGTTTTAATTTGCATTTCTCTAATGTCTAATAATATTAAGCATCTTATCATGTGCTATCTGCCATCTGTATATCTTTATTAGTGAAGTGTGAATTCAAATCTTTTGCCCATTTTTTATAGGGTTATTTTCTCACTGAGTTTTGAGCGTTCTTTATATATTCTGTATATATGTCCTTGATCAGATATGTTTTTGCAAATATTTCTGTGTATATTTTATGTATTGTCTTTTCATTTTCTTTTTTTTTTAATTTATTTTTATTTATTTTTTTTGGCTGCATTGGGTCTTTGTTGCTGTGTGCGGGCTTTCTCCAGTTGTGGCGAGCGGGGGTTGCTCAGCAGCTGTGGCGCAGGGGCTTAGCTGCTCCGCAGCATGTGGGATCTTCCCGGGCCAGGGCTCAAACCCGTGTCCCCCGCATTGGCAGGCAGATTCTCAACCACTGCACCACCAGGGAAGTCCCTCATTTTCTTAGCAGTGTCTTTCAAAGAGCAGAAGATTTAATTTTTGATTAAGTCCCATTTTTTTCTTTTATGGATTGTACTTTTGGTGTTGTGGCTAAGAAACCTTTCCTTAACCAAGGTCACAAAGATTTTTCACCTAGGTTTTCTTCTAGGAGTTTTACAGTTTTAGATGTCACATTTAGGAGTTTGTGATCCATTTTGAGTCAATTTTTATATATTGTGTGATATATGAATTAAGTTGGGGTTTTCTTGCATGTGGATATTCAATTATTTTGTCCTATTTGTTGAAAAATTATCTGGTCTTCATTGAATTGCCTTTCCACTCTTGTCAGAATTCAGTTGACTATATATATGTGGGTCTATTTCTGTATTTTCTGATCTGTATGTCTATCCTTTTGCCAGTACTGACACAGTCTTAATTACTGTAGCTTCATGTAAGTCTTAAAATCAGGTAGTGTGAGTCTTCCAACTTCTTTTTTTTTTTTCAAAATTGTTTTGGCAGTTCTATTTTGTTTGCTTTCTCCACATAAATTTTAGAATCTGCTTGTTTACTTCTACAAAAAGGACTGCTGGGATTTTGGTTGGGATCACATCAAACGTGTAGATCAATTTAGAGAAGAAATGATAATATTGAGTTTTCCAAACCATGATAATGGTATGTCTCTACTTTTATATATATGTCTTCTTTGATTTCTCTCATCAGTGCTTCATAGTTGAGCATGCAGATTTTGTACATATTTTGTTAGATTAACACCTAAATATTTTATGCTTTTGGTGCTATTTTAAATGATACCTTTTAAAATTTCATTTTCTAAGTATCCATTGCAAGTATATAAAAATACAATTGGTTTTGTATATTGACCTTATAGCCTATGACCTTGGTAAACTCACTTATTAGTACTAGTAGCTTTTTATAGATTCCATTTGGGATTTTTTTCTGTGTAGACAAGACTGTCTTCTGTTAATAGAGATAATTTTATTTCTTCCTTCCCAATCTGTATGTCTTTAATTTATTTTCATGCCTTATGCACTGACTAGGACCTCCAGTATGATGTTGAATAGGAGTGGTGAAAGTGGACATCCTTCCCTTGCTCTTCATCTTTAGGGAAAGCCTTTGGTCTTTCATCATTAACTATGATGTTAGTTGTAAGTTTTTTATAGATATATTTTCTTAGGTTGAGGAACATAAGAAAATCCCTTATAAACCAAGTTTGCTGAGAGTTTTTTTTTTAAATCATGAATAGATGCTGAATTTTTTCAAAGCCTTTTTCTATATCTGTTGAGATAACCATACAGTCTTTCTTCTCTAGTCTTAATATGGTAAATTACATTGATTTTTAAGATTTGAAACTAACTTTCATTTGTGGGGTAAAGCCTACTTGGTCTTTTTGTATTATCCCTTTTATATATTGCTGGGTATGATTTGCTAATATTTTGTTGAGGATTTTGTGTGTATGTTCATGAGACATATTGGTCTTTAGTTTTCTTTTTTTCTAATATCTTAGTCTCCTTTTGGTATCAGGGTAATACTGACTTCCATCCTCTTTTATTTCCTGGAAAAATTTCTGTAGAATTAGTATTATTTTTTCCATAAATATGTAGTAGAATTCACCAGGGAAGCCATCTGGGCCTGCAGTTTTCTTTGTTTTAAGGTCTTTAGCTGTACATTTATTTTTTAAGGTGATGTAATACTATTTAGTTTACCTATTTTTTTCTTGAGAGAATTGCCACTTGTCTTTGTATTTTCTTAACATTGTTCTTCAAAGAGCAAAAGATTTTACATTAGTTACAGTACTTAATACAATAGACAAGAGCAAGCAGCTGTAGTTCTTGAGCAGCAGAGAAGAGTGAGACAGCAGTGTTTTAGGAAGATGAGTAGGATTCAGACAGGATCAAAGAAGGAGACTGGGCTTAAGGTGACTATCTAGCAGATGACAGTCAGGGGAGGGGTGGTGGCAGTAAAAAGGAGGAGGAAAGGAGCACTTGGAAGTCACTTTAAAGAAGGAATTGACAGAACTTAGTCGTGTCTGGAAGTAGGTAAAGATGGAGAGGGGCACTCGAAAATGAACCCAGGATTCTATCTGGAGATGAGAAGAATGTCAAGAGTGCAGACAGACGTGATATGATGGAAAAGGCAGCCCTTTTAGAGGTTAAGGTCTTGCTTCATCTTGGGATATATTGAGTGTGAAGTGAGTTGCTATGGGAATTGACAGCAAAAATAGTATGAGAAGGTAGGACAGTAGAAGAGATTTTTGGATTAGTGAGATCAGGGTTCCTTAGAAGAATGGAGAATCAGAGAGGGTTGCCATATAAAATATAGAATGCTCATTTAAATGAGAATTTCTGATGAATAAGGAATTTTTTTTTGTTGTTATTGTTGTTTTTTGGTATAAGTTTGTCCCAACAGCCTGGTCTTCAACCTATACTAATTGGAATTTATAGATCAGAGAGGATCACAATTATTTTGGAGGGATCTAAAAATTCTTATCAGTATAGGTGGAAGACCAGGCTGTTGGTGGCTAAATCATATACTTATTTTCAAGTTTGGGGCCATACATATAAATGTTAACTTCATATGAGTTTTACTCTCAATAAAATTAAAAATCATTTCTATCCAAAGGAAAATGACATACAATATTGAAATATATTTCAAGAAAATTAAATGTAATTTCTTTTAAAAATAACAAATCATCGTGGTAATTTCATCAAAAGAGGGTAATTTGAAATATAGAGGGAAATACTATAAAACTGGCATTAAGGGCCTTAAAATAATCTGTTTCATATATAAATCATCGACTACATACTAGATACTATGAACTATGCCTTGAGATAGGCAGCCTCACAACAACTCTCCCAGGTAAGTTGTTACACTATCCCGAATTATTTCCTTTTCCCACATGAGGAAACCGAGGCTAAGGTGGTTTTACTTGAGGTAACATAAAATGGTGGCTTGATACTGTGTCAGTTTAGCTAAACTGGAATTAGGTTTCTCCAAATTCCTTGACTTGTATGGTTCCTGTCTAAAGTTGGCCCCAGGAGAAATTTGTGCAACATTTGAAATGTAGGATGAAGCGGCAGCATTACCCTCAAAGCAGGCTGTTGCTGATGTCCTTGTTGGCTCACCTTGTTGGCTTGAGGCAGCAGCTCCCTCAGCACTGGCCCATCTCCTCCTTCAGGTGCTCTCGATCTTGGGCCAGATTAGAGGCAGCGAGAGATGCGTATAAAGCCAACACGCTGTGTTACTACAAGCAGGTGTGCTTGTCTCCCACCGCTTTGCATCCAGCTTTCCTTCCCGGCAGCCTGCCTTGCCACTCTGCAGGCAGGTGACTTCGGGGCCAGCAGCAGAGGAGTTAGCCTTCCAGAGAGCCCCTGATAGGCCCCCGTTCATGTTCACAGGTTAGTGACTTTATCTATCCTACGCCTACCCCATCCTTCACAGACCTCTGCTATCACACCTTCTCCCACAGTTGTATAACGTCTAATCCCTGTAACGAACCCCATAGTCCATATCACTCCTAGTGGTTCTGCTTCCCTGATTGAACTATTAACTGGTACATAGAGCAAGCAAATTGCCGAGGAGCTTCTCAAGCCCAGGTCTGTCCGGCTCTTTCCTCTCACGTTGAAAAAAACAATCAAGACTTTTATTTGGATGACACATTATCAAGCTTGGCTTATTGTTATAGATGGTACGATTGCTTAGTTGTTATCTTGCTGAAATTAGGTTTCACAGAAATTTGAACCCCTTTTATGTTTCCTAACATTTCATTTTGAATTACAGCCGTTGTGTATGTGTCATTTCTAGTACTGAATGATAAAGTTCTTCAAGGACCACACGAAACTTCTCTTTATTCTTCAACAGCTGCTGCCACAGTATTTTGTAAGTAGTAGGTACTCAATAAATGTTTGTGACTTTTAATAGAGTAGCTAAATTCCTCAAAAATACGTGAAATAGTCCTACATCAAAATATAAACTTGCGTTTGGGGACACTAGGTGTATGTTATAAGATGTGGAAGAGATGTTGCCACTAAATTGGGATGTATAGAAAGATGAACAGTTTTTTTTTTTTTTTTTTTAAACTTTTTTTTTTTTTTCTTTAAACTTTTTATTTATTATGTTTATTTTTGGCTGTGTTGGGTCTTCGTTTCTGTGTGAGGGCTTTCTCCAGTTGCGGCGAGTGGGGGCCACTCTTCATCGCGGTGCGCGGGCCTGTCACTATCGCGGCCTCTCTTGTTGCGGAGCAGAGGCTCCAGACGCTCAGGCTCAGTAGTTGTGGCTCACGGGCCCAGTTGCTCCGCGGCATGTGGGATCTTCCCAGACCAGGGCTCGAACCCGTGTCCCCTGCATTGGCAGGCAGACTCTCAACCACTGCGCCACCAGGGAAGCCCAAGATGAACAGTTTTAAATAGGAATTGAACTACTGTTCAAAGGATTGGAATGTTCTTGTTACAAGCTAAGGCTTAGCTTCAGAATGAAAGGCAGAGTCCTGCCTTCCCTTGAACACTGTAGGCTCATGGTGGAGATTTTTGTTACATGCTACTGAAAAGATACTATCCTGTTACAGATAGTGTATTCGTCAGTTTTCTTAGTTTCTAGAAACATACTCTGATTTCTTCAGAAAAAGATTTTTTTTAAAGGATAGTAGATTGCTCTCAGAATCTCTGGGAAGATCAGAGAATGAGGCTTTTGGGGAGTGAAACCAGCTCTCTGGGAAAAAACATGTTTTCTTAATTTCTCTGTTATTTACAAGTAATGGTTATAAACATGACACACTTTTGATTTGTATTAACATTTTTCCATCACTTAAATTCTAGACAACAAAATAACAAATCAGGCCTTGATTTCTGGTGTTTGCCAGTTTCCATAGTGTAATTACTCCCAAGATGGCTGATGTCCAAACTCCCAGTGTGATGTCAGTGAACATGGAATCGGGAAGAAATGTATGATACAGATGCAATAGATGTAAATAAGCTTAAAGTCCATAGATAACAGTAAAATATAGTAAAATAATTAGAAAAGGATGAGTTTTGAGTTTATTATCTTTTTTATATATAATTTATTTAATTGTAAGTTTATATAATTTAATATTTAATATTACATTTAATGACTGGCTCACAAAATTCCTGAAAATTTAGCAATCACCTTTTACAAGTGGGAAAAGCTGGCTCCAGCACACCACTGCTTGGTGGCCACCCAGCCAGGAAACAGCACCCCAAATCACCCACAGCACTGCTCCATGGAAGATAGCACTGCACACAGAATAGCTGATGGCACACAGGATAGCTGATGGCACACAGGATAGCTGATGGCACACAGGATAGCTGGGTGCAGATCCTGTCACTGACTGGGCACAGGAGGGTCCTGCTGGAACTAGTGCCCTTTGTTGGTTCAGGAAACAGCCACAGTTGGCATCTGTCACCAGAGCACCACGACCCTTGTGTCTTTTGTGCTACTGTTTCCCAAGACTTTGAACTGGTAGATGCATCTGACTGATAGCTCTCACTTAGGTGCACAGAATCTGAAAAAAAGAAGTGTTTCACATTTTCAGCTTAAAAGGTGGTCATAAAGTGAAGGGTTCTACAAATACAGAGTTCAGATATGGAGTAGCAAAAAGGAGTAACAAGCATCTGCCCAGTTGTGTATTTCACCCCTTTGGTTGTGGGAGAATTGGTTGCTGGTTAAGAACATTTGCTGCATCCCATAAGAGAGCACACCAATCTATCAAGAACACATAACATTATTCCACCATTCCATAAGGCCAGCTACTTCTGAGTGATGCATAAGTGAATCCCATGGATATCAGTTCACTGTCTACTTCTCCAAATTTTTGATTGAATTAAATTTTTGATAATATGCTGTGTTTTTCAAACATCTATCAGCTTCACTGACTGTACAGGTGACTTAAATGGTGATGTGAAAAGAATCATATCCCTGCATCTGTTAGGTTTGTTATGACGACCTTTATCACCGTGACCCCTCAGGTATGGGGAATTGCTCTTTGGTGACTTGTTGGTGTAGAGGGACAAACAGGGAATGCTCCAAGGGATCTGAATGTGGCCCTTCCTGCTTGCTATGAAAAGGAGTCACTCTTTCAGTCTTTCAGTTCATCTATTCCTTTATGCACTTAGCAACAGATGAATGAAATCAGGGTCCTACTGGGCTTATGTGAGACAAACACAGATCAAAACTTTATTTCTCATTTTAATTTATTCAGTAACTGCATTGTAGGTATCGATTCTATGCAAGGCATTGTTCTAGCTGCATGGGACACAGTAAGGAACAAAACAGACAAAAATCCTTGCCTTCATGGAGCTTATGTTCTAAAAGGAAGTAACAGACAATAAACTAACTAAATAATATAGTACCTTAGAAGGCAACAAATTCTATGGAGCAAAATATAAGTCAAGGAAGGGGGATAGGGAGTTCTAGATGGGGAGGTGTTTGCACTCTTAAGTAGGGTGGTCAGGGAAGGCTGTATTCCAGCTAAGGTTAAAGGAAGTAAGGGAACAATCTCTTTCTATCCTGTAAACCACAGTTTCATTCAGGAATTAGAGTTAGTTCTGAGCCAGTTTCCAATAATCCCCCAAACATCTAGGTATTTGCCTTTACAGTGTACTCTTCCCCGATCAATGACCCGCAGGTACTTTTGGGAAAGTCCAGGAGGAAGATTCACAGTACTTACGTGTGTCATTGTGGCACGTTTTTCCTCCATGGGTCCTCACTTCCCTTTCAGTGCAGACACTCTGGGTCACTGAACCAACTCAGGTTCAGGAATCAGGTGAGTGGCTCTGAAACCCCACCGCAAAGGCTCAGAGCATGTCTCTTACACCAGACTTGGAAGATGTTTGTTACTTAGATCAAATAGGCCCTTCATGGGCTGACTACCTATTTTGGTTCTAGGGACTAGATACTGAAATAGCCACTAACAAAAATCCTTGTAGAGTTCACTCTATTTACCACTCCCATTCTGCTGCCACACACACCTTGCCCTGGTGATACTACACTGGGACCTTGGGACTCTCATTGTGAGTTCATCGGGGAATGAAATCAGGAGCCCATTTCAACCAACACTTGCCCAGGCTACATCAAACAGCCAGTACAATGTTCATTCACTTGTTCTTCGATGTTGGTACCCCCCTCACCAAAGTGTATCTCTGGACCCTCTAAGGGGACACAGTTAGGTGTTAGGAGAGCAGCCTCTGCATGATTAATCCACTCCAACATTTTTATCTCTCTGCTATTCATTTTTTTTTTTTTTGCTGTTGATATTTTTCCTTGACATTATATCAAGGAATTTCTGGTATCTCAACTTTACTTAGCCAGGTTTCAGTCAACCAACTGGGCAAACCATTAGACCCATTCCCAGCTGCTGGTGTCAATACACCCTATAAATTCAGTCTGACCTAAAATTCTGTCCCTTAGTCTTAGCCTAACACCCTCAGAATCCATTTCCAAAGTTTACCAATATAAATTAGCATAATCCTACAATTCTTTTGATGTACAGTTGGTATTTCTTTTATTGGATTTTGTTATTATAGCCTATCTCCTCCAAGGCATGATAAGATGTATATAATACATGTTATTACATACTATATATATTCTATATACTAATATATGTATTTCATATATGACATATATAGTTACTTATGTATATATGTGTATATAATTATATATGTTTACATAACTACATATAGTTACATATGTATATATGTGTATAGTTATATATGTATGTGTAACTATATATAGTTATATATACACATTCATAAGCACACATACATATATATGTAACCATATAGCTAGATAGACATAGAGACAGACACAATGATGGGTGGAGGAGGTAAGGTATGAGGAAAATATTTCTCAAGTCAGGTCTTTTCAGAGTCTTCAAGCAAGGCAAGAAGAGTCAACCGCTTCGGTCGGCAAGGGAAGCTCCGTGGGGTTGGAGTTTCAGTTTATTCTGAGTTTTTCTAATCCTCCCATGTATTCATACTTCAGTTCTCAAGTCCTACACTTTCTTACTCAGCACCTTAACTTGAACATGAGGGATCTGGTGAGGCTGGTACTTCACCTGGTACTGAAATTAGACAACTCACAAGATCTAAGTGGATGTTCGATTTTCAGTAGTCTCAGCATTTGTTTTGAGGTCTATCAGCCCTGCTGCACAATAGATAAGAGATTCTTTAAGAAAAATCATAGAAAGTCCCTAGTTGGAGTCCTTGATAAAATCCATTTTCTTTCTTTAAGCTCTCCAATACCATTAGAAGCACCTATTCTGCCCTGCAGTCTTTGAATTCTTCACATCTTTTATGCTGTTTATTGCGAATAGGCCTTGGGTTTCTCAGTGCCTTGTATGAAACAGCACTTTATGCCAGGTGACCATAGTTACCTGCATCATGTAATACCAATGTCTCATCCTTCAAAACTGCTTGGATTTTTACTCCATTCAGCCCCAACCTGGCCAGATAACTGATCCTAGTTTCCCTATCACTCTGGATAGTTTGTCTCCCCCTACCCCCCACCCCTACCCCCCAAAGCACTGTAGAAACACCAACAAATTCATATATGTCTATCTTTGTTGAAGACTCCATTCATATCATGGCTCTTCTGTTATAACATTGCCCGTGCAGATCTGCTGCAAGGAATTAAATCATAGGGATAAGTCATTTTATATCATTTCTATTTTTGATTTATAGTGGTTAAGAGCACTGGCTTTGGAATCAGGAAGATCTGGGTTTCACCCCTAGATCTGTAATATACTTGTTGTATGATCTTGTGCAAAGTACTCAACCTCTTTAAGACTCAATTTCTTCATCTGTAAAAGTGGGGATAATAATATTTACCTCATTGTTGGGTGATGTTGTCATGAGAATTAAATAAAATCTGTAAGATACTCAGTGGCACATATTAAGAATTCAGTAAACTCTGAGCTTCTATTTCCTAAGTGAACCTCATGAGGACTTGGAAAGCACCCAGTTTCATCAGGAAGACATTTACAAATGATCATAAAATGCCTCAGCAGGTGTCTGATCTCACCCATTATAAAACTGTCATGATTAAAAAGCAACACACAGACTGCATCAATTCTATGGAGAGTCTCAGTGCGGAATTCAGAGATCCACTAGAATGCCCCTTAAGTGTAGGTAGTGTCTTGTTTATCAGTGTCTCTCCACACACTACCACACCTCACAGAGGGCATGGCCAAAATCAGGCACTGAACAAATATTAACTGAATACACAATGTTTCTTCTGATCTTCTTCCTAAATTCTAGATGTGTCCTTTCTTTTTCTTCAGCTTCCAAAGCCCTATGAACAGCACACTCCCAATCAAAATCCCAGTTAGCTTTGACTTTTTGCTTTGTAGAAATTGAGAAGCTGATTCTAAAATTAATATGGAAATGCAAAGGGTGAGCAATACCCAAGGCAATCTTAAAGAACAAGGTTGGAGGAGGAACAAGGTTTCACTTTCAAATACTAGGATTTATATTACAAAGCTATAGTAATTAAGACAATGTGGTATTCCTGCATAAATAGACAAACCACCACATAGAACAGAATGAAGAATCCAGAAAAAGACCCATACATGTACGATTACCTAATTTTTGACCAAGGTGGACACTGCAGGCCAGTAGGAAAAGAATTGGTGCTGGGTCAATTGGAGATCTAAATGGAAAAAAAATTATCTTAACCCTTGTCTCAAACCTTACACAAAAATAAGGTACAGGTAGATTGCATGTTAAAGGTAAAATTACAGAGCTTTCAGAAGAAAGCACAGGAGAAATATTCATGACATTGGAGTAGGCAAAGATGGCTTAACCACAACACAAATAGGGCTAACCACAAAAGAAAAAAAATGACAAATAAGACTATATTAAAATTAAGAATTTTGTTCACCAAAAGATACCCTTAAGAGAATGAGAAGGCAAACTATAGAATGGGAGAAGATATAACAATACACATATTGACAAAGGACTCATCCAGAACATATAAAAACTTCTACAAATCAAGAAAAGGACAGGGACTTCCCTGGTGGCACAGTGGTTAAGAATCCGCCTGCCAATACAGGGAACACGGGTTCGATCCCTAGTCCAGGAAGATTCCCACATGCCGCGGAGCAACTAAGCCTGTGCACCACAACTACTGAGCCTGCACTCTGGAGCCTATGAGCCACAACTACTGAAGCCTGCATGCCACAGCTACTGAAGACCACGTGCCTAGAGCCCATGCTCCGCAATGAGAAGCCCGCGCACCACAACGAAGAGTAACCTCCCACTCGCCTCAACTAGAGAAAGCTCACGTGCAGCAACGAAGACCCAATGCAGCCAAAAATTAATTAATTAATTAATTAATTAATTAAAGAAAAGGACAGAATACCAACAGGAAAATGGACAAAAACCTTGAACAGACTTTCACAAAAGATGATGTAAAAATGGCCAATAAACCTATGAAAAGATGTTCAACATCTTTAAGCAATAGAGAAATACAATTAAAACCACATTGGTTCTACCACACATTTAAAGAAGAAATAATACCAATTGTTTTCAAACTCTTCTGAAAAATAGAAGAGGAAACATTTACTAACTCATACAATAAGCAAGTATTACTCTGATACTAAAGCCGGACAAAGATACCACAAAGAAAACTACAGACCAATATTCCTTATAAATATAGATTCAAAAATCCTCAACAAAATACTAGCAAACCAAATCCAACAGCTTATTAAAAGGATTATACACTATGACAATGTGGGAAATATCCCAATAATGCAAGAGTGGTTCAATATAAGAAAATGAATCAACAAAACATACCACATTAATAGGATGAAGGTGAAACTCTACATGATCATCTCAATTGATACAGAGAAGGCATTTGGCAAAATCTAAAACCCTTTCATGATAAAAATACTCAAAAAACTAGGAACAGAGGGGAACTTCCTCAACATGATAAAGGGCATTTGTGAAGAACCCATTGCTAGCATCATATTCAATGGTGAAAGACTGAAAACTTTCCCCAGAAGATCAGTAACAAAACGAGGATGACTGGGGTTTTTTAAAAAATAAATTTATTTATTTATTTATTTGAGGATGACTGTTTTAACCACTACTATTCAACAATGTGCTGGAAGTTCTAGCCAGAGCAATTAGGCAAGAAAAAGAAAAAAAAAGGCATCCAAGTTGGAAAGGAAGAAGTAAAACTACCTCTATTTACAATGACATGATCCTATATATAAAAAATCTCACAGACTGTACCAAAAAGAAAAAAAAAAAACTAGAGCCAATAGACAAATTTCAGAAAAGTTGTAAAAGTGTGAGATCAACACACACACACGTGCACACACACACATATGAACAGTTGTGTTTCTATACATCAGCAATGAACAACTGGACAAGGAAATTAAGAAAACAGTTCCATTCTCAAGAGCATCCAAAAGGATAAAGTATTTAGAATAAACTTAACCAAGGAGGTGAAAGAATTGTACAATGAAAACTACAGAACATTGCTTAAAGAAGTTAAAGAAGTTGTAAATAAATGGAAAGACAACCTATGTTCATTGAATGGAAGACTTAATATTGTTAAGATGGCAACACTGCCCAAAGTGATCTACAGATTCAATGCAATCTCTATCTACATTCCAATGATAATTTATGCAGAAATGGGGAAGTTGGTTCTCAAACTCATATGGAATTGTAAGGGGCTGTTAAAACACACACAGAAAATAGATATATACACGTATTTTAAAAGAACAGAGTTGAAGGACTCACACATCCCAATTTCAAAACTTGCTACAAAGCTACAGTAACCAAAACAATGTGGTACTGACATAAGGATAGACATATAGACCAATGTAATAAAATTGAGAAATAAACCCATACATCTATGGTCAATTGACTTTTAACAAGGGTGCTAAGACCATTCAATGGGGAAAGGACACTTTCTTCAACAAATGGCATAACTTCAACAAATGGCATATTCTTCTGGCATAACTGGTCCACATGCAAAGAAATAAAGCTGGATCCCTACTTCACACCATATATAAAAATTAATTCAAAATAGATCAATAATATAAATATAGAGCTAAGATCATAAAACTCTTAGAATAAAACATAATGGTAAATCTCTATGGCCTTAGATTTGCAATAGATTCTTAGATATGACATGAAAAGTACAAGCAACAAAAGAAAAAAAATAAATTGGACTTCATCAAAATTAAAAGCTTTTGTGCTAATGTCCAAGGACACTATCAAGAAAGTGAAAAGATAACCTATAGAATTGGAGAAAATTTCACAACTCATATATCTGATAAGGGCCTAATATCCAGAATATATAAAGAACTCTTACAACTCAACAACAATAAGACAAAAAAATCCAATTAAAATATGGGCAAAGGGCTTGAATAGACACTTCTCCAAAGAAGATGTGTAAATGGCAATGGAGCACATGAAAAGATGCTCAACATCATTAATCATTAGGGAAATGTAAATCAAAACCACAATGAGGTACCACTTTATACCCACTAGGATGGCTATGGCTATAATAATAATTATTTTAAAAATCCAGAAAATAAGAAGTGTTATTTTTCTGCTGAGGATGTGGAAAAATTGGAGCCCTGGTACATTGCTGGTAGGAATCTAAAATGGAAAGTTTGGCAGTCCCCTAATAAGCTAAACAGAATTACCATGTGACACAGAAATTCCACTCCTAGGTATTATATATACCTATCCAAAATAACTGAAAAGTGGTATTCAACCAAATATATGTACATACATATTCATAGCAGCATTATTCACAATTTGGGAAAAAACCCAAATGTCCATCAATGGATGCATGGATAAATTGTGGTATATATATATACAATGGAATATTATTGCACTATAGAAAGAATGAAGTACTCATACAATGTGAACGAACCTTGAAAACATTATGCTAAGTGAAAGAAGCCAGAAGAAAAAGGTCACATACGGTATGACTCAATTTATATGAAGTATTCAGGATATGTAAATCCGTAGAGACAGGATGCAGATTGGTGGCTGTCATGGACAGGTGGGGAGGAATCAGGGAATAAGGAGTGAATATTTAATGGGTACAGAATTTTCTTTTGGGGTAATGAAATGTTTTAGAGCTAGATAGAAATGGTGATTGCAGAACATTGTGAATGTACTAAATGCTAATTAATTGTTCACTTTTAAAAGGTTAATTTTATGTTATGTGAAGTTCATCTCAATTTAAAAAAATGTTAAACACACACACATTAGTATAACCACCAGAAGAGCAAAACTGAAAAAGACATAAGTGCTAAGTCCTGTCAGGGATGTGGAGCAACAGGAACTCTCATAGAATGGTGGATATATACACTGGTTGCAATTATTTGAGAAAATTGGTGATACCTGCTAGAGCTGAACCATCTGCACACCCTATGACCCAGCAAATCTTCCTTTCAGTATATACCTCAAAGAAATGCATACACATGTTCATTAAAAGACACGCATTCAAATATCCATAGGAATACTATTTGTAATAGCCCAAATCTGGAAACTAGCCAAATGCCTATCAACAGTCATATAGATAAATGGATTACTCTGCAGCAGTGAGAATGCACATCCTAAAACTACATGCAGGGACTTCCCTGGTGGCACAGTGGTTAAGAATCCGCCTGCCATCGCAGGGGACACGGGTTCGAGCCCTGGTCCGGAAAGATCCCACATGCCACAGAGCAACTAAGCCCGTGCACCACAACTACTGAGCCTGCACTCTAGAGCCTGCAAGCCACAACTACTGAGCCTGCGTGCCACAATTACTGAAGCCCACGCACGTAGGGCCCGTGCTCCACAACAAGAGAAGCCACTGCAATGAGAAGCCTGCGCACCGCAACGAAGAGTAGCCCCTGCTCGCCGCAACTAGAGAAAGCCCACGTGCAGCAACGAAGACCCAACGCAGCCAAAAATAAATTAATAAAAAATAAATTTACATAAGTAAAACTACCTTCAATAATATGGATGGATCTCATGGACATAATATTGAGTGAAAGAAGCCAGACACAAAAAGAGTGCTGTATGATTCCATTTAAATAAAGTTCAAAAGACAGTCAAAGCTAACCTATGTTGACAGAATTCCTCACAGTGGTTGGGGATGAGGGGGTAGTGACTGGAAGAGAGTGGTGCCTCATGGGCTGTGATGATGTTCTGTTTCTTGATCTGTGGCTGTTTTCACTGGTGTATTCAGTTCATGACGAAAGTTCATGAACCATACTTTTATGATACATGGCCTTTTCTGTTACATTATTCCTCAATACAAAATTTTAAAATATTTTTTACAGATATAGGAGTGTAATTTATTAAGAAATGTCCAGTGCATGCCAATCATTCGAACTTAATTTCTTAAGAATTGTTTTAAAATTTTTTTTAAATTTTTTATTTTTTTAAATTTTTGGCTGAGTACTTGTGGTGCACGGGCTTAGTTGCTCCACGGCATGTGGGATCTTCCCAGACCATGGATTGAACCCGTGTTCCCTGCAATGGCAGGTGGATTCTTAACCACTGTGCCACCAGGGAAGTCCCTAAAATAATTTTAATGGAATGCATAAAGAAAAAAATAGTTTACAAGGTTATGTTTTGTTGAGTTCTTACTAATTGATGACCAGTTGATTCGATAAGAAGTGCTTTGTAACCTACAGCTGGTATTATTTAACACCCTGCTTTCAAACTGTGCCTCACTGAATCAGAGGTGTTTTCAGAGATTCTAAAACCATATAAGTATGCTGTCTCAAACAACAACATTTATTTATTTATTTATTTATTTATATTTATTTTTTTAAAGACTTTTTAAAAAAATTTATTTATATTTGGCTGTGTTGGGTCTTCGTTTCTGTGCAAGGGCTCTCTCTAGTTGCGGCGAGCAGGGGCCACTCTTCATCGCGGTGCGCGGGCCTCTCACTGTCGCGGCCTCTCTTGTTGCGGAGCACAGGCTCCAGACGCGCAGGCTCAGCAGTTGTGGCTCACGGGCCCAGTTGCTCCGCGGCATGTGGGATCTTCCCAGACCAGGGCTCGAACCCGCGTTCCCTGCATTGGCAGGCAGACTCCCAACCACTGCGCCACCAGGGAAGCCCAACAACATTTATTTTTGTGGAGAAGTTTTGGATGATCAGGGAAACCTGTTTCTGAGGGTCTTTGAAAGAGTGAGGATGAATCTAGACTTCCTTGCCTCTAAAATGCTTAGGAATCCAGGGCAACTTGTGTTGTGTAGGGAAATCATCGTGCCCTCTTTTTGGGGTCGTAACAGCCACGAGGAGAAACTTCTACTCAAAATTTTGATTCCTGTTTTGAAAGAACAGCACCATTTCATTTGCTCCTATTAGAAATAGAGAATTTTGTAGCTGGAGAGGACCTGAGAGATGGTCTAGTCTGATTCCCTAATTTTATTACTTAGGAAAAAGCATAGAGAAGTAATACAGGCCACATGTTCCCTTCTCTGCTCATGTGAGCCATATAAGGGATTCTGAATCTCCTCTCCTCCCATTTATGATTCGAATCATATAACTTTAGGATTTAAGATTTTGAAATTAGTTTTAGAAAGAAAAACTTAAAACACCAAGAAAGTACCCCCTCTGAATGATCTTTCCTATGTCAAAAACAAAGTAGAGTAGATCTCAGGCATTTTTGAGGTTTAACAGATGATTAAATTAGGAAATTCAATTTCATTGATCTGTTAGGATAAATTTCCTAAAGGATTATACGTGACATTGAAGTTACAGAGCTGAATGCACTTAAAGAGTTTAATAGTATATGAGAAACTAATGAGCTTCTTCTATAAAAGGGTCCAATTCTATATTTCTTTAAGAGAAACTTTAAAAATCATGAAAACTTCTGGAGAAGTTGAAACGTTTTCTGCTCACAAAATGCCACCAAACCATTTCCTGCAAATATCCAAGTGATTTTTATATTTATATTTTTACAAAAAAATAAAAATAAATGGAAGCTTTCCTCAAAATCTGTCAATTCTCTGGAATTCCAGTCCATTTATATTAAACAAGGCATGAATTGACAAGCTCTTAACCATAAGCTTGGGGCAGGGAGTCATTTTGATCTTCTCAGTTGGAATTCCTGTTCTCAACACCTATATTTGATGCACATACATAGTCCCTTGGCTGTCATCCCTGGGCCCATCTGTTGGCGTGGCTCTCTGCCCATTCACAAGTTTGGACTCCCGCCCTAGTATGTAGGTGCCAGAGAATAACAGTTTACACGAGCAGCCTGTACCACGATGTAAATGTACTCTCTGCCCAATGTTTAGACATGGTGTCCACTAAACGTGGACACTGGGTGTGCCCCCCCCCTTTATTGGATCACGTTTTTCATCCTATGTTCTTGATGGAGGTCAAGGGAGAAGAGGCTGAGGAAAGTGGCCTTCCTGGTTTTTAATGTTTGAAAACCTGCTGGTTAATTTCACTGGGGCAGCTCCCTCTACGAGGCATGATCATCATAGGAGTGTCAGTAAGGCTGTAGCACAACCAGAGGAAATATCTCCCCCCCTTTGGCGAGATCAACCACAGCAGACAAGTGACTCACAAAAGATTGTACTTGCTCCTTTAAATTATCCAAAGGGCCAAAAGGCTAAATTTCTTTTGTTTACTTTTTTCCCCCAAAAGTTTTTGTTTGTGATGCCTCTTCATATCAGGCTTAGAAAAGCAAGAGATTCTCTGGGTGTTTCTAAGCTTTAGAGAAACTACTTCTTGGTGTGGCTGAAATAGAAAAGATAAAAATCTACAGTATGTGCCAAATTCTTCGAAGGCTGTTGTTCATAGCTCAGTTAGAAACGTGATTATTTTCAAACATAAGGTCTTGAATATAAATATCATACTCTTTCCTATATTTTTATAGTTTGTAGTTTCTATATGCTACCTAGAAAATGTTAGGAGTAGCAATGGAATGTTAAAGCATAAGATTTTAAACTCCTTTGTAAGCCAGTTTAAAGTCAAATCTCTCTGACCCTTCAAATACAGAAGAGGGGCTGGAATAGTATATACAGAAGGAAACACAGATTTTATAAGATCTGATGATTTATTCTTTGGTTCAAAAGAAAATGACTCAAGTCATAAAATCCAAGCAATAATCTTGCAGAACTCCTGGGAGATTGATCAGGTGTCTTCCTGTTAGAAAGACAAATAGTAAATATGAATATCGTTAGAAATCATGGGCCCATTACAATAGCTTTTGTACCTTAGAAAAGTACTAAAACAACTTTTATAAAAGTTAGCAAGATTTGGGGGTTTGTTTACTTTCTGCTAAATGGTATGAATTATCTGTTTTCTATGACAGTTCTGGTAAGTTGGAGCAAAAGAATAAATATATATATTTTTTACCTTAAGCAATTAGTAAATATGGATTAAACACCTATCATATACCTAGCATGTGCTAAACACTAGAAAGGATACAAAACTCACTCATTAAATTCAGTGTTTATCAATAGAAGGTTGTGGTGAAAGCAATCCTGAATTCAGTATCAGGGGATTCAGTTTGCTAGTCCTGGTTACACCAATTGCCAGCTATGAAACCTCAAACAAATCACTTTTTCTCTTTAAATCTTACTTTCCTTTTCTCCAAAATGAAGATAATAATGCCTGTCTCGGTTTCTTTTTTAATGTGGCCGTGGTTATAAACAAGTCAGCTATGTAAAAGCTCTTTGAAAATCATATAGTGCTATAAAAATAGGAGGCATTATTTATCATCATACATTTCTGAAAAATTCCTTACCTTGTTCTTTGAAAAAAAATCTTTTTGACTTTCAAGTTAAATCTTGGATACAAATTGTAAGCCTTGAATGCTAGAAGTTTGGATTTTATCATGGAGGTTGTAGTAGTTATTTATGGATTTTTCAGTTGGGGAGTGACATGCTATAATTTGCTTATTTGATCAAATTCATGTAACTTTTTTACATTTAAAAAGCTTAGGTGGTTTTAGCTTATTCGGAATATTCTTATTTCATTGTGAGTTTCATAGGACCACCATCACCATCTTCATCTAATGGTTACTATGCTTTAAAAATATTTACTCATTTAATCCCATATATAATTACAGGCATATCTCACTTTACTGTGCTTCACTTTATTGCGCTTAGTGAATATTGTGTTTTTCACAATGTGAAGATTTGTGACAACCCCGCCTCAAGAAAGTCTATTGGCACCATTTTTCCAACAACATTTGCTCACTTCATGTCTCTGTGTCACATTTTGGTAATTCTCACAATATTTCAAACTTTTTCATTATTATTACATTTGTTATGGTGATCTGTCATCAGTGATCTTTGATGTTACTGCTATGACTTGCTTAAGGCTCAGATGATGGTTAGCCTTTTTTAGCCTTAAATTAAGGCATGTACATTTTTTTAGACATAATGCTATTGCACACAATAGACTACAGTATAGTGTAAACATAACTTTTATAGGCACTGGGAAACCAAAAAATTCATGTGACTCACTTTATTTTTTTTTTTAAGAAAGGTTGTGGTTTTCTTTTTTTTAAATTAATTAATTTATTTTTGGCTGCATTGGGTCTTCGTTGCTGCACGCAGTCTTTCTCTAGCAGCGGTGAGGGGGTGCTACTCTTCGTTGAGGTGCACGGGCTTCTCACTGCGGTGGCTTCTCTTGTTGCAGAGCATGGGCTCTAGGTGCATGGGTTTCAGTACTTGTGGCACACGGGTTCAGTAGTTGTGGCTCATGGGCTCTAGAGCGCAGGCTCAGTAGTTGTGGTGCATGGGCTTAGTTGCTCTGGGGCATGTGAGATCTTCCCGGACCAGGGATTGAACCGATGTCCCCTGCATTGGCAGGTGGATTCTTAACTACTGTGCCACCAGGGAAGTCCCTCATGTGACTCACTTTATATTTGCTTTATTGCAATGGTCTGGGACTAAACTTGCAATATCTCTGAGATATGCCTGTACTATTATACTTATTATTCTTATTTTATGAAGATACTAAGCACAGAGAAGTTAAATGCTTTTCCCTTGGTTACAGAGCTGGTAAGTTGAAGAGCTGGGATTTGAACACAGGCAATCCAGCTTCAGGCTGTGCTCTCTAATAAATATTCAGGTAGTATTTATGGAATACCTTTAATATAACAGACACTCTGTAAAGATGCTGGGACCACAAAGAGGGGAAAGGCATGGTGGCTTCTCTTGAGTCTATCCTTGGTGAAAGCATCCTTGTTAATTATGCTTTTGCCCTAGTTAGCCATAAATGCTCAGTGTTTACTTATTTATTCATTCAACTTTTATCTGTTGAACACTTACTAGATACTAGGCGTGGGGTACATCAACATTTAGAGCTCAAGGAGATAAGGAGGAAGCGATGGAGGAGACTGAGAAAAGCATCAGGAGGAAATTCAGTGGAAAATCACTGCCATTGTTTGGAAGAGGCACAAGAAAATCTTATTTTGCTATAAATGAGATTCATGTGTTTCTCAAGACCATATTATACTTGTTTATCAAAACTTTGACAGCAGTGTATAAAGTGGCATTGTTTCTTTTTACGAACAAATAGCCCATTTAGTACCCTGTTTGAGTGCTATTAAATATTTAGAAAATCAGTTGCAAAACGAAATGACTTTTAGGGAAGTCTTTGTAGCCCACTCTAGAAGGTCGAGTGTTTTTTAATAATAATAAATTGTTGCTTGAGAGTATGCAAATTAAACTCTCAGCCCAATGAATTAGATGTTAATGTTTTGTTAAGTAAATATACATAAAGTGAGATTGCTCTGTGGTCGGTTTTAGTGAGAAACCAACTGATATTTGGGGACAGGGAAGGTCTTTACTGAAGGAATAATGTGAATCAAGGGAAATGTCTGTGGTTTGTATCGTTTAAGGGTTGTCTGTTCTCTTTGCGTTGAAGTTTTCCAGCTAGTTGAGTTTGTTACTTGTCACATAAAGGAGATTAAGTATGTCAACACTGCAGCTGGATAATAGAAGGTTTGGAGCAAACGTATGGCCAAGCCTGAAGTTTGAGTTTTAATTTCTAGGAAAGAAGATATAAAAATAGCAAAGGGAATGAGGAGATGAGGATTATAGCATTCAGGTCTGAATATGAAAAGAGGATGGGTACCCAAAAGGGCAAAGCCAAGAATGGAAAATGTTGGGGTGTGCTCACACAATATGTTCTGCTCTTCTTCAGAAGATAAATTGTTCTTCTCGTCTCTCCCCATCTTGGTAACCTCATAACCCATCCATCATACGGTCCCACTTGAGCAACTTCTTTAATACGTTAGCCAGAACACTCCTGCTAAGGAATCACGTACTCCAAACCAGTTTGGGCAGCAGGACACACATATATTCTGGGTATTAGCCAGATGTCATCTTCCTGCTACAGTCTCTATACAAACCATGTATTGGCTCCAAAATCCATTCTCCCTACTTTTCTACAGTAACTCCTGATTTTTAGCAGACACAAGACCACCCAGGAAAAACATTGTCTTTCTGAGCCTCTCTTGCCATTCCTTCTGACAACATACTCATTTTGAGATTTACAACACATGTGGCCTCTTTTCATGAAAGCCACTCTGACTCATGTACCTGACAGGTGAATTCACCCTTCTGTGAACGTTCACGGGATTTATCTGCACCTCTGACTGTTATGACATTTATTAAACTGTCTATGTACATTCCTTAACACTTTACTATCTTGTAAACTTTTTGGTCACATGAATTGGATCTTACTGACATTTGGCTGCTTCATATCAAGTATTTTGAAAGTAGGAGGCACTCAATTACTGTATCTTTTTTGTATTAAATTGTGAAAGTAGCTGCTTCCTACTCTCTTCCCACCTGTTTTGGACTCACTCTCCTAATGTTTTCTTTCTAATTTTTTTCTTTCTGGCGGAGTAAAGACAGTGTAACTGAACCTCAGCAAATGGAATTTAAGAGGTTCTTGCTTCCTTTCTGTCATCTTTTAACATCATCTTTGCAAAGGAAGAGGCTCATACTGATTTAATTAATTATATTTTGATTTAAGTCATTGATGAAAAGCTTCCTAAAAATATACTCTTATCCCTAGTCTTTTGTTCAGGAACCGGTAGTGGGCTCCTACTTTTTGTGTGTCAAATCTGAATTCCTGACTTGTTTTTCAGTAGATTCCTTCATTTGGATAACCAATGTATCAATAGTTTAACGAAATGTAATTTTCACCGCTCCCAAAATGAGCCTTCACTCCTCCCAGGTTAAACTCTTTAATGCCGGTGAAACAAACCCTGTGAACTTCCACTTCTGTTATTTTGTTTATTCTCTTCCTCCAGCTGAGACCACCTGCTACTCTTAAGTCTCTTGCTGAAATCCTGTTCGTCTCCTAACTGGCTGCTTAAAGTTTGCCCTCTCCTTTTAATTTTACTTGAATACACCAGCACCAATTAACTGCTTTCTTTTCTCAACCTCCGTTGCATTTATAATGTACAGTGTTTCTTTTAATTTCATTTAAAATTTTGTCTGCTGTTTAGATCTTATATCCTCAACTGAATTATAAGCTCTTTGAATGCAGGAATACATATATTTAATTATGGTTGGTTATAGTTATATAATCACCAAATAGCAACTAGCCCAGGGCAGGGTACATAGTAGATATTCAATAAGTACTTATTGCTTGATGAATTGATTGAATATAGAATTATATTCTATAACTTTGAATTGAATAGAAACTAATTCTTTCTTATTTAAAAAAAATTTATTTACATATGTCCAGCTATACATCTAATTTTATTTTTATATCACTTTGAAATGAACAGAATGTATATCTACTTTTATCACTCCATTTTAAAGTGATTTCTGGAGAATGCTCTCTCTGCAATGAAAATAAAAGCATATATTGATAATTCTCTTGAAAATTCAGTTAATATACAAAATTATTTGGAATTAAAGAAACTTTTACAATTTGAGAAACTTTTAATTTTATGCTATTTAGAAAAGCCTAGCAATCCACTTTTGTCTGACATGGAGACTTTTTCAAATTCCAGATTCTATTGTTGGTATATTACATTGAATAATAAAGTACCCTCAAGTTTTCAAAAAATAAAACCAAATAAGTGGAATTCATCGTGAGAAAGACTGAATTAGTGGGGAGACAAAATTCAAATGTAAAAAAAAACCATCTTCACTAAGATAAGTTACTTTTAGCTCTATGCTAATAACTATTGACGATAGCAATCCTTTAGAGACTGCTATAATGATGCAATAATACTGATTATTAAGTACTCCTGAATAAAATACTTCTAAGGTCCTACAAAGTTTATTATCTTAAGTATGAAAACACTCTCTTGTGGGATCTAATTTACACTTCAGAGACAGTTATAAACCCTTTTAATAAAGCATACGAAGGTAGAAATATGTTGATAATCAAATAAGAGTAACAACAAACTCAGAATTCACACGATATACATTAATTAGGCTTCACTCTACTGGCTATTAAAAACAGTCAAGGGACTTCCCTGGTGGCTCAGTGGTTAAGAATCCGCCTGCCAGTGCAGTGCAGGGAACACGGGTTTGAGCCCTGGTCCAGGAAGATCCACATGCCGTGGAGCTACTGAGCCTGCGCTCTAGAGCCTGCAAGCCACAACTACTGAGCCCACGTGCCACAACTACTGAGCCCACGAGCCACAACTACTGAAGCCCGCGCACCTAGAGCCTGTGCTCCACAACAAGAGAAGACACTGCAATGAGAAGCCCACACACCACAACGAAGAGTAGCCCCCCCTCACCGCAACTAGAGAAAGCCTGCGTGTAGCAATGAAGACCCAACGCAGACGAAAATAAAAATAAATAACTAAAATTTATTTTTAAAAATTCATATTATCATTATGAAAGAACATTATTATAAAAGTGGCAAATTTGTACTATCAGCCTGGAAAAATCTTAGTTCAGGGTTGACCTCTGCAGGTCACAGATCAAGTCTAAAAGGCAATCTGCACAGCTACTGCATTCTAGTTGCTGCCCTGGAGTTGCAAAGTGTATATAACATGTACAGTGCAGTTAAGAATTTCACTGTTGGGAAAAAAATTATACTAACATATGACACAAATTTTCAGCAACCCGAAGAAGAAGAAAAGAATTATTCTTTGATTTTTGCATTCATGGGTCAAACTTACATGTTTGATTAACTGGGAAAAATTCAGAAGCATGTATAATTTTCATCTTATAATAAGTCAAGGGCAAATATCTCATAGTCCTTCATATGACTATATAACACCATTTATGATTAAGATTCATGCCATTTCAGATCAGAATTTAAGGTTTTTGGTCATAGTCATTAACAATATTGCAGAACAAATGATTACTTACTCTGATAATGACACTGTAAGGTGTTAATTTAAAACAATGTAAAGGTTAAGTTTCCAAGCATGAAAATATGTAACATTCCAAATGGATTTAAAATTTGGAAATATCACTATTTCATTTTAACCATTAGATCTAAAGTGTATATTTCTCTTATCTTTTAAAACAACTGATTTAAAAGATTCTAAAAATAATTAATTGCACTGTATAAAGCAGTAACATACCTTTTCTCAAATTGATCTTAAACATGTGTTCCTCAGCTTTCCCCAAGGAGTCTCCGGTATGATACCTGTCACAGCAATTTCAGAAATTAGTCAGCCATAAAGGGGAGGTAATGGAGACATACAATTGTTTTCAGGAATCAATACTCTACAGTATTTTTAAATGCTCTTTGCTTATTTATGTGGTCTTTTATTCGGGACCCATTATAGCTTGGACCTACGTTTGAACTAGGTTAGGAAAGAATGTGATATATGCAAAGAAATTTATTAGCAATTGGATGTAATTGTGAATTAAAGACATTTAGAATTTTACTTCGTCTTTCCAAACTTGTCTTCTAGTGAAAGTGTTTTTTGGTAAGCTGAGATTTGTCATTTGAGTCTAATGATCTAATTTCTTTTCAATTGAATAAAAAGAAAAAGCCCACACTCGCACCTGGAAACCTGGCACTTAGGCATGAAATCAAGATGCCCGTACCTTTGTTGCATATTAAAGCAGGTATGGAAAACAGCCTCAGGATGGCTCCCAGTGACCCCCATCTGTGGTTGTCATGTCTTCGTGTAACCCCCTGAGTTTGGCAGAACTCTGGGACTCATTCCTAATGCAGAGACTCCAACAGAAGTGATGGTGTGCCTCTTCCCAGGTTAGGTTATGAGAGACTGCTGCTTTCCTCTTGGCTCACCTGTTTCTGACTCTCTCTTAGATTCTTTGCTCTGAGGAAAGCCAGCTTCTGTGCTGTGAGCTGCCCTGTCGCCAGGTCTGTGTGGTGAGAAACTGTGGGAGGCCTTTAGTCAACAGCCAGGGAGGAACTGGGACCCTCAGCCCAACATCTTGGGTCCTTCAGCCCCAGTCGAACCTTGAAATGGCTGCAGCCTCATGAAAGACCCTGAGCCAGAACCAGAACTCCTGACTCTCAGAAACTATGAGAGAATAAATGTTTGATGTTTGAACCTGCCCCGGTTGGGGTAATTTGTTATGAAGCAATAGAAAGGTAGCACAGAATGTAACTTCTGACACTTCCATTGGCCAGAGCCCAGAAGAACCAGTTTTAAGCCACATTCTACTCCATTACTAGTAACATTATATAATATATGGAGTAGGAGTCCAGCCAGACTCAGAGATAGCATCTTCTATTCCGTAAGGTGAGATTTCATTTTCCAAAGTCAGGAAAGAGCCTCAGCGCCGGTGTCAGACTGCCTGGGCTTCAGTCTCGACTCTACTGGTTATTAGGTGTGTAAATCTGGACCAGCCATTCAACGTACCTAAAACTCACTTCTCCATTTTTAAATGGAGGTAATGATAGTACTGTTGTGAGAACTGAATGAAGGAATTCGTTTAAAGGACCTGGCACCCAGTACACATTTAACATGGTAAATTACTATGATTATCATCATCATCATCAGGTCAGAGAAAAGACAGTAGTAGCTTTTATTCCGAATACTTTTTCTTCACAGCTTGAAAAACAGCCACTTACTCTTTATAAAATAAGAACATGACTAGTTTCCTCTTCTTCAGAGGACTATTGCTAATATCTGTTTCAAACTGCCAGCTCTATTTAGAGAGTATTTCCATCCTTAGTATGACCTTGATTAAAATATCTTTTTTAATCCTTAAAATATTTCGATTTATAAATGCCTTGTTTATGCTGTGATGAAGTTTTCATAAGTTTAACATGGGATAAAAAATGCAAGTAATAGAATTATCAGACTGATGACAACACTTTTTTTGAGTACTTATTAGGAAACATCAATGTCGCTACAACACGAATTATGTCCGTAAGATGAGTGATTTTCTTTTTTCAAACAGGTGAAACTATCCACTTAGATGAATTGTTTCCTTCAGAATAATAACTTTCATTCATTCCGCAAACATGTGTTAGCACCTCCTATGTCCCAGGCACTATTCCAGGTGCTAGGGGTGCAATGATAAAGCACAGTCTGTGCCTTCAAGGAATCTGCAGTTGGAGACAAAAGAGTTCCAAGCAACTTTGTGTCAGTTTAAGGAGTACAATGAGGTAGGCACTTGCCATAAAAAATGGGTGTGGGGGAAGGCTCCAGTGGTTGAGGTGAATATTGAGACAGGTCCTGAAAGGTTAGCCAGAGTCATTAGGCAGGGAAAACGGACAAGGAGGGTGGGTTAATGCTCCAGGCTGGGCAGGAGCCTGGAGGTAGGAGAGCATGTGGCATATGTAGGAGGCAATAGGTATTCAGTATGGCTGGATCGTGTCAGGCCACAAGGAGGGGAGTGACAGAGGTGACGCTGGGGAGGAAAGCAGTGTTCCCATCATGAAGAATCTTGGATGCCATTACAAGGATTTTGGACTTTACTGGGAATGCCTTGGTGAGCCAAGGAATGATTTTAAGAAGGAAGTGTTCCCACGGGTTACACACTTATTCGATAATGCTCCTTTGCTCAAAGCTTTATAGAGCTCCTTTTAACTTGCTTTCAGCTCATTCTTTTGAATATGCTCAATGCTGAGAATGCTTTTGAGGGTGGATTGGATTTGGGGGCAGGATGTGGGGTGCGGGATGGGAAAGAAACCAGTGAGAGGAATTGTGCTCCGTCAACAAAGTTGATGACGAAGCAGGTTAATATTATTGGGGGGGTCAAAAATTTGCTCTGATTATAAAGCCATGAGGCTGAATCTTTGCTTCTGATTGCGTTTCATGAAAAACACATTTGTACACTTCAGAATGTATTTATTGGATGGCCACTCATGTTTTTAACTGACTTGGCAGCAACAAAATCACCCAGATGCTTTGAAGGAATGTTATCTCCCAGCTTTGGAAATGGCACCCTGTGAAGCTTCTGGTCTGGGTCAGGGATCTGCGGTCAGAGCAGGACTTCAGGGCAAACTCTCCTCACCATCCATCCTTTGCCACCAATGGTCCTATTTTAAATAATCTCAGACAACACCACTGGCATTTGTGTATGGGTTTCTCACCTTGCTATACTGCCTATCAGTGTTTAAAACATTTTTATACACATTTAGCTTCTCTAAAGTGTTGGGGACAAACACTTCCAGCTCAGTTCTATGATGTGTGCAGTCCGTATCACTGTAGTAAGATGTTTAAGGCCGATACTGAGCATCTTTCACATTCATCCTATTCACAAGCTTATGGCATATAGAGGAAAGTCAGCATTTTTTCTAAGGACAGCATATAGAGTATTTTTTCCAAGGAACAAAGCAGAGACTCATATTTGGGACCAATTTGAAATATTCCACTAAAGTCACCTTATAGCTATGAAATGCTTAACCCCAATGTTTACTTTTGATATCTAGTATGTTGATAGCTTTTTGTTTTTTGCTTTTTTGCTGCATCACGTGGTTTGTGGGATCTTAGTTCCCCAACCAAGGATTGAACCCGGGGCCACGGCAGTGAAAGCACTGAGTCCTAACCACTGGACCACCAGGGAAGTCCCTGTAGATAGTGTTTCTAATTTGGGAGAGCAAATATCTTCATAATTTTTCTTCTTTAGCAGACATACTCTTATAACCCAATTTTCAAGAAGATTCTGCCATGAGGAAAAAAGATGCAACAGAATGAAATAACAAAAATAAGTAAGGGAATCAAGAAAAAAGAGTAGAAAAGATAGGGTCAGGAGTGTATATATTTAGCACACAAAATATATACAGTGAAGACAGTACTTTCAGGGAGAAGGACACCCATTTGCCTTAAAGCTTTTTAATAGTCAAGAGGGAAAAGTCAACACCACTGGTCACAATTCCCAGGATCCAGATGATTTAGAAAAATCACATCACCATCAAAATCACCACCACCACCAGCAGCCAGTGCCTTTGGAGAAGCCTAGCAATTTGTGGTTGTGAGACCAAAGAAATTTATTATACTCTAAGTACAGCTCTTCAACTGTGAGGAAACCAAACAGGCTATAAAGTGCTTTATTGTGGGTTACCTAACTTGGTAATATTTTGTATTGAAACAGCTGGAGACAAAAACCAAAAAGGGACAAACCCAAGTGGAGTTAATAATGATTTAAATAGTTTTATAAAGAAGGGGCAATCAAGGAAGTTCCTATTTAATCACTCCAGGTCCAAGCTACCTCTGCTAATGGACACCAGCGAAATGGCCAGCTTGTATCTGCCTCTCTTCACTTCACTCCGTTTCCCTAGCTGCAATGGAATCTGGGAAATGTAGTTTTTAGCTTTCCAGTCTCAGCTGTACAGGAAGACACAGTAGAAGGAGGTTAAAAGAGATGCTGTGTAAATAAGTCCACAATATCTACCTCAGCAATTTTAATCCTTTGGATACGGATTAGTCTGAGAATAGGTATGGGATCCTCTTCTGGCTGATGAAAGATGCAACGGCTTCCCTTTCTTTTTTTTCTTTTTCTTTTTAAAATTTTATTGGATTACAGTTGATTTACAATGTTGTGTTAGTTTCAGGTATACAGCAAAGTGATTCAATTATACATATACATGTTTTCATTCTTTTTCAGATTCTTTTCTCATATAGGTTATCACAGAATATTGAGTAACGTTCCCTGTGCTATACAGTAGGTCCTTGTTGATTATCTCTCTTATATATAGTAGTGTGTGTATGTTAATCCCAGCTCCTGATTTATCCCTCCCCTCTGCGTTTCTGCTCTGGTAACCATAAGTTTGTTTTTGATACCTGTAAGTCTGTTTCTGTTTTGTAAACAAGTTCATTTGTATCACTTTTTAAAATTAGATTCCACATATGAGTGATATTATATGATATTTGTCTTTCTCTGTCTGACTTACTTCACTTAGTATGACAATGTCTAGCTCCAAGGGGCTTCCCTTTCTGAATAAAATGACAAAACTTCTGAAGGAAATCATTCTCCACCCATACCCTTCTTCCTGTCTGGAACACAGATGCAATGGCTGGCAATGTAGCAGCTATGTGGAGAACATGAGGTAACAAGCATGAGAATGAAAGCCAATACACTAAGGATGATAGAAAAGAAAGGTAGAGCTGGGTCTTCAATGGCATTGTTGAGCTGTTGCACCAGACCTGGACTGCCTACCATTGGACTACGTTTACGAGAGACAAGTAAAGCTCTCTTTGTCAAAGTTACCATAGTTGAGTTTTCTGTTGTTTACTGCTGAATGCATTCCTAATACAGAACTTATTACAGTATTTCAGGCAGAGACAAGAGTGGTAGGTGTGAAAGTGGAGAGAAGCAGTCAGACTCAGGATATATTTTGGAAGTAGAACCACCAGGACTTGATGATGGATGGCTGGAAACAGGGGGTAAGGGATGGAAGAAATCAAGGATGATTTCTAGATTTTTGTCTAGATATGACGGATGGAAATGTAAAATCTTGCTTTCATTCAGGACATGGGAAAATTCTCCCACCACTACAGAAATAGCTAAGGAAGATAAAGACATCTTTGTGTTGCTCACTTGACACCTGTATTCCATTGAGCCTAAGGGAAAATTGGGTTAAACTCATGTTAAATAATGCTGAAAAGGGTTGGAAATTCCTAACATCTATTATGAATACTGTAGCTGGAACATACACATTTTCTCCAAAGCCTTCTCATCATCAAAGCTTTCTTTTCCATTGAGGTCCAGGTACACAAAACTAAACCCTGACATCAACCATTATGTTCTGGTTTTTATTGCTTGCAGGAATAGACTAGCATAATATCAATACCAATACTTCTAAAGAATATAATAATTTTTTGAATCAGTAGGATAATGTTCCACAGCTGGGTCAAATAAACATTCCAAACCAGAGCTTTTTTAAAAGAATGCATTCTTTAAAAACATCTACATCAGTATTTACATATATTTCAACATCAGGTGAAAAAAAGAAAGGTGACTTTGTATGTTTTCTGCCAGTTACTTGCATCACGAAGGCTTTTCTTTTGCTGATGAGAGTATCCTAGGAATGCCAAACACATCGCCTGCTGCAACCAGTTGCTTCTAAGGAAGATGGATCACCCCCCACTCCTGCTAAGAGGGCAGATTTGAGGTACACGGATCGCATGACCCCTTCAACTCCCGTTTCAGCCCCAGCTGAAAGGACAGTAAATTCATAGGCGTGACACGGCACGACTAGGCTTGAAAGGGTGAACGGACCATTTAGATTCTCTCCCGTCAGGAATTTGAAATGAAAAACTTTAAGTGAATAAAGCAATCTGCCTGGGAAGGTGAAACTTAAAAGTTATGAGGTAGAGCGATGCCCTGAGAGCAGACCGGAGGGCCTGAGAGGGAAATTAAGACCCACGTTGCCGGTTTGAGACAAAAAAGCCAGGCCTCGGTCCCTGGAGGTGGAACATCCTTCCAGCCCTCCTCCTTCCCCTGCCCACCCTTTGGAAGCAGCAGGAGGAAAGCTGGCTGCAGCCCTGGCAAGACAATGCTCAGTACTGACACCAGAGACACCCAGGAAGTGAGCAAAGCCCTCCAGGTGACCCCAGAGCAGGGCTGCTTGCTGCATACCCTCCACCCACAGGCCCCATACCTCAGTGAGCTGAGGTAGCTTGAGTCAGGCTCTGTCTTTTGAAATAGCCCAACTAAACCCGAAACAGTAACAAATGTCTAATATCTCTTATAGTGTACTTAATAATTATTAACAAAAATTAATTATAATGATAGAATTATTGTTGTAAACAAATAATTACACCTTTGTGTTCTCTCCAGGCCCATGATCCCAGACAGCAAGCATTTGGGAGCATAGAATGCTTTTATACGAATGACCCTGGACAATATTTTAGCCAAGGTGAACCCAAACCCTACAGGAGGCATTTCATTCAAACTGGAACATTTCTGTGAAACAGAGGAGTGATGTCCAGGGAATATATCTGTGCAGGCTTACTCCACAGGCCTGGGCCGGGGGTTGTGTATGGTGGGAGGGAGCAGACGGGGACCTGCCTCACAGCCCTCAGGACAGCGTGGGATTGTGGCCCCCGTGGAGGACCACTTTGTATCAGTTTCCCCAAGGATAAGTGTTGTTTTTCACTGGACCGTGTCCTCGGGCCCACTCCCCATCTGCCTTCTTCTCTCCTCTTCCCTTCCCCCCAAATGTTGGTTTCATCAGCCCAAAGGCAGCCTTTTATAGTGTGAAAGTATTTGCTGACCACAGGAGGAAGCTCGAGAGAATAAGGTATTCGAGAGAATAAGGTGGAATGGCAAGAAATCCAGATTGAGATGTACATACTTAATATAGATTGATGAGTATTTCCACTTATACAGGACACTGTTTCCACCAGGTATCTGCCACCTGGGTCCTGGGGGAAATGGCCCAATACGCAGGAATCCTTGCTTCTCTCCCCGCACCCTTCTCTGCCTGCCAGGTACCCAGTTAGTCACAGACTGATTGACTCCTTATTTGCATTTTAAAGGAAAAGGCTGTAGTCTTTCCTCTCCCCAACAATTAATCTAAAACAGGTGATAAGGGAGCTGCCTTATTTAGCTTCTTGGAAGACAGCAATGCAGGTCTTTCAGATTCTGCCATCTCTGTTTGACACTCTTTTTCTGATTCCTCCAGCTTGCTTTTAAACCAAAGTTAACCAATTCAAATACCCCCATATATATACCCCTCGCGAAGTGATGCTTAAGTGAGAACTTAGGGGTGAGAAGAAACCAACCCTGCTGGAGACAGCAAACTAGCAGGGGAAGCAGCATATGCAAAGGCCCTGAGTCAAGGCAAGAGCTTGACATATTTAAGGAATTAATACAAGACCAAATGAGCTGTAGCATATTGAGCAAATCGGAAATGGCAGGACTTGATCTTGGGGAAATACGTAGAGGACAGATTGTGTTGGGACTTGCAGGCCACATTAATAGGTTTGTATTTTAGTCCAAGTATAAAGGAAGACTTTGAGGAGTTTAGGCTGTAGTGTCATAATATGTTTTATGTTTCAAACATGTTGATACCGGTTATATAATGTTCAGAAATGAGCAAAACTAATTTATGGCAATAGAAGTCAGGATAGTGGTTACCTTTGAGAGGTAATGACTGGGAAGAATTATGAGGGGAGTTTTGGGGATACTGATAACATTCTATTTCTTGACTCAGGAGTTGGTTATCCAGGTCTGTTCAGGCTGTGAAAATTGGAGTTGAACACTTATGATTTGTGCATTTTTCTGTCAAAATTTTACTAAAAAAAGTATATATAAAGGATTACAATGTCTGGATGGAAAACATATTTCAGGGACAATGCAGAGGGGAGACCCCATAGGAAGTTATTACAGTAACACAGAGTGTATGGTGGCTTGAGCTGATATGGTGGCCTTCAAGATAGAGAAGAAGAGAAAGACAGGACACATTTTGGAGTGAAATTGATAGAACTTGATGATGAAGTGGATATAGGAATTTTAAGAAAAGAATGACTTCCAGGTCTCTGACTTGAGCAGTTAGGTAAAAGGTGATGCCATTCACTGAGAATGGGGAGGAGCAGATTTGTAGGCAAAAGGTCAAGGTTTTAGCTTTAGATATATTATGTGATTTTAGATACCCATGGAGCATCCAAATGGTGATATCAGGTAGGTTGTTAGGTAGATAAATTAGTGTTCAGAGAAGAGGTCTCTGATAGAGGTATAAATGCTGTAATTGTACAGATTACGATAGAGTTATAAGAATGTTTGGGATCATTTAGGGAAAGAGAGCAGAGACAGTAAAGGAGAGTCATCGCTGAGAGTTAAGGTAAAGAAGGAAGAGCCAGCCAAGGAGACCAGTAAGGTGGGGAAAAGAGCCAGCAATCATCATGTCTATCTAAGAGGGTTGACTGGTGTTATGTGGTTGAAAAAGATGACAAAAAAAGGATCCACTGGATTTGACAGCATGGAAGGCTGTTGGTAACAGTGGTAAGAATCTCCATCACTTTACTAAGTATTCTAAGGCTTCTTTCCTCAGTAAAATGTCATAATAATTGTACCCACTTCTCAGAGCCTTTATGTGTAAAGCACTTCATACACTTATATTTGGTTAAATGTGAGTTGTTATATGAGCTAAGAAAATATGCTTGCATTTCTGTAAAATAAGTTTAATAATACTGTCATCATAAACTTACTATGAGGAATAATGAAATAACATGTTAGAAAAGTAGATTTAAAAAAAACAAAACTACAGGTAGGTTTGCAATCCCTATACTTGAGTTAATTATAACTAAGTACATCTGGGAATAAGACGACCAAAGCAACTCTTCAAGGAAGTAAAAGACTCAGTAGTAGGGTTAGACCCTACCATCCATTTGTTTACATCAGAATCCTAGAGAGTGGTAATTGGGTGTCAGTAAAAACGGAAAGAGCTGTGTTGCAGAAAACGTGATAAATTAAAGCACCAACATTTATTTCATTTTCTACAAGAACACTATCTGGCTTTGGCTCCCTATGGTTATGTTGCTGGTGTAGATGCTTCACAGATGTGCTGGGATTTGGCTAAAATTGTCACAGGGCAGAACAAAGGCAACGGCCCAGGATGAGGGGATCCAATACCAGGACAGACAGAGCCATGGTGTTGTCCACAGGCTTTCAGCATGAAGGCCAAGATGAGGCCAGGAACACAAGGCCTTGCTCAAGGCCTTCATATTCTCCATCTTCCATACCTGGAGGTCTAGTTCTAAGAAGACAAGTATCCAGTCACTGCTGGGGCTGGCCCAGCACTGAGCCAATGTGGGTACTGGGGATAGTTCCTTTATTCCTTTTAACTGAAGATGGGCTAATTGGCCAGGTTTTCAGATAAACCTGGTGGAAGGTCATCTTTGGCAACCAACAAACAAAAAATACTACTCACTGATCTAGGTGATAGAAGAAATGGAAAGAAACCCTAGAACAACTCTGGGAGCACACAGTTACTCATTCCTGGACCATTGGACATCAGGCATAGCTGAGAGGGAAGCCCAGTCCACAGATGACAGGTCCCTCTTCTTCGTGAAGGGCAGGTGGTGGGGTGGTCAAGCTACCAGGACAAAGAGCACTGACTGCTTGCGCAGCCACTGTGTTCGTGTTACCCATTCGCTGGGATGGGTAGGCTGGGATCGGAGAAACAGATCAAGATCTTTTCAAAAACAAACACTAAGAAAGTGGGCTCAAAACACAGTTTACTTGTCAAGTCCAAGTTAGGAATATGGGAGTGAAAAATATTCAGCTTGCAATCACAAAATAGGAAACCAAAATCAAGTCAGGTTGGGGAGGAGACACTCACTGGCTATTCAAATTGGTCTCAGGAAGCAGATAACCAGCTAGGAAAAAAGTCTGGGGTCTGCAATGCCTGCATGTGTCTGAAAGTGTGTCTCCCTTCATCACCAGGGTACAAGCTAAACAATTCCCTCACGAATCAGCACATATCAGCTTCCAATACCAGCAACATGTCTCCAAGTCTCTTGAATTAATATTAAGAAAGGCTGCACTATTGAGAAATGGTTTCCAGTTGTTTAAACTTAAAGAAGAGTTAGTTTGTTGAAACACATCTTTAGGATCACGGATAAGTTATTGAATTTCAATAGTTTTTTGTGTTGGCTAATTCAGTGATTAGTTGACATTTGTTCAATATTTAAGAACAAGGGATATACATGAATTTCACTTTTATGTCATTAGCATTTTGACCAACAATTCATGTTTTATTTTAAATTAGGAAGAGAAACTTAATTACTGATGATTCGTTAATCTTCATTTGTTTGGAAATTGTCTGAAAACTGCAAAATATTGCTTTTAGGATAGAATCTTGAATGATTGGAACCAGTTTGTTAGAAAAAAAAAAAAATCTGAGTCTGGTTTATGTATGAAATAACCAAACCATTACATGATTGTTTGGCTTTCTTAACAATTGATTTTGAATTGTCATATGTTCTAATTTCTACACACTATGGAAATTGTCATTAATATAACCAATACAAAGAAAAAATCTAAAACTTACAAAAATGATTTGAGACTGTATTTTGTCATGATATATATGAATACAGCTCACAGTAAAGCTGAAATTTAGCAATCGTCTAGTTAATTTATGTGGACAGATAAATTATCTGGTTGTCAAATACATAACCCAACCAATATTTCACTTTCCATTTTATACACGTGACTTTAATGATCTGAGCATTTTACATTCAAGTCGTTTGCACCTGAAGTCTCTAATTAATTCATTTTTTCCCCATTATACCTTACACTGATAACTTAATTGCTGAGATATAAGGAATGGTATAAAATGGATTCTAGATCGTTAATTGCTCATTTTAAATGGGTCTTTATCACGTCAGTTAGTTTTGACCAGGCAAAATTGTGCACAAAAAAGTTTGTCTCTGTTCCTCAACAATTTCCCATCCTTAGCCCTCTCTCTGCCCCTTCCACCTCCTCAAGTTCTCTGCATTCATATTAATTACTCAATGTCATGAAACTTTCTCTTCCTTCCACCAACATTAGCTCTGACACCTATTCAAAGGTATTTATTGTCATAAATTACTGATAACAGCTGAGAATGTGAGTTTTCTCAGTAGTACTTGAATTTTACCTACGTTCTAACATTTAAGCTAAAAATTTGAAGGCATCAATAAAGGGTAACGGAAGTATTTAGGGAGGATATACACTCCTTGCAATTGCCCTTGAAATTGTACCAAGTAGCAAGTTGCCTACTCCACCTGTGACTAAGGCAGGCAGGAATTCTGCACAAGCCCCTTCTTCGCATAAAACTCTCCTTTGTTTTACATAACCAGAAACTGTTTATTTTAATGATTTATATATTTGTTTCTATTTTTCCTTCGTTCTTGTAAGGGAGAGCATGGCACAAGGTACACATAACTCTTTTATGCAAAATCACAATCTCTAGATGCCATTTCAAATGATTAATTTTATTTCACGGCGTTCATAAGAATAATACCTTACTTTAGGAGGTTTTTTTCACCAAGTTAGTTAGTTAAAAAAATAATTAGGTAATCACTAGTTCCTCAGTGGAAAATAAATTATGTAAGAGGCAAAATATCATTAGAAAAACAATTGGGTAGCCCCACTCTAAATTGTCTACAGTACAATGTACAGTATGCAAATGTTCATTCATTTGTTAATTTTAGAGGACAGCATTTCATTGGAATAATTGAAAACAGCTCATAGCCTGTTCTGTGAAGAAACAAAACATTGTTTGTGTTAGTGTCAAGTAAGTTAATTATGTTTTGTAATCTTCAAATGGAGCATATAATTGATTTATGAAATTCTGTTATCATTGCATTTATCATCGTTAGTAACCAAGAATTCTAGTAGTTTCTTATTATTCCCAATGTATGAAATCAGCTGGGTATTCTATATGTTTAAAAACAATTCTATTCAGAAGACTTGTACTAAAATAAAGTGAAAACTTTAAAACAATATATTAAAATGTGTTAAAACCACTGAAAAGATCACTGACTTTTATAAAATATTCCATTTATTGTAGTAATAATTTTTAATTCAGTAACACAACTCACAACTTTTCTGTATTATTTGTAGAATTTTTATTAATACCACTTAAGATCAATGGCTAACATGCAATTTTTATTTGTGACATGAAAACTATAGAATTTTAGCTGATCAACATTCTTTTACTCTGTTATTTTTAGGTCTTTATAATTATTTGAGAAATTTTCTGAGGCATTGAACCCATTGCCAAATATTTAGCTGAAAACAAAAATGTTTTCAAACAAATGTAGATTTTAAAAAAGCAGTAAGATTACCTCAATAACTCCCACCACCAGCCCTCCAACCACCACCAGCACTACACACACTTTTCTTAGGATATTCTGTATCATATACAGCCCTCCTAAAGCAAGACATGTTAAATAAAAAGAACACTATTCCTAAATTTCCAGTTAATGTAAAGAATTATAACTTTTGAACTTCCTGTATTTCAATATTTATTTTCAACACATTCATTGCTCAGATGACCTTGGACTTCAATAAATTCTGTATATTTGATAAATGAGTGCAAGTGTTTATCTTAATTTTAGGTTTAAAATTGTTAAAATCTTTTAACTATCTATTTCTCATAAAACAATTAAGAAACAATATCAGACTTTTAAAAGGGAAATTTTAAAATTTCATTTCATTATCTAAGTGTTTGATCATGCTTGGTATCCAGTAGACATAATCAGAAGAGTAGTTAATAAAGCAATGGACTGGGAAGGGATTGCTAGAGAATATAAACTGTATTACTTTTTAATATTTTAGTACAAAAATAAGGTCTTAGCAAACTTTTTAATATTCTACAAAAATAAGGTCTTAGCAAATAACTTACTTTATGTTTTTAATTGAATGTTCTTAAAATGACAATAGAATTATAGTAAAATGAGGTTATTTGCTTTGCTGCTTCCTGTGATTGTACATACCTTATTTTAGGCATTTACATTTTTAACCTATTAGAATGAAATACTTGAATGTATTCCATGTGCTAACATATAACAATTCTAGCACTAAAAAATGTACCTCAAAATGTAAAAATTGCAGATATTTGAAACTTGAGGTATTCATAAAACAAATAAGGAACATTTAAAATACACTTATTTCAGTGGGTTGAAGCACTTATGATGTAACACAGCAGGCAATTCTAAGCATAGAGAAGTGCCTTAAAAGTCTTCAATAAATTACCAATATTAAGATTTTGAAAGACAAAGAGATCAATAGGTAATGTTAAAAATAATAATGTAGTTTTGTAAAAATTGTATGAGTTGACTACCATATATTGGACATTTCTGATTTAGTTTTTTGCATTCCTAAGAACTATCTTGCCAAAAATTTGCTCTGAAGGTAATTAACTATCTTTCTAAATGGATTTTGAATCAAACATAAGAGTTCTACTTAAAATTTGCCTCTTCTTTTAATTCTAAGACAGTGATTGTATGCCTTCTTTTACAGGGTAAATCTATCAAACAGATGCTTTTCTTTTTGAATTGCATACTGCTTTGCACTATTTAACACATGAAATGCTGGAAGTAGGGTACCTTAACACAGTGATCTTTATTCTACACTGAAAATTAATCAGTTCATGGACTTAGGAAAAGAAGCCCAAGTTTCTCTTAAGAGTTTAATAAATGCTGTGCAATGTTAAAAAAAAAAAAAAAAAGTAGGCCTTAATACCTAATCAGTTGCATTCAGTGGCTAGATTTAAGAGTCGATAGAGTACCTACCAAACAACAACTTCCAACTTTTATTTCTGAAGAAAGTGATCCTTGAGAGATGAGAAAGTTACTTATTTTAAGTTTTATTTGCCCTTGTATTTGTCTGTCACAAAATATCCTTTTCTAAATGGCTTTTGAGTTTGCACTTAAAAAGAGAAAAATTATGATTAAATTAAAAGAAACATGGTGCATTATATGTAAGCTTTCCCACAAAAGAGGGAGGCACAAAAGACTTGAGTAAATCCAAGAAATATAATATAAGCATGAGACTTATGGACAATGCTCAATTTAAATTTCATATATTGTCAGATGACAAATGTCTATACCAGACTGTGAATACTTTAATTTTTAAAATCTCCTGCGGTCCTTTTTATCTGTTTCAGAACCGAAGCTGCAGTGTTATTTGTGAACTAGGCCTTTCAGCTTGTTAATATTCTTTACTTCTTAATTTTGTGGAATATTCTAAAACCATCATAGATAGCCCTCTGAATTTGAATTTTTGACTTTAGCATCGATCTCCTTGTGTTTCAAAATCACAAAAAACAAGGAGAAGATCACCATAACTAAAGATGTCAAGATTAAAGTTTGAGGTTAGCCATCGAGCTTTCTCTTTGGGAAAAGAGTTTAACCCTGAAGTAATTCGAAATCTGCATTTTAATGCAACTTTTCTAACTGAAGAATACAAGAAACTGGGTGGTTCCCCCCCTCCCCCGTTTGGGAAAGACATGTTTTCCTTGTGGAAATCTGTAATCTGAAGAACTATTTATATAAAGGATCAACTGTTGGAAATAACCTAAATGTTACTTCAAAATTTAAAGGCCGATTAATGTAGTAGTGGCGATAAAAGAGCCGAGTTACGAGGTCCAAGGCAGAGCGGCAGGTGGGCCTGCGCGTGCGTGGCTGGCGGAGCGAGTGGATTCCAGGACCCCACCGCCCGCACGGGAAGATTTTCGAAGGCGCCAAGTTTGGGTGGCGCGTCTGATTTACTGCGGGGTCTGAGTTATCCGAGCACTCCAGGGGCCAGTGGTACGCACAGTGCTGTGTTGTTAGAGTTGACCACGAAAGGAGGACGCAGTGAGCCGGGGCGTACAGGAGCGAAGACGTTTCTTTTCTAGGTGCAAAGCCAAGGAAGCGCTGACCGAAACGCCCCGGGACACTGCGGTGATCCCAAGTCCACACCTTTACGGGCTCCGCTGCACCGGCCTTTAGAAGCCCTGGCTTCCAGCCTCAAGCCACCACATCCCTGCACTGGGAAAGAAGGAGGGCCCGGGAAGGAGGAGGCGGCGGTGCTGGCTCGCCGCGCAGCGCGGCGCGGAACCCGACGGCGGGTCTGGTCGCTGTGCCTCCTTGGCCGCGGCCGCCCTTGCACGGGTCCGCGCGGGGAGCTGGGCCGAGACCGGCCGCAGCCCCCGACGCACGGCCTCCCTGCCCGGCGTCTCCCCCCGACTCGTCCCTAGAGGCTCGGGGGCGGCGAGTGCCGCGGACCTAGCGGTGGGGTGCGGGCGCCGGGGAGCCGGGGGCTCCTCTAGCGCCGGCGAGGACGTCACTTTGAGCGAAAGACAATGTCAAGTGCAAGTGAAGAAAAAAAGGAGAGGAGTACGAAGTAAATGTACCCAGGGCGCGTTGGACACTCTTACAATGGACACTCAGTCGACGGAAACCATCAGTTGAGCGTCGGGGGTGAGAAAATCTGATTTTCTGTTTCCTGAACCGCCTCCCATTGCTCCAGAATTTAACCCCGAAGGAGCTTCGAGACACCGCCCGCACCGTAAATCCCTGGGACTCGCACCCCGCAGACCGGCGTCCCGTGCCGCCTCCCAGACGGGCGCCCCGAGGCTGGCGCTGGCCCGTCTTTCCCTCCGGGCCCGCCTGAGGTTCCTGGCCGAGCCCGACCTTGCCCGTTCTTCCGCCTGCACCCGGGAGAGGCCTGGAGGCCTGGGCCCGGCGCCGCTTCGGGCAGCAGGGCTCCGGGTTGGCCGGGGACGCAGCCCGGGCGCGAGCGCGCGAACGAGGCCGCGCCACCCCCGCCGCCGGGCGCAGGTGGAGGTGCTCTGTGGGCCGCTTACCCCGGGGCCGAAGGCGGGCCGGGCCCCCAGTTACCCGGGAAAGGTCTATTTTCGGGCCCCCCTCCCCCGCCCAGCGTGCGCCCTCCCCTCCTCCCCTCCGGTACAGTTTGTCTTTTTCGGTTTCTTTCCTCGACGCTTCTCGGTTCCTCCATCCCTTTGCGGCACGCGCCCACCACCAACCCCGCGGGCGAACTGGAGGGCTCTGCGTGCCCCGGGGCCGCCTCCCCTACGGGCCGGGGACCGAGGGGGAGGCCGCCTTGCCGCCGGGAGCAGCGCGGGCGGGAGATGCGCGGAACGTCCAGGACGGGGAGGGGGCCGCGCCAGCGCCCGGGCCCTGCGTCCCTCCCCATCTGTCGGACCAAAGCTGCTGAAGCTGCAGAATTGCGCTGGCGCCCGTCCACCGGCTGCAAACAAAACCAAACAAAACGCGGCGAAAGGAAAAGCGAAATGGCGCTGCTGAAAATGGAGCCTCGGCCTCTAGGACGTCTTTCTTTCCTCCTCTGTCTCTTACTTCGTCTACTTTGTGTTTCTAGTCCTTCAACGCCCCCCTCCTCGGCTCTCCTCCCCGTAATCTCTACCCCATCGTCCTTTTGCTTTTCTGATTAACAATCTCCTTCCCCCGCTTTTCCTTCTTTTCTTTCCCCTCTCGGTTCCTCCTTCTCCATTTTGTGTCACAGGCGCTTCTCTTCTCAGTTCCCTTTCTGGGCTCGCGCTCCCCCGCCCGTCTCACTTGGGTGTTTTCTGCGTTTCGGGGAGCGGGGGTGGTAGGGACGGTGAGGCTAGGTAGCCAGTGGGTTCGGTAGAGACAGGTTTTATTTAGAACCCAAACAGCTCCTTTAATTAGTCGTGCGCTCGCCCTGCGCCCTCGTCCCCCGCGGCTCTGCGCCCGGACTCGCGCGGCGCCGTCCCACCAGCCGGGCGTCACCGCCCAGGAGGAGGCTCAGGGCTTACGCAGAAGTGAATACCTTTTTATATATTTTAAGCTTAGATTATCGTTTTTGCAGTGTTCGTGAGCATGGCATACTTTGGATAGGTGGATTTCATTTTCCCAAGGGACTTCCAAAGACCATTTTAAGAGAAGCGTGCAGAGAAGACAGCAATATTAATCATTTTTTCTTGCTTTCTTTTGAGCAGAGGGAACCCCAAGCACTAAGATACTTATGTTTTTAAGGCCAAACTTTTTTGAAAATGACTTTTTCTTTTACACTCACAGTTGACTTTGATCCTTTAAAAAAAGAGGGTGAACTCTTTAAAAAGAGACGGATGCTTTTGAATACATAACACCCCCCAATTGTGGTTCTCGGATAGTTTCTCTAGACGCATTATGATTTTGAGGTTCAAGGTCTCTAAGCGCTCTTCAGTGAAACAGTGGGAAATATGTTGCTACGTTAAAGATAAAGCAGAAGGTGATATTTCCTGGTTGTGCTCAATCTTAGTAGTAGAGAGTGTCGGGTTTGTTTTTGCTTTTTTGGGGGGGGGGTAAGGGGGGGGTTGGGCAGAATTTGCCTTGGTTCTGTTAAAGAACCAACTGATAGAAGCTATTTCAAGTGAAGAGCTTCAGTCAATACAAATCTGAAAGCAGTGACATCATTTTCTGACCTGAGTGCGTCTTTTAGTCATGGTAGAAAGGTTAGTCTCCGTACAATATTTGAAAATAAAATGATTTTGCTTCCCAGTATATTTATTACCAACTACATTTCACTTTATTCCCAAATCTTCTGGCCAGTTTCACCTCTGGTGGTCTGGCAGAACCATACCCTCCAGAAAAAAATACAAGTGCTCCTCCCTTATGTGATTCTAATGCTCTGGGAATTATTTGAAAGGATTTCAAAATTTTACAAGGAGAATCTTTTTAAAAATGTCTCAGGGTAGTATTCTTTGAAAGAATCTTAGAATGGTTCTTTTTAAAAATTACCTTCCTTGGTTTTCATTTATTGCTTTGGTTAAAGTTAGGCTATGTTCATATCTTACTTTCAGACTATTTCTTTATGAAAGAAAGGAGAAAGGAAGTAGGTCTTGGCAAGAACTAAACCAATGGAGCTAGGCCTTATTAAGAGCCTAAATCTGTGAATTGCTATCCTCATGATATGTTTATCAAATTGAGTTTTGCACGTGTTTTTCTCTGACTCAAATAGTTGACTTTATGTCTTTTAAAAATAGGTTTTAATCCAGGCTCCTGCTTCTTTGTTACGCTTTTCTCCTGGTAGATGAACAAATAAAATGAGTCTCACTGGAAGGGTAGGTAGATCTTTTTTTTCCAGACAAGATTTCTAAAAATAGGCAAAGTTAGAAAGTTATTATTACCCTTCATTTTAATTGGAATGATTCAGTACTTAATACCAAGTTAATCCTATTGTTGTTATTTCCTGCTCAAAGGAGGTAAATTAAGGCACAACTCAGTTTATTTTAGATGGACAACTTTGTATATAAGCAAGTGGGGCTAGAAAAAAGTATCATATATTTAGATATCTAGATATATAGTACTAGTAATGTTCAAAGCCCATTGAGGCAGTGTATTGGGGAGGAGGGTATAAATCAGACATGGTATCTGATGTTGAAGAGTTTACAGTTTATAAGGAGAGATTAATTCCTTCTTTATTTTTTCTCATTTAAAAACATTCATATGGACAAAAATAAAATTAGATCCCTACCTTACTCTACACACAAATTAAATTTCAGATAGACTAAAAACCTAAATAAGAAAAACAAAACTTTAAAAATATTAGAAGGAAATATAGGAGAATATCTTTATGACCTTGGTGTAGAGAAGGATTTCTTAAAACATTAAAATGCACAATCCATAGAGGAAAGGATAAATTGAATTATGTTAAAATAAATCATATATATATGACAAAAGACATCATAAAAGGACAAATGGAGACAATATTTCCAAGACATGTACTTGACAAAGGATTAATATTCAGAATGTGTAAATAGCATATAAAGAATTTAATAATTTACATATGAATAATTACATAAGTAAAGGATACGGGTGAGGATATACACATGTGAAGTAAAAGTATAGTGCTATTACCAGGAAGGATATATATCGACTTCAAAAAAAGTGATTTCCTTTTGGAGAAAAGGAAGGAGGGGAATAGGAAGGAATCCAAAGGGGTTGTCAATTCTTTATAAAAAGATCAGAGCCACCTATGGCAAGATGTTAACATTTTTGTTGTTTGTACTTTATCATAAGATTATTATAATTGGACTTCCCTGGTGGCGCAGTGGTTAAGAATCTGCCGGCCAACGCAGGGGACACGGGTTCGAGCCCTGGTCCGGGAAGGTCCCACATGCTGCAGAGCAACTAAGCCCGTGTGCCACAACTACTGAGCCTGCGCTCTAGAACCCGCGAGTCACAACTACTGAAGCCCGTGCACCTAGAGCCCGTGCTCTGCAACAAGAGAAGCCACTGCAATGAGAGGCCTGCGCACAGCAATGAAGAGTAGCCCCTGCTCGCTGCAACTAAAACAAAAAAGAAAGCCCGCGAGGAGCAACAAAGACCCAACGCGGCCAATAATAAGTAAGTAAATAAATAAATGTATTTTTAAAAAAAGATTGTTATAATTTATTTAAAAATCTCTGGGACTTCCCTGGTGGCGCAGTGGTTAAGAATCCGCCTGCCAATGCAGGGGGCACGGGTTCGAGCCCTGGTCCGGGAAGGTCCCACATGCTGCAGAGCAACTAAGCCCGTGTGCCACAACTACTGAAGCCCGCGCAGCGCACCTAGAGCCTGTGCTCCGCAACAAGAGAAGCCACCACAATGAGAAGCCCGCGCACCACAACGAGGAGTAGCCCCCGCTCGCGCAACTAGAGAAAGCCCGCGCGCAGCAACGAAGACCCAACACAGCCAAAAATAAATAAATGAATTATTTTTTAAAAAATCTCTAACATCAATTCCTAGTGCAAAAACCAAACAATGACACTTTTCTTTTTCTTAGTTAGTGATAATCTTTGTAGGATGGTGTTCACATATATGATGACAAAGTAAACACCATTCCTCAGTATTTTTCCTCTACCGTGTTTGTTATATGATGTTCACATCAGAGAGATTTCCCTAGTTTGGTGTTTCTCTGTTGTAGGCTTATTTGTTTTCTGAGTACATTTAGTGAGAAGAGAGAAACATGTTTGAAACTATGAATAAGCATAAGAGCATTTATTCTTATATGATGTAATCATTAAAAAATGCTTTTAAAAGGAAGTAAATTAAAAACCTTCCACACCATTATAGAAACACTTTTGAAAAATCAGTCTCAGGCCTAGCATGCAAGATGTTATTTTGGCACGTCTAATTTTTTTGGTGCAGACTGAGTATCAGGAATTGGTATTTTGGAAGTATATATGTGGTCTCATGTTCTCATTTTACATGGCAGGAGTTCATACAATGTACATTTCTACCATTGCTACTTTTCATTAACAGAAGTTTTGTTTGCTTGTAACTTTCCCAGGGACTATTCATATCATGGCAGCACTGAAATGATGTAATATTTCATTTGCTTTGAGACTTTATGTTAGTATTAGGCCAACAAGCATGGGGAAGCAACATAGTTATTGTTTCGCTTACCCATGTGTGAGCTGAGTGCGGGGCGTTCCCACATTGTATGAACTCCTGCCATATGCATTGGTGGGCGACGCCAATACAGTCACGTCAAATGAAAGTGCCATGAGATGCATTACTCTTTGGGCACATATGGATCCTGCTAATTATGCCAAAGTAACCTTCTGGAAGTTCTAAAACTTTACTCAGAAACCTTTTATGACTCCCTATTGCCAACAGAATTACAGCCCAAATCTCTTCTCTGGCATTAGAGGCCCCTGTACCCTCATTACATTTGCATTTCCAGCCTCATTTCCAAAGACTACTGAAAAAAACTGTCTTTTAGCTGCTAATCTGTATTATTTGTACTATGTTTATTAAAAAGAGGGGTCTATACTCACTTGTCTCTCTTTTCTTTCTTCCTGTATAAATTAGAATGTAATAGAAAACCCAGCTAACACAGAAGGTTGTTTTTGTTGTTGTTGTTTTTAATGTGACAAGAAGTCCGTAGGTAAAGAGTTGCTAATATTTTCTCAGGGGTTCAGTGATGTCTCAGCTCTGAAATTCGCTTGACCTTTACCTCATGGTTGTAGAATGGCTGCTAAACTTTAAGTATCACATCTTCACCATGGGTGCAAAGGTGGGAAGGCAGGCAGAAAGTTTATTCTTCATCAGCCTTAGCCTTGTCAAGGAGGTAAAATATTTTCCCAAAACACCCCACCAAAGGATTTCCTCTTACATCTCATCAGTCAGAATTTTGATATAGTTTAGGAACTGGGCCCATTTTTCCACATCAAAGGGAATCTTCTCAACGCCTAAATAAAACTGAAGTTCTGTATAGCAAGGAGGAAATGCGGGAGTGGTTTTTACTTAGTAAGCACTGCCACATCTCCTAGTTTGCACCTCTGCATGTGCAAACCAGTTTGTCCCTGTAACTCTCTTGAAACATCTTTAACTGCTATCATCAGTGACTTTTGGACTTTCTAGTCTAATGGACACTATTTATTTTCTAACTTGCTTGAGCTTCTTGTGGGGCTCACCCACACCCTCCTTGAAATTCATTCATCAACTATCCACTCATCACCTACTATGTATCAGGCACTCTGCTAGGTGAGGAGAATACAGAACCAAATCAGGCATAGTCTTGGCCCTCCACAAGTTTATAGTCAAGTGGAGAAGACAGGTGAACAGATAAGTACAAAAATATTAGAGGTGCTGTGATAAAATGAGATAAAGTGGGGCACAGAGAAAAGAGCAGTCATTTATATAACTCAGATGCTAGGCCCCTTTTCGGGGAAGGAAGGGGTGGTACAGCCATTAGCAAAGACAGTCTTACTGTTGCTTTGTTGGTTGCCTCTTTGCCTTTTGCCCTAGAAAAATACAGACCTCTATAGAGAAGGGGGAGAAGATGAGGACCAGGGGGCTGGTCTCTCCCCTTTCCTTGGCCTGACAAATACATGTGAAATTCCAAAGAATAGTCAACCAATTTTTTTTTTAACTTCAGATTATTCAACTCATACAGAGTCTACCCAGTGTAGGGGTTGTGGAGTGACTTCCTTGGTTTGTTTACTTCATTTTGTGTTCTCTTAAGGGTATCCGGTCTCACCCCTAAACCCTGGGTGTAGACCATGTCTCTACTCTCTTAGAGCCAGAGTCTAACCACTCAGGATGGCAGAAAGGACATGTCTGGGGAGATGGAAGTTTGTCTGCTGGATTGAGGAGTAGGACTAGGGAAAAAGACAAGGCATGATGAGGAGAGAGATGGGGCTGGAGAGGTGGGTACCAGTTTATGTCATGCTAGAGGGTTTGAAGACATTTGGTAGGTCATAGGTTCCCAAACTTTCTCAGTTCACTGCACCCTTAGTGTCTCTCTAATTTTTTCATGATGCCCTAGGCCAAGAGAAATAACAGTTCCATTCATTAAGCAGTTAGTTCCAAATGCCATAATAGCGGTAGTTTGTGTGGTGTCTGATAGATGTTGCTGCGTTTCCCTCAAAAAAATTAAATAGCCTACAGCAAATCTGAGTTCACTGTGGTGCACAAGGGTGACTTGTGCATAGTGTGGGAACCGTGGTATAGGTTATTTAAACTTTTTTATTTAGTAAATTAAATATTCAGTTTTGTGTCTTAGAAAGATCACTCTTTCAGTGAATTGGAGGCATGGATGGAGTAAAGGCATGATGGGAGGTAGGGAGACCATGAGTTAATGGCAGCAGTTTACGGAAGAAGTGATTAGGATGTAACATGTGGCATACTAATGAGAATGCTATTGGATCTAAAATATCTTATGGAGGTAGAATGGATAGGATTACCTTATCAATTGGTTTTGGGAGAGAGAAAGAGATAGGATGATTCCTAGATTGCAGGTTGGGTTAAAGGGTACATGATAATAGAAATGTAGGAAAAATATGTCTTGGGAGAAAGAGTTCCTTTTCTTGGCACGTTGAATTTGAGAGGTTTCTTAAGGACAAGATGGATATATGGTGTTGGACCTCAGGAGCAGGTCTGGAAGAGAAATGTAAATTGATAAGTTGTTTATATAGAGATTGGGGTTGGCAACATGAGACTAGGGAGGAAGCATGCCAGTGGTTAGACAGTCAACGGAGGAAGAGGATCCTGCAAAGGGGATAGGACCAGGAGAGGGGTCGTGAAGCTTGTACAAGGCAGTGTGTTTGGATGAAGCCAGGACCCTACTCTTACCATTCTGTTCTATGGACATCTGGGTCTAACTGTTTCCTGTGGTGGGATCCCCTGGGTAGAGCTTCATAGGGGCAGCGTCACAAAGAACTCTGACTGATCTTCGTGCTGCAGTGGAGACGGTGGAGTTGGGAGGGTGAGGGGCTCGGGAGAGGTGAATGGCACACATCCAAGGAGGGTTCTCTGCAGCACCAACTCAGACTTATGTCCAAGGAGCTGCCCATTCTGGACCCCCCAGGAGAGGAGCACCATTTTTATGCCCACATTTTAAGAAAAAATAAGGTAATGGTCTGTTTACAGTATCAAATGCAATACAGTGATAAAGTAAGAAGGAGCGGTGAAAGTCCATGGAGTCTGACAATTTGGAGGGTCTTGGTGACTTATCGAAATACTTTTCTGCAGTAGAGGTAGGCAGAAACCCAAGGAGCTCAGGGAACAGCAAGGGAGACAGTCATGTAAACAGATAATAACAATGTAATGTGATAAGATACAAGGTTTCCTATCAGGTAGGGTAGCTTTCTCCTGCCTCTGTCATTCACTAACCACTTCTTATCAGTGCCTGTCACTAGCAGGCTGATCTCTGACGACTCTGAAGCATCTGTTCCCTGGGTTCCGTTCTAGTTCCTCTCTTCTCTGCTTGCTCTTCCCCAGCAATTTCATCCCATCTTAGGACTTTAACCAGCACCACCAGATGCTTGATTTCTCAATCTATATCTCTAATTCCCTGACTTTCTGACTTTGAGTTCTGCATTTCCAAAAACATGCATGGGACTGGGCATGTGCAAGGTTTTCAGTCAATGTGTACTGATTTAAAATTTGATCCTAAATAAGCTGATAATGCAGAGGTAGATTTAGATATCAAGCCACTGCATTTTACAGAGTGAGTAGGTAAGGAAATGTTTCCTGCCAGATTTGTCATCAAATTTCAGTAAGTAACCGGAAACCAGGTGACAGTTTCAACATGGGAGTTGGGTTAGATCCCGCTCGTCACAGTGAACAGTAGATTAGAATACACAGATTTGCAAATCAGAATGCAGGTTCCACTGCTAACTTTGGGCAATTTTGCTAATTCTCTGTGCCTTCATTTCTACACCAGTAAACAATTCAAAGGCAAAGTTACGTTTCCTGTTTTTATTTATTTTAATTGAGATATAATTTGCATACCATAAAATTCACTCCTTTAAAGTGTACAGTTAAGGGTATTTACAGAGTGTGCAACCATCATCACTATCTAATCCCAGAATATTTTAATCATTCCCCAAAGAAACCCCATGCCCATTAGCAGTCATCCTCCAATGCCCCATTCTCCAGTCCTTGGCTTCTGCTTTCTCTGTAGATTTGCTTATTCTGGACATTTCATACAAATGGAACCATACACTATGTGGTCTTTGAATCTGGCTTCTTTACCTTTGCATGAAAAAACAAATGAAAACAAAACAAAAAAACAAAACACAGCATGAAGTTTTCAAGGTTCATTCATCTCATAGCATGTGTCAATACTTTATTCCTTTTTATGGTTAAATCATATTCCATTAATTGGACATAGCACATTTTGCTTGTCAAATCATCAGTTAATGGATTAGGTTGTTTCCATCTTGAGCTATTGTGAATAATGCTGCCGTGAGCATTATTGTATGAGTTTTTCTGTGGTCCTGTGTTTTCAACTGCTTAGGAGTAAAATTGCTGGGTCATATGGTGACTCTATGTTTAACATTTTGAGGACCCATCACACTGTTTTCCAAAGTAGCAGTATCACTCTACATTCTCGCCAGCAATGTAGAAGTGTTCCAATTTCTGCACCTCCTGGTCGACACTTGTTATTGTGCATCTTTTTTTATTATTGCATCCTTGCAGATGTGAAGTGATATCTCATTGTGGTTTGATTTACATTTCCCTAATGACTAATGATATTGAGCAGTTTTTCATGTGTCTGTTGGCCATTTGTATATCTTCTTCCAAGGTATGTCTACAAATCCTTTGCCCATTTTTAAATTGGGTTAATTTTCTTTTCATTATTTTATAATAAGTTTTTATATTGTAAAAGAGTTTTTATATTGATATATTCTGGATGTTAGACTCTTATCTGATATATAATTTGCAAATATTTTCTCTCATTCTGTGGGGTTTTTTCCCCCTCACTTTCTTGACAGGGAACTTTAAAGCACAAAATTTTTCAATTTTGATGACATCCAATTTATCTATTTTTTTCTTTTTTTACATGTGCTTGTATTTTTTTTTTTAAAGAAATTGTTGCCCAATCCAAGGTCATGAAAATTAAGGCCTACGGTTTTTTCTAGTAGTTTTATGATTTTAGTTCTTACATCTAGGTCTTTGATCCATTTTGAGTTAATTTTTGTATATGGCGTGAGTTAGGGATCCAACTTCATTCTTTTGCTTGTGGATACATTGTTTTCCCAGAACCATTAGTTGAAGACTGTTCTTTCCCTGTTGAATTGTCTTGGCACACTTGTTGAGAATCAGTTGGTTACAGATATCTGGGCTTTCAATTCTATTCCATGATCTCTATGTCTATCCTCATGCCACTACCGCAACTGCAATTCCAGAACTGTAAAGTGAATTACATTGAAGACATTCTTATTCTCAAATTACTTGATAATTCAAGAGACTTGTCAGTTTGGATTTTCTTTCATACCTTATTGAAAAAGAAGCCTTTGCATCAAAGTCTCCCATCTAAAATAACTAAATTATATGCATAAATCTAAATTTAAATGCTCACCTGCATGAACCTTTTATATAATTCTACTTTTACGTTGATGATATGGCCTTTGGCAATTTCTCTGTGTATTCTATGAAGCAGTTAAAAAGTCAATTATGAACTGAGACCTTCAATTTCTTATTGTTAGAATGCTTAATGTTAATTTAGAACCTAGTGTACAACTTCAAGCAAAAGCCTTCAAATTATTAATTTTAAAGAAATATGTATTTGTTATGCCTTGTGAACTTAGACAAACAATTTTAAATATCTCTATTCTAAATGTAAGAATTCTCAGAAATGAAAAATCTCTTCACTCGGGCAATAGAATCTCTTTTTTTTTTTTTTAATTAATTTATTTAATTTATTTATTTTGGGCTGCATTGCGTCTTCGTTGCTGTGTGCAGGCTTCTCACTGAGGTAGCTTCTCTTTGTTGCAGAGCACCAGCTCTAGGTGCACGGGCTTCAGTAGTTGTGGCTCGCAGACTCAGTTGCTCCACGGCATGTGGGATCTTTCTGGACCAGGGCTCGAACCCGTGTCCCCTGCATTGGCAGGTGGATTCTTAACCACTGTGCCACCAGGGAAGCCCTAGAATCTCTTGATTCAATTTTAGTCTTTGTATTTCTGTTACTGGCAATCTTAATAGGGAAAAAAAAAGTTTAAAAAACATTCCCTAGGTAAAAAAATATGGTAGTAAGGTGAAGCTCACATGATGGGGAAAGAATTCTCTTGAACTGCCATAGACAGTTGTATTTGGTTCTTTAGCTCATAAAGAAAGTTGGATTTTTTCCCTCTAAGTAAACAGATCACAAACTCTTTCCTGGTCTTGACAAAGGGGAACCCTTGGCACAATGTTTCTGTTGAGATCCCTTGTTGAATTGTGCATAGATCCCCTATTATCTCTGAAAGGATTTTTGTGATTATTTAGACAGTGCTAAATCTTTGAAAAATCTCTGTTCCCTATGTTTTATTGGTCATGCTTAAGAACTGTGTGATGGTTAATTTTATGTGTCAACTTGACTGGTCTAAAGGATGCCCAAAATGCTGGTAAAACATTATTTCTGGATGTGTCTGTGAGGGTGTTTCTAGAGGAGATTAGCATTTGAATCAGTAGACTGAGCAAAGAAGATCCCCCTCACCAGCGTGGGTGGGCATCATCCAATCCATTGGGGGCCTGACGAAAACAAAAGGCAGAGGAAGGACCTTTCTCTTTGAACTGGGACATCCATCTTCTTCTGCCCTCAGACTTTGGTGCTCCTTTTCTTGGGCAGGACTGGAACTTACATCATTGGTTCCCCTGGTTCTCAGCCCTTTGGGCGTGGACTGGGCCTCCAGCTTCTAGATGGCAGATCGTGGTTCTTCTTGGCTTCCATAACCTCAGGAGGCAACACTTCAGAATAAATCTCTTTCTGTATATGTATATATGTCCTATTGGTTCTGTTTCTCTGAAGAGCCCCAACTAATACAAACTGTTTTGTGGCAGCCAATCCAGGACAAGAGGCACAATTGTCCAAACTCTGATAAACCCCAGCAGCTCCATGTGAGTCTTAGTTCAGTTTCAGAAATTCAAATGTATCTGTTCACCAAGAGGTTAACAGATGAGGAAGACTTGATTCTTCATAACCAAGTGATAAAGGATTTTATTTTTGAACCACAAAACTCAATGACCATTCACTGAGGGCTTCATCCCACCCCAAAATCATAGGCGACGGTTGTTCCCCTTTCTGGTGGCTATTCCTCAGGAGATGAAGTGTCAGGTCAGAGTGATTCAGTGAACATATAACTGAAACAAAGAAGAGGTACACTTAGGGGATTTTTAAATAAAATTTAAGTTATTATTTCAAGAATATTTCTGTTTAAATAGTTAAGACTCTACATATGGTGTTGAGGAATCCTGAGAAGTTCTGTTTCTGCCAAGCTCATGATCGACGTCACTCATCTCTCTGTGCTTGTTCTAGCCTCATTTTTTTTTTTCTTTTCATTTTACCATTATTTCAGATTGATGTTACAGTATCCAGTTTACTAAATGTGTTAGAGAGAGCAAAAGCACCTAACCTGAATCTAGTTATGAGGAAACACCAGACAACCTGACATTTAAGGACATTTTACAACATAACTGGCCTGTACTCTGCTGAAATATCCAAGTTATGGTGTGTAAGAGACAGAAGGAGACACAGACTCAGGAGCTGTTACAGATTAAAGAAAACTGAAAGACAGGACAATGACATGCAAATTACGATCTTGAATTTTCTTTTGCAATAAAAGACCTTATTGGAACAACTGGTGAAATTGGAATAAGATCTACAGATTAAGTCCTAATCCTAATAGTGCCGTGTCAATGTTAACGTCCTGGTTTTGATCATTGTTCTGTGGTTATGTAATAGAATTCCTTAACTTTAGGAAACACACTGAAGTATTTAGGGGCTATTACATCTGCAATTTACTCTTAAACAGATCAGAAAAAATTAAATATTGAGAGAAAGAAAGAGAAAAGGATAAAGTCAGTGTAGTAAGATACTAACATTTGGGAAATTTGGTTGAATTCTTTGTACTATTCTTGCAACTTTTAAGTCTGAAATCATGTTTAAAAAACCTTTAAACTAGTGGAAGATTTTTAAAGTCTCCAAATTATTTTGTAAAAAGTCTAATGTACAGTACTCAAGAATTACTGTGCACTAAAAAAAAAAAAAGAGGCAGGATAGACTAGCAGTTAAGTGAGTTGTCTGGAGAAGGATGCCTGGATTTGAACTCTCCCTGTCACTTACTAGCTGTGTGATTTTGGGTAAGTTACTTAACTTCTTAGTTTCTCTACCTGTAAAACAGGGATGATAATAATGGAACCTACTTCACAAGGTTGTTATAAAATTTGAATGAGTAAATATTTGCAAAGGCCTTGGAACAGTGCCTGAAACAAAGTCTTATATATGTGTTTGTTAAATGAATAAATCTAGAAAAGCACTTCAGCCTTAATGGTACCAAAATCACCTTTAGAAATAGCAGTATTTTAAACGTTAAAAAAATGTTAAAGTCTTTCTAGAAACAGTTGATTTGGATTCTTATTAGTCTCTTCTCTGATCAGCTTGGGATTCCTGTTGCTTCCTTTGATAATCTCTAGTACTAATTTTTTAGTCAGCTTCATATTAGGAACCTGTAAACTCCACTAATATTTTAGAACAAATATTGAATATAGATAGTTCTTTCACTTTCATTATTATTTCAATTATTCAATACATTTATTTAGCATGACTAAGTCAAGTGCTGTGGGAGGTATAAAGATGGATAACATTTCTGACCTCAAGGAGTATACAGGTTAGAACGGAGATTAAATAGGTGCAAACATGGCCACAATATGATGTGAGGTTTGGCCAAGGAAAAAGTGCTAGATGGTTTACAAGAGGGCAAGATTTTATCTAGCTGGAGGGATCAAGAAAGGTTTCATAGGATGAGGCCACTATATGAGCTTGAAGGAGAAATAAGGCTTTAATAGGCAAGATGACGAAGGAAGGATATTCTAAGTACAGGGATGAGTGGAAAAAAAAAAGGTACAGCAACAAGGAACAGCAGGTGGTACCTTGGGCAAGTTATTTAAAGTTTAAATAGGCTTGGGGTTTAAATTTTAAACCATTATAAGCCTTAGTTTGTTTATCCATAAAATGGGTATAACAATAGTATCCATCTTACAGAATAGATGAAAGATAAATATAATGCACGTATCTGACAGTAAATGCTCATTAAATGTTATTATTTTTGGTACACATTTATTGAAGCTTACGTTTTATGTAGGGAAATTGGAACATGGAATGTATTGGATTAATATTAAGTAGTGAAGGGACTTCCTTGGTGGCGGAGTGGTTAAGAATCCCCCTGCCAATGCAGGGGACATGGGTTCGAGCCTTGGTCCGGGAAAATCCGACATGCTGCAGATCAAATACGCCCGTGCGCCACAACTACTGAGCCTGAGCTCTAGAGCCCACCAGCTACAAATACTGAGCCCGCATGCCACAACTAATGAAGCCTGCACACCTAGAGTCCGTGCTGTGCAACGAGAAGCCGGCGCACCGCAACGAAGAGTAGCCTCCCCTCGCCGCAACTAGAGAAAGCCCCTGCACAGCAACGAAGACCCACCGCAGCCAAAAATAAAAATAAATAAATAAAAATTTTAAAAAGTGTTTAGTGGAAAGGAGGAGACAAAGTCAAAGTTTAGAGATGTTGCAAAGGTAGAATCTATGACTTTGTGACTGACCCAATATAAGAAAAGGTAAGGAACTTGCGATGATGTAAGGATTTCAGCTCGGGCTGCTAGAAGAGTGATAGTGTCCTTAAAGGGCCACAGGCAAAAGAAACTAACTTTTACTCTACATCATAAACACTGGGCACTGGGCTAGTGCTTTATTCGTGATCTCTCATATTTGAAGAACATCCTTTGGTGGGCTCATACTTTATACAAGAGCACTTGTTATTTACAATGTTCTAGGATGAATCATTTTGTAATACTACCAAAACTTTCAAATATGGATTTATTTGAGCTTGCTTTAATTTTTTTAATTAAAAAATTACCTAAGGTAATGTTTATATGCCTTCAAAAATTCTAACGATGCTATGGTTAACTATTCATTGAGTGAACAGTTCATTGACTACCAGCTCTTCACCAGGTACCGTCTTCTCAGTGATTTGGTTGACTTTAATTCAAGGTTTCCTATCCATTTCCAGGAAGTAGCTGCAAGGAGGAGGCTATTCCCAGGGCTTTGGCCTGTACGCACCCCCCATACCTGAAATTTTATTGGAACTGTGGAAATGGAGCAGTGGTTTCACTTTTCACTCTGCCTTCACTGGGACTCCCTGGAAGAAGTGCTGTGCCAGTGACCGGTGTTTCTCCTGAATAAAGCATCTTGGCCTTAATGACCGGAGGTTTGGATCCTCTGGTTTCATCTAAATTATACCCTCTGATTGATTTAAGATGTTATTTTTTTCTTTCGTTTCTTTTAAACAGAACTACTGATCTTTGAAAAATTTTAAATAGCATCTGTACGACAATTTGGAAGCGAAAGAAATATAATGTGTTATTTTCCAATAGGGTCTATGACTAAGGCAGGGCACATATCATTAATTCTATGGAGGAGGAAACAGAGGAACACGTCCTCCACACCTGGTAATATTTAGTGCCCTTCCCGCTCTATCTGCCGACTTTGCTGGACTCATTCCACACCGGTTTTCTCCTGGTCTCTCTCTGAGTTCCTCCACTGACTGACTCTTCCCTCCCACCCCAGGCAATCCACAGCCGAGGAATGGAATCTCCCTTTGCTGTCTGCTCATCTCTTTATTCTTTCGAAGTAAATGAAAAGAGGATATCTGTTCTGAATTTTTTAATGTTAATTTCTAATGGGTGAGTTCAGAAAGATAGGCAGGACTGAGAATTTGTCAGTGCATTCACTGTATAGACAGGGTAGCAAAAAACTTGCCTCCAACTGCTCCTGTGAACACGAACACATCATGGAAAATAAAAGGCTGTGGCTACCGCATGGATGGTGGTGTGGTCAAGAGGCGGACTGAGAGGTAGAACCCGTCAAAGTTTCTGAGATACCCATAGGGTCCTCCTGGAGCGGTTTTCCCACGCTACTGAAGAAAGTGGAAACCTGTGCTGCTCCCCGACCCTCCTCTCCCCACCATTTCTAGCTGGATCAAGGATTCTATTCGTCTGGACACAGTTGAAATCATCGATATTGTTAGCGAATCATACTTTTTCACTACTGAGATAAGCAATGATTAATATTTTCATTCTGGATTATTTGGTAAAACCATCGAAAATGATTTCTACCTCCAAAAGAGAGGTTCATGAAGAAAAAACTACATTTTTAAATAATTTTGATTGAACCATTAGAGTAGAATATCAGTATATTATTTCTGCCTCATTTTGCCTTTTCTCGTATACCATGTCTGTTTAATTAAAAATAAAATGGAGATTATTGTCTGAACAATTTCACAAAATTTTCCAGCTGACACAATTTTTTAAATGATGGAAAAAAAGATGATATTCTAATACACCTTTCTGAATTTTCTTATTTTATGTGTAGACCCAATTTAATGGTCAACTATGGGAGAAGTACGCTCTATGAATACTATTCTGTGTCATGCTGCTACTGGCCTGCTAAATTGATAACTGACCCTTAGTCAACAATTTTGAATGAGAATGATACTTTTAGCGAGTAGGAAATATCATTTAAGCTTGAGCCTGGTTGGAAGGATTTGACTCCCCTTTGCTATACATCAGTTTTAAAATGTGACTTCAGTTAGTTTTAAAAATTGGTCTCATAGTTCTTCTCTTGCTCTTAGAGACTCCGTGTTCAGCATTCTCTCTCTTTTTTAAATTAATTAATTAATTAATATTGGCTGCGCCAGGTCTTAGCTGCGGCATGTGGGATCTTAATTGCAGCATGCACACAGGACCTAGTTCCCCGACCAGGGATTGAGCCTGGGTCCCCTGCATTGGGAGTGCGGAATCTTACCCACTGGACCACCAGGGAAGTCCCCAGCATTCTCTTTTAACTGATTTCCTGGTGCCACAATCTTCCATTTATTGAGATGATTTCTCTAACTCACTGATTTCTTTTTACATTCTAACTAACTGGATTTTTCATTTTTAACAACTCAGTCCTTTTGAAATACAGGAATTGAAAAGAATTAAGGTCATGCACAATTGTGTTAATGGAAATCCTGTGAGTTGCCTCTTCTGTTGGTTTGAAGCTGGAGGCACATCTTCTGAGAGCCTTGGATTCATGCTTCCAGGAAGGTCTATAAATCAGTGTAGTCCATCTTGCCTTGGATGTCAACACAGGTGTATCCCATTTGCAAGATGGTCTTCTCTCTTTTTTTCCTCTCTAAGAAGGAAATAAAATATACAGGCCCATTAATCTGCAGAGGTCAGCTTCTTTGATAGGGCACATTCTTGGAAAAGTTAAAGTTGGAGTTCATTGTGTATGATATACAAAAAAGGGGCAAGATACCCAGTCCTTTTCACTTTTAGTAATTATAAAGACCTAAGTATTAATGAAGCTTTAAGAATCATTTGTTGTGGGTTACTCTGAAATTTCAGGAAAAATGATGTATGTTTCTAAAGTTAATCCAGGACTTCCCTGGTAGCGCGGTGGTTAAGAATCCACCTGCCAATGCAGGGGACACGGGTTCTATCCCTGCTCCGGGAAGATCCTACATGCCGGCGGGGCAACTAAGCTTGTGCACCACAACTACTGAGCCTGCGCTCTAGAGCCCGCGAGCCACAACTACTGAAGCCGGTGTGCCTAGAGCCCGAGCTCTGCAACAAAGAGAAGCCACCATAGTGAGAAGCCTGGGCACCACAACGAAGAGGAGCCCCTGCTTGCTGCAACTAGAGAAAGCCCACAACGAAGACCCAATGCAGCCAAAAATAAATAAATAAGTAATAAATAAAGTTAATCCAGTGGGCTTAATTTGTCTTTAAAAACTGGGCATAGATATTAAGGCCTAAAATGAGACAATCACAAAGAGTTAGATGACAACACATGCTTTTATTTTTGTAAATGGGCATTTTGCATAAAAGCTGCACTTGATATACATAATTGGAGTGAAATGTTGATATTCCATTCAGTATGTTTAATATTTATATGTTCTTTTGAAGTATTTACAAATGGAGAGACCAAAAGGCAAAGCTAATGAACCGTGGACACAGCAATTTATTTTCTTAAAAATATTAACAACTACAGAACTAAGCTGAATTTTAAACAAACGGTGATCCTCACATAGAAAAAAAATTTTAGCATACAATGAGCTAATTATTTCTTTCTGAATTATTTTTTTCTCATCAACTGTTTCTCAACATCTCTCTTAGAAGTTAAAATGTTAGTATGATGACTGAAGTGAGGAAAAGAGATTGGAGCTTAAGATAGTCACATGAGTAGAACTGTTCCTAATATTCTAAGCCACAGAGTAAATATTGAATGAAGGGGTGGTGAGGTACTAGTTGCAGTCTGTTCTAACTGAATAGTCACAAGCACAGTAGCAGAGGAGAGAATACTCATTTTGGTATTCAGAGAAGAAAAACCAGTGCCTAATAGTTTTAGCTCACATTAACAGGTACATAAAACATAAAGTATGAAGGTGGCATCATATAATGAAATCAGACTCATTATATATTCTTTATAAGTGCTTCCTGGATTTTTTTTTTTTTCAAATTTAAAATTTTCAAGTGCACTTCTAAAAGTTTTTTGAGACCAGAGTGGTACAGCTTGGTATGAATTCACAGCTGTTTGATATCTCAGAGCTTTCAAGGAACTCCACTAATTGGTTCTAAAGCCAATTTAAGTTGTCTTAACAAGCCACAGGAACTCAAAATGTTGACTGGACTAAGGCAGGTCGCATACAACTTCTATAAATCATGATACGAATTCTTTCTCAAGGCATTCTGGACAGAGCAATTTAGTAACTGTTAAAAGTTTAAGTACAGAGTTGTCAAGTGGAAACTAGCAGTTCTCTGAGGTGGGAATAGGGGGAAAAAGTGCCTGGAGTTTTGAAGAGTACCTCAAAAGGCATCAGGAAATAGTCACACAAAGGGTAAGATTTTCATGTAGGGTATTTACGGGGATGTAACTTCTGCCAGAGGTGTGTCTGTGTTAGGGATTTTCAGGTGTTAGTCATAAATCATACATTTTTTTCTTCTCTAACTTCTCTTTCCTCAAACTGGGTTATATATATCCCATGAAATGTACGTTTTAAGTGGCATGGTTCAAATGTGGGTGTACAGGCTAATTCCAAGGAGAAATCAAGAGCGGATTTAGCAATGAACTACAGAGTACAGGGATGAAAGAATGTTACTGTAGCTTTTCCCCCAGTGTCCTTTTCCAGTAACAAAATGTTAGTGACAAGTAATTGTAGTATAGGTTAGTACACAGCAAATAGGAATTGCATATACATATTTAATAATACCTGAAAATAAAAATAAAGAAGGCAAACACAATTCAGATGACCTTGGGAATGCTACACAAGTGAATTATGAAGATGAGTGAGCAAAGTACTGGACAAAGAGTTTGAAATAAAAGGAAAGTTTCTCAACTCATAAGATTAAAGATTAAAATTTTTATTTCCCTATAAAACAAATATAATAAATAGTTATCTCCCAGAAACAAAACGTTCCAAACGGGAGGGGGTGGGAGGTGGGGGAACAGCAGTATTTTAATACACGTTGCAATCTGAAATTCTGTTTGGTCTTGCTGTACTTTATAGTTTTCCAATATGCTTTAAAGGTGGAAAATAGAGTTAAAGGGTTAGAAATGTTAAGTGGAAAAATCTGATTTTAATGATAGGCATCAGGGAGCAGAAAAGAAACGAACATTCACGCGCTGCCTTTATTATTCTTCATAAAGGTTATGGCTGGAAGGCGCCGCCCTATTAGAGTCTCTGTGGCGCAATCGGTTAGCGCGTTCGGCTGTTAACCGAAAGGTTGGTGGTTCGAGCCCACCCAGGGACGCTTAACCGTTTTACAGGCGGTTCCCGGTAGTTTTGCACAAATCATGGAGTTGAGGCCTCCGGGCAAAGCAGGCGTGGATTTCGAGGGTCCGGAGAAGAGAAACCGCGGATCTCACTTCGCGGTCCAGCAGGGGTTGGCTCTCCAGCTTCCGGGCGCGCTGGGGCCCCTCCTCCAACGCCGGCGGCCAGGTGGGCGCTTCCTGCCGCCCCGAACAGGCGTGTGGGTCCAGCTCCTTAAGGCCCCCGCATCCTTTCATTTCCACTCCCTGGGTTCCTAAACTCCGGCCCTCTTCCCCCTCGCTCTTCCCCGAAACCCCCGCCTCACAGCTCCCAGCCCCGCCTGGCCGGGCTCCCGCGGGCCCCGGTCGGGCAGCGGCGCCCAGAGCGCGCGGAGGCCGGGCGGCCGCCGCGTTCCGGCCTCGAACCCGCCGCCCCGGCTCCAGGCGCGGCCCGAGCTGGCCTGGTTCTGCTTCAGGACCCCTGCGATGTCAGAGGTCGACTGAATGTATGTATTTAGTGTCAAGTTCAAGCTGTACATTGACTTAAAACGCTCCAGGTTTTTTTTGTTTTGTTTTGTTTTGTTTTTTGTTGTTTGTTTAACTAATGTTGAATCGTGCAGCATTTCGTCTGTTCCCCGTCAGCGTAAACAAATATTCCCATAATTTAACTTAAGACTGACTAACCCTCGCATTGGTAAACTCAGAAATGTTTGTCATAAAGCCTTTGTGTGGACACTATTGTAAGAGCATTTGTATGTTATAGTTTACTTTTTCTACTAAAGTTTTAGAATTTAATAGAGAATAGAGTAAACCTGCAAAATGTCCCATATACTCAGAAAGGGAGAAAACGTTTTTTTACAACTGTATCATTGTTACACTTTTAAAAAACCCAAATTATGAGAAAGATTAACGACATTCTATAAGCATATTACCATTTATTTCACAAAGAATGCAAAAAATCGTTACCTTGTACTTTGTTCTCTAAATATATGCTGCCTTGGTGACGTAATCAGTTTCACCATAATAATTACTGTCTTGGGCATAGATTAATTTGAAAGTCGGTTCTGGAGAAAAGTGGTATGTCTTATTCCTGCAAGTATGTAGTTATGCTCTGCTTTATGTTTTCCCCCATGTTAGCATATTAATAAAGGCTAACATTTTTTGAGTGCTTACTACTTGCCAGGCACGCTTCTACGTGCTTTCCTGGATGAAAGTGTGAGATCCGTGCAACAACTCTCCCAGGTAGGTCCTATTGTTTCCACTGTACGGGTGAGCCAACTGAGGCTCCGTGCAACTGAGTGATTTGCCTGAAGTCACAGTTAGTGCCTAGCACAGTGCAGATTTAAACTCGAGTTGTCAGGCTTCAGAGCCCATGCTTCTCACTCCTGTACTACCTACCCAGAAGTCCTCTCCTCTAAAATAGAGCTACTTGATTGATTCGTTAATTTAAAACCAAAGGTGATACTTTAATTGGTTTTTCTGAAGTTTCATTAATATTTTGTTCGAAATCTCACGAAGGAAAGAAAAAACCCCACTGAACATTCATGGAATACTAAAGGGCATTAAGTCATGTGCTCATTGTGCTGCTTCATTTTATTGAAATGAATACTGTGTGGGAACATGAAATCTTCGTGTGAAACACGTCTTTGGAAAACAATTTGATAGCATTTGTGTAGAGAAGACAAGATTAGAAATAAAGGCAGGTTGGAATAGCCCAGAGAAAATATGGAAGAGGAAGAGAAAGAAGAATAGGTTCAAGCCAAGCAATGGGGGCTAATCTGGTGTCTAGGGATTCTTGGACCCCAGGCTGGTGTTTGGCAGTTGGGGAGCCCAGACAGACCTCTATTTTAGGACACCTTTGTGAGAGAATACCAGGATCTGCACTTGACAGATGCCTAGGTGGTAGTTTTAAACTTGATCCTAAATTTCTAAGTATGTTCTACTTCACCCTATTTGGGAGATTAATGGGATTTAGAGGCCAGAAAATAGAGAGGATTACATGAGAATGGAGGTGGGATGAGGACTGCAAAACCGCCCTCTAATGTAAGTAGTTGATTTTATTATGTGGGCAGGTACTTAGTGAATTTCTTTGTGCTAGGCTGTTGCATACAGATAAGATAGGTGGGAAACATTTTTTTTAATTGCTTAATTATTTATGGGTGTGTTGGCTTTGTACAATGTGTATTGGGTATAGATGTTGTAATAAGTGCTATTTCTGGGGAGCGTTATTTTGTTCCTAGTTTCTTGGGTCTGTAATACCAACCAAGCCCAGAATATGTTGAGATTATTTAGGACATTAGTTAAAGGCTGAAGAGCATTTAAAAGGCTTTGCTGAGCATCTGAGCATGTAAATATGTTCCTGATAAACAGTTGTATACTTAAACTTCATATATAAAATCAGAGGGAAACTCACTGAAGTAATGCAGTAAAAGGTGAATCAAGTGCTGTGGTTTATACAAACTTGTTAGAGAAGGTCATAGTCATGTGATTGAAAATAATTAACAATTTAAAGTTTTTTATATTGTAGCATTTCTTTACATAATAGAGGATGATAGGAGACCACATGGCTAATATGTTTCTGTGTTCATTTGTTAGCACCTGTATCTGATGTCATATGATACAAGGTTTAGGGGGAATAAGACGTTAAGCTGCCAGAGAAACACAACTACCTTTTTTCTGCATTCATAATACATCCTAATGAGTAATGCCAACATGAATTTTAATTTTATTTCTCTGAATTTTGGTGGATGTGACGCCTGAAATGTTCAACTTATTGCTACAACCAGCAGAGCAGGGATAAATTGGTGGTAGAAGAAGCCATAATGCATTTAACTAGAAAATAGTTTAAGAAGTTGAAACCTTTTAAATAATTAAGAATGTTAATTTTATCAGCTGCAGCACTTCATTTAAAGTGCTTCATGTTGAGCCCCTTTGGTGGTGTCCGTGCAGTCTGTATATTTGCATATTGAAAACAACTGTGTGTGTGTTATTTTACATGTACTTGTGGTTTTTTAAATTAATTTTTATTGGAGTATAGTTGATTTAAAATGTGTTTCTGCTGTACAGCAAAGTGCGTCAGTTACACATATACATATATCCACTCTTTTGAAAATAATTGTTGAACTTACAAGAATGATGTGAGAATAAATTATATCTGTAAAATCGTAGTACACAACTCAGTTTTAAATTGTTTTCATAGCTTAAATTTTTAAGAGAAGCCACTCGAATTTTCATTGTTCAGTATTTAAACTGCAAAATGTAGAGACTCATATCCTTAAGAAAACTCTTAAAATATAATTTTAAAAGAAACTCTTTATTAAGCTTAAATACGTACTGAAATGTGCACAAATCATTAGGAGTACAACCGAAGAAATTTTTACAAAATAAACACACACCTTTGTAATCAATATCTTGGTCAATATGTAAAACAATGTTAGCATCCCAGAAGCCTCCTCTTGTGTTTATCCCAGTCACCAAAATGTAACTTTTAAACTGTAAACACATGGATTATTAGGTTGAAATGTGAATTTTAAGTTGTCATAGATCAGGACTCAAAAATAAATTTGCTACCAAACCCTGTCAGCTAAGTATTTACACATAAAGATTGGGAAAAATAATGGAAATTAGAAATCAGTTTTCTGGGCTTCCCTGGTGGCGCAGTGGTTGAGAATCTGCCTGCTAATGCAGGGGACACGGGTTCGAGCCCTGGTCTGGGAAGATCCCACATGCCACGGAGCAGCTGGGCCCGTGAGCCACAACTACTGAGCCTGCGCGTCTGGAGCCTGTGCTCCGCAACAGGAGAGGCCGCGATAGTGAGAGGCCCGCGCACTGCGATGAAGGGTGGCCCCCACTTGCCACAGCTAGAGAAAGCCCTCGCACAGAAACGAAAACCCAACACAGCCATAAATAAATTTAAAATAATAATAATAATAATAATAAAATATATATGTATAAAAAAAAGAAATCAGTTTTCCATGCCTACTCACTTTTGACTTAATCATCTATTATAAACTTGGTAAGAATAAGTTTCTGCTATTAAGCCAGAAAATATGAGAAATTTACTATTTATTTGAAGTGTTTAATTTTGTCTATAAGCAAATAAAACACGCTTCTACCCCCACCCATTAAAAAACATTAAACAAAAACAACCTTCTAGAAATTTGGCATTAAAATTAATTTTTTATTTTTGAAAATACATTTTAAATTTATTTATTTATTCATTGGCTGTGTTGGGTCTTCGTTTCTGTGTGAGGGCTTTCCCTAGTTGCGGCAAGCAGGGGCCACTCTTCATCGCGGTGCGCGGGCCTCACTATCGCGGCCTCTCTTGTTGCAGAGCACAGGCTCTAGACGTGCAGGCTCAGTAGTTGTGGCTCATGGGCCCAGTTGCTCCGCGGCATGTGGGATCTTCCCAGACCAGGGCTCAAACCCGTGTCCCCTGCATTGGCAGGCAGACTCTCAACCACTGCGCCACCAGGGAAGCCCTGAAAATACATTTAAAACTTTAAAACCAAGTTGAGATTTGAGATCAAAATGTACAGTAAGAGATGATGACTCCTTGGTTTCCCAAATAATATGTTCTAAAATCTTAAGAATTTTAATCTGGAGTCCACCATTGGAGGAACACAAATATTGGTCCTGTTATTTTGAAAGTATGTATAACTATAAAGGAAAATCTAATCTCTGTGATAAAAAGCTATGTTTAAAGTTGTGGAAAGTCAGTTTTGAATACCACTGAGGAAAGCCATTCTAGAAAGAGTCAACATATAAGAATCTAGAGCAAAGTTTTACTTTCTTCTAGCAAAATTCTTCATTGTTATTATTAAAGTAGTGTATGCCTAAGGTTATAATAATAAGTATCTGTACAAATTTAAGTACAATGATGTTTACTGCAACATTATTTATAATAGTGAGAAATTACAAACAAGATAAAATATGCAACACTAGTGGAAATGATGAAATAAATTTTGGTATATTATTTGAACATTGGAATACTATACAGCCATTTACAAAATGTGTTTCAGGAAAAAAAAGCCTTTGGACAATGTTAAAATACTGTATTAGGTATAAGAAGCTAGATTCAAAACTATCAAAAAACATGATCCCAATTTTGTAATGAGACTGAATTACTTACATAGATGATCTACATATATTTCTTGATGGTGAATACCATCAAGAGATATTTATAGATCTATACCAAAATAAGATTACACCAAAATAAGAATACACCAAAATAAGATTATCAGTGATTTTTTTCTTTTTTATACTTTACTTTCTATAAGTAAGTTCTTTATTATCTGCAATGAACATGTATTATTTTTATTTGTTAAATAACATTTTTTGTAACATAAAAATAATACCTGAACTCATACTGTATATAAAATTTTGAAAATTTTTTCTCTTTTAAAATTAACATTGAGGGAGAATAGGAAACTCAGATATAAGCCTTTGTGGGTATGGTCAATGATTCTCAACGAGTGCCCAGACCATTTAATGTGGAAAAGACAGTCTTTTCAATAAATGGTGTGAGGAAAACTGGATACCCACATGCAAAAGAATGAAGTTGGGCCCTTACTTTATACCACATATAAAAATCAACTCAAAGTAAATCAAATACCTAAGTGTAAGATCTAAAATTATACAACTCTTAGAAGAACACATAGGGGGAAAGCTTCATGACATTGGATTTGGTTATATTTCTTGGATGTGACACCAAAAGCACAAACAACAAGAATGAAAATAGATAAATTGAACTACATCAGAATTAAAACCTTCTTTGCAAACAAAGGGCACTGTCAGTAGAGTGAAAAGGCAGCCCACAGAGTGGAACAAAATATTTGCAAATAATATATCTGATAAAGATTTAATATCAGAGATATATATATATATATATAAAATATATACAGAACTCCTATGCCTCAACAACTACAAAAAAAAAAAAACCCAATTTAAAAATGGACAAAGAATTTGAGTAGAAATTTCTCTAAAGAAGATATACAAATAGCCAATAAGTGCATGAGAAAAAGCTCAACATCACTAACCATTTGGGAGATGCAAATCAAAACCACAATAGATATTACCTCATATACATGAGGATGGCTATCCTGAAAGACAACAACAACAAGCAGAAAATAACAAGTGTCGGTGAAGATGTGGAGAAATTGGAAGCTTTGTGCATTGCTGGTGGGAACATAAGATGGTACAGCCACTATGGAAAATAGTATGGTGGTTCCTCAAAAAATTAAAAATAGAATTACTATAAAATTCAACAATTCTGCTTCTGGGTACATACCCAAAAGGATTGAAAGCAGGGTGTCAAAGAGATATTTGTACACCCATGTTCATAGTAGAATTATTCACAGTAGCTAAAATGTGGAAGCAACCCAAATGTCCATTGACGGATGAATGGATAAGCAAAACGTGGAACATACATACAATGGAATATTATTTTGCCTTGAAAAGGAAGGCCACTCTGACATACACTACAACATGGATGAACCTCGATGACATTATGTTAAGTGAAATAAGCTTGTTACAAAAATACAAATACTGTATGATGGCACTCATATGGGGTACCTAGAGTAGTCAAATTCAGAAACAGAAAGTAGGATGGATGGTGGCTGCCAGAGGCTGGGGGAAGCAGGGGAATGTAGAACTGTTGTTTAATGGGTATAGAGTTTCAGTTTTGCAAGATGAAAAGAGTTCTGGAGATTGGTTGCACAACAATCTGAATGTACTTAACACTATGAACTGTACACTTAAAAGGATTAAGATGGTAAAATTTATGTAATGTATATTTTTACCACAATCTTAGAAATTATATTTAGGGGATTTGTTTCCCCTTGTTATATAAGACCAATTATAAAACATATAAGAAAATAGGATATTGATGCAATTGTTTCCAGTGGCCTACTTATTTAGGAAACATACTTAAGAACATTTAATTTTTTAAGAAGGTAGGCGCTCAGGGAGGGGTGGCGGGGGGAGCATAACTCCCCACTCTTTAAGTGTGTGCTGTGCATAGTGATTTCCTTCCGAAGAGTACAGTATGGAACGTTCCCCGGGGGTGGGGGTGAGGAAAGAATAGCATTATAGTGGAGAAACCCAACAAACACTGCCTCAGCCAGGGGAACAAGGACCTCGACCTCAGTAGTGACAAGTCACATTGATAGTTGGTACCCTTATATAATGGCACTTTACCTCTGTGCTCTTCCTCTTCCAAACCCATAATCCCAGTCTATTCGTGATGAAAACATCAGATCAATGTCAATGGAAGGTCATCCTACAGAATACTTGACCAGTACTCCTTAAAACTGTCAAGATCCTCAAAAACAAGGGATGTTTGAGAAATCGTCACAGCCAAGAGGAGTCTAAGGCGACAAGACAAGTAAATGTGATGTGGTATGCTGGATGGGATAAAGATATTAGGCAAAAACTAAGGAAATCTGAATAACCTGTGGACTTTAGTAACAATAATGTGCCAATGTTGGTTTATGAATTGTAACAAATGTACTATATTAATGTAAGGTGTTAATAACAGGGGATACTGAATGTGGGGTATGTGAGTACTCTGCATTATCTTCTCAATTTTTTTACAAATATAAAACTGTTTTAAAAAATAAAGTCTATTTAAAAAAATAAGGTATCCCTGCAGAACAGTGGGGAAAGGACTGCATTTTCAATATATGGTATGGGAACAATTGGTTATCTATATGGAAAGAATGAAAATTGGATCCTTACCTCACACCACACACAAAAAAGTCAGTTCCAAGTGAATCACAGACTTAAGTGTGAAAAATGAAACAATAATGCTTTTAGAAGATAATACAGATAAATATCTTCATGACCTCATGATAGGGACTATCTTAAGCAAGACAAAAAAAAGTCCCACTCATTACAAAGGTAAAGGTTGATAAATTTGATTACATCAAAATTAAGAGGTTATATTCATCCAAAGACACTCTTAAAGAAATTAAGTGGAAAGCCAAGAGTTGTAATTCATAAAACTGACACTGGATCATATATAGATTATTTTTAAAAAGAAGGAGGAAGTGGAGGAAGAAGAGGAGGACAAAAATACCTAATAGAAAAATGGGCAGTAGATGTGAACAGAAAATCCAAGTGGCCTCTAAGCAAATGAAAAGATGCTAAATTTCATTAGTAATCAGGAGAATGTGAATTATATATGGAATGACTTACCACTACGCAGGCACCAGATTGGCAAAAATTTTAGGCTAACACTTGCAAGAGTTGGGGAGGACCCAAAATAATGAGTACTCTTGAACTTGGCTGGATTTTGGTGGAAAACAAAAACGTGGAATTATCTGGTAGAGATGACTATCTACATTAATACAAACTTGGATTTATTTAGCAAGTTGCAGCAAATCAGGTTCCTAGAAAAACATACTGAGATGCTGAGATTTGGGTACAAGAGGTGAAGTGCTCTAAGGAAAAATGAGACTGGGCTGAGGGAAGAGTTAAAATGAGATTCAGTTACAGCAGAGACCCTAACCAATACCATAGGGAACTCTGGAGCTGAGAAGGCCTTTCAGAGATATCCCAAATCAATACAAAGGCCTCTGTGTCTCCATATCAAGCAGTCACTGGATGTGGACAATCCATGGGGAGGGGTCAGAGCCTTGGGCAAAGCATCTTTCTTTGGCCACGGGCAATTCCTGAAGAGGGATGAAGCTGTGAGTTGTCAACAGCCAACACTACCAGCAACAGAAGAAATATGTCCTTGGTCCTGAGGGTCCAGTATAGTTGACCCCTTCTACTGATTGGATTCACTTGCTTCATATAGTAAGTTCATCCCATCTGGGAACATCTTCTCCACGATGCTGGATAGTCTCTTTTTCTGGGAAATTCACAAGAGGAAGGTTAGTGGGATGAATTATGGCTCTGGCCATTACAGCTGGTCTTGAGGCTGTAATTGACCCTCATCGTCTGCGTCTTTACCCTCTGCTGGCATCTCTTCTGGTCTTGGAAGCTTATCTGATGGATTGATCTTGACTGTCACCCTTGAGGGGTCTGAACTCGTGCTCATCATGCCCTTCATTGGCTGTCAATTCTGCACTTCTCTATTTACCATCAAAATTGGAGAGAGGCGTCCCAAGAAACACCACAATGAGTCACCGGGCTGTCAGTGTATTCTATCCTTTCACCCCCTGATGAGTACTCTTTACAGATTGATAATTACTTTCCTTGCCTGCTGGTCTCTTGGCAAAAGGAGCCGGAAGTGACTTGGAGGCAGCAGTGCTTTAAGTTTACGGACAATCTTGCTGTGTCCCTTGGTGGAAGCATTCTGCCTAGAATTGTGGATACAAATTTCTTAAGTAGGTCACTGGAAGTGATGGTAACATGTTCCATGCCTACATCCAAACCTTGGTTCCCATGTATGCTGTGTACTGTTGACACAGTACCATATAATGGTCATTGATTTCGGGTGTATACCATGTCCCAAGGAGCAGCTATCCAGGGTATCACCTCCAAGCTGGCTTTGATTTTGGCTCAGTTATGTTTTTAAGTGGCCATCTCACTGCTCTATCAGGCCAGCAGCTTCTGAGTGATGCAGTAAGTGAAAGGATAAGTTGATCCCGTGGTCATATGCCCACTGCTGCACCTTCTCTGAAGAAAAGTGGCTTGATGTAATGTTCTATGTGGCCCCAGGTCACTGATGAAGCACCAGTCCTTCGATAGTGGTGTAGTTTAGGTTGTATGGGTGCCAAAGGGAAGCCTGTACCTGGAGCATATATCAGAGTCAGGAGTCACTGCCCCATTCAGGGTGCAAGGGGTCCATCCTGCCATCAGGTGACCAGATGGTGTCCTTGACTGGTTGCCATATTGAGGGCTGCTTGGTGTTAGTCTCTGTTTTTTGGCAGAATGAACATTCAGCAGCGGCAGCAACCGTCTCAGCCTTGGTGAATGGCGGCCCATGCTGTTGGGCCCTTCCGTAGCCTCATCCCTAGCACCACAGCTGTTCCGTTCAAGAGCTCACTGAATCACCACTGGGACGGTGGATGATAGTTGCTGGCTGAGGTGAACTGGCTGAGGTGTTCTGTGAGTGTCTCTTCCTTGGTGGTTGCTCTCTTGTGGGAACTAACATACAGTACAAAGAACTTCACATTTCACGTCCACTACCACTGGCTCATCCACATCCCTCTTCCCCAGGCCTCCTTACCCTGACTGTTTTGTTATCTGTCTCTGCATAACAAACTACCCCCAAACTTAGTTATTATAATTTAATTATAGCTCATATTTTGTGGTTTGCCTGGGCTCCTCTGGGGGTCTCCTCTACTGGTGCTGTGTGGAATCTTTTGCAGTCAAATGGGGCTGGGCTGGGTGTCCAGAGGCCTCAGTGCTCCTCCATGTGGCCACTCCGTCCAGCGAGATAGCCAGAACTTCTTACATGTTGTCTTAAGGGTCAAAGAGGGAAGAACTGGAAGCTGCTTGGCCTTCTTAATGCTTAGGTTCCAAAGTCCCAGAATATCACCTCCTTGCATTCTGTTAATCAAAGCGGTCACAGGCCCCAACCCAGATCAATGGAACATAAGCTTTGTCTCAGATGGGAGTAGCAGTAGGCACATGCAGGGAGGGGAAGAATTATTCAGGGTTGTCCTTGAAGAATAGCTGCCACTGTCCACCCTCTGACCACAATTCACATTCCTCCCTCACACAAAATGCAACTCGTCCCTTTTCCCAAGACCACAAGTCTCATCCTATAATGGCATCAACTTGAATCTAGGATCTCATCATCTAAATCAGGTGTAGGCATTGATGGATCTTCTCAACTGTGTTTCCTTGGATGTAGCTCCTTAGTAGGTTCTTCTTGCTCTAAAGAACTGTAAATTAAAGAGAGAAGTTACTTGCTCAACATTCACCCAACAATGATGAGGCAGGAACAGGAAAACTGGAATAGCCACAAGGGGGAAATGGTAGGCACATTGCAGCCATGATTCAGAGTGCTTCTGAAATCCAGCAGGGCACACGTTCCCAGTCCTTCATTTTAGACCAGTCCTGATCCGTAGGAATAGTTCCCAAGCCTCTTGGCTCTGCCCTGAGTCATCCTTCCTTTTCCATAGTAAATGGCCCCTCTTAGAAGCTAAGCAGCTTTCTTAGCCTGCTTACTGCCTGTAGAAGTTTGAGGGTCCCGAGACCTCTTTTCATTATGAACTGACTATCCCTTTCAGTCCAAATGGATTCAGTTCATTTAAAACATTGTGCATTTTTTTTTTGTATCAAATCACAATCAACTCCATTGGGTACAAGCCACAGCTACACTTCTTTCTGAAACTGGCATGTGAGGTTCCTCTGGGACAACTTCCTTAGAATTCATTCTTAGAAGCCCTGTTGTCTGGGTGAGAGGCCGTATGAGGCACGCCCAGAGGATTCTTAGAAGGCTCTTTGTTCAGCTGAAAGGCTTTATGATGCATCACCTAAAATCTTCCTGAGGTTTCCACAAAGTGTCTCACAGTCCCACCCTTAATCTGAACTTGACACTGAGGCATATTTTACTTTCCATGTCCTAGAGTTGATTTTTTTTCCCCCTCTGAGTCCATTTCTTACCTTGAGCATTGCTTTAAAACCCAATATATCCTGGTTGCTTTATATTTTCTCTAAATCTGCTCAAAAACTATATACTTCCTTTTTTTTTTTTAAATCTTACTTCCCATGTACTTTTCATAGGCAGCTAAAAACAAAAACAAAACAAAACAAAAACAATTGGTGCTTTCAACAGTCTGCCTGTAAGTAGCCTCAGCCAGACTCATGAGTTCCTTAGGTACCTTTTCTATTTCCCACCTGACTGCAGGTGACAGTTTCACCACGGTGTGTGTCATGCATGTGTTTGCACAGCATGCTGTTATGATGTAATAATACTCAGGTTCCCCTTTCCTTCCGTCTCCAATAGCAATTTCGTTGCTGTCTTTCAAGCCTTCACTTTGATCTCTTCAAGGAGCTCCATCTTGGTCCCAAAGCTAATGCCACATGTTTTAGTGTTTCATCAAGGCAGACACCATTTTCATGTACTAAGTTCTTGTTTTAGTTCTCTATTGTTGTGTAATAAACCACTCTAAAACTCAGTGGCTTAAAACAGTCCTTTTATTGTCTCTCTTGACTCCATGGACTCAGCTGAGCAATGCCTTGATTGATGTCAGGGTCTCATGTGGTGGCATTCAGATTGAGAGAGGCCCCATGGAGAGGCCCTGAATGATGAGATATCATTTGGAGAAAGAGGCCACGTGGAGGAGCACCGAAGTGCCAGGCATCTGGTCCCAGCCCCACCATATTGGTGAAGTTGTAAGGAATCCTGTGGTTGGGAGCATTCCCTCCAAAAGTAATTGGCAAAATATTGCATCTCACACTTCCCATCACTAAGAAAATAGCCAGTGCCTGCTAGCACTCTTCAGGTTCCACACCCACTGTACTGGAGTAAATGATTATATGTCCCTTTGAGGGAAGGACTGGGAGAATCTTCATCATAAATACCATGAGTGTCAGGATTCTTCCTCCTGGGACCCAGCCAGTCTTCCATCAGTGGGTTCCCAGCCTAAGGACTGGCTCAGATCCAGGAACTAGGCAGAGTGTGGTGATTCTTCATCGGGGTGACTGCTCTCAGTCCCTGAGGATCTCATCCTTGATGTCTTTTGATTATGTAGTTTGAGCGCTATGCCTATTGGCTGTGTACTCATCTTGTCTCTAAGGATGTTATGTTCTGTGAAGCATCTCCATATCTCAGTGGGCCAGACACCCACCCTCCCCCACACCTTCAATCTAACCCTGCCAGTGATTACAGTAATTGCCCACAACCTGCCCTCCATCACTCCAAGACTCTACCATCCCGACTGCTATCACAGAGCCCAGTTCTGTAAGAGCATTCCCAATGTCAGCCCAGCCCACAGAAGACAGCCACACTGACCTTGACCTTGACTGTGATATTGGTGCCTCTCATCCCAGTGCTTTCCCTGTTTATTAAGGAGTGTCCCCTGGGTGAGTTTGCTGACCTGACATAGCATTCTTAGAATTCTTCCTTAGAACATTCTCTAGAATGTTCCTCTGAACCTTTGGGACCTTTATTTTCCTGTCTGCTGTGGCAGTTCTGGCATTCCCTCTTCACCGAATGCAGACGTGTTTCCTACAAGCTTCTCAGAGCCATCCCAGCATGGGTTGACGTTATCTTCCAGGATGCTTGTAAGGGTTAAATCCTGTGTCATAGGGTTGTCCATACTGATCACCTTTCCTTTATTCTTTTCCTTTGTCTTCCACTCACTTCGATCCAACACCCTTTGATCCAAACACTCTCTTGGCTTCTGATGGTACATGCTAGCTTGGTCCTGAGGCTCCTTTGAGGGGCATAATCTCTTCTCTCCCTTAGCAGGCTGGGCTATGTAGGTTAAGTAGACTTAACCCTACTTATTTGTCTGAGGGCCAGAAGGGAGGTGGGGTTGGGTCTGAGGGAAATGCCTTTGTTCTTGCAAGGCAAAGGACTCTGCATCATCTTCAAGCAAGGAGGGAGTGCTGGCCTTTCACAGGGTGAAGTGGGCCACTTCTGCAGGCCCAGGGGCTGGGGAGAATGTGGGAGTCAAGGTGTCCCCATCACATGCCTTAGGGTCAACTCCTTCCTAATGGGCCCTGTTCTTAAGTAGCAGATGGGCCAAGCCTGTGCATTCAGCCTCTTCTGAAGCTCGGCTACTCCTATAATAATTGAGTCCTGGGCTTGAGCCTCAGCCTTTTCTGGTCTCCACTCATAGGAGATGAGAGTCTCTAAATGGTGCCAAAGAGGCTGTCTAACTTCACACTCACCTCTAATTGATGATTAATTAACCTCAGTCTTCCAGTCTTTCAGTGACTTTCTCTGGTGCATCCATTGTCCTCAGCAACGGCCTTTTTTTTTTTTTTTTTTTTTGGCCACACCGCTGGAGGGATCTTAGTTCCCTGACCAGGGATCAAACCCGTGCCCCCTGCAGTGGAAGCACGGAGTCCTAACCACTGAACCACCAGGGAATTCCCAACAACAGCCTTCTAATGACTACTCTCTCGTCTCTCAAACTCCTGAGATACCGCACTCACCAGTGCATTCCCTCTCACCAGTATGCAACCCCCCTTCATGCCATGCACATTTTAATAATTGTACCACCACCTTATGCCAGAGGCTACCCGTGCCCCATCCTCCACCAGTGATGTGTCTTCAATGCCACCTGGCCAGTGGGTGATCCAGCTCCAGAATCTCATGTTAAAGCCTCCTTCCCAGGACCACTTCCAGCACCAGCTGTTGCCGATTGATCGGATGACCTTAGGAACAGAGACTGTGAGATCTGCATGTAGGAGTTATTGAGGATTCCTCTCAGGAACAACTCCTTTGTGAGGCAAGGGAAATAGCTTTAAGCAGAGGGAGAAGTTGAACTGTGGTTGCAATGGCAGCCTCAGCTGCTTCCACGCAGAGCACTGAGGCTGCAATAGCCTTTCATGGATGTGCCAGATCAAGGCACAGGGCTAGGCATTTGTATCCTTGTGCTGACCAGTAATTGTATGTGGGCCTCCCTTGATGAAGGGACATAACTGATGCGAGGCAACTTCCTTTGGCTGCGGGTAATTCCAGAGGATGGATTCAGCTGTGAGCCGGCAGCAGCCAACATTCTCAGCAATAGCCTTGGATCTGAAGGGGGCCTTGGGAGGAGGGGGCACAACAGCCAGTATGTAAGTCCAGGGTTTCTTGTTTGTTTTGTTTTTCTAATTTTCCCTTTTATATTTATTATTTATTATTTCTTATCTTCCTTAAGTCATTTCTGGTTTTGTTCTTTTTCTTTTCTCCTCTTTTAGTTACAGGCTGGTTTGTATATTTTTATTTTTTAAAAAATAATGAAATCAATTAGAGCCATACTTACCAAACAGAGAAGTGTTCTTATTTTCATTATTTTATAGGTAATCTGTAATTATGGTTTGCTTTTTGACTTAAAAGTTGTATAGGAGAGGTTACATTTTTTTCAGGTGTTTTTTTTCCAAAATTAATTTTATTAATTTGTGTTTCTAGTGCTGTAGTCAGAGAATATGGCCAATATAGTATCTACTTTTGTAATTCACTGCAGTTTTCTTCTTATCCAGTTAGAGGTTTTGTTTCTAAAATTTTCCTCACGTACACCAAGGATGATACAAAATAACTAAATGTAATTGAATCTAACAAACACATTTGTGTGTGATGAAATGAAATATATGGTATGCAGTATACACAGACAAAATCAGACTATATGCATTTTCTCTCTTTATATTTTCAAAGTTTTTGGCAAACAAGAAATGGATATAAGAACAGGGTGAAATGGTTCTCTTAATCTCGTAGAGTCCTCGTATAATGATTAGGGGAAAGCAACCCAGATAATAAATTTTTGTGTTCTTGTTGTTGTTGTTCTCTGAAATGTTGACTGTTTATCAATAGATTTTTAAATGATTTCTAAGTAGATATTTAATGCTTTAAGAATCGAGCAACAGAGTTATTTTGCTAATAAGCATGAGGGTTTCCAAGGCAACATTGGGTTCTGATTGGCTGAGCCAGGGTAGAATAAAGCAGCTCACAAGTTTTGTTTTCTTAAATTTGAAGCTCAAGTGTATTCACTTAGTTTTTGACTTCAATAAAATAAGTAGTCTTGAGGAAAGTTGTACAGCATTTTGATGATATTGATTTTTGTCAGGAAGGAGATGAGAGGATGGAGGAAAGTGGATGGAGGGCAAGAGGTACTTCATAGATAGTATTGATTCCTGATTAAACGTTCAGTGTTTCAAAACTCAAAATTTCTGAAGGCTTGTACTCTGTTTAATTATATTATTACAATTTATAAATTGCAACTTTTTATTAAAATCCTGTCCTCCTTCCTCCTTTACTTTATTATCCATAATCTACCTTTTGGGGGAAGAGTTTTGTGTGCCAAATTACCAATGATGAAAATTATGTGAATGCTTCATTTTCTGTTTCAAAGAAATATTCCAAATTTCTGAAATTAAATAACATGAAATTACCTACTGTATACAGAATGTTGCCACCTGGATATTCTTTTAAAGAATAAAATGTATTCTATTTTGATTGTGAGTAGTTTTCCTTAAAGATGTTGCCATATTTGATTCTATTTGTGGCAATTTAAAGCAGGTTATATACTATCTTTTCTTTAAAAACATATTTAACAAATCTAGATTGGAAGTAGTTTGAGTGAATGTTTATTGTAAATATAGTTGTAGAGCAGAGTTAGGACTGAAGGGAAAATAATCATATCTCATAAAATGGATTGAGGTGTACATTATCCCGTATTTATTGGTTTTTGTTTGTACATGCCAGGGCCGAGGGGTCTATAAATGAGTTCATTGAATGATTTTGTTGGAGGAAGAAAAGCCTTGAAACTCCAAGTCACCTGCAGATGAAACATTGAAACGTTGAGTTTGAAACTCTTCTCTGAATTTCTGGTGCTCATTATAGCATCCATAAGCCATGCATCATGTAGTCCCTTGCATTGTAGTTATTGTTGCTGTTTTATCTTTTTTTTTGATATTTGTTAAAATTTATAAATATGCTTTATTAAAGATAATTTAAAAATACAAAAAAAGGAGAAAAAGTTTAGCTTAGTTGTAATCATATTGTATATACATTTTTGTGCTGTCACTTTTCTCTTGATGTCATGTAATAATAATTTTCCCAGACAAGTATGTGATATATTTTTAGTGGCTGCATAATATTCCATTTAGTGTGTATACCACAAACACTTAACTATTTCACTATTACCAAACATTTAAGATGTTTCATTTCTTCACTGTCATACATAATACAGAAATGTGTATCTTTGTATATAATGATTTCCCCCCTCATATAGAAGATGAATTTTGTAGGTGTTTTTATAATCAACACTGCTGAGGCAGAGTATTACTGTATTTGGAGTTCTTGATATATATTGCTAAACTACCTTTAAAAAGAGCTGTGCTGGACTTCCCTGGAGGTGCAGTGGTTAAGAATCCACCTGCCAGTGCAGGGGACACGGGTTCGATCCCTGGTCTGGGAAGATCCCACATGCCATGGAGCAACTAAGCCCATGTGCCACAACTACTGAAGCCCGTGTGCCTAGAGCCTGTGCTCCGCAACAAGAGAAGCCACTGCAATGAGAAGCCCGCGCACCACAACGAAGAGTAGCCCCCACTCACCGCAACTAGAGAAAGCCCAAACCTGCACACAGCAATGAAGACCCAACACAGCCAAAAATAAATAAATAAATAAATAAATAAATAAATAAATAAATAAATAAATATTTTAAAAAGGGCTGTGCCACTTTGCACTCTCACTAACAATATATGAGAATATCTGTTTTGCCATCCTTCTGGCAGCAGTGAGAATTATCATTTAAAAACTATCCCCCTATTATTTTTATTGCTAAGAATAGTGTCTCCTTATTGCTTTGATTTGTATTTCTTTGATTACTAGGGATGTTGGTAATTTCCTCATGTTTGTGAACTTGCTCTCTCTTCTGTGATTTGACTGTGCATGCTTTTAAAAAATAACAGATTGTTATAATAAAGCTATTTGTAATATTGTATATTGCTATAGTATATAGTATAGTGATAGAATATACTATCTATATTGCATATTGAATAAATGTACTGTGTATTGATATAATTCACATGCCATACAATTAACCCAGTTATAGTGTATAGTTCAATGATTTTTAGTATATTTACAGAGCTGTGCAGTCATCACCATAGCTAATTTTAGAGCATTTTCATGACTCTAGCGAGGAACCTGGTACCCATTAGCGGTCACTTCTCACCTCCCCTAAAACCTGCCCCAGGCCTGGGCAACCACTCATCTCTACTTTCTATCTCCCTATGTCTGCTTGTTCTGGATACTTCATAGAATCATATGAACATTTCATAGAATACGGTATTTCATATAATCACACATTGGTCTTTTGTGGCTGGCTTCTTTCTCTTAGCATAAGTTTTCAAACTTCAACCATGTTGTAGCAGGTACTTCATTCTTATTGCCCAATAATATTCTATCGTATGGATTTCACACATTTTATTTCCATTCATCAGTTGATGGTTATTTGGGTTATTTCTACTTTTTGATTGTCATGACTAATGCTTCTTTGAACATTAATGTACAAGTTTTTGTGTGGATATATATTCTCACTCCTCTTGGGCATATACCGAGGCATGCAATTGCCGGGTCATATGGTCACTCCATGTTTGAACTTTTAAGGAACTGCCAGACTGTTTGTGCATGATTTTTGCATATTTATCTTTCGGGATCTTGGTGCTTTTCTTATAGATTTGTATGAGCTCTTTATATACAGTTGATATTAATCTTGCATACTTGCTGACACTATTTTATCCCCATAGCTTACTTGCCTTTCATTTGTAATGTTTTGTGTGTGTGTGCAGATTTTTTTTTTTTTAACGTATTTGTTTATTTATTTATTTATTTATGGCTGTGTTGGGTCTTCGTTTCCGTGCGAGGGCTTTTTCTAGTTGTGGCAAGCGGGGGCCACTCTTCATCGCGGTGCGCGGGGCTCTCACTATCGCGGCCTCTCTTGTTGCGTGCGGAGCACAGGCTCCAAATGCGCAGGCTCAGTAGTTGTGGCTCACGGGCTCAGTTGCTCCGGCATGTGGGATCTTCCCAGACCAGGGCTCGAACCCATGTCCCCTGCATTGGCAGGCAGATTCTCAACCACTGCGCCACCAGGGAAAACCCCTAATTTGATCTTTTAAAAAATATTTCACTACTTCATCTGTTTAGTTTATCTGAGAGAAGGGTATAAGATTAAGATCTAAATGGATTTTCACTCCCAAAGATCTAACCAATTGTACCATCACCATTTTCCTAACACTTCTTCCCTCTCCTATTGAATTTGTGTACCTCTTTTATCATTTATTAATTTTTTAGATGTCCTAACGTTTGTTTTGTTCACTGTGTACATTTTTTACAGTAGTACCACGTGGTTTAAATTGTTGAGGGTTTATAATATGTTTTGTTTCTGGAAAAGCAGTCATTTTCCCCTCAACTCTGCATCTCACATTCAATTGTCTTTTCCAAAAATTTCTTGGTGATTCTTATTTTTTTCCAGATGTTTCCCAGATTTTCCCAAAGTCTTGTTATGCTTTCTAAATGCTGTTGGAATATTTATTGCACTTGCATTAAATGCTCAATTTGATTTTGAGAGACTTGACATTTTAATAGGATTGAGTTCTATCATCCAGGAACCTGTTCTATCTCTCTGGTTACAGTGTTTTGAAATTATCTCAGCCAAGTATCCTACTCACATGGAAATCACATATTGTTTATTCTCTCGCTGGGGCAGATCCAGATTTTGTGGGGTCTGCAGTTCATGCGGTTTCGGAGGCTTTTTTTTTTTTTTTAACATCTTTATTGGAGTATAATCGCTTTACAATGTTGTGTTAGTTTCTGCTGTATAACAAAGTGAATCAACTGTACATATACATATATCCGCATATCTCCTCCCTCTTGCGTCTCCCTCCCATCCTCCCTATCCCACCCCTCTAGGTGGTCACAAAGCACCGAGCTGATCTCCCTGTGCTATGTGGCTGCTTCCCACTACCTATCTATTTTACATTTGGTAGTGTATATATGTCAGTGCTACTCTCTCACTTTGTCCCAGCTTACCCTTCCCCCTCCCCATGTCCTCAAGTTCACTAAAGGAGAAGAATACAAAATTACGAATATAAAATTGGTTACTGTATCTTGGAAGGAGCCCATGTAAGTGAAGGGCTCTGAGGTGGCCTTAGTTTCCGAGTCAGATGACCTCTTCTCACAGGTGTGTCTTTGCTGCTCTGTGGATGATGCCTCATTATTTTGTATTTTTAGTATGTTCTGTAATGCCTGAAGGAATGCAAGAAGCCATTTACCGAACTTAGAAAATATTTTAAATACTTTTCTAGTTTTCCATTTTGGAATTTCTATACAAATGTTCACAGTATAGCAATGGCTTTATATCATCTTCTATACTTTTACCCATATCTTAAACTTCTTGAGGGAAAGGACTGTATTTTGAAGATAGTTAATAAATGTTAGTGATGGCTGATAAACAAAGGAGTGTATTCACGGAGGACACAGCAAGATGAATTTGGTACTCACCAAATTTCATGCTTTAGATGAAACATAATTTTGACTCTACTGCAGGATGGAGGCTACAGTCCTGTAAATTTGCCTTAAAGACATATATTTTATTGGAGCGTATAATAACGTACTTTGTATTGTAGACTGAGTTTTTAATACCATTTTAATGCTCTAAACTCAGAGTATATTTATAGGGAATTTTCAACAGTTTTCATTCCAGAAATTATTCAATGAACTTTGTATTTGGCCTAGATTCTTGTGCCAAAAGTAGATTGCCAAAATGGGAAGGAAAGCTTCCTAATAAAATAGTTTTGAGATCATAAATCAATAATTAGGTTTAAAAAGTCTCACTGGGGACTTATTCTGTTTACAAAAAAACACCGGGGGTGGGAATTGGACAGTTTATTTGGTATATCTCTCCCACTGTTACAGCATTTTTATAAGATAAGCGATCAGATTTTTATAGGCCATCTGAAAACTTCATGTTTTAGGAATTTCAGAAGGCAAGCGATTTGTAATATCTGCCTTATTCTTTAATGTCTTTGAATTCTAATGTTAAGATCTTGTAGGACAACAGGAAAAAATGGACAGTTCAAGTTATTTATTAGTTAATTAAGTTAACTGTCTTCTTTGTGGCTGGAACAAGTTTTGGAAAACTCACAAAATCCTATAGAACCCAAAGGAACCTACAGAGTGATCTACTAGTCTGCAGCATATTATGGTTGATGGCCCTGGGAACACCAGCCCTATTCTTAATTTTCCAAATAACCAAGAATACAGGGATGTTTTTTAATAAAGACTCTTCGTTTTAATAATCTAAGACATCTAGTTACAATTAAGAGTGCTCAGAGTGTTGTGATTATAACTGTTAGTTAAATAAAATGTATGATTAAATGTTTGGGACATGGGGTTAAGAAGTGATGTGGTCAAAAGCATGTACCTTTAAATGGAGTTAAGTAGCCCACCATTAAGGTGGAGGGAAAATCTTAGAGGTGCACCTGAAATTGTTTTCAGTTACTCTGACTTAATACTTATTAGATTTTGCCATTGCCAAAACAAAACAAAACAAAAACCCTAGAATTTATATGCGCTTTCCTAGTTGATAACCACAGCAAAATCCATAAGTTTTAGGAGCTTTTTTTAATGTATGGGAGTTTGGGACATTTCTTCGCATAAATCTTATTCTTTTTCCCCTACAAAGGGACTTGGGGAATGAAAAGTTGACTATGGGCATATGTCGGAGATGTTGTGGGTTTGGTTCTAGACTACTGCTGTAAAGCGAGTCACATGAAGTTTTTGGTTTCCCAGTGCATATAAAAGTTATGTTTACACTATACTGTAGTCTGTTAAGTGTGCAATAGCATTATGTCTAAAAAAACAATGTACCCACCTTAATTTTAAAATACTTTACTGCTGAAAAATGCTAAAACAAGTATAGTGGTAACATCACAGATCAGTGATCACGGATCACCATAGCAAATATAATAGTAATGAAAAAATCTGAAATATTGTGAGAGTTACCAAAATGTGACACAGAGACACGAAGTGAGCAAATGCTGTTGGAAAAATGACACCGATAGACTTGCTTGATGCAGGGTTGCCACAAACCTTCACTTTGTAAAAAAATGCAGTATATCTGTGAAGCGCAGTAAGGCAAAGCACAGTAAAAACAAGGTATGCCTATACTGTGAATTAATGCAAAGGAAATAATTTGTTGAGTTGCATGACATACTACCAAAATCAAAAAGCCTGAATTTTGGAACAAAATAGTGAAAGACATGACTAAATAAAATATAATAACCCTTAATTACCTTATTTGTGGCTAGACGAAAGAGATGAATAACAGTATAGTTGTTATAGGGCTTCCAGTGGAGAGCTTTAAATGGAATATTATGATTAGTGTGTGGTTGCTTCAGCTTTAAGCTTTTATCATTATCTAGTTTTTAAAACAGGACGTGCAATATCATATCTTAAAGGCTCTTGAATTTTTAAAAACCCTAGAGAACCTTCACGTGTGACTTAATTAAAGTTCAAATCAACCTTAGTTGTGTAACCAAGACAGTTTTCAAAAGATGCTTACATACAGCCTGTTTATTTGTTTCACTCATACTCTGATGATCATCTCCAGGTTCTCACTCAGGACAGCCCCTACGCTGTCAGTGGGTTTGGAAACGTGGGGCAGTTTGGGTTGACACAATGATTTGATATGTGAGGTACCACTGGCCCTTAGAGGAGGGGGCCGGGTGTGCTTGATGTCCCTCAAAGCTCGATTCAGTTCTGCACAATGAAAAATATTCCTGAGTCCTGCCAGAGTTTAAAAGGATACACTGAACTAAGGAATATGGTCAATGATATTGTAATAACTTAGTGTGGGGATAGATGGTTACTGGACTTCTCCTGATGATCATTTCATAATGTATTGCAAATGTCAAATCAGTATGTAGTACACCTGAAACTAACATAGTATTGTATGTCAACTCTATCTCAATAGAAAAAAAAAAAAAAAAAGGACACCCTGAGCTATATCCTACTACAAATATGTCAGTAGTACTTTAATACAAGTGTAAATCAGTAGCCCTTCAGTATAAAGTAATACTGAAGAGTTTTATCAGAAGCTACACAAAAAAGACTCATAATTTAGGAAAAGTCATTATGGACAGGGAAGCTTAAATGATATAAAGATACTGTGTCAGAATTACTGGAAAACTTACTCTGTATATCCTGTCTTTAAAGTTTTGTTACTTTGTTCATCATAGATTTTTTTGGCATTAATTTGATATTTTTTTAATTAATTTTTTTTGGAGTATAGTTGCTGTACAATGTTGTGTTAGTTTCTGCTGTACAGCCAAGTGAATCAGCTGTACATATACATATATCTCCTCTTTTTTGGATTTCCTTCCCATTTAGGTCACCACGGAGCATTGAGTAGAGTTCCCTGTGCTATACAGTAGGTTATCATTAGTAATCTATTTTATACATAGTATCAATCGTGTATATATGTCAATCCCAGTCTCCCAGTTCATCCCTCCCCCTTCCCCTTGGTATCCATTAATTTTATGTTTTAAAAGATTGCATCAAAATATTGTTGATCTTGATTACTGAGCTTACATTTAAGGAGCCCTTTAAATTTTGTGCCCAAGATGAGTACCCCCCTCCCCTCGCCTTAGTCCCGGCTCTGATGTACACAGTTAGTTGAATAGGGTATTAATATAGTCAGTCGTGTAGTTACTGCAACATCAAGGAAATCACTTGTTTCCTGGAGCAAAGGTAGACACTGCAAACCTCTTAAGCCAAGCCCCCCAAAGTTACACAGCATCTTTTTGCTGGATTCTATTGGTCAAACCAGGTCATGGGGTCTGCCCAAATTCAAGGAAAGGGGAAACCATCTCTTGATGTTGGAGTGGTGAGGTTATATTGTCAAAGAACCCGTGCGATGAGAGAGATTGTTGTGGCCATCTTTGGAAGCATCATCTATCACGTACCCTCAAATGAAATTCTTAGATAATGGAACCTAACTACAGGCACAATGTTTTAAAAAATGAAAATAGCACCCCAACTGTAATTTAACAGAGGAATAGAAGCAAGTAATTCACAAAGTATGTTTTCAATATGTAAATGCTCAGATATGACTACACTAAAAGATCTAATGAAATAGCCAGGTTTTTAGAACCCAGCTGCCATGCTATGAAGAGGCCCCAGCCCTCACTTGGAGGGGCCCACCTGGAAGAGAGGTGTGGCCTTGGCCATTCTGCCCAGCTGAGCTTCCAGCCAGTAGCCAGCACCAGCTGCCAGTTGTGTGAGGGAGACCATTTTGACCTCTGAGCTGTCCTGAGCCCCACATGACACCACACCAAGCAGAAGAACTGCCCTGTGAACCCACAGAATCATGAGAAGTAATAAATTGCTGTTTGGACTAGTTTATTTCAGTCATAGATAAAGTAGGCTATGAAGGGGGACATTAAGGATATTCATTATAGAAAAGGGTTGTTAAATCTGATACTGTTGAGAACCACTGTCACAGACAGTAAATGCTTTACACTTAGGACTTTTAAAAGATTCAACAACTTGAAAAGCTGTATTTCCTAACGGGAGATAATTTGGATTAAAAACGAATCAGTGGGGACTTCCCTGGCTGTCCAGTGGTTAAGACTTCACCTTCCAATGCAGGGGGGTGCAGGTTTGATCCCTGGTCGGGGATCTAAGATCCCACGTGCCTCTCAGCCAAAAACAAACAAAAAAACCCAAAACATAAAACAGAAACAATATTGTAACAAATTCAATAAAGACTTAAAAAATGGTCCACATTAAAAAAAAAAAATCTTATTAAAAAAAAAGAAGAATCAATTCCCAGATTTAACAAGAGAACCAATAAGGTAGAAACTTGCCACAGCTATGTCTGAATTTCTCTCATTTCCTCTCGTTTTAAGTGAGAAATTAATTATTCTCTACTGGAAGACAAAAAACACGGGCAGGGTAAGCTGTAGGTCAATGGTTGCCTACTTGTGGGTCAAAAATTACTGAGGCCCCTTGGCCTCTAGGCTCACCAACTCTTGTCTGTGTGCTAATTCTCAAACGTATACAGATGCTGTTATGATTAGGAAAATACAGATGCACTCAAAAGCATTACTAATATTTGTGGGGTTTTTTGGTCATATGTATTTCAGGTGTGGAGGTATTTTGGCATTCAAACAGAGTTTTCATATTTGAAATACTGGGAAAACCACTGGTGGAAGTCCCTGTGTCCAGCTACTAATAGATTTGTAGCTGCTAAGATTCCTTCAGACTAATTAACCACTGTCTGCTGTTCGTTTGGTTTTATGGACCTTGAAATGATTTGACTTCTTCCTGTAAACTGAACAAGTTTAGGAAACTTGCAAAACTGAGCAAGTATAGGAAAATTAATTCCATAGAAAAGTTCAAGAAGAAATTTCAGTGGCCTCCATAAGGTAACAGAGCCCTTAATTATCCATCATAACGAAATTGCTTCATGGAGTCATTTTTAGAAGGCAAAGACTTTTGCATAAAGGCCACTGGGAGAAAATAGAAAAGCTAGTGGGTGTGTATGAATGAATGGAAATTTGTAGTAATTTATGGTATTTGACTTGAATGCTGTACATAAATAAGGGCATGTTTCTGGAAGTTCCACAATAGTAAATACTTATTGAATTTGATACCTTTTAATATTTTTATAGTGCTTTGTATTTTCCAAAGAACTTTCCTGAGTGTTATCTATCTCACGAGAGTGTCTTTGTTTTCTTAATATATTTATTCTGGTTTCTTCCAAATCTGCATATCTAGGAAAACAGTTATTAAATTATCTCTTGAAATTGGACATTATCACCAATCTTATCTTCTCTGTTAGTCCCTCCTACTTCATTTTCTCTTCCCCTTCTCTCTCATTTTTTACTCAACTCCACTTTTCTCCCAACATATTCCTGTTCCCAGAGAGAGTTTCCAAAATACATCTTGGGAAATTCCAGTGTACCTTAACTTCAATTTAGAATTTTTCATTGTATTAAAATCTTGGGAAGCACTTTTTAATGATGTCAATCATTTACACCCTAGTATGAATAAGTTTGTGTGTTTCTCTCCTGCCCCTAAGGTGAAATTTCTTGTTGAGATAGAGAGAGAGAGAGAAAGGGAAAGAAACATGAAGATAATGGATCTTGGAGAAGGGTGCCATCAAGTGGGGAAAATGGCAAAAGAATGGCAAAAATGTTATATAAAAAAAAAATCCATCCCAATTAGTTAATCAGACTTACTGGCAGATAACTAGAAGTGGACAAAAGAGAAATGGTGTGGTTATGTTAAAAAAAAAAAACCATAGAAAATCATGCTTTACAAATAATCACAACAAATCCTTCTGGTTAATCATGGTGGATTGGACAGATGCATTTATTTGTGTTCCCTCTGTAAACCACACTCAAAGGATATTAAACGATTAAAAAGGAACAAACCCGAAAGAACAAAGAGAATGGGAGGAAATGACAACAGACAACAGATATCAACAAAGATTGCATAAGCGGGGGAGTGATACCTGATTTAGCAGTGTGAATAAGGTGGAAACCCAAGACTGTTGGTGGAAAGCCAGCTTCTCTCTGCAGAGCTCCAGAAAGCCACAGGAATTTGTAGGAAGCAGGAGTCTCTGAGAGAAGGGGCCCAGAGTGGCACTGACATTTGCAGAATTATTTGAGAGACATTACTTGGACTCCCAGAGCAGGTCAGCCACCTCTCCCCAACCCTTCAGAAGATTGACAGTTTGTTCTGGAGAGTGTATGGATGATTCAGAGGCAGATACAGAGAAAACCAAGCAAAGGAAATAGCTGGGGAAAGGTTACACGCTAGAACCTTGTGTGGCTTCGCTTTGTAGATGCATGGTCCTGAAAATGAGTCATAGAAGGTTGACTGATTATGCTATAACTGCATTGGGAGGAGGGAAGATGGTTTGTTTGTTTGGTGGGGGTGGGTAGGTGTGAAATTCATTTTCCATAGGAAGAAATCAGAGGACAGTATGAACAGCAAACAAAAATCAAGAAATAGCAGAATAAAGGGGTTATTTTGAGATACAGTAATATAAACTAGAAGAAAGCCAGAAAGATGGGAGTGGTATCACTATGGGGTGAGATTCCAGAGTGGGAAGTTTCAACTTTACTCCTTGTAAAGTTTCAACTATAACTTCAATTTTTTAAAATTAAGAATTATTTTTTGTTATCTGCTTTTCCATAAAACACATCTTAGTATGAAAACAAAAAATTAAATTGTTGCTTCAAAAAACAACTGTATTGTTCTAAACTTTGACATAACTGAGGATGAAACTAAGAAAAATATTTCAGGGTGAATCTTCTTTGGAAATGTTAGACTTTATTGTTTTCTTCATCCTTTTCTTCCTTTTATTGGTTTCTTTGACTTTGTTTGTTTTTTACTCTGCTTAGTTCTATTTTCTTCTTCATAATAAGAACAAAAATAGTAACCTTCCCGGTTTTGTGTTTGTTTTAAAAAAATGACATGTGAAAGAAATTTAGAACTCTGAAGTTTATTGTTATTTTTTGATCCTGGAAATTGAAGAAGGGCTGTAGAATAATCATAGTTATGGCAGAGGTTTTATAACTGCTATTCTTTTCCTTTGAGCTTAGATGGATTCACTGATGTTTTCCATTTAAGCAAGATAAACAGGTTTAAAAGAGAGAGAGCACAAAGAAACAAATGAGAACAAGAAAGATCCTACACTGATGCTTCTGCTAGGGATGGGATAAATTTTGAAGTCAGAGTTTACTCAAAGAAGTAACATGACAATATGTGATAGACTCCTTTACAGAGGGAAGCTGATTGCTGAGACAGACGTTGTAAATCAAAGGAATTCTTTTCATTTACATATAAAGAAAAAAGAACTGGAGAAGGTACAAGTAAAGTTAATAATATTGGCACTTATATTGTCCCAGAATGGCATTCAATTTTATAGCCAGATAGTGAAATTGGAGTTTGAATTTTTATCTTACATCGATAAACTTATCAAATTCCAGGCTAGAAAAAAATCTGTTATCAAAACTCTTTCTCTAAATGTAAATTTACTTTAGGAAAAGGAGGGCAGGTGTTTTAGATGCTGGAAGATGAGTGTGGGAATGATTGTCTTGGATAAACATCACAATATGTATTTTAAATTCTTTTGAAGAATAAACTAGGTCATTGGTGAAAAAGACAGTTTTGTCCTACAGGTATCCTTTTGGAATCTGAGTCAATAAGTTGACCTAGCACTCAGAATTCTCAGTAAAACAAATGAATATTAAAGTAAGTATTCCCACACAGTGTGTATAATTTACATGCTTCAAATATACTTAGTGACTTAGTAGTGTTTACACATAAAAACACTTTTTAACTCTTTGGTAGGAAATATTATTTCAACTACGATACCTAAGTCAGTGTTTTTAGTCTCTATTTGGTTTGTTAGAAACTCAGAGGACTCAGTGTTTTGCGTAAAAGTATCTGTTAAGAAGGAAAGCCTGGATGGTCCTTGGTAGTATGCTATTTAATTGATAAGTGGGAAGCTCTTCGGTGTAGCTGGATATGTACTGGATGCATCTGTGGTGATGGAGATAGTCCGGCATTTGGTCAGGAGACCTCTGCCAGTCCCGTCCTGTGCTGAATTCAGAGTCATAGGCACACCTCTTAACCATTCTATGCTTTTTACCATGAGTGTCTTGTCTAGATCATTTCACTTTCAGCTCTAAAAGTATCTGGTAATTAATAGGAAAAACCCAGTTATTTAGGAACTAAGGCAGGACCTGATTTTTCTGAATTTAAAATATTATTAATATTTATTTGGAAAAAATTTCTGAAACTCTGCCATGGAAGAGGTGGAACTGTGTTAAAGCTGGTTTAGCTTCATGCTTTCTATAGTAGAGGGAGGTTAAAATGTAATTTAGTTTGGGGAACGAATGTTGGGTTTGGATTCTGGAATATTTCTGTAATACTAACATTGTCCATTTTTGTGAATAAAATATCCTGGATATAGAGTGTGATGGCAAAGATGATGTGGTTCATTTGATGGTGCTCTTGATCATGATGACGTATACATGCACACTTACTGAGCTCCTACTGTATGCCAGGCACTGTGCTAAGGACTTTATATACGTGGCATCATAGAATCTCCTCAACACTGTGAGAGATACATAGTGGTATCCCTGTTTACTAATGAAGAAATTATACAGTTTGAGTTTAGTTCAATTCTAAATTGCCTTCCCTTTAAGCAGATGTACTCCCTAATTTAGTTGTAGTAGTATACATAGAAAAAAGAGTGTCATTGCCTGTATACCAAGTGAGAACTTTTCCCTAGCTCTATCTCCAGGTCTTTACCAGGAAGAAATTATAATCACAATTATAGTTTTGTGAAGCGTGTTAATAACACTGTAGCTCCTTGTTCTTCCTGGGGAATCCTTGCGACTTTCGTAATCGAAAGAATAAGAAATACTACCCAACACTGTAAAGCAACTATACTCTAATGAAAAAAAAAAAAAAAAGAAAGAATGGGAAATACTAACTCACTTATTCCTGCATTTCATTCATCAAACTCTTCTCCTAGAATTAATGTGACTATCTTGCTGCCCCTTCAGTCTGCCTTGACCCATCTCCCCGAGGGTGATGGGGAATTCTTTTTTATGTTACATGGTTGATTCATTGTAATATTAATTTCCAGTGGCTCAGAACACTGTGCCTGATATGCTTCCCCATAGAACTGCCTTTGACAGTAGAGCAAGGTCTGCTCTAAGACACTCCTTTCAATTTTTCACGCATAGGTTTAATTAAATTTTGTTTTATTTAATTGACTGTTCACAGCATTTGGAGATCTCTAAAAATGCACCGTGTGGAGCAGAAGAAAGATTAGGCAAAAATCTTCCTGCAGGAAATCAGACTGTGCTCAGTGAGGAGGGCATTCAGTGCAAGCTGGGGAGAGTTCCCAAAGGGCTCCCGCCCCGTGTTAGGAAATGACATATGGTATATGTTTACAGCATACTTGTAACTTTAAAATTGGTGTATTTGAATATGATTGAGTTAGTTGATATATACATATATATCAGAAGAATTATATATACACTTAATTTTTTTTCTTTCTTTTAATTTACTTTTTCTTTTCCATTATGGTTTATTATAGGCTATTGAATATAGTTCCCTGTGCTGTACAATAGGACATTGTTGTTTATCCATTCTATTACACTTAATTTTTTTTTTTTAATAGGTTTATTATCATCTGCAGTTGGGTGCCCTTTTTGCTTTCTAAGGATAATTATTCATTCTGGATTTTCCACATTTCACACTGTAACTCCTTGATTTCTTTTTTTTTAAAATTAATTTAATTAATTTATTTATTTATTTTTGGCTGTGTTGGGTCCTCGTCTCAGCGTGAGGGCCTTCTCCAGCTGCGGCAAGCGGGGGCCACTCTTCATCGCGGTGCGCGGGCCTCTCACCATCGCGGCCCCTCCCGTTGTGGAGCACAGGCTCCAGACGCGCAGGCTCAGCAATTGTGGCGCACGGGCCCAGTCACTCCGCGGCACGCGGGATCCCCCCAGACCAGGGCTCGAACCCGCGTCCCCTGCACCGGCAGGCAGACTCTCAACCACTGCGCCACCAGGGAAGCCCTACACTTAATTTTTATGAATAGATTTATTTTTTAAGGTTTTTTTGTTTGTTTTCATTATTTATTTTATTTATTTTTGGCTGTGTCGGGTCTTTCTTAGTTGCAGCACGTGGGATATTTCCTTACGGCACATGGGCTTCTCTCTAGTTGTGGTGCGTGGGTTTTCTCTTTAGTTGAGGCGCGAAGCCTCATAGTTGTGGTGCGTGGGCTTAGTTGCCCTGTGGCATGTGGGATCTTAGTTCCCTGACCAGGGATAGAACCCACGTCCCCTGCATTGTAAGGTGGATTCTTTACCACTGGACCACCAGGGAAGTCCCCTGAATAGATTTATTTTTAAATGATATGAGAAAATACATTTTTTAAAGCCAAGGGCTATCTTTTTATAATGAGTGATGAATTTTCTACATTTAAAAAAAAATTAGGTATGTTCTATAACAGGGTCTCCTAAATAAGTGGCAACTATTAATTGTAATACATACCATGTAAGATATAATAAAATATACAAAAGTTTGCAAATGAAAATATAGTACATTTCTTGGATAAATGTCATATTTTTATTTACCATGAAACTTAATTTATACTACTAAAAAAACATTTATGATATGTGTAATCCCATGTAATCCTCAGAATTTTAAATCTACAACATATTTGAAATATTCAAAGCTCAACTTTAACAATTTAAATTTATTGCCAAACTCTTGAGTTAGCACTATGCTCTTACATGGCTTCAGTTTGTTCCAAATTGAAAGAAATGAATCTGTAAGAGCAGTTTTACCTATTGTTAGTACTTCAGTCAAGAAATCCAGCTCTAAAGACTTCAGTTGTTTTCAGTTTTGATTTTGACAGGGTGATGAGGTAAACCTGCTCACCACACTGTCCTGTTACACCAGTGCCTGTAACCATGGAAACAGCATGTATGGTCACCTGACTAATGTTAGTTGGATAATTATTTCATATATCATAACGTTTAGTCCTGTTGTCCATCTGTTTTCCAACTTTATTATCTGACAATGGCAGTATTTATTTTTCTAAGTATTTGTTTATGTATGTGCTTTGTGGTGTTGGTATCTGGTCCATAAAACTTACTTTGGCCAACTAACACAGAAACATTTACCGGATTCATCATGACTAACTAATAAATTACTGTTGGTGAAAGGAGTACGTAATTAGCTCTAATCTTCACAGTAAGGATCATTAGCATTTAATGAGAATTAATAATTTCATAAGACATGGAAATATATTGCCCCAAGCCAAATAGTTTATAACCATAGCATTGCAAATTGCTATTTAAAATTAATGAGTGACATTTTCACATATTGTTAGATGATCTATAGTATTTTTATGTTGTACCTCTAGGTCCAATAGAATGTATACTGGGGTCACGTAATTTTGTTGTAAATTATTACAGTTAACTAGACTTGAGATTCTGTCTTCCTGTGAAATGCTGCCCTTCTTTTCATGGCTAATGTCTACTTCAGTTTAAATACCTCTTCCTTCCAGAATCTTTCTCTGATCACCTACATCCATCCATCCCCTCATTCTCACAGTGCCTGGTTCTTACCCTTTCAGAATACTTACCGCTGTTTCTAAACCTATATTTACTTGTATGTTTTTATAAATTTATTTATTTATTTTTGGCTGTGTTGGGTCTTCATTTCTGTGCTTTCGTTTCTGAGGGCTTTCTCTAGTTGCGGCGAGCGGGGGCCACTCTTCATCGCGGTGCGCGGGCCTCTCACTATCGCGGCCTCTCTTGTTGCGGGGCACAGGCTCCAGACACGCAGGCTCAGTAGTTGTGGCTCATGGGCCCAGTTGCTCCGCGGCATGTGGGATCTTCCCAGACCAGGGCTCGAACCCGTGTCCCCTGCATTGGCAGGCGGATTCTCAACCACTGCGCCACCAGGGAAGCCCTTCTTGTATGTTTTTATGTGGTTAATATTTCTCTCTATATATGATTACAAGTGCCAGGAAGGGCAAAAGAACAAAGGTGAATGATTTAATGAATGAAGAAACTGCCAGTGTGAAGGACAAAGTCTCATTTCTCTCCATTACCCATAAATATATCAAGGATTAGTTGGACGCATCAGGTCTAATCAATTCGAAAGTTTCAACAGCCAACACTGGAATTCACTTAAAAGCCTTAGGCTGTGTTGCCTGATATTACCTCAGTCTTTGGCCTCAAAAAATACTTACGTAGAACCATAAACCTATCCAATTAACATCATTTACCATTGATTGTGGTATTGAATAAAGATCAGTTTCGATTGTTTTTCTCTCTTAGCTACCATTCTCATGAACAGAGTGGTAACACTTAAGATAAACCTGAATGTCACCTTACTTGTGGATCAAAGGAGTCTCTGAAGGTTCAAGAGTTGTTATCTGTACTCACTGAAAGCAGCTGACACTGCCCTGTGTGATTCTTCCATGGTGTCCCGTGTTTTAGCAGAGTTATTCCAAAAAGATGCTTTATTTCTGTGAGTAATTTGACCTTTACAAAATATCCTTAGGCTGAAATCCATATTAAGACAGAGAAACTTGCCTCTCTATCCTAGTTTGAGAACATAACCATTTTAAATAGGGCACCGTGACATTGTGAAGTGTGGACACGGACCCTCTATTATAACATATAATCCCTGCATCTTAATTTGATGGAGCCTCATTTCTACTCGCCTCCAGGTTGTCCTCCTCTTTCCATCTTACCCAGTGTCACCATGATCACACCATGTCTCCCCCTACCCTCCCCACCCCCAAGCCTTCAGAAGCTCTCCCCTGGCTTCAGAATCAAGTCCAAAGTCCTTAGTGCATGACCTTTGAGGCTGTCACGACCTGACCTGAACCAACATTTCCAATTTTAAAGTCCTCTACTCCCTTCAATAAATCCTGCCCTTGGCTCAAACCAAACACTTGCTTTTATCCACACACAAGCTACATTTTCCCAGCTCCGTGTCATTGCTACTCTTATTGGTGACAGCCATCTCCTTTATCTCCACATTCCAAAGTCCTGCTATGCTTCAAGGACCAGTTTGGTTGTCTTGTCCTTCATGGAGCTGTCCTGAGCACCTGAGCCTTGTCACCTGTCCCACCCCCCAAGTCTGGAATAGTATTTTGTATCCCTGTCTTATTACATGACTTTCTACCCTGTCTTATACTTATTAATATTCATTACTTATGTCTATATCTAATTTCCCTTACTTTGAAAAATGATCACTGAGAGTTGGGTTTCTGTTTCATTTTCTCAACTCCCAAAGTGCTTAGTAAATTCGAGTTTGGTAGGATGCTGCAATGCTGAAATAAATGCTCTAAACATAGTAACAAAATAATTTTAGTTTCAGTATGTATCTGTTTTATATTGTGGTATACTTCATACATGTGTGCTAAAATCTTGTTTATGTTGTATTTTACAAAATTTGCTAAGCCAAGAATGGCAAATAAAGAGGGTCAGAACATGCTGCCCCACAATGTGCTGCTTTGGCATATTGATTATTTTGAGCTGAAGGCAGATAGCAGATGCAGGAAAGGCTGTCTGCCCTCTTCCTTTCTCCCTAAAAGCAAGGCATAAATTTCCTGTGAAAAGGATGCCCTCCCTGTAGCAGAAAGAGGAGAACACTCTTATCACCCAAGACAGGAAATAGATGTTGAGATGAATCTATTAAAAAACCTTACTACATAACCCTTACTCTTCATTACTTTCCCCCATTTACTTCCTAGTCACTTTCCCACAGTTTACCACCCCTAGTCCCAGCCCCCTTTTCCTTTGTCTTATCACATCTCCAGTTTTTCTCACTCTTTGTTAACATGGTATGTAAGCTCTCAGGATTATCCACTTCTTTGGGTCTTCATTTCTTTTATATGAAGACCTCTGTATACACCTAGAAACATTAACGTCAAATAGAATGTGTATGCTTTTCTCCCCTTAACCTATCTTTGTCAGTTTAATTCTCAGGCCCAGCCACAGAACCTAAGAGTGTAGGGGAAAAGTCTTTGCTCCCTGATATAAGATACATCTTCTTCTTCCCCTAAAGCCTTGAGAACCCTGGAGTGTGCGTGTGTGTGTGTGTGTGTGTGTGTTTGTGAAGGACTCTGAATGATAAAGCCTCTAAGCATAGTGAGGGAGGGGATTCTACCAGTATCTGTGCAATTATTATAATTTCCTAAGTCACTGAGATCAGGTACTCACCCTTCAGATCTACCTGGTGTCTTTCACAGCCTCAGTGATGGCTACTATCACCTTGGTTAAGTCCTAATGTTAGCTTCCGGAGTATCACTTCTGCATTTCCTATTATATGCTGAAATTTGATATCCTCTTAATAACTTAAATTCAACGTCTTTAGTACTGAATTCATCATTCCCTGTCCCCTACCTTCTAACCTACTCATCTTGACTTATCAAGCTCAGGACACCATTACTCTCTCTAAAGAATGTTACAATAACTGCCTAACTTATGTCTCCCCATTCTACTGTCAGATGAACTGCCCTCCAAATCACAAATCACATTACCTTTGTTCAAAAACTTTCTTCTCTACTGATTTGTGTTCCAACTTCCAGCCTGGAATTCAAGGTCCTTGACCAGGAGAGAACTACTATGACATTAGTAGACATGGCCAAGTGTACAGGACTAGAAGGAAACAACTACAGGGTGATTGTTCAGCAATTTCTAGAACATTCAGGACAACTTGGTGAGGCAGGCCAGAGACAACCATCACACTGGCTTTTGTCTCTCTGTGGTTAAGCTGACCATGATCAAAAAAGAAACAAGCGTGCTCTGACTTTTGCAATGTTTGATGATATCGTTTACTGGTAAATATTTAAGTTCCACACTGTGTCAACTCACCGTACTATCAGCAAACTTATTTTTAAGCCTTACATATAGAGAAAAAGAGTAAATGGAAATTTGAGACAAATTTTCCTGAAGAATAAGCCTATGAGGCAGGGGGAGGGTGGGGGAAGAAGGCAGAGAGTGTAAAACAGCTGTTTCTGAGAGTTCTTTTTCCTTGTGTGATTTAGTTTGTCTCTTGATGTTGATCAAATTCACAAAAAATAATTGAGCTTCACTTTACTTTGCCTGAGGAATCACAGCTTTGGTCAGACACTTGACCAACCATTAGGAGAAAACTGTAAACATGGTCTGAGGGAGAAAAAAAAATTCCTATGAGGCTCACACTTAGTTTTTACCTTCACTTCCACCCCATCCCCAACAGCATCAATGAAGAGTTAGGGTGAAAATATGGAAATGCTTTTGTTTTTTTCTAGTGCCTGTAAACCTCACATATCACATGATATATTATTTCAAGGTCCTGTTCATTTGAGATTAATTCAATAAAAGAAGAGACGGGCTTACCTGTTATGGGTCTGACTCATCAAAATGTGACCTAAGATTTAGCTTCTTAATCTGATAGCTCTCCTATGACTAAATTGTGTTAACTATTGATGCCAAAGTTAATTATTCAGCATTTGCAAATTCTCAGTTAACATGAAAGGAGCATCTCACTAATTGATAGTTGTTCTTGGTTGATTGATTTTATCCCATCAATCTCTTGTATTTAGGAATGGCTACTCTTTAAATTTGTTCTCTATTAAAAAAGAGAGAAATATGCTTATTTATTTTATCTCAAATTCTTCCGTGTGAATCCTTTCTTAGCAAAGGGTGAGGCCCTGACTTTGTACCTACCTGAGCACAGAAGGTTATGTCTCCCTGAACCTTCTCGCTGTTACAGAGCCTGCACCCCAGTGACAACAGCTTTTGTTTTTTTGCAGGAGTGACCTAGAACTCTGGAGTAGGATAAAAAATTTTTGTTCTAGTTCTAGCTCTGCTTCCAACTAAGTGTGCTTGTTTATGTAATTTACTGTTTTCAATTATGTAACAAGCACCCTCAAACTCACTATGCAAAACAAATGTTACAACCTTGACAAATAATCTGAATCTTAACCATATGGCCTCCTCCCCATCTCATCCCCTGACCTTCCCTGACCTCATGTAACCCTTGTTCTGAAGCCTGTGTTAGTGTGTTCTTTTTTCTCCCATTTAATATTGTTTTATGGCATCTATATGTTTTCTTGAAAGAATTTTTTGTTTTAGTTGTTTTTAACCTTAAAAGGGCAACCATCTGCCTCCAGACTTATCCATTGTATGACAGTGAGTTATTACTGTTTAAGTCAGTTTGAGGTGGAATTTTCTGGTACCTGCAACACAGTGACTCATAACTGATTCAGTGTCCAGGCTTAACTGGAAATGAAGGGCATGGTCTCCTTCCACATTTGCTTAAAGGAGCCAGAGTGTTTTAGGACGACCTTCAGCAACATCTTTATGCACTCATGCTTCTCATACAGAAATGATGAGCTCTTAGGGCTGGAAGGGGATTCTCCTGCCATCCCCCAGACAGAATTTTAACTAGACCATCTCAGTGTTAACATTGCCTTAATTTATGGACTGTCCTCACTATTCCTAAATTTAAGGGTTAGATTTAAAAATGGTGGAAGAACTAGCAGGCTGACTTAGGGTGGCAGTTTTTGTCTTCTTGCCGACAGTGAACTAATTAATTGATTAATTAATTGAATAAACGTCTGTTGAATATCTACCATGTGACAGAGTCTTAAAAGGTACTCGGAATTTGTTTTATTCAGGTATGGTAAGACACACAGACATGGACAAGATTGTCATGAAGGAAGAAATTTAAACTCACAGATCCCTAGGATCAGGAGGCACTGCACAATGGTCCAGGCAGGGCCACATGGGAAGTACCAGAGTTGGTCAAGAGGCAGAGGGAGTGAAGAGAAAGCACAGGCAAGAGCTTTGATTGTAGTTTCTGCGGAAGGAACTGAGGAGGTAGGGTAAGCAGGCTTTAGGATTAGCTAGTTTGAATAATTTTAGCAGGCTCTAGGGTAGAGGGACTATCTCTAGTTGTCTGTTACCTGGCCTGGGGGTGATGAGGACAAGGGAATAGTTGCCTGGAGACTAAGAACTCTTTGGGAGCTCAATAAAGGATGTGCTTAAGGGTATGGGATTGGGATTGGTTGGTTTGCATATGAAAAGCATGCTTGCAGATGAGTCCTTTACTATCTCTTGGAATTGACTAGCCCTTGGGAGGGATAGTCTCCCCAGGATCAGGGAGGCCCCAGATCAAAATATCAAAATAGAAAGACATGCTTAATGTATGTTAGATGGTGAAAATGAGTAAGATGGGGTCCCTGCCTTCAAGGAATTCACAGTCTGGAAGGAAACAGATATATTTCAATAGAGCAATGCAGTGAGTACAATAATAGAGAGGTACATTGTGTACCAACACCAAAGGTAGGCATCTAGCTCACATGGCAGGTGCTGGAAAAACCAAAAAGGAATTTCTGGAGGAAATGATACTGGAACTGAGTATTGAAGTATGCGTTATCTGGACAAGAGAGCTGATGAAGGGCTTCTCTGGTGGCGCAGTGGTTAAGAATCCGCCTGCTAATGCAGGGGACACGGGTTCAAGCCCTGGTCCGGGAAGATCCCACGTGCCTCAGAGCAACTAAGCCCATGTGCCACAACTACTGAGCCTGTGCTCTAGAGCCCACGAGCCACAACTACTGAAGCCTGTGCTCCTAGAGCCCGTGCTCCTCAACAAGAGAAGCCACTGCAACAAGAGGCCCGCACACCGCAACGAAGAGTAGCCCCCACTCGCCACAACTAGAGAAAGCCCACATGCAGCAATGAAGACCCAACGCAGCCAAAAATAAATAAATAAATTTATTAAAAAAAAAAAAAAAAGAAAGAAAGCTGATGAAGAGAAACTCCTGCTTAGAGGACTTAGAGGACAGCATGAACAAAGAATGCAGGCAAACAGCATGGTTTATATGACGAACTACAAAAATGTAGTGTTGAAGTTTAAGATGTGAGGCAGGGAGCAGAAAGATTTGAGGTTGGAGTGGTAGGCAGAGATGAAGTCAAAGAGGGTTTTGTATTTCTTGAGGTTTTTGACTCTTGTTCTATAGACCAGAGTCACACTGAACTGTGTTCTGAGAAATGCTGATGTATTGCGAGGTGGTAAGAGTGGGTTTTTTTTAAAGGAAGACTTTATTCGAGACTGTTGCAATAGGGGAGAGAGATTGAACTCGACTCCCAGATAACAGGGTTTTTTTTTAAAGCTTTATTGAGATATAATTGACAAATAAAATTGTAAGATATTTAAAGCATACAGCATATAATTTGATGTACATATACATTGTGAAAGGATTCCCCCCATCAAGTTAATTAACGCATTCATCACCTCACATATTTACTGTTTATTTGTTGTGGTTGAGAACATTTAAGTTCTACTCTCCTAGCAAATTTCAGTCATGCAATACAGTGTCATCAACTGTAGTCACCATGTAATACGTTAGATCCTCAGGCCTTACCCATCTCATAACTGAATGTTTGTACACTTTTACCAGCCCCTCACTATTTCCTCCATCCATCAACCCCTCGCAGCCACTTCTTTACTCTGTTTCTGTGAGTTTGACTTTTTTTTTTTTTTTTTTCAGGTAATAGTGTTTTAACTCACTCCTTCTTCCCGCCGTAAAAAATGTTTGGCTGGTCTAATATATTTGAACATCCCTGCAAATTCCATTCCTCTTAGAAATCCATAATGTCCATTAGCATATTAAAGGTTATGAAAAGTAAAAACAACACTTTGCTTTGTTTAATTCAGTGATTCTTAGACTTACTTGACCACAGAACCCCTTTTATTCCCCTTAAGACACAATACACATCTTGAGAAATACTACCAGTGATTGATGACCCACTGAACAATTTGACACTAGGGAAGGACACTTAACAAACTTTGAATCTTGTAGATGGCTTTATAGTTGAGTCCAGCTTTCAGAAATAGCAGAAGTGATGGGAATGAAGAGGCAAAGATGAATTTAAGAATTCTTTAAGAGATAAAGCAGTGCTTTACATAGAGATAGTGAAGCCGGATTATGGGAAAGATTATGACATTTTGGGTTTGAGGATCCTGTCTGACCTTCAGGTAGAGATATCCATCAGCAAGTTAGGGTAGAGCTTTTGTGTAAGAGATATATGTTTGAAACTGTAAGACTTTATTTGATTTCACCAGAAAAGTTTGTTGAGAAAACAGCATTGGACAGAGCACAGACCTTAGGGAACCTTAACTCTTAAGCAAGAGTAGGAAGAGGAGCCAAGAATGTAACAAGCAAGAAATGGTCAAAAAGGTAGGAGGAGTCTCAAAGGCAGCAGTGTTGTAGAATACAAGAGAATGGGAAGTTGAAGTAAGAAGGAGTGATCAACAGATTCCCCTGTAACAGAGGGTTCAGCAGGCTTGTAATGGCTCACAGAGCTGATATTTTAAATTTTCAGGAGGTTTGCAAGCTGGTTGATGCCAAATTGATAGCTAAAATCAGCCATGGCAAATGTATTTGCACCACCGAAAGTGGAATACATTACAAATTCAGGCTCTTCAACTCCTGCTCTGAGAAGGTAGTTGTTCAACATTTACTGGCACACCACTGGATAAAGATTAGAAAATGCTCTTTGGATTTATCAGATAGGAAGTAATTCCAGAAAGAAGTCTTTTGAGTGGTGGAGTGGAAGCCAGTTTACAGTGGGTTAAGGAGTGGGAAGTATGAACATGGAGATGCGTTAATGAGAAAGGAAGATATAAATTATATAGTAGCCAGAGGATAATATGAAGTCAGGGAAAGGAGAAACAAGCATATTTGTAGCTCAAAGGGATATTTCCAATAGAAAGAAAACAAAGCTGAAAGTACAGGGTGATAGAAGGTGAAGGCCTCAGGGGAAGAAGGAGAGGATGGGATTCAGGGCACAGGTGTAGGGGTTCTTGAATATGATAAGGGATGTCTGATCCTCAAAGACTGGGAGAAAGGTGGAATCTCTAAGAAGGAACCAACTTTTGTCATTCGATCTGCATTTAAACTTGTGGGACTCCACATTTCTCTTCAGATAACCTTGACTGCTTCTGACTTTGGAAGCTAAGTTGCTGCCACTTGTTTTCCTTTTGGGCAAAAGCCTGGATCTTCCCCATAGTCACTCAAATTTAACATTATTTTAAATGTACTTGTATTAAGAAATTAAGAGAAAAACAACAAATGTGTGAAAAGGGATATGTGATAAGTATTGAATTTTTTAGGTCTAAATTCAAACTAATAAATTCCAATCATGGGTATTTTAGCTGTCTTAGCTTCTAGATTTGGATGGGAAATGAATACATCTTGTATTTAGTTTCTTCCCCCAATTTATCCTGCTTCTCCTGCCATTATCAGGTCTAGATTCAGGCTGCTATAATTGCTTCTGTTAGTCAATTTCTGAGCTAATAATGTCCTCCCACTAAGGAATATGAAGTCAGGATTATGGATGTCATCTTGCTCCTTATTGCAATTTTTAGTCCTGGTAAGGAAAACAAATCATCGAGACTTCAAGGAAAGATTTGTGAGTGCATTTTCTGAGCCAGAGTTGTGTCTTATTCATCTTTATATACTCATTCATCTGTTTATTCATTCAATAAATATTTATTAAGAGCACACTATTTTCTGGGCAAAATGCCATAAGCTAGGGATGATGGTGTAAACACACAGAGCTTTTAGTATAATGGGAGAGACATATTTTAAGTAGCCATACAAATAAATATATGTAATTACAAAAGGTAGTAAGTGCTTTGAAGGAAAAAATGAAGAGTTAAATGAAATATTAAAAAAGAGAGAGCTGACTGAATTTCTGGAGTTGTGGGAGGGCTTCTCTGGGCGTGTTCTGAGACCTGAAGGATGAATGGGAGTTCTCTTGGCGAAGTGTGAGGCAAATATCATTCCAGGCAGAAGGAACAGCCACTGAGAAAGACTTGAGGCAGAAAGTTTTGTCGTCTTTAGGAAATAAAAGAAAGTACTGTGAGTAAAATCTAGTGAGAAAAGAAGGGCTTGAAGAGGTAGACTAGTAAAGATTTTGGATTTTATTCTAGGTGCAATTATAAACCAATGAAAGGTTTAAGGCAAGGCAAGGCATAATCTAGGTTGTGTTTTCAAAAGATTACTCTGGGTGTTAAGTGCAGAAGAACAGAGTAGAATTGGGAAGTTCATTTTGGAGGCTAGATTAGTAATCAAGTGAAAGATAATGCTGGTTTAGACTGGGGAATTTGCCTTGCAGATTGAGAGAAGGGCAATATTTGGATTAGATTTTCAGAGAAAGTCTATTAGTACATCATACCTGTTCATTATTTTACTGTATCACCTGGGCAAAACAATAAGACAAGAAAAATAAGGCCACAAGAATTAGAAAGTAAGGAATCTGAAAAAAATTGACATTATTTGCAGATGACATACATAGAGACCCCAAAGAACCTGTAGAAAAATTAGAAATAATGTGAGAGTTTAGTAAGATGTCTAAATACAACATTTAATTTTAAAGTGAATAAAGGAGGAAGTGAATACAAAAGAGAGGGGATGGCTAGAAGGTGGAGTAGTATCAGTTAAAATGATAAAAAGAGAAAGAGAAAGAAAAAAGGGAGGAAGAGAAAAAAAGCAGAGGACAGAAAAAAGGAAGAAAGGAAAGAAAGGGACAAAGACAAAAATGTATATTCCAACTGGTTGAACTAGAAGGATAGAGAGTTGTGTTTGGAAGGGAGCATAAATGAATTAGGTTATGATATGATGCAGTTCCTGATTGATCTAGGCGTTACTTGGAAGTGGGTTATTGAGGTGGAAGAGGGTAAGTCGCCGATGAGGAGGCATTCAAGGAATTGAATGACTAGCTGATGGGTCATTCAAGCTTATGTTGAAATGACTCAGGATGGTGGTAGGAATTGGGATGGAGGAAGCCTGAAGTCAAGCACTTAGTTTTTCCTGAATGAGGGGGAGCAGATGGTTGCTGTGGGGAGGGGGAGAAGGAGGTATAAGCAGATGGTTGATTCTCCAAGGAGCAGGAATTTTGCAAAAGGAAGAGGAAATAACATGCCGGGAGTGGCAATAAGGAGGAGGGAAGATGTTTAGGTAGGTCTTCCATTTGAGAGGACTGGTATCTCTAAGGGACATCTATGACTTTGGTTATGGCAAGAAATCGAAAGGAGAAGGTGATAAAAAAAGAGTTTGCTAATTATAGATCAGAATTTCGGAGAGCACTTGGCCAAGTGTCAGTGCACAGTAGATGCTCAATACATAATTAATAAATCAACCAATTAATCATGAACATGGTAGAGAAGCTGTATTATCTCAAGCCTATAACCCAACCCAATTTGCATGTTACCACCAAATGGGCTATTTGATTCAGAGTGCTTCAGCTTTGCTCTCTTTATTTTAAAACTCCATTCAATATATAAATGTATTTATACATTCAGTACTCAATGTATCAAATTAGCATGGTGTACACCTTAAATTTACACAATGTTATGTGTCAAATATATTTCAATTAAAAACAAAACAAAACAAAAACAACTCCATTCAGTCATCAGGAAGATCCTCAACTCTTAGTTGGAGAAAACTTCCTTTTTGGAATTCTTTATTTCTGTTATGGGGGGTTGTAGTCAAAGAGGATATATCTCCTCCCCATTATCTTATAATTATTATCCTAATAATTGGGCTCAAACTGATTCTCATGTTTCTGCCAAACTGGAAGTATTAAATGCCTTTAACAAGCACCTCATCTCATAGCCTCTATACTAATTCTTCTTTTTAATTTCCTCTACTGACGCCCTTAAATGCTCTTTTTAAACACACTTTTAAAGTTGTATCTTCATCTTCAGACTTAGCGATATACTTTGTTTCTCCACATGTCACAGTTTATAACATTTTTAAAGTCCTCTATGATGGCTATAAATGCTTATAAATCCACCGATGCAGTGTATTTTCCTGAGGGGGAAAAATGACCATCTGTGGTTAATGAATCTTGGCTTTATCTTGGGGTAGCATTTCATTGAACCAAAAATTAATTTAAAAAAAAGATCTAGGTTTATGTTAAGCCTTAAGTAGAACCTTTGAAATTCCAAATGATTTTTTTCTTTTTACTACATACTGCTTCAACCCTCTATTTCTTCTTCTTTTTTTTTTTTTTTTAATAAATTTATTTATTTATTTAATTTTTGGCTGCACTGGGTCTTCGTTGCTGCACGCGGGCTTTCTCTAGTTGCAGTGAGCAGGGGCTCCTCTTCTTTGCAGTGCATGGGCTTCTTATTGTGGTGGCTTCTCTTGTTGCGGAGCACGGGCTCTAGGTGCGTAGGCTTCAGTAGTTGTGGCGCACGGGCTCAGTAGTTGTGGCACATGGGCTTAGTTGCTCCGCAGCATGTGGAATCTTCCTGGACCAGGGGTTGAACCCATGTCCCCTGCATTGGCAGGTGGATTCTTAACCACTGTGCCACCAGGGAAGTCCAACCCTCTATTTCTTAAACCGTGCATTATTTGTAATGAAGGCATTTATCATTTACAGTTCATTTTAATATGTTTTAACAGCTTTATTGAGGTATAAATGACATATAATAAATTATAGATATTTAAAGTGTACAGTTTGATATGTAGGAAACTGTCACCACAATCAAGATAATTACCTCCAAAAGTTTCGTTATGTCTCTTTCTGATTTATTCTCTCCTTCATTCCCTCCATTCCTGGGAAATTTGATCTGCTTTTTGTCATGGATTACTTTTGCGTTTTCTAGAATTTTATATAAATAGAACCATACAGCATGTACTTTTCTTTGGCTCCTTTCACTCAGTATAATTATTTCAAGATTCATCCATGTTGTTGGCTATATTAATAGTTCATTTCTTTGTATGCTAGGTAGTACTCCATTGTATGGAGAGACTAATAGTTTATTTATCTACTTATCTGTTGACGGACATTTGGATTGTTTCCAATTTTAGATTATGACAAATAAAATGTCATACATTTATTCATACATGAATGTTGGCATCCCAACATTCATGTGCAAGTCTTTGTATGACCATATTCTTCCACTGATCTTGGGTAAATACCTAGGAGAAGTGTTGTGGAATCATATGGTAGACATATGTTTAACTTTTGGGGAGACTTTCAAACTTTCCAAAAGTGATTATAACAGTTCACTTTCCCACCAGTAGTGTATGTGAGTTTCATTTTCTCCATATCCTTGCCAACACTTGATATGATTAGTCTTTTTAATTTTAGCAGTTTGGAGGTGCATAGTGTTCCCTCCTGGGGATTTTATTTTGCATACCCATATTGACTAGTAATGGTGAATACCTGATTATGTAGTTGTTTGTCATCCACATATCTTCTTTGGTGAGGTGTCTGTTTAAATTGTTTCCATTTTTAATTAGGGTGTCTGTTTTATTACTATTGATTTTGAAAATTCTTTATATATACTGGATGCAAGTTGTTCAACAGACATGTAATTTGCAGACATTTTCTCCCACTCTGTGGGTTGTCTTAACAGAATTTTTTGAAGAGCAAAAGCTCTTAATTTTGATGATGCCCAATTTATTAACTTTTTCTTTTATGAATTATGTTTTTGGTGTTATACCTAAGAATCTCTGCCTAACCTAAGGTCACAGAAATTTTCTTCTAGAAATTTTTTAGTTTTATGTTTTACATTTAGGTCTATGATCCACTTTGAGTTAATCTTTGTAAAGGTGTAAGGTACGGATCAAAGTTTTTTGTTTGTTTTTGTTTTGGACAAAAATAGCCAAATGTTCCAGCATCACTTATTGAAAAGATTACCTTTTATTTTTTTCCAGCCTAGTGCCTTTGCATATTTGTCAAAAGTCAATGTGTATGAATGTATTTCTGGTGACTCTTTTCTGCTCTATTGATCTGCTTGCCTATCTTGATGCCAATAGCACAGTGTCTCAATTACTGTAGCCTTATAATGAGTTTTGAAGTCAAGTGGTATAAATCCTCCAACTTTGTCATTCTTTTTCAATGGCATTTTGGCTATTCTAGATCCTTGGCATCTCCATGAACCAGCTTGTCAATTTTTACAAGAAAAAAAAAAAAAAAAGCCTTCTGGGATTTTGAGTGTGACTGAATTAATTGGAGAATGATTGGCAGCTTAACATATTGACTTCTCTGGACCACAAAATTTCATCTCCCCACTTACTTGGGTTTTATAAAATTTCTCTCAGCAGTGTTTTGTAGTTTTCAATGAACAGGTCTTACACATCTTTTTGTTAGATTTATCCCTAAACCTTTCATATTTTTGATGCTACTCTGCTTTTAAAAATTTCAATCATTTTTCAGTCTGGACGATTAATATTTTTGGCAGTGGGTAGAACATGGAAGTCCAGGCAAAGCTGAATGGAAGTGGTGTTAGTGGGCATCATTGTCTTCTTCCTGATCTTAAGAGGAAAACACTCAGTCCTTTACTATTAATTATGATGTTAACTCTAGTTTTTCATAAATGCCTTTTACCAGTTTAAAGAAATTCCCTTTTATTCCTAGTTTGCTGAGAATTTTTATCAAAGTATCAATGCTGGATTTTATCAAATGCTTTTTCTGTATCATTTGAGATGATCATATAGGGTTTTTTTTTTTTTAGTCTATTAATTTGGTGAATTACATTGTTTGATTTTTGAATTTTAAATCAATCTTACCATCCTGCAGTAAGTCCCACTTGGTCATGATGTGTTTTCCTTTTTATATATTGCTAGATTTGATTAAAATTTTTTTGAGAATTTTGCATTTATGTTTATGAGGAAATATGTCTATAATTTTATTTTCTTGTAATATCTTTGGTTATGACTACACAGTAATTCTGACTTCATAGAATGAGTTGGGAAGTGTTCCCTTCTATTCAGTTTTTTGGAAGAACTTTTCTAGAATAGTATTTTTGTCCTTGTATATTTGGTAGAATTCACCAATGAAGCCATCTGGGCTTGTAATTTTTTTCTGAGAAGGGTTTTTAGCTAGTGTAAATAGATACAGGGCTGTTTAAAAGAGATAAGGCTGTTCATGTTAGCTACTTCTTCTTTAGCAAGTTTTGGTTATTTGTGTCTTCCAAGAAATGTGTCCATCTCATCTATATTCTTACTGGCATGAAGTTGTTCATGATATTCCCTAATAGTCCTTTTCACATCTGTAGAATCTATAATGATGTCACTCTCTCATTCTTGATTGGAAATTTGTGTTTTCTCTATGTTTTTCCCCTAATCAGTATGATTAGGATTTTATCAATTTTATAGATATTCTCAAAGATCTATAGAAAAGATCGAACTTTGGTTTTGTGGATTTTTCTCTTTTTTTTTTTTTTTTTTTGGTTTTCTGGTTTGTTGATTTCTTCTCTGAATTTTATTTCCTTTCTTCTGCTTGTTTTAGGGTTCCTTGACTCTTCTTCCTCTAGTTTCTTAACGTGGAAGGTAGGTCATTTTGGACTTTTCTTCTTTTCTAGTATAGGTGTTTTAGTTCAATAAATTTCCCTCTTCATACTGCACTAGTTGTATGTTGTGTTTTCATTTTCATCCAATTCAAAGTGCTTTCTACTTTCCCCTTTTTGATCCATGGATTATTTATAAGTGTGTTATTTAATTTAAAAATATTTGTGCATTTCTCAGATATAGTTCTATAATATTATTTTTATCAGCTTTGTTGGTGTATAATTTAAAAACCATAAATTTCACCCATTTAAAATGTAAAATTAAGTGTCCTTGATATACTCACAGAGTTGTGTAACCATCCACACAATCTAATTTTAGAACATTTTCATCACTCCCCAAAGAGACCTTGTACCCATTAGCAGTCACTTCATTTCTTCTCCTCCCCCTTTCTGCCTCTCTAACCTCAGACGACCACTAATCTACTTTCTTTCTCTATAGATTTGCTTATTTGGGGCATTTCATATAAATGGAATCATATAATACCTGGTCTTTTGTGACAGGCTTTTTTCACATAGCATCATGTTTTTGAAATTCATCCATGGTGTAGAATGTATCAGTATTTCATTTTTTAAACTGACAGATATTATTGTATTTTATGATTATACTGTTTTTGGTTTTTAAGTTACTTAGATTGTGGCCAGAAGTCATATTTTGCGTGACTTGTAAGCTTTTAAACTTATCAAGACTTGTTTTATGACCCAGAATATGAACTATCTTAGTAAGTGTTCTATGTATACTCAATAAGAATTTCTTTTCTTTTCCGCTTAGATAGAGCGTTTTATAAATGTCAGTTAAGTCAGTTTGGTTGGTTGTATTGTTTAAGTCTTCTGTATCTTTCCTGATTTTCTGTTTGCTTGTTCTACCAGTTATAGATAGAGGGGTATTTAAAGCTCCAATTTTAATTTTGGGTTTGTTTATTTCTCCTTGTAATTCTATTGGTTTTTTTTTTTGTTTCATGTATTTTGTATTTTTCTATTAGGTGCATGAACATTTAGGATTTTTTGTCCTCTTATTGAATTGATCCCTTTATTATTAGGATAAAACCTTCTTTATTCCTGGCAATATTCTTTGCTTTAAAATTTCCTCTGCCTGATCTTAATATAGCCAGTTTTAATTAATGTTAGCATGTTATGTCTTCTTCCATCCCTTCACTTTTAACCTACTTGTGTCTTTGTGTTTAAAGTGGGTTTCTTGCAGGTAGTACATAGTTAGGTCTTGCTTTTTAAATCACACCTAACAATCTTTGCCTTTTACTTTGGGTGGTTAGACCATTACATTTATTTATATGATTTGGTCCATCTTGCTATTTTTTTCTTTTTGTCCATCTGTTCTTTGCTCTACTTTTTCTCTTATTCTGCTTTATTTAAAATTATTTGGGTATTTGTATATAATTGGTGTTATGTTTCCTTAAATGTTTGGATAAAATTCTGTTTTATCTCCTTTCTTGGCTTGTTAGCTATAAATTATTATATTATTTTATTTTTTTAAAAATATTTATTTATTTATTTATTTATTTGGCTGTGCCGGGTCTTAGTTGCAGCACACAGGGTCTTCGTTGCAGCATGTGGGATCTTTAGTTGCAGCATGAAGGACTTTTTTTTAATTGCAGCATGTGGGCTCTTTTAGTTGTGGCATGAGGGCTCTTAGTTGTGGCATGTGGACTCCTTAGTTGCGGCATGTGGGGCTCTTAGTTGCGGCATGCATGTGGGATCTAGTTCCCTGACCAGGGATCGAACCTGGGTAGGCTGCACTGGGAGCGTGGAGTCTTAACCACTGGACCACCAGGGAAGTCCCTTGTATTATTTTAGGTGCTGCTTTACAGTTCATAGTATCCATTTTTAACTTACGAGTCTACTGTTAAGTGATATTATGCTACTTCATGTTTAGTATAAAGAACTTTACAGCATTATGTTTCCATTTACCCCTTCAGACCTTTGTGCTATTGTTGTTATACATTTTACTTTGCACATGCTGCATCAGTGTCACAATACATTGTTGTTATTTTTGCTCTAGACAATTCGTTATAAGGAAAAGAGTCTGTTTTATTTACCCATATAGTTACCCTTTCTGGTGCTGTTTCTTCCTTAGTGTAGTTTTCCATCTAATATCATTTTCCCTCTGCCTGAAAAACTTCCTTTAGTATTTCTTATAGTACAAGCCTGCTAGTGATTAATTCTTTCTTTCTTAAAAAGTCTTTCTTTTGCTTTCAATTTTGAAAGATGTATTTATTGTCTACAAAATTCTAGTTTGATAACTTGGAGGGGTGGTCTTTAAATATATTGCTCAGCTGCTTCTGACTTGCATTTTTTCCTATGAGAAATTTGTTGTCATCCTTATTATTTGTTCTCTACATAATATGTCTTCTTCTCTGGATGCTTTTAGTAATTGCTCTTTGTAAACAGTCTTGGCAAATTTGATTATGATAAACCTTGGTATAATTCTCCTTGTTTTTCTTGTGTTTGGAGTTCATTGAGTTTCTTTGCTCTGTGGTTTATTTGATCAGATTTGGGGAATTTGGAGCCATTTTTTTTCTTAACTATTTCCCCCATTCTTGCAGACTCCAATTACACATATATTAGGCCACCTGAAATTTTACCATATCTCACCAATGTTCAGTTCAATTTTTTTTTGTCTTTCTCTCTGTTTCTTTCTGGATAATTTCAATTGCTAAAAATTCAAGTTCAGTAATCTTCTTCTGCAATGTCTAATTTGCCATTAATACCATCCAGTGAATTTTTCATCTCAGACATTGTAGTTTTCATCTCCAGAAGTGTGATTTGGGTCTTTTAAAATATCTTCCATGTCTCCACTTAACATATTCAATCATCTTGTAACTTCTGAACATACATAGTACAGTTACGATAACAGTTTCTTACTAATTCTATCCTTTGTGTCATATATGGGTCTTTTTTAATTGATTGATTTTTCTCTTCATTATGGGTCATATTTATGTGGTTCTTTGCATTCCCAGTAATTTTTTGTTGGATGCCAAACATTGTGAATTTTATCTTGTTGTATGCTAGATATTTTTGTATCTCTATAAATATTCTTGATCTTTTTTCTGGGACAAGGTTAAGTTTCTTGGAAGCAGTTTGATCCTTTTGGGCTGTATTTTTAAGGTTTGCTAGGCAGGACCAGAGCAGTGTTTAGTCTAGGGCTAATTTTGGCCCACAAATTATGAGGATTCCCTCTCTGGATTGTGGGAACTGGAACTACTTCTGGTCCTGCATGAGTTCCGGGAGTTTTCCCCTCTAACACTCTGGGTTGGTTCTTTTCCTGGCCTTTGGTAATTTCCTCCATGCCTGCACTGATCAGTACTCAAGCTGAACACTCAAGGGGTCCCTCTGTAGATCTCCAGGGTCTTCTCTCTGAAGCTATCTCCTCTCTATTAGTCTGCCCTGAGAATCTAGCTGCCTTGGACTCCCCACATTCCTAGCTTTGTCTCCTCAACTTAGGGGGATTATTGAGCTCCATCTGAGTTCTGCTTCCCTGCACTGGGGCCTGGAAACTCTCCACAGACAGTAATGGAATAATTGTAACTCACTTCATGTGTTTCCTGTCTCTCAGGAATCACCATCCTTTTCTTCCCCCCCGACACCCAGTGTCTTGAAGACTATTGTTTCATATATTTTGTCTGGCTTTGGAGTTTTTTCAGTCAGAAGGTGTGCTATGATAAGAAATATATTTTGTCTTTTCCCCTGGTTCTTGGCACAGAGCTTCTAACATCTTTGGCATTTCCTGAGAGACAGGAGTATAGGAGTGTCTTTTGTTATTCACAACACCCGCCCCCCATTCATAAATAATTACAGTTGATCTTTGAACAACATGGGTTTGAGCTGCACAGGTCCACTTATATGAAGATTTTTTTCCAATAAATATGTTGGAAAAACTTTTTGACACTTGCAACAATTTGAAAAAAACTCACAGATGAACCTTGTAGCCTAGAAATATCAAATAAACAAATAAATAAGAAAAAGTTAGGTATGTCATGAATGCATAAAATATATGTAGATACTAGTTTATCCTTATATAGGCATAAGGTGAGTGATATTTAATATAAAATTAATAATGTGTTAGTATTCTTACTGAGTTGTAACCTTTATAATAAACCAGGAAAGTTAAGTAAAAGTGTTTTCCTGAGTTTTGTGAGCCATTCCAGCAAATTATGGAGCCTGAGGAGGGGATCATGGGAGCCCCTGGTTTATAGCTTGTTGGTCAGAAGTATTTGTGATTGACATCTGGAGTGGGGGCAGTCCTGTAGGACTAAGCCCTTAGACATGTGGAGTCTGCTGCTGACTCCAAGTAGTTAGTCTCTGAATTGAATTGAATTGCAGGACCCACTTGGCATCAGAAAGAACCTCCAGAGGAGGGTAAATCTGGTCCCTGTGAATCCGTCTTGGATGGAAGTAAAAATTTCCTTTTTCATAAGTGTAAATAAATAAAATATTAAATAAACATGTAATCAACAACCCCCCCGAAATGTTAAAAGAATGTACCCACATTACAGAGCAGAAATAGAATTTCTGGATAGATATGCACAACTTAAATATAAGTCAGGTGAAAAAACAAAAAGATAGTATGGTATTTGACTAAACCTACTAAATCTCCCACCCTCCCAAGTAAAAAGAGAACAAGAAACTTAGCATGCAAGATAGAGATGAAAAATCTATTCTTGGAGAATATATGTAATTAAAAAAAAATTAGTAGCCAAATTTAAAATATTTTTTAACAACATATGAAATTAGCTTTAATATCTTTTAATTAACCCAATATATCCAAAATATTATTTCAACATATAATCAATATAAAAATTATTAAGGAGATATTTTACATTTATATCTACTAAGACTTTGAATCTGGCATGCATTTTACACTTAGAGCACATCTCAAGATTAGTCGTGTTTCAATGGACTTGAAGATACGGGGAGGGGGAAGGGTAAGCTGGGACGAAGTGAGAGAGTGGCATGGACATATATACACTACCAGATGTAAAATAGATAGCTAGTGGGAAGCAGCCGCATAGCACAGGGAGATCAGCTCGGTGCTTTGTGACCACCTAGAGGGGTGGGATAGGGAGGGTGGGAGGGAGACGCAAGAGGGAAGAGATATGGGGATATATGTATATGTATAACTGATTCACTTTGTTATAAAGCAGAAACTAACACACCATCATAAAGCAATTATACTCCAATAAAGCTGTTAAAAAAAAAAAAGATTAGTCGTGTTTCAGTTTTTCATTGGTCACTTACTTGTAAACAGTGGCCACTCGTGTTGGACAGTGAGGCTGCAGAAGTACTTAATGACACTATGAAATTTTTAAAAAAATAGGAAAGATAAAAAATGAGGTGACGCACCAATACAAAGATAAAGAGAGTTTACTGTTAGTATCCTACCCATATCCCTGCAGTCTTGCCCTCAATGTATCTCTTCTCTATAAACCTGTGATTCCTGTGATTACCTGCGATACTCTGCCCCAGGTCATTCTTCTGATCAAAGCAGTATGCCCAGCCCACATTCAGGGCAAGTGAGAAGTGTCCAACCTTAATGCTCCCAAGAACAGCCTATAACCAGTGACAGACAAGAAGCTGTTGGATAAATACCCCAGCTTCTTTGCCTGCCAGTTGGGATAACTCTGAGACGTGTTCTACAGTGTCTCAAAGAGTTTCCTCTAGTAAGTTTTAGCTCCAGCTGCCCACAGCAGTTACTTGCTTGCTAATATTATTGGATTCTTTCCCTTTCATATCTTACTTCTCCACCCCTTTATTAGTGTTTCCTGGAATTACCTCTCAAATAAATTATTTGCACTCATATTCTTGGATCTGCTTCTGGGGGAATGCAAACTATGACACATAGTTTAGGAAACACATTGGAAGCCAAAACAACTCCACTACAAAGCCATTAAAAAAGTTAGAAACAGCAGAGAACAGAACAGACACAATATAAAACCAATTACTAATGTGGGGGAAAGGCTTGACAATCACAGAGTCTGCAAATTTTTTAAAAAGACAACTTAAAGCAATTTAAAGAGAAAGTAAGATATTTGAAGTACAAAGGCTAATTAGAATAAAGGTAATTGAGGTCCTGGAATTGGAAAAACTAACATAAATAGATCAGAAATTGTACTTAAAAACCAGTAGAAGAGAATTTTCCTGATTAGAGGAAGGAATTAATCTAGAATATGTTGTTCCTAGAAAAAAAACCTGTTATAGGAGCAGCTAAACTGAGATATATCCTAACGATTTTTGCATTTCACTGATTAAGATAAAATTGTTTACATATCCAGACAAATACTAACTATTTACCAGGAAAAAAAATCAGGATAGCTTCAGACTTCTCTAAGAATTATCCATTGTCTGAAAAGTGCTAAGGAAAGGAAGGTGAGCTCCAAGAATGTTTTTCTCAGTCAAGCTGACATTCAAAGATAAAGGGAAGAAATAGGCAAGTAGACAATCTCAATCATAAACAAGCCAGGACCCCACATGACCTTTTTGAAAAGACAAGAAAAATCAAAGCCAAATAACCAAAAAGTAAAGAGAGAAACCACAATAAAAAGACTGGTGATAAAACCCAATTAATTTAAATATAGAATTAAGAAAGCCATTATGGAAAATGTGGTCACAGAAATGTAAATGTTATAACTCTTGACAAGGTAAAGGAAATGGTAATACAACAATAGAAATCAAGCATGGAGGGGAAGGGAGGGATGTGGAAAGAGATTTACTTGTGATCATTTCTTTCATAGTCCTCTATAACTGGGACTCAACAGATGCAGTCTGAAGTTGCTAACAAGAAATGGAGAGTTAATAATAGTAAATAAAGTTATAATAATTGCAAAACAATAAGAAAACCCTCAAAGCAGATAATAAACCTTCAAAATTATCGAAAGAAACATACAGACATCTATAAAACTGAATACAGAATAGATAATACATTTAGCAATTGGTAGTACATAACAGAAAACTTAAAATGAAATAATAAATACTAAATATATCTCTTATACCAATACCTAGAAATGAAAATAAGTTCACCCATTAGGCAAAGTTATGGAATAGATAAAAGAAAAAACTCACAAAATCAAACCGTACATTTAGAAGAATGAAATACAGTTCAATTGCAAAAAGGGGAGATTCTTTGAGGGAAGCATAACAGAAAGACAAACCAAAACCAGATAAACCACTGGCTAGTGTAGTAGTAAAAATAAAAGAAAAAGAAAAAAAGGACAAGTACATTTCTAAAAAATTAGAAATGAAAAAGAGAAAGTAACTATTGTTATAGAGGAAATTAAAAATCCTGAAAAAAATTTGAAAATGTAAGTAAAAAATACTAAATAGCAGCCAGAACAAACAAATCTAAACAGACGAGTAACAACGGAAACAATTGAAAAAGTTATAAAAGAACTTCCTCTTTAAAATCTCCAGGTCATGAAACCATGAAAACATGGTTTCACTGTTAATTCTTCAAATTTTTTTAAGAAACAGGTAAGTTGGATAGAATTTACTGTTGTCAAAAAAGGAAATCCTTCAAATTATACTTACGAAGAAAGGCTTCAAAACCTGACAAGACAGGACCAACTCACTTATCAATATTTAAGTAAAAATGCTAATAAAACAATGGCAATTGTAGTTCAGCAGTACTTAAGAAAATATGCCATTACCAAATGAGTTCCTCCCTGGACTGCAAGGGTGGTCAATATTAGGAAAACTATGAATATATTATATATTACTAACAGCTCAAAGGGGAAAATGTATATAATGACTTTAATATATGCAGGAAAAAAATTTGACATACTTCAGCATCCAACACAATTATGAAAATAGAGAATAAATTAAGAATAGATGATTGGGATTAGCAGATGTGAACTATTATATATAGAATAGATAAACAACAAGGGCCTACTGTATAGCACAGGGAACTATATTCAATATCCTATGATAAACCATAATGGAAAAAATATGAAAAAGAATATATATATATGTATATATATATATATAACTGAATCACTTACTTTACAACAGAAACTAACACAACGCTGTAAACCAACAAAACTTCAATAAAATACATTAAAAAAAAGAATAGATGACAACAGCAGAATACACATTTTTCTCAAGTGGACGTGGAACAGTCTCCAGGATAACCCATATGTTAGGCCATAAAAGAAGTCTTCATAAATTTAGAAAGATTGAAAGCATACAGAATATCTTTTCTGATAATAATGAAATGAAACTAGAAATCAATAACAAAAGGAAAACTGGAACATTCACAAATATGTGGAAATTAAACAAGACTCTCTTGAGCAACCTATGGGTCAAAGAAGAAATCACAAGGGAAATTAGAAAATTCTTTGAGCCAAATGAAAACAAAACTCTGCATACCAAAACTTATGGGATGCAGTGAGAGCAGCGCTAAGAGAGAAATGTATATCTGCAAATGCAAGCATTAAAAATGCCCTTTATCATGTTGAGGAAGTTTCCTTCTATTGCTAGTTTATTGGGTGTTTTTGTCCTGAAGAGTTATGAATTTTATCAAATGCTTTTTCTGCCTCAACTGGGATGCTCATATGAGTTTTCCCCCCTTCATTCTGTTAATGTGGCATATGAATTATATTGGTTGATTTTTCATATGTTCAACCATCATTGCATTCCAGGAATAAATCCCACCTGCTCATGGTGTTTAATCCTCTTAAAATGCAGCTGAATTCAATTTGCTAGATTTTGTTGAGGATTTTTGCAATATCTCATCAGGATATTGGTGCACAGTTTTCCTTGTAGTGTCTTTGTCTTGCTTTGGTATCAGAGTAATGCCGTCCTAATGAGTGTGTTAGAAAGTCTTCTCTCCAGTTTTCTGGAAGAGTTTGAAAAGGATAGGTAATTATTCTTCTTTAAATGTTTGATAGAATTTACCAGTGAAACCACCTGGTCCAGGGCCTTTTTTTGTTGGGTGGTTTTTGATCACCAATTCAATCTCCTTATTAGATACAGATCTATTCAGATTCTCTATTTATGATTCAGTTTTGGTAGATTGTGTGTCTCTAGGAATTTTTCCATTTCATCTCGGTTAACCGATGAGTTAGTAAATAATTGTTCATAATATTTTCTTATAATTCTTTTTATTTTCTTATAATTCTTTCTATATTTTTAGTAATTTGAGTCTTCTCTCTTTTTTTCTTAGTCTAGCTAAAGATTTGTCAACTTTATTGATCTTTTCAAAGAATCAACTTTTGGTTTCATTGATTTTTGCTATTGTTTTTCTATGCTGTATTTTATTTATCCTTCCCCTAATCTTTATTGTTTCTTTTTATCTGCTGGTTTTCGGTTTAGCTTGCCCTTCCTTTTCTAGTTCCATAGGGTATAAAGTTAAATTACTGATGTGAAATCTTTCTTCTTTTTTAATGTATGCGTTTACAGCTGTACATTTCTCTCTTAGCACTGCTCTCACTGCATCCCGTAAGTTTTGGTATATGGAGTTTTGTTTTCATTTGGCTCAAAGAATTTTCTAATTTCCCTTGTGATTTCTTCTTTAACCATTGGTTGCTCAAGAGTGTGTTGTTTAATTTCCACGTATTTGTGAATGTTCCAGTTTTCCTTTTGTTATTGATTTCTGGTTTCATTTCATTATTATCAGAAAAGATACTTTGTATGCTTTCAATCTTTTTGAATTTACTAAGACTTGTTATGGCCTAACATATGGTCTGTCCTGGAGTGTTCCATGTCCACTTGAGAAAAATGCGTATTCTGCTGCTTTTGGGTAGAGCGTTCTGTGTTTTATATACGTGGAGTGTTCTGGATAGTTACCTATCTATTCATCCAATCTCTCCATCTACCCATCCACCCCCCCATCTTTCTATCTATCTTACTATGGGACATTTATACCTGTTAAGTAGCCTGGAAAATTACACCCCTAGATGTTTTCGTGGCTGGTTTCTCCTCATCACTCAGATCTACGCTCAGATATTACCTCAGAGAAATTTTCTCTGACCACAGTGTCTAAAACTGCACCCATCTCACCACATCCCCAGTCACTCTCTATCTTGTTTCCTGGTTTGTTTTCTTCATAGCACTTATCACAATCTGAAATTACATGATTTTTTTTTTTTTTGATCCTTTACTTGTTTGTTCTCTGTCTCTCTCAGTTGAATATAAGCTCAATAAAAGCAGAGACAGTTTTGTTCACTGCAAGAGCTTAATAAATATTTGATGAATATGTACTGGTTAACATTTGTTAAATGTCACCTGCTCTTCAAAATAGCACACTATTTTTACTTAAATAAATTTGTTTATATGGTTTTTCATGCTGGGAGATTTCAGAGGCAATTCTCATATCCTGTGTATTTTTTCTGTACTTTTTCCTCTGCTGAAGTTACTACTTTTAAATTTCATCAAAACTTTTTTGCCCTTGGTTGTGTTGGGATTAGAAAGCTGGTTATCTAGATCAGTTTACACTATATCCTTTACAATTTTATATGTTTCAATCAAATCCTTACTTTTTTCTTATACTGGTATTTCAGATGTTAGAATAGTTTCTATTCTTTTCTGTATATGTACACTAATTATGTTTTAGTGTAATGTGTATTTCCTAGGGTGATTATTCATTAAAGTAAGTAAAATTATTTAGTTTGGCTTAATTGAAATGAATACTCTCTCATCAAAATTATGTATTTTATACCATATTTTAATAACCTATAAAGACAAAATTATTTGCTATTTTTAATTTGTCTCTTACTATCTTTAATGTTCCTTTTCTTCCTTATATCAGTGTCTCTCTTTATTCAGTCTCCCAGAATTGCTCATATTCTTATGTGATTTGAGCCTCAGATACAACCAAGCATTGCACTTGATCCAATACCTGGCACTTCTTTTCTGTCTCTGTACCTGTCCCTGACAACCTTACCTGTAAGCAATATTTTAGAATCTATTTTAAAATTAGATTAGTATTTAAAAAGCAAGAAAGTGAGATTGTTTAATACAAATCTGGGGTCAAACCACTACCTTGTTCTTATTTTCTCCTTAGGCATATTGCTTTTGTCGGTAATGGAAAAGTAGTGGCTGTAAGGGGCAGACATGACTCCCATGTTCTGGAAAGAATAGAAAGAAAACTCTCTTGCTTCGAAGTGAAATTGTGCTTCACCCAATTTTCACTGCATCTTCAAATCCTGTCCTTGAAGCTAGCTTCTTATTCTAGGAGGCCTTCTCTTTTGTCTGGACTCCTTTCAGGAATTGTCATTCATATCACATTCTGGTACATTCTAGTTTTGTAAATGTTTCATGTTGTAGTACTGTTTCCCCCTCTACCCTGAATAATGTAGGGCTTCTTGAAGGCAAGACCATGCTTTAATAGAAAACAAACAAGCAGCTATTTAAATAGTACAGTAACTCTAAATTATATGTCCCATAGAATTCGACTTTAAAATAAATAAATATGTTAATTATCTAGTTTGTGAGAGGGAGTCTAGTCATTTAGATACAATTTCAAAGTCCTGAATTTGAGGTTAGTAAATAGAAAAGGACCATTCTTTACGAGACATCGTCATTTCTTCAGCGTACTTTTTAAGTTCTGTTCCCTCTCCTCACCCATCACTGCCACTCACCTCCATCATAATTAATTGCAGCTATTTTTATAGAGTAGTTAAAAATGTGCCAATATGCTAAACACTCCACATGTTATTTAAAGCTGACAACAGCCCTGCAAAATAAATATTACAATTGTTATTACTATTATTACTATTATAATTATTATTATCGCGATCTCGGTGCATAGAATTGTATTAAAATAATCCTTGTCCCGTTCAGGACCTGTGTTTGTTTAGTTATTTAATTATTGATTTTTAAAAAAAATTTATTTATTTTATTTATTTATTTTGGGCTGCATTGGGTCTTCATTGCTGTGTACGGGCTTCTCACTGAGGTATCTTCTCTTTGTTGCAGAGCACCGGCTCTAGGTGCACGGGCTTCAGTAGTTGTGGCTCGTGGACTCAGTTGCTCCACGGCATGTGGGATCTTCCCGGACCAGGGCTCGAACCCGTGTCCCCTGCATTGGCAGGTGGATTCCTAACCACTGTGCCCCCAGGGAAGCCCTAATTATTGATTTTTAATAAGGTCATAAGCACCTGTGATCCCACCACCTGAAACAAAATCTAGGACCATAACCTACATCTAATGTCTGCTCTTCATCAACCTGTTCCCCTGCCGCCTCCCACTGTAGGTCATAGAGAAGTAGATATTGTTGTTATCCAGCATTTTACAGATGACGAATCTGAGACTGCTGGAGGTTAAGAGGTTATTTTTAGATCACCCAGCTAGTAAATGGACTGTCTGGGATCCAGACCTAGGTATGTCTAACTCTGACACTTCATCCTAAACTGCTCATGTGGCCTCCCAATTGTTTGTCTGCCAGATGGCTGAGAAGTGGTGCTCAGTGAAGTAAAGTAGATACTGGGACCTAAATCTGTGAAGAGACAATAATGACCTAAGAGTGTGCTGGTTCATCTCCAGCCTTGAGCTCTGTTTTGGTTTGCTTGTTTGTTTTCTTTACCCAGCCCTCTGTAGGTTTGTTCATCACTCAGCTGTCTCATGGCTGGGCATATTCCAGTTGGTTCAGGTTTCAAGATCTGAACCAAAAGGAGATATAATTAAGGGCAGCACTATGTAAATTACTTAGGCTTTAAAGAGAATTTTTTTTTTCTAAATGACCACCTTGTTGCAAATGGCAGTTTTTAAAATGGTAATTTCAGCATAAAGGCTTTATTTGTATACTGTAAAAAGAACCCTCTTTTGGTCTTCAGTTGATGGGGGCTGATATGCAGTCTGATGTTCTCTAGAGGAATACGTATAGATTTATACTTGGTTGTTTCATTCTGCTAGTATATTGCACTACAGATGAGAATACACGCACACACACACACACACACACACACACTCTTTCCTCCTGTAATTCTATACTATATAGAAATGCATAGTTAAAAACAGAGACTAATTAGTATGGCTTTAAGAAACCCCATAGGACGTGTGCCCAGATACCCAGAATATCAATAGAACTGAAAGTACATCTGCTGGACATCACAGGGGTTTGTCTTCAGATAATTATTTCCTTTTTGGATTTAATGGAGAAGAATGTAGAACATGATACTGGAAACTTGTCGATTGACTGATTATTAACAACAGACTTAAACAGAAAGAAAGAGTGAATAACTGGGCATCAAGTGGTGATGAATGAGGAAGTTATTATGACAAAGGGAAGAAAAGGTCTCTGTTAATGCCAAGAGTGTGAAGCACAAAGACCAGGATATTCAGTTATCAAGTCCTTAACTCTTCACAGTGACCACTGAGGAATAAATAAGATTTATATAAATAATTTATAGAACTATATTTCCAGCTTCATATGAGAAATAATGTTACAAAAATAAAGCATGTCAGCAACTTATGTGAGGTGTTTTACCTAATTCCTAGTTGTAATTAGGTGGAGTTTTTTGTTTGTTTGCACTAATTAACTTAATTACATCCAGTACTTAGAAAATAAGGTAAACTGCTCAAAATTATGGCTCATACCTTTCTACTTGTGTTGTTGTTCACCATACCTAGGCTAGGAAGCAACCTTTCTACTTGTGTTGTTGTTCACCATACCTAGGCTAGGAAGCCTTTCTACTTGTGTTGTTGTTCACCATACCTAGGCTAGGAAGCAACCACATGGTATTTTTAGTATCTATTTGGCTGATACAGTGTTCTCAAAACTTGAGCACTGATAGACATTATGGTTTCCTTTTTTCAGTGATACAAATCCATATTTTCCCCTTGGATTCCAGTTAGCTGAATTGACTGCCTATGAGGTCCAAATGCCCAGTTTTTTCTAACTTCTTCAGAATATTTTTACCTCAAAATGAAAGAATGCACAAAGTAAGAGTTCTTCTGCCTTGTTCCAATGTGAGTTCCAGTTTGTTTCTAATAGAGAGACTCTCTTTGAGCAGATGATGGATCCCATAGGGCAGCAGTCCCCAACCTTTTTGGCACCAGGGTCCGGTTTCGTGGCAGACAGTTTTTCCACGGCGGGGGTGGAGGGGTTCAGGTGGTGATGTGAGCGATGGGGTGCGATGGGGAGCGGCAGATGAAGCTTTGCTTGCTGGTCTGCTCGCTGGCCTCTCACCTCCTGCTGTGCGGCCGGGTTCCTACCAGGTACCCCTGCCATAGAGCCCTGAGCAGATTATCAATTGACTCAGCACCTCCTATATATTATACATGATACCAGGCACAAAGCACAAGCCCAGAAGAAAGCAGATCTATTTCCTGCCCTCAGGCTTAAGCGGAGTTTAGGGTCTTCTCTATGCCTTTTTCAAGCACCATTTCTCCTCTGAACTATATAGCACATTCTCAACTCTTCCAAGGCTGGTATTTAACTGGGACCATTCTAGATGCTTACAAGAGAAGTTACTTCATTACTTACAATGGAGGTCTTAGGGTATTTGGAACTAATTCTCCCTCTGAACTCGGGTTTAGAAGGACAGGGACTTGGGTAGGAGAGGGGGAGATAAATATTAAATAAATACGTACACAAGTAATAAATTATAATTGTGAAAAGACATTGTGAGAGACTGCTGTAGGTAGACCCTTGGCCAACTCGGTGGTGAGGCAGGGTAACCTTTCATTCAGGCAAGCTGCCTAGTTAAACTCTATATAAGTTTTTAAATTTAATAGCAGTTTTATGACTGTACAAGTAATACTTTTTATTTTAAAAAAACTGAACAAGTTAAAGAATATGAAGAAGAAGAAAGTCACCTTAATCACATACAGAGAGAGGGAAAAAAAACTGTTTTCTATGTGTCTACATACATTGAATTTGTTTGTAGTCAGTTATGTCTGTTTATTCATGGTTTCCTCCTTTGCTTTTATTTTGCAATAGCTTTTCCCTTCTGCTACCTCCCAGATCATGTAAAGAGTATTCAAGTCTTTTCCAAATTCTTTTGTGATTTCATTTTTCTTTTGCTTTTAACTCTTTAATTCAGGCAATTTCATTTTTCTGTGAGTAGCCGGTTGTTCCAACCCCATTTATTGGTCATTTTTTCTCACTGATTTGAAATGCTTTCTTTATATTATAATATTCACTTATATATGTGCATCTGTTCCTGAACACTTTTTTTCCATTTAAAATTTTTTCCAGTGTCACACTGTTTTTATTAGAATCGCTTTAGACTACATTTTGATAACTGATCTCTATGTGCAGCCCGCACTTCAGTATTATGCTTCACATTCTTGAAAAAAGGAGTGTCTACATAAATTATTTGGAATTCCTCTGCATGGGAGATTTGTCTTTTTCTCCCCATTTATTTACTTATACAATCATCTGTATCAGTGGGACTGATGAGTGTTTATTTTATATTTCAGGTTATAACCCAATACTAATTTATTTATTTTATTGCTCAAATTATTCCAGCCTTGACCCTTGGGAGCTCTTTCGGTTGGCTCCTGTGTCTTTTTGACATACTCCATCAATTTGGTTTCTGTAGTTTGGTGTGTGTGTGTGTGTGTGTGTGTAGCACTTTGTTATTTTCTGGCACTACAAGATGCTCCAGGCTCATCTTGTATGTCCCCTTACCCGGCCCTAGAATGAGCCATTGGTCCAAGGATCTCTAGTTCTTCAGTTGGAGAATGGTACTAGGAACAGAGCTTGATCTGGGCACTCATTGTCAGTCTTTGACTTTTGATCTTTCTGTGGCCTTATGTTTAGGTATATATCTTGTAAACATCATATACATAAGTTTTAAAAAAATGTAGTCTTGTAATCTTGCTCTTTCAATTACAGAGTTTAGACTTTTTATGTTTGCTGTGGTTGTTCATATTAGGACTCATTTTTGTAATACTATTGATTTGTCCTATTTCTGTTTTTTGCTGGGTTATTGGTTTTTTTTTGTTTTCTTCCTCCTTTCCTGTCTTCTTTTGAATTGATTAACTTTGCTTATGTTCCTTCTGTCTCATTCTGTTTTTCCCTCTACTTGTTTGAAAATTATATGCTCTGTGTATACTCTTTTAGTGGTTACCTCAGGTATTTTTACCTGCATTTAACTAAATAAAATCTGAAGTTAATCAACATCTTTACCTTGTTCCCAAACAATACAAGGACCTTAAGATGCTTTAAATGTGATTTCTAGCTCTCATATCATAATCTATTGTTGACCTATAGTTCAATTCTAGCATATTTTCCTCAAAAAATGTAAGCACTATATTATGGTTGTGCACATTCAATGTTTACTTAGTTTTGTCCACATAGTTGTTTCTCTATATAAACTTTAGAACCAGTTTGTTGATATCTGCAAAATAACTTGCTAGAATTTTTATTAGGATTGCATTGAATCTATAAATCAGGTTGGGAAGAACAGATATTTTGACAATATTGAGTTTTCCTATTCATGAACATTGAATATATCTCCATTTATTTAGATCTTCTTTGATTTCTTTCATCAGAGTTTTGTAGTTTTCCTCATATGGGTCTTGTGCATATTTTGTTAGATTTATACCTAAGCGTTTTATCTTTTGGTCGTGAATGTAAATGGTATTATGTTTTTAATGTCAAGTTCCAGTTGTTCATTGCTGGTGTATAGAAAGCAATTGACATGTGTATATTAACCTTGTATCCTGCAACCTTACTATAATTGCTAACTAGTTCCAAGAGATTTTTGGTTGAGTCTTTCAGATTTTCTACGTAGGCAAACATATCATCTGCAAACAAAAACAGTTTTATGTCTTCTTCCCAATCTGAATACCTTTTGTTTCCTTTTCTTGCCTTATTGTGTTAGTAGGACTTATAGTACAATTTTGAAAAGGAGTGGTGAGAGGAAATATTCTTGCCTTGTTCTTGTTCTTAGTGGGAAACTTTCTACTTCCTCACCATTAAGTATAATGTTGTTAGTTTTTTTGGTTTTTGTGGGGGTTTTTTGTGGCTCTTCTTTATCAAGTTGAGGAAGTTCCCCTCTAGTCTTAGTTTATGAATGGATGTTGGATTTTGTCAAATGCTTTTTCTGCATCTATTGATATGATCATATAAATTTTCCTTTTAGCCTGTTGATGTGATGGCTTACATTCATTGATTTTCAAATGTTGAACCAGCTTTGCATAGATGTCATGAATCTCACTTGGTCATGGTCATAATTCCTTTTATACATGGTTGGTATCAATTTGCTAAAAATCTGTTGAGGATTTTTGTATCTATATTCATGAGAGATATTGGTTTGTGGTCTTCCTTTTCTGTAATATCTTTATCTGGTTTTGGTGTTAGGGTAATGCTGGACTCATAAAATAAGTTAGGGAATATCCCTCTGCTTCTATTTTCTGGAAGAGATTGTAAAGAATTGGTATAATTTCTTCCTTAAATGTTTGGTAGCATTCACCAGTGAACTCATCTGAGCCTGATACTTTCTGTTTTGGTGGCAGATTATTAGTTATTGATTCAATTTCTGTAATAGATATATGCCTATTCAGATTATCTATTTCTCCTTGTAAGAGTTTTGGTGGATTGCATCATTCAAGATTTTGGTCCCTTTAATCTATGTTATCAAATTTGTGGGCATAGATTTTTTCCTAAGAGTCATTTATTATTCACTTTATGCCCATAGGATCAGTAGTGATGGCTTTTCTTTCATTTCTGACATTAGTAATTTGTGTCTTCTCTCTTTTTTATTTAGTTAGCCTGGTTAGAAGTGAAAGTGGACTGAAGCTTGGTTGATACTGAATTCTCTAAAAAGTTTCATCTAGAAACAGACAACTCTTCCTCTCAGTTCAGCAAAGAAGTTATTTTTAAAAGCTAAGAAAGCTCCTTGGGTGGAAGGCTCAGAGAAGGGAGTCATCAGTACAGCCATTTTCTATGACAGAATTCCTGAAGTGTACAAAGGCTGCTGGGCTGCCAGGACGTGGAAAACCTGATGAGACTGGAATCATATGTCAAATTTTCCAGTATAATTTCACTGGATACAGAATTCTAGATTGGTGATATTTTTCTTTAAATACTTTAAGTATTTTACTCTACACTTCTTGTATGCATGGTTTCTGAAAAGAAGTTGAATGTAATTCTTATCTTTGGTCTTTCATTGTACGTTTTTTCTCCTCTTTGGCATCTTTCAAAATTTTGTCTTTGCCTTTGATTTTCTGCAGTTTGAATATATGCCAAAGTATAGATTTTTTGGTATTTATCTTACTTGGTGTTATCTGAGCTTCCTGGATCTGTGGTTTATTGTCTATCATTAATTTTGGACACTCAAGTCATTTTTGCTTCAAATATTTCTGTTCTCTTCTTTCTTTCTTCTCCTTCTTATTACCATTATGCATACATTACACCTTTTGTAATTGTCCCACAGTTCTTGGATATTCTGCTCTTTTTTTTTAAATTGGTTTTCATATTATATTTCAATCTTGGAAATTTCTACTAACATTTCTTCAAGCTCACTGATTCTTTCCTCAGCTACGTCCAGTCTATTGATGAGTCCGTCAAAAGCATTCTTCATTTCTGTTATAGTGTTTTTGATTTCTAGCATTTCCTTTTGATTCATTCTTTGAGTTTCCATCTCTCTGCTTACATTAACCATCTGTTCCTGCATCATGTCCACTTTTTTTCATTAGAGTCCTTAGCATATTAATAGTTGTTTTAAATTCACAGTCTTGTCATTCCAACATCTTTGCCATATCTAAGTTTCGTTCTGATACATGCTCTGTCTCTCTTTTTTTCTAAAGCCAGACATGATGTACTGGATAAAAGGAACTGAGTTAAATAGGCCTTTAGTGTGAGGTTTTATGTTTATCAGGCTAGGGGTTAGGCTGTGTTTACCGCTTGCTGTAGTTGTAGGTGTCAAAGGCACAAATTGCCCCTGGTGTCCTTGTTTTTATCTCTGCTGCATTCCTTGGGTTTCCCTAGAGACTTCTTCTTAAATAAGATCTGAGTCACACAGTTCTTTCCATTGTATCCCCCCGTTATTATACAAGAGACCTATTGATGAGGTGGTAACGTGTTGGGGGAGGGGAAGCATTCTATAGTCCTATGATTCTCAGTCTTTTATTTTTTAAATTTTTTTGAGAAGAAATATTATCTTTGAAAATTATATGTTATAACCCCTAAATATAAAAAATTCAACATGAAATGATTGGAATTCATAAAATATTTAATAATGAACATCTAATTAAAATAAAATTAGAAAAATACACATACTTAGGAATAAATATAACAGAAAATAAAAGGACCTATATGAAGAAAACTGTACTTTTTTATTGAAATACAGGAAACTATGAAATATCATAATAAGATAGGATCTGAGTTAATGTAAAGACAGTTATATTCTGGAGGAAACTCAAAGTCATAAAAATGTCACTTATTCCTAAATTAATTATGAATGTAATAAAATTCCAGTCATACATCGAGTGATATATGATTTGCTTTTGTAACTAGTAAATTTAGTTTCAAGTTTGTATGAAAGAAAAAAATGGCTGAAAATTACCATGAAAAAAATTACAAAAAAGAATTACCAAAAAACCTGAAAAAGAAGAGTGAGGAGTTCCTTTCTTTCTCCAATATTAAGACATATTTAAGGGAATGTTAAAATTATATGCTTTGTAGGTCTCAGTCTTTTAGTGAGCCTGTGACCCTGGGCTGTGATCTTTACAAGTGCTTCTCAGTTTTGTTTTGTTTTGCTTTGGTTTGTGGAGTTAGGAAGGCTACAGTTGACTGGAGTTGGGTATTTCCCTTTCCCCACATTGGTTAGAGTCTGGTAAAACCCCAGTTAGTTAAGCTTTGGTAAAATAGTTTCTCTTGAGGGCAGGCCTTGTTAGAAGAAGAACAATTTTCTGGGCTTTTTTCAAATGGCTCCTTTTTGCCAGAAGTAGGAGGAGATTTTTCTCCAACTTCCCTGAGAGAGCCTGGTAAGACTTTTGGAGGTAGAACTCACAAAAGTGTTGAGGCCCCCCTAATACTGGATCCCCCTGGAATTTTTAACTCTTGAACTTGTCCACACAGGGCCTCCAGTACTTCATCAGTTACTGATTAGGTTTTCCTATCCTGGTACTAGTTCTTGTGGAAGCTTCTGCTCCTGGGCTTCTGCTTCTGTAAGTTGTATTCTCCGTATCTGCCCATCTGTCTCTCCAATTTTGGGAAGCAGTGGTTTGCCCTGTGACCTCATTTCTCTGGTGGATCTAAGAAGGGTTGTTGATTTTGTTTGTTCAGCTTTTCTCTTGTTGTGAAGACAGGAGTGATGACTTTCAAGCTCCTTACACGCTGGACTGGAAACTGGAAGTTCTTTGCATTCTTTTTTCTGTGTTTTTTGATTTTTCACTGTGCCTTATTCATATTTTAAAGAGTTTGGGAATGGCCTACAAAACTGATTGTGTGCATGTTATTTAAATGGAAATTAGATATTAAAGCTATGAAAAGAATGAAGCAAGAATGCTGTTCATATTGGTTGTTATAGTTATTGTGCCTGAGTGTTACACTGAGCCAAGAATTTCCTGATAGTGAAATCAAAAGAGAGAAATATTATGGGTTACAGAGTTATCTTTCCCGGCCGAGTGAGCATACCAATTTTTGAGTCAGGACAATATTCTCCTGCTTCAACATTCTAAAGTAAATCTACCACATGGAATAAACAAGTGGAACACTGAGCAATAGAAATATAACAGAAACAGAAAATGTTTTCATCCATCGTTGGCAGATACATATGTTATTTTATATTGCCCTTTTTCATAGTGACTTCCATTAAAGACCAACATTAATGTTTGACTCCATTAAGGCAGTTCTGAGAGGGTCTATTTTAATATGCTCCTGATGAATATTGATATAAGGTGACTCTAGGCTGGAACGTTTACAACCTTAAGGAAAGAATGGGTGGCGTGGGAATCTGTCTTTGTTAAATATAACTTTTCTCACTGGGGCTTTAGTACTTGTGTTAGCTGGGGCCCAATAAAGACACCACTTTTTACAACCACACTCTGAACTAACTGAAAAATAAAATATATCTGTAAGCAGATGGAGGTCACAAACATCACCTTCATTACTTGTAAGGCTGATTTTGGAAAATGTGGCTTCTAGGTGTAGGCAAGAAGACTCCTCACTACTGAACCCCAGAAACAGACTGATGAATCTACAGGGTGTCGGGCAGCGCTGGACCAGGGAAGGCCCTCACAAAGGGATTGGGAGGAGCAGAGAAAAAAATGTGCTCTTTTCCCAAGTGAAAGTGGAGGAGTTAAGCCAGTACATACCCACTTTTGACTTCCAAACTCCCCAGTCAGATTAGCTCACAAGGGCAGAGAGAAGCCAAGACGTTTTGTTACCTGGATTCTTCCCCTAGGAAGGAAGCAAGAGGAGTAGGGAAGAAGCATTCACAAAAGTGTATCTGGATAGGTGATTCAAGGTTCTACTCTCTGGCAAGAGCTTTAAAGCAGTGGCTGCTGATTTAAGACATATTCATAATATCAGTAACACTTGTGGATGTCACATCTGCATTTCTGTTATGAAAGTTGAGAGTTTTAAGCAGCTGGTCGCTCAGACGGAGGATGCCCACCTTGGCTTGAGCTGGTGGACAGGGTAACCTGTGAGCAAGGCCAAAGTCCTCTTCAAGAAGCGCTGGCAGGTGTTTGATTGGGATGCCCCACTTGTACACCATGGTGCATGAACGAAGCGATTTTGGCCTAGAAAACAATGCATTCTCTGCTTTTAGAGTTGTAACAAAAGGTCAGTCATACCCAGGGAAAGGCCAGAGTCTAAGCAGCATAAGCTCTTGGTATGAACACTGGGCTACATTAGCTGAAAAATGTACTCCCCCCCCCCCCAGGTAACAAACACAGTGACTTCCTATGGGGAGTTTAGCGTTCTGAAATAAAATTCATTTTTGGGATAGTTGGAGGTTTTGTGGTAAGATACATTTTATTTTAAAGGGAAAGATGAGAAATCGAGATAATAGATATGTGGGGGAAAAGTAGATATCTAGGGTCTCCTTTTTGATTTGCTGCCAAAATATTAACCAAACTGTGTCTTATTAAGCAAGTCAGTAATTTAATGGGTTAGGCTAATTAACCACAAACAGTCAAGTTTTAGTGACATAGCTATACCACAAACCAGCACTGGGAACTGTGCACAGTAAGTGGTCTGAGCTGTTACAGAGTTCAACTGGGTTGTCCAGAGCAGAATTTCCACCTTTTGCAGTTTCCTTTCAAGGGTTCCACTGGGAGCTTAATATGAGCAGCTGAAAAGTGTACATAACTGTTAGCGCTTCCATTTCTCTCAGCAAAGGGATTTAATTAAAACTCAGTTATACACGTAATTCACACATCTTTGATTGTTCTTTCTAAGCCCCTTTCAACATTGCTTTGGCTGCTAATTTGCAGCTTGCTTGGAGTGGAGGGGAAAGACTTATGCAGAATAAATATATTCAGTATTTTTTCTTTGTTTAATAAAGATGGAGCTGATAAACACATCCAGTAATTAGGGGAAACTGTATGTATGCCCTGGAAGAAGGAAATTTGGATAATAATAATTTCATAAAGTTAGTGAGAGTCACTATTATTCTATACTTATTGGCCCACGACAAATTGAATTCCTTTTTCTTCATGTTTGTTGGAGGTGTCATGGGTTACAGTGTTTCAGAATCTGCATTTGATTTAAATTAGACTGAATGCTAAGTTCTTCACTAGGTAAATGCATTATAAAGGAAAGAAGAGAATTGGCGATCTCTGCTGAATTTCAGTTATCCAAAACCAGATTTCAGACCATTCATCTACTTAGAAACCATTGATAGCTCTCCACTACCCACAGAATAACTCCTATAAAAGCAAATTTGGTGAAATTTGCTTCCATAATTTGGCCTGATTCTAACTCTCCAGAGACTAAACACTCTTATGTCTAGTCGTATTAATCTGTGGCTTTTCTTCAGACCCTGCATGTTTCCCCTTGTCTGCTATTGTCTGCTTAATCAATCCTTTATGCTGTGTAGCACAGTGGTTACAAGCACAGCCTCTGTGTTTCAGACTTGGCTCTACTGCTTAGTAGTTGAGCAGTCTTGGACAAATTTCTTAATCTATCGGTGCCTCAGTATATGTATCAATAAAATGGAGTTAATAATAATATTTATCTCCTAGTGTTGCCATGAGAATGAAGTGGAATATTGCATATAAACTGCTTAAAACAATGCTTGGCTCATAGCAAGCATGCCATAAGTATTAGCTCTGATGCTAATGGCGATGATGATGATGATGGTCATGATGGTGAATGGAATGCCCTTCTCCAGCATCTACTTATTAAAAATTTTGCTCATTCTAGGTCAATTCAAATTCCACCTTCTCTAAGAAGCCATCCCTCACTTCCCCATATTTCTAGTTTGTATTTATTTAAGTGGACTAAAATACATGTTGAAGAGTGATGGTATATGGGAGAACATAAGTAGGACCAACTAGCTTCATGAAGAAACTGAATTTTGATTGAAATTTTCTAATGCAGTGGTCATTAACATAAGTTAACAGAGAGAAAAACGGTCAATCTGAGTGAAGAGAAAGATGGGGTGATGTAAGATAGGAAAAAGCAGAGCGTTTATGAGAAAATGTCATGGGTTTTTGTTTGGCTATACATAAAGTTATCCGAGGGAGGATATGATTCGTATGCTGAGGAAACAGGACAGGGCTAGAGAGATTATCTCTAGCTGTGTTGTGAAATTCCAGTGAACAGACCTTCAGAGATCTTTCACTTTCTTCCATTACCTGTCTATTTTATTTTTATAAATATTTGTGTGCAGCACATTTTTATAATAGTATCTTCTTTATATTCATAACACATTGATGTAGTTAACAGAAGGCAAATAAGATCCCTGTTTTGTGGGAAGGTGACTCCAAGAAGTTAATCGAATGGCCCAGGTCTCAGACCCTTAGAAGGGATGCCAGAGTGTCCTTTACTAAGTCATTGATGATCATATGAAATAGTATGGTCCTGATACAGACAGTGTGGTACTCTATTCAGTTCTAGTGTGCTGAATACACCATGCTATGGGCTGCAGTAATGCAGCTATGTTTTTCTTTGGATTACCTGTAGTACCTCATCTGCATGTTCTGCACTCATTATAGTAGGATTCCTGTCGTGTCCCAACACTTTTTCAGGCCTGAGAAGGTAAAGCCTCATTATAGCCAGAATGACTTGGTCCCACTCAACTGTAGGCAATGAGGCTAAGAAAGCTCTTACTGAATTCTCTAGTTAATCCCTGTAAGTCAGACATATTTAATGGATTTACCCATCTGCTGCTAAGATATAGAATTAATCTTCTACAAGGTAACCTATATATGGGCACTCTGGACACACACAAACCTATTCTTGCTGTGTTCTTGCTCCCCTCTTGTGTTTCTTATTTGCACAAGGACCTGAGGCTTCCCTGAATCTCGTAGCAGTTGACCAAGTTTCTGGTACTCTGCCTAGCCTTTACCATCACTGTTCTCAGAGATTATGTCCCCCAGGAACTGGCTGAGGCTTTGTTCTTAACTAGATATTCCACTAGTAACCATGGTACCATTGCCATTCTCTGTCTACTGAGTTTGGCCACCAGCACAAGCCACAGGTTAGTCCTGGGGTTACTACACTCATTGGACTCTGCCCACTGGGGGTCAATCCAATTCCTAGGTTACTTTTCTATAGACAATCTCTGCCCATTGCAGACTAGCCTGCTGGAGAGATCTCACTACGCTTGTAGCTTGTGTTTATACCCAACACCCTTGAGCTGAATTTACCCCAGACCCTGAGTGTCCCTCTTTAAAAAATATGTGGAAAGAAAATGAGGTATTCCTCTATAGGCTGGTTGAATATGTAGCAGCAGTCTGCCTCACTTTCAAACCTCCCTTATTTTATTTTAACTTTTCTTTAGTAAGGATATATAATAATTTTTAAAGTATTTTAGATGTCATTGTTAGTAGCTTTGAAAAAAAACCCTTCTGTTTCCTATATTCCAAGTGTCTTCAGTTTTCCACAACTGTCATTGAAATCTCTTTCTGATGGTCTTTCATTCTTATTGTTGTTGTTGTTGTTTTTAAGTGTGTCCCTTCAGCCATGTGTATTGTACAACCAAGCTTAATAGACAGACTGAAGTTCTAGGCTTTGAGCCCCCCAGTTGGCTCAATCAAGACCTAAAGAGCCAACACAAGAGCTGATGTACGCAAGGGATGGATGTCCTCACTGGGAGCATTCCAGTTAGGGACAATGACTTTTTGCTTGAGGAATTGCTGATTCAAATGTGTATGAGTTAGGCAGGGACTTGATTGTACTTGCAATGCAATGCTCAATAAACATTGCCATTGGAACTTCCCTGGTGGTCCAGTGGTAAAGAATCCACCTTCCAATGCAGGGGACAAGGGTTCGATCCCTGGTTGGGGAACTAAGATCCCACATGCCGCGGGGTAACTAAGCCTGCACGCCACAACTACTGAGCTCGCACGCCTCAATGAGAGAGCCCACGTGCTGCAAACTACAGAGACCACGCACTCTGGAGCCCCTGCACCACAACTAGAGAGAGAAAACCTGCACACTGCAACTAGAGAGAAGCCTGCACACCACAACAAAGAGCCCGCGCTGTAGCCAAAGTTCCCGAATGCCTCAACGAAGACCCCGCGTGCCTCAGCTAAGACCCAACGCAGCCAAAAAAATAAAGAAAATAAATAAATAAACAAATATTAAAAAAAAACATGCCCATCACCTTTCCCAGCATTGTTATCATCATTGTGAGCTGATATTCTTTAGGAACAAGCCTACACTTTTGTGGATATGCGTTTTAGGAATACATTCTCTGTGCATAAAGTGCTGTAAGATGGGGTGGAATAACTTTGTAAAAGTGAATGAGTTTTCATTTTTTAAAAAATATTTTCTTTTATTTATTTATTTATTTCTTGGCTGTGTTGGGTCTTCGTTGTGGCGCGCGGTCTTCTCATTGCGGTAGCTTCTCTTGTTGCGGAGCACGGGCTCTAGGTGCGCGGGCTTCAGTAGTTGCGGCGCACGGGCTCAGTGACTCACAAGCTCTAGAGCGCAGGCTCAGTAGTTGTGGTGTACAGGCTTAGTTGCTCCGCGGCACGTGGGATCTTCCCAGACCAGGGCTCGAATGCGTGTCCCCTGCATTGGTGGGCGGATTCTTAACCACTGTGCCACCAGGGAAGTCTGAGTTTTAATTTCTTATGTTCAACTTTGGTTCAGAGGATAAGTGAAGCAAACAACATGGTAGAAGGTGTCAGTTCAATATAGCAGAGGTGCAGCACTATGTGCAGAAATGGTAAAGGTCAGGGAAGTCAACTGACGTCAGGGAGGGAACCAGGAACTCCACTGACTAATCAATCAATTGATTGTTTAGGGCCTTGTACACTTGGTGAGAGGAAAGTGATAGGAAGGAAGCCTTTACATAAGGTTTTTGAGGAAGGGAGTGTTGTGACCACACTTTCGTCCTAACAGGCTCCTTCTGTCTGCTGTGAAGAGAGTGGACTGTAAGGGCCAAGAGGGGAAGCCGGGGGGCCCCGTGAGGTCCTGTCGATGTAGCGCAGGGGTGAGATGGCTGTGGCTATGTTTGGAAGGTAGGCGTGGAGATAGTAAAATGTTGTATCAAACAAACACTGAACAATAATTCATACAAATAATTAACTTAGCATAAGTGCTAAAAAAGAAAAATGTTAAAATGCTAAAAATTAAACATATTAGGAAAAAGAATTTATGATAATATGGCAAAGAATGAGTAGCCTAATATCAATACATAAGGAACTTATTACATGATAGGAAAACATAAAGTCTGTAATAAAGTGTCCACTCTGCTTGCCTTTGTGAGCTGTTTGATTGATATTTATTCACAAACTTTGTAACAGATTCTGGACAAGTATGCTGACTTTAAAAAAATCTTGGGACTTCTCTGGTGGCACAGTGGTTAAGAATCTGCCTGCCAGTGCAGGGGACACGGGTTCGAGCCCTGGTCTGGGAAGATCCCACATGCTGCGGAGCACCTCAGCCCGTGCACCACAACTACTGAGCCTGCGCTCTAGAGCCCGCGAACCACAACTACTAAGCCCACGTGCCACAACTACTGAAGCCCCCGCACCTAGAACCCACGCTCTGCAACAAGAGAAGCCACCGCAATGAGAAGCCCATGCGCCGCAACAAAGAGTAGCCCCTGCTCGCCGCAACTATAGAAAGCCTGCATGCAGGAACCAAGACCCAACGCAGCCAAAAATAAATAAATAAATAAATTTATTAAAAAATAAATAAAATAAAATAAAAAATCTAGTGACATCCAGAGAGAAAAGAAAAACTTTTTCAAAGTGGATGGAATTCATTCACTGGACCAGAAAGGGTCACTGTTTCTGAGAGTCAGAACAGTTCAAAATACTTGAGTTAAAAAACATAAATAGTGTGTTTTAATGTAATCTAGATGATATAAATTGAAATTTTCATCTAGTTTTTATTGTTGTCGTTTAAAAATATTACCAATAGAATGTAAATTGGTGCAGCCACTATTAAAAAGTGTGGAGTTTCCTCAAAAAATTAAAAATAGAACTACCATGTGATTCAGCGATTCCACTTCTGGGTATTTTTCTGAAGAAAACAAAAACATGAATTCAAAAAGATGTATGCACGTCTAGGTTCATTGCAGCATTATATGCAAGAGCCAAGATATGGCAGCAACCTAAGTGTCCATCAACAGATGAATGGATAAAGAAGATGTGGTATATATAAAATATATGCAATGGAATACTCCTCAGCCATAAAAAGGAATGAAATCTTGCCATTTTCCACAACATGGATGGACCTAGAGACTATTAGGCTGAGTGAAATTAGTCAGACAGAGAAAGACAAATACTGTATGATTTCATTTATGTGTCGAAACAAAACAAATGAACAAACATAAAACAGAAGCAGACTCAACCACTCGAACTGGTGGTTGCCAGAGGGGTGGGAGGGATGAGTGAAACAGGTGAGGGAGACTAAGACATAGGAACTTCCAGTTATAAAATCAACAGGTCATGGGGCTCTAATGAACAGCGTAGGGGATAGAGTCAATAATATTGTAGGAGCTGTATATGGTGACACATAGTAACTAGACCTGCAGGGGTGATCATTTTGTAATGTGTAAAAGCAGTGAGTCACTATGCTGTACACCTGAAACTAATATAAGATTGTAAGTCAACTATGCTTCAATAAAAAAAATTCCCAGTGGAATAATTTATATGTGAAGAATCTAGAAAACTGAGAAGAAAGGCAGGCCAGTGTTGCTGGACCTCAACTAGGGGCAGAACGGGCGGACGGGTGCCGCCCAGTGGACGCGGGCTGGAGTGGGAGATGGGGGTACAGAGAGAAGTGACAGAAGTCACGAGATAGCTGCCCAGACGAGGCTATAAGCTCTGGGGAAACACCCCTAGTTGCTCCCAGAAATCTTCTCAGGAGATTTACTAGAGGGTGTATTGTCTTGTTATCCTAATACATTTCCCACCCAAACAGTTATTCTTCTGCAAAGCAGAGTAAAACACCCCTGAAAATAAAGGTCATATTTACGGAAGCTCGAGCCGGAAAACCAACCAAAGTAGATGGCTTGTTCACCTCTACAGACAACTCAAGGGCGTAATTCATACCGACAGCGTCTGAGACTGCCGGGTTACAAAAGGCCTTCTTCACACTTCAGAAGGAGCCAGGAGACGCGCCCAGTACAGAACCCATTCATGAGTCCACGGGCAGGTAGAAAGCCATCATCAAATCCTCCTCGGCCCCGCCCCCCCCCGGCAGCTCCACTTACTAGATGTATGAGCACTGCGGCAACCTTGTCCTCAGCTTTGTATTGTGAATAGTACATTTAAAAATAAATATTTAGTGCTCAGAGCGCTGCTTCAAAAATCTGTATTATAATTAAATTAGCTATTGAGAAAAGAGGTAGCAGCTTGCAGAGTCACTCTAAAAAAAACCCAGTGAAGACTATGTATATAACACACACACACACATGTTATTTATAAGATAGTGCAGGGCTTCCCTGGTGGTTCAGTGGTTGAGAATCCACCTGCCAATGCAGGGGACACGGGTTCGAGCCCTGGTCTGGGAGAATCCCACGTGCTGTGGAGCAACTGGGCCCGTGAGCCACAACTACTGAGCCTGCGCGTCTGGAGCCTGTGCTCCGCAACAGGAGGGGCCGCGATAGTGAGAGGCGTGCGCACAGCGATGAAGAGTGGCCCCCGCTTGCCGCAACTGGAGAAAGCCCTCGCACAGAGGCAAGGACCCAACACAGCCAAAAATTTAAAAATAAATAAATAAATTTATTAAAAAAAAAAAAAAGATAGTGCAAAAGCTGTATTGGTGAGGGAGTGAGGAGAGATGGACTCATACAGTTTGAGCATTAAGACTGCATCTCTTAAATCCACCTGCAAATCTGCTCTCATCCTCGTGGGGGAAATCAGAATGAACTATGAACACTGGTGTTTCGTTTTGTGTTCTTTCTTCTGAGTGGAGCACAGTGCTGGCGGTAAAGGGGAGACCTGGGCTGAGGCAGGACCATGAAGTCCACCTAGTGTTTATGCCAAGACGTGCTGTCTAGGAAGACGCCAGATTTGGACCACGGCCTGGTGCAGCATGCTCCTTCTCTTCCCTGACCTGTGACGCGCAAAAGAAACGCACCCTGGATGATTTTTTCAAAGTGTTGAAATGTTACTGCAAAGCCCTTATGACTGCTGGGGTGCCGGGGGGGGACTAGCCTTGGGGAATTAGTGGGAACCAGGGATGATGCTGGGAAGAGGCAGGGACCGCTCTGGATACGACCAGGGAACCAGCCTTCGGGGCGGTGGGTGTCCCTGCAGCGCCCCTCTGTGCCCTCAGCGCCCGGCCGCCAACGCTGCCAGGCCCAGGCTGCTGTCCCCCGGTGCTGAATGGGCTGTGCTGCACTTGATTCATGTCTGGAGCAGCTCCATTGATCTGCGTCCAACCGCAAAGGAGACTGAGAACATGGGGATCCAGACCTTTCAGCCATGTTTTCCCCACGATGCTCACAAGGTAGGGAATTCCTCGCCCAGAGGGATTCGGATGCTGGGCTATAGAAAACAAAGAACACAAAAACGACCTCCCAAAAATGTCACGAGACACCAGGCTTAAGATGCAGAATGCGGTTGATCAGTTAATTGCTGCCAAACTCAAAATATGGCAGAAGTTCCCATCAAACTGTGTTCAAATTCTGTGATTGCCAGTGAAGGAAAACCCCAGTCTCCAGTGAGAGAGGACGAGCCTTTTCCTTAATTCTGCACTGGTGTTCAAGAAGCCGTGTGCCTTCAGGCCAACAAGTGACACTTGAGCTTTTTTTTTTTTCTCTCGCCACTTCCTTTTGTGAGTGACTCTCTGGATCCAGGGCCACGAACAGCTGTGCCCCCTCGCTGGCTGTTGCCACGAGGGAGGGCGTCCCCTCCGCCACACACCCTGCGAATCAGCCTCTGAGCTAGTTCCGCTTGGTTCTTACTGCAAAGGAGAAGCTAATTAAAAAGCCAAACTAAAAGACCATAGATGTTTCCTTCCATCTTCACGTTCTGTAGAACAGACATGTATGTGGATGTTTGCATGATTTGCAAGAGAAAGAAATCCTTCAGCAGAGTGACCAGCTAAGCATTGCCCCCATGTAAACCAACCCACGTACAATGCAGAAGATGAGGACACACTAAATAAATCTGGAGTGTTCCAGACTGCATCTGTGCATATCTCATAAAGATTTAAATGGGAGAAGAAAGGGAAAATAAAGAAAAGAAAAAGTATGACTGTATGACTCGGGAGAAAGGTAAACTGTTTAAGCTATCTGGCATTTGATACCGTGGGTGATATCTTGCCAAGGGTATCTGTCAGAGAGATTTTTTTTTTTCAATGAAAGTGCGTATCTGGCAACCTTCCCATGATTTGTGGAATGCATCTAGAGCACTGTCTCTGCAATGGGTGGTCAGCCGACTCTCCTAAAGTTTCACTTGACAGTTGCTTTTTAACAAACTCTGAGCCCCAGTAAGGCCTCCCAGACCTTTCATGTGTTTTCTCTTTGCGGCTGCTCACAGCTGACTCATGTCAGTGGTCACTTAAAGTCTGTTTTCCTTGTTATTTACCAAAGCGTTGGAGATGTGTCTTGCAGATGGCAGATTGTTTTAATGTTGGCTTATAACAAGTCATGTCAATCTGTTTGCACTTCAGATATCCTGAGTGCCAACTGAGCTAGAGAAGAGTTAACTCTTGGGGTGAGAAGTCTTTATGATATTTTAGAGAAGAAAAAAATAATACATATACATGTGTATATATATATGTAAATACACACACACACACACACACACACACACACACACACACACACACACACACACACACACATATTGGTCTTAAGAAAACCCATGCTTTCAAAAAAGAGGAAGTGTGCTCTTCAGAACCCAGCAGTCGGGAGATAAAACTAGAATAATTCAGTTTAGCTACTTAGGCCTGGGGTTCCTCAACAGACATGATAATAGAATGTAAATATTGATATCCAGCTGTCAGCCCATTGGCCTTCCTCACAGAGGTTAGGAGAACTTGGCTTCCCTTGCTGAGAGCTGGCAAAGGACAGGCGGGAAATTCAGACAAGAATATATTTATCAGATTTTTCCTTCTAAGTTTGAGGCTTTAAAAAAGCCACAGAGGAAACGCAGGGCTTCCTCTCCGATGGGTCTTGCTTGCTCCACTCTTACCTTTGCCATCTGTCACAGTTCCAAGGGCCCAAGCGGTTGGATCCTTCTGAGCACTTTTCTAATAGGTTAAATTAGACCTGGACGGACGGTACCTGACCTGACTTAGCTCTAAGGCGTAGAGCTTGGCCTTGAGAGCTGCATGCTTGCCACTAACCTCCTCGCCTCCCACTGGGCCCCCTTGCCTTTGCTTTCACCCCACTTGGGTCTACCTTCCCCTTTTACAGCCTGAGTGAGTCTTCCAAAGAGCCAATCCTATCATGGCAGCCTGTATTTAAAGCTCTCCAACTGGGACCCACTGTTTAGTGGAGTCTTTTCATTTGGTTTGCACTCTGACAATATTCAAGTAAAGAAAACATCAGGTAATGGTAAGTGCTACGATGGAATAAAACACGATAGAGGGAGAAAATGACTGGGGCTACTCTATGTAGGGTCAGGAAGAGCCTCGCTAAGAAAGGTGACATTTTCACAGAGATCCGAGTGAAAAGAAGTGGCCAGACTTGTGCAGATCTGAGAGAAGTCCAGGCAGAAGGAATAGCAAAAACCCCGAAAGCAGCTATTTGGAGAACATTGGAGCCTGGGGCAAGGAAGAAGGACTGGGGTCTGTCAGGCAGTGGTGGAGCCTTGAAGTCTATGTAGATCTTCTATCATCATGATGGTAGAGTTTTAAATGGGGGTGGGGGAAGTGGGGGGTGGTTATATAATCTGGTGTACAGTTTTGAAATATCTCCTTGGCTGCTATGTAGAGAATGAATTATGTATGTGTGGGCAGAGGGAGTGGAAGCAATGATCTCAGTGACCAGCCTGTCACAGCAGTCCAGGAAAAAGATGCTTCTGGCTTAGGCTTAGGGAGTATCAGTATAGTGGGGACAATGGATGGATTTGGGATGTGGTTTGGAGGTAGAGTTGACAGACTTTGCTGATGAGTCGGAGGTGAGGGAGAGGACTATGCAATGATGGAGGGTTTTTTGGCTTGAACAACTGGGGAGGTGGCAGTGCCATCTATTAAGGCCAGGAAGATTTGAGAAAGAGCAGATCTGTAGAGGGGGACACAAAGAGTCACGTCCTGATTTGGCCATGGGAGCTGTGGGATGGCTATCAGAAACCAAAGTGGAGGTGTTAGGCAGGCAATTAGATGTGCTATCCTAGAGTTTATGTCAGGAATTCCACGTTAGATTGGAACTAGAATGTAAACTTAAAAAGTAAAATGAAAAAGTGCTGAAAGAAAACTAAGATGGCTATTTTTATAATCTTAGAGTATTGTAAAAATACTGTTTCAAGTCATAAAAGACTAACAGATTTGACTATATACAATTTTTTGAGGTATAATTGACATATAACATTAAATTAGTTTCAGGTGTACAGCATAATGATTTGATATTTGTACATATTGCAAAATCACCATCACAATAAGTCTAGTTAACATTCGTCACCTTACATAATCACAAAACTTTTTTTCTTGTGATGAGAACCTTAAGACCTACTCTCTCAGCAACTTCCAAATATGCAATATAGTATTATTAACCATATTCACCATGCTGTACATCCCCATAATTTATTTATTTTATTTTATTTTATTTATTTATTTTTAAAAAAATTATTTATTTATGTATTTTTATTTATATTTTGGCCATGTTGGGTCTTCATTGCTGTGCGCAGGCTTTCTCTAGTTGCGGTGAGTGGGGGCTACTCTTTGATGCGGTGCGCGGGCTTCTCATTGTGGTGGCTTCTCTTGTTGTGGAGCACAGGCTCTAGGTGCGCGGGCTTCAGTAGTTGTGGCACGCGGGCTCAGTAGTTGTGGCTCACGGGCTCTAGAGCACAGGCTCAGTAGTTGTGGCGCATGGGCTTAGTTGCTCTGCGGCATGTGGGACCTTCCTGGAGCAGGGCTCAAACCCATGTCCCCTGCACTGGCAGGCGGATTCTTAACCACTGCGCCACCAGTGAAGTCCCAATTTATTTCTATTATAACTGGGGGTTTGTACCTTTTGGCCTCCTTCACCCATTTCACCCTCCCACCAGCCCCCACCCCTGGCAAACACCAGTCTGTTCTCTGTACATATGAGCTTGTTTTTTGTTGTTGTTTTTAAGTGATATATGGTATTTGTCTTTCTCTGACTTATTTCACTTACCATAGTGCCCTCAAGGTCCATCCATGTCACAAATGGCAAGATTTCATTCTTTTATATAGCTGAATAATATTCCACTGTATAATATATACCATATCTATTTATCCATTGGTGGACATTTAGGTTGCTTCCATATCCTGGCTTTTGTAAATAATGCTGCAATGAACATAGGGGTGCATATATCTTTTCAAGTTAGTTATTTTGTTTTCTTTGGATAAATATCCAGAAATGGAATTACTGAATCATATGATAGTTTATTTTTAATTTATTGAGGAACCTCCATACTGTTTTCCATAGTGGCTGCACGAGTTTACATTCCCACAAACAGTGCACAGCATTCCCTTTTCTCCACATCCTCACCAGCACTTGTTATTTCTGCCTTTTAGCCATTCTGACAGGTGTGAGGTGATATCTCATTACAGTCTTGATTTGCATTTCCCTGATGATTAGTGATGTTGAGCCCCTTTTCATGTACCTGTTGGCCATCTGTATGGCTTCTTTGGAAAAATGTGTATTCAGATCCTTTGTCCCTTTTTAATTGGATTGTTTGGGGGTTTTTGGTATTGAGTTGTATGCATTCTTTATGTATTTTGGATATTAACTCCTTATCAGACACATGATTTGCAAATATATTCTCTCATCTGGTAGATTTTCTTTTTGTTTTATTGATGGTTTCCTTTGTTATGCCGAAGCTTTTTAGTTTGATGTGGTTCCACTGGTTTATTTTTACTTTTTTGCCTTTGCTTTTGGTGTTAGATCCAAAAAATCATCACCAAGACCAATGTCAAGGGGCTTACCACCTAGGTTTTCTTCTAGAAGTTTTGTGGTTTCAGGTCTTACATTGTAGTCTTTAATCCATTTTAAGTTGATTTTTGTGTATGGTGTAAGATAGTGGTCCAGTTTCATTCTTTTGCATGTGGCTGTCCAATTTTCCCAACACCATTTATTGAAGAGACTGTTCTTTCCCCATTGTATATTCTTGGCTCCTTTGTTGTAAATTAATTGATCATATATGCGTGTGTTTGTTTCTGGGCCGTCTATTCTGTTCCATTGATCTATGTGTCTGTTTTTATGCCAATACCACACTGTTGTGATTACTATAGCTTTATAATATAGTTTGAAATCTAGGCGCATGATGGCTCCAGCTTTGTTTTTTCTCAAGTTTGCTTTGGCTATTCAGGTTCTTTTGTGGTTCCATGCAAATTTTAGGATTGTTTTTCTAGTTCTATGAAAAAAGCCATTGGAATTTTGATAGGGATGGCACTGAATCTGTAGATTGCTTTGGATAATATGGACATTTTAACAATATTAATTCTTTCAGTCTCTGAGCATGGGGATTTATTTGTGTCTTCTTCAGTTTCTTTCATTAATGTCTTAGAGTTTTCAGTGTACAGGTCTTTTACTATCTTGGTTAAATTTATTCCTAGGTATTTTTTATGTAATTGTAAATGGGATTATTTTTTAAATTTCTCTCTCTGATAGTTCATTATTAGTATATAGAAATGCAACAGATTTTTGTATATTGATTTTATAGCCCGCAAATTTACTGAATTAATTTATTGGTTCCAACAGTTTTTTGGTGGGGTCTTCAGGGCTTTTTATATGCAGTATCATGTCATCTGGAAATAGTGACAGTTTTACTTTTTCCTGTTTAATTTGGATGCCTTTTACTTATTTTTCTTGTCTGACTGCTCTGGCTAGAACTTCCAATACTATGTTGAATAAAAGTCGCAAGAGTGGCATCCTTGTTGTGTTCCTGATCTTAGAGGAAATGCTTTTAGTTTTCACCACTGAGTATGATGTTAACTGTGGGCTTGTCATATATGACCTTTGTTACGTTGAGGTATGTTCCCTCTATACTCACTTTGTTGAGAGTTTTTTTTTTTTTTCTCATAAATAAATGCTGAATTTTGTCAAGTACTTTTTCTACATCTATTGAGATGATCATATGAGTTTTATTATTTGTTCTGTTAATGTGGTATATCACATTGATTGATATCTGAATGTTGAACCATCATTGCATCCCTGGAATAAATCCCACTTGATCATAATGTATGATCCTTTTAATGTATTGTTGAGTTCTGTTTGCTAATATTTTGCTGAGGATTTTTTCATCTCTGTTCACCGTGGATATTGGCTTGAAAAAAATTTTTTTTCTGTGACATCTTTGTCTGCTTTTGATATCTGAGTGATGTTGGCCTTGTGAAACGAATGCGGAAGTGTTCCCTCCTCTTTTGTTTTTTTTTGGAAGAGTTCGAAAAGGATTGGTATTAGTTCTTCTTTGAATGTTTGATAAAATTCACCAGTGAAGCCATCTGGTTCTGGACTTTTGTTTGTTGGGAGGCTTTTGATTACTGATTCAATCTCCTTACTAGTAATTGATCTATCCATATTTTCTATTTCTTCATGATTTAGTCTTGGTAGGCTGTATGTTTCTAGGAATCTATTCATTTCTTCTAGGTTGTCTAATTTGTTGGGATATAATTGTTCATAGTAGTCTCTTATGATCTTTTGTATTTCTGTGGTATCAGTTGTGAGGTCTTCTCTTTCATTTTTTATTTTATTTGTTTGAGTCCTCTCTCTTTTTTTTTTTTTTTTGGTTAGTCTACTTAAAGGTTTGTCAATTTTATTTATCTTTTCAAAGAACCACCTCTTTCTTTCATTGATCTTTTCTGTTGTTTTTTCAGTCTCTATTTCATTTATTTCCATTTTGATCTTTGTTCTTTCCTTCCTTCTACTAACTTTGGGCTTGGTTTGTTCTTCCTTTTTTAGTTGCTTGACATGTAAATTTAGGTTGTTTATTTGAGATTTTTCTTGTGTCTTAATGTAGGCCTTCATCATTATGAACTTCCCTCTCAAACCTGCTTTTGCTACATTCCCCAAATTTTGGTATGTTATGTTTCCATTTTCATTTGTCTCAAGGTATTGCTTAATTTCTCTTTTGATTTCTTCTTGACCTGTTGGTTGTATAGTAGCATGTTGTTTAAGCTCCACATATATGTGAATTTTCCAGTTTTATTCTTATAATTGATTTCTAGTATCATACCACTGTGGTCAGAAAAGATGCTTGATATGATTTTAATCTTCTTAAATTTATTAAGACTTGTATTGTGGCCTAACATATGATCTGTCCTGGAGAATGTTACATGTGCCCTTGAGAAGAATATGTATTCTGCTGCTTTTGGATGGAAAGTTCTGTATCTATCTGTTAAGTTCATTGTATCTAATGTGTTGTTTAAGGCTGACATTTCCTTATTGATTTTATGTCTGGATGATCTATCTACTGATAAAAATGGAGTATTAAAGTCCCCTATTATTGTTGTATTGCTGTGTATTTCTCCTTTTAGATCTGTCAATATTTGCTTTATATATCTAAGTGATCCTATGTTGGGTGCATAAATAGTTACACATGATATATCTTCTTGTTGGATTGACCCCTTAAGATTATGTATGTCCTTCTTTGTCTCTTTTTAATCTTTAGTTTAATGTCTATTTTGTCTAAACATAGCCATCCCAGCTTTCTTTTGGTTTCCATTTGCATGGAATATTTTTTCCCACCCCTTAACTTTCAGTCTGTATGTGTTCTTACATCTGAAGTGAGTCTCTGTAGGCAGCATATAGATGGGTCTTATTTTTTTAATCCATTCAGCCACTCTATATATCTTCTGATTGGAGAATTTAGTCCACTTGCATTTAAAGTAATTATTGATAGATACATACTTATTGCCATTTTGTTCATTGTTTTCTGGTTGTTTTGTAGCTCCTGTCTGTTCCTTTCTTCTTCTCTTGTGCTATTCCTTTGTGGTTTGATGACTTTCTTTAGTGGTATGCTTAGATTCCTTTCTCTTTCTCTTTTGCATATCAACTATAAGTTTTTGCTTTGTGGTTGCCATGAGGCTTACATAGAACAACTTATATTTGTAACAGTCTATTTTAAATTATTAACAACTTAAGTTTGAATGCATTCTAAAACTCTATATTTTTACTCCCCTACCCCCATTTTTATGTTTTTGATGTCACATTTTACATCTTTTTATCTAATGTATCCCTTAACTAATTATTTTTGTCATAATTATTTTACTACTTTTGTCTTTTAACCTTCATACTAGCTTTATAAGTGATTCATCTACCACCTTTACAACATTAGATTTTTCTAAATTTTACTATATATTTACCTTTTCCAATGAGGTTTATACTTTTCATATGTTTTCCTATTACTAATGAGTACCCTTTCTTTTCAGCTTAAAGAAGTCCCTTTATCATTTCTTGTAAGGCTGGTCTGGTGGTGAAGAACTCCATTAGCTTTTGCTTGCCTGGAAATCTCTTTTTCAATACTGAATGGCTGCTGGGTAGAATATTCATGGTTGGAAGTTTGTTTTTTTTTTTCTTTAGCACTTTGAATATATCATGCCACATCCTTCTGGCTTATAAAGTTTCGGCTGAGAAATCTGCTGATAGTCTTATGAGGTTTCCTTTGTACATAAGAAGTTGTTTTTCTTGTGCTGCTTTTAAGATTCTCTCCTTGTCTTTAACTTTTGACATTTTAATTATGTGCCTTGGTGTGGGTCTCTTTGGGTTCATCTTATTTGGAACTCTCTGCATTTCCTTCCCCAGGTTAGGGAAGTTTTCAGCCATTATTTCTTCAAATAAGTTTTCTGCTCCTTTCTCGCTTCTCCTTCTGGGAATCCTATAATACAAATGTTGGTCTTGATGTTGTCCCATAAGTCCCTTAAGCTATCTTCACTTCTTTTTCATTTTTTTTCTTTTTGCTGCTCTAATTGGGTGAGTTCCACTGCCCTTTCTTTCTTCTGCTTCATCTAATGTGCTGTTGAATCTGTCTAGTATATTTTTCAGTGCAGTTATTGCATTCTTCTGTTCTGTGATTTCTATTTGGTGCTGTCTTGTACTTTTCTATTTCTTTGTTTAAGTTCTTGCTGTGGTCATCCATTCTTCTCATGAGTTTGCTGAGCATTTTTATAACCATTACTTTGAACTCTTTACCAGGTAGATCACTTATCTCCATTTCATTAAGGACTTTTTCTGAAGTTTTATCTTGTTCTTTCATTTGGAACTTATTCCTCTTTCTCTTCATTTTCCTTGACTCTCTGCATTGGCTTTCCATGCATTAGATAAAAGAGCCACCTCTCCCCATCTTTAAGGAGTGGCCTCATGCAGGAAGTGAACTTCATCATTCAACACTCTTCTAGCTGTTGGTTGTGTTTCCTTTGTGATTGTCCAAGCAGCCTATTTTATTCTTAGTGGCTCCCAATAATGAAGGATGTGCCAAGACCTGTCAATGTCCCAAAGGGCACGATCTCAGTCAGCACCTAGATTCAGGCTGATTGGAAGTCAGACCCTCAGAAAGCAGCTTTTGAAGTATGTAAATATACATACAGTCCTGTGAGACTTCAAGCATAAGCCCTGCTGGCCATGATAGCCAAGCAAATTAGAGATGTTTCCTGACAACAGCTGCAAAAAATCAGGGCACCAGAGGAGGGTACAAGCTCCTATCCAGGAGATACCAGTGAACTGGAGTGAGGCAGAGGGAGAGCGCAAAGATGGTGACTGCCAACCTCTGTCCCCAGAGAGTTCTCCAGCAGGTCCCTCCCTAGATGTGTGTTAGGTTAGATGCCTGGCACTGAGGCCAATGCTTTAAGACAAGCAAATAAGCCCCTTTCACATAAAGTCTAGACACTGGTTCCTGGGGCAGGTGAGTCTGAGTGCAAGAGCCCTTTAAGAGCCTTTCTCATTTCACTATAGCTTGTGAGTCTTGTGGACATGAGCCCTGCTGATTTTCAAGCTAGATGATTTGGGGACTCATCTCTCAGGTGCAGGTCTTAAAAGTTGGAGTGCCTGATGTGGGGTTCAAACCCTTTGCTCCTCAGGGAGAAGCTCTGGGATTTGAGTTCCCTCTCAGTTGTGGGTAGCCATGCCAGGGTAGGGTTTATGGCAAGTTGTATCTCAACCTCTCCTACCCACTTTGTTGGGAGGTTTTTTTTTTTTTCTTCATTTGCCTGACATGTAGGAGTTGCTCCACTAGTTTTTAGGTTTTTTGGAGGAAATTGTTCCATATGTTGCTGTAGATTTGGTGTGTCCATGAGTTCAGGATCTTCCTCTGTTGCCATCTTGAACCAGAACCGAGAAGATTTCCTCTTGATTTTATAAGAGGGGTTAGCTGGAGGAAGGAGTCAAAGACATCCTTTAAGGTTTCAAGCCTAAGAAACTAAGAAAAGAATGGTGCCAATCAGAGAAATAACAGAAAATCAAGGCATGGGAAAGGATGTTGACCTAAGAAAAGGGATGAGTTTGGTTTTAAACAGGTTGAATTTCAGGTGACAGCATTTATCCAGGTGACTTAGGGATCTCAGGCAAGCGGAAGTGTGAATCTGAAGCTTGGCGATGTCAGAGCCAGAGGCATAGATTTGGGACTGGTCCATAAAGAGGCCATCAAAGCCGACGAAACTGCTCAGGGGACCACAGAGAAGAGCTAGATGAGAACAAGGCTGATTCTTGAGCATTGTCCACACTTCCGAGTCTGAAGGAGGCAAGTAAATCACTAAAGAAGAGATGAATATTCAAAAAAGTAGAAGGAGAAACAGGACAGGGTAGCATCACTCACGAGAGGACAGTTTCAATGTGAGGATAAATAACCAAAGTTGACATGTGGCTAGAATAAGCATGGTGCTGAGGTCAGAAAGGACTTTTAGGAATCACATAGTTCAAGTCCTCATTTTGTAGGTGAGGCCATTGGGTCTTAAAGAAGTTAATTATTCTACCCAAGATAACAGATACTGAGGTACACCAATGTAATTTTATCTCTGCCTCCTGTTCTTTCAGCTAAACCAAACCCTGCCATCTTGCCATTTTTCTAATTGTCATATTATGTAATCTATAATACACCATATTTAAGCTCTTAGAGGCAGGGACCATATTTTTTGAAGAAACTAGACGAGAAGGACTCAACGCAGCCTATTATTGTCCATAAAAAATGGTTCATGATATTATTGTATCAAGTTCAGGATGATCCTATGTCATTAACTGGAGAAGTCTAGCAATGAGATAAACAGATTAATTGGAGAACTCTAGTAATAAGATAAACAGAAAAAGAAAATACATTTTATTTTACAAATATGAATTATTTTCCTCATTACAAACTGGCAGACATTTATTTTAATAAAAGAAAGAAAATGTAGAAAAGTACATATAAGAAAATAAATATCACTGATAATCCTACCACAGAAAATTACTCTTAGTATTTTAGTGATTTTTTTTCTCATGTTGTGTCTATTGGTTTATACAGTCGAGGTCATACACAAGAGACAATTTGTTTTCTGTTGATGTTATATTACGAACATTTATTGTGGCTGACACTAATTTTTTGTGATTTCTTTTTTTTCCTTCCAGTTTTACTGAGATATAATTGACATATAGCACTGTGTAAGTGTAAGGTGTGCATGACTGACTTACCTACAACATAAAATGATCATCACATAAGTTTAGTGAACATCCATCATCTCATATAGATACACAATTAAAGAAATAGAAAAAATTTTTTCTTGTGATGAGAACTCTTAAGATTTCCTCTCTTAACAGTTTTCCTATATAACACACAGCAGCGCTAATTAAATTTATCATGTCGTACGGTACATCCCTAGTACTTATTGTGTCTGACACTCTTAAATGCCTCCTTGTACCTGCTCTTACCTTCTTCATTACTAACAGAACCATGAATTTGTTTAAGGAGAAATTTAGTTTCTTTTCAACGAAAATATTCACATTCATACAGCCCTTTGCAGCTAGGGTTGATGATGCGATGCAGTTCTAGACAGTGACACCTAAGGAGAGGTTGCTGGTGGTGGGAGCAGGGGCTTCTGAGAAAGATTTTAAAAGGAACAGACTCAGCTGGCATGTTACTTGTGGCCTTTTGTCCCTTCCCTCTTCTTCCTGTCTGGTATGCATACATGATACGCTGAGGGTAAGGGGTACAGCAGCTACCTTTGACTGTGAGGATGAATGCCACACAGGCCGATGGTGGAGATGAAGGATGGAAAGATTTTGAATCCTTGGTTATATCATCAAGCATCCATATCAGCCCTGGACTGTATTTCTCTATACTTCTTGATGTGTAAGATAAAGACTTTAAACCTCAGTTGTGTCAAGTTCTGTATTACTTCCAGCCAAAAATAATATTGATGAATACATTTAGTGAATAAATTTTAAATGCTCCCCTTTGCATCATAAAATGCTGTTGTGCATTTAATTGTTAACTCACGCCTCATCTTCTTTCAAAAAACGTTCTGAGGTAGCTTATAATAAATGGCACCAGTAGTACAGAACCTTTCAAACCATGGTAACAGAATATGATTGAATTAAGGGGAGAGATAGTTATTCTAGAAAAACTACACGAAGGAGAAATACTGGTGTTAAATCTAAAATTTACCTCCGAGTTTCTGGCACCGAACGCTAGTTATCTAACGGCTGAAACCATACCAATTTATCGATTTCTTCCTAGCACAGAGTTTTAAAAAATGTATCATGTGGATCTAACTATGAAAGTCTTTTAAAGCAGTTTTTAAAAGATGCAGCAATTTTATCATAAATTATCTAATATCAAATCCCAATAAAGGACAAAATTTAAAATATCAATGTATAATCCAGGTTAGCCCCTTCCCCCAAAATGTAATCTTAAATTGTCTGCTGCTATCTTTTGGGGCCTTTTTAAAGTCAAAACAGTTGAGAGGAAGTGTATAAAATGGAAGAGAGTTTAAAGGACATGCAGGAAACCTCACCCTTACCTTCATAGTGTATATTTTCCTCTACATGAAGCCAGATGAAAAAGAGAGAGCGCTCACACTGGAACACGTTGTCTGGAGCCTGCGCAGTTGCCTTCACCATGCTTGGCCCTATTCACCTGAAATGCACGGAAGGACCTTATGTTAATTTCATACTGACTCAGCTGCCGCATTCGCTGTCCAGGGGCGGTGGGGACGTCAGCCACAGCAGTTCTCAGCATTCCCATGCAAAAAAGCAGGCAAAACATTTTTTTAAATACCCAACTATCAGGAAAAGCTTTTTATGTATTTGTTTGTTTTTCTGAAAAACTGGTTATGCTTTCTTCTTTTGGACAATGTAGATGTGTAGCTCATCATATTTCTCGTTTTTCTTTGGTTTCCAGGAAACTTAGATGCAAATTTGCAGCCCAGCCTTTTCTTTAGGTCCAACACTTCTGCCTAGTATTTATTTTCACACTCACTTTTATTTATAATTTCAATAAATTATGTAATTTATATTATACATAATACGCATACATTTTTATTTTATACATTATATGCATATATATATATAATTTATCTCCCATGCTGCCTATGTTTCCTCTGGATATTAATTTTTAAAACTTGTATTTCATTATACATGTGTGGCTTCACATCCTTGTTAGAATAAGGTAGAGTAGAAATAATTAAATACAGGCAGTCAAAATAATTTGTCCAGGTATGTGGTTATCCGGTTATCTAAATAAAAGGTTAGAACTAGAGAACCAAGGCATGATCGATTACCGTATACCTCTCAAGTATTAGTAATGAGGCTTTGGGCCAGGTTTAGAGAGCACAAGCGTTGCGAACACTGTCTTTACAAATGCTGGATAGCAGAGTAAGGATGATAGGTACTATAAATATCCAGCTGTGCCTGATGCACTTCTTTTTTTTCCTAATTTTTATTTATATATTTATTTTATTTTTGGCTGTGTTGGGTCTTCGTTTCTATGCGAGGGCTTTCTCTAGTTGCGGCAAGTGGGGGCCACTCTTCATCGTGGTGCGCGGGCCTCTCACTAACACCTCTCTTGTTGCGGAGCACAGGCTCCAGACGCGCAGGCTCAGTAGTTGTGGCACACGGGCCTAGTCGCTCCGCGGCATGTGGGATCTTCCCAGACCAGGGCTCGAACCCGTGTCCCCTGCATTGGCAGGCAGATTCTCAACCACTGCGCCACCAGGGAAGCCCCCCTGATGCACTTCTAAATGGTCTCCATGTGTCATCTCATCTGCTTCTCACAGCAGCTCCCACCCTGCCCCCCAGGAGGTCAGTTTCACTGGGGTGGCCATAAAGTTCGTTCGGGTTTTCCCGTAAGATCGTATCCCGAATGAACTTTTTCGCCAACCCAATATTATTATCATCACTGTTTTACAGTGAGGAACCTGGGTACAGGGAGTCCCTGGGGTTACCTGGAAGGACGGCCGTGGGTTGTTTAGAGACCCGCTAGGTAAATGGCAAGGTTGATTACTGCTATCTCAGGTAATGAGCCTGGGGGTAGTCCTGCCAGCACTCATCCTGGGAAGCATCTTTGATTTTCTGTTTTTTAGTTTTAATTTTCAACTATACAATATGGTGTCATCAACTATTGTCACCAGGTTTTACATTAGATCCTTAGACCTTATTCATCTTATAGCTGAAAGCTTGTACCCTTTTGTCAACCTTTCCCTATTTTCCCGACCCCTCCAGCCCCTGGCAACCACTTTTCTATGAATTTGGCTTTTGTTTTTTTAAATTTCACATATAAGTGATACCATGCACTGTCTTTCTCTGACTTATTTCACTTAGCATAACGCCCTCAAGGTCCAACCATGTTGTCACAAATGGCAAGATTTCCTTCTTTCTTGTGGCTGAATAATATTCCATTGTGTATATATACCACATCTTTTTCCATTCATCCATTGAGAAACACTTAGATTGTTTCCATTTCTTGGCTGTCGTGAATAATGCTGCAATAAACATGGAGGTGCAGATAGCTCCTTGAGATAGGGATTTCATCTCCTTTGGATATATACCCAGGAATGGGATTGCTGGATCATACGGTAGTTCTATTTTTAATTTTTTGAGGAAAGTCTGCACTGGTTTCCATAGTGGCTGCACGGTTTGGGGAAGCTTCTTTGACTCTGCTCAGCTGCTGCTCACTGGTACCTGGTTGAAAATGCTGAATTCTGCACCCTAAACCCAGGAGAGATCATCTTGGTCTGAAAGAACTTTCGGGACAAGACGTAATGATCATCCCCTTCCACTGTAACGGCACCTCTTCCTAATGCCTGTGCAGTGTTTGGCTTTGAGCAGGTCTGTGGCCAGACCAACCCTGATGATTTAGTTCCAAAACCCACGCTTAGAATCAGCGTAAAGCAGAAAGGTCACAGGGATTCCGGGAAGTGATCTCATCAACCCTCAGCTACCCGGTATGCGACACTTAAGCCATGTCTACCCAGAGAATCCCCAGGTTCCCCAGTGTAAGATTTACATTTAGGGTCTTTGGAAAAATCATATTGTCTCCAATCTGTGAGATGCTGCCACTTTTGTGCAATTTCTGCACGTACACAGTTGCCTCTTTCACGGCTGCACACGCCTGACAGCTCCTGAAAACATTGTCCAGAGTCACCCAGCCAGACAGGCCATGTAGAAAACCTACACATTGTGGGCACAGATTCAAGAAATCAGAGCAGGCCTCCTAAAGTGGAGCCAGGAGCTGTAACTTCAAACAGAAATTATCTTCATTAGCCAGTGTGGAAAAACAACGAAGATGTTTGCGTTTCATGTGCAGCGAGGCCCTCACCATCACCCTGTGCTCCTGGGTCCCCAGCCCCTTTTTCAGGGGCGAGGAAGGTCCCTGGACCTCGCAGACCTCTAGCTTGCAGGCTGCAGCTGCAGCTCCTGCCCTCTGCCCTGTTCTTCCCCCTTAAGGGTATAACTGAGTACATCTCCCTTTTTGTTATTGCGAGACAGATGAGTCCCTTCACTTTCCCAATAAGGAAATAAATAGCCACGAACAAATGATCTGGTCGTACAGGAAATAGTGCCATTTCCCCAGTTCTTTCATGGCCAAGTTTTGTGTTTTAAAATAAATATTATGGTTGTCAGCGTGCTAATGAATAGGTGACTATTGCATCAGTGGGCTGGGAGGATAACGGCAGCCAATCTGATGCCCGAGGGTGGAGAGTAGTGGACGTTATTTCTCAGGGTCTGGACCTCCTCTGGCCACCACTCCCAAATCTGTAATATAAGACAGACTTGAAACATTTCCTTGGCTCTCTCCCAAATGCATTCGTTAGGCATTGCTGTCCTGAGGAGGCTTCAGGGAACATGTTCAAGTGCATGCTGCATGGGGGGACAGGGAAAGGAAGAGGGGGCGACCCAGGGCAAACACATGACTGGGGGTCTCAGCCCGCTTCTGATAAGCTGGCCGTCGGAGGTGTGCAGGTTCTCCAGCTTCAAGGATGTTGTTGGGAGGTGGGCAGAGGTGGGGGGTTTGAGGTGGGATTTGTGGGCTTCACCTCAGGGCTTGGCTGCTTTCTCAGAGACACAGAGGGAGGCATCCTGTAGGGGACCAGGGGCCGTGAAGGAAATGCTGACATCATGAAAGCTCCAGTTTTGGACACCTGGAGCAGGCCTTTGCCCCAAGGGAAGAGCAAGAAAAAGTAGCATGGCCAGCTACCCAGAGGGTACCTGGAAGTGCTTCCAGATGACCTCTTCTGTGCCCAACCCAGGAGTGGTCTGAGCGCAGGGACATGCCACAGCCCAATAGCCACCACATCCTACTCCCAGTATGTGTATTGAGGGGGCGGGAGTTGGGGTGGCATCTGTCCCCAGCCCTGTTCCCTTTCTGTGCTGGAGGACAGTGGGATGTGGGAACGGGGTAGGGCTAAGATGCTATCTCAGGCTGCAGCAGGAAGTCAGAGGTTACGTGTTCCAGGAGCAGACGCTGAGACTGGATTTGGAGTGCAAGATATTTCTTAGGGGGTAACATCTGTGGAGGATAAGAAAGGGAAGAAGCATTGGGTGGAAGGAGAAGTTTAATGCAAACTGAAAAAGCCTGGACCAGCCTCAGAACAGCGCTGGGGAGGGACTTGCCCATCAGAGTTGTCCTGAGTCTGGCCGTTATTCACCACAGGACCAGAATCCTTATCGCTTTCTGAGACATCAACATCACCTCGAAGCGAGGCTACCCTGACTTTCACCTGTGGCATCTTGTTCGGTGGAGCTTCGATAAACTGCATAGTGATAGGGATTGTCATCTTTTACTCTGAATTCCACCCTGAGATGGACACATCCCGGGCAGCCTCCCTTGTGACCAACAGACGTGGACGTGCAGTGGGAAAGAACCACAAAGACGGAGAAAGACTTGCCCCCAGTGTAGCACACCTGAGTTAACAATGAACTTCAAAGCTTCATATGAATAAAACTACGTGCTAGCCATAAAGTACACATTGGCTTTATGGCTGTAAATTTCTAAAATCAGATATTTGAACAAGCACAAGTATATGAAAGCTTGCTACAGTGTATTAATCAGGGTTCATTCTGTTTCTCATCTACAAGGTGAGAAACACCATCAAAGCGACAGCCCGGTCAGCCTCTCTCTGGGCTTCACAGCTGAGTCCTACCTCAGCCCACTTTAGGCAAAGGTCTGGCCTGGTTGTCTGTTTCACAACTGCAGGAAACAGTTCAGGGTTCTCCGTGGGATCCCATCGAACCTGCTCCTAACCCCCGCTAAACTTGACCTTAGAAAGTAACACCTTGACCCCTCCAAGCAAAGAAGTGGATTGGGAACTCAAAGTTCTGCAGCCGCCCTCTCCAAAGAAATTTCTTCAACAATCTCCTGGCAAAATTCTCTCCCACACTTTAGCCCTTGTTCTCTGAGTGGGTGAGGGAGTTTGAGAGTCGTTGGCAAATAACCCCTGTGTCCCCACGGTGAATTCTGCAGTTGGTGGCGGATGCCTTGTGTCTCGCTCACGTTGGTATTCTGATTTCCACTGTATAGTCCCCTTGGTTGACATCAAGGCCAGAACAGTCTCCTATCCTGTTCCACCTGCATGACCTTGTTTAATCCTACAGTCGTAATGAAATAGATACCCTTATCCTCGTGTGACGTACAGTGATGCAGACGCGGTTAGAAGCCACCTTGGTTGTAAAGCTAGACATTGGATTCAGGTCTTTTTGACTCCAGTCTGTGCTCTTAACTGCCAAATCGGCTCCTTAGTTTAAACTTAATGCAAATTGTTCTGAGGTCAAATATAATTAAATTGTTTGGGTTTAATTGGAATTATACTAAATGAAAAGAAATACAACTTGAAAGGAGAGCTGAACTGTTTTGTTGTAATGTGAGCTTGTTCGCTTGCATACATTGCTGTAAGTCATATTTGCAAACTGCAAGGTTCAGGAACTCTGTGGAACAAATGCTGTTCTATAAATGAGCCAAAGACGCCCTCTGTGCGTTGTTGTTTATTTCCTCACCTCAGGCCGAGACTCCTTAGCTCAGTGCCAGATTCAAATTTTTATGCATCCCGTTATTTTAAAAGTAATAAGCAGATTCCAGGGTCCACGTCCTTTGCATACCCTCACCCCATATCTGCTGTCATTGGTAAGACAGAGCCTGTGGTCATAAGGCCCCAGGCTGCTACAGCTGGGCCTGTGGCGCTCTCTGACCTGAGACTCCTGCCCTGCTGCTGGTCCACGTCAGCCACTCTGGCCTCCCTCTGCGCTGGGAGTTTTCCTGCCCTCCTTGCTTTCTGGGTAGTGGTCCCCCACGCCGGAGCCTCTGGACAGACTCCTTCTGTGAGGGGCGTCCCCACATGCACCGCTGTCCAAGCATCACTCAGTGAAGCTTGTCGTGTGCTACTGCCTCTTGCAGTCGCATCCTTTCCCTTGATCAGCCCCAAATCCCTCGAACCCTGACAGATACGCACTAAGTGGGACAAGAAATTCAGGAGTAGAAAGCGAGATTACGCATTCTACTCTCATTTCTCTTCTCTTATTTCAAGCTCCTTAATCTCACTGATGTTTTCTTTGTTCTAGTTTCTCTAAGTCTGGTGGTGGCTGAAGGCTTGGAACATTTACGTCTGAGCACTTAGCTTGTACATTGACCTATCTAAGGCGGATCGCAACTTCCTAGCCTTGCCCTAAGTGTCATTTGCAAAAGCATGGATTTGACACGTTGGTTCATGTTTCTAACATACATCATAAACTCAAACCTATTTTTAAAATAAATTTATTTATTTATTTATTTTTGGCTGTGTTGGTTCTTCATTGCGATGTGCGGGCTTCTCACTGCGGTGGCTTCTCTTGTTGCAGAGCACGGGCTCTAGGTGCGCGGGCTTCAGTAGTTGTGGCTCATGGGCTCTAGAGCACAGGCTCAGTAGTTGTGGCACACGGGCTTAGTTTTCTGCGGCACGTGGAATCTTCCTGGACCAGGGCTCAAACCCATGTCCCCTGCATTGGCAAGGCAGATTCTTAACCACTGCGCCGCCAGGGAAGCCCAAAACTATTTTTTTAAAAACCCACATATGAACTAAAATAATCTTCGTACCATACTTTGGGAAGCACTGGCCAAGTTCTAACTCTTTAGGGCGACTCACACGGCCCTTTCAGGATTTCTCCCTCTCAGTTATCCCCTGGCACATTTGAGCTCTGGAAATACAGAACTTGCCCAAACTTACCATGCCATCACATGGCTCTGCCTTTGTACATGTTATGCTATGTAAAGTGTCCTTCCCCTCTGTCTGTCTGGGATGAGACTGAGCTGGTCCGTGACCCCATGGAGAAGTCTTCACCACTGCCCACCTCCTCAATGGATCCTCTTCCCACCAACCCTCCTCGGTCAGAGTCCTCTGTCCACCCCCAGGCCTCCCCTGCAATGTGAATTTTACCCTTAACCACATGGCCTATTGTTTGTTTGCCTGTTTCTCTCTTCCTCGTCTTCAGACCCGCAGGAAGTTAGGGACTTAGAGGTTCTTGTATTCCTGGTGCCTACACTGAGGAGACACTCAGCAAATGTTTTTTCAATCAATGAAAGAGTGAGAGAGCAAACATCATGAAAATAGTGGCTCTTCTGTGTTCCTTTTATTTTAATGGCGTTTGTTGACCTGAAGTTTGCCTGTGGAAGTAGGAGGGGCTGGGAGAGGGAAGGTGAAGGGGAGGAGAAGAACGGGGGAGGAAAAGGGATCTCGTGGCTCTCTTTTCATGATGCTGAGTCCTCGAAAAAGTATAGGCTTCCATTTCAAGACAGAGAAGTGAGAGTTCCCATTTACTTCTCCTGTCTCCCAAGGTCCCATTGAAATAGCAGGAATTTTTTTTTGTTTTTTAAGAAATGAAAACATAACAGAGAAAACAAGAAGGGAAGTCACCTTAGGACAGGAAGTTTGAAGACATCCCTAATGAGGAAAGAGCAGGATAGGAAGCTTAAAGAGAGCAGAGAAAAACACAGCCCAAAGCAGCCCTTCCCAAGACAACCCCGGCACCTGACCCCCCCAACAAATAAAAGAGTGGGAGGGAGCTGGCAGCTAAGCCCGGTGGTTAATTGATGAACTATATTTACAACAGCTGGGACAGTGAGATCCCTGCCCCTTGCTCTGCTCTTTCTCCTTCCAGAGCATCCTGGCTTGGCTGGACAGGGGCCTCTAAAGACACTTATTTGCCTCTTGGGGCCCCTAGAATGGGAGGGGCCTCAAAAAAAGCAAAGCAGTTTGCAATAACTCTGGACCCTCACAAGGAATAACAGAAGGGACAAAGGGGCAAAGTGGCTTTGTCCCGAATAGACGTCAAGTCCTCCTGTGACCAATTAACAGCTGTCTTTTTGGCATCTGGGGTTGAGATGGGGCAGCCTGCCTCCTTGCTGATACAAACAGGCAAACCCAAAGTAAAGCCTGCCAGGGAACACAGCCTGCCCGTGTCCATGGGGCCCTGGCCAGGCCAGAAGCCCAGATGATGTGAACCTGAGGGGTGGGTAGTGTCGGAAGACACTTCACAAGGCTCTTTGTTCCTACACAGCTTGCTGAGTATGCCGAGAATGCAAGGCCCTGGCCACTCTTTAGGGTTGTACTCGCAGCAAGCAGCCTTGAGGGATGAGATCATGTCTGCTTCTGGGATAAGGAGAAGTCTTGCTTACTGGTTGCTATAAAACAGAAGGTTCCCCAAGCTCAGTGTTCTACTCCTGTAACTCAACCCACTGTGTGTGCAGATGTTCACTGAGGCCCCTCTGCATCGCCCTGTGCAAACTGGGGCTTGGAACTGACACAAACATGCTGACACTCTGGATACTGCTTTTGTTGTGAGTTTAAAGAGTCTTTCATTTTGACCCAAGAGCCTTGTGTCTCCAATAGCATGCAAGAAATGGCAAGCTAACTTGTTACCTTTTGCAAGTAGAGTAAAATCTCAGACGTTTCATAGTTCTTTTTTTTTTAATTGAAGTATGGTTGATTTACGTTATATTAGTTTCAGGTGTACCTAGTGATTCAATATTTTTATAGATTATATTCCATTTAAAGTTATTATATTGATTACATTTCCTGTGCTGTTTATTACATCCTTGTACCTTATTTATTTTATGCGTAATAGTTTGTACCTCTTAATCCCCTGCTCCTATTGCCCCTCCACCACCCCTCTCCCCACTGGTAACCACTGGTTTGTTCTCTGCATCTACGAGTCTGTTCTGTTTTGTTTGTTTTTTTTAAATATTTATTTATTTGGCTGCATCGGGTCATAGTTGCGGCATGTGGGATCTTTCGTTGTGGTGGGCGGGCTCTTCGTTGTGGCACTTGGGCTTAGTTGCCCTGCAGCATGTGGGATCCCAGCTCCCTGACCAGGGATCGAACCCGTGTCCCCTGCATTGGAAGAAGGATTCTTAACCACTGGACCACCGGGGAAGTCCCAAGTCTGTTCTGTTTTGTTATAGTCATTCATTTGTTTTATTTTTTAGATTCCACATCTAAGTGAGAACATACAGTATTTGTCTTTCTCTGACTTATTTCATTAAGTATAATACCCTCAAGGTCCATCCATGTTGTTACAGATAGCATAATTTTCATTCCTTTTTCTGGCTGACTAATATCCGTGTGTGTGTGTGTGTGTGTGTGTGTGTGTGTGTGTATCACGTCTTCTTTATCCATTCATCTATTGATGGACACTTAGGTTACTTCCATATCATGTCTATTGTAAATAATGCTGCTATGAACATTGGGGTGCATGTATTTTTTTCCGAATTAAGTGTTTTTGTCTCCTTCAGATATATACCAGGAGTGGGATTGCTGGATCATACGGCAGTTCTATTTTTAGTTTTTTGAGGAATCTCCATACTGTTTTCCATGGTGACTGCACCAATTTACATCCCTCACCAACATTTATTACTTGTTGTCTTTTTTTTTTTTTTTTAATATTTTATTTATTTATTTATGTATTTATGGCTGTGTTGGGTCTTCGTTTCTGTGTGAGGGCTTTCTCCAGTTGCAGCAAGTGGGGGCCATTCTTCATCGCAGTGCGCGGGCCTCTCACTATCGCGGCCTCTCTTGTTGTGGAGCACAGGCTCCAGACGCGCAGGCTCAGTAATTGTGGCTCACGGGCCCAGTCGCTCCGCGGCATGTGGGATCCTCCCAGACCAGGGCTCGAACCCGTGTCCCCCGCACTGGCAGGCAGACTCCCAACCACTGCGCCACCAGGGAAGCCCACTTGTTGTCTTTTTGATGACAGTCATTCTGACAAGTGTGAGGGGATATTTAAATCTCATTGTGGTTTTGATTTGCATTTCCCTGATGATTAGTGATGTCGAGCATCTTTTCATGTGCCTGTTGGCCATCTGTATGTTGTCTTTGGAAAAATATCTGTTCAGGTGTTCTGCCCATTTTTTAATCTGGTTGTTTGTTTTTTTTTTTGATGTTAAGTTGTATGAGCTTTTATATATTTTGGATATTAACCCCTTGTTGGTCATATTATTTGCAATTATCTTCTCCCATTCAGTAGGTTTTCTTTTCATTTTGTTGATGGTTTCCTTCGCTGTACAAAAGCTTTACATTTAATTAGGTCCCATTTTTTCATTTTTGCTTTTGTTACCTTTGCCTGAGGAGACAGATCCAATTGCTGAGACTTATGGCAAAGTTTCTTCTAGGAGTTTCTTCTATGAGTTTTATGGTTTCCAGGCTTACATTTAGGTCTTTAATCCATTTTGAGTTTATTTTTTGTATATGGTGTGAGAAAATGTTCTAATTTCATTCTTTTACATGTGGCTGTCCCCTTCACAGTTGTTGACATGAGGCTGTCATTTGTAGGTGAGATGATATGTACAGAGAAAGTCCAAAAGAATCTACAAACAAATTATTAGAATAAATAAGAGAATTTAGCAAGGTTTCAGGATACAGGGTCAATTACAGAAAAATCAATTTACTTCTAAATACTAGAAAAAAAATAGAACATAAAAATTTTAGAAATACAATATAAAATAGCACAAAACCCATCAAAAACCAAGGAACATAAATAACAAAATCTTCACACTGAAAGTGCAAAAACATTGCTGAGAGAAATTAAAGACAATATTTTTAGCAGAATGATAATATCATGTTCACAGATTATTAAGATGTCCTTCTGCCCAAAATGATCTATAAATTCAATTCAATTCCAACCAAAATTCTAGCAGGTTATTTGTGAAAATTGACAAGGTGATTTTAAAATTTATATAGAAATGCAGAGGACCTATAATAGTCAAGGGAATCTTGAAGAACAAAGATGGAAGGCTTTAACTACCAGATATCAATACTTATAAGTTTATAATGATTAAGAGTGTGGTAAGGATGTACAAATAATCAAATAGATACATGGAATGCAATTGAGATCCAGACAGAGGTGACAGAGGTGACATTAACTATAACTCAGTGGGAGAAGGGATAGTCTTTTTAATAAACAAGAATGCTAGGTCAAGTAGACATATACTTGAAAGAAAAAAGAATTTTGACCTCTAGTTCATACTGTACACCAAAATTAATTCTAGATAAATCTTAAGCCCAAATATGAAAGGTGACACAGCAAGAGACTATTTTTATGGCTTTTGGGCAAATAGAGATTTCTTGTAAGGACAAAAAAAGATTGATAAATTGAACTCCTTGTTATATATCCAAGAGATATGAGTTTTTGTTTTTTTTAAACTTTGGGGTTTATTTATTTATTTATGGCTGTGTTGGGTCTTCGTTTCTGTGCAAGGGCTTTCTCTAGTTGCGGCAAGTGGGTGCCACTCTTCATCGTGGTGCGCGGGCCTCTCATTATCGCGGGCTCTCTTGCTGCGGAGCACAGGCTCCAGACGCGCAGGCTCAGTACTTGTGGCTCACGGGCCTAGTTGCTCCGCAGCATGTGGGATCTTCCCAGACCAGGGCTCAAACCCGTGTCCCCTGCATTGGCAGGCAGATTCTCAACCACTGCGCCACCAGGGAAGCCCGAGATATGAGTTTTTATGCCCACAAAATGACATTCAAGAATGGTCATAGCAGTATTATTCATAATAAACAAAAACTGGAAACCACCCAAATGTCCATCAACAATATAACAGATAAATAAATTGTGATATAGTCGTATAACAGAATACTACACAGCAATGAAAAGTAAACCGTGAATGAATCTCACATACATTATGTTGAATGAAAGAAATCTGATTGAAAAGAGTATATACTATATGATTCCATTTACACAGTGTTCAAGGACTTGCAGAACTAATCTATGTTGATAAAGGAGAAAAGTGTTTGTCTTGGAGGGAACAGTACTGCGTGGGAAGGGGTAAGAGGGAGCCTCATAGGAGCTGAAATGTTCTGTGGCTTGATTCGGGTAACAGCAGTAATGTGGTTGTAGACATACATACAATTTCTTTGAGTCGACTTAAGATTTGTATGCAACTTACTGAATGCAAGTTATACCTAAATTAAATGGAAAAAAAAAAAGAATTAACATACTAAGTATATTATCTAAAGGTATAATGTTACTTTTTTTAAGTTACTTTTTTTTTTTTAAAAAAAAAGAAGAGCCACTATCAGGATTGATTTGAGAAAGGAGAATTTTACTTTTTATTTTATGCAGTTCTGTGAAATTTGCAGTTTGTTTGTTTAACTGTGGCTTTTTGTGGTACACAAATATTTCTTTAATTTTATAAAGTAGACTTTTATTTTATAAATATATGTTATGATTTTTATCACCTTTCATATTATGTTATACTTTAAAAGTATATCTCTCTAGATGAGTGAAGTTATGGATAATATTTTGCTTTTTCTACCTTTCTATATGGTATGATGCTATGTGTAACTTTTAAAAATCAGAGGAAAAAAATTTTCTTCAAAGAAAAAGGAGAAAAAACATTTAGAGAAATGTTGCCTACTTTTCCAAGTTAGAAAATATATATCTGGACCAATTTTAAAGAAAATCATCCTGAATTTTCAGAATAATTATGGTAGTAAGAAGTGTTTTTATAGGGCAAAGACATTGTCTAATGTGGATTTAATGATAGATTTGTTCACATAGCACCTATCAAGTCAATAATTTTTTTAGAGTATTTGGATTAAGGGTAACAATTCAACTTAAGTTGAATTGAATTTTGAAGTTGAAAGAATTTTGAAGTTGAAAGAATTTTGCTTTAAAAAAACTCTATGATTAAAAATTTGTTTCCATTAAATAAGTTTTTTATGAAATTAAACTAGCTCACCTTTGGGGGAGCTAGGAAAGAAAAGTGCTTTCAAATTTGATAACGTTATCACTCCCACATATGTATACATGGCGTTTTCCTTATTTATTTATTTAAAAAATATTTTTTTCTATTTCTTTTTTAAAAAATTTTCTTATTACTTATTTATTTTTGGCTGCGTTGCATCTTTGTTGCTACGCGCGGGCTTTCTCTAGTTGCGGTGAGCGGGGGCTGCTCTTCCTTTCAGTGCATGGGCTTCTCATTGCGGTGGCTTCCCTCGTTGTGGAGCACGGGCTCCAGGTGCCCGGGCTTCAGGAGTTGTGGCTCACGGGCTCTGGAGTGCAGGCTCAGTAGCTGTGGCGCACGGGCCTAGTTGCTCCGCGGCATGTGGGATCTTCCCGGACCAGGGCTTGAACCCATGTCCCCTGCATTGGCAGGCGGATCCTTAACCACTTCACCACCAAGGAAGCCCCATATTCAATTTTTAAAACGAGCACTGAGTTGGCCAAACCAAGCCCATCTGCAGGCCACGGGTCAACCTTCGTTGTTAGAGGGCCAGGCTCTAGTTCTAGATGGTGAATCTGTTTATTATCTTAAATTGTTGGTTATCAAAGCATATCAACTACTCTTGTGACAGATGGATTTTCCTATTTGTAGATTTGTCATCACTTGGTATTAATTAAGTGCCTCTTAGTAATCTGATGAAAAATCAGAATGCAGAAAGAAAAAATAAAACAGAAAGGAAGAGAGGTAATGGAAGGGAAAAAGACATCAGAGGCAAAGGATAATTTGTTAGAAAAAGAGAAGTGTCAGTACTGATCAAAATCAAATCGGTGCTACAATCTCAGTATTTTCTTGTCTCTTCTAAGGAGAAGTATATGTATATGATGTTTTTATATAGAAATCCAGAGACGACTTGTAAAAACTGAAAATAGTAAGCAGCTAGAAGGGTCCAGATGTTTGTTTAGGCTTCTCTGGTCTCCCCGGAGCCCAGCTCGTATTTCAGCGTGAGAGCACGACGCGTCCTTGGCCTGTGGCCACTGTTTGCATCACACCAAGACAAGCCTGGATCAGAGTTTGGCCTGACAAACATTGTGTTAACTTATAATTTATTTAGAGACATTAATTGAACTGGGGTGATTAAAACCTTTTGAACGAGCAGAGTTTAAGATGGGTAACTCAGCATCTCTGCAGTTTTCTAATGTGTCTAAATGTCTACTGGCATTCAAACATCTGTTCTATTAAACTTCCACCCTCAGTGTTAGCTTATTGATGGAGTTAGCTAAATTTAAGTAATAATCATTTGGAAACCAACACACAAGTTCTCTCATGCAGTAACTTTAAACTACAAACTCTAACCTGAATTGTAATCATACTTTCTAATCCCTAATGGGACATTTAACATATATGTGGTATTTCATGGCAAAGTTCTTCCTTGAAACAAAAAAAATGTACTTAGGATTCAATGTATTTTAAAATACAATTTGCTCTCATCATGACTCCAACTAATTATACACCTCAATTAAGTATGTATACTTAACAGCTATGCCAACAATCATATGTGATATAACCTTACATTACAACACAGTATGTATATTTAATGTGCCAACATTTCATTCTTGTGCTCTGGGGTGATGATCTAAAAGTTACAGACTTAAAAATCAGATCGAGACAAATTAAAGGGGATTTTGAGCTCAGATTCCCGACTCCCTTCCCTTTTGATTCCAAGGCCACTCAGACAACTGTCCTTTATTGCTGAAGCCTAGAGGAGCACCGAAATACATCTGAGTTCTGGGGCAGAAGTTACAGGTTCAGAACATCACTGTATACAAAGTTAGAGCTCAAAAGTTATGAGGCTGTTCCTGCAGTGGGTCAGAGATGAAGACAATAGATCCCGTTGGGCTTAGGGTGAGGAGGTACCAGCTGCCTTGAGCAGATGCCGCTCTTCTAACATTGGCCAATAAAACTCATTTCTTCACCTACTGAAGGATTTTATACCTAAAGATATGAATCAGCCAAAAAAGAGCAGTAATCGCTTCAAGGAGGCAGGCTACCAAATAATCAAAGCAGTTGGCACCCAAGAAGGCAGACTTAATTGAAGGGTTTTAGATGCTTTGCATGCTTTACATGAAGCATTACAGAAGGAGTGGGCAGGGCGATTGGGGTAGAAATGTGCGTGAGATGCACCCTCTTAATAGCCCTTAAATACTTTATCATTGTGCATTTAGAGTTAACTAGCGTATCACAAGGTTCAATGCCCCTCCTATTCCTTGTACTCTTTTTATTTTATATTGGAGTATAGTTGATTTACAATGTTGGGTTAGTTTCTGCTGTATAGCAAAGTGAATCAGTTATACATATACATATATCCACTGTTTTTTAGATTCTTTTCCTGTATAGGTCACTACAGAGTATTGAGTAGAATTCCCTGTGCTATACAGTAGGTCCTTATTAGTAATCTATTTTATATATAGTAGTGTGTATATGTCAATCCCAATCTCCCAATTTATCCCTCCCCCTGCTTTCCCCCCTGGTAACCATAAGTTTGTTTGCTACATCTGTAACTCTATTTCTCTTTTGTAAATAAGTTCATTTGTATCATTTTTTAAGATTCCACATATAAGTGATATCATATATTTGTCTTTCTCTGTCTGACTTACTTCACTCAGTATGGCAATCTCTAGGTCCATCTATGTTGCTGCAAATATACTCGTACTTTTTATTTCTTCCTGTCGAGATCATCAAGTTAAAGCCCAGAGTAATGAAAAAAGTTAGTCATATCATGGCAAAATTTTTATATACCAAGGATGCAGTCTTACAATCTTTCAGTCAAAGAGAATGGTCACTTTATAAGGGAAACAAGTATAACAGTCTTTTCATCTTTAACACTGGGAGTTAGAAAATAGTAAAATCACATTTAGAGGAAGTGAGAGATCCAAGAATCCACTCCACAGCCAAGTGATGGCAAAAGAAAAGGCATTTTCCATGCACAAAGAGCTCAGAGAAATATACAATCATGTTCTCTTTCTGAGGAAGCTACCCAAGAAGAACTGAAAAAAAAAAAAAAGTTGAAATCAAAGACTATCTCAAGACACATAAAGGCAAACTGGTAATATCAAGCATTTATCCTGCCTTCCCTGTACAAACTTACCTTCATGTATTAGTTTGCTATGACTGCCATAACAAAGTACCCCAGACTGGGTGGCTTAGATAGCAGAAATCTCTCACAGTTCTGGCGGCTAGAGGTGCAAGATTAAGTTGTCCTCTCTTGAGGCCTCTCTCCTTGTCTTGCCAACAGCCACCTTCTTGCTGTGTCCTCACGTGGCCTTTCCTCTCTGTGAACATCCCTGGTGTGTCTCTGTGTGTCCACCAGTCAGATTGAATTAGAACCCACCTTAACGGTGTCCTTTTAATTTAATCACCTCTTTAGGGACCCTATCTCCATACAGTCATATTCTGAGGTGCTGGGGGTTAGGACTTCAATATATGAATTTTGGGGGAAGCAATTCAGTCCTTAACACTTAAGGTAACCAAACAGTTGTTGAAGAAAAGTATTTCTTTATAGGGAAATTTGAATTAATAAACAAAGAAGGAATGATAGAATTAAATATAACCTTTTTGTAATCTGCAATGGATTAATGCCCTTAAGCAGTGGCTGGTAATGTCACAAGATAGGAGAATACCAGACATTATGTATCTCCTGATGGAATGTTCTTGTCAAAAAAATCAAACCTGACTGTGAAGCCTCTATCTCTAACTACCAGTTTACAGGAACTCTGGGGAATGAGGACAAACATGTTAAACAACACCATGGAGCCTGCAATCAGCAAAATCTATACAATGGGAAGTACAATGGGCCAAGCAACTCTGTCACTTCCTATCACATAGACTTCCTATAAGCTTATTTTTCTTCCCATCTTGTTTGCTTGTTTTTTGTCTAACTCACCCACTATATTGTATATGGCTGTATCTCCAGAGCCTAAAGCAGTGTCTGGCATATAGTATGCGCTCAACAAGTGAATCTAGACACAGAACTTACAATCATCAAAAAATGAACTCAAAATGGATTATAGACCTAAATGTATAATGCAAAAGTATAAAAATCCTAGAAGATAACATAGAAGAAAATCATGATGACTTTGGGAGTGGTGATGCCTTTTTAGATTCTACACCAAAGGCATATATAGCTAACCCTTGAACAATGTGAGTTCTAGAGGTGCCGAACCTCCGTGCAGTCAAAAATCTGCATATAACTTAACAGTCAGCCCTCTGTATCTGCCGTTCTGCATCCACAGATTCAACCAACCATGGATCAGGTAGTACTGTAGTATGTATTTAGTGAAAAAAATCCATGAGTAAGTGGACCCGTGCAGTTCAAACCCATGTTGTTCAAGCACCAACTGTACATGAAAGAAATAATTGATAAGTTGGACTTCATTAAAATTCAAAACTTTTGCTTTGCAAAAGACAGTTTCAAGAAAATAAGAAGACAAGCCACAGACAGGGAGAAAAAATATTTGCAGAAGACACATCTGATAAAGGACTGTTATCCAAAATATACAAAGAACTGTTGACATTAAGAAAACATACAACCCAATTCAATAAATGGGCCAAAGACCTTAACAGACACCTCACCAAAGAAGATTTACAGATGGCAAATAAGCGTATGAAAGATTCTCCACAGCCTATATCATCAGGGAACTGCAAGTTAAAAGGATGAGATACTACTACACACCTATTAGAATGACCAAAATCCAGAACACTGACAACACCAAATGCTGACAAGGATGTAGAGCCACAGGAAATCTCACTCATTGCTAGTAGGAATGCAAAATAATACTGCTAATTTGGAAGGAAGTTTGGCAGTTTCTTACAAAACGAAACATACTCTTATCATATGATTTGGTATGTGATAAGTACTAAATACCTTTGGTATTTATCCAAAGGAGTTGAAACTTAGGCCCACAAAAATACCTGCACATGGATGTTTATAGCAGCTTTATTCATATTTGCCAAAACCTGGAAGCAACCAAGATGTCCTTCAGTAGGTGAAAGGATAAATAGACTGTGATACACCAAGACAATGGAATACTATTCAGCACTAAAAAGAAATGAGCTGTCAAGCCATGAAAAGACATGGAGGAGTCTTAAATGCATATTACTAAGTCAGAGAAGCCAATCTGAAAAGGTTGCATACTGTATGATTCCAATGACATGACATTCTGGAAAAGGCAAAACTATGGAGACAATAAAAATATCAGTGGTTGTCAGAGGGGAGAAGGATGAACAGACAGAGCACAGAGAATTTTTAGGGCAGTGAGAATACTCTGTTTGATATTATAATTACAGATATATGTCATTATACATTTGTCTAAGCCCATAGAATGTACATTACCAAGAGTGAACCCTAAGGGAGACTAGAGACTTTGAGTGATTTGAGTGTTGATATAGGTTTATTCTTGGTAACATGAATAATTACGGAACGTAATGCACCTTTCTAGTGAGTGATGCTGATAATGGGGGAAGCTATGCATGTGTGGGTGGGGGGGTAAGGGTTATATGGGAAGTCTCTTTACCTTCCTCTTAGCTTTGTGTAAACCTTAAACTGCTCCAAACAAAATGTAAGTCTTTTAAAAAGTGAGAATGTGGAGAAATTGGAACCCTTGTGCACTGTTCATAGGAATATAAAACGGTGCAGCCACTATGGAAAACAGTATGGAAGTCTTCCAAAAAGTTAAAAATAGAAATACCATATCATACAGCATTCTCACCTCTGAGTATATATATATCCAAAATAATTGAAGACAGGGTCCTGTAGAAATAGTTGCAGACCCATGTTCACTGCAGCATTATTCACGACAGCCAAAAGGTGGAAGCAATTTAAATGTCTATGAAGAGATAAATGGATAAAGGAAATGTGGAATATCCATGCAATGGAATATTATTCAACCTTAAAACAGGAAGGAAATCCTGTTACATGCTACAACAGGGATGAATCTTGAGGACATTACGCTAAGTGAGATAAACCAGTCACAGAAGGACAAATTCTACATGATCCCCCTTGTATGAGGAATCTAAAATAGTCAAACTCTTAGAAACAGAAAGTAGAATGGTGGTTTCCAGGGCCTTCGGGAAGGGGGAAAGGGGAATTGTTCAATGGATATAGACTTTCAGTTTTGCAAGACGAAAAAGTTCTAGAGGAGTGTTGTGCAACAGTGTACATATGGATAACACTTGGAGTGTACACTTAAAAGTGATTAAGATGCATTTTTTACCACAATTGAAAAAATCCACCTCAAAGTTATATAATAAATGATTTTTTTTACATGGAAATTTATATAATAAGTGATTTCATGTACATGACACTCTCAATAGGCAAAACTATAGTAGCAGAGAAAATAAGTGGTTGCCAGAGGTCTGGGGTAGGAGGCAAGCTGCAAAAAGCAGTGTTTGGGAAAGATGGAAGCCTTCTGTCACCTGAGTATGATGAGGGTTCCATGAACCTAGACATGTGTTAAGATTCCTTTCCACTGTGAACCCCCCCAAGTCAGTCTTTCTAAATGGTAACTTTTTAATAAAACAAAAATTGAGTACAAAATGCATGATTTGGGGTATATGATTTTATGACTAGCATGAAAATCTTAATGGTTCTGTTTCATATTGGCATTTAGGTCAGCAAATTACATGTACCCTTGATAGAAAACAGAGTCATTTTACAAGAACTCTACATAATAATGATCATTTTAGCTTCTGTACCATGTTACAGATTGCTTTCTGTGGCCTCTTCCAACATTGTTCTTCCTTTACTTGTGTTTTTTTCCTTTGAGTAATTTGACTTGAAATTGTTCCCATAAAAGCTATCATTTTATACTTTTCCTGATTAACTGGGGTGGGGGGGGAATTTCTCATTCTATCCGTCCACCTTTTCTAGTGTTTTTCCTCATATCATGTTTAACACCTCCCACCTTGAAGTCACTTAAACATGTAATAACGGGTTCTTTTAAATCAGTCTTCTAGATTATTTATGAAGATGTTAAACAAAGCTGGGTTTGACCTTAAACCCTACCAGGTCTGCTAATCTAAACCAAAATCGTTCACTCACATGCTGCTTCACTTTAAAGTATTCATTGTTTACAGTCTTATCTAAGATACATTTCGTAGTATCAATAACCAAAGGAATTCATCTCCATTTCTCTAATGCGTATGCTACCAAATGCTTACCCCACAGTCCAGATGTTTTACATCCTTTTGTCTATTCACTTGATAATTGTAAGAAAAATGTGATCTCACAATCCTCTTAGTGGCCACCTACAAAGAAGCAAGGATGTGAATCCCTTAGAATCAGTTTGTTCCTAAGAGTTAGATAATAAGTCAGTAAGTAAACAGAAGAAATGAGCACTACAGACAGATGCCTTATACAGATAAGCAGATCTTCTTCAGGTTGGAGTAACAACATAGAAGAGAGAGAGAGGAAGGAAGGAAGGAAGGGTGGGAGGGAGGGAGGGAAGGAGGGAGGGAAGAAAACAGTAAAGCAGAGAAACTTCTTATTATGAAAGGTAACAGTACATGAGTTCACAGACACAGTTAGAATTAAGCAAAGCCTGTGATGAAAAGCAATAGATGACACGTGATGTTTGGATGCAGACACAAAGAAACAACGGAAAAGTAGAATCCAAGCTGCATTCTAATGAGAAATGTGGAAGTTTAAGGCTTTGAGCAAGATTCATGATACGATGAAAGAAACTAATTGAAAAGAAAAAGCATGTGGACCCATTCAGTTGAGACACAAATAACAGGTCCCCGATAAAATGAGGGGAGCTCAAAAGGAGAAGAGCTAAAAAAGTGAGCAGATGCTTTAAAAACAAAATTTAAATATTACTATTTATAGAGTGTCATAGAAACAGGTCTGGAACACATCTGAATAGGCATAATATTATCAAAGATGTCTTCCATCTGTAAAAAAGAATACATGGAATAACATTAAGCCACATTTAAGATACTGGTGACTCAGTTTATGGGAGGAGAATGGTGAACTCAATCGCTAATGGTGATAAGAAAAAGTACGTCTTGTTAAGGTAGTTATAAACTAAAAAAATTACACGGCTCTGATTATGTCATTCCTCTGCCTAAAGTTTTTACATAACCCTGACTGGGTGACCTTCAAGGCCCTTTGCAAAATGGGCTCACCCCCTCTAGCACCTACTCATCTATATCCATTAATGCGTAGTGATGCATCTCATTACTACCTCACGACATTCTTGTAGGAAAGTTAATGACACAGAGTACCAAGTATGTGACACATAAGTGCTTCACAAGTGCTAATTTCCTTCCTTTCCGACTCTCTTTCCCAAGAGCCCTATGTTCTCCACACACCAGGTTATGAGAGCATGCTGTGCTCATAACAGTGCCGTGTCTGTTTCTCATATCCACTCTCTGAAATATCTTGATTGTTTTTAATTTAGCAAAATGCAATTTTTCATAGAGGCCCAGCTTTAATGTGTCTTTTTACCCTGCCAGGCAGAAATGATCACAATCTCTTAGCTGACCCCATAGCACTCTGTTCCTATTGCCAGAATTTCACCTATTTCATTGTTTTCTTTCCCTCTGACCTCAAGCTCCCTGAGGACAGCAACTGCATATCCAGAGTGTAACAAAGTTGCATTCATTTATCCCACCACTAAACACTGATTAAGCACATATTATGTTACTAAGTATCATGGATACAAAGTTAAGAAGAAATAGTCATTGCTTTCAGAGAACTCCAGTCTGTTGTGGAGAAGAGGTACATAAAGAAATATTGTTAATAATGACTTCCAATGGGATGTCAGGGGATTTGTGATTTCTTCTTAATGCTATTCTGGATTGTTTGCATGTTTATAATGAGGATTTTGTTTTTAAAAAATCAATATGCTATTTTCACTTGGAAAAGAAGAATTGATAATAGAATTCTGTAAGGCATAATGGGAGCATCAAGGAGGAAAGCAAAGGGAAGGCAGCTCAAAAGAAGCTTCCTAGGGGATCTTAACAATGGGTTCCATCCATTAGAAGCACTAACGGGTGAGACAACAGATCTCAAGCCCGGCCCTGTTTCCCTACGCAGTGGTCTAAGAAGGCTAAACTATGCTCACAGGATTATTTTCTGACTTGACAGTACTTTGGTTTCTTAATTCATATCTTCTTTTTAAGAAAAAAATTTTATTGGAGTATAGTTGATTTACAATGTTGTGTTAGTTTCTGCTGTATAGCAAAGTGAATCAGTTATACATATACATATATCCACTCTTTTTTAGATTCTTTTCCCATATAGGTCACTACAGAGTATTGGGTAGAATTCCCTGTGATATACAGTAGGTCCTTATTAGTTATCTATTTTATGTATAGTAGTGTGTATATGTCAATCCCAATCTCCCGATTTATCCCTCCCCCTACTCTCCCCCCTGGTAACCATAAGTTTGTTTTCTACATCTGTAACTCTATTTCTGTTTTGTAAATAAGTTCATTTGTATCATTTTTTAAGATTCCACATATAAGTGATATCATATGATATTTGTCTTTCTCTGAGTTACTTAACTTAGTATGATAATCTCTAGGTCCATAATTCATATCTTCCAAATTATGTGCTTTATTTTTTATTTATTTATTTTATTATTATTATTAATTTTTTCTTTTTTTTGGGCCCCTGCAGTGGAAGTGCAGAGTCTTAACCACTGGACAGCCAGGGAAGTCCCTAAATTATGTGCTTTAAAGACCCACATCTCATACCAAACAAATAAAAGTACTCCCAGACCACCCATCTGACTTTCTTGAACAATTCCAAGAGGACTTTCAGATTATCTTGTATCTAATATTCTCTCATTCATTAATTTAAAAATACTTACTGAGTACCACCAGTGAGGTGTACTATTCTGTGATCAGCGATGGCTCATTAATTTCAATTATCTATCACTAAATTTTAAAATAACTTGTATTTTTATATTTCAGACACAGTTCCTTGATTTTTTTTTTTTTCTATGATTTGCCCACAGAATTGTCTCCTAAACAAACTTGCCATGCCTCTTTGGCCCTTGCCACTTCCTATGTGTGACAGGAACATTCGTCTGTTATTAATGACCTAGATTCTGGAGATTAAAGGTGAATGAGACAGAGTCCCTGCCTTCAGAGGACTCACATTCTAGCCAACAAGGGCTTGAGTAGAAGAATAACTTCAGGTCTCCATATGATACAATAGTTTCTTACAGGGCATAATGGCAAAACTCTCCAGGCACCAAAGTTAGAATCAGACACGATCACATAGTAGACTTTACTAGGCAAAGCGTGATTGGGGAGAGCAATTTATTGTTTCTGAAGGAAAATACTTGGTAATGCCTTCTAAGTTCTCCTAACCACTATGATGGTGGAGCCACTTCAGTGGGTTCAGGTGAATGGAATCTGGTAGAAAGAACATTGAGGGGAGGGATTAGGTAAGTGGGTTCTGGTCCTTGCTGCTGGACCCTAACTAACTGTGGGGATTTGGACAAGTTTTATTTATTTATTTGTTTGTTTATTTATTTATTGTACTTTATTTATTTTAAGGAACATGGACAAGTTATTTAACATTATGGGTGCCTCATTTATAAAATACCAGGGTTGCTACTACACTGTTGGTGGAAATGTAAATTGGTGCAGCCACTATGAAAAACAGTATGAGTTTCCTTAAAAAACTAAAAACAGAGCTACCGTATGATCCAGCAATCCCACTCCTGGGCATATATCTGGAAAGGGCAAAAACTCTAATTCAAAAAGATACATGCACCCCAGTGTTCATAGCAGAACTATTTACAATAGCCAAGACATGGAAGCAACCTAACTGTCCATCAACAGATGAATGGATAAAGAAGATGTGGTATGTATACACAATGGAACACTACTCAGCCATAAAAAGGAATGAAATGCTGCCATTTGCAGCAACGTGGATGAACCTAGAGATTATCATGCTAAGTGAAGTAAGTCAGACAAGGAGACACAAATATTATATGATATCACTTACATGTTGAATCTAAAAAATAATACAAATTAACTTATTTGCACAACAGAAATAGACTCACAGACATAGAAAGCAAACTTAGGGTTACCAAAGGGGAAAGGGGGGGAGGGATAAATCAGGAGTTTGGGATTAACATATATACACTACTATATATAAAATAGGTAAACAAAAAGGATTTACTATATAGCACAGGGAACTGTATTCATTATCTTGTAATAACCTATAATGTAAAAGAATCTGAATATATAACTGAATCACTTTGCTGTACACCTGGAAGTAACACAACATTGTAAATCAACTATAGTTCAATAAAAAATAATAAAATAAAATAAAATACCAGGGTTGGACTACAGTTGAAGTTTTCAAGATGTTTTCCAATAAGTGCCCTCAGGATAGGAGAAAGGGAATATTGACCAGCTGGGTTCCTATCTGCCCACTCTTTCTTCACCCACAGCAGTTCTGCTTTAACTTTGTTTATATGTTGGGTTTCCACTTCCACTTTCTTTCTCTCTTTTTTTGTTTTTTTAGATATAATTGACGTATAACATTATATTAGTTCAGGTGTACAACATAATGATTGGATCTTACACTTTCTTTTGAGGTGAAGTTTGACCTCTCAGATTCTTTTTAATCCTATCATTCTAAGACTCTGTGAGTCTATAGGCCAAGTATTCATGCTCTTCTGTACACTTATATTAATAAGGCCCTTTCAGGTTGGAAGCAAGAGAGAGCAACAGAGTTTATCTCAGATGATGGGGGAACTCAGAAAGACCTAGAAACCATGTCAGCACAGTCTAGTCTCACTGAAGAATTAGACGAAGCTATAGTAACCAAAACAACATGGTACTGCCATAAAAGCAGACACATAGACCAATTGAACAGAACTGAGAGCCCCCAAATAAACCTATGCATATAAGGTCAACTAATATTTGACAAGGGAGCTAAGAATACTCAATGCGGAATAGATAGTCTCTTCAATAAATAGTGTTGGGAAAACTGGACACATGCAAAAGAATGAAACCAGACCACTACTTTACACCATTCGCAAAAATTAACTCAAAATGGATTAAGGACTTAAATGTTAGACCTGAAGCCATAAAACTCCTAGGAGAAATCAAGGGAAAAACTCCTTGACATCAGTCTTGGCCATGATTATTTTGGATATGACCCCAAAAGCACAAACAACAAAAGCAAAAATCAATGAGTAGGACTACATCAACCAAAAAAAGTCTGCACAGTAAAAGAAATCATCAACAAAATGAAAAGGCAACCTACAGAATGGGAGAAAATATTTACAAATCATATATTTGGTAAGAGATTAATATATATATATAAAGAGATTAATATATATAAAGATAAGAGATTAATATATACAACTCAGTAGCAAAAAAAAAAAAAGCAAATAATCTAATTAACTTGAATAGAGCTTTTTCCAAAGAAGACATACAAATGGTCAAAAGTATGTGAAAAGATGCTTAACATCACTAATCATCAGGGAAATGCAAATCAAAACCACAATGAGGTGTCACTTCACACCTGTTAAAATGGCTATCATCAAAAAGAAAAGATAAAAAGTGCTGGCGAGAACATGGAGAAAGGAGAACCCTCATTCACTGTTGGGAATGTAAATTGGTACAGCCACTATGGAAACAGTATGGAGGTTCCTAAGAAAATTAAAAATAAAACTACCAGATGATCCAGCAATCCCATTTCTGGGTATTTATCAGAAGGAAATGAAACAACTATATTGTAGACATATTCAACACTTACATCATTCAGTGAAGCATTGTTCACTGTAGCCAAGACATGGAAACAACCTAAGTGTCCATTAATGGATGAATAGATAAAGAAGATGTGAAAACACACACACACACACACACACACACACACACACACAGGAATATTATTCAGTCATAAAAAAGAAGGAATTCTGCCATTTATTAAAGCATTGGATGAACCTTGAAGGCATTATGCTAAGTGAAATTAGTCAGACAGAGAAAGACAAATACTGTACGAACTCACTTATACATGAAATCTAAAAGGCTGAACACGTAGAAATAGAGAGTGGAATGGTAGTTGCCAGGGGCTGGGGGGGTTGGGGAAATGGGAAGATATTTGTCATAGGGTACAAACCTCCAGTTATAAGAGGAATAAGTTCTGGGAGTCTAAGGTACCGCGTGGTGGCCTTAGTCGACAATACTGTCATGTATTCTTGAAAGTTGCTAAGAGAGTAGATCTTAAATGTTCTCATCCTAACAACAAAAAATTATAATTATGTGAGGGGAAGGATGTGTTAGCTAACCTTACTGTGGTATTCACTTCCCCATATATACACGTATCAACTCATCACGTTGTACACCTTAAACTTACACAATGTTATACCTCAGTAAAGCTGTGGGGTGGGGGGCATGAAGGCCCATCCTATCCCAGTGGTAACTCCTGGTGTTCAGTAGTTCTGGAGACTGGGCACCAAGTGGGCTTCAGTGCTGCCCATTCTGGTGGCTCCGCCATACTCATGACACAGCTTCTGTCCACTGCTTCCTCTCCACACTACATCTAGAGCACAAGTTCCCAGTGAGAGAACCTGACGGAGCTGGTTAGTGTGAATCCAGTATGAAAGGCCTTTTATCGGCTGGCATTTTGCAAATTTCCAAGTTCTAATCAACTGTGGTCAAGGCCCCAGGATCACATGACATGAAGCTTGGCAACTTATGTATAACCACCAGCTAGGGCTGCTTTGTCCCAAGGAGCCTATAAGTATGTCAGCTCCCTAGAGTTTCACGGTCTGTCTAGTTCACTTCTATAGCTGGCTTTCATCCAATGGCTATTGTATTATTTCATATTTTTATAGTAGGAACTACCCAGGGTGCTAGGCTTTGAGTTATTAAGCGTTGAATGGAACGGGTATCATATGTTACAACATTCCAAGGGGAATAAATCTTTAGGATAACTCTGGTGGTAAAGATGGTAATAAAACAAGGTATCAAAATAGAAAGATCAGCCCAGCTACCATGAAACAGAGTGTCCCATTCTAAATCTAGGTTTTTGGGGAAAAGTAAAGGTAATTTACAGCATTAATAGTAAGTGTAAACCCTTTCTTTTTTTTTTTTTTTTTTTTTTTTTTAAATTATTTATTTATTTATTTATTTTTGGCTGTGTTGGGTCTTCGTTTCTGTGCGAGGGCTTTCTCTAGTTTCGGCGAGTGGGGGCCACTCTTCATCGCGGTGCGCGGGCCTCTCACTGTCGCGGCCTCTCTTGTTGCGGAGCACAGGCTCCAGACGCGCAGGCTCAGTAATTGTGGCTCACGGGCCTAGTTGCTCCGCGGCATGTGGGATCTTCCCAGACCAGGGCTCGAACCCGTGTCCCCTGCATTGGCAGGCGGACTCCCAACCACTGCGCCATCAGAGAAGCCCTGTAAACCCTTTCTTAAGCCTATAACATCTGGAAAGGTGTGAAGGTACTATTCCCTATCAGAGGGAAAAATCTTATTTTTACATAATCATATCACAAATGCACAGAGGCCAAATTAAGTCACAAAACAGACAAGTTTGCTTTTTTTAAAAAATAAATTTATTTATTTTATTTGTTTATTTTTGGCTGTGTTGGGTCTTCATTGCTGCACACGAGCTTTCTCTAGTTGTGGCGAGCAGGGGCTACTCTTTGTAGCGGTGCGCAGGCTTCTCATTGCGGTAGCTTCTCTTGTTGCGGAGCACGAGCTCTAGGCGCACGGTCTTCAGTAGCTGCAGCACGCTGGCTCAGTAGTTGTGGCACATGGGCCCTACGGTGCACGGGCTTCAGTAGTTGTGGTGCACGGGCTTAGTTGCTCCGCGGCACGTGGGATCTTCCCGGACCAGGGCTCGAACCCGTGTCCCCTGCATTGGCAGGCGGATTCTTAACCACTGCACCACCAGGGAAGCCCCTGACAAGTTTGCTTTTTGCATCAAGTCCCCTCTCAGTACTTAGAGGCCACATCAGAGAGGTACTTGGTAATCTCTTCTTTCTGTCTTTGTTCCCTCGGTGTTTTTTACCCCTCGCTCAGGCTCTCTCCTCCACCCCAATCCCCGTTAATTGATCGCTTTGATTTTCTTCTCAGTAAAGCTGACCATGCAGCATGAGGGAGGGGATTGTAGGTCCTTCTGAGAAGAGAAAACCTCCACCAGACCAACGTTTTTTCCTTCTCTTGCTGATATTGATCACCTTCATAACATAAATACCACGGGTTGTTTTGCTCTGCTTCTCTTTTCCACTTAAAAAAGATCCCTCCCATGGTGGAGGGTGGGGAGTGAAAAGGGGAATGCTGGAAGGAGAAAAGCTTACCTGCCACCCCATCTTAATGAAAATTAACAGAGACCAGAATCTGTGAAGCCCTGGCATGGCTGTTGCTGGCTCTCTCATTAAATCAGCTTGCTCTCCCTAGTGTACGTGTAATTTCCATTCAAATTGACTCAGTCCCAAACAGGAAAGAAAGACTAGATTACATTATGTTACATTACGAAAGATACAGGTGCTATTGCAAGTGCATTTGGAATTTTTTGAGTTTAAAAGACAAGACCAGTTGTGAAGTTTCTATGGTTCTATGTATACTGATACCAAGTTAAGTCAAAGTGAATACCTTTGCCTTCATCTGATGGGAGTTGTGTTTAATTAGTGAAATTTGGATTATAGTAGAAGTTTATATTTAAACCAGGAGTTTATATTTTAAAAGGTAAAAATTCACACAAAGCTAAATAGGAAAAGTACAATCCTAAGGTTCTTGATGTTTTCAAAATCTGTCACTGACAAGAAACAAATGTCAGGATATTGATTTTAGTCTTAAACATTTAGAGAAGAGGAACCTAAGCCAGCCAGTGTGGTAAAGGTAAATTTTCTTTAATAAAAGAGCTGTGGGGCTTCCCTGGTGGCACAGTGGTTGAGAATCTGCCTGCCAATGCAAGGGACACGGGTTCGAGCCCTGGTCTGGGAGCATCTCACATGCCGCAGAGCAACTGGGCCCGTGAGCCACAACTACTGAGACTGCGCATCTGGAGCCTGTGCTCCGCAACAAGAGAGGCCGCAATAGTGAGAGGCCTGCGCACCGCGATGAAGAGTGGCCCCCACTTGCCACAACTGGAGAAAGCCCTCGCACAGAAACGAAGACCCAACACAGCCATAAATAAATAAAAATTAAAAAAAAAAAAAAAAAAAGAGCTGTGAACTCAAACTATACTATGAGGCCAAAGTCATTTTTACTGGAATACATCTCATGTAGTTATTGAGCTTTCTACTACTAAGATTCATGTGTATTAATTAGACTTAATATGATATCATGGTTTGCTTTCATTGTATAGTTAATTATATTTCATTATTAACACTTTTGACTACAAATCCAATCGAGATTTCTCGTTATCAATCCATCACAGAGTTCTGCGAATTCCAACCGCCAAGTATCTTTATTTCGACCGCTACCATGACCCCATCCTCCCTCACTCAGACTATTGGCATGGCCTTCTAATTGGTCTCCTGCTCCCTTCCGCCCTGGTCCGTCTCCCATCTGTTCTCCACCAGACAGACAGAAGGCATGTTTGCAAATGCATACAGGCGAAAAGAAAGACAAACTCTTTACTGCAACCTACAGGGCCCTTATGATTTGGCCCTTACCTGCTTCCCGCTCTCATCTTGCACAAGCTACTGCTCAGTCTTTCAGAGCCTCATATTGGCCTCCAGCCACAGAGCCCTGCACATGCATCTAGGACCCTCTTTCCAGAATCCTCTCCCCTCCCCTCTTTACCTTATTAACTCCAAGCACCTTTCAGGTCTCAACTCAAGGGCCTCTTCCTCCAAGAAGCCTGCTCTGATCTCCTTCCCTGACTAGATCCCTCTTAACATCCTTCTTAAGGCGTGTGATTAGTGCTGTGTAACTCTTCTTCCTAGCCCTTGTCACAGTCATGCTGCTTTATTGGTTTGGAGATTATTTGATGAATGTCTCTCTCCTCTACTTGACTAGTAGTTCATTGAGGAGAGGAATCAAGTCTTTTTGCTCACTCCAGGCCTAGAAGGGTACCTCATACATAGTGGCACCCAATAAGTCTATGTTGTATGAATAACATGAAAATAGCCCAAAATAAATATAGGTACATTTATATTTTATGGATTGAAATGTATAGATACAAAATTACTATTATGCCATAAATCCAACTACTTTAACAGTTAAGAGAAAAAATAAAACTGAACTTAGGCTTTTATTTATTTGTTTATTGGGAAATAGTAAATCATTCAAAGTGTTGTTTTACTAAAATGGTCAGTTTTTCGTGCCATCCATGAATATTAAATTGTCAAACTATGTATGTCAACCTCAAACTCCCATGACATTCTTTTTACCCTCCAAAATTAAAAAATTTATTGGCTCATGATTTTGAAATATTAAAGTGCTTCTCAATTTTAACTTTGAGTTTTACAGCTTTTTTAAAAATAAAGAAAATACTACCAAAAAATTAAAATGGAAAGTGTTACTGATGTTAAGTATAGTAGGCAGGATGGCAACAATTTAAGAAAACTAAGAGTATTGTGCTCTATTTTCAGGTGGTTTCTCATAATTTATGTTTCTACTTCAATAAATATTGCTGTTTGCGAGTTTTTCCTTGCCTGGACCTCGTACAGGTTTAAATGTGTTTAAAAATTTGGATAGTTAACTTTTATGGTCAGAAACATTTGATTCTAAATGTATAATCCTTGGTGTTTTCAGTGAAGTAAACATGTGTGAACAGTCTGGAAGAAGAAATTCCATTACCACATTGAACAGAAACGGAATTAACTCCTTAATTTTCTGGGTAATCTTCGAGGGGATTTTCATCTAATCGCTTGACTTTTCAAATAGAAATATTTTGCCCAAGTCAGACATTAGCAATTGGATACTTCGGTGATGTAACAAAGTACTCAAAACAAATCATGCTAATGATTTAAGAGTGTTTTTTGTTCACGGGGATCCATGTCATCTGAAAATAGTGCCTGTTACAGAGTGGGCATTTAATATTTGTTGAGTGATAAAATATATATGTAAGTCTAATTTTAAAAGCTTGATTAATCTATAACATAATAAATCTTTCATTTTTGGAAATTAATTCTTAATTCAGCTAATCTTAACGGCTTTGCAATAAGTAGACCTGTGGGTTCTCACGCTTTAGAGAAAATGGAGGCATATTTCATTTGTAAAGAGGGGAAAACCTTTTCAGTGAGTTTTTAATGTCCAAAAGAGGCTGTGGCTGGAATAAAATATTCAGTTACTTGTGGTTTATTTAATACTCAGTTTATTCAAGCCAATAAATTCAACTTATAGATATTGATGTTTTATTTAGAAATCTAATACTTGTATGTTAAAATACAAAATGATGGCTTTCACTTTTTCTTTGAATGATCTCATAAACTTGACAGTTTAATTTCTCCGAGTCTTTTATTTATGTTTTAAAGGTACAAAGGTACAAAGAATGTTAAAGTACATACTGATGCCGACCACTAGCTTAAGAAATAAAGTATCACAGGTAACTTTTGAAGTTCCCAAACTACTTCTTCTGAAATGTATTTTCTACTCCCACACACTACCACTATTCTGAATTATAGACTATAAATGTTTACTGTAAATAATACAGTATATTGTTCTGTATGCTTTAAAACTGCATAAACAGTATATCACAGGTTGGGCTCTCTAGAAGCAGACACTGACCCTGAGTGGCTTGTGGCTTGTCTGTGGCCTGTCTTTTCATTCTTTTTTAAAACATGGACTTGTTTGCTAAATAGAGGTTTTAATTTTTTACACTTTTGTGTGGTCACATTTATCAATCTTTTTCTTCACAGTTTGTATTTTTGGTATCTTATTTTCAAAATCTCTCTTCATCCCAAGGTTGTAAACATATTCTTCTACATGTAGAAGCTCTCTTGCTCCCACTTATATCTTTAACTCTTGTGATGGTTAATTTTTATGTGTTAACTTGGCTGGGCCACAGGTGCCCAGATAGTTGGTCAAACATTATTTTGGATGTTTCTGTGAGGATGTTTTGTGTTTTTTAAAATTAATTAATTAATTAATTAATTATTTTTGACTGTGTTGGGTCTTCGTTTCTGTGCGAGGGCTTTCTCTAGTTCCGGCAAGCGGGGGCCACTCTTCATCGCGGTGCGCGGGCCTCTCACTATCGCGGCCTCTCTTGTTGCGGAGCACAGGCTCCAGACGCGCAGGTTCAGTCGTTGTGGCTCACGGGCCCAGTTGCTCCGCGGCATGTGGGATCCTCCCAGACCAGGGCTCGAACCCGCATCCCCTGCATTGGCAGGCAGACTCTCAACCACTGCGCCACCAGGGAAGCCCTGTGAGGATGTTTTTGATGAGATTAATATTTAAATCGGTGGACTTGAGTAAAGCAGATTGCCTTCCCTAATGTGGGTGGGCCTCATCCAATCAGTTGAAGGCCTGAGTAGAACAAAAAAGCGACCCTTTCCTGAGTAAGAGAGAATTCTCCAGCTGACTGCCTTCACGTTTCATCTGCAGCATTGACTCTACCTGCCTTATGGCCTTTGAAAGCTGAACATCAGCTTTCCCTGGGTCTCCCCCACAACTGGCCCACGCTGAAGATTTGGGGCTCACCAGTCTCCATAATTGTGTGAGCCCGTTCCTTATTATCATCTATCTATCTATCTTTCACCGATCTATCTATCTACCTACCTATCTATCTATCATCTATCAACTATCTATCTAACCATCCATCTAGCTAGCTATCCTGCTATTTAATCTATCTGTTTGTCTATTTACCTATCCATCCATCTGTATCTTCTATTGATTCTGTTTCTCTGGACAACTCTGACAAATATAATCCCCCCTCACCCCTGAAATAATTTTTATGTATGTATGGGAGGTAAAGATTCAATATTACATTTTACAAACAGAAAACCAAGCGTTCCATCACCATTCTTTAAACAGTTCATCCTTTACCCACTGATCTACAATGCTGCCTCTGTCATAATCAGTCATACACCGGCATGTCATAATTATTACAGTTTTAAAATGAATCTTGATATCTGGGAGAACACGATCTCTGCTCACCTTTTCTTCTGGCTATTTGGGGCCCTTTTCTTTCATATAAATTTTACAGCCATCCTATCAAGTCTGCAAAAAGTTATGAGTTTTTATTAGAATTTCATTGCATTTCATTAATTTGGAGAGGATTGACATACTTATATTAATACATTTTTCTATTCTTAAATTTATTTAGGCTACAAAGTTCTTGCACATCTGTTTTTAATATTTATTCATAAGTACCTTTTTTTTTGGTTCTGAGGCTCCATTTGTTGCTAGTGTATAGAAATGCCGTTGATTTTTTTTTTATAATTGATTTGCTTTTTCTATATCTATTGAAATAAAATTTAATTTTTTCCTTTAGTGTGGTGGAATCCATTAATTGATTTTTCTAATGTCAAACTGGCTTTGCATTTCTGGAATTATCCCATGTTGGTCACTGTATGTATTACTTATCTTTTGCTCCATAGCAAGTTACCCCAAAACATAGCAGCTTAAATAACAAATATTTATCATCTCGTACAGTTTCTGTGGGTCCGGAAGCCAGGAATGGCTTAGCTGAGTGATTCTAGCTCAGGGTGTCTTACAAGGTATCAGTCAAGGTGTTGGCAGGGGTTACAGTCACTTGGAGGCTTGATTGGGCTGGAGGAACCATTTCCCAGCTCACTCACATGGCCCTGGGCAGGCTTAGCTCCTCACCACGTGCGCCTGTCCCTCTGATGCTTATGACATGGCTTCTGGCTTCACCCAAAGTGAATGATCTGCAAGGAAGATCAATAGTTAGAAGCCATCACATCTTTAATAAACAAATCGCAGAAGTGACACACCATCACACCTACTGTATTCTGTTGGTCACATACACCGACCTTGATACAGTGGGAACTACCTGGAGGTGGGGACCACTGGGGATCCTGGAGGTTGGCACAGTCATGATGTTTTATACTCTCTGCATATTGCTGGATTCAGTTTGCTAATATTTTACTACAACTTTCGTGTCTATATTGGACTATAATTTTTCTTTCTCATTACCAAGTTTACACTAGCCTTGTAAAATGAGATTAGTAGTGTTCTCTCTTTTTCTATTCTTGAAGGAGTTTGTGTATAATATCAGAAGAAAATCTTCAGAATATCAGAATTATTTATTCCTTCACTGTTAGAATTCAATGGGGATCCATCTAGTCCCCATATTTTCCTTGATTCAATTCCTTCAACTGCATTGAAAGATCATTTGGGTTTTAAAACCACTCAGTTTTTCTATTTCTTCTTAAGACAGTTGATGTAAATTGTACTTTCATAAAATTTGTTCGTTTAATCAACATTTTCAGATTCTTTGGCATAAAATTGTCCATAATGACTTTTTATTCTGTATTCAGTATTTCTAGCTTTTATAGTAATGTCCTCTTTTTCTGATATTGGTTATTCATGCTGTCATTTTTTTTTTATTGGCCTCATCAGATGTTTGTTAAATTTATTAGGTTTTTTGAAAAATCAATCTTTGACTTTACAGATCCTCTATATTGTGTGTTTGTTCTTTTAATTTTATTGGCTCCTGTTCTTATTTCTATCATGTTCTTTCTTCTACTTTCTTTGGGTTTATTTTGCTTTTCTTTTTCTGTTTTCTTGAATTTTATTCTTAGTTTGTTAATTCTTAGCTTTTTGCTAGTATGAACATCTTAGACCATAATTTTTCTAAGTATTGCTTTAGCTGAATCTTGTAAGTTTTGATATGTACTATTTTAATTATTTCTCAGTTCAAACTATTTTTTTAAATTCAACAATGATTTCTTCTTTGATCCATGAGTCACTTAGATATGTATCTAATTAATTTCCAAAAATACGAAGATTTTCTTGAGGTCTCTTTTGTTGTTGTTGGTTTCTAACTCATTGTATTATGTTAGGGAAAAAATGTTTGTGTTATTATTTCAATCCTAAAACATTTGTTTAGGTTGCTTTAATATTGAGTATATGGTCAATTTTTGTAAATATTTTGAATGTGCTTATTATATGCAGTATTCAATATATGTTTATTAGGTCAAATTTATTATAATGTTTAAATTATATATATATTTAAGAATTGTTTTTCCATTTTTCTATCAATTACTGAGTGGTTATGTTAAAATACCATATTATGAATGTGGATTTGTCTATTTCTCTTAACAGTTCTATCAATTTTTAAGGCTAAATGATTAGGTACATAGAAACTTAAAGTTGCTAAACCTACCAGTTGAAATGAACCTTTCATAATTATAAGTTACCCCTGTTTATCCTGAATAATGCAGTTTGTCTTAAAGGCTACTTAGTTTAAAAGCAATTTGGCTTTTTATCTGAGCCTTCTAGTTTTCTAATTATAGTACAGGTGGATTCTCCTGGATTCTCTCCTTTCCTTATCAAGCACCAGTTTGCATCTTCTTTCTATAATAAGCTTCAGCTTATTTCACTGTTCTTTAGTAAAATCCTGTTCATCTCTTTCTCCTCTTCTTCAAGTAAAATTGAATCCCACAGGCCTGGTTGTTGCTTTAAGTAATGAATGAAATTCCAGAGTTGGCTCTTAAAAATGCAAGTCTTTGTAATTCACAAAAGGAGCCTAAGAGACATTTAGGAGAGGTGGTTTCTCCACTGCAGCTGCATAAAAGTGACCATCCTTGTGTCATAAAACATGTTCGGAGAATCTGATCTGATGTGGTATTGAGACTTGCATGAATGTTTATAAATATATTAACTTGTTCTGTTCTTTGTTATTATAAGTTTATCCTTGGAAGGATAATACAAAGACTCTGGAAATCATTGCTGTGTTCTTCATCTCCAAAATGCTCTTTAATTATGATAAATTGTCTTACTTAGTAATCTGATGCTCTCTTGATGTCATGTTTGACATTTCCATATTTCTATACAGTATCAATACTTGTAAGATTGTTCTATGAAATCAGTAGAAGATTACTAGCATTTTTTTTCTTCTCTCCCCTGCATGATAAAAAGAGTAAATGACCATGACTCTACTAGATTTCTTGTTTAGCAAAGAGACTGATTGTCTTGTCTCATTTTTATTAACCAGCCTAATGGCTGGGCTTCGATATTTTTGTATTCTGTGTTCTGCATTTTTATTGCCTCAATTAGAAGTTCCCAGACCTGGGCACAGTATCAGTTGATAGGTTTGGTAGACTTTCGTCTTTGCATTCGCATCTATGGTTGTGTTTAAAGAACTGCATCAGAGTTTATTCCTCCTAATCAGGCGTACTTCTATCTGTTCTCATAGTTGGGGCAGGGGCGCTGGTGTGGCGAGGAAGCCTATTGTCCTGATTATGCCTCTAATTTAGGTTGTACCAAGACTTTATACTGTCAGAAACTGTTAGCTCTGAAGGAGTATTCTGCTGTCCACTCTTTATCCACGAGCCACATCCCAAGCCTTTTTCTGACGAAAAGGAGAGGGCAAAATGCAGGGTTTCCTCCAGTTCAAGCTAAGACACTATTTGTGTACACAACAGAGGACTGTTTCACATGGAACTTTCCACGTACCATATATGTCTCTGGTGGTTTTTAAGTTTTTTAGTTAAAAAAATTTTTATTGAAGTATAGTTGATTTACTGTTGATTCAGGTGTACATCAAAGTGATTCAGTTATACATATACATATATATTCTTTTTCAGATTCTTTTTCATTATAGGTTATTACAAGATATTGAATATAGTTCCCTGTGCAGTAGTTTTTAATTTGTTTCCTTTTTTTCATTTCAATTTGTCAAGACTTTTTAAATTTGAAGATAGTTTTCCCTTATTATACCCCAATTTCTCTCCTACCTTGTTCCCAGCAAGAGAAAAATAGACCAGTGTGATTGGCATTACGTCTGGCTTTCATTGATTCACTGCATATCCATGGTGAGGAGCAGGACTTCCCTCCTAGAGCGACTTTCTGTGTCTTTCCTTATGAGCAAATATCACATGCCTGTCACCATCAGTTCTGCCCAATTCCAAAGTAGATGTATTAGTCATGGATTAGAATTTTGTCTCAGTACCTTCCTCTTGCTTTTTTTTCCTCTCTTACTCTTGCATCTGCAAAATCTGCTTAAGGATTCCCACGACTTCTGTTTCTGAATAATGCTTCTCAAATAACATGGAGAAAATTTTTGCCCCCCTGTAGTTTAATAATGCATGTGTATGCTGTTTCTATGTCTTATTAATTTATTAAGATTTTAATGGGAGAGAGAAGGAGATTCTGTTGTCCTGCCATTTTTCTCTGGAAATGAGTAAATAAATTATATATGTGTGTAATTTTATTTTAATAGACTCTGTATAAGTCAGAGTTCTCCAAAGAAACAGAACCAATGGGATATAAAAGGAGATTTATTATGAAGAATTGGCTTATACAATTATGGAGGCTATGAAGTCTTGTGGTCTGATATTCCCCAATCCAGTCAAACTGAGAGATAAAATTTACTGTCACAAACTCTAGAAGAAAATATGGGTCAAGGGCTTCCCTGGTGGCTCAGTGGTTGAGAACCTGCCTGCCAATGCAGAGGACGTGGGTTCGAGCCCTGGTCCGGGAAGATCCCACATCCCGCAGAGTAGCTGGGCCTGTGCGCCACAGCTGCTGAGCCTGTGCTCTGGAGCCCGTGAGCCGCAACTACTGAGCCCACATGCTACAACTACTGAAGCCCACGCGTCTAGAGCCCGTGCTCCGCAACAAGAGAAGCCAGTGCAATGAGACGCCCGCGCACCGCAACGAAGAGTAGCCCCCACTCACCGCAACTAGAGAAAGCCCGCGTGCAGCAACAAAGACCCAGTGCAGCCAAAAATAAATAAATAAAATAAATAAATTTATTTAAAAAAAAAGAAAATATGGGTCAAAAAAAGAGTTCAGAACTTTTTCTGGAGGGCAGTTTGCCCCATATCTATCAAAATGTTTTGACCTAATAATTTTACAATAGGAATTTATCCAAAAGCTGTACTTACACAGGTATACAATGGCAAAAGAGTAGGGTACTTTGCTGCAGTATTATTTGTAACTGCTAAAGATTTTAAAAAATATAAATATCCATGAAAAGGAAACTTCTCAAATAAATCATGGTACTGTATATCCATACAATTGGATAAGCAGCAGTAAAAAAGAAAATGAGAAAGCTCATTGTGGATTGACCTGAAAGATCTCCAAGATCTATTGTTAAGTGAAAAAAACAAGTTGCATAACAGTGTACATAGTATGCTATCATTTCTGAAAACGGAAAAAGGGGGGGGGGAAATACATGCATTTGTTTTTATATGCACAAATTCGTCCTGGGAGGATTTGGAAAGATACATAAGAAATGTATATTAGTTGCATCTAGGTGGGAGAACTCCATGCCCAGATGACTTGGGTATGTGCTTTTTTTCTTTTGACTCTTGAACCATATGAATATATTACCTACTCAAAACTAGAAAGAAGGAAGGAAGAACTACACCAAAACATTAAAGTAATTGTCTTTTGGTGATTAGAATCTGAGCAACCTTTATTCTCTTTTTATGTTCTTCATTGTTTTTCCTAACTTTCTACATGGTATGCATTACTTTCACAATTAGGAAAAATATTTTTTGAATAAAAATAATCATTTTTGTCCTTTTATTTATCACATAAGTCTCTCTCACTGTGGTTTAATCCTAATTCCTTTTGAAGAATAGGACAAAAAAAGATAGGCTTTGAAGATACATATTATTCTATTCTTCTTGACATAGTGAATTAAGAACAGAATATTTTGAAGTGCACAATACTGTGTTGTTATTATAGGCACTATATTGTATGGCAGATCTCTAGAATTTATTCATCTAGCATAACTGAAACTTTGAACAATGACTCCCAAACAAAACAACAACAAAAAACCAAAACCAAAACAAAAGAACACAAGGAAATTAGGAGGTGATGGGTATGACTATTACCTTGATTGTGGTGATGGGATCACAGGGGTTTGCATACATCCAGACTCTTCAAATTGCACCCATTAAGTATGTGCAGTTCTTTGTGTACAAATCATACCTCAGTAAAACTGTTTTTTCAAAAAAACTAGAATATTATCTATATGTTCTCTTCTTCCAGCTAAACAATCCAAACTGTTCTAATATTTTACTTTCCTATTTCTAAAGGTAGGAGGTAGAATTATGTATGTATAAAAGACAATTATGTATGAAAGACAAAACAAAGACACCACTTTTTTGTGTGTCCTTGTTTGCCTCAGAGCTCCACTTCATTTTGACTACGTTCTACATCAAGGAATCTAAACTTATTCACAATTTTTTTTTCCTGCAGCTTGAGTCATATGGTGTTATCATTTAGAATTTAAAAATTTTCAGCTTCCGTGAATTTATCACCTAAAAACTGGGCCATTGTGACTGGTTAATGTATTTTAGTTATAGTATGGGTAAATTCTCTTTAGGTAATGAAATTTCACCATAAAACGTTATCGTTCTATGTAATTTAAATTATTTATACAACTACTACATTTGGCATAGGAATTCGTTGAATTCTGGTTTCTGAGGTGACAGAAGGAAACTTCTACGCACTGAGATCCTGGGTGGGATGAGGTTACAATGCCCAGTACTGACAGAGAATTGCAGGACCTCAGCCTGGTTTCATCAGTATCAGAATTATTGCCATAAACAGTTGTGTAATTGCTTTTGCTTACTTGGAATGCTGACGTGGCTGGTGGTATAAAGGCAGCGAGCACACAGGTCTGTGCTCCTTCCGCCAGGCAGCTGTCTCCCTCACAGCCCGTAGCCCACCAGCCCTCCAGTGTATCTCCACGAAGCACAAGGGAGTCACTGGTTGCTGAGTGCCCCCGTTGGAATGCTGATCTCAAGAATATCTTCTGTACCTTGTTTCTTACTGGGGCAGACCTAAATGAAAGCTTCTGTGAGCTGGGAGAAGTCATAATTCTCATCCATTGTCATTCTAGAACCAGACTCTGTGGTCTGGTCCAGCCCATTCTTTCATTTAGAAACCAGAAACCACACACAGTATGAAGTTAGATCATGACGTCAACCGTAAAAGCAGGCAGAGTTTCCTGGTGGCCTAGTGATTAGGATTCTGGGCTTTCACTGCCGTGGCCCGGGTTCGATCCCTGGTCGGGGAACTGAGATCCTGCAACCCGTGCAGTGTGGCCGAAAAAGAAAAACATGTGAACTGATTAACCCTAAATGCAGGCAGATCTGATGTGAACTCTGTCCCTACCACATACTGTTTTGGTGATCTAGAAGAATGACTTAATTTTTCTGAAACTTAAAGTTCATGTTTATAAAACTGGGACTACAATGCTTACCTCAGGATATGGTGGTAAAATTAAATATATTTGTGTAAAGTGGGAGGCCCTTAAGTACTCAGTATTTCATTAGTTACTTTCTCAACTTGTGGTTAAATTGTAGAGCACAGTATAATCTTAGAATTTATATATATTATATAAATTATATCTATATTTGTGTGTATATATTAATTGAAAGTATTTTCCATACTTGAACCTGAATAGTGGTAAAGTTTAGATAACTGCCACCAATTCTTCTACTTTATTTCAAATTCTGTCTCTATTTTTCACAAATCATTATTTTAATGTTTGTTGCTTTGTTTTTAAAAGTTACTAAAAGAGAAAGAGAAAGAATACACAAAGAACATTTATTTTTATTTTCTAATATTAGATTACCTTGACCACAAATTTTAAAACTATGAGTTCTCAGTTTTATTTATTTTCACACTTTCCAAAAATACTTTTTCTATTGTGATGTGAAACAAACAAAAAAATCCACCAAAAATTATCTCTTCCTGTAATCAGGTAAATAAAATAGTCCTCTGACTGACGTACAAAAACAGACTAAAATATGAATAGGACTGTTCTTCAAATCTGGGTCTTCAGAAGCTGACTGAGGTCAGTTTCCCTGGGAAAGAGACCCTGAGATGGAGCTTTGTGTGTAGTTAACTGTTGGCGAGTCTTATGGGGCTCAACCCCTGTGGGGAGGGCGGAGGAAATAGGATTGGCTGAGGGAGAAGCTGCAGTGTGGCGCAGTCCTACAGGCAGCTCTGGAGCTGGGAAGGCCCTTCAGGAGGCACGGGAGCCGGGCAGGATGGCTCCGCGTGGTCCCGTCCTCAGCTGTGGGCTGTTCCGGGAAGGAAGGTCGAGTGGCTCTTTTTAGCTGAGGGCAGTTCCCAGGGAGGATTTAGCTGAGCTGGGGAGTGGGAGGAGGCGTGAGGGGTGACTGAGTCGCTCTCCACAGCATTAACTACATGCTTAAGTCAAAATATATTCAGACTTTCTTCAACTCCTACTTTAGATGTGTTACTGCAGACTAATGGCTGCTGAATAGTTAGCAGTAACCACCAAAGTCCGGACAGGTAACTCTCAAAATCATCTAGAAGAACAAAAGAAAATAGAATAAAACCCTCATTTGTTTGGAAACAGCCTTTTGTGAGCAACATAATTGTTTAACATGCCAAATATCTTTACAAGCAACAACCACAGCCCAGAACACTTGTTCCAAATATACATGATCCTCTTACTAACCTGTTAGTCTTATTCGTGTATCTCCTGAACATTCAATATTAGGATTACATTACTCCCCACCTCCTGACGCCCCAAGAGAGAAGCACAGATTTAATATATGTGGCTACAAGTCCTGGGACTATTCATGCAGAATCTCTGACAGTCAAAAGGCATGAGACTTTAGTGACTGCTGGGGTATTCCAGGGTCTGTGAGAGATGACCTTAGGCTAAGCTCTATTGGGGGAATTTATCACTTTCTTGAATCCACACTGAGAAAGAAAAGCAATGGATGAGAGTGGGGAGACAATTGTGGAAGATGAGAGGGAGAGCTCTTTACAATGGAAAAAGACAGAGAACTGGGACAAAGACTAATTCCCCCCCCCCAATATTTATTTGCCCCTTTTCCCCTTACAGAAGTAGAACTGCTGAATTTTAAGTCAGCAAATGACCACCCACTTCATATTTCACCCCTTCCTGCATTGGCTGCAATAATGGGATTAGTTTTATAATGAGAAGTGAGTGAAAATGTTTTGTACAATTTATAGAAAGTGTCCTTAAATAGAGTCTATGTGTATTCTTCCTGCCCCTTCCTTCCTCCTGTTGGACCATTCAGACAAGGGCAGCACACTTTAGGAACCACGAGCAACGAAGTAGAGGCAGCCTGGTTATCTGGACAAGTTCACAGAGCATTGCCCTGAACCACCTACCTCCAGACTCTTAGGTAATAAAGAAATTAATTTCTCTCTCGTTAAGCTGCTGTTATTTATATGCAGCCAAATATGTATTCTAAATCAATACAAGAAAAATACTCGAAAAGCTCTCCTTTTGAGACTTCCTTTGTGGTGCAGTAGTTAAGAATTGCCCGCCACTGCAGGGGACACGGGTTCAAGCCCTGGTCCAGGAAGATCCCACGTGCCGCAGAGCAACTAAGCCCGTGCGCCACAACTACTGAGCCTATGTGCCACAACTAGTGAAGCCCGTGCACCTAGAGCCTGTGCTCTGCAACAAGAGAAGCCACTGCAATGAGTAGCCCCCGCTTGCCACAACTAGAGAAAGCCTGTGCACAGCAACGAAGACCCAACACAGCCAAAAATAAATAAATAAATAAATAAATTTATTAAAGAAAAAAAGCTCTCATTTTTCAGAATCTTTTAGAGCAGTGAAAGTTTAATAAATACACTTTTATTTATTTAAACTCTAAAAGATTCATAGATAATAAGATAATTTGCTCAACAAATTTGAAACTACTGTGTGCCAGGCACTGTTCTAGACACTGATGATACAACTGTGAATGGGATATGCAAATTCTGCTTACATTCTAGTGGCAGGAGGCATTCAATCAACAAATAGACACGAAATATGGCAGGGTGGTAGTGTGACCACCAAGCAGTATAAGAGAGTTAAGGAGTGTCAGGGAATGCTTTCCTAACAAGATTATATTTGAGCACAGATCTGAAAGAAGTAGTAAAATTTAAAACACTTGGTTATCTGGGAAAAGAACATTCCAGAAAGAATACCAACAACTATTAAGAGAGAAGTGGGAGCAAGGTTGACATGTTTGAAGACTAGCAAGGCTTTATGGTTGGAGCTGAAGAAGCAAGGGGAAGAATGTAGGCGGTCCAAGGGTTTAGATGGTAAGGACCTAGATTTTCTCCTGAACGGAATGATTAGAGGCTTTTGAGCAGGAGGAATGAAGTGATCTGAGTTATATTTTGAAAGCATCCCTGTGGAAGATAGAGGGGCCAGGTGGGAGCAGAAAGACTAGGTGAAAGTTGATGGTGGCGTGGAGCAGGGTGATAGTTATGGAGAAGTGGTCAGATTCTGGATATATTTTGAGGGTAGAGCAGATATGATCTGCTGATGAATTGAATGTGTGGGGTGAGAGAATAAAGACTCAGGACTGACTCTATGATTTGGCCTGATAGATGCTGTCTTGATAAAAAAAACCTGCTATAAATTCCACTTTGGGGGTAGAGACTTGGGGGAAGTGAAGGCTTTGTGGCACTTCTCTAGACGTTCATTATAGTGGTAACTAGACTCACTGTGACCTTGCATGTGCTAAACATACATGTCTTACTTCATTTTACTCTCACAACAATCCTATGGAATGTCTATTACCATCCTCATTTTACAGATGAGGGCATGGTTTTAAGTGGGTTGCATAACTTGTCCAAGGTCACACAACTAGTGAGTGGCAGAGTCAAAATTCAAACCCACCTCTACCTACTCCAAACGTGGGTTCCCAACCACTCTGTTACACAGACTTCAATGTTTCTACTCTGCCGTCCGTTAGAGTAGGGCAGACAAACTAATCCCCACAGGCGAAATCTGGCCCTTCACCTGTTTTTGTCCAGCTCATAAGCTAAGACTCTTTTTGAAAAAAAAAAATCAAAAGAAAAATATTTCATGACTGTTGAAAGTTATATGAAATTCAAGTTCAGTGTCCATAAATACAGTTTTGTTGGAACAGAGTCATGCCCATCCACTTACCTAGTGTCTATGGCTATTTTCAGGCTACAGTGGCAGAGTTGAATAGTTGCAACAGAGACCATTTGGCCCACAAAGCCTAAAATATTTACACTCTGTACCCTTATAGAAGAAGTTCGCCAACCTCTGGTTTAGAGAGTGATCTCTGTCCTAACATTATGAAATGCCAGACTTGTGAAACATTTCTATTGTAGTTAATTTCTCCAGTGTCAGAGAGGGTACCCCTCTGTGGAAGAGAGTTTGTTCAGCCAGTTAAAGATTAATTACTCATGCAGTTTTGTTCTACATTGAAAGCACAACACACAGTGGAAGTGAACCCAGAGTCAGAACAATGGCAATAACCTTGATGGCTCCCTCTCCTTCTCTCTCTCTCTCTCTCTTCTCACTCTCTTTCTCTCTCTCTCTCCTCTCTTTCTCAAATAAGGGTTAAATACCACTTAAATAATCTGTACCTTTCAGGACATTGAGAATACCTGTTATTTTAAAATTATTAAAGAATTTACCTTTAGGACTTCTTTGTGAAATTTTTAAGTTCCCAAATTTCTAGCTTTGAAACTATATCACACACTGGGATATAGACCCAATCAAGTTTCCTTCTGCTGAATGCCATGGGTGAATAATCATGATAACATTGATCAAGGGACGGTATTCTATAGACCAACAGTCACTTTATTTCCACCAGAAAAGAGGTATGTGAGGTCTGCAAATATGGGTCTCCCAGCAGAAAGCTTTGTAATGATCTAGTGGGGAGGGAAATAAGGCAGAAAACAAGATAAGAGCTACATATGAAGGGAGAGCGTTCCATCTCTGTGCCAAGAACAGAAAAGCTCTCAGTCACAGTGTTTATCTGTGAATCTAGAAGCAGCTGATGTTGTGAAGCTCAGCGTGCAAGTGTGTTGCTATCACCGCTGCTGGCTTTCGCTTCCAATAAAAATCTATCTTATCTGAACTGAGCTGAAAACAGCTTGTTTTCGTCCATGTCATTTTTGGCTCGGAGAGAGTCGTGAAATCCCATCCTTGGAGTAGACTCGAAAAGAGACGCACGTCAATTGCGTTTGTATGTGAATGGTGACGCTACACTCTCCTCGGAGAGCAAGAACGGATTCTCTCCTGTTTGGTCATGCCCAGTTGCCTCTTGTCATGCTCAGCTATATCTTACATATAAATTTCTCTGTACTGTAAGTATTATCTATATTTACTACTTCTGGTAACAGGTATTTTCTTTGGGACCAAACTTTTGTTTAAAAATAACAGGACTGACACTTCCCTGGTGGTCCAGTGTGGTAAGACTCCACGCTCCCAATGCAGGGGGGCCTGGGTTCGATCCCTGGTCGGGGAACTAGATCCCACATGCATGCCACAACTAAGAAGTCCTCATGCCATAACTAAAGATCCCCCATGCCACACCTAAAGATGCTACAACATGCCTGCGTACTGCAACTAAGACCCGGTGCAGCCAAAAAAAAAAAAAAAAAAAATAGGACCAGTCTTGGTGCAGGGGGAGGGTGGGGGTTGATACTATATGATTCTATTTATATAGCATTCTCTTTCTGACAGCATTATTGATATATAATTCACATGCCATACAATTCACTTACTTAAAATGTACAATTCTCTGGTTCCTAGTATATACAGAGTTGCCCAACCACCACCATGTTCATTCTTAGAACATTTTCATTACCCCCAAAAAGAAACCCTGTACCTTTTAGCCATCACCAACCATTCTCCCCCATCCCACCCAGCCCTAGACAACCACTAATCTACTTTCTGTCTCTCTATATTTGTCTATTCTGGACAGTTTCTATAAATGGAATCATCCAGAATGTGATCCTTTGTGGTTGGCATGTTTTCAAGGTACATCCATGTTGTGGTGTCAATACTTTCTTTTCCTTACTGAATAATATTTCATTGTATGATATATCCTATGATACTTTTTAAATGACAAAAATTATAGACATGAAGAAGAGATTAGTGGTTGCCAGGTATTAGGACTGGCAGTTGTGAGGGCAGGGGATGCCATGACTGTGGCTATGAAAGGATAGCATGAGGCATCCTTGTGATGGAACTGTTAGGTATCATGACTGTGGTGTTGGTCACACAAATCTACACATGTGACAAAATTCTATGGAATTAAATACACACACACACATACACACACAAGTACATATAAATGGTAAAATCTGAATAAGATCAGTGAATTGTAGCAGTATCATTTTCCTGCATAGGATAGTGTACTCTAGTAATGCAAGATGTTATCTTTGGGAGAAACTGGATGAAAGGTATACAGGATCTTTGTATTATTCCCTACAACCATATGTGACTCCAAAATGATCTCAAAATAATATTCAAAAATAATAAAAATAGGAACATACCTTTCAAGAATGGCAGAGTAAGGACCTCTGAAAATTCACTCCTCTATAAAAGCAAAAAGAACACTAGCAAAAATGGTCAAAATCAACTTTTTCAGAACTCTGGAAATTAACCAAATGCTTGTAACAATTTGAGGAGTGTTTATTCAAGAAAAGCACTGAATCATGGTAAAAACAGTGAGCTTTGTGGCGCTTTAACCTGCCCTGTTCTCATCCTCCTCTTCCCAGCTCCAGGGTAGCCTTAAAAACAAACAAACTGGGCTTCCCTGGTGGCGTAGTGGTTGGGAGTCCACGTGCCAATGCAGGGGACACAGGTTCGAGCTCTGGTCCGGGAGGATCCCACATGCCACGGAGCAACTAGGCCTGTGCACTACAACTACTGAGCCTGTGCTCTAGAGCCTGCGAGCCACAACTACTGAGCCCGTGTGCCACAACTACTGAAGCCTGTGTGCTTAGAGCCCATGCTCTGCAACAAGAGAAGCCACCGCAATGAGAAGCCCATGCACTGCAACGAAGAGTAACCGCCACTCTCCACAACTAGAGAAAGCCCACACGCAGCAACGAAAACCCAACACAGCCAAAAATAAATAAATAAATTAATTAATTAAAAAACAAACAAACAAACCTGCAGTCATGGTGAAAACGAATAGCAGCCACTGGAAGGGATAGAATGTTGGAGCTTCCCCAAAGCCCCATTGCCAAATACCTGTCTTTATGTGACCTGTCTGGCAGTTCCCTGGAAAATCCCACTCACAAGGCTTGTCTTTATTTGACCTGACTCAGAGCTCACACATTATGAACAGCATTTTCCCCAGGGGTGTTTGTAGAAAACAACCAATAACAATTGTTTAATATCACTGCTGCCTGAGGTGGTAGTAACAGTTGCAACAATAAACAAGTTCACCAACAAACTTAAAAGGGAAAGCTGGGGCATAAGATGTCAATAATAGGGTTTGAAAAGCTCTGACATATTCCTGGGAATCTAGAAATCCACACCCATGTGTAGGGCTGTGTGCATGCCCAGGAAAGACCTGAGAAGGCTCTAAACTCTCACCTCTGGTTAACCATGAGGCTCTGTGCAAGCAGGAAGTGAAGGCTAAGGCAGAGTTGTAAACAGCCTACTGGAGTGTTGAAGGCATGTCCCAACATGCATGCAAAGGCTGGCAGACTTATTCGTTCCAAGAACTTAAGGAAATGTATATACAATTGTTAACTGCCCAATAAGAAAACCAAATAGAGACTTCGGTGTCCATACATGAAAAAGAATACAGACTTTACAGAACTAATTCAGGAAATTCACTGAAAAACAAATAGCAGCAGTAAAACAAACAGCGACAACAACAAACCCCTGGGGAGTGGAGGGAAATTTGATTTCCAGATGTTACATTATATGATTTAAAACTTCCCATTTTCAGCAAAAAATTATGAGACATGCAAAGAAACAAGAAAGTATGGCCCATACATGGGATAAAATTAGCAGTCAGTAGAAATTGGCCCTGAGGAAACTCAGGTGTTTGACTAACTACAAAAAGCCTTTAAATCATCTATTTTTAAACATTCTCAAAGAACTAAGGGAAATTATGTCTAAAAAACTTAAGGAAAGTGTGAGAATGATGGCTCACTACATAAAGAATATCAATAAAGAAATAGAAATTATAAACAAGAACCAAATGAAAATTCTAGAGTTGAAGAGTATAATAACTGAAATGAAAATTCACTTCAGGGGCTCAACAGAAGATTTAGGCTGACAAAGAATCTGTGGGCTTGAAGACAAATCAATTCATTTGATCTAGTTTGAGGAACAGAAAAAAGAAAGAAAAAAAACAGACACACAAAGACCTGTGGGACACCGTTAAGTATATCTGAAAGAAAAGACTGTCAACCAAGAATTCTTTATCCAGCAACACTGACCTTCAAAAACAAAAGAGAAATGAAGATATTCTCAGGTACCTAAACATTGAGAGAATGTTCAAAGAAGCATTATTTATAATACCAACAAGTAGAAATAATCCAAATGTCTATCAAATGATGAATGAATAAACAAAAAGTGGCATATTCATACAATGGAATACTATTCAACCATCAAAAGGAATATGCTTGATATGCTACAACATGGATGAATTTTGAGAATATCCTAAGTGAAAGAGCCACTCACAAAGGACGACATATTGTATGATTTCATTTATATGAAATTTTTAGAATAGTCAGATGTATAGAGATCAAAAGTAGATTAGTGGTTGCCTACGGTGGCAGGGTTGGGAAAAATAGGGCATGATAGCTATATGATAGAGGAGTTTTTTTCAGAGACTGATGGAAATATTCTAAAATTGATTGTGACAATGGTTGCACAACTCTGTGAATGTACTAAATATTATTGAATTGTATGCTTTAAATGGATGAATTGTATGGTATGTGAATTACATTTCATTAAAGCTGCTACCAAAAAAGGGTGGGGGAGAGGTAAAACAATAAAACTCTTAGAAGAAAACATAGGCATAAATGTGCATGACCTTGGATTAGGCAATTGTTTCTTTTTTTTTTTTTTTTTTCTAGAAGACTTCCCACCCTCACTCCCATCCTATCCTTTGGTGAATGTGACCTGGCACCCACTCCCTGGGGGAAAAGCCTCTTTTTTTTTTTTTTTTTTTTTTTAAATTAAACACCTGATCCTTAGGTCATTTGCATTCTTAATTTATTTATTTATTTATTTTTGGCTGTGTTGGGTCTTCGTTTCCGTGCGAGGGCTTTTTCTAGTTGCGGCAAGCGGGGGCCACTCTTCATCGCGGTGCGCGGGCCTCTCACTATCGCGGCCTCTCTTGTTGCGGAGCACAGGCTCCAGACGCGCAGGCTCAGTATTCGTGGCTCACGGGCCCAGTTGCTCCGCGGCTTGTGGGATCTTCCCAGACCAGGGCTCGAACCCGTGTCCCCTGCATTGACAGGCGGATTCTTAACCACTGCGCCACCAGGGAAGCCCTAGGCAATTGTTTCTTAGATATGACACCAGAAGCAGAGCAACAGAGGAAAAGAAAAGATAAATTATACTTTGTCATAACTAAAAACTTTTGTGCTTCAAAGGGCACCATCAAGAAAGTGAAAAGACAACCCACAGAATGAAGAAAATATTTGTAAATCATATATCAGATAAGGAAACATATAAAGGATCCAGAATTATGAAAGAACTTTTACAACTCAATAAAAAAAAAGACAATTAACTCTATTAAAAATGGGCAAAAAATTTGAATATACATTTCTCCAAAGAAGATATGCAAATAGCCAGTAAAACACATGAAAAGATGCTCAACATCATCGGTCATTGGGGAAATGCAGCCAAAACCACAAAGAGATGCCACTTCACACCCACTAGGATGGCTATACCTTTAAAGAACAGAAAACAGTAAGTGTTGGTGTGGATATAGAGAAATTGAAATCCTTGTATATTACTGGTAGGAAGGTAGAGTGATACAACCACTTTGGAAAACAGTTTGTCACTTCCTCAAAAATTTAAACATAGAATTATTAAATGACTGAGACATTTCACTGTTAGTTCTGTGTTGGTTTTAAAATGTACCATGAATCACATTTTGACCAGCCAGAATATAGGGGAGTTTGCTGGTTTGCTATACCATAAGGTCCAGAGGTCACAGTGGAAGAGTTTGGAAAGACAGAAAGGGGTGGGAAGGTAGGTCAATTAGTAGAAGCACAATTCATTTAATAAAGTTTTTGTTCTTACAATTTTAGAGCTTTCAGGGAACAAAATTTAAATCAGTGTTCCCAGGAAGTTATGTGAAGAAACAGTAGTCGGCATTTGGTGGGGGGGGGGGCAGTCTCATGATGGTAGGAGCAGATCTTTCTGACAGGCAGCTGATCACCTTCCCCAGAGAATATCACATCCTCAGGTGACTATATAGTCAGGTGTATCAGGAGAATAAAAAGCTGGGGTGTGTTAGGGGGAGCCCTTTACCCTCCCCCTTTACCTTTCAAAGAAGGGAGAAAATGCTCACTCAGTAAGAAAGAAAAATACAAGAGGAAATTTCTAGGTTTTTTCTGCCCCCTCATTCACTTCTTCCCAAAGTTGAGAAGTAACTTATACTTGAAGGGGTGGAGGATGTGTGGTCCAGCCTCTTCTGGGCTTTTTGTTTGTTTGTTTGTTTGTTTGATGCAGCTTGGTATTAAGAGACTTACTCCCTGCTCATCTTTCCCTAAACTTTCCAGGGTTGGATGGAGAAAGAGCTCTATTAGGGATCCAGATAATGGCCACAGCTCAGATCATGATCTTTAAGCCTAGCAGGAAAAAAGCTGATGTTTTTATTTCAGTCTATCTGACTGCAGCATCTCTTTCTCATTCGGTGGGAGCGGGTCTTCCTGACAGGCAGCTGACCCCCATGAGCATCCTTTGCTCCCCGTGGCAGTCACATATCCTGGAGCAGGAAGCTGAGACTGCCACTTATTCTAGAAGAGTGGTAGGGTTGTGGCACTTGATTTAAATATAAACACTGGGGCTTCCCTGGTGGCGCAGTGGTTAAGAATCGCCTGCCAATGCAGGGGACACGGGTTCGAGCCCTGGTCTGGGAAGATCCCACATGCCACGGAGCAACTGGGCCCGTGAGCCACGACTACTGAGCCTGCGCGTCTGGAGCCTGTGCTCCGCAACAAGAGAGGCCGCGATAGTGAGAGGCCCGCGCACCGCGATGAAGAGTGGCCCCCGCTTGCCGCAACTAGAGAAAGCCCTCGCACAGAAACGAAGACCCAACACAGCCATAAATAAATAAAATATAAACACTGGGTTCAATTAACTGCCCATCCATTTATTCCATATACCTTTGTTGAGTACACTCCCTGTACTCATTGCTGTGTACAAGGTGACAGAGATGTGAAGGGGAACATGGCAGACGGAGGATATTGACCCTTACAGACCTTTCATCTCCAATGGGAAGTTCTCTGCCCTTTGGGGACAGCATTTCGCCTCTAAAGTGGAGACTGGTTTTCCCTCTCAAGCCTCATGTACCTGGGACCAGAAGGAGGGGAGAGTCCTTGTTGCCCCCGAAATGCCATCTCAGGTGTTACATCTCCCACCCTCCTTCAAAGTTCATATCATCAAACATCTTGCTGTACTGATCATTCCACCTTAGTCACTGATGACTTTAACACCTGGCTCACTCTCTTCTCTTCCACCTCTACTCCTGTTTTTATTTTTTGACGACTTCATTCAACAGGCTCATGGATAAAATCCATCCGAGACAGGGTGTATCTCTAATTTCCTGTGTGCTTTCTGTGAATTTCTCCCCTCTTTTGCTCTCTCTAGAACCCTGAAGGCTGTTTTTCTTTCCCGAAGCACACAGTGAAGAAGAAACAGACTCAGAGGAGCCTCTGCTGCAGATGTGAGACAGGAAGATCCAGACGTGGGCTGCTGAGTATGCCGGGGCTCCGGGGAAAGGAAAGAGCAGGCGTGAGGATGGTTCACAGGGAGGAGGAAAGCCTTGGAGGAGCAGAGTTCTTGAAATGGGAAGGGAGAAGACCCTTAGTTGAGAGAACCAGGAAGTGGAGTGGACAGGACTTGGTACTGAGCTATCCTTACTTGGGAAGGAAGCTCCCACCCACTGGGGACGTCCTGCTGCTCCCGGGCTTGTACTGCACCCTTGACCAGAAGGTGAGGAACTAGGTCATCTTCTGTGCGGTTAGAGCCACAGAGGGAAAAATCACACCTCCTGACCAAGATGGGACAAAAGAGGATCAGATTAGACTTTGCTAACCCCTGCACTGCACTGACACAGCTCTGCTGCCACATGTTTATGCTGTGGTCTCTTAGTTCCTTGACCTCTCACCTCTAGTGATCACTTCCTCAACCCACTTCAGATGCCCACTATCATGAGGATGGTCTTGTCATCAGCCATGACCAAACCCAATCCACACCTTGCAAACCCCATGAACTTCCTGGTCCTCTCTCTCCCTCTGTTGTTCTCTGGCAAAGCCCCAGCCTGGTTAAAACCAACCCTCAGCCTGATCTGTGCCTGTCCCTGAGCGGCTGAGCGGTGCTGGAGAAAAAACGCATGGCCACGCTGAAAAAACAGTCTCACTGCAAATCTGTGACCACAAATCGCAAAAGGATACTCAGCACTGCCCAGGGTCCTATCTTACATCCCTGGTGTGTTTGGCTTCCCAGCTCCAAAATGGCTATTTTATACCTTCTTTCCCATCAAATTCCCTATGCACACCCACTCCCCCACCTCACTTCCTCACACAAGCGTGTTCTCACTGGTGGCGCAGTGGTTAAGAATCCACCTGCCAATGCAGGGGACACAGGTTCGAGCCCTGGTCCGGGAAGATCCCACATGCCGCGGAGCAACTAAGCCTGTGCACCACAACTACTGAGCCTGTGCTCTAGAGCCCGCGAGCCACAACTACTGAAGCCCACACGCCGCAACTAATGAAGCCTATGCACCTAGGGCCCGTGCTCCGCAACAAGAGAAGCCACCACAATGAGAAACCCGCACACTGTGATGAAGAGTAGCCCCCGCTTGCTGCAACTAGAGAAAGCCCGTGCACAGCAATGAAGACCCCATGTAGCAAAAAAAAAAAAAAAAAAAGAAAGAAATATATATATAAAAAAAAAAAAGCAGACACCTACACACGCCTCACCCTACCACGCTCCCTGCCAACTCCTCCTCTTGGGCTCCAGATCCCACCCCTTTCTTGTTCTCAAGGACAGGCTCCTACCGTTCCCCCAACTCTTCCAGACTTTTCCTGCCAGCATCCAAACATGCTGCAATCTGTCCTATGAAAAAATAAAATCAAAACACCTCAAATGACCCCATAACACCTTTCAAATTCCCCTCTCATTTCTCTGCTCCCCTTCAAAGCAAAATATTTTGAAGGCAGTGATTATAATCACTAGTGTTTCCACAATCTCTCCTCAACACACTCTATGCAGTTTCCTTCCACACCACTCCACCCAGACTGCTCTTGTCACGGTCTCCCAGGGCCTTTGTGTTGCCAAGTCCAGCATCACGTCTCTGCCTTCATCTTACTCACCCAGCACTGGGCCCAGAGAACTACTGCTGCTTCCCTCTGCCCTTTGGCAGTCTGAGAAGACAATATTAGAGCTTCTATTTTCACTTATTTTTTTTCTCTAAAACAAGTAAGGAAGAAATTAAGCTTTACTAATAGGTAAAATCCATTTTTATACTGGTGCCCTCACTTGGTTGCTATAGCAGACAATTAAATGTCACATATGCCACACAGGGCGTGCTGAGGGATGCTCCATAATCAGAGGTATGCCACGGTTCAGTGGTGTCGGCTTATGGATTACATTATCTTAAAAAAAAAAAAAAAAAGTTTTATTGTGGTGAAGTATACATATTGGGTTGGCCAAAAAGTTCGTTCGGGTTTTTGGTAGCAGCCTGCAGAAAACCCGAACGAACTTTTTGGCCAACCCGGTATCATGAAACTGACCATTTCAACCATTTAAAAATGCACCATGTAGTGGCATTATAAGTACATTCACATTGTTGTGCTACTGGGACTTCCCTGGTGGTCCAGTGGTTAAGACTGTGCCTCCATTGCCGGGGGCACATGATCGATCCCTGGTCAGGGAACTAAGATCCCGCATGTCGCGAGGTGTGGCCAAAAATAAATAAATAAACAAACAAATAAATAAAAGTAAATAAATCATATTGCTGTGCTACCATCACCACCATCCATCTTCAGAACTTTTTCGTTTTCCCCAACTGTACCCATTAAGCAATAACTGTCCTTGTCCCCCTCCCCGCAGCCCTGGGAAACCATCATTCTAATTTCTGTCTTTCTGAATTTAACTACTCTAGGTACCTCATAAGCAGAATCATACGTTATGTGTACTTTTGTGACTGACTTATTTCATTAGCATAATGCCTTCATAATGGATAAGCATAATCCATATAATCCAATGGATAAGCATAATGGATAAGATTTACCCGTATTGTAGTATTTATCAGAATTTCAATCCTTTTTAAGGCTGAATGATATTCCATTTCATTATATGTATATGGCACATTTTGTTTATCCCCTCATCTGTCAATGAATATTTGGGTTTTTCTCCGGCTTTTGGGTATAGTGAATAATGCTTCAATGAACATGGGTATACAAATATCCGTTTGAGTCCCTGCTTTCAGTTCTTTGTGGTATATACCCAGAAGTGGAATTTCTGGGTCCTATGGTGATTCTATCTTGAATTTTTTGAAGAAGCACCATACTGTTTTCCACAGCAGCTGCACCATTTTACTGTCCCTTTAGCAATGCACAAGGGTTCCAGTGTCTTCACATCCTCACAGACAGTTATTTTCTGTTTTGTTTTATTTTGTTGATAATAGCCATTGTAATGGGTGTGAAGGTGTATCTCACTGAGGTTTTGATTTGCATTTCCCTAATTATTATTGATATTGAGCATCTTTTCACGTACTTGTTGGCCATCTGTATATCTTCTGGGAGAAATGTCTATTCAAATCTTCTGCTCATTTTGGGGTTTTTTTTTTTGTTTTTAAGCTGTAGGAATTCTTTATATATTCTGGTTATTAATCCCTTATCAGATGTATGATTTTTTTCCCAGGAAATATGTATCAGATATATATTTTCTCCCAAAATGTGGATTGCCTTTTCACTCTGTTAATAGCATCCTTTGATACACAAAAGTTTTTAAGTTTTGATGAAATCTAATTTAACTGGTTTTCCCTTTATTGCCTGTACTTTTTATGCCATATCCAAGATATGACAAATCCATTGTCATGAAGATTTTCCCCTATGTTTTCTTCTAGGAGTTTTATGGTTTCAGGTATTACGTTTAGGTCTTTAATCCATTTTGAATTAATGTTTTATATGTTGTAAGATAAGGGTCCAACTTCTTTTTTTTTTTTTTAATCAATGGTTGTTTAGCAGTTAGTTGTGATTTGGGGTGTGCTTATGAGAGGAGGTGAGCTTCGGGTCCCTCTACTTGCCATCTTGTCTCTCCTGCATTTCCCAACTCTCTTTTGCATGTGGATATTCAGTTTTTACAACCCTATTTGTGAAAAGACTGTCCTTTGGTCTAGTCATCCTTGTCAAAAATCATTTGACCATATATGTGAAGGTCCATTTCTGGTCTCTCTATTCTACTCTATTCATCTATATGTCTGTCTTTATGCCAGTACCACACTGTTTTAATTACCATAACTTTGTAGTAAGTTTTGAAATCAGGAAACATGAGATCTCTAACTTTGTTCTTCTTTTTCAAGATTGTTTTGGCTATTTGGAGTCCCTTGAGATTCCATATGAATTTTAGGATGGAGTTTTCTATTTCTGCAAAAAAAAGTCATTGGGATTTTGATAGGGATTGCGTTGAATCTGTAGATCAATGCAATACTTTAGGGAGTATTGACATCTTAACAATATTAAGTTTTTCAATTCATGAAGACAGGATGTCTTTCCATTTATTAGTGTCTTTCATTTCTTTCAGCAATGTTTTGTTGTTTTCAGTGTACAAATCTTTCACCTGCTTGGTTAAGCTTAATCCTAAATATTTTTTCTTTTTGATGCTATTGAAAGTGGAATTGTTTTCTAAATTTCCTTTTCAAATGGTTAGGTGTATAAAAACAGAACTAATTTTTGTATGATGGTTTAAAATCCTGTGACTTTCCTGAATTCATCTATTAGTTCTACCAGGTTTTTGTTGTTGTTGTTTTGTTTTGTTGTAGATTCTCAGGTTTGCACCTGTTTTTGATACTTCCTCTTCTCTCTTGCTCTCTCATTCCTCTACATGCAAATAGCCACCAATTCATTTCAGTTTGTTTTGATTTCACAGTGTTTCTAATCTTTGACACTTTCTTTAGTATCATTATAATCCAATGTGATTGAATGAATATTTCTATCCACAATATCTAGGGCAATGTGTGAAGAAATTAGTTTCTAAAATAGTCCTTTTATCTCTCTCTCCCACTCAAACCTCTAGGACCTCCATATAACAGTAGAGGCTCCAGCCTTCTCTCCCATCGTCTCAGAAGCAGCACTGAGGCTATGGGCTCAGGAAGACCCAAGGTGGAAGCAGACATGCTGCTTACTAGCTGTGTGACCATAGGCATGTAATGTAGATCCTCCCTGGAAACTGGTGATGATAATAATAATAACTACCTCAAAGGGTTGTTGGGAGGTATAAACCCATTTGGGCTGCTGTAACAAAATACTTCAGATTGAGTGGCTTACAAACAACAGGAATGTACTGCTCACCATTCTGGAGGCTGGGAAGTCCAAGATGAAGGCACCAGCGTGGTCACATTCTGGTGAGAACACTCCTCCTGGTTCACAGCTGACACCTCCTTTCTGCATCTTCACGTGGTAGAAGAGACTAAAGATCTCTTTTTTAAGAGCACTAACCCATTCATAAGGACTCCACCCTCAAGACTTGATTACCTCCCAAAGCCCCCCCACCAACACTATCACACTGGGCATTATTATTCCAACATGTGGATTTGCAGGGGTGGGAGGGAGAGGGACACAGACATTCAGACCATAGCAGGAGGCTTAAACAGGACGATGAACATAAAGCACTTTGTAAAACACCCCCTTTCTCCTACTTTCTTTCTCCAAAGACACAGATGGGATTGATCTCCTGAATCCTCTTGTCTTTATTACTCCTTTGGCACTTACCATCTACTGCCTTGTACTATTATCTTTTTATGTGTATCTGTGTTATCTTCCCCACAAAATATATAAATTCTCCAGAGGCTGAGAGTTTGTCTTTTTTTCTTTTTCCCTTCTTTTGTGCTTGTGGCATATTGTAATACAATGCCTTATACATGGTAAATGCTTAGTCAATATTTGCTTTTCAGTTGTTTGACATAATGAAATCCTTTATTGCCTGGTTTCCAAAGTCTTCAGAATTGATGTTTCATTTATTTCAAGTAGGCTTTTCCCCCACTTTGATTTTAAAACAGCCTGCAACACTTAAAAATAGATAACAAGAAAGTAATGAAGACATCACCACTTCCTGGAAGACCATCTGAATGTATTTCAACCTATGTCTCTATCAAAAGTGGAAAAAACAAAGACAGACCAGGGTTGCCAGATAACATACCCAGTTAAATTTGAATGTCAGATAAGCAAGAATTAATTTTTGTTAGTATAAGTATGTCCCATGTGATATTTGTTGTTTATCTGACATTCAAATTTAATTAGGTGTCCTGTATTTTTGTTTATTAAGTATGACAACCCTACCACGAAGGCTTTAAGTTAAAAAAAAAAAACTGTGAACAAGCATTATTCTCTGTTGAAATGAGACTATTCCCATGTGCTTAAAGTGTTTTTGTGTCAAAAGAATACAGCTTGAGACATCATTATGAAACAAGCTTTAACCACAACTATGACCTTACATGGAAAAGACATGTGATGAAAAAGCTAATGAAAGGTAACATTAACTGAAATATCAACACACATTGCTTTGGAATATAAATGAAAACAGTGATGTTTCCGTAAAATGCAATCCTGTACTAAATGAAAGAATTGGTTGGGCTTTAAAATCTTTTATAGTGAGTGTGTAAAATGATCATATTTGCATATCTAAGTCTTCTCAGAAATACTATTGCTCTGCATGTTGAAGACATGACTTAGAACTTACAGGACAAATCTTGAGAAAAATTAGAATTATCTGTGGCATGTCCTATTGCCACTCGGGAGAACATAAATATAAATTGTACCTGTCAGCTTTATTTATTCAAGATGTCAGTGAGAACTTTTATGTGACTGAAGTACTTTTGGACCTAGTCTTCATTTTGGCACCACATTAGAATCTGATTTGTTTTTAAAAGTAATGACCAGTTTAATATATACTGATCAAAATGACTAAGAATACCTACAGTGTCCCTGGGGAGTCAGTGTTACTTCCGACTTGTTACCCAACCACGTGGTGCAACCAATGATTTGTATCAGTACAGCCTGTAGGTCAATTCATCACATCCTCCACCATGAACCACATGGTTCTACTAGGTAAAACATGGAACTTGTCATGCACATAGCAGCTTACCTTGAGAGCTGGCTATTCTCCTATGGCTTGAACTTGGGCAATTCTCCAGTTTACTTGATTGTTTTAGAAGTCTGATCCATAATACAATAGATTATTACCCTCGGAGAAGGAAAGGTGTTTTTCTTTTTCAATTCAACAATATTTATTGAAAGCCCAATATGGGCTAGGCACCATTTGGAGGAATGAGCAAGATGGACATAGTCCTGCTCTCATTGAGCTTGTATTCTAATGAGTGGAATCACACAATAAACAAATAATGAATGAACAAGGAAGATAACTGAGAATGGTAAATGCTAGGCAGCGGATTGAATAGGGGGGTGATGTGAAAGAGAGCAACTGGGTGCCCTTTTAGGTTAGGGGATTAAGATAAGCCTACCAGAGGTGGTTGAATTTCAATGCAAGTCCAACGGAGGGAAGACGCCAGTCAGGCAAAGATTTGGAAGAGTATTGGAGCAGAAGGAGGGCGAAGTCCCTAAAACGGGATGAGCCTGGTGTGCTCTGAAGGAGAACCAGTGTGGTGAGAGAGAGGATGGTGCAAGGTGAGGCTGCAGGTAGACAGAGGCCAGATTATGGAGGATTTAAAAGAACGGGGATTTATTCTAAGTGTGATGGGAAGCCATGGGATTTTTCCATTAAAAAAATTAAATAAATAAACACACAATATAATCCTTCAAAGTGAAGGTAGTGTTTTAACAATGAGGAGAAAGTAAATGCTTTGAAAGAAAACTAAGCAATGGAGAAAAATATTTTTAAGGTTAACCTTAAAATTGACCTAATCATTGTATCATGAAGTATTGATTAAACCAAGATTTTCTCCAAAAATGAAGAATATTATCACCATCTATTTTTATTGAGAGAAATCTGGTTTAAAATGATGTGTTAATTTAGAAATCTGGTTGAACATTTTGTGATAAATTAAAGGTCCAATTTTAATTTCAATTTATATAGATGCTTAGTTTGAATGGGTGTCATAGGTGAGAAAGATTCCTCACAAAAAGACATAGATCTAAATGCAAGACGTGTATTCTTGGCTCTGCTACTAAGTCATAGGTTCTTTTTGTATTTCCATTCAGCAATTGTGCAAAGGTTTTTGCTAAAATTTAGCTTAGTAATTTTCCATCCTCCCTTATGTCAAATAATTATTCTTGAAAACGAACTGAAAATGAAGGGTTTTTATATTCTTAACAAAGGGACTTTAAATCCACTGAAAAGCTACATGTGGAAGATTTAAAACAAGTTCTTAAGAGTCCAGGTAGGAGAATTTTTATTAGTGACACATATTTTTGGCAAAAGAAAAAAATCATATTCACCTAATGATGAATTTCCAAACACCCATTTCCCTACTTTCTCTATAGTATGAGATTCTTTCTCAGTCATTTTTAGAATACTGTCTTTACCTTTAAGAGACTCTCTGTGGTTTAAAGCTTTTTAGAAAATTGTAGATAGCGTGCTACTGACAACCATTTGCCATTACAAAAGGAGATCAGAAAACTTGGCCCAAGGCAAGGAGCTTTTGGGGTGCACCTGTAGGAGGCTGACAGAAGCAGCGTGGAATTGGTCACTGGCTGAGATTAGTTTACACATGAGGCAGAGCGGACTTGAAAAGATGCATCAAGTTATCTAACACAGGCTGTCAAAGTTCAGAATGGAAAGGTTAGCCTTCTCCAGCCTGCTGCCGGTGGCTGGGCAACAGCTTGAGGACACACTAGAAAGAAGGATTCCGTCAATCCACACTACAACAAATAGAAAAAAAAGCAAATTGACAACAGGAAAAAAAACCCCACTTTGTCTCTACGTTTCCCTTTATCACTAATATATAAGTGGTGGGTCATAGAATGTTCTTTAGTGTGTGCCTCTAAATAAACCCTTAATGCTGACCTTTTGCAACTTCTTTTTCTCCTTAAGTTTGCAGTCAATATTTATTTCAACATGATTTCATCTGGACAAAAATGTTCTGTAGGTGAACATACGGTGGTATCTGGCCCAATTCTGCACCCCCTGGAGACAGCCCTGGTGCCAGGGGGAGGGAGAGGGGGAGGGGCGGGGGCGGCATGGGGGGCTGTGGCTGACGGTGGAGATGCGGACCAGGCTCCAGGGAGCAGCAGAAGGAAAGAACAGTAGCAGAGCTTTTACCAGATCACTGTGCGTCCATTCTGCTTCAGGCCTGATTTGAAATAGTGGCATCCTTATAATCGATTCAGGGGAATGTGGTCTCAGCAGGTACTTAGGAGCAGGAAGAGGGGAAAGAAAATAAGCCAAGGAATAAAATGTGGTTGTTTGCCTACACCACAGATACCTTGATTTAAAAACTCTCAGTTTCACTTCCATTACTGGAACTTTCATCAACGTACAAGTCAGAAATAATCAAATTTCCTGAAACATCAGAATACACGTGTTAGACCAAATTTTTCACCTCTGAACAGTAATTTACTATACTGATAATTCTGTTTATTGTCTATTCATGACTCTGGTACTTTCTCAGTAAATTCAGAGATATCCAGGTCTCAAAAGAGATAACTGGTGAATTGATGTGCTTATCAGTTATTTATATCATTTCTCAATTATAAAATTAACAAATGACGAAGCATTAATTGAGTCAATGAACCCAATTTTAGAAGGAGGTAAAGACCTGAGTACATCACTTAATCACATTAAGTTAAAAAAGCAGAGCTGAAATGCATGCTTAGGAAACCATTTGTCAAAAAATACCATGAGCTAAAAGCCATTTAAAGACCAGCATAGACAAAGGCTAAATTAATATTTCAAAAGTTCAAATTATGTTTTTCCTCCTCTTGTGCAAACATACAAAAGGAAAGGGAAAAGGGAGGTGGAAAATTTCTTTTTAAGCATCTAAAAATGATAGTGAATGAAAGGGCACCTGGTTAATGGTAACTTGTACCATTTTCTCTTTTATAAACATGATTCTTCCTTAAATTTAAAGGTTTAGGTTAGGATCTGTATCTCTTAATTTGAAGCTATTGAAATTCTAACAACAAAAACTATGTTCGCGCGAGGTAACTCCTTTAGAATGTCAAAAATAATCTTTGCCTGTAAAAATGTTCTTTGCCCCCTGGTGGTGAAAATATTATTATTTAATTTTTTAAAAGTTAAAAGACTTTCATTATGGAGTCTTGGCACTAAAAATCCTTCCATGGTTGCAAAAAATAAGAGAGGATTATATATTGAAGTGGGGAGAAATGAAGCTAGGCCATAGGTGTGGTAAAGGAATTTAAATTTCTCCTAGCTTACCATTTAGAATTGTTGATTGCTAATTCAGTATTATTTCAAAATGCCGCCTCCTTTTAATAAATTTAATAGTAAGCATTTATGAGGCATGGAATTTTTGTGCATAATCTAATGCCTTAGCTGTGCGGCGTGTTGACCGAGGTGATCAGCAACTTTGCACTGTTTCCTTTGTGTTTCAGTTTGGCATCACAAACAACATTAGAGCTCAACGGCACAATGCCAAAGCCAGGCTGTTGAGGCTGGAAGAATATGAAGAGGCCTGTTCAAATTTTCTTTTGCAGACTAATTGGAGCTTTTGTGTATGAGGGAAATACAACGATTGCTGTACTCAGGCTGGACAGAGGAGTCGGGAGAGACTATCCTTGTTGGTTGGTTAAAAGTAAAAGGGGAAAAACTAATTTTCAAATTTAAAAAGTGATTCAGTGAGTTGATGGAAACCTTTGAAAAATGAATGATAATCTTGGAATTGTGTAAGATGTTAGGAGAAAGAAATTTTTACGTGGATTCTACTGAGGCACATTAACGTCTATGTAAAGCAGAAGACATCATTATCTGAAAAGACAGAGCTACTTCAGGGTAAGACAATCACCAATGAGTCTTTAATGACTTAATCGGTGAACAAATTTTCCCTTCCTCTTGTTCATGTGGGTCACATGCTTTTAATTAGGTATTTATTAAAGCTGAATTTGGCAGGAAAATCATGAATAATATGTTTTATGGAGTTGGAACAAAAAAAGTAAACTGGCTTTGAGAACCAGTCATTATTTTGTAAAGGTGGTCTTGTCTGCCACCATCTTGGGCAGACAAGTGATTGGATAAATTTCCGGTGAAGTGGGCATTTGCAGCCTAAGTTTAATAACAAATGACTTTAAACACAAAATCTAAACATTTAAGAATAGATAAGCTTTATTTATGGAGCCCTTAATACAAAGTAGATAGAGACCTTCCAAAACATATTGGTAACATTTAAATAGCAGTTACTATATACTGGGCTCTAATTATCTCACTTAGCTCCTACAACCATTTTGGTAGTATTTTATGGTTTTGGTAGTATTATTATCCTAATTTTACAGGTGAGGTAACTGAAACACAGGGATCACCCAGCTAGTAAGTAATAGAGCCAGAATTCATACTGAATCATCTGGCTCTAGAATCTGTATTCTTTTGCACTATGAGATTATTTGAGTAAACAGTACATTATCCAGAGAAGTAAAAGCCAGAGTGTCAACATGATAGAAATGTATTTATTATTTATAACATGAAGAACATCTGCATTTATTTATTAGCCCTTCAAAAGATTAAGATTCAGTACTGCAATAAAAAAGAGATTATTTTTCAAGAAGGTGCTTCCCCAAAACAATATTTTTCTAACCTTTGTCAACTCAATATGTTTGTGAATGATGTTTGGATAAATAAATTACAAGATAATGTTCCATTAGAGAACAATGATATCTTAGAACTTTAAGTCCCTATATTTGAGAAACAGCCAAAAAGGGGCAAAAGAGAAAATTTCAGAATAATATTCCATTGTATGGATATACCACAGTTTGTTTATTCATTCCTCAGTTGATAGGCATTTAGGTTGTTTCCAACTCTGGTTAGTATGAATAATGTTGCTATGATCATTTGTATACAAGTTTTATGTTTTTACTTTTCTTGTGTATATACCTAAGAGTGGAATTCCTGGGTCATATAGTAACTCTATCTTTCGTTTTTTGAGGAACTTCCAAACAGTTTTCCCAAGGGGCTGCATCATTTCACATTCCCACCAGCAATAAATGAGGGTTCCACTTTCTCCACATCTTTACTAACCTCTTTTTTGTCTGTCTTTTAAATTACTGCCATCGTAACGGGTGTAAAGTGGTATCTCTCTGTAGTTTTGATTTGCATTTTCCTAATGACTAATGATGTTGAGAAGCTTTCATATACTTATTGGCCTTTTGTATATATCTTCTTTGGAGAAATCCGTTGCCCATTCAAAAAAAATGTTGAGTTGCAAGAATTCTTTACATATTCTAGATGTAAGTCCCTTATCAAGTATATGATTTCCAAATATTTTTCTCCCATTATCTTGGTTGTCTTTTCACTTTCTTGATGATATTGTTTGTGACACAAAAGTTTTAAGTTTCTGTGTAGTTCAATTTATTTATTTTTTCCTCTGTCACATGCTTTTGGTGTCATATCTAAGGGACCACTGGCTAACCCAAGGTCACTAAAATTTACTCTTATTTTTTTAAATAAGAGTTTTATAGTTTTAGCTTTTACCTTTAGGTCTATCACCTATTTTGAGTTAATTTTTTTTTTTTCATCTTTGGTTTCATGTCTTTCATTGGTTTTGTAAAATTCTTGGCCATTGTTTCTATAATTATTGCTTCAGCTTCATTCTCTCTCTCTCCTCTTTTTCTAGGACCCCAGTTATATGTGTGCTAGATTTAGTCACCGTGTCCCACATGCATTTTTTTAACATCTTTATTGGAGTATAATTGCTTTACAATGGTGTGTTAGTTTCTGCTTTATAACAAAGTGAATCAGCTATACATATACATATATCCCCATATCTCCTCCCTCTTGCGTCTCCCTCCCACCCTCCCTATCTCACCCCTCTAGGTGGTCACAGAGCACCGAGCTGATCTCCCTGGGCTACCACATGCATTTAAAGCTCTATTCTCTTACCATTCTTTTTTCTCTCTGCTTCAGTTTGGGTATTTTTTCTGGACCTATCCTCAAATTCACTAATCCTCTCTTCTGCTGTGTCCGGTCTGCTGTTAAACTCATCCACTGAGTTCTTGATTTCAGATATTACATTTTTAAATTTGAGATTTTCCATTGATTCTTTTTTTAATGGATTCAACTCTCTGTTGAAATTCTGCACTTTCTAATCCATTTTATCCACTTTTTCTTCTATTTTATAAACTATTGCTCTATTTTATAATAGTTATTTTAAAGTTCTTGTCTGGACTCCAATAGCTGGCTTATCTGTGGGTCTTCTATTATCTATTTTTTCCTCTTGATTATTGGTCAAATTTTCCTGTTTTTCTCACATCTCATAATTTTTTTTTATTATGTACCAGACTTTTATATTAAAAACAATAGACAATAGAGATGATGTTATTTTCTCCTAGAGATGAAAATAGACAAATAGGGTGAGGGTCAGGGACTGAGCTGGGTAGGGATTGGGTTGGGGTTTTAGTAAGATTCATTCAACTTCTGGTTTCTCTGTTTCTTAGGTGTGATTCCTCTGAGCCTGCAAGGTTTCTATCTCCTCAACCCAGCATATTCACTTCTGCTCTTCAGAGGTTTTAAACTTAGATCTTTATCCTCCTATTCGTATAACTTCAGAAATATTGCAAATGTCTTGAGGGAGAAGACTGCCTGTGTATTTGAAGCAGGCTCCTCCTCTTCAGTAGAGTTCATTTTGTATGCACTGGTAGAATGTGAGGAGATTTTACTCGTCCTATCCTTCAGTCTTTCGGCCTCCTGCACGACCCCAGAATTCAGCAAATGTTCTGTGGGAAAGCTGGCTGTAAGTCTGGGCCTCCTCTCTACATTTCCAATCCGTTACACAACTCACAAGACTGTTAAACATTTCACTGGCTTCTCTCTTCCTGTGTACACTGCCTCTGCCCAGGCTAAGCTTCATCAGTCCATGCCCAGAATCATTAAATGTCAACAGATAAGAAAACAGCTGTTCATTGTGAGCTAACTTAGTCCTGGCTTCAGCAAAAGAAGATTTATTCAATTGCATTGTCCTCTGCATGAGACTGAACACGTGAAGATGCCAAATTAGAAGTCTAAATGTAAATAGCACTGTGGTCTTTGCAGAGACCTAGACCAGAACAAGCAAGGACATCACTTCAGAGTGGACTAGTGTTATTGGAACTGAGTAGGAAGAAGCTTCCAGAGCAATACCTTATAGCAGTGAGAAGCAATAGCAGTGCTGTATTGAATAGACTTCAGTTCTGCTTTTCAGCTTGGCCTTGGAAAGAGAACTATTCCCTTTAGATGGAGGAGGTCCTTGGGGTTCTTGGACAACATAAGAATAGAGCTCAAGAGGGAAATACCAGATCGCTAAAATATCAGTGGCAATATGGCACCAGTTTCAAATGTTATATTGCACTTAATTTAATGGTCAAACTAGGAGAAAAGATGAATGTTGGGATATTATGTAAAAGTAGTACTTAAGATTATTGCTCTCATTTTATTTCGATGTTTTAATCATTGAATAAACAGTAAGCTAACTTAGAGATGTGGTAAAAATACCTCTCGCTTTAAGAAAACTGATATATCAAAAAATCAAACTAAAAAACTGTGGGGGAGGCATGGAGGTGGGGAGGTGTTCACAGGATTCCATTCAACTAATTGAATGCTAGCATGTGCTATGCATTGTGCTTGGAACTGGGAATACACAGAAAAGGTGATACCCTTTGCTATGGACTGAATGTTTGTGTCCTCCCCAAATTCATATGTTGAAGCCCTCATTCCCAATGTGATGGTGTTTGGAGGTGCAGCCTTTGGGAGATAATTAGGTTTAAATGAGTTCATGATGGTGGAGCCCACACTGTGGGATTAGTGCCCTTGTAAGAGGAAATGCTAGATCTCTCTCCCCCTCCCCCACACTCCCACCATGTGACGGTACAGCAAGAAAGCAGCCCTCTGCAACCTGGAAGAGGGCTCTCACCAGAACTCGACCATGCTGACCTTTCCCAATTACAGACTTCCCAGCCTCCAGAACTGTGAGAAATAAATGTCTGTTGTTTAAGCCACCCAGTCTATGGTATTTTGTTACAGCAGCCCTTGCTGACTGAGACACCCCTGCTCTTGTATCTTTGAAAGTTAAGCCTCATGATGAATTTAAAATGGGATTAATTCAAGCACATATATTATTTTTAAGCAAGATATACTTGCATTCATTTAACTATTTTAAAATATATATATTTTTTAACTCTACAATAATGGAATGATTTCTTCAGTAAGATTTACTTCCTGCATCCAGGTAGTGTTTTTCTAACCTTTGTCAAACATAATATATTTTTACTATGAGAGCTTTATCATTATCCTGTTGAGCTTAATTCAGCTGGCTGGATCCTAGATGGGAAAGTATGAGATTAAACTCTCAAAACTGGTCAAGCAAAAGCTAAGAAGAAAATAAGATTCACACAAGAGAAAGCAATAGCGGTGAGGGGGAGGGTGGAGTAGGAGGTGAGACACTGGTGGGAAAGAGAGGAGGGTTTTAGCCTAAATGTCATTGAAAATAGACCTCAGTTGGGAAAGGAACACCAATTGGAAATCGACTAAAGCGGATAAACTACACTTCCCCTAAGACTTTGATTGAGTCACGCTTATTAATTTCTGCCAGGTTGCCTACTTTATGGTATTATGCCTATAAATCTTAATTCATTATTAGAAGTATACTTTTTGTCTTGGTTCAAATTTCATTTCTTCTTCACCTCTCTCAAAAGGATACTTTAGACTACTCACTAGATTTGTCCCTTTCAAGTCCTAGGTTCAATTCCTCCTATATCTTTGGGGATGGAATAATGAAATGTGTGGAACAGAGGCCGTAATCAATACATCAGTTTTCAAATATACTTTTAGTTTTTAATATCTGGGGGAGGGTAAGAAGGTAACTGTTTCAGGGATATTTGGGATGTTCCAGGTGGATGCGCGATGTCTATAACTGTCCACGTCTCTTAATCTGTGTCAAGACACGGCACAGCTTCGCGGAGCGCGCCAGCGACTGAGAGGCATTTCGCGGAGGCCCAGGTCTGGGGCGCAGGCTTCTCTACTTCCGGCCCCGCCCCCTCTCCCGCGGTTGCTAGGAGACGTGATGTCACCGGAAGCGAGGCCTGGGATAGGCTAAGGCGAAGGGAAGCCTCTCCCACCCGGTGCAACCTCAGCGCCCGGCGCTGGCTCGCCAGCTGTTTGTAGGCCTGGGTGAGGGGCGGGGGTCCGCGGAGGGTAGAGCCGCCCGCGGCCGAGCCTATCCCTCAGGCTAGGACCAGCCGCAGGGCGGGCGACGCCGGGGCGGCTGCCCGTGCTTCCGACTGACAAGCACTGTTCCCGTAGCCCGCGCTGCCCGCCACGTCCCTGGTCTCGGCCGACGGCGCTGCGCGGCGGGTGACCTCTCCGAGCCCCGCGCGATGACGGCGCCCTGCTCCCGGCTGGCCCGGCTTCTTCCGCGCCGCCGGCTCCGGCTCGTGCCGTTCCCGCCGCCGCTGCTGTTGCTGCTGCTGGCGGCCGCGGGGCCGGCGCGCGGCTGGGAGAGCGGAGACCTGGAGTTGTTTGACTTGGTGGAGGAGGTGCAGCTCAACTTCTACCAGTTCCTCGGGGTGCAGCAGGTAAGCGGGGCCGGCCGGCCGGCAGCCCGCCCGCCCGAGGGCTGCGCCTCCGGGGCAGAAAAGTGCGGGTCTGGGCGGAAAGGAGGGGGTGGGGCGGGCTCTGACCCCGCTTCCTCCGAGGGAGCCGGGCACGCGGGGCAAGACTTGGTCATCCTGGGCTCGTCTGCCGTCCTCAGCCCGATCCACCAGGGTCTCCTCGTAACCAGGCTCAGAGGGAATGACCCGCCTTCCCCAATTCCTCACCGCCCGGCTCCCCTTCTCGAGTTCCGGTCTCAGTGACAGCAGTCTCAGTGACAGCCTGGACGGTGCCACCAGCCTGGGGTGGCGATCCCTTCTCTTTCCTCTGCCATTCTGGGGGAGATCCTTGCACCCAGCTGTGCAGGAGGAAGAAGGAAGAGTGGTGTGGGTAGATCTTTTACTCTTACCCTTTCCTTGACTGCCCCGTGAACGTGGGAAAGAGTAGTCGTGTCTCCCTCCAAATTTTCACCTTCCCATTTACACTTATCCATGTTTTAGCAGCCTCCTTTCCTCTGCCTTTCCGGGAAGATAGGAATACATTTTGGTTGGCGTCTGGGTTGCAGAAGTTTTTCTCGCACTGTACTTTGGAATCTATGTAGCCTATTCGATTAGGCGTTCGTATCATAGTTTAGAAATCTGGAGGAACTTGAAGCCTCTACAGTGTTGGTCCTGGAAGTCATAGAAGGAGCCATCAAGTTTTCGGGGCAGTAGAGGCACTTGGGGTGCTCCAGGAAGAGAAGTCCAACCAGTAACGCAGGGTCGTTGTCTTTTTCTTTTCCTTTCGTTTCGTTTTCTTTCCTTTTTCAGCTTGAGACTTTAACTTGTAATGTCCGTTTGTTGCTATTTACTTACACCCTGGGAGTGGTGAATGAGGGTAGATATCCCGTCTCTGAAGCCATTTTACTGGTTTAAGAATTATGGGGTTCAGCCGCATAGCCCAGGGAGATCAGCTCGGTGCTTTGTGACCACCTAGAGGGGTGGGATGGGGAGGGTGGGAGGGAGGGAGATGCAAGAGGGAAGAGAAATGGGAACATATTGTATATGTATAACTGATTCACTTTGTTATAAAGCAGAAGCTAACACACTATTGTAAGGCAATTATACTTCAATAAAGATGTTTAAAAAAAAAAAAAAAAGAATTATGGGGTTAAAGACTTAGAATTTCACAAGATCTGACTGAGCCCTTCATAGAATGCTTTGAATAGTTATGGGGGCAAAAAAAAAAAAAATGTTTACCAACAATTGTCATTCAAGGCACACTTCCCGTGACCAGATGTGAAGTGTACATTTCACTCCTACAGGTCATCATAAATTCGTGTGAACTGTTGAGCTTAACACTAAATGGAAATTTACTTTTAAATTAAATATATATAATTGAATATAAAATAGCAGTTGCCATGGCACCATGATTTTAACGAATTTCAATTTTGTAAGTTATAAAGTAGTTTAAGAATTTCACACTTCAAATTCTGTGCAAACGCTTATGTGGCAATTGTCTTTAGTCATTGTCTTCACCTGGTGCCACTTCCTGCTTGTAGAGACAAAGTAGACCTCATTTCAAAGTAAATGATGTCTCAATATGTGTAAAAATCACATATAGTGAAATATAACTGAAGACTTTTAAGAATGCCTTTAATATTGAGAATATTTGTTAGAATTTATCATAATTGATTAAATTCTGTAGCTAGAGAGTCTTTTACATAACCTATCCAAAGATTTTGAAGATATTTTCCAGTTATTCAAGGAAAATTAAGCCCCTTTCAGAGAATACAGAAACTTAGTAGCAGTGGTTTAAATTTTAGATTATGTAATCTAGCTTGCATGTGAACTCTCATAGAATTTTCATTTATAAATTCATGGAATTAAATTTGCAGAGTTAATTAGGCAGTGTGAACAACCAGAGCATTTAACTATATGGGCAAAGATGGGAAAATAAAGAAGCATCGGTAATTGAGAAGATTCTGTGTGGAGGTAACATTTTAATAGAAGGATCCAGAAAATTGTTTTCATCTGTGTTTCTCTACCCAGTTGTGTTGAATTGGAAACAATGCAGAAGAAACTTTATTCTACCTAAGCAGAGAAACTGATCGGAACAAGTTCTTTACATTACATTGAATCTTAACTTTCTTAGGAGACTTTCAGGAGACCAGAAATTTGGTAGAGACAAATGCAGCCTGTCTTATGTCCTTAATGTGTAATTTTCAGGCCAAAGCCGACCAGTCTCTTCTTGACTAGCCAGACATGAGGAACCAGAGCAAAGTAGGTAGGTTACTTAAGAGTGGTGACCTGGCTTTACACACTTAATCAGTTTTGTTGTCCATTCAACAGAGATTTAGTTCATACCTACTAAATATTAAACACTGGGAATTGGCCAGTATGTAACACAAAACCCCTAGACTAAAGAAACTCACATTTTAGTAGGGGGAAACAGTAAACAACCAAACAAGTAAATATAAATGTCAGATGGTCAGAGAAGTCCTCAGAAGTAAGGGAGTGAGCCATGTTGATAAGTGCATTCAAGGAAGGCAAATGGTTAAGCTCAAAGGCCTTGGAGCTTGCTTAGTATTTGAGGAATGGCAAGGCAGCCAATGTGGCCAGAGCAGGGTGTATGGGGAGGACAGTAGTAGATGAGATCAGAGTTATGGGGGGCGGGGGAAGATCTTGTAGGGCTTCGACGTAAGTCATGAGGACTTTGGCTATCATAAGTAAGTTGGGGATCAAGGGGGGTTTTGAACAGAAGAGGTACATAATTTGACTTAAATTTCAAACCGATCACTTTATTGAGTTGGAGATCAACGATAATGTACGTTATTAATTATTGGATAATTGTGGTGTAGAATGTAGAATGGACCTGGGTGGTGCAAAGTGGTCAGATTCTGGATATAATTGGAACATAGAGCTGACAGCATTTTGCTGATTGTTAGAATGTGGGATGTGGAGGTGGGGAGTGGGGAAGAAAAGTTGAGGATAATTCGAAAGCTTTTTCTAAACCTCAGAAAGTGAATAAATACTCGTCTAATTGCACTTGCCACTTACTGAGATGGAGAAGCCTGGAATAGAAGCAGGTATGGTTGGGGGAAAATCAGTAATTTGGTATTGGTCATGCTAAATGTGAGGTGTCTAATAAACTTTAAAGTTGGTTATCTAACCCTGGAGTTGTAAGGAGAAGGGTTTGGGCTGTGCATAATAAATTAGGGAGTCCCTGGCACTTCGTAGGTAATTTGAAGCCACAAAACCAGGTAAGTTCACCAGGGGAGTGAATGTAAAAGAGAAAAGAGGGGTCTGGGAGCTGGACCATGGGAGGAGCCAGCAAAGGAGAAGAGGAAGGAACAGCCAGCAAAGTAGCAGGCAAACCAACAAAAGATGGTCTCTTTCAAGTCAGGTGAGGAAAGTATTTTAAAGAGGAGGAAGCAATCAGCTGGGCTAAATGCTGATGATAATTCAAATAAGATGCGTTCTGAGCACTGACTGTTGAATTCAACAGTGTGGAGGTCATTGGCTACTTTAGTGAGAGCTGTTTCAGTGGAGTGGTGAGATCAATAGATTGGTTACATTGGGTTCAGGAGAGAAGGAAGGGGGCGGAATTGGAGACAATTAATAGAAAAAAACTTTTTTTTGAGATCTCCATACCCCAAACTAGACTCCAGGGATGATTAGTGACTTAATGTGGCATCCATTTTATCCCTTTTTCCGCCAGGTCTAAAGTAGTTCGCTCAGTCACTCCCTAACCTCTTTAATTGGAATAATCAATGACTTTTAGAACTTGAACCAGGCCACTTACTGACTTATGACCTTGTCAAGTTAAATTATTTCATTTTTAGGACAAATGGTATTTTCTTTCTTTATTTACTTCATAGGAGACACTTAAATATTTATTAAATGAAAAAATATGAACATGGTAACTAAAACTAAACAGTAATTCACCGAATGAGTAATTGCTTGACTGTTTTTATTCAGTAGGTTATATTTATATTGGCCTTTTATTGCTCTCATACAGCAAAGGAATCCCTCTCCTTGTATTCCCAGGTTTCAAATTGGTTCTAAAAGCTTTCAAAGGGATTCCAGAAGTTTTTAGTGGAGGTATGTATACAGGTGACATACCAGAGGCTCACTCTATTTTTAGAATGACTTTGATTGTTCACAGGGCATTCCAATTTGGATATTGCATCTTTTCAGAGGATACAAGGTAGAAGGTTAGAAGAATGTAGGAAAAAAAGTGTGTTATTGAAATATCTTTCATTAGTAACTTAAATTCTAGGTCCCCAAACAGTATTTATATTTATTCTAACAGCTCCTGCTCCTTGAATACCTGTTATTTCTTGTGGGATCAATTTTTTTCATTGTCTTTTGGGTCCATGAGTTTCTTTATACTTTGTACAGTGTTCTAGCCAACAATAAATACTTCATAGTCATTTAAAAATCTGTGAATTGAAATTGTAACAAGCTAAGTTATCTTAAATTTTGCAGCATTTACTTTCTGATGCAATCAGAGTAATTTTCTTGGTGCCAGTCATTACAGATTCCTATTCCTATAGAACTAGAAAATGTTAGAAATGCCTCTTTCTCTTATAAAATTTTTAATAACTGCATCCTTACATTCAAATGAATGCTAAAACCTGGTTAAAAGAAGAAAACTATTGTTAAGTGCACATGTGCTTACAAAATGTTGGATTTTAACTTTTTAATCAGAATTAATAAATCTTTTAAGCTCTTTCAGTCTGTATTTCAGATGCACAGAATGCACAGAGTAGCAGCCTGTATAAGGGAGGGACAATTATGGCACACTCATCCTACATATATCCAAGGGGAGGGACTTCCTTAAAGAAACACTGCTGATCTCTTGACCCATCTCTTACTTCTTTCCGTGGATGAGTTACCTTGTTAGAGGGTGATCACCTGTGGTCTGCTTTGCTTGATTGGGGAGCGCTAACTAATTAAAGAGCTAGAAGTAATGATGCTCATTCTTAACAGACCAGCAAGGCAGTTGTTATCCTGGCCAGACTTTCTCTTGAGTGTACTGTCTCAAAGTCTAGGCTGGGGATGGGAGGGCCAGAATTTCTAGCAAGCTCTCTTGGCTCCTATACGTAATATCAATTCTCCAGTAGCTTTTCAGCAATAAAGGTGCTATTTGATCTCTATTTGCCTGACTTCTGTGTTCTGTTTTTTTGGGTGGGAAAAGCACAAAGTCATTAATGGGGCCTTCTCAAACCCCAGCATAGGGGTTTGAGAAATAAAGAGGAAGATCTCTTTCATAAGTGACTGGTGAATCTGTACTGTGAGTATCAGTTCTCTCCAGTGATTCTTGTAGATTCCACTGAGCTTGTGGTGTTAGTTGAATATAGTGCAGTCTTTCTCTAGTGAGTCTATTCCCTTGTAAATCTATGTCATGTAATAATCACTCCCCCATTTTCATTGTAGAATCCAAAATTATTTGTTGATTTGTAGAGAGAGAGATGTACAAAATCTGGAATGGTAGATAACCTTCCAGTCATTTATATTTCTGATGTAAAGCATATCATGTATAGAGTTAGAGCTGAATAAATACTTGTTTAGTTGTATACATATTTGCATCAGCTTGGATTATTGTAAAATCGATTTACTTTTCTTATGTACACGCTGTTTAGTGGAGGTTGCCTAGACATATTTTACGGGAAAAAGCAAGTTTATTGGGAAACTTTTGCCACATAATCTAGAGCTGATGGAACAGAAATCCTCTTCTAGTTGTAAGTTTCTGTTTTCTTTTTATAGTATTCTTTTTTTTTTTTAAACTAATTATGAGAACAATCCTAGAATAGTGTGTCTTTTATCATTCATAGATACACCCTAGGCGGAACTGGGAAATGGAATTGTCCTTTGTTATTACAATTATTCTTAGAGATACATTCTAAAATCTTTTTAATAAAAGTCACCATTTTACCCAGTGATTGGTGTAATGTGGTGAATTTCAATATCATATGTTTTATTCAGTGTTGGGAATGATACACAGGGTAGGATGGAGGTGAGGGTAGGTACTTGGCTTGATGATTGCTGAGAGGAGAACCTCCGTGGCAGTTGTAAGTAACACCAGTTGATAAAATGCCTTGTATCTATATTAAACATGTTCTCACTTATTCCAAGACTATATGGTCTCGGGAATCTTTTTCTAAGTCAGGCATTATTGGGTCTATTTGGACAGTAATGACGTCAATTAATTCTACCCAGAATTAAAAACAAATCCAAAGTCTTTCTTGTATAGAAGTGTGCAGAGATGGAAGGAAAGGAATGGCAGTGAAAAGAGAGACTTCTGATTGGGTGAAGCAGGACCCTAGACCAATTGATAATGAAGCTATAGTCATATGTATTTTCAAAAACCTTTCTTTATTTTCATCAAAACACCTACTTGTGAAAGATGGGTCCTATACTAATGAATGTAAAAATATGATTATGTTTTAAGTAACATCATGGTATTCCATTTGAAGAGCTAAATTTTTTTTTTTTTTTTTACTTATATTTACTGAAATTTTTGTCTAAGAGTGTCATTGGGACTTAATTAGAAATTTAATCTAGGATTTGTGTCTCATTCTCATCCTCCTTAATACTACATTAAGTAAGATTAGGACTCATTCACTTACTCAGAAAGTGTTTCTGATTACCATCATCCAGCAACTGGAATCTCATGCGTAATCAGGCATGTTGCAAAAGCAAGGCATGCCGCTGTCTACGTTTCTGGTTAGAGAGAATATGTGCATAAAACGGTATGCTTCCTTATTAGACAAAATGCCCATTTTAGTGCCAGTGAAGCAGTGGACATAAAGCTATGTGCAGCTACATGGTCAGCTAATAGAATTTGAATTAAATATTAAAGGTAAGAGTTTAAGATCAAGAATTAAATAAAAGGACACATGTCATGGTATAAGCAGCGGTATTAAAATGGAAAAGAAGCAGTATTAAAATGCCACTGAGTGCAAACAGTAGAATTCTAAAAGGAAGTAATTAATTAAACAAATTCTGGAATACATACAACTCCTGATCATAGAAGGTACAAGGATTTTAAAAAGCTTCATGAGACCGCACTGTGACATGTGTAGTAAGCAGTAGTCAAAATGAGTTAAGACCAGAAAAGTTGTTGTTGTCATTTATTGGGAAGGTCTGATCAGACCATAGAGAAATCCTAGGGTCCATATATGTGCCTGCTAAGGAAAGTAGAGGCTTCATATTTCTAGCCAATACTTAAGGACTTTATACCATTAAAATGGATCAGGTTAAGGAAGCTATCTCATGGCCAATTACCAAGAAGCCTCTGACTTTTTGGAATTAAAAAAAAAAAAATGCAAATCTTATTAGCAGTTATTTTCAATTACCACACTTTTAGTTAACATATAAAAGATTAGTATTGAGGTCCTTCTCTGACTTTAAGTAGTGTTTTGTATTAATATTGGTGATTAAATTTGATTTAAGGAAGTTAATATATGACTGTATAATGTAGGGTGACTGGAACTTGTTGTTCCTTGTACTTAAGTATATTATATAAAGTTCAAATGATTGCCTTGCTATGCAGTTCTATAGTAGTTATACAGAATTAGTGTGACTTTTTGTATCACCCATTTGCAAGTATATGTTTAACTTAGAGTAAATTAGATCTTGAAATTAGTTTTTGTGGAAAGCTTTGCAGGTTTTCAACAATGCTGCCACCTCTCAAAGCATTGTTGAAACTTCTTATTTTGCGTTGCTTTAAAAGCCTGCAGCATATTTGGCAGATTTACTCATTAATAGTAAACCTTTAAGATGGATTTGATTTTTGCCTACAGCTTATAGTCATTTGGAGCTAAATTTGATGACTAAATTGGGTTAGCAAGCTTGGGTAAGTACGCTTTGGACTGATAAAGAGATCTGAAAATAAATTTCAAGTAAGGCTCATAAACTGGTTTGAGGACTGTTGTCAAAGAAGAATTCCAGGGAAGTTTGGAGGGGGTGTCAACATGAAGTAAATCTGTAGCCTTACAAAGCAACAGAATGTATTCCAGTAAATGGCTTTTGGAGTACTTATTACTTTGCGGGTAGCAAATTTCTAAAAGAAGTTTTACCTGTCAGAGAGAAATATGTAAATAAAAATTATCATTAATTTTAGAGAGGCGGGAAAATATTGAGCTAGAAGAAAATATTTTAATTATTTGCCTGCTTGCTTTTAAAATTAAAAAGGATCATAAAGGTATTTATTATATAACATTTCTCTAATAATGCTAGTTAAAGCAGAGTGGTGGAGGAACCAATATAAACGTTAGGGATAGAGACAGTAGCTGAGAATACCACTGAAGGAGAAAGGAAATACACAGAAAGAGGGACATGTACACAGAAAAAAAATACATCAATACAAATACTGTAATGGAGTAGTATCTCCATCTTGTGGCCTTCTTTGTATATTGTTGTTAAAAATGTTGAGGGGTTGTATTTTCACAACTGTAGGCATAAGTAAGAATAAAATATAAGTCAGATGAAAATAAAATATGGGTCAGAGATTTTTTTGCAGTGACCTTTGAGCCTGAGCTTCCCCGTTGGTGTGCAGTAAGTCAGTGTGCTGGGACAGTGGTGCCCTCCCCGGAGAGGCCTTAAGTTAACTCCAGTGTGTCTTACAAATGTAATTTTCTGTGAAATGCCATGGTATGGAAAAAGTTGGAAGAGCACTGTGAAGGCATGCAGTTATAATGTTTTTCTTCCAGGGAAAATTTTATAAGCCTGTGTATATATGTGTATACATATAAAAATAAAATTGTCCTATGTAATTACTCGTATCAAAATCTTTGCTATACTAAAGATCTTCGTTTAGATCTCATAGAACCAAGAGCATTAGTTAACATATTGGTGAGTGAATCCGGATATAAAAGGAATCAAGAAATCTGATGAATTAGTGTCCTTCAGTTACTTGATTACTTATTCTGGATGGTGGAATGACCATTATGTAACTGTGGGTACTGCATACCCATAGTTTGCAGTAACTCAGAGAAATACTTTAATGGTTTGTAACAATCTGTGTGAAGAGGATACAAATGTCTTTGGAAAGTATAAGTATACCAATTCTGAGTAGCCTAAAGTAATACTTTGTGACAGTAGGAGATCAGGATTTGTAAGTAAAATACCACCTTACTGACATATATTTCAGATTTTTGACAGATGACTTTCTTTTTAAAGCCATTGATCCCTTAGGGCAGCACTGTGCAATAGATACATAATACAAGCCACATACATAATTTAAAATTTTTTAAAAGCCACATTTTAAAAAGTAAAAAGGAAACAGGTAAAATTAATTTTAAAATATATTTTATTTAATCCCATGTATCAAAAATATTATTTCAACATGTAATCACATTTTTAAAAGTTATTGAGACATTTCACATTTTAGCTTTTTTACTAAGTCATCAAAATCTGGTATATATTTTAAATTTATACTTCTTAGCACACTTCAATTTGAATACTCAATTTTGATTGAAAATACTTAATCTGTGTTGAGATTTCATAGAATGTGTAGCTAACAAGTAGATTCATGTAATCAGATTCTTCCAAACTAACAAGTAGAGTCATGTATTCAGGTTCTTCCAAACATACTTAAAAAGCTTTTCAGTAACTGAATCAAATAGCATTTAAAAAATTTAAATATAAATGACTCAAATAAAAAATTTGATTTCTGAGTTGCACTAACACATTTCAAGTGCTCAGATATGGCTAATGGCTACCACATTGGATAGCACGACCTTAGAGAATGAACATTTCTGTGTTGTATAGCTATATCTAAATATTTTTGGATAAAATCACTGATTGCTGTTTCCATTTTGTCAGGGACATTGTAGGTTTTGTTTTTGTGTCTTAACTCATTGTGGTTTTTATTGTTTTGCTTTTTTTTTTAGGATTGTTCCAATTATGCTATATATCATCTTCCTAGTTAGTTTTCTGTCCGTTTTGTCCATTCTTTTCTTTGGCCTGTAAAGGCTGTTAGTATAGTACATGCTGCTCTTCTAGGGACAATGGGTTCTGAACATCCATGCGTAGAGGTCTGTCTGCTGAGGGTGTTTTCAGTAATCAGCTTAATCCAATTTGGTCGTTTACTTTTGCTGACTAGCCTGTTATATTTTATAATTCTTAAAGTGTTATTAAGTTAATATATTAGGTCTTTAATGATGCTTTGACCAAGAAATCACCAGTGTTCCTACTTTGTAATTTTAACTTTGAGGTTGCCTGTTCTCCTTAGTTATTCTGAAACTCATCCATCAAATATATTATTAGTTATGAAATATTCACTGTATTCTCTGCTGTCATCTATTTTGATTATTATAACATCTTTAATTAAATAATTTAAAAAAGGGATGTCCAGGTGCAGTTCTATTTGTGTGCCAGTCTTTTGGCTCATTATAATATCAATTAGGGATTCCAGAGTCTTCCTTTTCCACTAGCCACCTTTGCCATCTCCACACAGCTCCTAAAAGTACTGCTTTATTTTGGACTGATTAATTGCTGATCTTTTTGCTTTTGTCTTCTGTAATTTCATAAGCAAGTAAGGAAAAGAAGTAGATCTTAATATTGATCGTTCTTATACCTGGCTATTATTGTTTTAAATAGTCCCGTTATAGGAAAGAATTGCAGTGGGTCAGAGATGTTAAAAACTCTATGCTAAGGGAAAAAAACAACAACGAAAATTGAAGAACGGATATAGAATCCTGAAGTTAGAAGAGACCTCACCAGTATCTAACCTGTTTCCTCATGTAGGAGTCTCTTCTGTAGCTCTCCCCGAAGATGGTCATCCAGTCTGTTTGATTTACGTCTAACAATGGGGGATTATGAAACAACCTGTTAAGTTTCTGATAAAGTACCCAATGGGAATTTTATTCTTATGTAAAGCCAAAAATCATAATTCTTATACTTACTTTCAACTTTATTTGCAGTCTTCTTTTGGAGTACCTCTGAGTATATATTCCCTCTAAATTATTTTTCTGAAATGCCTTAAAATAAAATGCACAAGAGAAATAATTACTTGTTGATTCTCTCCACAACAGTAGAGTTATTTAAAACAAACAAACCACAATTCTTTGTATAGCAGTTATACCTCAATAAAGTTGTTTAAAAAAAAAATACAGGCAAGCTGAGAAGCCTACTTGGTTTCATGGTCTTTAGATATGTATTAAGTCCACCCTAGAGAAGACCCAAGCCACCGTAGTTACAGTTGTCTTGGAAGTACACCAAGCATGATTTGAAGTTACTATAAATAATTTCCTGGGCTCATCAAAGTCAGCAACAGGCAATTTCTGAACGTTGAAAGCATAAGATGATTTGGGGTATGTCGGCTTTGATAATATGGACCACAGGGTTGATTTAATTAAAATTGTACCCAAAAGTTGTTACAGACTCTTAAAGCAAGACCCGTGTGTACAGTTGTGCAGGTTGTGTGTCTGCTTCAAAACTATCGTGATACAAAGATGTTTTAGACCGAGGTTTTTATGAAGAATTGCACATAGGTAATTAAACTGTGAAGGAAATAATTTCTCTTTCATAATTAAAATGTTATGTTTCTTTAGGTAGAATTTTAGTTTTCAGGTCCATCTTGAGTGGCTGTTTCTCTCTCCTTTTTATTCACCTGTCCTCCCTAGGGGCTTTATAATGGCTTTTACTCCTTTCCCTGAGACACCTAGACAAGCAGTCGGTCTGATATAGGCAGCTTAGGGCTCCCTCCTGAGGTTATATTGAGGCCATTGCAGATCCAGATACCAAGCCTGCAGATTGTTTGGCCTGGTTTCAGCTGTTGGGCTGAAACTATGGCCTCTTAGCATCTCGGACACATAATATTTTATAAGCTTGTCGCCTCAGGCAGCGGACTTCACTTTTTTTCACAGGTGGTGGAGTCCCACTGCAACCCTTGGTTTCCAGCATCGAGTCTGGCTCTGATCCCGGGCCTTTTGTGGAGCACTTTCAGTCCTCATTACTCTGTGGGAGTCATACTTCTCATTTCTCCTGCCTACTACAGGTGTGGAGTCCAAGCTTTTAGCTTAAGCTCTGTTTGTGGCTACACGTTTCCTTTAGTTTTTGTCTACAGAGATACTTAACTAGTTTTGGCTGTGGCTATATGTTTATGATTTTCTCTCTTTAAATTTTATCATTGGTACATATTTGGAGTAGGGTTTAGGAGGAGCAGTGCTACTTTGACTCCAGAGTATTTTTTAAAGCTGCACTTTTTAAATTATTATTTTTTAATGCCATTTTCCTATTATCTAAGCACCTTTTACTACTTAACATCCAGAAATATAGTCAGGCCTATTACTCACAGCAATGTAAGAGGCTGTTACTTAGGCATTAAAAGGAACAGTAAACCGTTCAGTCCGTGTCACTATCAGTCCACTATTCCTAGACTTGATCCAAGTCTGGGCACTAAAACAGGCAAGTAACATTTCTAAAATAATCAGATCCCACAGGTTTTGAATATTGTAATAAGTAGATCCATTACCTCAGAGTGATGTATGTGGCCCTGTTATTGGAGGTGTCCAGAGGAGAGTCCTGAACTCTGTCTTGAATGTAGTTAGAAAACCATGCCAGGTGGGGAAATAGTTACTGAAACTCAGGTACGTGTCAGAAAAACCATTGCTGGAGGAAATGAATGGTCCTGAAGTTAAGATATATGCAGATAATTTCATGTTGATGTTTTGTAAATATATACCAATCACAAACCTCTTAAAAAGACTTTTTTTTCTGGACCTGAATAACATTATGTTCTCTTACATATAGTCTTCAAAATTCACAAAACAAAAAATAGGATAGTAAGGGTTAACCTCACTGAAAAACATTTTCAGTAATCAACTTGATGGACAATACTAAAATCATAGCGTTTCAGTGGATATTAGCTTCATGGAATTGAGTGATCTTTAATCAAAGCTTCAAGCAGTTTATAGAGTACACATTTGGAATGTACTTTAAATTATTTTAAGGAAAGAAGTATACAATTCAGTCTTACAAGAAAAGATAAAGGGTCTTTTCATATTAGATCCATAGGATTTAAATATAATCGGTTTACATACAATTTGAAGGACATGTTTATCTTATTATTGTATACCTTTAATTTTGAGTTGTTAATATAAGGGAAATCTTTAAAGATACTACCATGGATGAAAACCGTAGTATAATGATCTTTTTAAAAGACATTTCACTTACAGACTGTCATTGTTGCTTTTCTTTAACATGGATAACAATACTCTGTTTCTGCAGCAGTTCTCTGCAATAGTGTTTCTAACCTTTGTTTTTGTGACAAAATAGAATATGCACAGCTATCTAGGTTATGTTATGAAATTCTGATAAAACCTGTTTTTCATATTTATTCATTCCTTCTACAGCACACTAATAATAGTAGAGAATGGAAACAATCAGATTCTAATAGTAGGAGAATATTTGAGTGAACTATGATATGTTCTTGGTGTGATATGTAATCATTAATAACAATATAAGTGAAAAGTACATAGCAACATGGAAAAATACGTATAAGTGAAAAAAGCTAAATAGCAAGTTTTATTCACATTTGATTATAATTTTGTAGGAATCATATATATGCACAAGGGTGAGAAAGTAACATGGGCTAATGAGAACAGTTTAAATTGTGGGATTGGTAGAATCATTTTATTTAGGGGTGAATATTTCATTTAGAGTCCTGATAACATTACTAATATATACCCATGTAAATTCTATTACTTTGGAAAAAAGAATGTTACATAATTAAGTCACAATTGGATAAACTAAATTAGCAACATATCTTCATATTTATGAGATAAAGTATATGGATATTTTAAAGTTGCTTTTAACCTATAAGCTATTTAAAATTATGAGTGGGAAATTAAGTAAATCAAATAATTTTAGACTAAAAATCCCATGTATTTATTTTGTTATTTAAAAATATTACCAAATAATTTCTAATAATTATTTCAGTGAATCGAACTGTTTCATCATAAGTCTAATCTTCCAGAAAAGACTATAAAACTCTGTTGTTGAGCTTATAACATATAACGATTACTATATATGATAATGATAGCACAAAGAATGGGGCAAGAGATGGAGCTGTAATGGAGCAATGTTTTTATATTTTTCCAGAATAAAGTTAGTATTTATCTGAAATAAATCTTTTTTTTTTTTTTTTTTTTTAGTTTATTTAGCTGTGTCAGGTCCTAGTTGCAGCACGCGGGATCTTCGTTGCAGTGCACAGGCTCTTCATTGCGGCATGCGGGCTTCTCTCTAGTTGTGACGCATGGGCTCAGTAGTTGTGGCGCATGGGCTTAGTTGCCCCACAGCATGTGGGATCTTAGTTCCCCAACCAGGGATTGCCCCCGCGTCCCGTGCATTGGAAGGCGGATTCTTAACCATTGGGCCACCAGGGAAGTCCCTGAAATAGATCTTGGTAAGATACATATTGTAATCCTTAGAGCAACTACCAAGAACATAACTAAAAAATTTATATAGTAAAAATTCTAACAAAGGAGGTAACATAGATCACTAGGACATATCTATGTAACTAAAAAGAAGGCAGGGGGCTTCCCTGGTGGCGCAGTGGTTGAGAATCTGCCTGCCAATGCAGGGGACACGGGTTCGAGCCCTGGTCTGGGAGGATCCCACATGCCGCGGAGCGGCTGGGCCCGTGAGCCACAACTACTGAGCCTGCGCGTCTGGAGCCTGTGCTCCGCAACAAGAGAGGCCACGACAGTGAGAGGCCCGCGCACCGCGATGAAGAGTGGCCCCCGCTTGCCACAACTAGAGAAAGCCCTAGCATAGAAACGAAGACCCAACACAGCCCCCAAAATTAAATAAATAAATAAATAAATTAAAAAAAAAAAAAAAAAAAAAAAGAAGGCAGTAAAGGAGGAGAGGGGGAAAAAGACATGAGGTATATAGAAAACATAGCACAATGGTAGATGTAAATCATGTAAATCTGACCATATCAGTAACTAAATTAAATATGACCAGATTAAACATTCCAATAAAAAGGCAGATAATGTTAGGCTGGATTTAAAAAAAAAAAAAAAAGATAAAAGATCCAATGATATGCTTTCTACAAGAGACATACTTTAGGTTCAAAGACACAAATAGGTTGAATGTAAAAGGATGGAAAAAGCTCCCAATTTTTGGAACTTAACACATTTCTAAATAACCAATCAGTCAAAGAAGAAAATCACTAGGGAAAGTAGGAAATATTTTGAACTGAATGAAAATGAAAACAGAACGTATCACCATTTATGTGATGCAATTAAAGTAGTACTTAGGTGGAATTTATAGCTTCAAATACCTATAATAGCAAAGAAGACAGATTTTATTTTATTTTTTATTGTTTATTTATTTTGGCTGCATTGGGTCTTTGTTGCTGCGCACGGGCTTTCTCTAGTTGCGGCGAGCGGGGGCTACTCTGTTGTGGTGCGCGGGATTCTCATTGCAGTGGCTTCTTTTGTTGTGGAGCATGGACTCTAGGCACGTGGGCTTCAGCAGTTGTGGCACGTGGGCTCAGTAGTTGTGGCTCTCGGGCTCTAGAGCACAGGCTCAGTAGTTGTGGCACACAGGCTTAGTTGCTGTGCGGCATGTGGGATCTTCCCGGACCAGGGCTCGAACCTGTGTCCCCTGCATTGGCAGGCGGATTGTTAACCACTGCGCCACCAGGGAAGTCGCACAAAGAAGACAGATTTAAAATCAATAACCTTACGCTTTTGCCTTACAACACTAGGAGGGGAAAAAGTGCAAACTAAACTCAAAGCAAGAAAAAGGAAGGAATAGTAAAGATTAGAGCAGAAACCAATGAAATATCAAACAGTTAATAGAAAAATCAGTGAAACCAAAAGTTTGCCCTTTGAAAAGAGCAACAAAATTGACAAACTGTTAGCTATACTGATCAAGAAAAAAAAAGAAAGAAGACATAAACACCAACCTCAGGAATGAAAGAGGATGTATCACTGCCAACTCTACAGAAATTAAAAGGATTATAAGAGAGCACTATGAAGAACTTTGCCTACAAATGAGACAACGTAGATGAAATGAACAAAGTCCACTGACCAAAACTACTCTCAATAAAAAATCTGAATAGACTTATAACCAGTAAGTAAATTGAATTAGTATTTTAAAGTCTTCCCACAAAGTAAAGCCAGATGGCTTCATTGGTGAATTCTATCAAATAGTTAAAGAAGAAATAATCACAAATTTTCAAAAACTTACAGAAAATAGAAGAGGAGGGGAGGGAATATTTCCCAACTCATTCTGTGAGATAAGTATTACCCTGATAACTAAAGCCAGACAAAGATGTCACAAGAAAAGAAAACTACAGACCAATAACCCTCATGAATAGAGATGTAAAATTTCCAGCAAAAATGCTAGCCAGCTGTATCCAGCAACATATGAAATGGATTAAACTTAATGATCAAGTGGGATTTATCCCAGGAATGCAAGGTTGTTTTAACATCTGAAAATCAATTAATATAATACACTGTATTAATAGAATCAAAGACAAAAACTGCATGATTATCTCAGACACAGAAAAAAAAAATTGAAAGAATCTCGTACCTATTCATAATAAAAACTCTCGGCAAACCAGGAATAGAAGGTAATTTCATCAACCTAATAAAGAGAATCTAAAAAGCTATCCGTGTAGACATTTCCCCCAAGAAGATATACAAATGGCTAGTAAGTACACGAAAAGGTACTCAACGGTATTTGTCATTAAAGAAATGCAAATTAAAGCCATAAGGAGATAAAACATTACACCCACTAAGATGCCTATAATCAAAATAGTGGACAGGAAAAATCATTGGTGAGCATGTGGAGAAACTGGTGGTAATGTAAAATGGTACAGCATCTTTGGAAGACAGTGTGGCAGTTTTCTTGTTTTGTTTTTAAAGTTCAAGTAAACTTAGGATATGCCCCAGCAGTTCCTCCTAGATGTCTATAGTGTCTTAAGGCAAAAATGAAAGTATATGTCCATACAGATTTGTACATGAATGTTCGTAGAGCATTATTCATAATAGCCAAAATTGGAAACAATCCAAATGCCCAGCAACCTATAAATGGATAAACAAAATGTGATATATCTATGTAATGGAATACTATTTAATATTTAGTATAAAAAGGGAGAACTTCTGATATAAACTACAACGTGGATGAACCTTAAAAACATTATGCTAAGTAAAAGAAGTCTGACTCAAAAAGACTCCATGTTACATGATATCATTTACATGAAATGTCCAGAAAAGGTAAGTATATAGTGACAGCAAGTAAGAGTAGTAGTTGTCATAGTCTGGGAATGAGGGTTGACTGAAAATGGCATGAGGGATCTTTTTTAGGGTGATAGAAATGTTCTAAGACAGGATTTTAGTGATGATTGCATATCTTTGTAAATTTATTAAAATCACTGAATTGTGTACTTACAGTATGTGAATTTCATGATATGTAAATTATACCTCAACAAAACTGTTAGAAAAAAGATGTGTTATTTTATGGGAAACGTGAGGGTGCTCTGAATTGAGAGTCTTGTTTGACAGATTACTCTGTAAGGAACCTAAATTGTGACTTCCGACATGTCTGAGCATTTAAAAGTTCTTATGATTTGTCCTCTTCCGTACAGATGCACACACACATACACATACCTATGTTAACTGAATATACAGACTTGTTTCTACCATTGCATCTTTGCTGTCAGGGACTTCCCTGGTGGTGCAGTGGTTAAGAATCCGCCTGCCAATGCAGGGGACATGGGTTCGAGCCCTGATCTGGGAAGATCCCACATGCTGCGGAGCAACTAAGTCAGTGCGCCATAACTACTGAGCCTCTGCTCTAGAGCCTGCGAGCCGCAACTACTGAACCCACATGCCACAACTACTGAAACCTGTGTGCCTAGAGCCCGTACTCAGCAGCAAGAGAAGCCACCACAATGAGAAGCCCACATACCACAACGAAGAGTAGCCCCCGCTTGCAGCAACTAGAGAAAGCCCGTGCACAGCAACAAAGACACAATGCAGCCAAAAATAAAATAAATAAATAAATAAAAAGAATTCCATCTCATTATGTTCTGGCTTTGACATTCATTAAAATGTAATTTTTTTTTAGTGTAAAATGTCCTAAAGACTTGGTAATGTGTATCTTTTTATTAGATTTTATACTTTTTAGAGGTGACTCCAAATAGTAAAGATGAAAGCTGAAATTTTAGTTATATGAAAAATGCTTTTAAGTATCCGAGGCAGACTACTAACCATCTATCTACTTTTCTTTAGTAGCAGAACCCCTGTATTATTAGATACTGGAGTTAAAAACAAAACAAAACAAAACACACCAGCATTTTCCTGTTTTCTTTACAGGTAATGGTGGCCAGCGAACAGAAGACATAGAGTTGGGCTTCTAGTGAAGGAAGCCCTTAAAGGGCAATACATCATTTTGTCCTTGTTTCTCCCTCCTTTCTGCTCACTGGAATGTATCAATAGATGAGATGTTAGTAGCTGTTGCAGCAGACCTCTTGCAAGTAGAGGTGACCTTGAGAAACCAGGAGCAGAGAGATAGTAGGGGCCCGGGTCCTGGTGACTATGGACCCACCATAACTGCCCTGGATGCCCACTTCTGTACTTCTCTTATGTAAGAGAAAAACAGACCTCCATCGTTTAAAAAACCATTTGGTATATTGAGTTTCTGTTACAAGCAGCCTATTTCTAATACACTGTTCTTACCTGTATGAAGGGTTGTTCTTTAATTATTTTTTATTAAACTTTTTATGTAAAAGCAAAGAAAAACGACATTTTAAAAATCCAAAGAAAACCACTTTTGACATTTTAACCTATATCATTTCAGGGTTTTTTTCCTCATATATATGTTTTTTTACCTAGTAACTCTGCTCATACTGTTAACTGTGCCTGAAGTTACTTCCACCTCCAAAAATAATCTATGTGAGTACTTTTATGTGAGTACAGCATGCTAACTGCTCTTTTTTAAATTGTGGTAAAATACACATAGCATAAAATTTAACATTTTAACCATTTTTAAAGTGTCCAATTCATTGTGTATATTAACAGTGTTGTGCAACCATCATCACTATCCATTCCTAGAACTTTTTCATCATCTCAAAAAGAAACTCTGTATCCATTAAAAAAAAAAAAAAATTGCTCACTATTCCCTCCTCCCCCAGGCCCTGATAACCTCTAATCCATTTTCTGTCTCTTAAGACCTTGCCTATTCCAGGCACCTCATATAAATGGAATCATACAATATTTATCCTTTTGTGTCTGGCTTATTTCACTTAAGTCTTCAAGGTTAATCCATGTTGTGGAATGTCTCCAAATTGTATTCCTTTTTATGACTGAATAATATTCCATCGCATGTATACGCCACATTTTGTGGAATATATACATTCATCTGTTGATAAACTGGGGTCCACCTCTGGCTATTGTAAATACAGTCGACTCTTGAACAACATGGGTCTAAACCGCACAGGTCCACTTATGTGCGGGTTTTTTTTCAGTAGTAAATACTACAGTGTTGCATGATCGGTGATTGGCTGAATCTGCAGATGTGGGGACTGAGTGTAAGTTGTATCTAGATTTTCAACTGCATGGAGGGTCCGTGCCCCTAAACATGCCCCCTCCCATCTCCACCAACATCGTTCAAGGGTCAGCTGTAAAGTTGCTTTAGACACCGGTCAACAAGTATTTGCTGGAGCCCCTGCTTTCAGTTCTTTGGGGGATATACCTAGAAGTAGAATTGCTGGATCATATATATGGTGATGATCTTTTCCACAGTGGCTGCATCATTTTACATGCCCACAAGCAATGAGCAAGGGTTCTAATTTTCTCCACAGTATCACCAGCGTTTTTTTGTTTGTTTTTGTTTTGATAATAGTCTTCATAACGGATAAGAAGTAGTATCCTATTGTGGTTTTGATTTGCATTTCTCTAAAGGATTGGTGACGTTGAACGTCTTTTCATGTGCTTGTTGACCGTCTGTATGTGTTCCTTGCACAAATGTGTATTCAAGTCATTTGCCCATTTCGGGGGGATTGTTTGTTTTTTTTGTTGTTGAGTTATGGGAGTTTTTGATATATCATGGATATTAATCCCTTGTCAGGTATATGATTTGCAAACATGGATTGTCTTTTTACTCTCTTGATAGTGTCCTCTGATGCACAAAAGTTTTTAGTTTTGATGAAGTCCAAACTTATCTCTTTTGTTTCTTTTGATCCCTGTGTTTTTGGTGTCATGTCCAAGAAGTAATTGCCAAATCCCATGTCATGAAGTTTTTCCCCTGTGCTTTCTTCAAACAATTTTATAACTTTAGCTCTTACCTTTAAGCCTTTGATCCCATTTTGAGTTAATTTTTGTATATGGTGTAATATAAGGGTCCAGTTTCATTCTTTTGCGTACAATTTTTCTGGCACCATTTGATGAAAAGGCTAACTGCTTGGGTATATATTATTTAATCTCTAAAACAGTTCTGTCAAGTTAGGTATTTTATCAATGAGGAAATGGAATTTCAAAGACTTCCCCAAAACTAATAATTCGCGGAGTTAGGATTTACACTCTTGTTTGTTAGGTTCAAAGATCATAACCATTATTCTGTATTATTTCTTACTATTCAAATGCTGCCTATTCTTAAAGATCTAGCCTAAATTTAATCTCTTTATTAAGATTTTCCCTACCCTTCCAATCAGATATGACCACTCCATGGCAAATTTTTTATATACTCTTAATTCGTAGTACACTGCAAATGGTATGTATTCAATACACGGCAAGTGAGTGATAGACTTGTAATTCAGAATAATCTAACTGGTACCCTTACCTGTGTAAAATATGAACAGAAACCAAAAGGGTGGAAATAATCACAGAAAAAGGTAATTCCACATTTTGCTTAAAAAAATCAATTGCACAAGTATAAAATGGGAAGATCTAATTTGACCTTAGTAAAGGTAAACGCTCAAGTTTTAGTTGATCACAAACTGAATTATGCCAACAGTATGGTGCATCTGCTTTTAAAAACCAGCTCTAGGTTGCATTAACATACATATAGTGACTTGATTGTATGAAGTGAGAAATATAATGCAGTCTGTAACTGATTATGTACATTCCTGGTAACAAATGGAGTGTTTTAAAAGGGGAGCTGTAAGTATAGTAGGGGTTCTGGGAATCTTGTCCAATGCAGAACATATTAAATGTGAAAAAGAAAGGCTAATGGGGTGCATGATCACTGACTTTGAATATTAGAATTAAGAAATATATTTTTAAACTTTTTACTTATCTTTCATTTTGGAATAATTTCAGATTTAACAAAAAAGTGGCAAAAGTAATGCAAAGAGTTCCTTTATACTCTTCTCCTAGTTTTCCCAAATGTCTTACATAACCTTAATAAAATGATCAAAATCAGGAAATTAAGATTGATACAGTACTATTAACTAACCTACAGATCTTATTCAAATTTTATCAGCTGTCCTACTAACATCTTTTTTCTAGTCCTGAATCGTACATTTAGTTCTTATCTCATTGATGTCCTCTACTCTGGGACAGTTCCTTAGTCTTTGTCATTCTTGACCTTGACACTTTTCAAGAGTATTAGATAGTTATATTTTAGGATGTCCCTCAATTTGGGTTTGTCTCATGTTTTCTCATAATTAAATTCAGGTTATACATGTTTCGCATGAATACCATAGACTTGATGCTGTGCCCTTTTCAGTGTATCATGTCACCAGGCACATGATATTGATGTATCACATTGCCGCTGAGCTTAACTTTGATTACTTGGTTAAGTGTATGCCAAATTTTTTCATTGTAAAGCTACTGTTTTCCGTTTGTCATTTTTCATGTGGGAAAATACTTTAAGATTATGCAAATATCTTATTTCTTTTTTTAAAATAAATTTATTTTATTTATTTATTTTTGGCGGCACTGGGTCTTTGTTGATGCGCACGGGCTTTCCCTAGTTGCGGTGAGCGGGGGCTTCTCATTGTGGTGGCTTCTCTTGTTGCAGAGCACGGGCTCTAGGCTCACGGGCTTCAGGAGTTGTGGTACGTGGGCTTAGTAGTTGGGGCGCACGGGCTTAGTTGCTCCACCGCATGTGGGATCTTCCCGGACCAGGGGTTGAACCCTTGTCCCCTGCATTGGCAGGCGGATTCTTAACCACTGCGCCACCAGGGGAGCCTGTTTATTTCTCATCATTCTTTTGCCCAGTAGTTTTAGCATCTGTTGATGATTCTTGCCTGTAGCCAACGTTACCGTGGTACTTACCAAATGGTGATTTTTCTATCTCCATTATTCTTTCTATACTGTAAGGAAGAGATAGCCCTTCTCACTGTTTGTTCAGTTGCTTATATCAGTATGAATATTTATTTTAATCTATGGGTTATGCTACATTACTATCATTATTTTTTTGCTCATATTATACTACATTTGGCCATTAAGAACTCCTTCACATTGGATCCTGTGTCTTTTGTCTTACTCCTGTTGTTTTTCAGGGCACTTATTTTCTGGCACCGCAAGATGTTCCAGACTTATCTTGCACTTTCACTGCCCCAGTGCTGGAATCGGTCATTTCCCCAAGGATCTCTGGTTCTTTTCATTGAAGAATAATATTTAGAAACCAAAATATGGGCACTAAGTGTGCTTGTTGCTTTTGTGGTGCCCTTGCATCTAGTATTTCTCAATGGACAGAACTAGGAAATATATGTATGCATATGGTTTGCTCAGTATCTGGATTTTGTGTCTTTGTTGTTGTTTACTGCCATCTCTTTAACATTTAGCGCAGTGTTTAGCACTATGGTCGATAGATATTCGTAACTAACAATATAGAAGGGATTCCTCACTTAGTGAGGTTAGACTATATAACCTAAGGACTTTCCAATCCCATAAATCTGTTGTGTTTTGATTCTGAGAAAGGTAAACTGGGGAATTAGACAAAAAATAAATTCAGAATAACAAAAATAAAAAGCTGTGGGAGGAGAAAGTTTTGATTATTATCAAAAACAGTGAAGAAGTTGGAGGCCTAGGACAAACTTTGCTCAGAGTAGTAGGTAAGCAAGAGAAGATTGGTACTCCTTTTATCCATTATGCCTTAGTCTGGCTGTCTTGAGAAGGTTGTATCAGTAAGCCATGGAGACATCCTCAGAGAAGCAAATGAGGATATCCCCTTCACTGGAATTCTGTCCTTTTATTTGCTTTCCATTATTTTCTACTTTATCCAGGTGGACCAGATCCAATAACAGTTATTTCTGCTACAATACCATATTTGGCTCCTTGTTCTGCAAAATCACGCCGTGAAAGTAACAGATTTTTAGGAGAAATAGGGTTGAGTAGAGCCCTCAGAATCTATGGAACTTTATAAACACTAACAAAAACAAAAAATACTTAAGAAACAATCTCCCACCGGCATTTGTACCTAGCGTCATAATCAGTCAGTTCTTAGAACCCTTCAAACTCTTCTGTTCATGCTCATTTATTTGAGATATAGATTTTTTAGGTCATTTGAATAAAAATTCAAAATATGATCCAGAGCAGAACACTTTTCACTGATATACAAGTTTAAAAATGGAGGAAATATACTTCTTCAACTATACTCACAGTTTCATCAGATAGCTTTACATAGTAGCAACCATAGATGTTCTCAGAGCCACTAAACCAGGTACTACTTACATTAAAGGAAGGCATTTCTGTGAATTTTTAGCTTTTTAAAATTTTTTAATTTTTTTAAGCTCTTCAAAAAGAGCTAAGGCTTTGTCTTTAATTGCAAGAAAGCTTGTCTCCAATCATTTTTTTTAAAATGAATGAGCCGGGAAAAGATCAAATTGGGCTAACACAACTTCTGCATTATAAGGACATCATACCACTATTTACTAATCACATAATAAGGTAGTTCAAGTTAAAGAAGCACATGCCATAGCAGTAATTAACCTGCAGTAGACTGAGTAATTGATTGCTAATCTGTGTGCACTTCAATGACAGTGTTTAACCAGAGTTGCTATTTGCCTTTTCTTATAGCCTTAGATGTTTCTGATAACATTGTACAAGCATATCACTTGCTGAATTTACAGAGTCTTTGAATGGAAGATGGGCTTGTGTGATGTATGTAGTACTTTAGCCTGTGGATTCTTGGGTTTTGGAGAGGTGCTTTTGGGTAGTGGTTTTGTGTATGTTTCCACAGCCTTTTAAATTCTTTCCCCTTTTTTCCTGTGCCTCTTTCTATGCCTCCATCTATTCTGTTAGTCCCTGGCACTGTGCTAGGTTTTATGGAATCTTTGAAAGGAGAATATAATATAATTCCTGCCCTTTATAGACAGGAGGTAATTTGGTTGCATTGCAAGACAAAATATAATCAGTTGACGAACTGCTCTGTGATGCCTGTAAACAATAGGCCTGCCTGTGCTCTGGCATTGCCTAGTTTGGCTGAACACATTTCAAGCTTAAGAAGTTGCTGACCCCAGTCTGACCAGGTTCTGAGCCAGTCCTTTCACTTGCTAATTGACTTTCCCACTTCACTGAGAGACTTTCTGAATTCTATAAATTACTATATCAGTATGTGAGTACTACAAAATCTTGTTTCAAGAATAATGGAGGGACTTCCCTGGCGGTCCAGTGGTTAAGACTCCATGCTTCCACGGCAAGGGGTGTGGGTTCGATCCCTGGTTGGGGAGCTAAGATGCCACATGCTGCACGGTGCCGACAAAAAAAAAAAAAAAAAGTAATGGAAACTCTTGTAGAGTTTGCCTGTTGTATTTCTCTCCCTTTCTCCCACCCTCCCTCCCTGTTAAAATTTCCCTCTCTTAGTGGAGATATGCTTCTAGGTGGCTAGTGGCCTTTTATATTTTGTATTCTTTAGTCTTCTTGACTATTGTATGGTAATCAAGAAAAATCTATATATTTGGTTGGGGAGGAAGGAGAAAGGTGTGGAAAGACTTGAAGTAGAAGAGCTTTAGAAAGAAAACTATTGAACCTAATCTAGCTTACAAAATAATCTAAATGTTCCTATTTAGAAACTAGACATCCTCATTTTTTTTTTTTTTAAAAAGGGCTTTTGTAGTTATATATTATCTAAATGTTGACTTGACGTACAGAATGTAGAAAAATAATTTGGGCATGGATTTTATTCCCTTGTCACTTTGAAAAGTATTTTCTTCATTTATTTATTACTTTCCTGTTGACTTTTCACAGAATTTTTATATTAGACAATCTTGTCAGCTTTCCAAACCAGAGAACAGACTGATTATCAACCCTTATTATCCAGGTGGGGTAGTGGAGATCCAGAGTGATACAAGGATCGTATGTAGGGTCAGCACTAGAACAAAAGCTTGACTTAAATGTTCTATTGGATGTATTAAGGTGTATTTGTTTTATTTAATGTGAAAAAATCATGGTGACTGACTGTCGTCTCCTGGGTATGTGTATTTTGGTCCCCTGCACTGGGGATCAATTCTAAACTCAAGTCTAAAATTGGCTCCAGAGACTACAGTGTTGAGAAGAGAAATAGGAAGAGATATCTGTACTTCTTCAAATCACACAAATAATTGCTTGGATTAAATTAATAATTACTACTTTTGGAAACCATTTCTCATTCTGAATTTTATTTTAATTCATATTATAGTTTGTGTTTATAAAACAAGGAAGTGAATTCCTGAAGAAAACCTGATAATAGTTGCTTTAGAGAAACCGAGCTTTGTAAATTACTTAGACTATCTATATTGCAGCTCTAAGCTAAATAATGTTTACTTGGCATAGTCTATTATTTCATTTTTCTTTTCATTTTTTACATTTGGTAGTTTTCTTTTTAAAAAAATCACTAAGATAAAATCTTGAATCTTGTCTGGCATTGAAGTACTAAGTACTATGACTTGGATTTGTGAGTGTGAGAATATGTCAAGGGAGCAGGAGGCCAGCTGTGTGAGTGTTCACCATATTCTCTTCCTACCTACAAAGAAGCATCATGTGCCCGACTCATTCATGAGACCAGATTTGGAGCCATCACTGCTCCTTTCTTCTGTTCCTTACCATTGGCCCCATTTCCTCCTCACTGATGCTGCTTGTCTTGATGCGTTGCTTTTGCAGTGGCTGTGTTGGTGCTGTTATGGAAGAAAAGAGAAGTAGGGGAACCTGGTGGGTGGCCTGCATTCAAGAAAAGACTTAGAGAAAGGCAAAGGCTGCTAGCCTTCTCTTCCTCCACCGATTTTTAACATAGCCATAGAAGTCAGTAAACAGCCTCTGTAGCTAGATGAGGGTTGAATCCTCCAGCTCCTTTGCCTTTTGTTACCCATTGAGAAGAACTGAGAAAAGCCACAACTAGGAAAAGTCCCTTGCTCCCCAAAGCAAGTGTAACCTTTTCAGACAGGTATTGATCTTCGTTGGGTTAAGAAATACAGTGTGTATTCCTTTAAACCCCACTTCAAAACTGTCTGTTGGCATTTTCCCAGTATTCAATTAGCATTTTAAAAATTACTGCTATTAAGACTCTGATAAATAACATGGCTAGGGGAAGATTTGGCATGGAATTTTAGCTGATAGTGGGATGATATTGGTACCTTCAGGAGGTATGGGTAGTAGGGAAAAGAGAGTGTTAGGATTAACGAATAAATATTTATGTAGACTGTCTTAACTTACTATTGAACAACTATATTCTTTTATTATTGGCCCTCTTATCTCATAGGAGCAACGCCTTTCACATATGCCAAACATTTCACAACATTGGTCATTACCAAATATTTGCATGCCTAGTATATGATACTTTTCTACGTTTTATAGACTGTGTGGAAGGTACGATCCTTGCTCTCAAGTATAATTTAAAGACGATACATGGCTGTATTTTGGAATCAGGAAGATGAATACAGTTTCCAGTGATAAACCTATTATTGTCTTTTAAAAACAATCTTATATAGCCCTTCAAGATACAAAGTTTCCTTTATAGTAGTAAATTATAATTAGATACAATTGCTTATGCAGCAGCTGGTTGATTTACAAACCTCTTCAGTGCATATTAGGATTACATTTTTGCTCACTTAAATATGTTACTCTTTTCCTAATTTCCCCCTAATTTGTCTAGAAGAAATTTGAAGTGAACCTAACCTAAAAAAAAAAAAAAAAAAAAAAAAAATCCTTTAGGCTGAAAAACTTGAGTAGTAATCAATTCATAGTTTAATAAAGGACATGTGTAGTTTGAATTTCTGGATAACCACTCGTCCTTTGAAAGTGTTCCTTAATTAAATCCAGATGAGAGTAGTGAGGAAGGTATTCAGAATACTAAATAAAATGGATGTGCTTCATGGAATTTGCAGAATTCATCAGTACATGTAACAATGATTTATAATTGCATTTGGTCCTAACACATATCAGTGTAGATCTAACAGAGGCACAGTTAAGTAAGGAAGCTAGTATAAAACGCTAAGGTGAAAGGGTTAATTGGCCTTGCACAGTTCAATTTGCCACTCTAGTGGCACTTTCTGTTGTCTGTGTAAACAGAGTTGCTAAGTACTTTCTCACTAAGCTGCCCCCCTTTTATTTATACAGTTGAACCACCAATAAGGAATGGATCAGTTTACCAGTTGTTAGGCCTTTTCTTCCTGCCTTTTCTGCCCACTTCATGCTTCCCTCCCCTCCCCCAAAGCTGTTGCTACATACCTCTCTAATCTTTCCTCAGTCCTTATGCTTTTTGTGGGTTTTATTATTTTTTTTCCAGCTTTTTTCTCTCTCATTCATTGATTCAAGTGTATGGGTATGTACACCTGGTTCTGCTCATCTGTACCTCATTCTTTCTCACCCCAACTCCCAATCATTCATTCTACTCCAATTGCTATCTCAAAACTTGCTGCAACTTTTCTATTTTTTTTCAAAGAACATTTAAATATTCTTAAAAAATTTAAACATTATGTATATAGCTAAAGGCCTCTCTAGCCAGACACTTTACCGTCTGAGAACCCCCCACCCGGCTGTGAGTTAATATATTAATATATATACACTGTTAAGCCATTTTAGTAATTTTACATTTTTATGTATACCTATTCATAATCATAACATGATTGCTGGAAATCTGCAGAAATGATAAAATTCTGGAAATATTGTTCTGCTTGTTGGTTTTTTTCCACTCTACATTATATATATATTTTTTTTCATTTATTTATTTATTTATTTTTGGCTGTGTTGGGTCTTCATTGCTGCGCACGGGCTTTCTCTAGTTGTGGTGAGTGGGGGCTACTCTTCGTTGCAGTGCGCGGGCTTCTCATTGCAGTGGCTTCTCTTGTTGCGGAGCAAGGGCTCTAGGCGTGCAGACTTCAGTAGTTGTGGCATGTGGGCTCAGTAGTTGTGGCTCGCGGGCTCTAGAGCACAGGCTCAGGAGTTGTGGCGCATGGGCTTAGTTGCTCCGAGGCATGTGGGATCTTCCCAGACCAGGGCTGGAACCCGTGTCCCCTGCATTGGCAGGTGGATTCTTAACCACTGCGCCACCAGGGAAGTCCCTACATTATATTTTAAAGATATATACATATTACATAGAGAGATCTAATTTAAACAACTTCTTCATAGTATTACATTGTATTTTGTATTTAAATTATGCGGTTGTGTGGATGGATATATAAGTTGTGTCCAGTTTTTTCCCTATTTTAAACAGTGCCACAGTGAACAGCTTTACAGATGATGTCTTGCACATATTGCTACAGTTTTTTAGGGCAGTGTTTTCCAAACAGCAGGCAGTGAAATCAGTTTAGTAGTTTGGAATCTGCATTTTGAAAAAGAATAGAATGTAATAGAAAGTGTCAGCGTAAAGGGCACTTATTTTTTCATGAGACATGTATCACAACTCAGAACACAATTATATAAAATGTATTCCCTACTGTGGGTCTCAAATGTATATTTTGTATGGTGTATCTCAGTCTGTTTTGGATTCTATAGCCAGAAGTGGATTAACTGGATCGTGGGCTACATAATATTTTGAATTTTGTTAGACACAGCCAAATTACTTTCCATACTGTCTACATTAATTTACACTCCCTAGACTCTAATCAGTATTTGATAGTCTAGTCAGATTTTTATATTTTCTATATTCTTCAGGGTGAAAAATTCCATCTTATTTTAATTTTCATTTTAAGTAGTGAAGTTGAGCATAACTTCCTTATTACTAAAAATAAAAGTGTTCAGACCCGTCTAGTTGGTAGATTGCTATTCTTGCAAATCATATTTCAAACTAGAGAAACCTTCATCTCCACAATCTTTGCCAGCACTTTTTAAAGTAGTGAACATAAAACTATATGACCTTAGTAAGTAATTGCTACTAAATATAATTTTGTTAACCATGCCACATTGTGTTACATTCAGGTTTATCTCAAATTTGTTTTGAAACACAGTTCTCTTACCCAATGTGAGTAACTTCGGGTAAAACAGCATATTTGAGGAATACTGATATCCCTCAGGGTGTGGATTTAGATTCATTTCAGCAAAATTCTATCATGCCTATTCCTTCTGTTGTAGAAGAAGAGTTCTAGCCAAGTGCTAGGATGTATTTCATCACTTTGTGAGGACCACTGTGGACTGATAATGATCTTAGTATTGAGCAGAACATTAGAAAATAATTTTAGTTTAATTGTTATTACTTATCTACCTTCTGTTTGATTTTCTCTGGTAATAGAGATATTGTCACTTTCTTTCTAGACAGTCTTTTTTGTTGTTAGTGTTGGTTATTAAATTTTAACCTGATACCTGTTGGTTTTATTCATTGGTGCCTTCAAGAGTCACATAGGAAAGACTATACTTCTTTCATTAGGACAGTTCAATATTGGAAGCAACATAATTCTTTGTTATGGGAGTTTTGATCTTTAGAGAGTTGAGAGACCAGAACACACAACCAATAACACGACTCAATTTTTAGAGAATTGAGAAATGGGAACACACAGCCATTAACACAAGCAGCAACAACAACACACACTAGTATCATTTCTGGGTTTATTACTTCCTAAGGCTTATTCCATAAATTGCCAGTTTTTAATATTACTTCACTTAAGTATGTGGTTTGTAAAGCTGTAAACAAAGTTGGAAGCTGATTTGAAAAATGGGGTTATATTTTGAAGAGCCTTTCATCTTTCTTTCTTTTTCTTTTCTTTTTGTTTTTTAAATAAAGACTTTTTACTAGAGTTGTATCATGCTATTTAGGTGATCTGGTTCTGTTTTTAACCTGAAATTGCCCTACTTCTGTTTTCTTGGTGTGGAGCATGAAATATACCAGCAACTATTCTCAAGTAGTAGAGTCAGAGCAGAAGTAGTTCTGGATTAAAACCAGTCGGTGGTCATCAGTCCATTTTATGCTGCCCATGGCAGTAGCCTCCTGAGCACTCATTTAGAGTTTTATACTGGACAAGTGGGAATTGTTTATAGGACTGCTTGGACAACCCAATGTTACTCTTGAGAGAAACAGATTAGATTAATTTAATTTATAGATTCATTTATTTTCAAGACTTAATATTTTTCCTCATTTAAATTAATTGCATGCTCAAACATCATTCAAACTCAGCACTTGGCTTCAAATGTGATAAAGCTTCTGCTTAATTTTTAAGAAAATTATATTCAATGCATTTCTTTTAAATGTGTACTGTTAAACAGCAAGTTTATGGAATACTTAGCACTTAAAGCTTTAGTCACTAATTCCGAATTAATTTCTTGTTGTTACCTTCTTTCTTGTTTCTGAGATAGTGCTACTCAAAGTGTGGTCTGTGGACTGGTGCTGGTTTGTAAGTTGTTACTTGTTTGCAATGAGATAAACACAGACATTGAGAGTAAGCATTTAGACATTTTTATAGCAATTTGACAGAAATTTTGTGCCTGTTGAATCTAATAATAACAAAATTTGTGGTTATGTTTTATATATCCTTGTTTTAAAACTTGTTTTTCCAGTAATTAATTTATATTATATTTTAAAAAGTCTCCTTGAAAGCAAAATAAAGATTAGGTCACATTCCACATCAGTAAACAACTACAGTAGAGTGGAGTTCTTAATTTTATGCAGATGTATTAATATATTAAATAAGGAAGATAAAGGGAAAAGGGGGAGATGATGAGCTTAAATTATAGTATTCAACTCCTGAAAATTTTTCTAAGAACATTTTATTTTGTGTTTGAAATCTGTTTACATGACATATTTAGTCATGCTGTCTCGTCTTTCAGTATGCTCCAGTTACTCTATGCAGCTTATAATACCCTCCAGGTTGCTCTAATATTCTAAAGTTCTGTAAATTATTGAGATTTTTAATGCTGTATATTTATATTTGTGCCATTTGCTCTTTAGTTTTAATGTTTACTTTCAATAAATGTAATTTGAATAATGATGTCAAACTCTCAGTTCAAAATATTTTCCAAATAAGTTTTAGAGGAGCTTCTGATAAGAACAGAAATCAATTATGACAAGTCTTTAAAAAAAAATGTACAGCATATCTTATGTTTCTCAAAGCAAGAAGCTTTAAAAATGACTCTGTGTTATGTTTCTCTAATACCAATTTTTTCTAAGCCAGTATTTCCTATTTAAAAGTTCACATTCTGTTTCCAGATGTCCTTTTCTTTTGAATTCTCGTAAGCCTTAAAAATTTCTCTTTAATTAGTCCTTATAAATATATAGCAAAGAGAAGGACAAGATATGACTCTTCAAAATGATTTTAGCTTCTAAATATGAAATACGTTGTTAAGATAAACAATTCATTGTTTGACATAACTGATACCCAAATAAATTATTTCACTCCTAGTTATTATTGAGTTGTTGAGCCAAATCTAATGTTTAAAGGAAAACATTCATTAGCACTCATTTTTTTTCTAAATATCTCTAAACAAATTATAAAATTAAAGGCATTATGCCACATGTATGTTTAGACAGCTATTATATATACTTCTGTGGCCAGAGTCGTGTCAGGATAAACTAAAATACTTACTCTAATTAATTTGGAATAAAAGTTTAGAAGCTATATTTCAGAACTTTATTGTGATGTAAAATATATATGAGAGATTAGCACTATAGAAGAAAATTAGGGTGTGAGCAGAAAAAAAATCTCAAAATATTTAGGATAAGATTCCAAACTCTTAGGCTGATAATTTTATCTTTTATTCCTACCATAATCAGTGACCATACTAACTATCCCTGAGAAAGTAATTTTAGGAATATTTTTTTGTAGAGGTAGCACAGCAGAAATCAAATCAACTCCAAATTCTGTTGTGGTCCATATTTAAAAATACATCTTTGGTCTGTCAACTTTAGATAGAGATGCCGACACAGGAAGGAGTTTGTCAAGATTTACAAAGGAAAACGTTCCATATGGAAGGACAGGAACAAATATTTGAATAGGATTGCAAGTACTTTCTCCCCTCTTGGTAAATTTCAAATCCTTCATTTAAAAATGTTTATTAGTGTATCTTATAACTGAGAATTTCCTGCTCCTATTTGCTTTCTGTTTCTAGTCCTGTTTCTGCATTTTTTCCCTTTTTAAAAAAAACTTATATTTTAATACCTATAGAGAAACATGCAATTTTTTGTTTTCTCCTAACCTCCTTTAAACAACTTAGTATAAAAGGAAAAAGAGACTATTAATTTATTAGATAACTTCGCTTTCAGAATAAAAAGTGGAAGGCCACAAAAAAGAGAATTTACCTATTCATAGTGTTCATTCCATTTTTATTTCATAGTACAAAATCACATTAATATAAATTTGAATTGCATTGTTTTTTAGTTTGTAATAAATCTGCCCGATCAAGAAAACTTAGAAACATCAAAATGTGAGTAGAAAAAACAAAGAAAAGAAAAAAGCTAATAGAAATCAATGAGATTGTTAAAAATTTTCATGATAACAAGGATAATTTAAGAAAGTAACTTAATGCCTAAAATATTTTTAGTTGTTTCCGCAGCCTTGCAAATTATATATAGGTTAACATAAAGAAAACCAGGAATTGTGTAAATTCAAAACTCATCAGAGAACATTATACTTTATGAATCAGAAAAAACTGGGAAAGTGCCAATGCTGTATGATCTGGGTTTAACATCAGATTTTTATCCTGCATAATGCATAAGCTCCTGGTCAGAAGATGAGGTTGCGTGGAAGGGGGCATGATTTTATTGATGTTATATCTGAAGCTCAATATTAAGATGTCCTGTCGTTAATTACATAGTAAGCACTGGTTTTGCTATCATAGCACGTTGCACCATTATTTTATATACTACTTACAAGGAAAGCATACTGTCAAAGCTTTTTACCATTTAGAATTTTCATGTTTGTCAAAAGAACTCTGTCAGAATTAGTAAGACATAGATTTTATTGTTTATAACTCTTACACATACGTGAAAATGTAAAATACATGTGAAATAAGTTTGTTAAGGGATTTTTAAAGTTCTTTACATTCAGAATCACTTTTTGACTCAGTCACTGATGTTCAGTTTTTTCACACGGAGTCTTCCTCTGGACAGCATTTCTGACAAAGAATCAGGAACCATTGGTGCTGAGCTCTTAAGCCAGCTTTGCACTTAATGTGGAGTGAACCTACTTTTGATATCCACTTTGGAAACGCTGCTAAGTACGTCCGATTTTCCCCACCCCGCCCTCTCCTCACAGTTGCTTGCTTCTTAGGAATTAAAAGGAGTGTTCCAAGATCATTTCTAGGATTTTCTTCTGACTCAAATTCTGCAAGTCTTGGTACTAGTACTTTGGAGGTTTGCATGCACACAGGGAGTGACAGTTGCCGCATTATTGTCACTTAGAATTGCTACAACAGCAGCTGTAATACACCGACAATTTTAAGATTCACCCTGAATTTAGAGTTTCAAGTGTGGGGGAAACATTTATTTTAAAGCATAGTGGCTAAGAGCTCAGAGTTGGGTTGCTCTAATACTTAACTAATTGTATGATCTCGGGTAAGTAGCATAAAGTCTCTAAATCTTAGTTTTCTCATCTGTGAGATAAGCAGCCCTTACCTTATCAGGTGGTTGTGAGGTTTCAGTATTATGATACATGTAGAATACACTGCTTAATAAGTGTTAGCTAATACTTTATCTTAGTTTTTTCGAGAATATAATTTTATTGAGCTCCTTGTATATTCTTTTACTTAACGTATGCTTTTACTTTGAAGGAAGTAATGACTTGTGGAGAAGAAAAGATACTGATAAATTTAGATACTGAGTGAAAATTCTGGAAAAAATTTCTAATGGAACTTAAGTGTCGGTGCGATATAAAACTATTCAAATATGCATTTATAATTAAAGGATGGTATTGTATGTAATGGGTCATTTTGGAAACTTGACACTAAGTTATTTCTATTGTTTTAGAAGGTAATTAATGATTTTAAGTTGTAGATTTTGAAATGCTACATTTTGTAACCATTATAAGAATAAAAGCTTAAAGCTATTTTGTAACCTTTGTTTTGGTTTTTGATCTGTGATTGTTCAAGGAATTATTACCATCTTGCACAGTTTAAAAGAGTAGGCAGTAAATATTGTTTTTTAATGTGGTGGAATGATCCTGAATGATCCTCTCAATTGAAACAATTGAAATCCTGAATGAAATGGGAAAACAATTAAATGCATTGCTCAGCTGACCTGAGTTAGCATGCCTTAGAGGGTCAAAACTTGCCTATCTCAACCTGGTTGCTTGGTAGAGAGGCAAAAACATCTCCCCTGAGATTTTGTAGCCAGGAGTGAGTCTTCATAAGTTGGTGGTCCTAAGTTATGTTACTTATGGAGGACAAAACCTCAAGTGGGGAATTTAATTTGAAGTGGTTCTAATTGGCATGGCACAGGGCCTCTTGTGCTAGTTATCCACAAAGATTTCCTAGTTTATAGATGAATATACATGGCTTATAGCTGCCAAGCTGGAAACTATTCACTGACTTCCCATGAAGGTTGATATGGCTAAGGCTAAGTTTTGGCAATTGATTATGAACAGAAGTCATGTGTGGCCCTTCTATGTCTTGCCTTAGGAAGGAATGCCTGTGCATGACCCCCTGCCTATGTCCCTCTTGTGTACTGATAGTTGACGAAAACTCGAGTCAGCAGAATCTGGACACAGAGATTGTAGTATGTGTGGAGCTGCCCGTCCAGCTATGCACGGCTTATTTCTAGACTATTACATGAGAAGGAAATAACCTTCTATCTTATTTAAGCCACTGTATTTTAGAATCTCTTTGTTACAGCAGCTTAGCCTGTATCCTAACTAATGCCCTTTAAAGAATAGCCAAACAGATTTTTAAAAGGACCAATTAGTACTTGTATAAATGAAAAAAAAAAAAAAGAAATAAAAACTCACTGATTAAATTAAAAGAACCAGGGCTACATGGAGAAATGGTTGATTCCAGGGCTGGGTCAGGAAAAATAGAAGATGAATCTCGAACACTGTGCTGCAAGAGAATAAGGCAGTGCTTAAAATATGATAAGGTTGGAATACTGCTCAGTTATTTTTTTAAAAAATGAATAACTGATACATGTAATGACATGGATGAACCTCAAAAATGTGCTCAATGAATGAAGCCAGGTACGTAAAACTAATGTTGAATTATTCCATTTGTATGAAATTTCTAGAAAAGATAAAACTAAAGAGATAAAGTAAATTCGTGTTTGCCTTGGGTTGGAAGTTGGAGTGGGGACTGACTGCAAATGGATTTGTGGGAATGTTTGGGATGATAAAAGTACTCTAAAACTGGATTGTGCTGAAAGTTGCATAACTGGATAAGTTTATTAAAAGTCATTGAGTTGTACACTTAAGATGGGTGAATTGTTTGTAAATGATAATTTCAGTAATGCTGTTAAAAATATTTGAGAGAGGGCTTCCCTGGTGGCGCAGTGGTTGAGAGTCTGCCTGCCAATGCAGGGGACACGGGTTCGAGCCCTGGTCTGGGAAGATCCCACATGCTGCAGAGCAGCTGGGCCCGTGAGCCGCAACTACTAAGCCTGCGCGTCTGGAGCCTGTGCTCTGCAACAAGAGAGGCCGCGACAGTGAGAGGCCCGCGCACCGCGATGAAGAGTGGCCCCCGCTCGCCACAACTAGAGAAAGCCCTCCACGGAAATGAAGACCCAATAGAGCCAAAATAAAAAAAAAATAAAAAATAAATAAATTTAAAAAAGAACATTAATATTAAAAAAAAATATTTGAGAGATATTGTAAAAAAAAAATGATGGGGTGGCAAAAGCTAAATTAAACATAGCAAAAGAAAAAAGTCAGTAATAAAGTAACAGGCCTTTAATTGTAGAGCAGACTTTAGAGTAAAATTAGAGCCCTCTCCAATTTTGAGGAAGGTTTAAGAAGTGGCATGTCTTAATAGTTGCTCAATAGTGTTATATTGGTGATCAGAATAATTCACTGTTCGTTCACTCAACAGTGATTTATTGACTGCTTACTATGTGCCTGGCACTCTTTTAGGGACACAGCATTGAAGAAAATAGACAAAATTCCTGCCCTTATGGTGTTTACATTCGAAAGGAAGAGAATGACAATAAATTTGTGATTTTTATACACACACACACACCAGATAAAGTGCAGTGGAGGAAAATAAAGTGGAGAAGAGGGATAGGACATGTTGGGGGAGGGGCTGAGTTTTGAACAGAATAGTCAGGGGAGCCCTTACTGAAAGGGTGATATTTGGGCAAAGACCTGAAGGTGAGGGGGAAGTCCGTTTCAGACAGAGGGATCGGATCAGCAAATGTAAAGGTTCTGAGCAGGACTGTGCCCGTGTGTGTTCAAGGAACATCAAGGAGGTGTGAGTGTGGAAAAAGCCAGAGGGAAAGTGGTTGGAGATGAGATCAGAGAGATAATGAGACATCAGGTCCTGGTGACTCTGTAGGCCTTTTAAAGGATTTTGGAGGTGATTGTAAATGCGATTTTAATGTGATTGTAAAACCTTTGGCTTTTAACAGAAGTGGTTAGGGAATTCCCTGGTGGTCCAGCGGTTAGTTCTCTGTGCTTCCACTGCAGGGGGCATGGGATCAATCCCTGGTCGGGGAACTAAGATCCTGCAGGCTGCGCAGCACAGCCAAAAAAATAAATTTAAAAAAATAGAAAGGAAGGAAGGAAGGAAGAGTGGTTAAAATATGTAAAACAAAAAGTTTGCTATTTCAACCATTTTTAAGTGTACAATTCAGTGACATTAAGTACATTCAGTGTTGTACATCCCTAACCACCATCTGTTTCCAAAGTTTTTTAATCACCCCAAACTGAGACTCTGTACATATTAAGCAATAACTTCCCGTCCTCCCTCCCCCAGCCCCTGGTAACCTCTAGTCTATTATTTTCTGTCTCTGTGAATTTGCCTATTGCAGGTACTCACGTAAGTAGAATCATACAATATTTGCCCTTTTGTAGCTGGCTTAGCACAGAGTTTTCAAGGTTCATCCATGCTATAGCATATATCAGTACTTCATTGTTTTTATGGCTGAATAATTTTCCATCATATGTATATACTACCTTTTGTAGTATATGCATTCATCTGTTGATGAACTTGGGTTATTTCCACTATTGTGAATAATGTTGCTGTGGACATTGGTATCCCTGTTGTCAGTTTTTTAGGGTATATACTGAGAAGTGGAGTTGTTCATCGTATTCTAATATGATGTTTAACTTTGTAAGGAACTGTCATACAAACTATTTACCATAGTAACCACCATTTTACTTTCTCACCAGCAATGTGTAAGGGTTCCAATTTCTCTATATCCTCATCTACACTTACCATTTTCCATTTTTAAAAATTACAGCCGTCCTAGTAGTTCTGAAGTGGTATCCATTATGTTTTTTTTCTTTTTTAAAATATTTATTTATTTATTCATTCATTCATTCATTTATTTTGGCTGCACCGGGTCTTCGTTGTGGCAGGCGGGATCTTTTAGTTGCGGCATGTGGACTTCTTAATTGCGGCATGCATGAGGGATCTAGCTCCCTGACCAGGGATCGAACCCAGGCCCCTGCTTTGGGAGGGTAGAGTCTTAACCACTGTGCCACCAGGGAAGTCCCTCCATTATGGTTTTGATTAACAGTTCCCTAATTATTAGTGATGTTGAGCATGTTTTCATGTACTTTTGGCCATTTGTATATCTTTGGAGAAATGTCTATTCAAGTCGTTTGCCCAATTTTTAACAGGATTGTTTGTCTTCTTGTTGTTGAGTTGCAGGAGTTTTATATGTATTCTGGATATTTACCCCTTATCAGGTATATGATTTGCAAACATTTTCCCTCTTTTGTGGTTGTCTTTTCAGTCTTTTGACAGTGTCCATTGATGTTATTTGATTTCTATAGCTTATGGGTTTTTGTCCCTCAATTTCTTCATTACTGCCTGGTTTTGTACTTAGCTGATTTTTTGTAGCGCACCATTTTACTCCCTTCTTTCTTTAAAAAAATCTTTTAAAGTTATTTCTTAGTTGTTGCATAGGTTGTCAAAAGTTAAACTAGATTGTTTTAAGTTTAAGATGTTAATTGTAATCACTAAGGACTTGGACTTTTGATCTGAGTAAAAGGGAAAGCTGTTGGAGGTTTTTGACTGGATCTGTTTTTTGTTTTAGTCTGGCTGCTGTGCTGAAAACAGACTGTTGAAGGAAGGGGCCTGGCAAGGGCTGAAGTCAGGAGTTGTGTTAGAAGTTTTTGTTACGATCCAAGCAAAAAAGGATGGTGGCTTTGGACCATTGTGGTAATGGTGAAGGCATTAGTGTTCAGATCCTGAATATAATTGGATAATAGAACCATCAAGAGTCGCTAATGAATTGGATGCGGACTGTGAGAGAAAGAGGAGTAAGAGTGACACCAGAAGTTTTTGGAGGATGGATTTCTGTTTGGAGATAGAATTCCACTTGCGGATAGAATTCCAAATTTTTAGAGACCTGTATTAAATGGATTTCTCATCAATTTTTAAAAAGTGTATTCCACATTTAGGAGAAACTGAAACATCTCAAGGACACGATATAGTCATATGTTGGATTTCTGTTTTGTTTTTCTTTTCTTTTGATAAATTTATTTATTTTTATATTTGGCTGCATTGGGTCTTCGTTGCTGCATGCGGACTTTCTCTAGTTGCAGCAAGTGGGGGCTACTCTTCATTGCAGTGCGCAGGCTTCTCATTGCGGTGGCTTCTCTTGTTGCGGAGCATGGGCTCTAGGCGCGTGGGCTTCAGTAGTTGTGGCACACGGGCTCAGTAGTTGTGGCTTGTGGGCTCTAGAGCACAGGCTCAGTAGTTGTGGTGCACGGGCTTAGTTGCTCCGTGGCATGTGGGATCTTCCTGGACCAGGGCTCGAACCCCTGTCCCCTGCATTGGCAGGCGGATTCTTAACCACTGCACCACCAGGGAAGTCCCTTGTTTTGTTTTTCATTAAACTATCAGGATATGTATTGGAGTGGATATAGAAAAGCCCATTCCTTATACCTTCCATGTATACTGTATTGAAAACTGTGGTCTATTAACAGTGATGATCGCTAAATACTGTAAGAGTGAAAATTGGCAAAGAGAAGAAAGGAAGGAGAGGAGGGAGAGAGGGAAAGAAGGCATAGAGTTTAGTTATATTTATAGCATCCTTACCAAATGAGCAAAGCATGTTAACTTTTAGAAAAGACTTCAGCAAAATCTTTATGCAAAAAGTATTTTGTTTTTTGCTACTAAATCTGATATTTAAATATATCAGAAAAACCTCATCCCTTCCATTTATATGAAACGTTCAGAAAAGGCAAATCTATAGAGATGGACAAGAGAGATCTTTCTGGGGTGTTGGAAATATTCTAAAACTGGATTGTGATAACCTTGCACAGCTCTTTACATTTACTAAAAAATCATTGTGTACTTAAAACAGGTGACTTTTATGGCTTATGCTTTAATAAAGCTGTTTAAAAAAAAGTACCAGAAAGAAAATAAAACCCTAGTTCCTTGATCATTCTGATTAATATTTTAAAACTTATAGAGAATATTTTTGTTAAACTTTTAAATCCAATTATAGTTTTAGTATCAGGTCCCTACTTATATATTTTATGTGTTAAAATAGTGTATGTTTTACACCATGGTATTTTCAATTAAATGTTTCCAATAATAAGCCAAATCCTTGGTAAAACTAGTGTTACGTAGCATATCTTGTATGAAAATGAATATTAACATCAAAGCCCAGCAAAGCAATATGTGAATGGACAAAAGCAGACATTAATTATGAGTTCTTTTTTTAATACAAGGAAAGTGCTTTGCTTAATGATGGTATAATATAAAGTGGAAGATTTCTACATGTACACATATATGAAAGTAAATTAATTAAAAAAAGAAAAAAGATCTAGAAGTGTGTATATGCACCAAACTGATAACCATAATAACTTCTGTTGGGGGAGTGAGCTTTGCCAGGGGGGGATAGTTAAGGAGGATGTTTTACTCTGTGTTATTTAAATTTTTATAAGAAGATGTGTGTATTTATTCATGTATTACTTGTATAGCTAATAGCTAGCAAAAGTATAACGAGACTAAACAACTGAAAAGAAAAGGAAAAAAAAGATCAGAGCCTAAATAAAGGCAGTGAGGATAGAGAAATGTGAAAAAATGTGAAAAATATTTAGTTGCCTAGTTGATATAGTAAAAAATCATTGCAGAGATCAACAGAATGGATAAGTAGATTATACTAAACTATGAACATTACTTGAACATAAACATTATAAATATTACTTTATTAAATTTATGAAACAAAATGGAAAATTGATATGTATACTGACTGAAAGAAAAGGATACAATGTAGTATGTACAATTTAGTTTACAGTAGTAAAAACAAGTAGGAAAATGAAGGAAAAGAAATAAAGATGACAATGAGAGAATTTAAAGTTAAATGAATAGAAGAGTACTTATTACTCTGTTTTCTTTAAAGGATTTCTAAATAAAGTAACTGGAAAGAAAACTTGCTATAATTGGGGATTGGCAAAATGTACATGGTTAAAGTTATTGCAGAGACTTCTAGAAAAAATAAGAATTGTTTGAAAATTGTATACCCACTTTTATACACATCTTTAAGCAGCACCCTTGAAAATATACACCTCTAGTAGTCTCTTAATTTGTTATTCAGTTTAGTAGTTTTCAAACCCATGGTTAACTATCTAGTTAATATTTTTTGTCTAATTAAGCATGATTATTTTATCATGAATTTTATTATGAATTTGTTGTATTTCCTCCATTAGTATGTAAGATAGAACATAACAGGGAGAAATATGGGAAAACCAGTGAAAACAGCTCATGGGAAAGCATCAGTGAAAAACCTGGAAAAAGATTCTTCCAGGCCCAGCACAGAGCATTGTGCCCTCTGGAAGAATCGCTGCCTGGGGTGAGAGTGGCGTTTCCCAGGCCATACATGGCAACGTGAGCCCTGAAGCAGCCTGGTCTGAGCTGTGGACTGAAGCCCTCGGCTTGGGGTAGACTGATGGGCGGGGATGTGTTCTTTCTCTAGCCTAGGTGGACGCCGGTTGCCTGGATCCTTCCTCAGTCTAGCCAGCCTCCTTCCCATCCGCAACCCTGTAGTTAATAAGCATAATTGAAATGCTGATGTCAGAAAGAAAAAGTTTTTCCTAAAATTTGGTTTCTAAAAAACTTAGTAAAAAACCAAAATGTTATTTGAAAAGAAGTTAACACAGTACCAAAATACATAAAGTGAAAGGTGATATTCCCATACTTTGTCCCTCAGTCCCATTTGCCAGAGGTAACTACTTCTATAAATTTGAATGAAATTTATGTATCTCCTTCATTATTTTCATGTTTGCCTACATAAACCTTGTATGAGGTTTGCCCATCATACTATGATTTTTAATTATATGACATGTCATCCCCTAAATGGTAAGACTTAGCGTATTGCTATCCTAAACTATCTGTTTTAGATTTAAAATTTTCTGTATTGTGGTAAATAATTTAAAATGGAGGAAAACTAATTTCAGATTAATTGGTCGTCCTTTGTTTCTGCAGTGTTATAACAGATTAACTAATCTTATATCATTGATTTTTAACTGGGAGCAATTCCCCACCCACCCTCCCTCCCTCCCCCCCAGACATTTGGCAATGTTTGGTTATCATAACGGGGTAGGGGGGTGAGGTTATCATAACGGGGTAGGGGGGTGAGGTCATGTTAATGGCATCTGGTGGTAGATGCCAGGGATGCTGCCAAACATCCTGTAATACACCAAAGAGCACCCTCCCCTCCAGGTAAAGAATTATCTGGTCAAAGTGTCAGTAGTGCCAAGATTGAGAAAACCTGCCTTATACCCAGGCAGACTACTTAGGTTTATATCTCATCCCTACACTTATTGTGTGACTGTGGGTGCTTATTTAACCTCTCTGTGCCTCAGTTTCCTTATCTATATAATATTAATAGTACCTATCTTGTAGCTTTGTTGAGAGACTATTTAATACATGTGAAACATCTAGAAAAATGCTTGGCACATATTAGGAACTCAATGAATGTTGGCTGCTATTGTTAATTTAACATGGTAATTCATACCTATAATCAAAGCTACAAAATTTTCATGTTCTCTGTGATTTGTAAACAAGTGTCTCAGTAAAAATTTAAATCCAATCAAAAGAATAAAAGAAATTCTGAAATTTTGAAATTCTGAAATTCTGAAATTTTCATGTTACAAATATATAAAACAGAAAGAGTGGTCCATTAATATCTATTTTAGCAATGTTGGAAAATTTCTAAACATGATTATGAGATGAAGTTAACTACATTCCTACATACTATTTTGTATACAGATAATTTTTTTAAATATTTTAAAATTATGTCATGAGTGATGCATCTCACATAGCAGCATTCCTTGAACTGAGACATTATTTCATGGGTCTTTTCCCCTAGGTTCTGTAGCTGTAGTTTTGTTTCTTTGACAGTCCTAACTCCTGTAACATAATTCAGGAAGTATATGTTCATTTAAAAAAAAAAAAGGAAAGATATTAAATAAACTTGAATTCACTTTTTGACTTGTTTCCTCATGGTTAAATTTTTTACTTTTTCTTTCCACAGTGTAAAATCATTATTCTGATCCTTCTCCATTCATAGGCTGTGGAAGACATTTTGGGGATATTTTGCTATCACCACATTCTGAGAGTACAATGAGAGTGTTCAGTTTATTAAAATCTAGATTATTTGTAGAGGTAATAGAAAATCCTTATTTTAGCCACATCATTTTTTTTTAATAACTGTTGTAATGCACTATAAAATTCATCAATCTTAAGTAATTCTTTGTGTGTCTCACTGCTATCCCTATCAGTGAAGTAATTTATGAACTGTAGTTACATTAAATATAACACTAAACTACATAATGACTTAATTCAAAGTATTTTTATGTACCTTGTAAATGTAAAAATATCCAGAAAAGTTTCCGATTTATAGGAAACGACTATTTTCTAGAAACAGATGGCAAATCAATTTTCTCCATAATCACTAAGGTAGTAAATGACACAGGAAAAAAAACAAACTTATTTTTTGAACCAAAAAAAGAGGGTATGTAAGTGGTATAGAGTATATAGTTTTTTTCTGTTTTTTTTTTTTTTTTCCTTTCTTTCTTCCTTCCTTTTTTTTCCTTTCAAAGTTCAGTTTTAGCTTTTTACCACTTGATGGCAGTGATGGAGCTAGAGCTACCCTAAGAAGGTTAGGTCAAGAACTCATCATGAATAACAAAAGAGTATATACAAAAGAAATCTCTGACATTTTAATATTATTCACATTTCTAGGTGATATTACTTATATTGCAAGTGACAGTAATAGGGCGAAAAGCCTCTAGATGGAGCTTCAGTACTTTCTAAGGGAGAATGTTTGCTGTATCTTTCCAAATATATGCTTTATATTGTTTTACATAAGATATTGAAGGCAGAATGGATTTTTAAAAAATAATATTTAAGGATGAGTATATGTGAGTTTTAACTAGGGAAGCTGATTCAGCTAGTCCACAAATAATTTGAAAAAATGGCTATTTAAGTATCTGTTTTATTGTTATTATTTGTTGAAAAAAGTATGTTAAAATTGTTAGTCAAAGGTTCCTAACTAGTATTAGAATGAGCTTGCATATCTAACAAGTTAGTAAAAGACATTTTATTAGTAGGAAATCAGGTGCTTAAAATCAGTATTGCACCATAATTAAACATGACCATCTATATTATTAATTGTTATGCTTACTATCTATCATTCAACATTTGAGTTCTTAAGAGAACATATTTTTCCAATTCAGTTCCCCGATTTTTAAAAAATTAAATCAATTTAAATTAATCCAAATTTAGGAATTTTTTTGTAAAATATTCTTTTTATGAACACATGTTCTTTAAGTAGTAAATATTCTTACTCATCAGAAATGGTTTTCTTTCATAGTCAAATAAAGAGTCCATTGTCACTATATGTAGAAGTGTGGTGGTCATTTTTAATAGGGAAAAAATATGGATGTTAATGTTCTCTGTACACTGTTGATTTTAGTGTCTACTTCTTTTAGAATATCAAGAAAACTGGAAAAAAGAATAGTAAGTTTTCTTACCTTCCTACTCATACCATTACCTGGATTAATTTTGATGTCTTAAAAAGCATTTCAATAGGTATGTGCTATTGGTTTACAATTGGTATTTTTAACCCTCAAAATATTAGCAGCAAACCATGAGTAATATTTGGTTTGATATTTACATGAGATAATTGTTTTTTGTTGAGGGAGAATGTATAACTGGAAAATCATATTAGAAGCATGAAAAATGATATGCAGTGGTTTTTTTTACTTTTCTTCAGTTTCTTAAATTCTTTTTCTCTGTTGAGACAAAAAGCTCACTGAAACAGAGTCATTGCCAATAACTTTATAATTACGTTTAATGATAGTGTTAAAAACAGTTGATTTTCTTTTCGGCTAAGCAAATATTGTATAAATTCATTTCAGGCTGTGTATAAAGTCAGCTAAATTTGCAGCATAGTTTGCTTGTGAATCACCTCAGTAGTAACAATCTCCTAGAAAGCCGTGTGTCGCTTTATTTGTTTCTTACCTTATTAAGTTTTGGGACTCTAGTAAGAAAGAAACACATTTCAAAAACATCTCGTAATTTTCCAAGCATTTCCTTTTGTTATTAATACCTCCTAAGCCAATATAATTGCATTAAATTAGCTTTCGGTTGTGTACTGACATGAACTTGAAAAGATATGGTCTGTTTATCAGTGATAGGCAAACTCCAAATCAAAAAATTGTTATGCTACTACAAATATCTATAAATGGTAACCTTGTAATAGTAGTTACTAATGAAATAAATTCATTTTAAGTAGTTATGGTTAAGTTTCAACTTAAGCTTTAACTTGAGGAATCTCTCTTGACAAAGGGAAACAAACATTCTCCATTTCTCTGAAGCACTTGCCCTATGAAGAAATCAGTTATACGTATATCAAGTTAATTTTACATGTCAAACCTTTTTTAAAAGGAAAAAGGATAAAGCATGCAGTTGTTATTTGCTACAGTCAAAGAAGTTTAAAACTGTCTTTAATTCGGTGGAGGAAAAATTCCTCTGTTTTACACTGAGGTTGCTGAGTTGCTTTTTCTCCTTTTTAACCAGTGTGTTGGTGTTAGGTAGTATCATCTCTAACATTTAAAGTTTACTTAGCTTACCTTTTTATCTTGCTGGTAGTAGTGCCAAAACCTGCAGTGAAGCATTCCTATCGCCCAGTACTTAACTGTTAAGAGTATTATACTCACTTTCAGTATTAGTACTATAAACATCATTAACAGTAACTTTTGTCGATAAGACAAAAATAAATTAAGTAGAAAAGGACAAACTTCTCATTTCTTTTTGTAAACTAGTTTTTTTAAAAAATAAATTTTCCTGAAATGTAGTCTACTTAACAGGTTTTTATTAAACTGTATGTCGAAAGTATAATAAGCACAAGGAAATCTGTAGTAGTTATTATAGTGGCTAATAAAAATCTTTTGATTTGTCAAAGCATTCTATTAATAAACCAAAAAAAAAAAGCACTGACACAGCCCCTGCTGTTAATACAGACTTTAAACAATGCAGATTACATTTGTCAATTCTTAGAATGTGTCTGGACAGCTCTATATCCCATTAATTATATATGTGTTCTAATACTGTCTTCTCACTCTGTTGAAGTTTCGATTTTACATTATTATTGCATAGCTTTCAGTACTATCTAAAATATGGTCATACAGCAGCTAGTACAACAATTTGGCTCTCTAGTTGTTATTTTGTTTCAATAAAAATTTTATTCTTTTCATACATTTAGCATTAAAGATTTCCTGCTTTATTTTGCTTTTGAAAATAAAGTATATGTAGTAAAATAATCTAAGTTTCACTTTATTTTATATCATCAGGCTATCTAAATAGCTATTGAAATACTTTTCAAAGCTCACTTTCTTTTGAAAGAAATTTTTTTTATGAAGTTGTACTACACAAGTGATGTCTTGGGGTTGTCCCCAACCCTGGATCTATCCCCTTTCCTTAAATTTTTCATTATTAAGCAGAAAATATATATGATTACTTCTCTAACAACACCATGGCTTTTTAAACTAAAAAGCAAAATATGTCAATGAATAAACACTCTGAATTTAGCCTTCTCTATCCTTTAAATTTTTATGAAGGTAATAACACTAAATGAAAGGCCATATTAATTAATATAGGTATAATTTTTAGTAAAGACATTATTTTACTTTTAAGTATAAATTTTATGTTAATACTCTTTTAAGTGAAGTAGCCCTGATTTATGAAACAAATTTATATGCATCCAAATACATGTTTGATGGTGTGCAAAATGGTAGTGGTATTTGTATCTCAAATTCATTGATATGCAAAAAAAATTTAGCTGATATCTGTAAAAGAAACTTCAGTATGAATTAGCTTATTAATGAAGGTTAACTAAAAAAGTCATGCCATGTGAGGCAAAGAGTGTATAAGTATGAAGAGTGGATCATATACTGTATGAATATAATTATAATATGTATGTCATATAATATTTTATGACACGTTGAGGAAAATGAAATAATTAGTTATCAATAAGAAGTAATAGTGTAAACATCAGAAACTGTGTAGAAAATTATCAAGTTTCTGTTCATCTGTTCTATAAATGTCAGCTAGATAGTTTATTATTTTAATATTTTGATAAGACCTTAAATTAATCTGTGTCGACTTAGTCCTCTTGCTAACATATTAATTGAACTGTAGCATAAAAGTAATAATTAATAGCTCAGTAAATTTATGTAACTGAGGATGACCTGCGAAAAGAAAATTGAATGGGCATTTATTGTGTACGTAAAGAAACTAATAAAATAACTTTTAGGGTTATTGCATAAAGTTTATTTTCTTATAGGCTAGCATAAATACTGCATTTAAAACTAAATACATTTTATCTTAATGGGTATGATGTTTTGATATGAAAAACTATAACTTAAACTCTTTCATACTAAAAAACCTTAACATGTCAAAGTTTATAGTTATATAGTCAAAGTAGTTATAGTTATTAAATACTTCATAACAATACATAAAATGATGAGGCTGCAGAATAATAAGAATTTAAGTGCAGAGTGAAACTTAAATCTTGCTTGGTATGCTTTTTTGCATTTAAAGTAATCATGACTGTTAAAAGACTTAAGAGCAGAGGATTAAAGAAACTTTCTCATCTGAATTCCTGACTTCTTGATCACAGGTACTTTTCTCTGTGTATACTAGTTCTTCTTTCTGATTCATTATATACAAATGATCATTACAAAAGTACATGATTGTCGAGGTTTTTAAAGGAGAGTGTTTTGTTCTCAATGTAAGTTGTCTTTTAAAAATTAATTTGGTTTGACTTAAAAAATTTTTATCAAATTATCTTTAGTAGAGTTCCCTGCAAAATCACGTAGCCTCACAGAACTGTGTTTGTTACCTTTAGCAAAGTAAGCCTAAATTATTCTGTTAAGGAACTGTAAGTATAATTAATTATCATCATTCATAGTTTTGTTAGCTTATCAATTAAATTGTTTTCCACATAATTGTGATTTTAATCAATAATAACATCCAAAGGTTTGTTTTATTTTGTTTTAATTTTAAGTACAATTTTTTTTTCAGTAACGTTTTTCCTATTTATTTTTTTAAATTAATTTTTATTGGAGTATCATTGCTTTACAGTGTGTGTTAGTTTCTGCTGTACAGCAAAGTGAATCAACTATATGTATACATATATCCCCTCTTTTTTGGATTTCCTTCCCATTTAGGTCACCACAGAGCACTGAGTTCCTTGTGCTGTACAGTAGGTTCTCATTAGTTATCTATTTTTTACATAGTAGTGTATATATGTCAATCCCAATCTCCCAATTCATCCCACCCACCTTCCCTCCTTGGTATCCATCTGTGTGTCTATTTCTGCTTTGCAAATAAGTTCATCTGTATCATTTTTCTAGATTCCACATATAAGCAATGTTATACGATATTTATTTTTCTCTTTCTTACTTCACTCTGGTGACAGTCTGTAGGTCCATCCATGTCTCTGCAGATGGCACAGTGTTGTTCCTTTTTATGGCTAATATTCCACTGTATATATGTACCACATCTTCTTTATCCATTCCTCTGTTGATGGACATTTAGGTTGCTTCCATGTCCTGGCTATTGTAAATAGTGCTGCAGTGAACATTGGGGTGCATGTATCTTTTTGAATTATGGTTTTCTCTGGGTATATGCCCAGGAGTAGGATTGCTGGGTCATATGGTAGTTCTATTTTTAGTTTTTGAAGGAACCTCCATACTGTTCACCATAGTGGCTGTATCAATTTACATTCCCACCAACAGTGTAAGAGTGTTCCCTTTTCTCCACACCCTCTCCAGCATTTATTGTTTGTAGATTTTTTGATGATGGCCATTCTGACCGGTGTGAGGTCATATCGCATTGTAGTTTTGATTTGCATTTCTCTAATGATTAGTGATGTTGAGCATCTTTTCATGTGCCTCTTGGCTATCTGTATGTCTTCTTTGGAGAAGTGTCTATTTAGTCCTTCTGCCCATTTTTTTATTGGGTTGTTTGTTTTTTTGATATTGAGCTGCATGAGTTCTTTGTATATTTTGGAGATTAATCCCTTATCAGTTGCTTCATTTGCAAATATTTTCTTCCATTCTGAGGGTTGTCTTTTTGTCTTGTTTATGGTTTCCTTTGTGCAAAAGCTTTTAAGTTTAATTGGGGTTAGATCTATTCTGGGTTGGGGTGGAAGTGTGTTTAGCTACTGAAGACTAGTTTGATTTCTCAGATATTTCTAATGTCATGATTCAAAGAAATGGAATATAATAAAAGTATTAGTCCTAACCAGTCCTTATTTCCTTACCAACTTGTAGTCTTTAATATTCAAGTCTATGAATCATCTGAAATTCTGCATATTTACTGCCTTTAAAAATGTCAGAAACCATTGCACAAAGTAATTTTGGGAACAAAATAAATGACAAAATATTGAATCCAAGGAGCACTTAGATGTAATATCACAGCAGTCTCCAAATCATTGCTGGTGGAATCAGTATGGGAATTTAATAATTCCAGGCAGATTGTGTTTGGTGACCTGTAGAGTACATTAGGAATCAAAGGTCAAAAGAAGCTTAGGACAAGTTAAGAGCGAGCACCTCTTCTTTAAAATACTTGTCACTTATTTCAGCTTCATTCTCCACTTCCTCCCAATTGGAGACTTTCTAGGAAAGCAATGTTACTAAAACACATTTAATTAATTCAGAAGAGTAGCTCAAAGAAATTGTGTCTGTCTTAGTGAGAGGTCAGACTCCACCAGTTACACTGGAGGGAATAGTAGTTAAAAGTTTTAAAATTTGGATACAGTATATTTGGGTTTTCCTTTTCTATCTTTTCTGTCTACTGCTTAAAAACGAAACAAACAAAAAGCAAAAATAAGTAAGGTTCCAGAAAGAGAAGTGAAATATCCCTAACCAGTTTAAGAATGAAGTTTCAAATAATGTCCCTTATGTTACCCATGTATGAGAACCAGGAATAAATTATTGAAATAATTTCTGGATTAATTTAAGGATAGGGTTTTTTTTTCCCTCTACCTTTAACTGATTTAATAAATGATTTAAAATCATTTCTGGATTCACAAGGGTTATGTCCTATTCTCTTTTGAAGACCCCATGTTTCAATGAATGATTGCTTTCTAACCTCCTTTGTAGCCTTCCAAGAGATAGTACTGTCATACTAATATATTATTTATAAATAAATAAGCATATTTTGGTAATTCATGCTCAAAAATGTTTAGTGACCATTTCATTATGTTATCTTTGTAAGGTCTGATATAGTGACTCATGCATTGTTCACTGCAGTAGTCTTTTTTCTTACCTTGTTCTCCTATTACTAAATTCTTTAATCTTGTAGACATTTCTAGCATCTAGTTGTTTTTTTACCTTGCTCCCCAGATCACATCAAACTCCCAGGTAAACTCTTCTCTGTCTGCACACCACTGAGGCACTTCCTTCTTGCCTTTCATAGTCACTTTCTACTTCAGCTATTGCCATAATCTCCCCAACCCATTCAGGCCATGTACTAATTTATTGAAACGTAGGTGAGATAGAATTTAGATTTTAGTAAGCTATATTTGCCTTGTTTCTTTCTTTTGTGATCTGTGCAAAGGTGGGCTTACAAATTATTACAAATAATTTGACAAAAATTATGGCCAACAGGTCAAATGTGACAAATATGCTAAAGCAAAATATTTTTTTCAGAGGAAGAACTATCAGTAACTTCCTAGAGTATAATGATCATAAAATAATCAATAAGCAGCTACTGCATAATAAAATGCCCCTGAGGAAATCAGAGTCTTCTTAAATTCTTGGCATCAGGAGCTGCTAAAATGCATAGAAAAGATACATAGTATCAAAGTATATACTCTGACATAGATTTCCTTTTATTAAGTGTTGATTTGCTTCTTAGAAATTTGCTTCATAGAAATTAGACTACCCTGCAAAAAGAGAGATAAATTATTGCAAATCTTCTCTCTGGTTACAGCCCTAAAACTAACCACAGAGCTAAGTGGAAGAATAACTCAGGCTTCTATCATTTCATATAGTTTTATCTTTTGGAAGGCTACAAATGAGGTGTCTTTACTTTTTTTGTTTATTCAAGATAAGGAAAGGGAGGAAGACCACATGCTCCTTGGAATGAAGGTGGTTGGCCGGTAATTTTTGTTTAATTTCCATGTAATTTTTTTTTTGTAATAACTATTTTTATTTTAAGTTTTTATTGGAGTATAGTTGATTTGCAGTGTTGGGTTAGTTTCAGGTGTACAGCAAAGTGAATCAGTTATACAAATATATATATCCACTTCTTTAGATTATTTTCCCATATAGACCCCATGTAATGTTTTTTGTATCTTGTTTCTTTTTCTTTTGGAAGAGAGGTTGCTTACATGTTTAGGTTATATATTTTATTTTCTATTGGATTGTTGCTATTTCTGTAAGGAGCTCATTTGAAGAGTCAAATCTACCAAAGTAGTTTAAGAGATACACAGTTTTCTGAAGTAAAGTTTTTATTGAAATGCACATTCGTACATTCAGAAAGACGCAAAAATCGTAATTATAGAGTTATATGAATTTTCACAACTGAATCCATCCATGTAATCACCAAGGACAAGAAATAAAATGTTACCAGCACTCCAAAATCCCTTCTTGTGCTCTTTCTCAGTTACTCTCCCCTCTAAGGACAACCGTTATCCTGCCTTCTAACATCATAAATTAGTTTTACCTTTTAAAAAAATTTACATTCACATAATCATATGGTATATGCTCTGGTTGCTTGGCTTCTTTTGCGCAACATTATGCTCATGAAAGTCATCCATATTGTGTCGAACAAAAGTTCACTTGTGTTCATTGCTGTCTGTGTATTCCATTGTATGGATGTATCCCAATTTATTTACCCATCCTACTGTTGATGGATATTTAGGTTGTTTCCAGTTTGGAGCTGTTATGAACAGTGCTTCTGTGAACATTCTTGTACATGTTTTTTGATGAGCATATCTATGCATTTCTGTTGGGTTCATACCTAGGAACGAACTTGCTGGATCACAAGGTATGTGTCTATTCAGCTTTAGCAGATACTGCCAAACAGTTTTCAGATGGTTGTACTAGTTTATAGTCCCTCTAGCAGTGCATTGATGGTGTAGTTGCTCCATATCCTGTCAACACTCGGTTGTTAATTATCTTTTTTATAAAGAGAGAATCTTTTACAAATTTTCATTTTACAAAGATAAAAAAATTACCTTCTTTATTTTGGCCATTTTGTTAGGTATGTAGTGGTATCTCAGTGGGGCTTTAATTTGCTTTTCCCCAATGATTAATGAAGTTGAATACTTTTTCATTTGTTTGTTGGCCATTTGGATATGAAATACAGATTTTAAAGTATTATCTATTTCTATGTAATACTGCTACACAGAGAGAAAAGCTGGGAATTTGAACTTACTGATCATTTCTAGTATATCATTTCTAGTGATTGTCTAGTATAATTTTGATTTTTCACCTGTCACTTCTCAAATTACTAAGTAAACAGTTATTTTGCATAAAATTGGAAATAAGATGAAACAGTAAAGTAGGAGAAAGTGTTTAGGTAAATGTAGAAATAGCCACTATGTACATCAGGTCTTCCATTAACGAATAGCTAGGCAAAGTTGTACAGACTGAATTACTAGTTCTGTCTCTCCTCTGTCTACATGTCCACTTTTTTCCTTAGTATGACCTTCCTACTACCTCTAACGAAGAGTTCAGCCTAAAAGAACTCTCTTACCGTCAGCTTGCATTCTCATTCCTGTTAATTCAAAGAATCCCCCTCAGCTTTTATTAGCAATGACATTTATGCATCATCAGGATTTATAACATTTACAGCCAGATACTTCCAGCTTCCCACAATCACCCTACAGACTTCCTCTTACGTCTATCCTCTCCTTCTTCCTGAAGGCTAGTTTTTCTTTCATAATTTGGATTCTATCCCCACCTGCTCTGAAACAGTCTGTCAGTAATCCTGTATATCACTTATATTTAAATTCTCCTGTCAGCTGCATCCTTATCAGTGTCAAAAAGGAGAGAAAACCTTTCTCAATCCCACATCTCCTTTTAGCAGTCAAATTTCTTGAAAATCTGTCCTCATTTCCTCACTTCCCCCCCATTCCTTATTGCACTCTAGTTTGGCATCTGTACCCATTACTCTATCAAAACAGCTCTTCCCAAGGTCGTTGGTGATCTTCAAAATAGCAAATCCAGTCAGTATGTTTCAGTGCTTATTTTACCTAACAGTAGCAGTATTGATACTGCTGACCATTCTTTTATTCTTGGAATAAAAGAAAACTCTTCTGATTTTCTACCTAACTTTGGTTCTCTGTCATTTATTTACATTCTTCAGACTCATTTAGGCCTTCATGTCTTACCACTCCATACTTTTTTCTTTAAGTGATCTTATTCGTGCCTGTGTTCGATTTTTCTTCATGTACCAATAGCTCCTAAATTTATATGTCTAGCACAAACTACTTCTTTGAGCTTCAAACCTGTATATTCAGGTGCTTAATTGACAGTTCTACTTGACTACTTCAAAGGCATCTCCTGCTTGGTAAACTCATGATCTTCTCTGCCCTTCTAATCTAACTCTTTCAGTATTCCCTATTTCCACCAATGGCACCAGTATCCTTACTTGTGCAAGTCTGACACTACAAGTCACCTGTCATTTACATCCTTCCCCCAATCTAAATTATCAACAGAAGTTCTCCTAATAACATTTCTTAAAGACTTTTTATTCTCTCTCCCCCAAAGATTATCTTAAGATAAACTCATTGCTACTTTTCTACAATACTGAATTCTGTCTCCCCTGTGATTATCCTAGACTTATCCAATATCTCTTACTTGGACCGTACTATGATTGCTACAGTTAGGAAGTTATCGTGATCAGGGAACTGTCATGATCAGTTAGCCACTGCAACTGCTGCACTATACCTGTTCCACCCAAAGGAGTGTCTGGCAGCCATGAAGCTAGTGGTAGAAACAGGACTTCTAATACTATGACAGAAAAACCTATGACCTTGTTTGCCAGCAGAAGTGGTCTTTGCCTCATTTTTGCATGCTAGATCAGAGTGCGTCTAACTTCTTTAGTATGGGAAGATGCTCTAGAAATTCATTGTTGAACATAGTAGCCACTAACCACATGTCGCTATTTAAATTTAACTGAATTAAAATTAAATGAAATTTAAATTCAGTTCTTTAGTCATGCTTCCCACATCTCAAGTGCTCAGTGGCCACATGTGCTGATCTGGAACATTTCTATCATTGTGCAAAATTCTTTTTAGACAATGCTGGATTAGAAAGAGGGTGGACTGAATATCCACTTTATATACCAGAGGAGCCATGATATTTGAAGCAACATATACTTTGAACAGAGTCCCGTAGAAGGGCCAAGAATAGGTTGCTTGGACTAGTATGAGGGGAGTGTTTGGACACCTGACAAATTATATAAAGAGGCTGAAGGAACGAAAATAATTGAGGTTTACCGTTAGATTTTTGGCTCTGGCTACTGAGTAGATAGTGGTGCCATATACCTAAAAGGAAAAACTGGGAAAGGAGGAAATTTGGGAGAACTGTATTATTTATGCTTTCTAGTGGGAACTTATAAAAACATAAATTGAAAGAATTGGTCTCTGTCTTCAGGGATTTACAATCCATACTATGAATAATTTAGAAATTTACTCTTGACAGTCCTTGAAGAAAAGGAAAAATGTAGTGGACTATTACACGTCTTTATTTGGAGATAAAGGTTTCACCCTAAAAAAGTGAGTTAATTTCAGAGATCCAAAGAAAAGCATTCATTATCATTCCATTGCATTTCCTGGTTTGCATGTTTATTTTACAAATTTATCAGCTTTCTTAAATGCTGTAAGAATTTGTATATTAAAATTAGAGGATGATATGAGAAAACAAACCTTCTATGTGGTAAATACAGTGGATTGGTTTCAACATTTATTCCTTCCTTCTGGTGTGCTTTACTGCACCAAGTGTGGAAAGTTAATAACTATGTGTTTCAAACTCACTTGCAGTTAAGTGTTCTGGATATAGTATAGCTTTGACCAGTTAGACATACTTTGGTAAATTTTGGAAGGTGGAAATCAGATGGAGGCGGTGCTTCTGCTGCTTTTGCATTTCTGTTAGTAGGCATGGGTGCCTATCTGTTTTTCCTTTGGTGTGGCATGGATTTGAAATCAACACTTTCATTGACTGTAGCCACCTTCTCACTTACCATGTCAGAGTGGAAGCATACCAGTGGGAAAATGGACAAACCGTTTAACAGTAGCAGTCAGTTGACTGTTCTCTAAGAGGTCCAGCTGTGGGCCTTGGGGACTATTCCCTGGGCTGACATTCAGGAGTTGGGGCTTCTGTCTTTGGGAAGAAGACTACCAGGAACAAGACATAGTCTGCAAGAACCACAGCAGAAAAAAGCCCTGTAAGGGGAACTGGTGCTCTGGTATTAAGAACCAATCTGTCTCTGAAAGGGAGTAAATGCAAAACTGATTAGGTGAAAGACAGATTTTGAAAGTTCCCGGTATCATATCTAGAACTTGTCTTGGCTGAGCTTTCAGATGAGATCGTTTGGCTCTGCTATTGGACAGTACAGGAGGCGGGGTCAGTGGAGAGGAAAGTAAAGTTGATATGTGAGAATATTCAGGATACAGAAACTGAGGTTTTAAGTGACTATCAAGGCACTTTGTGTCTGGTACGTTTTATTCACTTTCCCAAAGAACTAGCTTTTTTTCCTTTACGGTTTCATTACTTTCACCTTTTATGTTTATTTGTTCTTTCTTCCTATTTTCTTTTGTGTACTTTGTTGTTCTTTTTCTACTTTCTTAGGCTGGGCACTTCATTCATTTTCGGATTGTCTTGTTAAAAGAGTATTTAAAGCTACAAGTATTATCCTCTAAGTAGAGCTTTAGCTGTCATAGGTTTTGATATCAAATATTTTCCTTTTCATTAATTTCTAGGTAATATGTAATTTCAACTTTTATTTCTGCCTTGCTAAATTTTTTTTAAAACATACATTTGGTTCTGTCTCTCAAATCTCTTTAATATAGAACTGTCCATCCTGCTTTGTGCCCCTGCCATTGACCTCCCTTTCAAGATAAATTAGTTACAAAATATAGTCTAAGATAACTAATCTGGTTACCAGAAATGATGATTTTGTTTTGTGAATAGTTGATTTGATGTTCCTGCCAGCTCAGTCCCTCAGTAATTAGATATCAGAAGCAGCTGTCTCTTGAGGCTGCAGTATTTTGTTTATCTACATTTTGGAGAAGGCTTGCATTTTTAATCTTACGGGGAGGGCAGAGGTGTGTTCAACTTAAATAAACATGTTATTAATCCAAATTTATTTCGATGCAAGTTAAAAATAAGAGGATAGAATGCACTCCTCTTTTACTCTACTGGAAATTATCTGATTTGTCAACAAATTATTCTTACCAACCTTGACTCTCAAAATATAATAAGATGTATGTTCTATACGAGCATGAATAACTAAGATTTTGATATAAACTAGCCCTGTATTGGTTCCTATATATAGTTTAAGGCTAAGAAAAGTCAACTAAAGCTGTCATCTTACATAAATTTTAGTAGTTTTCTCCAAAGGCAATTGACTTTTAACAGTGATCTCCAGTGGAAGAACCCAAAGCTTCTCCCTGCTTCTTTTGTAGCAGGTCAACCATAGAAGCCCAGACTTAAAATTTATTATGAAGTAAACGACTTTATTATTTATTTATTTTTGCCATGAAAAATCATTTTTTAAAACATTTTCCTTTTTCAGTTTATTTTGATTTTTTTTCCAATTTATTTTGAATATTCTGTGAACCTGCATAAAATCCCGTAGTCCTGAAATTATGGTGAGCACAAGTTTCCTGTCTTATCTTCCTGGTCCTTAAATGCCTCCTTAAATGCCTCTATTATTTAATTCTTCTAGTGATAAATGTGCTTGTATCCAGGCACATAGTTTTTTGTTTATTTTTTGTTGTTGTTGGCTTTTTGGGGGGGGTGGAGGGTGGGAGTGGACTATAAATTTAAGTGCAAAGGCCAGAGTAAAGAGGACGACGTCATTATCAAGAGTTCAGCTTGAGCTTTTTACTCAGTAATATCAGATGAGAAAATGACCCAAGGACTTAGAAAGATTGCATGGAATTACTAAGTTTGAGGCAGTTGACCTTGGATAATAACATTACAGAAATTAAGATACCCAGATGTCAACCAGAGTTTGAAGTTCTTCACCTGTGTGCCTAAATATATAGTTTGGATAACTATAGCCTTCCCTTTTTACTGAATCTGATATATGGTCTTCTCTTGGATTTAATATTCTTGAGTTTTTTCAAGGCAATAAGAAGTTTTATTAAGAACAGTTTACTAAAGATTGGTTCAAGATGACGGAGTAGAAGGACATGCTCTCATTCCCTCTTGCGAGAACACTGGAATCACAACTAACTGCTGACCAATCATCAACAGGAAGACACTGGAACTCACCAAAAAAGATACCCCACATCCAAAGACAAAGGAGAAGCCACAATAAGACGGTAGGAGGGGCGCAATCACAATAAAATCAAATCCCATAACTGCTGGGTGGGTGACCCACAAACTGGAGAACACTTATACCACAGAAGTCCACCCACTGGAGTGAAGGTTCTGAGCCCCACGTCAGGCTTCAGAACCTGGGGGTCCAGCAACGGGAGGAGGAATTCCTAGAGAATCAGACTTTGAAGGCTAGCGGGATTTGATTGCAGGACTTTGACAGGACTGGGGGAAACAGAGACTCCACTCTTGGAGGGCACACACAAAGTAGTGTGTGCATGGGGACCCAGGGAAAGGAGCAGTGACCCCATAGAGACTGAACCAGACCTACTTGGTAGTGTTGGAGGGTCTCCTGCAGAGGCGGGGGGTGGCTGTGTCTCACCGTGAGGACAAGGACACTGGCAGCAGAAGTTCTGGGAAGTACTCCTTGGCGTGAGCCCTCCCAGAGTCCGCCATTAGCCCCACCAAAGAGCCCGGGTAGGCTCCAGTGTTGGGTCGCCTCAGGCCAAACAACCAACAGAGGGGGGACACAGCCCCACCCATCAGCAGGCAAGCAGATTAAAGTTTTACTGAGCTCTGCCCACCAGAGCAACAGCCAGCTCTACCCACCACCAGTCCCTCCCATCAGGAAACTTGCACAAGCCTCTTAGATAGCCTCATCCACCAGAGGGCAGACAGCAGAAGCAAGAAGAACTACAATCCTGCAGCCTGTGGAACAAAAACCACGTTCATAGAAAGACAGACAAGATGAAAAGGCAGAGGTCTATGTACCAGATGAAGGAACAAGATAAAACCCCAGAAAAACAACTAAATGAAGTGGAGATAGGCAACCTTCCAGAAAAAGAATTCAGAATAATGATAGTGAAGATGATCCAGGACCTTGGAAAAAGAATGGAGGCGAAGATCGAGAAGATGCAAGAAATGTTTAACAAAGACCTAGAAGAATTAAACAACAAACAGAGATGAACAATACAATAACTGAAATGAAAAATACAGTAGAAGGAATCGATAGCAGAAAAACTGAGGCAGAAGAACGGATAAGTGACCTGGAAGACAGAATGGTGGAATTCACTGCTGCGGAACAGAATAAAGAAAAAAGAATGAAAAGAAATGAAGACAGCCTAAGAGACCTCTGGGACAACATTAAACGCAACAACATTCACATTATAGGGGTCCCAGAAGGAGAGAGAGAAAGGACCAGAGAAAATATTTGAAGAGATTATAGTTGAAAAATTTCCTAACGTGGGAAAGGAAATAGCCACCCAAGTCCAGGAAGCACAGAGAGTCCCATACAGGATAAACCCAAGGAGAAACATGCCGAGACACATAGTAATCAAATTGGCAAAAATTAAAGACAAAGAAAAATTATTGAAAGCAGCTAGGGAAAAATGACCAATAACATACAAGGGAACTCCCATAAGGTTAACAGCCGATTTCTAAGCAGAAACTCTACAAGCCAGAAGGGAGTGGCATGATATACTTAGAGTGATGAAAGGGAAAAACCTACAACCAAGATTACTCTACCCAGCAAGGATCTCATTCAGATTCAATGGAGAAATCAAAAGCTTTACAGACAAGCAAAAGCTAAGAGAATTCAACACCACCAAACCAGCTCTACAACAAATGCTAAAGGAACTTCTCTAAGTGGGAAACACAAGAGAAGAAAAGGACCTACAAAAACAAACCCAAAACGATTAAGAAAATGGTCATAGGAATATACATATTGGTAATTACCTTAAACGTGAATGGATTAAATGCTCCAACCAAAAGACACAGGTTTGCTGAATGGATACAAAAACAAGACCCATCTATATTCTATATGCTGTCTACAAGAGACCCACTTCAGACCTAGGGACACGTACAGACTGAAAGTGAGGGGTTGGAAAAAGTTATTCCATTCAAATGGAAATCAAAAGAAAGCTGGAGTAGCAATGCTCATATCAGATAAAATAGACTTTAAAATAAAGAATGTTACAAGAGACAGTGAAGGACACTACATAATGATCAAGGGATCAATCCAAGAAGAAGATATAACAATTATAAATATATATGCACCCAACATAGGAGCACCTCAATACATAAGGCAACTGCTAACAGCTATAAAAGAGGAAATCGACAGTGACACACTAATAGTGGGAGACTTTTAACACCTCACTTACACCAATGGACAGATCATCCAAGCAGAAAATTCATAAGGAAACACAAGCTTTAAATGACACAATAGACCAGATAGATGTAGTTGATATTTATAGGACATTCCATCCAAAAACAGCAGATTACACTTTCTTCTCAAGTGCGCATGGAACATTCTCCAGGATAGATCACATCTTGAGTCACAAATCAAGCCTCAGTAAATTTAAGAAAATTGAAATCATATCAAGCATCTTTTCTGACCACAACGCTATGAGATTAGAAATGAATTACAGGGAAAAAAACGTAAAAAACACAAACACATGGAGGCTAAACAATACGTTACCAAATAACCAAGAGATCACTGAAGAAATCAAAGAGGAAATCAAAAAATACCTAGAGACAAATGACAATGAAAACACGACGATCCAAAACCTATGGGATGCAGCAAAAGAAGTTCTAAGAGGGAAGTTTATAGCTATACAAGCCTCAAGAAACAAGACACATCTCAAATAAACAATCTAACCTCACACCTAAAGGAACTACAGAAGAAGAACAAACAAAACCCAAAGTTAGCAGAAGGAAAGAAATCATAAAGATCAGAGCAGAAATAAATGAAAAAGAAACAAAGAAAACCATAGCAAAGATCAGTAAAACTAAAAGCTGGTTCTTTGAGAAGATAAACAAAATTGATAAACCATTAGCCAGACTCATCAAGAAAAAGAGGGAGAGGACTCAATAAAATTAGAAATGAAAAAGGAGAAGTTACAACAGACACCACAGAAATACAAAGCATCCTAAGAGACTACTACAAGCAACTCTATGCCAATAAAATTGACAACCTGGAAGAAATGGACAAATTCTTAGAAAGGTATAACCTTCCAAGACTGAACCAGGAAGAAATAGAATATATGAACAGACCAATCACAGGTAGTGAAATTGAAACTGTGATTAAAAATCTTCCAACAAACAAAAGTCCAGGACCAGATGGCTTTACAGGTGAATTCTATCAAACATTTAGAGAAGAGCTAACACCCATCCTTCTCAAACTGTTCCAAAAAATTGCAGAGGAACAAACACTCCCAAACTCATTCTATGAGGCCACCATCACCCTGATACCAAAACCAGACAAAGATACTACAAAAAAAGAAAATTACAGGCCAATATCACTGATGAATATAGATGCAAAAATCCTCGGCAAAATACTAGCAAACAGAATCCAACAACACATTAAAAGGATCATACACCATGATCAAGTGGGATTTATCCCAGGGATGCAAGGATTCTTCAGTGTATGCAAATCAATCAATGTGATACACCATATTAACAAACTGAAGGAGAAAAACCATATGATCATCTCAATAGATGCAGGAAAAGCTTTTGACAAAATTCAACACCCACTTATGATAAAAACTCTCCAGAAAGTGGGCATAGAGGGAACCTACCTCAACATAATAAAGGCCATATATGACAAACCCACAGCAAACATCATTCTCAATGGTGAAAAACTGAAAGCATTTCCTCTAAGATCAGGAACAAGACAAGGATGTCCACTCTCACCACTATTCAACATAGTTTTGGAAGTCCTAGCCACGGCAATCAGAGAAGAAAAAGAAATAAAAGGAATACAAATTGGAAAAGAAGAAGTAAAACTGTCACTGTTTGCAGATGACAGGATACTATACATAGAGAATCCGAAAGATGCCACCAGAAAGCTACTAGAGCCAATCAATGAATTTGGTAAAGTTGCAGGATACAATATTAATGCACAGAAATCTCTTGCATTCTTATACACTAATGATGAAAAATCTGAAAGTAAAATTAAGAAAACACTCCCATTTACCACTGCAACAAAAAGAATAAAATACCTAGGAATAAACCTACCTAAGGAGACAAAAGACCTGTATGCAGAAAACTATAAGACACTGATGAAAGAAATTAAAGGTGATACAAACAGATGGAGAGATATACCATGTTCTTGGATTGGAAGAGTCAACATTGTGAAGATGACTATACTACCCAAAGCAATCTACAGATTCAATGCAATCCCTATCAAATTACCAATGGCATTTTTCACAGAACTAGAACAAAGAATTTCACAATTTGTATGGAGACACAAAAGACCCCAAATAGCCAAAGTAATCTTGAGAAAGAAAAACAGAGCTGGAGGAATCAGGCTCCTGGACTTCAGACTATAAGCTACAGTAATCAAGACAGTATGGTACTGGCACAAAAACAGAACTATAGATCAATGGAACAGGATAGAAAGCCCAGAGATAAACCCACGCACATATGGTCAACTAATCTATGACAAAGGAGGCAAGGATATACAATGGAGGAAAGACAGTCTCTTCAATAAGTGGTGCTGGGAAAACTGACAGCTACATGTAAAAGAATGAAATTAGAACACTCCCTAACACCATACACGAAAATAAACTCAAAATGGATTCGAGACCTAAATGTAAGACCGAACCCTATAAAACTCTTAGAGGAAAACATAGGCAGAACACTCTGTGGCATAAATCACAGCAAGATCTTTTTTGATCCACCTCCTAGAGTAACGGAAATAAAAACAAAAATAAACAAATGGGACCTAATGAAACTGCAAAGCTTTTGCACAGCAAAGGAAACCATAAACAAGACGAAAAGACAACCCTCAAAATGGGAGAAGATATTTGCAAACGAATCAACAGACAAAGGAGTAATCTCCAAAATATATAAACAGCTCATGCAGCTCAATATTAAAGAAACAAACAACCCAATCCAAAAATGGGCAGAAGACCTAAACAGACATTTCTCCAAAGAAGACATACAGATGGCCAAGAAGCACATGGAAAGATGCTCAGCATCACTAATTATTAGAGAAATGCAAATCAAAACTACAATGAGGTATCACCTCACACCAGTTAGAATGGGCATCGTCAGAAAATCTTCAAGCAACAAATGCTGGAGAGGGTGTGGAGAAAAGGGAACCCTCTTGCACTGTTGGTGGGAATGTAAATTGATACAGCCATTATGGAGAACAGTATGGAGGTTCCTTAAAAAACTAAAAATAGGGCTTCCCTGGTGACGCAGTGGTTGAGAATCTGCCTGCTAATGCAGGGGACATGGGTTCGAGCCCTGGTCTGGGAAGATCCCACATGCCGTAGAGCAACTGGGCCCGTGAGCCACAGCTACTGAGCCTGCGCGTCTGGAGCCTGTGCTCCGCAACGAGAGGCCGCGATAGTGAAGAGGCCCGCGCACCGCGATGATGAGTGGCCCTCGCTTGCTGCAACTGGAGAAAGCCCTCGCACAGAAAGGAAGACCCAACACAGCCAAAAATAAATATAAAAATAAATAAATAAGACCTGGTGCAAACAAATAAATATTTAAAAAAAAAAACAAAAACTAAAAATAGAATTACCATATGACCTAGCAATCCCACTACTGGGCATATACCCAGAGAAAACCATAATTCAAAAAGACACATGCACCCCAATGTTCATTGCAGCACTATTTACAATAGCCAGGTCATGGAAGCAACCTAAATGCCCATCGACAGACGAATAGATAAAGAAGATGTGGCACATATATACAATGGAATATTACTCAGCCATAAAAAGGAACGAAATTGGGTCCTTTGTTAAGACGTGGATGGATCTAGAGACTGTCATACAGAGTGAAGTAAGTCAGAAAGAGAAAAGCAAATATCGTATATTAACACATATATGTGGAATCTAGAAAAATGGTCCCGATGAACCGGTTTGCAGGACAGAAATTGAGACACAGATGTAGAGAACAAACGTATGGACACTAAGGGGGGAAAGCGGCGGGGGGTGTGGGTGGTGGTGTGCTGAATTGGACGATTGGGATTGACATGTATACACTGATGTGTATAAAATGGATGAATAATAAGAACCTGCTGTTTAAAAAAATAAAATTAAATTGAAAAAAAAAAAAAAGAACAGTTTACTTTGGTCAGATTCTGGATAAGGTCTTCTCATTTTTGTTTTGTTAACCACCTGGCAGACCTAAAAAGAGGTGGGTCTCAAATTTGCAAAGACACTGTAAATAGAATGAGTTTTAGATTATTGGCAATCCACTGATATAAATCGGGTCAACAAACTACACTCCATGGGCCAAAACCAGACACTAACTGTTGCTGAAAATAAAATTTCACTGGATCACCACAACACCCATTTGTTGATGTGTCGTCTGTGGCTGCTTTCTCACTACAATGGCAGAGCTGAATAACTGCAGCAGAGACTTTTTGGCCTGCAAAGCCTCCAGTATTTACTATCTGGCCCTTTACAGAAAATGTTTGCCAATCCCTGATATAAAGTAAAATAAGAAACCCCTCTTGGACCACCTAAGACAGAATTTTCAGTGTTCTTACCTTGCAAAGCTTTTATGAGGATAGATTGGGTTTATTTTGTTCACTACCGTGTCCTCAATGGTGGTAAGTAGTAGGTACGCAATAAATATTGTCAAATCAATAAATAAAAACCATCCAAATTCATTTTACTCTTCTCAGTTCCTTAGTACTCACGGTCTGAAGCACAAATCCAAATAAACTGCAAGTCAGGTTTGCTAAGTGTTAAAATGAAAGAGAAATAGTGACTTTCTAGCCTACGTATTATAACAGTTTTCATTTACTCAACACTACTATGTGCCAGATACTATAATCACATTATGTACATATATGTATGTGTGTATATATATTTACATATATGTATATATATTTAGGTGTTGTAACATTATTATTTCTATTTTATAGATGAGAACTTGAGACTTAGAGTAGGTAAATTGTCCAAAATCACATAGCTAGTAAGTGGCTTAGTTATTTTCAAGCCCATCTTCATCCTAAGCATCATAGTAAGTGGAAAGGGGCTAACTCTAATATAATCTAGAATACGAGTAAAATTTCTCTGAGATTTGTCCCACATCTAACATCCTAACCAGATCTGTTCAAAAGTAAATTAGATAAGAAGTTTTTCATTTAGTGTATCTACCTCTAGAAGAGTGTTCACTGGGAACAATGAATACATTTTAAACATCTCTGGGTTGAGCTATATCAGACCACTACCAATCCTGCTTTTCAGACTCCCAGAGATAGCTGGCTCCATTTTGATGTGTATAGCTTAACTTACATTAGAAGATAATCAAGGAGTGGCCATAGGATATGCAGAAAATAGTCTTTAATTCTAGAAGAGGTAGCATGGGAGGTGAGACTAAATTTCTGTCAGGAAATTTCTGCTACCTAGAATCTATCTAACATTTTGGCAGATTACTAAGCCTTAGTGTAAGCCCCAGTTTCCTCATTAAAATAAAGATAATAATTATACCTATCACCAAGGGTTGTAAAAATCAAGGGAATTAACATATATTGTGGCTAGAATGGCGCCTAGCACATAGCGTGCAATAAAGATAATTCTGCATTGTTTCAATTTTTAAAAATTGAGATATTCATGAAACATAAAATTCACCATTTTAACCATTTTAAGTGTACAATTCCATGATTTCTAGTGTATTCACAATGTTGTTCAGCCATCATCTAATTCCAGGACATTTTCAGCACCCCGAAAAGAAACTCTGTGTGTATTAAGCAGTCACTCCTCATTCCCCTCTCTCCCCAGCCCCTGGGAACAACTGATTTGCTTTCAGTATCAATAGATTTGTACATAAAGGACAAATGGACAGTTAAAATGGAATCATGAAATACATGGCTTTCTGTGTCTGGCTTTTCTCATTTAGCATCGGGTTTTCAAGATTCATTCATGTTGTAGCATATATCAGTACTTCATTCCTTTTATGTCTGAGTAATATTCATTGTATTGATATACCTATACCACATTTTGTTTATCCATTCATCAGTTAGTGGACGTTGGGTTGTTTCTACTTTTTGGCTATTGTAAATAGTATTGCTGTGAACATTTGTGTACAAGCATTTGTTTGAACACCAGTTTTCATTCTCTTCATTAAATACCTAGGAATATAATTAAAAGGTTATATGGTAACTCTGTGCTTATTTTTTTAAGGAACCACCAAACTTGCACAGTGGCTGCAAAGTTTTAAATTCTGATTAAGTACAATTTGTATATTTTTTCTTTTGTTGCCTGTTCTTTTAATATCGTAGCTAAGAATCCATTGTAAAAATCCAAGGTCGTATAGATTTACCTCTGTGTTTTCTTCTAAGAGTCTTACAGTTTTAGCTCTTATATTTGGGACTTTGATTTATTTCAAGTTAGTTTTTTTATATCGTGTGAGATAAGGGTCCAACTTCTTTCTGTCTTTTTTTTTTTTTGCATGTGGATATCCAGTTATCTCAACATCATTTGTTGAAAAGACTGTTCTTTCTCTATTGGCTGATGTTGGCACCCTTGTTGAAAATCAGTTTGACCATAGATGAATAGGTTTATTTTTGGATTCTGAATTCTTATATTGAGCTGTATGTCTATCCATATGTCATAACCACACTGTCTTGATGACTATAGCCTTGTAGTAAGTTTTGAAATCAGGACATATGAATCTTCCAACTTTGTTTTCAGGGTATTGTAGCTATTCTGGGTCCCTGGCATTTCCCTATGAATTTTAGGATAAGCATGTAAATTTCTGCAAAATGCCAGGTGGGATTTTGATAGGGATTGCATTGAATCTGTGGATCAACTTGCGAATTATTGCCATTTTAATATTGTCTTCCAGTCCATGAACATAGATGCCTCTCCATTTATTAAGACCTTCTTTCATTTCTTTCAGCAGTGTTTTATAGTTCATAGTGTACAAATGTTACACTTCTTTTGTTAAACTTATTCCAAAGTATTTTATTTGTATTTATGCTATTGTCAAGGATTTGTTTTCTTAGTTTCATTTTTGGATGTTTAATTGCTAGTATGTAGAAATACAGCTGATCTTTATATATTGATGTTGTATCCTACAACTTAATACATTTACTTCTTAGCTCTAATACTTGTTCTGTGATGCTTTAGGATTTACCATGTATAGGATCATGTCATCTGTGAATAGAGAGAGTATTAATTCTTCCATTCTAATTTGGATGCCTTTTATTTCTTTTTCTTGACTAATTGCTCAGGGCAGAACAGATATCCCTCTTACTACTGATCTTGGGGAAAAGGTTTCAGACTTCACCATTTAGGTAGGAGGTTACCTGTGGGTTTTTCATAGATGCCATTTATCAACTTGAGAAAGTTTCCTTCTAGTCCTAGTTTGTTGAGTGTTTTGTTATTAAATGGTGTTGGATATGCTTTTTCTGCATCAACTGAGATGGCTATGTGGTTTTTTGTTCTTCATTTAATTAATATGATATATTGATTGGTTTTCATGCACTGAAACACCCTTGCATTCATAGGATAAATCTCACTTGGTCATGGTATGTAATCCTTTTTATATGCAGCTGGATTCAGTTTACTAGAAGTTTGCTGAGGAATTTTTGCATCTGTATTAATAAGGAATATTGATCTATAGTTTTCTTTCTTGAGGTGTTTTTCTGGTTTTGGTATCCTTCCTCCTAATGTCTCCTAATGTCTCCTTTGGTATCCTTCCTCCTAAACTCTCCTAATGAAGAGTTTAAAGAGGATTGTGATTTCTTCAAATGTTTGACACAATTTAGTAGTGAAAGTCATCTGGTTTTGAGGTTGCGGGCTTTTCTTTTTAGGACATTGGGTTTTTTTGGTTTTTATTAACTGATCAATCTCTTTACTTGTTATAGGTCTATTCATTTTTTCTGTTTCTTCATGAGTCAGTTTGTGTGTTTCTAGAGATTTGTCTATTTCATCTGGGTTTCCTAATTGGCATACAATTGTTCACAGTATTCTTAGTGTACTATTTGATTTGCTTTTTGTTTCTTTTACAGTAGATCTTTATTTTCTTAGTGTTTGCCATGGAGATTACAATTAACATGTTAATTTATAGAAATCTAGTTTGAATTAATAGCAAGTTAGTTTCAATCGTATAAAAAATTTGGCTCCTGTATAGCTGTGTTCCCCTTCCTTATGTAGTTATTGTCACAGATTACATCTATATACATGTATGCACATAGACATAGATCTATATTATCATTTTATTTGAGACATAGACATTTATTATTTAAGACATTTAAGACATTTATTATTATTGCTTTAATAGTTGTCTTTTAAATCATATAAAAAATTGGAGTTACTAACTAGAAATACATGAATATTGACTTTTATATTTATCTATATAGTTATCTTTATCAGTGTTCTTTATTTCTTTGTATGAATTGAGTATTCAATTCAATACCCTGGTATTTTTTTCTTTCAGCCTGAAGGACTCTCTGCAGCACTTTTTGTAGAGCAAGTCTACTAGAAATGAATTCTTATCTTTTGTTTAATTGGAATATCTTAATTTCTCTTTCTTTTTTGAGGAATAGCTTTGCTGGATATAGAATTCTTGCTTAATAGATTTTTTAAAGCACTTTGAATATGTCATTCCATTAACTTCTGGCCACCATGGTTTCTGATAAGAAATTAGCTGTTAATGTTTTTGAGAATTCCTTGTACATAATGATCACTCTGCTGTTCTCAGGATTCTCTGTGTCTTTGAACAGTTTGAGTGGAATGTTTCTAGGTGTGGATTTCTTTGTGTTTACCCTACTTAGGATTTGTTGAGATTTCTTGGATGTGTATATTCATGTCTTTTATCAAATTTTAGAAGTTTTCAGTCTTTTTTTTTTTTTTTTTTTTGCCCTTTTCTCTATTCTCCCTCTTGGACTCTTATTAAATGTATGTTGGTATACTTGGTGGTGTCCCACAGATCTCTTAGGCTCTGTTCATTTTTCTTCATTTTTTTTCTTCTTTTTGCTCCTCTTATTGGAAACTCTCATTGACCTATCTTCAAGTTCATAGATGTTTTTCTCCTACCTGCTCAAATCTGCTTTTGAGCCCCTCTAGTGATTTTTTAAATTTCAGTTATTGTATTTTTCAAGTCCAGAATTTTTCTTTGGTTCCTTTTAAAATTTTATGTCTCTGTTGATATTCTCAATTTGGTGAGACATCATTCTTGTTCTTTCTATTAGTTCTTTGTACATGCTCTTGAGCATATTTAAAACAGTTGATCTAAAATCTTTCTCCAGTAAATCCAGTGTCTGGTCTTCATCAGGGACAATTTCTGTTAATTTCTTTTTTCTGTGTGTGTGGGCCATACTTTCTTGTTTCTTTGCATCCTTCATAATTTTTAATGAGTACTGGACATTTTGAATATATAATGTAATTAGATTATTTTACCTCATCAGGGTTTTGTTTGTTTGTTTTTTTCTGCCTGTGGTTGGTGTTGTTTGTTTGTCTAGTGATTTTTCTGAACTAATTTTGTAAAGTGTATATTCTTTGCCATGTGTGGCCACTGACATCTGTTTGATTAGCTTAGGGGTCAGCTAATGATTCAACAGAGATTTCCTTAAAGGTTTGGGACCAGAAACAAACAAACAAACAAAAAAAACCTCAAAATCTTTGGCAGTGGGTCCTGTGTATATGTTGGGGCATGCCTTCAACACTCAGCTAGGCAGTTTACAACTCACCCTTAGACTTCATCTGCTACTTGTATACAGCCTAAAGCTCAGCCAGAAGTGAGAATTTAGGGCCGTCTCAGGTGTTTTTGAGCAGCTACTCCGCCTTGGGCACACACATGTGGGTCTTCTGGTGGGAGCATTTCAAATCCCATATTCCCCAAAGCATCTCACTTTCCAGTTTTTCCTCCTAAGCTTTTTGATGTGTCTATTGTTTACCCCAGCTGCCATCCCTTGCCTCATTTGGCACCTGCTGATAAATTTGCCGTTAAATGTTTTTGACAAATGTCCTGAACAGTTGCCTCTCTGCACTGGGGGAGATCTGAGCTTGGTGAAATAAAGGTAAGCCCTTTACACAGTCTGTCAGGGAACCAAAAGACAGGCCAGAACAAGCAGCCACAGTTCTTGGAGGACAAAGTCCACTTTGCTTACTCTAACACTAGGAACCCACACCAGTAACTCAGATTGGCATCTTCAGGACCCTTACTGCAAATTAGCTACCTTTTGCTTGACTAAGTGCTTGACTGATTGCTGGAATCCTTTGACTAGTTTGAAGAGTTCAGATAAAGTTGATTCTGACAGGTTTTGCCAGGTTATTTGCTGTTTCTCTTCAGGGACAGGCCCTTGGAGTTCCCTACTCTGCAACTTTCATTGATGTCTCATCACATTTTTTTTCAATTTTGACAAACATATTATTTTCATAGGTTGTTGTTGTGTTTTTTGTTTGTTTTTTTTTTAATAAAGAATGACCAGGGACTTCCCTGGTGGTCCAGTGGTTAAGACTCTGCACTTCCAATGCAGGGGGCACAGGTTCGATCCCTGGTCAGGGAACTAAGATCCCACATGCTGTGTGGCACACCCCCCCCCAAAAAAAACAAAAAGAATGACCGTATATATCTCTTCTTTACAGGGGTCATCCAAGTATTATGATAATTCATGTCCAGCTTGCCAAAAAACCATATCACATTTAGAAGGAAAGAATCCTGGCAGTTGAACCCTGTAGATCTTCTGATGTCAACAGTGTTAAAGATGGCCAGTTCACCCATAGTCCTATCAAAAATTTTTCTCTGAAAGCCAGAGAGATAAAACGTCTAATTCACTGTGTATGTGAGATGAATGTTCTAACATTCAGGTCTCTAGTAGAAATACGATGTAAAATGTGCCATAAAAGCCAACATATATCAGGATCTTTACCTTTAAAACTGCAGTCGACCATATTCCGTTGTAGTTGTATGGATGTTTTCCACATAGTTTATCAGCTCAGTGGGATTGTAGCAGTTGTTCTCACTGCCTTCCCAAAAGCTTTAGCCCTTGTGAAGTGGCTCAGATGAAATCTACTAACTGAATCTAAAGAATCCACATACAGAGCTATGATTCTGATGCAATATTTTCTGGGTTTGAATTCTGTTTTCCTCCATTTGCCAGTAGTATGAACTTGAGCAAATTACTTCTTTTTGCCTCACTTACCTCATCAGTAAAATGGGCCTGCTAACAACTGTGCTTATCTTATAGCTTTGTTATGAGGATAAAATAAGTTAAGATTCATTAAGTAATTAACTAAAATTTAATACATACATAAGCTAGTTTGAGGTGCAACTTGTCTAGAGCATGTCTTTTAGATAGGGAAACCTCTGAGTTTTTCAGTTCTGTCCACTTAGCATGAAACTAATAAGTTCTTTCCACTTATTAGTGAAATAAACATACTGGGCAGATTCTCAAGAGGAAAATAGTCAGGCAGTATTTCTGTGTAGCCTGAGAGGCCCATTCCTAAGTCAGGAGAGAACTGTCTGTATCTACAGCTGGATGCAAAACAAAAACATAAAGTTGGAGAACAGCATCGTATCGTGTGATGGTTTGGGGGACAAGGAGGATGGACCAAGATAGTGGGATATAAAGCTAAAAAGACTGGAAAAGACAGATGATGAAGGTTCTTGGGCATTACTGAAGGGTTTGAAATAGGAGAGCCATCTGGCCACATTTACCCTTACGGTATATACTGCAGCAGAAAAACGGAGGATTGGGGTCAGCTTGCCAAGACTGGAAGGAGGGAAATGTCTTAGGTGACTGTTATGTAAGTCATAGATGTTCCATAATGAGCATGTATTAATTTTGTAACATAAGCAAATTCATACACTCTTATTTTGTAAGAAATCTACTTTTGGAATTTCTCTGTGATAGAGTCCCAATTTAATAAAATCTAAAATTAAAGTCCCAATTAGAGAATGAGAATTCATTTCACACTTGACCTCTTTGCTCAACAAAATCTCCATCACAGAGTTTCAGTAAATAATCATCCTTTTCTGCTACATGCTACCTATCATTTAAGTATAAGGAACACATCAATTCCATTGAGCAAATGAGAATGGAAATTATAACCATATTACCTGTGAAACTTACTCTGCTCATTTTATAGCTCCTCAGCCCTCCACAAGTCAGAAAAATATTCACACCTAAGTTGAAACTTTAAAGTAGAGTGATTGCCTGGAGCAATAAGCCCCAGAAAATTGGTAATGAAAGTATTGGTTTATAAAAGAGAGCTTGGCAGACTAATTGTAGTCTCACTTTGCCTCTTTCCATCTCTGTTTCTTTAACAGCTATTTAGTCCCAGGTACACAGACTTTTGTTATGTTTTGTTTTTTTAGTCATTTGAACTTTTTAGTAAATCAGTTTTAGGAATTAATTGAACAAATACTCAGCTAAAAAACAAGATACAATTTAATAAGCAACTTTATCCTCATTTTGCCCCACTATGAATGTTCGTTTTTGCAGTAACTTTTAAATTTAGTGGAGATCAAGTTTTATACCCAACTTAACAGTGTGTTCTTTGTTATTGTCATGTATTTTTTACATGTAAAATGATGTTCTCTGAGTTTACATGTACACACGGGATTACATAAAATTCAATTTTAATATCCACTTAATCCAAAGTACTCTTCCTCAACTATCATGACCTTTTAAAATATATTTAAACTATATTAGTAATACATAAATAGTGGGCAAATTTATTTCTGGAAATCAGACTATGGAAACTGGACAGCATTGAAAATAACTTATAAAGTACTAAAAAAAAAAGTTAATGACAATATACATAACTATTTCTAATTATAATTATTTTGGGTAAATGCAAAGTTAACTGCCTTCAAATAGGCATACTTTTTGACATGTGAAATTGAGATTCCATAGGTTGTTGCTTCATGGTAAATTCAATATAAATAGCAATGAAGGAACCACATATGGTAAGCCTGGGCTTCAGACATTGGCTTTAGGATTCTCAGATAAATAAAGACCTTCCTTGAAGGCACACGGATGTATTAATTTTTAATTTGTTTCTTTTTGATCTCTTAATTACTGAAAAAGATTTATTGGTTAATTTTAGGAAGGCAAGTGTTTGAAAAGTTTTGCCAAATACTGTCTTCTTTAAATGAATGTATGGTAATGAAAAGTTAAGAGGAGAGCCAAATTAGATTGAATAATTGTTCAGTCATGTGGGTCAGGCTAGTTGCATAGCCTGGTTGTTAGACTGATTGCTCAAATTACATTGCCTGGGGTCCTGCACTTGGTTGGCTGTCTTCTCAGATCTTAACAAGGTTCTGGGAATTTCTTTTACTGACAAAGTTTGCTTTGTGTTTTTCCCCTCCCCCCACCCCCCCAGGATGCTTCATCTGCAGACATTAGAAAAGCATATCGTAAGCTTTCACTAACTTTGCATCCAGACAAGAATAAAGATGAAAATGCAGAAACTCAGTTTAGACAAGTAAGTGAAATATGCTGTTATTGTATATGTATTTTTGTGATAATTTATAAATAAATGTTTATGGTAGAAACAGTAACCTACATGTAGAATATTTCCATTTAAAATGAGATTGTAGTTTAGAAATATAATGTATACGTATTTATTCAGTTTTTTTACAAAATATGCTTTTACCAACATTTTTTTATATTAGAATCTCTAAATTCCTGGGGGTCATAATTGTCATAATTTTCTTGTCTAAATTAAAGTTTTTGCTTTTAAAAATCACATGTTAAGATAATTATTAGTTTTGCATCTTTCAAAAAGATTTATTTTGGTATCAAGCCTTTTTTAACCTCTTAAGGTGCTACCAAAACCGTAAAATGTTACTTATAATTAAGATTTTATCTGTTCATTGTATATATGAGTACGTGGGGTTTTTGCATGTGAATTATAGTGTGTTCGTCTCCCTAAGTGATTTCCTATAGTTGAGATTATTTTTAAAGTAATGCTTCTGTTTTAGTTGGTGGCCATTTATGAAGTTTTAAAGGATGATGAACGAAGGCAGAGGTGAGTGTTCATCTGCTTTTGAATTAAGATGTTATACTTTGATGTCTCAGTTTATAAAGGAGAGAATTGTCTCGTTAAACATTTTATTATGTTAGTATTTTATTTTCGTTCCTTTCAAGATGTGCATTGTTTTTAAAATGTATGTTTATAGGAGAGTTAATTTCTATTGAAAATATTCACTAGGTTGATTCAGTACTTATAGACTTCAGGATCATGGCTTCATTAGCTAATATTTTTAACGTGAGTATCTATGCTCTGGGAAATAAAATTCCACTTGACTTCAAACAAATGCCTATTCATTTTTGATATATGAGTAATTGCTCCTATCTGCGCTTGGGGGGCTTTCCCCCCCCTCTATTTCTTAAATGTTTTGCAATTAGGCGATTAGTGATATTCAAGTTATTACCATTTCTTGGTGTTTCCTCATCCTCAAAATAATAAAGCCAATTTGTGAGTGAGAGAACAGACTTGTATAAGTCTGTAGAAGATAGGAGTAGAAGAAAAATATTTGCTTCTTTCTCCTATTTCTTTGGCCTCCATCCCTTCCCTTCCTCTGCTCCAGTGATTCTGTGTTTAGGGTCGAACGTCAGAGAAGAGGCAGCTACCTCACTCTGAGACTTCTCTGGGCCTCTTTCAGCAGAGTAGTAATGTATTTATACAGTGGTTTATATGCTAGTGACTTAAGAGGAGATTGCAGAGAGACCCCCCTTCCTCTGTTCTTCCGAATGTGTGGAAGGTAGACACTACTGTGACCGGTTTCAGAGTTTTTTTAAGTCAGACCCACGGTAAGAAATACATTTTGCATCATGCTTCAGGACACACACACACACACACACACACACACACATACACACAGACACAACTGAAACAAAAATTTGACAAAACACTTCTTATTGTGTGTGAAACAGACTGATGTTTTCTATTCTAGGCTAGTCTAGACCAGTCTTCTTTCTTTTTAAAAACAATGCTGATTGTGGTCCACTAAGTTGATTTCAGGAGATACTAGTGAGCTACAATCTGTAGTTTGAAAATAGTGCTTTACAGTAAGAGTACCTTTAAAGAAAAAAAGTAGGTATTTGAGATTTTAGGCTAAAGCCAGCCTAAATATCTGTATCTCTCTATGGAGGCTAATATATCTTAAAGATAATCCAAAAAAGTATGCAATGTGACCTTCTGAATCTTTCTTCAAATGTATTACCTGGAATTATTCTGTATCCTACAATGTCAGCTACCACTCTTGGTTCTCATCTTAACTCTTTAATTTGAATACCTCAGTTTGTCAGATTGCAAAGCAAGGACTCAGGATATTCTCTTGAAGAGTTCTTTGCTTTATAATAAGGGGCTGGCATTGGTCCAGATACCATAGCAGACATTCCTCTGGTTTGAGATAATCCATAGTGTTGAAAGAGTCCTACGAGTGTGTTGAAAGAAGTGTTGGTCATTCTGTGCATATTTTCTAGTTGGTTTCTCTCACTGAGCCCCTAGTTTTGTTTCACACATCAAGAACGTGTCTGTAAAGATAGCTTTATTTAGTCTCTCTACATCTTTGGCATCAGATTTTGCCTTTTTGTTTGTTGTTATTTTAAAAGTCAGTAAACTTTGTAACAATTTCTTCCAATTACCGAAATTATTTATATCTTTTCAGAACAAATCACTTCTCATGTAAAAATTGTTTCTTCATTAACATAGACTCATCTAACATTTTCTTTTTAGGATTAGTTCCCTTTGCATTTATTGTAGAGTGTTAGTAGAAAAAAATGGATCTGACAGTTACACAAACAGCTGTAGTATTTATACCCCTTGAGGCACAAGTAACTCTTTGGTAACTGGTTTTCCTTGAGGCAAAAGTCTTAGCTAATCAAGCTGAGAATCATTCCTCTAAAGCTTGCGCCTGAGGCCGGGTGACCTATGAGTATTTAAACATATAGGAGAAATGCACCTCTACAGACAATTATCTAATGTTTATAATTCCTTGTTTTATCTTCTGAAAGAAGATTGTCTTATACTGATATTTAAAAATGCTCTTTGGTATCACAATTATTTATTATAAATATTCATTAAATAAGTAATGTGTAACCTTCCAGGAATTTGTAATTTGGAAAATTGTCATAGACATTTTTATCTATTTAGTTCCCTTACAAATAATTGTATTTTCACTGAAATCAGGTGCATTTTAAAAATTTTGGTAGAAAAGGGAATAGCATTGAAATAGATAAAATAACAAACTGGGTAACTTTTTTTTTTTTTTTAAGGAATAGGCAAATTTTATTTTTTTAAACAGCCTTATTTAGGTGTAATTTGCATACCATAAAAGTTACCTATTTTAAGTGTACAATTCCATGATTTTTAGTAAAAATACCTATTTTAAGTGTACAATTCCATGATTTTCAGTAAAGTTACAGAGTTGTGCAAACCACAACCAGTGTTAGACCATTTCTGTCACCTCAAAACATTCCCTCAAGTCCATTTGCAGGCGTTTCCCATTCTGATCCCAGCCCCAGGCAATCACTGATCTCCTTTATGTGTCTATAAATGTGGTTTTTTTCTGGACACTTCATATTAATGAAATCATCTAATATGTAGTCTTTTGCATCTGACTTCTTTCTATTATCAAAATGTTTTTGAGGTACATCCATATTGTAGCATATACCAGTAGTTCATTCTTTTTTATTGCTGAATAGTATTCCACATTCCACTTTTGTTTATCCATTCACCAACTGATAGACATTGAGGTCGTCTCCACTTTTTGGCTATGATGAACAACGCTGCTGTGAATTATCACGCACAAGTCTGTGTGAACGGATATTTTTCATTTTTCTCAGGTAGATTCCTAGGAGTATAATTGTGAATAAACTTTTAAGCTTTTTTTTCCTCCCAAAGCCATAGACTATAGCATGAAAAAAATTTTCCTGGTTCGTGTAAGGGAGATTAATATAGAAGTCTTCTGAACTCCTTAGGTAACTTGCTTATTTTAGGAAATAGCAGCTCAGCTATGTTCTGACATAAATTTCTATCCAAGTGCCCTGAGTGTTAGCTGGAATAAAGTACTGAGTAGATCCTAATCACTACATATATACACTAGATTGTGCTTTAGTAATATTAGTATATTTACTTTTGTTTAAAATCTATTTTAAAATTTTACCAGTATTCTTTTGCTAACCCTCTTGTGCAACTTAAAATTTTTTTGTCTATTTTATGGTACTATATTTGTAAAAGTTCAATGTATTTTTTTAGTTTACTAAGTAAAGTCACATTTTATTTACAAATCCAGTGAAAAGTATAGTTTTCTCAGCTTTAATCTGCGAAACTTTTACAAATCCATTACCTCCTTATTGTAAATTTGATTACAGGTGTGTTTGAATAAAAATAAACATTAACCTGAGAATAAGAAATCTTTCTTAGTACCTTCCCTAATTAGGAGATATTATAAGACACGTATTATATACAATATATAAAGTGCTGTGTACCACAATTTTTGGCACATATATACATTTTATAAAGGAGAGTAAGATCAATTAATTTAAGCTTGTTTCCTGTTTATGATCTTTGTACAATTAATTTTTATTCTTAAGTTTCAATATGTGACCTAAATAGATGTTGTTGTTACTCTTTTAAGCTAAAAATTCTAACTTTTTACAATGGGAGATTCACAATTTAGGCAAATGCTAGAATTATTTCAATATTCATTTTCATAATATACATGTTTTCTATTTTAATTTCATAGTTACTATTTTATTCTTCAAAGCATGCTAATAATATTTTTAATTTACATACTTTTTTTTTCTTCTGGTAATTTAAACATTTTTAGATTTACTTGCCAATGTTTGTATTAGGCTAAAAATATTTGATGAATTGCAGACTATAGAATGGAACTCACATAATTATGTAACCATTATTATGTTCATCATGTGCATTTTAAGAAAATCAAATCATGTAAACATGTATTAGGCCATATGTAGAATTGATCAATGTTTTAATTTCTAATTAATAGTTCCATATGATTTTTTACATTAGTGATATTTTCATCATAGAGATTTACTTTTGTATTTTCTTATAATATTCATACATGTGTACATTCTTAATCTGATTTTAACAAATTGTTAAGAGCAGTTTGTATGAGCTTAATTATTTTAACAGTGTTATGTGTTAAATATAGAAAAGGCATAACAGTGATGTTTTAAATTTTATGTGTTGTCAACACAACATTTTTTTCTTAAATAACTTATGAATATAATGTCTGTGTATATTTTAAGAAATATCTTTATTTTTTCAGTGTTTCAGGAAAGCAGTGATTTATCTTTTAACAGCATATATTCTAAAAAGTGAACTATAATAGAAGCTATCTTCCCTTAAAATGGCCAGTCGTGTGAGCCATAATGTTCATTGATAGTAAAATCAATAGAGCATTGATTCTAAGCTTAATCCTTGGAGACTGTTGTTCAGAGTGGCAGACGTAGCCTAGTAAATATCTAGTTTTGTTTAATGTGTTCAGTGCATAAGGTTTTGCTATCTTGAATTTAGCTGTGCACTAACAATTTATATGTGGGGTAGAAAATAGTAGCTATTAACAGACACATAGCATTTCAAAGATGATGGTGATAAAATATTTGATACGAGATTCGCAGCTATGAGCTCAGCTGGGTTTTCTTCCAGTACAGTTTAGATCTAAAACAAATTTAACACTTAGCAATGCTCTTAGGGAATTGTTGCCACTTTCTTAGATGTTCTTTATTAATAGCCACACTTTTTACTTGAAGTTATTTCATGGGAGAGATTAGCTGAAAATAATTATTTTTATATTCCACCTTTTTTCCTCAACAAATCTGAAGTAGAATGTAGATTCAGAATAAATTCAGCACTTCATTCATTGGACTTCATTCAAATGTTGTAATCTTGCATTATACCACTTGAAACGTTTTTGCCAATCCATTTCTTATCTAAAATGAGTCAGTTTTTACAGAAATAGATTTAAAGATAAATTTTCGAGGACAGGAATGATAACTTTTGATGAAATCGTGTTATTATGTCTTGATATTAGTGTTCAAGAATTGCTATGTAAATATTGAAAAAGAATATTTAACATCAAACTTTGGCCCAGCTACTGCACAACCATATTTTAATTAGCAGATTCTTGTATACTACACAGTTTGCCTGCCTTTAAGAGTTTAGTACCACTAATGTCCTTTGCTTTGAACATTGGTTATTCTGATCTGCCATTATTATTAATAATCTAAGTTGATCCTAAAAGTCACGTTTTCTAGATAGCCTGATAAAATATATTTCGAATTTATAACCAATATTTTTTGTACCGAAAAAAGAAGTTGCCTGTAATAAATCCTCTGCTTTATTTTTTTAAGCATATCTCCAAGGTATCAATTTAATAACTATCAAAGTAGCTACTGCAGTTGTTGCATTTAAATTGATTTACATGTCAAGACTGGCAGTTTAGCAGCTGCGCTATTATTCCTAGATCGGTCAATTTACTTGAGAAAAACCTACTACTGAGTTCTACTGACCTGCCTGACAATATAGGCCCTATTTCTATTCCTGTAATTAGGCCTGCGACTAACTCAGAATATTTTTAATTAAAATATTTTGGTCAATGTGTTGCACCAAATTAGGCCTTTCAGTGAAGATTTAATTCTGGAAATAGTGTGATTAGAATATTTAATGAGTTGTGTTGAACTAAGATTAACAGGTTGTGTGTTTTGAACATTGTTTGTGTGTGACCATTTTGAGTTTTACAATCATAAATGTTATTCCTGATTTTTAACCTTAAAAATATTGGCCTCAATAACTGTCTGACGGGTAAATTTAAATTCAGTTGAAATTTCATTCTAAAGAAAGCAGATTTAAAATGCATTACTAGGAAAGCTGTTATTTGTTATGTTCTTCCCTTTCAGCAAAGCCAAAAAATGAGGAAATTGCCACTTAAATGTTTACAAATAAACAGTTTTATCAAGAAATTGGTTGTTTCCACATCTCCTAATTTGGGGATTTTTTATTCTCTAAAGGAATGTGACCAACATAAAATTAAAAAGTGCTCATTTTATAGGCTCTTTATGTCATTAAGAAGCTTTGATAAAATGATAAATATTTCAACCTTGAACCCTTGTAAAGGGGTGGAAATAAAAGCACTGACTAGAAAATTTATCCTGATTTTGATTCCATTAATATATAATTCATGGTAGCAGATAGAGCTCTTATCTTGATTTTCCCCCATTGAGAGCCTTCCTCTTGTTGCTGACTTTCATGGCGGGGCCCCTCTGCAGCCTGCAGTGGAGAGAGGTAGCCTCTGTGGCTCCTTCAGCCTAGCTGCCATTACAGGAGTCACATCGCTGGGGTTTAAGCATGCAGGGTCTGGGATCCACAGCAGATCTCTGTGTGCCTTTTTGAAGGCTGTCTGTGATTGGATACAGTGTTTTGATTTATAGGCCACTGTAATGCCGATAATCTATATAAATGTTATCTCTTCTGGAGAAATTCTTTTCTCTTTCCTCTTTTTACATATAAGTACAAATAAAGTTTTTTGTTTTTATTTTAAACTCCCTATGAAAAACTGTTATATTTGCTGCTGTAGGTATGATGATATTCTGATCAATGGACTTCCAGATTGGCGACAGCCTGTATTCTACTACAGGCGGGTGAGAAAAATGAGCAATGCTGAGCTGGCATTACTTTTGTTCATTATTCTCACAGTGGGTCATTATGCTGTGGTTTGGTCAATCTACCTGGAAAAACAACTGGTAAGTATTGGTAATAAATCAAATGATCTAGCCTCCTTAATTTTACATGGAATTTCAGACATTTATTTTTTCAACTGATAAAAATTTCAACTTTTCTGTATATACTCCTTATTCTAATATTTTTTGTACTCAGCATTTAGTATTTGATATGTTTCTATTTCAAGAATCCATGACATAAGAAGAAAATATGTTTCTTTTTTAAAATGTGGCATTTGAGTTTGTTACAAAATTTTGTGAAGGCTCAAATATCTAGCTGAAAATTAGAAGGTAGAGCTATGTTTTCTTAATTGTCACCTTCCAGATATACATATTTTTTATGTAAAATGATTTTAGAAATTTTTGTGTCGCAGGCCCTTATATAAAGAATGATTATTTTAAAAGCTTTTAACTCAGTAAAACTTGAAATGAGTATAATTTTATAATTTCAGAGATCAGTTGGTTAAAAAAATCTTACATTTTTCTTAGCCTAATATACTACTACATAGTGTATTCTGCTATGGGCTTTTATTTATACGCTAAAGATAAACATATTTATCAGTATTCATGAACTAGCATCTGTTTACTCATTCTTTTTGAAGTGACATTATTAAAGTTGGATGAATGAGAAAAAGTAAGTTGAACGCCTTCTCTTCTTAGAAAACTTTGATTGCTATGGAGATACACATGACTGACAGTGCTGAACTTCATGTGTGTTTAAGGACTGGTTACCATGGCAACAGTTATTGTTAAAGATTGATGATTTTACTTAATCATGTTGGACCCTACATACATTTGCATAAATGTTCTTCTATAATGTTTACCCTTCACAGAAGACTCTTGATAACATTCGAAGAGTACATGTTAATGATAACCTGTAACCATAATTTTTTCCACATTAAGGATGAACTGCTTAGTAGAAAAAAGAGAGAAAAGAAAAAAAAGACAGGCGGGAAGACTGTGGATGTATCAAAACTTGGTGCTTCAGAAAAAAATGAAAGGTGGGAGCATATAAAAACATTTTATAATTCAAAATTGTTTTAAAATATGTCTTTAACGTGATTCAACTTCATATGTATATCCATTTCAGATATGCTAACATTTACATCTGTATTCAGTTTATAAAAGACTAATAATGTGCCATAGTTTATGAAACACATTCTAATCTTAAGCAAAAGTTCTACAGGTTTTTCCCTTTGTAAAGTGTTCATATATACTTAAATAATTAAACCCCTGAATTCTTGTTGTTTGAAAATTTTGTACTGAACTTTAGAAACAGAGTATTACTAGAAGAGTCTATCACTGTAGAGTTTAGCTCAGGAGTGACAGTATGTAGAGAGACAGTGATATGCAGCACACTCAAAGAGATACCACCATTTCTTCTATTGATTCATAGGAAGAAATAAAGGGTTTAAATAGTTCACACAGCAGGGCAGGAACTGGATCAATGTGAGATGGAGATCAGAGACTATTCTGCCTGTCTTCTGTTCTGATGACATCAGTGAGTAATGCTTCAGTGAACTGCAAATGACATTAATTTTTATGTATTGGTTTGTTTATGCTACAGTCTTCGTATCTGCTTGTCAGCACTTGGGGACGCTCTGATGATGTTTAGTCTTTTACCGCTGAAGTAATCATAAGGTCTAAGAATTCATTTTGCCAAACTGATGAAAAGTCCAGGTTAGAAACAGGGCTTTTGTTTCTTTATCTTTATAACTTGATTACAAGTCCCCTTCCCCAAAATCTTAGCCTAGATTCTCTTACTTATTATACATAATTGCATTTGTTGTACTAATATATTTTATGATAAAATATGTCAGATTAAGTGATAACTGTCATAAATATTTCATTGAAAAACTTCTTCCTTTGTTGAAATAGCCATTCAAAACAGAATTCATGATTATTATAAAAATATTTTGTCTGTCAGCTTTCTTTCTATATTTTGCTTCTATATTTTTGCTTTTTGTTTTCCCTTTAGATTACTGGTGAAACCACAATGGCATGATTTGCTCCCCTGCAAGCTGGGAATTTGGTTTTGCCTTACACTAAAAGCATTGCCTCATCTAATCCAGGTAAAATGTACCTCTTTCTTATAATATTAGATGCTTTCACTTTAATTATTCATAAAATAATTTATGCCTGCTATCTGAATGCTGAATATACAGTAGATGCTTCCTAATGCTGATTGAATGAGTAGTGTAAGTATAAACCTAATTTAGAATAGTTCTAAAATTTATTTAGGTATCTATTCCTATAACTATCTCTTAAACTGCTTTTATAACACCTTAGAATTCCAAGACACTAAAAAAAGGAAAAAAGCAATACTATCTTTTTTTTTTTAACAACTTTATTGGAGTATAATTGCTTTACAATGTTGTGTTAGTTTCTGCTGTATAACAAAGTGAATCAGCTATGTGTATACATATATCCCCATATCCCCTCCCTCTTGCATCTCTCTCTCACCCTCCCTATCCCAGCCCTCTAGGTGGTCACAAAGCACCGAGCTGATCTCCCTGTGCTATTCGGCTGCTTCCCACTAGCTATCTATTTTACATTTGGTAGTGTATATATGTCAGTGCTACTCTCTCACTTCATCCCAGCTTACCCTTCCCCCTCCCCATGTCCTCAAGTCCATTCTCTACATCTGCATCTTTATTCCTGTCCTGCCCCTAGGTTCATGAGGACCTTTTTTTTTTTTTAGATTCCATATATATGTGTTAGCATACGGTATTTGTTTTTCTCTTTCTGACTTACTTCACTCTGTATGAGAGACTCTAGATCCATCCACCTCACTACAAATAATTCAATTTCATTTCTCTTTATGGCTGAGTAATATTCCATTGTATATATGTGTCACATCTTCTTTCTGATAAATTTTTTTTTTTTTATGGTTTCAGTTTTATAATTTTTACTTCATTTTTTTTAACATCTTTATTGGAGTATAATTGCTTTCCAATGGTGTGTTAGTTTCTGCTTTATAACAAAGTGAATCAGCTATACATATACACATATCCTCATATCTCCTCCCTCTTGTGTCTCCGTCCCACCCTCCCTATCTCACCCCTCTAGGTGGTCACAAAGCACCGAGCTGATCTCCCTGTGCTACGTGGCTGCAGCAATACTATCTTTAGGACAGATATAAAAGCAATAAAAATTTAATCATTTAAGGCATATCCAGTAAAAAAGAACAGAGCTCAAATAGCTTGTCACCATATTTTAATAGCATTTAATTAAGTACATAGTGTGAAAAAAAAAACACTTTACATAAGCATTGGTATAATTAAGCAAAAATATATATAGCTTTCCATTTTATTTGCAACTTTAAGAGGAGTCAAGATATTTTGTCTTAAACTGGTAATCAAAGTTTCTGTTGCTAGTCAGTCTTCCTCTGACAATAGAATGTACATATCATATTTATGTGGCAATTTCTTATTTTTTTATATTTAGCATACCAACACATATTCTATTATTGCTTTGCTAATTTTAATTGTTGTATCTGGTTAGAAGATTTCCAACACATAAACAGAATATTTGAAAGAATATATAATAGTTTTGGTGTACAAATTTTGAGATTCTTTGAAGTTGTAATTTTGGAAGAAATGTTTCATTTCAGAAAATACAAAGAGCAAGAGAGACAGATAATTTGTTTAATTCTACTCACTTTTTTTCATGTAACAGCTGTTTTTCCTAATTGTTTAAGGAAGTGAATGACTCCAACTTCTGTACTTTATTCCTCTTTTTCCTCTAATAATGAAAATTTTATATTTGAAGGGAAAATGAACTAAAAATTACTAGTGTGTTTCTTTCTAGCCTTTGAGAAATTATTTACCAGTTCTTTTGTCAAAATAGTTTATCTTAACAGTTATTGCTTACAGAATCATATATTTTGTTTATAGTTAATAGAGACAATTGAAGTATTTTGGTAATTTAAAAGCTTTTGTTTTTAAGTTGTTTATTTGAAGTTTTATGTTGTTTATTTGAATAAAAATCCACAATCCTTGTATGCTATGTATGTAAGAGTTAATAAGAGAGAGGGGAAAGTATATTTATCATACTGGTATATTTATGAGAAGATGTGACAGAAAAATATTTTAGGACATGATTTCCTATATTTTTTAAAGAATGATTATTTTTTGCCGGCTTTAGAATCTGTGCAGTAGGCAAACCAGAATGTAGATGAATTTAAAAGTATAGTCATGAGGCAGTATAAATAAAATATCACATAAAATGTCAGTCTGAAACACTTCTTTGTAATTTTAATCTAAGTCATTTGAAACAAAGTTTACTTGGTAAAATTAACATATTTCTTGGTTAGCGTGGAGTAATTTGCAAAAACAGAATCAATATATTAAGATGGCTTAGATTTACATGTTATTGTTTTGCCTCATCACAAATTTGTAGAAAGCTTACAAAAATAAGGAATTTTATAAAAACGTTTTAGCCTCTTCAGAAACTTTCTTAAACTGTTGAATCAGTTTGAAGTTTAAAGTTTTTCTCATGTTCACTAACAAAATAATGTAATATAGTAGACTCTGATACAAATTGTAATAGTGAAAGTATTTTAGGTTGATAAACATATAGCTTATACTTTCATAAGCATCAGCAAAGCAATACTGAATAGTTGCTATTAAGATTAGATTGTCTGCTTTTTTTTATCTGCTTTGACCTTTGTATTAATTTATCATTCATAAAATCGTGTAATGTGAATACATATGCCTTATCTACAACACTGAAATTTTCATGTGACACTTCTATGAGATCTTCTTAAATAAGGTATTTATGAAATTTAGAGGAAGCCCTTTTTACCCGAAGCAGTCTGGATTAGTAACTGGCACAGTGGTGATAAAAGAGCCCTACTAGAGCCCTCAATATAAAAAAATGATACACATGACCTTCAACATTTTCTTCACCACTCTTGTGATACAAGGCCACTGTTTTATTTTTAAGTAGGAGTCCTTTTTCTTGCGTAAACCATACCTATCATCTTGGTTTCTTTAAGGACAAATTTCCAGTTGATTTCTCTAAAGAAGAGTTAAATCATGCTCTTGTGAAGCAATGTAGTTGTGTAAGCCTTAGAGATTTGTATGATATCCGTCACTCAGTCTTTCATCATCGACTTATTTACATCTAGTTAACAGCATTTTTAGCAACTCTTTCATTGAGCTTTCCAAAGCATCCACTTGGTTTTCATAGAAACAACTGTCATTTTCTACTCAGTTTTCATCTTTTTAATATAATATTTAATTGAATCGTATAATTACAGTAACATGTATCACTGACACAAATAGGTTTAAGAGCTAATACAACCAGCTCATATAAGCATACAGTTAGTTAAATAGGTATCAGTTAAGGGAGTTTTACTTCCGTGTGTGAATCCCTTGAATTTCATGGAAAGTTCATTAAAACTGAGCTGCAGATATTCTGTGTAAGCAGACAGCTGTTGGATAAGATGGAGTATCCAAGCTAAAAGTGGGAGATTCAGAGACTTCCAGCAAATGGCCTCACACTAGCAGAACTGGTACCCAAATTTTGTCCTTGTCATATCAACAGCTCTTCATCTTCAGCTGTTTTCCTCCCACTCTTCCTCTAAATACCCATTCCTTTATTACACTTCACATGCATATATGTTGGTTATCCAGTAGGATTTGAAAAAGTGGCAGTTCTGGTTCAGCTTATGCTCCTAAGTTCACTGTTTATTACTTAGTATCTACAATCTCTAAGAAAATTCCTTGTTGCCTACTTACTTTACCTAAATTCTTTTCTATCCCTTTCCCAAAAAAATTACAGATGAGAATAGTTATATCGTAGTTATTTGATGTATAAAACTTCTTCTGGTTATATTTTTAGAAAAACAGTTTAGCAGGTTCAATAAAAATTTATTAAACACAGTATCAGAACAAGAGGCTATAGAGATGAATATGCTTTCTTGGACCTTACAGTCAGGTAGAGGTTATATCACATGAATGAAAATAATTGGGACACAATATGGTATATAAGCTTCATATATGTAGTATAAACAATGACTTCTGTAGATGTTCAGAGAAGTAAGATTGTTTCTATTTAGGATAACCAAGGAAAACTGAAAAGAGGAGCCACTTGAATTGAGTCTTGAAAGATGAATAGACACTTGACAGTGAAGTACCCACTCTGTGTACTAGTTTGTGTACAAAAATAATTTGATAGATACAGTAACTCCCATGTAATCATACGTATTAGGACTGGAAGAAACCTGAGGAAAACATTGTACAACTGCTTTTTAAAAAAGAAGAAAAAAGAAAATTCCACATAGCCCATTGCTATCATCTAAGACTATATCCCAGGTCTCCAGACTCTGAATATAGCCATTTAGGAATTTATACTCCAATAGATAAATCTGACAAATCTGTTAAAGGACATTGAGACAGCAGAGTGTTTCCATCGCACATGTCTGTCAAAGATACGTATACATTGTTAGGAATGAGAAAGTTAAAGTACATAGTGGGCAGAAAATACTCAAAGTGGTTCTGTGATCAAGCAGGGCAGAGGTAGAAGTATTTCTTTGATAGCTCCCCTTGCTTTTTGAGAAGGTCTTTATTACCTCCAGCACTGGGTTTTGTTCCTTTCCTTTGTTCTGAAAAATATATTGAAAGAATTATAAGATTTGGTAGACTAGAAGAATGAGGCCAGTAACTGAAAATGATTATACTTGATATGTGTAAAATATTTGATGTTAAGTTAATAACAAACATTTCCTAGATTGGAAAATATTGAAGGGAAAGATGTATGGATATTACTATATTTAGCAAAATGTATGTCCCTATATCATTCATGTACCCACATAGGCAGAGAAGTAAAAAGTCAAATGAGAAACCATAGAAGAAGAATGTGGAGAGCGTTTGTAAATTGATGTCCATAGAGAGATGAGAGAACTTTAGAGAGGAGTAAAATGCATGACCGGAAGCTTGGGAAACTTGAGAAGAATGTGTTTAGACAGCGAAAACGGCAGGTGGAATGATCAACTGAAGACATGGAATGTGAATTAGAATATAACAAGGAACTTGGCCTATATCAGGAGGGGCATAGTGTGCTTTGAGGCTAGAATTTAATTTTAACATTAAAAGTATAGCCCTAGTGACACTTTCATATCTTACCAGTGCTTCTTTTTTCACGATAGTTTGAAGGGAGTACACAATCTCTTGGAATCTGACTAATCCAGTCTTCCATGTTGACTATATTCAGCCTATAACCCCAAGAAATTTTTCTGACCTCCAAAATGCCCTTCTTGGATATTTTTTAATTGACCGTATATGTTCTGAAACATATTCATAGCCATGAGGGTAGCAAACAACTGATGAAATATAACCAATGCTATGTGCATATTTTAATTTTAACTCTTATAACTTATCTTATTTTTGTCACTGCCTGTTTGTGTTGGAGCTTCATTTATTTGGGCCCATGATAATTTAGGTCCTTAACACCACTGATTTCTCATACAAAATCAGTAAGTACCAAATATCCCAAGTGATTACCAACCGAAATCATAGTTCATAGTTCTCTACATTTTCTGAGATGAAAAAGGTCTTCAGTATTCAGAATTTATTTGCTTAATAGTTTGTTTGATTTTCTATGAACTCACCATTTAAATTTCTCTCTACCTGCTATGTTACATTTCTCAGTAATGTAATTTATAAAATGTACAACTCCTTTATGTGTGCATTGCCTAAGGTTGTTAATCTTTCTCATTGTTAAGTCCCAGTCCCATCTTTTCTCACTACCAAGCTGATCTAATATGAACACAGTTAGACTAGAAATTATTGTAGGAAATTTCCAGCATGCATATCTCCACCCTATCAGGATTTATAGGTTGCTGAGGAGCAGTGGCTGAGAAAATAGAGTAATCTTTTCTGTAGTGCTATGACTTTTACCTTAAAAAATTAAAATAAAAGTTGCCTAAGAGAGTAAATGGAATACTGTACTTTATACAACTATTTATAAGTGGAGGCATCCTCCCTCCCAAGAAGCTTCTTCCATGGAAACTACAACTGTGGACAAGCCTGGAGGTCACCCTCTCTACAGTCAGGGCCCTTCATTTCTAGCCCCTTTGCTTCTGCTTGCTGGGACAGAAACCAAATAAACAAAACATTCACAGCTAATTAGCAGGGAGAAAAGCTTCTAAAAGGCTAGGAGGCATTTGTAGCAAGCTCAGTTGCCTGCCCTTCTACTCAGAGTTAAACACAGATTTTCCAAGGGATGAGGAAGCTTACTTTCAGTACTCACATAACTTTTTGAAAAATTTTGCATACAAACATACTTTACATAGGGAATACGTAAACAAATGAAAAAGGTTGGAAAAACTCGTCTGAATTTTTATAAGGCTGAAACTCTACTGCTACGGAAGGACAAAGGGATACAGGAAAACTGGAAAGGCCTCACAACATAACAAAGATTCCATTCCTTCTACCCTCTGAAAGGAGGCCATAAGATGCAATTATGCGGAGGTCCGAAGGCAGAATATAGAGTTTTGTAGAAAAGATTTTAAAATCACAAAATGTTAGTTAGGTAGGATGTTAGAGATGCATAGTCTCATCAGTTCCATATTTTGTAGATGAAAAATAAGTTTAAGACTCAGATTGGTGAGACACTTTGCCCAAAGTGACACTACTAGTCAATGGTAGAAATGAAACTTAAAGCAGACAAAAATAAATTTAAAATATAAGAAATATAAAAGCTAAGAAAGAATAAATTTTTTCAACAGCTGGATAATAAGCTAGATATGTTATGGTGAGTGAATAAGCTGTCTGATCTTACATTCTCTATACGAATATTGAGGCAGACTGTAATTGTTATAAAAGTTGTAGAAGGATTCTTGCCTTGAGTTGGGGCTGAATAGATGACTTCTGTGGTGTCTTCTGTCTCTTAGCACAAATGGGAAAAGTTGCTTTGGGCCTTCCATCTCTTTGAATACTACTGACTCAGGCAGAGGAAAGCTGAGCTTCTTGTTTTCTTCTTTATTTTTATTACTTCTTGTGAATTTAGTGTTATTATCATTCTGTACAAGAAAATTTACTCTTATTCAGAGTATGAAATTTAAAAGTTTTCCTGTATTCTTCATTGTAATTTTATACATTATATGTAATTACACATTATATCTAATTCTGAGATTACAAGTCAGTTGGAGAACAAAATTTGATATAGAGCAGTTGAATTTATGGGCAGATTTTCAGAAATGCACTTAACGATATTCTCCTGTGTTGAAGGTTATATGTAAGCTTCAAACAAGAGATTTGTGCTGTCACACAGTCAAAGAGAAATGTTCCCTATTCCCTTTAGGACAGGTGGTACTATTTCCCTGCTTGTACCACTCTAAATCAATTCCTTTCTTTCCTAAGATTTTTTTTGGATTGTTTAATATTTTAAGGTTTATATGGAGAAGTAAAAGAAAACCAAAACATGACGAGCACTGCCAGCTCAGCATGTTATCTTTATCACTTAGATAAACTATGTCAATAGAGTTAAAAAGAAAGGTTTATAAGGGATGACTTCCATCTTGTAGCTAACTAACCTTGGGAATACTACATCTTCAAGGCTTAGCTAAATTGTCATCATCATTATGAAACCTTTCTTGATCAGGCCAACTGAAAATTTCCCATTGTATATTCTCTGTACTAACTTCATAGCACTTACTATTTGTATTAATCAGGATAGACTATGGTACAGATCATCCTGAAATTTCAGTGACTTAAAATTTTTTTTCCAGTGTATGCCACTTATCTATCACTGGTTGGTGGGAAAAGGGACATTCTGCTCTAACTAGCCATTTAGGGACCCAGAATAATGACGTCTTCACCATCTTCTAGCTGTTCGCATCTGGAGCATGTGGCTTCCTTGGTCCCTGTGGCAAGAGTAGAGATCTGGAGGATTGCACAAGTTTTTTGATGTTGGGTTTGAAATGACACATGATATTTCTAACCGCAGCCCATCCAGAACTAGTCCCATAACCCCACCTAATTTCAAGAGAATAAGGGAATGTGGGGAAACAAATAGAATGTTGGGAGAGCACCACTCTCTCTTTCAATAATTCATTCAGCAAAATTTTTTTTTACTCTATTTTTTAAATTAGTTTTTATCAGATTATGGTTGCTTTACAAAGCAAATATTTACTGAGTGCTTACTATGTGCCAAGTATTCTTTTAGGCTCTGGAAATACAAAAAATTTTCTAAAAAAGACCAAAATTCCTGTTCTCATGTAGTTTATATTCCTTATTTTGGTTGATATTCATAGATATTTTTACATATGCTTCAAGGGCAACTGCTAGTCTTATCATGTAACCCCCATATATCCTAACAAAGTACAACACATATAATAGTGGTTCAGTAAATAAGTATAAATAAATATTACTTTTTAAACACCTTCTCGTGCAGGAGCCCATGCTCTACAATTAGATAAAGAACCACTCATAATATGTAAATTCTTTAAGTCATAGTTCTATAATGTAAAATCAGTCCTCTGCTTGGTGTCTATGCAGACAAGCTTTGAGCCCTCCAAGAAATTTTAAGTATTAAGAGAGTTGATTCTAGAGTAAAAGCTTTTCCTCATGTTCCATCCATAAGGATTATAAGCTCCTCGAGGATAAGAACTCTCTGTTTGGAACAGTGTAAACTCTGTAGCTTTAATACAGTATTATGCAGCTAAACCTAGGCAGTCCAGAGCCCTGATTGATTAAGCATTCATTCACTCATTGAATACTTATTAAGCATCTATTATGTGCCAGGCAGTGTCTCCAAAGATGGATGAGAAGTTTATCCACAAGAAATTTATCCTTTCCTGTGCAGGTAAACTGGGGCTTATTCTGGACTCAAAATGAGATTTTGTGTTTATTTTCCCTACTTAACAGTGGTATTCACATGAATTAGCTTCTCTTAAGGAATGGGGAATGGGGGGGGGGGGGAAGGTTGCAAACAACTGCTCTTATTCAACCTCTTTTGAATACATGACACCCCAATCCCTACCCACCACCCCTGTCACCGGCCTGGTCTTTCTTGAATATTACCTGCAAAGCCAGTCTGTTTCATTTTCAGGTGATTTTAATTATCAGCAAGCTCTTTTTTGTATTTATCCAAAATCAAAACTTATCCCGAATCTTCTCATTTCCATTCCCTTTTAAATACAGTTTCAAGCCCAGATTCACAGACACAGAAGACAGACGTACGGTTACCAAAGGGGAAAGGGAGGAGGGGAGGGATAAATTAGGAGTATGAGGTTAACAGATATAAACTACTATACATAAAGTAGATATGCAAAAAGGATTTACTATATAGCACAGGGAACTATATTCAATATCTTATAATAACCTATAATAGAAAGTAATCTGAGTGTATATATATGTATATAGTTTCAAGGCCCCTCACCATTTGATCACTTTCCTTTTAAAGTCTTCCAGTTTGTCAGTGCATCTTAAAGTATGGGACACCAAACTCTACAGAAGGATGGTTGGAACAAAGAGTTTGTTGAGTACAGTAGAATTATTTGAGATCGTAGGTTTATTAAAGAAGTAATGCTTTCTAGAGTGGGCATATTGTAATTATAATTTGCAAGTACAAACAAGATATGAAGGAAAGAAAAAGCATGAGGAACATTTAAATAAATGCTTAGAAATGGGGCAAAAGGGAGATAGGTTTCTTTGCCTAGAACAAACAGTGAGTGAGACTAGGGAATGTGTTAAAACTCTTGGAATTAGATGGAGTAGGTTAAGGTGATTGGGTGCATTGCAATCCTCAGATAAGTGTGTTTTTGAATCTAATGCGTATTTCCAAAAGGAATTTTTAGTGGAATTCTGTGCTGCAGCAGAAGGAAGAAACATTAGCAGAGAAATGTTCAGATTTGTTAGGACCACTAGGAAGGGATTGTCCAGCAAAAGGTTTTTGCACTGAGGTGAAGAGGGTTCATGTAAAGAGAAGTCGTGTAAGCGAGAAGATGCAGGATTCTGCAGGAGTTTTGGTTTACTATGAAGCAGAAAAACTCACCCTGTCTTTGTGGTGGAGAATAAGGTTCTTGGCAAAATGATGAAGTAATAATAAAAATAGGTACCATATATAAGGCCTAACTGTGTGCAAGATGTTATTCTAAGTGTTTCCCATATATTAACACATTTAATCTTTCCAACAGCTCTATGAGTTAGGTACTCGTATTATCCCCGTTAGATGGGTGAGAAAATTCGCCCATAGGAAAGTGAGGTAATGCTGAATGTCACATGGCTAGTGAGATGGCAAAGCCGAGATCTTAATCCAGGCAGCCTGACTCTAAAATCTGCCCTCTTCATCACTATATTCTATCTCATTCTATTATACTGTGGTGTTTGATTTCAACTCGTCTTCTTTCACACCTCATAAATAACTTATCTGTGCCCTTCTTTTCTTACATGGTGCAACCCTTCCTACTTCCCTAAGGAGCCAGTGCCTTCCTGACCTTTTCCCTACTATTAAAAATTACTCTCTGGAAAGAAGCTAATAAGCCTATTCATTCATTCATACTGAGGAACGAATGATTGATATGGTTTAATATAAAATAAGACTTTTCCAGGGTTGAGATTTTGGGGGTGCAGGGAGTGTTAAGGGACCATAAATTCTTAACCAAAACTCTGTTGAAATTTAAAGTAAATATGGGTAACCAAGGGATCACTGAAGAAATCAAAGAGGAAATCAAAAAATACCTAGAAACAAGTGACAGTGAAAACACGATGACTCAAAACCTATGGATGCAGCAAAAGCAGTTCTAAGAGGGAAGTTTATAGCAATACAATCCTACCTTAAGAAACAAGAAACATCTCAAATAAACAACCTAACCTTACACCTAAAGCAATTAGAGAAAGAAGAACAAAAACCCCCAAAATTAGCAGAAGGAAAGAAATCATAAAGATCAGATCAGAAATAAATGAAAAAGAAAGGAAGGAAATGATAGCAAAGTTCAATAAAACTAAAAGCTGGTTCTTTGAGCAGGTAAACAAAATTGATAAACCATTAGCCAGACTCATCAAGAAAAAAAGGGAGAAGACTCAAATCAATAGAATTAGAAATGAAAAAGGAGAAGTAACAACTGACACTGCAGAAATACAAAGGATCATGAGAGATTACTACAAGCAACTATATGCCAATAAAATGGACAACCTGGAAGAAATGGACAAAATTCTTAGAAATGTACAACCTTCTGAGACTGAACCAGGAAGAAATAGAAAATATGAACAGACCAATCACAAGCACTGAAATTGAAACTGTGATTAAAAATCTTCCAACAAACAAAAGCCCAGGACCAGGTGGCTTCACAGGCAAATTCTATCAAACATTTAGAGAAGAGCTAACACCTATCCTCCTCAAACTCTTCCTAAATGTAGCAGAGGGAGGAACACTCCCAAACTCATTTTACGAGGTCACCATCACCCTGATACCAAAACCAGACAAAGATGTCACACAAAAAAACTACAGACCAATATCACTGATGAACATAGATGCAAAAATCCTCAACACAATACTAGCAAACAGAATCCAACAGCACATTAAAAGGATCATACACCATGATCAAGTGGGGTTTATCCCAGGAATGCAAGGATTCTTCAATATACGCAAATCAATCAACGTGATACACCATATTAACAAATTGAAGGAGAAAAACCATATGATCATCTCAATAGATGCAGAGAAAGCTTTTGACAAAATTTAACACCATTTATGATAAAAACCCTCTAGAAAGTAGGCACAGAGAGAAGTTACCTCAACATAATAAAGGCCATATATGACAAACCCACAGCCAACATCGTCCTCAGTGGTGAAAAACTGAAACCATTTCCACTAAGATCAGGAACAAGACAAGGTTGCCCACTCTCACCACTATTATTCAACATAGTTTTGGAAGTTTTAGCCACAACAATCAGAGAAGAAAAAGAAATAAAAGGAATCCAAATCGGAAAAGAAGAAGTAAAGCTGTCACTGTTTGCAGATGACACGATACTGTACATAGAGAATCCTAAAGATGCTACCAGAAAACTACTAGAGCTAATCAATGAATTTGGTAAAGTAGCAGGATACAAAATTAATGCAGAGAAATCTCTTGCATTCCTATACACTAATGATGAAAAATCTGAAAGTGAAATTAAGAAAACACTCCCATTTACCACTGCAACAAAAAGAATAAAATACCTAGGAATAAACCTCCCTAGGGAGACAAAAGACCTGAATGCAGAAAACTATAAGACACTGATGAAAGAAATTAAAGATGATACAAATAGATGGAGAGATATACCATGTTCTTGGATTGGAAGAGTCAACATTGTGAAAATGACTATACTACCCAAAGCAATCTACAGATTCAATGCAATCCCTATCAAACTACCACTGGCATTTTTCACAGAACTAGAACAAAGAATTTCACAATGTGTATGGAAACACAAAAGACCCCAAATAGCCAAAGTAATCTTGAGAAAGAAAAACAGAGCTGGAGGAATCAGGCTCCTGGACTTCAGACTATAATCTACAGTAATCAAGACAGTATGGTACTGGCACAAAAACAGAACTATAGATCAGTGGAACAGGATAGAAAGCCCAGAGATAAACCCATGCACATATGGTCACCTTATCTTTGATAAAGGAGGCAAGAATATACAGTGGAGAAAAGACAGTCTCTTCAATAAGTGGTGCTGGGAAAACTGGACAGCTACATGTAAAAGAATGAAATTAGAACACTCCCTAACACCATACACAAAAATAAACTCAAAATGGATTAAAGACCTAAATGTAAGGCCAGACACTGTCAAACTCTTAGAGGAAAACATAGGCAGAACACTCTATGACATACATCACAGCAAGATTCTTTTTGACCCAGCTCCTAGAGAAATGGAAATAAAAACACAAATAAACAAATGGGACCTAATGAAACTTAAAAGCTTTTGCACAGCAAAGGAAACCATAAACAAGATGAAAAGACAACCCTCAGAATGGGAGAAAGTATTTGCAAATGAAGCAACTGACAAAGGATTAATATGCAAAATTTACAAGCAGCTCATGCAGCTCAATATCAAAAAAACAAACAACCCAATCCAAAAATGGGCAGAAGACCTAAACAGACATTTCTCCAAAGAAGATATACAGATTGCCAACAAACACATGAAAGAATGCTCAACATCATTAATCATTAGAGAAATGCAAATCAAAACTACAATGCGATATCACCTCACACCGGTCAGAATGGCCATCATCAAAACATCTACAAACAATAAATGCTGGAGAGGGTGTGGAGAAAAGGGAATCCTCTTGCACTGTTGGTGGGAATGTAAATTGATACAGCCACTATGGAGAACAGTATAGAGGTTCCTTAAAAAACTAAAATTAGAACTACCATACAACCCGGCAATCCCACTACTGGGCATATACTCTGAGAAAACCATAATTCAAAAAGAGTCATGTACCACAATGTTCATTACAGCTCTATTTCCAAAGCCAGGACATGGAAGCAACCTAAGTGTCCATGGACAGATGAATGGATAAAGAAGATGTGGCACATATATACAATGGAATATTACTCAGCCATAAAAAGAAACGAAATGGAGTTATTTGTAGTGAGGTGGATGGACCTAGAGTCTGTCATACAGAGTGAAGTAAGTCAGAAAGAGAAAAACAAATACCAGATGCTAACACATATATATGGAATCTAAAAAAAAAGAAATGGTCATGAAGAACCTAGGGGCAAGACGGCAATAAAGATGCAGATGTAGAGAATGGACTTGAGGATATGGAGAGGGGGAAGGGTAAGCTGGGACAAAGTGAGAGAGTGGCATGGACATATATACACTACCAAATGTAAAATAGATAGCTAGTGGGAAGCAGTCGCATAGCATAGGGAGATCAGCTCGGTGCTTTGTGACCAGCTAGAAGGGTGGGATAAGGAGGGTGGGAGGGAGGGAGATGCAAGAGGGAAGAGATATGGGGATATATGTATATGTATAACTTATTCACTTTGTTATAAAGCAGAAACTAACACATCATTGTAAAGCAATTATACTCCAATAAAAATGTTAAAAAAATAAAGTAAATATGGGGACTTCCTTGGTGGTCCAGTGTCTAAGACTCTGCGCTCCCAATATAGGGGGGCCCCGGTTCAATCCCTGGTCAGGAGACTAGATCCCGCATGCCTCAACTAAGAGTTTGCATGCTGCAACTAAAGATTGTGGGAACATACTGCAACTAAAAATAAATAAATAAATAAAAAATAAAGTAAATATGGGCATGGGAGGATAAGTCAGATGTATGACCTCTGTGCCCTTCAAATTATGCCATTATTTAGCTGGCCCAGGGCTTGTAGAAATCCTTCTAGAAGAAATGAGGTAGGAACCTAAAAGTGGGAATGGAAGGAATAAGAGGTATATCTTTATTATATTGATTCAGTGATTTTAGAAGTGCCCTGTCATTTCCCTAATTAATTATCAAGTAAAAGAGTTCTATTATAACCCCAAGAGACATAGACCCCAGGAGAAAGCTTAAATTTGAACAGTCATAACTGAAAAGAGATAATCCCATTCTAGGGTTTAAGTGTTCATGCATTTACATCTGAATTGAGGTAGATCCAAGGATTGATTTTGTTCCTTCATTTCCTGCAGAAATAAAACCCTCTCAGACGGGTCTATGATTTATATGCTCTAGGAGTCGTACAGTCTGGGGATATTACTCTAGAGTTATCCTTGATATCTTTTTCTTATTCCACACCAGTCAGTCATCAAGCCCTTTTGCTTCTTTCTTAACAAGGTTTCCCATATATTTCAATCTAGCTCAGTTCAAAGAATGCTTATTGAGTGCCTGTTTGATGCTAGATACTGTGCTCTGAGCATACAAGTAACCCTGTCTCAGATTTCTCATTTTCTAGAAGAGAATACAGCATGATACAAGCAACCATAGAAATGTGTTTAAATACAGAAGCAGTATACAGGAGAGAATTACTCTTCCAGGGAAGGTCAGAAAGACTTGCAAAAGAGGTGATGCTTGAATAGGGTTTTCAAGGATGAGTAGGAGTTCTTCAGAAGTGGGAAGGGGAGCAAAATGTTCTAGCTAGAATGCAACGCATACAGAAAGACATGGAAGCATAGCACAGTGTAGCCTGGCAGCTACAAGTAGTATTGCTATAGAATAGATGGAGTTTGAGTCAAGGGGTGGTGGAAGATTATCTGTTTTTGCTCTTTTCAGTGTCAGCATCTTCATATGCCTAGAGCACCAACTTGTTTATCTCCATGTCTGTGATTAAAGGCCTGGTCTTTTTTCGGTACTCTGCTAAAGTCTTACCTATCCTATATGCCACTACTTGAGACTTTAGCCACTGTATCTTGACACCTAAGTATTTGTGTACAGTATGTGTCCTCAGTCCTCAACTCTCAGTGGAGTGACAACTTTCACTTGTATCTATCTATGTGGTCATAGAAGTTTCACAATCAGATTTGCATATAGTAATTTTGAAAATCTTTTGGAGTTAAGGGACTAATATGAAAATAGTACTTTGTTTGTCACAATAATGTAATTTACTCTGCTATCAAATAATTCAGTTCAGCAAGTGTGTTTTTCTGCTCTCTGTCTATGCATAATACTGAGAAAATATACAATGGAAGAAAACAGGAAGAGGATACGTTCCTTACGTATCTGAGAGTAAAGGCTTTACTTAAACATATTTATACTCATGTAGTTTCTGGCTTTCATTAATTCTCTAAGATAGAGAAATCATAGAGAACTGCTTATTCAGTTTCTTCTGTTCATCATAAAATTTGAAAACATAAACACAGAGGATGACTACTTATTAAATGAATATACTGCTTTAAATAGTTTCTTTTAATATTTATTTTATTTTTATTTATTTACTTTCCTTATTTTTTTGGCTGCATCGGGTCTTAGTTGCGGCATACAGGATCTTCCATTATGGCTTCCTTGCGGCACGCAGGTTTCTCTCTAGTTGTGGCGTGCAGATTTTCTCTTCTCTAGTTGTGGTGCACGGGCTCCAGGGCGCATGGGCTCTGTGTTTTGTGGCATGCGGGCTCTCTCGTTGAGGTGTGCAAGCTTAGTAGTTGTGGTGCACAGGCTTAGTTGCCCCGCAGCATGTGGGATCTTAGTTCCCCAGCCAGGCATTGAACCCGCATCCCTGAATATACTGCTTTAAATTGAAGTTATGTGGAAAATACCATCAAAGCAAACTGACTTTTATGTTAATTTATTTGTTACTTCTTTTTTCAGGATGCTGGGCAGTTTTATGCTAAATATAAAGAAACAAGATTGAAGGAAAAGGAAGATGCATTGACTAGAGCTGAACTTGAAACACTTCAAAGTGAGTTTTAAACATTTTCTTACTGTATTAACTAAAACTGATTATTTAAATTTGGATTTTCCCTTAAATTCAGCAGTAATTAAATTTTTTGTGCTTTCTTTGGTACTCTCTAAATGGAGTTACTTGTACTTAATATACTATATGTGGAAAATACTATATTAGTAATTTCTGAACCACCCACAGCTCAATATCAGGAGGGATAAAATTAACATGGGGTCATATAGTTCCTTTAATCTGAGAGGCATCCAAAATCTAGAAAGTCCTTAAATACTCCAGTGCTGCAGTTGCCATTGATATTTAGTGCTGAGTCTATCCAATTGATCACCAACTTGCTGTATTAACAGTAGTAAACAGGAAGCCTGAAAATGTCAATGATTTTTGTTTTGAAAGCCTTTGTTTCATTTGCATTATTGTTATATAACACGAAAAACCTTGGCTAAAGTGTCAGTATGTTGAAGTCTTCCATTGAACACTAAAGACAGCTCTTGCTGATTTTAGGAAAAGTTGAACATACTATTAAAGGTGACATTTTCCCAGCCCTGGTCTTTTTGTCTAAGTTTCTATATCTACATCTTTCCCACACAAATACGTTCTGTCCCTTTACGTTGCTTTATCTTTATCCAGAGCATTTAACACTACTTAACTTTAATTTATATATTCATTTTGTTTACTGTCTGGTCCCCCCAATAGAATGTAAGCTTCATGAGGGTAAGGACTTTATCTGTTTTGTTCGCTGTTATGACTGTCCAAGGACCTTAAAGAGTCCCTGGCACATAGTAGGTTCTCAGTATGTTGACTGAATTCATGGAGGTGAAGTCTATTTTTTAAAAAATTCCAATATGAGTGTTTTTGGTTCAAACTTCATTTCTGAATGCTGTGCATGGTACCAATCTGGGCACAGAAGACAGTGTAAACACCCTTAATACCTGGTCACTTCACGCCTATAAATGTATATAAATACACAGCATGTGTAGTTTAGAAAACAACTTGTGTGCTTTTAAGGGTATACAGTAAAAGCTTTTCTGCAGCGCATAGAAGTCACTTAGCCAAATCAAACTGGAAAAGAGCAACTGTGGTATTAGTATACCACACATTCAGTTCACACTTTCAATATATATAGAAAAATGGTGATGGCTATTTCCCTTCATATACTGAAAGTCTAGCTTTCTGTCTTTACCCTGACACTGACCATGGTTTGAGAATAGAGGAGAATTATGTTCTCTCCAAACCCAAAGAGTACACTGCTCCTACCTAAATGTGTGACTTTGAGGGTTTTACTTTCCTTATCTGTCAGAAAAACATGTCAGACTAGATGATCCCAGTATTAGTTTTCTATTTTTGCTCTAACAAATGGCCACAAATTTAGTGGCTTAAACACAAATGTATTATCTTATAGTTGTATGGGTCAGAGTCTGACATGAGTCTCACTGGGCTAAAATCAAGGTTATCAAGCAAGGCTGCATTCCTTCTCCAGCTTCTAGAGGCCTTCCACACTCCTTGGATCTTGGCCCCCTTCCTCTTTCTTCAGATCCAGCAATGTTTCATCTCTCTGACTATTCTGTAGTCACATCTCTGGCTGATCATAACTGGGAAAAGTTCTCTGCTTTTTTTTTTTTTTTTTAAACATCTTTATTGAAGTATAATTGCCTTACAATGGTGTGTTAGCTTCTGCTTTATAACAAAGTGAATCAGTTATACATATACAATATGTTCCCATTTCTCTTCCCTCTTGCATCTCCCTCCCTCCCACCCTCCCCATCCCACCCCTCTAGGTGGTCACAAAGCACCGAGCTGATCTCCCTGTGCTATGCGGCTGCTTCCCACTAGCTATCTATTTTACATTTGGTAGTGTATATATGTCCATGACACTCTCTTACCCTGTCACATCTCACCCCACCCCCTCCCCATATCCTCAAGTCCATTCTCTAGTAGGTCTGTGTCTTTATTCCCGTCTTGCCACTAGGTTCTTCATGGCCTTTTTTTTTTTTTTCCCTTAGATTCCGTATATATGTGTTAGCATACTGTATTTGTTTTTCTCTTTCTGACTTCACTCTGTATGACAGACTCTAACTCCATCCACCTCATTACAAATACCTCCATTTCATTTCTTTTTATGGCTGAGTAATATTCCATTGTATATATGTGCCACAGCTTCTTTATCCATTCATCTGTCGATGGACATTTAGGTTGCTTCCATGTCCTGGCTATTGTAAATAGAGCTGCAATGAACATTGTGGTACATGACACTTTTTGACCTATGGTTTTCTCAGGGTATATGCCCAGTAGTGGGATTGCTGGGTCGTATGGTAGTTCTATTTGTAGTTTTTTAAGGAACCTCCATACTGTTGTCCATAGTGGCTGTATCAATTTACATTCCCACCAACAGTGCAAGAGTGTTCCCTTTCCTCCACACCCTCTCCAGCATTTATTGTTTCTAGATTTTTTGATGATGGCCATTCTGACTGGTGTGAGATGATATCTCATTGTAGTTTTGATTTGCATTTCTCTAATGATTAATGATGTTGAGCATTCTTTCATGTGTCTGTAGGCCATCTGTATATCTTCTTTGGAGAAATGTCTATTTAGGTCTTCTGCCCATTTTTGGATTGGGTTGTTCGTTTTTTTGTTATTGAGCTGCATGAGCTGCTTGTAAATCTTGGAGATTAATCCTTTGTCAGTTGCTTCATTTGCAAATATTTTCTCCCATTCTGATGGTTGTCTTTTGGTCTTGTTTATGGTTTCCTTTGCTGTGCAAAAGCTTTTAAGTTTCATTAGGTCCCATTTGTTTATTTGTGTTCTTATTTCCATTTCTCTGGGAGCTGGGTCAAAAAGAATCTTGCTGTGATGTATGTCATAGAGTGTTCTGCCTATGTTTTCCTCTAAGAGTTTGATAGTGTCTGCCCTTACACTTAGGTCTTTAATCCATTTTGAGTTTATTTTTGTGCATGGTGTCAGGGAGTGTTCTAATTTCATACTTTTACATGTACCTGTCCAATTTTCCCAGCACCACTTATTGAAGAGGCTGTCTTTTCTCCACTGTATATGCTTGCCTCCTTTATCAAAGATAAGGTGACCATATGTGTGTGGGTTTATCTCTGGGCTTTCTATCCTGTTCCATTGATCTGTATTTCTGTTTTTGTGCCAGTACCAAACTGTCTTGATTACTGAAGCTTTGTAATATAGTCTGAAGTCAGGGAGCCTGATTCCCCCAGCTCCATTTTTCTTTCTCAAGATTGCTTTGGCTATTCGGGGTCTTTTGTGTTTCCATACAAATTGTGAAATTTTTTGTTCTAGTTCTGTGAAAAATGCCAGTGGTAGTTTGATAGGGATTGCATTGAATCTGTAGATTGCTTTGGGTAGTAGAGTCATTTTCACAATGTTGATTCTTCCAGTCCAGGAACATGGTATATCTCTCCATCTATTTGTATCATCTTTAATTTCTTTCATCAGTGTCTTATAATTTTCTGCATACAGGTCTTTTGTCTCCTTAGGTAGGTTTATTCCTAGATATTTTATTCTTTTTGTTGCAATGGTAAACGGGAGTGTTTTCTTGATTTCACTTTCAGATTTTTCGTCATTAGTGTATAGAAATGCAAGAGATTTCTGTGCATTAATTTTGTATCCTGCTACTTTACCAAATTCATTGATTAGCTCTAGGAGTTTTCTGGCAGCATCTTTAGGATTCTCTATGTATAGTATCGTGTCATCTGCAAATAGTGACAGCTTTACTTCTTCTTTTCCGATTTGGATTCCTTTTATTTCTTTGTCTTCTCTGATTGCTGTGGCTAACACTTCCAAAACTATGTTGAATAATAGTGGTGAGAGTGGGCAACCTTGTCTTGTTCCTGATCTTAGTGGAAATGGTTTCAGTTTTTCACCATTGAGGACAATGTTGGCTGTGGGTTTGTCATATATGGCCTTTATTATGTTGAGGAAAGTTCCCTCTATGCCTACTTTCTGCAGGGCTTTTATCATAAATGGGTGTTGAATTTTGTCGAAAGCTTTCTCTGCATCTATTGAGATGATCATATGGTTTTTCTCCTTCAATTTGTTAATATGGTGTATCACATTGATTGATTTGCGTATATTGAAGAATCCTTGCATTCCTGGGATAAACCCCACTTGATCATGGTGTATGATCCTTTTAATGTGCTGTTGGATTCTGTTTGCTAGTATTTTGTTGAGGATTTTTGCATCTATGTTCATCAGTGATATTGGCCTGTAGTTTTCTTTCTTTGTGACATCTTTGTCTGGTTTTGGTATCAGGGTGATGGTGGCCTCGTAGAATGAGTTGGGGAGTGTTCCTCCCTCTGCAATATTTTGGAAGAGTTTGAGAAGGATAGGTGTTAGCTCGTCTCTAAATGTTTGATAGAATTCACCTGTGAAGCCGTCTGGTCCTGGGCTTTTGTTTGTTGGAAGGTCTTTAATCACAGTTTCAATTTCAGTGCTTGTGATTGGTCTGTTCATATTTTCTATTTCTTCCTGGTTCAGTCTCGGCAGTTTGTGCATTTCTAAGAATCTGTCCATTTCTTCCAGGTTGTCCATTTTATTGGCATAGAGTTGCTTGTAGTAATCTCTCATGATCTTTTGTATTTCTGCAGTGTCAGTGGTTACTTCTCCTTTTTCATTTCTAATTCTATTGATTTGAGTCTTCTCCCTTTTTCTCTTGATGAGTCTGGCTAATGGTTTATCAATTTTGTTTATCTTCTCAAAGAACCAGCTTTTAGTTTTATTGATTTTTGCTATTGTTTCCTTCATTTCTTTTTCATTTATTTCTGACCTGATCTTTATAATTTCTTTCCTTCTGCTAGCTTTGGGGTTTTTTTGTTCTTCTTTCTCTAATTGCTTTAGGTGCAAGGTTAGGTTGTTTATTCGAGATGTTTCCTGTTTCTTGAGGTAGGCTTGTATTGCTATAAACTTCCCTCTTAGCACTGCTTTTGCTGCGTCCCATAGGTTTTGGGTTGTCGTATCTCCATTGTCATTTGTTTCTAGGTATTTTTTGATTTCCCCTTTGATTTCTTCAGTGATCACTTCGTTATTAAGTAGTGTATTGTGTAGCCTCCATGTGTTTGTATTTTTTTACAGATCTTTTCCTGTAATTGATATCTAGTCTCATAGCGTTGTGGTCGGAAAAGATACTTGATACTATTTCAATTTTCTTAAATTTACCAAGGCTTGATTTGTGACCCAAGATATGATCTATCCTGGAGAATGTTCCATGAGCACTTGAGAAAAATGTGTATTCTGTTGTTTTTGGGTGGAATGTCCTATAAATATCAATTAAGTCCATCTTGTTTAATGTATCATTTAAAGCTTGTGTTTCCTTATTTATTTTCATTTTGGATGATCTGTCCATTGGTGAAAGTGGGGTGTTAAAGTCCCCTACTATGATTGTGTTGCTGTCGATTTCCCCTTTTATGGCTGTTAGTATTTGCCTTATGTATTGAGGTGCTCCTATGTTGGGTGCATAAATATTTACAATTGTTATACCTTCTTCTTGGATCGATCCCTTGATCGTTATATAGTGTCCTTCTTTGTCTCTTGTAATAGTCTTTATTTTAAAGTCTATTTTGTCTGATATGAGAATTGCTACTCCAGCTTTCTTTTGATTTCCATTTGCATGGAATATCTTTTTCCATCCCCTCACTTTCAGTCTGTATGTGTCTCTAGGTCTGAAGTGGGTCTCTTGTAGACAGCATATATATGGGTCTTGTTTTTGGATCCATTCAGCCAGCCTGTGTCTTTTGGTGGGAGCATTTAATCCATTTACATTCAAGGTAATTATCGATATGTATGTTCCTATTCCCATTTTCTTAAATGTTTTGGGTTTGTTATTGTAGGTGTTTTCCTTCTCTTGTGTTTCTTGCCTAGAGAAGTTCCTTTAGCATTTGTTGTAAAGCTGGTTTGGTGGTGCTGAACTCTCTCAGCTTTTGCTTGTCTGTAAAGGTTTTAATTTCTCCATCACATATGAATGAGATCCTTGCTGGGTAGAGTAATCTTGGTTGTAGGTTCTTCTCCTTCATCACTTTAAGTATATCCTGCCACTCCCTTCTGGCTTGCAGAGTTTCTGCTGAAAGATCAGATGTTAACCTTATGGGGATTCCCTTGTGTGTTATTTGTTTTTTTTCCCTTGCTGCCTTTAATATGTTTTCCTTATATTTAATTTTTGACAGTTTGATTAATATGTGTCTTGGCGTGTTTCTCCTTGGGTTTATCCTGTATGGGACTCTCTGTGCTTCCAGGACTTGATTAACTATTTCCTTTCCCATATTAGGGAAGTTTTCAACTATAATCTCTTCAAATATTTTCTCAGTCCCTTTCTTTTTCTCTTCTTCTTCTGGGACCCCTATAATTCGAATGTTGGTGCGTTTAATGTTGTCCCAGAGGTCTCTGAGACTGTCCTCAGTTCTTTTCATTCTTTTTTCTTTATCCTGCTCTGCAGTAGTTATTTCCACCATTTTATCTTCCAGGTCACTTATCCTTTCTTCTGCCTCAGTTATTCTGCTATTGATCCCATCTAGAGTATTTTTAATTTCATTTATTGTGTTTTTCATCATTGCTTGGTTCCTCTTTAGTTCTTCTACGTCCTTGTTAAATGTTTCTTGCATTTTGTCTATTCTATTTCCAAGATTTTGGATCATCCTTACCATCATTATTCTGAATTCTTTTTCAGGTAGACTACCTATTTCCTCTTCATTTGTTAAGTCTAGTGTGTTTTGACCCTGCTCCTTCATCTGCTGTGTGTTTTTCTGTCGTCTCATTTTGCTTATCTTACTGTGTTTGGGGTCTCCTTATCACAGGTTGCAGGTTTGTAGTTCCCGTTGTTTTTGGTATCTGTCCCCAGTGGCTAAGGTTGGTTCAGTGGGTTGTGTAGGCTTCCTGGTGGAGGGAACTAGTGCCTGAGCTCTGGTGGATGAGGCTGGATCTTGTCTTTCTGGTGGGCACGTCCACGTCTGGTGGTGTATTTTGGGGTGTCTGTGGCCTTATTATGATTTTAGGCAGCCTCTCTGCTAATGGATGGGGCTGTGTTCCTGTCTTGCTAGTTGTTTGGCATAGGGTGTTCAGCACTGTAGCTTGCTGGTCATTGAGTGATGCTGGGTCTTGATGATGAGATGGAGATCTCTGAGAGATTTTTGCCGTTTGGTATTACGTGGAGCTGGGAGGTCTCTTGTGGACCAGTGTCCTGAAGTTGGCTCTCCCACCTCCGAGGTACGGCCCTGATGCCTGGCTGAAGCACCAAGAGCCTTTCGTCCACACGGCTCAGAGTAAAAGGGAGAAAAAATAGAAAGAAAGAAAGAAAGAAAGAAAGAAAGAAAGAAAGAAAGAAAGAGGCTATAATATAGTGAAGTAAAATAAAGCAATTATAAAGCAAAGCTATACAGACAAAATCTCCCCCAGAAGCATAAACATATACACTCACAAAAAAAAGGGAAAAGGGGAAAAATTAATATATCCTGCTCCCAAAGTCCACCTCCTGAATTTGGGATGATTCGTTGTCTATTCAGGTATTCAACAGATGCAGGCACATCAAGTTGTTTGTGGAGTTTTAATCCGCTGCTTCTGAGGCTGCTGGGAGAGATTTCCCCTCCTTGTCTCTGTTCGCACAGCTCCTGGGGATCAGCTTTGGATTTGGACCCGCCTCTGCGTGTAGGTCGCCTGAGGGCGTCTGTTCCCCGCCCAGACAGGACGGGGTTAAAGGAGCAGCTGCTTCGGGGGCTCTGGCTCACCCAGGCCGTGGGGAGGGAGGGGTACAGAGGAGGCGGGGCGAGCCTGCGGCATCAGAGGCCGGCGTGACGTTGCAGCAGCCTGAGGCGCGCAGTGCGTTCTCCCGGGGAAGTTGTCCCTGGATCACGGGACGCTGGCAGTGGCGGGCTGCACAGGCTCCCGGGAGGGGCCGTGTGGAGAGTGACCTGTGCTCGCACACAGGCTTCTTGGAGGCGGCAGCAGCAGCCCCAGCGTCTCACGCCCGTCTCTGGGGTCCGCGCTGATAGCCGCGGCTCGCGCCAGTCTCTGGAGTTCGTTTAGGCGGCGCTCTGAATCCCCTCTCCTTGCACCGCGAAACAAAGAGGCAAGAAAAAGTCTCTTGCCTCTTCGGCAGCTGCAGACTTTTTCCCGGTCTCCCTCCCAGCCAGCTGTGGTGCACTAACCCCTTCAGGCTGTGTTCACGCCGCCAACCCCAGTCCTCTCCCTGCGATCCGACCGAAGCCCGAGCCTCCGCTCCCAGCCCCGCCCGCCCCGGCGGGGGAGCAGACAAGCCTCTCGGGCTGGTGAGCGCTGCTCGGCGCCGAGCCTCTGTGTGGGAGTCTCTCCGTTTTTCCCTCTGCGCCCCTGTTGCTGTGGGATCCGTGCTGATAGCCGCGGCTCGCGCCAGTCTCTGGAGTTCGTTTAGGCGGCACTCTGAATCTCCTCTCCTCGCGCACCAGGAAACAGGGAAGAAAAAGTCTCTTGCCTCTTCGGCAGCTGCAGACTTTTTCCCGGTCTCCCTCCCAGCCAGCTGTGGTGCACTAACCCCTTCAGGCTGTGTTCACGCCGCCAACCCCAGTCCTCTCCCCGCTATCCGACCGAAGCCCGAGCCTCAGCTCCCAGCCCCGCCCGCCCCGGCGGCTGAGCAGACAAGCCTCTCGGGCTGGTGAGTGCTGGTCAGCGCCGAGCCTCCGTGCGGGAAGTGCGGGAATCTCTCCGCTTTGCCCTCCACACCCCTGTGGCTGCGCTCTCCTCCGTGGCTCCGAAGCTTCCCCCCTCTGCCACCCGCAGTCTCTGCCCGCGAAGGGGCTTCCTAGTGCGTGGAAATCTTTCCTCCTTCACAGCTCCCTCCCACTGGTGCAGGTGCCGTCCCTATTCTTTTGTCTCTGTTATTTCTTTTTTCTTTTGCCCTACCCAAGTACGGGGGGAGTTTCTTGCCTTTTGGGAGGTCTGACGTTTTCTGCCAGCGTTCAGTGGGTGTTCTGTAGGAGCAGTTCCACGTGTAGATGTATTTCTACTGTATCTGTAGGAAGGAAGGTGATCTCCGCGTCTTACTCTTCCGCCGTCTTCTCTCCTCCCCAAGTTCTGTGCTTTTAAGGACTTGTGATTAGATTGCGCCAACTTGGATAATTCAAGATAGTCTCCTATCTCAAGCTTACTCACATCTGCAAAGTCTCTTTTGCCATGTAAGGTAAAATAGTCCCAGGTTCTGGGGATTAGAACATGGTCATGGTTAGGGGACCATTTTTTGCCTTATACAACCTTCAGGTGTCTGGGCAGCTTTAGAACAGGGACTTTCTTTTTCATCTTTGTGTCTGCAGCATTGAATATAGTGTCCTGGCACATAGTAAAGGTTTAATAAATGGATGAATGACTAAATATATGAATTAATGTAATCCCATGAATATTAATGAGTGTTAGTGAAGAAGAAAACAAACTTACGGTTACCGGAGGGAAAGGGGTGGGGAGGGAAAAATTGGGAGATTGGGATTGACATATACACACTGCTCCATATAAAATAGATAATAAGGACCTACTGTATAGCACAGGGAACTAGTCTCATTACTCTGTAATGACCTATATGGGAAAAGAATCTAAAAAAGAGTGGATATATGTATATGTATATGTATAGCTGATTCACTTTGCTGTACAGCAGAAACTAACACAACATTTTAAATCAACTATACTCCAATAAAAAATAAAGTTTCAACAGTTACAAACACAAAATAATATTCAGATAAACTATATCATTGTTTAAAGCAGACTTCTGTTTAAGAGGGGAAAGTTTAGGATGTTAGAGAATTACGTATTAAGGTTGACTGATGTGTGTTTTGCAGAGTAAGGGTGGACAAATGATTATTATTGTTATATTATTATTGTTTTATTATTGGTATATATACCAAAGATTGAAACAGAAGTTGATGTTAGAGCAATTGTTGAAATAGTTTTAATTAAATTGAATAAATCAATGAATAAATGAAACTTTAAATGTAATTTTTATATAATTGTTATTTTTTAAGTAAAACTGTTACATAAAAATTTTCTAAGCCTTTTAAGACTAGTCAAAAGGAGAGGGGGAAATCACATTTACAAGAAAAGAGAAAAATATCACACTAAACCAAAATTTACCTGTAGAGGCAGTATGAATACACTAATTTCATTGCTTTCATAGTCATGTCTTCATGACTATTTTTCCAAAATTGATCAGAGACTTTTGTTCTGCCTAAGAATTTGATAACAGTTCTCAAGCAGATTTGATAATGCTCTTTAAAAATTTTTTTTTTAATTTTTATTTTTAAATTGAAGTAGAGTTGATTTACAGTGTTTCAGTTATACAGCAAAGTTATTCAGCTATACATATACATATATATCTATTCTTTTTTAGATTCTTTTCCATTATAGGTTACTGTAAGGTATTTAATATAGTTCCTTGTGCTATACAGTAGGTCCTTGTTGTTTATCTATTTTATATATAGAGGTGTATATCTGTTCATCTCAAAGACCAAATTTATCCCTCCCTCTCTTTTGCCCCGCTAACCGTAAGTTTTTCTATGTCTGGGAGTCTCTTTCTGTTTTATAAATAAGTTCATTTGTATCATTTTCTTTAGATTCCACATATAAGTGATATCATATGATATTTGTTATAATAATTTGTTATTATTGTTTAATAAAAAATATTGTGTAAAGAAGCATTAATTTAAAAATAGGTAAATATCTGAAAACTCTGTATGCCAGCAAAAATGTGTGATAGTCTTCTAAAAAGTTGGAAAATTCATTACTAGCTTATGGTTTCTTGAAACTGAAAATGAGGAAATTAAATGCCAGAAACTTTATTAAAAACAATACTCATCCTAGGCTCTTAGTAATAAGACTTCTGTCGCTCATGTTTTGATATCAGTAGTATATTTAGAAAAGGTGATGGTATCAACATTAAGAATGTTAAAGAACAGTCACATTACTGTTAATAACGTCAAAAGCTGTCATGTATTTTTAAATGTAGTCTCTAATGGTTACATGCAAAGAATCTTTTAATTAATTTTGTTAACTTCATTACAGTGTTCTACATTGTATACTTAAGAACTAATACATAAAGGCCCCAAATCCCCCAGTGTGCATTTCATTTGCCCCCATCCTTCTTAATTTTAAAGACCATCATTGGAATACTGAGTTCATAATAACATTTCCATCTGCTTAATTGAGTAAATGCATCTCATGCAGATTAGCAATAGCTATTTTATGCTGCCTGTTTTTCATGACCTAATTGCTAATCTGCCCTCAAGTCTGTTTGCTTTACTGCTGAGATTGTGCAGAGTCATCTAAGGGCTACACTAGAACTACATTGAGTAGGGTGTGGTGGTCTTACTTACTAAAATGGTATTTTAGAGGGGGAAATCTGAAAAAGGGTAATTTCTTTTTTTTTTTTTTTTTTTTTTTTTTTTAGAATTTCACTTTATTTATTTATTTATTTATGGCTGTGTTGGGTCTTCGTTTCTGTGCGAGGGCTTTCTCTAGTTGCGGCAAGCGGGGGCCACTCTTCATCGCGGTGCGCGGGCCTCTCACTATTGTGGCCTCTCTTGTTGCGGAGCACAGGCTCCAGACGCGCAGGCTCAGTAGTTGTGGCTCACGGGCCCAGCTGCTCCGCGGCATGTGGGATCTTCCCAGACCAGGGCTCGAACCCGTGCCCCCTGCATTGGCAGGCGGATTCTCAACCACTGCGCCACCAGGGAAGCCCTAAAAAGGGTAATTTCTTAAAAATAAATATCATTCTTCTGGGAAGTCTTTATGGAAAAAAATGTGATGATTTATTTGGAAATTTTTGAGCATTTCTTTCTTTATTATAAACTTTTAATCAATTTTATGTTTTAGGTTTAAATCCAAGGTGAATATTTATAAATATAAGACTTTTTCAGTGTTAATAATATTTCTATACATTCTCTAATTATATGAGTTTTAATCTAAGTCAATAGATGTGAGTTCCAAGTACTATAATGAAACAGCCCATATTGTGAATGGAAAAAAATGAGTTATTTTATGAAGAAATTGATTGTAAAGGTTAAAATTTGAATAGAGAAAAGAGGGGAGGAAGGGTAGAAGGAAAACTCAGTATTTCCCTTTTTTTACTGTGTACTTTATATGAGTTAAGAACAAAAGCAAAATCAAATAATCAAAACCCTACTGTCAAGTACTTCTTTTTTGTCGGCAGAGATAATCATTCCAGACGTTATATTTTTCTTCTTGTTGTGTGGTCCCCACTCCATGCCCCAGTGATGGCCTAAGTAGGGATGCCAAGGGGACAGTAAGAACGTGGTAGACAGAATATATCTCTTCAGGGTGGCAGGATGGGAAAACATTCACCTTCCCTAAGGTAATGGAAGACTGGTTTTCTAGAAAACTTAGATTCATGAGGAAAGGAGTTGCTAGTGCTGATTTGTAAGCTAATTCAGGGGTTGATGGAGAAGGAGGACAAAGGAGGTAGGGCAGATGTAATCCCAATGGGTTAGAACATTTTTCCTTTGGTGATATAGGGTGCTCATGGATGGGAGATTACTCTCTGAGATAATTTATGAAAAGGCATATAACACATCACTAGCTCCAGTACATTTGGAAACATGACCAAATAGAAACTCTGTACCTTAACTTACTATATAGTAAAACCTGATAGGAGCCCTAGCCCCAAGAGTTTATATGTAGGCAAAGGATATCTTTAAAATAATATTATTTCCTACGTACTTTGTTCTAATAACAATGGAATGTGAATTTTTAAAATCATATAGCTCAAATACAAATTACAATTGCCTCGATATTTCAAATCATAATGCTGTGATGCTTAAATATATTGCAATCTCAGTTTTCTCACTGAAATGATTCAAAAAAGCATTTATCCAATTTAATATATAAACAATTATGGCTATAGATTAACTGGTCACATTTCAACTAAAATTTTACTTACTAATCTGGAAACGAGTACCTGTTTAATGTAACTGTATATAAAATGATATATCAGTTTATAAGATCCATGCAGGCAGGCATTTTCATCTCTCTTGTTTATAGTCATAACCCCAGCACCTAGAATAATGCCAAGCTTGCGGTAGCTCCTCAGTAACTATTTATTGAAGGAATTAATGAATTTAGAAATACTGTATTGCTCTTTTCTACTTCATACTTCTTAAAGCAATTTATTAAAACTCTTCAGTAACATTTTTGACAAGAGGATTCTTGTCATCAGTAAAACTGCTTTTTGAGTCATCAACACAGTAAATCATCTTTATTTCCATATATAATGAGGTATGATCTTTTTGATTCCATGTATGAGACTGACAGTGAACATTTTATTCCAAGTCACAAGGACCTATTCATCTAATATTAGGATTTTTTCCTTTTTTTTTTTAATATGATTGTTACAATAAAACCAATGTATTGCTTTATCCCCTCAATAATATTCATTGTGGTAAAATATACATAACAAAATTTACCATCTTAACCATTTCTAAGTACAGCAGAGTTCAGTGGTATTAAATATATTCATAATGTACACCCATCACCCCCCTCCTTCTCCCATAGCTCTTTTCATCTTGCAAAACTGAAACTGTACCCGTTAAATAATAACTCCCCATTCTCACCTCCACCCACCCTGTGGCAACCACTGTTCTGTGATTTTGACTACTCTTAAGTATCTCATATAAGTCTAATCATACAGTATTTATCTTTTTGTGATTGGCTTATTTCACTTTGCATAATGTCCTCAAGATTCATCCATGTTGTAGCATATGTCAGAATTTCCTTCCTTTTTAAGGCTGAATAATATTCCATTGTATGTGTATACTACATTTTGTTTATCCGTCTGTCAATGAACACTTGGGTTGCTTCCACTTTTTAGCTGTTGTGCATAATACTGCTATGAACTTGGGTGTACAGATATCTCTTTGAGTCCCTGGTTTCAGTTCTTCTGGATATATATCCAGAAGTGGAATTTCTGGATCATATGATAATTCTATTTTTACTTTTTTTAGGAACCTCCATACTGTTTTCCATAGCACAGTACTGTTTTACATTCTCACCAGCAGTGCACAGAGTTCCAACTTCTCCATATCCTTGCCAATGCTTTTTATTTTCTGGGGGTTGTGTGTGTGTGTGTGTGTGTGTGTGTGTGTGTGTGTGTGTGTGTTTCCTATAGCCATCCTATTGCGTGTTTCTTTGGAGAAATTACTATTCAAGTGCTGTACCCAATTTTGAATCAGATTGTTTATTTGTTTGTTGTTGAGTTTTAGGAGTTTTCTATATATTCTGTATATTATTCCTTATCAGATACATGATTTGCAAATATTTTCTCCTATTATATTGGTTGCCTTTTTACTCTGTTGATATTGTCTTTTGATGCACAAAATTTTTTAATTTTAATGAAGTCTAATTTGTCTATTTTTTCTTTCATTGCCTATGCCTTTGGTGTCGTATCAAAGAAATCATTGCCAAATCCAGTGTCATGAAGCTTTTGCCCTGTATTTTCTTGGAAGACCTTTAGAGTTTTAGTTCTTAGACTTAGGTCATTGATCCATTTTGAGTTAATTTTTATATATGGTGTTGGGTAAGGGTCCAACTTCTTTATTTTCACATGGTATCTAGCTTTCCCAGCACCATTTGCTGAACTGTTGCTTTTTTTGTTTGTTTTAATTTTTCTTTTTTTAAAATTTCGGCTGTGCTGTGCAGCTTGTAGGATCTCAGTTCCCTGACCAGGGATTGAACCCGGGTCACAGCAGTGAAAGCGCCAAATCCTAACCACTGGACCACCAGGCAACTCCCATGAACTGTTACTTTTCTTTTTTTTTTTTTTTTTTAAAGCCTTATTCTTTTTTTAAATTTTATTTATTTATTTATTTATGGCTGTGTTGGGTCTTCGTTTCTGTGCGAGGGCTTTCTCCAGTTGTGGCAAGTGGGGGCCACTCTTCATCGCAGTGCGCGGGCCTCTCACTATCGCGGCCTCTCTTGCCGCGGAGCACAGGCTCCAGACGCGCAGGCTCAGTAATTGTGGCTCACAGGCCCGGCTGCTCTGCGGCATGTGGGATCTTCCCGGACCAGGGCTCGAACCCGTGTCCCCTGCATTGGCAGGCAGACTCCCAACCACTGCGCCACCAGGGAAGCCCAACTGTTACTTTTCTATTTAACTTTTTACTTTGAAATAATTATAGATTCATAGGAAGTTGCAAAGATAGTACAGAGAGGTCCCATGCACCCTCCTCTCAGTTTCCCCCATTGGTTATCTTATATAACTATAGTATAATATCAAAACTAGGAACTGACATTGATAGAAAATGTATGTATAGTTCTCTGCCATTTTATCACATGCTTATGTTAATGTAGCCCCACCACCCCAATTATCCACTACTGCTTTGTGATCACAACCATCACCTTCTCCCATCCCCCCATTATCCCTAATACCTGGCAATTACTAATCTGTTTTTCATCTGTCTAACATTGTAATTTTGACTGTATGATTTAGAGAATGTGAATTCGAGAACCATATAGTATGTGACCTTTTGAGACTGGCTTTTTTCACTCATTGTATTGCCTTTGGGATGTATCCAGGTTGTTCCATGTGTCAGTAATTCATTTCCTTTTATTAATGAATAATATTCCATGGTATGGATGTACCACCGTTTGTTTAACCATTCACGTATTGTAGGACATTTTGGTTGTTTATGGTTTTTGACCGTTACAAATAAGGCTGCTATGAACAGTCATATGTAAATTTTTGTGTGAACCCAGAAGTGCAATTGCTGGGTCATATGATAAGTTTATGCTTAGCGTTTTAAGAAATTGCCAAATTATTTTCCAGAGTTCCCGTACCATTTTATACTCCTACCAGCAATGTATGAGAGATTTAGTCTCTTTGCAGCCTCACCAGAATTTGATATTCTCACTATTCTTTATTTTAGCTATTCTGATAGGTGTGTAGAGATACCTCACCATGGTCTTAACTTGCACTTTCCTAATGGATAGGGATGTTGAAACATCTTTTCACGTGCTTATTTGCCACGTGTATATCCTCTTCAGTAAAATCTTTCTTCATGCCTTTGGCTTGTTTTCTAATTGGATTTTTTTTTTTTTTTTACTATTGAGTTTTAAGAGTCCTTTATATATATGTTCTAGATATGATTCCTCTTTTAGATATGTGGTTTACAAATATGAAATCTTGATTATTGCAGCTCTACAATAATCTCAAAATCAGGTAGAGTGATTCTTCCCACTTTCTTCTTCTTTTTCAAAACGTTTTAGCTATTCTAGTTCCTTTGCCTTTCCATGTAAATTTTAGGGTAATCTTGTGTGTATCTCCAAAAAAAAAATCTTGCTGGAATTTTGATACGAATTACGTTAAACTTGTATATCAATTTGGGGAGAATTGACCTATTTACTATGTTGAGTATATCTCTTCATTTATTTATATCTTCATTAATTTCTTTAGTGTTTTGTAGTTTTCAGCTTACAACTCATATGTGTATCTTCTTAGATTTACATCTGTTTCTCTTTTTTTTTTTGAGTGATTAAATGGTATTGGGTTTTTAATTTCAGTCTCCAAATGTTTACTTTAAGTAAAGTAATTCAGTTGAATTTTGTATGTAGATCTTGTATCCTGCACCTTTTGGGATTTACTTATTAGTTCTAGGAATTTTTATGTAGATTCTTTGCATTTTCTATGTAGATAGTCATGTCAATATGACAATAGGGATAATTTTATTTTTTTCCTTTTTAATTTGTATGCATTTTATTTCCTTTTCATGCCGTATTTTGCTATCTAGAACTTCCAGAACTATGTTGAACATGAGTGGGGAGACAGGGCATCTTTCCTCTGTTCTAAACTTTAGGGGGGAAGCATTTAGTGTTATACCATTAAGTAGGGTGTTAGCTGTATGTTTTTTATAGATGCCCTATATGAAGTTAAGGAAGTTTCCCTCTATTCCTAGTTTTCTGAGTTTTTAATCATGACTGGGTGTTGAATTTTGTTAAATTTTTGTTAAATTTTTTTCATCAATTAATATGATCATGTGATATTTCCTCTTTGGCCTGTTAATGTTGTGGATTACACAGATTGAATTTTGAATATTGAACCACACTTGCACCCCCCCGCAGTAAATACCATGATGGTATAGAATTCTTTTTTTTTTAACTTCGGGTTTGTTTGTTTGTTTGTTTGTTTATGGCTGTGTTGGGTCTTCATTTCTGTGCGAGGGCTTTCTCTAGTTGCGGCAAGTGGGGGCCACTCTTCATCGCGGTGCATGGGCCTCTCATTATGGCGGCCTCTCTTGTTGCGGAGCACAGGCTCCAGACGCGCAGGCTCAGTAATTGTGGCTCATGGGCCTAGTTGCTCCACGGCATGGGGGATCTTCCCAGACCAGGGCTCGAACCTGTGTCCCCTGCATTGGCAGGCAGATTCTCAACCACTGCGCCACCAGGGAAGCCCTATAATTCTTTTTATATATTGCTGAATTCTCTTTGCACATATTTTGTGAAGGATTTTTGCATCTGTATTCATGAGAGATACTGGTCTATAGTTTTCTCTTTTTGTACTGTCTTTGTATGATTTTAGTATCAGGGTACCCTCATATAATGAATTGGGAAGTCTTCTCTCTTCTATTTTCTGAAAGAAGCTGTGTAGAATTGGTGTTAATTCTTTAAACATTTGGTAGAATTCTCTAGTGAAGCCATCTAAGCCTGGATATTTCTTTTTGGCAGTTTCTAAATTATAAATTAAATTTCCTTTATAATTACAAGGCTATTCAAATATCTATTTCATATATCTATTTAATGATTGAATTAGGGTAGTTTGTATTTTTCAAGCAATTGGTCATCGTTACCCAAATTGTCAAATTTATGTGTTTAGAGTTGTTCACTTATTATCCTTTTGATGTCTGCATGTCCTGTGGTGATTTCTCCTGTTTCAGTGCTAAAATACTGCTAACTTTTGTTTTCTCACTTTTTTGGTCAGTTTTGCCAGATGTTTATCAGTTTTATTGATCTTTTCAAAGATCCAGTTCCTTGTTTCATTGATTTTCTCTATTGCTTTTCTTTTCAATTTCATTGATTTTTGTTCTTATTTTTATTATTTTCTTTTTTCTGCTTGCTTTGGGCATCTTTTGGGTAATTTCCTTTACTCTGAATTCTATTTACCTGATATTAATTAGCTACTCCTGCTTTCTTTTGATTAATGTTTTGATTAATTTGAAATAAGTTTCTTGTAGATAGCATATACATAGGTCATGGTTTTTCATCCACTGTACCAATCTTTATCTTTTAATTGGTGTATTTAGACCATGTGCCTGTAATGTAGTTATTGATATATTAGGGCTTAAGTGTGCCATTTTATTTTTTGTTTTCTATTTGTTCTGTTTTCTTCTTTCTGCTTTCTTGTGTAGGTTACTCGAATGTTTTTATTTTTTTAGAATTCTATTTGAATTTATCTGTAGTGTTTTTTTAGTATATCATTTTGTATAGAGTTTTTAGTGGGTGCTCTAGGTATTATGTTATATATACATAACTTATTACAATCTACTGGTGTAAGCAATTTACCATTTCAAGTGATATATAGACACATTGCCTCACTTTACATCCATTTATGTCTCCCACTTATAACTGTCTTAAATATTTTCTCTACATACATTGAATGTTATAATTTCCATTCAGCTGTCAGATATAACTTAGAAAACTCAAGAGGAGGAGGAAAATCTATTGTGTTTACCATAGTTTTACTCTTACTCTTGTTCTTTCTCCTTCCAGCTATTTTAAGATTTTTTTCTTTTATGATTTCCTTTCTGTTCAGATAACTTCTTTAGCCATTATTATCAGATAGGTCTGCTGGTAACAAATTCTCTTAGTTTTCCTTCGTCTGCAGAGGTCTTGGTTTCCCCTTTATTCCTGAAGGATATTTTCACTGGATATGGAATTTTGAGTTGACAGTTCTTTGCATTTTACACTTGAAAAATGTGCCAAATTCAGTTAGCATACTTTTCAGTTCTGGTATTTCCATTTGGTTCTTCTGTGTATCTTCTGTTTCTTTGCTGTTGACTTTTTTATTTCTTCATGTGTATTATTGCTTGTCAAACCATTTTTATATGGCTGCGTTAAAATCCTAGTCACATAATTTGGGTATCTGTTTCATCTGTTGGCATCTGTTGATTATCTTTTTCATTCAAATTGAGATATTCTTGGTTCTTGGTATGATGAGTGATTTTTTTTTTTAATTAAAACTTGGACATTTCAGGTATTATAAGACTCTGGATCTTATTTAAATCCTCTCTTTTACCTGGTGTTCTCTAACAAAGCCTAGCAGTGGAAAGGGGAGGGTTGCTGCCCTGTTACAGTCAGGTAGGAGTGGAATTCCAGGTTCCCTTCATGACATGTATTACAGCTGAGGGGGAGGCTGGTTGTGAATCCTTTCAGCGTTGGGTGGGTGTGGGTGCTCCTGCTTGCCAGTAGGTCTCCACTTACCCCAGCCTGGCTGGGATAAGCAAGAATGTCTACTTACTGCTCGCCACCTGGCCTCCCCTGACATTGCGGGGGGTGCCTCAGCTGGACAGTTGTGAAAGCCCTGATTGCCCTCTAGGCTTCCTCTGAAACCACCCTGGCAGGGAGGAGGAGGGACACCTCATTATCCCTGGGTGGATTTGGAAACCCAGACTACCAACTTAGTCTCTGCTGTTTCCACATGGGAAGGGGGATCCCCATCACCTCTCAGCAGACATGAAAGCTTGGCTTCTTACACAGCCTTCTCCCACATCACCCTGAGATTGGGGTGCCTCATTACAGCCTCACTATGGCAGAAGTCTAGGCTTCCCACTAGCCTTTGCTGGCATGGGGGTGGGGTGTGGCCACAGTTTTTTCTGTGTTGTTTGCCTGAAGTAGATCGGTTATTATCTAAAAGTTTATCTTGATATGCTGCTGCTTTTCTGGTCCTTTTGGCTGGAAAGAGAAAGCTTTTTAAATTTTTTATTATTACCGTTATTATTTCTGTGCCTTTCAGTGGTTTTGGGTTGCAAGCTTCTCTGGGACCAAGTCTGGGATATATGAGGCTGTAAGAAACCCAGGGAAGTTACCACCTTGGTGCTCACTGGGTCCTGCCATTCCTAGTTGGTCTGTCTTCTCTCCAACATTCAGATTATTCTTCTGTTTGTTTCATATATAACATTTAGAATTTTTAGTTTTTCTTAGTGGGAGGACTATGAAAAAGTACTTCTTCATTTTTCCGGGAGTGGAAGTTTTGTATTATTTTTTTAAAGTGATTTTTTTAAATGCATATTTTAAAAGATTCAAATATTTGCAATTGTGATCAACACCCCAGAAATAAACCAAATTTATTTGCTTCCTTTTTATAACTGATTCTCTATAAGCAACCAAAATTAGTAGCGATGAGATATGTTCTAGTTTATGTGTATTTTCCCTTAGCAATAATTTGTTGCTCAAAATAAAGAAATTGTGAAAAATTGAGTAATATGACCGACTTCATAAGGAATCTTTTTTTTTTTTAATTTATCTTTGGCTGCATTGGGTCTTCGTTGCTGCGTGTGGGCTTCCTCTAGTTGCAGCGAGCAGGGCTGTTCTTTGTTGCGGTGCGCGGGCTTCCCATTGTGGTGGCTTCTTTTGTTGCGGAGCACGGGCTCTAGGTGCGCAGGCTTCAGTACTTGTGGCGCATGGGCTTAGTTGCTCTGCGGCATGTGGGATCTTCCTGGACCAGGGCTCAAACCCGTATCCCCTGCATTGGCAGGCGGATTCTTAACCACTGCACCACCAGGGAAGTCCCCATAAGGAGTCATTTATACGGTTTCTTGCTCTTTTCTGAAAAACAATTTTGAAAAACAAGAAAACCTGGCCTTCTATTTGGGCTCATATTGTACTCTGGTGACACTATGTTTTTATACTTTTAAATTAGACTCATATGTCATTTAAGTTACTAATTTCCTATTTTGGTATTAAGGTGTTTTGGTTTTTTTTTAAGTCACCATTTCAAAAGTCTGGATGTATAAAGTTACTGAAGCAGTACAGGATAAAATATGGTATTAGATACCATGTAATTTCTAGAAAGGTAACAGCCTTGTTAAGTAGAACTGTTCCCATAACACTGTATTCTTAATGCACATTATTTTTGGCCATTTTTCTCTATTGGGCTGCCAATCCTCTTGTCAGTTTACAATATCTCTTTATGTATTCTATATATCAGTCTTCTGTTTGTACTCTGAACTGTAGATGATCTTTCCAAATCTGTTATTTCTCTCTTGATTTGTTTATTCTGTCTTTTATCTTTTTTTTTTTTTATAGCATTTGGGTTTTCAGTCTTAGTTAAGATTTTGTCTTCCTTTAAATAGTACAGGTAGTATTTTAGATTTCTTTTTGCAAGATTTTTATTGTTTTGGTTTTTAAAGTCAAGTCTCTTATCCAACTGGGATTGATTTTGGTATATATTGTAAGGTTGTGTCCAATTTTCTTTCAAATGGGTATTCATTTGTGACAGCATCATTTAATAAATCCTTTTCCCACTGAACTGAAATGTTTATGAATTCTCTGTTCTATTCTAGGAATTTGTCTCTTCATATGCCAATATCATATTAATTTTTTTACGTTAGCATTATAACACATACACACACACAGGATGGAGAAGATATGGTTATAAGGATGGATGAGTTTGACAGTAGTAATCAAGAGTGAAGTTGCTTCTCAGTGTTAACTCTCTAATCAGAAAGGGATTTAATGGAGAGGCCAATTGATAAATTGATAAGTATCTATTGATAACTACCCTTGATGTTGCCAGATTATATTTTGCATTTGTAAAATATTGAAAAGATGAATGTATACCATTAAGAGCTAATTTTCTGCCAAGTAGTATGTTAGGGGATATATAATTCTCCTCACATCAACTTTATGAGGTTAGATATAGCTCCCTTTTACAGAAGAGAAAATGGACACTTGTTCTAAGGGTTAAGTTACTTGCCCAGTATTGTGCAACTATTAGATAGTAAAGGTAGGATTAAAACACTAATGACCAGGCTCTTTGCACTATGCCATAATGAAATGTTGCATGAACAGTACCTTGAACACTAAAGATATATACAAATTGATATGATGGTTATATCATAATCATCTATCATTAGCACCTGTGAGTTTTATTTTAAAACAATGCAGTGGATAGGGCACAATAAAACTTACAGCTAACTATTTATAGCAAAGCAATTCTATTTTGATGAAAGAACAATATATATTTATGTGTTCTTTCAAGAATGGTCTATGAATAAAATGTTAGAAGCTATTATGTTATTGATTTGTTCTTTTAAACATTTTTTTTTTTTAGAGCAGAAGAAAGTTAAAATAAAAAAACCAAAACCTGAATTTCCTGTATATACGCCTTTAGAAAGTACATATATTCAATCTTATGATCATGGAACTTCTATAGAAGAAATTGAGGAACAAATGGATGATTGGCTGGAAAACAGGAACAGAACACAGAAAAAACAGGTAAATTTTTAAAATTTTGTTTTAATTGAGTAAAATACATACTGAAAAGTACATAAAATATAGATATACAGCTCAGTAAACTATCACATGGTAAATCAAGTTAACCATTGCCAAGATCAAGAAATAGAACATTGCCAGTGTCCAGAAGCCACACTCATGCTTCGTCCTGGTCACTACCTTTCTTTTCTTCTACAAAGATGATTATCCTGACTTCTAACCATAGATTAGTTTTTCCTGCTGTTTGAAGTTTATAACTGGAATCGTCCTGTCTTAGTCCTTTCAGGCTGCTGCAACAAAAATATAATAGACTGGGTGGTTTAAACAACAAACATTTATTTCTCACAGTTCTGAAGATTGGGAAGTTCAAGATCAAGACACCAGCAGATTCGGTGTCTGGTGAGGGCCCTCTTCCTATTCATAGACAGCAGTCTTCTTGCTGTGTCCTCACATGGTGGAAGACGTGAGAGAGCTCTCTGGGGTCTCTTTCATAAGGGCACTAATCCCATTCATGAGGGCTCCAACCTCATGACCTAATGAACCCCCAAAGGCCCCACCCCTGCTACCATCACATTGGGGGTTAGGATTGCAACATATGGATGGGGGAGCGGACACAGACATTCAGTCCATAACACATTCCATATGTACTATTTTGCATCTGCTTTCCTCTATTCCTATAGTATTTGTGATAGTTATTCATTATTGTGTGTAGCAGTAATTTGTTCATTTTCATTGCTGTATAATCCATTTAGAAATATAGCACAATTTATTTTTGTTGGAGATTGATGTTGTTTCCAGTTTTTGACTATAATGAGTAAGTTTCCTTTGCACACTATTGTACTTTCAGTACACGTATGTGTAAATTTCTATTTTTGGAGTTAAGTTGCAGGGTCAGTTTTAGTAAATAATTCTGAATAGTTTTTTTATTTTTAATGTTTGTATCAATTTATAGCTCAGCAACAGGATCTGAAAACTTCAATTACTTTACATCCTTGCCAACACTGGGTCAAGTCTTTTATGTTTTTAACCATAGAGTTAGGTGTGTAGTTATATTTAATTATGGTTTAATTTGCATAACCTTTGATGAGTAAGTTTAAACACTTTTTCTTATGTTTATTGGACACTGATATTCTCTTATGTGAAATGCCTTTTCAAGTCTTTTTTTTTATTGGGTTGCCTGTGTTTTTTCATACTGATTTGTAAAGAGGTTTTTAATGTATTTCAGAAGTGAATCTTTGCACATGTTTTCTCCCACTTTGGCTTGCCTTTTCATTCTCTTAATGGTGTCTTTTGATGACCAGAGTTATTAATTTCAGTCATCAGTCTTTTCCTTTCCTTTATTTGATGTTTGTGTTGTGTTTAAGAAATCTTTTCCCACTTTGCAGTCATAAAGATATTTCCAAATTTTTCTAAAAGCTTTAATGTTCTACTTTTTACATTTAGATTCATAATCCCCTGGACTATATATTTGTGTTTATTGTAAAGTAATGATCAAGTTTAATATTTTTTCAAAAGTTTTCCAACCCAATTGACCCAATACCAGTTAAAGAAAAGACTGCTTCCTACAGCTCTGCAAATGCCACCTTTATTATAGAACAAGTGTCCATAACCATGTGGTCTGTTTCTAGACTTTCTGCTTTGTTCCATTAATCTATTTCTCCATGCTTGTGCTGATACCACACAATCTTAATTACTGTAGCTGTGTACTAGATATCTGGTATAGTAATTTTCTAACTTAGTTTTCCTCCTATAAGATTGCCACTTTACATTCACATATAAATTTTTAAAGTAACTTGCAATTTTCCACAGATTATTCAGCTGAGACATTCAATTGGGATTACATTGAATATATAGATTAATTTTGGAAGAACTGGCATCCAGACAGTATTGACTCTACAACCCATGAATAAATCCATTCATATAAGTCTTTAAAAAAATTTTTTTTAATGTGTCACAGGTTTTTGTGTGTATATACTGCACGTTTAAAAAAAAAATTTATTCCTAGTCATTTAGTGTTTTTAGATGACATTATATATGATACTGTTTTTTTAAACTTCACTTTCCAATTATATTTGCTATATAGAAATACAGTTGATTTTTGTATAATAACCTTGTATCCTGCAACCTTGCTAAATTTATTTTTTAATTTTAATAGTTTCTCTGAGTATTACACTTTTTTTTTCTTTTGTGCTAAGGATCTCTAGTACATGTAGAATAAAAGTGATATAATAAGTATCTTTGTTTCATTTCCAATCTCAAAAAAGCTTTCTTTATTAAAAGTTTTATTTCATTATTAAAATTATATATTCTTTTATTGTTTAACTGTTAAATGTGATATATGCTGTAGGCTTTCTATAACATTTTTTACTAAGACACACTTCACATAACATAAAGTTCACCATTTAAAAGTGCACACAGTTCAGTGGTTGTAGTCTATTCACTATGTTGTGCCACCATCACCACTATCTAATTCAAGAAGATTTTCATCACACCAAAAAAATAAATAAATAACCCTCTACTTGTTAGCAGTTAGCTCCAATTCTCCTCTCTCCCCTTCCCTGGCAACTGCTTATCTACTTTCTGCTTATGGATTTGCCTGTTCTAGACATTTCACATAATTGGTATCACACAGTATGTGGCCTTTTGTGTTTTGCTTGGCATAAAGTATTCAAGGTTGTGTTATTTAACAGTACTTCATTTCTTCTTATGGCTAAACAATATTCCATCATATGGATATATCACATACTGTTTATCCATTCTTCAGCTAATGGTTTAGTTTGATTCCACTTTGGGACTATGATAAAAATGCTATGAACATTCACATACAGGTCTTTATTCAGACATATATTTTGTGGTTTCTCTAGGGATTACATTAACATCTTAATTTATAACAATCTAGTTAGGATTAATGCCAACTTAGTTTCAGTAGTGTTAAACTTTCCGCCGTATAATGTTATTGTCACAGATTAAATCTGTATATATTGTGTGCCTGTCAACTTAGATTTATAACTATTGCTTTATGCAGTTGTCTTTTAGTGAGATTAAAAAAGAAAAAGAATTACAAACAAAAATTACATTTATGCTGTTTTCTATATTTACCTGTGTCAATACAAAAACACCTATCCTGGTGTTTATTTCTTCATATGCCATTGAGTAACTGTCTAGTGTCCCTTCATTTCATTCTGAAGGAGTCCCTTTAAGCACTTGTAGGGCCAGACTGCTAGCAACAAACTCTCTCACTTTTTGTTTATCTGGGAATGTCAGAATTTTTCCTTCATTTTTGAAGGATAGTTTTGCCAGATAAATAATTTTGGTTTGACTGTTCTTTTCTTTCAGCACTTTGAGTACATCATCCCACTACCTTCTGGTTTCTGATTAGAAATCAGATGTTAATCTTATTGATGATCACTTGTACATGATGAGTTACTTGTCCTTTCCTGTTTTGAAGATTCTTTCTTTGTCTTTAGCTTTTGATCAGTTTGATTGTGATGTATGTAGATGTGGATTCCTGTGAGTTTATCCTTTTGGAGTTCATTGAGCTTCAAATTTTAGAAGTTTTGACCATTATTCTTCAAATATTCTCTTTCTTTCTCTCTCACCCCCCTTCCCCTTCCTCCTTTTGCCTTTCTGTTACTCGTATTAAGCATATGTTGATATGTTTAATGGTATCCCACAGGCCTCTGAGGCTTTGCTTATTTTTCTTTTTTTTTTTTTTTTTTTCAGGAGGTAGATTCGAATCGCCTTTATTTTTTTTTTTTTTTCACACACACACACTGTATTTTATTTTTACAAGAGATAAATAGACTGACACCAAGCATTGTACATGGATGACCACAACAAAAGCAACAATGATTGCAATTACCAAACATGAAACACACTCATACTATGTGCTTATTTTTCTTAATTCTCTTTTCTTTCTGTTCTTCAGAACAGATAATCTCAGTGGGTTTATTTGTCAGTTTGCTGATTCTTTTTCTGCCTGTTCAAATCTGCTGTTGAGCCCCTCTAGTGAATTCTTAATTTGTTATTGTACTTTTCACCCTCAGAATTTCTATTTTATTCCTTTTAATAATTTCTACCTATTTATTGATTTATTCTCAACTAGGTGACACATTGTTCTCATACTTTCCTTTAGTGTTTTGAGCATGGTTTCCTTTAGCTTGTTGAATATTTAAAATAGCTGATTTAAAGCTTTTGCATAGAAATTCCAATGTCTGGTCTTCCTCAGGCACAGTTTCTATTTATTTTTTCCTTTATTTGGGCCATACTATATTGTTTCTTTGCAGGTATGGCAATTATCGTTGTTCCTGTTGAAGACTGGGTATTGTGGCTGTTATTAGTTGCAACTCTGAAAAAATCAGATTCTCTCCCCTTTCCAGGATTTATTGTTATGTTTGGCTTATTGTAGTTGTTGTTTGTTTACTGACTTTTCTGTACTAATTCTACAAACTCTGTTTCTTTTGTTTTGTGTAGCCACCGATGTCTCTATTCAGTTAGCTTAGTGATCAGCTAATAATTGGGCAGAGATTTCCTTGAATGCCTGGAGCCAACATTTCTTTCAGTCTTTGCCATGGGCTCTGTGTATGTGTTGGGGCTCAGCTTCCACACCCAGTCAGGCAGTTGACAATTCTGCCTTAGCTTTTACTTTCTGCTTCCAAAGAGCCTCAAGATCAACAGCAGGTGAGAACTTAAGTCCTTCTCAGGTCTTTTCTGACCATGCTCACAGCCTTGAGCATGCACGTGGCCTAGATTCTCAGAGCATCTTATTCCTCAGCCTTTCTTCTCAAGCTTTTTGGTTAATCCGTTGTTTGCCCAGCTTTTTTCTGTTGCCTCAGGAAGCAGTGGCTAAGATACTAGACAGTAACCATTTTCCCAAAATGCCCCCAGGGAAGAGCTTTTAGCATTAGGCCAGTTTTCAGTTAGGCAAAATAAAGACAAGCCTTTTGATCGGTCTTCCAAGGAGCCACGAAACAGATCAAAACAAATGATTGCAGTTCCTTGAAAATTAGTTCATTCTGCTCCCTCCACAATCAAGAATATGGTTGTTATTTTCATAGGTAGTGCTGAGCTGTGGAACAGGGAATAAGACTGGGGTAAGTTAATGTAGCACAAAGGTTGCTGTTCTTATCAAGAATCAGCTTTCTTTAGTACATGTTACCCATAGTACCGCAAGCCTTTGATTAATTTCCAGAGTTTAGAAAAACTTGATTCTGATAGATTCTGACCATTTTTTTGTTGCTTTTATAAAGAGAGTAGATTTGGAGTTCCTTACTCTGCCATTTTTGTTAACGTCACACTGTGAATTTTAAAAATCAAAATTTCTTCCTAGATTTGCTAAGAATTTTTATTTATTAAAAATGAATGTTGTAAAATGTTATCAAATATTTTTTGTGTCAGTTATGATTATAGCTTTTTAACCTTTATTTTGTTAATGAGATGAATTATATAGATTGTTTTTCTGATATTAAACCACTTTGCTTTCTTAAACCCATTTGATTTGATATGATTTGATAGTACACAGAATTCTAATGTACCTTTAACCCAGTTTTCCCTGATAGTTATATCTTATGTAACTACAATACAATTTCAAAACCAGAAATTGACATTAAGTACAATGGCTGTGTATAGTTGTATGCCATTTTATCACATGTGTAGATTAATTTAACAACCACTGCAGTAAAGATATAGAACTAGTCGAGGTACAGAACACAAATATATCACTCATGCTTCTTTATATTCACACCCATCACCTTCACACCATCCTTAACCTCTGACAACCATTAATTTATTCTTTCTCAAGAGTTTTGTCATTTTGAGAACATTATATAAACGGAATCATTCATTGTGTGACCTCTTGAGGTAGACATTTTTTAATGCCTTTTCATTTTTATTCCTTTCTTTTTTTTAGTGAGGTGTAATTGGCATATAACATATTAGTTTCATATTTACAACATGATTCGACTTTGTATGTATTTTTTTTTATAAATTTATTTTTATTTATTTATTTTTGGCTGTGTTGGGTCCTTGTTGCTGTGCGCGGGCTTTCTCTAGTTATGGCGAGTGGGGGCTACTCTTCATTGTGGTGCGCAGGGTTCTCGTTGCGGTGGCTTCTCTTGTTACGGAGCATGGGCTCTAGGCATGCGGGCTTCAGTAGTTGTGGCACACAGGCTCAGTAGTTGTGGTGTGCGGGCTCTAGAGTGCAGGCTCAGTAGTTGTGGCGCATGGGCTTAGTTGTTCTGCGGCACGTGGGACCAGGGCTCAAACCCATGTCCCCTGAGTTGGCAGGCGGATTCTTAACCACTGCACCACCAGGGAAGTCCCTTGACTTTGTATGTATTGCAAAGGAATCACCACAGTAAGTATAGTTAACACCCATCACCACACATAGTTACAAAAATTTTTTTTGTGATGAGAACTTTTAAGATCTACTCTCCTAGCAACTTTCAAATATGCAGTACAGTGTTATTAAGTATAGTCACCATGCTGTACATGACATCCGCATGACTTATTTATTCGTACCCTTTCACCCGTTTCATCCACCCCTCACTGCCACAGCCACACCTCTTATAAAAACCACTCTGGGCCTTCCCTGGTGGCGCAGTGGTTAGGAATCCACCTGCCAATGCAGGGGACAGGGGTTCCAGCCCTGGTCCAGGAAGATCCCACGTGCTGCGGAGCAACTAAGCCTATGCGCCACAACTACTGAGCCTGCGCTCTAGAGCCCGTGAGCCACAACTACGGAAGCCCGCGTGCCTAGAGCCCGTGCTCCGCAACAAGAGAAGCCACTGCAGTGAGAAGCCTGCGCACCACAACAAAGAGTAGCCCCCGCTCACCGCAACTAGAGAAAGCCCGCGCGCAGCAATGAAGACTCTACACAGCCAAAAATAAAAACAAATAAATAAGTAAAGTTATAAAAAAAAGAAAAAAAACAGTCTTTTCTCTTATTTTTGAGCTTAGTTTTTATGGTTTTTGTTTGTTTTTGTTAAGATTCCTCTAAAAAAGTGAGATCATCTGGTATTTGTCTTTCTCTACCTGATTTATTTTACTTAGCATAATGCCCTCAAGGTCCATCCATGTTGCCACAAATGGTACGATTTCCTTCTTTTTATGGCTGAATAATATTCCTGTGTGTGTCTGTGGATGTGTGTGTCACATTTTCTATATCCATTCATCCATCAAAGGACACTGAAGTCCTTTCCATATCTTGGCTATTGTAAATAGTCTGCAGCAAACATTGGGGTGCATATATCTTTTCAAATTACTGTTTTCACTTTCTTTGGATAAATACCCAGAAGTGGAACTTCTAGATCATATCGTAGTTCTATTTTTAATTTTTTGAGGAATCTCTGTACTGATTTCCTTAGTGGTTGGACCAGTATACATTCCCACCAACAGTGCATAAGAGTTCCCTTTTCTCCATATCCCTGCCACCACTTGTTATTTCTTGTCTTTTTGGTAATAGCCATTCTGACAAGTGTGAGATGATATCTCATTATGGTTTTGATTTGCATTTCCCTGTTGATTAGTGATGCTGAGCATCTTTTCATGTGTTCAGTGTGATGTTAGCTTTGGGCTTGTCACATACGGCCTTTATTATGTTGTGGTGCATTCCCTCTATACACACTTTGTTGAGAGATTTTACCATAAATGAATGTTTTTGTCCAGTTTTGTCAAATGCATCTATTCAGATGATCATGTGCTTAATCACCATACATCTGTGAGTTTTGCTTTCTTCTTGTAGTTGATTTCTAATGTCAATACCATTGTGGTAGGAAAAGGTGCTTGATATGATTTCAATCTTCTTAAATTTAGGACTTGTTTTGTGGGCTAATTAACATCTCGTCTATCCTGGAGATCCATGTGTACTTGAGAAGAATGTGTATTCTGTTGCTTTTGGATGGAATGTCCTGTATATGTTATTAATTCAATCTGGTCTAACATGTCATTTAAGGCTAGTCTTCCGTATTGATTTTCTGTCTGGATGATCTACCCATTGATACAAGTGGGGTATTAATGTTTCCTACTATTATTGTATTGCTGTCTATTTTTCCCTTTATTCTGTTAATATTTGCTTTATAGATTTAGGTGCTCAGCTTGACTTTTTTTTTTTACTCATATTATGCCCTTAAGATACCTCCAAGTGTTTGAGTGTATCAGTAGTTTGTTTCTTTTTATCACTGAATAATAATCCATAGTGGGTTAGTTTGCATGATTTAACATATTATGTATATAGGAGCATACACTGCATACTCTGTTTTGAGATTTATTCATGTTTCTATAGTTTTCCCTTTTTAGTGCCAAGTAGTATTCTATTGTATGGGTACACTACAGTTTTTAAAATTTATTAGTTGATAGACATTTGATTTGTTTCTAGTTTCTGGCCATTATAAATGAGTCTTCTATGAAGATTCATTGTACATGTCTTTGTGTGGACTTATGCCTTCATTTCTCTTGGGTAAATACCATGTAGTAAAATGACTGGAAGGTGTGATGTGTGTATATCTAAATATTTTAAAAGTTGCCAAACTGATTTCCAGAGTGGCTATTAATTTTACATTCCCACCAGCAATGTGTAAGAGTTGCAGTTGCTCCACATCTTGGCCAACCTTTGCTGTTAACACTCTTTTTGCCATTCTAGTGGATGTGTAGGACTATCTCATTGTGATTCTAATTTGCAGTTCTCTAATGATTAATAATGCTGAGCATCTTTTTATCTGTTTATTTTCCATTAGAATATCTTTTTTATGAAGTCTCTCTTGAAATCTATGGCCCATGCTTGTCTTATTATTGAGTTTAAAGTTCTCTACATATTTTGAACACTTTTGTCACCTATATGTTTTGCAAATATCTTCTTGTTTATAACTTGCTTTTTTTAATATATAAATTATTTATTTGTTTTTGGCTGCGTTGGGTCATCGTTGCTGCGCGCGGGCTTTCTCTAGTTGTGGCGAACGGGGGCTAGTCTTCGTTGCGGCACGTGGGCTTCTCATTGTGGTGGCTTTTCTTGCTGCGGAGCATGGGCTCTAGGTGCATGGGCTTCACTAGTTGTAGCTCATGGGCTCAATAGTTGTGGTGCATGGGCTTAGTTGCTCCATGGCATGTGGGATCTTCCTGGACCAGGGATCGAACCTGTGTCCCCTGCGTTGGCAGGTGGATTCTTAACCACTGTGCCACCAGGGAAGCACCCTAACTTGCTTTTTATTTTAGTAATAGTGTCTTTTGAAGAGCAAAAGTTTTAAATTCAGATGTTCAGTTTATTAAATATTTTCTTTTATACTAAATTCTTTTTCTGTCCAAATTAAGAAGTCTTTACCAAACCCAAAGTTACTGAGAGTTTCTTCCATGTTTCCATTTAGAAGTTTTACAATTTTAGCTCTTAAATTTAGGTCTGTGAGATTTCAAGTTAATTTTTGTATATAGTGGGAGGTAAGCATTGAGGTGGTTTTTGTTTGTTTGACATTCAGCTATCCAGTAGCCCCATTTGTTAAAAAGGTTATACTTTTCCCATTCAGTTGGCATGGGACCTTTGTTGAAAATAATTGACTGTGTATGTGTTGGTTTATTACTGGGCTCTCTATTCTGTTTTTTTAATCTGTATGTCTATATTTACACCAATACAATTTGTCTTGATAATAAGCTATATAATAAACCTTGAAATCAGATAGTATAAATCCTCCCACTGTTATCTTCTTTTCAAAATTGTATTGGCTATTCTAGTTCTTTACATTTCTTTATAAAATTTAAAATCAAGTTGTCAATTTGTACAAAAGATTCTGCTGGAATTTTTATTGCAGTTGAATTGATCTGTAGATAAATTTGGGGAGATTTCACATCGTAACAATAGTGAGGTTTTTTTTTTTTTTTTTTTTTGGCTGTCTTGGGTCTTTGTTGCTGCAAACGGGCTTTCTCTAGTTGTGGCGAGCAGGGGCTACTCTTTGTTGCAGTGCGTGGGCTTCTTGTTGAGGTGGCTTCTCTTGTTGCGGAGCACAGGCTCTAGAGCGCAGGCTCAGTAGTTGTGGCGCACGGGCTTAGTTGCTCCGCAGCATGTGGGATATTCCCGGACCAGGGCTCGAACCCATGTACGCTGCATTGGCAGGTGGATTCTTAACCACTGCGCCACCAGGGAAGTCCCAGTATTGAGTCTTTTGATCCATTAACATGGTATATCTCTTATTTTATTTAAGTCTCCTTTAATTTCTCTTAGGAACATATTTTGTCAAATTTATACGTAAATATTTCATATTTTATACTATTCTGAATTGTATTTTTAATTTGTTTCTGATGTGAGTATATCGAAATACAATTAATTTTTGTATATTAGCCTTTTATCCTGTAACTTTGCTATACTCACTTATTAGTCCTAGTAGCTTTCATGAAGGATAGGCCTACAATTTTGTTATATTTTAATGTTTTTGTGTCCTCTTCATATCAGGTAATACTGGCCTCATAGAATGCATTGGGAAGTGTTCCTTCCTCTTCTCTTTTCTACAAGCATTTGTGTGGAATTCCATCTATTTTTTTCTTAAGGTAGCTTTGGCTGTTTTTCTTTTTGAAGGGATTTGACTGTTTTATCCAAATTGTTGAATATACTGGAATAAGTTGTTTATAATATTCCCTTATTATCATTTTAATATCTGTTGTGATGTCTCTTTCATTTCTGATATTGGTAATTTGTGTCTTCTGTTTTATTTTTGGTCAGGGTCTCTAGAAGTACATCCATTTTACTGATTTTCTTTAGAAATCAGCTTTTGGTTTCATTGATTTTCCTCTGTTGTTTTTTAGTCTGTGTTCATTGATTTCCGCTATTAATTTTTTCCTGTCTTCTACTTATTTGGGGTTTAATTTGCTCTTTTTCTAGTTTCTTAAGGTGGATGTTTAGGTCATTGATTTGAGAACTTCCTTCTTTTCTAAGTATTAATGCTGTAAGTTTTTTCTGAACACTGAATTATTTAAATGTAGAGCTTTATATTCGGTATTTTTAATATTTATATATTTGTATTTTAGCTGTATCCCACAAATTTTGATATTATGTATTCATTTTCATTCAGTTCAAAACAGTCTAATTTTCCTTGTGATTTCCTCTTCAACTCATGTTTATTTTCCTAAAAGATAGGTATTTTCCAGATATCTTTCTGTTACTGCCTTCCGTTTGTATATAGTTCTTTTATTATTTACGTCTACCATTTTAGGAATTTGGGATGAGCATTTAATTCATCTATATTTAGTATAATTAGTGATATTTTGGGGTTCAAATTTATCATCTTAGTATTTGCTTTCTATTTGTCCCTCTTTATCTGTTTCCTCTCTTGCTTTCTTTTGGATTAATTTTTAATTTCCATTTCTCCCTTCTATAAACTTGATGTCATTATACACTCTTTTAGTCTTCCTTTTGTGGATAATATGAAGTATTCAATATGCCTCTTATTATAGTCTTGCATGAGTTTCTGTTGCTACTCCCCAGACAATAAAATGACCTTTGACCCTTTACTTCATCTATTTTTTTGTGTGTATTTTGTGTGTTATGTGTTGAGCTGTGTCCCCCTAAAATTTATATGTTAAAGCCCTAACTCCCAGTACCTGAGAAAGTGACATTTGTAAATAAGGTCATTGCATATGTAAGTAGTTCAAATGAAGTCATACATGAGTTTTTTGTGTGTAGAACTGTGTGATGATACAGCATTTCATTTCCTGGATTCCTTTGTTTCAAAGCTTGTATTGTTTTCTCATTAGAATTTTTACCTATGGTTTCTTTGGTTGAACTGACTGTAGAAATGTGCACACATTATACTCTCAGTAGATACTTGTTAAATTGATCAAGTGTTCAGAGTAATTTATCATGGTGACTTCTGCTGAGAGACCATAATAATGGGGGGAGTGGGAGACAAAATACTGGATTCTTAAGATTTGAAGACCTAAGTTCTAGTTTTAGCATCACTGTTTATTACCTATATGATCCGGGTTTTTGTTTTCTTATTACTTAACACCATACAAAGAGTGTGAAATTATCTGCTCTTTCTACCTTAGAGATAAAAGTATGTATGTTAAAACATTTTGTAAACTGAGAAACCCTAAACCAAAATTTTCCTTTTATTCTAGCCTTCTTTGGGATCTTCCTGTCATTTTCAAAGTTTTCATCTACATTAAAATTTTTCTTTTGTCCTTTTATTAGTAGAAACCAAATGAAGAGAAACATATGTCCCAGTTGACCTCTCTGCTGTTTGTATTAAGAAGTTGACTAACTTTGTTCAAGAGCTTCTCCAATAATCTCCCTAACTAGTTTTTGTTTCGTCCAGTATATATTTGGAAAGGTTTTAAGTACCATGTTTGTAAACTCTCACAAAATATTGCTGTAAAATGATGTAATGGAGAGATGAACTTCTAGGAAAGGTTACCCTGGGCATATGACATGGTGGCAAATGACCGTAGACAGAGGCTATACCTCTGTATAGCTCATATAGACAAATTGCATAAGGAAAATACCATAGCAGAAAGCTAGCTGTTGACTTTACTGATAATTCCATGTCAAATAGGGGAAATACAAATTTTTATCATTATCATCATCATTCTTGACATCTTATGTCAGATATTGTCCTATGTCCTACTGAACATTGAGTTGCTCATTTAACTCTCACAAGAACCCTGGTAACATTTTTTCCATTTTGCAAGGGGTGTTTGATTATCAGGGGCACTGTACAATATTTAGGTCTGTCATAGGCAATTGCTGTTTTTTAGGGTAAAAACATTCAAATATCAGGAATTTTACATGGCTCAACCAGTGTAAGTACATTAGGCATGAATCCATCTATGGAATTTCTTAACCTTCTTAAGCTCTTGAAAGGGTCAAACACAGGTAATTTCTCCCAGAATTTGCCACAGCTTTCATTAGTGGCAGTGCCTGTAGCACTTTAAAGCAATAAGTAAAAGATGACAAATATCCAAATAGTAGGAATATTACATAAAAAGTGAAATATAAAAAGTTATTTCTGATTATAATTGCCCGACATTATAAGTTAAGTTGGTGATAGTCTTTTTTTTTTTTCAATTTCTGAAACAATGTAGTTTTTTAAGTCCAATGAGCAGATGTCAAACATTTTTTGTGCGAAAACAATCCATGTATATGATTAATAAAAGTGAGGTTTTAGTGAGTCATTGGTAAGTCAAACAAAATAATTTTCTACCATAAATACTATAACAAATAAACTCTTCTAAAATAAAATAGTTTCTTCTTTTTCCCTCTGGTGACCTAGTGGTAATGTTCTGCAGTGTTTTATGTAGGAGACTTGGATTTCATTCCTGTTCTCGTTATCTCTCTCCCTGGGGCTGCAATGAATAAAATAAGAAATAAAATCACTATCCTGCATCCTTATTGCCATAGGCTGTACCCATGTCAGATTTCATAAACTAAGCTAGATGGGGCCTGATTAGTATTGGGATGGAAGACCTCAGAACAAAGTCTGTGGAACACACATCTTCCATACAGCCAGTATTTCATCTTCCTTGAACCCTTGTCTTACAGTCATTATTGCACTTTCCTCTTTACTCTTTGATTGATTTACTTGCTGTAGGAAAAAAGAAAAGAAAAGGTCTTTAAAGTAAATGCATTTCTAGTAATTTAAATCAATGAATTTATTTATTTTCCCTTTTCAAACTTGAAAGACTATTTAGTTTGAAAGGTGTTTGGCTGTATTCTTGAAAAGACAGTATTCCAACCAGCAATGTGTTTTATTGTCTAAAAATTTACTATCTCAGGGACTTCTCATTTTATTTATCTCTGTAAAGTGTTCTTTGTTTCTATTTGTTTTGAGAGATAGTGTTGCCCTTGTTTTATAAAAAATATACAACACATGAAATTATTTTTTAAAACACATATGTAATTATGTGAAGATTCAAAACTTAGAATTGTTTTCTTGTTCGCTTTAAAACCTAGATTATCTACATACTCTGTAACTTTAAATTTTAATTTAAAAAACCTCAAATACCAGTAATTTAAATCAATTAGATCTTTGTGTAGGTGTATATATAAAATATAATGCATATAATTCAGTTAAAAATGCACTTGTGTTTTAACCATGAATGGACCCAATCTACCTATAGCTGTTCCTCCCAAAACACACACAAACACACCTTGCATAATTACAGGTGGTACATATGCATGCATATGCAGACACACACTCAAACATTGGCGTACCTAAGTTCTCTAACACACTGGTTTTCTTTTCTTCTCTCTTTCCACCTCCGTCCCTCCCTCCCTCCCTCCCTTCCTTCCTTCCTAGTGACATTTTACACATAACCTCAATATATGAAAGACAGCTACAAAAGGCTGAGCTTCTCTGGTTAATGTCAAAATGAGGGAGGCTAGAGTCCCATCCATATGGCCTCTTCCTCACCCCATGAGGCAAGGCATCTTGGAAAAACCCTAACGTTCTAAGAAACATGGCTGCCCTCCTCAGTTTCACATTATTCCATATACACAAAAACTTAATGTTTTGAAAGAGTTATGGTGAGTACAGAAAAGTGAGTAAACAAAAACAACAGAAACAAAATCAGATTATTGTCAGAAAAGAGATACTTGAGTAGGTGTGTGAATGTAAACAGGAGAAAGTTATTTAAGTGGAAAAGAAGGGCATGTATCTTCATCAGGAAAACAACTTCCAGAATGCTGTTCCTATTTAAAAATGTTGATGGTAACACTTAGAGCTGTGAGCATGGGCCTGCGAAGTATTCAACAATGACTCTTGGTGGTTTCTTATTCTGCCCTTATGCCACATCCTCTTCATTTCTGTTTAGAATGACGCCAAACCAAAATTAAACCCCCAAAGTCATAGCAGTCAAAGATGGGTGGCATATTTTTCTTTATAAAATAAAAAGTCATTTATTTATATCCTGGAGTACTCCAGGGTTGATCTAATTTATATTTTAGTAGCATTTAAGATAATATTCCCTATTTGTCATCAATGATTTTTCAGGAAGTAGTTTTTCAAGTATTTCACAGTGTTACTGCTTTTAAACCAGCCATCCTTATAAATATTTTTAGAATACCCCATGGTACTGGTAGGTTGGTGAATTTTTAAAAATTGATTCTTTGGAGGGAAAAAAGAAGCCTCAATTTGTAGCATTTGCCAATTTTACTGGTAATTTACTCTCGTCATGGCTGATTTGAAATTATCAACATGAAGTCACTGAAAGTGGAGTTGGGAAGAGATGTGGAGCAGTAGTTTACCATTCTGTAATATTTCCATCAGGTAGATACACTAGGTGTGAATATCCTCAAAGGCATACATAATAATAAAATGTAAAATAGGAAGCAATGAGTTTTGACTATTACCTTTTTTAGTATAATTTAATTAAAAGTTTATATAATTTAATTTTTAATAATGGATACGTTTAATAACTGGCTCACACAGTTCCTGAAACGTTGGCAATTGGCTCTCATGAGCTGGTTTAAGTGGGCTCCAGCACACCACTGTCCTTGGGAAAACTCCATTTTTTTACCTTTTACTGTATGTCTGATTCAGCCATCCTTCATCTGTCTCCGAGATTCACTACAGTTATGCAAATTATTTGACTATTGGTATTTAGGGGATATATAGAGGATATAAATACCAGCCTGTTTTCTGCTTCTTTTTATCAGTTTGTCTCTATTATTAAGGCACCTATTATATTATCCTGAAGTCATTTAATTTGTTACCTTCCTGTTACTTGCCTAGCAAGATGACTTTAAACCATTCAAAATGATTATCTTTCCCATGTCTTAACAACAGAACCAAAAGAAGCGAGCCCTAAGTACATTGGAGTATTGGTGAGATTTTTTTTGTTGCTAGATCATCACCTATCTAAAACTGCCTAGATAGATCTGTTTTATTTGTAAGAACAGGGTTTTCATTTTAAAAGCTTTTTAATGTAATTAGTTTGATAACAGCTGAAGTCTCCGGTGAAAGGTCCCAGTCTGTTACCCAGCGGTTAACTGTTTGTGTTCATCGTTGATAATAGCAGCTTGCCGCTGAATATTTTCATCATTCATTAGTTTACCCTTTAATAAAATTGTTTTACATACATTTTCTAAAGTGTATTATATTTTCAAAATAATTTGGCCATGGCCATATTAGATCTAGAATATCTGCCTTTTCCAGAAGATAAATTTGAACTTTGCCTGTTAGAAAATCTTATATTTTGCTGAATTGGCCCTTTGTAATAAAGCTGTTTCTCACTTAAGTAAAGCTTCAGGAAGAAAAGGAAAACTCTTTTTAAACATTGTCTCTGACTATTATAGAATGGATAGCAGAAAAGACATCCCAATGAATGATTTACTATATGGTGCTGTTAAAAGTGCATTTCGTGGTTTTCTTGATCATCAAGACAGAAAATGGCCAGTAGATTTGAGATCACGAAAAACTGAGACATTTATGTGTCTGGTAGTCTTATTTTGTTAAAATCCTGTTTTAAGTCTACTAAAATCACTTTCAACAAATATTAAACACATATATTTTGTAAGATTCTTTTAGAGGTATAACTTGTTTGATAACACTAGAGTACAAAAGATGTCAAATCTCTCAGTTTTTCCAAAGAAATTTCTGACTTTAAGCCCTTCCCCATCAGGGTCTGTGAGAAGTCCACTGTTAGTCATTCTTTGGGCCCTGGCCCCTTTCCCAGTTGTCTCTCCAAAAAGAAGTCGCTCAGTCTGAGATTACTGCTTTGTTGATTATCTGAGAATGCCCTCTAATTCCTTGTCCTCCTGCTTTGGCCAGTGTGGTGTCTGTAGTCTCTGATACAGCAAGAGGCCCACTGGCAACTGCTGTCCTCATGCCGAGCTAACCAGGGGCCTCGCCACCACCGCTCTCAAGCTCGCCTCCAAGTGCAAGTATGTCATCGTATCCTGTTACCAATTTTAGGAACTCTTCTATCCCCCCCAGTTGTCTTGCTCTTTTCTTCAACGCTTCCGTTTGCACTCAGATTTTCTTTTCCACCCTCATCTCTTCACACACAGTTGGAGCCTAATGGCTTCGTTATGCACTGGATAGTTCTGAACTAGGACACATTTCTTTTAAGCAGTAAAAAGTAAACAATACAGCAGGTTTTTATATCCTGCTGTATTAAATTCTTAGTAACTTATCTTGTTATAGAAGTTTTCTCTGAGTGGGAAAAGAGAATGAATATCACAGTCTTCAGTTTTACAGACTAAGATAAAATGAAAGCACAACATAAGAAACTACTTTTGTGTGGGCACCAGATTTATATATCAGTTTGTGTATATCACATTCAAGTACATACGTGAGTAGACAACAAAGAATACTATGAGAATTAAATGAAACATACGTAAGAGTGGCAGACACATCGTAGCCCTTCAATAAAATTAATCTTAATTAGATAATTTTCTAAAAGAATTAATGGTTTTATGGTTCAGGTGGGTGATTACCAGCATGTGTTATTCTACTAATATTCTCTAACACTGTGTTTAGTTTCATAATGTCTTAAGACTTTTTCCTAGATAGCTGAGAAACTTTTTTTTAAACAGTCATTTATTTTGTGATGGCTGTTTGACTTTAACTTTTATTTATAAATTTATTTTCTTCTTAGAAACTTTCTACAGTGGCAACAGTTTACAGTCAGTTTGAAGAATGCTAAGATAATTGATAAGTCTTTACAGTGGGTCTTTCGTTAAGCCCAGGTACCTGATAATTAATGACTGCTACCACACCACCTGCTCTCTTCTGCCTTGAATCTTATCACATCCACGTTGCTTTGAAATCTGAGAATCCTTTACACTTCCTGACAACTAATATGCTACTAGTTTTAGTCTGACATCATATTACTGATTAGCTGAATACTATTTCCTTGTTTCTTTTTCTGTATCTCTAAATAAACCACTTTTGTCTTAGGATTATGATGTTATAGAAAAAATACTTAAATTTGAATTTTTTTTTTGCAGAGGGAAGGAGATCATAGAAAAGATGAATCATAAAAGTAAAATTTTGATAATATTTAAAATATAATTAGGCATACCTATGGAGAGAGAGTTTTTAAAAATCCACATTTGTTTCTCATCTTCCTTTTATAATGTAAGGGTTTTTTTCTGTATTCTGTAGTATAGGATTTAGTTTTTGTGTTTTGTATTGTTTCCCTTGCATCCAGTCTCATTAATAATATAAGTAGGTATTTTTTAGGAATAAGCTGAGATATAATTCTTCTATTATAACTTACCTGGTCACTTATGTTGTTCCTCTTCTCCACTATAAACCACCTGATGGTCGTGCTCATACCCTTTTCATTTTATATCCCCTGTAGTGTCTATAGGGTAAATATTAATTGAATTGAATTCACTTGTTGAATTAAACTGATCCCACTAATTTACTTCACTGCATTACTCAATACCATTACATGTTCTTATCCTTTGTGTGTTTATCTTTCAAAAGATAATCTTACTTCCATGAGATTAAAGTTCCTGGGAGTATCTCACTATATTCACCACTAGGAGTCACAGGGATAGGGCCAATTTATTTTGATACTGGATTAGATTCAAGTTTCTGGACCAGAAAAGCAGTTTTCCAGTGTCGTTCTTTTAAGAAGAGATAACTCTGGTACAACAGTATGGTTAGAATTGAGAAAATAATAACTTCCTCTACCTGAATAAAATGCCCACAAGGCCAGAGTGTGTTCCTGACTGCTAATTTATTCATTGGTTGCGTGGATCAGTTTATTCTCTCCCATGATAAAGGGTTACGTGTAGAAGACCCTTTATCAATATACCATGAAAATCACTTTCTCATGACTCAGAGATACTTAAAGTAGAGAGGAGAGTGAATTCTTGGAAGAAAGACATGTTGAGCAAAGACACAAAGGTAAGACATTTCAAAACATGTTCAGGATAAGATGGCAGACCATTGTGTCTGGCTTCCAGAACACAGTGGGAGTAGACTGTGACCTGAGGCTGGAAGGACAGGTAGGTAACAAAATACACAAGTTTTTGAATGCCAGGCTAAGAAGTTTACATTTTATATTTTAGGTAGTAGGGAATCTTTGGATTTTGAGCTGGAAGGAGTGAGGTGGTGATGTGCTCTGAGTTTTCTTTTTTTTTTTTCTGGCCATGCCACGCGGCCTGTGGGATCTTAGTTCCCCAACCAAGGATTGAACCAGGGCCCAGCAGTGAAAGCTCCAAGTCCTAACCACTGGACTGCCAGGGGATTCCCAATGTGTTCTGTTTTAGAAAGACGACTCTAGCAGCAGTAGACTGAAACTGTGGAGTGAGAGTAGAAAGAAAAGAAATTCCAGAAATGATACGGAAATAAAGTTCAGATTTGCCTGTAATCATAGCTAACTAGTCAGTAGTGGAGCCAGGGCTTAAATGGTCTGTCTGACTCTAAAACCAATGCACTGTGCTCCCCTACAGTGTAAATGTGGTCACCCCTCAGTATTCCAAGGGGACTGGTTCCAGGACACCGCTCCCAACCCCAGGACACCGCTCCCAACCCCAGGACACCCAAATCCACAGATGCTCAAGTCCCTTTATTTGTGTAGTATTTGCATATAACCTACGTACATCCTTCTGTATACTTCAATCTCTGGATTACTTATAATACCTAATACAATGTAAATGCTATGTAAATAGTTGTACCTACAATGTAAATGCTGTGTAAACAGTTGCTGTCATGCAGCAAATTCAAGTTTTGTCTTTTTGGAACTTTGTAGAATTTTTTTTTCTGATTATTTTCAATCCGGAGTTGACTGAATCTGCACATGTGAAACCCACAGATACAGAGGGCCATCTGTATACTGTTATTATAATTATTTAAATGTCTGTTTATTAGGAGAGAGAACCATGACTTTTCATTTTTATGTCCCAGGGTCTTAGCACAGTGCCTAAAAAAACAGTGGGAACTTCATTAGTTCAATCGATAAACATTTATTGAGCACCTACTAGGCATTGTGCTAGGGTGTGCATATAATTCAGCTCTAGTAGATTACTACGAAGTAGTAATTTTATTTTACGAAGTAATTATAACCAATGTATGCATACACACCAATTTATGAGAGTTCCTGTTGTTCCATATCCCTGCCCACAGTTGGTATTTATGTCTTTTTTTCATTTTAGCTCTTCTAGTGGGTGGTATACCAATGTGGGTTTTTTAAACAATTTTTTTTAATTGAGGAGAAATTCACATAACATAAAATTAACCTTTTAAAAGTGAACTCTTCAGTAGCATTTACGTTCACATTGTTGTACAACCACCTCTGTCTGGCACCAAAACACTTCATCACCCCAAAAGGAAACTCTGTACCCATTAGGCAGTTGCTCCCTATTCCCTACCCCTGTCCCCACCAGCCTATAGCAACCAGTAATCTTCATTTTGTCTCTGTGGATGTACCTATTTTGAATATTTCTTTCTTTCTTTTTTTTATAAATTTATTTATTTTTATTGTTGGCTGTGTTGGGTCTTCGTTGCTGCGCGCGGGCTCTCTCTAGTTGCGGCCAGTGAGGGCTACTCTTCATTGCGGTGCGCAGGCTTCTCATTGTGGTTTCTTGTCTTGTTGCAGAGCACGGGCTCTAGGCACATGGGCTTCAATAGTTGTGGCATGCGGGCTCAGTAGTTGTGGCTCGCGGGCTCCAGAGCGCAGGCTCAGTAGTTGTGGCGCACGGGCTTAGTTGCTCCACGGCATGTGGGATCTTCCCGGACCAGGGCTCGAACCCGTGTCCCCTGCATTGGCAGGTGGATTCTTGACCACTGCGCCACCAGGGAAGTCCCTGAATATTTCTTATAAATGGAATCATACAGTATGTGAACTTTTGTTTCTGGCTTCTTTCACTTAGCACGTTTTGATGTTCATCCACATTGTAGCATGTATCAGTCCTTTTTATGGGTGACTAACATTCCATTGTATGTGTATACCACAATTTGTTTATCCATTCTTCAACTGATGGATGTTTGGACTGATTCTACCTTTTGGATGCTGGGAGCAGTGCTGTAATGAACATGTGTGTACATGTATTTGTTTGAGTACCTGTTTTCAAATCCTTTGAGTACATACCTGAGTGGAATTGATGGGGATATATGATAATTCTATATTTAGCTTTTTGAGGAGCCCCTAATCTGTTTTCCATAGCAGCTGAACTCTTTTACCAGCAGTGTACAGGAATTTCATTTTTTCACATATCCTCATCAACACTTGTTATTTTCTGTTGTTGTTCCTGTTGTTGTTAAGCCATCCTAGGGTGTGAGGTGGTATCTCATAGTGGGTTTGACTTATAATGTTGAGCATCCTGTCATGTGCTTGTTAGCCATAAGTATCTTCTTTAGAGAAATGCTCTTTTTTTGAAGTGGGTTGTCTTTTTGTTATTAAGTTCATTGTATGTTCTGCATATTGGATATGTGATTTGCTTATCAGATATATGATGATGATTCACAAATATTTACTCCCATTCTGAGGTTTTCTTTTCACTTTCTTAAAAATGTCCTTTCGTGCACAAACTTTTACAATTTTGATGAAGTCCAATTTATCTACTTTTTCATTTGTGGCTTTTGGTACGATAGCTATGAATCCACTCTCAAGTTCTAGGTCTTGAACTTTACCCTTTTGCTTTCTTCCATGAATTTTATCGTTTTAGTTCTTATATTTAAATTTAAATTGTTGATCCATTTTGCATTAATTTTTTTGTATACTATTCAAATTCAGCTTCATTCTTTTACATATTATACATAATCTCAGCAGAATTTGTTGAAAAGACTTCCTTTTCCTATTAAATGGTCTTGGCACCCTGTCAAAAATCATTTGACCATATATGTGAGGGTTCATTTCTGGGCTGTCTGTTCTATTCCACTGGTCTGTATGTCTGTCTTTATGCCAGTACCACACTCTTGTTTTTTTAATTAATTTTTTTTTAATTTTATTTTTGGCTGCATTGGGTCTTAATTGCTGTGTGCGGGCTTTCTCTGGTTGCAGCGAGCGGGGGCTACTCTTCCTTGCGGTGCACAGGCTTCTCATTGCAGTGGCTTCTCTTGTTGCAGAGTACAGGCTCTAGGGCATGCGGGCTTCAGTTGTTGTGGCACGTGGGCTCAGTAGTTGTGGCTCCCGGGCTCTAGAGTGCAGGCTCAGTAGTTGTGGCGCACGGGCTTAGTTGCTCCGTGGCATGTGAGATCTTCTCAGACCAGGGATCAAGGCCCTGCAACATGTCCCCTGCATTGGCAGGCAGATTTTTAACCACTGCACCACCAGGGAAGTCCCCACACTCTTTTGATTACTGTAGCTTTGTAGTAAGTTTTGAAATAAGGAAGTGTGAATGCTCTAGCTTCTTGTCCTTTTCAAGATGGCTTTGGCTTTTGGGTTCACTTGAGATTCCATATGAATTTTATGGAGATAAGTTGCGGAGAGCAGGGGCTACTCTTCATTGTGGTGCACGGGCTTCTCATTGCAATGGCTTCTCTTGTTTCAGAGCACGGGCTCTAGGCGTGAGGGCTTCAGTAGTTGTGGCTCGCGGGCTTCAGTAGTTGTGGTGCATGGGCTTAGTTGCTCCACGGTATATGGGATCTTCCTGGACCAGGGCTTGAACCCGTGTCCCCTGCATTGGTAGGTAGATTCTTAACCACTGCGCCACCAGGGAAGCCCTTGGTGGAGATTTTTTTGAATCTGTAGATTGCTTTGGGTAAAATTCATATTTAACGATATTGTCTTTTAGTCCATGAACATGGGATGTCTTTCTGTTTACTTATGTCTTTAATTTCTTTCAACAATGTTTTGTAGTTTGTATTGTACATGTCTTTCACCTCTTTGGTTAATTCCTAAGTATTTTATCCTTTTTGATGCTATTATAAAAGGAATTGTTTCATAATTTCCTTTTCAGATTGTTCATTATTAGTGTATAGAAATGCAACTGAGTTTGTGTCTTTTGTTTTTTGTTTTTACTTCTTCCTGTTTTTATAAACCCAGTTTATTCTGGCTTTGTTTTCTCTGTTTCTATCCCTCCCTTTGAAACCCCTCAGTGCTAACCATCCTAGTCCAGTATCTCATGACCTCATGACTGCTAATAGTTTCTTAACTATTATCCTATCAGTTCATCCTGTTTGCTTCTCTCTGATTAGAACTTTTAAAATACAATTTCACTGGGGAGTCACTCTTTCCTATTTTCTTACTCATCTTACTTCCCTTATCTGAATTCTTATAGCACTATTTCTGTACCACTTAATCTTATATTTGAGTGTATAGTGCCTTGAACTACCTAGTATTCTATTGGTTTTAATTTTTTCCAATTAGAAAAAAAACAACTTGCTGACTGCCTGCTATGTGGGAAATAATGTGACTGGGTGATACAGTGATAAATAAGACGTACCCAATTTTGTCCTTAATATTAGATAGCATTTATTAAGTGGCTACTATGTGTCTGATACTATTCTATGAACTTTATATATAACTCAGTCCTCACAGCAACACCATGTGGTCTACACTATTTTCTTCATTTTACGCAGGAGAAAACTGACGTACAGAGAGGTAAAATAACTTTTTCCAAATTAGTTAGCTAATAAGTGACAAAACCATGATTCAAACCTACTTCACTAGCTTGAGAATCCATGCTCTTAGCTACTACCACTATATTATCCAGTTGAAAAGGTAAGACAGAGACCTAAATAAGCATATTTTGAGGTTTACTATAACAGCTTTGTGAGAAGGTTAAAGAACTTTTACAGTTCAGCAGATGGCAAGATTACTTCCACCTAGAAAAAAAACAAAGGCATTATGAAGGATTTGGAAGTGGGGTGGGGAGAAACATTCCACAGACAGGAACTTGCGTGATATAAAGCACTCTTGAGAGGAGACTCTTCAGAGCATATTACCAGGCACGGTGAGTAATGTAGTTTAACTGCAAAGGATGCTTGAAATGGTAAAGGGAAATAAGTTTATAAAAGTGGGTTGCAGCCAAGTCATAGTTCTTGAATGTGAGATTAAGATGTTTAAGTCATATTTTGTAAGTAGTTCAGTGATATTTTAAAGTCTGTATCATAGAAATGTTTGACTATCATTATGCAAAAGGTCAAAGAGAGGAGAAGGACTAACTAGAAAGTTATTGCCATAGGTTAAGTAAGAGATAATGAAGCCCTGAATTAGGTAGCTAGCAGGGAAAGTAGAGACTGGAGGAGAGACTATGTGAACCTTCTTGAATCTTCAAGATTTATCAACTGATGGGCTATACAGCAAGGGTGGGGCTGGGAGACTAAAAATGACTAGTGGGTGGTTGGAAGAGGCAGATGCCATTAACAGAGATAACAAAGAGCACAGTTAGGACATGACAGTTTGGGAGAAAGGAAGATATATAATCAGTTTGAGACATGCCAAGTTTATGATGCCAGTGGAAGGAAACATTCAGTGATAACATAAATTTTTTTTTTTTTTTTTTTTGGCTGCATTGGGTCTTAGTTGCAGCATGCGGCCTTTTTGTTGCTGTGCGCGGCCTCTTTGTTGTGGCACTCGGGCTCCTCTCTAGATGTGGCTCACAGGTTTCTCTCTAGTCGTGGCATGCGAGTTTTCTCTCTCTGGTTGTGGCACGCAGGCTCCAGAGTGCGTGGGCTCTGAAGTTTGTGGCATGCGGGCTCTCTCGTTGAGGCGCACAAGCTCAGTAGTTGTTGCATGCGGGCTTAGTTGCCCCACGGCATGTGGGATCTTAGTTTCCCGACCAGGGATTGAACCCAAGTCCCCTGCATTGTAAGGCGGATTCTTTACCACTGGATCACCAGGGAAGTCCGATAATATAGAATTTAAGAGATGAAAATTAGAGATATAACTATTAGAGACCTTGGTGTACATTTGATACCTAAATCCAGGGAAGCATGTAGAGGCAAAACGTCTAGGGGACATATGGAAAAATCAGAACCACCAAAGGAATATTCCCAGGGTAAGGAGAACCAGAAGATTACGGTGGATTAAAATAGGAAGTGAGAGAGTGGAATGTTTCAGAGAGGTAAAACAAACGTGGCAAAACATCAGCATTTATGAAATCTAGGTTGTGAGAACATGAGTTTTTGTGCTTCTACATGCTATTTCATATTGTTTTTCCCTTAGATCTTTGTTTTTCTTTGCTTCTATAATTGGCTGTTCTACTTCAAATCATTTTCTAGTTGTTATATCTTACAAGTGAATTCTAGATTCCTTCATAGCACTCAGAAATCACAGACTAACTGTGGTATCTACACATGTTATATAGACACAGATAAAGTGAATATTAGATTATTAGACTTAAGAGTAAATGTAGATTAGCCCTCAGTAAGGCTCCCTTGGCAGATTTCTAGCAGCATAAAAGACAGAGCTGATATGAATGAGCCCTGCCCTTCCAATATAAGATTAAGTATTACGAACAAAAAAAATAATCATAGCCTTGATTAAAGGAATAAAAGGGAAATCCAGTTTTGTTTTAATGCCAGCAACAGCTCAAAACCATAGTCAAAAGCAGGAAATGACACCACAGAATATTAGCCTTGGTGCCTGGGGTTTTAATACTCACTTGAAGCAAAAATTGTGCCTTTGGGTCCACAGGCAGCTGGAATTGAGCCCCCTGCATAAAGCCTAGTCTCAAAGGGCTACTGTTTTGTGAAAGAATGAGAAAAATTCAGTGGTCCAGAGCTATTAAAACCCTTAGGACCCTGACAGAAGCCAATGCCAAAACTGTTCTCTACCACAAAACTTAGGGCTTTGTGAGCTCCTGTTAAGGAAGTATTTTTTAAAAAATCAAAAAACCTCAGTGAAGATGTGCTCACAATATAAACTGTGAGGATAGTCAACAGATGTAACAAAGAAGAAAACTGTCCTTCTAAGAACAGGAGATAAGAAACCTAATCTGAAAGATGCCATAAAACTAATCATTTTTAAATAAACAAAGACATAAAAGAAGGAATAAAACCTTAATGAAAGAACATGACAGGATAAGAGAAGAAAAAGAACTATAAATGAAATGTTCATTGATTTTTTTCTTTAACGGTTGGATTAAACTGCTGAAATGAGAATTAGTGAATTGGAAGATGATCTGGTCAAATCACCCAGAATACAGAACCAAGAGATAAGGAAGGAAAATATAAGAATGCTTAGGAGACATGGGAGATAGAATGAGAAAGTACAGCAATATCTATCTAATGACAGTTTAGAAGAAGCGAATGGGAGATGCAATATTACCATAAAATAATGGTTGAGATTTTCCAGAATTGACAAGAAAGACAAGTCCTCATATTTAAGAAGTACACAGTATCCTGAACAGGATAAATAAAAACAATCCACATTTAAACAAACCATAGAGAAACTGTTCAACATTAAAGCAAACAGAAAATTTTAAACCAATTGTAGAGCAAAAACTAAAGAACACCAGTTATACTAACAATTACCTTCTCATCTGAAACAAAAGATATCAGAAAAAGATAGAAAAATATCTTCAAATTGCTTAGAGAAAATAATTGTCAACTTAGCATTTTATACCTTGTTAAAGTATTAGTTGAGAATAAAATAAAGATATTTTCAGAAAAATTAAGACTTATCAATTTGCCATTCACAGACCCTTACTTTGAAGGCAAATAAAGGGTATACCTCAGCAAGAAGAAAATTGAGTACAGAAGGAAGGAGAGGGCAGCAAGAAAAAGTTCTAACTCAAAAAAAAAAATAAACATGTTGATAAATCTTAAGCACTGACTGTAAAAGAAATTATTGTAATGATGATGACTAATTTGGAGGGGGTTAAAAACAGTATGACAGCAAAACTTAGAAGATGGGAGAAGGAAATCAGAAACATTTTAGCATCCTTAGCATCCTTGTATTGAGGGGGAGGAGGATAGAGATACTAATTAGACTTTGTCAATGATTATTTTTTAAATATAGGGGTAAAACTACAGTATGTACAATTTTCAAACCAATAGGTGGAGAAAAACACAGTAAGAAAAATAGAATATAGGAAAAGAGAGAATAAAAGATACATAAAAGAAGATACAAAAGCATAAGTTAAGATAAAGAATAAATCCAAATATTTCAGAAATCACAATACATGAAAGTAGTATTTTCAAATTGAAAAACTAATACAAAATGTGGCCACATGTTATTTATAAGAGAAACATCTAAAACACAGTGTCACTGAAAGATTATAAGTAAAGGGATAGAAAAAAATCAGAATTCTGACCCTTATAATCTTTATGCATCTAACAACATAACCCAAATTTACATGGCAAAAAAATACACAAATACCACACCTTCAAGGACCAGATAACCTCTATCTTATATAGATATTCTAATATTTGTAGAGGAAAAATTCCCGAAGTTCTTTTATGAGGCTAATGTAAATCTTAATTTCAAAATTAAATATGTATTATGAAAAGGAAGAGATCATTGTTACATATGAACATAGATACAAAAATTTCCTAAAAATGTTAGATATTGAGTTTTAAAATGTCATTTTCTAATACCTGAGGTTTGCTTTAAAAGTTTCTGCTCTGTTAAATGAGTATGATAGTAATACCAACTTTGAAACATGTAATATAGGCAATCCACCTGGGCTAGCCCAGCCTAGATCAGCCATCTCTGAGTGTCCCACAGACTCATGTGATAAATAAATGCCTGTTGTTTTATATACTGAGATTTTCAGTTGTTTGTTTTGTAATAACAAGCTAATACATCTGGCAAAGTTAAAATTTAGATGTTGCCAACTATGTGGAGGAAAAATGGGAAATTTCCATTGCTTTTTAAAAAATATTTATTTGCTTCTTGGCTGCGTTGGGTCTTAGTTGCGGCACATGGGATCTTCGTTGAGGCATTCGGGATCTTTTGTTGTGGCGCGGTCTCTTCATTTCGGCGCTGGGGTTTCTCTCTAGTTGTGGCGTGTGGGTTTTCTCTCTCTAGTTGTGGTGCGCAGGCTCCAGGGCGCATGGGATCTGTAGTTTGCGGCATGCGGGTTCTCTAGTTGTTGGGCGCGAGCTCAGTAGTTGTGGCGCGTGGGCTTAGTTGCCGTCGGCATGTGGGATCTTAGTTCCCTGACGGGGGATTGAACCCGTGTCCCCTGCGTTGGAAGGCGGATTCTTTACCACTGGACCACCAGGGAAGTCCCAAATCTCCATTGCTTTTGATGGGAAAGTGAATTAATACAATTACTTTGGAGAAAAGTTTGGTGATACCTAATTGCAAATTTGAAGATACCCATATCCTATTGTCAGGAATCAGTAAACACACAAGCAGGTAAAGAGTCATTTAAAGGATATTCATTGGCGGGAGGAGCGGCAGCGGCCAGGCAGCCCAGCTTCGCGAAGGCTCTCAGCGCGGCCCGCAGCCCGCAGCCCACAGCCCGCAGCCCGCAGCCCACAGCCCGCAGGCACCCAGCAGGCGCCAGCCCCGCCGCCACGATGCTCAAGAGAGTCAGCTCCAAGGAGGGGGCGGCGAAGGAGGAGCCCAGGAGGAGATCGGCGAGGTTGTCAGCTACACCGGTTCCTGCAAGAGTGGAAACGAAGCCAACAAAGGCGGCAGGAAAGGATAAATCTTCAGACAAAAAAGTGCAAATAAAAGGGAAAAGGGGAGCAAAGGGAAAACAGGCTGAAGTGGCTAACCAAGAGACTAAAGAAGACCTACCTGCAGAAAATGGAGAAACTAAAAACGAGGAGAGCACAGCCTCTGATGAAGCAGGAGAGAAAGAAGCCGAGTCTGATTAATACCACGCACCCGGTCCTATCAGTGGTCCCTGTCCTCCTTCTTGTACAATCCAGAGGAATATTTTTGTCAACTATTTTGTAAATGCAAGTTTTTTAGTAGCTCTAGAAACATTTTTAAAAAGGAGGGAATCCCACCTCATCCCATTTTTTAAGTGTAAATGCTTTTTTTTAAGAGGTGTTATCATTTGCTGGTTGTTTATTTTTTGGTACAACCAGAAAATAGTGGGATATTGCATATGGGAGGCTTTGATTGTCTTGGGTGTCAGCTTAACATTCCACAGATGGGGGGGTAGCTTTTATATCCTATAATATAAAGCATACTTAATGGCAGTTTGGAGTCAGTTGTGCATTTAATGTCTTAAACACTTTAAATTACTACTCTTCCCATGTTGTTTTGGTAGAATTGTTTCCTAAAGCAAACCACTCACCCCTTGATCTTGGCTCTCCTGGTCAGGATTTTGTGCGCCCTGTAACATCTTTGGTGGTGGTAGTCCAGTTCTTCTAGTAACTGTTAATGTGCTGTGAACGATTGACAATTTGAGTATGTAGTGTATATGATATTAAATTGCAAATTAGTGGGACTTAACGATGTAACAGCATATCAATATTTGAAGATATTGGTACTTGATATCCTGTGAAGGAAAATTTGCCTCCAAATTTTAAGCTGGAAAGTCACTGGAATAACTGTTCAGAAAAGAATCACAACTACGTGATTTTTTAGATTTTTGGTACGTATGTTGAGAATTGTGTACAAATTGAAATGTCTGTGTACTGATCCTCAAAGCAACCAATAAAATCTCAATTATGAAAGAAAAAAAAAGATATTCATTGCAGCATTCTAATAGTGAAAAATTGGAAATACCCTAAATGCCCCTCAACAAGGGGAATGAATAGATAAATGAATTACATATTATAGTCAAATAATGTATAGTGAATAGTGCCCTCCCAAAAAGGGCACTATTCATGTCTACCCAGAACTTCAGGATATGATCTTATTCAGGAATAGGGTCTTAGTTAATATGAGGTCATACTAGATTAAGACAGGCCCTGAATCCAATAACTGCTGTCCTTATAAAAGGTGAAGATACACAGAAACACACAGGAGAGATTGAAGTGATACAGGTACAAGCCAAGGAACACAAAGATTACTGGCAACCACCAGAAGCTAGAGAGAGGTGTGGAACAGATTCTCCCACAGAACCTCCAAAAAGAACCAACCTTACCAACACCTTGACTTTGGACTTCTAGCCTCCTGAACTATGAGGGAATAAATGTTTAAGCCACCCAGTTTGTAGTGTAATGTTTTATGGCAGCCCTAGGAACTAATACTACATAGCAGTTTAAACGAATGAACTAGAACTATATGTATCAATATGGGTAAATCTTGAAAACTTAGTGTCAAATGGGAAAAAGTATATCCCATTATAATTTATGTAAACCCAAGGCAGATGGTGGGGGAGGGAGGAGACTGTGACCTCCAGTAAGCAAGTGATACTGACTGGACAAAGTGGCTTTGAGCTTCATTTTAAAGATGAATGAAGTACACTGAAAACTACAAATCACTGGTGAAAGAAACTAAAGAAAAATAAATGGAGAGGCATCTTGTGTTCATGGATTGGAAGACTTACTACTGTTAGACGTGAATACTACTCTATCTACAGGTTCAGTGCATCCCCATCAGAATGGAGTCTCAAGGGACTCCAAATAGCCAAAACAATCTTGAAAATAAGAACTAAATTGGAGGACTCATATTTCCTGATTTCAGAACTTACTACAAAACTATAGTAATCAAAACAGTGTGGGACTGCCATAAAGACAGACATATATATCAATGGAATAGAATAGAGTAAAAAAATATCCCTCGCATATATGTCAAATGATTTTCAACAAGCGTGCCAGAACTGTCCAATGGAGAAAGGACAGTCTTTTCCACAAATGGTGTTGGGAAAACTGGATATCCACATTGAAAAGAATGAAGTTGGACCCTTGTTTTACACCGTATAGAAAAACTAACTCAAAATGGATCAAAGACATAAATGCAAGAGCTAAAACTATGAAACTCTTAGAAGAAAACATGGGGAAAGCTTCATGATATTGAATTTGGCAAGATTTCTTGGATGTGACACCAAAAGCACAATAACAAAAGAAAATATAGATAAATTGGACTTCATCAAAATTAGAAACTTCTGTATATCAAAGGACACTATCAAGAGTGAAGATGGAACAGAATGGGAGAAAATATTTGCAAATCATATATCTGATAAGAGATTAATACACAGAATATATAAAGGACTCCTACAACTCAGCAACAACAAAAAACAGCCCAATTCAAAGATGGGCAGAGGAGATATACTGATGGCCAATAAGCATGTGAAACGATGCTCAACATCATTAATCATTAGTGAAATGCAAATCAAAATCACAGTGAGATACCACTCACACCCTGTAAGCATGGCCATGTGAAAAAGAGGGGAAAAGGAAAATAACAAATGTTGGCAAGGATATGGAGAAAATGAAATCCTCATAAATTACTGTAACGTATGTAAAATGGTTCAGCTGCTGTGCAAAACAGGTTGGTGGGTCCTCAAAAAGTTAAGCATAGAGTTACCGTATGATCCAACCCTTCCATTCATAGGTATATACTCAAGGGAACTGAAAACAAGAACTCAAACAAATACATGCACGTGCATGTTCATAGCAACACCATTCACAATAGCCAAAAGGTGGAAACAGCCCAAATGTCCATCAATTAATGGATAAACAAATGTGGTCTAAACGTACTATGGAATATTACTCAGCCATAAAAAGGACTGACACATGTCACAACATGGATGAACACTGAAACATTATAAGTAAATAAGCCAGAAACTAAAGGTCACATATTGTATGATTCCATTTATATAAAATATCCAAAGTAAGCAAATCCATAGAGACATAACGTATGTTATGTGTATTTTACCACAATAAAAACCATGAGTAAGGGCAGGTTTGTGACAGTCCTGGGAGCTGGGTGGGAAGCGGAAGCCGGAGGGGAGCAGCATGGTGGCCCAGGCTGGTAGGAAGCAGACAGCAGACTTCCCTCACCCCCACCTCCCTCTGGAGGGCTATTTGGAAATTCAGTAACCCACGGCTAACATTTATTAAATATTATTGGCCTTGATATATGTCCTTAACTTACAGCCTCACTTCAAATGATGGTAACTTTATCTAATTTACCATCGTGTGGTGCCAGATCTTTCCTGAAAGATTTGAATAATCTCTTACTCAGGTAGTGTTACGGACCTATAATGTTTGTGGAACTGGAACACTTAGCTGCACTGAGCAGTGAGAACACAGCCTCTGAAGCCCTCGTCCAGCTGTTGCTCCTCCCATTCTCTTCTCCCCTAGCCTAGTTTTTGGTGTAGGGCTGTACCAACGGCTCTTAGTATTACTGTCTTTTGAACGGAAGCTTGACTCTTCCCTCCCTTAGCCGAAGCGAGTCTAGTCTGCTTGGTTATGTGCAAGAACTGTTCAGTGCCAAATTCCAGCCACTGTCAAAATGGCCAGAATCTTTATTTCCGTCATTCACTCAGCTAGTCAGTCAGCCATTCATTCAACATAATTATTTTAAGCCTGCTATGTGTCAGGCACAGTGATATGTATGCTCAGATAACCAAGGAGTTTTCCATGCCTTTTCATTTGTCGGTACACATGAGGGAATAACAGAGTACTTGATGTATTATTATTGTTCAAACTAAAAAAACTATTGACTGGTATTGTTTATATGTAAGTGGAAAGCATATCAGAAGCCATAAATTTTTAAGACTGAATAAGGAATGAAGAAAATATGACAGTTGAATAGCTTTCTCTTGAGAGTAAGGAAAATATACATCAGTGAGAGAAAAATCACAACTGTTAAGAAAAAATGGGAAAAGAATCTAAGAAGAATATATATGTACATACGTGCGTATATATGTATGTGTATATATATATAACTGAATCACTGTGCTGTGTACCTGAAACTAACACAACATTGTAAATCAATGATACTTCAATAAAAAATTCTAATTAAAACTACCCCATCTAAAAGTGCAATTAAATATATGGTGGCACACATATGGGTATGAAGGTATCATTTTATGACTTGATCCTGGTGTGAGATTGGTTTTTATACTTTTCACATCCATTTCCCTTATCCTGGGAACCATCTTACAGACATATACCACTGGTCATAAGGAAATCTGGATAAAACACAAAAATATAAAGCCTTCACAAAGAAGCAGCTCTTCTGTGCACACTTCATCTAAGTTTTTATTTTCACTTAAAAAGCTTCTAATAGGTTTGTTTGTGGTTTTCTAGATGTCAGTTCAAGTCCCCTTGAATTTGCAGAGATGAGTAAAGACCTAAATAACACATATTTTTAAAAATTATTATGATTTTATAAACTATTCCTCTTTATTATATTTTTCCTAGCTGTATTCTTGTCTGTATCCCTTTTCTGCAAATTATGTAGGCCTTCCCTTGTTAGTGGTTAATACTTGAGACTATCATATGGTATTCTTTCAGTCAATTTAACAAGTGTTTTCTGAGTACTTAGTATGTGTCTAGTGTCAACCAAAAAATAATGCAGGAGGCTGCAAATAAGAAAAGTGTTTATTTGGGGTCTTAAGGATCACAAATCAAGAGACACAGATTCTGGTAACTCTGAAAGAATGTTCCGAGGAAGAGAAAGAGTCAGGGGCTTATTAAAACAAAAAGCCAGAGGCTGTTAAAAGTTGCCTGGTGAGAATTATGATTGACTCTGACCTGAGTCAGACAGTATTTGTCCTTAAGGGATGACAAGTTTGTTCTTATTTATTTATTTTACTTTATTTTTTTGGCTGCGTTGGGTCTTCATTGCTGCGCCCGGGCTTTCTCTAGTTGCGGCAAGCGGGGGCTACTCTTGCTTGTGGTGCATGGGCTTGTCATTGCGGTGGCTTCTCTTGTTGCGGAGCATGGGCTCTAGGAGTGCAAGCTTCAGTAGTTGTGGCACGAGGGCTCAGTAGTTGTGGTGCACGGGCTTAGTTGCTCTGCAACATGTGGGATCTTCCCAGACCAGGGATCGAACCCATGTCCCCTGCATTGACAGGCAGATTCTTAACCACTGCACCACCAGGGAAGTCCAGGGATCACAAGTTGTTTTAGGGTAGGGGTCTGATAAGTAGATAGACTGTCACAAGTTATGTTAGGGTAAGGGTCCTATAAGTATCTTGAGTTTCTGGCAGGTGTTCTGGATGACTTCATCAGGTCCAAAGGTCAGATTCCATCCAGGCTGAGACTTGCATACGTCATACTTCCTTAATAGCCTCCCAGCTCCATTTAAGAGAGCTATCTGAGCAATACTGACTCTATTTTTATTTTCCTTTCACACTAGGACTTTGCTATCAGATGACATAAAACTGGAAAGGAAATTATGACATTTATACTAATTTACAGAATTTGCAAGTATTGTCCTGACTATGATGCTGTCTAAAATTATTATCCTACCTTAATTTTGTAGAAATATTTAAAAGGTATCCCACTTTCAACAGTTTGGCTAAATATGTTTTTATAATATTGCATGATACAATAATATATGCTCACTGTCAGTGATAACACTTTTATTTGTAATTTTAAAAACTCAGAATGGATTACTGGGCTAAAATTGGGAAACCTGAGATCTTATCTCGACTCCATCACTGATTGCCCAGTGAACCTGAAGAAGCTTTTTCAGCTTCTGTAGGCTTCAGTTTCTTCCATCTTAAAAAGAGGGTGTTGGGCTAGGTTGTCTCTGTGACCCCTTGTAATTCTAAAATATTATTAAATATTACAGCCTATAGATAAACCATTGAAATGAGGCTGTTTTAAGGGAATATAACTACTAAAAGTGTTACCCTTTAAGAAAGCTAGTTAGATTCCAGTGTACATACATGATTCCAGTTACTAAACTAAGAATCAGGTGTCATTCTGTTGAATAATATGACCTTTAACAAATACTGGATGCATTATAGTTGAACAACATGGAAAGAGTACTACAGATTTCCAGCTTCCCCCGTACTATTTACCAATACATCCTTTTATCATGCGTCCTGACTTTTTAAAAATCCCTTCGGTTTCTTTTGTTTCAGTTATTTTTTCTCAAATAGGATGATGCAGAAAAATTTCTGCCTGTAGACAGAATAGTTGGTCCTTGAGGTCACATTTAATGTTAATAGCTATAAATCTATAAATTAAAATGTCCCTTAAGACATGAAAATGTCTCTGGTGGAATTCTAACTTTACTAAGCAAGAGATCTACATTTTGAGTATCACTAATCCTAGAGAAATATGTAATTATTGTCGTTTTCCACTCATGTATGCGTTATCCACTTCTAATAATACATATAGAACTTATTGTCCTACCTCCAAAGGGGCCTGGTATGCTTCCCATCTATTTTTCCTTTGGGTTTTTCAACTTTTTCCCAAAATACTCACTCAGTAATTATTCACTGACTTTATAATGTGCTCCAGGCATTGAGAATATATGCATGAAAGGCATAGTCCCTAAGCCTTAGGAGATTATAATCCATACAAAGAAACAGTTATATAAAGAGGCCATCACAATATAATGCAATAATTTTTATAAAAGTATATATAGTTATGGAGGAAGCATAGCAGAGGGAGTACTTCAGTATCTTGGGAGTTAGAAAGGCTTCACAGAGGAAACTTATTCTTAATGTAGGAGTAGTTATTAGATAGAAAATGCAGAATAGTGTATTCTAGGCATAGGGAAAATATTCAAAAAGGCACAGTGATATGAAACATCCTCCATGTTCAGCCAGTAGTTTCAGATGTCTGAAGCATTAGGATAGGAGGCAGAGATTAAGATGAAATAAAAGTGGAGAGGTAGGCAGGGGCCAGATACCCAGTCTTTAAAGGCCTTGCATAGGACTTGGATTTCTTCCTAAAGGAAATGAGAAAAATTGGTGGATTTTTAATAGTGGATCAAATCTGGGATGTCATGGAGCTTACTGCCTATGTTGTCTTCCAGGAGTTTTATGGTTTCAGGTCTTATACATTCAAGTCTTTAATCTGTTTTGGGTTAAGTTTTATGTATGGTGTAAGATAGTGGTCCAGTTTCATTCTTTTGCGTATGCCTGTCCAGTTTTCTCAGCACCATTTATTGAATAGACTGTCCTTTCCCCATTGTATATTCTTGGCTCCTTTGTCATAAATCAATTGACCGTATATGAATGAGTTTATTTCTGGGATCTCTGTTCTCTTCCATTGATCATATATATCTGACTTTATGCCAATACCATACTGTTTGGCGGGGGGGGGGGGGTGTCCATTTTTTTTTTATTTTTCATACAATTTTTCATTCATTTTTTCCATTTACGGTTACTACACAGTATTGGCTGGGTTCCCCATGTTGTGCAGTACATCCTCGAGCCTGTCTTGCCCCCAGTAGTTTGTGCCTCCCTCTCCCCCACCCTTTTATTGCCGTCCGCCCGCTCCCACACTGGTAACCACTAGTTTGTTCTCCATATCTGCAAGTCTGCTGCTTTTTTGTTTTATTCACTAGTTTGGTGTGTTTTTTAGATTCCACATATAAGTGATATCATATAGTATTTGTCTTTGTCTGACTTAGTTCATTTAGCATAATATCCTTCAAATCCATCCATGTTGCTGCAAATGGCAAAATTTCATTCTTTTTTATGGCTGAGTAGTATTTCATGGTATAGATATACCACATCTTTATTCATCTGTTGACGGGCACTTAAGTTTGTTTCCATATCTTGGCAATTGTAAATAATGCTGCTCTGAACGTTGAGGTGCATGTAGCTTTCGAGTTAGTGTTTTTGTTTTTTTCAGATGTATACCCAGAAGTGGAATTGCTGGGTCATATGGTAGTTCTATTTTTAGTTTTTTGAAAAACCCCCATACTGCTTTCCACAGTGGCTGCATCAGTTTACATTCCCACCAGCACTGTATGCGGGTTCCCTTTTCTCCACATACTCACCAACATTTGTTATTTGTGTTCTTTTTGATGATAGCCATTCTGACAGGTGTTAGGTGATATCTCATTGTGGTTTTCATTTGCATTTCCCTGATGATTAGTGATGTTGATCATCTTTTCATACGCCTCTTGGCCTGCATATGAAAAATCTGCATTTCCTCTGGAAAAATGTCTGTTCAGTTCTTCTGCCCCATTTTTTAATCGGGTTGTTTTTTTTGATGTTGAGTTTTATGAGCTATTTATATGTATTGGATATTAATCTCTTATCAGTAATATCATTTGCAAATATTTTCTCCCATTCAGTAGGTTGTCTCATACTATACTGTTTTGATTACTGTAGGTGTGTAATATAATTTGAAATCAGGGAGCATGATGCCTCCAGTTTTGTACTTCTTTCTCAAGATTGCTTTGGCTATTGGGGGTCCTTTGTGCTTCCATTCTAATTTTAGGATTTTTTTTTATTTCTGTGAAAAATGCCATTGGACTGTATTGAATCTGTAGATTGCTTTGGGTAGTATGGACATTTTAACATATTCTTCCAATCCACGAGCACAGACTGTCTTTCCATTTATTTGCGTCTTCTTGAATTTCTTTCATTAATGTCTTACGGTTTTCAGTATACAGATCTTTCATCTCCTTGGTTACATTTATTCCTAGGTATTTTTTTGTAAATGGGATTGTTTTCTTAATTTCTTTTTCTGAGAGTTCATTACTAGTGTATAAAAACACAACAGATTGTTTTAATTGATTTTGTTTCCTGAAACTTTACTGAATTTACTAGTGCTAACAGTCTTTTGGTGGAGTCTTTAGGGTTTTCTGTATATCATATATCATCTGCAAAAAGTGACAGCTTTACATGTTTGCATGCATTTTCCAGTTTGCATGCATTTTATTTCTTGTCTACTTGCTTTGGCTAGGACTTTCCATACTATGTTGAATAAAAGTGGTAAGACTTGGCATCCCTGTCTTGTTCTTGATCTTAAAGGAAAAGCTTTCAGCTTTCCACCATTGAGTATAATGTTAGCTATGGGCTTGTCATATGTGGCCTTTATTATGTTGAAGTACATTCCCTCTGTACCCACTTTCTTGAGAGTTTTTATCATAAATGGATATTTATGGATTCTGTCAAATTCTTTTTCTGCATCTACTGAGATGATTATATGATTTTTATCCTTCATTTTGTTAATGTTAACAAACCAATGTTGTTAATGTTGGTGTATCACATTGATTTGCACATGTTGAACCATTGTTGCATCCCTGGAATAAATTCCACTTGATCGTGGTGTATGATACTTTTACTGTATTAATGAATTTGGTTTGCTAATATTTTCTTGAGGATTTTAAAATGCATCTGTGTTCATCTGGGATATTGGCCTGTAATTTTCTCTTCTTATGGCTTCCTTGTCTGGTTTTGGTATCAGGGTAATGCTGGCCTTTTAAAATGAGCTTGAAAGTGTTCTCTATTTTTTGGAAGAGTTAGAGAAGGATTGGTATTACAGTTGACCCTTGAACAACATGGGGATTAGGGGCACCAACCCTTCACACAGTGAAAAATTTGCATGTAACTTTATAGTCAGGCCTCCGTATCCCCAGTTCCACATCTGTGGATTCAACCAACTGTGTTTCATGTAGTACTGTAGTACATATTTATTGAAAAAAATCTGCATGTAAGTGGACCCATGCAGTTCAAACCCATGTTGTACAAGGGTCAACTATAATTCTTTAAATTATAGTTTTGGAGGACATGCATTAGCCCATCAATATACTGACTACAAGAGACTGACTTCAGATATAAGGACACACACAAACTGAAAGTGAAGGAATGGGAAAAGATACTCTATACAAATGGAAACCAAAAGAAAGCTGGGGTAACTATACTTATATCAGACAAAGTAAACTTTAAAACAAAGCTTATCATAAGAGACAGAGAAAGGGTATTACATAATGATAAGGGGGTCAGTCCAACAAGAGGATATAATTTTAATTATGTCAGTGGTAAATCAATACTTTTTTTTTCTTAAAGATTTTATTTTATTTTTGGCTGCGTTGGGTCTTCGTTGCTGCTCACAGGCTTTCTCTAGTTGCGGTGAGTGGGGGCTACTCTTTGTTGTGATGCGCAGGCTTCTCTTTGTGGTGGCTTCTCTTGTTATGGAGCATGGGCTCTAGGCGCGCGGGCTCTGTAGTTGTGGCTCGCAGGCTCTAGAGTGCAGGCTCAGTAGTTGTGGCGCACGGGCTTAGTTGCTCCGTGGCATGTGGGATCCTCCCAGACCAGGGATTGAACCCGTGTCCCCTGCATTGGCAGGCAGATTCTTAACCATTGTGCCACCAGGGAAGTCCCCAATACATTTTTTAAGCTTGAATTTCAAAGCGTGACTGACAAGCTGGTGGGCTAATGCATGTCCTCCAAAACTAAAAAAAACTAATTTGTACTGCTTTTTCATGCGGTCTTAAATCAAAGCCAGTGTCATGTTCTAAAATTTTTCTATTAACATCGTTAGTCTTAAATATGATATAACTTTATCCTAAGTAGTCTAATAGTATATATATCTAACTTTGATTTTCTACGCTTTACTATTCATTTTTCTCAAAGCGATAAAGTTTTAGGCAGTAAATAGTAATGTAATTCTTTATAAAGCTTTTCCTACTTTTCAACATTTAAAAAAAACAATAGAAAACAATAATGATGGCACAAAGATTTTCTAACATAAATTTACCAATGCTCATTTTCAAAGAGTCTTTCTTTTGAATAATATAGTAAATGCACACTCACACATATCTTTTATATAATCTTAGTAAATAATATAGTAAATGTTGGGTCTTAATCATTTATAATTTTATCCAGAATACTTTTTTTTTCTTTAAGAACTTTGAATCTTTGGCTTCTTGTATTGACTTTCTAGGTGGCCTTAAGAAAATTATTACATCTTTTTGCCAATTCCCTAACCTTATAGGTGATGATAGTGTTATTATTTCAGGAAGAGTAAGACAGGATATAAGTTTTGTAGAGCATTAGAAAGGTGTAGCTAAAAAAGACAACAAAGACCCCAGGTCCTGATTTAGGCCCTTTTGCAGACTATATAGCATTATTCCACAAGCAGGGATAAAGATTTAAATAGATGGAATATTTATTTGTAATTTAAAATAATTTTAATTTCCCCCCCCCCAAAAAAAAAAAGTTGTGATGTGCTACATCTTTAAAAAAATTAGCACAACACTACAATTTCCTTATCTTATAATGGAAATTATATGGCATCCAATAGATAAATAGATAAATGTAACATTAAAAAGAGCCCTGAAATAGACACATACATACAGTCAATTGATTTTTTTTTAAGAATTTAAAATGTTTATATTTGCCTTTAGTGATTACATTCCTTTTCTTCTTGACTTCTCTTTGTTTCTCTTCTTTGTCTTTTTTTGTTTCAATTTTTATTAGAGTATGGTTGCTTTACACTGTTGTGTTTGCCTGCACTGCACAACATAATGAATCAGCCATACACATACAGATATCCCCTCCCTTTTGGACTTCCCTCCCATTTAGGTCACCCCAGTGCATTAGGTAGAGTTCCCTGTGCTATACAGTATGTTCCCATCAGTTGTCTATTTTATACATAGTATCAATAGTGTATAGTGTCAATCCCAGTCTCCCAACCCCTCCCACCCCTTTCCCCCTTGGTATCCATACATTTGTTCTCTACAGTCTGTCAATTGATTTTTGACAGTGATATCAAGGCAATTCAGAAGGGGAAAGAATATAGTCTTTTCAACAAATGGTACTGGAGCAACTGTGAAATAGGAAATGAACCTTGACCCCTACCTTACCCTTGAGATTGGTAAAGCCTTTAGAGACAGGACACTCAAGTCACTAACCATAAAAGAAAACAATGATAAATTGGACTTCATGAAAATTAAAAACTCTGTCATTCAAGAGGTACCATTAAGAAAATGAAAAGGTACATACTGTCAACAACTGTGAAGGGTCTACAATTTCACACTATTTGTAGACTAACAAGTTAGCCTGCCACAGTTTCATGAATGGTGATAGAAGAATAAGACTCCTGATCAGAAATAAAGGACAGTTTCTTACTCACAGCAACGGCAGTAGCCAGAATATCAGCATTTTTAAGCCAGTTCCCCAAGCCTCTGGTATAGCAGGATGCTTTAGCAAGCTTCCACCCTGGCCCACAGGAGAAATCTGTGGCAGTTGGGTCACCAGTAACAACCCTGGCCAGAAAGTTGAGGCTGATCTGAGTGTCTTCCACCACCATGGTAGGCAGTGTAATTGGTCAATTCAAATAATCAGGAACAAATTTCGTACCACCTTTTAAAATTAGATGATTCCCATTGTAGGGATACCTTCCTCAATGAGCACATGAACTACAAGTCAGTTGTCCCTCATTTCGGAGGGATCTTCTCAGTCGTCTGAGGGCTACATAACCTGCTGGTGGTGTTTCCTTAAACACTTGAACGTCTCTTCTGACTACTCCCAGGGTGCAAGTCATTGTATTTTCAGGAATAAAGGAAAAAAAGATGGCTTACTTCTGCACCAAAGTGTAGTCCTGAGGTGCATGCACATGATGACCCTGTAAAGAAAGTTTATTTACAATTATTAGGGCAGTGGTAGTACATCACATATGAGACTTCTATGAGTCAGGGGGAGGAACAAGTTGACCCTGCTTCCTACACTCCTCTCAGCGGGGCCAGTTCACTTTTAATAATGGAGTCTAGTCCTTGTTTTGTTGAGCAACTACCTGAAGTCGTCAGCCCAACCTGTCATGTTGGTCAGTGCCGCCAGCCGAGTCACATTTTTCTTCCCCACAGAATTATTGAGTGATAGCCATGGGGATGAGGATAGAGATGACACTCAAAGGTGCTGATGGATGTTTAGCATGGAATATATAGGATCTGGGCCATCTGCTGTTTTTAATGGCATTGTCAGAAATATTTAAGGCAATAATGATCAAATTGTGGTACAGCCAGCTAAATTTAAGGCACTTGGAACAGTTTGAGAGAGTAGCACCAGGGTGTTTTCCTTCATGAGGAAGGTTCCAGGGCCTATTCTGAAAGACAAAATTATTAACAGTCCTCCCTTCCCCATATCTCTCAGGATCTAAGCTGTTCCCTTTCCAGATTTTGAGATTGTTGTTGCTGTCCCAAAGACAGCAAGGCAGAAGCTGCAGTGTCTTTTATAAACTATCCTTGGAAGTCACACACTGCCATTTCTACAATATCTTGTTAGTTACACAGGTCAGCTCTAGGCACTGTGGAAGGGGACTGAACAAGGAGGTAGAAATCACTGAGGACCATCTTGGAGGCTTGTAACCACAGTGGTTACATAAGCTATTAGCATCGTAGTTAGCTAGATAAAGAGTATATGGGAATTAGGTAAGTCTTCAACTGTTTCAAAATAAAAGTTGAAGAATTTTAAATGAAAATGTAAGTTACAGACTGGAAGAAAATATTCACAAAACATATATCTGACAAAGATCTTGTGTCCACAAAATATAAAGAATTCTTATAACTGACTGATAAAAAGGCAACCCAGTTAACAAATGAACACATACTTCACAAAAGTAGCTATTCAGTTGGTCATTAAACACATGTAAAGATACTCAAGATCATTTGTTATCTGGGAAATGCAAATTATTACCACAATAAGATACATTTCATTCCCACCAGAACAGTCAAAATAACTGGAGACTTACCTGGAGGTCCAGTGGTTAAGACTCTGTCCTTCCAATGCAGGGGGCACCGGTTCGATCCCTGGTCGGGGAGCTAAGATCCCACATGCTGCATGGCATGGCCAAAAAATAAAATTAAATTAATAAATAAATTCCTGATTATTCTTTTAAAATAAATAAATAAATAAAATAACTGGTAATATCAAGTGTGGGTGAGGATCTGGAGCAACAAGAACCCTCATTTATTGCTGGTTAGAGTATAAAACAATACTTGGGAAAAATACTTATCTAGTTTCTTATAAAGTGACATGTATACTTTCTCTATGACCTAGCAATTCCACCAGTAGGTATTTATCCAAGAGAAATTAAGACACATGACCACTAAGAGAGTTATACACAAATATCCATAGCATCTGTATTCATAATACATAATAACCCAGAGCCGGCAGCTACCCAAATGTTTATCAGTAGGAGAATGGATAAACAAATTGTGATACAAATCTTGTTTTCTGATATGTGTTGTGAATATTTGCTCCTGGTTTGTGGCTTTCTTTTTCATTTTTTAAGCAGTTTCTTTAAAAGACCAAAAGTTTAATTTTAACAGTCCAAATATTTATGGTTTTGACATTTTAAAGTGATTAGTTGTATACAACTGGTATCCTAACTCAGAGAGAAGGTTGCCAAAACGTCTACAGTGAAGGAGTCTCTGGGGGGCACTAACAGGAGTGTCTGTTATTTTGCGATTGGGACAGATTCTAGAGCCCTTTGTTAGAGGGGGCCCCATTCAAAGTGAGCTAATTTGCAAGTAACAGAATAAATGGGCTTAAGTACAAGTTGTAAATGAGAAATATGTTTCCTTCAGAACACAAAAAAAAGCCTAAAAGAAGTTGTGGGTGCTGAGAGTCAACAGCTGTTTCTTGACAGTGTCACAGAGAGTGCAGCCTTCAGTTTCCCAAATAATTTTCAGGAATCTCACCGAGGTGGCAGGGGGGCCTTACCCTGTGTGTGAGGCAGTGGCCCATCCCCTTTTTGTGAGCACCTTGTATTTGTATGTCCTGAACGAGTGTGTCAAAGAGGAAATCATCAGGGTAATGTCATACCTGTGTCCCTAGAGAAAGAAGGATGTAGTTAAGGTCTTGCCCTCAGAGGTTGCGTGCAATGACAGGGCTGTGAGCTGCCCGCCGTGGGAGCTGGGTGAAGTATGTCATAGCCCTTTGGAGGGGAGGGCAAACTGCAGTCAAGAGGCTGTTGAAATAGGCACTGAACAAAAGATATTCAACAAATTCTATAACAGCAAAATATTTACCATTTGCTGATTGGATGAATTTGGTAAATTCAGTAGTACTGGCTACAGGGACCTTAACGAGGCCCACAGCAATCCAGGCTCACGGGTAATCCACTGTGAGGCACATTCATTCTTCCCAAGTTTCAGAGCAGGGTGAACTGGGCTGTTGAATGGCAAAGCGGTGGGGATACTCACCACTTCTCTAAATACATCTTGTCTAAAGGGTTTCAATCATTAAAGACTCTGTTTTAATTTACATGGGGCCATATTAACGATTTTAATGGGGGAAGAAGAGGTTCATGGGGTTCCATTTTATCAAGATAATTTGTGACAAATATTTATTACTTGTTGAGTCAGAGAGTCCATGAGCACTGGCACATTTTAGGACAATGGGTACTGTGATCATGAGAAATTTAGGCAAGACAGTACTTCCTGTGGTTAAGGTAAGGCATACCTGTTTGTCCTCTTTATCATGTTTAGTAACTGCCCGAAGATTATAGGGGGTACCTTATTTAAATTTAGTGGGATGCCCAGTGTAACTGTAATTTGAGCCCCATTATTGATTAAGGCCATGAAGGTATCCAACTGCTGTGTTTCAGCAAATGTTAAACTAATTCAGAACCAGTGTTATAGAGGTACGAAAGCCAATCTGCCCTTTTAATCTTTTTGTTGTAGAAATTCTTTCAGTAAAATTTCAGTTACCAATTGGGCCAAATTACGGACTTCCATTTCAGTTTTTGTTTGTTTCCTCCTTGTTACTGACTGAATAGTGTCCCAACTTCATACGCAGAAGTTCTAACCCTCACGTGACTGTACTTGGAGATGGGGCCTTTAAGGAGGTGATTAATTAAGGTTAAGTGAGGTCATACAGGCGGGCCCTAATCTGATAGGACTGGTGTCCTTATCAGAAGAGGAGGAGAGGCCAGGGATCTTCCCTCCCTTTGCGTGGGCACACACAGAGCAAAGGCCATGTGCAAGCCAGAAAGAGGTCTCATCAGAAATCAACCCTGATGACACCTTGATCTCCTACTTCTAATCTCCAGAACTGTGAAGAAATAGACTTCTGTTGTTTAAGCAACTCAGTTACGGCAGCCCTAGCAGACCAGTGTGCTCGCCCTGTAGGATTTTTATTGTTTTGGTTTGGGGTTTTTTGGTGGTGGTAGTTACTGGGTATGCTTCAGGGAGGTCTTCTCTGCACTGCTCATATTTATAAATTTCTTCCTCCAGAGAGCCTCCAATCAGTATCGTCAGGGTTAGCGTCCTTCGCCGTGACAGCGGTTGAATTTACACCTTGGCTGTGCCACAGGGATGCCAGGGGTGTTCTTCTCTATAACCCTGAGGATCAAGATGTTTTTTTCAACAGAGACACAGGCAGCAGAAGCAGCAAAAGCATCTTATAGGGTCCTAGTGAGCCATCTGCCTTTAGGAGTATGAATCTCAGTCATTCAACTGCTCTTCAAGTGGGGACTGCTGTTCCTCCATACAGGTGACTACCCAGCGGGCCTGAACAAGCTCTCTTCCCCGAGCCCTCTTTAGAACAGGGCCAACACCACCTACTTGAGACACACAAGCAGCATTAGTTAAGAGTCTTTCTCCTGAGTCCATCAATCAAGACACAACTCAATCTAAGACACAGATGAGTCTGGGCTGAGACACACAACCCAAGGCTACTTAAAGGAGGTCCCTGATCCCTTACTCTTCTCTGTGAACACCAATCATCGACGCTTCCAACTTAGGTGGGTTAAATCTATGACAGAGGCTTGGTAGGACTCAGCAAATGCAGTACCAGGCAGCAGATCCAGTCAGCAAACCAAAGCAAGAGAAGATAACCCCGGGTGGTGGTCGCCCCCCCTCTAGACATCCTGCTCCCAATGCTGTTGGCCACCTTGCAGGGACAGCATTACCACCTCCATACCCAAAATTTGGTTCCAGTGTCAGGACTGATAATGTCACACACACACACACACAACCCCCCTCCCCCCGCAAGATTATACAAAAAGGTTGATTATATAACGAGGCTTTCTGGGGAAAACAGGGCAGGCTTTCCATGTTGGCCCAAGAATTACCTGAGAAAGAAAAGGAGGCTGGTTTGGGATTTTTTATTGCGGTTGGGGTGGGGCTGGGATGAGGGTTCTCGCACACACGGAGGGACGGAGGGACGGAGGGATGTGCGAGGTTTCAGCCTCTCAGGCTTCCTTCAGGCCTTACCCAGATGTGGGGCACAGGGGGGAGGGGAGAGGGGAGGCTTCAAAGCTATCGGCAGTCAAACATCGTACGATGGTGTCAGCTCTTTATTTCAATATTAAATTACCATGAATAGATGATTCTAGTACGTACTCTTTAGGTTAGAATTTGAATAATGTATATCATAGTTTTAAATAAGACTTCACAAATCTTTCCACGTAAAATCATATTCTTCTGGGTAAATATATCCCCTTGATCACATTTATTTATCGTTACTCCTTTCTGAATCCCCACAGAAGGAGAGTAAAGGAATAAAAAAGGCAGAGAGAGATTAGTACTGTCATTAAAGACTTCAGAGATTCTTATCCCACCCTGATATTATTCCTTATCATCAACTGTTGGGCCTGTGCAGTAAATTATCACAAACCTACTTAGCTGTGGTTCTGGATGTGGTCATCTCAGGCCAACTGCTGCCCTGCACCTGATTTCACTCTCACCTCGTAAGCAGGCTGACTCTGTGGGCATCTTCTCTTGCAGGTTTGAGCTGTCAGGACTGTCAGTGCACTAGCTCTTGTGGCTCCCCTCCACTCACACCTTTGTAAATAGCCCCTTTGGTAAATAAGCTCTCCACCAACTGAAGGGAAAAAAACCTCTCCAATAGCTTTGTGTCAGGCAGAGTAAATGAGCCAGAGTCCTTGTGATGGCCTCCGAGCCCTTCTGTGATTTTACCTCCTTGCCCCTCTGACCTCGCCTCCTCCCCCTGCCACCTCGGCTTGCTTTGCTCTGGCCACCCTGGTCATCTTGCTGTTCCTCAGACATCCTAGATGTGCTCCCACTTCAAGGCCTCTGCAATTTGCTGTTCCCTGTACCTGGTGTAATCTTCTACTACATGCCAAGTCCCCCCCAACACTTAGTGGCATAAAATGTTTTGCAAAGGAATGGATCAAACATCTTTGTGTCCATTTCTCAAGAGCTCCAAGTATTTACTGTTGCTCCTAAAAAAAAAAAGGAGGTAAGAAGGAATTTGAACTATTTGCATTGTCTTGAGCAGTGTTTGTTTCTCAAATTTTCTATAGTGAAGGACCAGGTTTTAAAAATTATTTCCGGCTACCGCTGACCAAGCTGTAGTCCTGTTGTGCCGAACAAGATTGCAGCTCGCACTTCATGTGACGTACCAGGCTAGTTTGACAACTAACCCAACTGGCTTATAGTCTCTAAAGGAAGAGGCTGCTGATTGCTCTTGGTTGTGGTGGCAGCGGTCAACTGCTGTTAAGTGTCTGAAGTTTGTCACAGGTGGGTAACAAACTCATTTACCGGTTGGCGCCAGACCACATTTTAGGATCACTGGTCCAGAGGGGATCTCTCTTTTGGCAAGGTAGCTAAATCATAGATGGGAAGACCTTTCTGGTCACAACGACTGCTGCTAAAGTATCACAACACTATAATACTAGCTTAGGATGAGCTGCAAGTTTTCTTCAAAGAAGAGTTTCTCCTCCTAAGAGTGAAAAGACATTAGAGGTGATTTGTTTTTAATTTTGTTGTTTGGGTTTTTTAATATACCATTTATCCACATATATAGTCAAGGTCAATTAACTGCTCAATTTTCAAACTGGAAATGAAAATTGTATAGCTGAAAGCCAAATGCACATTCTAAAACACAATGTCAGTACAGAATGTAGAATGAGAGGGTAGCAGGTTATTCGATCATTAGATATACCATCCACATTATTAGATGCATATGTGATATTTTAACTGGGTGATGCTATGTAAGGATATTATTTCCTAGGTAAAATTTGAGAATTCATGAATTGAGCTGAATCTGTTAAAAATTGTTGAATCCAAAATTGTAAGGTCTGTAATTACATAAATAAGGATCATTAATAAGTCATTTCAACATAAATATTCTTCATTAGGGAGTTTCAATAAAGTATGAAAATGCAATAAATAAGTACATTTAAAATTTTTCTTTTAATTGGGTCATAAGTTTTCAGTACCAAATAAATTGCCTGAGTTTGTAATTAACATTTTACGGTCTAACTAACTCTGTGAGGGGAAAGGTATGTATAGGTTACTTTAAAGGTACAGTGTGCTTTCCCCTACAGCCTCCAACTCCTATCCCCCAAGAATATTAAGGATTTTCAAAGGCACTGAATCTTTGAACATTAGCTCGTTTTATGACAAAAGTCTATCCCAAAGGGGTAGAGAGAATACAATTTAAATGTTATATCAGCTCTTACTTTAGCAGATATATTTTGGGGTCATTACATAAATGTATTAAATAATTTGAAAACTTTTTATTTTTTATTCAGTATGGAGATTTATTCCCAGAGCGGGGCTTTTCTGATGCAAAATTGGAATGCTTGTGTAGTCACAACAGCTGTCCCCACCCCATGGGGTGTCTTCCATTACTTTACTGTAGAGATGAATTTCTGGCCCAGTGTCTCAGTGATACTGGACACACGTGGTCTTAAGTGGCAAAGCGGTATGCATATGCATTCATTTGACTTTCAGAGCTACAGCTGGCTCCAGATTAGAGCAAGGAGAATACGTTCACACCAAGCCCACCCTCATGGCTGCTGCAGTAGCTGGGTCACAGTCGGCTCTGTTGCTTCTAAAGACACAACCAACTATTGCTGAGGAATTACACATTCACCAAAGTGCCGTACAGCTGGAAGAGAGAGAATAATGAACTGCTAACAGGATTCTTTCAAAGATTTCAGATTATGGTCCCAGTCATTATTGATCTAGTTTTTTAATATTAATAATAACATCATGGCTGTGAAATAACAGTGAAACTAAAAGGAAAGATTTTCAAAGAAGTAGATGATTTTTCAGGATATTCATCCAAATATTTGATTTAAATCTTTTCCTTTCCAGAAAAAAGTGGCACTATCCTTTTAGACTCATTAACAAGGAATTAAAATTAGATTGATTCTTAATGCCCATTGTTGATATATGCAGCATATTTGGAAGGCCAATCTATTAAAAATAGATTATTTTAAAGAATTAGTTTACTCTGTGAAAAAATGGCTTATATTATTGACATTTTAGACAATTTTGTTTGCTACAAAGATGTGTTTGTTATAATTAATGCAGAAATAAGATCTGATTTAGTGTGAAGTTGCATTGATATACTATATGGTTGGAATACTCTATCTCTGTGCAGCGTCAACTTAATGCTGTTTATGTATGACTTTGTACTATAAGCTTATATTTAAATGCTTCGTAACTTTTGCATTTTGAAGCCAATTGGTATAGTTATTCAAGTTGCAGCTTTTTAGCAAAAGTGATTTCCTAGAAAATCCAATTATGTCCGTCTAAATAATATCTCAATAATGCTTTTTGCCCTAAGTAAAAGCAAACAAGCAAAAAGAAAGTAAAAAACCTTCAGTGTAAATTTTTAAATTATCTGATATGGAGAATTAGATTTCTGATATTCATTAAATAATCAAGGAAATTCTGACCATACTCAGTGCAGGCTACCTTTTTATAGAAGGGAATTTATGCATGTTTCATAAGGGTTGTACTGATGAATATGTTTGAGGCTTTCAGCTTTTAGTGGATACAAAATAGAATGATTGATAAAATCCTCCCTACTATTGGCTATTATTTACTGACTCTTAAGTGGCAGGTTGTATTTATGCCAATTTATCTGCTTCAGGGAACATTCTTGATAGCAGAACAAAGTGAATAAAAGTAGTTTGCTTTGCAAATGAATGCAAATGGGAGAGCCTTTCGGAAAGCCCTTTAACAGGGGCAGTGCACTTTGATTATGAGTGAAGCTGCCATTTGGACATGGTGAAAAGAGCACGCTTGAACCATTGATTGGGGGAGACAGTAAAAAGTCAGGAAGGGCCCCGTTAAGCTTGCGGTGAGGCAGGCGGATGTCAGCGTGGTTAGAGCACAGTGGGAGAATGACAGGGAGGATTAGTGTCAGGGAGAAGCTTTGCTGTAGCTGTGGAGATAGTCCCTGGGGTCACTCACCTCTGACTGTTGTCTGTGCTGATGGTCCTGTAATGCATACGGCCTGATGTGTGCCTGTTCATTATCGGAAACGGTGATTAGAAAAGGTATTTGTCTCAGAGGTTTCCTTCCTTCTTTCTTTTTTTCTTTCTTTTTAATTAAAGGAAAATAAGGTGGCTTCCTCCATCTCTCTGCTGACTCCTAGAGTCTTGTGTTTTACCATTGTGGCTACTGCCTCTGGTAGGAAATAGTTCAGTGCTGTAACGTAAAATAATTGTAACGTGGTTATCTGTTATTTGATGATGGTTTCTTTTGCTTTGCTCAACTTTGGGTTTCACCAGGTGGTAATGCTGAATAAAATGCAGAGAATATGCTTGCTCTGAGAATTTTGGCTTTTGCAAAAAAAAAATTTTTATAATCTTTAAGGTATTTTATTATTCAATTTAATAATTTGATCAACTTTTAGAAGCTATTTACCTTCTCAAAAAGGAAGTGTTGCTTTGCATGGACCCGGTGGTTTAAGTCTTGGCTGCAGGAGTTTCTAATTTCTGTTCTCAAGTTTTACAAAATGCTAGCACTTGATAAATTAACTTCTTGAAGATACATGATTTTTAGAATTAAATATCGTTACGTAGAATGAACAAAAAATATATCTTTGTCTCGGTTCTGATTCTGAATCAGTCCATTTACTTGTTCACATTTTCATTTACACTTACAAAGTTTTTTGCTTTTTTAATCATTTTTCTTAAAAACTTCAAGACCTGTGGTAAGCTCACATGAGGCATTTGTGAGCATTAGTGACACAGTGCACTTCAAAACAACTGTCTTTCTTTTTTTAATGTCTTTAAGAGCCTGGGTTCACAGTATTTCTTCTTTATTATTTGGTGTACGTTGGAGCATTTAAAAGGCTGCGGGAGCTTTGCATTCTAATGTTAAATATGCAACTCAGACCTTCACCTAAACTAGTAGATACATTTTAACATTGTTATTTTTGCAGAAAGCATAATGCCAATACTTGGTTTCACAGGTTTATTAAATGTTTTAGCGAACATTCTCTGAATTATTTTTTTTTTCTTTAATGTTTTGCAGGCACCTGAATGGACAGAAGAGGACCTCAGCCAGCTGACAAGAAGTATGGTTAAGTTCCCAGGAGGAACCCCAGGTCGATGGGAAAAGATTGCCCACGAATTGGGTCGATCGGTGACAGATGTGAGTTCACTCAGATTTGCATTGTATGGAGAGTGACAAACCAGAATAAGCCACCTATGTAGAAGGCAGACATAGATGCAACCAACATTATCTTTGGAGAAAGCCTACAGTCTTTTTAAGGACCTGGAAGTGAACCGTTAACGAAAGAAGCAAGAAGCAGATGTCAGCCAGTCCCCTGGTCTACAGTTAACAGCTGTGTGAGGCATTCTGGTGTTTAGAGACTTAAGCTACTGTAACCTAATCACAGAAAAACAATGCTAGTTTTTGTGTTTCAAGTGACCCCTTTAGCTGTGGGAAAAAAATAGTTTCTCTGATTAGAATTAGAGAAGTTACATTTCAGCTGGATCTTTTTAACACTGAAGTACAGATTGCTATAGGTAGTTGACAGGTGGTTTGCATTAATTAAATGAGCAATATTCCTACCATTCATTTTGACAAGTTGTTTAACCAAAAAATTTTTCTATGCATATAGCTTTATAATTATATATAATATACATTAAAAGTGTATAACTATAGATTTATATATATACCAAGAACAATATATATTTAAATTAGATATAATTATGTGACTAGTCATACCGACCATTTAAAAGACAGTGTTTACTGGGAAAGTTTTCGATTTAACACTTTAGAAATATAGGGCAGAGAATCTTATAAAAGCACCTACTAGAGCACCTGATATGTACTAAATATTCAGTAAATGTTTAATTGAAATGGAGGTCTTTATTTTATCAATATGATCCTTATTTTCATAAATGATAGTAAATATTCTTTACTGAATTTACTTTAAAATAAATCCTATAGCTCTAAAATATCTAAGGATACTGAAAGCAAAGATTCAGATTTCTTATGTTCTCAATTGTATTAGTATACTTTGGGTCTTTTTTGATAATGAACAATTTAAAAACCCTGCAAAATAATTAGTAAGCACAACTACCAAAAAAATAACCTTTTAATTTAGAAACAATACATATTACTGTCAATTTTTTTTCTTGGGTTTTTTTTTTTTTTTTTTCCGTTTCAGATAGAAGCTGCTTTGAGAATTTTAAATTATATATGAATGTTTTTACTACCATATGGTAGGACTTTTTAAAATCACATTTTAAAGACATAAAAATTTTTGTAAGATGTTTTACATTATTTTGACTTAAAAGTTAGTCTGATCATGTGGAAAGTTAGCCCTTGTATCTTATAACTTTTTTTGGCTATTTCATGATGACACCAGTTATCTTAGGTTACTGGAGGAAAACCATAAGGATACCTTTTCCTCTGCTAAGAATGTTGCTGGGATGTGCATTTATCTTGTTGTAAGGTTGTTTGTAAAAAAATAAGTTAATAATGCCTTATCAGTAAATATCTGACCAGGTTAAAGATGTTCCATGGTTACTGATGTTTTAAGTACTATGATCCTCTAAGTATATAATTACTGTTAATGTAATGATTAACAAAAATTACTGAAATACTTTTTAGAAAGTTATAAAACAGGCATTGGTTTAAAAGGGCCTCAAAACTTTTAGTTCAGTTGGCTGATGAGAGAGAATAGTTCACTAACTTAGTGTCTCCGTTGAAGATAGCACTGCCTTTAACTTTTTTTTTTTACATGTTTTATTTATTTATTTATTTATGGCTGCATTGAGTCTTCGTTACAGGCTTTCTCTAGTTTGCGGCGAGCAGGGGCTACTCTTTGTTGCGGTGCGCAGGCTTCTCATTGCGGTGGCTTCTCTTGTTGCAGAGCACAAGAGCTCTAGAGCACAGGGCTCTAGGTGTGCAGGCTTCAGTAGTCGTGGCTCGCGGGCTCTAGGTGCACAGGCTTCAGTAGTTGTGGTGCACGGACTTAGTTGCTCTGCGGCATGTGAGATCTTCCTGGACCAGGGCTCGAACCCATGTCCCCTGCATTGGCAGGTGGATTCTTAACCACTGCACCACCAGGGAAGTCCCAACACTGCCTTTAACTTTTTAAATAATATTTCTATGAGACCTTACAGTTAATAATGCCAAAGGCAGATAAGAAGTTGAATAGAGCAATATTTTACTTTGTTGTTGTCATTAAAATCTGGTTAAATTTTTAATCTATATTTTTAAGAGGAGAGAGATGAAAGGTTTTTTTGGGGGGTTTATTTTTTTTATTAATTTGTTTTTGGCTGTGTTGGGTCTTCGTTTCTGTGCGAGGGCTTTCTCTAGTTGCGGCGAGCAGGGACCACCCTTCATCGCGATGCGTGGGCCTCTCACTATCGCGGCCTCTCTTGTTGCGGAGCACAGGCTCCAGACGCGCAGGCTCAGTAGTTGTGGCTCACGGGCTTAGTTGCTCCGCGGCATGTGGGATCTTCCCAGACCAGGGCTCGAACCTGTGTCCCCTGCATTGGCAGGCAGATTCTCAACCACTGCGCCACCAGGGAAGCCCGAGAGATGAAAGTTTAAATGCTAATATACATGATGTAACCAACAGAGCCTTGGGATGGCTGTTTAGTATCATAGATCTAGAAAATCGACGTAACTTACAAGAGCAGTCTTAGTGCAGCCTTGGTGTAGGTAAAGGCATCTTTTCACACTTTTGCAAATTCATCCCATAGTTTTTTCTTCTTCTTCTTCTTCTAGACTTACCCAAGGGAGACTGATTCCATGTAATAGATATTTTTTCCTTTTATCATGGAAGTAGCAAACATGACTTGTTGCGATTTTTTTTTCCCCCTCCAAGTATTAGTTCTATTTTCATAATACCAAAAGTACCTTGGAAATACTTAGTAAACCTAAAATTTTGGGCACCAAAAGTGCCCCTGTAACTTTTCTTCTATATCAGTATATACACATATATAGACTCACACTGTATTTTCATCCTGTGAGCATCACCTCCATAGCTAAACTGTACATTTCATTTCAGTAACACACACACAAACACAAACTGTAAAGCACTCTCTCTCTAAAAGAGAACAAGTGTCTGAAGACAAAACTCATTTTACCGAACACACAGTGAGTTACATTGAAGCAGCTGAGATGGGTTTGGCTAATACAGTTCCTTTAGTAGAATGTTAAGTGAAAGCTAACCACACTTTAGAAGATCACTTATACTTCTTTTTTGGCTATGGTGTTAATTAGATTTGTTTTCATTAAGTGTTCGACTATGAGAAAAGAAACCAAGTTGAGTTTGCTGTTATTGGAACCTCTGCACACTGACCGGATCACCTGTACCAATTCTCCCCAGCTCTGCACATCTGTTCTTTGACCCGTTTTCCTTGCTAAATGTGTAGCTTCAGGCTGAGTTCTCTTTCCTTCGAGAAACAGTTGACCTTTTTGGGAGGGGTAAGAGTGTGCCGTGGTGGAATCTATATGTTCTTTATTTGGGTTGACAGATTACAGTGAAAAATCCATTTTGTTCCTCAATTAAGAAAGGAGTTTTCAGTGTATTAATTGTCGTAATTCACTAGTTAAATTGCTAAATACTACTCTGGATAAATACAAGGAATGTTATTAGCTTTGTAAAAAAAAAAATCAATGCAAAGTATATTTTAACTCAGATATACCTAAACTGTAAGACTTACTTTATTATAGATGAAATATTTTAAATGTTTATATATGCCTTTTAGCAAATAATTTTGGTAACCACAAAGGACACTCAAATTGTAAAAACAGGAAACAAAAACTGGCATGTAAAACCAACTTTAGTGTGATTATTAACTGCAGGTTTTCTAAATTAAGGTCAGGGAGCCTCACATTTCTTGCTTGTGCAGTAATATCATTCTCTTGCCTGTAAGGATGTAAACTGATTCTGCCTCTCTCCATAGTCACTAATCCCCTGCATCCTAGTTGTGATAACAGACTGATTGGAGATGTTCTGCCTGCTTGGAAAAGGCCCAGGTAGGTAGCAAAACAAAAGATAGGTGGATAGATTTAAACAGACTTTTGTAATTAGCTTAGTGCCACTGTGAGATGTGTAGTTAGATAAGCATTTCATATGCAGGTGAAAAGGAGGGAGAATAATAAAATTCCCAGTTTTATTTTATATAGCCACAACTAGAGAGGAGATAGAGGAAATACCTGTTGGGGGAATATTTATATGTTATTATGGCAGTTGTTTCAAAAAATGTAAGCAGATTATTCAATAGAAAATAAACTTTTGTCAGTGAACTAAATATATAGTATATATAATGCTGAAAGGCATATGTTAACATTTAAAATACTTCATCTATAATAAAGTAGGTGTTACAGTTTAGGTATATCTCAGTTCAAATAGACTTTGCATTAATTTTTTAACAAAGCTAATAACATTCCTTGTGTTTATCCAGAGTAGAATTTAGCAATTTAACTCGTATATATTTTGGCAGATGAATTATTGCTGTTACTCTTAGAGTCAGACTGTCCTACACAGGTTGTAAAGGCGCGTCGGGCTTCCTGCCATAGCCGTTCTCCTGACCAGCCTGGTCGCTGCTCCTCTCGCTCCCTCACCTACTCAACCCCACGACCTTCAAAGATACGTACATTTTAAAAAGGAAGGGGTCCTTTATACCATTCTTCTTGCTAGATGAGTCACTAAAATCTAATAATCAGTTTTCAATCTGATATTAATAGATGATAATAATTTAATGTGTTATCAGATCTCTCTCTCACGCACACACACTTTGTTGTATGTCTTTCCAGACTTTAGTCTTCTTATGTAGGCATATGACTACATAATTTTAACAGTATTAATCTGTATCCTGCCCTTTTCCCTTTGCTATGAGCTTCTTTCTGCGACAGCAAAGATCCACATCATTTTTCTAAACACCTATACAATACTCCATGTGGTCTGGATATAATTAAGGAGCACCCAAGTGATTGTCACTTAAATTGCTTCCCTTTTTTTCTTCATTCATCTTTCCATTTATATCTGTTTCCGTAGCTTGTATGCCTAGGAGTAGAGATGCTTGATTCAAGACTATGGATGTTTTTAGAACCTTTGGTGACTCTAAAATTGGCCTCCAGAGAGGTTATAATATTATACAATGCCCCTGGTGGTAATGAGAGGACACTTCCTCATAGTCTCATAAACACAGAACGTTTGTTTTTCATCATTGCTCATCAAGTAAGTGAAAAGTGGTATGGCACTGATTTTTATAACTTGCCTCCTTACTTACTGGTCTTATTTCGAATAGAGTTTGTGTTAATTTGAGGATAGACAGGCCTACTGTTTTTTGTTGTTGTTCTTTTGGCTGTGTTGGGTCTTTGTTGCAGTGCGCAGGCTTCTCCGTGAGGTGGCTTCTCTTGTTGCAGAGCGTGGGCTCTAGGTGCACAGGCTTCAGTGGTTGTGGCTCACAGGCTCTAGAGCGCAGGCTCAGTAGTTGCAGCACATGGGCTTAGCTGCTCCGTGGCATGTGGGATCTTCCCGGACCAGGGATCGAACCTGTGTCCCCTGCAATGGCAAGCATATTCTTAACCACTGCGCCACCAGGGAAGTCCGACAGTCCTACCTTCTGCAAATAATACTTTGCCATTTTCTTTATATCTTTTGTTATCTTATTTGAGTGTGTTAGCTAACAATTCCAGAGAAATGTTATATTACAGTAATAGTGATTCATGTAGACTTTTTGCTCAACATTTTAATAAGAAAACCTAATGTTTGGTCATTAATTTTAATATTAGTCATTGATATGAGAAATCCATTATTATGCTAGGGGAATTTTCTTCACTTTAATTTTTCCAGTTCTAATTTATTACAGTTGTGTTCAGGAATAGATGTGAAATTTTAACAGTGATTTCTTCAACATCCCTTGACATGATCATATGACCTAATAAGGATGAATATATTACCAAGGTCCCCCTTTGTATTTCTAAGATAAAGTTTACTTGGTCATATAATATTATTCTTTCAATAAACAGCTGGATTTGATTTGTTAATTTATTTAGGATTCTTGCATTTATATATCTTAAAGTAAAAATATTCTAGAATTCTTGGTGTTTTGTTAATTGGATATCCTTAGGTAGGGTTATACCAGCCTTCTAGAATTAGTTCATTATACCTGCCTTCTAACATCTAGAGCAGCGGTCCCCAACCTTTTTGGCACCAGGGACCCGTTTCGTGGAAGACAGTTTTTCCACCCACGGGGCCGGGGGGGATGGTTCAGGCGGTGATGTGAGCGATGGGGGGCGGCAGATGAAGTGAGATGCTTCACTCACTCGCCCGCTGCTCACCTCCTGCTGTGCGGCCCGGTTCCTAATCAGGGGTTGGGGACCCCTGACCTAGAGAGTCAAGAAAATATTGAATTCATAAAACAAAGAAAAAAGTGTGCTATGGAAAAAAATCAGAACAAAGCTAAGTATCCAAATAAATGAAGTAGAATGGTTGAAAATTATCATCTGGAAAATCTCCTAGAGAGCAGAACAAAAAGACAAGAAATACAGGGAATCAGTCCAAAAGGTCAAAATCTGATTAAAAGGAGTTCCAGTTAGACAAAGAAAACAGACATGAGAGCATTTTTGAATGAATTATACAATGAAGTTTTCCAGGATGCAGAAACACCTGAGACCAACAACGCATGAACACTGAGACTACACAGAAGATCTTTAAAGCTCCTAGGGAGAAGAAACCTCCAAAGTAAGGCAGGTCAGAGTGACAGCAGATTGCTTAGCAGCACTAGATTCCAGGAGACAAGAGAACACTGGCCTCACAGTTCAAGGGGGAATGGTTCTGAATCTAGAACAGACCAACCAGCTATGATGGTAAATACGTGGGGCGAGGACTCATTCTTAAGACAGTTTCCCGAGAGTGCACTCCAGCAAATGAGGGATAAGTCACCAAAGAGGAAGACATAGAATCCTCGGAATAGTGGACTGAGTCCAGTGAATGGAAATCCTGAGACCCCACAGCGATACAGCAGGCGAAGAGCGCAGAAAGTCCACGCTGGAGCAGGAGAACAAAAGACTGTGAGAGAGCAACCACGTGAACAAAAGGCAACTAGAAACTCCACCAACGGAAAACCATACAAAAAAGGCATAGTCCAAATTTAAGTTCAGCCATACCTCAGGTTCAGTTCCAGACCACCAAAATAAAGCAAATATCACAATAAAGTGACCCACATGAATTTTTTGGTTTCCCAATGCGTATAAAAGTTATGTTTACACTATATTGTAGTCTGTTAAGTGTGCAATAGCATTATGTCCAAAAAATATACCTACCTTAATTAAAGATAGTTTATTGCTTAAAAAAAATGCTAACCATCATCTGAGCCTTCAGTGAGTCATAATCTTTTTGCAGTAGTAACATCAAAGATCACAGGTCGCTATGACAAATATAATAATAATGAAAAAGTTTGAAATTTTGTGAGACTTACCAAAATGTGACGCAGAGACACAAAACGAGCAGATGCTACTGGGAGAATGGTGCCCACAGACTTTCTCAACAGAGTTGCCACAGACCTTCAGCTTACAGAAACCACAATCTGCCTGTGCAGTAAAAAGTGGAACGATAGAAACAGCAAGGGAATTTGATACTGAGAACATTCTCCTTTAAGTGACACAAGAAGTGCGATCACAGTGCGGTACTTATCTCTACAGTGAGTAATGTTTACCATATCACAGTTATGTAAGATCTTACGTAATGGCTTTTCATATTTTAAACATTTTATATACTTTCAGATGGTTTTTCAATTTTTAAAATCAACAAATTGTGGAAGACTATGGCAAGTTGTCCATCAAAATATGTTATCCCCTTTTCTAGTAATAGAGAAGGCAGGCACATATTTGCCCACAAACACTGCACTTCCAAGCCCTCCAAGCTCTGCTATGGCTAGGTTACTAATTTCTTCTCAGAGGAACATAATTGAAGTAATGTGTGTCCCTAGGAGCTCTTGCTCACTTTTCCCTTCCACTGAACTGGAATACCAGTTTGCCTGCAGCTCAGCTGCGACCATGCAGGCAAAGACAATTGCCCTAAAGAATGGCAGTGAAGCACAATGGAAAGAACACGAACATATGGAGTAAAATAAAAATTGTAAACAGTGACAAGCTCCATGAAGAAAAATAAAGCAGAGTAAGAGGTTAGAGACCTAACCTAGGGAGTGCAATTTCAAGTGGGATTCTGAGGAAAGTCCTCTCTAAGAGGTAACGTTTGAGCAGAGACAAAGCAACTGAGGGAGCGAGGTTGTCTGAGAAAGCATTCCAGGTGGAGGAAACAGCAGCTGCAAAGGCTTTGAGGCAAGAGCCTGCTTGGGGTGCACAGAGTCCAGCAAAGAGGTCAATATGGCTGACCAGGAGTGAGCAGGGGCGATTAGAGAAGATGAGGCCAAGAGATAGTGGAGGACCAGACCACCTAGGACCTCCTTGGTTAAGGTAAAGATTTTGGATTTTACTCTGAGTGAGACAGGAAAGCACCAGAAGATTTTGAGCAAAGGAGTGCAAGATCTAAAAGGGTCATTCTGACTTCTCTGTGGAGAAGATGCTGTGGCAGGGCAAGTGTGGGAGCAGGAAGCAGGCCAAGTAAGAGGCTATTTCAGTTGTCCCTGCAAAAGACAGCGGTGGTTTGGACCAGGGCTTATTGGTAGAGGTGGGAAAAAGAGGCTGAATTCAGGATATAATATACCAAAAGCCTGTTAGTTAATTATGTGTACTTGTAAGCATCAGAAGAACTGTGAACATACAGATGGCCAACAGGCACATGAAAAGACCTCAGTATCACTAATTATTAGAGAAATGCAAATCAAAACTACAGTGAGGTATCACCTCACACTGGTCAGAATGGCCATCATTAAAAATTCTACAAATAATAAATGCTGGAGAGAGTGTGGAGAAAAGGGAACCCTCCTACACTGCTGGTGGGAATGTAAATTGGTGCAGCCACTATGGAGAACAGTATGGAGGTTCCTTAAAAAACTAAAAATAGAGCTACCATACGATCCAGCAATCCCACTCCTGGGCATATATCCAGAACAGACAAAAACTCTAATTCGAAAAGATACATGCACCCCAGTGTTCATAGCAGCACTGTTCACAATAGCCAAGACATGGAAGCAACCTAAGTGTCCACTGACAGATGAATAGATAAAGATGTGGTATATGAACACAATGGAATATTACCAGCATGAAAAAGAATGAAATAATGCCATTTGGAGCAACATGGATGAACCTAAAGATTATCATACTAGTGAAGTAAGTCAGAGAAAGACAAATATATCGTATGTCACTTATATGTGGAATCTTAAAAAATTGTATAAATGAAGTTATTTACAAAACAGAAATAGACTCACAGACATAGATAACAAACTCATGGTTACCAAAGGAAATGGTAGGGGGGAGATAAATTAGGAGCTTGGGATTAACATATACACACTACTATATATAAAATAAACAACAAGGACCTACTATATAGCACAGAGAACTAGATTCAATATCCTGTAATAACCTATAATGGAAAAGAATCTGAAAAAAATGTGTGTGTGTGTAACCAGGTCACTTTGCTGTACACCCGAAACCAACACAACATTGTAAATTTATTATACTTCAATTTTTTTTAAATGGTTTAAAAAAACAATGCTCAGAAAAAATATTTTAAAATTTCAAAAAAAGACTGTGAACAGAAATGCATGCTTCTGGGTATAGGGTACATGGCTTTTCATCAGAAGCCCTTGTTGTAAACTGATTTTTTTTTTTTAAGCTGTGTGCATGTATTACGTTGGTTTTTAAAACTACTTTTAAAAATGTAAAGAAAAAATATTTTATATCTTTCCATGTCAGTATATATAAGCCTACCTCATTCTTTTTAATTTTTTTTTTATTATAAAAGCTTTATTGGTTTACAGAAATAGAAAAAAAATCCTAAAATTTGTATGGAACCACAACGGACCCCAAATAGCCAGAACAATCTTGAGAGAGAACAAAGCTTGGAGGCATCACATGTCCTGTTTTCAAAATATGTTATAAAGCTATGGTAATCAAAACAGTAAGGTACTTGACAGCTGACACCTAGGCCGGGAGGGCAGTAGGAACATTCAGCCTCTACTGAAACACTTGCCAGACCATCCCCTCACCAAAAACAGCTTTACTAGTGGAATTCTAGAGCCATCTATTAATATTTTTGTCCGTCTATATTCCCCCATCAAAGGGCCTTGAGGGCTAATTTGAATGTTCTAGCAAAGTAATAACAACTACTTGCAGACCCTTTCCAGAGAATGTCCTCCTTTTATCTGGTTCAGTTGTCTTCTTCCACAGAGGACACAGCTTAAGGAGGGGCAAACAGAATAGTGGAGAGAGAGGAACAAGATATCCACCCAGCCTGTTTATACATCAGTAGGGTGACAGGTATCACCAACAGATCTCTGTGACACACACTGGGGAAATCAAAGTACAAAAGGCTTGAATCTTTACTAAATTCACCTAGTTGGTGATTGGCAGTAACTCAGGTAAAGCAGTACAGAATTGGCCTTCATGAGAGGTGAGGCCAGACTCCCAAACTGTCAATACACAAGCCTGTTTTGGATTGCTCTTTCCTTACTTTAGCCAACATTGATTTAGAAGTAAAAAACTTTTAAAGCAATAAACAATGATTCTCTTTCTTATAAGCACAGTCCTAATTAATTGGAAATCTGTTGAATGAGTATGCAAAGGAATAACCACATTGGAAGCTCCTTGAGGTAGATAAGACTAGATCTTACACATACACCACTGTTCTCAGTATAGTGATATGCTAAGTCAATACTTAATATATATATTAAGTATTAATATATATTATACTTAATAAATCTTTTAATTCACCTAAATTGAAAGATAGTTCATTAATAATATCACATCTAGGGAATTCCCTGGCGGTCCAGTGGTTAGAACTCCATGCTCTCACTGCAGAGGGCCCAGGTTCAATCCCTGGTTGGGGAAATAAGATTCCACATGCCACGTGGTGCAGCCAAAAAAATAATAATACTAAAATAATGTCACATCTAGTGAATCACAGAATATTTGATTTAAAAAGAAATCATTAATGCAATCTTTTGTTTTATGGATAAAGAAGTAAAGTGGAAAGAGAACAGAATTTAAAAGAAAACGTGGCTTTGGTGTCCTATGCTACCATTTATGGGCTGTGTGATTTTGTAGGTCCCCATATCACTCTGAGCTTCAGTTTCTTCACCTGTGATATGAATTTCACGGGGTAGCTGGCGGGTGAAATGTGATAGCATCATGAAAATACTTTGTTATTATGAACCATTACACAATTGTAAATCACTATAATAATCACTTATTACAGATGTGAGTTCTAGAAAGAGACAAAAGTTCAAGGCCACAGAGCTAGTTAATGGCAGCCTGGGACTAGAACCCAGATTGTTTGACTCTTATTTAAGCCACACTGTCCTCTTAGTTCAGCAAAGACTTGATTTTTACACCCTAACCCTGTGTGTAGGACAGCACTATTCTTTGTCAGCCATGCCTAGATCAAATATCATCTTCAAAGTGAAATATCTTGGTTTTCTGAGGTTCTGGGCCAAAGGAGGATAAATTTGAGAGCAAGGTATTTCATGCCCCAAGACACTGGCCAGTCCATGGGGCTGTAACTCCAGACAGCTCCAAAAACAGTTGCTTTCCTTTGAATATTTGAACCACAGAAATATTCAGCATCTCGTTAAGCTCTAACTGAACACTTGTTCATCTTCCTCAGTGACTCAATCAAGCAAAGCATACTTGCAGATTGCATGAAAATTTTTCTATATATATCTCCCATTTACCATTTTTATATGTTTTCTCCTGGATCTTATTTAGTGTCCTATATTACTAATATATTGAGTTTGTAATTTGTACTCACTCATCAGAACCCTGTATCTTACCAAGAGGATAGTATCCACTTTAAAGTCTAGATCTAATTTACTAGTTACAATGATATTCACTTTGAATACCATGGATGTTTTATTCATGAAGGAACTGGTTTCTCACAGTATAATCTATGGTGTGGGGATAGCATTGTACTTTATGGTGAGATTTATTTTATTACCCTGAATTATTTGCTTAACTCTGTCTTATGTATAGCTTAGAGATGCAGCAAGTCAATAGATGGTGACCCTTGAGCAGATGCTAATGTGTTAATGCAATGCAGAATTGCTTCCTTGTGCTAAAAATTTGGGTAACCCATTTAAAAAAGAGGAAAGTGGGTGAATGTATGTTGGCTTGTTGCAATATCTTGCTGATAGACTAAAAATATCTGTAAAACTACACTACTGTCTGTTGGCATAAGTATTTTCTCCCAGTAATGGCCATCTACATTACTTATAGAGGTGATCAGGAAGTTAATGGAAGGCCCTCTTTTTCAATGATTAAGATGTACACTATTATTATTTCTTGTATTTTCTATCCAGACAGAGGATCCAGAGAAAAATTTAAAGACATTGGAGAAATAATAAGAATGAACAGCACTGCTCTCTACCAGCTGGAAACATTTTTCAGGTGGTTTATTTAATGTTCAGGTAACAGAGTGCCATTTTTATTTGAAAACTACAGTAGCTCCTGGTTATAACGAGTGCTAGATTCAGCAGAAAGTTGGCCAAAATTTAATACAGCTGAATGAAAATACAGTTGATCCCTGAACAACATGACAATTAGGGGCACCAGTCCCCTGCACAGTTGAAAATCCACATATAACTTTACAGTCAGCCCTGTGTATCATAGTTCTGCCTCCTCAGATCCAACCAACGGTGGATCGTGTAGTAGTTTAGTACATATTTATTGAAAAAAAAAAACACGTAAGTGGATCTGCTCAGTTCAAACCTATGTTACTTGAGGTCCAACTGTAATGAACTTCACAGTTACATAATTTTTATTATTAGAATACTTAAAATATCATTAAGTCAGCCAGAATTTGAAAAATTTGACTTGAGGTTATCACTAATAGCCAACATTTATTTTCTGAGTTATCTGAGGATGCCAGGAATATGAGTATACACTTTATATAGCTCAGAAAAATGGAAAACTCTTCTGTATGTTGAGTAGAAATGTGCCACTATGTAACTATCCACTGATCCTAACTGTACCCTATGGAATATAGTTTTCATTTTGTTAATTAATTTTCTGTTACTTTCATCAGTGTTCTCACTGGAAGGAATGAAACCTATTTTAGGTTTTTTTCATTCACTCCACCCTAACCTATATATCCCAGATTTGATCATAGAGCCCCCGTTTCATAAGAATTTTAAAGATAGCTTTAGGCATAACTACATTAAGAAGAAGGATTATAAAGTATTTTCTGCTTGGAATCAGAACATGATGAAACAAATTTCCCTACAATTCTACAATCCATGTAACTGTTAATACACATGTGGGTAGTGTTATCCAAAAGCCCACCTAAGCCAGTAGCCCACAGTATTATTTGTTCACATACTGAGGAAGAAGAGAAGTCTTGTCTGTATGGACCTATAGGTCTTCTCCCAAAAGGAGGCTAGCAAAAAGTCATAAATCTCCATTAAGTCAGACAGAGACCATACCGTCTACAATTGCACATGATATAAAAGCAGAATGAGTAACTGAAAAATTCATTATAGAATAGGTGAGAGAAGTAATACTAAACATTCATGACTAAATTGGCACTCATGTTATCATCCAAGTCATCTATATCTATCAGAGAGAAGTAAATTTGGTGATGACTATGTCACCTCCAATGTCATCTCTATTTGCAGATGACATGATATTACATGTAGAGAACCCTAAAGACTCCACCAAAACTGTTAGAATTAATAAACTATTTCAGTAAAATCGTAAGCTACAAAATCAGTATACAGAAATCATCTGTAACTCTGTACACCAACAACAAACTATCAAAAAGAGAAATTAATTCTATTTACAATAGCATCAAAAAGAATAAAGTGCTAGTTTTAAATTTAACCAAGAGGATGAACGATCTATACACTGAAAACTCTTAAGACACTGACGAAAGAAATTGAATGAGACACAAATAAATGGAAAGATATTTTGTGTTCATGACTGGAAGAATTTAATATTGTTAAAATGTCCATACCACCCAAAGCAATCTACAGATCCAGTGTAAACCCTCTCAAAATTCAAATGGCATTTTTCACTGAAATAAATAGTCCAAAAATTTGTATGGAACCACAAAAGATCCCAAATAGCCAAAGCAATCTTGAGAAGGAAGAACAACCTGGAGGGATCACATTTCTGATTTCAACTTTTAAAGTGATAGTAATCAAAACAGTATGGTACTGGCATGAAAAACAGAATAGAGAGGCCAGAAATAAATCCACTGGTTTATTTTTCTTGACAAAGCCAAGAATATACAATGAGAAAAGGACAGTCTCTTCAATAAATGGTGTTGGGAAAACTGGACAGCCACATGTAAAAGAATAAAACCAGGCTTCTATCTTATACTGTACACAAAAACTAACTCAAAATGCATTAAAGACTTGAACATGAGACCTGAAACCATAAAACTAGCAGAAAATATAGGGAGTAAGCCCCTTGACATTAGTCTTGGTGTTGATTATTTTGGATTTGACACCAAAAGCAAAGGTAACAAAAGCAAAAATAAAACAAGTGGTACTACATCAAACTAAAAAGCTTCTGCACAGCGAGGGAACCATCAACAAAATGAAAACCTATGGAATGGGAGAAAACACTTGCAAACCACATATCCAATAAGGGCTTAATATCCAAAATACACAAGGATCTCACACAACACAATACCAAAAAAAAAAAAAATTTCAATTTTAAAATGGGCAAAAGAGCTAAATAGACGTTTTTTCCAAAGAAGACCTATAAATGGCCAAGTATATGAAAAGATGCGCAACATCACTAATCATCAAGGAAATGCAAATCAAAACCACAATGAGATATCACCTCAAACCTGTTAGGATATCTATTATGAAAAAGACAAGAGATAACATGCTGGTGAGGATGTGGAGAAAAGAAAACCCTTGTAGACTTTTGGTGGGAATGTAAACTTGTACAGCCACTATGGAAAACAGTATGAAGGTTCCTCAAGAAATTAAAAATAGTACTACTATATGATCCGGTAATCCCACTTCTGGGTATATATCCAAAGGCAACAAAATCATTATCTCAAAGAGATATCTGCACTCCCAATTTCATAGCAACAATATTCACAACAGCCAGCCAGTGTATGGAAACAACTTAAGTGTCCATCAACTGATGAATGTATACAGAAAATGTGTTTATACACACACACACACACACACACACACACACACACAAAATGGAGTATTATTCAGCCAAAAAAAAGTCAAGCTTCATAGAAAAACTGTAGAAAAGCAGTTGCCAGGACTAGGAGATGGGGGAAATAGGGAGAGGTTGGTAAAAAGGTACAAACTTTCAGTTGTAAGTTGAATAAGGTTTGAGGATCTAATGTATAACATAGTGACTACAGTTGATAACACTGTATTATAGAATTGAAATTTGCTAAAAGAGTAGAACTGAAATGTTCTCAACAACAAAAGTGAATATATGAGGTGATCGATACGTTAATTAACTTAATAGGGGGAATCCTTTTAAATGTATACATATATCAAATCATCATGTAGTTCGCTTTAAATATCTTATAATCTTATTTGTCAATTATACCTTTAAAAAAAAAAAGCAAACTGACACCCATGTAATTGAAGTTATCTAGATCTATAGGAAAGAAATAGAATGCTGGGCAGTGGCAGCAGCTGCAGCTCCCGGTCAGCCAAGTGATTATGAGGGTGAACAACTGATATACTTACAACCATTCTTTTTTCCACTTTCAGTACAGTATTCAATAAGTTACATGAGATATTCAATACTTTATTATAAAATAGGCTTTGTGTTACATGACTTTGTCCAGTTTTAGGCTAATGTAAGTGTTCTGAGCATGTTTAAGGTAGGCTAGGCTAAAAGCTATGATGTTCAGTAGGTTAGGTGTATTGTAAGCATTTTCAACTTACTGAAACTTGTTGAAAGTTTATTGGGCTGTAACTCCATCATAAACCAAGGAAGACATGTATTGTATTCAGAATTCTCTGTCAGTACAAGGAATAACTAACCATGTATTCTCAAACCAACTCATGGATAATAACTCCTTCTCTAGGAGGAGTCCTCCAGGAGTCAGAATAAATATCAAACATTGCCTTCAGAAACCATTCCTTCAAAGGAGCCACAATTTGATTTGATTTGATTTGATCGTAGAGCAATTTATGCCCTGGGGCATTTTGTAAACAATAAAGCATAAGCCAGCAGTTAATGTAGTTTATTAATGGGTGTGGTCAGGTAAAGAGAGGAAGAGAGTCCTACAAATACCACTAGCATCCCAAGATGACTGGGGATACCCATACCTGCAGTACCTGAGGAGCGACATCAGAGGCTTAATGCTGTAGGGGGCAGAGGGGCGTAGGCCTCGATAAATCCAGCCATCCATTAAATAAACAGGCAAATAACAACGACAGACCCTAACTTGGGGAAGGGTGTGGCGAGAGAAAAATCACTAACCAGAATTGCTGCAATATATTATCTAAATGTTCAGTTTTGAACAAAAATAATGAGCCATGAAAAGAAACAGGAAAATATGACCCGTACGTTAGAAAAACAGAAGGCAACAGAAGCTGCCCTATAAGAGTGACCAAATGTCAGATTTCACAGAAAAAGACTTCAAAGTAACCCTTGTGAATATGTTCACAGAACTGAAGGAAACAATGATGAAAGAAACAAGAGAAGATATAATGACAGTGTTGCATCAGACAAATAATATCAATAAAGAGATAGAAATTATTTTAAAAGAAATAAAAGAACCAAGTGGAAATTCTGGAGTTAAAAAGTACAATAATTGAAATTTTAAAAATTCACTAGAGGACTTCCCTGGTGGCACAGTGGTTAAGAATCTGCCTGCCAATGCAGGGGACACGGGTTTGAGCCCTGGTCCAGGAAGATCCCACATGACGCAGAGCAACTAAGCCCGTGTGCCACAACTACTGAGCCTGCGGTCTACAGCCTGCGTGCCACAACTACTGAAGCCCGCATGCCTAGAGCCCGTGCTCTGCAACGAGAGAAGCCACCACAATGAGAAGCCTGCACACCGCAACGAAGAGTAGCCCCTGCTCACCACAACCAGAGAAAGCCCGCACACAGCAACAAAGACCCAACACAGCCAAAGATAAATAAATAAATTCACTAGAGATGCTCCACAGAGAGTATTCAAGCTGAAGAACAGAGAGAAAAACAAAAGAAGCAAAGTGAACAGAGCCTCAGAGAAAAATGAGACACCATTAAGCACACCAACATATGCATAATGGGAGTAAGGAGAGGAGAGAGAGAAAGGAGGGGAAAAAAAGTCCGAAGAATGGTGGGTGAAAATTTCCCAAATATATTGAAAAAAGCTAACCTATATACATCAGGAAACTTGCTGAATTCTGAGTCGGATAAGCTCAAAGATATCCACAAAGGATGCATCATAATAAAAATGCTGAAAGTCAAAAATAAGGAGAAAACCTTGAAGGCAGCAAGAGAGAAATGACTTGTGACTAACAAGGGAACCCCCCAACACACACCAATAAGATTAACAGCTTACTTCTCAGCATAAACCACGTAGGCCAGGACAGTGTAATAACATATTCAGAGTACTCAAAGAAAAACTTGCCAACCAGAAATCCTACATCCAGCAAAGCTATTTATCAAAATGAATGCAAAATAAAAAATTTTCAAGATAACAAAAACTGAAGTTCTTCAGTCTGAAAGCAAGTGACCCCAGATTGTAATTTGAATCCACATGAAAAAGAACACCAGTAAAGGTAATAAGGTAATTATGAAAGACAGTATTAATAAATGTTTTCTTCTTAACTGATTTAGAAAGCAATTGTATCAAATAATAGATATATGTTACTGTCAGACCTGTAACATATAGAAAGGTAGTATTTATCTAATATATTTGCCAATAACAGCACAAAGGAGGTGGGTGGGAACAAAGCTGTATGGGGCTGAGTAAACCATTACAGATGGTAAAGTAGTAATTATAAGAATATTACTGGGTTTGTAACATGAATAGATACAATATGTATAATGGCCATACTACAGTATGGGGGTAAAGGAAATAGAGCTAGGGAATTCCCTGGCAGTCCAGTGGTTAGGCCTGGGTTCAATCCCTGGTCAGGGACCTAAGATCCCACAAGACACGCAGCATGGCCAAAAAATGGGGGGGGGGGGGGGGCCGAGGGATAGAGCTATATTGAAGTAATATTTCTGTATATCACTGGAATTAAGGTAGTATAAATCTGAAGCTGACTGTCTTAAGATGTATATGGTAAACCCTAGAGCAACCTCTTAAAAAAAACAAAACTCAATAAAGTATAGTAAAAAAAAAAAATCATTAATTAAAATGCTACATTAGAAAATATTCACTTATGCAAAAGAAAACAATAATAGAGGAATAGAGGAACAAAAAAGACATTAAAAGTTAAAAGAAATCAAATTCAACTATATCAACAACAACACTAAATGTGAATGGATTAAACAATCCAATCAAAAGAGAGATTATCCAACACGATAAAAAAAATCATGATTCATCTCTATGTGGTCTACGGGAGACACACTTTAGATTCACAGATAGAAATAAAATGAAAGTAAAAGGATATTAAAAAGATATCATGCAAATAGCAATCGTAAGAAAGCTGGAGTGGCTATACTAATATTAGATTAAGCAGACTTTAAAACAAAAAAATTACTACAGATAAAGAGGAACATTTTATAATTATTAAAAGGCCAGTCCAGGAAAATATAACAGTTAAAAGCATGTGCATCTAATAACAGAGCACCAAAATACATTTAGTAAAAACTGAGATGGATGAAAAGAGAAATAGATGATTCAACAATAAGAGTTGGAAACTTCAATGCCTCCACTTTCAATAATGGATAAAACAACTAGACAGAAGATTAACAAGGAAAAATTGAATGATAATAAACCAGCTAGATCTAACAGACATCTCTATAACACCTCATCCAACAACAACAGAATATACATTCTTCAAGTAAACATGAAATATATTCCAAGATAGACCATATGCTAGGCCATCAAACAACCTCAATAAGTTTAAAAGGATAGAAATAATACAAAGTATATTCTCTGATCCCACAGAAATGAGATTAGAAATCAGTGGCAGGGAAGAAATTGGGAAAATCAACAAATATGTCTAAATTAAACCGCAGACTCCTAAACAACAAATGAATCAAAGAAGAAATTCCAAGGGGAATCAAAATTCTTAAAGACAAATGAAAAATGAAGACACAACACACCAAAATTTAAGAAATGCAGCTAATGTAATTCGTAGAGGGAAATTTATAGCTGTAAATGCCTTTATTAAGAAAGAAGGTCTCAAACCAATAATTCAATCTTCCACATTAAGACAACGGGAAAATGACAACCTAAACTTGAAGGAGAATAAAGGAAATAATAAAAAGTAGAGCAGAAATTAATGAAATAAGACTAGAAAAGAAATAGAGAAAAGTCAATGAATCCAAAAGCTGATTCTTTGAAAATATCAATAAAATTGACAAACATTTAACTAGTTTGACAAAAAAAGAAAAAAGACTCAATACAGTCAGAAATGAAAAAAGAGACATCACTACCAACCTTACAGAAATAAAAAGGACTGTAAAGGAATACTGTGAACAAATGTATGCCAAGAAGTTAGATACCTGTTTTTCTAATAGATATAAATGAAATGAACAAATTCCTAGAAAGACATAAACAAATAAAACTGAATCAAGTTTAGAAGAAATAGACAATCAAAATAGGCCTATAACAAGTGAAGAGATTGAATTAGTAATTAAAAACAAAAAACAAAAAAACTATTCAAAAAGAAAAGCCCAGGCTCAGATGGCTTCACTGCTGAACTCTACCAAACATTTAAAGAAGAATGAATACCAAAACTTCACAAATCTTCCCCAAAATAGAAGAGGATGAATACTTCCCAACACATTTTGTGAAGCCAGTATTACTCTAATACCAAACCAAAGACATGAGAAGAAAACTACAGACTAATAGTTCATATGGATATGGATGCAAAAATTCTCAACAAAATACAGCAAACCAAATCCAGCAACTTATAAAAATAATTATATACCCTAATCAAGTGGGATTTATCCCAAGAATGCAAAGTTGATTCAATATCTGAAAATCAATTAATGTAAATTAATCATATCAATAGAGTTAAAAAACAAGATCATCTCAATAGAAGCATTTAACAAATTCAACATCCCTGCATGATAAAAACACTCAACAAATTAGGAATAAGAGGGAAGTGCCTCAACCTGATAAAGAACATCTACTAAAAACCCATAGTTAATATCATGCTTATTGGTGAAAGAGGGGATGTTTTCCTGCTAAGATAAAGAACAAGACAAGGATGTCTGCTCTCACCACTTCTATTCAACATTATATGAGGTTCTAGCCAGGGCAGTTAGCTGAGAAAAAGAAATAAGATTGAAAAGGAAGAAGTAAACTGTCCCTATTTGCTAATGACATGATTTTATGTATACAAAATACTAAGTAATTAACTAAAAAACTATTGGAACTAATAAAATGAGTTCATCAAGATTGCAATAAACATAAATATACAAAAATGTCTTATTTTTATATACCTACAATGAACAACCTGAAAATGAAATAAAGAGAATAATTGCACCCACAATAGCATCAAAAAGAATAAAATACTTGGGAATAAATTTAACAAAAAATACAAACTTTAAAAACTACAAAACATTGTTGAAAGAAATTGAAGAAGATCAAAATAAGTGGAAAAATATCTCCTGTTCATGGATCAGAGGATTTAACATTGTTAAGATTGCAATATTCCCCTAAATGTAAGAGCTAAAACTATAAAACTCTTAGAAGAAAACAGAAGGGTAAATCTTCATGACCTTGGATTTGGCAAAAGGCTTCTTAGATAGGACACCAAAAGTTCAAGCAACTAAAAAAAAAAAGAAAAAGAAAAAAATGTGGATGTCATCAAAATTTAAAACTTTTGTGCTTCACAGGACACCACTAAGAGCGGGAAAAGACAACCCACAGAGTGGGAGAAAATATTTGCAAATCATTTATTTGATGAAGGACTTGTATCCAGAATATATAAAGAGCCCTTACAACTCAACAATAAAGACAAATCACCCAAATAAAAAATGAGCAAAGGATCTGAATATACACTTATCCAAAGAAGATATACAAACAGCCAATAAACAATAAAAAAAAAATGTACAGTATCACTAGTCATTTGGGAAATGCAAATTAAAACCACAAGATACCACTTCACATCCACTAGGATGTGGGATAATACAAAAAGTTGGATAATAACAAGTTTTAGGAAAGATGTAAAGAAATCAGAAGACTCGTATACTGCTGATGTGAATGTAAAATGGTGCAGCCATATTGGAAAACAGTACAACAGTTCCTCAGAAAGTTAAACACAGTTACCATATAACTCCGCAATTCCACTCCTAGGTATATACCCAAGAGAAATGAAAACATATGCCCACACAAAAACTTATACACGAATGTTTATAGCTATAGCAGCATTATTTATAATAGCCAAAAGATGGAAGCAACACAAATGTTTATCACCTGATAAATGGATAAACAAAATGTGTATATCCATACAATGGAATATTATTCCGCAATAAAAAGGAATAAAGTACTGATATATGCTACAACTTGGATGAACCTGGAAACCGTTACCCTAAGTGAAAAAAGCCAGCCACAAAAATCCACATATTATATGATTCCATTCATATGGAAGTCCAGAATAGAGAAATCTGTAGAGACAGAGATCTGTAGTTGCTTATTGCTTGATGAGGGATGGGGTGGGATGAGGAGGATGGAGAATGATAGCTAAAGGATATGGGGGGTTCTTTTCAAAGTGATGAAAATGTTCTCAAGTTGGCCACGATGATGGCTGCACATGTCTGAATTTAGTAAAAACCACTGAATTATACACTTTAAGTGGATGAATTGTACAGTATGTGAATTATATCTCAGTTAAGCTGTTTTTTAAGAAACAGAACAAGGGAGGTCTTTGTGTACTATTCTGGAATAATCTCCAAAATATTTTGTTAAATAAGAAAACAAGATGCAGGAGAAAAAAAAGAATTATTCCATATCCTATATGTAGGTTGTGTATCCTATAGTTACATGAATCTATAAACGTGTTAAAATTCATAGTGCAACAAAAGAGGAAAAGGTAATTTTATTGTATTATGATGTAAAAATATAGAATCTTTAAAAATACAGTAGAAATTGAGAGAGGAGAGGTACTGTCACCAGACTTGGTAGTCCTGGTGGTGGACATCTGGGAAGTCTTCAAGGAGAAAGTCACACTTGCAAGTATCTTGAAGGATGATTTGGCTCTGGACGGATAGATATTTAAGGAGAGGTTTGATGAAGAAAAGAAAATCATTTAAGGCAAATGTTAACAATGGCCAAGAGTACAGAGTAGAGAATTTCTGACCATCTGGGGAGCATTAATTGTTTAGTTCGCTGAAAGGAAGGATGCACACAGGAAAGAAAATAGATCAGATTGTGGATTTCCTTGTGCGTCAGGTTAAGAATTGAACACTTTGTTGTATGGTCATTGATGAGCCATGAAAGGTATTTGATCAGAACTCTGCCTTAGGGATATTATTCCATGGGAACTGCAAATAAATAAGTTGTAGACCAGTTAGAAGGCTGTTATATTAATTCAGTCAGAGAATGAAGGACTAATGCAGGTGGTGGAGATCTGAGAGAGACGGGAACACATGGGATCAGTATTGTGAAGAACGCGGCAGCTGGTTGGGGAGGGAGAAAAAAGTCCAAAAATTGGCTCTTTGGTTTTGCGCCTACGTGACTGGGATGATAGTACTGTTAGGAAAAGGAAGGGAAAGCAGAGAAGTTGATGAGTTTAGGTTGGGAGTTGTTTAGTTTCAGGAGCTAGGAGACGTCTAAATAAGACACTTAATGGCAGTTACAGAGGGAAGCCCCACGGTATGGTCGGGACCACACCTACAGATTCAATCAACCTCAGATGGAAAGTATTTGGTGGGGCGGTGGGGGGGGGGGGGGAATCCAGAAAGTTGTAAAAAGCGAAACACAAATTTGCTTCACAGTGGCAACTATTTACATAGCATTTAGATTGTATCGGGTATTGTAAGTAATGCAGAGATGATTCAAAATATACAAGAGGATATGTGTAGGTTATATAAAATGTGGGAAAGATATATGGTGGTGCAATCAGAAATTTGAGTTGGGAAAGTTGCAAGTCAGGGAAGCTCATGTTGGATAACTTTAAGTTTTTTCCCATAAAATATGAAGCAAGGTCATCCACAGAGAGGGAATAAAATTGAAGAGTGTTTCTAAGCAGCTTTAAATATTTTCTCTAATTCTGCCCTTTTGCATGAATGGAAAACAAATGATCCACATCAATTATAATAGGTAAATATAAGCCTTTAACATTTGCTAAGTATCATGCTTTAGTATTTGCTAGGTATCATGCTAAGAGCTTATTTCAAACTTAAAACATCCCTACCAGACAAAAGGTATTAGCAGTTTTATCCACATATTACAGAGGGTAATACATGAGAGAGAGGGAGAGGATTGGAAATAGCTCAAGGTTACCCAGCTAATCAGAGGTGGAACCAAAACTGAATATGAGCTCTAACTCCGAGCTCTGAGGATGTTAGAGCATGCTTTCTGAGGTTTTCCTTTCAAATTTCATTAAAGCAGCAAAATGTTGGTTCAAGAATTTACACGGATTACGGGGATAGAATACAAAGTATGTATTACATGTATACAATGAAATGTAATTTTAACATAATTATAATAAAGTTAACCTTTTAAATAAATGGAGAAGGGATGGCTTGTTTAATAAGTGCATTGGGGCAGTTAACTATCCAACTTTAATTTTTGTTAATTAATTTTGATCTCCTATTTAAAATATATATAATAGAAATCAGAACAGTGGTTGTCTATGGCAGGGTAGAGATGGATTTAGGGGCACAGGGAACTTTCTAGGGTAACAGGAATTTTCTATAATTTGATTAGAACGTTGGTTGCATGGGGTTTTTTTTTGTCAAAACTCATTGAAATGTACATTTAAAACTCTGTACACTCCACTCTATGCAAATTTTATCTCAGTTTTAAAAAGGGAAATCTATCTATAGACCTCCAAGACATCACTAAATTTAAAAAAGCAAGCTAAAGGGTGAGACGTATAATATAATACCATTTATAGAGAAGAAAGAAAACATTATTTCTGTGGATCCACACTTGTGTATGTAAATGTCTCATGGTTCTTGGGTCCATCTACTACTCCACCAAGAGGTCCTTCCGCTAGTGTCAATCTTGGTGCTCTTAGGGTTTCTTTCTGGGATGCGAAGAAAAGAAAGACTTTTATGTTATAACATCGTTAGCTTAAGAGTAAATTTCCCCATTGTTCATAATACCCCTTGGTATCATATTCTCCACTGAAGAAAGATACTCTTTCAGGAAATCCTAACTAAAAAACATGCCGTGTTTGTATAGTGATTCTGGAAACTAGTACATCTTCACAGACAGCCTTGTATAATGGGGCTGTAATCAGGTGATCTGAATTCTTGTTCTGAGTCTGCCACTTGATTAGATGGATATTTTGGAGTAATTCATTTAATCTCTCTGGGCTTCAATTTCCACGTTGGTTAAAAAAATGGACTGAACTGATGACTGAGGGTCCATCCAGGCCTAAGATTCAGTAAACCCTGTTCCTTCACATGGACCTTCTATGAAAGAGGTCACTTGACCTACAGTAGACATATGGAAAGTCAGATTTTCTCTGCTTTTATATTTTGAAACAGGTGACAACCAAAGCCAAGCAACTGAAGGATTCAGTTTCCTGCTCCCCAGGTGAGTCAGCACCCACTCCATCCCATTAATCTAAAGCCGTGCCTTCAAAATAAATCCCTTTTTATAATAACTTGTTTTGCCCAATGGACTCTACTGGTCATCTCTGTGAAAGGGATCAAATTACAAGCACCCATAAGCCAATGCAGCCCTGCACACACAGTGATGCTAAGATGTACTTAATAAGTTTGAAGAACTGTAAAAACCTTGTTCTTCTCTAGTATTGGTGGGGAGGAGGGCACGCAGGGGAAAGCCAGTCTGCGCCATTTCCCCACACCGTCCACCACTGCCACCACACGCACAAAGCATCCTTCAGGACAGACCAAGCAGCTTCTCCAAGAATCTATGTTTCTCAAAATCCATTTCCTCCAGGGACTTCCCTGGTGGTGCAGCAGTTAAGAATCTGCCTGCCAATGCAGGGGACACGAGTTCGAGCCCTGGTCCGGGAAGATCCCACGTGCCACGGAGCAACTAAGCCCGTGCACCACAACTACTGAGGCCACGTGCCCCAACTACTGAAGCCCGTGCTCCGCAACAAGAGAAGCCACCGCAATGAGAAGCCCCGCGCACCACAACGAAGAGTAGCCCCTGCTCTCCGCAACTGGAGAAAGCCCACGCGCAGCAACGAAGTCCCAACACAGCCAAAAATAAAATAATTTTTTTTTAAAAAATCCATTTCCTCCAAGACTAAGTGGAATTTTGTTCAAGTCCCCATACTTTTTGCTTGGAAGCAAGAAGAAAATGCCTCCTAAACCTTCCAACTCCACGTAAATACAGGCCCCTGTACTCGATGTAACCTACTAGGGACCAGCAAACCCTGAGATCTCGAAACGTCTCCCCTGGAGAGGGCTGGACGTGCGGTTCTGTGGGCTCCAGCGAGGAGGGCATTTCCAGACTGCTCTCCTACCAGCGCGGCTGTTGGTCTGCGTGTGGAGGCCCAAGCGCGCAACGTGCTTCTGTGAAAGACGCTCGCCTCCGACACAGTCTCCAGAAACCTGCTCCTGAAAAGGCGGGGCGGTGGGGGGGGGGGGGGGCGGGCGCGGACAGATCTTCCTGGAGCACCGGAGGGGTCGGGAGTGTGTGAGCAGGGTGGGAAACGCGTGGCTGAACACCCCTGTGGGTGGCAGGGGGCGTGTGCTTTTCTGTCAAGCGAGGCATCGCGGTGGCACAGGAAGCAGCTTGGCTGGGGGGGCGGGTCCCCCATGCAGGCAGCGAACCCAGCGGGAGGTCTGACGGACTCACTGTACTTGCGCTCGTGGAATTAGCAACCACCCTAGAGTCTGAAGAACATCTTTCCGTACCTCGAGAGTAGCCACTTATGCCCTCTCAAAGAGACCTTCTCATTCTCTGATCGCAGCCCGGCCCTGGGAGGCCCCCGAAGTCCTCAGAGTGGTGGAAGGACAAAGGCTTGGGATCAGGCAGAAGTGGGTTCAGATCCCACCTCTGCTGCTTCTGAGACTGACTTCCCTCCTCTGTGCAGTTGGGGTCACGATGGCTGTCTTTATAGAATAGTGTGAACATTAAGCATATAATACATGCAAAATGTCCAGCGCACTGTCTGCTGTGGTGAAGGCAGCTGTCCTGACTCTTGTCACCGGAACTGACCTTGCCCTTCCCCTCTGTGTGTCCTTTCTCACAGGGATGGTCAGACTCTCCGAACTCAGATCCACAGCCCAGAACTCCAGGCCCCCCAAGGCCGCCACGACCTTGCCGGACGACATCATCACCCAGCGGGAGGAGGCCAAGCAGGCCGGGGAGCGGGAGGAGGAGGAGGAGGAGGAGGAGGACGGCGAGGAGGAGGCCGAGCCGGAGGCCGCGGAGGAGAGCCGGCCTCGGAGGCGGAGGCCAGCCCGGCCGCCCGAGCCGGAGGAGAAGGTCCGGGGAAAGAGGCAGAAGGACTTCGACATGTCGGAACAGCACGAGTCCAGCGACGACGAGAGCCAGAAGAGAGAGCGAGCGCGAGCCGCGGAGGAGCCCTGGACTCAGAACCAACAGAAACTTCTGGAGCTAGCATTACAGCAGTACCCAAAGGGATCCTCTGACCGCTGGGACAAAATAGCCAAGTGTGTCCCGTCCAAGAGTAAGGTGGGTGACGCCGGGAAGGAAGGCCTCCGAGCGGGTCTAGATCACACGGACGCGGCCGCAGCGGGTCCACCGACTTTCCCTCCTCCTACGCGTCTTTCTATCCGCCTCATCTCTTACCTGCCAGTTACCTTCCACTAGATGTCTCCCGAGAGCCTGGGAATCTGCACTCGACTGCTTAGTGTAAATGAGGTCAAGATTCCAAGTTGAATCGTTATACAGACCAGTTATGTTTTCTCAGCGAAAACCCCACGCATAGATCATAACCTTCCCCCACAGCAATCCCGCCAACCTTCTGGAGCGTTCGCTCGGCGGGGGCGGGGCGGGGCAGGGACAGCCGGGCAGCGTCCTTGTCGCCGTGAGGGCCGCGCAGGGCCAGGGCCCCCTCGCAGGCGGAGGCTCTCTTCGGCCAGCAAGGAGGTGGTTTCCCACAGAATCACGAGCCCCTCCAGCGCTTCACAGCTCTTTAACCCGGGGAACACGTGTGGCGGCCGGCGTCGCCATGGTCACCAGTTCTGCCGTGTAAGTTGTCTGGACTCAGCGGCAGCACCTGTGGACCAAAGGCTGGAAGCAATGTTGGGGGCGGGGTCAGGGAGAGGTTGCCCTCAGGATCAGGATCCAGCTTGTCCTCTGTAGCCCTTTCCTCCCTGTGTACAGCTTTTAGTGTCTATTTAAACACATCTGCAGAGAGTTCCCAAATGCCAACTCAGATAGGAGGGAAGAGGGGCAGCCCCTGTGGGAAGTCAGGCCCCGTCCGGCCTCTGTCTTCTGCTCCGACAGTTGGGAGATGCAGAGCCTCCGGTGTGATCTTTTCAACTCCAGCCTTTCCTGACAGCCTCCTGGGCGTCTTTCCTCGTAGCCATACCCTTCGTCTGAGGCACCAGGAACACAGAGAAATCAAAAGAACCAGTCTCCTTTGCCTTCTGTGCCCATCACTCAGTAGCCTGTGGGTACACTGATGTTCATTTACATTTTTTTTTTAATTGAAATTCGATGTCGGAAAATCTAGCTCGTGGCCATGGATGTCCCTGTGCGTACAGGTCTAGTTATCTATCACCTACTTTAAAATGAGGAAGTTGAGAATTCCCGGGGAGAAAAATAAACCATTAGCAGTTGATCTATTTGAGAAACACAGATCCTCCCAGCCCCTCCAACTGGTTTGCCAGAAGTAATTATTTTCCCTGAATTTCTTTAGCGTCTGTCGGGACACAGGCATTTACATGTGTGATGAATTGACACTGGCTTAAAATGAAGGAGCTGGAACCGTGGATTCCTGCGGATAGCACACTCAGAAACTCATTGCCGTGGGGTTTGGAAACCTTCCTGGTTCAGGGAGGAATGTGCAGCACTGTTTATTATCCTGCAGGTGTTCCCCTTAAGCCTCCACGTCAGAACCAGGTCCAGGGGAGGTTGCCTGCTGGCTCGCCCGCTACAGGGCGACTCCCTGGAAGTGGCCCGCAAGCCGCTGGGAGCCCTGGGCCTGAAGGAGGAGCCTCTGCCTGAGGCCCACACGGGGCTGGGCTGGGCCCCCGACCCTGGCAGGCCTGCTGCTCAGAGCCCAGGGTCCCCGCATCCCCCCACCCCAGAGCGCTGGGCCGGCCGGGCGGCTCGGCTGTTAGGGAAAGGGTGACACTTTAGGCAGGTGGCCCTGGGGGCTGCAGAAGAGGCACTTATTAGAAGATTCTCTCAGAACACTACTAAGCCAAAACCCCAGGAAGAGAATGAACACCCATTCTCTGCCCAGGGCCGCTGATAAAGTCGTCTGCTGCGGAGCACAAACCAGTTCTCGTGCGACCTTAAGTTAGTGAAGGCGAACAGTGCCCTTGGGGTGTTTTTGAACAGAAACAGAAATGGATTATGGAAAGTACCTTGTGATACACAAGAGAGCAGTGAGGCCCTTCCTCTGCTTCATCAGGGGTCCTCACCCCAAGGGCTGACAGCGACAGGCAGCTGGCGTCTGAAGCTGCTAGTTCTGTAGCCTGAGTGGAAGGCTGGAAGACCTCGGCGGGGCTGGCACGAGCCGGAGGAAGAGCAGGGCACACTCCCCGCAGTAGCCCGTGGGGCTGGGCCGACGTGGCCCTACCGCAGGAAGGTCCCAGGGGCCCCCAGGGAGAGGCAAACCATAATGAGAATGATGTTGTGGAGGCCGGGCCTCAAGGTTTTTCGTTTCTCTGAAGTAATGTGTTGTGACGAAACGGTGAAATGTTAAAATGTTAAGTGCCACTGGTGAGTCGAAAGTCACCATCACAGTAACCAAAGTCTCCGTCCAACAGACGGCAGCCACCGGCCCCTCCCCCAGGGTGCACATCGCACCTCCCGCCCGGGCACCCAGGGAATTCCAGGTGGACAGGACAGCCCTTGGTCAGCACTGGGCACAGCAGGCTCACCCCACGAGGGTCCCTCTGATTGTAACTGTCAACTCTCTGTCTGTCTCTCTCTCTCTCTCCCTCCAGGAAGACTGTATCGCTAGATACAAGCTGCTGGTTGAACTGGTCCAAAAGAAGAAACAAGCTAAAAGCTGAATCTTCTGGAAGATGATGTTTACCTTCTTTTCCAAAAGGATTATTTTAAAAATCTTATGCAGAAATTTGCATTTTGTACCTCACTATTTCTATACGTCACGTGCCTTAGTAAAAAAAAAATTAAAAATGTAAAATAAATGTTGTGCTACATTGTTTAAACAAATACTGTGTTAAAGGAGAAAAAATCAGATTTGGGTATTTTATAGATTATTTTCTCTCTCATCACTGCAAAGTTTAATTTCCTGGGGAACAAACTGAATAGTGCTTTCTAACAGTCAGGCAAATGTATGATTTTGAAGGAACATATGAGTGAACTAATGTGTAAGAATGAAAACTTAATGTGTTTCTTTGACCAAAGATCACACCAGCTAACGAGTAGCAGGATGCCAGTATTTGGGAGAAAAAAACAGCTTTGTATTGAGCTAGCTGGCTGGGAGTAGTGTGGGGTTATCTTAACTGTATGTATATGCATATGTTATATGTATGTAGAAAAAAATAAGTCTAAATGCACAAGGACATAAGTAATAAACTCTAAGTTTGGATGGTTTGGTAGAAATGCATACGCAACAGATAGAATTTCCAGACAACACATAGGCAAGGTTTTCCGGATCTGATGACACTGGGTCCCACTTTTCAATACCTAAGTTAAAAATCACTATTTTGTGCTGTTACTTTTGACTGAACCATCACCATCAGCTGAGTGCTCCTTTTTAAATCTGTCATTTGCTCAGGGCTGAAAGCAGTTTGCTGAAGTACAAATTGCCTAAACTTGAAAACCATTAAGATCACCAGAACAGTGCTTCCCTGGTGCCGCAGTGGTTGAGAATCCACCTGCCAATGCAGGGGACACGGGTTCGAGCCCTGGTCCGGGAAGATCCCAGATGCCGCGGAGCGACTAAGCCCATGAGCCACAACTACTGAGCCTGCGCTCGAGAGCCCGCGGGCCACAACTACTGAAGCCCGCGCACCTAGAGCCCGTGCTCCACAACAAGAGAAGCCACTGCACTGAGAAGCCCACGCACCGCAATGGAGTAGCCCCCGCTCGCCGCAACTAGAGAAAGCCCGCGCGCAGCAACGAAGACCCAATGCAGCCAAAAATAAATAAATAAAAAACAAATTAAAAAAAAAAGATCACCAGAACACATTTCAGGGAGGTGATCTGATAAAATAGCTATAAAGACATCGTTTTTCTCTAAGGAGTGAAATGAGGTTAGATTCCCGGAGAAGGTTCGGGTGGCAGCGGCCACGCTGGCTCTGTAACCTTTCAGCCGGAGCAGCGCACACGTGGCTCCAGGAAGGCCCGCCTCTGCTGCTGTGGAGGACCTGCCGCCTCTGCGACGTCAAAAAGAGCAGTGGAGAAACTGCTCCAAGTCACTGTTTTCGTGAACTGAGTCCTCGGGCAGCAGCCCCCCTGAGCCTCATCCTGGCCGGGAAGGGGAGGCAGCTGGGGAGGGAGAGGCCGCCTGGCCTGCATGTCAGGAGGCCTCTTTCTAAGAACAAACAAGAGCCGGTCACGGGCGGCACCAGAGCCAACAGCTTCTGCCCCAGAACTTTCTCCTGGAGCCAATGGGGCCATGAGGTTATTACTGTGCATTCGCTTCGGGCCAAGGCCCACTCCCCATTGGTGTGGGACGTCTCAGAGGAAGAAGCTGGTGCATGGAGGGAATCAGGAAGGGGTTGTTCTGGCTGCTTTCCAGGCCTTGGGTCCATCCTGTCTCCGAGTCCAGGGTCAGGCTTGTCACACAGCTTGGTTGTCCAGCCTGTGACATTCTGTGAGCATCCTTCCATGAAATCACCCTTTTCACTTATGGTACTTTGAAATGGGTTTCTGTTGCATGCACCCCCAAATCCCATGACCAGATTTCTGGGCTTCCAGTGTGGGGAGAGCCCCACAGGGGTCCCAAGATGCCTTAAGAGGTACAATTTAGGATGAAATGCCCTTATTTGCCTACCAACCTCGTCTTTTGCACACTCGCTAAGGAGGAGTCTTCTAGCGTGGTTTTCTACTGATGACTGTCCCTGCCACCAGCCCCTTTCTGTGTGGCCTCCCCTATTTGGGGGACCTGGAGCTGCTGAGTTTTGTTGAAGTAAGGACCAGTGGGCCGGGTGGGGCAGGGCTCAGGAGCTCAGCTGCACACAGGAGACCCGTGGGGTTCGGTCTGAGCGAGGTCACGGTCGGGAAAGCAATGGCACCTCCAAAAGGGGTTCCCAACACAGGTCACATGGGGACCAGGCACGGCCCCCCTCTCCTTCCTGATGCCCCAGGGAAGTGCTCCCTAAACCCACTCCTCAGCCCCGCCTTGTGACCTTATCTATCTAGTCACACCTCCAAGCTGTGTGACATCAGTGCCTTGTCTTACCTCTTTGTCTCGATTCCTTATCTGGAAAAATAGGGAATAACGGCGGCTGCTGCATAGGTTGTTACGATGATAATCTGGCTTGTTGAACACAATAAATGTTCTTTTTCTATCTGACCATCCAGGCTTCCTGTTACCATCTTTTCAGTGGCTGCAGACGCAGGTAGCAGGGCTGACAGGCCACCAGCCATGCTCATTTGGTCCCTCACAGGCAGGAATCCCTAGCCTGGGCCCCGGGAGTCCTGGGCACTGTATAGACCCCGGTGGTCTGGGAACCCTGCCAAAGGTATGCAAAGTCTTTATTCTTTTGGACGTGTGGTTTTCTGGAGAGAGGGTACACATCTTTCACCAGTTGCCCCAAAGGTTCCTTACCCAAAAAGGTTAACTCAGGCCTCTGCTTAAGTGTTTACTCTGACTGCAGCCCACCAGGGGCCCACGTGGTACAAGGAGAATCCTCAGACTTGGCCTCTGACAAAAAGAGGCCCAGAATTCGACCTCAGAGTCCCCACCCCACTCAGACCCTGGCAGAGGGAACAGCAGGAGGTGTCTCTTCGTGCGGGGCTTGGAAAGCACTGGCCTGGCCCCAGCACGCACCGCCCACCTGCGCCCCCCGGCCCCGCACAGCTTGGGGTATCTGCCCTCATCTTCCCAGAGAACCGGGCCCTTTGTCCTGTAGTGACTGACATTTACTTTCTCCACTGGGGCAAAAGCTTACAGCTCCGTTCTTCACACCACCGACGGCACCGGTTTTCAAGCCCATTCACACGTTCCCTCCTGTGTCCTCACGAAGCCCCTGACTGTTCTAGCAGGTTCCCGCCAGCAGCCAACGCTGCTTCAAGGCCAGGTGCTGCCACCCGCTGCCCAGGGCCCGGCGGGGCTGGCAGGCCTGTGTTCTTTCCTGGCTGTGCCTCACGATGCTTTGTTACTAAGAACTGAGGTTCCCAGTGGACAACCTGGTGCTTCCGTGACATTTGCTCAGGAACCACCTAGAAGTCTTGCGCTCTTATCTCCTTGACTGACCCATGTGTGCCTGGCAAACGTCCCGTCCCACAAGACGGGATCCGTTTCGACTGGAATATTGACCCCATGGGCCGAGTCTCCTCCTGGGTTCCTATCTCAGTTTTAGAATAAATCATAAGCAGCTTTCCCCAGTCGATGTTCCGGACGCCTTAAAAAGGCCTCTTGCCTCTTGGTATGTGCCAGCCCTGCCCTCACACCAAGTCCACCCACCCCTTTTGAAAGTAGATAACTCATCCCTTTAAAATACCAACCACCACAGCCCTACTTCCACCTGTAGGGTAGTTGTTAGGTTTTTTTCTCACACTTAAACGGCACAGTTTAAGTTGTGATGTTCTATACACACAGGGTGACCACAGGTCCCAAGTGGCCCAGGACAGTCTCAGTTTATACCTGTCTCCGTGCACCCAGTCTGGACTGCACGTTACATGGTCACCCGTCTGTGAGGGGCTGCTGGAGGATGGCTGGTCCCAGAGGTCCCTGGCGGGGGATGGGGGGGGGGACGACTCTGAACCACACCCCCATCCCCGATGGCTCGGAGGCGTCCGCGTTCGTTTTGCTCTCTTGTGGCCGAGAAAACGCGAGGACGGAGCGACTGTGCTGACCCTGAGCCCTGGTGCCCCCGGGGGCACGGGGACCCACCTGAGTCGGGCCCATCCCGACCGGGGGGCTCCTGCCAGCGTCAGGCAGGCTCCCCGTGCGCTCCCGCGGCTGCCCGGGCCGCAGCCCCCTCTAGCGCTTTGCCGCACGGCCTCCCCTCCCGCCGCCGCCGCCGCCCCCGCAGCTCCACCTGTAGCTGGGATCACGGCGCGGCCGGCCTGGAAGCCACCCCACTGTCTTGGCAGGAGTCCCAGCCTCCTGTTTGAATAAACTGCTTGGCCCTCAGCCTTCGACTTGATTCACCGGAGAGCTAAATTAACACGCTGTAAAACTGAACGGCTGCAATTATTTTCCCCTCTGGTCTGGGGAGAGAGAGAATGGCTTCATGTAGGACAGAAAAAGGGAAACCACGTTAGCAATCGGATCCCCAGGGGGAAGCTACCAGTGTGTCCAGAGAGAGCCAGGGGCCAGTCCCGGGGCCGTCGCCTCCCCTGGTGGGAAGTGGGGGAGCAGGGCAGCCCCTCCTCCCGCTCCCCCCACTGAGCACCTGGCCTGGCTGCTCTGAGACCCTCCAGCCTCAGCAGGGACCCGCGGGTCCAGCTCCCTTCCTCACGCCCTCCGTGTCCTCCCACTTCAGGAACTGCTACAGGAATGAACAAAAGGACATTCTTCTGCAGGGAAGGTTGACTGCTCACCTCTTGCCTTCACCACCTGTCATAAGCCAGGAGCCTGAGGGTCAGTATGCCCTGGATTATTACAGGCGTTCAAACTCAATTAAGCCCATCTTTGGTTAGTAGAGTTTAAAAAGAAATCCTGCTTTTACAAAATGAAATGGACAAAGATTTGAGTGGCAATGAGGGGGTCGTCTTTTTTAATGAAGTATAGCTGACTTACAATGCTGTGTTAGTTTCTGATGGACAGCAAAGTGATTCAGTTATACATATACATATATATATATTCTTTTTCATATTCTTTTCCATTATGGTTTATTACAGGATATTGAATACAGTTCCTATCCTACACAGTAGGACCTTGTTATCTACTTTATATACAGTCGTAACTGCTAATCCCAAACTCCTAATTTATCCCTCCCCACCCACCCCCTTTCCCCTTTGGTAACCAGAAGTTTGTTTTCTAGTCTGAGTCATTTTTAAATTTTGTATGACCTAAGTTACAAAGGAACACGAACAATCTCTGCCATGCTTTCTTTTCTGTTGTAACTCAAAAAGAAATATTTTGTAAAATTTAAGATAAAATATCAAATTGTTTATCCCAAATTATCTTGGTTCCAATCTGTCTCACAAAGGACGATGTTCCCGCAGTGACAACTAGATGCCTCCAGACGTCTGACCCAAGCTGGTCTCCTGTTTCAAGAGGCCTGGCATAGGAAACCCCCTTGGAACTCTCCTCTGGCTAAACTGAGATCTATCCTGTTATGTTAAAACTGGAACCAAAGCATTGGATGCGGACGTTTTTGCTTGGGGCTGTGTTTCCATAACAGGAGAGAGGATGATTCTGGCCTGGGGTGGGTGATGACGAACCCAAACTTGCTTTAATCCTGGGACCGGTCGGCTCCAAATACCACCCCCGACCCCGCCCCGCCGCTCAGCACCAGCTCCTGGCAGCAGCGAAAGCAGCTGTTTGCAGCCAGCTGAGCGGCCTGAGGGGCCACTTCCTCCGGGAGCAAAGCCTGGGGTGAGGCAGGGCCGCTTGGTACCTCCTTCCGGGTCTTGGCTTGGACATTAACTCCAAACCAGAACAAGGGCTGCAGTCATGGAGAAAGACTGTTCTGAGGGAGGAGTTAAACATGGGTCATAAATCAGAAGAAAGTAAAGAAGCTTCCAAGGACCTGAGAAGCCCGAAGCTGTGAGAGCTGCGGGCAGGGAGGGCCGACGTTTACGAGGTCACGGGCCTGCCCACTGCGATGCTGAAGGCCACAGAGAGCTACCCTCCGCCCCCAGTAAAACCCAAGACCGAGCACTGACGCCTGCGGTTGAAGCGTCAAAGGCTCACATCGGGGTGAACAACAAGGCCACCTGATCCGCAGCTGGGAGAGGCCAGTTCTTGAAACAGCCGCAAGGCCCACGATGGGCAGCTGCGAGGCTTCGCCCAGAGCCTGGGAAGGAGGGGGGCGTCAGGGGTGAGGCGGGGCAGAGGGCCCGGGAAGGGCAGGGAGAGCAGCCTGACGGCCCAGCAGTTTCTCACGGGAGCCCCCAGACACCCAGGGCGGGGCCCCAGTCCACACTCCGCCTTCACAGGCGGCTGGAGGGAGGAGAACCAGTGCGCCAGGCCAAGAGTTTGCAAAGAAACTCTGCACGTTATTTTGTTCACAGACTGCCCGCACACGAAGGGTTCAGCTGCGGAAACACCTGTCCATACTTGCTCCGGGAGGAGGGGGAGAACCAGCGAGATCGCTGCGGCAGGAGCAGCGGCGATGCCAAAAATGTAAAATCTCCTAATTAATCCGTCTGCTTGTTCAGTGAGCCAAGTGAAAAACAGCAGATGCATCAATCAGAATTTGAGGGAAACCAAATTAACTCCATCAGCAAAAAAGTGAACGTCTTGCTTCAAACTTCAGAAGGACCAGCAGAGCCAGAACGCTGTGCATTCACAGCCGCCAATCGCGAGGTGCCTCCTTTCCTCGCTTGGCCTGGCTCTGTGACCCACCCTCCCTGTCACCTGACCCCTGGCGCTCACGCCACCCAAACCGCTCCTGGTCTCGTCACTTTCTAAGCACTGGATCCAGGAGGCGTTTTCAGGTTGGATCTTCAGTCCTGATGAGCAGGGGGCGGCGTCACCTTTCAACTTTTCTGCAGCCTCAAGTTTTTCGGGAAAGAAGTGCGTGTAATTCAAGAAAACAGGGAGCCCTCCCGGCCCGTCCTCAGATCCCTGTGCAGGCGCTTCATCTCCCACCTGCCTTCTAAACCTCAGGGTCCCTGAGGGCCAGCCTCCAGCACGCCCTCCTCGCGGCCGTTGCCTGTGCCGCCTGCACTGGCCTGATGGGGACCAGCCTCCCCAAGCCCGAGCCAACCATCGTCCTCTCTGCGGAGGAATCCTGGGGCCTCCCTCACGTCCAGCACCGCAGCACAGCCTGGGAAGTCTGCCCCTCTGGGTCCCCTCCCTGGGAAGCAGAGGTCGGAAGCCCTCCCACAGGACCGAGAAGCAAGACAACGCATCTCCAGCCCAGAGCCAGCGACGGAGCCTGTTCATTCCGTGCCCCTAAAAGCCTTCGCTTGGTCGAAACACCCCTGCGGTTTCTGGATCCTACTCGGGGGTCACTTCCCCCACGGGACCCAAACGTGCCTTTCTTCCCCACCCTCCATGTGATCTCATCTGAACCTTCAAACCAGTTCAGTTCAGTTTGTCTGCTCCCCAGTCCTGGATCTGTGCGGGACGCCGGGCCCAAAGCAGCCAGAGGTCTGGGGGCCAGAGAGTGGCCACAGCTGCAAGGATGTCACAGCACCACCCGGGCTCTGCCCCTGAGGACAGACTCATCAGGCCCGAACTGTGACCAAAGGCAGCTCATAGTTCACCGAAGTCTTTACTGAATTTACGGGATTGTAAACATTCAGTTAACGGTATGAAAGAGACATTTTCTTTGTTGCCAATAGCAAGGTGAGGGGTGGGACTGTAAGTGGAACAACGGTTGGCGTGAATTCTTAACAAGGTAAAATTATCTGAAAAAATCTAACGTTTTCCCAATGTTTACAGAAGTTCACAACTATTTCATTTGGAAAGGCCTAGTGTGATGTATACCAAAAGTGGTTTTCATCAATGTGTGTTTTGTTTCCAGTAAGTGAAGTTAAGGTTAATGGTACGTGTCTCACTGAGAGTTGTCAAATTCGAAACAAAAGTCCATCCCCTACTTTTAAAAGCAAAGTTACATTCCGTCGTGAGGCACCTCTTGCCTACAGTGCCAGGGCCTCCGCTGTCTGTCTTGGGGAGTGTCCAGGGGCAGTGGTCATCCTGTCCTCTGCTTGGTTGACGGAGCGCTTAAGAAAGCCACCTGGCGACCTGCGTTCTCAGCACGCCCGCCCATCGCGTGCTCTCGACCCCACGACCCAGCACACTCCCACAGCACTTCTGCAAAGCAGTCCAGACGGGAACCGGCCCGTGGCATCCCGGGCGGCACGCAGTGCACCCCTGCCCGAGGGTCTGTGCTGGGCAACGAGCAGCAGCTGCTCAGAAACTTCCCGGAGCAAAACTCAGCAGGGAAGCTGGGAGCCAGCAGCCCAGGTGCGTTTCCCGCGGCGGGGGGATGAGGCCGCCCAGCACCTCAGGCCAGTTCCCAAAGCGGCGTAGGCATGTGGAGCCACACCAAGACACAGGCACAAGCCCACAGCCCAGACAAGTGACACAGGTTTGAGAACTGAAAAGGTGCACCGCCGGGTAACGTTCTGTCGAGGACTGGGAGAGCGAAAGCTGAGGAGGCGGCTAATGACGATGAGTCACCGGCCTTCTGGAGGAAGGCTGCTCCTCAGCCCCGGGGGAGACAAGACTTTGCAGAATCAGATCATCATTTTCCCATTCGTGTACCAAAAAGGAAGTCTTCCCAAGAACCTAAAATGCGCTCCTTAATAAAGTTAAAAGCCTAAACCAGTTTTCCCTGTTTATTCAACTCTTAATTACGAGGACCCAGTTACACAGATCACGTATATTCTGGTTCAATTAAGTCTGAACCTTTGCAAGGCCCACAGGTGATCCTGATGCACACTGAGAGCCGGGAACCACTTGGGTTTCTCTTTTATTTACATGCCTCTGGTTAAAGCTAACTGTGTAAACAAGAATTTACTCTTTACCAAGTATGAATACAGCTTTATTGATGTGCTGTAATTCTCATCTGGAATTTATCTTCCTTTCATCTGCACTGTGGTTATTTCCTTCCTCTTTCCGCTGCGGCAGTTTGCAGGGCTCTCTCTGTCTCACCTAATGATGTCTAAGAGTCGGACACAAGGACGCGGTGGGCTTGGCCGCTGCGCAGCGTCTACTCCCGAGCGAGCTTAAATAACCTCAAGATGGAACCACCCTGCTGCCGAAGCACAAAGCGCCCAGAGGCTCCTGGAGCGAATCGACGCGAGGCACCAACGGCCTCAGGAGCGTCCTCTTCTCCAGACAAGAACGGATGTCACCAAGCTGGCGACACAGGTCCTTCCTGACCTCACTGCCCTCACAAGAACAACGAACACCTGTTCATGGACAAGACACCCCTAAGAAAATCCTAGACCACGGGCGTGAGGCTGAAGCACCGCCGGCACCACAGAGACCACGACGCGCCTCAGCTGGCAGAGTCCGAGGAGCCGCCCCAGGCCCGCACAGCACCGGCCAGCAGGGCCCCCGAGCCCACCGCGCCTCCGGCGGACACGCAGCGCCCCCGCCCCAGCACCGTGGGCTGCTTCACCGGAGCCCCTACTCCAGTTGCACCCCGCCGCGTCACCGGGGGAGCTGCGGGGCTCGACCCCTGGGCATCTGTGGTGGAGAAGACGGTGGGGCTTCCGACAACCGGCACGCGGCCGACCGAGCACCTACCTGCTGAGTCCAGGCGGCGGTCCCTGCCAGCGGCTCTGCCCGCCTTTGGCAGCACGTCCGACCAGGGAACCCGGCAGGGCGCAGGCTGCGGGCCTGGGGGCGCGGAGCCGGCTGTTGCCCCCGCGCGGGCCGCAGTTCACTCGGAGCCCCGCCCACCGGAGAGGCAGCTGGGACGCGGGCACGTGGGCGCCGCGCGGAAGCTCTCTCACAGCCCCGCCCGCCGCCGAGTGGAGCTCCGCGGCCCCCCGCCCAGGAAGGCGGCCGCAACGCCGGCAGAGCCGCACCGCCCAGCCCTGCTGGAGCCCTGGAGCCGAGTCCAGCAGGGGCAGAGCTCTGCCGAGCAGATCCAGCGGCCCTGTTCAGCCAGGAAACTTGAGACGCCGGTCGGCTAGAGTCGAGACCACGAAGCGCCTTACCTGTCTTGGAGCCAGTTCTCCCACTCCACCTGGGCAGGGGAACTAATTTGTAGCCCCACCCACTGCTGAATACAGCTGCCCGCCCTCTCGCCCCGGAAGCCTGACCAGAGCACACAGCAAGCTGTGTAGCCCATCCGAGAGCCGTGCTTACAGTGGCACTTAAACAGTGCACAGCCTGTGCTTCCCTGTCTGCAGAGCAACACCGGCGGCCCTGTCTGACCAGGGAATTCAGCACACAGTTTGGCCTAATTAGGGCCCCCAAACAATGCTGCCCCTCCAGGGAGGGCAGCTAACTCAGAGCCCCGCTTAATACTGGGTATAGTGCCCCGTCCCGACAGTCTGATGGGCCTGACCAGAGACCCCAGGCAACAGCAAAGCCCGTCCTACAGCCTTACTAGGGCAGGGGAACAAGCCCGCTTTCCTATCCAAGCGCTCTCAGCAGCACCACCACCCCTGCCCCCCACCTCAGGGTTCTGGGCAGTGGCCTTGCCCCAAAGTAGACCCTGATATAGCAGGGCCCCCCCCTGCCCACAAACATGTACCAGCAGACACATCCAGAAACCCCAACAGGGCTGACTGGTGAAAAACTGTCTCTGCCAAAATGAACCTGTAAAATCTGGAAGAGGAGCCCACTTACTCAAATGCTCAGATACCAACATAAGGAATCAAGGATCACAAAAATTCAGGTAAGCGTGACACCACCAAAGTAGACTAGTAACTGATGCTAAAGCAATGGAGATCTATGAACTATCAGACAAAGAATTCAGAATAATCCTCTTGAACTTTAAGTGAACTACAAGGACACACAGCTAAACGAAATTAGGAAAACAATATGTGAACAAAATGAGAAGTTCAACAAAGAAATAGAAGCCATTAAAAGCAAACAAAAATCCTAGAGCTGAAAAATACAATGACTGAACTGAAGCATTCAACAGAGAGCTTCAAAATCAGACGACCATGCAGGAGAAACAATCAATGACCTAGAAGACAGGACATTTGAAATTACCCAGTCAGAAGAGCAAAAGGAAAAAAAAAGAAAAAGAGTGAAGAAAGCCTTATGGGGCACAATCAAAAGAACCAATACCTGCATTATGGGAATTTCAGGAGAAGAGAAAGCGAAAGGGACAGAATGTATGTTCAAAGCAATAATGTGAAAAAGCTTCCCAAACCTGGGGAGAGAAATTAACAGATCCATGAGGCCCAATAGACCCCAAATAGGTTGAGCCTAAATAGGGCTACACTGAAACACATTAAAAATATCAAAAGTCAAAGACAAATAATTTTGAAAGCAACAAGAGACAAGAGAGAAGTTACATACAAGGGAAACCCCATAAGACTATCAGCAAATTTCTCAAAAGAAACTTCAGGCCAGGAGAGATGGGATGATACATTCGAAATACTGAAAGTAAAAAACTGTCAACCAAGAAGCCTGTATCAGGCAAAACTGTTCTTCAGAAATGAAGAAGGGGTAAAGATTTTCCTGAACAAGCAGAAGCTGAGGGAGCTCATCACCAGGAGACCTGCTTTATAAGAAATCCTAAAGGGAGTTGAGTGGAAGTAAAAGGATGCTGATTAACATTATAAAATATAAGAAGGTACCATAAAATTCAATGATCATGGTAAATATACATTCAAAATTAGATTCTATAATATGGTAATGGTGGTGCATAATTCACTTACAACTCTAAAAGTTAAAAAACAAACAGTAAAAAGAATCATAACTATAAAAATCTGTTATTGGATACACAATATGAAAAACATGTAAACTGTAATATCAGTAACATAAAATGTGAGGGGAGGAGAAGTAAAAGTGTGAAGCTTAGGACAGCTATCTAAGTTGTTGTCATTTTAAAATAGGGTGTATGGGCTTCCCTGGTGGCGCAGTGGTTGAGAATCCGCCTGCCAATGCAGGGCACACGGGTTCGAGCCCTGGTCTGGGAAGATCCCACATGCTGCGGAGCAACTAGGCCCGTGAGCCACAACTACTGAGCCTGCGCGTCTGGAGCCTGTGCTCCGCAACAAGAGAGGCCGCGATAGTGAGAGGCCCGCGCACCGTGATGAAGAGTGGCCCCCACTTGCCACAACTAGAGAAAGCCCTCGCACAGAAACGAAGACCCAACACAGCCATAAATAAATAAATTTAAAAAAAAAAAAAAATAGGGTGTATTATAATTTTAAGATATTTTATGTAAGACTCATGAAACCACATGGGAAAAATCTGTAGTAATTACACAAAAAGAACATGATAGAGAAGTCAAAGCATACTGATACCCAAAGACATCAAAACACAGAAAGACAGCAGGATAAGGAACAAGGAACAATGGGTCTACAAAACAGCCAGAAAACAATGAACAAAATGGCAACAGCAAGTCCATACCTGTCAATAATTACTTTAAACAAAAATAGATTAAATTCTCCAATAAAAATAAAAAGAATGGCTGAATGGATAAAAACACAAGATCCAACAACATGCTGCTGCCTACAAGAGACTTGCTTTAGCCTTTAAGACAATTAACTGAGAGTGAAGTGATGGAAAAAGACATCTCAAGCAAAACTAACCAAAAAGAAGCAGGGAGAGGTAGCTGTACTTACATATATCAGACAAAATAGATTTTAAACTAAAAATGATAAAAAGAGACAAAGAAGGTCATTATATAATGATAAAGGGGTCAATCCATCAAGAAGATATAACAAAAAACTGAAAAAGACAACCTATAGAATGGGAAAAAATATTTGCAAATCATGTATCTGATAAGGGATTAATATCCAAAATACATAAAGAACTCAGACAACTCAACAGAAAAAAACAAAAATAAACCAAATAATCCAATCTTAAAATGGGCAAAGGACCTCAACAGACATTTTCCAAAGAAGACATACAGATGGCCAACAGATACATGAAAAGTCACTTGAAAAGTTCCTCAACATTACTAATCATCAGGGAAATGCATATCAAAATCACAATGAGATATCACCTCATGCCTGTTAGAATGGCTATTATAAAACTACCATCTGATCCAGCAACCTCACTTCTGGGAACATATCCAAAGGAAAGAAAACCACTTATGTTAAAGAGATATCTATACCCCTATATGTTCATAGCAGCATTACTCACAATAGCCAAGATATGGAAATAACCTAAATGTCCACTGATGGATGAAGTTGTGGTATATGAGTCTGTATGTATTTGTGTGTGTATATATATATGTGTCTATACACACACATATACATACATACAATGTATGATAGAATATTATTCAGCCATAAAAAAGGAAGGAAACCCTGCTATTGTGACAACATGGATGACCTTGAAGGCACTGTGCTAAGTGAATTAAGTCAAACAGAGAAAGACAAATACTGTATGATCTCATATGTGGAATCTTATTAAAAGAACAAAATTTAACTCATAGAAAAGAGGTGGGGGTTGAGGGAGAGGGAACTGGACAAAGGTGGTCAAACAGTTCAGATTTCCAGTTATAAGATAAATAAGTACTAGGACTGTAAAAGTACAACATGATGACTGTTGTTAAGTCTGCTGTACACGATATACAGGAAAGTGGTTAAAGAGAGTAAATTCTAAGAGTTCTCATCACAAGGAAAACACTCTTTTTGTCATTCTCTTTTTTTATTATCTGTATGAGATGATGGATGTTAACTACGCTTACTGTGGTCATCATTTCACACTATATGTAAGTCAAATTATTACGCTGTCCACCTTAAACTCCTACTGTGCTGTATGTCAAGTGTATCTTAATAAAACTGGGAAAAAAGGCAGAGTTATAAACATTATTAAATTTTATTAACAAAAACTTTGTACATTTTAATACATGTAGAATTTTACATCTAAGTAAAATAACAACACATCCAAAATTTACCATTTATACAAATTGTTACAGAATAACAACCAGTGGGTTAAATAAGTAAAATAAACCACACCGATTTTTTTTAATTATCTACAAAAGATTTGACTTTCTTTAAAATTCCCCTGAACATATAAAAATAAATTAATTTTACTTTTCAATTAAATCTACCAATTAGAAATATTACAAATCAAAATATCAATGTTATCTTATGAATTTTTCACAATACAAAACAGATTCACAAAACCTTATTTACAGAAATGAGGTAAGAACTGTGCAATGTTTAACCAAGAGACATATTGCAGAATTAACATGTTCTTCCAGCTAAGTACACAGTGGAGGTCTAATTACAGCTGGGTCTTTTCCACTAATAATTCACACATTTAAGAATAGTTCAATGATTACATCCCCAATTGTTTAATTTATACTCTGCTATACTGTCACACCAGGAGTGGGGCTACCCAACGTGGAAGGGCTGTAATACAGATTTCACCTGTTTCAGGAACTGCAGTGGTGGGTTTTTTGTCTTGTTTTGTTTGTTTCAAATCATTGTCAATAATGGGAAGTTGTCTAACTTAAGAAAAAAAGAAAATTCTTACCAAATCCACTCACTTTTCTTGTGACTCATTAGTGGATAAATACCCAGGTAATAGTTTTGCCTGAGCTAGCTACAGTGGCATAGAAAGTTCTTAATAAAGGCAGAACCATGGGGAAGGCTGCTGGTGCAACGCCGACTGTCCCTACTACTCCCAAGGACTGAGAGCGCAGGCTCAGCTGTCCAGAGCCACTTCAGCACAAGGCAGGTACTTACAGGCACTTGATTCAGGCCAAACCCTACCAGCAGTTTCAGAGTGGCCCCTCTTTCACTTTGAATTGAGCTGGTTCCCTCAGCAGCCTTAGAAATCACTGAACTCAAGCTTTCTTTAAAATATGAGTAGGTCTTAACACTAAAGAAAAAGCATTTAGCAAAAGAAAATTACCTTTAGCAGAAGCAGACATTTACCATCCTAACTTGATTACCAAAATTGGCCAAATCCCATTAGAAAGGAAATTTTTATAATAAAGATTGCCAAGTCCAAGTGGATGACCTATTTATTTGTAATATTTAACCAATAAAACTCCAGTAGAAGAAATTAGACAGTTCCTTGAAATTTGTTTTGACTCACAGAGCAAGCATACTGTAACCCAAACAAAAGATCATATTTCATGTTCCAACTTTTACATTAAAATCAAATGGTTTAAAAATAGAACAAGTCTTTAGTTTTGCTATTCATCTCTCCAATTTATAACAAAATTAGTTGTACACCAACTATATTAAATTTCTCTTAGGCTGATAAACTCATTGCATGTAAATTATTTCAATGACAAAAGTTAGCTATTAAATTTTCTTTCAAAATTCAAAAAATGTGGGTGAGGGGTGGGGGATATGGGAATTCCATTTCAGTGCAACAAAGCAACAAGAAAATCAATCAAAGCCTTACAAGAATGCTCTTGGGGCAATTAATCCTTTGTCGTGCAGCTGGTTTCTTGTTGCATTTCTTCATAGCTGTAGTAAGGGGACTGCAACAGCAGCCAGATGAAGTGCTAGCGCAGCAGGATAGTCCATTTCTAGATGTTTCTCAAGTGTCAACTTTTTTCTTGAGCAACAGGCCCAGTTTTATCACTAAGTCTCTGCAGTTAAAACAAACAAAATAAGATGCATTAGCTAAATGAATTTTTGGCCCCCACTTGAGATAATATCCTCTTACTTGAAATTATAACTGAGATAAAAGGTCATGTATACGGTTATTCCTTTTTTTCTACAAGTCAGCATGGCTACTTTTCAGCATAATATAAAGACATGAATTTACTGGTAAACATTCAGTTGCTTTATATTAAATTCAGCAGTATACAAAGACAGAAGTGCCCCTCTGAGGGAGGATTCATAAGGAATGAATGTAGAAACCATCCCCTCAGATTGACTTTTCCACATAAGTAGTAACAACATAGTAGTGTGGAAAATGAACTAAGAAAGTCATGGGTTCTGATCCCACATGTGCTATGTGTCTTTTGAGCTTTAACCTCTTTGAATCTCCCTATTTAAAAAATGGGGTTACAGCCTATTAATATTTTAAAGATTGGCACCACGTATACTATTGTATCTAACAAAGATGACTGCCACATAGCAGGATACTCATAAATATTATTTCCCAGCCTTGCTTTTCTACATTAGATAATATTGTTTATTTTATAGTGTTTACTATTGTGATTTTCCATTAAAAATACATTTCATACTGTCTAACTTTTTTTAACACAAGAAAAAACTTAGGAAAAAACGGTTAAAAAAAATTCTAAATTAATACAGAATCAATGAAATTTTCCACATCTGCAAAACTAGGTTTGTGATAATGACAGTATTCACAGTCAGGAAGTCAGAGGAACAGTGGGGCAAACAAAAAGCATTGAAGAGTTAATGAAAACCAATAATTCTATATTTTGAACCAATTCTTGTTACTAAATACAAACTAAAGTTTCTGAAAACTAAAAGCACAGTAAAGAGCAAACTTTCAAAGTAATGGGAAAGAGCAAACATTGTGACTTTTAACACCATTTTTTGCCAAGTCTCCCACCTCATTCTTTCCCTTCTTCCTTTTCCTGATGTCCAGTCTCCATTCTATATCCCAATATCCTTCCTCTAACAGGGTTCTGCCCTGAACTGGAATTTAGGGGAAACATTTATACTCCAGTAAAGTAGACCTGATTGAAGGGGAGAATTAATAGAAAGAAACAGCCTTAAAATGTGTGCTACTATATGTATAGTATACTGTTCCTGCACCCATTTTTATTTATCTTAACTTGTACATTGAAAGGGTAAGATGCTATCACTTACATGAGATTAATAATTTAAATTTCATTACAAATATGATTATGATTTACTTTCTATCAGGTAGAATAACTAGATTGCCCTAAAGTTTATGTATTAATTTTATTATGAATATAATTCAATTTTAGCATGTCTGAGCAAAATAATAAAAATATTCTTAAATTATCTAGACTATTTCTATAATTAAACAAATTAGTTAAACAAAGATTCTCAAAACACCAACTACTATCTTCTGATTGGACTGTCCAATACCACTTACCATACTGAAACACATTTTCATTTTGAAAAATTGCTGTATTATAAAACAGTCTTCCAACCTTACGTGCAAATTCAAACTGATATACTTAGAGGATATATAAATTGGCTTAGGTCCTTTGTGTTTACAATATCCAGGTGCTGAAACAACTGGTTTTAAGAAGAAATTATCAGGGGGATAATATATTTTAAGGGGGGTGGGGAGGAAGAGGGGGACTGGACAGTCATCTCTGATTAATCAATAAACTTCGTTTTGGTATTTCACTAGCTGTAACAAAGCACAGACACTTACTGTTACCTTCTGACTTGCATTATCGCCATGGATGGTGAGGAACGGGTTGGTGGTGGCTGGATGAAGCGGAGGCGCCTGCGTGCCTGCGAGCAGGTTGTTGATGGGCATCTGCGTGGGTGCCGGGATCTGCAGCTGCTGGAGATCAGGCTGGTGGTGCTGCTGCACCAGCTGATACAGAAGGGCCTGGTGCTGCTCCTTAGGTAAGAACATGCAGGAGAGGGTGAGTCCCAGTGCGGACCCGGCAGTCAGGACAGCCTGCTTTCTCTCTTCTTTGCTCTGACATTAGGTATTTAAGTGACAGCAAGGTCATACTACTAAGAAAGACAACAAGAGTCTCATCTGGAAGAACACACTGCACGAGATAATAACCATCTACTGTAAAATGTCAATATCATCAGGGAATGGCTTTATTTTCAAAATGGGGCAAACAAACGTAGGAGACCCCTATTCATATGAGGTTGCCCATGATAATCAAGGAGAACGGCAACTTAGAGCAGCCACGTGACCTGCGTTTGGCTTTAGAATGCACTGCATGGTGAAACCCCTCCCATAATTCTGGGAACTTAAAATAACTTTTAAAGTTCTCATTCATGCCAACAGAAAGAGTGCTTTCTTGATGCGGTTATGAGACCATGCCTTCCAGCGAGCACTCCTGAGCGCTTACTATGATGTGGCAGGCACTGTTCTGGGGTGAAGAAATGTTAGGAAATGATTACTGCCCAGGGTCGGGGGAACAGGAATGTGAGAGAGAGGACAGCGGGGGCGGGGTAGGGGTCAGGGCGATTCTCACTTGGACACAGACACGAGGAGACGAGGGAATTCTCTATATGGATATGGGGGGGCGGGGGGGGGGTTCCAGGCAGAGAGAATGCTAGCCAGTGCTGAGGGGCCCCGTGGCACACCCAGCATGACCCAGGACGAGCAAAGAGACCGGGGCCGGAGTGCAGTGAGCAGGAAGGAGGCCAGAGAAGGATGAGGGCCTGTAGTGTCGGCCGAGAGCTCTGGTTTTTCTCAAAGTAATGCAGGAAGGCAAAGCAAGGTTTTGAACAGAGGAGTGACACAACCTGACCTAGGATTCTTGATGGATTCAATGTGAGGTGTCAGAAAAAGAGCGGGGTGAAGGAGTAACGGCTTGAGCAGCTGGAAGGATGGAGGTGCATCAGCTGAGGTGGGGCAGCCATGTGGAGGGTCAGCAGTTCAGTTTGGACACATTATGCCTGCACCATCTATAAAGAAAGCCAAGTGGTGGCAACTAAGTAAGCAGTGGATATGGGAGTTTGAAATTCCAGAGAGAGGCCCGGGCTGGAGACGTCGGTATCAGCACAGACAGTATTTAAAGCTTTGCGGCTGGAGGAGATCCTGAATTCTAGGATGCTCTGAAATGAGTGGGGCTGAGGAGAAGAAGAGGACCCAGAAAAGGAAGCTAAAAAGGAAGAACCAGTTGGGTAGGAAGCAAACCAAGATAATGTGGCGTCCTGGGAGCTAAGGGAAGAACGTGTTTCCAGTGGGCAGAAGCCGTTACCAGGTCAGGGGCGATGCCAGGCAGAAACGGACAGGGCTGCGCTTGGGGCAGCAGCTGGTCGGGAGGAGGGTCAGGAGGAGGGTCGAGCAAGAGTTTTGCTTAAGGTGGCAGGAGGGAGGTGCCTCACAGTACCATTCCTGACTACGTGAAGTTTGATGCTTGTAAATAAACAAACCTCACGCCACAACCTTGGCTGCAAAGGAAACGTCAAATCTAATCCACTCAGTCTTCACGGTCTCTGGGTAATAATTTGTGCTAAAAATTCCTTGATCAACCACGTTCCAGAAACGAGGCACCTATATGTGCTGTTATTAGAGTAAAATCTTGATTAACAGGAAGAACCCCAAATAACTTGAATTCCAGAACTTCATATTAAGATGAGGCAAGAGATAAGAAAACAAGATTACATTTTAGTGTAAGCATGTAAGAATTTATGTAGACTCTGTCCTTATACCACTGTAAGAACAGTGACAGTGACAATGATCCAGAATTGTAAAACAGGCATTTTCAATACATTTTTGACTAAAGCAAGAGAGTAGGTAGATGTATTTTAGAAAGAAGTTACAAACAAAGGCTGAAACCCCAAAGTTAATTAAATGGGTGTTCTCCTAGCAGTGAGGTGTGCTAGACACACCCTCCCACATCTGCCTTAGCTCTCTCCCCTCCTCCAAGATATCTGTTCCACACCTTCTTTCTCTCCTCTAACCACAATATCCCTATCTCCCTCAGCTGATGACTTTACTTATAACTCCCATTTAAAAACTAAAACCATTAGAAGTGGGTTTCCTCAACCTCCTGTCATAAAACCCACCGACAGCCTCTCTGCCTCCCTCTTATCACAGGGGAAGTTGCTCCCTCCTGAAGAGCTCTGCTGCCCTGGCGTTATCCTTCCTCTCTCTGCACCAGAAAATTCCCAATCAACATACACATATGCTGTCATTTTCAAAATGATTAGAAACTACCCCCCTTAGACCACGTCCTTCTAATGCTAGCTGCCGATTCATTTCTCTGCTCTTTACAGTAAAACATCTTGAGTTGCCTGCACCCCATCTTCGCTTCCTCTCCTATTTTCTTTCCAACCACTCAGTGAAGCTTTTCACTTCTCACCAAAACCACGTTCTCAGAAAGCTCTAGACACCCAAATCCAACGGGCTGTTCTTACCTGTCTCACCAGAAGCATTCTATGCAGCTGAGTCCTCCCTTTCTTGAAATGTTTCTTCACATGGAACTAGGCCACCACTCTCTGTGCTAACTCACTGGCCACTTTTTCCCTAGACCCTTGGCTAGATTACTCTCCTCCTCCAGGGTGCCCAGGGCTCAGTCCTGAGACATTCGATTTCATTCCCTACTGACTTCAGAGAATCCCGTAAATCTAAACATCACTGTATGTCATGTCACTGTTGTGTTCAAAGCCCTACAATTACAGGACTTCCTTGGCGGTCCAGTGGTTAAGACTTGGAGCTTCCACTGCAGGGGGCGCGGGTTTGATCCCTGGTCGGGGAACTGAGATCCTGCCTGCCATGCTATGCGGCCAAAACAAATAACAAACAAAAACCCTACCATTAATTCTTTAAAATTCTGAAAGGAAAAATGAGGATATACGAAAAAAGAGTTTTTTAACTGGGATAATTATTAAAGCTAGGCAATCGGTATACCATACTCTCTACTTCTGGTACACTCGAATGTTTATTTCCACAAAGAAAGGTTTTTTTAAAAAAATCACCAATGGCTTTCCATCACACTTAAGGTAAATCTAAATTCCATGCCATGGAGAGCCAAACAAGGCAGCCCACAACCTTGCAGCCCACGCCCACCTGTCTGACTGCTCTCCTCCACACCAGCCCAGTGACACAGCACACAGGCCCTGGTCCCTCCACCTTGAGTGCATGTTCTCTTCCACCCCCCCATGTCAGAAAGTCATGCTCCTTCAACTTTTATTCAGGTGTGTGCTCAAAAGTCACCTACTCAGAGGCTGGACCATCCTATCTAAGATGGCTCCCATCCGACTGTTATCTATCCCCTTATCCTGCTTCATTTTCCTTCCCAGTACTCATCACTACCAAAAAGTGTGTATATATTTATCGTCCATCACCCCTACCAGAATGAAGCTCCATGAAAATACAAGTCTCCATGAAAATACAGAGTCTACCAGAGCTGCATAGACCACGTTCTAGTATTTGTCGATGAATCAATATAATGTCACTGCAGGTATCACAGACTACACCACAATGTCATTTCACAAAGTGGGCAATCTATACCTATGCTGAATAGTTATTATAGCTTGGATCACTTGCTCCTAATAAAGATCAAGTATTATCAAAAGGAAGAACTTACTGGTGTGAGCTGCTGCGAATTTAACAACTGCTGGAATTGCTGTTGATGAAGAAATATTTGTCTTTGCTGGTCAGAAAGTAATCCTAGTCCTGAGGCACTGAAAAACGATGAAAATTCTTACTTTCTACTGTACACCTTTTAACGTTTTTTTTTAATGTAAAATGAACAACTGTTTCAATTTGATGTTTAATAACTTAACAAGTTTCTAACCATAACACTTTTTGAAAACAATGATGTACAAGTTTCTTTTCTCTCTCTTTCTCTCTCTCTCTGCACATATACAACAGGTAAACAAGAATTCACATTGTCAGTAAATGTTTTGTTTCCCTTTATATTGTAAACCAAGCAGGCATTCAGTTGTTTTATGGAATAAAAATTTACATGTGTTTATAACATGCACATGTAATACTTTATTTTTAATCATTCAAGGATAATTTAACCCACACTGAGTGACACATATTTAAAACAAAGAAAGAATCCAAACATACTACTAATTGATTTGACTTAAACTTTTTTTACAGTCCCAATGGTCGGTAAAATTAAGCACCAATGAAAAGAGAGCCAGAAGAAATAGTTTACTACTATCCATTGCAAATCCATTTAAAATGATTTATTCCTCAAAAGTATGTGCAATAACAACATGGCTTTGCCATTCAAATGAAATTCCACTACAGTGAAACAGCGAGTCTCACTTCCTGGAAATTCAAGATAAATATTTGACCTTCATCTTGTATCAAAATCTTTGACTACAAAGCTAACAAAATTACATAGCTGAATTTTAAGAAACCAACATTCATATGTGATCTTCATTATAATATTACTTTTCTTCAGGATTTATGACACATGAAGGCAATATACATGGGGATAAGAAAAATTAGCATTTAAAACACACATCACAGATCAAAACTGAAATTTTCAGTATAGAACAAACCTAATGCTTTGTTACGAAAGGTGATTTAATTTTGTTTTAACCTGAATTACGTAAGTGTCAAAAATAAATGGCTCTTGGTATAATATATTAAGTTTGGTGGTTTTTAATTTCTTAGAGTACATCTAACAAGGAACACATTTCAAATCCCAATCTAAAGTATGGACAGCACTGGTACCATGTTGCACTAAAAAACCCAAAAGGTATTTAAGTAAATTTCTTACCTGTTAGTCAGTGTAGTTGGCATTGGATGTGCTGCATTAGGTGGTACAGTTGTGTGGGTGAGGGGGGTAGGGTTCTGGGATATTGTGACAGGGGTCTGAATAACCCCATTTAAAGCTCCTACAATGCCATTAATTGCCAGTTGGTTACCTGGCAAAGCTCCAATTATTCCACCCACTCCAGGCACGGCAGGAATGGTGGATGTCACAGTCTGCATTCCACTGGCCAGTGCCCCCACTGTCACACCGTTGACCTGCTGAACTCCACTAAGGCCTGAGCCCTGCTGGGCTGGACTCTGCCCCGCAGGAGGGGGAGTAGAAAGAGCCGAGGAGCTGCTGGTGCTCTGTCCACTGGAGGTTAAGTCCTAACGTAAGAAAGAGTAGAAGCTAAGTTGTAAACAACACAGAAAAACTGTTTGAAATAAGTTTAAACCATTCAATGTGATATACCACTGTTCACAAGTGAAACACACAAATGAAACTAACCACACCCAAATTACCTGATTTAATACAGGAAGAGAATTATCAGGTAGAAAGCTGTTTCCTAGATGAGGGCTCTTACTGCTGTTCAAGGAATCAGTAGTAGGAGCTAGATTAAAAAAGACAAAGAAAAAAAAAAACCTATTTACCTGTTAAATTACATTATGTGTAAGATTAAAGGCTTGTCTAAAAAAGCTTACCCTGAAGCCCACATTAAAAACACTTAAATATTAAGCCTTGTTATTCTTAAGACCAATTTGAATGAAAAAAATCTTTATCTCTACTGAATATCATGGCTTTAAATCAATAAAGAGATCATTACATATTTAAATTTTACCATTAAATTCTGTACTAAAGAAGTTAGAGCAAATTCAAATTGAACACTGAACAGGATTCTTTTTTTTTTAATTTTTGAATTTTATTTTTTATTTTTTATACAGCAGCTTCTTATTAGTTATCTATTTTATACATATTAGTGTATATACGTCAATCCCAATGTCCCAATTCATCCGACCACCACCACCAGCCCCCCACCACTTTCCCCCCCTTGGTGTCCATACGCTTGTTCTCTACATGAACAGGATTCTTTATGCTCCTAGAAAATAATTTATCATTCCTTTTCTACAACTGCATATAACTGGTGACCAGTTATTATTCAGTTATTATGAAAAAGATAATGGAAGTCCATCCTACTTTCCTTAGATCCACAATAAATTCATACTTACCATTCTGTGCTGAAAATGCATGCATTTGATGAGATGGGCTGGGATTTGTTGTTATTGTTGGAAAAGGCACTGAGAGCTGTGCATTCAATAATTGAAGGCGTTCCTTTTTGGCAGTCAAGTTTTTAATCTGTTCCTCTAATCTTCGATTTTCTACTTGAAGTTGGTGTAATGACTTCAGCATTCCTAAAACTAGCAGACATTTGAATGGTTTTTAATAAAGAATTTCATACACAGGACTAGGTATTTTATGGACTTAAGTGTCAATAACTTTAGAAATAAATTAAAATAGAAAAGTAGATATTCTATAAAGCATTTCTAAGTGACTAGGTTCTACTCCTAAATTTATATGTAGATATAAATATACCATAATATATTTGTACCTACGTAAGCATAAAGGGATACTGTTCCTAGATATACCATGGGGAAACTTTGTCGCCACAGACCAAAAAAACCCCACCTAGTTCAGGTAATTTCCATTCTCAAAGAAAAATCATGAGACCACTTTATTTTCATCAAAATAAAAACCTAATTAAAAATTCAAAGTGCTCGCCATGAGTTTTCATTAAAATAATATTTCAAAGGGCAAAGAATCACACCAATATCCTTCGCCACAAATAAGGAGCACAAGTATTTGTCTGCTGCTTGGTTGAGTTAAGCAAGCCACCCGACACAGGACTAGGAAGCCCAGCGCTAGGCCTGCGGATCCCCACTCGGCCAGCAGAGAGCAGTGTGTGCGCACCGCAGCCCCGCTCCCGGCTCCGAGGGAGGGCGCGTCATCTGCGCACAGGCTCAGCTTCTGTCCTGCCTCACCACCTCAAGTACCGTTTCCGTTCCTGCCACAGCTCTCAGACCTCTCGACACAGCAGAGAGAGAGGGCTGTGTGATGCTGCGGTGATGGACACTTTAAAAGTTCTATGTATTAAAAAGTTGTATTTGTTTAACATGCCCTCAGGGCCTTGAAAACACACAATTCTACTGGTACAGACACATACGGTCATTTCCCAAGGATTTAACTTTTATCCCTCCTCTTCAAGATCCCACAAATAAACCCTTAGTATACCCAAATGAGATGCAGTAAGACTAAGCTAAACCTGTCCTCCAGCTATCATGTTCAAAGGATTATCCCGGCATGAATTTCCTCACAATTAGCATTTTTTGTCAGAGCACCATTCATAAAAATACCAATTTATGGCACCTGTGTAACAATAAGCAAAATATTTTGTTTTGTTTTAAAAAAATAAAGCAGCAAAAGCTTATACCTCCCACCCTCAAAATGATTAAAAACCAAACCAAAACAAAACACCTATTATTTCCCCCAGATATATATATATCCTTAACATTAGGCCACTTCTCTAGCTAACAGAATCTGTAGTAACAGTTTTTGTTTTTGGCATTTTTCACCCATGGCTCTCCTTAATACTTAAAATTGTAAAGATACTAAATATGTATATGTAATATGTATTACATAATTTAGCAAGTAAATGATATAGATAATATATATAAGTTATATATATAATTTAGTAATTATTCTCCTTTCTCACCCAAATTGTAAGATCAAGAGGGTTGGCCATACTTGACTATACACATTTTTTAAAATAAATTCTCCAAAGGTGAGCAAGTTTGATTCAAACAACTAAGCTAAAAGAAGCTATAACTCATATTTTAGTAAAACTTAAAAATTGATTAGAACAAAGTACAATGGAGAAACAATATACCAAAATTTTAATAATTATAAAAAGTAACAAAAACCAGTGAATTCTATGAGCCAGGCAACGTTCTTTATATATTCTATGTCATTTAACCCTCAAAACAATACTATGATATAGGTACATTATTATTCCCATTCTACAAATGGAAATCTAAAAGCACAATGACATTAAGAAACTTGCCTAAGATCACGCTGTTAATAACAGGTAAAAACAAAATTCAAGCCCAAGCAGTAAACCTGTAGCATTTGTTCTATTGAGCCACTACATCACACTTTCTCACCATATTATGTAAGACATATCATAATTTCAATGCTATTCTCGATGAAGTGTGACTTCAACATCTATCCACCTATCTGTTCATCCATCCATCCATCCATCTATTGACCTTTCTTTAAAGACAAGAAGAGAATACTTACTGTCACTAGGAGTGCCCTGTTCTAATAAAAACTGCTGTCCTTCACTCCACTGCCTCTCCAGAAGCTGCTCTATGCTGGCTGCTACTGGGGGCAGGTTTTCCAAACTGCTGTTGCCTGGTTGATCATAGCGGATCTGTAAGCTACTTACAGGGGACCTGTTGGAAACATTAATCCTCAGGTTAAACAGAAGAAGGACCCTTTGAAGGAAGCACATTCACATTTCTCACCTTACGCTGAGCCTTCTCCTGTACAAGTTTTCTAACACCGGGCTGCCTATGTTACAATGATAAAACCATAATCTACCCTAAAATTTAGTAATTACCATCCTTCCTCCCCAAATGGTAAAAATGAAGGGAATAGCTGGCCATGCTCGATAATTAAAAACCACTAGAAAATATAAACACACCACTAATAATCTCTGAAATAGGCTGTAAAAGAACTTGATGCAACTTTATAAGACAAGAGGGAGAAAGACAGGACTAGAAAGACTTACACTGTACAATTATAATAAAGTAGAGAGCATTTTAATTCATAACCACAAAATCTCAAATATCAGTAAAAAGAATTTTTAAACAATTTTGAAGGAGTATCTTGTTATAAATTCAAAAATACTTAGTTTCAAGTATTTTCAGAATTAGGGAACATTATCAAGACCAAAGCAATTTTTATTTGAGCCCTTTATACAAGTTTTTTCTAAAATGTCTTAGATCTGTACTTCAAATGATAACAACTTAATCACCTCTTCCAAAATAAGTATCACTTATATTAAGATGAACATGTTATGTTCTTTCATCCACTTTTTGTTCTAAATAAGTAAATGTGGCCATTTCTGGTCTCCAGCCTCCATAAAAATATAATAAATTAGTAAAGGGCTTTAGAGTTTCTGAAGTGTTTCCACCTAGTTAACTTCACAACAACCTAGTGAGAAGTCAAAACCTGCATTACTGGCTCCATATCTATCTGAGGAAACAAGATGGGGCTTTAGTGACTTGTCCAAAGACACGCTGCTAGTAAGTGACAGAGCTGGGCTACAGCTCAGGTCTTCCAACAGCCCGAGAGTGCTCTGCCGCATCCCTGATATGCATCTCTACAAAAATCTCTTTAAATTAGAAGTTAAACAAATGAGGCTTTTTATTGCACATGTGAACATCACATGCTACATACAGCTGCCCATCCCTTTCCAAATAGTATATTATTGCCAGGATAATTTAGGCCATTATATTTCAGGCTGATTTTTAAAGAATAATATACAGTTGGAAGTATGTGCTAAAGTAATTTAGTGCCATTTTTTTGTGTTAAATACCATTTAGCTAATGAAACACGAAGAACTGCACAATGCAAAATTGCAGTAAGGAATCCTGAATAATTTCTAGGTAGCTTGAATGATATTTTAAGTTTAAAAGGAGAACACAGGGACTTCTCTGGTGGCGCAGTGGTTAAGAATTCACCTGCCAAATGCAGGGGACACGGGTTTGAGCCCTGGTCCGGGAAGATCCCACATACCACGGAGCAACTGAGCCCATGTGCTGCAACTACTGAAGCCCGCCCGCCTAGAGCCCGTGCTCCGCAACAAGAGAAGCCACCACAATGAGAAGCCCATGCACTGCAAAGAAGAGTAGTCCCCACTCACCACAACGAGAGAAAGCCCACGCACAGCAACGAAGACCCAACGCAGCCAAAAATAAATTAATTAAAAAAAAAAAAAAAAGGAGAACACAGAGATGCTTCCTCCACTAAACATATGAGCAAAAAAATCCATTAACTTTCTTCTTTGAAAAAAAAAGAATAAAACAGTACAGAAGTAACACAGCATAAATTACAGATTGGTCAGATGATGTTATAATTGTACTTCAGGTTCCTAGTTTCAAAAGAAGAATATTTAATTTTCTGCAGAGTTCAATTAGGAAAAACAATACTACCTTTAGTTCACTCAGGGATTAGAAAAAAGGCACTACTGATGCAGCACCAGAAAACAGCAAAATTAAGAGGTTATTGGACTAATCTCTCTCACATTAAAGATGCTCCTTAACAGACATTCCCATATATATTAGCAACACAACAACAGTGATATTCACGGTAGCCATGGCAGAAGAAATTTTATTTTTAATAGAATTTTAAAATTTCCACAGTTGAAAAAGATTCTTGAATGGGCTTCTTCCTCCTTCTGCTCCATTCTCACCCAATCTAATACTATGCTTGAGACAGTTTACAAAAGTAGAGAACAGAGAGAAAACAAACTAGAAACAGTTATAGGAGTTGAGAGTGGAATAAAGTTAATAAAAAGATAGCCTAATGTGCTATTAGCAGGAATAACCTTATATATTATATATTAATAAATGGTACCTGAACTCTTTCATATAATACCTAAGATAATTTCACAGAACAATGTAACATATTTGCTATGCTTTGCTTTAGACAATTTTAAGAACTAGAGGGATTTTAGAGACGAGCCACAAGAACTTCATTTACTGAATTAGGAACGAGAGACTAAAGGGTTAAGTGCATTGCCCACAACAGAGCTAAAACTGGAACCCAAAGTTGAAAGCCTGGAGTCTGCAGCTTTAAGAGACTTTTTTTGTTTGTTTTTGTTTGCTTTGTTTTTATTTTTGGCTGTGTTGGGTCTTTGTTGCTGCGTGTGGGCTTTCTCTAGTTGCGGTGAGCAGGGGCTACTCTTTGCGGTGCACGGGCTGCTCATTGTCATGGCTTCTCTTGTTGTGGAGCACGGGCTCTAGGCGCAGGGGTTTCAGTAGTTGTGGCACACGGGCTCAGTTGCTCTGCGGCATGTGGGATCTTCCCAGGCCAGGGATCAAACCCGTGTCCCCCCTGCATTGGCAGGCAGGTTCTTAAGCACTGCACCACCAGGGAAGCCCTAAGAGACTTTCAAGACTATTTTATAACCAAAAAGAATTACCCAAATTAATACATTAATAGTACCAGGAGCTAAATATACAAGAGAGCTGAAATTGATTAGAAATCCAAGAAAAGGTATATCTTTTACAAAGCTTACAAATCTAACCATGTGTTTAAATTAATATTCAAGTCAATTTAGAATCATTTTTCTTGACTGTCCAGACATGCTTCTTATCTACAGAATGCTTTTATAGCCTCACAAATGTATGCTCTGCTGATATGAGTTAAAGAAGTTTCCAAATCGAGAAATGTTTCCTTTGCCGATACTTTGCAGTGCAAATAAGGCTTACCTTGGTGAGAGACTCCCTCTGGGTGAGCTTCCTCTGCCACCAAGGCTGCGGCCATTGTCTCCGAGTTCTTGATCTGCAGTGTAAATATTTCACAGCTGATAAAGTGACTCTCACTAGATAACAGGTTTTAAGCTCTGGCCCTGATTTTTTCTAAAACATACATAAAACCTTTACCACTATCTTTGCAGTTACTATGAAAGTAGAAGATCTAGTATGTTGCTAGTTTAGAATTGCTGAACTGTGGCATGTAAGGCGTTGTCCCTACACGTTTTTTGTGGGTGGAGAAGGCCATGGATTATGTTCGTTCTTTCATTCCTTTCAATTTTACAGCACAGAAGCGTGGTTTCCATTTGCAGTACCCTCCCCTCAGCCACTTTTAATTTCTACGGTTAAAGTAATGAATCACAGCTGTGGACAGCTAATCTGTATGCTTATCACAGCAAATCCTTATGCTTTGTATATTTTAACACTTTGCATTCCAAGACAAGTCATAAAATACATATGTATTACACAGAGCTACACACCAAAACCAGAAGTGCATCTATTACATGGATCATTTCACACAACACTAAATATCCAAATGGACAGTAACAAGTAGGAACACAGAATTCTGTATTTAAAAGGAAAAAGAAATTCATTTCTTCAGAATATTCCTTAGGTAACACCGAATATCTCTGCTTGAAAAATAACTTGTATTTCCTCTACAGTTAGTTCCTTATAAAATCATCCTATCTGGCCTCTTTAAGGTTGTCCTCCCCTTACTCTGAGTCAGGTAACCTCTGACCCTTAAAGGGTAAAGACATGACTGATCCATTCTTGGTGAACTGCTAAACCCATTCCCTTCCCCCAAACAGGCATGACTACTTGGACATGTCAACAAATCCTTAAGGATGGAATGAGACAAAGCAAATCCAGTGGCTCATTAAAACAGTACAAGAGGCAAATGCTACAAAACGTCAACTGGTAAAAATTCACAGGATTACTAAACACTGTAGAAATTCTCTAACAGGATTTTTTTACCAAGTTTGTGTAATGCAATTTCATGAATTATGCAAATAAAGATTGAGGCTATTCACAGAAAAGCCCAGTGTTATGTTACTTTCATTGCACAGAACTGAGCACTGAACACATCAATCACAAAAGTCACAGGAGACACTAGCATTCCTGCCTGCTGATGGCTCTGCTTAAACATTTACATTTCAGACAGTAAAAAAGCACATCACTATTTTGCAGCACAGCATACTATTTACTTCCAACTGTGATTCTTTTGATTTAAAAAGGGAGGGGCACAATCCCCCCCCCACCCTTTAGATTTTTACTTATTAACCACACCTTTAGATCTTTCAAATGAAATGACCTGAAGGGGGTAAAAATTACATTGGGGGAAGGGAACAGAATTTCAGAGTTTAAAAATTCTTGAAATCTTACCTGTTTGATTATTTTCAGACTGAGCTATAAGAGCTGCCATTGATGAATTTGGATTTAATCTATTGCCATATATATGAGATGATGCCTGACTAAGAGAAGATCCAGCTAGAGTATTTGCCTAAATGAAAAGAATTACAAAGACAAATGAATTATACTTAAAAATATCTTAATACTTTTCCTCCTAATAGACCTAGTAACAGCTATTTTCTCCAACCTAAGAATATAAGCAAAAATTCCTGACTTTCTGAAGAGCAAATTTCATTCTTGTTTTACCATTCCAATACTCCAGTTTCTGAAAAGTTACCTAACTCTAAATTTAAAAAAAAAAAAAAAAAAGTGAGAGAGAGAAAGAAAAAGAATTGGCACAAAGTTAACTATTCATGCTTTAATTTCAAAGTACCTATTCGATACCAAAACCAGTGGCATGGTAACCATGTGAACATATGACTAGTTATTTAATCTTATTAAACCATTTACAAAATAAGGGCAGGGAGACAACAGATGTCTAACAAATGTTTCAATCTCTTACCTCACAGGCTGGCTGAGGAGGTCAAAAGGTCCAACTCCTACCTTTAGTATTTTAACTACACAGAGCCATATTTCTATTGCTTAACTCTGTCATTAGTAAAACCTGCACACTATTTTGTTACTTCCTATTCTGATAGACTTGGAAGCCTGCTGCTTTTTCTGTTTTGTTTTGTTTTTACTTTAAAAGAAAGCAAACAGGCATCACAAGTATGTTTTCTATACAATGCAGGGCTCAACGAATCACAGCTTTGCCCTGACCCCATATAAGGCACTGTCTTTTTGGCAGTAAGCCAGCTCTACGAACTGAAGAGCTGGTCCACAGTTTGTGATTCATTCATGTTGCTAACCACAATTCTGAAGGCCTCCACTGGGACTTGTGCCAAACAAGCGAAAATGAACCCTTAAACAGATGAAGCTAAGGAGGCTGGCCAAAGTCTTGCGTAATCCAAAGTAATAAAAATGCCTTCTTTGATGTGAATACTTTCTCCCACTTTCCAAGAATATTATAACCTTAAAAATGTGGCATTTTAGAAGCAAATCTCTTGTACACAAAACACTGTTAACTCACAGAAGGCTATTACTAGCCTGAAATACTTTTCAGACTTAACAGAACCACGAATTTCAAAGTAGATTTCTTTTTCTTTTTATGAATGAAATCAAACTTAACCTTTCATAAAAACAAAATTCTGGAGAACAATTTAAAAGAACTGAGGCGTTTTTAATATAAAGCAGCTGAATAACAGCAGAACAAAAGATGTGGGACATTTTGACATGTTTAACTGCACAAAAGAGACCAAGACGACATAATAATGACAACAAGCAAAATATAAACAAGAGAATAAACTGTGTTTCTGGAAAGACTCAGACCCTGATATTAATATTCGGCCTCTAGCCAACTTACTAAGCATAAAAGTTGGACTTTACAATTCACAGCAACAGTCCCCGTGATGTAGAATCCTGTCCTTGCTTTCCATTGTTTCAAAGGGTGTATTTCATAGTTCATACTGTAATGTCTAAGTTCAACTGGTCAATTTCTGGGCTTCATTTTTCCTCTTATTAAAGATATGTATACAAAGTCAGTAGTTTGGATTACATAGTACTGTTTAACAATCAATTAGCCCTCAGCAAAAGCTAAGTCAGCACTTTAACCTAAAGATCCCACTAGACACTTACCCTGTATAGAATACATAAAATATGAGTCAAAAATGGAAATATAGGAAGACTTTTTTTTTAACCTCTCCAGAAGTTAACTACTTGGGAATCTTGGATACTCATAAAATAACTTAGAACAAGAAAAATCCAAAGAGACACACAGAAAGATCAGATGTTACCAGTAACCCAGTTTAAAATCTTGGGCACCTCACACTTAAAAATGCTCTTTGCAGAGCCAATTTACTTACTCTAGACACAATTCTAAAAAGATCAACTAAGCATATAACAGATTAGAAGTGGAAAATTAATTAGAAAGAGGAAGAAAAAATAATATCTTGAGACATTTTGTTGGCAGCAAGAAGTAACAGCTGACAGCAAGAGAGGAGAGAGAAAAATACGAGCAAGAATGACTGCACTCCCGACTGCTGGTGGGGCTGTGCTCTGAGTACAGGGACAGGAGGGCCCTCTGCACCTGCACCCTGTCCTTTGACTCGCATGTTTGTGCGCTCATCCACTGGCTGAATCAAAACTATTACCATACCAGTTGAACTGCTTTTCTAGTTCCAATTATCAGTTTTATGAGCTGCCTTAGTCTCTTGACAAGAATCAAAGATCCTATTCTCTTTCAGGAAGGGTTCCTTCTGTCAAGAGCTTTATATTTATCCTTGTTAGCTTCAAATTTCTTGATGTAGTCTCCAAATCATCTTACTTTCCGAATCACACACTACGCCCACTACACTAACGGATCAAAATGCAAAGCAGCACAGCATAACTGATTTCCATAATGACTATCAACAGGAAGAGAATCAATCATCGTTAGCATAATTCCAAAGCAGGAAAGATGTATTTTATAAAGATGGCAGGAAAAGGTAAAATTAATAATAAAATAATAAATTAGAAATATATTCTTCATTATCCTGAATGATCAATTTCCCAAATTTTCTGAATGTTTAAAAATTATCTGGTAGTTTTGTCTTTTAAAAATTATTGTATTTATCTAAACAAGAAATTTTCAAGAGACTGAAAATAAATTACTAATTTTACCATGTAGGGTTTTGTGGTATATGAAAACATCTAAACCACTCCACGTTAAAATTCAAGTCATTACCATCATTTTAAGCAGGTAACATGAGCTACCAAAGATTCCACAAATGTCTGACACTGCTTGGCCAACACTTCTGAAATGATATTTACAATGGTTACTGCTGGAAACTCTTGATAACTCTGTAGGCACCTTAGGGCCAAGAAACTCCCAATATTTTAGTGAAAAGATTCTTCAGCTTAGTAGCAATGAAGAAGGATAAGTGAGAGAGCAGAGAAGAGACACACAACTTATGAGGAGAGTATACACATAATGACTGGCATTTTGTAGACTCAAAAACCTTCGTTATTAATAAGTGAAAGCACTAAGATTCATGGAAGTCCATGAGAACCTAAAGAAGCTAGTTATGAAGCACAAAGGGCACTGAAAGCTTTTATATAAAAGGAATCTGGAACAAGGAATAAAGGAAACAATATATACACAGTTCTCCAAAGCACACTTTGGACATGGATTTTTAAAGTGCACTGAAAGCAAATTACTAATGTACCATAGGTCTGCTTCAGAAGACCTGGTATAAAAACTGGCAGCTGGGGGCTTCCCTGGTGGTGCAGTGGTTGAGAATCCGCCTGCCAATGCAGGGGACACGGATTCGAGCCCTGGGAAGATCCCACATGCCGCGGAGCAACTGGGTCCATGAGCCACAACTACTGAGCCTGCGCGTCTGGAGCCTGTGCTCCGCAACAAGAGAGGCCACAATAGTGAGAGGCCTGCGCACCGCGATGAAGAGTGGCCCCCGCTTACCGCAACTAGAGAAAGCCCTCGCACAGAAACGAAGACCCAACACAGCCAAAAATAAATAAATAAATAAATAAATTTAAAAAAGAAAAGATGACTACTATCTTTTAAAAAAAACAAAACAAAAAAACCTGGCAGTTGTTGTTGCTGGAGATGGTGTGGAGAAAAAGGAACCCTCCCCTACACTGCTGGTGGGAATGTAAATTGGTGCAGCCACTACGGAGAACAGTATGGAGGATCCTTAAAAACCTAAAAACAGAGCTACCATATGATCCAGCAATCCCACTCCTGGGCATATATCCAGAGAAAACCATAATTCGAAAAGATACATGCACCACAATGTTCATAGCAGCACTATTCACAATAGCCAAGACATGTAAACAACCTAAACATCCATTGACAGATGAATGGATAAAGGAGATGTGGTACATATATACAATGGACTACTACTAAGCCATAAAAAAGAGTGAAATAATGCCATTTGCAGCAACATGGATGCACCTAGAGATTATCATACTAAGTGAAGTAAGCCAAAGAAAAAATCATATCATATAGCTCACATGTGTAATTGAAAAAAAAAAAAGAGAGAGAGATACATATGAACTTATATACAAAACAGAAATATACCCACAGGCATGGAAAACAAGCTTATGGTTACCAAAGAGGAAAGGGGAAGGGGCAGAGGGATAACTTAGGAGTTTGGGATTAACATATACACACAACTATATATAAAATAGATAACCAACAAGGACATACTGTATGGCACAGGGAACTATACTCAGTATTTTGTAATAAACTATAAGGGAAAAGAATCTGAAAAAAAATATATATATATATGTATGTATAACTGAATCACTTTGCTGTATACCTGAAATTAACACAACATTGTAAATCAACTAGATTTCAATTAAAAAAAAAAACAAAAAAACTGGCAATTGTGTTTGGAAGGAAGTACATACCTTATTTCAATTCTATCTTCCCTGGGAAAGAGAATGTCTACTGTGGGCAAATATGTTCTCAGGCCTATTGGCACTACAAAGAGTATGAGTTGTTAAACACTGGGGAGGCTGAGTGAAGGCATCCACAATACACATAAACTCTGTACTGGTTTTGCAACTTTTCTATACACCCAAAAATTATTTCAAAGTAAGAAGCTAAAACAAAAAAGGATATGTAAGTGTCCATCAACAGATGAATGGATAAAGAAGATGTGGCACATATATGCAGTGGAAGATTACTCAGCCATAAAAAGAAATGAAATTATTTGTAGTGAGGTGGATGGACCTAGAGTCTGTCATACAGAGTGAAGTGGATCAGAAGGAGAAAAACAAATACCGTCTGCTAACACATATATGTGAATCTAAAATAAAATGGTTCTGATGAACCTAGGACAGGTATAAGGTACTATTATACCTTATAATAGGACAGGTATAAAGACACAGACGTAGAGAATGGACTTGAGGACACGGGGAGGGGGAAGGGTAAGCTGGGACGAAGTAAGAGTAGCATTGACATATATACACTACCAAATGTAAAAATAGATAGCTAGTGGGAAGCAGCTGCATGGCACAGGGAGATCAGCTCGGTGCTTTGTGACCACCTAGAGGGGTGGGGTAGGGAGGGTGGGAGGGAGGCACAAGAGGGAGGGGATATAGGGGTATATGTATGCATATAGCTAATTCACTTTGTTATACAGCAGAAACTAACACATCACTGTAAAGCAATTATACTCCAATAAAGACGTTTAAAAAAAAAAAAAAAAGAATATGACTGCCAAAAAACTGGTTACTTGGCTTTATAGTGTCCTGATGAAATGAAGTCATCTACTCAAAATGTAAAAACAGGTTTTAGATCAAGATAAAAATATTTTATGAAATTATAAGTTCATATTGCCTTAATAAATTTCTGCTTTCACTTCCAAATATATGATACCTTAGACAGGTTTTTTTTCCCCTCCCTAAGACTAATAATTGAAGGAACCACTTCCACGCAAGATGTTTTTTCAATTACACATGTGAGCTATATGATATTAGATGTATCTAATACCCTAGTAAAAGTCTCATTAAGTGTAATAATTATTTTACAAGATGGACCCAAAGCCAAGTAAAGTAAAAATAAACTGAATAATTACTGAGGTAAATCTAAGTCACGGTGAAGCAAAATATGCTTAGTACCTGAGTCAAAGAATACCCTTAGCAAATTTAGAATAACTTACTATGTTAAGCATCTAGAAAGATATGCAAGTCCCTACACCAAGGGAGTAGTGAAACTCAAAATAAATCAGAGAAATTTAGTGTTTCCTAAGTAGACTGACATACCCTATTAAAATATTAACAAGATTAAAATTAGAGTTCAGCTTGAATTTTCCCATTAATAGTTCACCTCTTACATTTCAAATGTCTCCTTATGACCACAGAGAAGTTTTGAAAGAGTTCTAGTTGTAGAGTGAAGTAAGTCTACCAAACTCCTAGGCACTTGGCTCATTCTAAAGGAGTCAGTAGTAGAGAGGAAAACAATCCGGCTAAATCTACTCAATTATCTGAGTATCAGACTTAAAAGTGGGTATTGTTTTGGTAATATTTTTTCCCTCCCTAATGTTGGTAAAGGAAGAAAAATAAAGTATAAAGAAGAAAAATTAGGTTTGAAAGAACAGTACCTATCAAAATTTCACCTTTGGAAAGTATCATTGCAATGCATCATTTAGAGGTGAGTATGAAACATCATGTTTCAATCATACAGGAAGAGGTCATAGCAAGCATTTTTTAAATGCACAATTAACCTGTCAATAAACATTAAAGTCAAATGATTCAAACAAGCTCTAAAACACAGTAGCTTCTTCTTCAAACTTTCCAACCCTGACACATGATTTAAAAATGCATTCTTCTGAAATACTGTCAGCTCACTAAACAGTATTATTTTTAAAAATTCCTACTTCATCCATACTCTTACAAGAAAAAACTTTTTGTTATCACTATATCGGCCATAAGACAAACTATCTCACCTTGGGTGAGGCACTAAAGCTCTCTGTCTTCAATTTCCATCTGTAAAAATGGAGATATAAATAGTACCTTCCTCATAAGAATACCGTGAGACTTGAGTTACTGCACGTCAGGGCTGAGAAGAAGGCGTGGCAGATGGCAAGCACTCTGACTTTACCTTGTTATTTAAGACTTTTTTTCATAAGCTATTATGGTTTCCATCTTTTCCATTAACTTCATTAGAGAACATAATTTGCCAATTATATTCTGATATTAACATGGCTATATTCAGAGTAAAACATTTCCCTAAGAAAAATTGGACAGTATTGTCTCATTATGCAATGATATTTTAATCTATATATTCTATAATAACATAGCAATACAGCAAATATAATGTAAGGATTCAAATATTTTAATGACAATTTATACACAATTTGTTTGACTAGAAAAGTTTCCAGGAAAAACTGGAGAACAACAGAAAGTTTCATATATTCTCCAACTCAATCCGAACTTTGTACTCTAAAATATATCCTGATAAGAGACCCATTTCTGTGTCAGCTACCACCATCGGGCTTTAAAAGTCAGCGTGTGATGAGAGAAGAAACCATGTGTGAACAACTTTCAGGTCCCATGAGTAGGCTGACTGTTAAAGCTGTCAGGTTCAATTGCATCATTCCACTTTATTCAATGCCCCAAACTGCTCCCTAATTGTTAGGAGCTTAACGTATTCAAAACCATTGTTTAGGCTAATGCTGAAATGCCCCACAATTGAGTTTATAAAGTAGTGGGAGGGATTAAATTGTAGTTAAACCATCAATGAACACTCATGATTGAACAACAGGACTGTGCAGAATAACCACCAATTCTAAGCAGGTTTCTTAATTGGTCAATACCTAATCAATATATCACCTACCTTTTGGGGTGGAAATTAAGTCCCTAGGACTAAAGAGGCTATTGAAATAATTTAAGAATGGAAAAGACCTTAGTCAACAGCTGTATGTGAAATGACTAAATGGGTGTAATAACCATTAATTCCAAAGTACTTCATGGTCTGCAAAGTGCTTATTCTCGCTTGAACTTCAGAATATACCTGTACTGCAGGTAGAACAGGTATTTAAAGTATTCCATTTCACATATGAAAAAAAAATCAACATCCACAAATATAAAAGACCTACCTACAGACACACTAGTGAGCAGCAATGCTCCAGGAATCTAGGATTTCGGACCCAAATTTCTGCTATTTTGCATTGTGCCACACAAACAGACACAGTAAAATTCCTAAGAATGTTTTTTCAAAGAGATACCCCTCAACACAACTCATGATCTATGTCACTTAACCTCTTCATCACCCAAAAGTAAAGTTAGAAAGCACTTATAAAAACTTATTCTGGGCTTCCCTGGTGGCGCAGTGGTTGAGAATCTGCCTGCTAACGCAGGGGACACGGGTTTGAGCCCTGGTCTGGGAAGATCCCACATGCCACGGAGCAACTGGGCCCGTGAGCCACAACTGCTGAGCCTGCGCGTCTGGAGCCTGTGCTCCGCAACAAGAGAGGCCGCGATAGTGAGAGGCCCGCGCACCGCGATGAAGAGTGGCCCCCGCTTGCCGCAACTAGAGAAAGCCCTCGCACGAAACAAAGACCCAACACAGCTAAAAAAATAAATAAATAAATAAAGTAGCTGTTAAAAAAAAAAAAAAAAAAAAAACCTTATTCTGCTCAGAATGTGAACTTCCTTAAAATTACAAGTCATTATGTAATTATTTAAAACAGGGACTTCCCTGGTGGTGCAGCGGTTAAGAATCCGTCAGCCAATGCAGAGGACACGGGTTCGAGCCCTGGTCTGGGAAGATCTCACATGCCGCAGAGCAACTAAGCCCGTGTGCCACAACTACTGAGCCTGCGCTCTAGAGCCCGCAAGCCACAACTACTGAGCCCGCGTACCACAACTATTGAAGCCCACGTGCCTAGAGCCCGTGTTCCGCAACAAGAGAAGCCACCACAATGAGAAGCCCGCGCACCGCAACAAAGAGTAGCCCCCGCTCGCCGCAACTAGAGAAAGCCTGCGTGCAGCAAGACCCAATGCAGCCCTAAAAATAAATAAATAAATAAATAAATAAATAAATAAAAAAGCAGGATACAACAATAAAATAAAGTAAAGTAAAATAAAATAAAATAGATGAAACTTTCATTCTGACCAATCAAGTCAGAGCTCCTCCAAAGACAGGTGAATCGGCCTGGGAAACTGAACCATTTTCCCAAACAGAATCAAAGTGCCCTATCAGACATCCTCTGAAAGGAAATCAGGATTATATCTAAGACAACTCCCCAACACACACACCAAAGTTAAGATACTTGAAAGTAAAAGTCTCACAGAAATCTGCAAAACATTAGTCACTAAATTATACCTTTAAAATAATTAAATTTATCTGCATTTACTAAATATCACATAAATAAACCTTAGAAGTTCCTTCAATTAAATTACTTTTAAACCTATATCATTTTTATAATAGTAACACAGAGTAAACAAGGAACCCTGATTATCTACATGAAGACTGTATCCAAAAGCAAAACTCAGAATGCAAGACATATTAGAATACATTTTCATTACATTCTGTCTTAAACTCTATTAAAGCAATCATCCTTCAAACAAAAGCACCAGAATTCCTCCAAAGACAAAACAGAACGAATGCAGAACTAAGAAACAGTGGAATTTGAAAGGCAAAATGAAAAATTAATGGCACACCTATAGAAACTAATTTATACCTCTACCCATGATACAAGAGCAGAGCACCCATCATTATAACATCACAAGGACAGCAGTTCTATCTCTCAATAATGTTAAGGAACTATAATTGTAACTATATTGCTGATATCTGTGAAGGAATAATTAGCCTAAAAACAATTTTATCAAATAAAGCAAAAGGATTTGACATCAAACAATATAAAACTAGGTTATCAAACATTTTTAAAGGTTTTTTTCAAATTAGTGCTGCTAAGCATCAGACTTTGTCTCCCCACATTTTTAAAAGTGTCTCCTTTTTGCCCCATTAAAGGCACAAATCTAGTTTCAGTTTTTAATTTCTATTAGCTCTTCCTGATCTTACTTCCCTGACCACTTGCCTGGGAACAATCCTTAAGACAGCAAATAAACCAAAGAAGAGGCCTGTCTATCTTACTTAAAACCAAGGCCAGAAAGATCAAGAATGACCTACGGATTTTTATCCTGCTGGCACCAAACCCATCACTAAAAATTACTACTTTCATTAAGTTTTTGGGAGGGAAAGTAGGAAAGTCAACACATCGTTCAAATTTAACACTTCTATTCTCTGATTTATATTTTTTAAAACATTTGCTTGCTGGTGTGATGGTTTTCTCAATAATCGTAACAAGGCTTCTATAATTATATTTTAAATATTGATAGTTTTAATTTACACACTTATAGCACTACTCTCTTCATTTTTAAATAAACTACCTATAAAGAAACTCTAAATAAAAGGCCAGGATGTGATTATCTAAACACACTGAATTGCATGATCTGAAAACATACAAGGCCTATACGAAAGTTAAACAAATAAACTTTTGTCATTTTGGAAAGAAGATTAAATTACCAAGTGCATCACAATTTTAGGAGTTCTATCTAAACATTCGATTTATTCTAAATATTTCTGTACCCTTTCCTTTGCACATTGCCTAGAAAATTCACACTTTGCACATTCAACACCAATACTATTGTCTAAGGCAGCTAAACTGAAGTAGTTCTGCACTCAGTTCAACTCAGAGGTCAACCTGCCTCAGTTGCCTGGAGACTGATGGTTGCTACAGCAGCACCAGATAAGCCAGGCTAAATAAGCTCCGGCTTGAAGGCAGAAAGTGTTTACTGCTGGACAGAAACACAGATGCAGCTGTCTCGGCGTGCAGCATGTGAGTCTCACTGGATGATCATATTTATAAGAGACCCATCTTACTGAAACACGGAAGAGGATAAACAGTGAAGATTTTAATTGGACTGAATCCTGGATTACTTGCAACTATGATTTCTTTGTTCTTCAGCTGAGTCATATGTTAAGTGGAATCTTCCCTCTAACTATAAATTTCTTTTCACTACCACTTCCCCCACCCACCTCCCTAAAGCCAACCCCCAAAACCACAAACATAATGAATGGGAAGAAATGAGACTTTTGCTTAATTCAGCCTGGAATTAACCAGAGGGTAATTAAAACAGACTTTTAGAAAGAAAGGAAAGAAAAATACACACTGAAAATGTTCATGTGAGACTCTTTCCAAGGATATAAAGCTATCAACAGCATATGGTTACACTTAATTAAAAGAGATAAAACTATTAATAAGAGCCATTTTCTCATTTATCCTTTCACCCTAACCCCAAACCCCTATCATTATGCCTATACCTCACCAAGGCTAGTGAAATGAGCTAGAGAAGAACTCTCCTAAACTAGTCAAACTCCCCTTCTTCAGATTGAGAAGTTCACCAAATTGTTAACTTTCATTTTCAAAGACAATACCACTAACCATGCCATTGTTTTTCTGTGCTGAATTGTTGTTTATTCTAATTCTTGATCTAATGATAATGGTGATCGTTTGCACTACACCATTACATACTTTAAAAATAACTTAATGCTGTGCTTTGAATGTACAACTTACAGAAAATGCTGGAAAAGTGTACATATATTCTAAGGCCTGTACAATACAAATTATGAACACATACATAAAGCATAAGTTTACAGCAACTTACAAACAACTACTTAACTAGTTGTTTATAATTAGACATTTGTCTTTGTCATAATTTTCTTAAAACTCTGAGACTGTTAGAGGCATTGGGTAAAATGAAAATAATAAAATTATAAAGAATGCCAATAAAGAAAAAATATATATACTTTAGGAATTTTAAATTATTACCTTTGAGGAAATGTGGGGGTTGCGGATGGGGAGTGAGGGTGTGTGCTTGTGTGTGTGTGCGTGTGTGCACATGTGTGCGCGCGTGTGTGCATGTTTGCGTGTGTGTGTGCGCGTGTGTATGCATGTTTGCGTGTGTGTCTGTGCGTGTGTGCGCATGTGTGCGTGTGCGTGCGTGTGTGCGCGCACAGCTGTGCCCATTTACTTTTCTATTTATATGATTATGATTTCTCTGGTTTGACTCTGGCTCTTAGAGCATTCCTGTAGACTAGGTCACCTATCAAGTTCCAGATCTAAAATGAAGGAAAAGGATAAATAAATGCAAAACCACCAACATAGTCACCATTATTTATAATACTATAAATATTCCTTCTTTCTCATAAGAAAGAACACCATATAAGTATTTAAAGGAATCATTCACCCTTAATCCTATATTCTCCTTCACTGGTTTTTAAAAATTTACACTGCAGATATTCATATATTATTTCTGTGATTTTAAAATTATGAAAGGAATTTTTTAAACCACAGAAGTCCAAAAGTGGTTCATACTTTTTAAGTCCTACTTTTAAAAGAGGGAATAAAAGCTCCCCCCAAATTACTATTTTACATCATTAGGACAGAATCAGAAACTCAGAAATTGAAAAGAATCAGTTGGTGTCAACATATTCTTTTGTGCTCTCCCATGAATATCATGTAAAAATGTGTATTATTTCCACTCGTGTCAATACAGGTTGAGATATTTTATAAATTCCTATAGGAAGCCCTATTTCATTTATCTCCCCTATAATCTAACTTACTTTCATTTGCAAACGAAGCAACTGACAAAGGATTAATCTCCAAAATATACAAGCAGCTCATGCAGCTCAGTATCAAGAAAACAAACAACCCAATCCAAAAATGGGCAGAAGACCTAAATAGACATTTCCCCAAAGAAGATATACAGATTGCTAACAAACACATGAAAAGATGCTCAACATCACTAATCATCAGAGAAATGCAAATCAAAACTATAATGAGGTATCACCTCACACCGGTCAGAATGACCATCATCAAAAAATCTACAAACAATAAATGCTGGAGAGGGTGTAGAGAAAAGGGAACCCTCTTACACTGTTGGTGGGAATGTAAATTGATATAGCCACTATGGAGAACAGTATAGAGGTTCCTTAAAAAACTAAAAATAGAACTACCATATGACCCAGCAATCCCACTACTGGGCATATACCCTGAGAAGACCACAATTCAAAGAGACATGTACCACAATGTTCATCACAGCTCTATTTACAATAGCCAGGACATGGAAGCTACCTAAGTGTCCATCGACAGATGAATGGATAAAGAAGATGGGGCACATATATACAATGGAATACTACTCAGCCATAAAAAGAAACAAAATTGAGCTATTTGTAGTGAGGTGGATGGACCTAGAGTCTGTCATACAGAGTGAAGTAAGTCAGAAAGAGAAAAACAAATGCTGTATGCTAACACATATATATGGAATCTAAAAAAAAAGGTTCTGAAGAACCTAGGGGCAGGACAGGAATAAAGACGCAGACGTAGAGAATGGACTTGAGGACACGGAGAGGGGGGAGGGGGGGAGGGTAAACTGGGACAAAGTGAGAGAGTGGCATGAACATATATACACTACCAAATGTAAATAGATAGCTAGTGGGAAGCAGCCGCATAGCACAGGGAGATCAGCTCGGTGCTTTGTGACCACCTAGAGGGGTGGGATAGGGAGGGTGGGAGGGAGACGCAAGAGGGAGGAGATATGGGGATACATGAATATGTATAGCTGATTCACTTTGTTATACAGCAGAAACTAACACACCATTGTAAAGCAATTATACTCCAATAAAGATGTTTAAAAAAAAAAAAAAAAGACAAACGGATGTACATGTTACTTTGTAACACTGTAATAATTTACCTGAGTTGTAGCAACAGCAGAGGGTGCAGACGACCCAGCAGATGGGGAGAGCGCTCCCACTTGCTGTAAATGCCCAGAAGGTTGCTGAGGTAAATGAGAACTGGAGACAGGAGTACTCGATCCTGAGCCAGATGCTACATTTGGAAATGATACTGCTACATCACTGCTGCTATAAATACCTACAAGAAAAAAACCTTATTTAAATATTTTATAATTTAGCAGTCAAATTTGTCACAGACACACATTAATCGATAAGTTAGAATACCCACATTTCCTCCTGATCCCTCCCACAATGATAAATTTTATTGATGTCAAAAAAAACAGTAACTAAATGTATAAATACTGACTTTTCATAAAGCACTTGTCTTAAAGAAACTAACACATTTTTTATACGTCAAAGATGATTTGTTAAGAGACAGAGATCACATCAGGAAGTGCTTTGTAAAAATAATAATAAGGGTTTTAGGAATTCCTAAGAGCAGTGACATGTTTCTGAAATAGGAGAATGAAGAAATTAGAGTTGTATAAAAATCACTTGGTAAGCCTTTCAAAAATACAGATACTAGAGCCCCAGCACTCATGATTGAAAAGGTCTGAAATGGGAAGAGACTTTGTTTTAGAAAGGTCATCCACGTTACAGAGTAGAAAATAAAATGGAACAGGACTAGACTTGATACTCCGAGAACAACAAAAGAGCCTGACGCCACTGGCGGGACACAGCAGTGAGAATAGAGAATACAGGTGGGTTCTATAGATACTCAGGAGGTAGAATAAACAGGGCTTTATGACTGACCGAATGGGGCATCTAAGTAGCAGTCGGGGTGGCCAGGGAACAGAGGATTAAGAGATGATGGTGACGTGGAAAGCTAGGTGGTGGTAGCATTCACTTCAGAGAACACAGGGAAAGAGGAAAGAGATTTGAAAGCATTTTCAGTAGCACCACAGGGGTAAAAAGCCAGAAAGAAAGAGTAGAAGCAATTCACTCTAGAAAAGTGGATGGACAGAGGACAGAAAGAGAAAATGAGCGAAAGTTAAGAAGAAACAAGGAGTTACTTTAAAAAGTGTTTGGTGGGTTTTTTTTTTTTTTCCAAGATGGGAGATCATGCAAAGAGTCCACAGAGAAGGAAAGGCTCTTTGAGGATCAAGGTTAAGAGACAGGCATCTCTATAAACCAGTGGGGTTCTGAACCAGGGGTGATCCTGCTTCACAGGAGACATCTGACAATGTCTGGACACATTTTTGGTTGTCAAAACGAGGAGGTGCTACTGGCGCCTGGCAGGTGACGGCAGGGATGCCGCTCAACACCGCACAGCGCGGGGCAGCTCCTCACGGCTCAGAAGTCTCTGGCCCACGAGTCAACAGCGATGCAAGCTGAGAAATCTTACAACAAACCAGGGCTCTGCGGGGGGTGGGAGCGAGTAAGATCCTAAGAACTTGGCACTATAAACAAGAGGAAAGCAGAAAAGAAGAACCTAAGTAGGCTACAGTCAAAAAAAATTTTTTGAGAACACACAGTGCTTGAAGGCAACAATAATTAGTTATTTATATCAACAGTAAAATTTACTTTGTTCTAAAGAATATAAATATTACTGATTCATAATAAATAAAAGTACCTATAATCTTCAAACAAGGGGAATACAAAAATTGGGACATTTTTAAAGGCCTTACAACTATAATTGAGGCTCCTAAGATCCTTTTTATATCTACAATTTCTCCAGAATAAAGATAATTTATCCACTTAACAAATACATTCATTCCACAAACATCTGAGAGCTCACTGTTTGCCAGACATTATTCTAAGCCCTAGAGATACAAAGCCATTCAAGATATGTGGTCTCCGCCTTCAAGAAGCTTAGTGGAAAAAAGAGACAATTACAAAAGACCGTGAAGAGTACTATGATAGAGATATCCTTGGGAGGCTATGAGTGCATAAAGAGGGGCATCTAACCCAGACCTGGAGTGAGAGAGGATGGGGTCAAAAAGCGAACTGGGAGAGATGGGTGCCTTTAAAGCTAATTTCTAAAGGAGCTGCAGGACAGAGGTGAAGGGCATTCTGAGGAAGAAACATGTGCCACAGAGCCAGGTAGATTCTAAGAACTTATAAGTGCCATCCGTGTAGCTTAAGCAAGAAATGAGGCTAAAAAATAAGCAGGAATCAAATCAAGCAGAACATTAAAAGTTAAAATGTTAAAAGTTAAAAACTTACAGACAATAGGAAGCCACCGAAGTATTATAAGCAGAAGTTTGGTGTGATCAGATTGGTGTTTCAGCAAAACATAAATAAATCACTGGCACAAGGCTGAGAACAGATTGGGGAGGGGATTTAAACAGAGACTGAGAAAGCTGTTAAGGGCTGCTACAATGATACTGATGAGCAAAAATAATATTTTAAAAAAACAAACCTAAGGTAACAGCAGTAATGAGACATTAGAAAGATAACATTCATAGGACTGGTAACTAACTAGATCTGAAGAATAAGAGGGAAGAGTCAAAAATGACTCTTAAACACCAGTAAGTGATTGTGAGAGTGGTAACATTCACTGAAGTAGAAACAGCAACTGAGAGTATCCAGCACTTGTTACTATGTGTAGGTCACTGTGCTAGGACAACAGACCAATAAAGTAAATATTACTCCCATTTTACATAAGAGAAAACAGAAGTTTGAAGAAATAAACTAATTTCTTTAGTGACCTAGTAGATGGTAGAACCAAGAGTCAAACTCATAGCCATGTGACTTTACAACCAAAACCACTTCCTAATTACATGTTTGAGGCTGAGGTTGACCATCACAGTCTTTGAGATGCCTGTGGGACACAAAACTCCTAGATCATCTAAAACAGAATGGGATGAGCCTGAAGCTCAGCAGAAAAATCAGGTCTGGAGATACAAATCAGGAGTCAGAAGGATGACAAAGATAGAATAAGTAAATGTGAAAACTCAAAAAGGCTTATTGTTGGCTTGCTAACTAGTTCATATTTCGAAACATGGAAATTTCATATTAAAAAGTCTAGATTTCTAATTTCTCCTGAAAAACCTGAAGCTCTGTCAACACTGGATACTATATTCTGAAACAGCAACAATCCGCTGGAGCCCTGGACAGGGCATTGATTCTTTAATCCACCAGAGTCCCACCATTCCTTATGCTTCACCTCTTCGTCACTCATTTATGTTACCTACCTAGCTCCTGTAAGTATTTGATTAAAAACCTGTGATATGGAAGCTGGTCAAAGGCAAGGCAAGGCAAGGAAAATTGAGATCAACCAGGGAAGTTCTCGGTGTGCTCAAGAGAAGAGGACTAAAGACAGGACCTAGGGAACATTACCATTTAAAGGGTAGACAAAGAAAGACGGACCACAAAGAACAAAATAAGGAAACAAAGAGAGAGAATCTTAGAAACCACCTAAGAGAATTTCAAAGGAAAAGGTCAAATGATTCTATTAGTCATTTAAGGTAAAGCCAGAAAAAGGAGTCATGAAAAGTAACAAGAAATTTTGGCAAGATAACTCTTTTAAGAAGTTTGGCTGTGGAGGACAGAAAAGAGCACATAAATGCAGTGAATATTTATAAACCTACATTCCAAAGGACAGGCACGCAGGTGAGAAAAAAAAATTGTTTTAAGCTGTTTACCCCATAGTTCTTTCAACAAATACTTACTGAGGTTCTAATAGTAATTTTTAAAAAGGCAATGAAGATAGTAAAGAACAGAAAGGAATTCATCCTTCAAAGAACTTATAGTCTCACAGCAGAGCTAATAAGTACTCCCAAGCTACTATGATACAGGAGGGAAATGCTAAATACCATAAGAAGGACATATGATACAAAAAAAGACTTAAGTTCAGAGGAAGAGACTGGGGTGGAAGAGTTCCAGAGAGAAGTACTTGAACTCAGCTTTTTCAAAGTACCTTAAAAGGTAGAGTGCTGATTTTTTTTTAATGTCGAAAAGCATACTATATGTGGAATCTCCAATTCCCAACACTAAAAGACAAAAGTGAGCTGGAAGCAGTAGGCTGAAATCACAAGAGGACATCACAACAGGACAAGTTTTTGACTGAGACAAACGTCCTGGCTCTGCCAACCTTGCGATCTTAAACTTTGTGAGCCTCCATACTGTTCTTTTCTAAAAACCAAGATAATAGCTACCTTAAAGGTTTTTGAGAATACCCATGTAAAGGCTCTAACAGTGCCTAATACACAGTAAGTTGCCATAAGTGGTAGCTATAGCTATTTTAGAGTTAGTGCTCTAGTTAAAAATTTATCTTTAAGTCAGGGAAGTACAGTATTTTAATTGTCAGGTCCTCTAATGTCCATACTACACTTTGAAAACTGCAAATACCATTACCACATGCAATAATATATCATGAAAGTATAATACTGAGAAGCAAAACTGTGGTGTGTTTGAAGATCTTCAATCTCTAAACTTAAGTCTGTTTTTATACTGCATTAGCTTGATCTTAAATGGGAAACTGCACAGCTAAAAACTCAGCAATCACACTCTGAAACTGGTACTCAGGTTACTGTAATAAAATAGAACAAATCAAAATTTTCCTTTCCTATCAAGTCAGGAAAGCATGGAATTCTAAATCTTTTTCTGCAAATGAGGATCACTGGCTCACCTCAACTCCCTCATACCTCAGGTATGATGGTACAGCATTAACCATTCACTAAGACCTCTAGATCCTTTTTCACAAGGCAAATAATCCTCCTTAGATTGTTCTGTACCTGCTTTCTATTTAACTTCACTCTATTTTCATCTTTTACAAGTTATATGCTATTTTAATCTAAATCAGGTGACATTCATCTAATTAAATAGAACTCAATCCTGCAATGCACAAGCTCAAGGAAAATACCCTCAAATTCACCTGTTCAGGATACAGTATTGTGCATCTGCCGTTCACGGTAGTTGTACTGGTTTACACACTCCACCAGCAGAGACCAAGTGCCTGTTTTCTACATCATACTAGATTTTATCTAGTCTTTAGATCTTTGTTAATCCAATGGGCAAACAAAGGTGCATGACCACATTTGTACCTGTGTGTGACCGAGCGTGGGAGGACGTGTGGAATGAGCAGTGTGAGGAGGAGCGCTCCTCGTGTGGAATGAATTCTGGCGAATGGAACTGGAGAAAGAGGAGGCCCCGGCTGAGGACCAGCCAGGGTCAGCCATCACGTGTGGTGACGGTGAGGCCGGAGACCTGCTCACCCACCCACGGGCGCCCGAGGGAGAGAAGCAGCGCAGGTATAATGTGCAGCTGTCCTGAAAAAGGCTCCCCTTCTGGGATTCTTAGCATCAGGGTATGCCAGACAGACCGTGCTTGCGTCTCCTCCTCTGTCCGAAGTTTCCTTGGGTTCCTCACAGATGCCTTTGTACCCTTCAGGTCTCGGCTCAAATGGCACCTTCTCAGAGAGGCCTTCCTTGACCACCCTATTGAGTACTGCAACCCCCTCACTGCCCCCATGTACTCCCCTGCTTTATTTTTCTCCATACTCATTATCACATTTATCATCCTGCATGTTTTCCTTATTCCTTTTGTTCACTGTCTTTCCCATGTCCCTCTGCAATGTACTCTCCATGAGGATGGGAGTCCGCTTTGTTCACTGCCTTATTCCCAGTATTGTACTTAGAGCAGTGCCAGGCATACTAGATTTGCAATACATATTTATTATTATCATTCAGTATTCAGTGAGTGAAATTCTATTTGGCAAGGCAGTATAGCTTAGTAATTAAACTTGCAGGGTTGGGCTCATTTGGACCTGAGATCAGCTGCGTGACTTTGGTCAAGCAACTTAACTTCCCTAAGCTTCTTTCCTTAAAGGTGAAGTGGGGGGCTTCCCTGGTGGCACAGCGGTTAAGAATCCGCCTGCCAATGCAGGGGACACGGATTCGAGCCCTGGTCTGGGAGGATCCCACATGCCAGGGAGCAACTAGGCCCGTGCGCCACAACTACTGAGCCTGCGCTCTAGAGTCCGCGAGCCACAATTACTGAAGCCTGTGTGCCACAACTATTTAAGACTGCGTGCCACAGCTACTGAAGCCCGCATGCCTAGAGCCCGTGATCCGCAACAAGAGAAGCCACAGCAATGAGAGGCCCGCGCAGCACAGCGAAGAGTAGCCCCTGCTTGCTGCCAGTAGAGAAAGCCCACATGCAGCAGCGAAGACCCAATGCAGCCATACACACATACGTACATACATACATGAATCTATTTTAAAAAACAAAAAAAGAGGTGAAGTGGGGTTCATGAGAACACCTTGTCCTTGATTGGGTTGTAAGGATTAAATGCCTGGCACACACTAGACACTTAGAGGCTATTGTTATTGTTTCATAAGCTGTGTAGACTAGCAGTCTTGGTTTGTCTTTTCTGTTTCTAGGCTGCTCATTTGAGGCAAGTGTGCATGTGTGTGCAAATGTGTGTGCACACGTGTGCACTCTAGCAAATTTATCATGCTGTGAACGAACTAGGCCACCTTCACAGGTACTTTTAAGAACTGGAGTCTCAGCACAAACAGTCCCCATTTTTTACTCACGACAATGGGATGTTTTATAATAAAGACACTGTAAATCAACTATATTTCAATAAAAAAATTTAAAAAAAGAATGAAATGAAAAACAAACAAACAAACAAAAGAAACAAAGATGCAGAATGGATACAGAGAATGGCAGTAACAAACTGATTCATTTATCCATCCACCCAAGAAATATTTATTTCATATGTACTAAAAGACAGGCACTGTGCTAGGAGCAGGTAATAAAGTAGGGAACAAGACAGAAAAGATCTCTGTTCTCCAAGAATATACAATTAGGGAGGCAAACATCAAAACAAACACATGGGACTTCCCTGGTCAAGACTCCATGCTCCCAATGCAGGGGACCCGGGTTTGATCCCTGGTCAGGGAACTAGATCCCACATGAAGGCCGCAACTAAGGAGCCCACGAGCTGCAACTAAGGAGCCTGCCGGCAGCAACTAAGACCCAGAGCAACCAAATAAATAAGTAAATAAATAAATATTTTTTAAAAAAACAAACATGACTATAAATTGCGGCAGATGCTATATGATGGAAGAGAAAGGGTATAATGAGAGTGAAAAATTAAGAAGCAGAAAAGATCTGTCTGAAAAATGATATAACAAGACCTAAAGGTTAGGTATGTAGTTGTTAACTGAACAAAGAATGAAGCAGAAAAGCTCGTTCAAAAGACAAGTTAAAAAAAAAGGTAATATGGCTAAAGTATAGTGGAGAGAGTGGTAGAAGACAAGGTTAGAGAGGGGAAGGAGTAGATCTCACAGGACCTTGTAAGCCAGGTAGAGGTGTTTGGAATTTATGTAAGATCATAGGAAGGGGACTTCCCTGGTGGTGCAGTGGTTAAGAATCCGCCTGCCAATGCAGGGGACACGGGTTCGAGCCCTGGTCCGGGAAGATCCCACATGCCGCAGAGCAACTAAGCCCGTGTGCCACAACTATTGAGCCTGCACTCTAGAGCCCACACGCCACAACTACTGAAGCCTGCGTGCCTACAGCCCATGCTCCGCAACAGGAGAAGCCACCACAATGAGAAGCCCGCACACCGCAACAAAGAGTAGCCCCCGCTCTCTGCAACTAGAGAAAAGCCCGTGCACAGCAACAAAGACCCAACGCAGCCAAAAATAAATAAATAAATATTTTTTAAAAAGATCAATGGGAAGACAATAAAGACGAATAGTGAGAACTGGATTTTTAAAATATCATCCCTCTAACTGCTATGTAGCAAATGAATAGAAAGGAGGAAAAGTGGAAACAGAAAGATCATTTAAGAGGCTATTCCATAAACTAGATGAAAGATTATGATCCTCTGAAAATAGTAGTAGAACTGACCATGAAGAAAGATGTGTCTGAAGTGCATCTAGAAGTTAGAATCACCTAAACTTGATAAGCTATATTTGGTAGACACAGTAAAGTATTTTGCATCAATCCCAATTTTGTTCATTACATGTTGTTTCTTTTGAATTTACCCGTAAAAACAACACATACTCATTATTAAGAATTTTAAGTAGATGGGAAAGTAGGAAAAAAAATCAACCACAAAGACTGTTAATATTTTTATATATTTTCAAACTTTTTGGTGCAGAGTTTATGGTTTTGCTCTACACAGTTGCCTATATACTGGACAAAGAATTTTTAATACTCTTACACTTACCATACATATTTTGATTTCATTTTAAAATATTTTAAAATGTTTTGAATATCATTTTGATATCAATTGAATACTGCACAGTTGACCTGATTTTACAATATTCTACAAATATTTATGCAACTAATATGCCCAGATACAATACTTGCTGCTAAAGATGCTACAAAGAAGAAAACAGATACCATCCTTGCACTCGTGGAGCTTAAAGTGAAGGAGTCACACGTTAAATAATCACACAAATATTAGTGCTATGATGAAAAAGTAGAATGTGCTATGACAGAATACGAGGGGTAACTTAAGATTAGCAGTACCAAAAAAAAGAAAAGAAAAAGAAAAAGAAAAGAAAAATTTGCAGTAAAGGGTAGGCCTTTGTAAAGTGACACATAAACTAAAAGGAAGTCCTTAGGGGAAGTTCTAATTTTACTTGCCTAGACCTCTTTCCCATTTCTTTTCCAAACAGCACCCTATTTTCTATTAGGGAAGTACCCCTCCTCCACTTCATGCACTCCTGGCCCAGGGATGAACATGTAACCCAATCTGAGGCGAACCATCTCCGCTGGGAAATTACACCTTGAATGCATGCTCATAAGGGCCGAGAATGATCCCTGAATTAGATCCGAGAATTCCCTAACTTAGGGAATGATCCCTAAGTTAGTCTAATGGTAATAATATTAGGAGTCTATTAGTTCTTGTTCACCTCGCCCTTTAAACTACCCTTATTTCTCTCCTCCAAAAGTTTTAGAATAAGGTTTTTCTATTAATTCTCTAAAATAACTGTATATATCCAATAAATTACTTTTTGCTTACATTCAACAGAACCTACTTCTGTGGCTTACGTACAATGGACCCTAATGGACACAGCCACTGTGGTATAATAAACAAAGAAACAAGATGCTCATAATGAAGCTAGGGACTTCCCCCGGTGGTCCAGTGGTTAGGACCGCTGTAGGGGGATTAGGACCCACTCCAAGCTTCCACTGCAGGAGGTGCCGGTTTGATCCCTGGTTGGGGAACTAAAAAAAAAAAGAAGCTAGAATCCAGCCCAAGAGTCAGCTCAGGTAAAACCCTGCAGGCCATAAAGGACTTTCCAATTTTGTAGTAATGGAAAGCTATTAAAGCGTCTTAACCAAGAGAGTGACATGATCAGAATAACATTTTTAAAGAGATCACTTTGAATACAAAGTGAACAATGCCTTAAAAGACAACAGAAGAGTAGAATCAGGGAGATAAGTTAGGTAGTTATTGCAATACTTTACACAAAAGATTTTAAGTAACTTAAATTTGGTAAGAATTATGGAGTGAGCAAAGCAGAGGCTCAGGAGTGAGCCCCAAGGAATTTCAACACCAAATCAGGATAAAGGAGAAGTCACAAAAAAACTAAAAAGAAATGGTCAAAACAGTAGGACAACCAAGTTAGGGGAAGTGGAAAAAGAAGAGAAGGGGAAGTGATGTAAGATGGTCATGTAAGGGCTTCCCTGGTGGCGCAGTGGTTGAGAATCTGCCTGCTAATGCAGGGGACACGGGTTCGAGCCCTGGTCTGGGAAGATCCCACATGCCACGGAGTAGCTGGGCCCGTGAGCCACAACTACTGAGCCTGCGCGTCTGGAGCCTGTGCCCCGCAGCGGGAGGGGCCGCGATAGTGAAAGGCCCGCGCACCGCGATGAAGAGCGGTCCCCGCACCGCGATGAAGAGTGGCCCCCGCTTGCCGCAAATGGAGAAAGCCCGCGCACGAACCGAAGACCGAACACAGCCAAAAATAAATAAATAAATAAAGTAGCTATTAAAAAAAAAAAAAAAAAAAAAAAAAAAAGATGGTCATGTAAGAAGAAAACTGAAAAATACTCCCTGGACTTGACAATGTGAAAGCTATTCCTGACCTGAGAGGAGTAGTAGTTGCAGAAGCCAATACGAAGTGGTTTTAAAAAATCAATCAATCAATCAATGGGGGAATTTCTGTTTCTGGCAACAAGGCAGACTCGACAACCTAAAAACCTTCCTAACTAAAAGTACCTAAATGTGAATAGCTAAACCCACACACAAAAAATTAGGGGTCCAAATAAAGAGGAAAGGCTTTAACAGCTGCCCTAAAGCAGCCAGCCTATGTCAGGAACCTAGGAGCTTTGGCTTTAATGCCCACCACAAGGAAAAGAGATAAAACCTTGGGTCTCCAATGGAGGGAAAGCTGAAATTGATGAGACCTTGTTTATATAGTTTAGACTTTCCCATGGCTACACTTTTAGGGGAAAACTAACCCATCCCTTCTCCACTCCACCCCCAAAGACCCCCACAAAACACAAAACCCCAAAATCATAGCATACACAGGGAGAAAAATAAAATAAGGAAGTTTGTCCAATTTGATCTGAGCTTTGGATAGAGGATGGAAGATCTGCCTTGACAATTTACAGCCACAGCCTTGCCTTCAAATAGGTTTTGGGTCTGAACTTACACCATCTGCCTGGTCTGGTAAATCCCAAGTACTGAATCAACATAAGAAGGGGTCAGGCAGTACCGTCACTTGAATATATAGCAGAAGCAAACGCAAAACCTCTCTGAAGGGATATATCCTCAACCCAGGCTAGAAAATGAGTTTGCAATCCAAAATTAGAAAACATGGAAAGAACAATCCCCTTGATCACAAGTTAGCGGACATTAAGATTTGACTATCTTCTAAGAACCTTAGAAAATAGAAACAGCAAATAAAGGTTATGAGATAAAGATTTTAAATGATTAAGAACCTAAGAGAAGAAATCAAAAATATGAGAAAGGAACAACATTCTATATAAAAAAGAAGAACCTGGGATATCCTTCTCTGGTAAGCAGAATTTCCCATGTGTCCCATCTCCTGGTTATTCAATCAAACACTAATCTAGGTACTGCTCTGAAGGCACTTGGCAGATTGAATTAAGGTACTAATCAGCTGACCTTAAAATAGGTGGATTATTCTGAATATGAGGGTGGGCCCAGTGTAATTGAATGAGCCCTTAAAAACCAAAGAAGGGCAGAAGAGTCAGTGGGAGATGCAGAAGAGAAAGCAAGAGAAATGCGGCAGAAGGGGACGTCAAGAGAGATTCTAGGCGTGAAAAGGATTCAAATCATCACCTTTTCTGGCTCTAAGATATAGGGACACATGTGCAAGGATGGGAGAGAAGCCTCTAGGAGCTAAGGGAGGCCCTTAACTGACCAGAAATGGTGACCTTGGTTCTACCACTCCAAGGAGAGAACTGGATTCCACCAACAACCTGAATGAGCTTGGAAGCGGGCTGTTCCCAGAGTCTCCTGACAGTAAGAGTTGGCCAGCACCGTGATTTCAGCCTTGTGAGAATCTAAGCAGAGGAACCAACTTACCCAACCCAGACTTCTGATGGTGCACTAAGAAATTTGTCTGTTTTTAAGCTGCTAATATTTGTGGTAATTTGGTACAGCAGCAAGAGAAAACTAATATACCTGCAGTGTCAGAAAGTAAGGAAGCATTAAAAGAATAGTGGGGACATATCAAAAGGACGTGGAGTCAGCTTAAAGGGCTCCCAATGGCTAATTGTGAACAATCTGAGCATCACAACAAATCGATTATAACCCATACAAATCCATAAGTCCATACTGAAATAAACTGAAAGTTTGATGAGGAATGGAGTATTTACATAGTCTCACAGTTTATTCCACAAAATACTAATTACAAGGGGGAAAGAAAACCTTTTCATTGGAAAAGTCTCATTACATGCAATGTGACAAAATGCAATGGAAAGATCACTTCTAAAATATATAACCCTGGGTCTTCCCTGGTGGTCCAGTGGTTAAGAATCCACGCTTACACCGCAGGGGGCACGGGTTGGATCCCTGGTCGGGAACTAAGATCTCTGCGTGCCATGTGGTACGGCCAACAAAATAAATAAATAAATAAAACAAAACAAATAGCCTGAACCTAGCAACTTAAAAAAAAAAAAATCCAAAATAACTGGCCTATAATCCTCAAAAATTAAGGCAGCTGTCAAAACTCAGATGGTGTCTAAAGACTAGATGCTAGTAATATGGTGATATTAATTTCCTGTTCTTGATAGCTGTACAATGATTTTGTAGGAGAATATCCTTGTTTGTAAGAAATACTTAGGTATTCAGGGCTGATGGGGCACTATGACTGTAACTTACTCTCAAATGGCTGAGGAAAATAAAGTTCTCTATATCTGCAATTTTTCTATAAGTTTGACACTGTTTCAAAATAAAAAAAATATTTTTAGATGTGAGGAAAGTGCTGAACACTCTTAAAAAACAAGAAAGAAAAACAAAACCAGACCAGGTCCATTAAAAAAAAACAACAAAGAATTCCTAAAATTTAAAAACACATTCACTAAATAGAAACAATTAATTGATAGAGCTAAAGAAATGATGAGTGAACAAAAAAGAGCTAAAGAAATTACACAGATATAGCACAGAGAGATTAAGAAGTGGAAATTATAAAAGAGAGGGTAAGGGACATGAAAGACAGATGAAAATCTTAAAAAAATTCCTCAAGAATAGAAAGAATAAGAAGAGTAATAATTTAAGATATAACGGCTACAATTGTGTCCAGAATTGATAGCAGACATGAATTCTCTCAATGAGGAAGTACGAGAAGATCTTAAACAAGGGAGTGTGGGGAAAACAGTCCGAGGTTTAGGCACACAAATAGGAATGTGGGATTAAAGAGTTTGGGTTTTTTGGTGTTTTTTTCAAGAGGAAAAGACTAGAGCATGTTTAGATGTAGATGGGCAAAGATAAGTGATAGTGAAAGAGACGGTAAGGAAACTAAAATGGCAAGGTCTCTGAGAGGGCAAAAAAAGGATAGATGAGATCCAGACCACAAGTAAGGATTAGCCTTTGATTGTAGGCAGGACTAGAGAGAAGGAAAAGACGATGGACACAAATCAAGTAGGTTGCAGAACTGAGTTATGAGAAGATCAAGGTTTTTCTGGGAGTAAGAGGCAAAGACATCTAATATACTGGGGGATGGGGAAAGGGGAGGAAGAGTTAAAAAATGAACAATCATGGCAAAAATTAAGAGCTTCCTAGAGATGTGTACTAGCATTGCGAAGCAATTTAAATATCACTCAAGGCTAATATAATGAATCTACAATGGCAGGAATATGTACATGGTGTGATTTTGTCTATAGAAACACTTAGCTAAGATGAAGTATAAAAATATAGGTGGGAGGAGGAACCAAGATGGCGGAGTAGAAGGACATGCTCTCACTCCCTCTTGCGAGAACACCAGAATCACAACTAGCTGCTGGACAATCATTGACAGGAAGACACTGGAACTCACCAAAAAAGATACGCCACATCCAAAGACAAAGGAGAAGCCACAATGAGACGGTAGGAGGGGCACAATCACAGTAAAATCAAATCCCATAACTGGTGGGTGGGTGACTCACAAACTGGAGAACACTTATACCACAGAAGTCCACCCACTGGAGTGAAGGTTCTGAGCCCCACATCAGGCTTCCCAACCTGGGGGTCTGGCAACGGGAGGAGGAATTCCTAGAGAATCAGATTTTGAAGCCTAGTGGGAATTGATTGCAGGAGTTTGGCAGGACTGGGGGAAACAGAGACTCCACTCTTGGAGGGCACACACGAAGCAGTGTGCGCATCGGGACCCAGGGGAAGGAGCAGTGACCCCAGGGGAGACTGAACCAGATCTACCTGCTAGTGTTGGAGGGTCTCCTGCAGAGGCCGGGGGCGGAGGGGTGGGGGGGGGGGGTGTGGCTCACCGTGGGGACAAGGACACTGACAGCACAATTTCTGGGAAGTACTCCTTGGCGAGAGCCCTCCCAGAGTCTGTCATTAGCCCCACCAAAGAGCCCAGGCAGGCTCCAGTGTTGGGTCGCCTCAGGCCAAACAACCAACAGGGAGGGAACCCAGCCCCACCCATCAACAGTCAAGTGGATTAAAGTTTTACTGAGCTCTGCCCACCAGAGCAACAGTCAGCTCTACCCACCACCAGTCCCTCCCATCAGGAAACTTGCACAAGCCTCTTAGATAGCCTCATCCACCAGAGGGCAGACAGCAGAAGCAACAAGAACTACAATCCTGCAGCCTGTGGAACAAAAACAACATTCACAGAAAGACAAGATGAAAAGGCAGACAGCTATATACCAGATGAAGGAACAAGATAAAACCCCAGAAAAACAATTAAATGAAGTGGAGATACGCAATGTTCCAGAAAAAGAATTCAGAATAATGATAGTGAAGGTGATCCAGGACCTCGGAAAAAGAATGGAGGCAGAGATCGAGAAGATGCAAGAAATGTTTAACAAAGACCTAGAAGAATTAAACAACAAACAAACAGAGATGAACAATACAATAACTGAAATGAAAACTACACTAGAAGGAATCAATAGCAGAATAACTGAGGCAGAAGAACGGATAAGTGACCTGGAAGACAGAATGGTGGAATTCACTGCTGCGGAACAGAATAAAGAAAAAAGAATGAAAAGAAATGAAGACAGCCTAAGAGACCTCTGGGACAACATTAAACGCAACAACATTCGCATTATAGGGGTCCCAGAAGGAGAAGAGAGAGAGAAAGGGCCAGAGAAAATATTTGAAGAGATTAAAGTCAAAAACTTCCCTAACATGGGAAAGGAAACAGCCACCAAAGTCCAGGAAGCGCAGCAAGTCCCATACAGGATAAACCCAAGGAGAAACACGACGAGACACATAGTAATCAAATTGGCAAAAATTAAAGAAACAGAAAAATTATTGAAAGCAGCAAGGGAAAAACGACAAATAACATACAAGGGAACTCCCATAAGGTTAACACCTGATTTCTCAGCAGAAACTCTACAAGCCAGAAGGGAGTGGCATGATATTCTTAAAGTGATGAAAGGGAAGAACCTACAACCAAGATTACTCTACCCGGCAAGGATCTCATTCAGATTCGATGGAGAAATCAAAAGCTTTACAGACAAACAAAAGCTAAGAGAATTCAGCACCACCAAACCAGCTCTACAACAAATGCTAAAGGAACTTCTCTAAGTGGGAAACACAAGAGAAGAAAACGACCTACAAAAACAAACTCAAAACAATTAAGAAAATGGTCATAGGAACATACATATTGATAATTACCTTAAACATGAATGGATTAAATGCTCCAACCAAAAGACACAGGCTTGCTGAATGGATACAAACACAAGACCCATCTATATGCTGTCTACAAGAGACCCACTTCAGACCTAGGGACACATACAGGCTGAAAGTGAGGGGATAGAAAAAGATATTCCATGCAAATGGAAATCAAAAGAAAGCTGCAGTAGCTATACTCATATCAGATAAAAGAGACTTTAAAATAAAGAATGTTACAAGAGACAAGGAAGGACACTGCATAATGATCAAGGGATCAATCCAAGAAGAAGATACAGCAATTATAAATATACATGCACCCAACATAGGAGCACCTCAACACATAAAGCAACTGCTAAAAGCTATAAAAGAGGAAATCGACAGTAACACAATAATAGTGGGGGACTTTAACACCTCACTTACACTAATGGACAGATCATCCAAAATGAAAATAAATAAGGAAACAGAAGCTTTAAATGACACAATAGACCAGATAGATCTAATTGATATTTATAGGACATACCATCCAAACACAGCAGATTACACTTTCTCCTCAAGTGCACATGGAACATTCTCCAGGATAGGTCACAACTTGGGTCACAAATCAAGCCTTAGTAAATTTAAGAAAATTGAAATCATATCAAGCATCTTTTCTGACCACAACGCTATGAGATTAGAAATGAATTACAGGGGAAAAAACGTAAAAAACACAAACACATGGAGGCTAAACAATACGTTACTAAATAACCAAGAGATCACTGAAGAAATCAAAGAGGAAATAAAAAAATACCTAGAGACAAATGACAATGAATACACGATGATCCAAAACCTATGGGACGCAGCAAAAGCAGTTCTAAGAGGGAAGTTTATAGCTATACAAGCCTACCTCAAGAAACAAGAAAAATCTCAAGTAAACAGACTAACCTTATACCTAAAGGAGCTAGAGAAAGAAGAACAAACAAAACCCAAAGTTAGCAGAAGGAAAGAAATCATAAAGATCAGAGCAGAAATAAGTGAAATAGAAACAAAGAAAACAATAGCAAAGATCAATAAAACTAAAAGCTGGTTCTTTGAGAAGATAAACAAAATTGATAAACCATTAGCCAGACTCATCAAGAAAAAGAGGGAGAGGACTCAAATCAATAAAATTAGAAATGAAAAAGGAGAAGTTACAACAGACACTGCAGAAATACAAAGCATCCTAAGAGACTACTACAAGCAACTCTATGCCGATAAAATGGACAACCTGGAAGAAAAGGACAAATTCTTAAAAAGGTATAACCTTCCAAGTCTGAACCAGGAAGAAACAGAAAATATGAACAGACCAATCACAAGTAATGAAATTGAAACTGTGATTAAAAATCTTCCAACAAACAAAAGTCCTGGACCAGATGGCTTCACACGTGAATTCTATCAAACATTTAGAGAAGAGCTAACACCCATCCTTCTCAAACTCTTCCAAAAAACTGCAGAGGAAGGAACATACCCAAACTCATTCTATAAGGCCACCATCACCCTGATACCAAAACCAAAGATACTACAAAAAAATAAAATTACAGACCAATATCACTGATGAATATAGATGCAAAAATCTTCAACAAAATACTAGCAAACAGAATCCAGCAACACATTAAAAGGACCATATACCATGATCAAGTGGAATTTATCCCAGGGATGCAAGGATTCTTCAATATAAACAAATCAATCAATGTGATACACCATATTAACAAATTGAAGGATAAAAACCATATGATCATCTCAATAGATGCAGAAAAAGCTTTTGACAAAATTCAACGCCCATTTATGATAAAAACTCCCCAGAAAGTGGGCATAGAGGGAACCTACCTCAACATAATAAAGGCCATATACGACAAACCCACAGCAAACATCATTCTCAATGGTGAAAAACTGAAAGCATTTCCTCTAAGATCAGGAGCGAGACAAGGATGTCCACTCTCACCACTATTATTCAACATAGTTTTGGAAGTCCTAGCCACGGCAATCAGAGAAGAAAAAGAAATAAAAGGAATCCAAATTGGAAAAGAAGAAGTAAAACTGTCACTGTTTGCAGATGACATGATACTATACATAGAGAATCCTAAAACTGCCACCAGAAAACTACTAGAGCTGATTAATCAATCCATTTGGTAAAGTTGCAGGATACAAAATTAATGCACAGAAATCTCTTGCATTCTTATACACTAATGATGAAAAATCTGAAAGAGAAATTAAGGAAACACTCCCATTTACCACTGCAACAAAAAGAATAAAATACCTAGGAATAAACCTACCTAGGGAGACAAAAGACCTGTATGCAGAAAACTATAAGACACTGATGAAAGAAATTAAAGATGAGACCAACAGATGGAGAGATATACCATGTTCTTGGATTGGAAGAATCAATATTGTGAAAATGACTATAGTACCCAAAGCAATCTACAGATTCAATGCAATCCCTATCAAATTGCCAATGGCATTTTTTACAGAACTAGAACAAATCATCTTAAAATTTGTATGGAGACACAAAAGACCCTGAATAGCCAAAGCAGTCTTGAGGGAAAAAAACGGAGCTGGAGGAACCAGACTCCTTGACTTCAGACTATACTACAAAGCTACAGTAATCAAGAGAATATGGTACTGGCACAAAAACAGAAACATAGATCAATGGAACAAGATAGAAAGCCCAGAGATAAACCCATGCACCTATGGTCAACTAATCTATGACAAAGGAGGCAAAGATATACAATGGAGAAAAGACAGTCTCTTCAATAAGTGGTGCTGGGAAAACTGGACAGCTACATGTAAAAGAATGAAATTAGAACACTCCCTAACATCATAACCAAAAATAAACTCAAAATGGATTAGAGACCTAAATGTAAGACCGGACACTATAAAACTCTTAGAGGAAAACATAAGAAGAACACTCTTTGACATGAATCACAGCAAGATCTTTTTTGATCCACCTCCTAGAGTAATGGAAATAAAAACAAAAATAAACAAATGGGACCTAATGAAACTTAAAAGCTTTTGCACAGCAAAGGAAACCATAAACAAGACGAAAAGACAACCCTCAGAATGGGAGAAAATATTTGCAAACGAATCAACGGACAAAGGATTAATCTCCAAAATATATAAACAGCTCATGCAGCTCAATATTAAAGAAACAAACAACCCAATCCAAAAATGGGCAGAAGACCTAAATAGACATTTCTCCAAAGAAGACATACAGATGGCCAAGAAGCACATGAAAAGCTGCTCAACATCACTAATTATTAGAGAAATGCAAATCAAAACTACAATGAGGTATCACCTCACACCTGTCAGAATGGGTATCATCAGAAAATCTACCAACAACAAATGCTGGAGAGGGTGTGGAGAAAAGGGAACCCTCTTGCACTGTTGGTGGGAATGTAAATTGATACAGCCACTATGAAGAACAGTATGGAGGTTCCTTAAAAAACTGAAAATATAATTACCATATGATCCAGCAATCCCACTACTGGGCATATACCCAGAGAAAACCATAATTCAAAAAGACACATGCACCCCAGTGTTCATTGCAGCACTATTTACAATAGCCAGGTCATGGAAGCAACCTAAATGCCCATCGACAGACGAATGGATAAAGAAGTGTGGTACACATATACAATGGAATATTACTCAGCTATAAAAAGGAACGAAATTGAGTCATTTGTTGAGACATGGATGGATCTAGAGACTGTCATACAGAATGAAGTCAGAAAGAGAAAAATATCGTATATTAACGCATGTATGTGGAACCTAGAAAAATGGTACAGATGAACCGGTTTGCAGGACAGAAGTTGAGACAAAGATGTAGAGAACAAACGTATGGACACCAAGGGGGGAAAACCACGGTGGGGTGGGGATGGTGGTGTGCTGAACTGGGAGATTGGGATTGACATGTATACACTGACGTGTATAAAATTGATGACTAATAGGAACCTGCAGTATATAAAAACAAACAAACAAAACAACTAATACTGAACTTTCTTTTGGGTATTTGTATGGAAATATGTTAATATAAATGTTTCAGACATTACATGAAATTTCTAAAAATCTTATATGTTCTGGTATAATGTTATAAGTCAGAATTCTAGTTATTACTTTAAAATGTGTATCTCAGAAGTAACTAATTTTCCTTGTCAATTGCATTATTATGAATTTTCATCAAATCTTTAACTGTGGTCATTTTTAAGTCTTTTGTCATTTACAGACAGTTCTGGCTGTACTCTGATGCTTTTGCAAATATGTTCCTATAAAAGGGTTTCATCTTCAAGGAATTCATGGAAAAGACTCTGACAAGTACAGGTTTCTGGTAACTGACTATACTGCTAAACTGAATGAATAAGCATTTTCAGAACTCTAATGGAAAACTGATGAATTCATAAAAGTGCTAACAAAAGATCAAGATGAAAAAAAAATTAATTACATGGGACTGAGTGAACTGATGAGGATGATTATAATTTTTGTGACTTTCTGTTTGAATTAAAAAAAAAAAATCCCACAAGGACTCAGAGGTAAAAAATGTACAAATCAATTTTCACTGCAAAGTAAAGGAGCTGTTACAGTGGAGGATTACTGGACTGAATGTCAATATTATGACATAGTATGAGTGTGTTTCGTGTTTGGTAATTGCAATCATTATTGCTTTTGTTGTGGTCATCCATTTAAAAAAAAATATATATATATAGGTGGTCAGTTTAATGAAGGAGAGTACTTCACTAAGAAGAGATAAGACACACATATATTAGTATCAATCATAAACCTAGATGAGAAACATGAAGTTCATTACACAGTGATTTTTTTGTTCTGTTTCTTTAGCTTAAGGAAATTAAAAGGAAGGTTTAATAGGAAAAGAAAAATTGCCAATTAAATGAAAAACATAGGGCTTCCCTGGTGGTGCAGTGGTTGAGAGTCTGCCTGCCAATGCAGGGGACACGGGTTCGAGCCCTGGTCTGGGAGGATCCCACATGCCACGGAGCAACTAGGCCCGTGAGCCACAACTACTGAGCCTGCGCGTCTGGAGCCTGTGCTCCACAACAAGAGAGGCCATGATAGTGAGAGGCCTGCGCACCGTGATGAAGAGTGGCCCTCGCTTGCCACAACTAGAGAAAGCCCTCGCACAGAAACAAAGACCCAACACAGCCAAAAATAAATAAATAAATAAATTTAAAAAAAAAAAAAAAATGAAAAACATAATCTTATTAGATGTGGCAGCTATTAAAACAATTTGCCATTCTTCATTAAAATTTTTTGTGATTTAATTGAAAACATAGGGACTTCTCTGGTGGTCCAATGGGTAAGACTCTGTGCTCTCAATTCAGGGGGCCCGGATTCTATCCCTGGTCGGGGAACTAGATTCCACATGCATACCGCAACTAAAGAGTTCGCATGCTGCAACTAAGGTCCACACCGTAACTAAGAAGTCCGCATGCTGCAACGAAGACCCCGCATGCAGCAATTGCGACCCAGCATGGAATGAATGAATGTAATGACCACATTCAATTTTAGAAAATGAAAACAAGGAAAAAAATACTCTCAAATCTATAACATAAATCTTTAACATATCCACTATGATAATTTTGTCTAACATTTTATTCTGCAATTACTCATTTACATTTCTGACTCTTCCAACTAGAATCTGAGCACCAAGAAAACAAGAATCATATTATAAGGAATCGACACTCCTTTACCATATAGTTATTATTTATGCATAATAATATACAATTTGTTGTTCTGGGTTTGGTGTCTGGGAAAATATATCCTGGATATATTTTCAAGTTACTTAGGTAAACTTCCTAAATAAAACTTGATAATCAAATCCAGGAGATACTACAAGAAATAGAAGTATAATTTTCACATTCCCAGTACTTCCACTTTTTTGTTATGATAAATCTATCTGTAAGTCTAGCTTTTTCATATGTTGTACCATTTCCTTAGAATAGTAATCACTTCTATTTAGTCCTTTTAAATCTCCCCAAGAAGCACTTCATAATAATAGTCCAATGTATTTCTTTGATATGTCTAAATTTCCCAATAATGTGCCCAGATGATGATTGTTTGTTTGTTTATTTATGGCTGCATTGGGTCTTCGTTGCTGTGCACAGGCTTTCTCTAGTTGCGGTGTGCGGGCTTCTCATTGAGGTGGCTTCTCTTGTTGCGGAGCACAGGCTCTAGGAGCGCAGGCTCAGTAGTTGTGGCACACTGGCTCAGTAGTTGTGGCTCGTGGGCTCTAGAGCGCAGGCTCGGTAGTTGTGGCACACTGGGCTTAGTTGCTCCGTGGCATGTGGGATCTTCCCGGACCAGGGCTCGAACCTGTGTCCCCTGCGTTGGCAGGCGGTTTCTTAACCACTGTGCCACCAGGGAAGCCCTCCTTCACTCTTTTCTTTGACACTTCATGGGCTGTTTCAATCTAAGACCTCACTTTTTTTTTTTTTTAAAGGAAGTTTACCTCCATTATTTCTTCAGGTTATTTCCTCTTCTCCATCTTTCTCTCTCCACCTTTCTGGGGCTCCTGTTATCTGGATTCTACTTCTATTCTCCATATGATATAGTTTTAATTTTTTATATATAGATCCTCTCTGCCTTTCTAGGGATTTCCTTAATCTGAACTTTCCATTAATTATTTTCTTCCTTGGCTATATTTATCCCATATATTGCATTCTTTACTTCAACCATTAAAATAGCCTTCCATACCTAAAATTTCTACTTTTTTCTTTTTATAATATTTTCTTTGTTTCAAATTATTTTCCCTTATGTCTTTATATGTTTATTACACTGATTTGTTTCCTCTCCAATGTTGCTTTAAGGACTGATCTGGGTAGAAGATCAGATTTTTAGTCTCCTAAATCTTGACACACCCAGAAACAACTTTCAATAAAAGTTTCCTAATACACTTCTGAATAAAAATATTAGTTGCTCCTAATATTACAAGCATCCTGGAGAAAAATCTGAGAAACATAATTCCAAATACTTAGTTGTTATTATATAAATATACTATTCTGTCAGAAATAGGTACATACATAAATCCAGATATCCTGAAATAAAATGACCCTATGAATGTGAAACAAGTAATATCGGCCATCTATAGAAACAGCTCACCATAAGACATGGTCTATAACTCCAGGTTTAATCAAGGTGATTGGGACAGATTTTCAGAAAACACATGACCTGACATTAATGTAAAAGGAAGCTGCAAAGCAATGAACTGCATTATAAAGAGAGAAAAAAGAATGTTATCAAGATGGTGACAGTCTTTAAACATAATCTAACTCCTTATTCTGGTAGCAGATTCACTAAGCAAGTAACTTCCCTATTATGATGTGTTCCCCAAGATTATTTTAAGGAAGAATAAGACAAGCAACATTTGGCATTCTTGACAGTTTATGTTTTTATCATTAATGATTAAATGACATTCTTTCCTACCTTCATTTCTGAGATACTGTCTTGGGTCAGCCCACCTGACCAACTCTAGGTATACTGACAAAACCAAAAGGAGTCTAGTATATTACAATAATCTGTGAAAGAGGTAAGTAAGGATCTGAACCAACCCATAGCCATGAGGAAGAAGATGGAGTCTGAAAATAATAAAGAAATCAGATATAAAAGTCATATCTAGGAAGTTTCCAATTAATTAATTAGAAAAAATATTTAGAAGGGTACCACTTGGTGACTGATTCAGTTAGGCGAAGGCAGAGAATACAATGAGAGACAGACAAATTCTTGACAAAAGGAGAGGAGGTAACTTTCAGGAGACACTGAGTATTACAAAAGAAAATACTGTAGCGCAGAACCATAACCTTTACATATGTAGTTATCATTATTTATTACTCATATAATCATTAAAACATTATTCTGAAGTACACTAAAAGGATACCACTTTTGTAGTAAACACATTCAAGTTACTACACATACCTGAAAGTAACAATCATTTCTTTTGGAGGGAAAAGGCTACTTTCAAAATTTCTAATAATTTAAACATGCATTAATCCAAAATTTATGAATACTGTGGAGTTTTTTATATTGAATGTTTCTACTTGTTTTCTACTTGCTCACTTGATCTCTTCCCATCTGTCCATTCTTTGGTCCATCAAATATTCTTCTCTTATGTCTTGATCCTTGATCTTTCTAGAGTCTTCCTTTCCACCCTGACTTTCCTATCTTAAAATAAACCTGATCCAACCTTTCTTCTTCTTCTCTATCAATATTTCTCAGCCTTGACCAATCTTGGAGTTTTAGTTATTTACCCCTATGTGGAGGACTACTATCAATACTCCTTCATGCCCAAACTCTAATCTCATCTATCCATTTGCATGCTAAACGTCTCTACCTAAATACCTTGTTAGTAAATGAATACCCATCCTTCCCAAGCTCCTACCATTCAGTTCACTGACAATTACTACCAGTTCCTTCTTGGGTAATATATGTCCCATCAGTCTGACTTCATTATTCTCATTCAGGCACTCAATACATTTGGCTATGTTATATTAAAAATCCAATTGGTTTCTCTGTTCCAGCATTAGCTCCTTTTAATCTTCTTATATGCTACAGCCAGATGAACCTTCCTAAACAACAGGTTTTATCTTTTTATTCCCAGCTCAAACACTAACTACTCTCAACCCTTTGGCCTAGTATCTAAGGGTGTTATTTTTCTTAATTCACATCAAATAGCAGTATCACCATCACTTTACACAGCCTGTGTATTCTCATTTATGTGCCACTGCTTGTGCTGTTTTGTATTCCTGGGATTAGGAGTCTAGCCCCGATCCCTATTCTCCATATAGCTAAATTCTACATGCTCTTTAAGCATCAGGTAAAATGTTACATTCTCGGGACATCTCCTTCCCTCAGTTGAAAGTAATTTCCTCTGACCCTGAACTCTTATTATACTGTAGATCATTAAAGAAGTTAAAACTACATATCTTGAAATTATTTATAAACACATTTCTTTTCCTTTTAGATGTTATGTTTCCTAAAGGCAGGATCCATTTACAGTATATACTTATTTCTGCCAAAGCAACTAACCAGGATCTTAGAGACAGAAAGAACTTAATATATACTTGTCAAATGAAAAATAGTTTCAACACTCTTGAGAAGGAATGTTTCATATTGCAGATACTCACAGCCTGCAAGATTCCTTTTATTAATATGCGAAACTAAGGGTTTAAGGAGAGAGAAAGGGGTGGAGTAGATGCATACATTAATTGGTTAAGAGTAGTGGATTCAGAATACACATGCTCACTCTCAAACTATTGCAGAAGTATTAGAGAGACACATTACAGAATTAAAGAATTATTGTAAATCATAGAATATGGTTCACATTCTTCTTTCTCTCAGTGAGAGAGAAGGGTCACAGATGTTCTTAAAAAATCCAAGACTTAAGGCGTCCAGACCCTGACAGTAAATAGTTTAAGGAATCCTAAAACCCACGGTACCATGTCTTAATATAACAAACAAGTACAACAATAAGAACATGATAAAATTCTTCATCCCACCAACCATCTAAAATTATGGAGAATTCCTTTCAGCTATCATTTCTGTGACTACAGATCTCTAATACTGCTTTATATGTGAAGGCTTCCAAGGTACATTAGGATTAATTTAACACTATTACCTTTAGAACCACGCTTGAGTTTGCTACATACCTATGAATTTAAGTTCCTGCTTTGTTAGTGTAGAACTGTCAACTCTGTCTAAAGAAAGGACACACTTTAATTTTGAATTTTTAATAACCAGTTCCTAAAAACTACCATGATAGACAAGTTGAGGAACTTAAGACATTATGAGGAGGAAAAATCAGTAGGGTTAAAGTCAAAAAGGGGGGAAGGGGAATTTTCAGTCATTATAAATTTATTTTTCACTAAAATAAAAAGGTAGCACCCTAAATATATTATCAATGGCAGTACCATTTAATTAATTTAAAAGTAATTCTTATAAATTCATTTCCATTTACACTAATTCCTTCACTCAATAAGAACTTTTCAGGTTCTTCTTCTCCTGCAGTTTCAATGAGATGCTTATAAATTCATTTCACTTTATAAGTAGTTAACATGCATACTGAAAATGACTTTATCTGCCCAGTGGCTGATTCACCATCCAAATGTTAATATCCTTCTCTGTTTATCACTTAAGAGTCTCTGAAGGCTACCTTTCAGGAACTTAAAGAGATCCAAGAGACAAAGTAGCTTGGATGCTTTGAAATGGAAAAAGTCTTACTGTCTTATCTATAGTATATGTCTTATACTACTTGGCAAGGCTATATAGTAATCAATCAAATTCCTTCCTATACAGAAACAAACATTGAAACAAACAGCAGCATTTGCTGTATCCTGGGATGTTAACAATTTATTGTATAAAAGTAACACACCAACTAATTGGGTAAGAAGGAAAAACAAGTCTATTGTGATTAAAAAGAAATTAGATCTAGAATAATCTAGATCCACTGTTCTCAATCTCCACACTGTTCAAAGAGACAGCTTCTCCCATCAGTAATGCCTCATTACACATAGTGAATCTTTTTTTTTTTGGCGGCGCCGTGCGGCATGTGGGATCCTAGTTCCCCAACCAGGGATGGAACCCGCGTCCCCAGCACTGGAAGCGTGGAGTCCTAACCACTGGACCGCCGGGGAAGCCCCCATACAGTGACTCTCAAATGATTCACAGATGTACTACGGAACTGTTCTGTCTGAGAACTACTCATCTTTTTTCTTAAATCCCTACACCTCAATGCTTCCCTGAAATGAAAAGGGGACACATATGAAGAATAAAAATCTAGTTTCCTACAAACTATTCTGAAAAAACCTGGATAGGATCCCATATTTGAGGGAGAATGTTCACCCCCAAAATCAATTAGCATCCCTATTACTCTCAATCCTATAGGAGATATCTACGAATAACTGGTTGGCATTACTTTGCCGCCTCCATCAAGTGAGATGTGCTTGATGAGCATGGCTGTGACAAATTCTGGGCACCATAATTAAAGGGGATTCAACAGCATAGGAAACGGGCACAGAAATCAATTAGCAATGTTACTGTGGTGAAAACAGATCCAAGTTCTCTAGCTACTTTAATCTTCTATTTCAAAGTTATATTAAAAGTGAGAACTGTCAAGACAAACAAATGAAGAAACTCCATTACTGCAGCAAAGGACCAAGTTCCTACTCTGATAGAAACAAGACTGCCTAATGCAAAGTTTAATTCCCGAAGAAAACAAACACATTACAAAGAATATATAAAACCTATTCAAGGGCTGTGTAGTAACTGACGACAATTTATTCATTTAACATTAATGGAGAGTCTGTTAGATGATGAACTAAATACCAATGAAATAAAGAAAAAACCCAATTCCTATGCTAAACAGCTTTATACTCTAGTGAGGAAGAAAAACTATGAACAAATAAATTATTAAACCACCTAGAAAGCACTAGAGCAAAATCATACCTGAAATAGGATGATGAAAACCAGGCTGATGACGTGCTAGTTTTTAACTGGACTATAAAACTAAACTGTAATCCCTATATACATAGTACTTGTTTCATCATTATAAGCATTTTAAATACACCTACCAAATGAAACAGAAGTTAAACTTAGAGTTTAGTAATATCATGAAATCTAAATTCTCTTACTCAAGCTGGCTAGTTCAAAGGTACCACCATAAAACAAAATGTTATGAAATACAAGGCACTTCACTTCATGGACGTCTATTCAAAGTTTACCGCCCCCATACATTGTTTTCTAAAATAGTCAAATGACTATTTTGCCTTTCCAAATTGCCTTAAAAGTTTCAAAAATTTACTAAAAGATTTTTACATTATATCTTTCTCCTATCTGTTCAGTTTTCTTTCTCCTCTGTTAGTACAATAATTTTATTTCTTCAACTCTTAAGTTTCCTAAATTTCTCTGATCACATAAAATTCATCTCACTGGGCCTATTTTTTACAAATATATTGGTGAAGTGTTTTCCTGAAAGTATTTTTCTTTGTATTGATGATATTCTTATTTCCTTGAGAAACACCAATTTCAACGTACAGCTGATTCATGTTGCTGTACAACAGAAACTAACACAACATTGTAAAGCAACTATACTCCAATAAAAAAAATAAAAATACACACAATAAAGGGAAAAATTTATATGCATAAAAAAAAGTTTATGGAATATTTTACACACATTCAAAAAAACCTCCACCATTAAGTCCTAAGATCCTCTATGAGAAACACCAAGTCAAGATATATGCTTAAAATTCAACGTCTATGAGTATTAAACATACAATATTTCCTTTGTTCTTATAGTTTTCAAAACAAGTCTCAGTGAAATAGTAAATTTTAATTTTATAAAGTTCTATATAATAAAACATTTTGAGATGCATCAGATACTAGAGAGTAAATAATGAAAGTAATCCAGTCTTCAACTTTTCAGAATTTCAACTTTCTAACGGAAGAGTTTATGGGTTTGTCTTTTTCGTTTTTTAAGTTTCACAAATGTGAGACAAGTATGACTAAGATATAGATCACAGAAACAAAAACAATTGTCTGGAGGAGCAGCAGAAATAGAATGAAGAAAATATTAGATCACTATGTACAAGAACCCAGAAGTGTTTTTTTTTGTTTTTGTTTTTTAGTTAATAATACTATCAAAAGACTTTGGAAAAAACTCTGTAGGAGGCTTCCCTGGTGGTGCAGTGGTTGAGAATCTGCCTGCCAATGAACGGGACACGGGTTCAAGCCCTGGTCTGGGAGGATCCCGCGTGCCGCGGAGCGGCTAGGCCCGTGTGCCACAGTTGCTGAGCCTGCGCGTCTGGAGCCTGTGTTCCGCAACAGGAGAGGCCGCGATGACGAGAGGCCCGCGCACCGCGATGAAGAGTGGCCCCCGCTTGCCGCAACTGGAGAAAGCCCTCGCACAGAAACGAAGACCCAACACAGCCAAAAATAAATAAATAAATAAAAATTAAAAAAAAAAAAAAACAACTCTGTAGGAGATAAATCTATGCTTAGTTTTAAATTCTACTTTCATTAGTAAGGAAAGGAGGAAGGCCATACCAGCAACAGACACAACCAAAGTCTATATCATAGATTTTGCAGAGAACAGTCTATCGGGAAACTATGAGTAGATTATACTGATGCAGCAAGAAGTGGGAGAGAAGAAATGAGACTGGAGAGGCAGGTCAGTGCCAGAAAAACTCCTTATGCCTTGCTAAACAATATGAATTTATCCCATTAATACCAGAAAATCCTTAAAGGATTTAAGTAGGACAGTGACACGGTCTGATCTGCATCTTTATTTATTAAAAAAAATTTTTTAATATTTATTTATTCATTCATTCATTTATTTATTTTGGCTGCACCAGGTCTCAGTTGCGGCATGTGGGATCTTTAGTTGTGGCACGCGGACCTCTTAGTTGTGGCATGCACGTGGGATCTAGTTCCCCAACCAGGGATGGAACCCGGGCCCCCTGCTTTGGGAGCCTGGAGTCTTACCCACTGGACCACCAGGGAAGTCCCTGATCTGCATCTTTACATAGACCCTAATAGATTCTGGTAACACCTAGAGAAGGAGCTGGAGAACAGAATGAAGGTTAAGAGGTTGCTGAAAGAGTTTATATGACAAATTACGTAGAATCGCCAAAGCAGGAGCAGTGGAAACATAAAGGAAAAGACAAGTTAAAGTGATGAATAACAGGAAAAACCTTTAAAAAAACAAATGGTGACAAACTAAACGCCGCCCTCTCATTTCTTTAAGTCCCTAGCATAACTCTGGTTTAGAACTTTTAATTCTTTTAATCTATCATATAGAGATAAAGAACACCAGAGAAGAAGCAGGCTTAGAGTGGGAATGTAAGAACTGAGGTTTATTACGCTTTTGGGAATGAGTCTGAAAATCAAGATAAAATTCTACACTGGAGGCAGAGATTTGGCAATCTAACGAATATAGATGACTGCTCAATCTGTAGGTATGAATAAGATATCTTCCAACGGAATAGGCACAGAATGAGAAGTGAATAAGTAGAGGAGAGGATACTAGGAATAAAACAAGAGGTACACAAACAAATCATAAAAGATACTGTCAATACTCTCAGGAAGACATTGCTATAAAGACCTACTTTCAAAAAAAAGATCTGAAATAAATAATCTAACCTATCTTAAGGAATCAGAAAAAGAAGAGCAAATGAAACTCAAAGCAAGCAGAAGGAAGAAAAAAAATAAATAGCAGAAATACAATAAAGAACAGGAAAACGATTTTTAAAAAAAGAATGAAATCACAAGTTGGTTTAAAAGAACAAAGTAGCATATAAAGCAATTATACTCCAGTTAAAAGAAAAGAACAAAATTGCTAAACTTCAGCTAAACTGACAAAGGAAAAAGGAAAAAGGACTCAAATATACTATAATCAGGAATAAAAGGGGATATTACTACCCACATTACCAAAAAAAATTTTTTAAAGGATTATGAAGAGAATACTATAACTGTATGCCAACAAATTTAAAAATCTAGATGAAATGGGCAAATTCTTAGAAACATCCAAACTACAAAAATTGATACAAGAAGATATAAATAGATTTTTCTCAAAAGAAAATATACAAATGGCCAAAAAGAACATGAAAAGATGCTAATTCATTAGTCATAAGGTAAATGCAAATTGAAACTACAATGAGATACCATTTCACACTCACTTGGATGGCTAGGAAAAAAAAATAGAAAATAACAAGTCTTGGTGAGGATGTGGTGAAGTTAGAACCCTCATATACTACTAATGGAAATGTAAAGAAGTACAGCTGCTGTGGGAAACAGTTTGGCAGTTCCTCAAAAAGTTAAACAGGAGTTACCATAATGACCCAGCAGTTCTATCCTAAGTATATACACAAGACAAATTTAAAAAATATGTTCACACAAAAACTTGTGTGAAAGTTCACAGCAGTATCATTCATACCAGTCAAGAAGTGGAAACAACCCAAATGTCCATCAACTGATGACTGGATAAACCAAATGTGGTATATATCCATATAATGTGTATCATCAAGCCACAGAAAAAAGAAGGAAGTGCTGATATGTGCTACAACATAGACAAAACTTATGCTTAAATATGGAAAACATTATGCCAAGTAAAAGGAACCAGACACGAATTCCCTCTACATGTAGTGTCAACAAAAGGCAAATCCATAGAGACAGAAAGTATATTACTGATTGCCAGGGTATGGAGGGGGAGGGGAATATATTGGGATGTATGTGATTTATTTCCGGATTGATAAAAATGTTCTGGCATTAGGCTTCCCTGGTGGCACAGTGGTTAAGAATCCACCCACCAATGCAGGGGACATGGGTTCGAGCCCTGGTCCGGGAAGATCCCACATGCCACGGAGCAACTAAGCCCGTGTGCCACAACTACTGAGCCTGCGCTCTAGAGCCTGCGAGCCACAACTACTGAAGCCCGTGTGCCACAACTACTGAAGCCCGTGCTCCGCAACAAGAGAAGCCACAGCAACGAGAAGCCCACACACTGCAACAAAGAGTAGCCCCGCTCTCAGCAACTAGAGAAAACCCCCGTGCAGGAGCGATGACCCAATGCAGCCAAAAATTAGATAAATTAATAAAATAAAATAAATTTTTTAAAAAATGTTCTGGCATTAGATAGTGGTTACAGTTGCACCATATTATGAATACAGTTGACCCTTTACCAATATGGATTTGAACTGCATGAGTCCACTTACATGTGAATTCTTTTCAACAGTAAGTACTGCATTACTACATGATCCTCGGTTGGTTGAATCCATGGATGCAAAACTGACAATAGGGATGAAAGCTGTATACAAAGGGCCAACTATAAATTTTATGCAAATTTTTTTACATGTGAGGAGCGTCAGGGCCCCTAACCCCTGAGTTATTCAAGGGCCAACTGTATACCAAAAACCTTTGAATTATATACTTTTAAAATGGTTAAAATTGTAACTTTTATATTACATAAATTTTACTTCATTAAAAACTTTGGGTGGGGACTTCCCTGGTGGCACAGTGGTTGAGAATCTGCCTGCCAATGCAGGGGAAACGGGTTCGAGCCCTGGTCTGGGAGGATCCCACATGCCGTGGAGCAACTAGGCCCGTGAGCCACAACTACTGAGCCTGCGCGTCTGGAGCCTGTGCTCTGCAACAAGAGAGGCCACGAAAGTGAGAGGCCCATGCACCGCAATGAAGAGTGGCTCCCGCTTGCCACAACTAGAGAAAGCCCTTGCACAGAAACGAAGACCCAACACAGCCAGAAATAAAAATAAAAATAAATTAATTTTAAAAAACCTTAAAAAAAAAAAAAAAAACTTTGGGGGGAAAAGATAAGATACTGGAGAAGTAGAACAAGAACCATTTACTCTGAAAAAGGATGAGAGAAGTATGAAAAAGAAATAAGGGGTGTAATTTTATACATACATGCAAAACAATTAATTAAAGCAAAGGAATGATAAACAAAATTCAGGATAGTCATTAACCTTGGGGAATGCAATGGTGAAAAGCATGCACTATATTCAACAGTGCTGGTAACATTCTATTTCTTAAATCAGTAGTAGATTCCTGAGTGCTCATTTTATTAGTGTGGCCACATAACTTATACATATTGCTTTCAATGTATCAAATATTTCAGAATAAAAGTTGAAAAAGGATTTATGAAAATATGTCAAAATATTAACAGGTATTATATATCTGTAATAAATTCATAATCTCTGTACTTTTCTATAACTTTGAAGTATTTTATAATTTATAAAAAAGATAGAGGAGAATGCTATAATGGAATACAGAAAGCTTCAAAAGAGAATGGCCAACAATTTCTCTGAAATGAAATCAAGTAAGATAAAAACCTGCCTCCTGGAATTGGGAACCAGAACTGGTCACTAGTAATTTATGGGAAAAAAAGCTAACAAAAAAGGTGCTAAAACCAAAACTATTCAATAAGTACATGTACTAATAAAACCTAACCCTGGAAATGATTTAAGTAACATCTTAAAGTATGGCAGTTAGAATAATTGTGAGCAGACATGGTATGCAGAATAATGCCCCCCCACCTGTCCCCAAGGTGTCCATGCCTTAATGTCCAGAACCCATGGATACGTTACCTTAAATAGCAAAAGGGACTACACAAATTTATCTAAGTTAAGGACCCAGAGATGCAGAGCTTATCCTGAATTGTCTGGGTGGGCCCAGTCTGATCATAAGAGTTCTCATAAAGTGTATTTGAAAACCAGACAGACTGAAGCATTAGAGGGACTTCCCCATAATTGATGGCTCTGAAGATGGAGGATGGGGGCCACAAGGCAAGCAGAGCAGGCAGCCTCCCAAAGCTGGAAAATATAAGGAAAGAGATCTTCCTCTAGAGATTTTGAAAAGGTTCAAAGCCTGCCAACACCTTAATTTTAACCCAGTGAGGTCCATGTCAGACTTCTACAGAACTGTAATAAATGTGTATTGCTTTAAGTTTGTGATAATTTGTTAGAGCAACCATAAAAAACAAATACAGAAGAATAAGATGGAATGTAAATTCTTCTTTATCTTTCCTCCCCCAGAGACAAGTCTCAAGGTTTTTATTGCTTGATGCTCAATATAATGAAGAAGAAAAAAAATTTTAAGCTAACATTTGACACCTCACACCCATTAGGATGGTTACTATCAAAAAAAAAAAATTAAGTGTTGGCAAGGATATTGAAAAATTGGAATCCTTGTACACTGTTGGTGGGAATATAAAATGGTGCAGCCACCATGGAAAACAGTATAATACTTCCTCAAAAATTAAAAATATAACTGTATAAAATAAATAAGCTACAAAGATCTACTGTACAGCACAGGGATGTATAATAGCCAATAATGTATAATAACTTCAAATGGAGTATAATCTATAAACATTTTGAATTACTACGTTGTACACCAATATTGTAAATCAACTATACCTCAATTTAAAAAAATATTAAATATAACTACCATATGATCCAGCAATTGCACTTCTGGGTAAAATGGAGATTCGAAAAGATATCTGAACATCCATGTTCAAAGCAGCTTATTTACAATAGCCAAAAGGTGAATGCAACCCAAGTGTCCCTTAACAGATAAATGGTAAGATGTGGTATATGATACAATGCAGTATTAATATTATTCAGCATTAAAAAGGAAGGAAATTCTGACACATGCTATAACATGGATGCACCTTGAGGACATTATGCTAAGTGAAGTAAGTCAGTCACAAAAAGACAAATACTACATGATTCTAACTCACATGAGGTATCTAGGAGCTGTTGTTTAATGACTATAGTTTCAGTTTTTGTAAGATCAAAAAATTCTGGAGATTGGGTGTACAACAATGCGAAAATATTTAACACTACTTAACTGTACACTTAAAAATGGTTAAAATGGCAAATTTTCTATTATGTGTATTTTACCACAATTAAAACAAAAAAATGGAATACACTTGAAAAAAGAGAAAACACAAACATATGGATTTTTCCAACTAAGTCCAAGCAACTCTCCTTCAATCCTCCACAGGCTAAATATTACTTCACTAGGTGCCAATTCTACATTTGTCTTCGTAATTGAAAATATAAGTCCAGAGCAATTAGGCGAGAAAACAAAATAAAAGACATCGAATTGGAAGGGAAGAAGTAAAACCGTCACTATTTGCAGATGACATGATACTATATATAGAAAACCCTACAGACTCCACAAAAGAAAATGTTAAACAAATAAACAAATTCAGTAAAGTTGCAGAATATAAAATCAATATACAAAATCAGCTGCATTTCCATACACTAATAACAAACTATCAGAAAGAGAAATTAATAAAACAATCCCATTAACAACTGCATCATAAAGAATAATACATAGGAATTAATTTAACCAAGGAGGTGAAAGATCTCTACACTGAAAACTAAATGACATTAATGAAAGAAATTGAAGGCACAAATAATGGAAAGATATTCCTTAGTCACGGGTTGGAAGAATTAATACTGTTAAAATGTCCACACTACCCAAAGGAAGCCACAGATTCAGTGTAATCCATATGAAGATTCCAACAGCACTTTTCCAAGAAATAGAAAAAACAATCCTAAAATTTGTATGGAACCACAAAAGGCCCCAAATAGCCAAAGCAATCGTGAGAAAGAACAACAAACCTGGAGGCATCATGCTCCCTAATTTCAACTATATTACAAAGCTACAGTAGTCAAAACAGTATGGTATTGGCATAAAAGCAGACACATAGATCAATGGAACAGAATAGGGAGCCTAGAAATACACCCAAGCATATACGGTCAATTTGCGGCAAAAGAGACAAGAATATACAATGGGGACAGGACAGTCGCTGCAATAAATTGTGCTGGGAAAGCTGGACAGCCACATGCAAAAGGATGACACTGGACCACTGACTTATACTATACACAAAGATCAACTCAAAATGGATTAAAGACTTGAATGTAAGACCTGAAACCATAAAACTCCTATAAGAAAACATAGGCAGTAAGCTCCTTGACATTGCTCTTGGTGATGATTTTTTGGACTTGATACCAAAAACAAAAATAAACAAGTGGTAATACATCAAAAATAAACAAGTGGTAAAAAGCTACCACAAAGCCAAGGAAACCATCAACAAAATGAAAAGGCAACCTACCAAAAGGGAGAAAATATCTGCAAATCATACACAGCTGACCCTTGAATATGGGTTTGAACTGCACAAGTACACTTAATGTTTTTTTTTCAATAAACATAGTACCTGTATTTTCATTTTACAAATCTTTAAGTGTGGGGGAAAGTTTGTGTTCGCTTCAAAATCATAATACATGGAATCAAATGAACCAGGGTTTAAGTTTTGGTTCTATCTAAACTGTTTCTGCTTCTTGCTTTGGGTGAGTCATTTGTCATTTCCTTTGTTTCTAAGGCAGAGATAGCAGTACTTGATTTTCAACTGCTCAGGGGTCAGCACCCCTAACCCCTAGTTGCTTCAACTGTTGAAGAGTCAATTGTATCTGATAAGAAGTTGATATCCAAAATATATAAAGAACTCCTATAATTCAAGAGGGAAAAAAATCCAATTAAAAACTGAGCAGAGGATCTGAAGAGACATTTTTTCAAAGAAAATACACAGATGGCCAACAGACATATGAAAAGATGCTTAACATCGCTAATCATCAGGGAAATGCAAATCAGAGTCACGAGATATCGCCTCACATCTGTTAGAATGGCTATTATCAAAAATACAAGAAATAAGTATCGGTGAGAATGTGGAGAAAAGGGAACCCTTGTTGGTGAGAATGTAAATTGGTGCAGCCACTATTGGGAAACTGGAGGTTCCTTTAAAAAACAAAAAAAGTCCTACCACATGGATCCACTTCTGCACATTTATTTGAAGAAGACAAAAACACTAATTCAAAAAGATATATGCACCCCCATGTTCGCTACAGCATTATTTACAATAGCCAAGACATGGAAACAACCTAAATGTCCGTCAATGGATGGGATGGAATGGGTGATGAGGGTCAAATTTCCAGTTACAAAATAACCCAAGATTTTAAAGAAAACCTGTGTTCATTATATTAATCCCATGACATTAACTTCATTCACCCATGCAAAGAAACATGACAATTGGCCTGTTAAATTAATACAACCCAGTACTACGTCAGTTAATAATGGCAAAGGATTTCGGTGGCTCCCAATAGTATCTACTTTCTTTTTTACCCCAAATATACTCTTTTCAAACTTTCAGCATGCCTCCAAATTCTAATATTCCAAAATTAAAGAGCAAGTCTAAATTTACCTATGCAAACTGAAAATGCTTTATACTTTCCTATCAAAGAATGGTAACATATTTGGTTTATTTTTAAGAATGCTTCTAATCTCTTTTCCTCTAGATACCTAATATTCAAGAGTTCCTTTTTATCTGGAGTATTTATTCTAAGAGTCTGCAGTTCCAGGTTACACAGGGAAGCAAGAGTTATTTTAAAAATGTACCCATTAATAAAATGCTCATTAGGGGTTTCCCATCCCAACCACACTAGCCCTCAAATCAACACAGTGTCTATGCCTGTTCATCATGCCATTAGTCTCTTGCTGGCTATAGGTTTGTAAACACCTGACAATTTAATCCAAGTGCAATGCAAAACGACTGCAAATTAAACTACATTAGCAAAATACGCAAGATTTCAGAAAGTTAATGAAAATGTGTTGGGAAAACTGCTTGGAATCATTTAAACAGTCTTGAACAAATAAGAGGTATGTCAGCTAATGACTAAAAAAGATAATCAACAAAGATGATACTAGATTCAAGAATTTTCTTTGAACAGCAAAGAATTAAGGAAGGTTCTTGGAACTGAAGAAACTATCACTTTTGCAAAAATAAACTCCATTATAATTATATCTTAACACTTAAAAAAATGGTAGCATTTGCCTTATATTCTGATTTCAGAACCCAATCCTGCAAAAGATGCAAGTCCCCTGTAAAAACCTGGCCTCAAATTAGACATAATCTAAAAGGCTATCTTATGTTTATTCACTAAATGGAATAGAGAGATAGAATAATAAAACTATTATTATTATTTTAATCCTAAAAATAAAATTCACATTCCCAGTTGTGGAAGAAGCAGCAAATTCCTGATGTAGGTACCAATCACCAACTGCACTGGCAAGCCAGAGCTCAAAAGAACTAGAAAAAACTATCTGCAAAAATAGAAAAATGACCTTCATAAAGGTAGAACAACACTATCACCATTTTGCCTTACAAAGAGACAATAAAAGCCAAACTGATGAACTAAGTTGACCTATTATCCTCCTGTAGGCAATCCACAAAAAGTTTTCACTAAGGTGCTGAACAATTGATTCAGAGCTAGGTTTCATTTCATCAATAGAACATGCAAGCTTTCAATTGGGATTCTCTACAAAAGGCAACCTTTGTAATAAATGAACCACCAGAGAAGATTCTAATAAAACTTACCATTGTGTATTGCATTCAGCAACTCTGAGAAAGCTTTTAAGTAAGGAAAAAAGGACTTCAGGTTAAGATCATTCTCAAACACACAAAAGAAATACATAGGCATAGGCTGCATCAGTATAATAAAATCTCAGTAAGTCTACCTTGGATCATTCCTTAAATCATTAAAACTACAAGCTTGGCTCAGTCTTCACATGGTATAAATTTCTAGATATCGCATTTCACTTGCCAATATATTACCTACTAAATTTAAATAATATGTCAGATATACTGTCATAATGATGACAAATCTCCTTAGTAATAAATAAAGCTACTTTTAAAAAGACGTTTAGTAGTCTAACTATGTAATGTCTTTCTGGCTGAAAGTCAGTATCTATAAGATGCAATTCTATATAGGTAAATCCACCTTTGGTCACACTTAATAGTATTTATTATAACGAAAAACCTCATTTTATCATCTAACCTGATCAAACATTCTCAATTCCTAGACTTTAGTATAATAGGCTCAAGATATGCAGAGGCCTAAGCAAAAAAGATATCTAATGCCAATATACAATTATTAACATTAAGATTAGTGAAAACCAAAAAACTGAAAATATTACTTCATTGGGGAACAGAAGTCACAATTCTACAATGGAAGCACCATATTAAAAGGCCAGCAATCAACAAAATTTGGTCACAATTTGACTATAATATGGATCCTGAACACAGGACAAAGCAGCAAGTTAAGCTACCTTTGTAGGAGAAAGAAATCTATTCAATTAAGAACCAACTGCATTTTAGAAAATTAAAATTTAAAGGTTCAGAAGTGGCATAATATACTAGAAGAAGCACTAGAGTAGGAGTCAAAAAGTCTGGGTTACCAACCCAGTTAGACAACTTACTAGTTGTTGGACAAGCTCCATCATGCCGATACTGCATGGAAATTTCTGTTGGGAGGGAGGAGAAAGGAAATCAGCAAAGAAGTTGCCAGTGAGTTAAGGGCAGAAAAGAAACAGGCCAGAAAAACAGGAAAACATTCACCTAAAAGTCTAGCTGAGCAGGGCAAACAAATGCAAGAACAGAAATTATGAGCCAGTAATTGGGACATAAGGGGTAGGAGGACCAACCAAACATGATGGCATTCTCACAAATCTTAACAGGACAGTGTAGAAATGTGTGTGCATGTATATGTGTGCAACGAATGAGGAAAAGACAGAAGAGCTTACAAATGAATCTGCATAACAAGCATTTAAGAATAAATGGATTCACTTCTATGAGGAAGTACAGTTAGGCAATGAGATAAACTAACGTGCTTTATATAATTCATTAGATGAGAACAGTGTATCAAACACATTTGAATCCTATGTTCAATTAGAAATTACAATTTAAGTATGAAAATTATTTAGTTTATATCTGAGCAGAAATCCATTATGACTTACATAACAATGTAAAACTCATTAAACTACACTCTGCTTACTTTCTTGTACCTTTCATTTTTGATGATGGTAATGAATGAAAAGCCATTACTCTTATTCTTTTACTCCACCCAAATGAGGAGAACGAGCAGAGGGTGACATGAAGCAATAAAACACTGCTAAAAGCAAAATCTGCTCAGAAATGGGAAATTAATTTCCACATGACACTCCAAACGAAAAGTAATCGATAAAACCAGTGCTAAGGCTGTGACTCAAAAGTCCTGGCCTGGGAACTCCCTGGCAGTCCAGTGGTTAAGACTGCACTTCCACTGCAGGAGGCAAGAGTTCGATCCCTGGTTGGGGAACTAAGATCCCGCAAGCCACCACAGGAATTCTCTGGCTATTACTTAACCAAAAACATGACCTCTAGGAACCATGTGCACAGCAGAGCCTTCCAGGCAACATCACTCACACATCTACCTCAGAACTCAAGTCTAATCATGGGCCCACTCTGAATAACTTAAAATTAAGAAGAAAGACAGAGCAAGGTAGAGGAAGCCAGCACTCACTTTCAATCACTGTAATGTTAAAAGAACTTGACATTAGATACTGTTAAAAAATCAAACACTTAGGCCAGTTTAGTGTTAAGTCCTTTCCAGATGACCCTCGAAAATGAGCCATGGTGGGAGAATTTGCCACCTTAATGCTTCATTAACAAATGCAATACAAGTGAGATTTTAAAAGGCTATTAAAGAGATAGACATGTTACATTATAGAGAAATGGTAGTTGTTTGGAATGGTGCTAAAAAAATAATCAAAGGACACTCATGAGAAGGATTTTCTCAGTGGGGACAAAAAAAATGGAATATGGCTATTCTGGCCTTTGATCTAGTACTTTTATAGAAAGACAGCCATGACATAGGGCCAGCAAATTTTCAGATCATCAAAGGCCAAAACAAAATCAGGGGATTTTCTAAGAAAGCAAATTCCAAGGTATATCCTGGTCTTAGCAGCATCCAATATCCTTTATGATTTTCATTTATAATCCAATATAATCAATGTATGTAAGATCATGAACCTGAGTCATTTAGATGTGAATTATGTTCACTAACTGTAACTACTCCTTCATCTACAGTACTGTGTTAGTAACTCTACTCTCATGAGTTTATTAGATGAATATTTTATCTATATGATTCCCTTACCTGTTTACAGAATCAGTCTATTTCTAATTAAAATATTTTATCAAAAAAAGACTTCTCAGTTTCACTTTATCAACATAAGTAGATATGACATATACAGGGATACATTTAACAAGTTCCCTTTCATAGTTACACAGGCTCAAGTTAAACTTTCATAACCTTCATATTTCAGTAGAAGCCAGAAGAAACTTCTATTGAGGCGATATACTCATAGTAATAACTTGTCTTTGTGAAATCAGCAACAATTTAAGATTAAGTACATAGTCTCACAACCAAAGGACTGCCTTTCCAGAATCTCCTTTTATAGCATGTATCACCACTAAAGAATTCCATCACTGAAACAGATTTCAGGTATCTTAACTGAGAAAGGTATAGCAGCATTCTATTAAAGAATTAGAGACTGAGTTTAAAAAAAAAAAAACAAACAGCAGGGAACCGTATACTTTGAAAGGACAGAGCATGCCCAAAGAAAAGAAATTAATGTTAAACCACAATCATTTAAAAAATACCAAACTTTTCTCAGAGAAAATAAGATGTTGATTTTTGTGAAGAAAAAATGCTAACTTTCACTTTACTAAATCATAAACTCTCCTAATGTGGTTGAGATAAAAAGGAAAACGGGGACTTCCCTGGTGGTTCAGTGGTTAAGAATCCGCCTGCCAATGCAGGGGACACGGGTTTGAGCCCTGGTCCGGGAAGATTCCACATGCCGCGGAACAACTAAGCCCATGCGCCACGACTACTGAGCCTACGCTCTAGAGACAGAGAGCCACAACTACAGAAGCCCGTGCACCTAGAGCCCGCACACCACAACAAAGAGTAGCCCCCGCTTGCAGCAACTAGAGAAAGCCCGCGCGTAGCAACGAAGACCCAACGCAGGCAAAAACAAACAAATAAATTAAAAAATAAAAGGAAAACAGAACAGGACAAATACAGCACGTCAACTCTTCCAAAATATTCAATGTTTTCAACATCTTAATTTTCAATGTTTGAAAAGACCAGGTGCCTGTTAAGAGCTCAAAAGAACATATGTAGGAAAGAATTCAATCAAAAGTTTAATATAATCTGTAAGCCAAAACTTACAACCTTTAGTAGCCGCTTAAAACATTTTGTACAAGTCAGTATAAAACAGTAGGTCATTTATCAGGATGTACTGCGATTTAATAAAAATATGACAATACAAACCCTTGATCAGACAAGTTTAGAGGTGTTTTCTGGGTTTCTATTCTGACTAGATTAGGCCTCCTAGAATAAATATCTTGCTACATATGCTCTACTATAATTTGAACACGTCATGAGAGAATTTTGATTACTCTAAAATTCTTTTAATAGTAAGTTGCCAGAATTAAGTCCAGAATGCTAATTCTAGGAGAAAGACCACTAGCCTCAAAGTCTGATTTCTTCAGCCTGGCATTCAACTCTCCATAAACTCATCCTGCTCTAGTGAATCAACGTTACTTCTAACTATCCCGCAAACACAAGCTTCTTGTTTCTATGAAGTTTACCCTTCAAATATACCTTTACTATCTTTTCTGATAATAATGTTGGCCTTCGTTTTCTGCCTACTCCAAAGTACAATTCAAATTTCATCTTATCCATGGTCTTTTCCAACTAATTATATATCCTAAAACTGGTCTGTAATACTATTGATACGTGAAAAGCTTTACAATAAATAATTTCACTTGCAATCTGGCAAAAACACTTGAAAGACAAGTACAAAATCACACAGGATACTACTAAACACATGATAACATTCTCAGTGATTACTAACAGTATTCATTCTTTTTTTTGTTTTTTCATGTTTAGCATTTATTATGGTCAAAGCACTGTGCTGGCAGTGAGGAGACAGTAATGAACATGACAAACACAGCCCCTAACCTCCTGCAGCTAGGATTATAGTGCTTGTTATAGTCTAACCTTATAACTAGCAGGTGTTTACAAGGTCACCTGCATTGTTACTTGCACATGAATCTTTAAAAGGGCATCATGAAAAACAATTCTTGATAACACAGTACACATTTTCTCCTTCTGACTTATTTATACAGGAGCGAGTTCTCTGCTTTTACAATTACTAAGTGCTTTCTCAATCTAAAATTAGTCCAAAGGAAAAATTAACATTTTGATACTAGTAGGAGGTACTATTGTTGCAAGTTAAATTATTGGCTCAAACTCTCTTGTTGATCCCATTGCTTAAAGCATGACTGACAGTATACTAGCAAGGTTTTACACCCTCATCAGCAAACATCCCTTGAATTTTATAATTAAGTGTCTCTGGAATCAAGGAAAATGCATAGCTCCACCACTTAGAGCTGTGAGAATTCTGTCTCTGTTTCCTCTTCTATATAATGAGCGATAATACTTGATGCCTGTCAAGTGCTTAAGACAGTGTGCAGCACATGCTAAGTTTCAACAGCAGTTAGCAATTCTTAACTTATGGTAAGAAGGCGTAATTCCTAAATACTCATGGCATTTAGCCAGCTTCTAGATAAGAATAGACTTTTTAGTACTACGCTTATCAGTGAGAGAGTGCTCTGATCTAGTCATAAAACTTTTAGTAGAATGTGTAAGATTAAATAATATATTACCTCAAATAGTTTTCAACAACCAATCTTATTCCCTAATTATGGCTTTAACAAGATATATATACTCTTCAGAGTGATTTTAAAACTCAAGTTTAAGAAAAAAAAAATCCTGACAAGTCTAAATTTAAGTCATTTATTTTGGTGAAATAACATTTATGGGAATTTCTCCCTACATTTCTGTCTACCTACTGGTGAGGTAAAAGGGATACAAATTCTTATTTTTCTGCCACAGATGTACCACAAACATTGCCCTCACAAAGTAATCAGTGTGTAAAAAACATGATTTCCCACACCTAAAATTTCCCTAAATCAGTAACAGCTAGGAAAATCTTTTAAGAATGTAAATCAATAGCTTAAGTCCATTAAATTGAGGATGTGTGTTTCAAATGGCATCAAATGCAATTTCTGAAATTCAGTAATTTTCAGACTATGCCCCCTATGCCCCTATGGACAGTATATTGGTGAGGATCTCTTTTCATTAGAGCAAATTTAGGCCTAATTTTCTCAATATGTTACTCACCTGATTTCTGTGCCTCTTGCTAAAAATAAATATGAAATAAAATTTTTTCTGAGGAAATGTCTAAATTTATTTCTTGTGACTAGGGGCTATGGCTAACTGCTAAGCTCTTCTGATCTCAAAGGAAACATACTATATAAATAAAACGTATATTTAAGTGTGCAACATATTAAAATCTTTTCAATGAACTTATTTCTCACTGCAATTTATTATTTTTCCCCTCTAAAACAGTGGTTCTCAACCAAGGGCAATACCCCCCTCCCCAACCTGAACATTTTTTGACTGTCACTATGGGCGGGGGAGTCTTGGGTGCTATTGGCATTTAGTGGGTAAGGTTTTGGAATCCTGATAAACATCCTACAAGGCACAGGACAGCAATGCACAACAGAGAATTATCCCAACCAGAATGTCAATAGTGCTAAGACTGGGGAATCTTGCTCTCAACCATCTTTAACACTACTAATGAAACAATCCTTCCATAGTTTCCACTCATTTCTCCAAAAAATTTGTCAAACAGGTCCACCACAGGCACAGAAGCTAGCTATGAGAAATAAAAAGAGAAAGAAATCTCTGGCTGTGTGATCTTGGGCAACTTATTTTGTCTGTCTAAGCCTCAGTTTTATCAGCTGTGAAACAGGGGTATTAATAGCCCTTACTTCATAAAACTGCTCTGAAGATTAAACAAGTTAATAAGCGTAAAGCACTTAACAGATGCTGGCACAAAACAAATGGTAGTTAATAGTTACTACTTTTCATATCTGACCTTTACATGTGCTCTTTTCTCCCTTATAATGGTTTTTCTTATGTTTACTTACTGAAATTAATGTCTGTACAATTATAAAAACAATCCAAAATTCTATATTTATATAATATACGTGAACAACCTTCATTTAAATTCTACTTATTATTTTTCCATGCCATTTTCTACCTATCCTCTCCATCAACTAACAGAACTGATAAAACCCATAATGGTTTTTTTTAAGCCAAAATTTCATCATTTCTACAATCAGAAATCTAAAATCAAAACATGGCTAAGATTTACAATCAACACTTATTTAAAATCATTTATCTCAAATTGAAGATGCAATTTAAAAGATAAATGTTGACATTTAGCTAATATACACACTGTTAAGTTCCTAAAAACACGAATCTTAAAAATTTTTTAAATTGAAAATAATATTCACATTACAAACTATAGGTTAAAAAAGCATCCCAATGTGGTGAATAAGAACATATATAAATTCATTCATACTACAGTAAAGATAATGGTAAAATACTGGTAAACACAGTTGAAAACAAAAATGATATAAGTCATTTCAGATATCTCCTGAAATAAAATGTGATTTTTAAAGTCCATAAATTTAAATCATTTATCACTGATTAAAAAATACTCCAGATGGAGTTAATTCAAGTAGAATTTGTGTGAGGAATTGTTGAGAAAATGAAGACTAACTGAAGTGTAGGGAAAGGAAGCCCCAAAACAAATACCAATCAAAAACAGTGCAAAAACTCTCACATCTTAAACGTGAATTCTGAGTTGATTTTTAAAATACTATGCAAGTGAAGCAAAAACAAAAATGGGAAATTAATTCTAGGTGTTTCGTAAGAAATGAATGACCAGGGCTTCCCTCCTGGTCCAGGGGGTAAGACTCCGAGCTCCCAATGCAGGCGGCTGGAGTTCAATCCCTGGTCGAGGAACTAAGATCCCACATACTACAACTAAGCCCATGTGCCACAACTACTAAGTCCGTGTGCTCTAGAGCCCAAGTGCCACAACTAGAGAAGCCCACGAGCTGCAATGAAGACCCAGCACAGCCTTAATTTTTAAAAATAAATAAATATTCCTTAAAAAAAAGAAATGAATAACCAACAACTATTTAGCCTATATTAAGTAAAACTGGATTAGTGCCAAATGTCTTTTCCAAAGACCAAACTGTCCTCCTAAGATCATAACCCTTTTCATTGAGATAATTAAATGTCACTTAGCAACTCACAGTATTATCATAATGATAGTTTAAAATGAATTTGCGGGGACTTCCCTGGTGGCACAGTGGTTAGGAATCCACCTGCCAATGCAGGGGACACAGGTTTGAGCCCTGGTCCAGGAAGATCCCACATGCCGTGGAGCAACTAAGCCCGTGTGCCACAACTACTGAAGCCCACGCGCCTAGAGCCCGTGCTCCACAACAAGAGAAGCCACCGCAATGAGAAGCCCACACACTGCAACGAAGAGTAGCCCCTGCTCGCCACAGCTAGAGAAAGCCTGTGCACAGCAACGAAGACCCAATGCAGCCAAAAATAAATAAATAAATAAAAATTTTTTTTAATAAAATAAATTTTGCTTGGTGGTGGTGGCAGTGGCAGTGGCAGTGGCGGTGGGTGGGAGGGAGGGAGGGAGGGAGAAAACAAGTGGCCAAGCCTACCTGAACCAAGTGGAGAGGAGCCCACACTAAGACTCTGCACACTCCCATTCCTGAGCGGCGTGGGGGATTTCTGGAGACTAGAGCTGGTTACACTTCCTGCAGCTGACGCTACAGATGACGTTGGTGAAGCAGAAGAAACTGAGAGATGAGAAACATTCTCTTGACTTTTGTTGCCTTTGGGTCTACCAGGCCCATGCTTACTTTGCTTATTTCCTTTTCTTTTCTTTTCCTTTACAGTTTCTTCTTCTATGCCAGAAGTTTGAGCCCGCTTATATCCTGCTGTAGGAAGGCTGGAATTACCCAAATCTCCAGGTGAATTTTCAAAGCTTTTAGGCTGCGGAATAACAGCTGAGGTTGAAGGGAGACCAATTATGGAACTAAAACTATTTACCCCCCCTTCCTGGCTTCCAGACTCTCCTTTATGTACATCTTTGGTTGATGATGACTGTTGGGAGTGAGTGTAACTGTCATTACGCAGATCTGAGTCTGTAAAGCTCAAGAAATCCTGGGGAGACTGTACTGAACTTCCCGAAGATGATTTTACACTGCCTGGAGTTCCTGAAAAACTGCCTGTAGTGGGGGAAAAAAAAAAATGGGGTAGGAAAAGAAAAAATTGGATGCAAAAGTTCCCATGAGCAGTAGAAATGACACAATCATCAAAAAGAGAGGATGAAAAAAACTATAAAACTTATTAGGACATCAGTACGTAACAAAGCTAGATTTTTTTTTTAAGGATTATTACTGAAATCAAGTTTATCTATAAAATTATATTCTAAAAATACTTATTTTATAGTTATTAAATTGAATATTAACTCTTGAATTATAAGCTATTACTTGTACAATTACCAAGATATAAGATGTGCTTTATTTAACCTACCTTTTACCATGGCAGCATTCCTCTACTCTCCCCCAAATGCCTTGTGTATGCTTGAGCAAGGACCAAAGAAAAGCAAAGTCTCAAGGAGACTCTGAAATGACTATGATTGAACTCTGAATGGCTTTGGGAACTTCCTTTCTTGCAATTATTGAAGGTATGATTATAAATGTTCCCAACATACAATAAGATCCAAAAGATGTTGCTCAGGTCGTAAGTTCTGAGTTTTAACTTCAAGATAATGTTGGTGAATGTTATCATTCAGTTATATCTACCCCACCAAAACATGGATTTGATCTAATAATGATCATATGGAACCTAATCGATATAACTCACATTCTCCCAGTCCACCTCCCATGGAGATGCATAAAGAAAAGAAACCAGCCACTTATATTCTGTTATTGCTTTTATGAAAGTAAAATCATAGGAGGGGCACCTCTCATGAATCTCTCACAACTGCTTATTTTTTCCCCACTCTTTAGTTAAAGAATATTAGTAAGCCCACCGTGTCATTATGAGATATAAAAACCTCAAGGTTTTTATTTACCAGGTTAAAACTAATGGCTGGGATGAAACAAATTCGATCCACCATCCCACTTCATCAAACACTCTCGCCACGCTTGCCAAATGAAGTAACAAGTGTTTAGACTCAGTTTTGACCAACATCTATTGTGTTTCATAAAACTAAACTATGTCATGTTTTAACTAATGTCTTTAAGAAACGAAAGCTCAAAATAACGTGTTCTGTTGGCAGTGGAAAGGAAATTCCAAGTTAAGTGTTAAATTGTACTGCAGAGCACATTCGTAAGTAATCACACATAAATCCACCTAAATATTTACAAAGATATTTTTTCCCTACACATAAGAAATAATTTCTTTTTAACTAAAGTCTCAAGGTTTTGGTTTTTAAATTTTAAGCTCTTCTAAAATGGCTCATTAAAAACAATTAATAGTTCTAAAATTTAACTCCTTCAAGAGAATATCTGCCTTATTAATTTACAAAATTACTTGTACCTATGTGACCATTTTCAGGCCATTTCTGTGTAAAAAAAATATATACATATTAAGAAGCCATTTACATTACATCAATCATTTAAGGATAACTGCAATTTGCCACTTAATTAGCAGCTATAAAGAAGTTCTTTATTATCCATTCTGATCTGTCACCATCTGTTTTTTTTCTGCACATTTTTGTTTTTACAGCTGGTGTTAAAAGCTCACGACAGCATAGCAAATACTTTAAAACACTTAGTATACACAATATTTTAAATGTGTATTTTCTAAAATTCACATACTACCTGCAATTAAAAAAAAAAAAAAGCCAACCAATTACCTTAAATGCCCTACCTTTAAATTTCAACTTTTAAAACTTTTTAGGATATTACTTCAGATATAAAAACATAACACGTTCTCTACCATATCTTAACAGAAGCAGGGAAAGACTCTCCAATATTGTGAAGTTTAAGAAAATGAGAGCTCTCTTTTCTAAATGAATTAGTACTTCAAAGATAACATTAAAAACTCAAAAACGCAATTTTAGAAGTACAAAATAAGGTCTTAATTATAGAGAAGAGATGACTGAATTCTGCTAATCACATTCAAAACGCGAATGAAGTTACATAAAAATTAGTTTTACAGGAATTCCCTGGTGGTCCAGTGGTTAGGACTCGGCACTTTCACCGCCGTGGCCCAGGTTTGATCCCTGGTCAGGGAACTAAGATCCCGAAAGCCATGTGACAAAAACAAACAAACAAACAAAAAAACCAAAAACTACAGTTTTACTATTTGTTTTCCAAAGTATCATAAAAATAATATACAGTAAATTTATTAAACATAAAACAGCAAATTTAGCATTTCATTTCTTTTCTACTTGTCTAATTTTTTGTTATAGGAGGCAAAAAGAAAAAAAAGTCTAGGACTTGAAAATCTTGAAGCCCAAAATAACTTAGTTTAAAAATATATGAATATACTTTTTAATGAAGAGGTCAGGAGACTAAGCATCTCTCTACATATTCAAATTATGTTCTGGTAGATTCCGGGTATAATTTTTATTGTCAGCAAAAGCTTTAACAGGGTAAAGAAAAGGACAACTTTTTCCCTCATTTACTCCTAAGGGACAAAGGGCGGGGGTGGGGGCGAGGGAGAGGAGGCCTTTATTTTACTAAATATATTTGTCTCAAACAGTTTCAGCACTTACATTTCTCAACATATTTATTTCAAAATAAAAACCTAGAATCTAAGGTTTAGCTGAGTTATTTTGTTCTCCATAAAACAGACTTGTCATATAAAACACAGAATGCCTAGTTAATTCTGAATATCAGTTAAACAACAAACTATTTTTCAGTATAAGTATGTCCCAAATAAACGCATGGGACACACACTGAAAAATATAATTTGTTGTTTAACTAAAACTCAAAACTACCTGGGCATCCTGTACATACAGCAGCCATAATTACCAAAAGACATGCAGGCTGAGCAAAATGCTACTTTCATCTTCAAGCTTTATAATAAATACATTAATAATCAGCAAGTATTATTTACCGAGAACTATTTAGCTCCCCTAAAAATTACTCAGTACTTATTCACTTACTGAAAATGTATACCTTGACAGTTTTAGTGTTCAACTGGGAAAGACAAATAAAAACAATTTATAAATTAGAATGACTTTTCTGTTGAGCAGAAAGGAAAGGAAAACTCCAGCTTTTATTGTTTTTCTCCTCAGACTTAAACTTTATTCCACATCTATTTAAACATTAAAAAAATTACAGTTCAACTTTAGAAGCACAGGTCATAACACAAAAAGAAAGCAAAGTTCCCAGAAACATTTGAAGAAGGAATACTAGTCTTTGAAGTAATCTTACTATAGCATCTAATCATAAAATAATCTCTAATTATCCAATAGTTATAAGTAAAAGGTAAATTCTTTTATAAAACTTAACTACTATTGATCATCACAAGAACAAGTATTTCAACTAAAATATCATAATTAATACCTTGCTGGAAAGGACTAGCTGCTGATACAGTCGTTCCTGGATTTCTTCCACCAGGCTTTCTTCCCCTTTGACCTGAGCTGTGAGCTGAAGATTTCTTCCCTTTGCCCTCTGACCCTCTAGCCTCTGAAACATCTTTTGCACTAGTAGTGTGCGCAGAGACTTCCTGGAAATTTGCATTTGTAAATCGTGCTGCAGTATCTTCCAAGCGCTTCAATGATCCAGATATAGAGTTGCTGCTAGTGCTTGTATAAGTCTAACATTTTGATTGAGAAAGGAAGTAAAAGGAAAAAGAACTGATTAAAATTTGGCTACAGGGGGAAAAAAAGATGGCACATTAATAATAAATAATTATTGGACTTGAAAGATAAACATATGAAAGTTTCAGTTATAAAAACAAGTCAGTCTGCCTAAGAAAATCATGTAAAAACAATTTATTTTAGAGTCTGGTACAAATATTTCTTTTAAAAATGTAGATAATTTATAATATGACTGAGCATCAAATTGCAGCAATTAGTAAAAGTACATATTAGTTGTATTTATTAAGTGACACACAGTAAGCAATACAGAAGATACTTGTTTCTCAAGCAACATAATTTTCAACAAGAACAATCTACTTCTTAGACATGAAATTAAAATCAGCTTTAGTGTTCATCACTGAAAGGCAACAGCTAGAGAGAAGTAAGGTACTACAATTTCACTACCTGACTATATCCATTATATTATACAGATCTAGCACAGGTCAGAGCAAGAATTTTTTAAATTCAGGTGAAGGCTGCTTTTCAAAAGAGAAATATTTAAAACCTTGAAACAGAAAAGATTTCTTCCCAGTATTAAGTTGAGGAAACAGTTACATTTTGCAGTTAAGATTTCTAAAAAAAATTAAAAGTACAATTATACCATAAAATTGATTCACAATCACCCCCTATAATTAGTTATGGTAGGGAAACAAAGCAAGATAAAGACAAATTTAAACAGTTTCCATTTTTAATAATCATTTTAATATAAGATGCATGCAAATAATGACAAATTAAATGACTATGAAAGTGTGATGCCAGATGTAAATTAATCAACATGCTTTGAAATTAAAGATTTATATGGTCCAAAGGGTCAGGGATTTTTGTTGCCATTGTTAAATTGGTGCCTGAACTATAACTAGCCTTAAATTTCTGTTGAATAAATAAATAATTTTCTAATACTTCTATCTGAAATCTCCAATGTAACACAAGTGAAAAATCTGAAAATATGCAAAACTGGAATCTTTCACATATTAACAACCACTCAGTACAAAACATCAGATAAATTTTAAAAACGAGAAAGTGACGATAAAAATCAGGTTTGTTAGCAAATCATTTTTAGCAAATCAGTGTTCAGAAAAAAGGAGTAAGAGGAAACTTCAACTGTTTTGAAAACCAAATCTTTACTACTACTTTTCTGCTACTTGCCCCGTGTTGCTGCTGCACCCCACAGCATCTCACTGCCAAGAATAGATTTTCACCATCAAGTACAAGAGACATTATGATCTCATAAAAAACTAATCACTACTGTAATAAACTATAATCCACAAATAAGAAAAAAGTTTTCAAACTAAATTTCAGGAGAAAACACACTCCCATTTAACAAAACAATCATATTTAAGCTGATTAAATTTCATGGATGACTACCTTTCCCATCCAGACAGGTCACTTTCAAAATCACCTGACACTTCACTTTTCCAATATTTTTTTCCAATAATTCAAGTTGATCCTGAGATTTTCCAACCCACTCATTTGACCCTAGTGAAGTTTAAAAGTCATCTAAAGAAAACACAATGAGGTTCTTCATTCAAGTACTCTATGTGTCAAATAAGGAATAGGAGAGAAAACTGGGTAGAATACCAACAACAGAAATATGCTGTTTCCACATAATCTAAATTAGGGTTGGTCAATTTTCCCAGTCATTTAATAGAATATACTTGCTTACCCCTGAAGTATAAATATGTCCATAAATCCAATGAAAACATGATACTTGGAAGAGAAGGTATTACAAAGAAAGCATTTAATGAAAATTAAACAAATTTCAGTGACCAAAGTCATATTAAATAAAACCATAACGTTTATTTTTTACAAACCTCAACACCTTGTAAGTTTCAAAACAAAAAACAAAAAACAAAAACAAAAACAAAAACAAAAACTAAAACAAAAACTACAGGGACTTCCCTGGTGGCACAGTGGTTAAGAATCTGTCTACCAATGCAGGAGACACGGGTTCAAGCCCTGGTCCCGAAGATCCCACATTCCGCGGAGCAACTAAGCCCATGCACCACAACTACTGAGCCTGCGCTCTAGAGCCCACACGCCACAACTACTAAAGCTCGCATGCCTAGAGCTCATGCTCCGCAACAAGAGAAGCCACCGCAATAAGAAGCCCACACACCACAACGAAGAGTAGCCCTCACTCACTGCAACTAGAGAAAGCCCGCCTGCAGCAACAAAGACCCAATGCAGCCATAAATAAATAAATAAAATATACATAAATTTTTTTAAAAAGATACCACAGGTTTCTTAGTAAGAAAAAAAAAATAACAAAAAAAAACTTTAGCTGAAGATTCTAACAGTTAAAAAAACTTTTATACATGCCCCCAACATCACAAACCTGTTTCCTCAGTCAGTTTCACAACCTAAGTAACTCTCACAGCATTAGTATCTCATTGTTCTGAGAGCCACTATAGTGCTTAAAAATACGTATTCATGTAAATTGACCATAAAATGCAAACTAACTACATCAATTGGTACTCAACTAAGTAAAATATAGCCTTCCTTTTTCTTCTTTTCCACTAGAGAGAAAACTGGATATCTGGCTATATTGACAGTCTTTAGAGAAGTGTATAAACACTTTGTGATTTACAGGCAACTTAATGAATCTTTTAAAATAGACATCTACAATGTGTGTGATTTTTGTTTCATGGCCAACTACAATTATTAGTCCTCAGATGAGATGCAAAGCCAATATACCTACTAAATAGCATTAGTTAGGAACAAAAAATATTTCTAACTTCAAACAAATTTTTAGACTCATAATTAATCAAAGGCTATCAGAGGTAACCAAAGAAATAGCAGTTATTATATTTTAAAGGTATGCTTGCCTTAGGTTTTATTCTACAAGGCTCTGTAATCCATGTTTGGAAGAAGGAGGCAGAGGGAAGGAAAACAAGCAGTAGCTGTGCCTTTCACCAACATGGTGAAACAGAATAATGCTTGTTAAAAATTTTTTTTAAATTATATACTATTCGGGCTTCCCTGGTGGCGCAGTGGTTGAGAATCTGCCTGCTAATGCAGGGGACACGGGTTCGAGCCCTGGTCTGGGAAGATCCCACATGCCGCGGAGCAACTAGGCCCGTGAGCCACAACTACTGAGCCTGCACGTCTGCAGCCTGTGCCCCGCAACAAGAGAGGCACGACAGTGAAAAGGCCCGTGCACCGCAATGAAGAGTGGCCCCCGCACCGCGATGAAGAGTGGCCTCCGCTTGCCGCAACTAGAGAAAGCCCTCACACGAAATGAAGACCCAACACAGCCATAAATAAATAAATAAATAAATAAATAAATAAATAAATAAATAAATAAATAAATAAAATTATATACTATTCAAGTCTCTCATAAAAGTCACACATTTTTCACTAGCCCAATTCTTAGGATACAGCACAGAAACTATCAAACATGAAGCACAAAATGAATGAAGACTTTTTAAGGGGGGTAGGGGTGCCAGTAAGCTATGGGACAACATTAAGAAGCCTAATGTACATGCTACTGCAGTACCCAAAAAAGAGCAGGGGGGAGGGAGGGGGAGGGACTTAAAAATAATAATAGCAGGGGGAAAAAAGAAAAAATACAGAAATAATAGAAGAACTATGAAATTTGATGAAAACTATAAATCTACAGATCAACTAACCCCACGTATAAGAAACATAAAGAAAATGCCATGAATGCACATCATAATCATACGGCTTCTCACTACAAACCAACAACAAACAGAAAATGATAAAAGCAGCTGGGGGGGCGGTTAAATATGCTTATGTGCTAAGAAACAAGGATAAGGATGAAAACAGATTTCTCATGAAAAAGATGCAAGCTAGAAAAGAGAAGAGTAAAATCTTCAATGTACTAGAAGAAACAAACTATCATTAACCTAGAATTCTATACCAAGCTAAAATACCTTTCAAAAACACAGGCAAAATAATTGTTTTTCAGATAAAAAAGCTGAAAGAACTAATCACCAGCAGTTAACACTATAGTAAATGCTAAAGGTTGTCTTTCAGGCAGGAGGAAAACAACAAAGGAAATGTGGATGTACACAAAGTAATTAAGAGCACTAGAAACAGTAATTACATGGATAAATATAGAAGACTTTTTAATTATTTAAGTCTCTTTATAAGGTAATTGATGATCTAGAGCAAAAATAATAAGAATGAATTGTGAAGTTTATAAAATATGTAAAAATTTTAAAACATGACAAAAACAGGCCCAAAGCCAAAAGGGTAGCAATGGAAGTATATAGTTGTAAGGTTCTTATATAATACATGAAATGGTATAATATCACTTGAAGGCAGACTGTGACAAGCTAAAGATATAGAAACCCTAAAGCAACTAATAAAATAATACAATTATTACTAATCAGCCAAAATGCAATCATACAAAATATTCAATGAGGAAAAAAAAGAAAATAGGAAGATGAGAAATAATGGGCAAATTAAAAAGGACTAACAAAGGATAGATTTAAATACAACCATATCAATAATCACATTATATGTAAATTACCTAAACATCCCCATTGAAAGACAGAGATTGTAACAGTGAAAAAAGAAACTCAAGACTTTATGTTGTCTACAAGACACCCATTTAAAACATAAATACAGAAAGATATTAAAAGTATGGGGAAGACATATCAATCTAACACTAATCCAAAGAAAGCTGAATTCACAACATTAATATCAGACAAAGTACACTTCAGAACAAGAATTACCACCAGGATAAAGAGGTCTATTCATCAAGAGGATATAAAAATCCTAAATGTTTCTGCAAATTATAAGAGACCTTCAAAATAAATGAAGCAAAAACTGAATAGAGAAAACAAAGAAACAGCAAAATGTATAGTTATAGTAAGAGAGGTTCATATCTTTTTTTCAATAATTGACTGAACAAACAGACGCAAAAAAATGAGGATATAAAGAACTTAAACAATATAAGTCAACTTGACCTAACTGATATTTATAGAAAAACTTCATACAATAAGAGCAAAATGAATACACATCCTTTTGAAAGCACACAGAAAAACAAAATAATCCATGTTCTGTGTCATTAAGAAAACCTCAAAAAAATTTAAAAGAAATTATAACACAAAGATATTAAATGAGAAATCAACAGTAAGATACGTGAAAAACCCCTAAATATTTCAAAAGTAAATAAAATGCTTCTAAGTAACCTATGGTCAAAGAAGAAATCAAAAAGAAACCATAAGGTATTTGTTCAACTAAGTAAAAATGAAAATACAACATATCATAACTTGTAAGTGGGGCTTAGAACAAAGTTTTTAGCATTAAATGTCCATATTAGCACTTTCTGGTCAGCATGTAATAAGGAACTTTGAAGTCTTCATTCCATCCTAACAAGTAAAAAGCCTAACAAATTGAAAAGTCAATAACTCTTCTTAGATCCATCAGAGAAGCAAGGTCACAGGGCAAACCACTGCCACCAAAATTAGAGAGAAAGACAGACAGATAAAGGGAATCAGAGCGTACCCAGACAGAAATCTCCATGGCAGCCAGTATCAGGGTAGGAAAACCTCAAGTGTAATTGACAAATTGTTGAAGGCTCAGTGTGGACAAGTCTGAGAGATTAAAAACTCCAGGAAGGGCTTCCCTGGTGGTGCAGAGGTTAAGAATCTGCCTGCCAATGCAAGGGACATGGGTTTGAGCCCTGATCAGGGAAGATCCCACATGCTGCGGAGCAACTAAGCCTGTGCGCCACAACTACTGAGCCCGAGCTCTAGAGCCTGGGAGCCACAACTACTGAGCCCGTGTGCCACAACTACTGAAGCCCGCATGCCTAGAGCCCATGCTCCGCAACAAGAGAAGCCACTGCAATGAGACACCCACACACCACAATGAAGAGTAGCCCTCGCTCACCGCAACTAGAGAAAACATGCGCACAGCAACAGACCCAACACAGCCAAAAATAAATAAATAAAATACATAAATTTATTTTTTAAAAAAGATAAAGGTAAGGCAGAGATAGATCTCATTAAAAAAAAAAAAAAAAAAAAAAAAAAAAACTCCAGGAGGACCCTCACACTTTTCAAGTTTTACCTCCAGGAGCTCTACCAAGTCTTGACAGTGAATACCAGAGGAAAAATATACACTCATGCTTCCAGCAGGGGAGGCAGAAAGGAACTATTCTAACATGTCAAGGTATTCTGTTCTTCTTAATAAGGCCTATTATCAGGAGAATCTATTTTACCAGAGCATAATCTGCTGGGGTTGTATCAGAGCCTCAAGTACGTGAAGGAAGGGAAATACCCAACTACAATCCCCACCAGTATCCTGTCCCAGCAAAGCAGGGTAGGGGGTGAGAATCACTTGTGAGGTTCACAGTCCAGGGGCACAGGCTCACCAAAAGACTGAGAACTAACCACAGGACTATAGAATGCTTCCTGTCCCTCTTACCATCACATTATTAAAGGCCTATTTACCACAGTTCCTTTTATCCAGTAAATCATATACATCTTTTAACAAAAAACTACAAGGCACACTAAAAGGCAAATACACCGTGTGAAGAGAACGAACAAACATCAGAAACAAAGACAGAGATGGCAGGACTGTGGGAATTACCAACCCAGAAATTTTTTAAACTATGATTAGTATGCTAAGGGTTTTAACGTAAAAAATAGACAGCACGCAACAACAGATGGATATTGTAAGCAGAAAGAAATTCTAAGAAAAAATTAAAAAGGACTCTTTGAGATAAAAAAACCCATAACAAAAATGAAGAATTCCTTTGATGCGCTCATTAGTAGACTGGGCATGGCTATGGAAAGCATCTCAGAGCGTGAGGATATGAAAATAGAAACTTCCAAAAATGAAAAGCAAAGAGAAAAAGAAACTATGAAACAGAGAACAATATCCAAGAACCACAGGACAACTACAAAAGGTGTAACATAGGTGTAATGGGAATACCAGAAGGAAAAGAAAGGAACAGATGCAGTATTTGAAGCAATAATGACTAAGAATTTAACCAAATTAATGTCAGAAACCAAATGACAGATCTAGGAAGCTCTGAGAATACCAAGATAAATGCCAAAAAGCAAGCAAGAAAACAAAACAACACCTAGGCATATCATATTCAAAATGCAGAAAATCAAAGATAAAAGAAAAAACACTCAAAGAAGCCAGAAGGGGGGAAAGCCTTAACTACAAAGGAGCAAAGATAAGAATTACATCTGACTTCTCTTCAGAAACAATGCAAACAAGGGAGTGATGTGAAACATTTAAAGTGTTGCGAGAAAAAAAACAACCTAGAATTCTGCACACTGCAAAATTATCCTGTAAGCGTGAAAGACAAAGACTTTCTCAGACAAACAAAAATTGAGGGAATTTGTTGCCAGTAGGACTGCTTTGCAAGAAATGTGAAAAGTTCTTCAGAGAGAAGAAAAATGAAACAGGTCAGAAACATGGATTTACATTAAAAAGAGCATCAGAGAATGAATCAGTGAAGGTAAAATTAAACTTTGATTTTTTAAATTCTTAATTGACCTTAACAGATAGCTTGCTCAATGGTTGTATCTGATTATATAGTTTTATGCATTCATATGCTTATGTATGTTCATGTATAAGTGAAATGAATGACAGCATTGACAGAAAAGATGGGAAGGAGAAATTAGGAATATTTTCTTATTATAAGGTACTTGTGCTACCATGAAGCAGTATAGTGTTACTGAAAGACGCCGTAGATACGCTGTAAAGATATATTGCAAGCATGAGGGCAACCATGAAGGAAAACAAGTATAATTGATATATTAAGAAATGAAAAGAAAATGGAATCATATAAAATGCTCAGTTAAAACCACAAAAGGTAGAAAACATGTGGAAGACAGAAACAGGAACAAAGACCAAGAACAACAAATAAAAAACAGTAACAAGTTTTGTAGATACTAACCTAACTGTATCAACAATCATCCTAAACATAAATGGTCTAAATATGCCAATTAAAAGACAGAAATTGTCAGAGTGGATCAAAAAACAAGACTCAGGTACAGTAAATATAGAGACACATTGTGATTTAAAAAAAAAAATCAGTGGATGGAAAAAGGTATAACATGCTATCACTAATCTAAACAAGGCAAGAATAGCTGTATTTCAGACAGAGTAGACTTCACAGCAAGGAAAGTTAACAGGGATAAACAATGACATTATATAACAACAAAGGTATGAAGACTACAAGATGACACAACAATCCTTCATGTGTATGTGCCTAAAAACAAAACATTAAATACATGAGGCAGGGACTTCCCTGGTGGCACAGTAGTTCAGAAATGAAAGACGGAACATTAACTACAGATCTCATGGACATTAAGGGATAATCAAGGAATTTTACACACAAAAAGAAACAGACAATCTGAACAGGCCTGTATCTATTAAAGAAATTTAATTAATAATTAAGCATCCCCACCAAAACACACAAAGCACCAAGACCAGATGGGTTCACTGGTAAATTCTACCAAATTCTTAAGGAAAAAAATTACACCAGTTCTCTACAACCTCTTCCAGAAAACAGAAGCAGAAGAAATAATTCCTAACTCACTCTATGAGGACAGCAATACTATATCAAAACAGACAAAGACATTAGAAGAAAGAAAACACAGAATAATATCACTCATGAAATAGATGCAAAAATTCTCTACAAAGTATTGGCAAATCAAACCCAACAATGTATAAAAAGAATTATAGAGACCTTCAAGATGGCAGAGGAGTAAGATATGGAGATCACCTTCCTCCCCACAAATACATCAGAAATACATCTACATGTGGAACAACTCCTACAGAACACCTACTGAATGCTGGCAGAAGACCTCAGACCTCGCAAAAGGCAAGAAACTCCCCACGTACCTGGGTAGGGAAAAGAAAAAACAAAAAACAGAGACAAAAGAATAGGGACGGGACCTGCACCACTGGGAGGGAGCTGTGAAGGAGGAAAAGTTTCCACACACTAGGAAGCCCCTTCACTGTTGGAGACGGGGGCTGCTGGGGGGGAAGCTTCGGAGCCAAAGATGAGAGTGCAGCAAAAGGGGTGCAGAGGGCAAAGTGGAGAGGCTGCCACACAGAGGATCGGTGCCTACCAGCACTCACCAGCCCGAGAGGCTTGTCTGCTCACCCGCCGGGGCAGATGGCGCTGAAAGCTGAGGCTCGGGCTTCGGAGGTCAGATTCCAGGGAGACGACTGGGGTTGGCTGCGTGAACACAGCCAAAAGGGGGCTAGTGCGCCACGGCTAGCCAGGAGGGAGTTCAGGAAAAATTCTGGACCTGCCTAAGAGGCAAGAGACCATTGTTACGGGGTGCACGAGGAGAGGGGATTCAGAGCACCGCTTAAACGAGCTCCAGAGATGGGCGCAAGCCACGGCTATCAGCGCAGACACCAGAGATGGGTCTGAGACACTAAGGCTGCTGGTGCAGCCACCAAGAAGCCTGTGTGCGAGCACAGATCACTCACTACCCACACCTCCCCTCCCGGGAGCCTGTGCAGCCCACCACTGCCAGGGTCCCATGATCCAGGGACAACTTCCCTGGGAGAACACACAGCGCGCCTCAGGCTGGTGCAACGCCACGCTGGCCTCTGCCGCCGCAGGCTCGCCCCGCATTCCGTACCCCTCCCACCTCCCGGCCTGAGTGAGCCAGAGGCCCCTAATCAGCTGCTCCATTAACCCTGTCCTGTCTGGATGGGGAACAGATGCCCTCAGGTGACCTACACGCAGAGGCAGGATGTAGGTCAAAAAAATCCAAAGCTGAACCCCGGGAGCTGTGCGAATGAAGGAGAGCAAGGGAAATCTCTCCCAGCAGCCTCAGGAGCAGCGGATTAAATCTCCACAATCAACTTAATGAACCTGCATCTGTGAAATACCTGAACAGACAACGAATCATCCCAAATTGATGTGGTGGACTTTGGGAGCAACTGTAGACTTGGAGTTTGCTCTCTGCATCTAATTTCTTTATGATTTTATGTTTATCTTAGTTTAATATTTAGACTTTATTATCACTGGTAGATTTGTTTATTATTGACTTGGTTGCTCTCTTCCTTTTTTTTTTTTTAATATAGAGATATATATTTTTTTCCTTCTTCTCTTTTAGTGAGTGTGTAGGTGTATGCTTCTTTGTGTGATCCTGTCTGTATAGCTTTGCTTTTACCATTTGTCCTAGGGTTCTGTCTGTTTTTCTTTTTTTTTCTTTAAGTATAGTTTTTAGCGCTTGTTATCATTGGTGGATTTATTTATTGGTTTGGTTGCTCTCTTCTTATTTTTATGATTTTTTAATTTTTAATAGTTTTTTTATTTTAATAACTTTACTTTATTTTATTATTTTTTTCTTTCTTTCTTTTCCTCCCTTTTCTTCTGAGCGTGTGGCTGAAAGGGTCTTGGTGCTCCGGCCAGGTGTCAGGCTGATGATGCCTCTGAGGTGGGAGAGCCAAGTTCAGGACACTGGTCCACCAAAGACCTCCTGGCTCCACATAATATCAAATGGCGAAAACTCTCCGAGAGACCTCCATCTCAATGCTAAGACCCAGCTCCACTCAACGACCAGCAAGCTACAGTGCTAGACACCCTATGCCAAACAACTAGCAAGACAGGAACACAGCCCCATCCATTAGCAGAGAGGCTGCCTAAAATCATAATAAGGTCACAGACAACCCAAAACACACCACCTGATGCGGTCCTGCCCACCAGAAAGACAAGATCCAGCCATATCCAGCATAACACAGGCACCAGTCCCCTCCACCAGGAAGCCTACACAACCCACTGAACCAACCTTAGCCACTGGGGGGCAGACACCAAAAACAACAGGAATTACGAACCTGCAGCCTGCGAAAAGGAGACCCCCAAACACAGTAGGTTAAGCAAAATGAGAAGACAGAGAAACACACAGCAGATGAAGGAGCAAGGTAAAACCCACCAGACCAAAGAAATGAAGAGGAAATAGGCAGTCTACCTGAAAAAGAATTCAGAGTAATGAAAGTAAAGATGATCCAAAATCTTGGAAACATAATGGAGAAAATACAAGAAACGTTTAACAAGGACCTAGAAGAACAAAAGAGCAAACAAACAATGATGAACAACACCATAAATGAAATTAAAAATTCTCTAGAAGGAATCAATAGCAGAATAACTGAGGCAGAAGAACGGATAAGTGACCTGGAAGATAAAATAGTGGAAATAACTACCGCAGAGCCGAATAAAGAAAAAAGAATGAACAGAATTGAGGACGGTCTGAGAGACCTCTGGGACAACATTAAACACACCAACATTCGAATTATAGGGGTCCCAGAAGAAGAAGAGAAAAAGAAAGGGACTGAGAAAATATTTGAAGAGATTATAATTGAAAACTTCCCTAATATGGGAAAGGTAATAGCCAATCAAGTCCACATAGCACAGAGAGTCCTATACAGGATAAATCCAAGGAAAAACATGCCAAGACACATATTAATCAAACTATCAAAAATAAATACAAAGAAAAAACATTAAAAGCAGCAAGGGAAAAAAACAAATAACATACAAGGGAATGCCCCATAAGGTTAACAGCTGATCTTTCAGCAGAAACTCTGCAAGCCAGAGGGGAGTGGCAGGACATACTGAAAGTGATGAAAGGGAAAAACCTACAACCAAGATTACTCTACCCAGCAAAGATCTCGTTCAGATTTGATGGAGAAATTAAAACCTTTACAGACAAGCAAAAGCTAAGAGAATTCAGCACCACCAAACCAGCTTTACAACAAATGCAAAAGGAACTTCTCTAGACAGGAAACAAGAGAAGGAAAAGACCTACAAAAACAAACCCAAAACAATTAAGAAAATGGTCATAGGAACATATATACCCATAACTACCTTAAATGTAAATGGATCAAATGCTCCAACAAAAAGACACAGACTGGCTGAATGGATCCAAAAACAAGACCTGTATATATGCTGTCTACATGAGACCCACTTCAGACCTAGGGACACATACAGACTGAAAGTGAGGGGATGGAAAAAGATATTCCGTGCAAATGGAAATCAAAAGAAAGCTGGAGTAGCAATTCTCGTATCAGACAAAATAGACTAAAACAAAGACTATTACAAGCGACAAAGAAGGACACTACATAATGATCAAGGGATCAATCCAAGAAGAAAATATAACAATTGTAAATATTTATGCACCCAACATAGGAGCACCTCAATACATAAGGCAAATGCTAACAGTCATAAAAGGGGAAACTGACAGTAACAGGATAATAAGAGGGGAATTTAACACCCCACTTTCACCAGTGAACAGATCATCCAAAATGAAAATAAATAAGGAAACACAAGCTTTAAATGATACGTTACACAAGATGGACTTAACTGATATTTATAGGACATTCCATCTAAAAACAACAGAATACACTTTCTTCTCAAAAGAGCTCATGGAACATTCTGCAGGCTAGATCATATCTTGGGTCACAAATCAAGACTTGGTAAATTTAAGAAAACTGAAATCGTATCAAGTATCTATTCCAACCACAATGCTATGAGACTAGATATTAATTACAGGAAAAAAAATCTGTAAAAAATACAAACACATGGAGGCTAAACAACACACTACTAAATAACCAAGAGATCACTGAAGAAATCAAAGAGGAACTCAAAAAATACTTAGAAACAAATGACAATGAAAACACGATGACCCAAAACCTATGGGATGCAGCAAAAGCAGTTTTAAGAGAGAAGTTTATAGCAATAAAACCCTACACCTCAGGAAACAAGAAACATCTCAAATAAACAACCTAACGTTACACCTAAAGCAACTAGAGAAAGAAGAACAAAAAAACCCAAAAGTTAGCAGATGGAAAGAAATCAAAGATTAGATCAGAAATAAATGAAAAAGAAATGAAGGAAATGATAGCAAAGATGAATAAAACTAAAAGCTGTTCTTTGAGACGATAAACAAAATTGATAAACCATTAGCCAGACTCACCAAGAAAAAAAAGGAAAAGACTCAAATCAATAGAATTAGAAATGAAAAAGGAGAAGTAACAACTGACTCTGCAGAAATAAAAACGATCATGAGAGATTACTACAAGCAACTATATACCAATAAAATGGACAACCTGGAAGGAATGGACAAATTCTTAGAAAAGCACAATCTTCTAAGACTGAACAAGGAAGAAATAGAAAATAGACCAATCACAAGCACTGAAATTGAAACTGTGATTAAAAATATTCCAGGAAACAAAGGCCAGGACCAGATGGCTTCACAGGAGAATTCTATCAGACATTTAGAGAAGAGCTAACACCTATCCTTCTCAAACTCTTCCAAAATATAGCAGAGGGAGGAACACTCCCAAACTCATTCTACGAGGCCACCATCACCCTGATACCAAAAGCAGACAAATATGTCACAAAGAAGGAAAACTACAGGTCAATATCACTGATGAACATAGATGAAACAATCTTCAACAAAATACTAGCAAACAGAATCCAACAGCACATGAAAAGGATCATACACCGTGAACAAGTCGGTTTATCCCAGCAATGCAAGGATTCTTTAATATATGCAAATCAATCAATGTGATACACCATATTAACAAACTGAAGGAGAAAAAGCATATGATGATCTCAACAGATGCAGAAAAAGCTTCTGACAAAATTCAAAACCCATTTATGATAAAAAAACCCTCCAGAAAGAAGGCATAGAGGGAACTTACCTCAACATAATAAAGGCCATATATGACAAACCCACAGCCAACATCATTCTCAATGGTGAAAAACTGAAACCATTTTCTCTACGATCAGGAACAAGACAAGGTTGTCCACTCTCACCATTATTCAACATAGTTTTGGAAGTTTTAGCCACAGCAATCAGAGAAGAAAAAGAAATAAAAGAAATCCAAATCGGAAAAGAAGTAAAGCTATCACTGCTTGCAGATGACACAATACTATACATAGAGAATCCTAAAGATGCTACCAGAAAACTACTAGAGCTAATCAATGAATTTGGTAAAGTAGCTGGATACAAAATTAATGCACAGAAATCTCTTGCATTCCTATACACTACTGATGAAAAATCTGAAAGAAAAATTAAGGAAACACTCCCATTTACCACTGCAACAAAAAAGAATAAAATACCTAGGAATAAACCTACTGATGGAGACAAAAGACCTGTATGCAGAAAACTATGACACTGATGAAAGAAATTAAAGATGATACAAAAGATGGAGAGATATACCATGTTCCTGGATTGGCAGAATCAATATTGTGAAAATGACTATAGTACCCAAAGCAATCTACAGATTCAATGCAATCCCTATCAAACTACCAATGGCATTTTTCACAGAACTAGAACAAAAAATTGCACAATTTGTATGGAGACACAAAAGACCCCAAATAGCCAAAGCAATCTTAAGAAAGAAAAACAGAGCTGGAGGAATCAGGCTCCTGGACTTCAGACTATAAGCTACAGTAATCAAGACAGTATGGTACTGGCACAAAAACAGAACTATAGATCAATGGAACAGGATAGAAAGCCCAGAGATAAACCCATGCACATATGGTCACCTTATCTTTGATAAAGGAGGCAAGCATATACAGTGGAGAAAAGACAGCCTCTTCAATAAGTGGTGCTGGGAAAATTGGACAGGTACATGTAAAAGTATGAAATTAGAACACTCCCTGACACCATACACAAAAATAAACTCAAAATGGATTAAAGACCTAAGTGTAAGGCCAGACACTATCAAACTCTTAGAGGAAAACACAGGCAGAACACTCTATGACATAAATCACAGCAAGATCCTTTTTGACCCAGCTCCTAGAGAAATGGAAATAAAAACACAAATAAACAAATGGGACCTAATGAAACTTAAAAGCTTTTGCACAGCAAAGGAAACCATAAACAAGATGAAAAGACAACCCTCAGAATGGGAGAAAATATTTGCAAATGAAGCAACTGACAAAGGATTAATCTGCAAAATTTACAAGCAGCTCACGCAGCTCAATATCAAAAAAACAAACAACCCAATCCAAAAATGGGCAGAAGACCTAAATAGACATTTCTCCAAAGAAGATATACAGATTGCCAACAAACACATGAAAGAATGCTCAACATCATTAATCATTAGAGAAATGCAAACCAAAACTACAATGCGATATGACCTCACACCGGTCAGAATGGCCATCATCAAAACATCTACAAACAATAAATGCTGGAGAGGGTGTGGAGAAAAGGGAACCCTCTTGCCCTGTTGGTGGGAATGTAAATTGATACAGCCACTATGGAGAACAGTATGGAGGTTCCTTAAAAAACTAAAATTAGAACTACCATACGACCCAGCAATCCCACTACTGGGCATATACCCTGAGAAAACCATAATTCAAGGATTCTACCTCTCACTACTCTATTTCAACATCATACTGGAAGTCCTAGTTTATGTAATAAGACAAGAAAAGAAAGTAAAATGTATACTGATTAGGAAGAATGAAATTAAACTACCTTTTTTTTCAAAGATAACATAATTGTCTATGCAGAAAATCCAAAATTATTGACCAAAAATATTCCTGGAACTAATAAGTGATTAATGTACCCCATCTTCCTTACCCATTCATTTGTTGATGGACGTTTAGGTTGTTTCCATGTCTTGACTATTGTAAACAGTGCTGCAATAAACACTGGGGTGCATATATACTTTCAAACCAAGTTTTCCTCCGGATATATGCCCAGGAGTGGGATTGCTGGGTCATATGGTAGCTCTATTTTTAGTTTTTTAAGGAACCTCCATACCGTTCCAGGAGCATGTATTCTCGCCTGTTTCCCCACAGGCCAGCCTCATTCCTCTAACCCCTGTTACCACAGCGACGCATTTTACGATACGGCATCCAACGAGATCCTCTCACTTGCTAGCAGTCCCCCCCGCAAGGAACAATAGACGATATGGGAGTTTGGGACTGACATATACACACTGCTGTATTTAAAACGGATAACCAGGGGCTTCCCTGATGGTGCAGTGGTTAAGAATCTTCCTGCCAATGCAAGGGGGACACGGGTTCGAGCCCTGGGCCAGGAAAATCCCACATGCCGTGGAGCAACTAAGCCTGTGCGCCACAACTACCAAGCCTGCACTCTAGAGCCCGCGAGCCACAACTACTGAGCTGGTGAACCACAACTACTGAGCACTCGCACCTAGAGCCCGTGCTCTGCAACAAAAGAAGCCACTGCAATGAGAAGCCTGCACACGGCAACGAAGAGTAGCCCCTGCGCAGCAACGAGACACAACACAGCCAAAAATAAAAATAAATAAATTTATTTTAAAAAAACAGATAACCAACAAGGACCTACTGTATAGTACAGGGAACTCCGCTCAATATTCTGTAATAACCTAAAAGGGAAAAGAACTTGAAAAAGAGTGGGGAAAAAAAGATAATACTGTATTTAATGAAATCTAAGAAGCATTAATTACATGATGTACCATTATGTCATGAGGCACCGAGGAAGGAAAAATGCTACCTGTTCAACCATAACCCATTTTTTTAACTTTGATGTATAATTTTACTTAATGTAAAATAAAATGAAAGCATCAAGCCTTGGAAAAAAAAAAGTGATTATAGCAAGGTTGCAGAATACAAAATCAATATAAAAAAGAAAATTGGTTTCCTATATACCAGCAAGGAACAAATTGAATTTGAAATTAAAAATACAATACCATATACAATAGGTAAATTAAATACTTAGGTTAAATCTAACAGAATATGTATAAGGCCTATATGAGGATACAACAAAACTTTGATGAAAAAAATTAAAGAAGAACTAAATAAATGGAGAGTTATTCCAACTTCATAGATAAGCTGCCAATATCATCATCAAAATGTCAGTTCCTCGCAACTTCATCTACAGATTCAATACAATCTCAATCAAAATTCCAGCAATTTTTTTTTGGTGCATGGATATTGACACAATGATACTATACGTGAAGAAGCAGAAGACCCAAATAGCCAACACAATATTGAAAGACAATTTGGAGTACTGACATTACTCAATTTCAGACTCACTATAAAGCTACAGTAATTAAGACATCATAGTATTGATGGAAGAACAGACAACTAGATCATGGAACAGACACAGAGCCCAGAAACAGACCCACATGAATACTGTCAACTGATCTTTGACAAAAGTGCAAAAGCAATACAGTGAAGCAAAACAGGCTTTTCAACAAATGGTGCAGAACATTAGATATCCACATGCAACAAAAATGAATCTAGACACAGAACTTATAGCCCCTCACAAAAATGAACTCAAAATGGATCACAAACCTAAATGTACAACAGAAAACTATAAAAGTCCTAAAAAATAACAAGAGAAAACAGGATAACCCTGGGTTTGGTGATAGCTTTTTAGCTACAACACCAAAGGCACGATCCATGAAACAAAGAACTGGTAAGCTGGATTTCATTAAAATGGAAAACTTCTACTCTGCAAAAGTCACTGTCAAGAAAATGAAAAGATAAGCCACAGACTAATAAAAACATTTGCAAAAGACATAGCAGATAAAAAAGACCGTTATCAGGCTTCCCTGGTGGTTCAGTGGTTAAGAATCTACCTGCCAATGCAGCGGACACGAGTTCGAGCCCTGGTCCGGGAAGATCTCACATGCCACGGAGCAATTAAGCCCGTGCACCACGACTACTGAGCCTGTGCTCTAGAGCCCACAAGCCACAACTACTGAGCCTGCGCTCTAGAGCCCGTGAGGCACAACTACTGAAGCCTGCGTACCTAGAGCCCATGCTCCGCAACAAGAGAAGCCACCACAGTGAGAAGCCCGCGCACCACAAAGAAGAGTAGACCCCACTCGCTGCAACTAGAGAAACCCCATGCACAGCAACGAAGACCCAACGCTGCCAAAAATAAATAAATTTATTAAAAAAAAAGACCATTATCCAAAATACATAAAGAACTCTTAAAAGTCAACAGTAAGAAAACAACCAATCTGATTTTTAAAAGGGCCAAAAACCTTGATAGACACCTCACCAAAGAAGATACACAAATGACAAATAAGCATAAGAAAAGATGCTACACATCCTATGTCAGCAGAGAAATGCAAATTTTTAAAATAAATTATTTATTTTTGGCTGCGTTGGGTCTTCATTGCTGTGTGCAGGCTTTCCCTAGTTTTGGCGAGCAGTGGTTACTCTTTGTTGTGGTGCATGGGCTTCTCACTGCGGTGGCTTCTCTTGTTGCGGAGCACGACTCTAGCTGTACGGGCTTCAGTAGTTGTGGCATGCAGGCTCAGTAGTTGTGGCTTGCAGGCTCTAGAGCGCAAGCGCAGTAGTTGTGGCACACAGGCTTAGGTGCTCCACGGCATGTGGGATCTTCCCGGACCAGGGATCGAACCTGTGTCCCCTGCATTGGCAGGTGGATTCTTAACCACTGTGCCACGAGGGAAGTCCGAAAAATGCAAATTTAAACAATGTTAACAACACTAATAACTGGTAAGGATGTAGAGAAAAATAAACTCTATTCATTGCTGGCAGGGATGCAAAATGATTCAGCCATTTTGGAAAACAGTTCGGCAGTCTCTTATAAAACTAAACATATCAGGGAATTCCCTGGCGGTCCAGTGGTTAGGTCAGGGAACTAACATCCCACAAGCAGTGTGGTGCGGCCAAAAAAAAAACCAAAAACCAAACAAACAAAAAAACAAAACTAAACCTATGATCCAGCAATTACACTCCTTGATTTTTAACCAAAGGAGGTGAAAAATTGTGTCCACACAAAAATCTACATGTGGATGTTCATGGCAGCTTTATTCATAACTGCCAAAACTTGGAAGCAACCAAGATGTCCTTTTATATGTAGATGAATGGATAAATAAACTGTGGTACATCCAGACAATGGAATATTATTCAGTTGTAGGAAAAAATCAGCTATCAAGCCTTGAAAAGACAGACGAATTTTTTTCTGATTTATTTTTAAATTTATTTATTTATTATTTTTGGCTATGTTGGGTCTTTTTTGCTATGTGTGGGCTTTCTCTAGTTGTGGCAAGCGGGGGCTACTCTTTGTTGTGGCGTGCAGGTTTCTCACTGCGGCGGCTTCTCTTTGTGGCGGAGCACGGGCTCTAGGCGCACGGGCTTCAGTAGTTGTGGCTCACAGGCTCTACAGCACAGGCTCGGTAGTTCTGGTGCACGGGCTTAGGTGCTCCGCAGCATGTGGAATCTTCCTGGCCCAGGGCTAGAACCTGTGTCCCCTGCATTGGCAGGCGGATTCTTAACCTCTGCAGCTCCAGGGAAGCCCAAGACAGATGTATCTTGAATGGATATTACTAAGTGAAAAAATCTAGTCTGAAAAGGCTACATATTATATGATTCCAACTATATGATATTCTGAAACAGGCAAAATTATGAAGACAGTAAAAATTTTTGTGGTTGTCAGGACTTGGGAAGGAGGAATCAATAGGTAGAAGACAGGATTTCCAGGGTAGTGAACTCTTCTGCAGGATACTATAATGGCAGATACATGTTATTATACATTTGTTAAAAACCACAGAATAGAATGTACAACATCAAAACTGAACCCTAATGCCAACTGTGGATTTTAAGCCTTAATGATGTGTCAGTGGAAGTTCACAGATTGTAACAAATGTACCACTCTGGTGTGGGATGCTGACAGTCGGGGAAAGTGTCAGGAGTTATATAGGAAATCTCTATACTTTCCGGTCAATTTTTCTCTGAATCTAAAACCACTCTAAAAAATAAAGTTTTTCTTAAGCTGCCTATTTTAGAGAAAAGAAAGGTCCTGAATAAATTCATATTAACCTTAATAAATTAGAAAATGAAGAGTAAAAGAAACCCAAAGCAAGCAGTAAAAAGGAAAAAATAAAATTAGAAGAGAAATCACTAAAATATAAAACATAAAAACAACAGAGAAAAATCACTGGAACCAAAAGCTAATAATTTAAGATCATAAAAATTCATAGCCAGCCTGGTTAGAAAAAAGAGAAAAGACTGTCAAAGCTCACTCAAGAAGAAATAGATAACCTGAATATAGCCCTATATCTATTTTTTTTAAATGAAATTACAGTTGAAAACGTTCCTCTAAAGAAAACTCTAGGCCCAGATGGCCTTAAAAGTGAATACTAGTGGGAGTTCCCTGGCAGTCCAGTGGTCAGGACTCTGCACTCTTACTGCCAAGGACCCAGGTTTAATCCCTTGTCAGGGAACTAAGATCCCACAAGCTGTGCAGTGCAGCAAAAAGAAAAAAAAAAAAAAAGTGAATACTATCAAACATTAAGAAATATTACCAAATTTACATAAACTCTTCCAGAAAACAAGAGTGAATACGTGCAATGCATTCTATAAGGCCAGCATTCCTTTTGAAACCAAAACCAAAGACACTGTAAGAAAATATGGGTCAATATCCCTCATGAATACAGAGGCAAAAATTCCTGTACAATTTCTAAAAGTAGAATCAAACAGTATATAAAAATGGTAATATATCAAGACCAAGTGGGATTTCCCCAGGAATGCAAGGTTTTTTCAACACTGTAAAAATCAACCCTTGAAAAATCAACATACTTCATCATATTAACAGATTAAAAAAGGAAAAAAATTAATCAATATATCTATTAAAAATATATAAACAGTCTCTTCAGCAAGAGGTGCTGGGAAACCCTCATGTCAATCAATGAAATCAGAACACTGACACCATATACAAAAATGAACTCAAAATAGCTTTAAGACCTAAATGTAAGACATGACACTATAAAACTCCTAGAAGAGAAGAACATAGGCAAAACATTCTGTGACATAAATCATAACAATATTTTCTTAGATCAGTCTCCCAAGGAAAAAGAAATAAAAAGCAAAAATAAACAAATGGGGCCTAATCAAACTTAAAAGCTTTTGCACAGTGAAGGAAACCATCAACAAAACCAGAAAGAACCTACAGACTGGGAGAAAATGTTTGCAGACGATGCAACCAACAAGGGCTTAATTTCCAAAATATACAAACAGTTCATGTATGAAGTTCATGTTCAACTCAATGTCAGAAAAACAAACAACATAATCAAAAAATGGGCAGAAGACCTAAACAGATTGCTCCAAAGAAGACATACAGATGGCCAAAAGGCACATGAAAAGATGCTCAACACTGCCAATTATTAGAGAAATGCAAATCAAAACCACAACAAAGTATCACCTCACACCAGTGAGAATGGCTATTAAAGAGTCTACAAATAATAAATGCTGGAGAGGGTGTGCAGAAAAGGGAACCCTCCTACACTGTCAGTGGGAATGTAACTTGGTGCAACCACTACGGAAAACAGTACGGAGGTTCCTTAAAAAACTAAAAATAGAACTACCATATGATCCAGCAATCCCACTTCGGGGCATATATCTGGAGAAAAACTTGGTTCAAAAGTATACATGCACACCAATGTTCACTGCAGCACTGTTTACAATAGCCAAGACATGGAAACAACCTAAATGTGCACTGGCAGATGAATGGATAAAGAAGATGTTGTGTACACACACACACACACACACACACACACGTTCACAGATTAGAAGACTCAATATTCCTGAGGTATCAATTCTCCCCCAAAACGATTTGAAGATTCATTACAGTTCAAGTCAAAATACCAGCAGTTTTATTTCTACAAATTGACAATTCTAAAATTCATATAAAAATGCAGAGAACCTAGATCAAACAACTGAAAGAGAACAAAGTTGGAAGTGGACCCTATCTGACCTCAAGGGTCATTATAAAGCCACAGTAATCAAGATTGTGTGGTATGGAACAGAACAGAGTCCAGAAAGAGACCCATACATATATGGTCAACTGGTTTTATACAAATGGGAGTAAAGGTAATTCAGTGGAGAAAGGACAGTCTGTTCCACAAATGGCTCAGGAAAAACTGAATATCAGTATTCAAATAAGTGGACTTTGATGTGTAACTCACATCATATGCAAAAATTAACTCAAAAAGGATCATCGACCTAAATGTAAAACATAAAAATATAAAACTTCTAAAAGAAAACATATAACATATCTGATAAAGGATTTGCATCAGAACAGATAATGTCTCACAAAACTCAGTAATAAGAAAACAAACAAACCAATAAAAAGGAAAAAATAAATAAATGGCAAATATTCACATGAAAAGATGTTTAACATAATTTAGGCCATTAAGGAAATGCAAATCAAAACCACAATGAGAAACTGATACATACCCGCTAGAATGGCTAAAATTAAAACGACTGATTATACCAAGTGTTGCAGAGAATGTAGAGGAACAAGAACTCTCGTACACTGATGGTAGAATTGTTAAATGGTATAACCACTTTGGAAGATAGTTTGACACTGTCTTAAATAATTAAGGGCATACCTACCATGTGACCCAGCTATTCTACTCCTTGGTATTTATGCAAGAAAAATTAAAGTGCATGCCCATACAAATACTGTACAATGTTCCTAGCAGCTTTATTTTTAATAGCCCAAAACTGGAAACAACCTGAATGTCTATCAATTATTAAATGGATTAACAAATTATGGTATGTCCATACAACAGAATACTAGTCAGGAATAAAAGGGAATGAACTCTTCATACACACAATATGGATGAGTCTCAAAATAATTATGCTGAGTGAAAGAAGTCAGATAAAGAAGTGTACATACTATATGTTTCCATTTTTAACATTCTAGAAAATTCAAACTAATTTACAGTGACAGAAAAAACAACAATAGTTGCCAGGGCAAGGGTAGTCGTGCGAAGGCAAGAAGGGGATTACACTAAGTCACAAGGAAACTTTTGCTAATCATTTAGCAAATCAATTCACAAATTTCCCACTTCAAATATGTGCAATTTATTGTATGTCAATTTTACTTCAAGAAAGCTAACAAAAGGTCCAATGTATTTGATACACTAAAATTTTGAATACTTATTTTATCATAAGATTATTGTGTATGTGTGTGTATTTCCTTAAAAATTAAGTCTCCAAAAAAAATTTGTTGAAGGATGATTAGCATTCAAGGGTGTTGTGTTGCTGAATAACACAAGAAAAGAACAAAGAGACTGACATATACTAAAAACATAGTGGATAAATCTACACCTGGATTTCTTAGTAACTTAAAAGTTCTACAGATTTCTTTAAAAGTTAATCTTTAAAGAAGCATATTAGAAGTTTTTAAACATTAAGAAATCAATTAACCTATTTTACAGAAAAATGTTTGTTCTACTATCAAAAAATCTTAGAAAAACAGCATAAACTTTAACAGTTATTTAAAAGTTATACTTACTGAAAGGCCAAGAGATACAAGAAAACAGAACTTAACTATGGCTTTCCCTCATTCAAAGATTTTTTTCAGAAAAATAACACTGACACCAAACAAATCGGCACAAGGTAAAGAGCTAAGAATTTCTTCTCTTATCCTTCCTTGGCAATATACCCTTCTACTAACACTATGGAAAGAAGGAAACAGATTTGAAGTACTCAGAAAGACCAAACTGAGGAAATCAGGGGAAGCAACCACACTGTCCTACAAACACAAGGTGAGCCTCCTTTTCTGCTTTCTCAACTTGATGTATTATATTAAAGGATTCCCTTAATTCAAGTCTCTTCAGAATCTAATCCCATCTGTTCCATCTAATCCTCTTATACCTAAAAACCTAAACCTCCCAATGACAGAAACAACAAGCTGTGTTTTCCAGGAAGGACACTTACATATACAATCTTAATGATTAATATGAAAATCCTACTCTGTTCCTAGTGACTTTTATATATCTATGTATCACCAGGAGTACACTACCACGGTTATCAAGGATTTATGTGAAAATATTATATTGATAAATTAAAGTTGCAGTATTTAAAGGATTACAGTGACACCACATTGACATGGTGGTGACATCGAGGCATTTACTTGCTGCTAATTTCTAGCCTGAAAAATGTTTAGAGTCAAAAAAGGGTTAAAAATTAGACATAAAGTACAATTAAAAATTTTAAGACCGGCAGAGTCGATTCTAAGTTAATAAAGAAATAAAATGGAATTTTGCCTTAAGGTGTAAGAAATGACAAATGCAAGGTTCAAAAATGTACAATCGAAACTGGCTATAGAGTACAGGTATTTAAAAACTGCAATAGTAAATTAAACTTCCCAGTGACTCAATTTAAATGTGCTCTACAAATTTTAACCATGGGGTCTAAAAGGAGCCTTGAAGATCAGAATATAACTCAGCCATACATTCCTTGACGTAGCCCTATGTTTCCATCAATAGAAGGTAATAAAAAGTGTGGTGAACCAACAGTAAAGGAACACTGCCCTCCTAAAAGGAATCTATGGCTCAAATCCTCTACCATCCATCCACTGGGTCAAGAAGCAGCCCAGGGCTTCCCTGGTGGCACAGTGGTTGAGAATCTGCCTGCTAATGCAGGGGACACGGGTTCGAGCCCTGGTCTGGGAAGATCCCACATGCCGCGGAGCAACTAGGCCCGTGAGCCACAACTACTGAGCCTGCGCGTCTGGAGCTTGTGCTCCGCAACAAGAGAGGCCGCGACAGTGAGAGGCCCACGCACCGTGATGAAGAGCCACCCCTGCTCGCCGCAACTAGAGAAAGCCCTCGCACAGAAATGAAGACACAACACAGCCAAAAATAAATAAATAAATAAATAAAAATTTTTTAAAAAGGAGCCCACACTACCTACCCCTTTCAAATACTCAAGGCCTGGGCTTCCCTGGTGGCGCGGTGGTTAAGAATCCACCTGCCAATGCAGGGGACACGGGTTCGATCCCTGGTCCGGGAAGATCCCACATGCCGCGGGGCAACTAAGCCCATGAGCCACAACTACTGAGCCCATGTGCTGCAACTACTGAAGCCCATGTGCCTAGAGCCCATGCTCCGCAACAAGAGAAGCCACCGCAATGAGAAGCCCGCACACCACAATGAAGACCCAACACAGCCAAAAATAAATAAATAAATTTTAAAATTTATAAAAAAATACTCAAGGCCTCACCAGATTATCTGCCTTAAATCTCCAAGGGTTAATCTGATTATGACTTTACCAAAAGACAGACTCCAGGTCAATCCTCACCTGCCTCTTTGCCACTCACTAACAGAAAGCCCAGAATCCAGTTTAATCCTCACCTGCATCTTTCTCACTCAGCCATGAATATTTTGTCCACACACCCCCGCCGCTCCCTCCTCAACAGCTGAAACCCTTCCACTGTTCTCTCTGGAACTCAGAATGATCAGGAAAAGCTGCTATATTAAACTCAACCTTGGGACTGCCATGGTGGTCCAGTGGTTAAGACTCCACACTTCCAATGCCGGGGGCCCAGGTTCGATCCCTGGTCAGGGAACTAGATTCCCACATGCTGCAACTAAGACATGGCACAGCCAAATAAATAAATAAATATTAAAAAATAAATAAGCTCAACCTTTTCTCAGAATATTCCCTGCAGATTCTTGCTCTAACAAAACCAGGGGTCGCCCTGAACATCCTGTTTACCTCACAGTTACTTCAAGTAATGGATACTCTACTCCAGCTACTCTACTCTGGTTTCACTGGCTATGCAGGTGGGCTGGGTTCTCTTGCTCTTCAATGCTGATTCTAAACCCCTCTCTCAGGCTTCCCTGGTGGTGCAGTGGTTGAGAATCCGCCTGCCAGTGCAGGGGACACAGGTTCGAGCCCTGGTCTGGGAAGATCCCACATGCCACGGAGCAACTGGGCCCGTTAGCCACAACTACTGAGCCTGCGCGTCTGGAGCCTGTGCTCCACAACAAGAGAAGCCGCGACAGTGAGAGGCCCGCGCACCGTGATGAAGAGCGGCCCCCGCTTGCCGCAACTAGAGAAAGCCCTGCACAGAAATGAAGACCCAACACAGCCAAAAATAAATAAATTAAATTTAAAAAAAATAAAAATAAACCCCTCTCTCTCTGAAGCCCTCCAGGTATAAAACCTCAAAACATCAGACCTTATCACTCACTAGGTCTCACTGTTACAGTTATTATCAATCCCTCAGAGCAGAATTTGGAAAAGTACAAGTTTAGTTGTATTTTGGGTCTTATTTAAGGCACATGGGATCTTTGTTGCCGAGTGCGGAATCTTCATTGCAGTGTGTGGGATCTTTAGTTGCAGCATGTGGGGTACAGTTGCCTGACCAGGGATCAAAGCCAGGGCCCCTGCATTGGCAGCATGGTGTGTTAACCACTGGACCACCAGGGAAGTCCCAGCCTTTTTTTGTTGTTGTTGAATTGTATGAGCTGTTTGTATATTTTGGAAATTAAGCCCTTGTTGGTCGCATCATTTGCAAATATATTCTCCAAGTCCAAAGGTTGTCTTTTTGTTTTATTTATGGTCTCCTTTGCTGTGCAAAAGCTTGTAAGTTTGATTAGGTCCCATTTGTTTATTTTTGCTTTTATTTCTATTGCCTTGGGAGACTGACCTAAAAAAACACTGGTACAATTTATTTCAGAGAATGTTTTGCCTGTGTCCTCTTCTAGGAGTTTTATGGTGTCCTGTCTTATATTTAAGTCTTTAAGCATTTTGAGTTTATTTTTGTGTATGGTGTGAGGGTGTGCTCTAACTTCACTGACATGCAGCTGTCCAACTTTCCCAACACACTTGCTGAAGGGACTTTTACCATTGTATATTCTTGCGTCCTTTGTCAGACTGTCCATAGGTGTGTGGGTTTATTTCTGAGCTCTTTATTCTGTTCCACTGACCTGTATGTCTGTTTTTGTGCCACTACCACACTGTTTTGATTACTGTAGCTTTGTAGTATTGTCTGAAGTCTGGGAGGGTCATAACTCCTGCCTTGTCCTTTTTCCTCAGGATTGCTTTGGCGATTCTGGGTTTTTTATAAAGTTTCCATATAAATTTTATAATTATTTGTTCTAGTTCTGTGAAAAATGTCATGGGTAATTTGATAGGGATCACATTAAATCTATAGATTGCTTTGGGTAGTATAGCCATTTTAACAATATTAATTCTTCCAATCCAAGAGCAGGGGATATCTTTCCATTACTTTGAATCATCTTCAGTTTCCTTTATTAAGGTTTTGTAGTTCTCAGCATATAAGTCTTTTACCTCCTTGGTGAGGTTCACTCCTAAGTTTCTTTTTCTTTTTTGAAGCAATTTTAAAAGGGATTGTTTGTTTGCATTCTCGTTCTGTTATTTCATTGTTACTGTAAAGGAATGCAACTGATTCCTGTATGTTAATCTTGTATACTGTTACCTTGCTAAATTCGTTTATCAGTTTTTGTGTGGAGTCTTCAGGGTTTTCTACATATAGTATCATATCATTTGTGTATAATGACAGCTTTACCTCTTCCCTACCAGTTTGAATACCTTTATTTCTTTTTTTTGTCTGATTGCTGTGGCTAAAACTTCCAATACTATGCTGAAGAGAAGTGGTGAGAGTGGGCATCCTCGTCTTGTTCCAGATTTGAGCAGGAATGCTTTCAGCTTTTCAACGTTGAGTATTACATTCGCTGTGGGTCTGTTGTAAATAGCTTTTATTATGTTGAGATATGTTCCCTCTAGAACCACTTTTGCAAGATGCTCATCATCACTAATTATTAGAGAAATGCAAATCAAAACCACAATGAGGTACCACTTCACACCAGTCAGAGTAGCCATCATTAAAAAGTCTACAAATAACAAATGCTGGAGAGGCTGTGGAGAAAAGGGAACACTCTTATACTGCTGGTGGGAATGTAAATTGGTGCAGCCACTATGGAAAACAGTACGGAGGTTCCTCAAAAACTAGAGTTGCCATATGATCCAGCAATCCCACTCCTGGGCATATACCCAGACAAAACTATAATTCGAAAAGCTACATGGCACCCTTATGTTCACAGCAGCACTATTTACAATAGCCAAGACGTGGAACCTAAATGTCCATCAACAGACAAATGAATAAAAAACATGTGGTATACACTGGGTTGCCCAAAAAGTTTGTTCCGGTTTTTCCATAAGATTTTACAGGAAAACCCAAACGAACTTTTTGGACAACCCTAAACACACACAAACACATACACACACACACACACTGGAATATTGCCCAGCCATTAAAAAGAATGAAATAATGCCATTTGCAGCAGCATGGATGGACCTAGAGATTATCATACTAAGCAAAGTAAGTCAGAAAGAGAAAGACAAATATCAGATGATATCACTTATATGTGGAATCTAAAATACGACACAAATGAACATATCTATGAAACAGAAACAGACTCACAGACATAGAGAACAGACTTGTGGTTGCCATGGGGGAGGAATGTGGAGGAGGAAAGAATTGGAAGTTTGGCGATTAGTAGATGCAACCCATTATATATCGGATGGATAAATAACAAGGTTCTACTGTACAGCACAAGGAACTATATTCAGTATCCTGTGATAAGCCACAATGGAAAAGAATATGAAAAAGAATATGTATATATGTATGGCTGTGTCACTTTGCCATACAGAAAAAATTAACACAACACTGTAAATCAACTATACTTCAATTTAAAAAAATTTAAAAAAGAACACAAGTACCATACCCAAAACTGAATTCGTCTTCTTCCCCTAAACCTACCACACCCACAGTCTTTCACATCTTTGTCAACAGCAGTTCCATTCCTTCTAGTTATGTGGGCTAACATCTTTGGAACCATCTTTGGATCCTCTTTCTCTTACACCTCTTATCTATAAGAAAGTTACATGGGTTCTACTTTTGAATGTATTCATAACCTGATCACCTTTCACCACCCTCCAGTGTCACCACCATCCCTTTCTGGATTATTGCAATAACCTCCTAATGGCCTCCCTCCTTTCATTCTTGACTCTCTATAGTCCATTTACAACAAAGCAGCCACAGGTTCTTACAAAACCTAAGTAACACCATGTTACATCTCAGATCAGAACTCTTTAATGGAGGGGTTCCCAACCCCCAGGCCGGTACCAGTCCATGGCCTGTTAGGAACCGGGCTGCACAGCAGGAGGTGAGTGGCAGGCGAGCAAGCGATGCTTCATCTGTATTTACAGCCGCTCCCCACTGCTCGCATTACTGTCTGAGCTCCACCTCCTGTCAGATCAGCAGCAGCATTAGATTCTCAAGGGGGAAGAACCCTACTGTGAACTGTGCATGTGAGGGATCTAGGTCGCGTGCTCCTTATGAGAATCTAATGCCTGATGATCTGAGGGGGAGATGAGGCGGTGATGCTACTAGCACTGGGGAGCGGCTGCATATACAGATCATCATTAGCAGAGAGGTTTGACTGCAGAGACCATAATAAATCAATCGCTTGCAGACTCATATCAAAACCCTATCAGTGAGTGGCAAGTGAAAACTAGCTCAGGGCTCGCACTGATTCTGCATTATGGTGAGTTGTATAATTACTTCACTATATATTACAATGTAATAATAATAGTAATAAAGTACACAATAAACTTAATGCACCTGAATCATGCCGAAACCACCCCCCACCACCCCCCATCTGCGGAAAAATTATCTTCCACAAAACCAGTCCCTGGGGCTTCCCTGGTGGCGCAGTGGTTGAGAATCTGCCTGCCAATGCAGGGGATACGGGTTCGTGCCCTGGTCTGGGAAGACACCACATGCCGCAGAGCAACTAGGCCCGTGAGCCACAACTACTGAGCCTGCGCGTCTGGAGCCTGTGCTCCGCAACAAGAGAGGCTGCAACAGTGAGAGGCCCGCGCACCGCGATGAAGAGTGGTCCCCGCTCGCCGCAACTAGAGAAAGCCCTCCCACAGAAATGAAGACCCTACACAGCCAAAAATAAAAATATAAATAAATAAATACATACATACATACATACACACATACATACCAGTCCCTGGTGCCAAAAAGGTTGGGGACCGCTGCTCTAATGGCTATCTTTTCACTCAGACTAAAAACTACGTCCTTCCACTGGCTTATACAGCCCTATGTGACTAGCCTCTCATCCTGGCCTCTTCTCCTACTGCACCCATCCCACCTCCCTTTCTCACTCTGTCCCAGCTGCCCAACACCATCCCCACTTGCTTTCTTGTTAACCACATGATTATAATCTTAATAATATTTAACATTTACTAAGTAATATTTACTATGAACCAGACATTGTTCTAACTGCTTTATACGCATTACCTCATTCAATTCCAACAATTCTCTCCCCCACTTTAACGAATGATGAAATTGAGTTACAAAGAGGTTAATTAACCTAAGAGCTTGGTCTGTAAGTGGTGAAGCCAAAATTCAAAATCACAGGTGGACAAAGCCCACTGCACAGCCTAAAGTTTACATCTCAATGATGCCCCCCGCTTGTTATCCTCACTTAACATTCTTCAGAAATAAGCACAGAATAAACAGAAGATAGAATAAAGGACTAAGAATGGAAATCCTAAAGCACTTGATGTAGGGTTAGAGAGGTGGAAATGCTTAGAAGAAACCAGGACACTTCCTCAAGTATTTTCAAAATTCAGCACATAACTAGTTAAACAGTAAAAGTCAGCACATAACTAGTTATTATGTAAAACAAAATATGACACTTAAAACTTACTTTTTCTGTAGTAACAGTCAAGGAAGGAACCAATGCAGGTGATGGTTCTGGTTGCTTCTTGTGTTTTTGTTTGTGTTTGTCCTTTTCTTTGTATTTCTAAAAGTGAATAGAAGTAAAATCCAATTTAAATTTAAATCATAATCCATATATATACAATAAAGATGAGATTTCTATATAATTGTGTTTAAGTAATTTACAGTGTTAACAAATATTTGTCAAAAATAACAAAATCACTTCTAACCATGATATTATTTTAAATATAAACAATACTAGTAATATACTTATGGTATTACTATATATATTACTACATATTAAAATATATAGTAATACTAGTATAACTTATTTTAAGGTGACTTCAGTTCCCTTATCCTTGACCAATGTAGAACAATATATAAACAACTGAAGTCTACAATTATTTGCTACTTTTATATCTGACAAACTTTTTCTTCTGTTAAAAACACCAAATACTGTTGCATACATTTCATAAATAGCACTTTAAAATTTACATAGCCCTCTGACGTGCACTATCACATCATAATGATGTCAGATTCTCCATCACCATGCTTTAAATTCTATGGCCCACAAACTACAGAACAGGGCATAGAAACTCAGGCAAAAAATTCTTTCTGAGGTTTACTCCAAAAATAGATGAATTAGTTATCTCTGCTAAAACTGATGAATTGAAATATAACAAAGGAATTCAATTAATAAGAAATTAATTACATATTAGGAGCCCAACCTTATTTAACATCAAAAACTTTTAACCAAATCATTCTCAGATGTTTGAATCAGTAGGTAAGAGTCAGTATTTGGTGTGAAGTTTACTACTATTTAGTTAATTCAACTTATTTGTCATAGTTCATAAATTTAAACATTCGGAGCACTTAATCTATTCAAGGCATGAAAGAATAATATCACTGGCCCTGCCCTAAAACAGATTACATATCAGCAAAACAAAAAGCATAAGAATTAAGGATAGATGTTTTACTATAATACCCAAGAGTACTGCCACTCTTTGCTTTTAACTCCTGATTTAATAAGTACATTAGATACCTCTTGACTGCAATGTTAATACTTTAGTAAAAGAAAATGTAAAATAACACAATAATAGTTTTTATTCAGATTTTTTAGGAAATTTTCTTACTATGAAGATATTTTAACTGTGACAGATCATAAGATCATAAGGACTCATGCCTCCAATTCTTAGTAATAGGATGTCATGTACAAGTTCTGGAGCCAAGAAGACCCTTGAGAAGTCTTCTATGTCTTTCACCTTTGCCCCCTTAGGTCCCAGTCATCATGTAAAGAGTCTGAATAAGAACAAGATAAACAATCTCTACAATCTTGGAAAGCACACGAGAGTAATAAGTAAAGTATGCATGTGTAAATCTATGAAAATGTGAATGTATGGAAGTCATCATGAAATAACACAGAACTTTGGTCCTCTGTAATACGCCAAGAAATACATCCTGAGATGAAGATTGCAAATGCTCAGTGGAAGAGACTATGAATAGATTATATTCATAATATTGGCCGGTAAAATATGAATCAACGCAGTCTAATGACTTTCACACTAAAAAGATAGGCTGATTTTAATAGAACAAAAGGAAATTCCAGGAAAATATTCAATTAATATAAATATTTAGCATATGACAAAGACGGGATTCCAAATCAGCAAGGAAAGACTGAAATTATTTAATAATGGTACTACAATAACTGGTTAATAATTTAGGGGAAAGTATCTTATACAAAGTAAGACAAAATCCAAATGGATTACTTTAAAGAGTTAAATAAAAATTAAAATAATCTAAGAGGTTAAAGGAAATATTTTTTAAAACTTTAAAGAAAGACTTTTTCTAAGAGGAAAAAACTCACTAAAAAATCAGAAATGGATACCGTATGCTAACTCACATATATGGAATCTAAAAATACGGTACTGATGAACCTAGTGGTGGGTCAGAAATAAAGACACAGACATAGAGAACGGACTTGAGGACACAGCGGGGGAAGGGGAAGCTGGGACGAAGTGCGAGAGTAGCATTGATATATATACACTACCAAATGTAAAATAGATAGCTAGTGGGAAGCTGCGGCATAGCACAGGGAGATCAGCTCAGTGCTTTGTGACCACCTAGAGGGGTGGGATAAAGAGGGTGGGAGGGAGGCTCAAGAGGGAGGGGATATGGTTCACTTTGATTCACTTTGTTGGACAGCAGAAACTAACACAACATTGTAAAGCAACTATACTCCAATAAGATTAAAAAGAAAATCAGAAATGGAAAAGGCAGTTTTAGCTATTCAAATTCAAAATACTTCTACATCAATTTAAAAACCATTAAAAAGCTAAAAACAAACTGAGAAGTGAGTTAGTATGTTCCGTATTTCAGTGCTGTTTAAATTTTTTATAAATCAGTAAGAAAAAATATATATGCCATAAAGCAATGTACAAAGGGCAATTTATAAAAGAAACAGAGTCACTAAGCAACAATAACAAAGAATGTGCAACCCAACTACTAGAGAACTTAATGGTAATATTTTTCTATTACCTAGTGATCAAAATTGTTGGGGTTTTGCTTATAATAAGACCCAATGTCGCCCAAGTTACAATGAAATGAGTACTTGCATACATTACTTGAGAGAATGTAAAAATGCAAAGGACCATTTTAAAGGTAAGAGTTAGAAACCATGAATACATTATCTGATCTAGTAACTTCACCTTTAGGAAGTGAACAAAGGTTTAAATACAGTTTATTATGCTACTATTTGTGATGAGAAAAAACCTGAAAACAATCTGAATGTCCAACGACACAGATGTGGTTGAAAAAATTATTATACAACCATGTAATGGCCACTTAAAAAGCATGTTCTGAAGGAATATTTAAAGATTTGGGAAAATGGTTAATATGATATGAATTTTGCTTTAAAATTTTATGCAAGGAGCCAAAGAAATATGAGAAAGAAGAACAAATCTGGAGGCATCACAGGCCCTGATTTCAAACTATACTGCAAAACTATGGTAATCAAAATACTATGGTACTAGCACAAAAACAGACACACAGATCAATGGGAAGGAACAGAGAGTCCAGAAATAAACCCATGCTTACATGGTCAGTTAATCTATAACAAAGGAGGCAAGAATATGCAGTGAGGAAAAGACAGCCTCTTCAATAAATGATGTTGTGAAAACTGGACAGCTACCTGCAAAAGAGTCAAACTAGACTACTTTCTTACACCATATACAAAAATAAACTCAAAATGACTTAAAAAGAAGACCTGAAACCATAAAACCAGAAGAAAACATGGGCAGCATGGTTTCTGAAACTGGTCTTAGCAGAATCTTTCCAGATATGTCTCCTGAGGCAAGGGAAGCAAAAGCAAAAATAAACAAAAGGGACTACATCAAATTGAGAATGAAAAGCTTTTGCACAGTGAAGGAAACCAGCAACAAAATGAAAAGGCCACCTACTGAATGGGACAAGATACTTGCAAACAACATATCTGATAAGGGATTAATATCCAAAATACACAAAGAACTCATACAAATCAACATCCAAAAACCAACAACCCAATAAAAAAAATAAGCAGAGGACCTGAATAGACATTTTTCCAAAGAAGACATACAGATGGCCAACAGACACATGAGAAGATGCTCAACATCACTAATCATCAGGGAAATGCAAATCAAAACCACAATGAGATACCACCTCACACCTGTCACAATGGCTATCATCAAAAAGACAACAGGGGCTTCCCTGGTGGTGCAGTGGTTGAGAATCTGCCTGCCAATGCAGGGGACATGGGTTCAAGCCTTGGTCTGGGAAGATCCCACATGCCGCGGAGCAACTGGGCCCGTGAGCCACAATTACTGAGGCTGCACATCTGGAGCCTGTGCTCCGCAACAAGAGAGGCTGCGATAGTGAGAGGCCCGCGCACCGCGATGAAGAGTGGCCCCCGCTTGCCACAACTAGAGAAAGCCCTCGCACAGAAACGAAGACCCAACACAGCCATAAATAAACAAAAATAAATAAATTTTAAAAAAAAAGACAACAAATAATAAGTGTTGGCAAGGATGCAGAGAAAAGAGAACCCTTGTGAACTGTCGGTGGGATTGGAAATTAGTGCAGCCACTATGGAAAACAATGTGAAGATTCCTCAAAAAATTAAAAATAGAATTGCCATATGATCCAGCAATTTCATTTCTGGGTATTTACCCAAAGAAAACAAAAACACTAATTCAAAAAGACATATGCACAATGTTCATTGCAGCATTATTTGCAATAGCCAAGATATGGAAGCAACCTAAGTGGCCATCAGTAGATAAATGGATAAAGAAGACAGTGTGTGTGTGTCGTATTACTCAGCCATTAAAAAAATAAAATCTTGCCATTTTACATGAATGGATTTAGACAGTATTACACTAAGTTAAATAAGTCAGACTAAGAAAGACAAATACCACATGACCTTACTTTTATGTGGAATCTAAAAAACAAAACAAACAAACCGAATGAAAACAGACTCAGATGCAGAGAACAAACTGAGCGGGGTGGGGGAGAAAACTTCCGGCTATAAAATAAGTGAGCAAAGGGGCTATAATACACACCATAAAGAATATGGTCAATAACACTGTTAAGAACTTTGTACAGGGACAGATGGTTACTAGACTTATTATGGCGATCATTTCATAATGTATGTAAATATCAAATCACTACATAGTACACCTAAAACTAATACTGTACATCAACTATATTATTTCCATAAAAAATAAATTTAATAAATAAGTGAATAAAATTTTATGCAAAAAGAGTACCAACCAGAAGGAAATAAACAAATACTGAATATTTTTATGTAAAACCATAGGTAAGGACAACCAGCGTCACTCCTAAATATATTAGTGTGTATAATTAACAATAAAAATAATCAGAATTGTAGCAATTTGTAATTTACAAATATATATATTATCTCATTTAATCCTTAAAACAGCCCTGTAAGGATCTATTTTTACAGATCACAAAGGAATGGCTTAAACAAGCACAAAATAGACTTTAACCTACACCTCCCAAGAAAGTTAACTGAAACCTTTAAAAAAAAAAAAAAAAGATTTTTTTTTTTTTTAATTTAAAGAAAAATATAGTTAAGCTACCCATGATGACGAATTATAAAATGGAAATTTGGACTTCCCTGGTGGTGCAGTGATCAAGAATCCACCTGCCCAATGCAGGGGACACGGGTTCAATCCCTGGTCTGGGAAGATCCCACATGCTGCGGAGCAACTAAGCCCATGCGCCACAACTACTGAGTCTGCGCTCTAGAGCCCACGGGCAGCAACTACTGAGCCCACACGCCACAACTACTGAAGCCCACACACCTAGAGCCCGTGTTCCGCAACAAGAGAAGCCACCACAATGAGAAGCCCACGCACCGCAACGAAGAGTAGCCCCTGCTCACCGCAACTAGAGAAAGCCCGCACACAGCAAAGAAGACCCAACGCAGCCAAAAAACAAAAACCAAAAAACAAAAAAAAAGGAAATTTGAAAGAGATGGGGAAAGAAGAAAGATATAAAAGAAGGGAGAGAAAATGTTTCCATTTTAAAGTAGCTTTAGCTCCAGAATGAACTATTTTCCATGTAGAAGCTAGGGACAATACAGGAATTTTTAACCTAAGTTTAGAGCAAGATAAACAACTAAAAGACATCCAATGTTTCCAGTGTTCAAACTGGAATGGGTAAAGAAATTAACTGCTAAAGGAAAACTAAAGTACAATACAGTAGAGATAACACTTGAAATAAGTTCATGTCTTCAGACACAGAGAAATCAGATATCTCAGAGTTTGAAAAGTACACATGCAATCGATGAACAACTGATAGAAATATTGGGGGTAAATTAGAAAGTGAATTCTAAAAGGAATGCAATATTGGGCTTGAGGTTATTACTTCCCCAGAAAAATTCTAAGTTATCAACAACGATTTGCTCATCTGTAGGAAAGAATTTCATCATCACTAAGTGCAAAGAAGAGTTCATCAGGAAGCCCAATATTAGAAATTAAATTTCTAGTAAGGAGAGTGTGTCTAGATTCAGTAACTCCTAACACTTAAAAAATGGTGATTTGAAATCACATCAAATTTTTCCAATGTTAACGATTCAAAATCAAACAAACAAAAACCAGTGAAAACAACAAACCAAATAGCAACCAAAACTGGGGGAGAGGCAGAGGCAGATAATAATGCATTAAACGAAAACTGGCAAGCAAGCAGTGAAATAGAAGACTTCAGAAATAGAGGAGAAAATGCCCTGGACTGTACTATAGAATTCAGCTATTAATAATCCTGCTTCCAAAACTAGCTAAAATTCTGAGAATATCACAAAAAACCCTCAATCTGCAGAGAAGCAATCTTTTCTTTTTGTTTTCCTGCCTACTTAATTTGTTCTTTCTCTGCCTAAAGAGTAGTGCAAGCTTCAGGGCAGAAACAGGAAAAACTAGAGGAAGGGAGAGTACTGACTCTTTGGAAGTAAAGGATCTAGGCTAGGAGTGAATTATATAAAATCAGAGGGTATTCTTAACTGTATGAGATACCCCCACACAGTTAAGAGATTAAAACCTAGTATAAGACATTTAATCAAAAATTAGAAAAGAGAGTTGGGCCTGAGGTTTTCCCAAAAACTGCATACTGCCCCAGCTGAGCTTTCACACCGCATCCTTGCCATTTCCTCCGGCGTCAGAAAAAGGCAAAATACTTAGCCCTCAAACCCTAGTCTCAAAAATGGTGAGAAGAGATTCAAGAAATTACCTGAACTACAGTGGAGCAAGTATCTACACAGAGCCTCACAAACATGAGCGAGAGGGAAAAAAGCTGCATGGCAAAGAAAGCACAGCCAAAAAAGAAACAATATAAAGAGCACAACGTGCATAAGAGAACCAAAAATCTTACCCTACAAATAAATATAACTCAGCATAAAGATATTTCTCAGAATTCCCTGGTGGCACAGTGGTTAAGAATCCGCCTGCCAATGCAGGGGACATGGGTTCGAGCCCTGGTCCGGGAAGATCCCATATGCTGCGGAGCAACTAAGCCCGTGCGCCACAACTACTGAGCCTATGCTCTAGAGCTCACAAGCTGCAACTACTGAAGCCCGCGCGCCTAGAGCCCGTGCTCCACAACAAGAGAAGGCACTGCAATGAGAAGCCCATGCACTGCAACGAAGAGCAGCCCCCGCTCGCCACAACTAGAGGAAGCCCATGCGCAGCAATGAAGACCCAACGCAGCCATAAATAAATAAATAATTTTTTTTAAAAATGCAATTTGAAGATGTTTCTCAAAACTGTTTCATGCTAAATAAAACTTCAAACAAAGCACAAGAATGAGATAATGAAACAAAAAAAGGTTAAAAAAAAGGGATTATAGAACCAAAGTAATTTAAAAACTAAAACAGAATTAGTAAATAAAATAGAATCAGCAAGGAAAAAAATACACATTCTTGAGAATAAAAATACTGCTTAAAAAGGGGCATGAAACAATCCTAGTAATGCAAATGAAAAATGAGCAGATATTAAAGTGGTTATGTCCAAAAGGGAGGGGATATCTATATGTGGATGGCTGATTCATTTTGTTGTGTAGTGGAGACTAACACAACATTGTAAAGCAACCATACTCCAAGAAAAATTTTAAAAAAAAAGAAAGTGGTTAGAGGGAATTCTCTGACAGTCCAATGGTTAGGACTGGGCACTTTCACTGCTGTGGCCCGGGTTCGATCCCTGGTCAGGGAACTAAGATCCCACAAGCCGCACAGTGTGGCCAAGAAAAAAAAGGGGGTGGGGGGTTAGAGAGGAACTAACAGCTACATAAAACAAGATAATCAAACGTAAGTATAACCTGTGTCCCTAAAGTAGAAAATCCAATGAATGGAGAACAGAAGATGTATTTAAACATAAAAGCACACAAAATAAAAATTGGAAAAAATGCATTCTGAAAAATTCAGTTCCAGAATGTTCAACGGCAAGACTTACTGTAGTTAAACTCAGTAGACTGCAAGGGGGTCAGGGGGGTGGGACTGTCCCTGGTCCTCCCCACAGCAATACTCTCCAGGTCCACTGCTTGAATTCTTAAAAGGAAAGAAAGTGTGACCTAATGATATTATATACAGCCAAGATACAATTCAAAAATCAGGACAAGAAGGAAATACTTTCCATTATGAACAAACTCAGAGAATACAGGTCTGCAGAACTTATTCTTGAAAAAAGATACTGAACAATAAAGTTCTGCCATTTAAGACATGATATAAAGAACTCACTGGAGAAGCTGTGGTGAAAGGACTGGTAGTGACCATCCTACAAATTTAAATTAAATACAGAACAAATGGGACTTCTCTGGTGGTCCAGTGGGTAAGACTCCATGATCCCAATGCAGGGGCCCGGGTTCCATCCCTGGTTGGGGAACTAAATCCCACACACATGCGCAACTAAGAGTTTGCATGCCGCAACTAAGAGTCTGTATGCCACAACTAAAAAAAAAAGATCCCATGTGCCACAACTAAGAAGTCCGTGTGCCGCAACTAAGGCCCGCCAGAGCGGGACTTCCCTGGTGGTCCAGCGGTTAAGAATCCATCTTGCAATGCGGGGTACACCGGTTCAATCCCTGGTCAGGGAACTAAGATCCCACATGCCGTGGGGCAACTAAGCCCGCACACTGCAAATACTGAGCCCGCATGCCACAACTAATGACCCTGCGCGTCGCAACTAAGACCCAACGCAGGAAGAAAAAAAAGACCCGCCACAGCCAAATAAATAAATAAATATTTTTTAAAAATACAGAACAAATCCCTAAAACAACTCTGAGGATTGCGTTTACAGAAGAGAATGTCCCAGACCTGAAAAATATAACATAAAGATCTTTGAAAAACAAACAAACTGGAGGGCACAGGAAATGAGAAGAGCATGGGGATGCTGTTAGCCTTTCAAGGCAGGAGCTCAATATAGATTTTGAAGCATGTAGTTAAAACAAAATAGCCTGCCACCAAATAGTAATTACACATAAATCCCCTCCTTGTAGACAAAGTCTGGTTTTCTTTGGCTAATCACCCTCTCACATCCTCAAACTCCAGCCCAGAGGTGAACATGGTATATCTAAGTCAATTTAGATAAATCTACCCTCCCTACCCACTGACTGCCTTAGGTCTGGGACAGATTTAGGTCAGGATAATAAAACAGAAGGGTAAATTTTCTGTGAGATGGCTGGGAATGTTCTCTCTCTTAAAAACGTACTCCCTTCCTGCCTTCAGATGCTCAAGTGTTAGGCCATGACCCTTGGAACAACTGTAATGACCTGACAACTATGCCTAGAAAAGCCAAGAGAACCACAAGAAAGACAACAATGCCCTGCCACCGTTGAACTGGCTATTGTTAAATTAACCAATCTTAGAAAAGCCTCTGAACATCTTATGCAAAACAATAAATTTCCTACTGCTTTAGCAATATTCTGTTACAGCTAAAAGCATCTGAACTGGAAAGACAATCTTACCTCTCAATGTTTTCTGTTTGTTTTTGTAATCTCTATTATTAAGCTTCAAGGTATAAATTTAAGGAAATAATATCTCTTGTGGTAAGGAAATTTTATATGAAGTTCAATGTTATCTATTTTGCTTCACTTTCTTTTTCTTCTATATAGCCAAGTAAATCTAACTTTAATATTAAAAAAATTAATGTATTATATCATTTTAACATTTTTTTATTGCTCTATCCTTTTTTAAATTTTCCATCTATATATAAAAATCTGGATTATATAGCTATCTATATATAAAAATTTACTTAGTAGTAATAATGGCTATTTCTGGATGGTGGATTCTGGAGTGGGTCTTTTTTTTTTTTTAATTAACTTGCATTTTTTAAAATGCTTTGCCTTGTTTGAATTTTTTTTAATAACTACATATGGCTTAACAAAAAGAATGGGCTAAAATGAGGTAGAGACAGCTAGCTATTCACCAAACCCATTTCCTTTTCTTACTCAGAGTATAACTAGACATTTCCCAGTTTCCTTTTGCAGTTCAATGTGGCATTTAACTGGGTTGAAGTCAAACGCAATCTGAATGAAAAACGACATGTGCTGCCTCTAGGCCTGGTCCTTCATAGCCCCAAGTATTGAGTGTCCATGCTCCGTCCTCTTCCAGAGATTAATGCAAGTGAACACGGCAGCCACGAAGGAACAATGAAAAGAAGGCCGAGTCACAAGGTGGAAGGAACTTAAATTCCTGATTCATGCCTTATAAGAAAGAAAGCTGTCTGCAACACCCATTCTGGACTTAGCTGTCAATGAAAAATAAACATTGTATTAATCCTCATAATCTGAAGATTGTCATGTGTTAGGAGAAAGTTCTTACATGAGTCTCTACTGTTTCTGTATGTCTTGAGAATGAGACAATGACTTGACCATCATTCTGAACTATCTTTTCAAGGTTGTTCGTATAATGATCAGACTTAGAAGACAGAATGTGTACCTTAGGAGCAAAGGGCAGCCACACTTACTGTCTATTACAAAAGATTCAGGTGCCCTAAGATCAGAGTTCCTCTACTGCAATGCAAAATACTGCATGAGCAGATGTCATCTGGTCCTCTTTGCATTGCCCTATGGAAACTGGATCTTGGGGGAGCAGTGCAAAAACACTGATACTCTGGCTACTTCTACTGCTTTAAGTAATAAACTATACTTCATCTCTGACCCAGAATTCTCTTGTCTCCTAACTAGTTACCTTATAAGTAGAGTAAAATCACAGACCTCTTTCAAAGTTCTTGACAGTTTGGTAATAGGAATGTGATGCTGTTAGAGACATGGCTTTCTGGAAGAGGAAGAATAAGGGCCTCAAGGGCCAGTTAATGGAATTTGAGGGAAGTCTGTGGGAACGACTAACAAACATATTGAGCAAATCGTATGGTCAATCAAGTAGTAAACGGTCCTTCATTTTACTGCCTGACAATGAGGAAGAACTGAGGAGGTGGCTGTTGAAACCTCCTCCAGTTTACAAGGATATACTGTACAACACAGGGAATACAGCCAAGATTTTATAACTATAAATAGAGTATAAACTTTAAAAACTGTAAATCACTATATGTACACCTGCAACATATATAATTTTGTACATCAACTATACTTCAATTAAAACAAAAAACAAAAAACCTTCAGGTAGGATGATTTCCTCACCAATCTGGCAGTTGGCTTCAGTTCCATCCTACCATAATAATAACTAGTGAACAGAAGGTTCTAACCCTTTTCAGATAACAGTTACAGAGCCACTCACCTATACTGGGCATGAAAGGAGGGAAACTGGCAAGCAATCACTATGGGCAGAAACAAGGTGAATCACAGGAACCCTGGTTCGCTTGAAAAATGCAGGTAGAGGGGCCTTAATGTATGTTAAGGAAGAATGGCAATAGCTGGGTTGCCTCACAGCTCAATACCACCTGCGATCTATCGAGCCAACTTTAAATTCAATTAGAGATGACAATAAAAGACTTCAGATATTTTTGCCATGGATCCTGGTTGCTATAAGGCAGCTTTGGTCAGGAAATCTCAGGGAGATTTCCCAGAGACAGACCAACACCCATGAGAAATTACAGTTGAGACTTAGAGTAGTATTCAGGCTCTTGATGCCCCAGGTTGGATTTACAATATTAATAAAGCATTTACAGTATAATAAAGATGACCCACTGGAGAATGAGAAATCTAGATAAATTTTTCCAATCACCACTGCCACCCTGAAAAACTCTCCCAGTCTTTATGAAACTAGCACCTTACTGAAACTAGGTGAAAACCTGAGAGTTTAACTTTGTATTGGGTAGCAGATACCCCAGACTGAGGAGAGCGCTCCAAAACGGGTTCCTACTGTGTGAGCCAAAATCAAGTTGACCAGAGAGTGCAAACTGGCTGCTGAATCATGGGGCCCCCTGGGCTGAAATAAATGGTGTCACCCATGAGGACGTCAAAATATAGAGCACTGTGAATGCTGAAAACACGGGAAATTTGTTTGGTTAACCCACCAGCAGCCGTCATGCCCTTGGAAATTGAAAATAAACCCAAAGGTGAATTTAACAGTGTGGAGCCATCTCTACCCCCGCAGTCTCTCACTCTTCCTCAACCTCCTCAGACTTTAAGGTGATCACAGTTGCTTTAAGAAGAAAAATGATTAGAGATGAGGATAAGGTTTCCCAGTCCCCAAAGAGAAATCAACTAATGGCCATAGGTGCCCATCCAAGTATGCTGGAGAATTTGGAGACAGCAGAGACACAAATTTTTATAGTCCTGTCACACAGGGTTACCCAGATTACTATCTTACCGGGACCTATGGAAGAAAAAGGCACCAGCATCAGTGGAAAGATTCACAGTGGGAAGAAGGAAGCTAATACTCTCTACCTTCAGCACCCCACAATCCTCATTATGCACTTGAGCTACAAGTTTTGTGACTGATGATTTTGCTCATTTGAGACTCTGGCAAAAAGCCTCTACCTAGAGGCTCCCATTGGGGTTCTAGATTTGCTGCCTCCCTGACACAGCTATCAGGGGCACCCCTTTTTGAAAAGTAGCTATTAGCTTGCCAGTGGGCCCTTGTCAAAACTAGACCCACGGAACAATGTGACTCTCCAGCCTATGATGTCTAATATTAAGTCAGACTTAATGACTAACAATGTGGCAAGGGCCCAAAATTCCTCACTTGTCAAATGGAAATGGTATATTCAAGAACACAACGGCCCTGGTCCCATCAGCATCTCAGCTTTGTATTTAAAATGTGACAGCTACCTCTGTTCTGTCACCTGATGCAAAGCTGTTGGCTTAATGTGGACCTCAATTCATAGAGCTTCCCTTCAACAATGAGCTTGGTTCACTGACTGGTTCAACTAAACTGAAACCAAATGGTATGTGGTATGCACTGGGCTGCAGCAGCTATTCAGCCTCAGTACTTGCTAAACTGATCCAAAATTACAGGCCATCACTACACTAGGAGGCAGAATTCAAGCCATTCTCACAGCACCAGACAATACTTCTGTGGAAGGTAAAATAATGGTACTGAAAGATGTCTAAACCCTAACCCTCAGAATCTGTAAATACGTTACCTTACATGGCAAAAGGCACTTTGCAAATATAAGTATATTTACTTATCCTGGAGTATCCAGCAGGCCCAATGCAATCACAGGGATCCTTAAAGTGAAAAAAGGAGGGCTTCCCTGGTGGCGCAGTGGTTGAGAATCTGCCTGCCGATGCAGGGGATGCAGGTTCGAGCCCTGGTCTGGGAAGATCCCACATGCCGCGGAGCAACTGGGCCCGTGAGCCACAACTGCTGAGCCTGCGCATCTGCAGCCTGTGCTCCGCAACAAGAGAGGCCGTGATAGTGAGAGGCCCGCGCACCGCGATGAAGAGTGGCCCCCGCTTGCCGCAACTAGAGAAAGCCCTCGCACAGAAACAAAGACCCAACACAGCCAAAATTAATTAATTAATTAATTAATTAAGAATGCAAATGACCCCAAGGATCAGGTGTTAAAAAAAAAACAAAAAAACTTGGCTACTGAAATGATCCTTAAAAAAAAAAAAAAAAGAAAAAGAAAAGAAAAAAGGAGGCAAAAGAAGAGAGTCAATGGAAGATATGACTACAGAAGACTGATCAGAGAGCTGCAACGTTGCTGGCTTTAAACAGACGAGATGGGCCATGAAGCAAGGGATGTGGGCATACCCTAGTGGCTGAAAAAGTTAAGGAAACAAACTATGTAAACACACAAAGGAATGAATAATAAATGATTTAATGCTCACTTTAACTTCTCTCTACCTGCTTAACAAGTATATCCATTTTACAACATTTAATACTAAATCGTTTTCTTCTTCCATGGATAAAAGTCCATCCCTTCTCAACGTCTCATCAGAGATTATCCCTTTTCATGACCTCAGCAGACCCCTCCTACTCCATTAACATCCTGTGCTACAGTTTCATATTCCTATAAATGTATATGTAACTACTACATTATAGTCAATGCAACTAAAACTATAAATCCTCCTAAATCAGTTCTTAATTACTCAAAAGTTGTCAATAATACTACCTTTATTTCATTATCCTCATACTTAAAATTCTGGGTTTGTTTAAAAAGCAAGCATTTCACATGGTTTCACTGTGTTCAAGAAACCATATTAGGCACTGTGGAAAAAACAGTAAAGTACAAAAGATACGGATCAGTTTTGAAACACAATGTAGGGAATTCCCTGGTGGTCCAGTGGTTAGGACTCCGAGCTTCCACTGCAAGGGGAATGGGCTTGATCCCTGGTCAGGGAACTATGATCCCGAATGCCACACAGCACGGCCAAAAACAAAAAACAAAACAAAACACAATATAGCCCGGCAGTTAGACATATACTAATGACAACTAGTAGTAAAAAAGTGAAATGAAAAAATAAGAAAATTGTGTAAAAGATATCCAAAGCAAGAGATACAGCATGAGTCACACAAGACAAAGTCTAGCTTCATAAGAAAGCCAGAACTAAGTGCTGGACTTGAACTGAGATGGAAGAAAGAAAACAGGAAAATGAAAACTGAAGAGCATCATTATTTGACAAAAAAAGAATAATTGGAGCACACAGAATAATGTTTAAAAAAAAAAAACCCAAAGCTTATTTGGAGGCAATGGGTACAATATGATTCAAACAAATTGTTTTTCCCTTCTGTTACATGTAATGTGCCAATACCTCAGTCCAAGCAAAGCCTCATCACTTAAGTCTTTCTGACAACTCTTCGTTTTTACTATCAAATCAATCTCCTTATTTTACAATATTAATTATAATTTACAACTCTTAAAATAGTAATAATTTCACTTATTTGAATCAAATATACATCTAGCCTAACCCATCTCAAACTCCAGTTTCACACTTCTAACTGCCTTTAAAATGTTTCCCATTCCACCACACCTAATGTGACTAAAATCAGAATTATCAGTTCCTCCTTTTTATAATGTTTACTCATTATAATGAGTAATTATAATGTTTACTTTTTCCTCAAGGCCCTACTTGTACTTATGGTGGTAGCGTGTCCCCTAGTGAAGACAGCCTGTAACCATCCATCACTTACAATGCACTCTTCCCCTTGCCCTACTGCTACCAATCAGATCCCGGGCCTTATAGATTTTATTGCTTCAGTGCCTTGAATATCATTTCCCATATCTTTCCACTCATATAGCTATTAAACTCAGTTTAGACTTCATTACTTTTAATCTGATTCAGGCTAACGTGCTTAAGCAACATAATATAGTGGTTAAAGAGCATGGACTCAGGAGCCAGACTATGTGGGTTCACATTTGGCTCTATCTTATTCACTATTAGCTTGTGCACACTGTTAAACTTCTATGGCATAGTTTTCATATCTGTAAACAATAATAATAATTGTACTTATCGCACAAGTTTGTTGCTGGGGATTCTATGAGTTAATGATACACGTAAAGTACCTAGAAAAATGTCTAACATACAGTAAATGTTAGTTATTGCTGCTTGGCTGTCATTGTGGTTGTCATCATCATCATTCTACAAACTGGTCTCCTTATTTCAATTACTTATTAAGTAAAATTATTTATTTATTCAGTACACAAATGCTGATAATACAAACGTAAATAGGACAAAAATTTATGGAGAAATTCCATTGTTTCAATGGGGAAGACAAATACACAAAACTTAGATACATGTTATAAAGAGAACTATCAGTCATCATAGTAGTTCACAAATTCTGTCCCCTCATACAAAACTGGGTGAATAATCTTCCTTGTACCACTATTAAATGCAAACTCCTCTTACTGAGATTGCCATAAATGGCCCCTACCTATATTTTCATGCTTATCATTCTTATTCCCCTACCCCATGTTTTCAACAAACTGAACCTTCTCCATGTTCAAAATACTGTGAAGCTTCTAGCTTTTGTACTCTGAAGATATTGTTCATGCAATTGAGAGCACTGTCCTCTCCTATCTCCTTAGGAAAAATCAGTGACAACATTCAAAACGTTTCTAAAATAACACTACTTTCACTTAGCATTTCCTACTGCCTCACAGGAAACTTCTGCCAAATTTCCACAAGAACTCTATTTTCTTCTCACTGGACCAATCTCACTCTGACTCACGTGTATATTTATTTTAACCATTCAGCCTAACCTAAGCTATTTTAAAAAAATTCAGCTGTGGGGGCTTCCCTGGTGGCACAGTGGTTGAGAATCTGCCTGCCAATGCAGGGGACACGGGTTCAAACCCTGGTCTGGGGAGATCCCACATGCCGCGGTGCAACTAGGCCCGTGAGCCACAATTGCTGAGCCTGCGCGTCTGGAGCCTGTGCTCCGCAACAAGAGAGGCCGCGACAGTGAGAGGCCCGCGCATCGCGATGAAGAGTGGCCCCCGCTTGCCCCAACTAGAGAAAGCCCTCGCACAGAAACGAAGACCCAACACAGCCACAAATAAATAAATAAATAAATAAGTAAAATTTTTAAAAATCAGCTGTGGTTATATAGGACAAGGTTTGAAAAAAAATAGGTCTACACAACAATTTATTCAGTAAAAACGTCAATTGAGTGAGTGATTTTACCACACAGAATCATAATAGGTAACTATCCTCTAAGCAGAGTCACCTAATAATTCATCAATTAAGAATAAATTATTATTGGGGACTTCCTTGGTGGTCCAGTGGTTAAGAATCCGCCTCCCAATGCAGAGGATGCAGGGTGGATCCCTGGTCGGGGAACTAAGATCCCACATGCTACAGGGCAGCTAAGCCCAGGCGATGCAACTACTGAGCCCGTGCCCTCTAGAGCCCGCGTGCCGCAACTAAAACCCAACACAGCTAAATAAATAAATATTTTTAAAAAGAATAAATTACTATTATCCCCATAATTTTTTTATCACAAAAACTTTCCAGTCTACTGGTTACCTGGAAGACTTAGTACAAAGTAATTCCTTACCTATTAGTGGTTGAACCTAAAACTTTTTAGTGCCCATGTGATTCCCATATTTACTTCATGATGAAGTAAACAAGAAACTGAATAAAAACACTTCATAATTTAAACAAAGTAACACTAATATTTGTCCAGAAACCGTAAACATGAACAACCAAGCTCTCATTATTTTCTAAAGCCGTGCTTTCCATATGGTATCTACCTGCCACACGTGGCTATTTAACTTATTTAACTGTGGTCTAGTCTAGAACTTCACAATAAATCAATAAAAATTTACATTTGAATGTACTCCTCTCACTTTTCCTCTAATGTAGCTATGAGACAAAGTTTATTTAACAATAATCAGCCCCAAGAAAATAAACAAAGAGCTGAAGACCAAATAACTTATCATCATGAAGGAACAAAACTACTACTGAGAAAAGCAAAAACAAAAAATAAGTGTTGGCAAGGATGTGGAGAAACTGAAACCCTGTTGGTAGAAATGTAAAATGGTACAGCTGCTATGGAAAATAGTATAGCGGCTCCTCAAAAAATTAAACACAGAATCACCATGTGATCCAGCAATTCCACTTCTGGGTATATACCCAAAAGAGCTGAAAGCAGAGGCTTGAAGAGATATTGTATACCCACCCATGTTCACAGCAGCATTATTCATTCGCAACAGCTAGAATGTGGAAGCAACCCAAGTCTCCATCAACAAATAAATGAATAAGCAAAATGTGGCATGTACATATAACAGACTATTCCACTTATAAGAGGAATCTAGAGTAGTCAAATTCCTAAAAACACAAAGTAGAATAGTGGCTGCCAGGGGCTTGGGGGGGGAGTTGGGGGGGAAGTTACTGCTTACTGGTTGCAGAGTTTCCGTTCTGCAAGATGAAAAGAGTTCTGCAGATGGATGGTGGTGATGGGTGCACAGCAATATAAATATATTTAATGCCACTGAACTGCACATTTTAAAACGGTTTAAACAGTAGATCTTATGTATGTTCTACCACTTTAAAAATTAGGGGTGATAACTACTAGAGAGAGAGAGAAACCTAGGGCCCTTGTCATTACCATTATCATAAAAGAATTGAAACAAGCTCACACAGAGAAGTTTAAGTAGTTGGAGAGCTGCCCCAAACTGCTTATATAATACATTCTGTCTATGCACTGTTTACTTTTTCTTCATCCATTCCCCCACTTAATTGAAATGCTACAACTAAGACTGAGGTGGTTTTTTCAGCTTAAAAATAGGGAATAGCAGGGGCTTCCCCGGTGGCGCAGTGGTTAAGAATCCGCCTGCCAATGCAGGAGACACGGGTTCGAGCCCTGGTCCGGGAAGATCCCACATGCCGCGGAGCAACTAAGCCCGTGTGCCACAACTGAGCCCGCGTGCCACAACTACTGAAGCCTGCACGCCTAGACCCCGTGCTCCGCAATAAGAGAAGCCACTGCAATGAGAAGCCCATGCAAGGGAGAGTAGCCCCCGCTCGCCACAACTAGAGAAAGCCTGCGCACAGCAACAAAGACCCAACGCAGCCAAAAATAAATAAATAAAAGGAATAAATTTATTTAAAAAAAAATAGGGAATACCAGAAACAAACCAAACAAGACAAAATCACTTGCTTTTAAAATACAACTGTTGGGGCTTCCCTGGTGGCGCAGTAGTTAAGAATCTGCCTGCCAATGCAGGGGACACGGGTTCGAGCCCTGGTCTGGGAAGATACCACATGCCGCAGAGCAGCTGGGCCCGTGAGCCACAATTACTGAGCCTGCGCATCTGGAGCCTGTGCTCCGCAACAAGAGAGGCCGCAATAGTGAGAGGCCCGCGCACTGCGATGAAGAGTGGCCCCCACTTGCCACAACTAGAGAAAGCCCTCGCACAGAAACGAAGACCCAACACAGCCATAAATAAATAAATAAATAAAATTTAAAAAATAAATAAAAATTAAAAAAAAATAAAATACAACTGTTATGTCACAAAGTATTCAGTAGAACAGTACTGTAAAAGTACTTTGTACTACTACTACCTCAAACAATAAGGTAACTGATATAAGATTAACATATAAAAGTCAACAGTCTTTATAAACAGACAATAAAAGAAGATACAATAATAGTGAAACCCCTTTTAAAGTAACAAGAAAGAAATTAACAAAGGGAAGATGGTGGCAACAGAGTAGTTTCTCAATCTCTCTGAATCCCCATATAAAAACAGACAATTTAGGAAAACCAAAAATCCATGGAATAACATTTTACAACAAAACCAAGTGTCAAAGTACTTCCATCAACCCCAAAATACAAACAGAGTGGAACAAAGAACTACAAGATCTGCATGGTAACAGCATCTGTGAGGGGAGAAGGAAGCCACAAGAAAACCACAAAATTACCAACGGTATCCACTGCAAAGCACTAAGGGCTAATTTGAGGACAGCAGCTGAAACAAGAAAGGGTTTTGCAATGGCCAACACCAGATAAATGCAAGCAGCCTCCAGTAAGAAGGGCTAAAGTGGGGTCTCAAATTAACTTTCCAGGCAAGGGCCCATTCTAGGACACGGACTTACTCCAAAGAAAAATGGTTTCTAAATACCATCCCCACTGAAAGAATATGATACAATGATAGCAAAAAAAAAAAAAAAAAAAAAAAAGGTTATGATGCACTGTGAACAATACACCACTTATGTGGTATTTCTATCAAGTATGCTTAACATAAATCTAATCAAAAGGAAATGAAAAAGACAAATCCCAGTTGAGGGACATGCTGCAAAACAACTAGTACAGAACCTTCAAAAATGTCAACATTGCCAAAGGTAGAAAAGCCTGAGGACTAAAGAGATGTAACTAAATGCAATGCTTGATACTTAACTGAATCCTGGATCAATTTCTTTTAAGTCAGCTATAAAGAACATTATTGGGACAACAGGAAATATTTGGATATGGACTATATAAAGTAGATGCTACATAAACATTTATTAAATTCAATTAAACATTAATGTCCCTATTCTTCATCCATGGAAAAGGAAATTAAACTAGATAGTGTAACATAGGAAATAAGTATATTAACAAATTTTTACTATTAATGGAAAAAATTTGTTACCGTCACCATAATTCTAAGATTTTAGACAGTTGGAATTCAACTCTAAACACCTAAATGAATTTAAGTCTTCACATTATGTGTAATCTCAACCTTATAAAAGATAGTAACTCTACTGAATAAAGAAATTAGTCCCTCAGCCAATTCAATTATTCATAAAATTCCATTTCATGGGCATGGTATTTAATTGATGCAAACTGTATTAATGTTTATCTTTAATATCTAAATTCAAGCAAAATTTCAAAAAGGCTATTCACATCTACTTGAAACTTGTCTGTTTATCCTCTTTTGACAAGGAATCTTTCCCTCCTAAGTTACAAGCTCTTTTTAAGTCTCTTCTCCCAAACACTAGTCTAAGTAAGAACTTCCTGGAACAAAGCAGAGGATTCACGAGAGATTCTTTGTATCAGCATTCTTTTTAGAACACATGAAAACTGCACCATTTGTACTAAGACCAAAAATAGTTCAATTTGTAATACATCTGATTTATCTAACTTTTAAAGAAATGTGATTATTAAACCTCCAAGTAAAAGGCAGAAAGACTTGTGAAAAAAAGATCCACAGGGGCTTCCCTGGTGGCGCAGTGGTTGGGAGTCCGCCTGCCAATGCAGGGGACATGGGTTTGAGCCCTGGTCCGGGAGGATCCCACATGCCGCGGAGCAACTAACCCCATGCACCACAACTACTGAGCCTGCGCTCTAGAGCCCATGGGCCACAGCTGCCGGGGCCCACGCACCTAGACCCCGTGCTCAGCAGCAAAGGGAGGCCACCACAGTGAGAAACTCGTGCACTGCGGTGGGGAGTGGTCCCCGCTCGCCGCAACTGGAGAGAGCCCGCGCGCAGCAATGAAGAGCCAACGCAGCCAAAAATAAATAAATAAATTTTTTTTAAAAAGAAAAAAGATTCACAGACTTTGGAGTCAGGCATGCTTGGTCTTAAATCCTTGTTCCATCATTTATTAATAGATATCTCCTGTTTTTGTCTGCCCATTATTTTTCTTTAGGTAACTCTTCCCTACTCCTTGTGACCTTGCTAAGACCTTCAACTACAGTAACCCAATACTCCGGACCACAAGAGTGGGTGTGTTAAACAGACAAGGCCAATCCTATGTGGACAACCCTCAGGGTCCCCAAACATTCTCAGTTCCAATGGCTTTCACTTAGATTCTCCTTTGGTATGCCTATATAATCACATCTTGTGCCCCAAAACTTGAAGGGTCTAAGATCTTACCGTACTTGCAAGCTAACAATTAGCCCACCAGTTTCATGAGTGCTGGAAGAAGACACAAGACTCCTGGGTTGGACACAAAGGGCTCTATTACTCATAGCAATAGCAGTAGCCAGAGTGTCAGCATTTGCATCGTTCCCCAACCCCCAATTCTGACAGGATAACCCGAAGGAGGCCAGATGACACTTGCACACAGAGTGGGTTGCATTTAAGGAGAGCAATCTTGGGCTTAGGGAACCCAATTCTGAACAGTAAGCATGCTTGCCAATTACCCCAGAAAGAGGTATTATCTCTGTACCTCCCAAGACTATATGCAACTCTGCCTTTGCTCTGGATGGTGCCTCCATTTTCCAAGGGTATTCATTATATAAAAACTTTGAAAAGATAAACAAAGGCAGTTGAGGCCACTGCTCACAAGACGTGTACAAATGTCAGAGTCCCACGGAGAACTGTCTCCCAACAACTGATGCCAAAACAGACCAATGAAATATTCAACCACTATGATCTATTCTTTCTTCACAACCTTGCAGTTAACTCACTCTCTTACTTGTTCTTGGGACCTCACTGAGTTCTTCCAGGCCCTTGCTCCAACACTTCCTCCAAATCTATATGCCCCCATTCCCTAGTTTCACTTTAAACACTTTTGAAAATAACTTGTCTCCTTATCCTAATACCCAACCTGCTTAGCAATATCTCCCCTAGGATTCTGCCCTCGTCTACCTTCTCTGTTCCATTATCCAGGTGACGAAGTTGTAAGCAGATCGGGTAGGGGGGTCTCGGAGAAAGAGAACCAGGCATGGCTTTCTTGACATAAGAGAAGCCATTTCTGGCCTAAGCCATTTTGTGATCTAAGCCTGGCCGCAAGGCTTGCCCTTGAACAGGTCTCCATAATTATTGATCTTACAGGAAATGCAGGAACAAAGGAAAATTAACAGGGAAGAGCTAAATCAGACTGCATATTCGATCTGTTTGATTTCATTAACGTTTGCTTTTTGTTGCTTTTGTTATTTTAATCATACATAATGGCCTGCCTCAGGGAACCCTGCCCCTCTGCCTGAATGTTAAACTAAAGTGCCTCTGTTCAGCTCACCGGGAGACAATCTGACCCTGTCCACCTGTGGATGGCTGCAAGAAAGAAGAAATTAACACACTCCCTCACAGAGGCTGGCCATTCCAGGGGATATGTGCAAAACTTACGGCCTTTTTACTTTACTTCCTCATCTACCCCTCTCTGTGTTATAAAAGAAACTGGCACCCAAACCCCGATAATATGGTTTTTCGGAGACACCAGTCTGCCACCTTCTCTGTCTGCCAACTTTCCGAATAAAGTTGTATTCCTTGCCTCAACACCTCCTCTGCGATTCACTGGCCTGTCTTGATGCAAGCAGAGCGAGCTTGGACTCAGTAACAGAAATGCAGTCAAGAAACAATAATTCAAGACTTCCCTGGTGGCGCAGTGGTTAAGAATCTGCCTGCCAATGCAGGGGACATGGGTTCGAGCCCTGGTCTGGGAAGATCCCACATGCCGCGGAGCAACTAGGCCCGTGAGCCACAATTACTGAGCCTGCGCGTCTGGAGCCTGTGCTCCGCAACAAGAGAGTCCGCGGTAGTGAGAGGCCTGCGCACCGCGATGAAGAGTTGCCCCCACTTGCCACAACTGGAGAAAGCCCTCGCACAGAAACGAAGACCCAACACAGCCATAAATAAATAAATAAACAAATGAATAAATAATTTTTTTTAAAAAAAGGCATAGTGTTTGCATATAGCCTACACATCCTCTCATATATTTTAAATCATGTCTTGATTATTTATAATACCTAATACAATGTAAATGCTACATAAACAGCTGCCTGAGCCTGGCACATTCAAATTTTTCCTATTGGAACTTTCTGGAATTTCTTCCACAGTTGGCTGGATCTGCAGATATGTAACCCATGGATACGGAGGGCCAACAGTATATTTATTATTATTATACTACTTGATCTTTCATATGCAATGACCCTCCTTCTTGAAATATTCACTTCCCTAGATTCCAAAATACCAGTCTCTCCTACTTTTCCTCCTATACCTATACCACCTCTTCATTTCCACCACAGACTTCTCCCTTCCCCATTACTGCTGAAGTAAGAAAGGGAGGGAGGGACTAATTTACAACAGAATACCAACTAATGGATGTAGAATGAATGATGGGATTAGAAAATCACCTTTTGTCAAACACTTGTGGCATCATCAATGGATGCTAAAACTTGTGGGTGAAAATTTGTAAGAATCAGGACATTTGAGTAATTCTCAGGGTGTGGTAGCCATGCTCCAAGACAGTTCCCAATGATCTTTGTCCCTAGGCAGTATCCACCCACACTGAACAGACTGCCCTATGTATCCATTAGAATATTGCAAAAATGATGGTATGCCTTTAAAGTGGTTAAAACAGTAAATGATACTTTATATATATTTTACCACCAAAATATAGTTTAGAAAAACAGGCATCTAACTGGGAGGACAGGGACAGACACACACACACACACACCATGTGATATCTGTGGCCAGGTCACAAAAAATACTGCAGCTTTCACCTTGCTCTCTCTTACTCTGGGCAAAGGTCACTCACTTTAGGAAAAGCTAGGTGCCATGTCATGAGGACACTCAAGCAGCCCTATGGAAAGGTCCATGCGGCGAGAAACTGAGGTTCCTGCTCAGCCAGCACCAACTTAGTGGCCATGTAAATAAGCCATCTTGCAAGCATACCTATCAGCCTCAGTCAAGCCTTCAAATGACTGTACTCCTGCCAACATCTTGACTGTAATCCGATGAGGGACCCTGAGCAAGAAACACCCAGCTAAGTCTAAATTCCTGACCCACAGAAACTATGACACAATAAATGTTTATTATACTTTTAAGTCACTAAATTTCAGAGTAATTTGTTATGCCGCAATTGGTAATTTATACACATTTTTGTTACAAGGCATGGGATGCTACCATAAGAGAAAACCTAAAAATGTGGGAGTCACTAGGAATTCGACAGTGGGCAGGAGCTGGAAGGACTCTTAGGAGATGATGCGTGAAAGCCTAACAAGCATGGAAGAGACTATTCCTAGCCTTTCAGGACGCTGCTAAGGAGGGCTTAAAAGAGAAAAAAATGTACTTGAAAATTAGAGGAAAGGGGGTTCTTGTTATGTAGTAACAACATTTAGCAACATTATGCCCATGGTAACATAGAAAAGAGAAAGTGTACTCAATGTATTGTATGATTTAACAAGGAGATTTTCTAGGTAATATGTTGAAAGTGCAGTCTTTTTGCTATTTATAGTAAAAAAGCAGTATAGAGATAAACTAAACTAGGAAAACCACTGACAAAAAAGGAACCAAGACCTGCTGGTTTTATAAGTTGCCAGTCTTTCCAGACAGTAAACAATGCTAAAGTAAGGACTAGCTTCCAGAAAAACATAAAATCTAGGCTACTGTCAGAAAACCACTATATGAGAGCAAAGCAAGGGTGTGGCTGTAAAATCCACTGTTAAGATTTAGTGAGCCTCAGAGAACCTGAAACAATGTCAGGTGTCAGGGTCAGGAAAGACAAAGAAAGAATTAGGAAATATTCCAGACTGGGAAAAACTAAGAGACAGGACAACTGACTGCAATGTGTGATCCTGGATTGGATTCTGGAGCAGAAAAAAAAAGTCTCCCTCTTTTAGTATGGAGGACATTAGTGGGTGGAATTCAAATAGGATCTATAGATCTAATAGTTCTGCAACAATGTTAATTTACTGCCTTTGATCACTGTACTGTAATCATGTAGGAAATTTCCCCTTTTATTAAAACTACACATTAAAGTACTTAGGCTAATAGGGCATTATATTTATAATTCACCGCCTCAAGTTCAGAAAAAAAGATTATACATAGAAAAGTGAGCGAAAGAGGGCAAAGGCGGGAGAGTAAGGGAGGACATGATAAAGCTCACAGGATGAAATGCTAACATCCTGGGAGTCCGGGTGAATGGTGCAGAGAAATAATGTGTAGTATTTTTGCAACTTTTCCCAAAAGTCTAAAATTACTGCAAAATCAAAAGTTAAAAAAAAAAAAGTCAATCCTTCTAGCTGGCTGCCCAACACCCCAGGATGAAGGATAAAACTAGCGTTACTTATAAAACTATTCATGAAATGACACCTTTTTTTTTTTAATTGGGGTATAGTTGTTTTACAGTGTTGTGTTAGTTTCTACTGTACAGCAAAGTGGAGTTCCCTGTGCTATACAGCAGGTTTTTGTTAGTTATCTATTTTATACATATTAGTGTATAAATGTCAATCCCAACCTCCCAGTTTATCCCACCCACCCCCTTGCCCCCCGTGGTGTCCATACGTTTGTTCTCTACATCTGTGGAAATGACCTTCTTAATTAAATAGTCTCATCTCCCGTCACTCTTCAGCCCCACCAAACACACACTCCAAACATTCTAAATTACTGTTCCTGCAAAGCCCTGCCCTTTCCCCTCTCTTAACTCTTTGCACATGTAGAAGCTTAAAGCTTTAACCTGAGTGGAAGATTTCCAAAAGGAAGTACAAAAAGGGTGTGTGTGTGTGTGTGTGTGTGTGCACGCGCGCACGCGTGTTAACGGGTGACTCTCAAAACTGAAAACTTAAAAAAAAAAAATACAGAGAAGTAATGACAGCTCTGTGATTGAGAGTTTTATTCCTCCAAGGACCACAGAAGTAGCCCAGTTCTCTTCAAAGAGATGAACAGTCCTAAACAAAAGGGAAGTCCAGTCAATTCCCTGAGGTTCACAAAACACTAACCAAAAAGCTTATCTCCCCCAACCTCCCAAAGCACCCTAACAGTATTTATACTAGCAATAACTCCTTTATCTGTTGCCAGTTATTAATAACAGAATGGAACCAAGGGCAAGTAAGGGGGTAGAGTACAGGATGGGAGATAAATCCCTCTAATTGTAGTAGGGGACAGATGGATTTCTGTTATACCTATTTGGAACTGAGTATATTTCCACAAGATACACTGCCACTAATGTTAATGTGGTTGTAAAGTATTGTAAGTCTAGTATAGCATAATACTATACTACTGATACAATATAAGTTAACATTGATGAGTGGGAAGAGGATAAAGTGAGGATCAAATGAACTGGTACAGATTATCTCAATGCAATAAATAACCACTGATTTCTAAATGATGACCTCCAACTTAGCCTTTAGGAAAAAAAATCCTTTCTGAAGCTCGGAGCCTCACAAAACAATTGCATGCCTCCAAGTCTGATATGCATCTCCATTTCCTAACTCTTGCCCACATCTCACTCTATGACAGTGCTTCTGTAAACACAAAAACACTAGGCTTAAAAAAAAAATTCTATTTTACAATGAGCATTAATTGACATTAATAGTCTTAGAAGATATTCTTCTTAAACAGTAATTCATGATCCAAACTATTTCATGATTGAATTAAGCCCCTCCTATAATATGCATAGCTTTTCATTCATTTCAAACATGTACTTTGATTCTTTTAAAAATATATATGCCAATTTTTAGAGAAACTGTCTCTCATTCAAAGGTATATCTCACCATTAACTTTTCCTCTCTCCTTGCGGCATTTCACAGTTAATATCTAACCAGTAATAATATATCTTGGGCCACACAGAAATTCTCTGAAAAGCAAAGGCTAAGTATTGGGTTGGCCAAAAAGTTCGTTTGGGTTTTTGTATCCTATGGAAAACCCGAACGAACTTTTTAGCCAGTCCAATTTTTTTTTAATCTTCTTATAGTTATATATAAAAAGTTAACTTATAAATTGATTTCATTTAAAAATAAGTGAGTTGGATAATACAATATTTAGTATTAAATATTCTTTACCATCACTTACTTATAACTTAATAAACATGTGACAGAATGAACACAGATGTATCTTATGAACAATATCACCAAAATTTAGTTCATAATATATAATATTTTAAATTAGTAAAATCCAAATAGATTATAAGTACTACTTGTCAAAACATTTTATAACACGATATGCATATTTTCAAGACAACCCTATTAGATGTTAAAATCTTAAAAGAGGTAAGGAGGGATGAAGAGAAAGACAGTCTATAACACCCAATCTTTACAGCTACGTTATCACTTAACATCATACCATAATAAAAAAAGTCCCTCCCCAAATATTCCTAAGGCAAGCCAACAAGTCTAACAATAATAATAAATTTATAGTATGTTTATCTCACAGCCTTTATAGAGTATCAGAAAATCTTAATTATTAGAAAATAAAATGCACAAACTGATTTTAAGTCAGACAACAAAATCAAGTTGTACTAAACTTATACGTGTTAAAAGTAAAATTCAAATAGTATTTACATACTAATGAAAATACCAACTGCTAGAAGTTAAAGCTAAACAAGTTTGACTAACTTCATACATTGTTTTTTAATACAGTATTCAACAACTGCAAAAACTCATAAAATGAAAACTTTAATTCATTCCTAGAGGGAAAAAAAGATTAATAAATAAATATAGTCACCAGTACCGTATTTATTAAACACTGTACTACATTTAATAATTGTCCATTAAAAATAACATGACAGGGCATAGATTAAGATAAATATGGTCATACAGCAAATACTTCTTTAAACAAGATAATGCTCATGAAATGGCAGAATATAAGAACATCATTGGTATGACTTCCCTTTTCACAATTTATAATAAGCCCTACCTAAGACTTCCTCAATCGTGATTAAAAAGCTTAAATAAAATCTCACAATGCTTGTTACAAAAACTGCTAATTAAACCAAATCTGCCATTTTTCCATGAGCAACGCAAGCAACAATAAACAGCAAAACCAAACCCTACTATTGTCACTATCACAAAACCACCTCATTAAAGAATTCAAAATGAATATGTGTACTTGTTGCCTAAGACCTACCAAAAATATATAAACCTGACAAATGTTCGGAAGGAGGATATAAAGTTATAATTATTATTCACTAATAATTGGAAAATTAATCTCAAAACAAAAAATTTAAGCTTTCAAAATGTTTACCTTGAAAAAAGAAACAAATTCTAACCAAATTCCTAAGTATTTACAAACATGAAAATGTTAAGTGATTTAGTTTTTCACACAATCTGTAGAAATATCTTCCAAACTAGTTTACACCAACTGTTTAAAAGTAATATTCTTTCCTAACTGAAGAAGTCCTTTGTATCTTCACTTTGCTGAAAACAGTCCATAGCAGTACCCTTTTCCTATGTGGGCAATGTGTCCTATGAATGATTCTACAGTATTTATCAGTAGTTTACTAAAAATTACTCATATCCTTTACAATAAGTAAAAATGTAAGCAGAAAACAGGTAAGTCAGAAGAAGACAGATTAGTATTAGGCAAGCTTTTAGTGTTTTAATTAAAAGACAGAATATTCTCAAACAAATGGTATGATATTTGGTCATTAAAAAAATAATAAACCATTAGCACCACTGGGGAAAAAATAACAGTCAAGAATATATAGAACTTCAAAATTGTTCTATATTATAAAGGGAAAAGGCTGATGAGACTTACATGTGAAATAATCAGTTAATAATATCTAGCAACAAACCATTATTGCTAAAGTTACCCAAAGATTTCAAAAGACGAGAGTAACACATGCAAGAAATCCCTCACATGCCTTCAATCAAGTTTTCAATATTTCAAATTTTCAGTTGAAATGGGTACAACCATATTCACAAATATGGCATATTATTTTAAACCTACTCTTTGACTTAATACTCTGTATTAGCCAAAATTTTTCAGTATTTCAATGTTTTCATTCAGCTATCAAGAACTTAATTTTATCTAAAAAAGGGAAAAAAATCTATTAAGTAGATGTGCTACAGATTTAGCAACAACAAATCCACTTACTTTTTTCTCTTTCTCATGATGTTTATCCTGAGAGTGAGAGGAAGAATCACTTAAACTTTGATCATATGACCTATTACATCCCCGTTTGCTCTTTTTCTAAAAAAGAAAATATGTATACATATAGGTATATGTATATAAAATTTGAAATCTTTTTTGTTAGGTTTAAACCAATTCAAGTGTGAAGTACTGTAAAATGTCTACTGAAGGAAAAAAAAAGTCTATTTCAAACTATATACTCCAGACACCATCCATATATTATATATTGCATTATAAAGGAAAATCTAACCCTAAATCTAACATTAATGCCATGTTTTTGTACGTTTATTAAAAAGTGTGAAAACAGACTATATTTTCAAACAAGCAGTAGCTTATTTGTCATTTTATTACAAAACCACCTCATTAAAGAGATCAACTATAGTTTTCAATGTCTGGTTTAAAAAACTAAAGATGTTTCAACCAAAAATAGAGAATGCCATATTGAAAGAGGATGCCAAGACCAGAAGAAAAGAAAAGAAAATATCTGAAGAGTTACTTTATGCCACTAGGAAAAGCAAGAAGCCTTTTAATCTCATACGTTCAGTATTAAGGCATACAATTTTCTAAAAATTTGTCTCTGCAGTTCATATAGAAAAAAAAAATGAAAGGAAATGTCAGCATTAGACCCATGCATTTTTCAAAGCATTATTAAAACTATTACACATTTCTATTTAAAATACTTACACAGATTCATAATAAAGTATGACAGAGTTACTGGAGGTGTTAAAATTTGGTGGTACCGTAACTAATTAGTTTAAACTAGATAAAAGTGACTATAAAAGATGATCAACTTCCATGCAAACATAGATCTTATACAATCTTATTAAATTAAACAGACTTTTTCCCCCAACCACCAAATGGGATAACAGCATATTAATAAGTAACAATGAAAAAATTCTATTTACGCAAAGTTCAAAATCCACTTTCATTATTTCTGTATTTTATCTATATCATCTCTGATTTAGAAAATGAACATTCCAATGTGGTTTTAACATCCTAAAGCAAATTTTCAATTTTACTATCTCAAGATTTCTCTTAGAACACTTCAATGTTCTTTGACAGTCATTAAAATAAATCAAAGTCTTCAATATTAAACAATATATATGTACAATCTTAAATATTTTATATGCATGAACCAGAATACTGGAGTCATGAGCTGCTCATTTCTTAAGAAAGGGGCCCCTAATGATATTATTTATTTTTAAAAAAGAAAGAAATAGCCCTATTCACAGGGGAGAGGTAACAATAAAAAATAACAGTGAGACACTAAAGAAAAAAAAGAAGCCTTAAATTTTCAGTATACAAATCTGATACCACTAAAGACTGAGAAATAGACAATGGGGCATTTAGGAAATATTGATCTGTCAAAGGAACATGGACACAAAATATGTAATGGTTAATCAAATAATACTAACTCATCCATGCTACTATGTGACAGTAAAGAGTGATCAAATCTAATATTTCCAAAGTTGCATTTAAATATATTTTTCTCAAGATCTTTAACCAAGAAGTTACAAAAGAGCCTTGTTTCAGGTTTACTATCTCCAAGTAAATAAAAATGAAAATAAATAATAAAATGGGTAATAGTAATAAAGCAAAAAGATGAGAAGTGATAGAGAATCACAAAATACATAATCAAACTTAAAAAATTAAATTAACTGAAAACGGTGGTAAATTACAAAGAGTTCTTTATACATTTGTATTTTCTACTAAATGTACACCAACATTTACTATTAACTATTAATATATATTCTAAAGTAGAATATTTTAGAATATTCACCTTTATAAATGAACCCAAGCAAAGCAAAATCTTTTAAAATTACTAGAGCTTTTAATTCCCAACAAAGAACACGCTAAGCAAACTTAATCTGAAGCACAAACAACCAAAAAAAGTAATGGCTATTATGCCTTTTCTATAAAAGACTCAACTCTACTGTCAAAACTAATTATTATCATTTTAAAATTAAATTCAAGACAAATTCTTACCAGCTTACTGAAATGGTATTTACAGTAGCCACAGTATTGGACGTTATCTGCACCATTACCTTCTTCTTCACAAAGTAGTCCTGCAAATTGAGCACTGAAAAAAAAAAGCCAAGTATATCAACAAAATTTCAAACCATGGTGTGTGTATATATATCTATATATATTATATAGAGAAATATATATAAAACTTAAAATTCACTTCCAAGCATGTAGGGTTTATAAGAAAACCCTACATCTCCTAAGAAAAAAAGGGAAAATAAAAGGCTTTATTCTAGCTGAGAGCAAGAACATTTCATCCCATCCTACGACTGATATATTCTTAAAGTTATATACATGGTTTAAAATAAACTTTTCATCCATCTCTAACAAGGATGAAGATTTATTCACATTTTATGTCACCAAGTAGACATTAAATTTCTTTTAAAATATCCCCACACCCCAAACCTAACATTTCATTTTACTTTTCCAATCTCTATCACAGGTACAGTTGGAAAGGCCAGGCGTGTAAAGGGCTGACATGACATACGATGGTATTCACTCATGGATGTAGATTACATACTGTTAGAAGGAAAATGCTTCAAGTCATACCATAGTACAGTAGGTAAGAGAAATGTAAGCTGTGTTTTTCTAGACAAAAACAATGGAAGAGGGCTTCCCTGGTGGCGCAGTGGTTGAGAATCTGCCTGCCAATGCAGGGGACACAGGTTCGAGCCCTGGTCTGGGAAGATCCCACATGCCGCACAGCAACTGGGCCCGTGAGCCACAACTGCTGAGCCTGCGCGTCTGGAGCCAGTGCTCCGCAACAAGAGAGGCCGCGGTGGTGAGAGGCCCGCGCACCGCAATGAAGAGTGGCCCCCGCTTGCCGCAACTAGAGAAAGCCCTCGCACAGAAATGAAGACCCAACACAGCCATAAATAAATAAAAATAAATTAAAAAAAAAAATTTAAAAAAAACAATGGAAGAAATGGAACTGAAACCTAAAGCTATGATATTCATATTTTTAAAAAACACGAAGTGCTAAAGTTTAGAATCATCGTCTTGTCAATTTGACCTTCCACTTTTAACATTCCAAAATTAAAGTACTAGTATGTATCTCATACCCAAAAAAGGTCTTTCATCTTTGGAAACTTAAATACAATATTAAGAGAATTCTTTTTATTTTTTATTGAGGTATAGCTGAATTACAATGTTGTGTTAATTACTGAGGTACTACAGCAAAGTGACTCAGTTATACATATATGTACATTCTTTTCCACTATGGTTTATCACAGGATACTGAATATAGTTCCCTGTGCTATACAGTATGACCTTGTTGTTTATCCATTCCATATATACCAGCTTGCATCTGCTAATCCCAAACTCCCAATCCATCCCCCTCCCCCTTGGAAACCACCAGTCTATTATCTATGTCCCTGATTCTGTTTCTGTTTCATTGATAGGTTCATTTGTGTCATGTTTTAGATTCTACATATAAGTGATATCATATGGTATTTGTCTTTCTCTTTCTGAATTACTTTGCTTAGTATGATAATCTCTAGTTGCATCCATGTTGCTGCAAATGGCATTCTTTCGTTCCTTTTTATGGCTGAGTAGTATTCCACTGTGTGTGTGTGTGTGTATGTGTTTATATATGTGTGTATATATATATACCACATCTTCTTTATCCATTCATCTGTCAATGGACATTTAGGGTGTTTCCACATCTTGGCTATTGTGACTAGTGCTGCTATGAACGTAGGGGTGCATGTATATTTTTGAATTATACAGTTTCGTCTGGATATATTCTCAGGAGTGGGAATGCTGGATCATATGGTAATTCTAGTTTTAGTTTTCTGAGGAACCTCTATACTGTTTTCCACAGTGGCTGTATCAACTTACATTCTCACCAACAGTGTAGGAGGGTTCCCTTTTCTCTACACCCTCACCAGCATTTGTTATTTGTAGACTTTTTAATGATGGTCATTCTGACTGGTGTGAGGTGGTACCTCACTGTAGTTTTGATTTGCAGTTCTCTAATAATTAGTGATTTGAGCATCTTTTCACGTACCTAGTGGCCACCTGTATTTCTTCTTTGAAGAAATGTCTCTTTAGGTCTTCTGCCCATTTTTCAATTAAGAGAATTTAAAAGAAACAAAAATCTTTTCCATGGGACTTCTCTGGTGGTCCAGTGGCTAAGACTCCATGCTTCCAACGCAGGGGGCCCAGGTTCAATCCCTGGTCAGGGATTTACATCCCACATGCCACAACTAAAGGTCCCGCATACCGCAACTAAAAGATCCCACACGCCGCAACTAAAGATCCAGCAGGCTGCAATGAAGATCCCGCATACCGCAACTAAGACACAGCGCAGCCAAAAGAATAAATAAATATTAAAAAATATATATTTTCCATTCCCCAAAAGTAATCTAAAATGGACTTCATAAATCCACATACTAAAAGCTCAGGAAATAAAGCCTGTTCCTATACTGGCTGCTAAATATGGACTGATTTTTAAAATTAATCACTACATGAGTTATTCCCAAACTTTTATTTTTTATTTTATTTATATTTTTTTGGCCACACAGCATGTGGGATCTTAATTCCCCCACCAGGGATCGAATCCGTGCCCCCTGCAGTGGAAGCATGGAGTCTTAACCACTGGACCACCAGGGAAGTCTCGCCGAACTTTTATTTTTAATTGTTGTCTATTATGTTGAATGTTTTGTTTTAGGATAATTTATGCTTTTGAAATTTTATGCTCAAAAAAAACATATAAGTACAAGTTTTGTATCAATTTACACTGCCTCCAAAAATTTAGTAACACGTGTTAAGAACAATAATAATGTTCACCATTTTTGCCCTGAAATCAGACTCCATGGAACTGTGCCCACTTCATAGTAAATACTCAATACATAATAGCTATTAATTATCATTAGTTACTATTCTAAGGAAATTACATTTATGTTTGTTGAATGCATAAAACGTTCTTTACAGCACCACATATTATAAAACAATTTGGAAACAATGTGTCTGAAATTGGAGAAACATTAAATAAAATACTAACATTTGATAGGATATAATGCAGCCATTTCAATGTTGCTAGTGGTCTATATCATCTTACCAAAATTATCAAAAAACAATGTTAAAAAAAAAAAAAAAAACAATGTTACATTTAAACTGTGATTTAAAAAAATTATGCAACAAATAGGTACATGGATAAAAACTGAAAAGAAACATGAACAAAACAAAAATAGAATATGTTATTTAAAAAAACATTTAAGTAACTCTTTAAGAAACAGCCACTAGAATACTGAGAATGATGGCTACTGCTTTTTTTTCCCCCTCTTGAAACACAGACAGTGAAAAAATGCTATCATTCATTAAATCCTTACTAGTATTTCAGGCACTGCACTAAATTTATCTAATCAGCTCTTTTAATCCTAATGACAAATCCAAGGGTAGGTAACCAACAGAAGTATTTTAAACAAAATGCAACTGAATAAGACACTAGAACCAGGGTCCACCTACTGGACTCTGGTAAATACACTCAATTATTAGAATTATCTCTATTACAATAAATATAAACATAGACACTATCCCAACAAAAGTTACTTTAATAATATTTGGGTACCTAAGTTTTTAACTTACAAGGTATTCCCAATTTCACTTCTGTACAATGACAGAAACATACTTACCATGTCACATGGAAAGCCTGTCGACATCCATGTTTATTACATGTCATGCAAGCACCAGTGGCTGCTTTGCTTTCTCTTCCTTGTTCATCACAAATGTAGCAAGTCTTAGAGTAAAGAAACAAAACAAAATTGAAATGAAAACAAAAACTTTACGAGTGCTTCACACAAATATGGATTTTATAGTTATCTTCAGAAGTCAAGATCAGGTTTACTATCTAACCTACTCCAAATCATGAATTCGTTTTTTTTCTGACTGTAATCTAATTTTTACAAACAATACAAACATGAAAACATCAATACAGACATAAACAGTCCTAGTACGATTTCACAAGGCAGTGTTTCCTTAGACTCAAAAACCCCATAAGATAGGAAGAATCTTCACAGGAACTGAGGCCAGGGGGCATGACACAGCCTACCCCACCTCAGTATTAATATACTCCTCCTCACCAATATTTAACTGATTCCTGTAAAAAGGTGTAAAAAGAGATTTGTCTTTCTTTTCTGCTGGAAGTAAGCATAAATAAAGGAGGTTGATACAGGAAGTTGGGACTTAGAGGTGAAGGACAGTCCTAAATGAGCGAGCAAGGTTTAGGTCATTCCAACTGTCCACAAGAATCCCACATGACCTATCATTCAGCCCTGCCAAGCTGACATAATAGGCCTGGGAGGAAGACACTTTAGGAGATCAGAGATGTCCCCAAGAGGTACTGGCCAATGAACACTCACTCCCAGCAACTTTGACATCTATCTGGTCCTTCTCCCAGTTGAAAATAGCTGATAGACAGTACCACTTTTTCATGAAAGACTAAATTATAAAAATGGTCATCTACAAGTGTATAAGGAATAAAATTATCAACTGACTGTAAGTTGAGTATACAAAAATTAATGCCTAACTACATATACTCAGATGATACAATTCTAAAAAGAAACCAATTTCTGAACAGTAACAAGGTATAACCTAGCAAACTTCAACAGGACCACATGTATTTTTAAACTTGGAGAAGTTTCCCCCACTATGCACTGTGGTGCCAAATAACACCATTCAACAATATTGATAAGAACGCAGTTTCCAAAAAAGCCTAATATATAGTAAAGTCAGGTAAATGAATTTCAACTCCTCTGCTGAAAGACATGGATTCAGACTGAACTGAATTACAAAAATTATTTTATATCTCTAAAAAGTAAAATCCTTAGTTACAACAAAACTAACCTAGACACACTGAATAAGAGCATCTCTAGAGACCTCCCTCGTGGTCCAGTGGCTGAGAATCCAGCTTCCAAGGCAGGGGACGTGAGTTCGATCCCTGGTTGGGGAACTAAAATCCCACGTGCCACAGGGCAACTAAGCCCACGTGCCACAGCTACTGAGCCTGCGCGCTCTACAGCCCGCGCCATAACTAGAGAGAAGCCTGCACGCCACAACTAGAGAGAAGCCCAAACACTGCAACAAAGAGCCCACGTGCTGCAACAAAACTAAGCCCGCATGCTGCAACTACTGAGCCCGCGCACTCTAGAGTCCATGTGCCACAGCTAGAGAGAAGCTCACTCGCCACAACAAAAGATCCCACGTGCCGCAACTTAGACCTGATGCAGCCAAATTAATTAATTTTTTAAAAGAGCATCTCTAACTGTTCAAATTACCAGAAGGCAGTATCAAACAATTACAATGGAAGCATTTAACATACATCTTTTAGCCTATAAATGACCAATAAAATTTTAAAAAGAAAAGTACAGAGCAGATTGAAACAGTAACTTTTTTAAAATTTATTTATTTAATTTATTTTTAGCTGCGTTGGGTCTTCGGTGCTGCGCACGGACTTTCTCTTGTTGCAGTGAGCGGGGGTTACTCTTCATTGTGGTGCACAGGCTTCTCATTGCAGTGGCTTCTCTTGTTGAGCACGGGGGCTCTAGGTGCATGGGCTTCAGTAGTTGTGGCACGCGGGCTCAGCAGTTGTGGCTCATGGGCTCTAGAGCGCAGGCTCAGTACTTGTGGCACATGGGTTTAGCTGCTCCGTGGCATGTGGGATCTTCCCGGACCAGGGCTCCAACCCGTGTCCCCTGTATTGGCAGGCAGACTCCCAACCACTGCACCACCAGAGAAGTCCCGAAACAATAACATTTTAAATGGCAAAATTCAGGGAAAATATGCAAATAGGCCTCAAAGAATATCTCAGTAACTTCCAAGAGCTGACAGTGAAAAGACACCATCATTTGACCACTCAGTAAAACTAAAATAATGACAGATTTTTTTTTTTTTTAAAGAAGTTAGGCCTTCCAGACTTCTGAAATAGCAGAGTGAAGAGGTCCACGGATCCTCTCCTCAGTAAATTAACCATTTCATAGGTGAAAAAGAACCATTTAAAGTCTCTGTATAGAATAAGCTACAAGGATATATGGTACAACACAGGGAATATAGCAAATATTTTATAATAACTATAAATGGAATATAACCTTTAAGAATTATGAGTTACTATATTGTAAATCTGTAACTTATATGGTACTGTTTATCAATTACACTTCAATAAAGTAAAATAAAAATGATAAAGTCTCTGAAAATTGTCCTAAAGACATGCAGAAAACAGAATATTTTACCCAAGACAATCTACTAAATCTCAATAAGAACAGTGAGAGCCAGTGGCATTTGAGCCATGATCTGCCCCCATCACCACCACCACCCCCACATACTGCTTCCTGTGATGGAAGTTCCTTTCTGGGTGGCGCTGTCAAGAAGATGAGGGCTCCCTCTCTCCACAGATCCTAGTCTAAGGCTACAATTTTACCCGAGGAGGGCCAGGTCTCCAGTTACTCTCATACTACTACTCATCCTGGTAGCTCCCACTCGTAGCCTCCCACTCTAAAAACAGGCCAAGATTCCTGGGGCCCTATCATTCCTTCCCCAGATTGCTAGCAGAATGGAAGTTCCATGCTAGGAGGGATAATCTGGGCTACTATACCCTTCCCTCCTTCCAGCACCCTGTCAGAGTACACGTGCCTCTTCAGGAGAAGCAGAGTGTTGTCACCATCCCCAGCTCCAGAGCACTAGTGCAGAGGTTCTGTCTCTACAAGGAGAAGGAAGACTCATTCTCTAGAGTGGCTATAGTATCTAAAATGTCTAATTTTTAGGAACTTCCCTGGTGGTCCAGTGGTAAAGAAACCACCTTCCAATGTAGGGGACGTGGGTTCGATCCCTGGTGGAAGAACTAAGACCCCACATGCCGCAGGGCAATTAAGCCCACGTGCCACAACTATTGAGCTCACATGCCTCAACGGGAGAGCCCACGTGCCGCAAACTACAGAGCACACGCATCACAACTAGATAGAGAGAAAGAAAAAAAAAAACCCAGCACGCCACAATTAGAGACAAGCCTGCGCGCCGCAACTAGTAAGAAACCTGAGCAGACCACGTGCCTTAATGAAAAAGATCCCACGTGCCTCCACAAAGATCCCGTGTGCCGCAACTAAGGCCCAACACAGCCAAAAAAATAAATAAAATAAAATAAAATGTCTGATTTTCAACAAAAAATTATAAGACATGCAAAGAAAGAGAAAAGTATGACCCATTCATAAGAAAAAAAAAAGCAGGCATCGATAACCGTCTTTGCAGGGAATCAAGATGTTGGACTTAGGAGACCAAAACCAACCAAATAGAAATTTTCAAGTTTAAAACTCACTAAAAGGGCTCAACAGTAGATTTGAGTTGGCAGTAGGGAAAGAATCAACTTTAAAAATAGATCAATAGAGATTATACAATCTAAGGAACAGATTTTTTAGATTATACTACCTAAAGAACAGTTTCAGAGAAACGTGGTATGCCATTAACTGCATTAACAGATGTATAATGAGAAAATCAGGAGAGGAAAGAAAAGGATAGAAACTGTACCTGAAGAAATAATGGCTGAAAACTTCCCAAATGTGATGAAAAACAATAACCTACACAACCAAAAAGCTCAACAAACACCATACAGGATAAACACAAAGAGATGCACACTCAAAATGATGAAAGGCAAAATAAAGAGAAAATCTCGAAAGCGAAATGGGGAAAATGGATCATCACATACAAGTAAACCTGAGGTTTCATTAGAAATAAAATAGGGGACAGAAAGCAGTGGAATAACATTCAAAATGCTGAAAGAACAAAACTATCAGCCAAGAATCCTATATCCAGAAGAGCTATATTGCAGAAATAATGGCAAAATAACAACATTCTCAGGCCCAAAAAAACTGAGATACTTTGTTGCTCCAAACCTCACTAACAAGAACTACAAAAAGAAATTCCTCAGGCTAAAATTAAGTGACACTAGACAGTAATTGCAATCCACACAAAAAAACAAAGAGTTCCCATCACTTATACCTCAATACAGCTGAAATTTTAAAAAATAAATATATAGACCAATTAAAAAACAAAGAGGGGCTTCCCTGGTGGCGCAGTGGTTGAGAATCTGCCTACCAATGCAGGGGACACAGGTTCGAGCCCTGGTCTGGGAGGATCCCACATGCCGCGGAGCAACTAGGCCCGTGAGCCACAATTGCTGAGCCTGCGTGTCTGGAGCCTGTGCTCCGCAACAAGAGAGGCCGCGACAGTGAGAGGCCCGCGCACCGCGATGAAGAGTGGTCCCCACTTGCCGCAACTAGAGAAAGCCCTCGTGCAGAAACGAAGACCCAACACAGCCATAAATAAATAAATAAATAAATAAATAAATAAATAAATAAATAAAATTAAAAAAACAAAGAAAGTTCTGACAAAGGTAATTATATACGAAATGATAAAAGATAGTATGATGAGATATTTCTTTCTCATTCTCTTAATTTAAAAAGCAATCACATAAAACAATGTTCATAAATTGTACTGTTGGGACTATAACATACAGAAATGTAATGTATGTGACAATGACAACACAATGAAAGAGAGTGGGAATAAAGTTATTTTGGAGTAAGGAAATAACACAAGATGGTAACTGGAACCCATAGGAAGAAATGAAGAGAAATAAAAATGGTAAACAGGAAAAGACACACTCTATAAATATATCTGTGGTCTTCATCTCTTAGCTTCTTTAAAAAAATATAAGATTATATAAAGCAATAATTTTAACTATTTTGGGGCTTGTAGTATATATAGAGACATGATATCTATAATAATAATAGCACAAAGGTGGGGAGGAAAGAAATAAAATGAATGTTATAAATTTTCTATATCTTACTGGAGTTAAGTAGATTCTGGTAAGTTAAGATGAATATTGTAAGCCCTAGAGCAACCACTAAGAAAATAACCCAAGAAAATATAATGTAAAAATCATGAAAGGAATGAAAACGGTACACCAGAAAACATCCACTTATAAGCATAAAAGAAGGTAGTGTACAAAGAGAAAAACAAAGTAGTCACAAGACAAAGAAAACAAAGTAAGGGACGTCCCTGGTGGCGCAGTGGTTGAGAATCTGACTGCCAATGCAGGGGACACGGGTTCAATCCCTGGTCTGGGAAGATCCCACATGCCGCAGAGCAACTAAGCCTGTGCGCCACAACTACTGAGCCTGCACTCTAAAGCCCGCGAGCCACAACTACTGAAGCTCATGCACCTAGAGCCTGCGCTCTGCAACAAGAGAAGCCACCGCAATGAGAAACTCACGCACCCCAACAAACAGTAGCCCCTGTTGGCCGCAAGTATAGAAAGCCCACGCACAACAACAAAGACCCAGCACAGCCGAAAAAACAAAAACAAAAAATTGCTATTAAAAAAAAAAAAGTAAGAAAGAAAACAAAGTAAAACGGCAGATGTAAACCCAACCACATTAATAGCACTGAATATGAAAATAATCCAATCAAAAGGCAAAGACTGATTAACTGAATTAAAAAAAAAAGTTCCATATGCCATCTATAAGATGCATACTTTAGATCTGAAGACACAAGTAAGTTAAAAGTAAAACGATGAAAAAAGATATACCATGCAAAAGGCAAGCAAACACAAGGCAATGCATACTTTAGATCTGAAGACACAAGTAAGTTAAAAGGATGAAAAAAGATATACCATGCAAAAGGCAAGCAAACACAAGTGGCTTATTATCAGACAAAAAAATAGACTGTTGAGAGAGATTTTATAATAATAAAACGGCTATAACAATTATAAGCGTATATACATGCAACCAACAAGAGCTTCCAAGACACATGAATCAAAGGAGGAAAAAAGTGATTTGCAAATTTTAAATTGCGCAATAGCTATTGGATCAAGAAGAAAAATTATAAACTAACTTGAGGTTTATTGAGAAAATGATCCCAAACAACAAAATCGCATCTAAATAAAATGTCAAGTATGTGAATAAAGCTATACTCAGAGGCAAATTTACAGCCTGAAAGCTTTCATTTTAAGGGGGAAAAAAGTCACAGTCTGACCTAATATTTTGAATAAAAGAAACAGTGTTCATATCAAAAGGATTCAGGGGCCAAATTCCAACTCTACCTAAAAAGTAGAGAGCTGAAAGAACATCACTCCAAACCTATCAAGAAAAAGCCATTTAAACTATAAAACCCACAACTTTTCTTGAAACTATGAAAGATTTGCACTTGCAAAGGCAACCAAATAGTTTGAATTCCAAGGGCAGACACACTCTCTCCTTCAGCTGCCTAAAAACCACAAGACACTCAGACTATCCACTAACGACTGAGCAAGGGACGAAAATGTGGAGGAAGACATGCAGATAAGAAACCAGCTAAAATGTAAACAAATTGCTAAAGGCTGACTGTGGGCTACTGCAATAGTACAGAACCACTGGAACCAGAGACCGGAGTTCACACTCACTCACAGGCTCCACTCCATGAAGACTTACAAGGAGCTCTTGGGGAAGACTGGAAGCAAGGAGACAAAACAACCAGAAAGAATCTCCCTTGGTGGTGCAGGCATGAAGGAGAGGATCAGGTGCCACTGAGGCAAAGATATGAAATCCCACCTCTTGCCCAGACACTACTCTCAAAAGCCCTGAGTGTCTGGGGGATTGGCAGCAAATCCTGTCACACCCAGGGCATGAGTAAAGACCCATGATGGCTAGGAGGACAAAGGAGAAAATCTTTTACCCCTAAACAAGGGGCAAGAAAAATTCCTGACCCCAGGATTTGTTAATCTATCGGAGATCTTCTAGCACTTGGGGAGAGTCAGGAAGCTGTCTCCCTCCCAAGTCCTTCCACAGATGTAGAGCAAAGTCTGCCAAAAGGAGGAGGCAATGAATTGGTGAAACCCTGAGGCCCAGATATACAGAGCCCACCAAGGACTGAGGCTGCACCAAAACAACCAAGAAATCAAAAGCCCAAAACATCAAATAATAAACAGCAGCAGTCTAGCACTAACAGGTGGGGCAAACGTGTGGTAAAAGGAAGAGCACAGAAAGAAACCAACCTCTGTGGCACCAAATCACCCAATATTCCAGCCCTCAACCTAAACATAAGGTATCATTAGAGGAGGATGAAGGGGCAGGGCCACCCCAATGGGCTCAGGAAACAGATCATCAAGCCACAGAGAGAGGTCACACAATGTTACTTCCACTGCACTTTATTAGCCAAAGCAAGTTACAGAGCAGCCTAGACACAAGAGATGAGGTATTTACTTTTGGTGCGAATGTAAACTGGTGCAGCCACTATGGAGAACAATATGAAGGTTCCTTAAAAAACTAAAAATAGAGTTAACCTATGACCCAGCAATCCCACTCCTGGGCATATATCCAGAGAAAACTATAACTCAAAAAGACACATGCACCCCACTGTTCATATTTACAACAGCCAAGACATGGAAGCAACCTAAATGTCCATTGATATATAAATGGATAAAGAACATGTGTGGGGGGGGTGTATGTGTGTGTGTATACACACACACACACACCACATGGGGGATAAATTTGGAATTGGGGATTAACATATACACACTACTATATATAAAATAGGTAAACAACAAGGACCTACTGTATAGCACAGGGAACTATATTCAATATCTTGTAATAACCTATAATGGAAAAGAATCTGAAAAAGCATATATATGTATGTATGTGTATACAGACATAGATATAACTGAATCACTTTACTATACACCTGAAACCAACACAACTTTGTAAATCAACTATACTTCAAGAAAAAAAAAAATTCTTAAAGCTTTCCACATCTATTCCTTTAGAAAAAAAGATAAAGGGAAGTTGGGCTAGCAATTTCTAAGTTTTCCTCTACCGTTATCCTCTTATAATTCAATGACACCATGTTTTATAGTATTTTTGGTTTGGCTGCTTGGTCTGTTATGATCCTTCCTATACTTATAAATACTTGTTCCTTCATGACCATTCAGTAAATAAAAGCTATTCAAAAAGATAAATCCAGGATATACCCATCATCTGCCAACTACTCTCTATGGAAATTGCAGCCTTCTAAACTAAATGCTTCCTTGACTCTAAAGAACACAAGACCACCCAAAAAAGTTCCCAAATATCTATGTTGCCCCAATCTTCCCATTTCTTAAAAATTATTGAAACGCAATTAAAGGTAACATATGCCACTCACATTTATTAACAAAATGTATATGTTAGTGAAATAAGGAATTGATACGAGAAAATGTGAGAGGTCAAAAAATAAAAACGAGAATCTAATGACAAATGGTACAGAAACTGGCCACTATATATGTAATGACTTGGAAAATTTAACAACATAAGTCAACACAGTGAATTCTCTGCAACTGGATATACTATACAAATAGTTTAGAAATTTTCCTTTTTTTCTTCTAAATCCTACAGTGTTCCAGCCACACAGGATTATTTATTATTATCTGAACTGCCTAGCACCTCCCCTTTGCACCTATTACCCTAATTTATGCTACTTTCTCTGTCTAGAATTATTATTTGATTCTTTCTTCCACAGGTCAAATTTCTTATTATCATGCACAGCCCTTATATCTTTGTGTGCCTTATTCAGTTCCTTAGACAAAAATAATCCCTCCTTTCATTATGTTACATAATACTCCATTCAGGTTTTTTATTATTTATAATCTCTTATTATTTTCATACATTGTAATTATATATTTACTTGACTGTCTAAGTGTCACATGGAGATAAACCCTGTATTTTATGCAACTCTGAACTCTTAGCGTCTAGCACAATGCAAAGCAGGTCCATTTTAAGTGCCCAATACATTTATTAATAATCTCCACATTATCCTTTACTACCACTCATCAAGGACTGATGTATTCCAGGGGAGCTCCTTGGCAGTCCAGTGGTTAGGACTTGGCGCTTTCACTGCCATGATCCAGGTTCAATCCCTGGTCAGGGAACTAAGATCCCACAAGCCGCGTGGTGTGCCCCCACCCCCACCCCCCCCAAAAAAAAAAGATTGATGTCTTCCAAAATGCAACAATCCATTTTCCAACTGTTCCTATCATTTCAGAATTACATGTCCCCTATTAACCATACTGAATATTCATGAACAGAATATTATTCTTTTTAAGGTTAACTATACAAACCAACAACCATAAGAATCCAAGAAACATATAAGGAAAAAAATTTGACAGAGAGATACACCATGTTTCTGGAAGGGGAGATTCAATATTCCAAAAAGATCAATTCTTCCCCAAAATAATACTTCACTGTAGCACCAGTAAAATTAAAATTGTATTGTTACTCTTAATGTTCATCTAAAAAAAGAAATACATGACAGTATTTGTTCTACCATGTACCAAGATGTATTTAAACCCATAATAATTTAAAACAGTGTGGTACTAGAATAAGAATAGAAAGACACATCAATGGAACAGAAAAAATGTCAAGAATACCCAAGAATTTAATAATGATTCAAACAGTATTTCAAATCACTGTGCAAAACATAGATTATTCAATAATAGTGTTGAAAAGAATGACTAAACCACGTGGGAGGGGAAAAATTACACACATATCTCACCATATTCTAAACTTAACTCTAACTGGATAGGAGATTTATATCTAAATTAATTCATTCTTCCTCTATACTCCCTCCCTTACTTCTTGAGTACTTTAGTCTTAAAGCCATGAGCTGGGGCCAAGCATGCTAGCATCTATCCTGGGAAGGAAGGGGCAGGCCAACTCAAGTATCAGAGCCCCAGTAGTGTTGGCGCTCATGAGAGGGTTGGGGGTTGGGGTGGAGGTGGTGTCCAAATGAGTTGTAAGAACCTGAGCAAAGTGAGCAAAGTGAGGGGAGAAGGGGTAGTTCTGGACTGAAGCTGGGTGTCAAACCCCCAAAATGGTTTAAAAAGAAAAAGGCAGACATGCAGGGAAGCAGCAGCAACCCAGAGTGAGGTCTGAGCCTCAACATGGTTAGGCTGGCCTCTGTATTATGGGGTGGCAGCAACAGAAGATTTGTTAATATAAGAGAGAATGATCAAATAAATATATTGAGGATAATGGGAGTCAGGTTTCTCATTGTCTGGCATGAGAGTCATAACACAAAAAGAAAAAAACATTAGAATGAACCCTGTGCTGTTGGATTAGGTTTAGGGAAATTACTAAGAAATTCCTAGGAGTTTATGGTTCGATAAATAAATAGATACATAGACAGGTACAGAAATACATACAGATATGTTTGTATTTAATACATAAATCCATATACTAAATCAGAAGTATCTGTGTGACCTCACCAACTTCAAAATATAAAGAAGACATAGATGTGAATGTGTGTGTATCTCTGCATCTATACACACTGAGAGGGCCTGGAAGTAGCAACATCCTAATAACAATGAGCACACCTAGTGTCCACTTTGGTTTCTAAATACCATTCTCACCGAAAACAAATCAAGGCTCCCTGGAGAAATGTTATTCTAGGGCTAAGACAGGAATGGTTCAAGATATGCCTAGAACATACTGTCATGTCAGAAGTAAAGAAGTGCTCAAACAATGATGGAACCATGTCAGAAGACACAGGAACCAACATGAAGAGGTCCCACTGGCCAAACCTGGGACAATACGAACATCACAATAAGTGACAGTAATGGGGAATGACCCATTAAAATAAAATATTAACATGTAAGTCAATATTAGTCCATACTAATATAAATAACTGGGGAGTGGAGAAAGCTTTTCCTTAAAATGGAATGCCACCTGATGAATGTAAAAGATGGAATTAGAAAACCACCACTTGCCATCAATCTAATAGATTAAGCAAAGAAGCAACAACGAATGCTAAAATTAGTGAGTAAAGGGCACAAGGAACAAGATATTTACATAAAAAGTACTTCCCCACAAAATGCTTACTGATTATAAAGGGAATAAAGATTAAACTCCCAGGGGAGAAATCCTGTAGACACTGCCTTAACTAAGTGATGAAGGTAAAATCACCAGTAATGGGAAAAGCTGAAATCATGTACCACCTGACAGGATGCAATGAGAAGAACATAGCATCGTTTCTGTGATATTCCTGCCAAAAACACATAATCTGAATTTAATCATGTGGAAACATTATAAAAATCCATTCTACAAATAACTGGCTTATACTCTTCAGAAGTATCAAAGTTATGAGAGTCAGAGGAAGACTGAGTAACTATTCAGGAGACTTAAGAGACAAAAAGCAATCTGTGATCTTTTTGCTATGAAAGGGAAAAAAGAAAACATGAATGAAAATTAGGCAAATAATGATGGGGTCTCTGGATTAGACAGTAATAATGCATAAGTGTTAATTTCCTGATTTTGGCTGTATTCTGGTCATGCAGAAGAAAGTCCTTCTTTATAGGAAATACAAACTAAAGCATTCAGAGGTGTCAGTGTTATATGATAAATTACTCTCAGATGGTTTAGGAGAGGAAGAAGTCTTTGTACTATTAATGCAACCTTAAATTAAGTTTGAAATTATTTCAAAATTGAAAGGAAAAAAACAAGTATTTTTAGAAATGAATTTTGAAAGTACTAAAAAAATACTTAGACATTAGTGTAGAGAAAGATTTTCTTTCCATGGCAACAAAGGCAGAAACAATAAAGAGTAGTTGTATAAATTACATAAAAATTTTAAACTTCAAACTAGAAGAAATTAACCTGCTAGAATACCAACAACAATAAAAACCATCAAGACATAATGAAAATTAAAAAGAAAATGTTAAGTTATGGGCAAAAGCATTCACAGCAAGTATATAAGAATAAAGAATAACATCTCCAATATAAAAAACATTTTGTAAGAAAAAATTAAAACATTACAATATTAAATTGAACGAAGAGCTATTCAAGATCAATTAACAAACATGAATAACCTTTTTAAAAAACTTTAAAATATTTAACCTTACTAATATTCAAAGAAAATCATTCAAACACTGTAATATTTTTCACTAAAAAGAATAGCAAAGACTGTTTTAATGGTAATATACAGTGCACTTAACAGGATATAAGATTATGTGCAATCTCACATATAACTAGTGTGATTATTAAATGAGACACTGCATGCTAGAACAACGTCACACAATATATTTACTGAAGCTTCCAAAATGTTCATACTCTTTTACACAAAAATTCAGCTGGTATGTACACGCCAAACACCAAGTGAGGCTCTTCAACAAGAAGGCGTTCCTAAGGCGTTCCTAATAAATTATATTTTATCGAAACTAATAATACTTTGTATTAGATGCTAAATATCCACTAGAAATAATGGCAAAATATAATTTATTAACACAAAATGATGTTCAGGGTTATTAAGTTTCAAAAACAGAACAGTATAAGCACTATGATCCAAACTTTTTACAGTTATATAGTATATGTAAAAATGCACACAAAAAAGATTTTAGATGACTTCTGTCTCGCATTTTCCTATTTTTTTCTCCATATTTTCCATTTTTAAAAAATAAATACTAACGATCTACATTACAAAATGTTTAGTATTTTGAAAACCTTAGAACTGGCTGCAGTGACACTTTCTTCACCAATGGAATAAATCAACAGGTACTTTCAGTTAAAAATGGTAACACTATATTTAAAGACACAGTGGCTAATAAAAAAAAAATCATCCAATAATATGCAAAAGAGAATGAAACAATAATATAAATTAAGAAAAAGATACAGGAAAAAAGTGAACATTAACTAAGGTTTTTAAAAAAGGCAACAATAAAAATCCTATCTCGGGGGAACAAAATAATGTGGAGAGGAGAGATGAGCAAATAATATTCTATGATAGGATTATTTTTAAGACAGGATGTGTAGCATCATACGAATATTATACCAAATAATGATTAATTCAAATTTAATAGATCCTCAATGTCTGAAAGAACATAAAAGTAATTCTTAAAGAACAAATCTAAGGACCTCCCTGGTGGTCCAATGGGTAAGACTCTGCGCTCCCAATGCAGGGGGCTCGGGTTCGATCCCTGGTCGGGGAACCAGGGATGCATTCATGCTGCAACTAAGAGTTCACATGCCACAACAAAGAAGTCTGCATGCCGCAACTAAGAAGTCCACATGCCGCAACTAGAAGATCCCGCATGCTGCAACTAAAGATCCTGTATGCTGCAACGAAGATCCCAAGTGCCACAACTAAGACCTGGTGCAGCCAAAATAATAAATAAATAAATATTTTTTTTAAAAAAAGAACAAATCTATACAGATTAAAATGTTAGAAGCTTAAATACCTAGGTTAATATAAAAGGTAATAAAGTTTTGTGTGTGTTTGTTTTGTACTCCTATGACCTTAGTAACATATTTTAATACTTGTAGTTTACCACAGTAATTACACTTTTTCCAAATCAATGGAGGCATTTAATTTAAATTTTTTAATGAAGGGCTGTAATAAAACAAAATTTAAAAATTCCTTTACACTTCCCAGTTTTAAAACAAAAAAATTATATTCAAACATCAATAAAATAATATCTACTATACCTTATTATAACGATCATGTGGCACAGACTGTAAAACAATTGGTTCCATTGTAGAAACATTGGCAAACTGTACCTCTGGAATATACAGGGCACAAACCACATGAGCCCAACCTAAAAATAAATAAACAAAAATAATGTCATTTTTCCATTTTTCAATAAAGCTTTTTCAAAGATAAATTAAATTATTAACTTTATGAACAGATCCCTTAAATGTCCATTTTAGGAAATATACAACAAAAACATTAACAAATTATCACTACTGACTGATCGTCAAACCACCACTGATAAGACGCTTAGTCGTTTCTCCAGTTAATACACACAGTAACACAAATAAAGGGAAATTTTTTTTTTTTTTTGGCTGTGCCGCAAGGCTTGCCGGATGGATCTCAGTCCCCTGACCAGGGACTGAACCTGGGGCCACAGCAGTGAAAGCCCAGAATCCTAACCACTGGGCCACCAGGGAACTCCCCAAGGGAAATTTTTAATTCAGATGCTGGCACTGACACTTTTCATAAGAGTAAACTGAATAATTCAGATCAATAATTCCTCTGAGAACCACTATAAAAGTATGAAGTTTTGGGACTTCCCTGGTGGTGCAGTGGTTAAGAATCCGCCTGCCAATGCAGGGGACATGGGTTCGAGCCCTGGTCCGGGAGGATCCCATATGCCACGTAGCAACTAAGCCCATGTGCCACATTACTGAGCCTGCACTCTAGAGCCCACAAGCCACAACTACTGAGCCCGTGTGCCACAACTACTGAAGCCCGGTGCGTAGAGCCCATGCTCCGCAACAAGAAGCTCACACACCGCAACGAAGAGTAGCCCCCGCTGGCCGCAGCTAGAGAAAGCCCGTGCACAGCAACAAAGACCCAACACAGCCAAGAATTAATTAATTAATTAATTAATTAATTAATTTTTAAAGTATGAAGTTTTATAGCTGAAAACCTATAATAAAAACTTTAATACTTTAAATCTTAAATGTCAACTTTAAATTTTTAACTGTTATACAAATGTTGACATTTTTAATACTATAACATTCATTGTTCTACTATTTTAATATTTCACTTAAAATATATTAACAATTTATCAATTTAAATATTAATATTAAATGCTGTTTCTTTTAATTTTCAAAATGTGACTAAAGGTATCAAAGAGCTGATGTCATAGTAAGAAATTGCTGGGGCCAAAACCTGAAAAGGATGGAAGTCAAGGGAGTTAAGTACAACTTTTGACCACTTTGCCGCCCAGGGGACATTTGCCTATTTCAAAGAAAGCAGCTGAGAGAGTGGAAGGTACTTCTGACAAACTCAGAGGGCTGAAAGTACAGGGATCTATGTCCACAGACAACTAAGGGAAAAGAAGAACACTAGTAAATCCTTTCCCTCTTTCAGCTGCAACACTGAGGGGCTGCAAGCCAGGAATGACAATAAACTAAAAGTACATAGGCCCGCCCAGAGACTGCAGCTGGGCTTTGATCATCTCAAACTCTGAAATTTGACTCACATAACCCTAAATTACAAGTGCCCCCAGACACCAGACAGAAGCTAATATACATCCTCTTTAGAGGAAAACAATGTCATTTTGGCTACAAATAATTTCTAATACTAGTTCATTACCATTTTCGGCACAATGAAAAATACTAAACACATGAGAGTCAAGACAACATGAATGAAAACCAGCAGAAACATGAAGATCAAAACATATTTGTATTTTGTAGTTTCAGATATGGACGTTTATAAAAAGTATGCTTATTATGTTCAAATACACACAACACAAAATTTAAAATTTCTTCAAAGAACTGAAAACTCTAAATCAAAAATTACAGAAGTAAAAACAAAAATTATAAAATCAATAAATGGGATTAACAATGGCTTAGACATAGCCGAAAACAGAATTAGAACAACAACAAAATATGTCAGAAGAAAATATTCAGAACATTAGCACAAAAGTATGAAAAATACAAAAAGACAGGAAACAAAAACAACATGATGGGCAGGCCTAACACACATGTAATTAGAGTCCCAGAGAAATATGAGAGAAAAAAAAATGGTACAAAAGCAATATTTAAAATGATAATAACTGGCACTCCCCTGGGAGTCCAGTGGTAAAGAATCCGCCTTACAGTGCAGGGGACGCGGGTTCGATCCCTGGTCAGGGAACTAAGATCCCACATGCCGTGGGGCAACTAAGCCCACGCTCCACAACTATTGAGTTCACGCGCCTCAACTAGAAAGCCTGTGTGCCGCAAACTACAGAGCCCACACGCTCTGGAGCCCATGCATCACAACTACAGAGCTCACATGCCCTGGAGCCTGTGTGCCACAACTAGAGAGAAGCCCACACGCCACAACAAAGAGCCCAAGCAACGCCACGAAAGATCCCGCATGCCTCAAGGAAGATCCTGCATGCCTCAATGAAGATCCCGCGTGCCGCAACTAAGACCCAACGCAGCCAAAAATAAACACATAAATGGATATAGATAAATAAATAATAAATCTTTTAAAAAATGATAATAACTAAAAACTTTCTAAAACAGAAGAAAGATGGCAAGTCATGGACTGAAGAACCACAATAAATCCCAGGGTAAATAAATATAAATACACATACAGGCACATTAATAAAACTACAGAAAACCAAAAAGAGAAATAAAAATCTTAATATAACCCAAAGGCAAGTTATCATTAAAAGAACTGGATAAATAACAAAGCCAAAAAATATCTCTAAACGAATTTCCGTTAAAGGGAATACCAAACAACTTTCCTCGGGCAGAAAACAATGACCCAAGAAGTAAGCTCCAAGATGAAGGGGAAAATGAAGCATGATAAACATGCAGGTACTTTTGATAGATTATTGGCTGATAAAGCAATCATAATACCTCCTTTCACTTAAAATACATATGACTGCTTACATCAAAAGTTAAAATGCTGTCTTGTAAAGTTTTCAATGTGTGTAAAACTATAACAAAGATTGGGGAAGGAGCAGGTAAAACAGATTTACACAGTTTCGAGGTTTCTACATTTTGCGTGAAGTGGTACACATAGTAGACTGAACTTATTTGTATGAAATTTGTAATCCCTAGAGCAACCACTACACAGATAAATATTAATACTTGTATATACAGAAAGAGATATGGCCCAAAAGGTAATTTAATTTACAATTAAATTTAAATGCAATATTAAATAACTGCATTATTAAACTGATTAAAATGCAATGTTAAAAATATTCATTATAATCACAAATAAGGAAGAAAAGAGGGAACAAAAAAATAATGAAATACGAGAAAATATCAACGCTAAGAAGAAATAGAAGGAAATTGGTCAAGATGGAATAACAAGGACCAAATTTATCCTCCTGCATGAAACAATGCATACCCCACACTCTCAAAATAAAAAAAAAAAATGGACAAAATAATTCAGACAATGGTTCTCAAGATACCTGTGTATCAGGTACAGAAGGACAACAATCTCAAAGAGGTAAGAGACAAATGAGGTGAGCCCTCCGTTTGCCCCCTCTTAATGTCTTGAGAGTTCTTCCAGGCCAAGACTCAGGGAGAGAAACTGAGGCCAAGCCCAGGATACTCTCAAAGTATAGCAGATGGGTGAGACCAAGAAAGCTAAAATTGGCAGAGCAAAGTACCAGAAATGAAAGCCCTTCAGAGAGAGAACACTCAAAGACAGAGAAAGAGAAACAGCACTACATGAGTATTAAACAGAGAACATGTGAGTAGAGAAATTACCTGAGGCTGGAAAAAGAACCATCCAAAAAGATTAGAGGGAACAGTATCCAGCTGGCACAAAGGGCTAGGAACAGTGCCTGTTCCCTGAGCCAGACTGGAAAAACTCCTAACTCACAGGGCTTTCACTGGGTAAAAGACTCATAAAGGTCTTGCCTCAGTAGTGGGAATAAGTACCCCTAGACTGAGCGCTGCTCTGGACCCACTGAATAAATCATAAGAGCAGGACCTGAAAAGATCAAACTGTTTCCAAGGAACATAACTGTATTTCAGAACAAAACTCAAGGAGACTTACAGGGATGCAAAAATATCCAGATTTATGTTAGCAAAAATGGGGGAGAAGGCCACTCCAAGGGCACATTCCACCACAGAAACATCAAGAAGTCAAGCAGAAACTATCAGAACCAATTTTGTCAGGACTCTGGGAAAGAGAGTGAAAGGTTTGCAGCAACCAAGCAAACGCTAAGTCAGAAAAAACCAACTTAAAAATGGCAGGAAAGTGGGAGTTCCCTTGCGGTCCAGTGGTAAGGACTCAAGTGCTCTCACTGCTGTGGGCCCAAGTTCAATCCTTGGTCAGGGAAGTAAGATCCCGCAATCCACGCAGCGCAGCCCCCCCCCCCAAAAAAAAAGGCAGGGAAGCTTTGGGAATTTTTACTTTCCCTTGACCCATGGATTCAGCAGAGGTCTTGAAGATAGCACTTTGTATTCCCAGTGAAGAACCCCAGCTTCTGGCTTCAGAAGGAGCAGAGCAGACTTTATTTGCAAAGAATTGTGTTTCTCTATTTTATTTTATTTTATTTTATTTTTTTATAGTGAATACAGAGAGATGTCAGAGGAGCTAGTTAGAGTAGCAAGTATTAAATTTATTTATTTATTTATTTATGGCTGTGTTGGGTCTTTGTTTCTGTGCGAGGGCTTTCTCTAGCTGTGGCAAGCGGGGGCCACTCTTCATCGCGGTGCGCGGGCCCCTCACCATCGTGGCCTCTCTTGTTGCAGAGCACAGGCTCCAGACGCGCAGGCTCAGCAATTGTGGCTCACGGGCCCAGTTGCTCCGCGGCATGTGGGATCTTCCCAGACCAGGGCTCGAACCCGTATCCCCTGCATTGGCAGGCAGACTCTCAACCACTGTGCCACCAGGGAAGCCCCGTGTTTTTCTATTTTAAAGTGTCTGTGGGCTACTGAAGAACTGACACAACATGCTTATTCTTTTGACAAGCTCAGAACTCACTCAGGGCAGAAAAGTGGTGGGTATTCCTCAAATCACTGTAAGGCAGATAAAATACCCACAGGTTCCTGGGGCAAAAGATCATGGTTCAAGCATATAACCTAGTGCCAAGAGCCTAAGAGGAAAAGCTGGGGACAAAGTTTCTCTTGGAAATTGGGGCACTGAAAAGTGTCTGTTCATTCTAGGGAATTTAGACAGCACCACATGCCCAGGGCAGGATGCATATTCCTAAAAGACCTGATAAGACACTAAACTTTCATCTCTGGTCTCTCGTCGTACAGGGCAAGCAGGAAGTGAAGGCTAAGTAAGGGAGAGTGGTAAGAAGACTGGCTAGCCACTCACTGAAGGAACGGTCCTAGCACAGAGCCAATCTGCAAAGACTGGAAGAGGTGTTGTTTTTTTCCTTTTTTTTTTTTTTGATTCTCCCTCTCTCTCGTTATTTTGGCACCTGGCATTCAAGCAAATCTCTGTCAAAAAACTAGCTGAGGGCTTCCCTGGTGGCGCAGTGGTTAAGAATCCGCCTGCCAGTGCAGGGGATACGGGTTCGAGCCCTGGTCTGGGAAGATCCCACATGCCACGGAGCAACTAAGCCTGTGCGCCACAACTACTGAGCCTGCGCTCTAGAGCCCGTGAGCCACAACTACCGAGCCTGCGTGCTGCAACTACTGAAGCCCGCGTGCCTAGAGCCAGTGCTCCACAACAAGAGAAGCCACCGCAATGAGAAAGAAGCCTGCGCACCACTACGAACAGTAGCCCCTGCTCGACGCAACTAGAGAAAGCCCGTGCGCAGCAACGAAGATCCAGTGCAGCTAAAAATAAAAATAAATTAATTAATTAAAAAAAAAAAAAACTAGCTGAACACAAACTACAGAAACAGACTTTAGAGATCAAAGTGACAAAGAATGTACACTTTTTAAAAAATTGTATAGAAGACCACTAAAAAGGCAAATAACTGCAGCATACAGCAAGCAACAAAATTAAACCGTGAGTAAAGAACCCACTTTCCAGAGTTACCATATCATAATATTCAGTACATCCAGTTTTCAAGAGAGTTACAAAGCATGCAAAGAAAAAGAAAGTATAGCCCATTCACAAGAGAACTGAAGAGAATCTGTCCCTGTAGAAGCACAGACATTTAATGCAGACTTTAAATCAACTGTCTTAGATCTGCTCAAAGATAAAGGAGAGCAAGGTCAAGGAGCTAAAAGGAAACCAGGACAATGATGTCTCAACAGAGAATCAACAGTCATTTCAAAAAGGAATCAAACAGAAACATTGACATTGAAAATTATAATAACCAAAATGAAAAATACACTAGAGGGTCTCAACAACAGATCTGAGTAGGTAAAGAAAAAAACTCAGTAAACTTAAAGGTAGACCAATTGAAATTATCCAGTTTCAGGAGCATTTAAAAAAGGGGAGCAGAGGAGTGCCTACGAAACCTGTAGGACACAATCACGCCTACTAACATACAAACAATGGGAATTCCAGAAGAAAACAGGCAGGAAACAGGCAGAGAAAATATTTTAAGAAATATTGGCCAAAAACTTCCCAATTAGATAATTACGTGCATCTACACATTCAAGAGGCTCAAGAAACCACGAGAACAATAAACACAAAGAGATCTGCACTGAGATAAAATAATAATCACTGCTAAAAGCCAAGGAAAAAGATAATCTTTAAAGGATTAACAGAAAAGCAACTTGTCACATACAAAGAATCCTCAGTAAGATTAAACAACAAATTTCTCACGAATTCAACAGGCGCCATTAGGGTGTGTACAATGACATTTTTAAATTTCTGAAAGAAAAAAACCTGTCACCCAAGAATTCTAAATCAAGCAAAGCTATCCTTCAAATATGGAAAAAGACAGACATTCCCAACGAAACAGAAGGTGAGGGAATCTGTTGCTAAGAGACCTGCCCTACAAGAAATTGGAAAGGGGGTCCTTCTGGCTAAACGAAAGAACACTAGACAGTAACTAAAAGCCGTACCAAAAAAAAAAAAAAAAATTTTTTTTAACGCCAGTAAAAGTTAAATATAGGTAAAAATTAAAGCCAGCATTATGATAGTTTTGATTTGTAACTCCTCTTTATATTTCCTACATGGTTTAAAAGACAAATGCATGAAAAAAATAACTATGTCTATGTTAATGGGCACATGATATGTATAAAGACACAAATTTTGAAAAAACAAGAGAAAGGTGGGGGAATGTGAGCAGAATTTTTTGTATGCTACTGAAGCTAAGTTGGTATCAATTCAAACAAAGTGGGACTTCCCTGGTGGCGCAGTGGTTAAGAACCCGCCTGCCAATGCAGGGGACACGGGTTCAATCCCTGGTCCGGGAAGATCCCGCGTGTCACGGAGCAACTAAGCCCGTGCGCCACAACTACTGAGCCCGTGCTCTAGAACCCACAACCCACAACTAGTGAGCCCACACACCACAACTATTGAAGCCTGCATGTCCTAGAGCCCACGCATCACAACTACTGAAGTCCATGCGCTCTAAGGCCTGCATGCCACAACTACTGAAGCCCACATGCCGCAACTACTGAAGCCCACACGCCTAGAGCCCATGCTCCACAACAAGAGAAGCCACCACAATGAGAAGCCCGTGCACTGCAACGAAGAGTAGCCCCCACTCACCACAACTAGGGAAAGCCCACACGCAGCAAAGACCCAATGCAGCCAAAAATAAATTTTTAAAAAAAATTCAAAGTTATTACAAATTTAGGATGTTAATTGTAATCCTCATGGAAACCAGCAAGGAAATGAAGTTGGCCCTTGAAAAACACAGGTTTGAACTGTGCAGGTCCGCTTACCCACAATTTGTCCATAGTAAATACTACAGTACTACACGATCCAGAATTTGTTGAATCCGTGGATGTGGAACCTTGGATATGGAGGAAGCACATATATATGGAGGACCAACTATACATTATACTTGGATTTTTGACTACACAGTGGGTCAGTGCCCCTATCTCCCATGTTGTTCAAAGGTCAACTGTGCCTTAAAAATATACACAAAAGAAAAGGAAGGCGGGGGACTTCCCTGGTGGTCCAGTGGTAAAGAATCCATCTTGCAATGCAGGGGACATGGGTTCAATCCCTGGTCAGGGAACTAAGATCCCACATACTGTGGGGCAACTAAGCCCACGCGCCACAACTACTGAGCTTGCACATCTCAACTTAGAGCCCGCGTGCCACAAACTACAGAGCCTACGTGCTCTGGAACCTGCACGACACAACGACAGAGCCCACGTGCCCTGGAGCCTGCAAGCCCCAACTAGAGAAGAGAAAACCCGCACGCCACAACTAGAGAGAAGCCCGCACACCACAACAAAGAGCCCTCACGCCGCAACGAAAGATCCTGTGTGCCTCAACAAAGATCCCACATGCTACAACTAAGACCCAACGCAGCCTAAAATAAATAAATAAAAAATAAATCTTTAAAAAAAAAAAAAAAGAAAAGGAAGACAGGACTTCCCTGGTGGTCCAGTGGTTAAGACTCCACGCTTCCACTTCAGGGGGCACGGGTTCAATCCCTGGTCAGGGAACTAAGATCCCGCATGCCGCAGGGGGAAAAAGAAAAAAAAAAAAAAGAAATGAAAAGAAAAGAAAAGAAAAGAAAAAAAAAAAGGAAGGCAATCAAAAGGGCACAAAGCCAAAAAAATCAATTTAAGAAAAAAGGCAATATTGGAGAAATAGAAGAACAAAGGGGGGCATAAAACGTACAGGAAAAATAGTAAAATGGCATAAATTATCAGTAACTACTTTAAATGGAAACGGGTTAAACTATCCAGTCAAAAACAAGAGAGAGAGATTGGCTAAGTGAATTAAGAATATGCTCCAACTATACAGGCATACCTCATTTTACTGCTCTTCACAGATGTTGAGTTTTTTATAAATTGAAGGTTTGTGGCCATTCTGCATCAAGCAAGTCTACTGGCATCATTTTTCCAACATTTGCTTGCTTCATGTCTCTTTGTCACATTTTGGTAATTCTCACAATATCTCAGCTTTTTCATTATTATTATATTTGTCATAGTATCCATGATCAGTGATGTCTGATGTTACTGTTTAATTGTTTTGGGGTGCCACACCCATGCATGACAGCAAATTTAATTCAACAAATGTTGTATGTTCTGACTGCTCCATTGACCAGCTGTTCCCCCATCTCTCTCCCTCTCCTCAGACCTCCCTATTCCGAGACACAACAATATTGAAATTGTGTTCAATTCAAGTAGTGTTTAAGCGAAAGGAAGAATTGCACATCTCTCACTTTAAATCAAAAGCTAAAAATGATTAAGCTCAGTGAGGAAGGCATGTCAAAAGCCAAGGGAGGCTGAAAGCTAGGCCTCTTGCACCAAAGAGCCAGCTATGTTGTGAATGCAAAGGAAAAGTTCCTAAAGAAAATTAAAAGTGACACTACTGTGAACACACAAATGATAAGAAAGTAAAACACCCTTATTGTTGATATGGAGAAAGTTTCAGGAGTCTGGATAGAAGATCAAGCCAGCCACAACAAAGCCAAATCCACAGCAAGGCCTTAACTCTCTTCAATTCTAAGAAGACTGAGAGAGATGAGGAAGCTGCAGAAGAAATGTATGAAGCTAGCAGAGGTTGTTTCATGAGGTTTAAGGAATGAAGCCACCTCCGTAACATCGAAGTGCAAGGTGAAGCAGCAAGTGCTGATACAGAAGCTACAGCAAGTTATCCAGAAGAGCTAGCGAAGATAATTAACGAAGGTTGCTACCCTAAACAACAGATTTTCAATGTAGATGAAACAGCCTTCAACTGGAAGATGACATCTAGGAGTTTCATAGCTAGAGAAGTCAATGCCTGGCTTCAACGTTTCAAAGGCCCTGACAACACCCCCAACTATCTTACTAGGGACTAATGCAGCTGGTGACTTGAAGTTGAAGCCAATGCTCATTTAGTACTTCAAAACTCCTAGAATCCTTAAGAATTATGCTAAATCTACTCTGCTTATGCTCTAAAAATGGAACAACAAATCCTGGACGACAGTACATCTGTTTACAACATGGTTTACTGAATATTTTAAGCCAACAGCTGAGATCTCCTGCTCAGAAAAAAGATTCTTTCCAATGTAATACTGCTCAACGACAATGTACCTCATCACTCAAGAACTCTAATGGAGCTGTACAATGAGTTTTATGTCGCTTTCAGGCCTGCTAACATATTTTCCATTCTGCAGCCTATGGATCAAAGAATAATTTCAACTTTAAAGTTTTAAAAATTAAGAAATACATTTTGTAAGGTTAAAGGGAGGAGTCAAGATGAAAGTGTGGGAAGACGCAGAGTGCGCATCTCCCCACAACTGGGGCACCTGCCAGACACCAGTGGGGGACCCTGATGCCCAAGGAGACAGGAAGAACCCCCAAGAAAACCGGTAGGATGTGGGGGGACTGAGGGGGGGAGGAGAAGTGGAGGCCGGACAGGACCGGCGTCCCTGAGGGGTGGCTGAGGTGGGGAGGGGTATCCACACCTGGAGGGACCTTCAGGGGCTCGGATCAGGGGGCAGCGGGCCCAGCGTTTCCCCTGCCCAATTAGCAGGGGATGTTTGCCCGGCTCAGGCTAGGCCGGGTCCTATGCCCTCAAAGGTCCCCTCTGGGCTGGGTTGGTCCTGGGTGCGTAGAAGGGAGGGTGGAGAGAACAGGAGAGGCAGGCGGGAGGGGCCCTCCAGGACCAGAGGAGCCGGGAAAGGAGCAGAGCCTGCTGAGCTCCCAGACAGGCCCGCGCCCTAAAAAGCCCCCTCCCAGCTGTGTTGGCCCTGGGGGCATAGGAGGGAGGCTGGGGAGATGTGGAGAGGCAGGCGCGAGGGGCCCTCCATGACTGTAGGAGCAGGAGAGGAGGGCTTCTGCCCCATCCACTCGAGCCCAGAAAGCCTTCTGGGCTCCCAGGTGGGGTCCCCCACCCTCTGAGACCAGAGGCAGGAGGCATGTCTGGGCCCATTCTGTTCTGTGGAGCCTAAGCCACCCCAACCCAGGACTTTTCCAGCCCTGTGGGTACTAAGCATAGGCCCTGCCCACCACCCAAACCTCACCCCTGCTTAGGCCTCGACCTCCACAGCCAAGACCTTTTCCACCTTTTCTTTTTCCTCCTCCTCTTTTTTACTATTGTGGTTCTCTTTTACCTTTTAGTTGTTCTTTCACCTTTATTTTTATTTCCGTATTTTTTCTAACATAGCTGTTAGTTCCCTAGTCTAATTTTATTCTTTACTTTGTTATTGTTCTCCTTTTCCCACCCCACCCCGCGCTGCCCCGCCAGCACAACTTGCGGGATCTGATTTCTCAGCAGAAACTCTGCAAGCCAGAAGGGAGTGGCATGATATACTTAAAGTGATGAAAGGGAAAAACCTACAACCAAGATTACTCTCCCCAGCAAGGATCTCATTCAGATTCTATGGAGAAATCAAAAGCTTTACAGACAAGCAAAAGCTAAGAGAATTCAGCACCACCAAACCAGCTCTACAACAAATGCTAAAGGAACTTCTCTAAGTGGGAAACACAAGAGAAGAAAACGACCTACAAAAACACACCCAAACGATTAAAAAAAAAGGTCACAAGAACACACATATTGATAATTACCTTAAACGTGAATGGATTAAATGCTCCAACCAAAAGACACAGGCTTGCTGAATGGATACAAAAACAAGACCCATCTATATGCTGTCTACAAGAGACCCACTTCAGACCTAGGGACACATACAGACTGAAAGTGATGGAATGGAAAAAGATATTCCATGCAAATGGAAATCAAAAGAAAGCTGCAGTAGCTATACTCATATCAAATAAAATAGACTTCAAAATAAAGAATGTTACAAGAGACAAGGAAGGACACTACATAATGATCAAGGGATCAATCCAAGAAGAAGATATAACAATTATAAATATACATGCAGCCAACATAGGAGCTCCTCAATACATAAGGCAACTGCTAACAGCTATGAAAGAAGAAATCGACAGTGACAGAATAATAGTGGGAGACTTTAACACTTCACTTACACCAATGGACAGATCCAAACAGAAAATTAATAAGGAAACACAAGCTTTAAATGACACAATAAACCAGATAGATTTAATTGATATTTATAGGACATTCCATCCAAAAACTGCAGATGACACTTTCTTCTCAAGTGATCACAAAACATTCTCCAGGATAGATCATATCTTGGGTCACAAATCAAGCCTTAGTAAATTTAAGAACATTGAAATCATATCAAGCATCTTTCTTGACCACAACGCTATGAGATTAGAAATCAATTACAAGGGAAAAAACATAAAAACACAAACACATGGAAGCTAAACAATACGTTACTAAATAACCAAGAGATCACTGAAGAAATCAAAGAGGAAATAAAAAAATACCTACAGACAAATGACAATGAAAACACGACGATCCAAAACCTATGGGATGCAGCAAAAGAAGTTCTAAGAGGGAAGTTTATAGCAATAAAATCCTACCTCAAGAAACAAGAAAAATCTCAAATAAACAACCTAACCTTACACCTAAGCAACTAGAGAAAGAAGAACAAACAAAACCCAAAGTTAGTAGAAAGAAAGAAATCATGAAGATCAGAGCAGAAATAAATGAAATAGAAACAAAGAAAACAATAGCAAAGATCAATAAAACTAAAAGCTGGTTCTTTGAGAAGATAAACAAAATTGATAAACCATTAGCCAGACTCACCAAGAAAAAGAGGGAGAGGACTCAAATCAATAAAATTAGAAATGAAAAAGGAGAAGTTACAACAGACACCGCAGAAATACAAAGCATTCTAAGAGACTACTACAAGCAGCTCTATGCCAATAAAATGGACAACCTGGAAGAAATGCACAAATTCTTAGAAAGGTGTAACCTCCCAAGACTGAACCAGGAAGAAACAGAAAATATTCCAGCCCTGTGGGTACTAAGCATAGGCTCTCCACAATTAATGAAACTGAAACTGTGATTAAAAATCTTCCAACAAACAAAAGTCCTGGACCAGATGGCTTCACACGTGAATTCTATCAAACATTTAGAGAAGAGCTAACACCCCTCCTTCTCAAACTCTTCCAAAAAATTGCAGAGGAAGGAACATTCCCAAACTCATTCTCTGAGGCCACCATCACCCTGATACCAAAACCAGACAAAGATACTACAAAAAAATAAAATTAGAGACCAATATCACTGATGAATATAGATGCAAAAATCCTCAACAAAATACTAGCAAACAGAATCCAACAACACATTAAAAGGATCATACACCACGATCAAGTGGGATTTATCCCAGGGATGCAAGGATTCTTCAATATATGCAAATCAATCAATGTGATACACCATATTAACAAACTGAAGAATAAAAACCATATGATCATCTCAATAGATGCAGAAAAAGCTTTTGACAAAATTCAACGCCCATTTATGATAAAAACTCCCCAGAAAGCGGGCATAGAGGGAACCTACCTCAACATAATAAAGGCCACGTATGACAAACCCACAGCAAACATCATTCTCAATGGTGAAAAAACTGAAAGCATTTCCTCTAAGATCAGGAACAAAACAAGGATGTCCACTCTCACCACTATTACTCAACATAGTTTTGGAAGTCCTAGCCACGGCAATCAGAGAAGAAAGAGAAATAAAAGGAATACAAATTGGAAAAGAAGAATTGAAACTGTCACTGTTTGCAGATGCCATGATACTATACATAGAGAATCGTAAAAATGCCACCAGAAAACTACTAGAGCTAATCAATGAATCTGGTAAAGTTGCAGGATACAAAATTAATGCACAAAAATCTCTTGCATTCCTATACACTAATGATGAAAAATCAGAAAGAGAAATTAAGGAAACACTCCCATTTACCACTGCAACAAAAAGAATAAAATACCTAGGAATAAACCTACCTAGGGAGACAAAAGACCTGTATGCAGAAAACTATAAGACACTGATGAAAGAAATTAAAGATGAGACCAACAGATGGAGAGATATACCATGTTCTTGGATTGGAAGAATCAATATTGTGAAAATGACTACACTACCCAAAGCAATCTACAGATTCAATTCAATCCCTATCAAATTACCAATGGCATTTTTTACAGAACTAGAACAAAAAAATCTCAAAATTTGTACGGAGACACAAAAGACCCCAAATAGCCAAAGCTGTCTTGAGGGAAAAAAACGGAGCTGGAGGAATCAGACTCCCTGACTTCAGACTATACTACAAAGCTACAGTAATCAAGGCAATATGGTACTGTCACAAAAACAGAAACATAGATGAATGGAACAAGATAGAAAGCCCAGAGATAAACCTACGCACCTATGGTCAACTAATCTATGACAAAGGAGGCAAGAATATACAATGGAGAAAAGACAGTCTCTTCAATAAGTGGTGCTGGGAAAACTGGACAGCTACATGTAAAAGAATGAAATTAGAACACTCCCTAACACCATACACGAAAATAAACTCAAAATGGATTAAAGACCTAAATCTAAGGCCAGACACTTAAAACTCTTAAGAGGAAAACATAGGCAGAACACTCTATGACATAAATCACAGCAAGATCCTTTTTGACCCAGCTCCTAGAGTAATGGAAATAAAGACAAAAATAAACAAATGGGACCTAATGAAACTTAAAAGCTTTTGCACAGCAAAGGAAACCATAAACAAGATGAAAAGACAACCCTCAGAATGGGAGAAAATATTTGCAAACAAGTCAACGGACAAAGGAGTAATCTCCAAAATATATAAACAGCTCATGCAGCTCAATATTAAAGAAACAAACAACCCAATCCAAAAATGGGCAGAAGACCTAAATAGACATTTCTCCAAAGAAGACATACAGATGGCCAAGAAGCACATGAAAAGTTGCTCAATATCACTAATTATTAGAGAAATGCAAATCAAAACTACAATGAAGTACGACCTCACACCAGTTAGAATGGGCATCATCAGAAAATCTACAAACAACAAATGCTGGAGAGGGTGTGGAGAAAAGGGAACCCTCTTGCACTGTTGGTGGGGATGTAAATTGATACAGCCACTATGGAGAACAGTATGGAGGTTCCTTAAAAAACTAAAACTAGAATTACCATATGACCTAGCAATCCCACTACTGGGCATATACCCAGAGAAAACCATAATTCAAAAAAACACATGCACCCCGATGTTCACAGCAGCACTATTTACAATAGCCAGGTCATGGAAGCAACCTAAATGCCCATCGACAGACGAATGGATAAAGAAGTTGTGGTACATATATACAATGGAATATTACTCAGCCATAAAAAGGAACGAAATTGGGTCATTTGTAGAGATGTGGATGGATCTAGAGACTGTCATACAGAGTGAAGTGAGTCAGAAAGAGAAAAACAAATATCGTGTATTAACGCACATATGTGGAACCTAGAAACATGGTACAGATGAACCGGTTTGCAGGACAGAAATTGAGACACAGATGTAGAGAACAAACGTATGGTCACCAAGGGGGGAAAGCGGTGGGGGGTAGGGGTGGTGGTGTGATGAACTGGGAGATTGGGATTGACATGTATACAGTGATGTGTATAAAACTGATGACTAATAAGAAGACTAATAAAATTGATGACTATACTGCTATATAAAAAAATAAATTAAATTCAAAAATAACCTTAAATTACATGCTTACACTGAATTCATCTCACAAATATAATGCTGAGCAAAAGAAGCCAGACACACAAAAAGTATTTACTAAATGAGTCCAATTATTAAATTTCAAAGATACATAGAACTCACCTATGGTGCTGTAAGAAGTCAGGATATTGGTTACCCTTGATTAGAAGGGGGACATGAGGGCTTCTGGGGTAATGGTCTGTTTCTTGATCTAGTGCTGACTAGATAAATGTGCTCACTTTGTGAACATTTATTGACTTATACATTTATAATTTGTGTACTTTTCTGTATTAGTATTATGTTTCAATAAAGCCTGTGTTAAAAAGACAAAAAAAAAAAGGCTCAGATGATGGCTATCATTTTCTGGCAATAAAGTATTTTTTAATTAAGACACGTACATTTTTTTTTTTAGCCATAATGCTACTGTATGCTTAATAAAGTATAGTATAAATGTAACTTTTATATGCAGAAAGAAACCAAAAAATTCATGTGATTCACTTTACTGCAGTGATTGGAACCAAAATCAAAGTATCTCCAAGCTTTGCCTGAATACTGTCTACAAGAAACTCACTTTGGATACAGAGGCACAAACATTAAAAGTAAAGGGATGGAAAAAGATATTCCATGCAAATAGTAACCAAACCAGACCTTGATGGCTACCGTAATACCACACAAAAAGACCTTAAGTCAAAAGTTGTTGAGAGAGAGAGAGAGAGAGAGAGAGAGAGAGAGAGAGAGGAAGGGAGGGAGGGAAAGAGAGGAGGGAGGGAGACTAAGAAGGACATTATATGTTAATTTAAAAGTCAATTCATCAGTGTTAAAATTATAAAAACACACACATCAAACAACAGAGCCCCAAATTACATGAAGCAAAAATGGAAAGAATTGATAGACAGTTCTAATATTTAGAGACTTCCACACCCCACCTTCAATAATGGATATAACATCTAGACTGAAGATAAACAAGGAAACAAAAGACCTGAACAACACTATAAACCAGCTAAACCTAAAATAACAATCAACCCAACAACAGCAGAATACACATTCTTCTCAAGTGCACATGAAACATTCTCCAAGACAGACTCTATGTTAGAACATAAATCTCAATAAATTTAAAAAGAATTAAAGCATACAATGTATCTTCTCCAACTCCAGTGGAATGAAGCTAGAAATCATTAAAAGGAGGAAATGAAAAAATTAGAAATATTTAGAAATTAAACAACACAGTCTTAAACGACCAACGAGTTAGACAAGAAATGAGGGTAATAGGAAGCAAATGTTTAAAGGGTAGAGGGTTCCCTTTTGAGGTGATAAAAATGTTTTACAATTACGTACAGGTGGAGGTGGTGGTTGTACAACACCATGAATGTTCTAAATGCCAATGAATTGTTCACTTTAAAATAGTTAATTTTGTTATGTTAATGTTATCTGTTTTTAAAATTGCATACACACACCAAGCCAGCACCCAAAATAGTATAATTCACAATGTCTGGAATCCAATCAAAGATTACCATGCATGCAAAGAAGCAGGAAAACACAACCCACAATGAGAATAATCAATCAAGAACTGATATAAATGGGCTTCCCTGGTGGCTCAGTGGTTGAGAATCTGCCTGCCAATGCAGGGAACACGGGTTCGAGCCCTGGTCTGGGAAGATCCCACATGCCGCGGAGCAACTGGGCCCGTGAGCCACAACTACTGAGCCTGTGCGTCTGCAGTCTGTGCGCCGCAACAAGAGAGGCCGCGATAGTGAGAGGCCCGCGCACCACGATAAAGAGTGGCCCCGCTTGCCACAACTAGAGAAAGCCCTTGCACAGAAACAGAAACGAAGACCCAACACAGCCAAAAATTAAAATAAATAAATAATTAATTAATTAATTTTTTAAAAAAAGAACTGATATAAATGATAAAATTAACAGAAAAAGCAACAAAACGGTTACTATAACTTTACTCCATATATTTAAAAAGTTAAGTAGAGTCATGGAAGAGTCTAACAAACAATTATTTAAACAAAAATAATAATTCATTGTGGGGTTTATAACAAAGATAAATACATGACAACAATTGCATAAAGGCCAAATAAAGAGAAATGGAACTGTATTATTTTTTTTTAAAGACTTTATTTTATTTTTTTTATTAACCCATTAACTTTAATTAATTAATTAATTAATTAATTTTATTTTTGGCTGTGTTGGGTCTTCGTTTTTTCTGTGCGAGGGCTTTCTCTAGTTGTGGCAAGCGGGGGCCACTCTTCATCGCGGTGCGCGGGCCTCTCACTGTCGCGGCCTCTCTTGTTGCGGAGCACAGGCTCCAGACGCGCAGGCTCAGTAATTGTGGCTCACGGGCCCAGTTGCTCCGCGGCATGTGGGATCTTCCCAGACCAGGGCTCGAACCCGTGTCCCCTGCATTAGCAGGCAGATTCTCAACCACTGCGCCACCAGGGAAGCCCCTGGAACTGTATTATTTTGAGGGTCTTATACTATAGGTGACATAGAATAATAACATCACTTGATGGTAGACTGTACTGAGGAAAAGATTTATTATATTTTAAACCCAAGGCAATGAGTAACACAACACAACAAAATATATAGCTAGTAACACAACAAAGAAGATAAAATAGAATCATAAAAATCAAAAGCCAAAAAAGAATACAAGAGAGCAAAAGACAGATGGAACAAATGAAAACAAGTATCAAGATGACAGATTTAAATCTAACCACATTATTAATCACACTAAAAGTAAATGCACTAAATACCCCAATTAAAAGGCACAGATTGTCAGAACACACATAAATAAGTGGTCAATAAGCACATGAAAAAATGTTCAACATCATCACTCATTCAATAAATACAAATCAAAAAATGAAATACCACTTCACATCTATCAGGATGGCTAAAATAAAAAAGACAAACATTAAAAAGCGTTGACAAGGATCTGGAGAAATAGGACATCTAACACACCAGTAGTAGGAATGCAAAATGGTTCACCAACTTTGGGAAATAGACTGGCAGTTTTTCAAAAGGGTAAGAGTTTTAACATATGACCCAGGAATTCCACTCCTAAGAATAACCTGAAGGGAAATTAAAACATATTTACACACACACCAAAAAAACAAAAGTGGAAACAACCCCAAATATCCCTCAACTGTTGAATGGATAAACAAAATTTGGCATATCCATACACTGGAATATCACTTGGCAATTAAAACAAATGAAGTACTGATACATGCTACAACATGAATAAAGCTCAAAAATAGGAAACCAGTCACAAAGGACCACATACTGTAGATTCCATTTATACGATATGTCCAGAATAGGCAAATGGACAGAAACTGGACTAAAAAGCTGCCTAGGTTGGAGGTGTTGAGGGCAAGTGAGAAGTGAATGCTAATGATTAGTGTATATTTTTGGCTGGATGAAAGTATTAATTGTGATGATGGTTGCACAAGTCTTTGAATACTGTAAAAAACACTGAATTACATGCTTTAAATGGTTCAATTGATTGTATAATACGTGAATAAAGCTGTTATATTTTAAAAATCAACAACAGAGAACTGATTATTTTAAAAGGGCAAAAGATTTGAACACACATATCACCAAAGAAGATGTGAGAATGGCAAGTAAGCACATGAAAAGGAGCTCAAACTTATTTACTCATTAAGGAAATTCAAATTAAAACTACAAAGATACCACAGACATAGAAAACAAACTTATGGTTACCAAAGGGGAGGCGGGGAGATAAATTAGAAGTATGGGATTGATACCCACTACTACATAAAACAGATAAGCAAAAGTGATTTACTGTATAACACAGGAAGCTATATTTAATATCTTGTAATAACCGATGACAGAACATCATCTCAAAGATGTACATATACACATACCTGGAAAAAAAAAAACCCACAAGGATACCAACTATACACTTCTTTTAAGGCCACTTAAAAAGAAAAAATAAAAGCCTGCCTACATACTAAGCGCTGAACCGGATGCAGAGCGCGTGGGACTCTCACATGCTCCTGACAGGGCGTAAAACGCTACAGCCGCTGCAGAAAAGCGTTTGTCAGTTCCGTAAACAGTTAAGCATGGACTCACTATAAACTAGCCATTTCATTCCTATTTGCCCATGCACTGTGTGTCTATTATATATTTGTGTGTCTAGACACACACAGAAACACACGTATAGATTCCATTTATATAAAACTCTAGAAAATGCAAATTAATCTATGGTAATAGAAAACAGACCACTGGTTACCTGGGACAAGCCTGAAAGAAGGAACAGGTGGTTCAGATATAGTACAAAGAAATCAGAGGAAAGTTTTAGGAATGATGGATATGTTTACTGACTTGATTATGTGGATGGTTTCATGTACATACATTAGTCAGAACTTTTCAAATTGTTCACTTTAAATATATGTCATATACTGAAAGTCAATCATATCTGAATAAAGCTGTTTTTAAAAGAAAAATCTTAAAATAGATCTCAATCCAAACTTTAATTTACATTAAATGTTAAATCATTTATACACAACCGTTGATGGGACAAGGTAAGATTAAAGAGAGACTGAAAGGGACAGAGTAGATTTTTTTTTAAATGACCAAATTATATGCTGCCTATAAGAGAAAAAACACTTTTAATAAACATAAAGACTCTGATAAGTTTAAAGAAAATAAGGCACAAGGACGGGAAATAATATACCCTGCTAAATAACAGTAAGAATATAAAGGCTGGAGTGACTATTTTGATATCAGATATACACTATAAAACAAACACTCCATAGAAAGGGACATAACAATAAAGGGATAATTCAACAGAAAGACATAACAATTAGAAAAGTATATGCACCTAAAAATAAAGCCTTAAAATACATGAAGCAACACTTGACAGGATTAAAGGAAGAAACTGACAATGTTCCAATCATAACAGATTTTTAACACACCATTTTCAGCAAATGACAGGTGTACTAGACCAAAAAAAGAAAAAAATCAGGCTTCCCTGGTGGCGCAGTAGTTAAGAACCTGCCTGCCAACGCAGGGGACACAGGTTTGAGCCCTGGCCCAGGAATATCCCACATGTTGCAAAGCAACTAAGCCCATGTGCCACAACTATTGAGCCTGTGCTCTAGAGCCCACGAGCCACAACTACTGAAGCCCGCGCACCTACAGCCTACGCTCCGCAACAAGAGAAGCCACTGCAATGAGAAGCCTGCGCACTGCAACGAAGACCCAACACGGCCAAAAATAAATAAATAAATTTATTTTTTTTTAAATAGAATGAAAAAAATCAATAAATACATAAAAGAGCTTACCTATAACAAGCATCTTGATCTAACTAACTAGAACACTATATTCAACAGTAGAGGGACTTCCCTGGTGGTGCAGTGGTTAAGAATCCGCCTGCCAATGCAGGGGACATGGGTTCGAGCCCTCGTCTGGGAAGATCCCACATGCCGTGGAACAACTAAGCCCATGTGCCACAACTACTGAGCCTGCGCTCTAGAGCCCACGAGCCACAACTACTGAGGCTGCATGCCACAACTACTGAAGCCCGTATGCCTAGAGCCCGTGCTCCACAACAAGAGAATCCACTGCAATGAGAAGCCCGAGCACCACAACGAAGAGTAGCCCCCGCTCACCTCAACTAGAGAAAGCCCAAGTGCAGCAATGAAGACCCAACAGAGCCAAAAATAAATAAATAAATAAATAAATAAATATTTTTAAAAAAAAAAAAAAACCAGTAGAATACAGATTCCTTTTCAAATACATATGGTACATTCACCAACGCAGACCATATGCTGGGCCCTAAAATAAGTCTTAGTGAATTTTAAAGGACTAAAATCATCTAGAGTGTAATCACTAACCACAATGAAATTAAATTAGCAACCAATAATAATTAGCTATCTAGCAAAACCACTAATATATGGCAAATAAATAATAGACTTCTAAATAATTTATGGGTCAAAGAGAAAAATCACAAGGCACATTTGGAAAACATTTTGAACTGAATGGCAACAAATATACAACACATCAAATCCTGTGAAATGCAGCAAAAGTGTTAGGAGGGAAACTTGCAGCTTTAAATACTTTTACTAGAAAAGAAGATCTAAAATCAAAGACCTAAAGTGCAGTCTTGCCTGGTGGTGCAGTGGCTACGAATCCACCTGCCAATGCAGGGGACATGGGTTCGAGCCCCGGTCCGGGAAGATCCCACATGCTGCAGAGCAACTAAGCCCATGCGTCACAACTACTGAGCCTGTGCGCCACAACTACTGAAGCCTGCATGCCTAGAGCCCATGCTCCACAACAAGAGAAGCCACCACAATGAGAAGCCTGCGCTCCGCAACGAAGAATAGCCCCCACTCACCACAGCTAGAGAAAAAGCCCACGCACAGCAATGAAGACCCAACACAGCCAAAAATAAATTAATTAATTAATTAAAAAAAAAAAAGACCTAAAGTGCCCCATGAAGAAGTTAAAAAATTAGAGCTAAATATATACAAAGTAAGTAGAAAGAAGGAAATCATAAAGATTAATCAGTAAAACAGAAAACAGGCAGATGACTTTAAAAATTAAAGCCAAACACTATTTCTTTAAAAAGGTGAACAAAACTGACAAATTCCAGGTACACAGGTTAAAGAAAAACCAAACACCAAACTCCAAAACCCAAACCAAGACGACAACAAAAACAAAATAAAGCAAAACAAAAAGCTGAGACCACAAATTACCAATATTAAGAATAAAAATAGGGTTATGACTACTGACACACTACTGATCCAACAAACATTAACAGGCTAATAAAAAAATACTATATATACTTACTCTTCAAAAATAAATTTTTTATCAAAAATCTTCCCAAGAAAAGTTTCACTCTAACACTAAAAGGTTTCGCTGGTAAATTCTGCCAAACCATTCAAGTAGAAAGTAACACGTATTACACAAACTTTTTCATTTCAAAGGACTATTATAGCCCTTGCATAAAAAATCTGACAAAAATATTACAATTTTTAAAGAAATGGAGAATTAAAGTACATAACAACAATAAGATTTATGTCAGGAGTTTAATAAATGAATTTCAAATTCATAGGGTTCAGAAAGAGGGTAAAAGCAAATATAAATATTAAATTTTATGAAGCTAACAGAAGGGGTAGAACAGAATAAGAAGTAATCCAATAGAAACCTCTGCACACCTATTAACATGGCCAAAATCCAAAACACTGACAACACCAACTATTGGCAAGGGTGAAGGGTAACAGGAACTCTCATTCCCTGATGGTGAGAATGCAAAACAGTACAATACTTTGGAAAATACTTTGGCTATTTATTACAAAAACTAAACATACCTTACCCATACAATCAAGCTTATGCTCCTTAGTGTTTACAAAAATAGTTGAAAACTTATGTACACACAAAAACTTGCACATGGATGTTTACAGCAGCTTTATTCATAATTTCCAAAACTTAAGAGGCAACCAAGAGGTCCTTCCACAGGTGAATGGATAAACTGTGGTACCTCCAGACAAACAATAAATCCACACTAACAATAAGTGAGCTGTCAAGCCGTAAAGAGACATGGAGGAAACTTAAAAGCGTATTACTAAGTGAAAGAAGTCAACCTGTAAAGGCTACATAACTATATGATTACAAGTATATTACATTCTAGAAAACACAATACTATGAAAACCATAAAAAGATCAGTGGTTTTCAGGGTTTAGGAGGTAGTGAGGGATGAATAGGCAGAGCACAAAGGGTTATTCAGGGCCATGAAAATACTCTGTGTGATATTATAATGCTGGACATATGTCATTATAACTTTGTCCAGACACAGAGAATGTACAATACCAAGAGAGACCCCTACTGTAAATAACTTTGGATGATAATTATGTGTCATTATAGGTTCATCAATAGTAACAAATGTCCCAATCTGGTGGGGGATGTTGATAATGAGAGAGGCTATGCATCTGTGGGGACAAAGGACATATGGGAAATCTCTGTACCTTCTGTTCAATACTGTTGGGAACATTCAACTCCTCTAAAAAATAAAGTCTATTTTTTAAACATTTTAATTCAAAAAAAGACAAGAATGAAAACGAACATAAAGCAAGAAAAACAAATAGAAAACATTTAGTAAAATGGAAAGTGTAAATTCAAATACAAATACACACACATGCACACAAACACACAAAAACCCACATGCATACATTAAACGTAAGCAAACTAAAATTTACTTAAAATACAAAAACTGTTCAACTAGGGAAAAAGGCGACTATTTGCTGTTAACAAGAGCCAAATCTAAAGCATTCAAGGGCTTCCCTGGTGGCGCAGTGGTTGAGAATCTGCCTGCTAATGCACGGTACACGGGTTCGAGCCCTGGTCTGGGAAGATCCCACATGCCGCGGAGCGACTAGGCCCGTGAGCCCCAATTACTGAGCCTGCGCGTCTGGAGCCTGTGCCCCGCAACAAGAGAGGCCGCGATAGTGAGAGGCCCGTGCACCGCGATGAAGAGTGGCCCCCACTTGCCGCAACTAGAGAAAGCCCTCGCACAGAAATGAAGACCCAACACAGCCATAAATAAAGATATAAAAAAAAAAAAAAAGGTTAAAGCATTCAAATACAGAAAAATTAAAACTAAAAAGAAGATATACCATTTGAAAACAAAAACTGATAGAAAGCTGAGGTAGTTATGTTAATATAAGTTGAAATACACATACTTTGAGGTAAAAAATAGCACCAGAGAAAAAGAGTATTCCACAATGAAAAAAAATTCAATTCTTAAAGAAGAGAAAGAGTAATAGTAAATATGCATGCATTTAATAACATCATCAAAACATATAAAGCAAAAACTGAGACTACACAATTACAATAAGAAATATTAGCATACTTTTCTCGGTAAATGATAGAACACATTCAACAAATCAGAAAGGATACAGAAAATGTTAACAACCCAAATATCAAATCCAACAAGCCAAATATCAAATTTTATGTAAATGCAGATTTATATAAAACACTACATTCCAAAACCACAGAACTTTTTTTTTTTAATTTATTTATTTATTTATTTATGGCTGTGTTGGGTCTTCGTTTCTGTGTGAGGGCTTTCTTCTAGTTGTGGCAAGCGGGGGCCACTCTTCATCGCCGTGCGCGGGCCTCTCACTATCGCGGCCTCTCTTGTTGCGGAGCACAGGCTCCAGACGCGCAGGCTCAGTAATTGTGGTTCACAGGCCCAGTTGCTCCGCAGCATGTGGGATCTTCCCAGATCAGGGCTCGAACCCATGTCCCCTGCATTGGCAGGCAGATTCTCAACCACTGTGCCACCAGGGAAGTCCAACCACAGAACTTTTTAAAAGCACACAGAGAACTTCTTTAAAAACTGACCATATCCTATCCATAAACCAAGTCTCATAACACACTCCATAGGATTAAAATCAAAGACTATGTTTTCTGACAATGGTGAAATTAAACTAGAAATCGATAATAAAGATAAAAATACTCATGTATTTGGAAATTAAGAAATAAACATCTTAATTATCAATAGGTCAAAGTAGTAATTAGAAAGGAAATTATAAAAGTTTTAACTTATGATAAAAATATCTAAGTTGTAGGATAAACTAAATTTCTCCCTAGAAATAAAGTTTTTAAAGCAGTATTAGAAAGACTGGAACTTAATGAGCTAAATAAATTTGCATCTTAAAATTTTAAAAAATAGCTAAATAAACCCCAAAAAAGTAGAAGAAAATTAAAATATTTGCAAGTATTAACAGCTTCTTGTAAATAAAGACATACGGGTAAACCCATTGCTAGACTAACTTAGGAAAAAAGAGATGGCACTAATAACCAAGGACATTTTAACTCTGCAGATATTTAATAGAGTAAGAAGGTAATGAAGAACTTTTGCCAGTAATTTTAAAATTTAGATGTGAAACTGATGAATTCCCCAAAAGTATAACTTACCAAAACTAACCACAATAAAAAATAGAAATTTTAAACAGTTCTTTAATCACTAAAGAAAATAAATACATAATTCTAATTTTGGAAAACTCAAGACACAGACAGGTTTGCCAGAGAATCCTATCAAACACTAAGGATAAAATAGTGCCAACCTTATACAAATGCTTCCAGAAAATAAAAAAAGAGAGAATACTTCCTAACCTGTTATGACATCCTCATAACGTTGAAATCAAAATCTGACAAGGCCATAATAAGAAAAAAAAAATTACATACTAATGTCCCTCATAAACACGGGTGCCAAAATTATAAAGAAAATAGCCAATTGTATCCCAGAATAACAATTTGAGCTTACTCTAGGAAAACAAGGTATATTTAACATTCAAAACTGAATCAGTTTAATTCCTAACAGAATAAGGCAGAACAATTATATCATCTCAGTAGAGACCAAAATATCTCCTCTCTTTTTTTTTTAATTGAAGTACAATTGATTTACAATGTTAGTGTTAGTTTCAGGTGTATAGCAAAGTGATTCAGATATATTATATATATATATGTTATATTCTTTTTTCAGATTCTTTTCCATCATCGGTTATTACAAGATATTAAATATAGTTCCCTGTGTTATAAAATAGATCCTTGTTTATCTATTTTATATATAGTAGTGTGTATCTATTCTTGATTAAAAAAAAAAACAAACTCTTATCAGGGTAGGAATAGTTACCCAAAAACTAAACAAAAGCCAAGAAAAAACCAGAACAGGGAATTCCCTAGTGGTCCAGTGGTTAGGACTCAGCACATTCACTGCCATGGCCCAATCCCTGGTCAGGGAACTAAGATCCTGCAAGCTCTGTGGCATGGCCAAAAAACAACAACAAAAAAAAACAAAATATACACATATCAACACAATTAATGGTGAAATGCTCAATACAATGTCTTTGAAATGTAGAAAAAGAATGCTTGCTATCACCACTTCTATTAAATGTTGTGCTGTAAGTCTTGGCCAAAGTATTAAGGCAAAAAATAAATAAATAAGATGATAAAGATTTACTTTTACTGTAATTTTTTAAAGCACATAACCAAATTCAGTACATTAACCATGTTTTAAGTGTACAGTTCAGTAACGTTAAGTATATTCACGTTGTTGTGCTACAGATCTCCAGAACTTTTTTATCTTGCAAATCAATATCCAATAAACACCCATTCCCTTTCTACCCCTCCCTCCAACCCCTAGTAACCACCATTACACTTTCTGTCTCTATGAATTTGACTAAGCACCTTATATTGTGGAATCATACAGTATTTGTCCTTTGTGACCAGCTTATTTCACTTAACAATAATGATCTTAAGGTTCAACCATGTTGTGGCACACCGCAGAATTTCCCTTCTTTTTAAGACTGAATAACATCCCATTTTATGTATATACCACATTTTGCTTATCCATTAATCCACTGATAGACATTTGAGTTGCTTATACTTCTTGGCTATTGCGAATAGTGCTGCTATGAACATGAGCGTACAAATCTCTTAAGAGACTCTGCTTTCAGATATATACTTGGAAGTGGAATTGCTGGATCGTTCTTTTTTATAATAGTTCTTTTTAAATTTTTTGAAGGAACTCCATACTGTTTTCCATAGCGGTTACAACATTTTACAATCCCACCAAGAGTGTACAAGGGTTCCAATTTCCCCACAGCCTCACTAACACTGGGTTTGCTTTTTTTTTTTTTTAAATAGTAGCCATTCTAATAGGTGTGCTGTCACCTCACTGTGGTAATGTCGAGTGTCTTTTTCGTATCAGTGATGTCATATGGATATCTGTACCCCGGATAAGATATGATGAGAAGAGGACTTAACTTTTGTGGTATTCTTTCCCCAAACCCATAAATCCAATCTAATCATGAGAGAAACATCAGACAAATGGAGATCAGGGGACATTCAACAGGTACCTGGCCAGTATTCCTCAAGACTGTCAAGGTCATGAAAAACAAGACAAGACTGAGAAATTGCTATAGACCAGAGGAGATCAGGAGACATGGCAACTAAATGCAAAAGGACATTAATGACAAAAATTGATGAAAACTGTTTTAAAGTGTAGCATTCAGTTAATAGTAATATATCATTGTCAGTTTCTTAGTTTTCACAGATATACCACGGTAATGTAAAAAGTTAATAATGGGAGAAACTGGGTAAAGGGTATACAGGAACTGGAACTTCCCTGGTAGTCCAGTGGTTAAGAATCCACCTTCCGGGGCTTCCCTGGTGGCGCAGTGGTTGAGAATCTGCCTGCTAATGCAGGGGACACAGGTTCGAGCCCTGGTCTGGGAAGATCCCACATGCCACGGAGCAACTAGGCCCGTGAGCCACAACTACTGAGCCTGCGCGTCTGGAGCCTGTGCTCCGCAACAAGAGAGGCCGCGACAGTGAGAGGCCCGCACACCGAGATGAAGAGTGGTCCCCGCTTGCCACAACTAGAGAAAGCCCTCACACAGAAACGAAGACCCAACACAGCCAAATAAATAAATAAATAAATAAATTTAAAAAAAATAGGCTGATTAGCAAACTTAATTATATCTGCTATCTAAAAAAAAAAAAAAAAAAAAAAAAAAAAGAATCCACCTTCCAATTCAGGGGTTGCGGGTTCGATCCCTGGTTGGGGAACTAAGATCTCACATGCCACAGGGCCATTAAGCCCATGCACCGTGACTATGGAGCCCGCAAGCCACAACTAGAGAGCCCGTGTGCCACAACTACAGAGTCCACATGCTCTGGAGCCCAAGCGCCACAACTAGAGAGACGTCCATGCACCACAACTAGAGAGAAGCCCACGTGCCACAACTAGAGAAAGCCCACACACAGCAATGAAAGACCCAACGCAGCCAAAATATAAATTAATTAAATAAATCTGTTTAAAAAAATTTTTTGTAATTACTCCAAAACAAAAAATTAATTAAAACAAATTAAACAAACTGATTAAAAAGTTTCCTAAAGAAAAATTAAACGAGTAGAGCCAAAAACCCCATTAGTAGTTTTTAAAAATTAAAAAAAATTTTTAAAGACAAGAAAATGTGGGAGAGGAGAAGAAAAAAGAAGGGAGGAGGAGGAAGACAGTAATGAGGAAGGGCTGTATCTGCAAGATAGAAAACTAAAATAATTAAAACAGTGTGGTGCTGGCCCATAAAAAGACACATCACTGAATACAATGAAAGTCCAGAAATAAAGCCAAATCACATGTGAACTTTGTATTTTAAAAAGTGTCATTTGGAATCATCAAGGGAAAACAGATTATTCAAAATAGGTATTTGGAACAAATGGACAGTCATCTAGGTGAAAAATAAATAGCTCCATACCTCACAGCTTACATTACAATAAATTCTGGATGGATCAACAATCTAAATTTTTTTCAAACCACCTACTAGAAAAAACCATACAAAAAGTTTAAAATAGGGGCTTCCCTGATGGCGCAGTGGTTGAGAATCTGCCTGCCAATGCAGGGGACACGGGTTCGAGCCCTGGTCTGGGAAGATCCCACATGCCGTGGAGCAACTAGGCCCGTGAGCCACAACTACTGAGCCTGCGCGTCTGGAGCTTGTGCTCCGCAACAAGAGAGGCCGCAACAGTGAGAGGCCCGCGCACCGCGATGAAGAGTGGCCCCCACTTGTCCCAACTAGAGAAAGCCCTCACACAGAAACGAAGACCAAACACAGCCAAAAATAAATAAATTAATTAATTAATTAATTTTTTTTAAAAAGTTTAAAATAATCTTGGTGTAGAAAACAGTCCTTCTAGTATGCTACAAAATTAGGAAAATATTTGTTAATAATAATAATAAACATGATTATAAACTTAAATTTCTGTATGGCCAAAAGCAAAATCAAAACACAAACCACCATCTAGGAGGAAAAAATTCTGCAATACCCCAGACAAAGGACTAATTTCCATAATACACTAAGAGTTCTTACACAACAATCAACAAATCTGCCAGGACTTCCCTGGTGGTCCAGTGGGTAAGACTCTGCAGTCCCATGGCAGGAGGCCTAGGTTCGATTCCTGGTGGGGGAACTAGATCCCACATGCGTGCCACAACTAAGAGTCTGCGTGCTGCAACTAAGAAGCCCACGTGCTGCAACTAAGAGTCCGTGTGCCACAACTAAGAAGTCCACATGCTGCAACTAAAAGATCCCACATACCGCAACTAAGACCCAGCACAGCCAAAATAAATTTTTAAAAAATAAATAAATATTAAAAAACAAACAAAAAAAACCACATGTGCCATGAGGAATGTACCAAGAGGAAAATGAGCTAACAATATGAATGAATACTTCACATAAAGAAAATACAAATAGCTTTTAAGCATATGAAAAGTTGCTCAACTTCTCTCATAAGAGAAATACAGATTAAGGCTAGGTTTACATAATTCTTACCTACCAGAATGGCAAATATAAAAAGATTCTTAATACTGACAGATGGAAAGAGTTAAAATCTGTATTCTGAATCTCTCTTTCAGGCTCTTGAGGAAAATATCTTCACAGTTCTTGCAAGATCAACCCTGAAGATAGACGAGGGTCCTATAGTGTCTGCCATGTACTAATAATTTATCCAAGAATGCTCTTTAGCCTGCTGTACTTGGCTGTCAGGAATGAATATTGCATAACTTATAATTTATAGTCTACACTACATTAAAATAGAAGAGCTAGCCACTTACAAACAGAGAGGCTATATGGCTAGTAGGCAGATTTAAACTAAGGGTCCCCAAACCTGGAGGCTTCCCTCTGCTAATGGGACCTGCACTCGCATTAGCTTCTTGTCAACCTTACAATCAAAATGCTGGAAACATCAAATCCTGCATCAGAGTTTGGAGGCCTCTGTATCGCAACGGTGTATGCTTTTCCTTTACAGGTATATTTGGTGCTGGATAAGCCAATTGTGACTTGTGAGTCTGATCAACAATCCAGAACTGAAACTGACTCGGGTGGTCATACAACTGTGCTGAGGAAAATATGATGAAAACAGGCTCTTCGCGTGTATTGTGAATATACTGTGAATTAGTACATCTCAATAGCGGGGAATTAGGCAAAATCCACTGAAATTTCTGATGCACATACCCTCTGACCCAGCAATCCCACTTCTAGGAATTTTTGCCTATAGCTAATCACCCACTTATCCATGATTACATTGTACTTGGCCATTCACTACAGTACTGTTTAAAAATAGTAATAACAATAATAACTAAATGTGCATCAAGAGAATGGTTAAATAAATTACGGTTCATTTTTACAATTAAGTATCTTGCAGATGTATATGAGAGAGTTTTTTATTACTTATGTGCAATGATCTCCAAGGTATATTATGAAATGAAGAAGCAATTCATAAAACACTATATCCTACATTTGTGTAAAAAGTGTTTATGTATGCAGAAAATAGCTCCAGACAGATATCAAGAATACGGTAACCTCCCCAGGAAGCAAACTACATGGTAAGGAAGCAGGAACAGTAAGAGCTAAAAGCTGGTAATTATATCCAATTTCCTACTGACATATACATTTTTCAGCAATCTCACCATCACCTTAAACTCAACACATGATAAGTATATCTCAACATTGATCTTTACTCTCAAAACAACCCTCTGCCCAACACTCTCTACCTCAGTTAAGACCATCAACATTCAGCTGTCCACAGAGAAATCTGAGCAGCTCCCTTCCCTCATCTCAACCCACATCCATTAACTCATATAATACTACTGTAGATAGCCACGATTTAAGCTTATTCACAGGCTTCTGTGGTGGCACAGTGGTTAAGAATCCGCCTGCCAATGCAGGGGACACGGGTTCAAGCCCTGGTCCAGGAAGATCCCACATGCCGCGGAGCAACTAAGCCTGTGCACCACAACTACTGAGCCTGCGCTCTAGAGCCCGTGAGCCACAACTACTGAAGCCCGTGTGCCTAGAGCCTGTGCTCCGCAACAAGAGAAGCCACCACAATGAGAAGCCCGCGCACCGCAACAAAGAGTAGCCCCCGCTGGCTGCAACTAGAGAAAGCCCGGCGCAGCAACGAAGACCCAACACAGCCAAAAATAAATTAATTAAATAAACAAATTTAAAAGAAAAAAACTGCTTATTCAGTATCCATTCCCTCTTCTTGCTAGAATACCACGCTTCAGGAGATTCTATTCATTTCTGGTTCCAGTCACTCCAAAATGCAAACACTCGAGCACTCAATTTTTCCTTAAGTCTGTGAGTTATACCTTTTCATATATTCTTGTTGCTTCAGTTATCCAGAATCTATTCCTGTTACTGGCAACCAAATAATATACTTGTCTCTTGAAAACTGGTAAATAAGGGTTAAAAATGAAGCATTTGGACCTATGGCATCTCCAAGAGCTTGTGCTGTCACAGAAACACCAGACAATGGAGCATTAAATGTCGTAATCAACTTTGTCAGAACTCTGGAAGATAGTCAAAAGTTTATGCACCCAAGTAAACAATAAAGAAAGAGGCAACTTGGGACTTCCCTAGTGGTCCAGACTCTGCACTTCCACTGCAGAGGGCATGGGTTCAATCCCTGGTCGTGGAACTAAGATCCCACATGCCACGCTGCGCGGCCAAAACCAAACAAAAAAAAAAAAAAAAGAAGAAAGAGGCAACTTAAAAACAGTAAGAGTTTTGCATCATTTTTACTTGCCCTGGCTCTACCCCTCATTGGCTTGACAATGGTCTTGAAGACAGCACCCCATGTTCCTAGTGCCAAACTCTGGTCCCTGGTTCCAGAAGTGGTTGAGCAGAGCTTGTTCTCAAAGAACTGTGATTTTAAGTTTTGACCTAACTGTGGGAGGGGGAGAGAAAGAACCCAAAGGACTGACTCAAGGCATTTGCCTTTGTATTCCCTAACCTGGGTGTTTCTCAGGGTGTTGTTAAGTTTAAGAAGTTAATTGCAATCCCCAGGATAGCTACTAAAAATATATATATGGAAAATGAAATAAGAATTAAAATCTGTTACAAGGAACAGAGAAGAACATTATATATGAAAAACAGGTGAAAACACCAAGAAGAGGGACTTCCCTGGTGGCGCAGTGGTTAAGAATCTGCCTGCCAATGCAGGGGACACAGGTTCGATCCCTGGTCCAGGAAGATCCCACATGCCACAGAGCAACTAAGCCTGCGAGCCACAGCTACTGAGCCCACGTACTGCAACTACTGAAACCTGCACGCCTAGAGCCCGTGCTCCGCAACAACAGAAGCCACTGCAATGAGAAGCCCACACACCGCAAAGAGTAGCCCCCACTTGCCGCAACTAGAGAAAGCCCACGCGCAGCAATGAAGACCCAACACAGCCAAAAATAAATAAATAAATTTATTTTTTTTAAAACACCAAGGGGCTCCCCTGGTGGTGCAGTGGTTAAAAATCCTCCTGCCAATGCAGGGGACATGGGTTCAAGCCCTGGTCGGGGAAGATCCCACCTGCCGTGGAGCAACTAAGCCCGTGCACCGCAACTACTGAGCCTGCGCTCTAGAGTCCATGAGCCATAACTATTGAGCCCGTGCTCCACAACAAGAGAAGCCACCACAATGAGAAGCCCATGCACCACAACGAAGAGTAGCCCCCGCTCACCGCAACTAAAGAAAGCCCGTGCACAGCAATGAGGACCCAATGCAGCCAAAAATTAAAAAAAAAAAAAAAAAAAAATGCCAAGATAAAACAATTATAAATATATATGCACCAAACATCAGAGCTCCAAAATACATGAAACAAAACTAAAGGGAGAAACAGACCGCTCTTTAGTAATAGCTGGAAACTTCAGTACCCAAGTTTCAATAATGGACAGAACTTATTAGAAAATCAGTAAATAAATCGAAGAATTGAATAACACTACAATACATCTAGGCCCAATATACATATAAAGAACACTGAACTAAAAACAGCAAAATACACATTCTTCTCAAATACCCATGAACATTCTCCAAGATCACAATTCAGGTCACAAAACAGGTGTCAATAAATTTTAAAAGATCTGAAATCAGATCTTATCAATCTACAATGGAATGAAAATAGAAATCAACAACAGAAGGAAAATTGGAAAATTCAAAAATACATGGAAATTAAACAATATTCTCTTAAATAACCAATGAGTCAAAGAAGAAATCCAATGGAAACTAGAAAATACCCTAAGACAAATGAAAAACACACAATATACAAAACCTCATGTGATACATAGAAAGCAGCACTCAAGAGTTAAATTCATACCTGAAAATATCTATGTTGGAAAGAAGATGCTTGAGGGGGGTGAAATAGGGGAGGGTGGACAGATAAGGGAGTGATAGTTTAAAAATACAGGGTTTCTTTTGGTTTTTTAATTGAAGGATAGCTGATTTACAATGTTGTCTTAGTTTCTGGTGTACAGCAAAGTGATTCAGTTTTATATACTATATATTGTTTTTCAGATTCTTTTCCATTATAGTTTATTACAAGATATTGAATACAGTTCCCTGTCCTATACAAAAAAACAAAAACAAAACAGGGTTTCTTTTTGAAGTGATAAAAATGTTCTAAAATTGACTGTGGTGTGTTGCACAAACTGTAAATACTTAAAAAAAAAATCAGTTGCACACTTCGAATGAGTGAAACACATGCTATAAACCATCTCCCAAAAAAGCTGTTTAAAAAAAAGCAAAGATGATCTCAAATTCATAAACTAATTATATACCTACGCTAAGGAGCTAGAAAAAGAGCAAACTAAAACCCAAAGCCAGCAGAAGGAAGAAAGGTGTAAAATTAGAGATAAAATGAGAATAGAAAAATAACAGGGACAATCAACAAAACCAAAAGTTCTTTGAAAAGATCAACAAAACTGACAAACTTTTAGATTGACTAAGAAAAAAAGGACTCAAATTACTAAATTCAGAAATAAGAGTGGGAACATTATTGCTGACCTTAACAAAAAGAAAAAGAATTACAAGAGAATACCATGAGCAAATACAGACCAACAAATTAGATAACCTATAGGAAATGGACAAATTCTTAGAAACACAAACTAACAAAGCTGAGTCAAGAAAGAGAAAATCTGAACAGACCTATATAACAAGAGATTGAATCAACCAACAAGCAAAAACCTCCCCACAAAGAAAAGCCCTGGACCAGATGCCTTCATAAGTGAATTCTACCAAACATTTAAAGAAATATTAACAAAAATCCTTCTCAAACTCTTCCAAAAATCTTAAAGAGGGAACACTTCCTAGCTCATTCTATGAGGCCAGTATGATAGCAAATGCCCCCAAGGTCAGACAAACATAAGAAAACAAAATAACAGCCCAATACCCCTTATGAATATAAATGCAAATATTCTCAAAGCAAGTATATCAGTGTCCTAGAACAGCCATAAAAAATGTCAACAAATTTGGTAGCTTAAGAAAACAGAAATACATTCTCTCACAGTTCTGGAAGCCAGAAGTCCAAAATCAACATGCTTCTCTCCTACCTTCTCGTGGCTCTCGCAATCCTTGACATTTCTTGGTTTATAGCTACATTACTCCAATGTCCACATTACTCTTTTTTTTTTTCAACCTTAGTCTTCACATGGCCATCTCCCCTATGTCTGTGTCTCCACATACTTTTACAAGGACATCTGTCATTGGATTGAGTGTCCACACTAGGCCAGGATGATCTCATTCAAGATTTTTACACTGAAAACTACAAAACATTGCTGAAAGAACTTAAAGACATAAATAAATGGAAAGACATCCTGTGTTCATATTATGGAAGACTTAATATTGTTAAGACAGCAATACTATCCAAAGCAATCTACAGATGCAATGCAACCCCTTATCAAAATGCCAATGGCCTTTTTCACAATCCTTGAATTCATATGGAATTTCCATAGAACGCAAAGAGCCAAAGCAATATTGAAAAAAAAAAGAGTAAAACTGGAACAGTCAAACTTCCCAACTTCAAAACTTATTACCAAAGCTACAGTCATCACAACAGTGTGCACTGGCATAAGAATAGATAAAAAGAGCAATAGGATATAATAGAATCCAGGAATAAACCCATGCACATATAGCCAACTGATTTTTAACAAGGATACCAAGACCATTCAATGGGGGAAAGAATAGTCTCTTCAACAAATGGTGCTGGGACATCTGGATACCCACAAGAAAAAAAAATGAAGTTGGACCCCTAACTCACATCATATACAAAAATTAAGTCAAAAGGGTCTTCACTGGTGGCACAGTGGTTAAGAATCCGCCTGCCTTTTCAGGTATATCAAGAAGTACTTTTAAAATTGTAGCACACCTGTAAATGTTGGTATGAGTGTAATGTGCCTACAAAATCTGTCTTCATTGAAAATTACACTAATAAATGCCTGATAAATCTTAAAAAAAAAAAAGAATCCACCTGCCAATGCAGGGGACACAGGTTCGATCCCTGGTCCAGGAAGATCCTACATGTCGTGGAGCAACTAAGCCCATGCGCCACAACTGCTGAGCCTGCGCTCTAGAGCACATGCTCCACAACAAGAGAAGCCATTGCAATGAGAAAAGCCTGTGCAGTGCAACGAAGAGTAGCCCCTGCTCGCCACAACTAGAGAAAGCCCGCACGCAGCAACAAAGACCCAACGCAGCCAAAAGAACAAAACAAAACAAAAACTCAAAATGGATCAACAGGGGACTTCCCTGGCGGTCCAGTGGTTAGGACTCCGTGCTTCCACTGCAGGGGGCACAGGTTCGATCTCTGGTTGGGGAACTAGGATCCTGCATGCTGCACAGCACAGCCAAAAGAAAAAAGAAAAAAAGACCCTATCTCTGAATGTAGTCACATTCTGAGCAGCTGGGGATTAGGACTTCAACCATGAAGTGTGTCAACTTCCTTGTCTGTTAAAATAAAGAAAAAAAAATTTTTTTTAATGGATCAACAACCTAAAAAGAGCTAAAAACATAAAACTCTAAGGAAGGAAATCGGTGTAAAATCTTTATATCTTCGGGTAGTAATGGATTATTAGGACACTAAAAGCATAAGCAACAAAAGAAAAATTAGATAAATTGGACTTCATCAAATTAAAAACTACTGTGAATCAACAGACAATATAAAGAAAATGAAAAAACAACCCACAGAGTGGGAGAAAAGATTTGTAAATCATGTATCTCTGATAGGTGTCTAGAATCCGGAAGATATAAAGAACTCTTACAGCTCAACAAAAAAAAGACAAACAACCCAATTACAAAATGGACAAAGAATATGAACAGGGGGACTTCCCTGGCAGTCCAGTGGTTAAGACTCCACACTTCCACTGCAGGAGGGCACAGGTTCGATCCCTGGTCGGGGAACGCCCGGCACAGCCAAAAAAAAAAAAGAACATGAACAGGTATTTTTCCAAAGAAGATTTACAAATGGCCAACAAGCACATGAAAAAGTGCTCAACATCATTCATGATCAGAGAAATGCAAATCAAAACCACAATGAGGTACCACTTCATATCCACTAGGATAGCTATAATTCTAAAAATTCAGAAAATATTAAGTGTTGGTGATAATGCGAAGGAAATGGATCCCTCATACACTGCTTGTGGGAATGTAAAAATGGTGCAGCCACTATGAAAAACAGTTTGGTAGTTCCTTGAAAAGTTAAATACAGAAGCACCATATGACCCATCAACGCCACTAGTAGTATATACCCCCCAAAATACTAATGTTCTAACATCTATACCAGTGTTCACAGCAGCACTATTCACAACAGCAAAGAGATAGAAACAACCCAAATGTCTTTCAACAAATGAAAGGATAGATAAAATGTGGCCTGTATATATACAATGGGATATCAGTCAGCCATAAGGAGGAATGAAGTACTAATACAGACTGCAACGTTGCTGAACCTGAAAATGGATCTAGACACTGATCAACAGCTGTTAACACACACACACACATACACAAAACAATTATCATATGCCTCTTGAAGGAAATATACAACACTATCTATGAAGTATTCTTGACTGTCCCCACAATAAACTGATTATGATCAAGTCTCTGAATATATCTAACTACTAATGTACAGAAAATACATGGAACAAAGTGACATGTTAAAACACACACACACACACACACACACACACCATCTAAGATTAATCAACAAAGTCTGCTGTGTACAAACTCTACAGGACAAATGACCCAGATTTTTTCCATAAGTAAACTGACAAAGGGGGAAAGAAGACAAAGGAGATTACAGAGAGACCTAAGAGACATACCAAGCTACTGCAATGTATGCACCTTATTTGGATCCAGCTTATGGACCTTATGGGATCCTGATTCAACAACTATAGAAGAAAACAGGAGACAATCAGGAAATTCTGAACAATGACTAGATATTTGATGGGTTTAGGAAATCCTTGTCAATTATTTTAGGTGTGATAATATATTGTGCATTTTTAAAATATACACGTAAACTAGAAATGCTCACATAATTCAAAATAATCAGAAGACTGGGGTAGCGAAGGGTTTAGAAGAAACAGCTGGCCATGACTTGGTCACTGTTAAAGCTAGGTACCAAGGTAGGGATACTCTCTACTTGTATGTATGCTTGAAATTTTTCAATAATAAAAGCATTTTTTTAATATACCTGTAAAAATTTACCACTTTAGTATCTCTGATGTCCATTCCCTCATTTTTATCCCTCCTCCTACTTCTGTCTCAAACAGTTCCTCAGTATCTCTCCCTTGGACTTGCTACAATAAAGCAGAGTCTTATCTCTGTGGAGTGTACATTCTAACATCAGAGTATAAAACCCAAAAAAGTATGTATAATCAAAACTATCCCTGAAAAACCCCTTAAAATCCCAATAGAGAAAGTGCAAGACACTGTACATCATTTTGAATACACAACCCTGCTTTATTCAAGTTCTTCTAACTGTGCTGTCAGATAGTATCTATCAATGATCCTCAACTCATTTTAAAACTTCCTCTTCAAGAATATAAGTAAGCCGACATCACCTCTTGCCTGGCCCCCTCAATAATAGTATACTTCATGTCTTTGTCAGCGATGGTTGGGAAAGCTTTACAATAATTCACAAGGGATTTCCATATAGGTTTGCCTAGAGCTCAGTGAGTAAAATGGCAGACTGAATTACCTCCATAATTTATTTTTTTTCTATCTCCCCCCACCCGCTAGGCCATATAGCTGGTTTTAAGTATGTTAAATGCACTTATCATCCAGCTTCGCCTTTCTTTTTTATAGTTGGTCTGGTCTCATATCCTTCCAATCCATTTACCACAATGCTGTCAGAGTGATCTTTCTAAAACAGAAAACTCATATGTTATACCTCAGTTTCAGTGGCTCCCCATAATCAACAGGATCAAGTCCTTAGTATGAAAGGGTGGAGCAGGGGCGGAGAAGAAAGAGGGAAGGGGAAGGTGGGGAAGGAGGGAGGGAAGGCAAGCCAAGGCAAGGGGAGGGGAGGAAGGAAGGAAAAGGATGAGCAGGGGAAAGGGAAAAGAAAGAAAATCTTGCCTATACCATCAGCTCCACCTCTCAGAAGGGCTACTATTCAAACTTTACAATGCAAATCCCTGATATACCTGTGTCTTTTATCATTTACTTCTCCCTTTGCCTATAATAACCCACCTTTCACACATCAATCTATGTTAAAACACTTACCTTCAACAACTGAGAACTATGGAGTGATTGACATTGAAGAAAAGTAACAGTTAAATTGAAAAATTCCTAATCCTGATCACCAGAAAAACTAAAATTTGGAACATATTTTCTGGTATGAAAAATGGGTACTAGATATTAAAGAACAGCATCATTGATACTATATACATCAGGTACACTGTGAGGTTTTGTTAACCAGTCTGGAAATACAATTGGCATTTCTATAATAAAATGCATACCAGGCTCCAAAATAATTTTGGAACACAATTTAGTCAGAATTTTTAAAATACACATCAAATTTAGAGTATGAGAAAGATGGCATTGCAAATCAATATGAAAAAATGAACTGTTCAATAAATGGAGATGGGACAAATGGTAGCATTTTATCATCTAGGAAAAAATGAAGCTGGAACCATACCTCACATTGTATTAGCTGGATACATTCCAAATGTATCAAACATTAAACTGTTAAAAAAAAAAAGAAAGAAAAGAAAGAAAGAAACTATAAAAATACTAAAGGAGGGAGGGGCTTCCCTGGTGACGTAGTGGTTAAGAATCCACCTGCCAATGCAGGGGACACAGGTTCAAGCCCTGGTCCAAGAAGATCCCATGTGCCACAGAGCAACTAAGCCCATGCGCCGCAACTACTGAGCCTGCGTTCTAGAGCCTGCGAGCCACAACTACTGAGCCTCTGTGCCACAACTACTGAAGCCCGCGCTCCTAGAGTCCCTGCTCAGCAACAAGAGAAGCCACCACAACGAGAAGCACGCGCACCGCAACAGAGTAGCCCCTGCTAGCTACAACTAGAGAAAGCCCGCGTGCAGCAACAAAGACCCAACATAGCCAAAAATAAATAAATAAAATAAAATAAATAAATTTACTAAAAAAAAAAAAGAAATACTAGAGGAGGGAGTTCCCTGGTGGTCCAGTGGTTAGGACTCTGCATTTCCACTGCAGGGGGCACAGGTTCACTCGCTGGTTGGGGAACAATCCTACATGCCATGTGTTGCGGCCAAGATAAAAAAAAAAAGCTAAAGGAAAACCATGAAAGAATTCCTTTATAACTCTGAAGTAGGGAAAGCCTTAACTAATGGTTCAAAACACAGAAACCAAGAAAGACAAGATTAAGAAATTCACCTAAATAAAAATCAAAATTTTCTGCATGAGAAAAAGCCACATGAGCAAGATCAACAACAGGGCCAAAACTAGTCCAACTCATCACAAAAGCCTAATATATGAGGTACTCCTATGAAAGCTTCAACAAATCAAAAAGGAAAAAATCAACAACCAAACAGAAAAAGAACAGATCACAAATGGGACAATACCAGTTGAACTGCTCTTAAAAACATGAAAAGATATTCAGATTCACTCATAATAAGAGAAACGCAAAATGCATGGTTTGAGACACCAACTTTCATCTACTGGATTACAAAAGATGTGTGCTGCTGGGAACACAAATTGGTACCACCACTAAAGAGAATAATTTGGGAATATCTACCAAAACTAATTGTAAAATCTCTTTGACCTAACAGTTCCACTGCTGGGAATTAATAAAATCCTACAGATGTCTTTGCATAGAAGCAAAATGACATATATACAAGCATTAGTCATAAAAGCAAAAGATTAGAAACAGGCAGCTGATTACATAACATACGATAATAAAGAAAGCTCTATACTGATAATAGATAAACTGTTCAGGGAAAAACTTAAGATGCAAGAGAGTATATATAATATTCATCCATTTGTATAAAATTGCAGAGAATTTTTGTTTCCTCATATTTATTTGTGTATCCAAAAACGTAGTAACAGCAACTATGTTGGTGGCAGAAACTGTACTGAGAAACTGTGCAGATAATGGTGAATCAGGAGTGGGAGCGAGGATTTTTAATATATAAAATTTTGGATAATGTGACTTATAGTCTAAACATTAGATTTAAATATTTATATATATCTATATAGTGCTAGCCAAAAACACTGTATTTTCCCCTTTTTTTTTTACTCATGCCATGAAACTATTCTATGCCAAAAATACTTTAGAGCTGGCTTCCCAAAATGTAAGTATATACTAATAGTACTAGTTTTATCTCTACTATTTTGAGTTTCCTCATCAGTTGCTTAATTTTCATAAAATGCCACAGTTTAATAAATTGATGTCTACACATTTAAGAATGGTACTGAGCTATAAAGAAACATGGATTTCTCTAAGAAAGGTAACTAAAAATGGAAATGAAAATTAGAAATACAAAAGGGGTCTTATGAAAGCACACTAAAATTTAAGAGAAGTCAGAATTTGTTTATATTCAAGCAACAAGGATCCACAGGGTGTTAAAATTAACACGCATTAGAAACATCATTTGTCTAGCAATACACAAAACAGGAGAAAAAGAATCTAAAACAGATTTTTATCTCTAACAAAGAAAAAAAAAAAGTGGCTTTTCCCAACAGTAATATAAGAAACTGTATCCATTTAAAAAAAAAAATCAAGATTTTAATTAGAAGTATGTGGATCATTCTGCACCAAAACAAAATAAAACTTAAGTTTGTCCAGAAAGTAGAAAAGTTATGTTTCAATTTTTAAAAATTCATAAATTACATCCAGTACTGTTAAAAATATTTAAGCAGCAAACACTTTGATATAATATGAACTACCAGATATTTTAAAATACATCTGCACTCCAGTGTTCAAGAAAATTTTCAAGAGAAAATGTTCAAGAGAATTCTCTGCACTTACCGCCATTATCTGTTCTTTTTAAAGCTCCATCCTTATGAGGACACAGTTCACATCTCTATTAAAGGAGGGGGGGGGGGAACAAAGAGATTTTTCAGATTACCAAAGTATAACATCTTCCCTGTAACTTCAAAACTATTAAAAATATGGTAGTGGCATTTGTACTAGTTGCCACCAAGAGTGTTATCAGAAAGATCCTCACAAAGTAATTCTCCTTGACATCTGATCTTCCTCAGAGTACCACACAACAACTTCTAAAAAGTAATTTTACTTAACATTTAAATTCCTGCCACAATTTTTTTTCTAATATTACATTAATAAAAATAAAAAGATTCTCTCAACATAGGATTGGGGCACAGTTTTTAACCTTTGCCTCTACTCCTTTGCTTTCTGAGTAGAATCAACCAGGATTATTACATACTCAGTTGGGATCTGGTTTCTCCTGAAATAAAGAGCCAAACTCAAATTCAGAATTTTGATTCAAGTAGGAAGGCATGATCTCACATGTGCTGACCTGCCTTTGGAAGGAAAGAACTGCTCTAATTATTCTAGTTACTCTTTTCATTCACAGCACAATGATACTCAGAATTATTATGGATCCCTCTCTACCATTCCCACAATTTAAAACCAGAAATAAACACCAAGCCAGTATTGCCATTTCTTTTCACTACTGACAAGAGGACTGAAATAACTGTAAAAATAATAAAGAGTTTCAGTGGCACTGTCTTACTATGAAGACTACATTCCTAGAAATCATATATGATTACTTATTATTTGTACCCTACCTTACTCTCCAAAGAGGTTTGAAGCATATAATATAGCAATATAAATGAGTTACAAAGGAAAATACGAGCAGAAAATTAAAATAAAATAGTGAATAAGCACGCAATAAGCTGGTAGGGAGGTTAAAGGACAAAAGTAGTAAAAATCATCCACATCCACGATGAGCAGTTAAGGGATACACAAAACAATTAGATGTAAACTATGATATCAAAAACAGTAATCATGGGCTTCCTTGGTGGCGCAGTGGCTAAGAATCCACCTGCCAATGCAGGGGACACGGGTTCGAGCCCTGGTCTGGGAAGATCCCACATGCCGCAGAGCAACTAAACCCGTGCGCCACAACTACTGACTCTGCACTCTAGAGCCCGCGAGCCACAACTACTGAAGCCCACGTGCCTAGAGCCCATGCTCTGCAACAAGAGGAGCCACCACAATGAGAAGCCCGTGAACTGCAACGAAGAGTAGCCCCCACTCACCACAGCTAGAGAGAAAGCCTGCACGCAGCAATGAAGACCCAATGCAGCCAACAATAAATTAATTAATTTAAAAAAAAAAAAACAGTAATCATGAGGGGAGGAGAATACAGATGCAGGGTTTTTTAAATGCATTTGAAATTAAGAGATCAGCAACTTAAAACAATCCCGTATATATATATAGACTGCTATAACAAATCCTCATGGTAACTGCAAGCCAAAAATCTATGATAGATATACACATAAAAAAGAAAAAGAAATCCAATCATAACCCAAAAGATAGTCATCAAATAATGAGAAGAAAACAAGAGAAGAAGAAGAATGGGGAAAAAAGACCTACAAAAACAAATCCAAAACAACAAAATGGCAATAAGAACATACATATCGATAATTACCTTAAATGTAAATGGACTAAATGCTCCAACCAAAAGACATGGTCTGGCTGAATGGATACAGAAACAAGACCCACATATATGCTGCCTACAACAGACTCACTTCAGATCTAGAGACACACACATACTCAAAGTGAGGGGGTAGAAAAGGTATTCCATGCAAATGGAAAAATCAAAAGAAAGCTGGAGCAGCAATACCAGTATCAGACAAAACAGACTTTAAAATAAAGACTGTTACGAGAGACAAAGAACACTACATAATGATCATGGGATCAGTCCAAAAAGAGGATATAACAATTGTAAACGTATACGTACCCAACATACGAACACCTAAATATACAATTCAAATACTAATGAACATAAAATGAGAAATTGACAGTAATACAATAAGGGTAAGGGATTTTCAACTCCCCACTTACATCAACGGCCAGATCATCCAGACAGAAAAACACTAAGTAAACACTGGCCTAAAATGACACATTACAGCAGATGCACTTAACTGATATATAGAGAGATATATGTATATCTATATATATGAGCACTCCATCCGAAAGCAGCAGAATACACATTCTTTTCAAGCGCACATGCAATATTCTCCAGGATAGATCACGTACATACTAGGCCACAAAACAAGCCTCAGTAAATTTTAAGAAAACTGAAATCATATCAAGCATCTTTTACAACACTATGAGATTGGAAATCAACTACAAGAAAAAAACTATGAAAAACACAAACATGTGGAGGCTAAACAATACGCTACTAAACAACCAATGGATCACTAGTGAAATCAAAAGAGAAAATTAAAAAATACCAAGAGACATGGGACTTCCCTGGTGGCGCAGTGGTTAAGAATCCACCTGCCAATGCAGGGGACATGGGTTCGAGCCCTGGACCAGTAAGATCCCACATGCTGCGGAGCAATTAAGCCCATGCGCCACAACTACTGAGCTTGCGCTCTAGAGCCCACAGGCCACAACTACTGAGCCTGCGTGCCACAACTACAGAAGCCCGCGTGCCTAGAGCCCGTGTTCCGCAACAAAGAGAAGCCACCCCAAGAGAAGCCCACACACCGCAACGAAGAGTAGCCCCCACTCGCCACAACTAGAGAAAGCCCACGCGCAGCAACGAAGACCCAACACAGCCACAAAAATAAGTAAATAAATAAGTAAATAAATAAAGTGCAAATTAAAAAAAAAAAATACCAAGAGACAAATGAAAACAAAAACATGATGATCCAGCGAGTTCCCTGGTGGCCTAGTGGTTAGGATTCCGGGCTTTCACTGTCATGGTCCAGGTTCAATCCATGGACAAGGAACTGAGATCCCGCAAGCCACGTGATGTGGTCAAAAAAAAGAAAAAAAAAAACACAGGATGATCCAAAACGTATGGGATGCAGCAAAAGCAGTTGCAAAAAAGGGAAGTTTACAGCAATACAAGCTTGTACCTCAGGAAACAAAAAAATCTCAAATAAACAACCTAACTTTACATCTAAAGCAACTAGAGAAAGAAGAACAAACAAAACCCAACATTAGTAGAAGGAAAGAAATCATAAGGATCAGAGCAAAAATAAATGAAATAGAAATGGAGAAAACAATAGAAAAGATCAATAAAACTAAGCTGGTTCTTTGAAAAGATAAACAAAAGTGATAAACCTTTAGCCAAACTCATCAAGAAAAAAAGGGAGGACTTCCCTGGTGGTCCAGTGGTTAAGACCTCCACTGCAGGAGGCAGAGGTTCAATCCCTGTTCAGGGAAGTTCCGCATGCCGTGGCGTGTGGCCAAAAAAAATCAAAAAGAAAAAAGAAAAAAGGGAGAGGGCTCAAATCAATAAAATGAGAAATGAAAAAAGTTACAACTGACAGGACAGAAATACAAAGAATCATAAACTACTACTACTACTAGCAACTATACACAACTAAAATGGAAAACCTAGAAGAGATGGACAAATTCTTAGAAAGGTACAGTCTCCCAAGACTGAAGCAGGAAGAAGTAGAAAATATGAACAGACCAAGTACTGAAATTGAATCAGTAACTTAAAAACTCCCAACAGGAAATTCCCTGGCGGTCCAGTGGTTAGGACTCTGCACTTTCACTGCTAAGGGCCTGGGTTCGATCCCTGGTCAGGGAACTAAGATCCCGCAAGCTATGCAGTGCAGCCAAAAAAAAAAAAAAAAATTAAAATACATAAAAAATAAAAGCTCCCAACAAACAGAAGTCTAGGACCAGATGGCTTCACAGGTGAATTCTACCAAACATTCAAATATTTAAAGAAGAGTTAACACCTATCCTTCTTAAACTATTCCAAAACACAGCAGAGGAAGGAACACTTCCAAAGTCATTCTATGAGGGCACCATCACCCTGATACCAAAACCAGACAAAGATATCACACACAAAAAAATTGCAGGCCATTATCACTGATGAACATAGATACAAAAATCCTCAACACAATAGTAGCAAACCATATCCAACAATACATTAAAAGAATTATACACCATGATCAAGTGGGATTTATCCAAGGGATGCAAGAGTTTTTCAATATCCACAAATTAATCAATGTGTTATATAACACATTAACAAATTGAAGAATAAAAATCATACCATCATTTCAATATATGGAGAAAAAGCTTTTGATAAAGTTCAACGTCCATTTATGCTCCCCAGAAAGTGAGCAGAAAGGAAACCTACCTATACATAATAAAGGCCATATATGAAAAACCCACAGCTAACATCATACTCAATGATGAAAAGCTGAAAACATTTCCTCTAAGATCAGGAATAAAATAAGGATTCCCAATTTCGCTATTCAACATTGTTTTCTAAGTTCTAACCACAGCAGTCAAAGAAAAAAACAAAAAAAGAAAAAAAAGGAATGCAAATTAGAAAAGAAGTAAAAATGTCACTGTTTGAAGATGGCATGATACTCCACATAGAAAATCCTGAAGGGCTTCCCTGGTGGCACAGTGGTTAAGAATCCGCCTGGCGATGCAGGGGACACGGGTTCGAGCCCTGGTCCGGGAAGATCCCACATGACGCGGAGCAACTAGGCCCGTGAGCCACAACTACTCAGCCTGTGCTCTAGACCCCACGAGCCATAACTACTGAGCCCACATGCCACAACTACTGGATCCCGCACGACTAGTGCCCGTGCTCCACAACAAGAGAAGCCACCGAAACAACAAAGAATAGCCCACGCTCGCCGCAACTATAGAAAGCCCGTGCACAGCAACGAAGACCCAACACAGCCAAAAATAAATAAATAAAATAAATTAATTTTTTAAAAAAAAGAAAATCCTGAAGACGTTACCAGAAAACTACTAGAGCTCATCAATGAAATTCAGGAAAGTTGCAGGGAACAAAACTAATATACAGGACTTGCCTGGTAGCGTAGTGGTTAAGAATCCACCTGCCAATGCAGGGGACAAGGGTTCGAGTCCTGGTCCGGGAAGATCCCACATGCTGCAGAGCAACTAAGCCCATGTGCCACAACTACTGAGCCTGTATGCCACAACTACTGAGCCTGTGCCCTAGAGCCCATGAGCTACAACTACTGAAGCCTGTGCACCTAGAGCCTGTGCTCTGCAACAAGAGAAGCCACCGCAATGAGAAGCCTGCTCACCACAACAAAGAGTAGCCCCTACTAGCCGTAACTAGAGAAAGCCCACGCACAGCAATAAAGACCCAATGCAGCCAAAAAAAAAAACTAATATACAGATATCTGTTACATTTCTATACACTAACAACAAACTATCAAAAAGAGAAATTAAGGAAACAATTCCATTTACCACTGCATCAAAAAGAATAAAATACCTAGGAGGTAAAAGACCTGTACTCAGAAAACTATAAGACACTGATGAAAGAAACTGAAGATGACACAATCAGATGGAAAGATGTTCTTGGATTGGAAGAATTAATATTGTTAAAATGACCATACTACCCAAGGCAATCTACAGGCTCAATGAAATCCCTACCAAATGAGTAATGGCATTTTTCACAGAACTAGAACAGATGATTTTTTAATTTCTATGGAAACATAAAAGACCCCAAATAGACAAAATAATCTTGAGAAAGAAGAACAGAGCTGGAGGAATCCCACTCCCTGACTTCAGACTGTACTACGAAGCTACAAAACAGTACGGTACTGGCAAAAAAAAAAAAAAAAAAAAAAGACACATAGGTCAGTGGAACAGAATAGAGAGCCCAGAAATAAACCCACATATCTATAGTCAATCTATGACAAAGGAGGCAAGAATACACAATGGAGAAAAGACAGTCTCTTCAATAAAAGGTGTTGGTAACACGGGACAGCTACATATAAAAGAATAAAATTAGAACATTCTCTAACACCATATACAAAAATAAACTCAAAATGGATTAAAGACCTATATTTAAGGCAAGATACTATAAAATTCCTAGAGTAAAACAGGCAGAACATTCTTTGACATAAATCACACCAATTTTTTTTTAATCTGTGTTCTAAAACAAAGGAAACAAAAGCAAAAATAAACAAATAAGACCTAATTAAACTTAAAAGCTTTTGCACATCAAAGGAAACCATAAACAAAACAAAAGACAACCTGCTGAATGGGAGAAATATTTGCAAACGATGTGACTGATAAGGGGTTAATACCCAACATATATAAACAGCTCATGCAACTCAACATCAAAAAACCACCCAATTGAAAAATGGGCAGAAGGGGACTTCCCTGGTGGCACAGTGGATAGGAATCTGCCTGCCAATGCAGGGGACACGGGTTCGAGCCCTGGTCCCAGAAGATCCCACATGCCGCAGAGCAACTAAGCCCGTGCGCCACAACTACTAAGCCTGCACTCTAGAGCCCGCAAACCACAACTACCGAGCCCTCATGCCACAACTACTGAAGCCCATGTGCCTACAGCCTGTGCTGCACAACAAAAGAAGCCACCACAATGAGAAGCCCGCACACTGCAATGAAGAGTCACTCCCACTCGCCACAACTAGAAAAAGCTCGCGCACAGCAACAAAGACCCAATGCAGCCAAAAATAAATGAATTAAAAAAAAAAAAAAGGGGGCAGAAGAACTGAACATTTTTCCAAAGAGGAAATGCAGATGGCCAACAGGCACATGAAAAGATGCTCAATATCACTAATTATTAGAGAAATGCAAATCAAAACTACAATGAGGTATCACCTCACACTGGTCAGAATGGCCATCATTAAAAAGTCTACAAATAGGAGTTCCCTGGTGGTCCAGTGGTTAAGAATTCGCCTTCCAATGCAGAGGACGCGGGTTCGATCCCTGGTCAAGGAACTAAGATCCCACATGCCACAGGGCAACTAAGCCCATGCGCCACAACTACCGAGCCCGCACACTCTGGAGCTTACACACCACAACTAGAAAGAAGCCTGCACGCCAAAACTAGAGAGAAGCCCGCGCACCGCAACAAAGATCCTGTGTGCCACAACTAAGACCCGATGCAGCCAAATAAATAAATTTTTAAAAAATATTTTTAAATCAATGAAAGCATTCTGTGATAATCAATGCACTATATGAAATTTACAATAAAGACAATAGTATCATTCATTATAAAAAAAGAAAAAAGAAAAATACTAATTACTTCACTTCTAGAGAACCAAAGGAAATATGATAGAAATGGCAATTATTAAGTACAATGTGTTACTTTTATATCACTTACACTTTAATTTCAAGACATGAAAAGATATGTGTACAGAAATATTTTATATCACTGTTTATGACTATAAAGTTTTTATTGTAAGTCCAACTATATAACAATGAGGGAACTAATGCTATATTCACAAAGATTTTAAATGAGTTATAAAATGCAGAGAAGAAAATTCTAAAAGAAAACTACATGCTAATAAGTAAAATACTATTACTATGTCTTTACCTTTAGTCTTTTACTAAAGGTAAAAATAGATATATAGAAGACTTGAGAGAAAGAAATAATTACAGGAAAAGAAGATTAATTTATAATTAGAGGCTATACCCTAAGCTCAGGAAAAAAGAATCAGGTTCTGGACAACAGAGATTCCAGACCCTACAGTAAACTAATCCAACCTGAAAAGTTTCACAGGGCAGGCTTGCAGCTAAACATGTTACTATTAAAATTCCACAGATGCATTCTTATTTAATAAGTGAGAGGTACTGTTAAAATGCACAAGTAAATCTTGTAAGAGGGTACACAGATTATAAGGAGACAAAAAAAAAAAAAAAAGCACACATTAAAGATCTTACATTTTTTTTTCTATTTTATACATAGTAGTTTGTATCTCTTAATCCCCTGCCTTGCCCCTCCCCCACTCCTTCCTTCCCCACTGGTAAACACTTGCTTGTTCTTGGTATCTGTGAGTCTGTTTCTGTTTTGTTTGTTTCTATATTATTTCACTATTTATTTATTTATTTATTTGGCTGCATTGGGTCTTAGTTGTGGCACGCAAGATCTTTGTTGCAGTCTGCGGGCTTCTTCAGGACCTTCACTGAGGCATGCGGGATCTTTAGTTGTGGCATGTGACTTCTAATTCCCTGACTAGGGATCGAACCAGGCCCCGTGCATTGGGAGTGCAGAGTCTTAGCCATTGGACTACCAGGGAAGTCCCTCTGTTTTGTTATATACATTCATTTGTTTTATTTTTTGGATTCCAAGATCTCACATTTTAACAAAGGGGGGGGAAACGTTTTAATTGAAACAGTCCAAACAAGCGGAAGTTATATAAGGTGGTTCCTTCTTTTTTACATCATGTAGTATAGTAAGAAAGCATGCAACTACTTTCCATCTTCATAACGCAGGCATCAATTTCCAAATACTTTTTCTACTTTACATTAGTTTCTTTTCCAAAGTATAAAACTCAGTATACTTCACTAAATCAAGTTCACCCAAAATACTGACTTTTAGGAGGCTCTGGCTATTAACAAGCCATTCAGCTATACTGGTTTACTCAGACTTCGAACACCACTGTATTACAGAGAGCAGCAAGATAATTATTTTTTAAAAGAAAGCATAGGCTAAATAAGAAGAATAAATTCAAGCTTTAAGTTTGATCTTCCTCATATAAAAGATGTAATTGTGGCATAAAGAAGTATGTGTAGGATAAAACATTTACCATCATTACTTCCTCTTTTAGGCAAAAGATAAAAATACATATTAATTAACCTATTTTTTCTTGTGTTTTAGAAAGACTCATGACTACCACAGTAGAATTAGCACCCAGGCTGGGGTCTCCAAACAGCATTTCCCAAAGGAACCAGAACTACTGAAAGAAGTGGATGATTCTAGGTCTAGGTCAAGTATGCCCTGAATACCTTGTTCTATCAAATAGCAAGAAAGCTATAAAAGACTGCTTTAGTCATGTCAAAAGGACCTATGGTCCAACCTAAAGAGGCTCCTGCTGGCCAAAGATGAAATCACTTAATGCTAAACAGAGATAAAAACTGCAATAAACTGAAAACTACCAAATATTTTAAAATCCATCATAAAATGAATTTCTACTTCAAAAATTGCTGAGTGGACTGCCCTGGTGGCACAGTGGTTGAGAATCTGCCTGCCAATGCAGGAGACACTGGTTTGAGCCCTGGGCCGGGAAGATTCCACATGCTGTGGAGCAACTGGGCCAGTGCGCCACAACTACTGAGCCTGCGCTCTAAAGCCCATGAGCCACAACTACCGAGCCTGCGTGCCACAGCTACTGAAGCTCACGCACCTAGAGCCCGTGCTCTGCAACAAGAGAAGCCACCGCAATGAGAAGCCCGCGCACCACAACAAAGAGCAGCCCCCGCTCGCAGCAACTAGAGAAAGCCCACATGCAGCAACAAAGACCCAACGCAGCAATCAATCAATAAATAAATATCAAAACAAAAAGAAAAGAACTAAATAGGGAATTCCCTGGTGGTCCAGTGTTAAAGAATCCGCCTTCCAATGCAGGGGATGCGGGTTCGATCCCTGGTCAGGGAACTAAGATCCCACATGCCGCAGGGCAACTTAGCCCGCGCACCGCAACTACTGAGCTCGCACGCCTCAACTAGAGTCCGCGTGCCACAAACTACAGAGCCCATGTGCTCTGGAACCCACTCACGACAACTACAGAGCCCCCATGCCCTGGAGCCTGCGTGCCACAACTAGAGAGAAGCCCACGCGCTGCAACAAAAGATCCCACATGCCTCAACAAAGACCCTGCGTGCTGCAAATAAGACCCAATGCAGCCAAAAATAAAGAAAATAAATAATAAATAAATCTTTAAAAACAAAAAAGAACTAAATAAAAATTCTTAAACTTAAAAATATACATGAAGTGAAAAATTCATTGGATGGGCTTAACAACAGAATCAAGATGACAAAGGAAAGAGTCAGTGAGCCTGAAGCTACATCAATAGATAGGATCTACCTGAAAAAGAGAAAACAGTGAAAAACATGAACAGAGCTTCAGGGACCTATTGAACAGTATCAAGAAGCCACCATGTATAACTGAAGGCCTGGAAGAGGAGGAGGACGTGAGGGAGAGAATATTAATATGAGAATATGGCAGTAAAGAAAATTTTGAAAAAATAATGGATGAAAATTTCCTCTATTTGAAGACAAATTTATGGATTCCAGAAGCACAGTGAATCCCAAACAAGCAAAACTGCTTCATGAAAAGCAAACAAAAGTCTTCAAGAGGCAGCCAAAAGAAAATGACACATCAAAGACAGGGAAACAGTGATTGAATTAACAGCTGATCTCTCATCATAAACTATGGAAGTCAAAACAGTAAAACAAACATCTCTAAAGTGCTTGAAGAAAAAGAACTGTCAATCCAGAATTCTGTATCTAACTAATATATCCTTCAAAATGAAGGTGAAACAAACGTTTTTAGGTAAGAAAGAGCAAACAGAATTCATCACCAGAAGATATGGACTACAATAAAGGCTAAAAGAAATTCTTTGGAATAAAGGGAAATGGTACTAGATGAAAAACACAAATCTTCAGGAGGCAACGAAGAACACCATAAATGGTAAATATCTGGATAAATATTGGGTTGGCCAAAAAGTTCGTTTGGGTTTTTTCGTAAGAGCTTATGGAAAAATCCGAACAAACTTTTTGGCCAACCCAATATAAAAGACTTTTAGTTCTTAAATTCTTAAAAATACATATGATTACTGAAAGCAAAAATTGTAATACTGTCTTCTGGGGTTTATAATATATGTAGCTCTAATACATATGACAATAGACAATAACATAAATAACAATGGACAGAGGTGATGTGATGTAAAAGAATCTCTACAGTTACAAGATTTCTACACTTTACAAGAAGTGATACAATATTAACTGTAAGTGGGTACGCTAAATAGACTGTAAAAAAGCTAAGGAAATACACTGAACTTGCTAGAGAAACACTAAGAAACTAAGGCAAACAGAAATAGCTCTACAAACTGATACATTAAAAATTCTCTACATGCAAAAAATTAAGTTGGACCCCTTATTCATATGATACATAAAAAAACTCAAAATGGATCATATACTTAAATGTAAGAGCTAACACTATAAAACTCTTAGAATGAAACTGGAGTAAATTCTTCATGACTCAGGGTTGGATAACGGTTTCTTAGATACAACACCAAAAGCAGAGGCAACAAGAGAAATAATAGATAAATTGGAATTTTCCGAACCTAAAACCTTTTGTTCTACAAATGATACCATCAAGTAAAAAACCCCATAGAATAAAATACTTACAAGATATATATCTGATAAGGGACTTATACCCAGAACGTATAAAGAGCTCTATAACTCAATAATAAAAAGATATATAGGGGGGCTTCCCCGGTGGCGCAGTGGTTGAGAGTCTGCCTGCCGATGCAGGGGACACGGGTTCAAGCCCTGGTCTGGGAGGATCCCACATGCCGCGGAGCGGCTAGGCCCGTGAGCCACAATTACTGAGCCTGCGCATCTGGAGCCTGTGCTCCGCAACAAGAGAGGCCGCGATGGTGAGAGGCCCGCACACCGCGACGAAGAGTGGCCCCCACTTGCCGCAACTAGAGAAAGCCCTCGCACAGAAACGAAGACCCAACACAGCCATAAATAAATAAATATTTTAAAAAATAAAATAAAATACAATAAAATGGTGTGGCTGCTTCAGCAGTTCCTCAAAAAGTTAAACAGTTACCACATGGGTCAAAAATTCCACACCCAAAAGAAATGAAACCATACATCTACCCAAAAACATGTATGGAAATGTTCAAAACAGCATTATTCAGAATAGCTAAAATATAGATAAAATCTAAATGCCAATCAACTAATGAGTGAACAAATAAAATGTGCCAGATCCGTACAATGGAATGTTATTCAACAAAAAAAAGGAATAAAGTTCTAATACATGCTAAAACATGAGTGAACCTTAAAAACATTTTGCTAAAAGAAAAAAGCCACTCACACAAAGTCACCACCTAGTGTATGACTCCATCTATATGAAATGTCCAGAACAGAGACAGAGATTAGATTACTGGTTGCCAGGAGTTGGAGAAGTTTGATAATGAGGAGTGGCTGCTAATGAACAAAGAAGCTTCTTTTTGAAGTGATAAAAATGTTCTAAAACTGATAATGGCAATAACTGCACAATTCTGTCAATATAGTGAAAACTACTGAATTGTACACTTTAAATGGCTGAACTGTATGATATGTGAATTTTATATCATTAAAACCATTTTTTTAAAAGTAACTTTGGGGGGACTTCCCTGGTGGCTCAGTGGTTAAGAAGAATCTGCCTGCCAATGCAGGGGACACAGTTCAAGCCCTGGTGTGGGAAGATTCCACATGCCACGTAGCAACTAAGCCCGTGCGCCACAACTACTGAGCCTGCTCTCCAGAGCCCGCAAGCCACAACTACTGAGCCCACGCACCTAGAGCCCGTGCTCCACAACAAGAGAAGCCACCACAATGAGAAGTCCATGAACTGCAATGAAGAGTAGCCCCCGCTCACCACAACTAGAGAAAGCCTGCGTGCAGCAACAAAGACCCAACGCAGCCTCCCCAAAAAAATTAATTAATTTTAAAAAAAGTAACTCTCAAATATATTAAAAAGAAAAAAAAATGAGGCAAACAGAAAATAACTTCATAAAATGGTAGATGTAAACCCAATCACGTATTTACATTAAATGTGAAGAGACTAAACTTAAGAGACTAGTTAAAAGGCAGAGTGTGTTGGCACAGACATAAAAGTGAAACCCGGGACTTCCCTCGTGGCGCAGTGGTTGAGAGTCTGCCTGCCAGTGCGGGGGACATGGGTTCGAGCCCTGGCCCGGGAGGATCCCACATGCTGCGGAGCAGCTGAGCCCCTGCTCCACAACTGCTGAGCAACCCCCGCTCTCCACAACTAGAGAAAGCCCACACACAGCAGCGAAGACCCAGTGCAGCCAAAAATAAATAAATAAAAATAAATTTATTTAAAAAAAAAAAAAAAGTGAAACCCAATTATACACTATATCATCTATAAGAGATATGCTCTAAATGAGACACAAACAGGTCGAAAGTAAATGGATAAAAAAAGATACCAGGGACTTCCCTGGTGGCGCAGTGGTTAAGGATCTGCCTGCCAATGCAAGGGACAGGGGTTCGAGCCCTGGTCCGGGAAGATCCCACATGCCACGGAGCAACTAAGCCCCTGCACCACAACTACTGAGCCTGTGCTCTAGACCCTGTGAGCCACAACTACTGAAGCCCGGGTGCCTAGAGCCTGTGCTCTGCAACAAGAGAAGCCACCTAATGGGAAGTCCATGCACTGCAATGAAGAGTAGCCCCCGCTTACCACAACTAGAGAAAGCCTGCGTGCAGCAACCAAGACCCAAAGCAGCCTAAATTAATTAATTAATTTAAAAAAAAAGACTTGTAATAGAATCAGACTTGTAATAGAATTGGGAAAGCTTTTCTTAAAAACAGAACATCCCTCTGTATTAAAAAATTACTTTTTTTCAAAAAAAAAAGAAAAGATATACCATACAAATCGAAAGTATAAGATGGTGAGTAGCTACTATACTTAATATCACAAACAAAAGAGATTTCAAGACATAGAAAATTAGTGATGATAAATGGGGACATTTCATAATGATAAATGTCAAATAATGAGCCATAATAATCATAAATGTGCACTTAATAACAATGCTTCAAACTATACATATAGCAAAAACCAACACAAGTACACAATTCCACAAACACAGTAAGATATTTTAACACTTCTGTCTCAGTAACTGACAAAATTAGACACCCCCCCCCAACAAAAAATCAATAACCTGAACAGTACTAAAACCACCGTACACATTCCTTTCAGGTGACTATGGTACATTCACCACAAAATAAGACACAATGAATTAAAAGGAATGAAATAATACGAAGGCAACTTCCCTGGTGGCGCAGTGGTTAAGAATCCGCCTGCAATGCAGGGGCCACGGGTTCCAGCCCTAGTCTGGAAAGATCCCACATGCCATGGAGCAACTGAGCCCGTGCGCCACAACTACTGAGCCTGCGCTCTAGAGCCTACGAGCCACAAATACTGAGCCCACATGCTGCAACTACTGAAACCCATGGGCCTAGAGCCCGTGCTCCGCAACAAGAGAAGCCACTGCAATGAGAAGCCTGTGCACCTCAACGAAGCCTGCGAGCAGCAGCCAAGACCTAACGCAGCCAAAAATAAAATTAAAAAAATAAAGAAAGAGGGCTTCCCTGGTGGCGCAGTGGTTGAGAATCTGCCTGCCGATGCAGGAGACACGGGTTCGAGCCCTGGTCTGGGAGGATCCCACATGCCGCGGAGCAACTGGGCCCGTGAGCCACAATTACTGAGCCTGCGCGTCTGGAGCCTGTGCTCCGCAACAAGAGAGGCCGCGATGGTGAGAGGCCCGCGCACCGCGATGAAGAGTGGTCCCCACTTGCCGCAACTAGAGAAAGCCCTCGCACAGAAACGAAGACTCAACACAGTCATAAATAAATAAATAAATAAATAAATAAATAAATAAATAAATAGAACGTGAATTTCTAAAAAAAAATAATAATAAAGAAAGAAAGAAATCTTACAAAGTATGTTCCCTGACCATGCTAGGGGAAAAAGCTATAAAATTAATTAATAACCTAAGATTTCACCTGAAGAATCTACAAAGGTGCAAACTAAACCCAAAGTGAGAAGAAGAAAGTAAATAGTAAAGAGCAGAAAAAAATGAGATAGAAACACTAAAGAAAATTTAAAATCAAAAATTGTCCTTCGGAAAGATAAACAAAGTTGATAAACTTCTAGCTAAACTAATTTAAAACATACACAAAAATTACCAATATCAGGAATAAAGCAGGAATTATCACTATAGAACCCACAGATAACTAAAAAACCAAAGATTAACTTTACACTAACCAATTCAACAACTTAGATGAAATGGAAAAATGCCTTGAAAAATACAATTTACCAAAATTGACAAGATGAAACAAAATCTGAAGAGCCCTTAAGTTGAATCCATCATCAAAATCCTTCCCCAAAATACAACTCTAGGCTCAGATTTTTTCACTGGTAAATTCCATCAAACACCAAGGAGAAAACAGAATCAATCTCACACAAACACTTCTAGAAAATAGACTACTTCTGAAATCATTTTCTAAGTTCAGCACAAAAAGTACTAATGAATATACCAATACTACCAAAACCTAAAAACAAACTACAAAAAAAATTACAGACTAACATCTCTGAAGTACATAGATGCAAAAATATTTAATAAAAATACTAGCAATTTAAATCCTGCAATATAAAAAAAGAATAATACACCATGACCAAGCAGAGTTTATTCCAGGAATACAAGGTTGATATAACATATGAAAATAAAACAATGAAATTCATATTAATTCTGCAAAAACATCACATAATCATCTCGACAGATGCAGAAAAGCATTTGGCAAAACAACATCCATTCATGTCATAAACTGTCGCAAAACTAGGAAGAGAAGAGATCCTACTCAACCTGTTAATCATACCTTTTCATTCGTATTTTTGATACTTTGAGGCCTTGCTGACCCTGGAGGGCTGTCCCTCCCAAGGCTAATTCCTGGAGATAGCAAACAACTCCCCAGCTTGCTTTCATATGCAAACCAACCAACTAAAAGCTCATACCCCCAACCATCTCTATTTTACACTGGCTACTATACTCCCCTGCCCTAATCACCCCAGGGCCAGGTACCAGACAACTAGGGGCAGGCCCCATACCCCAAAGCCCTTGATATTATTCAAACTAGACAATCCTAAACCTGATTACAAGTCCTTGACTATTTCCTCCCACAGAAACCAAAATAAAGGCTCTTGCCTTTACTTTTTCCCCCCGTTCACACCTGCTGCATCCTAATTAGGGTGCTTCCCCATGTGTCTTCCTAGGCTGTGGTATACCCGCCCTCCTCTGGGGAATCTGTGAGTATAACGAATTATCTTTTCAATGGCAATCATCTCCTGATCTGTTAGCCTTCCCTGCCATACTTAAGCAATAATAAAACCAGTATTTTAAAACAACCTGATAATGATCATCAATAAAAGTCTACAGCTCACATAATTAATGGCATAAAACTGAATCCTTTCCCCAAAGAATGGGACCAAGACCTAAGTGCATGCGATAAGAGAAGAAAATAAAACTACAAATTGGAAAGAGGTAAAAATCTTTATAACGTGATCACTATTAGAAAAATCGAATTAAGTTGTCTAGAAAAAAACTCGTAGAACTAACGTGAGTTAAGGTTGTTAAGACACAAATCAATAAACATAAGTCAATTCTATTTCCATATACTAAGAATAACTAAAAATTGAATTCTTTAAAATACTCCCTCCAATAATATCAAATAACATGAAATATTTCAAAATAAAAATAACTTTTAAAAAAAAGACATGCAAAACCAAAGGCTGAAAACTACAAAACACTGCTCAGGAAAACACAAAGATGACCTAAATAAATGGAGAGATATGCCATGCTAATGAACAAGAATATCTAACATTGTCAACATGTCAATTCTCCTCAAATTGATCTACAGATTCAAAGCAACTGCAATCATAATCCCATCAGCCTTTCAGAGAAATGCAAAAGCAAATATCAAACTTTTTATGGAAGTGGTAAGGACTTAGCAAAGCAATCTTGAAAAAGATGAAAAAGATTGAAGGACTTGCAAATCTGATTTCAAGACTTTCTATAAAGTTACAAATAATCAAAAGTTTGGTAATGGGTGGGAGGGAGGGAGATGCAAGAGGGAAGAGATATGGGAACATATGTATATGTATAACTGATTCACTTTGTTATAAAGCAGAAACTAACACACCTTTGTAAAGCAATTATACTCCAATAAAGATGTTTAAAAAAAAAAAAAAGTTTGGTAATGATATAAGGACAAACAGATCAGTGTAACAGAATAAAGATTTCTGAAATAGAACCAAACCCACTTCTGCAGCCATGTAATGTTTCACCAAAGCAACCCAGTGAGGAAAGGAAACTCTTCTCAATAAAATAGTGCAGGGCTTCCCCGGTGGCACAGTAGTTAAGAATCCGCCTGCCAATCAATGCAGGAGTCATGGGTTCGAGCCCTGGTCCGGGAAGATCCCACATGCCGCAGAGCAACTAAGTCCATGCACCACAACTACTGAGCCTGCACTCTAGAGCCCGTGAGCCACAACTACTGAGCCCACATGCCACAACTACTGAAGCCCACGCACCTAGAGCCGGTGCTCTGCAACAAGAGAAGCCCTCACTCGCCACAACTAGAGAAAAGCCCACGTGCAGCAACAAAGACCCAATGCAGCCAAAAAAATAAAATAAATAAATTTTTTTTAAAAAGTTACATTTTAATAAAATGGTGCAGAAACAATTATGCAAAAAACAAAACCTATAAAACTTAATTTGAGATGCATCACAGACCTAAATACAAATTAGCAAAAACAAAAAGTTTTAGAGGAAACAAAGGAAATTACCTTCATGACTTCAGGGTTAGGCAAAAGTGTCTTAGCTCACAGTAAGCAATAACTATAAAAGAAAAAACTGATAAATTAGACTTCATCAGACTTAGACATTTCTGCTCATCAAAAGGCACAGTTAAGAAAATAAATAGGAAACAGACTTGGAGAAAGTACTTACAAAACACTTATCTAACAGAGGACTGGTATCCAAAACATATAAGGACCTTCTGCAATGCAAAACAAAAAAAAGAAAAAAAAAACAGACAAAGAAAAAAATAAGGAGAGAAAGAAGGAAAAAGGCTAAAGCTTTGAACAAACTCTTCACAAGAGAAACACATGAATGGTCAATAAGCAAATTAAAATGTGCTCAATATCACTGGTCAATATGAAAATACAAAATAAAACCACAATAATACCACTTCCAGTCAAGATGGAATGAAAGAGACCAGACTTAGCCTTCTGCATGAAATAATAAAAACCTAACAAAATGTATGAAACAATAATAATGAAGATTTTAGACAAGTAACGCAAGACAGTGATCCCTGGGAGACAAGAAACAAACAACACAAGCATACATTTGCCCAGCTTACTGCCTTGAGAGTCTCCAGGCCGTGGAAGGAACCCAGGCAGAACCTGTGGGCTCCCCAAGTTGAGGAAATGGAGCTGGGAGTCCAAGGAAGCCAAGGTGGCTAGAGCTCACAAGGGAGACCAGCACTGAGTAGAAAGCTGGAGAGAGAGAGAAAAATGAAGAGATCTACAGAGGCTCACCCTACAATATGTTGAGTAACTAATCAGCACTTGCTTGTGAGAGAACTATTCAAGGCCAGAGAAAGAACCACGAAACATTTAGAATTGACAGCACCCACACCTCACACAAGGATACAAATAATGGCTGTTCTCAAAAGCCAGAATAGAAAACCAACTAATTCATACTGCATCAGAATACTAAGAAGCATAATATCTCAGAAGGAGGGGAAAATTTAACCTAGACTAAACCTAGCTCTGGTCCATTCAAACAAAACATAAAAGCAAGACCCAAAAGCAACAAACTGTTTTCCAGTAACTTAACCATGTCATAGAACAAAGTCCAAAAATATTTTTAGGCATACTTTATAAAACAGAGAATCTAACAAGATAAAATTCACAGCCTTTCTCACCTTCTGAGATGGCCCACACTCTGCCTGTGGAGTGTGTTTATCTCTAAATAAATCGACTTCTTACCTATCACTTTGTCTCTCACTGAATTCTTTCTGCGATGAGACATCAAGAACCTGAGCTTCATTAAGTCCTGAGACCAGTTGTTCTACAGGAACTGAGACCCTCACACTCAGGTGGAGGATGGCGACTACCTGCTGAGCACAAGCACTAGACCCCAGGCTGTTCAGACCAGAAAGCTGATGATGAAGATTCCTAAAACACCACACTGTTACTTCACAACACATCAATGAGAAGAAAGTCATGAATCCTACAGCCTTCACCCCCAAATGTTGCCTTTAAAACTGCTCCCCTGAAAGCCACTGGGGAGTCTGGGTCTTTTGAGCATGAGCTCCTTGCTTGGCCCTGAAATAAACCTTTCTCTGCTCCAAAAGAAAAAAAAAAAAGATAAAATTCACAACAACTAAAAGACATATACAGAAGCAGGAAATTATACCCCATAATAAAACAAAAACCAGTCAAACCTTGAAATGTCAATCTTGAAATGACAAGAAGAATTAGTATACAAGTCCTTTCAAACAATTAGTATGAATACAGTTCATATGTTCAAGGAGACAGGGGAAATATTAAACTTGTTAAGTAGAAACATCAAATAAAATAAAGTGAACTTCTAGAGATGAAAATCATAAGGTCTAAGAAGAAAAACATACTGTGTGAGATTTATAGCACATGAAACCAAGTAATAGTTACTAACCAAAATGAAACAGAAAAAAAGTACTTTTAAAAAATGAACAGAGCATAGATTAGCTTTGAGACAACTTCAAGAAGCCAAGTACACTTATAAATGGAGCCACAAAGGAGATAATACAGAAAAATATACTTGAAGAAATAACATCAACCATTTTCCAAATTTGATGAAAACTATAAACAGCTAAAACAAAGCACTCTTTAAATAAACACCAAGCAATAGAAACATGAAGAAATGTAAACCAAAACATATTATGATCAAATCGCCTACAACCAGAAATAAAGATCTTTAAAGCAGCCAGAGAAAAAGGATATATTACATACTGCAGAATCAAAGAAAGTTGAAATGGTTACATTAATTTCATATAAAGTAGAATTAATAAAAATCAACAATATTGGGACTTCCCTGGTGGCACAGTGGTTAAGAATCCACCTGCCAGTGCAGAGGACACAGGTTCGAGCCCTGGTCCAGGAAGATCCCACATGCCGTGGAGCAACTAAGCCCATGCGCCACAACTACTGAGCCTGCTCTCTAGAGCCTGCAAGCCACAACTACTGAGCATGTGCCACAACTACTGAAGCCTAGGTACCTAGAGCCTGCGCTCCACAACAAGAGAAGCCACCACAATGAGAAGCCCGCGCACCGCAACAAAGAGTAGCCCCCACTCGCCGCAACTAGAGAAAGCCTGTGCGTAGCAATGAAGACCCAATGCAGCCAAGAATTTAAAAAAATAAAATTTAAAAATTTTAAAATTTTAAATCAATAATATTATCATAAAAGAGGATCATTTCTCAAAGAGAAAGGGTACAGCTCATTAAGAAAATACGAAAAATCTAAAACATTTATTCACCTAATAACAGCTTCAAAAAACATAAAGTAAAAATAGTCCTAACCACTGGACTGCCAGGAGATTCCAAGATGTTTGTAATTTTAACATCTGACATGGATGCTAGAATCATCTAATGAAGATTTTAAAGCAACCCTGATAAAAATTATTCAACACACAATTATGAACATAAAAATGAAAACTAGAAAACTTTAGCAAAAAATTGAAGATATAAGGAAGAACAAAATGGAAACTTTAGAACTGAAAAGTACAGTAAGAAAGAGCTCACTGGATGACCTCAAGAGCAGAAAGAGAGGAAAAGAATCAGTGAATGAGAAGATATTACAGTGAAAATTGCTCAATGTAAACAACAGAGAGAAAACAGACTGAAAAAAAAAAAAATGAAAAGAGCCTTGTGATTTCCCCAGTGGTCCAGTGGGTAAGACTACATGCTCCCAATGCAGGGGGCACAGGTTCGATCCCTGGTCAGGGTGCTAAGATCCCACATGCCACACAGCTAAAAAATGCTAATCACCTGAGTCTTCGGCAAGTCGTAAGAGTAACATCAAAGATCACTGATGACAAATCACCATAACAAATATAATAATGAGAAAGTTTGAAACATTGCAAGAATTACCAAAATGTGATACAGAAACATGAAGTGAGCAAATGCTGTTAGAAAAATGGCACAGACAGGCTTGCTCGATGAAGAGTTGCCACAAACCTTCAATTTGTTAAAAAAAGAAAATAAGTGCATCTGTGAGGTACAATAAAGTGAAGTGCAATAAAACGAGGTGTACCTATGTAGGGAAAACATAATTTAAAAGAGAGCAGCTTTCTCATCAGAAACCACAGAGGCCAGAAAGACATGGCACAACAATAAAAGAGGAAGCCTCAAGGAAAATGAAAAAAATATATTAAACTGAATGAAGGGACTTCCCCAGTGGCTCAGTGGTTAAAAATCTGCCTGCCAATGCAGGGGACACGGGTTCGATCCCTGGTCCAGGAAGATCCCACATGCCGCAGAGCAACTAAGCCCATGCACCACAACTACTGAGCCTGCAAGCCACAACTCCTGAGCCCACACGCCACAACCACTGAAGCCCGTGCACTCTAGGGCACACGTGCCGCAACTACCGAGCCTGCATGCTGCAACTACTGAAGCCTGCACGCCTACAGTCTGTGCTCTGCAACAAAGAGAAGCCATTGCAATGAGAAGCCCGTGCACCGCAACAAAGAGTAGCCCCCACTTGCCACAACTAGAGAAAGCCCACATGCGGCAACGAGGACCCAACACAGCCAAAAATAAATAAAATTTTTTAAAAAACTGAATGAAAATGAAAATATAACATACCAAACCTTGGGGGACATAGCCAAACCAGTGGAAAGAGGGAAGTCTGTAACAATGCAAAGAAAAGTGGAAAAGTCTCAAATCAATACAGTAGTCTTAAGATTCCACCTCAGGAAACAAAAACATAAGTAAACCCAAAGCAAGCAGAAGTAAGTAAAAAAATATACAGCAGAAATCACTGAAATTTAAAATAGAGAAAAAATTACTTCCCTGGTGGCACAGTGGTTAAGAATCCACCAATGCAGGGGACACGGGCTCGAGCCCTGGTCCAGGAAGATCCCACACACTGCAGAGCTACTGAGCCCACGTGCCACAGCTACTGAAGCCCACACACCTACAGCCCGTGCTCCGCAACAAGAGAAGCCACCGCAATGAGAAGCCCCAGCAATGAGAAGCCCGCGTGTTGCAACGAAGAGTAGCCCCCACTTGCCGCAACTAGAGAAAGCCCATGTGCAGCAACGAAGACGCAGTGCAGCCAAAAATAAATAAATAAAATAAATTTTAAAAATAAAAAAATAAAATAGAAAAAAAAATCAACAAAACTAGGAGCAGGTCCTTTGAAAAGATCAATAAAATTTCTAAACCTCTATCAACACCTGACAAATAACAGGAATGAGACAGGGGCTATCAGTACAAATCCTGCAGACATCAAAAGGATAAGGGAATGCTACCAACAACTTCACACACATAAATATCACAGCTTAGACCAAATGGATCCCTTCCTGGAAAAATACAAACTACTCCAACTCACCAATCATGAAACTGATAATGTGAATAGCTCTATATTTAAAATGTTTAATTTGTACTTCAAAACCTACCAAAAAAATAGGAAGGTCCAGATAGTTTAAAAGGAGAACTGTACCAAATGTTTAAAGAAGAATTAACACCAATTCTATGAAATCTCTTCCAGAAAACAGAAAATGAAGGAGCATTTCCCAACTCATTTTATGAAGGTAGTATTACTCCAATACCCAAACCAAAGAGTATGAAAAGAAAAAACTATAGATAATATGTATCATGAATAGAGACACAAAAATCCTTAACAAAATAAGCACAGAATCCCATAACATATAAAAGGAATTATATGCCATGATCAAGTGGGGCTTACTCCAAGACTGGTTAAATATGCAAAATCAGTGAATGTAATCTACCATATTAACAGGCTAAAGGAAAAAAATTACATGCATCAATTGATGCAGAATAATTAACAAAATTCAGCACCCATACATGACTTTCAAAAAGCTGAGAATAGGAAAATAGGTAAATTTCCTCACCTTCATATAGAACATCTACAAAAAAACCTACTTAGTGACATCCTACTTAGTGGTTTGCATCACTGAGTGAATGCCTTCCCCCTAAGGTCAGAAAAAAGTATGTCCACTCTCAACAATCTTAATGAACATGGTGCTGAAATTTCTAGTCAAAACAATTAGGCAAGCATAAAAGGGCATATAAATTGAGAAGGAAAAAATAAAAATAACCCTATTTGCAGATGACACAATAATCACAAAACTCCCAGAATAAGTGAATTCAACAAGGTCATAGGATGCAAGATACATATAAAAATCAGTTGTTATTTCAAAACACTACCAATAAATGCATGGACACCAAAATTAAACATACAACATTATATACAATTGCTTCCCCAAAAATTAAATACTTAGAAATCCACAAAACACGCACAGGACTTATAGGCTGAAAACTATGCCAAACTGAACAACAACAACAAAAAAAAAAACAAGGGGGCTTCGCTGGTGGCACAGTGGTTGAGAATCTGCCTGCCAATGGAGGGGACACAGGTTCGAGCCCTGGTCTGGGAAGATCCCACATTCCGCGGAGCAACTGGGTCCATGCGCCACAACTACTGAGCCTGCGCATCTGGAGCTTGTGCTCCGCAACAAGAGAGGCCGCGACGGTGAAAGGCCCGCGCACCGCGATGAAGAGTGGCCCCCACTCGCCGCAACTAGAGAAAGCCCTTGCGCAGAAACGAAGACCTAACACAGCCAAAAATAAATAAATAAATAAAAATTTAAAAAAAAAAACAAGGAAAACCTAAATAAATGGAAAAACACAGAACGTTCATGGATTAGAAGACTCAACAGAGTAAAGATGTCAGTTCTCCACAAATTGCTATTCAGTTTAATAGTATCCTATCAAAATTCTAGCAAGATTTTTGGACAGGTAAAGACAGGTTATGCTAAAATATACTCTTTTTTTTGAGGCTGCTTTGGGTCTTCATTGCTGCATGCAGGCCTCCTCTAGTTGGTCAAGCAGGAGCTAGTCTTCGTTGCGGTGGCTTCTCTTGTTGCGGAGCACGGGCTCTAGACGCACAGCCTAGCGGGCTCAGTAGTTGTGGCTCATGGGCTCTAGAGTGCAAGCTCAGCAGTTGTGGCCCACGGGCTTAAATGCTCCACAGCATGTGGGATCTTCCTGGACCAGGGCTCGAATCCGTGTCCCCTGCATTGGCAGGCGGATTTTTAACCACTGCGCCACCAGGGAAGTTCCTATACATGTTTGTAAAAACCAACAATGCGGACTTCCCTGGTGGCACAGTGGTTGGGGATCCGCCTGCCAATGCAGGGGACATGGGTTCGGGCCCTGGTCTGGGAGGATGCCACGTGCTGCGGAGCGGCTGAGCCCCTGCGCCACAGCTGCTGGGCCTGCACTCTGGAGCCCACGTGTCATGGCTACTGGGTTTGCATGCTGCAGCTGCTGAGGCCTGCGCACCTGGAGCCCGTGCTCCGCGGCCGGGGAGGCCACTGCAGTAAAAGGCCCGCGCACCGCAGCAGGGAGTAGCCCCCGCTCATCACAGCTGGAGGGGGCCCAATGCAGCCAAAAATAAAATTAAAAATAAATAAGGACTTCCCTGGTGGTGCAGTGGTTAAGAATCCGCCTGCCACTGCAGGGATCAACACGGTTTCGATCTCTGGTCCGGGAAGATCCCACGTGCCACGGAGCAACTAAGCCCGCGTGTCACAACTACTGAAGCCTGCGCGCCTAGAGCCCAGGCTCTGCAACGAGAGAAGCCACTGCAATGAGAAACCCGCGCACAGCAACAAAAGAATAGCCCCCGCTCGCCACAACTACAGGAAGCCTGCGTGCAGCAACGAAGCCTCAACGCAGCCAAAAATAAATTTAAAAATTAAAAAAAAAGAAAAAACACAAACAACAAATGTTGGTGAGGATGTGGAGAAAAGGGAACCCTTATGCATCGTTAGTGGGAAGGTACACTGGTGCAGCCACTGTGGAAAACAGTATGGCGGTTTTTCAAAAAACTAAAAATAGAACTACCATATGACCCAGCAATTCTACTCCTAAATATACACCTTAAAAAAATAAGAACACTAATTCGAAAAGATATTTGCACCCCAATGTTCACAGCAGCATTATTTACAATTGCCAAGATACAGAAACAACCTAAGTGTCCATCAACAGATGAATGGATAAAGAAAATGTGACACACACATTACACACACACACATATACATGTATATACATATGCCATGCAACACTACTCAGCCATAAAAAAGAATGAAATTTTGCCATTTGCAACAACATGGGTGGACCTGGAGAGTATTATGCTACGTGAAATAAGTCAGAGAGAGACAAATACTGTATGTTTTCACTTATATGTGGAATCTAAAAGATAAAACAAATTAATGAATATAACAAAACAGAACAGACTCAGATGCAGAGAAAAAACTAGCAGTTACCAGTGGGGAGGGGCAAGACAGGGGTAGGGAATTAAGAGCTACAAACTACTATGTATAAAATAAATAACCTACAAGGATATATTGCACAACACAGAAAATATAGCCAATATTTTATAATAACTATAAATGGAGTATAACCTTTAAAAACTGTGAATCACTATGTTATACACCTGTAACTCACATAATATTGTATATCAACTATACCTCAACAAAAAACAATAATTAAAAATATATATATATTAGTAGTTACAAGGGACTAAGCCTGGGGGCAGAAAGGAAACAGGTGTAGCTGTAAAAAGAGTACCATGAGGGATCCTTGTGGTAATGCATATATTCTGTTTGTTAACTGCATCAATTTCAATATCCTGGTGGGGATACCATCCTACAGTTCTTCAAGATGTTATTAGCATTGGGGAAAATGGATAAATGGAAATTGGGTAAATAGTAATTATTTCTTATACCTGTATGTGACTCTACATTTGACACAAAAGGCTTTAATTAAAAAATAATTGTAGGGACTTCCCTGGTGGCGCAGTGCTTAAGAATCCGCCTGCCAATACAGGGGACACGGGTTCGAGCCCTGGTCCGGGAAAATCCCACAGGCTGCGGAGCAACTAAGCCCGTGCGCCACAACGACTGAGCCTGTGCTGTAGAGCCCATGAGCCACAACTACTGAGCGCACATGCTGCAACTACTGAAGCCTGCGTGCCTAGAGCCCGTGCTCTGCAACGAAAGAAGCCACTGCAATAAGAAGCCCATACACCACAACAAAGAGTAGCCTCTGCTTGATGCAACCAGAGAAAACACACACGCAGCAACAAAGACCCAATGCAGCCATAAATAAATAAATAAATTTATTAAAAAATAATAATAATAACTGTAGGGGACTTCCCTGTTGGCACAGTGGTTGAGAATCTGCCTGCCAATGCAGGGGACACGGGTTCGAGCCCTAGTCCAGGAAGATCCCACATGCTGCGGGGCAACTAAGCCCATGCACCACAATTACTGAGCCTGCGCTCTAGAGCCCGTAAGCCACAACTACTGAGCCTGCATGCTGCAACTACTGAAGCACGCACACCTAGAGCCCGTGCTCCGTAACAAAAGCCACTACAATGAGAAGCCTGCGCACTGCAATAAAGAGTAGCCCCCGTTCGCCGCAACTAGAGAAACCCCACACAGCAACGAAGACCCAGTGCAGACAAAAATAAAATAAATAAATAAATAAAGAGATTTTTTTTTTTAAATTGATTTTAAAAAAAAAATTGTAGGGACTTCCCTGGTGGTCCAGTGTTAAAGAATCCGCCTTCCAATGCAGGGGACGTGGATTCAATCCCTGGTCGGGGAACTAAGATCCCACATGCCACAGGGCAACTAAGCCCGCACACCGCAACTACTGAGCCCTCACGCCTCAACTAGAGAGCCCACACGCTGCAAAGTACAGAGCCCACACGCTCTGGAGCCCACGTGCCACAACTAGAAAGAGAAAACACACCACAACTAGAGAGAAGCCCACACGCTGCAATGAAGATCCCGCATACCACAACTAAGACCCGATGCAGCCAAAAAATAATAAATAAAATAAATAAATAAAAAATAATTGTAAATGAACAATCCGAAAAGGAAATTAAGAAAACAATTAACTGCATTTATAAGACCATCAAAAAAGAAAGAAAGAAAACCTTGGGAATAAACTTACCCAGAGGCAAATAACTTGTACACTGAAAACTACATAATGTTGCTGAAAAAAATTAAAGGTGACACAAATAAATGTAAGTTCACAGACTGGAAGAATGTTAAGACGTCATCACTATCCAAAGTGATCTACAGATTCAATGCAATTGATACCAAAATCCCAAGAACATTTTACGCAGAAATAGAAAAATTATTCCTAAAATTCATTTGGAATCTCAAGGAACCCTGCCTGAATAGACACTAAAATCATGAAAATGAAGAACAAAGTCAGAGGACTCACACTTCCTGATTTCAAAACTTACTGCAAAGCTACAGTAACCAAAGTGGTCTGTACAGGCATAAAGGCAGACATACGGAAGAGCATAGAGAGCCCAGAAATAAATCCTTGCATGTACTACGGTCAAATGACTTTTGACAAGGACGCCAAACCATTCAATGGGGGAAAATCACCTTTTCGATAAATGATGCTAGGAAAACTGGATATCCACATGCAAAACAATAAAGTTGGACTCTTACCTTACACCATATACAAAAATTAACCCAAAATGGATCAAAGACCTAAATAAATGTTAAGGGCTAAAACTTAAAAAACACTTGAAAGAGAAAAAGTTTAAAAAAAAAAAAAAAAATGTAAGGGAAATCTTCATGACACTGGATATGGCAATTATTTCTTGGACATGACACCAAAAGCACAGGCATCAAAAAACAAAAATAGATAAATTGAACATCATCAAAATTAAAACTTTTGTGCATCAAAGAACATTAGCATAAGAATGAAAAAACCCACAGAATAGGAGAAAATATTTGTAAATCATGTATCTGATAAGGGTCTAGATCCAAAACTAGATAAAGAATTCTTACAATTCAACAACAAAAAGACAAACAACCCAAATACAAAATGGGCAAAGAACTGAATAGGCATTTCCCCAAAGATTGACAAATGGCCAAAAAGCACATGAAAAGACGCTCAGCATCACTAACCATTAGGGAGATACAGATCAAAACCATAAGAAGGTAATACCACTTCATACCATTAACGTGGCTATTATCAAAAAAATGAGATGGAGGGGATGTGGAGAAATTGGAACCCTCATGCATTGCCAATAGGAATGTAAAACAGTGCAGCCATGGTGAAAAACATTTTGGCAGTTCCTCAGAAAGTTGAACATAGAATTACCATATGATCCAGCAATTTCACTCCTAGTATATACCCAAAAAAACTGAAAAGAGGGACTCAAGTAGATACCTGTACACCAATGTTCACAGTAGCATTATTCACAATAGTTAAAAGGTAGAAACAATCCAAGAGTCCATCAAAACATGAATGTATAAACAAAATGTGATACATACATACAATGGACTATTATTCAGCCATAAAAAGTAAATTCTGACATGTCTACAACATGGATGAACATTAAATGCTTTAATAACTAAGTGAAATAAAGGACAAATATTGCATGATCCCACTTAAATGAGGCATCTATAGCAGACAAATTTCATAAAATAGAAACTAGGATACTAGAAGTTACCAGGGGCTGAGGAGAGGGTGGTAGGGGGATTTCTTTAATGGGTACAGAGTGTCTGTTTGGGATGATGAAAAAGTTCCAGAAATAGATACTGGTGATGGTTATACAACATTATGAATGTGCTTAATGCCACTGAACTGAATTGCATACTCAAAAATAGTTAAAATGGTAAATTTTATGTTGTATACATTTTACCAGAATTAAAAAAGAAAACCTAACAACTAGACATTACTATGTTCATAGACTGAAAGATTCAAAACTGTAAATAGATGTCTCAAATTGATTTACAGAATCAATGCAAAGCTAATCAAAACACTAAATGGATTTTTCATGGAACAGTAAGATTCTAAATGGTTATCAAATGCAAAGAGCAAGAGGCAAAATATTAAAAAAAAGAAAAAGACAAGAGGGAAATACTAATTTTATCTGACATATGTCCAGACTTTAAAAAGCTAGAGTAAAAAAGAAAAATAGAAGCTAGAGTAATTTTAAAACTGGTATCGGCATAAAGAACAGAACAGCAAGTCCAAAAACAAATCTACATATATGCATACACTGCTGATTCATGACACAGTGGCACAGTACAGCAAAAGTGGAAAGAATGGTGTTAAAGTAACTGGATGTTCCTTTTTAACATAATATGTAATATATATTATGTGTACAATATGTATAAAATATATAAATATATAATGTACGTAAAATAGATACTTTTTCCCCCATTTCACTCTATACATGAAATCAAATCCACATGAGTTGGTTATAGACCTAAATGTAAAAAGCAGTTAAAAAAAAATAATTCTTTTATAGGAAAATCATTTCATGACCTCAAGTTAGGAAAAGATTTAACAGGTTGCAAAAAACACTAAGCACCAAAAAAAAAAAAAAAACCCGTAGAACAAAAAAAACCCACCTGAAAATTTTAACTACAGTGAAATTGAGAACTTCGCATTAAAAGGATAAAAAATGAACCACTAACACAGAGAAGCCATCTGCGAGTCACAAGTGAGAAAATCTTAACGGCCTATAAATATACAAAAAGGGTTTCACCATCATTAGTAATCAGGGAATTGCAAAGTAAAAACCACAATGAGACTACCAAAATGACTAAACTTAAAAAGACTGACATACTAAGCACTGGGTAAGGATGTAGAGCAAAAAAGCCATTCACTGGTGGGAAAGTGAAATAACCACTTGTAAAAAAGGAGTGGCCTCCCTGGCAACCTACCAACTCCAGCTCTTAGCACATACCCTAGAGTAACATTTCTCAAGCTGTTCTGACCATGAACCACTCTAAGAAATATGTTTTATACGGCAACCCCATATATATATACACAGAATACTAAAACTGCACTGTCAATTTTTTTCTGTTCTAGTTCATTTTTTAATGCTGGTTGCTCCCCACTAAATTGATTTTATGACCCTCTTTGGAGCAACCCCAGCAGTTTGATTAGTAGTGAGCTGAATTCCTGCAAGTGTACAAGAATATTCACAAAAGTGTTCATAAATTGCAAAACACTGACAAAAATCTACATGTCCATCAACAGGAGAATGGACACTGGTGTAATTCAAATGCTGAAATCATGGAACAAAGGAAATTAATAAACTACAGCTACATGCATCAAATAGATGAATCTCAAAAACAAAATGTAAATCAAAAAAATCAATACAGCATTACTCCATTCACATGAAGTTCAAAACAGCCATAACTAAATAAAATACTGTTTAGAAGTAAAGGAAGAAGAATTAACACAAAATTCAGTAGTTTCTCCTTCAGGTGAAGAGAGGAATGTGCTCAAAGGGAGGCACACAAGAGTCAAAGGTACGGGCAAAATGTTCTCCTTATGGGCTTCCCTGGTGGCGCAGTGGTTGAGAATCTGTCTGCCGATGCAGGGGACACGGGTTCGAGCCCTGGTCTGGGAAGATCCCACATGCCGCGGAGCGGCTAGGCCCGTGAGCCACAACTACTGAGCCTGCGCGTCTGGAGCCTGTGCTCTGCAACGAGAGGCCACGATAGTGAGAGGCCCGCGCACCGCGATGAAGAGTGGCCCCCGCTTGCCGCAACTGGAGAAGGCCCTTGCACAGAAACGGAGACCCAACACAAGCCAAAAATAAAATAAATAAATAAATAAATAATTAAAAAAAAAAAAAATGTTCTCCTTATTAAGCTTGGTCGCTAAATATATGGATACTCACTTTATTATTTTAAGTGTCCATATACTGGGTACACCCTCTTTTCTTTGCATCAAAGATCTTACAATTAAAAATAAGTGATGAGGGGCTTCCCTGGTGGTACAGTGGTTAAGAACCCGCCTGCAAGGCACGGGACACGGGTTTGAGCCCTGGTCCAGGAAGATCCCACATGCCGTGGAGCAACTAAGCCCGGACGCCACAACTACTGAGCCTGCGCTCTATAGCCCGTGAGCCACAACTACTGAAGCCCGTGCGCCTAGATCTCATGCTCCGCAACGAGAAGCCACCGCAATGAAGGGTAGCCCCCGCTCGCCGCAACTAGAGAAAGCCCGCGCACAGCAACGAAGACCCAACACAGCCAAAAATAATCTTTTAAAAATAATAATAGGTGATGAAAATTCTACACATAAACACACACAAGTGAGAAAAGTAAATTAAAATGCACAGGGTGGGTCCAAAGAAATTAGGAGTCTTTGTTTGAATATGAGTAAAATATCAATACTCTTACGGCTTACAATGCACAGCTATTTGTACAAAGGACAAAAGAAATATATTTTGACATACATTATCCATATATCAAAGAAACACAAAGGATGGAGTGTGTTTGGCAGAGAAAACTAGCACTTCCCCCCAAAAGTTAGTCGCCAAAAGCACTCAAACATCCATAAATATTAATCATATGTTGCCAAAGAAGTGAAGAGAAAAAAAGCTTCTGAAAAGTCCTTTTTTTTTTTAATTTATTTATTTATTTTTGCCTGCGTTGGGTCTTCGTTGCTGCATGCAGGCTTTCTCTAGTTGCAGCGAGCAGGAGCTACCCTTTACTGCAGTGTGCGAGCTTCTCATTGCGGTGGTTTCTCATCGCAGTGGCTTCTCATCTTGCGGAGCACAGGCTCTAGACGTGGGGGCTTCACTCATTGTGGCACGTGGGCTCAAGTAGTTGTGGCACACGGGCTTAGCTGCTCTGGGGCATGTGGGATCTTCCCGGACCAGGGCTCGAACCCGTGTCCCCTGCGTTGGCAGGCGGATTCTTAACCACCGCACCACCAGGGAAGCCCTGGAAAGTCTTAAGTGAAATGAAACTTTCATGTACAGAGATACAGCTCATCTAAACTACCCCATCCTAATTTGGTTTTTTTTGGCCACACAGCACAGCATGCGGAACTTCCCCAAGCAGGAATCAAACCCTGTGCCCCTTGCAGTGGAAGCGTGGAGTCTTAACCACTGGACAACCAGGGAAGTCCACTCCATCCTAATTTTAAAGACAAAAAGAATCAGGTAGGAACTACGGGGGTTAAAACATACACATACAATAGCAGAAACTAATGAACCTCAGAAAAGATCCAAACATGAGGGAATAGTGGCCTTATTATTGATAATATACTTCCTAATTCTACCACATTGATGCTATTTCACTTTCTCCTATTCTAAAATAACATCAAGGACTTCCTTGATGGCACAGTGGTTAAGAATCCGCCTGCCAATGCAGGGCACAGGGGTTCGAGCCCTGGTCTGGGAAGATTCCACATGCCACGGAGCAACTAAGCCCACACACAACTACTGAGTCTGCGCACTCTGGAGCCCACGTGTCACAACTAGAGAGAAGCCCACGTGCCAAAACCAGAGAAGCCCGTGCACCACATCGAAAGATCCCACATGCCACAATGAAGATCCTGCATGCCGCAACTAAGACCCAATGCAGCTAAATAAATAAATAAATAAATAACATCATCTCTGGAGAGCCCAGGGTTCAAAACCTGGCTTACCCACTTTTATGTGACACTGAACAAATCATTAAACCTCTCTTTGCCTCAAGTTGCCTCCTCACTAAAAAAATTTATATTAAAATAGTACCTCTATTTCATTGTCCTGTTGAGAGGGTGAAATGATGTATTCCTCTGTATTAAGCACCTGACACTACCTGGCATGTTATTAGAGCTCCATGACATTTTGCACATGAGGAAACTGAGGCATATGAGATAAAATTGCACAGGCATAAATCTAGTCCATCTGACTCCAAAGCCCATGATCTTAATACTACTACCATACTACTTGGATATCTCTACATGAGATTATGAATTATGGATTTTTTTCTTTCCACTTATCTTTCTTTCTTTCCCTAATTATCAAAAATGAGCAGGCCTGCACTATACTAAAATTAGAGCAAAAATTTTTTAATACAGAAGATAACAAACACTCTGGGCTTTGGGAGTCAGAGAACAGAAAAGCACTTGTAGGGCTTCCCTGGTGGCGCAGTGGTTAAGAATCTGCCTGCCAATGCAGGGGACGTGGGTTCGAGCCCTGGTCTGGGAAGATCCCACATGCCACGGAGCAACTAAGCCCGTGAGCCACAACTACTGAGCCTGCGCGTCTGGAGCCTGTGCTCTGCAACGGGAGAGGCCGCGACAGTGAGAGGCCCGCGCACCGCGATGAAGAGTGGCCCCCGCTTGCCGCAACTGGGGAAAGCCCTCGCACAGAAATGAAGACCCAACACAGCCAAAAATAAATAAATAAATAAATAAATAAATTTTAAAAAAAAAAAAAAAAAAAAAAAGAAAAGCACTTGTAGCATCTGAGAATAAAATGCTGAAGTAATCTTTTGGGGTTATCTGTCTATTCATGGCTATGTGGAGGATACAGTGCAGAAAGTGAAAATAGGAGGGGTAGGGACAAGATAGATGGAAAAAGAAAAATTTACATCATGTTAGGGCAGCTATAATTTCTACTTGTCTCTAGAGCAATACCACCATAAATTTCTGACCCTACTATGTAACTACAGAACTAAATTTTTTATTGTTGGGGCCGGGGTTGGGGGGGGTGGGTGGTTACCCAGCCACACCCTATGCAGAAATTACATGTGTGAGAGTGGAAATACTGCGGACCTGACAAAAGAATTTTCCCTGCACCAACAAGGTAACTAAGGAACTAAGATCCCACATGCCACTATAGGAGATTGGGAAATAACAATCATATTTGCTTTATAGGAGATAATCTTGAAATGTTGGGGAGGGGGACAGTACTGAAAGGAGAGAGGTAAAAAGACAAGGGAGAAAAGTTCACTCTAAAAATGTGTAACATGCTACCTTTTTGTAGAAAAGAAAGAAAAACAAGAGTCTATATATGTAGAAATATATACATACATGAATAAACTAGAAAAATGAATTAAAAACTAGTAACAACAGAGAAAGATGGAAAGCTAAACTTGGCAAATAAGAGGCAGGTTTAGCAGGAAGAATTTTCACTGTGTATCTTTTTATATTTTCTGAACCATGTCAATATATCATCTAACCAATAGTTACATAATTTAAGCTGTTGAAATAATTTAGACAAAAAAATAATCTAGATTATGTCAGTGACTACAGAAGTAGAGAAATTAAATTTAAGATGCCTAGGATATCTAAATAGAGATATCCAGAAGCCAACTGCAAATACGGATCTAAAGGCTAGAAAATTTTTCAGGTGACACTGATGCCTCGAGGCATCCATAAGCATGCCTAAGTTTATCTAGGGTGAGGTAATCAAACAGGCCAGAACAGTAATCATCTAACATAAATTTTAAACAAGTAAATAAGTAATGCCAAATAGGAATCCAAAAGGCAATGTTTAAAGAGGTACAAGTAGAAAACAGTTTATCAGAAGTCATGAGAAAAGAGAGTTGCAAGAAAGATGAGTGATCAGAGTTTTAAATGCTGAAAGTAGATCAAGTGTAATGAAAAGTGAAAAAGAAATTCTGAATTTGGCCGTGTGAAGTTAATAGCAAAATCAGTAGAGTGGTAGACTTAAGAGTCAAATGTAACAATGTGAAGAATGAATGAACAGGAACTTGTGATATTTTATTTACTTATTTATACCTAAAACTTTTTTCAGAAAAGGATTTGAGGCAGACTACAAATAAAGGACCTGTATTATAATAAAAAAACAGAAAAATGAACAGTGAAAGCCAGTATGAGGGACATCCCCTGATTTAGGGAAACTGCTCTTACCCCTGACTCCAACTATGTAGTTCTAGTGAGGGTTGTCATTCATAGTACCCTCCCCACTCCAGCCACAGGGATGGTGGGTACATGATCCAAGACAGGCCAATCAGAGTCTTTCCCAGGATTCTTCAAGACAGCCCCTTCTTCTGGTAGAAGGGGCTAGGAAGATGAGAGCCAAGAGCTGCCAGCAGTCATGGTTCCAGCCTCATGAAGTAGAGTCTGTAGTATGAGAGAATGAAATCAACACGCAGAGAAACAGAGATAACAGGTGAAGTCCTAAACAGGACCAGGAGGAGAAAACAAATATACTAATAATCAGATTAACATAGCTGATGTAACTAAAGACCAGATTTGGTTCTGGGCTGCCTGATAGCCAGAAAAAAAGAAAAACCGGAATACGTATCATAGAGCTATCAAAGAAGGAGGAAATATACCAGATTCTAAAGGGAGACAATTTTCCTTATGCTAAATTATTAGAAGAATTTCTTGTACATGGATTTTTATATAAGAGTCACTGAAAGACAAAACGGACAGTGTCCATAATGAGAGTGTTACAGCAAACGCTGACTTCATATGCTACTGTTTAAAATGACAATTAAGGGACTTCTCTAGCAGCCCAGTGGTTAAGACTCCTTGCTTCCACTGCAGGGGGCACGTGTTCAATGCCTGGTCGGGGAACTAAGATCCCGCATGCCACGCAGTGCGACCAAAAAAAAATTAAAAAAAAAAACAAGACGATTAAGTTACACCTTAATCATTAAGCACAACTGAAAGGCTAGACCACAGTAGGCAGTTGAAGAAGCAGAGATATCAACTAATGGTTTTATTCTTCCAGGAAGCCTGCGAGTAAAAGGTGAAAAATGTAATAAAGGGAAAGTAAAATCCATGGGAAGATTCAAAAATGACTGTGAGGGTTTCCCTGGTGGCGCAGTGGTTGAGAATCTGCCTGCCAATGCAGGGGACACGGGTTCGAGCCCTGGTCTGGGAAGATCCCACATGCCACAGAGCAACTGGGCCCATGAGCCACAATTACTGAGCCTGCGCGTCTGGAGCCTGTGCTCTGCAACAAGAGAGGCCGCGATAATGAGAGGCCGCAATAATGAGAGGCCCGCGCACCACACTGAAGAATGGCCCCCACTTGCCGCAACTAGAGAAAGCCCTCGCACAGAAACGAAGACTCAACACAGCCATAAATAAATAAATAATAAATAAATAAACCCAAAATTTAAAAAAAAAAAAAAAAATGACTGTGAGCTGCGTGGGAAAAAATCAAGTAAAAAGGACAGACTAAAAGGTAAAACAAGACCCTGGAAGAAGTGGGAAAAGACTACATCATGAGAACAGGCAGTTAATTCCACTTGAAAACTACCTCCTCTCCTTCCGAAAACTCCACTGAATGACATTAAAAGGGCAAAATCACAAATCACAAAAGGTAAACAAACATAAAGGAAGACAACAGTTCTAAAACTTTGGAAGCTAGGAAGGAAAAGAGTAGCAAATGACTTAGCGCATGAGAAAAGGCTGCTGCAGTAAGGCAAGTCCAAAAGCAACGCGTCTCGGGCCACAAGGCGCCCCAGCTGAGGGACCTCAGGCGCCACATCATAGCGGTGGTGCACGCCCCTGAGAGGGACGGGTTCAAGTAGGGCTCAAAACAGGACGAGGGATAAGATAAAACCTGAAAGATAATCAACACCCCCCCTAATCCCTTCTCTACACACTACCAGGTAACTCTATCTCCCACAGCCGAGAAAACCACACAAAGGGTAAACAAAAGGAAATTTGGACCTGGAGACACCAGACACATCTGAGCAAAGGCGTACTGAAATATCTAGTTCTAGATCATGAAATTCCAGCAACCAATGGCTCAAAGAATACTGGTAACCAGGTTTGTGAATCCCAAACAGATGACTGGAGGATTTTTCTCTGAATAAACCAGTTGGTGGCATCCCAATAAAAGAACCCAGCTAGACACCTACAATGAAGCCAATCTGCCAACAATTTCTGCCACACACACAGAACTTCCAGTCACCTCATTAGGAGCTTGTCTTAAATTCAAATGGACGGCTACCAGTCACTAGATTTGTAAGCAAAGTCCCTAACAAGACAGGCCAAAACAAATGGTACAAAGGAACTCTGAGGAAAAGAGTCCCAGGAGCAGAAGAAAACTTCAGAACACTGAAACAAAACAAAAACAACCATCTGGTTAACATCCTCACAGAATTAAGAGAAAATATTGCACAAAAGCAGAGAATAAAAAATAAACATTCAGAAAGCATAAAAGAGCCTCTGGAAATTAAAAGTATAATAGAATTTAGAAATTTAAGTGAAAGAATGGAAAATAAAGTAAGAAACTGCCTCAGAAAATAAAACAGAAATAGATTAACTTAAATGCAAGATCAGTTCAAAAGGTCCAACATCCAAATAAAGAAAAATACAGAAAAAGCAAACAATGATAACAGAACTGAGGAACTGTCAAAAATAATTCCAAAAAATTCTCCCTTACCTAAACTCATGTTCCGTAACATGATTTACCAAATTGAAAGGGCCACTGTGTGCCCAGTACGAGTGAGGGAGAGCATACTAACTACCATGAGAAATAGCAGGTAAACTGGCTACAGAAAACACACTAAATCCAGAAAGAACAATCACATACAAAGGATTAGAAATCAGAACTTCATTGGTCTTCTTAAAAGAAACACTGACAGCTAAAAAGTAATGGAGAAATATCTTCAAAATTTTGAAGGAAACTTATTTCCAACCAAGAAAGAATTCTATATTCAGGCAAACTATCCATCAAGTAAGATGGTAAAACTTTTTTCCTTTTTGGAATTTTAGAATGTATAGAAAATTGAATTTATAGACTACCTGATTCATTAAAGTGGAAAATTACATGAAGAAATGACTAAAAAGTATGCAAAGATTTAGCCTTAAATAAAGAACACAAGGAAAATGAAAATACAAGACAATTATTAATCCCAGGAAAAAAGAAAAAAAAATTACGAAAGAAAACAATCTTAGTATGCTTTTGGCCCAGAAATAAACAAAATATTTAAATAGTCATAATAACATAAAATTTTCTGTTTAACACTCTTGACTTAACCAAAATTTGTGATATACTGAAAGACAACACCTAAAACTGGTATGTCAAGAATAGCTGCTTCAGGCTTCCCTGGTGGCACAGTGATTAAGAATCCACCTGCCAATGCAAGGGACACGGGTTCAAGCCCTGGTCCGGGAAGATCCCACATGCCACAGAGCAACTAAGCCCATGCACCACAACTACTGAGCCTGTGTGCTGCAACTACTGAAGCCCACGTGCCTAGAGCCTGTGCTCCGCAACAAGACACCGCAATGAGAAGCCACATCACAACAAAGAGTAGCCCCTGCTCACCACAACTAGAGAAAGCCCACGCACAGCAATGAAGACCCAGTGCCACCAAAAATAAATAAATAAAAATAAATAAATTTATTTTTTTAAAAAAGAATAGCTGCTTCTACATTCCTTGTCAAGAGTCACGCAGCAAGGTACTGTTTTACTGTGTGTGCAAAAGAATCTTTTGGTACTACTGACTGTGCATTTTTCACTTTGATAAACATAATTAAATCTAAACAAAAAATGGAATAAATAGGTACAATGGGCAATGTATCAATGTACCCAGTGTTTTCATTTCTCTTACTAGTTATGTAGGCAGGTTAGAAAAGGATACAAGCAAGTATTAAATGCCTACTTCATGTCAGCTGTTATGCTAAGTTTTTCTCACAGTAAAAGAAAGGAATTCAAGAAGTGAGACAATGGAAATTGGCTACTTGCTATTTTATGTATGGTGGTAAGCACTAAATCTGTTAACTTTTTAAAATCACCTCTTTCAAAGCTATAGGAACTCAGGATGCTACACTTAATTTAAAAGCAAAGAGTAGACATGAATCATCAGTAAGTGAAAAAAACGTTAGCAAATGTTAAACTTTGAAGGCATTCTATTTAAAGTATATAGGCTGGGACTTCCCTGGCAGTCCAGGGGTTAAGACTTCGCCTTACAATGCAAGGGGGTGCAAGTTCGATCCCTGATCAGGGAGATAAGATCCCACATGCCTCACGACCAAAAAACCAAAACATAAAACTGAAGCAATACTGCAACAAATTCAATAAAGACTTTAAAAGTGGTCCACATTAAAAACAAAACTTTAAATAAATAAATAAAGCATACAGGCTAAAAAGCTCGTACAGGAATAAAACAAAAAAGTTATATATAATTTTTTTTTTAATTTTTGGCTGTATGGGGTCTTCGTTGCTGCACGCAGGTTTTTCTCTGATTGCGGCGAGCGGGGGCTACTCTTCACTGCAGGCTTCTCATCGCAGTGGCTTCTCTTGTTGCAGAGCACGGGCTCTAGGCGCACGGGCTTCAGTAGTTGTGGCACACGGGCTCAGTATTTGTGGCTTGCAGGCTCTAGAGCACAGGCTCAGTAGTTGTGGTACACAGGCTTAGTTGCTCCTCGGCATGTGGGATCTTCCAGGGCCAGGGCTCAAACCCGTGTCCCTACATTATCCACTGTGCCACCAGGGAAGCCCCTACAATACCTTTTTCAAACTGCCACTGAAGACACCCCATCCTGGCTTCTTGTACTCATAAGTCAGAGGTATATAAGATAAATAAATTTGAAAAAAATTTTTTAATTGCGTAGATAAAGGTAAATCTTCTTGTGGTACAAATAGAAAAGAAATTAAAAGCTAAAAGAATCAAAAAAAAAAAAAAAAAAAAAAAAGCTAAAAGAATCAACATTGGTTCAAGCTGAGAAAGTCAATGAAGATACCTGATCTAATATATACCTTAGAGGCTGGGGTTGACCATGACACCAGCACAGACCCTAGATGTGCTGTGTAAGGACAGGAAATGGTAAGGGCCAATCCTACCGAAGGGGAATCTATCTCAAAAAAACATGGACTGGACCACTAAAACTAGAGAAAATTCATTTAAGAGGATAACTCAGCTGGGAGGAGAACCACTTTCAACCTTACCCTTCCTTCTTTCTGCCTGGAACATCTCTCTGCAGTCACAATGACTGCCATGCTGTGACCATAGAACAATGCTGAAAATGAAAACTATCTGCTAAGATTGGTATAGTAGAGAAACAGAGAAAGTCTGATCCCTAAAGATTTCACAGAGGGACTTCCCTGGTGGTCCAGTGGTTAGGACTCCGCGCTTCCACTACAGGGGGAATGGGTTCAATCCCTGGTCAGGGAACTAAGATCCCGCATGCCACGTGGTGCAGACTAAATAAATAAAGATCTCACAGAGCTGTCATAAAAGCTTTAAATGCATTTCTCAACTCCTTTCAAATAAGAAATTAGTAAATTTGTAAATTGCTGATCTGTAGAAGCCACTGTAATCTGGTCTTATAGCAGCCAAAAGCAATTCTTAACAGATACAGAGCAAATGCAAAAACTTCCCTCAGTGACACCTCCACAAACCCAGGTTAGAGGACCAGGAATCCCAAGAAAAAAAACAACTCTTAAAGATTAGCTCACAGTCAAAAATTACAAAGTATGTGAAGACATCTACCACCACAGTTAAAAAACAAAACAAATGAAAGAATTGCAGAATCTCTGAGAAATTTTAAAGTAAGTATGTTTTGGGGACTTCCCTGGTGGCGCAGTGGTTAAGAATCTGCCTGCCAATGCAGGGGACACAGGTTCGAGCCCTGGTCCGGGAAGATCCCACATGCCGCGGAGCAACTAAGCCCAGACACCACAACTACTGAGCCTGCGCTCTGGAGCCCACAAGCCACAACTACTGAGCCCATGTGCTGCAACTACTGAAGCCCGTATGCCTAGAGCCCGTGCTCTGCCAACAAGAGAAGCCACTGCAATGAGAAGCACGTGCACCACAGCAAAGAGCAGCCCCCACTTGCCTAAACTAGAGAAAGCCCACGCACAGCAACGAAGACCCAACGCAGCCATAAATTGATTAATTAATTAATTAATTAATTAATTTTTATAAAAAGTATGTTTTTGCCACAACTAAGAAGCCCGCATGCCGCAACGAAGATCCCACGTGCCACAACTAAGACTTGGCGCAGCCAAAATAAATAAATAATAAATATTTCTTTCTTAATAGAGTTTTTTTTTTTTTTTTTTTAAGTGAAAAGTTTATTCAGGCAGAAACCCACTCCATAGACAATGCGTGGGCTGTCTCGGAAGGCAAGAGGCCAAAATAAGTTATGTTTTAAATATTCAAATAAGTAAATAAATATACTCCTTAAGACTATAATAGGGACTTCCCTGGTGGCACAGTGGTTAAAGATACACCTGTCAATGGAGGGGACATGCATTCGATCCCTGGTCTGGGAAGATCCCACATGCCACGGAGCAGCTAAGCCTGTGCACCATAACTACTGAGACTGCACTCTAGAGGCCGTGAGCCACAACTACTGAAGCCCGTGCGCCTAGAACCCATGCTCCACAACAAGAAGCCACCACAATGAGAATCCCGTGCATCGCAACTAAGAGTAGCCCCCACTCGCCACAACTACAGAAAGCCCACGTGCAACAACAAAGACCCAAAGCAACCAAAAATAAAAAACTAAATAAAATTGATTCTTTAAAAAAAAAAAAGGTGGAATTAAAATATAAACAACAATAAAACTGATTTTTGCAAGGTAAAGAGAGTGAACACAAGGTGTCCTACGGTCCTTGGTTTTGTTCAAAAGGAGTACAAAGATTAATCTTAGGGCTTCCCTGGTGGCGCAGCGGTTAAGAATCTGCCTGCCAATGCAGGGGACACGGGTTCAAGCCCTGGCCCAGGAAGATCTCACACGCCCCGGAGCAACTAAGCCCGTGCGCCACAACTACTGAGACTGCGCTCTAGAGCCCGTGAGCCACAACTACTGACCCCGCATGCCACAACTACTGAAGCCCGCGTGCCTAGAGCCTGTGTTCTGCACGCAACAAGAGAAGCCACTGCAATGAGAAGCCCGCGCAACGCCACGAAGAGTAGCCCCCGCTCACCACAATTAGAGAAAGCCCCGCACATAGCAACAAAGACCCAATGCAGCCAAAATAAATTAATTAATTAATTTTTTAAAAAAAAAGAAAAGATTAATCTTAGACTCACAGAAAAAATATAAAGCATGTACATTAAAATATTAAGGGCAGGGCTTCCCTGGTGGCACAGTGGTTGAGAATCTGCCTGCCAATGCAGGGGACACGGGTTCGAGCCCTGGTCTGGGAAGATCCCACATGCCGCGGAGCAACTGGGCCCGTGAGCCACAACTACTGAGCCTGAGCGTCTGGAGCCTCTGCTCTGCAACAAGAGAGGCCGCGATAGTGAGAGGCCCGCGCACCGCGATGAAGAGTGGCCCCCACTCGCCGCAACTGGAGAAAGCCCTCACACAGAAACAAAGACCCGACACAGCCAAAAATAAACATAATAAATAAATAATAAATAAAAATTAAAAAAAAAAAAAAAATATTAAGGGCAATCACTAGAAGAAAAGAAATGGAACACATAACCTCCAAATCAGACCAGATTTTTTAAAAAAAGAATAAAGAACAATCACTCCAACTGAAGAAAAAAAAAGAGGAAAAAATATAAGCATGGTAAATATATAACACAAAATAAAAATTTAAGAAGTAAGCCCACCCGCCGCGCGTCGGGACCGGGGTCCGGTGCGGAGAGCCCTTCGTCCTGGGACACGGGGTGCGGCCGGAAAGGCGGCCGCCCCCTCGCCCGTCACGCACCGCACGTTCGTGGGGAACCTGGTGCTAAACCATTCGTAGACGACCTGCTTCTGGGTCGGGGTTTCGTACGTAGCAGAGCAGCTCCCTCGCTGCGATCTATTGAAAGTCAGCCCTCGACACAAGGGTTTGTAAAGAAAAAAAAAAAAAAAAAGAAAAAAAAGAAGTAAGCCCAAATGTATTAGTCATTACTATAAATGTAAACAAATAATCTGTAATGCATGTTAATACAGATTCTTAGACTATATTTTTTTTAAAAACCAAGCTTCACTATATTTACAAGGATGTTCACTGCAGCACTATTTGTGATTATGAAAAATTGGAAACCTAAATGACAATCAATAAAGGAATTAAATAAATTACAGTACATTCTGTGACACAATACTAAAAAGCAGATAAAAAGAATGAACTAGATCAATATATATCAGTGTAGTGATGTCACAAGTAGCTATGTCACAAATCACAGAACACATATATAGAATTTACCATTCCTGTAAAATAATACACTACTTGGTGGTGTGTACGGATATATGCGTGTAGTAACAAGGATTAAAACATGGATGGTAATACATGTATACAATGGACTATTAGTCTTAAAAACAAGGAAATTCTGCCATCTGTGACAACATAGATGGACCCTGAAGGCATTATGCTAAATGAAACAAGTCAGACAGAGAAAACAAATACTATATGATACCACTCATATATGGAACCTAAAAAAACCAAACTCAGAAACAGAGAACAGATTGATGGTTGCCAGAGGCAGTGGGTAGTGGGTTGGGGGAAATGGGTGAACGTGGTCAAAAGGCACAAACTTCCAGTTATAAAATAAGTGAGCTCTGGGGGTGTAATGTACAGCATGGTGACTGTAGTTAACAACACTGTATTGTGTATTTGAAAGCTGCTAAGAATAAATCTTAAAAGTTCTCATCAAAAGAAAAAACAATTTGCAACTAGGTGAGGTGATGGATGTTAACTAAACCCTCTGTGGTGCTCATTTTGCAATATATACATATATCAAATCATTATGTTGTACACCTTAAACATTCTGGTGTTACATATCAATTATAGCTCAATAAAACTGGCAAGAAAAAAATATAGAGAAACTGGCCCCACAGACATTAACAGGGTAATGGCTGACCCAGACTGGGGAGGATACAAATAGTACTTCAACTTAATTTTTTAATTTATTGTTCTTTTTAAGCAGAAGGGAAGATTTGAAGCAAATATGAAGAATGGACATTTGTTCATTCTGGGTAGGGAACACACAGATAGTCATTTTATTATGTTTTATACTGCTCAGAACTACTTGTGATAATCAAATGCATATTAATATAATTTTAATTTGTAGAATTAAATCTAAATATATACTTAGTGTGATTGTTTTTCATATGGTTTTATAGATTTATAGTAATTTATTTGCATTATGTATGCTCAATAAGAAAAAATTTAAAAATAAAATAGTGCATCCCTAGATCAATCCCTAAAGCCCTGGTTTTGAGTTCATCCAGTGGTTCCTCCCTAACAATGTAAAAAGCCAGGAAGAACTGCAATAAAAAGAGGCAGAGCAATAGAAGAAAGTTACAGCTCACCTCCTGGAGGAAAGGAATCATCTTTCATTTAGAGCAAGAAGAGCAAGACCTAAACAATGCAAATTCTTAAAGGGCTTTTGGCCATTTTATTTTTTACACAATCCACTGTCAACACATTTTCCAAGTAGAATAATTAAATATCTAAAATATCCTCTCTCTGTATCTCATTAAAATTGTATAAGTAGGTAAAATTCCTAATAAATCTCTTCAGCCTGTGGTAGTTACGAACAGATACACAGTAAACAGGAAAACAGTCATCAGAACTTCCCTGGTGGCACAGTGGTTAAGAATCCACCTGCCAATGCAGGGGACATGGGTTTGATCCCTGATCCAGGAAGATCCCACATGCCGTGGAGCAACTAAGCCCGGGTGCCACAACTACTGAAGCCTGCGCGCCTAGAGACTGTGCTCCGTAACAAGAGAAGCCACTGCGATGAGACGCCCACGTGACACAACAAAGAGTAGCCCCCGCTCGCCGCAACTAGAGAAAGCCCACACACAGCAATGAAGACCCAACGCAGCCAAAAATAAATAAAATAAATAAATTTACTTTTAAAAAATGTTAATTAGGGCTTCCCTGGTGGCGCAGTGGTTGAGAGTCTGCCTGCTAATGCAGGGGACACGGGTTCGAGCCCTGGTCTGGGAAGATCCCACATGCCGCGGAGCACCTGGGCCCGTGAGCCACAACTACTGAGCCTGCGCGTCTGGAGCCTGTGCCCCGGAACGAGAGGGGCCGTGATAGTGAAAGGCCCGCGCACCGCGATGAAGAGCGGTCCCCGCACCGCGATGAAGAGTGGCCCCCGCTTGCCGCAACTAGAGAAAGCCCTCGCACGAACCGAAGACCCAACACAGCCAAAAATAAATAAATAAATAAATAAAGTAGCTGAAAAAAAAAAAAAAGATGGTTATTCTGACAAGTGTTAGCTGATACCTTTAAAAAAAAAAAAAATGTTAATTAAAAAAAAAAGAACACATACACATTAAATACAAAAACAGTCATCAGAACTTCCCTGGTGGCACAGTGGTTAAGAATCCACCTGCCAATGCAGGGGACATGGGTTTGATCCCTGACCCAGGAAGATCCCACATGCCACGGAACAACTAAGCCCATGCGCCACAACTACTGAGCCTGCACTCTAGAGCCAGCGAGCCACAACTACGGAGCCGGCGCACCACAACTACTGAAGCCTGCGCGCCTAGAACCCAGGCTCCGCAACAAGAGAAGCCACCGCAGGAAGAAGCCTGCGCATCACGACAAAGAGTAGCCCCTCTTGCCGCAACTAGAGAAAACCCACACACAGCAACAAAGGCCCAATGCAGCGAAAAATAAATAAATAAATTTATTAAAGGAAAAAAAAACAGTCATCAATGAGTGTTTTAACCTCTAACCACAGGACTTCCCTGGTGGTGCAGTGGTTAAGAAGCCACCTGCCAATGCAGGGGACACGGCTTCGAGCCCTGGTCCAGGAAGATCCCACATGCCGCAGAGCAACTAAGCCCGTGTGCCACAACTACTGAGCCTGTGCTCTAGAGCCCGCAAGCCGCAACTACTGTAGCCCGTGTGCCTAGAGCCTGTGCTCCGCAACAAGAGAAGCCACCACAATGAGAAGCCTGCGCACCGCAAGGAAGAGTAGCTCCCGTTCACTGCAACTAGGGGAAAGCCCACCACAGCAACAAAGACCCAATGCAGACAAAAATAAAATAAATAAATTTATTTAAAAAAAAAAAAAAAACTCTAACCACTGTGACAGCAGTTAGTAAACAATGAAGTCTAATGAAAATATTGCAGTAAAAATTCTTGGGCTTCCCTGGTGGCACAGTGGTTGGGAATCCACCTGCCAATGCAGGGGACACGGGTTTGATCCCTGGTCCCAGAAGATCCCACGTGCCATGGAGCAACTAAGCCCGTGTACCACAACTACTGAGCCTGTGCTCTAGAGCCCACGCGCCACAACTACTGAAGCCTGCGCGCCCTAGAGCCCGTGCTCCGCAACAAGAGAAGCCACCACAATGAGAAACCTTTGCACAACGAACAGTAGCCCCCACTCGCTGCAACTAGAGAAAGCCTGCACACAGCAACACAGACCCAACGCAGCCAAAAATTAATTAATTAATTAATTTTTTTTTTAATTCTTATTCACTTGAGGTGAATAAAGCAATTTGAGTGTTTTTTCTGAACAATGAATGCCTAACAAAGAGCTTCCCTTAAAAACCAACCAAACTTTCCCTCAATTCCCCATCTATTTTTATTTCCCTCTTTCCTTATTTTCAACATTCAATCTAACCCTACAATCCTTACTCTTTTCGATGCCCTATCATGAGGGTTCTGCCCAAACCAGAGAACTACAACTGCTGTCTCAAGTACTTGTCTTAGTCCTTCAGCATCCTTAGCAGCAATGTCACTATCAAAAACTCTTTCTCAAAAAAAAAAAAAATTGTGGACTTCCCTGGTGGCGCAGCAGCTAAGAATCCACCTGCCAATGCAGGGGACACAGGTTCGAGCCCTGGTCCGGGAAGATCCCATGTGCCGCGGAGCGACTAAGCCCGTGTGCCACAACTACTGAGCCTGCGCTCTACAGCCTGCGCGCCACAACTACTGAAGCCCGTGCGCCTAGAGCCCGTGCTCCACAACAAGAAAAGCCACCGGAATGAGAAGACAGTGCTCCACAACAAAGAGTAGCCCCTGCTCGCCATAACTAGAGAAAGCCCGCGCGCAGCAACGAAGACCCAACGCAGTCAAAAATAAATTAATTTAAAAAACAAATTAAAAATAAAATGGGTATAGAATGTTAATATTTAAAAAAAACAAAAAAACAAAAACTGTCTTTGTTGCTACTGGACCCTGCAGGTTCTCCTTTCCTGACAGTTCATTATCCATCCTTGGAAACTCGTTCTTACTCTCCCAAATGTGAACATTCACCATAGTTCTGTCTTCACTCTTCTTTTCTCTAACAAAAAATATCACTTGTTTCCCAATCTTCCTTCTACGCAGCTCCAAGTCTAACTTGTCTTCATTACTTTAACCCTATATTTCCAATGAAAAGTCCTAGCGGCATCAAAACCAACATGCCCAAAACAGAACTTTCCTTACTCTTCAAATTTGCTCTCCTTCCTTTGTTACTGTTAATGGTATCACCATTCCAGAGTGCTCAACCTTGACATCTCAGAATCATCTCTGATTATTCCCTTTCCTTCACCCCACATCCATTTCTGTCATTTCCTCCTTCAAAATGCTCCCTCTCTTCCTTTCTACTCCCTCCCTTTCTACTCTCACATTTTTATAGTAACAGCATCCTGAGACTTTCAGTTTCTAACCTCCCCTTTCAAAGCCATTCTATATACAACCAAACTTCTTGTCTAAAGATACTGCTTTATTGTTCTGGATTTTTACTCCTCAGTATCTGTCAAGGTACCACCAGTTCATAATTACCCCTCTTCTGAAAAGTGAGCTATCCCAAACCCACAGAGATCTCCCTGTGTCTGAGCAACTCAACCCTATTGTCTAGCCATGGCTAGCTAACTGGTCCAGAACTAGACAAGCCAAGACAGTTTTTTTCCCCCCAAAAGGAACATGAGATTCGCACTGCAATTTAGCCTCTTGAGACAAGAGACAGAAAATATTAAGAGCTGAAGTGTATGGCCATCTTTCACCACAGGAGGCAATATACAACACCTTGGTTGAGAGCTTCATCACAGCCCAGACTCCAACTAGATATGTATTTCTCTTAAAACTACGCTATCTTTATCTATGAAATGAAAGTAACAGAATATCTACCTCATATATTTGATAGGTAAAGAAAATAATTGGTATAGAACATTCAGCACAGTATCTGACAAATGGTTAACAATCAAAAAAGTTAACTATTGATTTTTGGAGTAAGTAGCAGAGAAAATCTGCAGAAAGGAAAAGAATGAAGCAGACACACAGAGAAAAGCAGAAATAATATTAAAACTAATTCCATTCCTGTTCTAATTCATGGGTACATTTTCAGGTTAGATTTCTTGGCTACTATATCCTTATAACAAAATGCCCTTTCTTTGCTTATTTAAGCTTGGAATGAGTTTTTGTTTTTTACAAACAACGCTACCTTGTATAATTGTACACTACAGGAATTTAGAAGACGCTGTGCCTCTTCTTTCATTAACGACCCCCACCATCCTACCAAATAAAGCTAAAATAAAATGGGTCCTCCAATATACCTTTATATACCTTTTAAGATAAATACCTTATTCACCTGAATATCCTGACCATGACTTCAGAGAGGAAAAAGAAATAGAAACAGGCAACAAGTGGCATTTGAGGCAAATAACACTGCCATTTTACCACTCCCCATTCACCTCTTTATCCTCCCTCTCTTGATGCCCACTTTCCTATTTTCTAATCTTTCTCTGGCCATGAATCTACTGTGATATCCCCTGGAAGAGCCTCACCTTACTGTCAGTGTTTACTAACAAATTAAAGCATAACTTCCTTTGCTTGGTGACCCATCAACCCCAAACCATAACATGCTACAAAGAGGAAAAAAGACAGAGTAAACCTATACATACTTTAAGTCCTAAAATTTTCATGATTAATTTCATCCTCCACTTGCCAGTTCCCGTTTCTGTAATGCTAGAATAGCTGAAACTCTGGTACAGTGCATTCCCACACACAAAGAAAACACATCAACAGAATATTGCTCTGAGTTTCACAATCCTATAGAAGCTACTCAGCCATTATTTCTGATCAAAAATTGCCCAGACAAAAATAAAAGCTTCTGTTCTTACTATCCATGTAGGTAGAGAAGTTGAAATATTTGTTTTCTACCTTCTGTCACATTCTCTAGTCAACAACAAAAGGAAGAAACTATCACACTGCAAATGCTAATACTTTCATGTGATTAATGAAGATTAAATCTTTTTTTCCCTCATATTTCTAGAAGTTCAACTGGAAAAATGATTTTGGCCACAAAGAATAAACATTCCTCCCTCATTCTTACAGAAGGCTTACAGAAGTGTTCAGAAAGAAGGTTAGCCAGCCAAGTCAAAAAAAAGGAAGATTTTTATGTTGCTTTGCCAAAGGGACTGAATGTCTGAAAATACTGAGCAAAGTTAAACTGTACATGTATAGGTATAGTAAAAAAAAAATGTGAATCATTAAACACTTTTTTTAACTCAGTAAACAGAACCTAGCAAAATTATCCCAATATAACTTACTTATGTCCTACTGCCATTATATTCCAACTATGATTAGCCAATTTAACCCCCAAACCAGTAGGCAGGGCTAAGAAAACCCAAATACAACTTTATATTTTACCTGTTCTAAGCATCCATCAGTATATACTTATGTGATTCAATTTGTTTTTCAGATCTTATAAAACCAGTTTAAAACTGTAAGTCAATACTTGGCCCAAATTCAATATTTGAACAAAAGACTGAAAACCCTTCAAACTGAAACATGAGTGTGTAGCATCCTAAACTACTTACTGAAGTATTTTAATGTTTTTGATAAACAGTCCTTACCACTCTGGCTGCTCTCTCCTGAGATTCACATTTCCTGCAAAACCATGGTCCAGTGGGTACTTGAACAATGCCATAGCAAGCTGTTGGGAAATAAATGTTTTAAAGTAAGTTAAGATTTGAATTATGGAAAATCAAATACCCTTTCAAAGCCCTTTTAAAGTAATTACCTCTGAAACTATTCACATAAACCACCTGCTTTGTAAAGAACTAAAACATGCTATATTTATGTTTATAACTTATCACCTAGCTAAAATTGACATTTTAACTAAATATTAGAAAAATAATCTTTTTCAATTAAAAAGTATAAACATCACAAAATTTTTTCTTTTATAACAGAAAAATATGAGATAAAATTTAACACTTTTCTTTACATGGAATAACTCTAATTAATTCATTCATTCCTATACTCTGAAGTTTAAATAGCAAGCATTTTAGATACATGAAAGTGAAAATTATTTCCGAATCACCTTTCAAAACAAACAAGACATTACAGGAAAGAAAATGAAATGTAATGTTAAAAATAAAATGCTTCTATTTAAATAAAGTGTCCAGAATAGACATTTGTCTGTCTATAAAGACAGAAGGTACATTAGTGGTTGTCTAGGACTGGGGGAGTTAGGAAGAAATGGGGAATAACTGTTAACAGGTCCAAGCTTTCTTATCAGGGTGATGAAAATGTTCTAAAATTGACTGTAGTAACACATCCAAAACTGTGAATACTAAAAACCAGTGAATTGTACACTTTAAGTGGGTTAATTGTATGGTATGTGAGTTACATCTCAATAAACCCGTCAGAAAAAAAAAGGAAACTACACGTTCATTTCTAATATATAATGTTAATGTTCCAACAAGTGATCTGTATATCACACATCCAAATCACAGTCTAGTTGCGTACAAAATTGTTTTTATATTAACATTTACCTAACTCAAAATTTAACATTTTCCAAAAACCTAAAAACACTAATATCCAACTGACATCCTCTTGAATGAGCTTGCTCAAAGGTAACTTGAAAATATATCAAATATTGGAAAGCACTTAAAGAATATAAAATCAGCACAAATTTTTAAAACTCCAAAAGCTAAACTTCTAATCCCTTTTAAAATGTATCGGAGTAAAAATATTCTATCAGCCAAGAAATACAGCATCAGAGCCCAAAAACTTATAGTTTAATTCAGAAATACTTCTAGAAAGGAAATTTTAACACTTAAATGAACACTTTCTAAATTGGGAGATGAGACTACTTAGCATCATATCATCCAATTCAAAAGAAATACCTCTACAAGTGCCAATGAACACTATAACGGAAATACACTATACCAGTTCTGAGACCTGACGATCAGTACCTAGTTTGAATACACATGGTTTTCACTCCTTAGAAGAGTAAGGTGTGCAACTCTGCCCTTCTTTAAAAGAACTGGGGATACATGCATGTTCAGGTTCGGTTATTCACTATCTCCTAAGTCCCCCTTGCCGGTTCTGAGATTCCGTTCTATAAAGAATACAGTTTAGTCCCTTACGCTCAGGCTTTCTCTCGTTTAGTAGCGCCCGATCCACTACTGAACCTCTGCCTCACTCAACGCCAGATTCAGAAACGGGAAGGGGGGGCGGGTTGGTGCACAACAAGGGGAGTACAGGAGCCACCAAAAAAGTGACCTGTTTTTCGGCCCCAAAATTTTCAGCCTCAATTCCTTACCACGTGAAATGGAAAAAGTCAGAACCTTCAAACGGCCAGAAAACTACCTTAACTAGTGTCCTCGGCTTTTCTGTATATCCCCAAAACTCACCTAATGGAAACACCCAGAAATAAACTAAGATGCTCCCCGAGTCACCGGCGGCGCCACCACCTCCTCTTCTGTCCAGTCACTGACGCTGAGGAAGGGGCCCGAGGCGGCCACTCAACAGCCTCATCCACCACCCCGAGCAGCTCAGCCCAGCCGCGCCCGCGGCGGCGCGACTGCGGCGACGGCCTTCCGCCTCTTCTCCGCGGGAAGCTCCAGTCCGCAGGAGCGGCAGCAAGATCTCGGCCAGAAATCTTGGGGTGCGGCAGCCGGCGCCCTCCCCCCGCCGCCCCCAAATCTAAAGCGGCAGGGCAGACCCCCGAGCTCCCGATCCGCCCCGGCGCCGCGCGCCGCGCTCCCGAGCCCGACTCCATGGTACAGGAAGTCTCCAGACACTGCGGCAGACGGCGCGGCGGGAGGGGGAGGGAGCTCCCCACTCCCCAACCCGAACCCACAGCCGCGGGGCCACGGCCGAGGGGCGCGCGCCCGGGCCCCGACACCCCCTCGCCGCCGACCCCCGCCTCCGAGAGTCCGCAGACCCGCGGCTCCGGGCGCAGGCGGCGGCCGAATGACACTTGAGAGAGTGAGCGCAGCATCACATGACAGTCCAGGCCACACACACTTTCTCCCACATGCGCAGCCCACACCCCTTCCGCCCCGCAGCCGACCCTCCGAGTCAATCCCCGGCCGCGGAACGGGGCGGGGGCGGGGGCGGGGGCGGGGGCGGGGCGGGAGGGGAACTGGCAGTTGCTGCCAAGGTGGGGGAAGCGGTGACGGTTGGGAGAGGCCGGGTTCGGCCCGGCGGGCGGTTGGGTGTTTACCTTGATGCACCGCGACGCTGCAGCCGTGCCCGTCGCAATAAACCAGCGGGTTCTCGGCCCAGCCTCTCTCGTCTGAGCAAACGCAACAGCCTCCAATCATCTCCTTCATACTATGGGAGACCTCGTCCTCCAGTGACACGGGCCGGTCGCTAGAGACCATCTAAGAGGGAGTTGGGGGGGACCATTAAAAAACACAAGCAAGCCAATGAGTGCTTCCCACCGCCCAGTCCCCCGCGCCCCCGCTCCCTTCCCGGCGCCCCGGCCCCCGCCCGCCGCTCGGCCGCTCGCTCACTCGGGCTTTGCCGCTCAGTCACTCACGTTCCGCACAGGAGTCAGGAGCCATGTCCTTGCTGACTCCCCCCACCTCCCCTCCACCGCCTCCTCCGCCTCCTCCTCCTCGTCTTCTTCCCTCCCCACCTCCACCCGGCGGCTAACGCTGGAGCCCAGAGAGGGCACACATAATCAAGTAGGCCTCCGCACAGGCGCACTGGGGGGGCTCCCGCTGGGCCAGGGGCAGCGAGGGAGGGGAAGGGGGTTGCGCTTCCTCCTCCGAGCGTCACTCGACGTGCGCGCCCGCCCGGCGGCCAGCGTGAGGGAAAAGGCCCGGGAGAGGCGAGGCCTGCGTGCGCGCCGCCGCGTCCGGCCGGCAGCCCGGGCCTGCCTCCCGGCCCCGTCCCCTCCCCCGCGCCGCTCGCAGCCGCCGAGGTGTGCTGGGGGAGCGGGGGCTAGGGGAGCCCGCGGCGCGCCGAGGCCGGAACTAGCCAACTGGAGGGCGCGGGGGCGCGCACGCGGGGGCGGGGACGTTGGGGCTGCCTTCTGCAGCGCCGGCCGCGCGGGCTGCGTGTGCACGTAGCGAAGAGGCCTCGGCGGGAGGGAGGGTGGGAAGGGAGGATTCCGAGGGCCGGGAGGGAGGACGGGTTTTGTCTGAGTAGGTGGAGGGGACTCCCTGCGGGCATCTGAGAACCTACCTGCAGGCCTTTTCCTCAAGAACTGGCCCGTGGGTAACAAGGGTTGGGCAAGTCGGCCAACTTCCATGAAGGGTGCAGTGAAGCATGGCTTCCTGCAGTTGGCCGCGCGAATTTCACTGTAGTGCCGAAGCCTTTCCACCCATTAAGTTCACATCCTGGACTCTACCCAAAGTTCACCCAGTGGAAGTGCCACCAAGTCGGCTGCCCGTTTACACACCACACTGGGCCCAGTGACAACTGAAACTGCACCACAGACAGGGTCAAAAGCCTAGGTTGGGTTGTACTCGAAGAGGGAACAACACCTATGCTACCCGCAACTTTCCGTGTAGGAGTACAAATGGTTGTTAATCTGAATTAGCAATATAATGTGAGGATCAGGAAACCGCAGTTTGAGGGAACCCAAGTTCTAGTCAGTCACCAAATGATATTTAACACCATGTGACAGTGGAGTCCTTTTAATTCAGGATTTCTCTGATCTGGCTCTGTACTCCAAATTTACTCTTGAAAATTTGTCAATTTTTTACTAAGGCCACTTAAGTGGCAGAAAGATGGGAGCTCACTCACATACAAATAGAAAATGGATCAGGCCTATCTGAATAATTAGCTGGATATTGAGCAGTTTTGAGCTGTGAAATCTTCCACTGTTGCCCTACCCCCTATGTATCCTTTTTAGTCCAATATTGATTTTAGGCCAGAAAAGTGTCTCATTATAAAAGTTTAGCATGAAATAGGAATATAGATAGATTGTTTAAATGACAAGCATAGTTACAAGGCGAATTCATGACTTTGATAAATACCTTAAAGGTACAAAATGACTGTTTATCAGGAATTAGCAATATAATGTGGGGATCTGGGAAATGCAGTTACATAAAATGCTAAAAGATGAAGGAACCCAAGTTCTCCTAGTCAGTCACCAAAAGATAATGGTTTAAGTTCTAAAAGCATTCCAAGTGTTCTCATAAAGAAAAAAAAAAAAAATTTGGTGGCATGGCTGCTTTTTCTATTGCAAATTAATTGCTAGAAATCTATTTAAGAATTATAATAGATATAATACAACGCAAGCATATATTAGCAAATATATTCAAACATTCTAAAAGCGAAGTGAGATGGCTACAGTAATGCAAACCTAGAAGTGTAAGATAGGGGAAAAATGTACACTAAAGAGACCAAAAAATGAGAATTCGCTTTTAGTTATATTAGTGCATTTTAAAAAGGTGGCTACAAGATTACATACTTATAAAATGCAACTTCTTTTGGAGGGTATGGTAATAATAAATTTCCAAACATATAATAATGATGTTCTTAAAATATCATTGATATTTTTACTAGAACCGTGTTCAAACAAATCTATATTGTTTTGTGTATCTCTACTGTATACCTTATCTTTACCCCTTTACAAGGGATACCAGTTCAACATCCAATTCCTGATCAGGTTCAGACTCTTAATGAAGAGTAATTTTTAGTTAAAACTAATGTGAAATTTCCCTTGCTAAACACTGCAGTCGAACCTTAATGAAATAAATTATTTGAAAATACATTCATTTTATTTTTAATGCATTGGAGCTTAGTTCTTGTGATGAAATTAATTTATATGTAAAGAAAGATGGGTACTTTACCCTATTCTGTAACACTTAATAGAAGAAATGTAGGTAAATGCTTGCTGTTTCCAAAACAAAACAAAAAAGTTCATCATTTGTAATACATTTTTGAAATTTAGAAAAATAGAGAAAATACACTATTTCTTAAGAACAGGCCTATATATAAATAATAGCATCTGGAGAAGAAATTTTATTAAAGATGTACATATAAATGTTGACAAAATATAAGTCAAATTATTTAAAACTGATATTTAACATATTAAATGTTATGAAAACTGTAAGAAAAAACATAATGAGCTAAATAGGTCATTCTAATTTTAACTCATGTACCAGATATAGAACTTTTTCTTATGCTATATATCAGAAGTATAATATTTAATATATTTCTAAAAAATATTAGGTGATAAGAATAACAGACATTACAAAATAGTTCAGAGATACAGTTAATTATTCATTCAGTAAATATTTATGGAACATTTACTGTGAGCCAGGGAACATTTACTAGATACAGGAAATATAGCAGTGAGCAAGTTATATTTGTCCTTTGTGCGATATATATGTGTATGATTGGCTGAATATGCTAATTCTCATAACTCAGAATGGATAAAACTTACAGTTAAATTGCCAGAATTGTTAAAGTTCGAGCAAGTTTTTCACAACACATGGTAATGTTAAAAAAAAAAAAATTCATGGGATTTACAGAATAACTTCATAGAAAAGTAAAATTTCAATCTTAAAATAATGTTATCCTTTAAATCTGATTCCACATTCTCAAAATATTCTTTGAAAAAGTACACCTAGTACCTGTAGAATAAAACAAAAGCCTGTGGTTCCAGTATACTTCTTCACATAACAACAGCAGCTAACTCAGTACTGGCTCATCTGTTTCTCTGAACTAATCATCTGAGGCAAACCACAAAAAACTCAAGTAAAGTATTTTATGATGTAACCTCTAACCCTACCATAATGGGAAACCATATTTTCTTCCTGTATGGGTAATATATCTTCTTATAATTTTCTTTATTCCTCATCCTGGGCACCAAATTTTTGGATTTGCTTTTCCATAATCATTTACATTAGTAGATACTTATGAACGAAATACTTAAAACCAAATTTGGTTCCTAGGTTAGTATTGCTTATATTTATCTCCTTTTTAAATTGAAGTTTTATTTGCCTTCTGTTATTTGCCTCATGTTATGTTTAGTCTATTATACCCATTGTTGAAGTATATTTCTTTAATGAGGTATAGAAATTGAGGTATATTTCTATAATGTTAAGACTAGACGCACTTTCCTTAACTCAGATTCTTAACTTCCATAAAGTGTTTAAAATTCTGTATTGGCTCTGATACCTAGGTTTTTAAACAAAAAGCAATTATCAGAATTCATTCATCTACTAAACCTCATCAGAAACTATAATTTTCTTTCTAAATAAATTAGTTGGAAAAAGCAATAAGGCAATTCCTTATGATCTGCACAAACTTTAAGATATGTCCTCTTTTAAAGGAATCTCTGAATAAAATTTTGTTTTGCTCATTTGGTATCCAAGGTTTCTTACCTTTTACATGAAAAGTTTATGAGCCATATATTTATACTAGTATGATTAAAATATTGAGGTATTTCTGATACTAGTTTTGTTATTTATCTCACAGTAAGCGAGTATTGTGTCTTTATAGGTACAAACCTGCGCATGGCACCTATATCATGGAGCATTATCAGAAATTTCATTAAAAGGTATTCATTTCAATTATATTTTCAGTTGATATTCCGTTCATGGCTTTTGGAAAATTCCATTTAATGAAGCATATTAATCTTACTAGGTGATTTTTTTAAACTCACCATACCGCCTAGCAAGTGTCCTGCACGTAGTAGGCCCACAATAAATATTCATTTAATGTACAGTATTGTTGTTTAAAAGCTAATTGCTGTCTGAGCTTTATTCTTCAGAGTAAAGCAAGGCTTTATTTTGTATGTACACCTGAACTAAAATTTCTAAGTAATGATTAGGAAATTTTCAGATAAATTAGCTTTAAAGATTGTCAATAGTTGAAATTAATATAGGTGAAGAGTTTTTATTTACCGGGTAATTTAGAATTGTCTGTATTTAAATAGCCCTCAAATGTTAACCACCTCTCCATGTAAAAGTCATTTTCTTACAAAACAGACTCTAACTTAGAATCAATCATAATTAATATTATTGTTACATACACTTAATTGTTAAAAAGTTTAGTTAGGTAATTCTGAAATTTAAATTTTATGTAATTTAAATTTTAAAATCTTTTTAAGAATCAAGGCCTAATATTTACTTTAAAGGGTTTAGTTTGGTTAATCCTGTGTTTGGCTTCAGAGCCACTCCTTTTGCTATAAAATTGATATGCATTGGTTATATTTACATTTTTAGGTAAAACACCGTGTAATTACCAACAGAAAAATAATATCTAAAAGATGCCTTTAGATCCTCTAGGCATTACACAAACCTCAATAACATTTCAGAGCTGGGCTATTTTTTTCCATGATGCAATAATACTTAAAGGTGTCACACTTTAGACTTTTCAGAGTATCATCAATATAATGTAAGGGCAGGAGTGTAAGGTCCATGTTCCCATTTTTTTACTGACACTGAAGATTTGCATTTCTGTTATAATTAAAGTGTGATTAAAGTGACATATTTAAGTGTCTGTTTATAGGATACAATAAGGTTATCCAAGTGAAAAGATTCTGGACATGGAAAAGAGGAAAATCAGTTTTTGAAATGGAAGAGAACCTTGCAAGAAATGAAACATATCTTGGACTGAAAAAAAAGAAGAATCAGAAATTAAACCGAATTGCTAAATACTATGTGGACCAAAGAAGATTACTTTTTAAGATTTAAATGTTTTCCTCTCTGAAAGGGGCCACTGCTTATCAAATCCAGAAACAAGCCCTAGAATATGTTAATTAACTGCATTGTGTCCCAGAAAGAATGAGGTTGACAAATTCATTTTTTTATTCCTTCAATCAATAAACTGTTTGCCTAGTACATCTTAGATTTTTTAAATCTATAACGTGTATATTTACCTCTTGGAATTGCACAGTAACAGTGCCAAATACCACCATGGCCCCATAGGGTGCATCTTATGAAGCTTAACATTCCTGGCGAATTAAACACACAAGCCTCCGATCACTTTTTGTCAGTCTTTACTGTGGCGCGTAAGAGCCAAACTGTAGGTAATTTTTATATGGTGGCAATTTACCCCAATTTAAAAAGCAATGATCTTTGATGCAAGCAGAAGTGGAAAATATAATGACAGAAAACTAAAGAAAGGTATTACAAAGACTGACCTGGAACGCTTCTTGTCCCTCTCCATCCCCACCCCCATTCATGCCCTGTTTTCCGCCCATTTGTTGTTTTTCTCACAAGTATATCATGACTTGCAACATATTTTTTAAAATTTAAATAAAACCCCCAAATGCCTGAAACACTAAAAGATGTAAAAAGATTCACCTTCTGCAATCAACTACATAGCAGATAAACTTATAAAGCTATTCTAAACATCCAAAGACTTATAAATAAAAAATGTAAATTGAATCCAAGTAGTTGGGGAGGGGGACCATGGGAGGATGAGTGTGGAAGGAATGAACAGATTGAGAGTATCTAATTTCAACACCAATTTTTTTTCCGTTCAAACCTTTCCATAGTTACACCTCAAATGATTTCTTATATAAGAATTTCTCCCTATATTTCGAAATTACTGAATGATTTCCGTGAGGAAATGCAAGTTTAGGAAGATCCGCAAAATGAAAGTGTTAAAATGCAAACCACTTCTATAGCATTTCAAATGCAAAATCACAACCACCACTACCTTTAACTGACTCTTAAGGGTTCTTTTCAAACAGATGCTGTTTATGAACATCATCTGTTAACTTCTTTCTGGTAATTCAAAACTCTTGTCAAATGATGTTTTCAAGATGACGTGTAAATATAATATTCCATTAGAGATCAATTCTAATTGGTTTTTAAAAATCCACCTTGGGAAACCAGTGCTGTATAATACACAGACTAGTAATGAGCATTTTAGAAGGAATTTCCGCAAAGTCTATTATCAATCTAAGTCGAAATTACTGTCTTGCCCTAGTAAGGTTTGGGCAAAAGGACTGAAATTATTTCTTCATGAGTTTTCACGCACGATGACTTTGGTCTTGTCTTCAAGATTCGCGAGCACTTGTTGGAAATCTTCATTTTTTAAAACTGTGATGCTTGCCAGAAATATTTTTTCCACATGCCTCACAAAGGAAAACAGGCAGAGTTTCGTAGATTGCTTACAATTATTTCTTTCTAAAACGTGGTATAAAAGCTAATGACACGTTTTTCCCTTTTGAATTTCACTGTTATTTTGAAAATGCATTTCACGTTAAGAAACCAAGCCTGTTTTTGTTAGGGGTAGCTCAACCCAGCCTTTTAAAATTAGACTCCTTGTATACAACAAAGAGCTGAATAATAACAAATAGAGACAGCGAAACGTGCTTTTCCGAACTCCTTTGAATCCCGACATTCATTTTCGAATCCATACATTTAAAGAGACTTAAAATAGGATATGATGGGCTCTAACTTTCCAGATCCAGAAAAAAAAATCGCCCACATTTGTCTCTATCTACTTATCACTTTGCAAACATATCTATGCTGCTTTCCCTCTTCTTTTCGTGTGTGAGTCGCAGCCTTGCCCAGCTTCCTCCAATTTAGCGGCACGTTGTAAAGCCTTCTTCCTACGCGGTCTGGAGTTGGGAACCCCTCGCGGGCCGACACTGATCATAAAACTTGCCGCGCCGACCCGACCCGGCCCAAGCGTTGCAGTTCGGGGAGGTGGGGGTGGGGGCCGAGTCGGGCCGGGGGACCCCTCCCTCGGGAAGGACGCACCCGGCGAACTGCCGCACGAGGGCCGAACAATGGGGGCGTCCGGGCGAGCGGGACCCGGCTCCCGCTTCCTCGGCGGCGCCGGCCGCGCGCCCGGCCGCCCCCGCCCACCGCGGCCCTCCCCGCCCGCGGTTTCGCGCTCTCACTGCCGGCCTCAGCCTTCCTCCCGAGCGCCGCGGCCCGGCCCGCCGCTCGCCCCGCCGCCGCGCGCCTCCTTCCCGTCCCCGGGCTGGCCCTCCTTTCTCCGACTGCGACACCGAGGCGCTGCCTTCGGCGACTCCAGCTTTCGCTGCGGCCGCCTTCCCGCTATTTCCTTAATATATTTTCTAAATTTCTCCTTTATTTTTGGAAGTGGTTGAGATGTCTCACTTCCACCTTAATTTCCATTTGCTATTTCCCTCTGGAAAAGATGCCCCCAGGAAATCCAAAACCTAGAAGGAACTACAGCAAATCCCATAAAACCTTTAACTCTAAATACGTCTTTTTCTTTTTAATTTTAACGCATTTATGTCGTCTAACCTGGCAAAAGAACTCTCTTCTCTTTTTATTTCCTCCTTTAAATACTGTTATTTTAAACTCTCCATCAAGTGCATTTTGATGAGAGGACAGAGAATGTGTCCGGCAGCACGCAGCAAATCAGAGGTTTTATCTTACGCCTCCTGGGATGGTAAAAAAGTGGAACGTGGACGAGTAAGCTTCTAGGGAAGAAAAGCAACACAATTCGCTGGAGAAGAAGCCGGGCCAGGCGGGGGGAGGCGCAGCGGGGGCGTCGAGGGCCCTCGGGCTCCGGGCAGGGGAGCTAGTCTGGGAAAGAGAGAAGGTTTTAAATAGCGGGGGCCGGGAGGGCGGCGGGCCCGCGCATGACGGTACTTTATGAGAAAGGATGGCGCAGCGGATGAGATTACTTTGCTTTCTCATCCCCTAAGAAAAAACTAAAGTTGGAGGGAGGCGGAGAGAACAGCCATCCTTATTTCCTCCCCACGTTTCCGCAGAAGGACCGGGGCTGCGGCGGGCAGGGAGAGGGCGCAGGACGAGGTGGACCAATAGCAGTCAACAGGTCGAGGCCGCCGCAGGGCAGCGGGGCCGGGCCGCCGGGCCCCCTCCTCTCAGATCCCCTCCCCCCTTCCCCTTCTCCTTCCCTCCCCTCCCCCGCAGCCCCGGCCTGGCAGGGGAGGCCGGCTCTGCACTCCCCGCCCCACCCGGTTTGACTGCGGCCGTCTAGGCCTGGGCTCTCGGGGTGGGGGTTGGGGCGGGGGTTCCCTGCCGGAGAATCCTCCCCCGGGGCTGGCGGCGGGAGGGGGAGGGGATGGAAATCGGGGAATGGAGGATTAAGAAGGACTCGAGCTCGGCACGAGCGCGGCCCGCGCGAGGGATCCTGGGTAAAAAGTGGCCGCGCGGCACCGGGAGAGCGCGGAGAGGAGCCGGGGTCAGAGGTCAGGGCCCTGGAGCCCGGCGTGCAGATCCCCCCCACGTGAACGCAGCGAGCAGGAGGAACCTTTTTGTTTTCGACCGCGCCAGCATGCTCCCCTATTGACCGCGCTGCTTTTCCCGGGCCGCTGGAGCAGAGGAGCTCCATCCCGTATCTCCTAACCCCACCCCCCTTCCACCACCAACACACTACCCAACTCTACCCTTCCTCTCAACTCACTTCCCAGCCCCCCGTACCGGGCTTGCAATAACGCAGTAAATTTGCTTTAACAACAAGTGGGGGTGGTTGCATTTACTCCTCCCTCTCTTCTCTCCTCCCCCTTCTCTTGCTGCGGCTCTTGACACTACTACAAACCAGGACTATAAACATAAACATGTGTCACTGTAACTGGGCAGGTAATATACGGATTTGGGGGTGGGGTGGAGGGGGGCTTGGTCGCCGCTTGGGGGGCAGTAAAAAAATGTGTGTTTCACGTGCTCGTCGGCTTTGGGGGCTCCCCCCACACACCGATCCATTTATATAATGCCGACTGCACTCGGTCACTTACTCATTCAGCCACACAGACCCACAAAGGCAGACTTGCCGATAACCACCGTACCCAAAAGCAAATACATTTAAATAGACTCTCTCCTTTCCCAGCCACCGCTGCTGCCATTTCTTCTATCAGCAAACAGTAGCGTCAATTCTTGAATCCCCTTTCCTTTAGAAAAATTCTTTTCCACATAGCAATAGAGAACATTTTTCGACCTAAACAGTATGCCGCTCTTTTTTCCCATAGACAGTAACCTACATATTTTGTGCGCAGAAGTCATTTCAAAAAGCAAGTAAGGCTATTTAAGTGACTGAGTTTGAAATCTGTAAAGGTTCTTCCTTGGGCTTTCCCTTCCTGCATTTAGCAACTTCTGCTCTAAGTTGCTGCGACTGGAGCTGTGGAGATTAGCCACAGCAAGCCTTTATTATTATTATTTAGTCCATATTTACACTGCCGATCAACTTCTTTCTCTTTCTTAGTTCAGCAAGCCTAGCAACAACTGCTTACGGTAGAGTAAAGCGAATCCTCTCGCTTTCTGGCTTGAAACGGAGGGAGATTCAGAAAATGTTCAGATGGAGAAGTGGTTCCCTTTGTTCTTTCATTGTTTCTCTACGAACTGGTGGATACAAGGACAAACACTTACCTTCTCTTCTTTTTGCTCCCCAAACCAGACGTTCCCATCAGCCTTAAAATACACAATCCACCTTGAAAGTAACTACGAATGTCGGGAGAGTTTGTATTCCATTCTTTTTCGTTCTCTGCCCTCTTTTAGCGTAGGATTAAGTTGCCGAGCACGTTGCTGCAAGCTGTAGCCCCCCGCCTTAGTGAATCGGTCACGTTTAGGACCCTCTAAGTCCATCCTAATTCTGCCAGTAGAACTGAGGGTATTGGAGCTCTAAACTTTCAAAAGGAAAGGGGCCCGCAAGTACCCAGAAAACTTACGTATCCCTTGAAATTTTTTACTAGTGTATTTTTGTACCACATCACCAAATAGAATTTGCCAAGAAATATTAGATATTTCTTCGAGGAAAGTGTGTGTGTGTGTGTGTGTGTGTGTGTGTTTAAGTTTCTTCTTAGCAATGTGCTGCTTAGACAGATGGAGTAACAAGGCAGGTTTGTATGGACATTTAACGGAACGAGTGGGTTTTCCATAACGTTTGTTATGCCATGTGTTTTTTCAAAACACTACTGGAACTGAGAAAGGAAGCAAAGAGAAATTTGAATTATAACGTTGCGGAATGACTTAAAGAGAGGCGCTTGCTTGAAATGAATTAGTGTAAAAATTGGCCTCAAAAGCAAAAAGTGAGATTTTTAAAGTTGAAAGACAATTTTAACTCTATGATTCCAAAATTTAGCAAGTGACTTTTCTGGTTAGCGTGTGATATGTGTCAGTATTTAGTGTCCAGCCTGGTGGGCATTACTGCCCAAACCCTGTTTAAATCTGATTATGATGTGATTTGTTGAAGTCATGAATACGAAATGATCCTTGTGTATCCATAAATGTGAACTTGGGGTTTTTTGATCTCCCGCTTTTTTGTGTGCGCCCAGTAGCTGCAGCAGTGGAAGACAGTGATTGGCTCCAGTGCTCCTAGAAGGATTTGGGCTGAAGCCAGGGGAACAGAACCAGAGGATTCCCTTTCCAGAGACCATCAGGCCCCACATGCCTTATCTTTCCCTTCTCCCCTCATGGGTGCTCAGAATTTCAGTATGGCTTCAGCAGCCCATAGGTAGGCCTCAGCACTGAGTGTCATCACTTCGGTTTCTACACGTTTGGCCCTGATGGGAAATAAACAAAAATTGGGGTAATCCAAATAAATTGTGGGTCTTGAGGTTTGTGTATTATTTGATACACCAACAATGAAAACTACTTTCTCTGATTTTTTTTTTTCTACATTCAGGATCAATTGTGAGAGGCCCTGGTGTCTCATAGGAAAATATTGCAACAAAACAAGATAATTGGGGGAAAGGCAGTTGCAGTAGGAAAAGTGGCTTTTCTTTGATGGCATTTAATTGGAATTAAAAGATTCTTGAGCTGTAAACATTATTTATTCAGCACACATAAGCAGGCATTGTTTTATCACCATCATAATTATGGTGTCCTTTAAGCTGGCTGATAGCAGGAAAGATAAGGGAATGTGCCTGTAGATTCAGATCAGGTCCTGCTCCTTTCTTTTTTTCCCTGCCACCCTCCCTCCCTTCTCTCTTTACTACCCTTCCCCCCCCATTCCTTCCATGGTCACTAGGGTCCCCCACAGCCCTTGAGATGAGGAGAGCAGGAAGATTGTGGCCTAACCATTTCTTACATCGTGAAAGTGATTTGTACCACACTCTAATTTGACACAATCTGTAACCTTCTTGTCTCCCTTGTTTATAACTGCTTTTTAGCTTGCAATATGTGTTATCTGAAGAGTTGCCTATTGCTCACCTGTATAAAATCTTGTCCACTAGGGTTTGTTGCTTTACCTTTGTCTAATTTAGAAAGCACACTCTTAGGGCTTTTTCAGAACAAAGCCTCACAAAACCCCCTTTACCTCCAAGGATTTGCAAATTTATAAAGGCTGCATTGAATTCAAGATGGGTCAGGGGGCAAAAAAGGGTAGAAGGTCACTGCATTTTGATTATGGGTCAGTAGACAATATGGCATATACTCTGTGTCCCAAACTTCTGTTAAAAACAGGATTTTTAAATGCCTAAGAAGAGAAGGATGGGCCCTTTTGGAGACTTGCCCTGATTTGTTTGGATGAGACAAAAAAGAAAAATATTAAAGAAAATGTACTAAGTTATAATTTAAGTTGTTCCTTAATTTAGCCATTTCCTCCTCCTCCATTCTCATTTTCCCCTCCCCAAAAGCAGAGAACATGTGATATGACATAAATTTAGGTAAGGAACTGTTGACTCTCACACAAGATTTTATTGTCCTATATCCTCAATTAATTCAGCCATATAAGACTTTAAATTATTATTATTTTAGACTTTGTTATGTTGTAAGTATTATAGTTACTTTTGGCTAACAGTACAAGGGACTTCTTTTATTCTTCTAACCAGTATACTTACATTGTTGAGGCCTTTGTGATGTTCCTTAGTCTTTTCTGTCTGAATTCATTTTGAACAAAATGTGCCAGCAATCACTAAAACAAATGTATATGGTGAAGAGTTAGGTGATGGTGGTGGGATTGGGAGGGGGGTGATCCTCATTTAAATTATGTATGTATGGGTGAAGGCTGGGAAGGGAAAGGATTATTTTAATGCTCTTCAGTACTTTAATTATATGACATTGTAGTGTAGAAATGCAAAAGTACTCTTAGGTTTTCCTTCAGGTTTTCAAAAGAACTTTCCCCATTAGTAAACTACTTCTGCAAATTGCTATTGCATTTCCCAGCTAACCATTTAAAAGACTGTAAATGCCGTGTGCATTACTTTGCTCCAGAGGAAAGAGGTCAGACTGAATTGCAATGGTATTTAAACATAAAATACAGTGAAAATAAATCAAAATAGAACATTTGAAGATAAATGTAGCACATCAACACAGGATAAGTAAAGACAAATATGTTCATATCTTCATAGCCCATCACTTTAAAAACTGAAAGTGCTGATTTTTTACAATAAATGCAGAAGTAAGTGGACATTTATGTATTTCTGTCTGTATTTGCCACAGAGGATCTTCCTCTAGCAAGCAGCTTTGTTTTCAAAGCTAAAATACTTTTTATGAAAGTGTGTAGGTTATGCATTCCTCACTGACTAAATAATCGCATTTAATTAACAAACTCAATGCATATCATATATATGCCTGAATTCTCAGTTAAGTAATCCCCTGGACCCTCAGAGATGGATATACACATAAATGTTAATTTGGGCGTATCCACCCACATATGTATATGTGTTTGAGAAACAAAGAAGTTGATATATCTTTTCTTAAAAAAGAATTTGAATACAGTCCATCATCTGAATTGGGTTCATCTTTGATTGTAGAGGCGGCTAACATGGTCAACATATTTATCAAAGAAACCCCCTGGCTTTTGAAGAATAGTACTTTATACATCTGGATCTGCACATCCAGGCAAAGTAAGTAAATTATTGCATAACTTTAAGCATAATTGATAACAGACACCTTTAATTTTTCATCCCCATTCTTTTGGCCAGCTTTCACATTAATAATCTAAGCCATAAATGTTGGTAGCTATTGATCGAAATCCCCTGTGTGCATGCAAATCCATCTTAAAGTCCCCTGCCTTTCATGTGTGAGCGCTCAGGGGCCTCTGCTAGATCTTTTTATCGGGATCGACCCCCAATGTGCCTGGAGAAGACCCCGGATATACAACGTGTCCTGATGGCCACAAGAAAGCTGTCTGTCACATTCTGTGTGTGTGTGTGTGTGTGCGCGCGCGCGCTCACGCCTTCTCACACACACACACACACACACACACACACACACACCCCGATGGGGAAGTTAAAGGAACAAAAGAATGTATTAGACAAGAAGAAAGATGTGTAATAGGAGTAATAAAAATGTATAAGTGTGAAGGTACCTGAGTGCACATACAAAGATATTCACATAAATTGTATACATAGACCCAGTTCCCAAATCTTTTGGCCTTTATTTTTCTCCATTTGACCCAACAGATTGTAACTTTAGTTTAAAAAATACTATTCTGTTAGTTTTAAAAACCACCCATATTGCCAGTATTTTAAAGGTGGAAGGGGAGGAAGGAGAGGAAAAGGTGATTTTGAAATGGTTACTAAGTCATGTTGCCTTGTGCAGGAGGAATAGGAGTGTGAGTGTGTGTGTGTGTGTGTGTAAATCTAAATAGGAATCGAGAACAACTAGAACTACCTGGCCAAAAAAAAAAAAAAAAAATGTTCTAGCCAACCTTTTGTAATGTCTTCTCAGAGGCTTTTTTTGAGTTTACTATTTCTTGGCTGTTTGACTCTTTGGTGGAAATCTTAAAAGCTGGGGGAGGGGAATTGGACGGGGTGGGGTGGGAGGGAGAGGGCTGGCAGTATATAAGTGCATCAGGAGGAATTTTAAAACGACCTTATTGTCGCTGGCAGTAGATTCTGGTCATTATACTTTAAAAAAAACACCAGCATCTGCTTTTCCTGGAAACTTTGCTTTCTGCTTAAACCTTTAGCATTTTGCCTCCTGCGAAAGTGAAAGAGAAAAACGCGGTGTGATAGATCCAGATGCAAAAGAAAGCCAACTCGGTGGATGGTATTAGCTGTGACGAGGCATTGTTCATTGCTGCCTCTCGGTTACGTTTAAAGCCTGAAATATCACGAGATCCATTCAATGATCCTTCTCTCATTCAAGGGACAAAAATGTAATTTGCTGTAGCTCTGATTTCTTGGATGGAAATGCTAGCCTTAGATTTCAAAGGCAAGAACTAGACATCGCGGTTTGTACACACATTGATTAAGTTGAAGAGCGGCGATTACATCTGTGCTGAGTGCAACAGTAGTCCAGGGCTGACTTTTCAAATCCCAACCTCTGAGTTACAGACTCTCTTAAATAGGCTTCCTTAATTTCCGGATGCACTTCTTGAAATTCCCAATTCTCTTCAAAATTCCTGGGAAATTACAAGGAAGATGAGGGTGGGGGTGGGGAACTATGGCCGAGATTTCATTTCATGCAAACTACCTTTTTGTATGTCTGATTCCTCGGTTTTTAATCTCGCTCTCTCTCTCTCTCTCTCTTTGAGCCATACCTGCTTGTGCTAGCCAGACCAGAGCAGGGGAAGCTGGAACTTTTGAATGTGAAGGAAGAAATTATGGTACATTTTTTTTCTTGCAGGCTCAGAAATATCCGTTTATTCTTTTAACCACACGGATGTGTCTATTTTTGGAAGAACAAGGAAACATATAAATGCCTGAGTTGCATTTATGCTGTAGTTCCAAACACCGAACAGTTAAGAAGATTTTGTTGAATTTTGCAAAGCAGCCAACAAACCGCCTTGGGATCGTGGTAATGCGACTGGGAAGACCTTTGCTCTCATTTGGCAATATTTTGGATATCCTTGAAAATGACACCAAGATATACTTTAATTTGACTAAGAAGAGGTTAAACAATATTGATATTCATCCAAAGTGATTTTTTTTTAAGCAGATGCTTGGCTTTCATGGGAAAAAAAATGGGAGTTGTGGAAGATTCATTTAAACTACCAACCAAGAGCATCACAGACCACTGAAATAGTCTGCATCGTACATCAGCACTTTCTTTTCATCGTTATTACCTAAAACCTATGGAAGCACCTTGGGCGTTTTACATTTTCTTTTCTTTGCTACAGAAGCAATCTGCTCCATGGAATTCTGACCTGTCGTGAACAGGACCCTGGCTAAGGCTGTGCTGGGGACTCTAGGACCATCCCGCCTCCAATCCAGCCTGGTTAATTGTGAAAAGTGTACACATTTCTGGCTTATCTATGCTTTGTTATGGGTCTGACGTGAAACTACCTCCTCCCCACCCCACCCCCCAGCAGAGAACCAAAATCCAGTTGAATTGTTACAGTGTTTCGGAGCTGGAGCCTTGAACTGCTTCCTTGGTCAAATAACTTTGTTTCTGGTTGTAAAAAGGCATTTTGGGGGGGGGGGGGAAACAAGGAATATCGAGAGAAATTCAAAACGTAAGTCTGTACTGGGGTGGTTCACCGCGCGGATTTAACTTTGGAGCTCCCAGCCGGGCTCCTTTCCCCACTGCCATAAGGGAAATACCAGGCTATTCTGCACGTTTTCACTTAAGCTCCATTTTCCAAAGGACAAGGGGGTGGGGTATATGTATTTAGGCTTGATAATGTTTTAAAAATGCTTTTCTTTGAAATGATAATAGCTATAGCAGTAAAATGCAAATAAAGCAAAAATAGGCAATATTCCTTTAAAGGCGAATATACAGGGCTTTTTTTTTTTTTTAAAGCGTACACACACTGCTTCTGATGAAGTCTGTGAGTCAGCCTGTTTCTGAGCTCCGATAGTTTAATGGAAAGATTTATATACCGACTGTATTATTTACTTTGGGAGGGGAGGTGGCAGTATAAGGGTATGCTAATTAGTGGGAGATTTTGGGGGGAAGGGGTGGAATATCAATTTTTATTGCATCACCTGTCAGGAGTGTCCAATCAGCGCTGGCTTTAGGGGAATTAATTGATGAAGGTGTCTCCGGACGAGCTCACTTCACTCTGTCATTTTATTTGTAGCTAAAGCAGCGGCGGGAATAGCAGCTGCATTTCTTTTCTCTTTCTCCCTTCACATTCCATTATCATAGTGCTCCAATGGAGAAGGAAGGAATAGAGGGGCCCAGGTACTGATCTGCATCGGGGACTTAGACCAACACACTGGCAGATCAGAAACCGGATGGTTTTTTCCCTCTTTTTTAAAAAAACGAAAACCAAAAAAAAAGCAAGAATCAAGTCAGTGTAATTTCATAGTTTTCCCCCCCCCCCCAATAATTTCGCCTAGAGTTTGGCACTCCCTTCGCCGGGAATAACAGTCTTTGTTATTTTATTAGCAGGATGCCTTGAGACACACGCAGCATCTGGTGGAGGATTAACATACATACATGTGTATGTATGCGTCACGTATATATTTACTGCAAATGGTGGGGATCGTTTAGTGCCCGAGATGGGAGACCTGAAGTCAGGTTTTGAAGAGGTGGATGGCGTGAGGCTCGGCTACCTCATCATTAAAGGAAAGCAAATGTTTGCCCTCTCCCAAGTCTTCACGGATCTGCTGAAAAACATCCCGAGGACGACCGTGCACAAGCGCATGGATCATCTGAAAGTGAAAAAGCACCACTGCGATCTGGAGGAGTTGCGGAAACTCAAGGCAATCAACAGCATCGCCTTCCACGCCGCCAAATGCACTCTCATCTCCCGGGAAGACGTGGAAGCGCTCTACACCTCCTGCAAAACCGAGCGCGTCCTCAAGACCAAGCGCAGGAGGGTCGGCCGGGCCCTGGCCACAAAGGCGCCGCCGCCAGAGCGCGCCGCCGCGGCCGCCGCCGCCGCCAGCCCCCGCCCGGGTTTTTGGAAGGACAAGCACCAACTTTGGCGGGGCCTGAGCGGAGCCGCGCGGCCCCTGCCAATCAGCGCGCAGTCCCCGCGCCCGGGCGCCGCCGTCGTGCGCCCAGCCGCCCATCTACCTCAGATTTTTAGCAAATACCCGGGCTCGCACTACCCGGAAATCGTGCGCTCGCCTTGCAAACCCCCTCTAAACTATGAAACTGCCCCGCTCCAGGGAAACTACGTCGCTTTCCACTCGGACCCTGCTTATTTTCGGAGCCTGCTGTGCAGCAAGCACCCGGCTGCCGCCGCCGCCGCCGCCGCCGCCGCCGCCGCCGCGGCCGCCGCGGCCGCCGCCGCCGCCTACTACCAGGCGTCGGCGGCCGGGCCCCAACCCAAGGCGGCGGCGAGCGCCGGAGGCCCCGTGAGCCTGACCTACCGGTGCAAGCGCAAGCGCGGGGGCGCCAAGGACTGCCTGCTGGAACCCCACGCCGGCGCCCGCCGCCTGCTTCTGCTGCCCAGGTCCTACAAAGCCAAGGCGGCGGCCGCGGCGGCGGCGGCGGCGGCGGCGGCCGCCGGGGCCACTTGCCTGGAGAGGTTTCATCTGGTTAACAGCTTCTGCCCGCCTCCCCACCACCACCATCACCACCACCACCATCACCACCACCACCATCACCACCACCACCACAGGGCCCAGCAGCCGCAGCCGAATCACCACCCCCCTCATCACCACCGGCCGCAGCCCCATCTGGGCAGCTTTCCCGAGAGTTGCAGCAGCGACTCCGAGTCCAGCTCCTACTCGGACCATGCAGCCAACGACTCAGATTTTGGCTCCAGTTTGTCTAGCTCCAGCAACTCTGTGTCCTCGGAGGAAGAGGAGGAGGAGGGAGAGGAGGAGGAGGAGGAGGAAGAGGAGGAGGACGAGGAGGAGGGGGGCAGTGGGGCCTCGGATTCCAGTGAAGTCAGCTCGGAGGAGGAGGACTCGTCCACGGAGTCGGACTCCAGCTCCGGCTCCAGCCAAGTGTCAGTGCAGAGCATCCGTTTCAGGCGCACCAGCTTCTGCAAGCCTCCCAGCGTGCAGGCGCAGGCCAACTTCTTGTACCATCTGGCCTCCGCCGCCGCTGCAACCAAACCCGCTGCTTTCGAGGATGCCGGCAGACTTCCCGACCTCAAGAGTAGTGTCAAAGCGGAGTCGCCCGAGGAGTGGAATCTGCAGAGCTGGGCCCCCAAAGCGTCTCCGGTGTACTGCCCGGCCAGCCTGGGGAGTTGTTTCGCAGAGATAAGGAACGATAGGGTATCTGAGATTACATTCCCACACTCTGAAATTTCCAGTACTGTAAAGAGAACTGAGCTGACAATTAACTGCCTGGCGGAGGGGGCCTCTTCACCTAGCCCAAAGACAAACAATGCATTTCCACAACAAAGAATACTCCGAGAGGCTAGGAAATGCCTACAAGCAACTCCTACTACATACTGTGCAGATAACAACACAATTGCTGCTAGGTTCTTAAGTAATGATTCTTCAGGAGTGGCAGCAAATTCAGAAAAAGATTCCAAAATCCCTCATTGCACTGAATTTGCTACGGATTTGCCCTCTTCGCCAACTGATCCCGAGGTGGATGCAGCAGCAGCAGCAACTAAAGCCGAGAATCCCTGCACTGACACAGGCGACAAGACATTGCCATTTCTGCACAATATTAAAATCAAAGTAGAAGACAGTAGTGCTAATGAAGAATATGAACCTGACCTTATTACAAATAAGCTAAAGTGCGAGTGCAATGATACAAAGGGTGAGTTTTACAGTGTGACTGAAAGTAAAGAGGAGGACGCCTTGTTAACCACAGCCAAGGAAGGTTTTGCATGCCCTGAAAAAGAAACTCCTTCCTTAAATCCACTGGCTCAGAGTCAGGGCCTTTCATGCACTTTAGGTTCTCCAAAACCTGAGGATGGGGAATATAAATTTGGTGCCAGGGTGAGAAAAAATTACCGGACACTAGTACTGGGAAAGCGACCTGTACTTCAGACACCTCCAGTCAAACCAAATCTGAAATCAGCTAGAAGTCCTCGTCCTACAGGTAAAACTGAGACACATGAAGGAACACTGGATGATTTTACAGTTATAAACAGACGCAAAAAGGTAGCCAGCAATGTAGCATCAGCAGTGAAAAGGCCATTTAATTTCATGGCAAATTTTCCTTGTCCACCATCACTCATTATTGGGAAGGATGGGGATTTGTGGCCAGCATATTCCTTAAACACCACTAAGGATTCCCAACCTCCTCACAAGGCCCATCCTATATGGAAATGGCAGCTGGGCGGTTCTGCAATACCTCTTCCACCTAGTCACAAATTCAGGAAATTTAATTCATAAAAGCGTTTTGGAAGATATTTTCTTGAACCATATTCCCTTCCTTTTGTTGTAAACTGCACAGGATGCTTTGTACAAGTCCATTAATGTGTTACACCCCTTTTGGAGTCCTGGTTTATCGCATTTTGAAGACAGAAATCGGATTACTTTTTTTTCCATTGCGGGGTTTTTTTTTTTTTTTTTTTGGAGTAGGGTGGGGGCGGGGTGGGAGAAGGGTTGGTTTACATTCCACAGACTATACTTCAGGCTAAAGACTCAAGTAAAACTCAGTTATTACGGTAGAGCTGGAACACTTTACTGTTTCAATGCTAATAATGCACCTGGTACCTCAATTCAACTGCTACAAATAAATGTCAAAAGGTTGAATAATAAATATTACAATGAGCCATTAAGTTTATGCACTAGATTTCAGACCTGAAAGTGTAACTGTTAATTCAGTGAAAGTTTGTTAGGTTACATGGTTACACAGTGAGGTAGCAAGAAAGCCCAAAGTGTTCTCTACTGGAGGTCTTGTTTGTGGGGTATCTTTTTCTCCCCTCATTTCCTCTCCAAGAGTCGTTGCACTTATTATTATTATTTTTTTTGAGTGGAAATATTGGGGAGTCCTGATTGAATGCTGGTAAAAGCTGCCTCTTATATACTGAGTAAAGTAAATATAATATTGTCTTTTCTTTTTTCTTTTTTTTTTTTTGTAAAGGGTGTGATTTTACTTTTACGGGCACTCCTTGCGATTGGAAAAGTCCTTTTTTGTGTTCTCACCCAAAATTTTAAATTAGGTGACTCTTACTACTGTCCTGCTTACCTTGTGGTCTGAACATGACTCCTCAAACTTGCAAAACAATGAAAATATTTCTCTTAATAGCGGAATATGTTATGGTCTGACTCTTTATAGTGACAAAGCAGTAAAAGTGACCGAGAAAAGTAAAATGGGTCAGAAGTATAAGAATACCCCAAATGAAAAATAACAGTTAGTTCAGGGCTTTTTGGTACCAGAACTCAGGCACTTGGATTTTATTACCTTTTACTTTCTCTGCATCTCTCTAAACTTCTATTTTCAGACCATCCTGTGTATAGAGCAGGAGAGTTTCTACTGCAAGTGACAATCAGAGGTGATTATCTATATTTGCACTTAAAATCAAAGTAGTTCAACATGCAAATGGTTAGGGTCTAGCCCTTGGTAAGGGCCATGCTGGTGTACTATGTTGTGATGATGAAAGCAGTAAATCAAAATTATGGAAATTTGCACTGTTGAAAAGCATGCTTTAGCTTTATTTTCAATTAAAAACACTGTTTAAAATTCCTGGTTCCATACATTTCTACTTATTCCAGATTGGAGAACAGTTAACAGGAATGAATGGTTTTGTTGACATTTTCACTTGTAATGTTTTTGCCTGAAAGAAATGCATTTATTGGGTGTAATGTTTTGTTGTAACACCATGTGATGAGGCCAGTCAGGTTCTGTGCAAAACACTGGTGGATTTCTTCCTAAATAACAACAAAACTTTACACACTTGTTACAAATCAAGTGCAAAAAGTTTCAGGTTTAAGAAAGTGAAGCAGAGATCACTTGCTATTTTGATGAAAGTTAAACCTAATAATTTTGGGTCCACCTCCCCTAGTCTGACAAATTATATATCTCAGATCTTTGCCATCTTAAACCTAAGAAGTTGCATATATAGATCATAAATCAGAAAACAAAACAAAACATCAATGAAATGTTTACTGTGTGAATTTAAGTCACTAGTTCTCATGGAAATTCAGTTTTTTTTTCTTAACCTTTTAATTCCTATTCCCTTTGAAATTTTCCTTTTGTCTATAAATGTTTCAGATAGATCTGGATGGTCTCAGCCCTAATTGCTGTATATGCTCTGTGGTTTTACTCTTATTGTAAAGGACAGAGTCTGAGAGTACCTGCATCCAAATACATTTGGATGGAGTAAACAGATGCTTTGAACTGCCTCCCTTCCTTTCCTTCTTGAATGTTGCCAGATGTAGGTTCAATGGATTTTTTTTTTATTGGGATGATAGATATGGTCAAAGCAAAAATTGCGGGATGTTATCCTTGAATTCATGTTTGTGTAATTTCAAAGACCAGTACAAGTTACAGTTAAAGCTCCAGAAAACTGAACCATTGGCTTCTCAGTCAGTTCTTTCCTCTTTGGAAGGCAATACAGAATTTGGGTGCAGTGAGTTGTCCTGTAAAATCAATCTGTAAAAAGTGTGACATACACACACTGGAAGTCTGTAATTTCTACTCTTTAATTACTGCTAAATCAAGGAAGTTCAAAGTATGACTACTACATTTAGACTAGTACTTTTCTTGTTGGCTATGGAATCATTGTGCCTAAATTATAAATTGAGAATATATTTGAAGCTTACAGATCTTGGGTGTGGGAGGACTGCGAGATGGAATAAGCACAATTTAAAACAAATATACCCTATGGAATTTCTGACATAAAATATTGGCCTCCAGCTTTGACACTTGGTCTCCAGCCCTCAGAGAATCAATAGTTTCAGTTTATAGCAACTGGAGAATGAGCAGCATGGAGGCCGAGGCATTCCAGAGTGATACCATCAAAAGGAAAGAAATGAAATAGTCAACACAAATTTCACCCCACAGTATTACCACAAGCCAGCCAACCAGAGCAAAACCTGAGTTGGGGCTTCTGTTAGGAAAGTGTACCAAATGGTATACAGTAACTTGTAAATTCAAGGTATTCTTTCAATTTCTGGGAGCCCCTTAGCTGTTTTCCCATTCTGCTGTATTCTTAGTACAGTTTACTTCATTTTGGTTGGTTTATGATTAATGACAGTATCTAGATTTTCTAAGATGCTATAAATGTCCCATTTGTTCAAAAAGTTAAGCCTTATTGAGAGAAAAACAAAAGTTACCTCCATTGATAGATCGCATTTTTACATTTAAATGTTTTCAGGTGAGAGAATTTTTTTAAAAAAGGCACACTATATGGTTCCAGGGTCACCGATTCCTGTGTCTAAAGCTCAACACTTATAGGTGTAAGAAAAATGCAGGAAAGGGCTCTTTTTCTGACTTTTTTGTGGAAACAAGTTATTTTTGGTCTCCTGTAAAAGTAGTTTCCTGATAAGACTGTGAAATGAAGATTTAATTATTTTTTTAAGAGATGTGTGTAGTCTGTCTTCCACAGTCAGGTTATCTGCCTTTTTTAGCAAATGCAGCGTGCTCTTTCTCAACTATTTACTTTTTAAAGTGGGTATTCTTTTGTACTGGCTTACTTGATTACAGTGGAGTATACTCAATAATGGTTGTTTATTTTAAAATCAACAACAAGGAGCCACCACTAAACAGCAATAACATAAACTAGATGGGCTGGTGTTTGGACTTTTATCTTATCCATGTCTGGGTGACTTTCAATGGTCTAGAAATTCCTCAAAGTTCCAGTCACTAGAATTGGAAGTTTCTGCTGATATGAGAATGCTAGTTTTGTGTGCATGCAGGGAGAGATGTAGACTAATTCCTCAAAAGCATTTTTTTTTCTTTCAAAGGAAACAAAAATCCTCTATGGTAAAACAAAAACAAAAACACAACCATTAAAAAAATAATAAAGTATTAGCATCTACAAAAGACAGAAAATGTGGTGAGTTTTGCTTCACCTTGAAAATACTTCCTGCTGAAAAGAATGTGAAAAAGGGAGCTCCTAGAGCCAAACTGGCGTGGCGTGGGGAGCAGGGATTTAAAGGCTCCCCCATCAACTAACCTCAGGAAACTGGCAAGGAGGAGCAGGGCTTCCACCTTAGGGAGTCCTCCGGGTCACCCGGGCCTTCGCCACGATTTTCCCCTTCCCTGTAAGGAAGCGCTATTTTTAATGCTAGCTTTGGTTTTGGTTTGCTCCCGAGGCCAGAGGGCATTTTGCAAACTAGCCTGGGGGGTGGGGACGTAGGGCAGATCTAGGAGGTGGGGGAGGGCTGCATCTTACCTGTTTGGCCCTCTTTTGCTGGAAAAAAAAGGAGGGGGGGGGCAGCTATCATTCTTTGCCCATGCCCTAGGCCCCCTCTCCTCTCTCGCTCCTTTTCAAACTGTGGCGGCCTCACAAGCTCCTACTTTAAAAGGCCTGAGATGTTTTGCATGAGGCCCTCACAATAGGGGTTGAGGGAATTGACAGTTTCAAAAACAAGGCGTTCAGTCCTTTCCAGCTGCCGGGCCCGCTCTCTCGCACCAACTCCTCGTCCCTCTCTGCTGGGGGCGTCCTCGGGAGCGGGCCGCCTCCCCCGCCCCGCCAGCCCGCGTTCCGGCCGCCCCACCCCGCCCCCAGGCTGTGTTTGTAAACAGGGGTCAGTGTCCAGGGGCTGCTGGCGCGGGGTTGGGGACTGGCAGGCTTTGGGGGGGGAAGGCAGGGGACAGCCGAGCAGGCTGAAGGCCGGCCCCGGAGCCGAGGGGGCGTCAGGGTCCCTTTCTCCCCCGCCTGCTCCGGCCACCGCGCTGGCCCAGGGCAGCTCCCGGCTCTCTGGCCTGGGCCACTGCCACCACCAGAAAGATGTGCAAATGCCGCCATTTTGCACGGTGGCAAACAAATTTCTTTGTGACTTCTTTTCCCGCCCAGCTCTTGCTCTCCTCGGAATGAACCAACCCGCTCCCCGGGCGGAAAGGCCCGTACCCCCGTGCGCACGGCCCCCAGCGCCTTTCGTGCGGCCTCACTGCCCGGCGACCTCGTGGCCGGGCCTACCCGGAGCAGGGCAGGGGCGCCGGGGCGCGCGGCCGGCCTGGCCTTCTCCCCGGGGCCGGCCCTCGGGGGCTGGACCGCCTTCCGTCCCTTGGCGCTCCTTTTGTGTGGCCCGGAGTCATCTCCCACCCCCGCGCACGCACACGCCGCCTGGCCATTTCTCACCTTCTCGCCCAGGCCTGAGCTCTCTTCCCCAGGCAAATGGGGCCCAACTTTTCGCCTTGGGCGGAGGGCTGGCCAGTGCCTCCAACTGCGTTTGCGGAACGCAAGTGGCAAAGGGATGGGGCTTCACTCTGGGGCTGCCGGCGGGGCTGCGAACGCCCCCTGGGAAGTGGCCCAAGAGCCCAGACCGGGAGTCGGGGGAGGGCGCGGGCGCGCCGGCGAGGCCCGGCGGAACCCCCCAAGTCGGGGAAACGCGATGCGGCCAGGCCTACTTCCTTTGGCGCCGTGGTTCCTGTCCCTTGGAACCGCTCAGTGCATCTGAAAGTGGAATGATGACCTGGAAACGGGAAACGTGAGACAGTGACCTGGAAAGCCAGCCTGGGTTGGGGAGGTTGGAGCGCAGCAATGCAAACAAAGCTGCTTCGAGAGGAAGAGGGGAAACAGAGGTGCACCGCAGACAGGTCACAGGAAAGTGCAACAAGCTTGTTTTCCCGGGTGTTTAAGATGCAGTCCCAGTTGTAAAGTGTGTGAAATTACGCACTGGTCTCTAAAGAGTGCCTAATTTATAGTAAATAGCAAGGTCTTTGTAAATGGCTTTATTATGTTGTTTCTTGTTAATTGTTGAGAAAATCCCCATTGTTGAGTGTGAAAGGCTTTATGAGCTAACCTGGTCCTGGCGCAATCAGAGGGCAGTAAATGGCCGCTCGGCCTCCGAGGCCCAGGGCGGAAGCTGACTCCGGCCGGGAGCGCCACGGCGACCCCCGGAGAAGCTGCGGGACCTGGGAAGAAAGTGGCGAGGGGGTCCGGGCTTTCGTGGATGAGAAGGCGTGTTTTGAACTCGCGAGCCCACGAGAGCAGCTTGCTGAGTGCTGCGAGGAGAACCGGGCGGGCCAGGGCGACCCAGGCGGCGAGGCCGCGGACGGGCGCAGGAGACCCGGCGCCCCTCTCCGGTCACAGCCTGGACCGCAGGCCGCCGGCCCCGGACGCGGGCTCGAGCCGCGCTGCGTGGGGGGGGTGGGGGAGTGGAACTGGTTCTTGGGCTTTGTCTCCAGTTCTCCGGCCGCGTGGAGCGCGGGATCGGGCCGGTTCGGCCACGCCTGCCGAACGCCCAAAAATGCAGGGCCGGGGACTGGAGAGGCTACAGGCAGAGAGGTCCCTGAAGGAGGGCTCCAGACCCCTGCCTGTGCCTGCTCGTCTTTTGTTTAAAGCTTTCTTTCTCCTTTTCTCTCTCCCTCTTTCTCCCTTTCTCTGTCACGCGCGATCTCTCTCTCTCTCTCTCTCCTTTTCTCCCTCTCCGTCTCCTTTAGGAACCTGAAATGGACACAGAAGACAAGAGAAATAAGAGGAACCGTTTTTGGTTTTGTGCGTGTGTGTTTTTAAACAAGGGAAAGGATTTCTTCTTTCTTCTAAGATAAGATATTCCCATCTCCTTTTCCCATCTCCTCCAGTTCTCTTTCCAGCCAGTTGGGACCCGGGAAGGGTATGGGCTACCCTATAAGGCGCTGGGTTCATTTGATTAACTTGGAGGGGAAGACCCCGCCGGGCCCTGCAGGCCTGGAGTGGGCGGGCGGAGAGCGCCTCCCTGGGCTCGGCCCCGCGGCCTTTCCAGGACTTAAGACCCGGTGGGTCGGGGGGAAAAGCAGCAGCAGCCTCTCCGCAGCCTCTGAGCTCTGACCGTGCAGCTCGAGGGAAGGGAATTTCTTCGAGAGAGCCGGCACTGGGGGTTGGAAAACCCTGGGTTAGGTGGACGTAAGGGCTTGGACGTTAGCGAATGCAAATCACAAGGAAATGTTAATTCCAGTCAGAAAAACCTATATTCAGCTATCTTCCTTCCCTTCTAAGATGGCCCTCTGCTTGCGCACTCGCGCTCTCTCACCAAATTAGCTATTACGCGAAATCCCCTTGGGTTTAAAGCACTTGTTTCGCGGATTCGCGTACAACCCATATTAACTATGCACTTTCTGCTATTCCTCTTGTGACTGGCCCTGCCTCTTCCTTCTTTGCGGAGAGTATGATGAATTTTAGCCCAATCGATGCGTGCAAATACTGGGATAACACAGCCCGTACTCCTGCGATGGAGGCTGTTTTCAAAATTGAGTTTAGGGATCAATATTAAGTCGAAATGCTCCAAATTGCACGAATTCACCAAATTCAAGCCTTGGGCTCCCAAGCCCCTTTCCTGATTAACGCACTCGTGGGCCGTTAACTGCGGTTCCACCGTTCCTGCTTCTCAAAACAGTTTGTTTTCATCATGTGTCTTTGGCTTTCCCTGAAGATCACTCCAGTTTGTTTAGAAAAACAGGATCCCAAAACGTGTGGAGTTAAACCTCCGTCAATGGCTTCCATGGGGGAACTGCTGACTGCCATTTCTTTTCTTTCTCTACCTAGAACCTAACAGCAGCACCTAAGATTGCCAGAGTGGGTGCTCACAAAACGTTTGCCAGGTTGAATAAATGTTTCACTGGTCAGGGAGCGGCCCTGTCCTGGGCCACTACTTGACTCCCACGACTTCTTCCCCCAGAGCCGAGCTATTGGGGCTGTAGCACAGCAAGCTCCCTATTCTTTGGTGGCTGCAGCCAAGGCTTCAGGACAGACTGGTGCCTAACTGGGGGAAGGGCACTGGTTGTCCCCTTGCAGGGGACGTTAAGGCCAGAGAGGTGGAGGGAGAGAGGTTTCAAAAGGGAATTAGGAGAGCCTGCTGCCTGCAGATGTGTGTGTGTGTGTGTGTGTGTGTGTGTGTGTGTCCATGTAGTCTGAAAAGAACAGCTACAAGGGAAACAGGCCAAGTACCTGAGATGCTAGGGTATTCCCGATTCCTTAGCTCCTGCTACCTGGATCTTCCTTCAGTTGAGAGGACTGGAGCAAGACAGGAAGAGGTGGAAAGAAAGTGGCAGGCAGCCTAGAGGCTCTCCAGTAAGATCCAGTTATTCATCGAATCAGTGCCATCAGTATGTTTGTGTTTGACCCTCTTGGATGGAAGAGGCTTAGCAGTCAATACACTTAGGCCCTAAAATGTCGCCAGTCTAGTGCAGAACAACTGCTCATGGGTCTGCAAGGCCCTCCACAGCCAGGATGCTCAGAAGGAAGGGAGGGAAACAGAGGGGAAACCAGCTGAGTGGCTGCCTGCCCTCTTCCCCAAGCCATCAACACAAACAGACAAACAAACTCAATTTTCCTGGAGTCTGGGCTGTTGGGCAAGCACATGTGGGGCATGGAAGGGTTGGAATATAATTCCCATTGTTAGTGCTTGCCCTCTTTAAGATCAGTTTAAGTTAGCTCCGGGAACAACACAATACTTATGATAAGTGATGAGCAGTAGCAAGGAAAAGCAGTAGGGAAGAGAGAGACTGCACCAAGCTTAGGCAGAAGCCCTCCCTCCTTCCTGTGAAAGTTAGACATGATGCAAATATGTAAGGGATCTTGAGGCTACAACTTGGTCAGGAGGCAAGAGTTTCAGTCTGAAATGACTGGAAAGGACCTAAATTCTTGGATCTCCCAGGAATAAAGGCACATTTTACGTTCATTCTCCCTTGCGTTTCTCTAGATTTCTCTTTTTCCCTCCCTTTCAAAATGAATACCCTCATTGTCAGTGGTGCAAATGTGCAAGATTTGTTTTCTTCCTCTACATTGAATCCAAATGTGCAAACCAGGGGATGGTTAAGCTTTCAAATGCCTGGTTATTAGATCCACTCAAAGTAAAAACCTGCATGCTATAGTAGAAATTGCCATAGCCAGTTTTTTTTTTCTTCTTCCTTTATCATCACTTTTTTATCTTCTACCTTCTCAGCTTGTCCTCTTCTTCCCCTCCCCCTACCTAACACTGCACCCAAGAGGAGACTTCATGGGGGAATACCAACAGTTAGCAACATTTTCTCCAGAGGTGGAAAGAGGGTAAAATCTGGACTTAAAGCAATGCTGATAGAGGCGGCGTGGGAGCCTGTGGTGACCCTGAGCTTCCTTGCTGGGGTGAGGGGCCAGAGCTTCCCAGCCTCTTGTCCTGCATGTGCTGAGCTATTCCGGTTAGGCTATAAAAAACAGTGTGGAGGAGGGTTCAACTCCATAAACACCCAGCTATGGTTCTAACATGGAGTACATTGCCAGATGCAAATGCAAAGAGATACTTTTAATTTTGTTCCAAGTGTTATACATCATGTGGCAAAGTGGTCTTCAGAAAGCCAAATTTGATTTTTATCTGTTATAATAAAGACTTTTAAAAAGCGACCTTAAAAATATATGATTGAGAATTAAAAGGGTGTATGTCACTAATACCAGAGTGTTTCTCATCTGAGTTTAAAAGGAGAGGTGAAAAAAAAAAGAGAGGTGGTACTTTTCCACCCCTCCTAAATAAGGAAAAATTTTAAGTAGAAGAGCTTGGTTAACATGTGAATTGTTCAATTGCTTTGCTGCTCATACAATTCCAGGAAAATAAAAATATTTTAATCCTTGTTTTTTAAAATCTTTTTACATCTTATGTTTTGTAAATTCGGGAATCAGTCATACACGCCTGCCATCTTCTTTAGAAAAATGACCTAAGAAACATCTGCTTTCCCTGAAATATCAACATTTCCTATTATATTATACATTTTGGTCTGTGGTTTGTAGTTTAACAGTACCATTGAATAGGAGAAAAACAGAACTTAGTTTGTATAATTTAAATGGGAGGAAAAGATACCTTATTATATAGACTTAGGGAGGTTGCCAAGGGCTTCTAAAATCTTGTTCTTTGTATCAATCTCTAGCTGATTTATCTGAATAGGATCCAATCCTACATAACATGTGGGCTACATATAATATTCTGACACAATAGAAGGATTTCTAGAGGAATTGGAAGCATCCCGATGGTGGATTTCCTATCTCTTCCTGTTTTGAAACATTACTTTAGTGTATACTCCAAGGTTGATTTTAAATATGGTCTTCTTCAAAAAAAAGAGTGCAAAAATGATTATTAAGAGAAAGGAAAGCAGGAAATCTTTTATAAATACTGTTAGGACCATTGATCCCAGTTACCTGCTATAATGTGAATGGAATCATTATGGCTGTTCCATTGACACTGTTTCTTCATTCAGGATCCTGGCCAAAGGAATAGCATGTCGATGTGTAAAATTCTAGCCAAAGATAAGCCATTACAATGGAAATCGCGATGTGCAAAGTCTCATTGAAGCCTATGAAATTGAGTGTAATATCCATACCGCATTCTCATCTGCTTGCCCCAGGATTTAGTATGCGGCTCTGCATTGAAATGAGATTATGCATATAAAATGCCAATATAGAATACAATGCCCAATAAAACATTAGAAAAGCAACTTACAGCCCACATACATGGGCTTTACTTAAATTGGAACTTCATGTGCAAAGTAAACCATAGCGCCATCAGAACACTAAATCTACACAATGTCCTCACTCTGGTTTTTCCTGCTGCTTTCTGCATGATTCCCCCCCACCCCCTCCTATCCAAACACAATTCTTTTAAGGGCACTCTTCAAATCATCTAACAATTCCCAAAGGATATTCCAGGAGTCTCTTAAAGTGTCTTTCTAAATTAAAAGGCCCCGAACAATTTAAGTGCATTTTTGAACCAAAAATATCAGAAAGTATTTGGACTTGCAAACCTATGGGGGTGTGTGTAAAAAAGAAGAAAGGGGCCAAAGAGAAACCGGCCCCACAGTGGATTACAAGGTTATGGGACAGGTCACTAGGAAAGGGAAATAAAACCGAACGTTAGGTTGGGCTTGTAAATTATGCACCTTTCAGGGAAAGCGGTTTTAAGGTCTCTTCAGTCAAGGGTTTTTTTTCCCATCCATTTTGCTATTAATTCTTAACTCTTGGTAGGCAGCTCTTTAATGAGGTTGTTTGTGGCAGGTTAATTTTCTCCAAACTACTGAGCTCCTCATTTTCCCTTTTAAGTGCAGTGCTGCCTAGAGCTTTCAGTATTTTCCATACCAGAAAACAAAATAAACGTGAAGTTGTCGGCGGCGCTGGGCTGAGAATTAAAGGCTTTACTTATGTGGACAGAAAAACAGAGGGCCTGGACAGATGGGAGTGGGAGGGTAGAAATCAGGCTGAGTTGAGGGCATGAGGGAGAGAGAATTCGGTCTTAGGAGAGCGATGACCCAGGGAGTGTAATATATTAAATATTGCAGCGATCGATTTCAATATCCCAAGTGGACACGGGAATAAAAATTCACCAACAAGCTGAAGTGATTAGGAATGCTTTGTTGCGAGGGAAAAAATGTGATTTTCTTCAGATCCTTTTTGTTCAGGTTAGAAGAAGCATAGACAATCCACGTCTAAGCTTTGGACTCCCAGTTTGGGATATAACTCTAAAGGTTAGTCCTATGTCAACGGTGCTTCTGCGTCGTGAAAAGATGAGCCTTTGTACTAAGGAGGATTAAATATCATCCACAATTACAGGCTGGTGCCTCTAGGAGCTTTCCTCCCAAATCAGAGAAGGGTACATTTTGGAAAGGCTACTCCTTTCCTGTGTATTAGTCTTTGTTTCAGTGGCTCTGGGACAAAGCAGTTGCGTTTGCACAGTTCTTTCACTAAAATCCAGGGGAAAATGCACTATATAGTTTAGAGAGGGTTGCTTCACAATAGCAGGACATAAAAACAGCAGTTGGTGCTATGTAGGGAAGAAATATTTTTGAAATGTCATTCCGGGGCCAAAAGTATGAAACCCGTCGTATATCCAGGCACAAATACTCACTGCTGCACATGATTGTGTTAGTGACTTCAGAATTGGGTGGGATTTTCTGTTCCTTTTTCTACCAAATCCAGCTCTTAGACATTCATGCTATGAACTGTGTTTCCCTCAGTCCAGGAATCTGTTTAGGGATTTGGGGTCATCACTGAGGAGGCTGCTTGGGGTGGGGGATTGTTTCCAGTCACAGCCTAACGGGCAGGGCCTGGGCTCTTCACACTGGGGACACCGAGTCTGCCAGCTAGGAACACACTGCTGGACGTCTGCACGCGGCGGCCACCACAGCTGCCTCCTCCTCCTCCAGTGTGTCTGCCACAAATCTGGGAAAGAAATGCAGCATCATACGAAGGATTTCTTTAATGAGGATGAGTTCCTCAGAGTGACTGGGGGCTCTGGCTGCTGTTCAGGCCTCTCCTTCCCTCTGCCAGATCCCATTAAATCCTTCCTTATACACCAGCCTGAGGTTGGAAAAGCACACCCTCACGCCCCCGCCGCCGCTCCCTGACCCAGAAACTGATCTCAATTTTACCCTGGTAGCTGAGTGAGGATGAACTGGAAGGTCTGAGTAGGCTGGAATCCCTGAGTAGGGCAAAATAAAATATACCTATCTCTATCTATCTATCCTCTATCTTACCCCCTCCCTTCTCTGCCATCAGTCTTCCAGTCTTCTAATCATCTTCCATCCTAGTTAGGATGACTAGCTCCCACTTGGAGCATGGTCCTAGGGACTAGCCATATTTCCATATGAAGCTCTTCTTCACAGCAGTAGAAGGCAGTAGAAGGAACCCTAAATCTCCCATTTCCTTTGCCCCTAAGTTGAGCCGACCCAAGTTGAGCTGCGTGAAGGCCGAGGTTGCTTGTGCAACCGAGCACTTAGGCTCCTGCGGCTGGAAACTACCAGACTCTCTGTGGAATGATGACCGCCTACAGGGAGGCTGATTCTGCCCTATAAAGCTGTTTACTTCCCTAAAGCTACATAGGTCCTTCCTCTCTTGAGGTTGGGGAGAGTGAGTAGGTTGGGTCCATTCAGGTCCAGGAGCAAACTATCACTCAAAAAAGTTACTTTGAGAAGCTAGGGTTCATGAAACCAGTTCTCTCTCTTCCTGAGTGTGGGAAAGACTGAGTCAGGGGCAATTTGGATAAGAAAGGAATCTCTGTTTTGCTATGGTCCCCCTTTGGCCTTCTTTTAGTTTGCATTTCTTTTTCTTCTCCTTCTTCTTCTTCATCATCATCAATGTCACATCAGGAAGAACAGCGGGTTGAAGGCACCAGCGGACTTGCAGTGTGAGGGCCTGCTGAAGCTGACTTGAGGCCTGGCTGTGTCTGGACAGGTGGCTCAGAGCGCAGAGATGCCTGCTCTTGTGTGAGGAGAGGAAAGCTGGAGAGAAGGAATCTCCTGGGTAGGGACTCTCTGTCCCAAGTTACCTAGGAGCAGGTTCTGCATCCAGGCCCTAAACGCTGAAAAACCTGCTCTGCTCTGCTGTAAAGTACCTGTTGCTTAAAGCTGCTTGGGGAGCCCTTGGGCCCCTGCCCTATTGTAAGTCTTGGGGGTTAGGTCTGGCTTCCCCTGGGGCTGCTGGATTCACCTGTCATTACGCTCACTGCCCAGGGACCCTGACAAACCTCCACAATGTGGGTCTGAAAAAGGGTGCTTAAGGTTCACTGATCTGTGTGTAGAACTTTGCAAAACTGCAAATAAGCGAGAAAATTTGTCTATTCTTGGGAAGGGAAATACAAGTTTGCACTTCACATGGAAGCATGAGAAAAAGTGTGTGTGTGTGGGGGGGACTTCTGGCCAAAAGCCCCACTGTAATCTCCAGAACAATTTCATTTCCTCTGCGGCACCCTGGCTACCCTAGCCGAGGCCTGCGAGAGGTCAGGGAGGAGAAGAAGCTTAAAAGCGGGGATGGGGAAGAGGAGAGGTGGCGAGGCCCTTAGCAAGGTCTCAGGTGAGGGCCAGGCCGGCTGCTGAGGAGGGGACCGACAGGATGGAAGGCCGCAGGACGGGGGGAGGGACAGAGCCACGTCTTTTGGAAGGTTTCGGTGTTTTCGAGAGGGGTTTTTCGCAGGAATTCGCACGGCCTGCCTCCGGGGCAGCCCGCTGGCGCTCTCCCCCGCCCCTTCTCGCAGAGCAGGTCACAGGGAGCTCGGGTTTCCGCGGAGGCCCCGCGCCCTGGCCGCCCGCGCTGCGCCCGCCTCGGCGCGCAGGCCTTTCCCGCTTGCTGAGAAAGGGAAAAGCGCGCGCCCCGGCTCGTGCGGGCTGGAGCGTGTCCGTGCCGAGGGAGATCCGGTGCTCCGGGGGGAGCCAAACTGCCCCGGCAGGCCCTATAAATCCGGCCGGCCGCGCAGGCGGGAGAGGGCACTCCTGTCGGGGCGGCCGACATCCCAGGCTGTCGCGCGGCTTCTGGGAACCCGCGGGCTGCTGAGAGAAGCAGGCCCCGGGAAGCTCGTTCTCTCTCCCTCCAAAGGGTGGTTGGGACTTTTGAACCCTTTAAAGTGATTGATCGTGTCCCACCAGAGAGCGGCTCCACCCCCGTCCCCATCTCCACCGCCTTCCCTTGTCACCTCGGCTCTAAGTGTGCGCGGAGACACGCGGGCGCGAGGGTTGGCGCGTTTGGAGATGCGAGCCGCAAACGCGAGCATTTGTGTATGAATGCGTGTCAAACAGGCAGGGCCAGAGCGGCTGTCGCGATTTTGGATGAATCCTGGTGTAAGAACCCATTACGGGAGGGTAGGAGTCGCGTCTCTGCGCCCAAAGCCCGCTAAGAGGAAGACGTAAGCGACAGCTATTCCCAGGAAACCGTCCCGGCACGCCCGCCTCCCGCCATGGAAGTCCTCGCAGGAGCCGGGCTCCGCACTGGGAGCCTTCAGGGAAGTCAGGATGAAGGCTCACAGCCTCTACGTGAAGTTGGTCATTAATTTGGGCTGCTCGGAGCCAGTAACACACTCAACGCCTCTGGCTTTGGGGATTGTCTCGGAGCTGGGACCCAGGCGTAGGCGACCCAGGGCTGCGGATGGGAAATGCGAGTGTTGGAGGCTCTGGGATGTGTCTGAGTGGGCTGGGTAGAGCTCGCGGGGCAAAGGTTGGCTCTTCCTCGCCCCAGATAAATTCTTGGTTAACTTGTGTAGACTAAACACATTAATGTTATTAGATGGGGTAAAATAGAAGGGGTTGAAAGTGGGGGGCATGCCAACTGGACCCAGACCCGGTCATACTTCTCTTCCGGTGACAAGTCAGGATGCTTCCAACACGAAAATAGAAATGTAACATTCAACTGGACGAATTAATTTTTGACGGATTTACGGTATGATTTTCTTTCAAGCGGTATTCATCGGTTCTTTCGATCAGTAGTGCGGTCCAAAGGCAGAAATATAAACAAGCACTTTCTGCTTTGCGGACCCCTTAACAGTATCTCCCAAAGAAAGACCAAGACACTTTGTGAATTTTCCCCAGATAATGCCTCATATTCCGAATGACTGATCAGAGAACTCCGGTATTGTTAAATAAAATGAGAGGAAGGCGAGTGACGTGGGAGTCGAACAATGGCATTTCTGAATCAGTTTGCTTGATTGACATTTGGGAGCTTCATGACCCCAGGGAATAGGACTCTTTACGGTGAATACACCAAAACATCAACCAAGATTAGAACTCTAGATCCTGTTTTAATCCCATTTCAGTCTAAATTACAGTGGGAAAATATAAAATCTAAGAGGAGAGAATTACTCCATCATATATTGACCTAAAGTTTTAATTGCTCCAAGGGGGAAATAAAAGTGGAAAACCAATATTCTTTTCATCACTTTAGGAATAGCACTGACAAGTAAAGTTTAAGTGTTTGGGAGGGTAGGTACTAAGAATATTTAAGTGGTGTAAAATATTTTATATTTATTTCGGGAGTCATACTGGAGAAATGTATAGGGAGATTTTATGCATATGTGAGAGAAAAAAATATAGTCCCCCTCTGTTGGATAAAAAGTGAGGCTCATCAGCAAACTGATGCTAAGAAATAATTAGATACCTTTAAGGTGGACTCTAAATTTCCATTATTATTTGGAAGGCTTCTCTATTTCGTGGGAGGGGAAATTTTTTTAATGCCAAAAGTTGTGTTAAATGTAAATTTAACCCAGGAAATTGTTGAGAGCCAATCTTCAAGTTGGAAAAACGGAATGTGTTTGAGCAAAGTCTATTTTTAACCACAGAAAAGTGTGAGATAGTGTGGGCTCTGTGTTAGGTGGGAGTAGAGTCTATGGCAACTTCGCTTTACAAAAAACATTGATTCTTCAATGGAACTTATCCTCAAACCTCAGAAACTTGAAAAATAGGAAGTTTTAAGTATTATATATTAAACTGAACCGATGCAACACAGAAAGACGAAGTTGTAGTAAAAGATGTTACAGTTATATTCTCCCAATTTTTAGCAGATAAACTACAGCAAAGGGGAATGTAACAGGAAGACATAAATATAGACCAAATATGTTATAAATAATGGAATAGAAAGGGTTGTTGCACAATATGGGTTCACAATCTTATATTTTGAGGGGTAGATTTTAATGAGAAGCCTCTCTGTTGCATGGGAATTGGGAAAAATAAGAATTATTTACGCAAGAAGGAACAAAAATTAATTATTAGGAGCTCAGTAATCACCAAATAAACTCTGAGCTTTGAGGTTAAAAATAGACGACTATCTTCATGTTCAATTATACAGTATCAATTACTAATACAACGGATGTTTCAGCATCTCAGCGAGACCAGATACCATCTTCTATGGAGATATCTTGGTATTAATTAATGACTGCTTTATTCTCATTATTCACAAGGAAAAATAGGGGTCGTGTCACATTAAAATTAAGATTATCTTAGTTTATCTGGGCCCTTAAAGATCATTCAAAGTAATTATATTTTGAATTAACAGAGGTAGGCAATTTATCTCGTTATTATTTTTGTTGTTGTTGTTCAAAGACAGAAAATAAAGATCAGAAATAAGCAAAGTTTCATTTTTGAAGATAGGAAGAACCAAACAAACATGTCTTGACTTCTGCAATATTTCCCTTGCTAAAGGGGGAATGAGGGAACTGTATAAGACGTGACTTTGCAAAGTCAAGTCCTTTTTAAAAGACTCGGATCGAAATTCTTGCTATGCAACAAGGATTCAGGTTTGATTAATTTTCTGCAAGCGACGTGACAGCGGTGTTTTGAAAGATTAATTAAAATTGAAGTGATAGGGAGCAGGAATTCAACCTGCAGAGGCGTCCCAGGCGCCTTGGGGGGCTTATGCAAGCGAGTCCCAAGCTCAAACTACGGGCTTTCCCGAGCCTGGGACGCAACTCCCCGTCTCCTGGAGAGGAACGCGGAATTTGGCAAGGCGCCCGCCTGGCCGCCTGGCATCCCGAGCTGGCCGCCAGCTCTCGGGGGTGGGGACGGGGTGTGTCCCGGGGAACCCGCTGCCGAGAGGACTGCTGGCGCGGCTCTCGACGAGCCAGTGAGGTCCAGGGTCACGCTGAGAGGCCGGAGGGGACTCCAGAAAGCCTCGAGCTGATAGCCCCGGGCCTCCCAATTTCCGGGGGTAGGGGGACACCTACTTTGTACCCGGGCTCGTGCGGAGCCCCCTCTACAGTCGCGAGCGTGCGGGCGCGTGGAAGGCGAAGGCGCATCCCCAGAGACGAGGACGTGAAGGGCTCGGCCGCTGGGCTGCGGCTGCCGGGCCGGGGCGCAGGCCTGCACCGGCAGTCCTGCCTCGTCGGCGGAGACTCGGAACTCTGGGAGGCCCTTCACTGCCCGACTCCCCTTACCTCTCCGCTCACTCCCGCCCCGGGTTCTCCCCTCCCCCCCCGCAACCCTGTCCCCTCGCTCCACTACGCGACGCCTTCGCCGGAGTAAGAAATTAGCTGCTTGCAACTGTAACTGTACTGAAGGAGATACAATCGCGGGAGCCCTCGGGGTCGCGCGCGGCAAAGTGGCGATGCGGGTGGCGCCCCAGAGGGTAGGTAGGGGGAAGCCGGGGGCGTTTGTTTGCACTTCGCCTCCCCGGGGCGCCAACTACAGTGTCCCCTTCTCTCGACCTGGGGGCTCAGGTCCTGACCTTGAGGCCGCGCCGCGCGGGGCTCTCTCCCGGCTGCAAGGGCGGGCTGGGTTGCGCGCCAGCGGGTGCCCGGGCCGTCCGGCAGGGGCGCTGGCCGGGCGGCTTCCCGGCTGGGGCGGGCCCTCCGCCCTGCGGCGGCGCCGGGAAACCCCTGCCTCTGCAGCGGGTCCCCGGGGACGCAGCCTGAAAGTGTCCCCGGGGATTCTCCGTGCCGCGGTGGCAACGTGGTTTCTCCTCCTCCTCGCGTCTGCCTCTCCCACCCTCTTCCCGGAGACCTCGGAGCGGCGGCGAAGTGGGAAGGGAGGCGGGTAAACACACGGCGAAGGCCTGGGAGCGGGAGCTGGGGGACTCCGGGTCGAAAAGGAGGCACTGGGATGCGGAGAGGGGGCCGGGGGCCAGGGGGACTCGGCTGGGGAAGGCTGGGGCGGGGGGCGAGGCGAGAGTCCCCTCCCTTCCGAGTGGCGCAGGGGGACCTCTTCCCCGGGGAACCCCCACCCAGCAGCTCCCAACCTCGAGAACAAAGGGTCTGGGAAGCACGGCCGGGGTCGCGGAGCGGAGGTGCAGGGAGGCAGGAAGGCAGGCGGTGGGGGCAGGGGAGGACGCCTCGCCACATTTCCTCTCCCGGCCGAATGACGGAAAAGCTCCCTCCAGCCAACGCCTCACTGAGGCCGCTTCAGAATCCGGGAGGGTTCGGGTTCCTTACCTAACGGCTGCACTCGCTCCCTTCCTCCCCCAGCGTCCCCACCCCCTCCGGGGACTGCGGCCCGGGAGCCGCAAGGCAGGCGGCGCGCCGCGGCGCGGGCGGAACCGCGGGGCAGCAGCGCCCCCTGCAGGTGCCGGGCGCCTCTGTAGCCGCCGCGCCGACTCTTTAAGGTGGAACCGGCCTCGTTCCCCACCCGCGCGTTCGGCTCTCCCGCAACCGTGCTTCCACCCGCGGAGTCTCCCTCGAGAAGCGGGCCTGGCAGTCCAGAACGGTCGGAGGCTGCTGGCTCCTACTGCTATTTCCTTGACCTCTTGGCCCCGCTACCTGAAGGTCCTCGTCCGCGGATGCCCCGGTATCGATTTCGACAATCACCATTGATAATTCCCTGCTGGTATAAAAAGAGGCTAAGTCATGCGTCAGGGCTGAAAGACGAAAACGGCGTTTCTTTAACTTGAAAGCAAACTTTTATTTTCGTTTATTAAAAGCAGAAGGCCACCAGGAAAGGGTCGCCGGGGGTTGGTGACCTGTCCATGGGTCTTTCAGATGTAAGTGTTCAGGATGAGCCTGGCCGGTCCCGGAATCGCATTCAGCGCCCACACCCCGCAAACTCCTGGGCAGGTGCCGGTGCAAGAGGCCGGGGAGGAGCGGCGGGCCCACAGGAAACCTCTCCTTGTGCACCTCCGGCGCCCCTGGCTTCAGCTCACTCTCGCCCGGATGCTTTATTTGGTGAAAGCAAGGAACGTAGAGAGGATCGAAAAGCAGTTTTTCTTTCTTTCCTTTTTCCCTTTTAACTAAAGAGTGTGCGTGTGAACTCATCGTTTCTTGGGTATAAGTGACCTCAACGAACTCGAGATTCTTGGGGAAAACCTACGAGCATCGAGCAGGGCACGAACAAGCCAACTCCGGTTCCGGTGCCATCTGCAGTAAATTCCTTTTCTTTGCTCTTCCCTCTTCCGCGTCTTGGAGAGGGGTCCCCCAGGGGTTGTCACAGGATTTCCGCACACCCAGGATCCGGACTCTCAGAGGAAAGCTCAGGTCCCGGCGCCGAGAGGGCGCGGGGGAGGGGAGGCAGTGCCGGCCCGGAGCGTGAAGTTTACCTGCACAGAGGGAACCGGCCTTCCCCCTCCCACCACCCCCTCCCCACCCCACCCCACCCCACCCGGCGCGCAGTCTCGGCTCCGCCCTGCCGGGCCCCGCCCCAGGGAAGCCGAGGCCGCAGGTCGGGCCGCAGCGGGAGGAGCTCGCCCCGGCAGGTGCCGCAGGGTCACGCCTTTCCCGGGGGTTGCAAACCGCAAGCGAAAGTCGAGGAGGGCTGGAGCTTTCCCTCTAATCCGTTTTACACTCTGAAAACCGCAAAGCTGTCGCCTAGCCGGCCACTTTTTAATTGGGAGGCAAACAGACGAAAAACCAAAACAAGCGCGCGAGCTGACTTTCCCTGTGTTTTTCCTTCTCAACGAAAAGCCCGCTCTCTGGTGAAGCGGAAAACGGCTCCGCGCTCACATTTGCTCTCTTTGAGGTCTGTACTGGCGGCGCCCCCAGCGCAGGGGGCAGCCTGGACTGGGCCCTCTCACCACCCTCTTCCCCCAACTCTTGGGTCTCCACGCGCATCTCGTCCCCCCACGGGTCACGCCGAGGCCATACGAGCCGTGCAAGCTCCATCCTGCGCTTTCTCGCTCGGGCTGAAGGGCAGATGTGGGTGCTTGGGTGTTGGGGGCTCCGAGGGCTTTGAATTATCCCCAGACCCAGGGTCCCCCGACGCCAGGCGCGGGAGGAGGAGGGCTTTGGGCCTCCAGTCCGGGGGCTCGGAGACCCCAGGCCGACCACAAGAAGCACTTGCCGACGCGCTTCGAGTCTCGCAGTTTTCCCTGGGGGAAAGCAGAAGTTGGTGGCCACACCGCGCGGCGCCAGAGCAAGCTCTCAACTTGCCGCGAGCCCTGCCGGCGGTGCTCAGCCCCCGGGGGAGGCGCCGGAGAAGCAGGAGAGCAGAGGGCGGGGTACGGGGGAGGCCGCCCGGGTCAGGTGGGCCGAGTCCCAAGATAGTGGGTGTCCACTTATCACGTTGATGTGTTAAGAAAGGTCCTATGTGTTAAGAAGGGTCTTTCGTGGAAAATCCTTTTTAGTCAAATTAGTGGTCGTGGAGGTACAAGGAGGGAAAGAAGGCAAAAGAAAGGAGACGGACCTTATTTAAAAAGAAAAACTGGGGAAAATGGAGTGGTCAAATTGTGGAGAGGAAGGGAGGGAAGGAAGGATGGAGGAGGCTTTCCTTCTTTGTTCTTTAAAAGCCCGAGCACTCTCTTTCTAAATCAAAATACAGAGAGCCAGTCTTTCTTGAAGCATGGTTAGGTAGCTAAGAGATACTGCTCATTAGTTCACTTTTAAAGCATTTGCTGGGTTGAGCAAAATTTTTAGAAGGTTCTTTCTCACCAGCCCCAGACTGAGCTCAACTCATTTTAATTTAAAGCAGATTTGAAATAAAAATTTCAGAAGAGAAAATGTGTGTATGTATCTGTACACGTATGCACATGCAACAGAGTTTGTATTCCCTCTAGTCTATTTCTAAGACAAGCAATTCTATAGTAAATTACATATGACGCCTGATTTTTTTCCTAGTATTGTATTGTCACCAGAGAGAAGAGTCCTGGGTTATCTTTCTCTCCATTCCCCATTAATAAATCTAAGAGAGAGAACCATTATATGATTGTGGCTCCTTTCCCCTCTCTTTCTGGCTTTCGTTCCCACACATGAACACACACACAGAATATACATTATGTGCTTCCCTAGTCAGCCTGTAATGTATCATCTATAAATCCATGCCCATGTCTTGTTTCCATTGAAATTTGGAACATGTTGAGGACCTAACTTTTGTTCTTGGTGGTGTGTGCATTTCATCAGGGATCTTTGGTAAACCAATAAACCAATTATCTTTGCTTTGAATTTATTTCTTTGTGATTAATGGAAAATAGCATTAATGAGTGGTTTAAACAGTATTTTTATATCAAATATCAACAAATAATTTTAAAAAAACTATAGTTTCCAAATGTTCAGAATAATGGCTTCCCATTTACAGTTATATTTTGGCAAAACTACTTCATATTAATTGAAAATGACTAAAACATGCATTCTATTTAGAGAGGCTTATTCACTGAGATTGAACTCCAACAACTTAAACTATCTGGATCAAATTACTTAAGTCATTCCTACTGAAGGAGGGGTTGGAAAATTAGAAACTGTGGAATGCTTTTTAGCCTTTTCATAAAGCTTTAATTAAATCTGACTTTTGTGAAAAATAAAACTAAAATACAATTATCCGTTAAGTGGTCTTGTAGAATATATGTTAAAAAAAAAAAAAGAGTGCCCAAAGTATATTTTAATGAAACTAGATGAATACAAATATAACTGTTGTTTTCCCAGTGATTTTTCTCTCTCAAACGTAAGACATGTAGGACTTCAGAACATGCTCTTTTATGTGTTCTGATAATAAGAAAACCATTGCTGCTTTTCTCAGAGGAGCACAGTTATCTAGGGGCAATGCCAAAATCATTAGATAAGCCTCATCTTTCCTATCACATTATTGTCTACATGAAATTCCATCTTAGAAAATATGCAAGAATATTACATTTTCCTGAAGCTTGAAAATACAATAAAATTTGAAGTGTTGAAAATATGATTCTTAGTTGACAGTATCTTAGAAGTTGCAGAAGTATCCATCTTTTTTTGAGATGGCTTTAATAATGACCGACTTTAATAATGTTGGAAAGTAAGGAAAGATTTCAGTAGCAGGCAAGATGTGATGAATGGACACAAGGAACAATGAAGCTATTGACAAAACATGCTAAGTTTTTAGAATTCTATCTAAATTATTATTTTTTCCTTCCAGTGGCAGAGGAAGAAACCCAAGTGCATCAATGTTCATCAGATGTAGGGTAATAAAAATGTGGGCAGGTGACAGTCAATGAGCTGTGACTGTAATATGGTTGTTAGTGTAGGTGAGTGAGTGCACTGAAACATTTGTTCCTGTTTTAAAAAGGTCTCTGGTCCTCAGTGGAAATAGGGGAATTTTGTAGAAACTTGAGGCCAAGAGGGAAAGAAGACTAAAAAAAGAATAAAGGAAATTCAGTAATTAAAAAACTATTTGTTTTCTATTTTAGATTTGATTTTAGATTCGATTTTAGTCAATTGTTCCTGCGAGCTATTTAGATGAAATAAATGGAATGTCACTTAATAGGCAGATGCTCTGATACATTTTCTTCTTCAAGGATCTGGTTCCTGGCATTCAAAGAAAACTAGGATTCAAGTTAGTATTAGAACTTGAACTTGTTCTGCCAGAGTGAAAATTGGTTCCATTAGGCGTCAGTCACAGAACTCTTACAGACCTGGCTAGAGCTGTGGTTATGATGTATCCAACTAGCTGAAATAATAAAGTCGTAAGTAATGCTGGATGTGCTTTGGGAAGCCATCCAGGGGGTTTAATTTTTTTTAATGAAAGTTTCCTAATTTTACAGTCCTCATAAATCTGAAACAAATCTGATTATGGTCATCAGGGTAAATTAAAACTTAATGCCTGACCCTTTGGAGATAACATAATAAGAATAACTTAAAATGCAAAATATTCAGTTGTGTGCAATCTTTAGTACGGATTCATTCCTGGACGTTTTTCTTACTCGCTTGCCCATACTTCCTTCTCATTGCAGATTTATAGTGCTCTGGGGGAAATGCTCGTACGAAGTGATATATTAGACAGATCTAACCAAAGCTTAAAAGTTAGTGTCTGACTATATAAATAAAAATCTAAACAAAAACAGCCACTAAAAGGAAAATTAACTGTACCTTAAGTGAACAATTGTACCCAATGTGGTAAGAGGAATGGGACAAATATGCATGTTTTTCAAAAGTTCATAATTTATTAAATATAGGAGAATTTTAAATAAATCCAATTCATAATACACATGTGGATTTATGTATATAAATATAATGATCATTCCTAAATTAAATAAAATTGATTGGAACCCTGGGGTGTTCCTTATATGAAAATATGTGATAGCTTTCATTAAATAATGAATAGCATATTATAAAAATTTTAAAAATACTAATAAGAAATAGAATATTAGACTCAATAGAAAAATTAAAATAAATTTAAATTCTCCTAATTTATTATAGAAATCTGTTTTCTCTTACTTTTCCTTTTGAGCAGAAAATTTGTCAACTTGTTATTTTGGCATCAATTTATCCTTCTATGTATTTTATTTACTTGTGAACAAATGTTATTAGCTAAGTTTTAGTACCAAATACCATAATCATAAAATCTCAGAGATCATGTTTTGATGTGAATATTAATTCAAATTTAGAAGTATTTATGGATAACTCAGAAAGCTTACTTACTTTATTTTCTTATTACTCATAGCCACCAGATTTTTAACTTCGTTTGTCCATAACAGCCGATTTTTAAGACATGTTAAAAACAAACACTGGGACTTCCCTGGTGGCGCAGTGGTTAAGAATCCGCCTGCCAATGCAGGGGACACGGGTTCGAGCCCTACTCTGGGAAGATCCCACATGCCACGGAGCAAATAAGCCCGTGCGCTGCAACTACTGAAGCCCGCGCTCCTAGAGCCCGTGCTCCGCAACAAGAGAAGCCACCGCAGTGAGAAGCCCCGCACCACAAGGAAGAGCAGCCCCTGCTCACGGCAACTAGAGAAAGCCCACACAGCCAGAAAAAAAAAAAAAAAAAAAATGCTATCTTCAACAATTTTTGTAATTTGGAACTTGAACTGAACCTGCTTAAATTTTTAAACAAATGGTTAAAAGTAGATAAAGGGAGTAGTTTGTTTTTTTTTGCCAATTAAGGAAAAAAATTGAGGAATATTCCTCTCAGTAAATTTAGATATTTTTTTAGTTCTTACAAAATATCTGTTGGCTCCAAAAATCACTGAACAACTAAAAAGGCCGCACTGACAGTTAATGGTCACCCAGCTATTAAAAAGTAGCTCTGTAGACTTTACCAGAAGCTGAATGTCAGAGTTCGCTCTTCCTGTTTTTTTTCCCTTCCAGATTCAGAGGAGATTGCTTTGCCCTATGGGGAGATTTGCTCTTCCTAAGTGTGGAAAAAAATGTGATAGGCAGTTCCAGGAATGTTGCCTTTGACAGCTTGTCTCAGAGGACTTAATATTCTAGGTGGCAATTGGCCAAAATAAGTAGGAAGCTTAGGTAACTGCCAAGCTACAATACCGATGAAAATTCTGCCATAGCTAATTAGAAAGCGGAAGGAAAGTTTTTACATTAAAAAAGAACTAGGAGGGACTTCCCTGCTGGTGCAGTGGTTAAGAATCCGCCTGCCAATGCAGGGGACACGGGGTTCGACCCTTAGTCTGGGAAGATCCCACATGCCACGGAGCAGCTAAGCCCGTGCGCCACAACTACTGAGCCTGCACTCCAGAGCCCGCGAACCACAACTACTGAACCCGTGTGCCACAACTACTGAAGCCCACGTGCCTAGAGTCCATGCTCCACAACAAGAGAAGCCACTGCAATAAGAAGCCCGTGCACCGCAACGAAGAGTAGCCCCCACTCGACGCAACTAGAGAAAGCCTGCGCACAGCAACAAAGACCCAACGCAGCCAAAAAAAAAAAAAAAAAAAAAAAACATTTTATTAATTATAAAAACAAAAAAGAACTTGGAATTAAATGGCTAGTGGTGAGGGACAACTATTCCTGGTGTGTGTGTATTTGTAGGGAAAGGATAAGTAAGCATTTGTTAATTTTTATAATAATCTTATTAAAAAAGCTATTTGACAATTGATTTAAAAATATTATAACGGTGCTCACTTCGGCAGCACATATACTAAAATTGGAATGATACAGAGAAGATTAGCATGGGCCCTGCGCAAGGATGACACGCAAATTCATGAAGCGTACCATATTTTTAAAAAGAAAAACTATTATAACAGAGCTATCTGAGAATAGCTTTACTTGAACGTTGGTTTCAGAAATCAGAAGCACATCATTAACAATACTTGCCTTTGTCTGAGCTATGAAAATAAGATAATGCGGAATCACGAAAATTCTTTTAATGGTTGCAAGTTTGTCCCATTCCAGAATGCACAGCCCTTTGCAATGTGAGTTTGCTGCTCCCATCCAGAAGTGGACTCTATCCTCCACTCCCTGGAATATAGGCTGGGCTTGTGACTTTGACTAATTGGATAGAGTGGAGATAATGTTATACAAGTTTTGGAATTAAGGCCTGAAGAGATCCAGCAATTCCACTCCTGGGCATATATCCAGACAAAACTCGAAAAGATACATGCACCCCTATGTTCATAGCAGCACTATTTACAACAGCCAAGACATGGAAACAACCTAAATGTCCATCGACAGATGAATGGATAAGGAAGATGTGGTATATATATATATATATATACACACACAGTGGAATATTACTCCGCCATCAAAAAGAATGAAATAATGCCATTTGCAGCAACATGGATGGACCAAGAGATTATCATACTAAGCGAAGTAAGTCAGAAAGACAAATACCATATGATATCACTTATATGTGGAATCTAAAACATAACACAAATTAACATACCTACAAAGCAGAAACAGACTCACAGATGTAGAGAACAGACTTGTGGTTGCCAAGGGGGAGAGGGTGGGAGTGGGGGAAAGAATGGGGGTTTGGGGTTAGCAGAGGCAAACTATTGTATATAGGATAGATAAACAAGGTGTTATTGTATAGTATGGGAACTATATTCAATATCCAGTGACAAACCATAATGGAAAAAGAATATGTATATATGTATGGCTGAGTCACTTTGCTGTACCAAAGAAATTAATACAACATTGTACATCAGCTAGACTTCAATAAAATTAAAAAAAAAAAAAAAAAAGCCTGGAGAAACTTTGCACCTTCCATCTTCATCCTCTTGGAACACCATGCCACAAAGAAGACTGGGATGAAAGATCGTGAGGAGAGAGAGGGGCCCAGCTGTGTATCAGCTGCTCCCGTTGAGCCCAGCGCCTAGCATATCCACCAGCTGAATACCACTACATGAATGAACCCAGGCAGAGGAACCACACAGCCAAAAGAATCATGAAAAATAATAAATCTTCTTGTTTTAAGCCACTAAGCTTTGAGGTGATTGGTTATACAGCAATAGACAACCACACTTGTCTTGTTAGCCGCAGTTATTACAATCATATAAAGTTGAGAAGGAATTTGTTGATATAGCAAGTGTCCAAATCATGATCAAATTAAAGAGCTCTCCATATTTTTAAGAGCCCGAGTTAGCACCACAGGCTCAAGGTTACTATCTGTGATTGTTATCATGATAATTAATTTTCATCCCTGAGGCTGGTGAGATTTAAGGAAGTCACATTATTTTATATCATTTGCACAGCAACTCAGTGAAGCAGGCAGGGTGGTTATTATCTACATTTTAAAGATGAATAAACAGGCTCAGGGAAGTGACAGAAGTATTGAGACCAACATGTGGCTTGAGAAGGGATATCCCCAGGGAAATGTCGATGACCTCATTTTTCTTAGTTGGAAAATGAAAGGATTGGATTAGAGGATCTCTGAAGTTCCTGTAGTCATGTCAGAGGTCTCAGGCTGGGTCACATTAATCAGAGCCAGTGGAGAGGAGAAGGAATCTGGGACCATCAGGAATAGAAGCTGAGAGACCCCAGCCTGCATGAGGATTTGATGGAAAGCCATTCATTCACTTCATTCATTCAACAATAATTTTCTGAGTGCTTTTTACATGCCCAGCACTGCTCTAGGCATTGGAGATGTAGTGGTGAATAAATCCCACAAAATCTCTGCTTCTATGGGACTTACATTCTGGTAGGGGGCTTATGACAACAAGTAAACAAACACACTGATTTCAAATAGAGATAGGTGCTATGAAAAAAAAAAACGAGTAACCTAATAAAGAGTGATGGTGGTGGGTGTGGAAGGCACCTTGGAATAGGTGGTCAGGGAAGACCTCTCTGAGATGACGTTTGACAGCCATGGGTTCAAGTCCTGGTGATGCTACTTACTAACTATGTGAAATGAGACAACCAAGTTACCTCTCTAGCCCCTTTTCTGTTAAGTGGGGCTAATCATAGATAGTTGTTGCGTAGAATAAATGAAGTAATGCATGTAAAATGTCTGGTACAGATAACCCACTTAATAAATACTAACTTCCTTAAACTCTCTTCCAATCAGGGTGGCAAGCTTGGTTGTCATGTTCTTTGGTGGGGACCCTACTGGCGACTGGGTGGAATAATTCTTCACTGTGCAGGACTGCACGAGTGCATTGCTGGACATTTAGCCCACCTGGCCCCCACCAACTAAATGCCAACAGAATTTCCCTAGTCATTTTGACAATCTAAAACCATTGTGTACCTGTTAGCTTTTCCTGAGTAACAAATCATTCAAAACTCAGTGGCTTAAAGCACACACAAAATATTTTTCTCATGATTCACTGGGTTGGGGTGTGGAACATATACGCTGAGTCAAATTGACTGAGGTTGAATGGTCTAGAATGGCTTCCCTCACATGTCTGGAGCTGGGACGTCTGGTCCTCTCTCCGTGGGGCCTCTCATCTTCTAAGAGGTTAACCTGGGCTTCTTTACAAGGGGCTTGCAGTGTTCCCAGCAGCAAAAGAAGGCAAGCCCCCAAACATAAACATTTTTCAACTCTCTGCTTACACTGCCTGTGCTAATATCCTGTTGACCAACAAAAGTCCTAAGGTTAAACTCAGATGCAAAGAGTGGACTCCGACTCCTGACGGGCGGGGAGCTGCAAAGTCACCCAGCAGAGAAACACACGCACAGTGAGGAAGCTCTGTGGCCATTTCTTCAGTTTACCAAAGTCCATGCTCTGGCTATAAATTATTCATGTTCCTCCCAGCTATGAAATATACCTATCCACATCCTAAGACCCTCAAAACTCATGCCAAGTGTTGTGTCAGACTTGAAGTAGTGAACTTTTAAAAAATAAATTTATTTATTTATTTTATCTTTGGCTGCGTTGGGTCTTTGTTGCTGTGCACGGGCTTTCTCTAGTTGCGGTAAGTGGGGCTACTCTTCATTGTGGTGTGTGGGCTTCTCACTGCGGTGGCTTCTCTTGTTGTAGAGCATGGACTGTATGCACGTGGGCTTCAGTAGTTGTGGCTCGTGGGCCCTAGAGCACAGGCTCAGTAGTTGTGGCACATGGGCTTAGTTGCTCCGCAGCATGTGGGATCTTCCCGGCCCAGGGATCAAACCTGTGTCCCCTTCATTGGCAGGTGGATTCTTTTTTCTTTTTTTCATTTTTCCAGCTTTATTGAGATATTATTGACGTATAACATACGTAAGTTTAAGTATACAACATGATGATTTGATACGTGTATATACTGCAGAATGATTACTGCAATGGTGATAGTTCACACCTCCATCCCCTCACATAATTACCTTTATTTGTGTGTGTGTGGTTGATAGTAACATTTAAGATTTACTCTCTTAATAATTTTCAAGTGTACAATACAGTAGTATTAACTATAATCACCATGCTGTACACTAGATTCCCCAGAACTTATCTTAAAGATGAAAGTTTGTACCTTTGACTAACATCTCCCCATATCCCCCTCTCATAACCTGGCATCCACCATTCTACTCTCTATGTGTATGAATTCAGCTTTTTATTTATTTATTTATTTATTAACATCTTTTTTTTTAAAGTAGATTTTATTTTATTTTATTTTTATTTTTGTGTGTGTTGGGTCTTCGTTGCTGCGCGTGGGCTTTTCTCTAGTTGCGGAGGGCTACTCTTCATTGCGGTGCGCGGGCTTCTCATTGTGGTGGCTTCTCTTGTTGCGGAGCACAGGCCCTAGGCGCGCGGGCTTCAGTAGTTGCGGCACATGGGCTCAGTAGTTGTGGCTCACGGGCTCTAGAGCGCAGGCTCAGTAGTTGTGGTGCATGGTCTTAGTTGCTCCGTGGCATGTGGGATCTTCCCGGACCAGGGCTCAAACCCGTGTCCCCTGCATTGGCAGGCGGATGCTTAACCACTGCACCACCAAGGAAGCCCATATTTTTTAACATCTTTATTGGAGTATAATTGCTTTACAATGGTGTGTTAGTTTCTGCTTTATAACAAAGTGAATCAGCTATACATATACATATATCCCCATATCTCCTCCCTCTTGCATCTCCCTCCCACCCTCCCTATCCCACCCCTCTAGGTGGTCACAAAGCACCGAGCTGATCTCCCTGTGCTATGCAGCTGCTTCTCACTAGCTATCTATTTTACATTTGGTAGTGTATATATGTCCATGGCAGATGGATTCTTAACCACTGTGCCACTAGGGAAGTCCCAAGTAGTGAACTTTTGATCTTCATCAGATATCAATGTGGCTAAGGCTCTTTGGGTATGGCTATTTTTTTTTCTTTTAAAAATTGTGATAAAATACACATTACATAAAAAATTTACCATTTAACCATTAAAAAAAATTGAGGTATAGTTGATTTACAGCATTATATAAGTTTCAGGTTTCACATAGTGGTTCACTTTTTTTTAAAGGTTATCCTCCATTTATAGTTATTATAAAATATTGGTTATATTCCCTGTGTTGTACATTACATCCTTGTATCTTATTTATTTATTTATTTATTTTTAAAATTTAATTAATTAATTTATTTTTGGCTGTGTTGGGTCTCTGTTTCTATGCGAGGGCTTTTCTCTAGTTGTGGCAAGAGGGGGCCACTCTTCATCGCGGCGCGCGGTCCTCTCACCACTGCGGCCTCACTTGTTGCGGAGCACAGGCTCCAGACGCACAGGCTCAGTAACTGTGGCTCACGGGCCCAGCTGCTCTGCGGCATGTGGGATCTTCCCAGACCAGGGCTCGAACCCATGTCCCCTGCATTGGCAGGCAGACTCTCAACCACTGCGCCACCAGGGAAGCCCTCTTATTTATTTTATACATAGTACTTTGCATCTATTAATCCCCTACCCCTATCTTGCCGCTCCCCCCTTCTTCTCCCCACTAGTACCATTTAACCATTTTTAAGTGTACAGTTCAGTGGTATTAAGTACATTCACATTGTTGTACAACTGTCACTACCATCCATCTCCAGACCTTTTTTCATCTTGCAAAACTAAAACTCTGTACATATTAAACAACAACTGTCTATTCCTCCCCTCCTCACAGCCCCTGACAATCACCATTCTACTTTCTGTCTCTATATATTTGACTACTATAAGTACATCATATGCGTGGAATCATACAGTATTTGTCTTAGATTATTTCACTTAGCATAATGCCTTCAAGGTTCATCCATGATGAAGCATGTATCAGAAGTTTCTTCCTTTTTCAGGACTTCCCTGGGGGTCCAGTGGTTAAGAATCCCCTTTCCAATTCAAGGGACACAGCTTCGATCCCTGGTCAGGGAACTAGGGTCCCACATGCTTCTGGGTGGCTGGGCCTGAGCGCCGCAACTGCCGAGCCTGCGCACTTCAGAGCCCACGTGCCACGACTAGAGAGAAGCCCGCATACCGCTATGAAGAGCCCGCGTGCCACAACGAAGAATCCTGCGTGCTGCAACAAAGATCCCAGGTGCCACAACTAAGACCTGATGCAGCCAAATAAATAAATAAATAAATAATAAAAAATAAAAACAATAAAATCTATCAAGAAAATTAAAAAAATAAAAGAAGTTTCTTCCTTTTTAAGGCTGAAAAATATTCCATTGCCTGCATTTACCACATTTTGTGTATTCAACTGTGTACATAGCAATCATTGGTTCATAGCAATTCTGAAATTCAACTGGGCACGTGTAGCCAAATCCCCCTACTCTGGGGAGAGGGAACGTTCCTAGATTAGGACCTGGTTCTGCCCTGTGGAGCGGCTTCTTAGTCCACTGCTCTTTGAGGTTCTTAGTTCTACCCTTGGGGATCTTGACTTTGCTTTCTGAGATATCCTGTTTTCCATAAAAAATGGCCTCTGTTTGTAACTGAGTAGTTTTCTCACCTGCTTCCTAGCCATAGAAACTTGGGGGACAAGAGGTCTACTTGCAATTTGGACGACCTCAGTCTTTTGTAGTCTGAGCTGATACAAGTCCCTTAAAAAACTTTGTGGGCTTGGGCATTCCCTGGTGGCGCAGTGGTTAAGACTCCGCCCTCCCAATGCAGGGGCCGCAGGTTTGATCCCTGGTCAGGGAACTAGATCCCACATGCATGCCACAACCAAGGTGTGGGCCTGCCACAACTAAGACCCGGCACAACCAAATAATAAATAAATAAATTTAAAGAAAAAGAAGTAAAAAAAAAAACTTTGTGGGCTTTCTATGCATCAGATTTATAGTCTACTCCATTAGATAAAATCATATTCACAATTCTTTTTGAGACAGGCCCACCCTTTAGACTTCTTCATAGCTATTTTAGGATTAGGCTTCTTTGGGACCATGTTCTTAAGATTCCTAGAAGCCCTTTTGTCTAACTGAGAGTATCTACTAGGCACCACCTTTAATGTTTCTGAAGTTTTGGCAAAGGGTCTTATAGCCAAATCCTTGATTTGATCTTTACCTGAGGCTATTTCTTCCTCAGAGAATCTTTTGCTGCCTATAGCAGCTGGAGATGTGACACGGTTTTGTTTTCCAACATAAACAAGTCCTGGATTTTTTGTTTCTTCTAAATTCTACTTGCAAACTAGAGTTCCTTCTTTTCCCTCCTGCCCTCCCTCTCTTGTGGTACTTTATTAAATGCAGCTAGGAGTAACCAACTGGTTACTCCTCATTTCTGTACTGATGACTATCACACCTTTCATCTCCACTTCAAACATTCTGCTTGGAAATAAACTTAGCTAGATCCAAAAATTCATTAGGTACATTGTCTTTCTAGTTACCACAGGAGACAGCGTTGCCAATTGTTTTACTGCTATGTAACACAAATCACCCTTTCAATCTGCAAAAACAGGTTTTCACCACCATTCCAACCTCTACTAATGATCCTTTCACCATTTTTCTAGCCTTTGCTAACAGTTTCCGTGCTGCTTTTCCAGGCTCTACGCATTGCCCCATCCCCAAACCAAAGCCACATACTGTAGGTTTTGTTCTGGCTGCACTTCACTCCCAGTATCAATATTTGGGTCAATGAGAATTCAGTCAGAGAAACAGAGCCATCAATAGCATTGTGGGGAGAAGGGATTAGAAATCAGAGACTTTACACAAATGTAAGAGAAACTAAGGAAGTAAGGAAGTGGAAGTCTGGGAGGAGACTTGAAGGATCAAAAGAAGAGTCATTACTCAGTTCGTCTGTAGCACTGAAGTGGGTAGACAAGTTGGAACTGCAGAGAAATTTGAGAGATCATGCACTGTCCAGACCCTGAAGTGGGACCACAAAGGGAGAGCTCATGGACAGGTTTCTGGGAGACTCTTTCCTCTGTGGGTCTGTATCCACACATCTGGTGGTTTACCTGGGGCTGCTGTTGGTCTTAGGGCCAACAGTTGGGATGATGATCTGAATGCAGAGTGAAGGAAGATGATGACCGGCTGAGGTCTGCCAAACACTTCTGAGTCTGTCCTTCACCATATCTGACTAAAGACCTCCTGAAGATAATGGTTGCTGCTTCACTGCTGCCTCCAATTTCACTCAAGTTCCTGTTCCGGGCAGTTCCAACTTGGAACACACAGGGAAGGGGATTCTGGGAATTGTAGTTAACCAAGTTGACAACAGCACAATCCAGCACATACCCTATACATTTTTCCATGCTTCCTGGGGAAATGGTACCACTTTACTTGGGATCCATTGCGAGAAACATAGAAGTACATAAATCTAGGCATTTATGTGTGTGGGGAGTGGAATGGGAGTGAGGGATAGTGTCATTATGGTTTTGAATGATTGGTCCATCTTTATTTTCTGTTGGAAAATAGAATCCAGCCTGATTATTCTTGGTGTCCAAGAATTATCTCAGTTGTAGTTTCCAAGCCTTGATTTCACATTAACCTCTAGGCCCACTGTTACCTGCCTCCATTAAAACTGATCTTACCAAGGATACTAAAGACCTCCTGATGCTAAATCCAATGGACACATTTTAGTGTTCATTGTATCTGATTTTTTTTGGTGTGTGTGTGAGTTGTCGACCATTTCTTCCTTCACATTCTTTCTTTCTGTGGACTGTAGGATGGTTTCTTCTTTTGAGATTTCTTTTGTTCTGCGCATTCCTTAAATATTCATGTTAGGGTTATTTGCAGGCTGTCTGCTATTCAGTGGTGTGCTGGAGCCAGCTCCCAGCAGCTCTCTAGAACCAACTGAGTGCATCTCTTCAGAACTCCACATTCGGACTTCCCTGGTGACGCAGTGGTTGAGAATCCGCCTGCCAATGCAGGGGGACAAGGGTTCGAGCCCTGGTCTGGGAAGATCCCACATGCAGCGGAGCGACTAAGCCCGGGAGCCACAACTACTGAGCCTGCTCTCTAGAGCCCGCAAGCCACAACTACTGAAGCCCGTGGGCCTAGAGCCCGTGCTCCGCAACAAGAGAAGCCACTGGAAAGAGAAGCCCACGCACCTCAATGAAGAGTAGCCCCCGCTCGCTGCAACTAGAGAAAGCCCTCGAGCAGCAACAAAGAACCAACACAGCCAAAAAAAAAAACCTCCACATTCAGTGATGACAAGTTAGTAGTCTGAAATTGACTGCAGTGGGAGTAGTTACACCACAGACATTAGCAAATGCTACAAATCAGGGCTTCTTTTGCTGGACAGCTGATCCTTAAACACTTAACAGCACATCACTGCTTCCATTTTGGCTCTTCACACCCCCCTGGATAATCCACAGTTATAGTTTTAAGCACCATCTCTATATTGATGACTATCACACCTTTCATCTCCAGTTAAGATCTGTCTTTAGGCCCAGCTCTTCAAATATCTTCTGGCTTCCCTTGGCTGTTCTACAAGCATATCATATTTCCCCTTAAAATAGCTCTTTTTGTTTTGTTTTTTTAAAATTGTCTGTTTCAGTGAAAGGCACCGTCCCGGCTCTCTTTCTCACCCCTCAACTCCCCACTCCTTGTCCAGCCAATCACCAAGTATGCTCAGTTACTACACCACATCTGCCTGAAGTCTACCTGCTCTTCTTCATGCCCATTGCCACAACCCCAGATCAGATCAGAGCTTCTCTTCTAGAACACTGCAACAACCTCCTGACTTCCTGCTTTGGGTCTTACCTCCTTCCAGCTGGCTCCCTACACTGCGGCCAGGATGAGCTTCCAGAAGCACGAATATGGTCATGTCACTCCCTTGTTCAAAATGCTTCAAAGGCTTTCCGTCACTCTCAGGATAAAAGTCCACTTTAGGGGCTTCCCTGGTGGCGCAGTGGTTGAGAATCTGCCTGCCAATGCAGGGGACACGGGTTCGAGCCCTGGTCTGGGAAGATCCCACATGCCGCGGAGCAACTGGGCCCGTGAGCCACAACCACTGAGCCTGTGCGTCTGGAGCCTGTGCTCCGCAACAAGAGAGGCCGCGATAGTGAGAGGCCCACGCACTGCGATGAAGAGTGGCCCCCGCTCGCCGCAACTAGAGAAAGCCCTCGCACAGAAACGAAGACCCAACACAGCCAAAAATAAATAATAAAAAAAAAAAAAAAAAAAAAAAAAAAAAAAAAAAAAAAGTCCACTTTAATTTACACGGTGCCCAGACCCTTTATGATAAGGCCCTGCTTACCTTTTTAGCCTCATGTCTTATCACAACTTCCCCTGACATTTTTATTCCAGTCATTCTACACCAAGATCTTTCACCTCTGGGAGTTTTCCTCCGCAGGGCCCTCTATCTGAAATGCTCTGTCTCTTCCTTCTCACCTTCTCCGTTCACCTTCCTCACCCTTTAACTTAGAAACTGCCTCTGCCGTGTGGCAGAGATAATGCTATGTGGCCACCACGTCGTTTAATTTTCTTCCTGGAGCCCAGGAAACCCACACGACCCATTTCTTTTGCATCTAGGTGGGGCCACGTGGCCAGTCCTGATGGATGGAATGTAAATGAAAGTTATGTGTGTTACTTGCAGGCCCAAGTTGTTGAGAATCTGATGTGCCTCTCCCTCACACACCACCATCCCCAACCCCACCTGTGCCCTATATGCCAACTGGATGATGCGGGGGTAGCCTTGAAGCGATAAGCTGGTATGGGCACAACGTAGAAGCTGTCCTTGGGACACCTTTGGAGGAGAATACCAGGAAATGTGCCTGAGCTGAACAAAACATAAATATTGTGCTAAAACACTGAAATTTAGAGGTTGTTTGTCCTCCCAGCTGGCAATTAATGTCCTGATTAATGCAGTATGGGAATCTGTTCCTACATTCCTTTTTTTTTTTTTAAAAGGACTTTTAAAAGGTTTTATTTATTTATTTATTTAATTTATTTTTATATTTATTTTTGGCTGTGTTGGGTCTTCGTTTCTGTGCGAGGGCTTTCTCTAGTTGTGGCAAGCGGGGGCCACTCTTCATCGCGGTGCGCAGGCCTCTCACTATCGCGGCCTCTCCTGTTGCGGAGCACAGGCTCCAGACGCGCAGGCTCAGTAGCTGTGGCTCACGGGCCCAGTTGCTCCGCGGCATGTGGGATCCTCCCAGACCAGGGCTCGAACCCGTGTCCCCTGCACCGGCAGGCAGATTCTCAACCACTGCGCCACCAGGGAAGCCCCCCTACATCCCTTTTGAGACTTGGTTGAGTACTTCTCTATCTGTCCCCATAGCACCCTGTACTTATTCCTAATATAGAACTTCTTTCTATGGAACACAAATGCCTATTTTATTTATTTATTTTTAAAAATAAACTTTTTATTTATTTATTTATGGCCGCTTTAGGTCTTCGTCGCTGCGCGCGGACTTTCTCTAGGTGCGGTGAGCGGGGGCGACTCTTCGTTGCGGTGCGCGGGCTTCTCTTGTTGCAGACCACGGGCTCTAGGTGTGCGGGCTTCAGTAGTTGTGGCATGTGGGTTCAGTAGTTGTGGCTCTCGGGCTCTAGAGCGCAGGCTCAGTAGTTGTGGCGCACGGGCTTAGTTGCTCCGCAGCATGTGGGATCTTCCCGGACCAGGGCTTGAACCCGTGTGCCTTGCATTGGCAGGTGGATTCTTAACCACTGCGCCACCAGGGAAGCCCCCGCAAATGCCTATTTTCTGGCTTCTTCCTGCAGCTGTAAGCCATCTGAGGCCAGGGCTTGTGTCTTGTTCACGGCTGCCCAGCACAGCATCCAGCACGACCGTAACTGGCTTGTCGGCATGCTACGCTAATACAAACACCTGTGTTAATCCTTTCTTTCTTTCTTTTTTTAAGTTTTAATTTTTTGGCTGCGAGGCACAGCATGTGGGATCCTAGTTCCCCGACCGGGGATGGAACCCTCGCCCCCTGCATTGTAAGCGTGGAGTCTTAACCACTGGACCACCAGGGAAGTCCCTATCATTTCTATTAATCAGTTGAAGTCTCACATGTGCATGATGTCCAGAATCTCTCCTTTCAAGCTGACTTCTCCCCGCCAGTCTTCCCAGGATAGTAGGGGCTTATTCAGTCCAAAGGGATAAGTTCTGTTTTCAAACATCAGGCAGAGAGAGTTAGAGAATTGAATCCGTTTGTCAGTGGGCTCTGGGTTAAGGCTGCTGCTCCTTTCCTCACAGGTCTGTGATCTCACTGCACAAGAGTCGTTCAACCCAGGCCTGGCCCCCATTGCTGGAAGAATGGCCCTACTAGTCCAGAGGCCCACATGTGGGCTCCCAGGGAACAGCTCTTCTGGTTCACATTCATTCCAATCATTATCCCTGAGGCTGAACCAAGGGGACAAGGTAGCTGGATCCAAAGAGGTGCAAAGTATGTGGATCCACCCTCAGGTTCACACTCAGTGTGAACTCTTCCTCTTTGTGGCCTTCTAGGTGCTGCTATGGGACCGGGGTCACCTGTGCAGAATTCTCCATCACAATGAGCTCCTCTCTGAAGACTTTGATGGTCTTTGTTCCCACCAGTTCTCATGCCTTCACAGCACTTGGTTGCAAGGACACTGACTCCCACAAGGAAGGGGTCAGGGTTGGATCACTTTCCTCCCAGGATGCATCTTGGTCCCCGTGCAAATGTGCACACAGTGACCACCTCTGTATACTAAGCTTTGAGAGACAGCCTTTTTCAGGCCAGAAAAGGTCCTCTTACCCTTTCCCCCAGAGCAGCAGGTGTCTGTTCATTGTATATTTCATAACTAATAAAGGCCACTCATGGATTTTTCCTGAGCAAAAAGCAGGTACATTCTAAAGTGATTTTCTGTGTTCAGTTAAACCAGCAGTTCTCAAACTTTTTGGTCTCCAGACCTCTTTTCACTCTTAAAAATGATTGAACTTTTATTTCAGGGTTCTGTTTATCTATATTTACTATGTTAGAAATTAAGATAGAGAAACTTTAAAATATATATATATTCATTAATTCATTTAAAAGTAACAATAATAAACCCTATACATGTTAATGCAAATATGTTTTATGAAAACAGCTATGTTTTCCAAAATAAAAAGGGTTTAGTGAGAAGAGTCATGTTGCTTTACATTTTTGTATATCTCTTTATTATCTGGCCTAATAGAGGGGACTAGATTCTCATATTTGCTTCGGCATTCAATCCATTGCAATATATTGTTCTGGGTGAAGTAGGTGGAAAATGGATGAGTATTTTAGTAGCCTTTTTAGATAATCATAGATATTATGCTTTGATATCACACCAAAACTTGATGAGTGGTAGTTTCTTAAAATTTAGTTGCAATGTAGAATCTAAAATCATATCAAACCCATTGAACTACTTTGCACTTTGGGTTTTTTAAGATTAATTAATTAATTAATTAGGTTGTGCCAGGTCTTAGTTGCAGCAGGTGGGCTCCTTAGTTGTGGCACTTGGGCTCTTTAGTTGTGGCATGTGAACTCTCAGTTGCGGCTTGCATGTGGGATCTAGTTCCCTGACCAGGGATCGGACCTGGGCCCCCTGTATTGGGTGTGTGGAGTCCTAACCACTGCACCACCAGGGAAGTCCCTACTTTGCACTCTGAATGGATATTTTACCCACACATAATTTTGTCACATCATGTGTTGGTCACATGCAAAATATTGGTCCACCTAATTGTGCAGATCTTCCAAATTTTGACACACCTCCTTAAACAATATTAAAAGATTCGAATTGTCACTGTCATCACTGGTCTCAACAGAAAACCCTTAAGTATTGGGAAACTGTTAAGCTCAGAGTAGCTGCTAGAAGTTTTCCAAAATTCTAATTTTCACTTGAAAGCTCAAATTTTATCACTGGCAACCAACACTGTCAGTTGTTTTCCTTGAAGTGACAGGCTCACTTCATTTATGTTTGAGAAAATGTGCCAAATACCCAAGTCAAAATAATCATAGAAGTCTGTCAGTTCTCTCAAGTAAAAACAGTGTTCCATGAAAAAACCGCTAGTTCAACTCAGACCACATACAATCACACAAGTGCTTTCCCTTGGGGCAACCATCCCACTTGGGTATGAAGCAGAAGTGTTTTATTTCCATTTCCTCACATAGGATATTAAAAAGATGTATAAATAGGTTTGAGGTTTGATATAATCAATGATTAAAAGCAGCTTTATTTTTATCTGTTATCTTTTTTTTAACTTTTTTTTTTTTTAATTTTTATTTATTTATTTATTTATTTATGGCTGTGTTGGGTCTTCGTTTCTGTGCGAGGGTTTTCTCCAGTTGCGGCAAGTGGGGGCCACTCTTCATCGCGGTGCGCGGGCCTCTCACTGTCGCGGCCTCTCCTGTTGCGGAGCACAGGCTCCAGACGCGCAGGCTCAGTAATTGTGGCTCACGGGCCTAGTTGCTCCGCGGCATGTGGGATCTTCCCAGACCAGGGCTCGAACCCGTGTCCCCTGCATTGGCAGGCAGATTCTCAACCACTGCGTCACCAGGGAAGCCCTTTTTTTAACTTTTTATTGTGAAATAATTATAGACTCAGAAGAAGTTGCAAAAATAGTACAGAGTTCCATTTACCCTCACTCAGCTTCCTCCAATGGTGACATGTCATGTAACTAACTGCAGTACAATACCAAAACCGAGAAATTGACATTGTCTAACACCGTTAAGTAGCTTATAGGTTACAAGAGGTCTTACTCAATCTTCACCATTTTTTACATGCATTCGTGTGTGTTTGTGTGTGTATGTGTAGTTCTATGCAATTTTATCCCTTCTATAGATTCATGTAACCACAGCAATCAAGGCATAGAACTCTTTCATCACTACAAAGAACTCCCTCCTGCTACCCTTTTATATATGAACCCCTTCCACCCTTGCCCTGTCCCATGGCAACCACCAATCTGTTTCCATCTCTGTAGTTTTGTCATTTCAAGAATGTTACATAGAATCATCCAGTATGTAACCTTTTGAGGTTTACTTTTTTCACTAAGCATAGCGCATTTGAGACCCAGTTTTTTGCCTCACCAATAGTTTAGTCCTTTTTATTGCTGAGTAGTGTTCCATTGTATGAATATTCCAGTTTCATCCCTTGAAGGACATGTGGGTTGTCTTTTTTTTTCTCTCTTGCTATTACAACTAAGGCTGCTATGGACATTTATGTACAGATTTTTCTGTGAACATAAATTTTCATTTTTCTGGGATAAATGTCCTGGAGTATAGTTGCTGGGCTGCATGACAGACGTATATTTAGTTTTATAAGTAACTGACAAACTCTCTTCCAGAGTGACTATACCATTTTACATTCACACAAGTAATGTATGAGAGATCCAGTTTCTCTGCATCCTCCCCAGCAATTGGTATTATTCCTCTTTTTTCTTTTTAACATCTTTACTGGAGTATAATTGCTTTACAGTGTTCTGTTAGTTTCTGCTGTATAACAAAATGAATCAGCTATATGCATACATATATTCCCATCTCCCCTCCCTCTTGCATCTCCCTCCCACCCTCCTTATCCCACCCCTCTAGGTGGTCACAAAGCACCGAGCTGATCTCCCTGTGCCATGCAGCTGCTTCCCACTAGCTATCTATTTTACATTTGGTAGTGTATATATGTCAATGCTACTCTCTCACTTCGTCCCAGCTTACCCTTCCAGGTCCCTGTGTCCTCAAATCCATTCTCTACCTCTGTGTCTTTACTCCTGTCCTGCCCCTAGGTTCCTGAGAACCTTTTTTTTTTTTTTTTAGATTCCATATATATGTGTTAGCATACGGTATTTGTTTTTCTCTTTCTGACTTACTTCACTCTGTATGACAGACTCTAGGTCCATCCACCTCACTACAAATAACTCAATTTCGTTTCTTTTTATGGCTGAGTAATATTCTATTGTATATATGTGCCACATCTTCTTTATCCATTCATCTGTCAATGGACACTTAGGTTGCTTCCATGTCCTGGCTATTGTAAATAGAGCTGCAATGAACATTTTGGTACATGACTGTTTGAATTATGGTTTTCTCAGGGTATATGCCCAGTAGTGGGATTGCTGCGTCGTATGGTAGTTCTACTTTTAGTTTTTTAAGGAACCTCCATACTGTTCTCCATAGTGGCTGTACCAATTTACATTCCCACCAACAGTGCAAGAGGGTTCTCTTTTCTCCACACCCTCTCCAGCATTTATTGTTTCTAGATTTTTTGATGATGGTCATTCTGACCAGTGTGAGGTGATACCTCATTGTAGTTTTGATTTGCATTTCTCTAATGATTAGTGATGTTGAGCATCTTTTCATGTGTTTGTTGGCAATCTGTATATCTTCTTTGGAGAAATGTCTATTTAGGTCTTCTGCCCATTTTTGGATTGGGTTGTTTGTTTTTTTGATATTGAGCTGCATGAGCTGCTTGCATATTTTGGAGATTAATCCTTTGTCGGTTGCTTTGTTTGCAAATATTTTCTCCCATTCTGAGGGTTGTCTGTTCATCTTGTTTGTGGTTTCCTTTGCTGTGCAAAAGCTTTTAAGTTTCATTAGGTCCCATTTGTTTATTTTTGTTTTTATTTCCATTTCTCTAAGAGATGGGTCAAAAAGGATCTTGCTGTGATTTATGTCATAGAGTGTTCTACCTATGTTTTCCTCTAAGAGTTTTACAGTGTCTGGCCTTACATTTAGGTCTTTAATCCATTTTCAGTTTATCTTTGTGTATGGTGTTAGGGAGTGTTCTAATTTCATTCTTTTACATGTAGCTGTCCAGTTTTCCCAGCACTACTTATTGAAGAGGCTGTCTTTTCTCCATTGTATATTCTTGCCTCCTTTATCAAAGATAAGGTGACCATAGGTGCGTGGGTTTATCTCTGGGCTTTCTATCCTGTTGCATTGATCTATATTTCTGTTTTTGTGCCAGTACCATACTGTCTTGATTACTGTAGCTTTGTACTATAGTCTGAAGTCCGGGAGCCTGATTCCTCCAGCTCTGTTTTTCTTTCTCAAGATTGTTTTGGCTATTTGGGGTCTTTTGTGTTTCCATACAAATTGTGCAATTTTTTTGTTCTAGTTCTGTGAAAAATGCCATTGGTAGTTTGATAGGGATTGCATTGAATCTGTAGATTGCTTTGGGTAGTATAGTCATTTTCATAATGTTGATTCTTCCTATCCAAGAACATAGTGTATCTCTCCATTTGTTTGTATCATCTTTAATTACTTTCATCACTGTCTTATAATTTTCTGCATACAGGTCTTTTGTCTCCTTAGGTAGGTTTATTCCTAGGTATTTTATTCTTTTTGTTGTAATGGTAAATGGGAGTGTTTCCTTAATTTCTCTTTCAGATTTTTCATCATTAGTGTATAGGAATGCAAGAGATTTCTGTGCATTAATTTTGTATCCTGCTACTCTACCAAATTCATTGATTAGCTCAAGTAGTTTTCTGGTAGCATCTTTAGGGTTCACTATGTATAGTATCATGTCATCTGCAAACAGTGACAGTTTTACTTCTTTTCCAATTTGGATTCCTTTTATTTCTTTTTCTTCTCTGATTGCTGTGGATAAAACTTCCAAAACTATGTTGAATAATAGTGGTGAGAGTGGGCAACCTTGTCTTGTTCCTGGTCTTAGAGGAAATGGTTTCAGTTTTTCACTATTGAGAATGATGTTGGCTGTGGGTTTGTCATATATGGCCTTTATTATGTTGAGGTAGGTTTCCTGTATGCCTACTTTCTGGAGAGTTTTTTTTTTTTTTTAATTAAGTAATTTTTGGTTGCATTGGGTCTTTGTTGCTGCACGCGGGCTTTCTCTCGTTGCAGCGAGTGGGGGCTACTCTTCGTTGCGGTGCACGGGCTTCTCATTGCTGTGGCTTCTCTTGTTGCGGAGCACAGGCTCTAGGCACGCAGCCTTCAGTAGTTGTGGCACGTGGGCTCAGTAGTTGTGGTGCACGGGCTTAGTTGCTCTGCAGCATGTGGGATCTTCCCGGATGAGGGCTTGAACCTGTGTCCCCTGCATTGGCAGGCAGATTCTTAACCACTGCACCACCAGGGAAGCCCTCTGGAGAGTTTTTTACCATAACTGGGTGCTGAATTTTCTCAAAAGCTTTTTTCTGCATCTACTGAGATGATCATATGGTTTTTATCCTTCAACTTGTTAATATGGTGTACCACATTGATTGATTTGTGTATAATGAAGAATCCTTGCGTCCCTGGGATAAATACCACTTGATCATGGTGTATGATCCTTTTAATGTGCTGGTGGATTCTGTTTGCTAATATTTTGTTGAGGATTTTTGCATCTGTGTTCATCAGTGATATTGGCCTGTAGTTCTCCTTTTTTGTGACATCTTTGTCTGGTTTTGGTATCAGGGTGATGGTGGCCTTGTAGAATGAGTTTGGGAGTGTTCCTTCCTCTGATATATTTTGGAAGAGTTTGAAAAGGATAGGTGTTAGCTCTTCTCTAAATGTTTGATCGAATTCACCTGTGAAGCCATCTGGTCCTGGGATTTTGTTTGTTGGAAGATTTTTTTTTTTTTTTTTGGAAGATTTTTAATTGCAGTCTCAATTTCAGTGCTTATGATTGGTCTGTTTATATTTTCTATTTCTTCCTGGTTCAGTCTCAGAATGTTGTTCTTTTCTAAGAATTTGTCCATTTCTCCCAGGTTGTCTATTTTATTGGCATATAGTTGGTTGTAGTAATCTCTCATGATCCTTTGAATTTCTGCAGTGTCAGTTGTTACTTCTCCTTTTTCATTTCTAATTCTGTTGATTTGAGTCTTCTCCCTTTTTTTCTTGATGAGTCTGGCTAATGATTTATCAATTTTGTTTATCTTCTCAAATAACCAGCTTTTAGTTTTATGGATCTTTGCTATTGTTTCCTTCATTTCTTTTTCATTTATTTCTGATCTGATCTTTATAATTTCTTTCCTTCTGCTAACTTTGGGGTTTTTTTGTTCTTCTTTCTCTAATTGCTTTAGGTGTAAGGTTAGGTTGTTTATTTGAGATGTTTCTTGTTTCTTGAGGTAGGACTGTATTGCTATAAACTTCCCTCTTAGAACTGCTTTTGCTGCATCCCATACATTTTGGGTTGTCGTGTTTTCATTGTCATTTGTTTCTAGGTATTTTTTGATTTCTTCAGTGATCTCTTGGTTATTTAGTAGTGTATTGTTTAGCATCCATGTGTTTGTATTTTTTATAATTTTTTTCCTGTAATTGATATCTAGTCTCATAGCATTGTGGTCGGAAAAGATACTTGATATGATTTCAATTTTCTTAAATTTACCAAGGCTTGATTTGTGACCCCAGATATGATCTATCCTGGAAAATGTTCCATGATCTCTTGAGAACGAAGTGTATTCTGTTGTTTTTGGATGGAATGTCCTATAAATATCAATTAAGTCCATCTTTTGTAATGTGTCGTTTAAAGCTTGTGTTTCCTTATTTATTTTCATTTTGGATGATCTGTCCATCGGTGAAAGTGGAGTGTTAAAGTCCCCTACTATTATTGTGTTACTGTTGATTTCCCCTTTTATGGTTGTTAGCATTTGCCTTATGTATTGAGGTGCTCCTATGTTGGGTGCATAAATATTTACAATTGTTATATCTTCTTCTTGGATTGATCCCTTGATCATTATGTAGTGTCCTTCTTTGTCTCTTGTAATAGTCTTTATTTGTTAAAATTTATTTATTTTATTTATTTTTGGCTGCGTTGGGTCTTTGTTGCTACGTGCAAGCTTTCTCTAGTTGTGGTGAGCGGGGGCTACTCTTTGTTGTGGTGCACAGGTTTCTTATTACAGTGGCTTCTCTTGTTGCGGAGCACGGGCTCTAGGTGCACGGGCTTCAGTAGTTGCAGCACGCAGGCTCAGCAGTTGTGGCTCGCGGGCTTAGTTGCTCTGCGGCATGTGGGATCTTCCCAGACCAGGGCTCGATCCCATGTCCCCTGCCCCCTGCATTGGCAGGCGGATTCTCAACCACTGCGCCACCAGGGAAGTCTCAATAGTCTTTATTTTAAAGTCTATTTTGTCTGATATGAGAATTGCTACTCCAGCTTTCTTTTGATTTCCATTTGCATGGAATATCTTTTTCCATCCCCTCACTTTCAGTCTGTATGTGTGCCTAGGTATGAAGTGGGTCTCTTGTAGACAGCCTATATACAGGTCTTGTTTTTGTATCCATTTAGCCAGTCTGTGTCTTTTGGGTGGAGCATTTAATCCATTTACATTTAAGGTAATTATCGATATGTATATTCTTATTACCATTTTCTTAATTGTTTTGGGTTTGTTTTTGTCTACCCTTGTGTTTCCTGCCTAGAGGAGTTCCTTTAGCATTTGTTGTAAAGCTGGTTTGGTGGTGTTGAATTCTCTTAACTTTTGCTTATCTGTAAAGGTTTTAATTTCTGCATTGAATCTGAATGAGATCCTTGCTGGGCAGAGTAATCTTGGTTGTAGATTTTTCCCTTTCATCACTTTAAATATGTCCTGCCACTCCCTTCTGGCTTACAGAGTCTCTGCTGAAAAATCAGCTGTTAACCTTATGGGGATTCCCTTATATGCTATTTGTTGCTTTTCCCTTGCTGCTTTTAATATTTTTCCTTTGTGTTTAATTTTTGATAGTTTGATTAATATGTGTCTTGGCATGTTTCTCCTTGGATTTATCCTGTATGGGACTCTCTGTGCTTCCTGGACTTGATTAACTATTTTCTTTCCCATATTAGGGAAGTTTTCAACTATAATCTCTTCAAATATTTTCTCAGTCCCTTTCTTTTTCTCTTCTTCTTCTGGGACCCCTATAATTCGAATGTTGGTGCATTTAATGTTGTCCCAGAGGTCTCTGAGACTTTCCTCAATTCTTTCATTCTTTTTTCTTTATTTTGCTCCCTGACAGTTACTTCCACCATTTTATCTTCTAGCTCACTTATCTGTTCTTCTGTCTCAGTTATTCTGTTATTGATTCCTTCTAGAGTATTTTTTTTTTATTAGAGTATTTTTAATTTCAGTAATTGTGTTGTTCATCACTGTTTGCTCTTTAGTTCTTCTAGATCCTTGTTAAATGTTTCTTGTATTTTCTCCATTCTGTTTCCGAGATTTTGGATCATCTTTACTATCATTACTCTGAAATACTATTATTATTATTTTTTAATAAATTTATTTATTCATTTATTTTTGGCTGTGTCGGGTCTTCGTTGCTGCGCGTGGGCTATCTCTAGTTGTGGCGAGCGGGGGCTTCTCCTCGTTGTGGTGTGTGGGCTTCTCATTGCGGTAGCTTCTCTTGATTCAGAGCTCGAGCTCTAGGTGCATGGGCTTCAGCAGTTGCAGCACATGGGCTCAGTAGTCGTGGCACACAGGCCCAGCTGCTCTGCGGCATGTGGGATCTTCCCGGACCAGGGCTCGAACCTGTGTCTCCTGCATTGGCAGGTGGATTCTTAACCACTGCGCCACCAGGGAAGTCCACTCTGAATTCTTTTTTAGGTAGGTTGCCTATTTTGTCTTCATTTATTTGGTCTTGTCGGTTTTTACCTTGCTCCTTCGTCTGTAACATATTTTTTGTTGTTTCTTTTTTTTTTGATGGGTGGTGCTGTATTCCTGTCTTACTGATTGCTTGGCCTGAGACGTCCAGCACTGGAGTTTGCAGACAGTTGGATAGAGCTGGGTCTTGGTGCTGAGATGAGGACCTCGGGGAGGCCTCACTCCGATTGATATTCCCTGGGGTCTGAGGTTCTCTGTTAGTCCAGCAGTTTGGACTTGGAGCTCCCACCACAGGAGCTTGGGCCCAAACTCCGGCTTGGGAACCAAGATCCCACAAGCTTCATGGCGTGGTAAAAAAAAAAAAAAAAGAAAAAGAAAAAAAGGAAGGAGCAGTGCAATATCAAAGAAAAAAATAAAATAAAATTAGAAAGATAAAAAATATATTAGGAAAAATAAAACTATAATTGAAACAACTGCAAGGAGGGAAAATAAAACCACAACAGAAAGAAGAAAAAAAAAAAAAAGGTGCGGGAGGGCTTCCCTGGTGGTGCAGTGGTTGAGAATCTGCCTGCCAATGCAGGGGACACGTGTTCAAGCCCTGGTCTGGGAAGATCCCACATGCTGCAGAGCAACTGGGCCCGTGAGCCACAACTACTGAGCCTGTGCTCCGCAACAAGAGAGGCCGTGATAGTGAGAGGCCCGTGCATCTCGATGAAGAGTGGCCCCTGCCTGCCGCAACTAGAGAAAGCCCTCGCACAGAAACGAAGACCCAACACAGCCAAAATAAATAAATAAATAAATAAATTTAACAACAACAACAACAACAAAAAAGTGCGGGGAACAAGGCAAAAGGAGAGATCACTAACAAAGTATAAAGAATAAAATAAAATTAGAAAAATAAAAGATTTATTAGGAAAAATAAAAATATAAAAGAATCAATAACAATGAATCAACAGGTAAAACCGAACCCCAATCTAAAAGAGGAAAAAAGAAAAGAAAAAAAAAAGCCTTGGCTATTGGGGTGTTTAGGTGGGGGTGGAACTTAGGCAGGGGCGCGGTTTAGGGTGGGGCGGGACCTAGGCGGGCGGGGGGGCTCTGTTCAAGCGTGGGGCGGGGCCTCTGCTTAGGACCTGCGAGGAAGGGGAGAGGTTGCCTGTTCAAAGGAGGGCCTCTGGAGTGTGGAGTTCCGCAGTTTGGAGGTAAGACCCTGAGTGAGGGTGTGTGAGGGGGGTTTAGTCCCAGCTAGTTGGAGGGGGTCTCCGAGTGTAGAGGTGGGGCCCTGGGTGGGGGTGTAGGGGCGGGACTTGGGTTCTGCGTGGCAGGAGGGAGGATCCGAGGGCAGAGTTTTAGGCCGGGGAGCCCAACAGGCTGCCTGGTGCCTGAGTGGACAGGGAAAGCACTGGCCGCGTTCCCTTCCGTTCCTTCGTGCCCCTCCCCCACTGTCTCCCCCAGGATCTCTCCCATCACTGCTGGACCCCTAACCATGGGTGGGTCCCCCTCAGTGTAGGAACTCCTTCCCTTGCCCAGCCACTCCTCAGAGGCGCCGGTCCTGGAGGTCCGGCCTTTACTTTTGCTCCCCCTTCCCCCCCTCACACTCCCTCAGGACCTGCAGGGCTGGAGGTGGGCAGAGGATCAGGCCCGGGATCTCAGCAGGTTCCTGGGGGCCCAAGTTGGTAGGGGAAACCTGGCCACGCTCCCTTTTGATCCTCTGCCCTCCCAACGGTTCCCCAGTTTCCCCCTTCTGGCATGGGATCCCTTCCCTTCCCCCAGCCACCCCTCGGGGCGCCAGTCCTGTCCCACCTCCACTTCTCCTCCCCCTTCACTCCCCCCATGCCCCATTTCCTACCTGGTTACTGGGGGTTCCTCCCATCCCCTTAGGTGTCTGTGGTCGCCCACCAGTGCCTGGTAGGTGCCCTAGTCGTGAGAAGACGCGAATTCTGCATCCTCCTAGTACGCCACCTTGACTCTGCCCCAATTTATCTTTTTTTGTTTTGTTCGTTTTCTGTTTTTGCTGTGACTGCATAATAATAAAGAACACAGGGAATTCCCTTGTGGTCCAGTGGTTAGGACTTGGTGCTTTCACTGCTGTGGGCCTGGGTCCAGGTTCAATCCCTGGTTGGGGAACTAAGATCCTGCAAGCTTCATGGGCACGGCCAAAAAAAAAAAAAAAGAACCCAGTGACTACCAGTACTGGTTGGTGCTAAGTGGCCAGCATTTTTACCACCTTTGCTTTTGTAATACCAGTGTAAATGTAAGTAGTGGAAAAAAGGCAAATAATATTTTGGTAATATTATAAAAATAGTTTTGACCTTGCAGATCCCCTGAGAGGATCTTGGGGTCACCCAAGATTTTCAGATTATACTTTAAGAACTATTGAGTTATATAGTTATTTTCCTGTTCCTTCCTCCTAATTAGAAAAACTTTATTGAGGTATACCTGACATACAATAAACTGCACATATGCTATTGGCTTCTTTACCCAGGGAAAGTCTTGAATTCTACTTTATCAGGCACACAGCATATAGTAGCACTTATTCCAGCCTTACCATGTATTCCCTGCCTCAGACTTGGAGTTAGCTATTTCTCCAAGGAGGCTTGCTCCCATTTAGAGGAGGCTGGTACTTAGAACACAAAATTTGGTTACTAGGCACGCTCATTGCCACTGGTTTAAGATTGCTTCTAGGTCCTTTGAGTGACTAGAGTTAGGAGATAGATAGGTAGTATGGGGGAGGAAAAATAATTTTTCCTGCTACCCTCTGTGTCTTGGCTGAGACCCCTGTAATAAAAGACAGATTAAAAAGAGAAAAAGAAACAGAAATTTGTCAACGTGTATACTTCATGTATACATGGGAAATACCTGGGGAAAAATGAGTAGCTCTCAGAGGTGACTTAGAACTCCAGCTTAAATACCATCTTCAGCTAAAGACAAAAGAAATAAAGGTGTGGGGGAGACCAGTTATGGGGAGGTTACAAGGAAAAGCATGGTAAACAGGAGTACAATTTGTTATTCAGATTTAAGTTGGTGCCTTCTCCATTGATAAGGGTCTAAAGTTGCATCCAGGATCAACCTTTGTCCTTCTTGATAGAGAAGAGAGGAGGGTCCCCTTTGTAAATTTATCTCCTGTCTTAGAGGGAGGGTAGGGAGCTTTTCTTGTATCTGCTTCTTTTCAGTTGCTTTCAGCTCAAAATAAAGCTCATGTTAAAGTGGCATATTTTGGGGTGGCATATTCTGCTACCCTTCAATAGATAGATAGATAGGTTTAAAAACCAAGTTCATATTGATATTTCCAATTAAAATTTAACAAGTTCCGGATATTTATTTCTTCTTTTATTTTATGCTCCTATCTTTTTTTTTCTCATGCTGAAAATCTTGGTACCAAACAACAGTAATGTAACTATTTATTTTCTTGATCCTATGATATACCTGAAATAGTTTGTGAACACTCTTTTTTTTTTGCCTTCATTTGTGCTTTTTATTTTTATTTATATATTAAAATTTTTTAAAATTTTATATTGGAGTATAGTTGATTTACAACATTGTGTTAGTTTCAGGTGTACAGCAAAGTGATTTTTATACATATACATATATCTATTCTTTTTCAGATTCTTTTACCATTTAGGATATTACAGAGTATTGAGTAGAGTTCCCTGTGCTCTACAGTAGGTCCTTGTTGATTATCTATTTTATATATCGTAGCGTGTATATGTTAATCCCAACCTCCTAATTTATCCTCCCCCACATTCCTTCTTTTTTTAAATTGAGGTATAGTTGACCTAAAACACTATGTTAGGGAAGCAAAGGAGTCTAAAGTAGTCTTTTTTTTTTTGGTCCCACTGTGCAGCTTGTGGGATCTTAGTTCCCTGACGAGGGATTGAACCCGGGCCCTCAGCATTGAAAGCGCCAAATCCTAACCACTGGACCGCCAGGGAATTCCCTAGAGTAGTCCTTTTCAAGAATGGGTAAGGGAATTTGCTAGGAGGTATAGTAGGATGGTCTGGCAGTGTTAATTCTGTACCTGGGATTTGTAGTCATTAATTTAATGTGGCAACAATCAGCATGATTCTGAAGCTGCTCACATGCAGTCATGGGATATAGACGTAGGATTCTAGTCAGGGCTGGGGTTTTCCAGGCAAATGCAGAGAAGAAAGAGAGGTGCAAAGGGGTTAAGTGTATTTTCAGGGGAGTAGTGCTGGATCATGATATCTAAGATGAATAAGGAGGGAAGTGAGAACACGTAGGCAGTTACAGAAGTGAAAAAACAGTTATACCTATGGATTAAAGAGCCCCGTGAGGTCAAAAATAGCTAGAGCAGGGGATCTAAAGTTAGCAAGTTTGAAGGATAAGAATAAGAGGGAGTGGTCAAAGGGTGGGATGCTTTGAAAACACGATTTTGAGGCAGAAAAATCTTCACAGGATGACATGTGAGAATCCAGCAGAAGTAGGGCATTGGAACAAGAGATGAGGAGAAATATGTTTTTCTCAAGAATCCCCAGAGATATTGGAGGCGAGACCCTAGATGTCCAACCATACACGGGATGGTACTTGAGTCATTTGAATTTAAATATCATGGTACGGAGTAAACCCTGCAGCCTGGAGGACTGGGAGACACCCAGCTGACTGACTTCTGGGTTACATTTTGGGAGCCTGTCTAGAGCAGTTCTGAACTCTGGTGCAGTACCAGATGCATGTTGGATTCAGTCATCGCTCTAGACTTAAGCCAGGAATACATCTTTGCTAGGACTACCACACGTAACCAACTCCTGGTGATAAATTAACCTGCACAAGATATGTGGATTCTTGAACAAGACTTCAAAGTCAGAGAACTTACTGAAACTACTTGAGATGGTCCTTGAAACTATAGTTCAAGAAGAAAAGTTTTAGGGGGAAGAGAGCATTGTGTATGCAGGATTGTGTGCGTTTCCTAGAGGGATTAAGACCAAGAAATTCCAGAAATAGCTAGTAAGAGAGGATCTGGGAAAATAGTGTGTAGATAGTGTGTAGGCCACAGAATTCCTGAAGGGGAAAAGATCTTTGACAGGTGTGTTTTGATTGATCCAATGTTCTTACCCTGTTGCATTTGCTGGGAGAGGATCCCTGACAGGCTGGGCTTATACGGTAGGGCAGGCAGCTAGACAAGCAGCAGAGGACCTGGAGGAGGCCATATGCGGCCAGAGACTGTGGATATTGGATCAGGACAAGAGTCGAGGACTTCGATTTGTGACTTGGCCACACCTCAGAGATGCTCAGTAGTGGCAGATCTCCGGGAAACAGTAGTGAAGGACAAGAACAGGATGTGGATACTGCTGGTACCACTGGGATGGAGGCAGCTGGGACTCATACATCAAAGTGTTTGATTGTGCACTAACCAGAAGTAGAAACTAACCTACTTGAAATGCACTAACCTCTGCATTTGTGTTACTACTTTTTAAAAAAATATTTTTTTACATGATTAATAATTTTTTTAGTATTTATTTTATTTTTGGCTGCGTTGGGTCTTTGTTACTGCTCATGGGCTTTCTCTAGTTGTGGTGAGGGGGGGCTACTCTTCCTTGCAGCGTGTGGGCTTCTCATTGCGGTGGCTTCTCTTGCTGCGGAGCCCGGGCTCTAGGCTCAGGGGCAGCTTCAGGAGTTGTGGCTCGCGGGCTCTAGAGTGCAGGCTCAGTAGTTGTGGCACACGGGCTTAGCTGCTCCGCAGCATGTGGGATCTTCCTGGCCCAGGGATCAAACCCGTGTTCCCTGCACTGGCAGGCGGATTCTTAACCACTGCACCACTAGGGAAGTCCCTATGTTACTATTAAAGAGAGTTTTGCAAAGAGCTCTGAGACCAGGACAGGGAGCTTTTAAGGAAAAAACAGGCTGAATTAGAGCCAGCAACTGCCGCTACTGTTCAGAGTGATGTGTAGCATATGTAGAAGGCCAGACTCAAAGTTGAGCCTAAGAAGCCAGAGAAATCAAGATTCCAGAGAGGAGGTGACTGGGAGAGATGTCAACCCCTGTTTCCCTCCAAGAATTCTTGGACTTATTGGGAGAGACACTAGATTTCCCCCTGTATATGGGAGGGGCCAGTGAGACATTTTTATAAAAATATTTTTCTTCATCTCATTTGTAAATGTTTTCTTGCTTTAAAAAAATCTTAGTGATTGCTTATTCTTTAACTTTATTTTTTGAACAGATATTACATACACATGGTATAAAATTAAAAAAGCAAAAAGAGGTATACAATGAAAAGTAAGCATCCTTCTCTCCTCAGTTTCCTAGCTATTCAGGCCTCCATTGTTATCAACTTCTTGAATATTTTTCAAGAGATATCTCAAGCATTTTTATAAACATGTGAATTTATACATTATTTTTTCCTTACACATATGGCAGCATACTTTACATAATCTTCTTCACATCTTTTTTTTCACTTAATGGTATGTCTTGGGTATATCTTTTAATATCTCCACATAGAGTTTTGTTTTGTTTTTTTAAATTTTGGCTGCATAGTATTTCATGGTCAGAAGTACCATCACTTCTAATTATGATACCCTTCTTTCACTTTGGGTGTGTAGAACTTGCTTCAGTCCACAAAACAAGGTACTATATTACTAAACTAGTTAGAAATGATAACCAGATATGATTGTAACTGATATTTCATACTTAAGATCTACATATTAATAGCTATTCTCAAAAAGAAAAAAAGAATGAGATCCAGCTATATGTAATATGAGTCTTCTACCTTACAGGCTACTTTGAAGAGACAAACTGTTAAGACCATGAATGGGAGCTGGGGGAGGGGCTGGAGGGGAGGAGCACACACACAACGACACATGTTGCAACAGAGATTATCCCCAGGCTTGGAATGTTCTTTACTACTGTTCTTAAAATGTTCATTCTGCTGCAGCTAACTAGCCATCTTTTACACCAAATACTATTCCATGCCATGGAGGCGCCATGCAATAACTCCCAGCTAGCACCTTATACTGCTTTCCAGGCTTTAAGTCTCTGATCTGAAGGTATCACAGTAAAGAAATGTAAACATGTAGGAAAAGAAAAATGTAATTATCTGAAGAAGTCATCTATGTCTATGGAATGGGCTTGCTTGTCACTAAAACCTGTGCTGGTTAAAATTTGCTGAATTTTATCTGCTATGCTGAAATCTTCTGGTATTATCTATCAATATAAGATTCAGAATAGGGCTTCCCTGGTGGCGCAGTGGTTGAGAATCTGCCTGCCAATGCAGGGGACATGGGTTCGAGCCCTGGTCTGCGAAGATCCCACATGCCACGGAGCAACTGGGCCCGTGAGCCACAATTACTGAGCCTGCGCGTCTGGAGCCTGTGTTCCGCAACAAGAGAGGCCGCGATAGTGAGAGGCCGGCACACCGCGACGAAGAGTGGCCCCCGCTTGCTGCAACTAGAGAAAGCCCTCGCACAGAAACGAAGACCCAACACAGCCATAAATAAATAAATAAATAAATAAATAAATAAATAAATAAATAAATAAATAAATAAATAAATAAATAAATAAATAAATAAATAAATAAGGAATCACTTAAAAAAAAAAGATTCAGAATAAATGACCAACATATCTTTAAAAAGAAAAGTAGGGCTTCCCTGGTGGCGCAGTGGTTGAGAATCTGCCTGCCAATGCAGGGGACACGGGTTCGAGCCCTGGTCTGGGAAGATCCCACATGCCACGGAGCAACTAAGCCCGTGAGCCACAACTACTGAGCCTGCGCATCTGGAGCCTGTGCCCCGCAACAAGAGAGGCCGCGACAGTGAAAGGCCCGCGCACCGCGATGAAGAGTGGCCCCCGCTTGCCGCAACTAGAGAAAGCCCTCGCACAGAAATTAAGACCCAACACAGCCAAAAATAAATAAATAAATAAATAAATTAAAAAAAAAAAAAAAAAAGAAAAGTAGTACCATCACGCCTTTAATCCTTTTTTAAAGCAAACTTAGGGACTTCTCTGGTGGTGCAGTGGTTAAGAATCCAACTGCCAGTGCAGGGGACACAGGTTTGATCCCTGGGCCGGGAAGATCCCACATGCTGCGGAGTAACTAAGCCCGTGCGCCACAACTACTGAGCCTGCGCTGTAGAGCCGGTGCACCACAACTACTGAAGCCCTCGCACCCTAGAGCCTGTGCTCAGCAACAAGAGAAGACACTGCAATGAGAAGCCAAGGTACTGCAACAAAGAGTAGCCCCTGCTCACCACAACTAGAGAAAACCCGCATGCAGCAACGAAGACCCAACGCAGCCAAAAATAAATAACTAAATAAAATAAAGGAAATTCAGATTTTCTAATATTTTGCTTATAAATAAGGCTATAATATCCTTATACTTACGTAGTTTTGCAAATGTGCTGTTTTTTAAATTAAAAATGTATTAATTGGGACTTCCCTGGTGGCGCAGTGTTTAAGAATCTGCCTGCCAATGCAGGGGAAACGGGTTCGAACCCTGGTCCAGGAAGATCCCACATGCCGCGGAGCAACTAAGCCTGTGTGCCACAGCTACTGAGCCTGCGCTCTAGAGCCCACGTGCCACAACTACTGAGCCTGAGTACCACAACTACTGAAGCCCGCATGCCTAAAGCCAGTGCTCCGCAACAAGAGAAGCTACCTCAATGAGAAGCCCGTGCACTGCAACAAAGAGTAGCCCCCGCTCGCCACAACTAGAGAAAGCCCGCGTGCAGCAACGAAGACCCAATGCAGCCTAAGTAAATAAATAATTTAAAACAAAAGTATTAATTAATTTTTATTGAGATACAGTTAACTTACAATATTTTTAAAATTAAAAATATTTTTTTGGTGTTAATATGTTTATAGGGTAAATCCTTGAGTGGAATTGCTAGGTCAACATAGGTGTGCTTAAAATCTTTTTTTTAAAAATTAATTTATTTTTATCTTATTTTTTGGATGCACTGGGCAGCTTGTGGGATCTTAGTTCCCCGTCCAGGGATCGAACCGGGCCCTCGGCAATGAAAGCACAGAGTCCTAACCACTGGACAGTCAGGGAATTAATTCCCTTAAAATCTTAATAGCCATTGTCAAGTTACCTTCTAGACCGGTTGTACCAATGTGCACTTCCACAGACTAATTTTTTTTTTTCCATGCAGCACAAGCTTTATTCAGTGGCCAAAGAACACAGCTTAATTTTAATCTTGAAGTACAGATTGACCCTAGATGACTGAAGGATTTAGGTCAGCCGGGCAGCTGAATTTTGGGTTACATACAAGTAATCTGTCTGTTAGGTATATCTTTGGGAACTTTCATACCTGTGGCTACTCTTGTGGATCACACCAGGTGGGCATCAGATATCTCGTTATGTTCTTCATTAGTTTCTTTTGCTGGTTTCCTATCCTCTGTCCACCCTTTAAGCTTCTTTCCTTCTTGCTTGTATGTTTCCCTGGGTGATTTTCTATGGCTTCATGCCTCATGGATGCCTTTGAGATCTGTACCTTCAGATGCAAACCCATGGACTCTTTGTTCCCCTTTGTATACTGTTGTGTGCACACTAGGGAAGTCCAGGATGCAGACAGGATTAAATTTTGATGTTTTTGAAGGAAAGTGAAAGGGATGTTCTATCCTACATGAGGATGGAGTGGTGTATAAGCTTCAAGAGAAGCCAATGACTCATCAAGATTGAGCAACAGGGCTTCCCTGGTGGTGCAGTGGTTAAGAATCCACCTGCCAATGCAGGGGACACGGGTTCAAGCGCTGGTCCAGGAAGATCCCACATGCCGCGGAGCAACTAAGCCCGTGTGCCACAACTACTGAGCCTGCGCTCTAGAGCCCGTGAGCCACAATTACTGAGCCCGTGTGCCACAACTACTGAAGCCCATGCGCCTAGAGCCTGAGCTCTGCAACAAGAGAAGACACTGCAATGAGAAGCCCACGCACCACAACGAAGAGTAGCCGCCACTCGCCACAACTAGAGAAAGCCCCGTGCAGCAACGAAGACCCAACAACGAAGACCCAATGCAGCCAAAAATAAATAAATAAATAAACTTATTAAAAAAAAAAAAAAAAAAGATTGAGCAATACCAGTAAGTTGTCCCAGTTTGATATCTCAGCTTTACATAGGAGGGTGAAAAATCATAACCCCAAGGCCTTAGCTGGAAAAGGAAAATAATAGTAGTGACTTGACTACTACCAGAGCTTTGTGATGGGTCTCCCAGCCTCCAGTTTCTTCCTTTATAGTCCATCCTCCAGCCCACTGTGGATCTTTCTAAAATACAAGTCCTATCCCTAGCTTGAATGTCTTGCCTTTGTGGCTTCCAGAATGAAATATATGTGATTTAGCACAAGGTCATTAGACATCTGGAGTCCTGCCTGCCCTCCAAGCTGCATGTTTTTTTCTATTCTTTCCTCCCATCCATCCCAGATGCCCTCATCCTGAGTGCAGCAGTGACACTGAACTTCTTACTGTTTGACACCTCCTTTTCCTTCCTGGTTCACCTAGTGAATGGAGATCAGGTTGAATGGTAACCTCTTATGAATTCTCTTTTACTCTTCTCATAAAGAATCCTCGAGACAGAGCTCATCACTCTCTGTACTTCCAGGGAAGTGAGTGCACACTGTATTACTGAGTCATCACACTACTCCACAGCCATCCAACTAGGTCTGTTACCACGCGTGACATGCACTCCCACGAGGCCAGCGTCCACCTGCCCTCATCATCCTCATAGCCCCCCAAACGCACAGCGCCTGCCACACATTAGGCACTAAATGCACCTTTGTGGACTCCATGATTGAGGCCCCCAGTCTAGAGGAGCATATGTCATTTGGGGCAAATCCTTTACTCTCACGTGGAATCAGTATTCTTTATTTGTAAAAATGGTCCCTGCCTTTCTTTTTTAAAAATTTATTTATTTATTTATTTATTTTGGCTGTGCTGGGTCTTAGTTGCAGCACGCAGGATATTTTAGTTGTGGCATGCGGACCTTAGTTGTGGCATGCGGACCTTAGGTGCGGCATGCATGTGGGATCTAGTTCCCCCACCAGGTATTGAACCCGGGCCCCCTGCATTGGGAGCGCGGAGCCTTACCCACTGGACCACCAGGGAAGTCCCGCCCCTTCCTTTCTTAACATTTTGTAATGCTAGGATGATAGTCAGGTCTCAACTCTTGAAATTAAAAATTAGGAAGTATTGCTTTTCCTCCTTAAGTGACTATAATCACACTTCTTTAACATGAAATCTGATAGGTGGCCTGAGTTCTTTTCTTATACTGACTGGCCATTTCTGGTTTGCTGTTTTGCTGAGCATGAGATATGATATATAGACCTGCCAAATCATAATCAAAGAGCTTGATGCAATTGCATTATTTATTCAAGGCAATACCAGAACTCCTTCAACATATGTGAACATTTTTCTCATATTTTTCTGGTATTTTCCCTCTCGAATTTTTTCCCCGGCTTTATTAAAGTATGATTGACAAACAAAACCTATCTATACATATGTATGTATATACACATACAAATATATATTATGTGTGTATATATATATATATGTGTATATATATACACATATATATGTTGTACAATGCGGTGTTTTTGAAAATTTTTATTGTGGTAAAATATGCCTAACATAAAATTTACCATTTTAACCATTTTTAAGTGTCCCCCCTTAAATTTTATTGGTAAATAATTTCAAGGACATCACTCCAATTCCCTTCCCCCACCAACATTCAATAATATATTGACTATTTATATCGATGTATAGATTTCCTTATGGCCAGTGGAAATCTGCGTATTGTCTGAGAAATCCATCACTAGGGATGGACAAGGATGCCATATTTTGGACCATTTTGTTTATGAGAATGCAATGACAATGCACAGCTAACCTTTATATAGGCTTGAGTGCTTTAGAGCGAGGCTGCTACCTGAAGCCAAGATAAATATTTTGGTGAGGAATGAAAGATTAATTTTAAAATGTGTGAGAAAAGTTTGAACTTTAATTGGGTTTTAGAAATAGTCTTTCAGCTTCTTTCTTTAAATTTTACTCCAGTTTCTGTGTATACACATATAGACTGGTAGGAAAAGTAAATGTAATAATTAAATCATGATGTTTTGAGTTTCTGTTTTCTCTCTTACCTGGTATAACCCAAACTTTAGAGAAAATATTTTCTTAAATCAGTTTTGTTTATCACGAGAAGTCACATTCTTCAGAGTGAAAACAGCTTTAAAAGATAACGGTCAATGATCAAATCTGAGAACGCATTCCAATGTAAAGATGTTCTTGCTCTCTTTCTGAAGCGTTGTCCTACTGTTCAGGCTTAAGCAAGGCAGGTTTCTTCCCATTTGACAGCTGGGGGATGATAGAGTAAAGCTGTCCAGCTACTTTTGTATAAAATGATTTAAAAAAATCCTGGTGAATGGACGTCCCTGGTGGCACAGTGGTTAAGAATCCGCCTGCCAATGCAGGAGACACAGGTTTGAGCCCTGGTTCGGGAAGATCCCACATGCCGTGGAGCAACTAAGCCCGCGAGCCACAACTACTGAAGCCCATGCGCCTAGAGCCCGTGCTCTGCAACAAGAGGAGCCACCACAATGAGAAGCCTGCACACCGCAAGGAAGAGGAGACCCCGCTCGCTGCAACCAGAGAAAAGCCTGCATGCAGCAACAAAGACCCAATGCAGCCAAAAATAAATAAATAAATAAATTTATTAAAAAAAAAAAAATCCTGGTGACCTTTTTCTGCCCTCAAATAACTTTAAGAACAGTTGGACATAAAAACTTCAAACTTTACATATTCATGGCTCTCTGAGGAATACAATCACTGTTAGCTTGAGAAAAAGCTGAGTGTTTTTTTTAGTTGGAAAGCTCTAATATTACATGTTTGCACATGATTGGTACGTTACTCTTAGTCTGCAGATGAAAATTGATATGAGAATTTTATAGCATATGTGTAGATGCTGGTTTTTTACTTTATTTACCATGTCTTAGAACTTACAAAGGCATATGGAATTTATGCTGTAACCTTTACATTGAAGTTCAAACTTTACATCTGTTCAGCAATATAAAAACAGAGATCCTACCACGACATTGCAGAAGTCACATAGAAAATCTTACAAAGGTGACTCCAAGAACTGATCTCAGTTATGTTCATAGCCCACCAAAGTAGGCCTGAGTGTTCTGACGCTCCATGGGAAAGGGTTTTTTTTGGAAGGCTTCATAAGAGATTTTCACACACATTCCGGATAGAGTCCTACAAAGACTGTTGATTGCTAGTGCGGTCAGGCTTCTGACACTTGGAGTTTAAAAATAACTTTCATCAGAGTTCTATTTAAAACATGGAAGGTAGTTAATTCTTCACTGCCTCATATATAACCCCCTGAATGTTTGGCCACCGCCCAAAATGCAAGCCCTTTGTATCGTCTTCTCCTCTGGTTTGAGGTCCATAATATTACACATTCTCTTTTCCCCATTCATCTTCCAAATGTTGTAGTCTAGTCTCTGGAATCTCTTCCATCATAAGCAAACCCTCCTGTACCCTAAGCCTCTTTCCAGAAGTCTTCCTCTATTTACTCAGAGATGCTACTCTTTCTTACTACATCCCTTACGGTTGCTGGCAGTGTTATTTTCCTGGTACTCTCCATCCCTGTAAAAATCTTCGTAATACCAAAGTAATAAAAGAAAATAAAAGTAAAAACTATCCTTAACCCCCAACCACGAGATAAACATGGTTGCATTTTTGAGTATATCCTTCAGAACATGGGTAGTGATAATATTATGTATATTTTTTCACCATATAACAATATACTGTAAGTTTCTTTTAAGATTTTTACTGTGAATTATTTCAAATACATAGAGAAAAACATAAGGAATTCTTGCATATCCACTAGCTGGTTTTATGAGTTTTAATAGACAATCTACTAGTTATCTTCTGCTTATCACTCCAGGTTCATTCTTTACCTTTATGCAACCCTGCAGAGGGCCCCAGGAGGCTGGCCAGTCTGGACTGATCCACTGCCTTGTTCTCTGGCTTCCACCTGGTTTGGCTCATGGGAGGAACCTGCAGGGGGAGATGAAGTGTGGGAGGTGGGTGAGGTCAGGGAATTTGTTCCCTCCACTCTCCAGCTCTATCCTGGTTGCTTGTTGGCTGAATCCTTTTACTGAAAGCCCTGGTTCCTACATGACAGTCATCTCCACCTAGCTCCTCTCTCTCTGGGTTCTGATAATCTCTTCACACCTAGGGTTGAAACTGCTTTCTGCTGTGATTAGTCCCAGGATACTGTGCTATCCCTGGGCGGCTTCCTCAAATGCTGTGTACACAGCTGTTATGGGTTCAGTGATGTCCTTCCAAAATTCTTATGCTGAACTCCTAACTCCCAGGGCCTCAGAATGTGATCTTATTTGGAGATTGGATCTTTACAGAGAGAATCAAATTAAAGTGAGGTCATCAGGGTGGGCCCTGATCCAATATGACTGGTGTCCTTGTAAAAAGGAGAAATTTGGACACAGAGACAGACACACAGAGGGAAGAAGATGTGAAGACACAGGGAGTAGAGGGCCATCGACAAGTCAAGGAGACAGGCCTGGAACAGATCCTCCCCTCACAGTCCTCAGAGGAAATCAACCTTGCCGACACCTTGATTTTGGACTTCCAGCCTCCAGAACTGTATAACAATAAAATTCTGTTGTTCAAGCCATCCTGTCTGTGGTACTTTGTAACAGTGGCCCTAGCAAACAAATACAGCACCTTTATGAATAGTCCTTTCATTAACATTTAATTATCCAGTTTGAAAGTGATATCTATTTCCTGTTAGAATTGGACTGATCTAGAGCTATAATCTATCAATCTATGCTTTATTTGCTTCAGATTTTTTTTTTTTTTTTTCTGTTAAGGAATTGAACAGTGCGGATTCATGAACTGCTTTCATGTCAATACACGTTTGCACAACACTCTGAACATATTTAGGGAGCCTGATCTGGAGTACTCCTCTTACATTGGCCCACGTCTACACTATTTCCACCCACATGGAGGTAGCACGCCTCTGGAGCTGTCTGTCCCTCCAGGGTGCTGTGATTCATTGGCTCCTTTGACCAAAATCACCTGTGGAATCACCTGTGGAATCACTTGGTAACAGTGCTGTTTCCGTGCATTATGAATGTTTTAATCACCCCCAAAATTAGACCAGTAAGCAATTGTTGGCTTACTGACAACCAGCACATTTGTTTGTGGAAGTCTCTTTTATTATAAAGAGGCAATATATTTGTCTTAGCATTTCACCTCAGGCCTTTTAATTTCCAAATTGTTATTTCCTTATTTGTCTCCAGTAACTCATTAAATCCATTTTTTTTTTTTTTTTTAAAGAACACCACTAAAGAAGAGGAAACTTTTGGTGTTCCTGATTTTTAAAAAGGGAAAAAAATGCAAAAAGCTTGGGACTTCCCTGGTGGTGCAGTGGTTAAGAATCCACCTTCCAATGCAGGGGACACGGGTTCGATCCCTGGTCAGAGAACTAGATCCCACATGCATGCCACAACTAAGAGTTCGCATGCCACAACTAAGGAGCCTGTGAGCCGCAACTAAGGAGCACACGTGCCACAACTAAGTAGCACGTGTGCTGCAACTAAGACCAAAATAAATAAATAAAATAAATTTTAAAAAATGCAAAGTGCTTTTCACTGGAAATAACATATTAAAACAAATAAAACTCTTCTCTGCCAAATTAAATTTTAACACTGTCGTAGGTAGTGAAATCAAGTTTCATGCTCACTTGCCTACCTTAGGTAATTAGCAAAGCAGTTCTTTTGAACAGAACTAACTGAAGAAGAATGAGCAGTTCAGAAAAAAAGAAATTTAACAGCCTTGGGGAAAATATAACTGGAAATTGAAAATTCAGTCCACATTACATTTTGAGCTACTGAATGTGATTTGACTATATGGAAGAGTGGCCTGGTAAATCCCTCCGACCACCGTCCATCTTAAAACATGGCACTGAAAGCAATGCTTGCCACTTAGGTTAGTATTTCACTGTGGCTTTCAAGATAATATGCTGTCCATTTTTAAATAACATTTAACATGTTCATCTCCCTTTGACTGAGCACTTACAGCAAAATTATTAGTGCTTATGGTTTGCTGCAGACAGTATTTATGCTGTTTCTAGAAGCCACTTTTATCTGTTGGGAAAAAAAAAAAAATCCCACCGCAGGATTTCCAACCTTTTAGGCTAACATCTGACTCTATTAGCTCCTGAAGAGAAGAACCATAAATAATCTTCCCATTTTACATTCTATGCTTTTAGCTCAAGCATTAATCACAGAGGTTTTTTTTCCTTTGCCTCATGAGAAAAACCAGTCTTACAGTTTGAAAATTTGGTTTACAAAATATGGTTTGTAGGGTAGGCAGGAGCGGGGGTTGGACATAGAAAGAAGGGGTCTTTGCTGGGCTTTATGAGGAAAAAAAACCTTGGGACAAATGGGCCTTTTTCCTTCCAGCACCAAATAATATCTCAGAGAGCTCCCTAGTAATACATTTGGGGGAGGGGAATCATATTAACTCTTTCAGGTCAGAAGGGTGCTATTTATTCATCACAGTAACAATGCGGTCACGTCACCCTGGGGCCCTGAGCAGCTTGTGGCTCTGGAAGAGCTTAGTGTTTAAACCTGCCGCACAGGGTAACATTAGAACAAGATTAAGGCTGGTTAACCTTGTTTCTCTAAAATTCACATGCATACAATTTAATTATTATTATTGTTGTTCTTCTTGTCATTGAAGTGACAGGTGTTCTTAGATATATTTTATTCAGTAAACAGGCAGTTCCTTTTTCTTACAAGGTGATCGTGGGAGAGCAGTTTTTAACACAATTCTATATTTTTCTCCTTTTTTTTTTTTTTCCAAAAGACACTACATCATCCTTAGGAGTTAGCCTGGCAGGGCTCGATGGTGCTAGTTCTGGTTCAGCCATTAATTCCCTACATTATTTGCTCTTGAACTAGGTTTATGCTAGGTCCGTAACATTTCTGAGCCTTGAAAATTGCTTGCTTGATTTGATTTTACCTACTGACAAAATTTGCCTTTTGATTTTGTTAATGCTTCCATATTATTTCTGATATGACTTAGGTTAGCTCAGACTTTTAAGGAACAATTTCAATTGACTTGGATTAATAGCAGTAATAATTTACTAAATGGCAGTGTTATTCATCCTTAAATATATATCTGTTCTTAAAGTCTCCAATTTCTGTAACAGCTGTAAGTGGGAATAAAATGACTAAATTACCACATACAAATTTTTCCTATGCTTCTCAAAATTGCTTTAACAAACAACACACCATATTTTTTTTTTCTACTTTTCATGAATCTGGAAGAACTTTATCACACTGTTTTAACTTCAGTATCTTTTTTATCTCATTCTGTACACCACTAAGCAGCTAGTCTCTCATAATTTAAATATTTTTGTCCCCAAGAGACTCAACTTAATTGATAAGTAAAGTAAAACATTCTTTCCATTAAGGAATAGTGTTATTTTTTCTTTTCTGATAGCATGAACTATAGACTCCCACATTTCCTCCTTGCCTTGGCTACTTGGGTGCTTAGAACAAAAGGCTGTTCTCAATTCTTAGAAACATTTTTTCTTTTTATTTCCCTCTCATGATTCTGATTTTCTTTCTTTGTGTTTTAAAGCTTAAGTATAGATATCTTTGTTATTCCGATCATTTTAAGAATGTGGTGGGCTACAGATAAAAACACTTTCTAGGTGTTTTTCATAAATCAGTAGATCAACAAGTATTTATTGAGCAAATGGAATGTTGTAAAATCTGTATCAAATGATCTGAGGAATGACTTGCTTTTCTAGTGCTTTGGTAGAAAGTTCCCTGGCATTTTGACATGATAGGGAAGGGGATGGGAAATCCGCAAAAGTTAACATTCCTTGTCAGACTAATGGAATGAGGACTCAAAATTGCCTGAGACTGTAGATTTAAGATTGGTGCTCACTGCATACAGAATCCAATAGAGCCGGCTCTGCATATTCACGGGGGGATAGGTTCTAGGACTCCCTCAGATACCAAACTCTGAATTCAAAAGTTCCTTATATAAAATGGCCTAGTACAGTTGGCCCTCTAAATCCTTGGGTTCCACATCCCGGATTCCACCAGCCTTGCACTGATTTTGTTCTAAAGTGATCTGTGGTTGGTGGAATCCGCGGATGCAGAACCTACGGGTGGAAGGCGGGGTTGGGCAACTGTAATGTTGGTGCTGAAAGAGGGGACCATAATGGTCAGAGAGTCCCATTTCCTCATTTTGTACTGACTCTCAGTGACAGTGTTCAAAACATGCTACCCTAAAAAAATGGCACCTTGGCATATGGAATATCTTAAGCTGAAGAATTTGAGAAACAGAAGATGCAGGAAGAATTCTCTGACCTCTCCATCTCCCCTGAAGCGGGTTTTGAGATCCTCCTGTGAGAGATGTCGTCCCCATTCCCAGAGGAAAGGACCATCCTTATCTCCCAAGACCGAGGGACTGTGAGAGGAATTTGAAGATCAAGCCTTGCTGTTTCCCCAATTTTCTACCTTTAGCTTGTATCCTTTTGTCCTATCAATTTTTCTACAAGGTTACACTCTTCATCAAACTTAGTTATAAAAAGGCTCAGGTTTAACCACTTCTTTGGATTTCCATTTCCTTATGAAGGCTCCTGTGTCATGTAAATCTTATAGTAAATAAATTTGTATGCTTTGCTCTTGTGAGTCTGTCTTTTGTCCCTCCAATTTACAGGGCCCCAGCTGGAGAACCTATTATGGGTAGAGGAAGAGATTTTTCTACCCCTACACTATCTCCCCAGACATTTTTAACATACTTACTTTAAACTCTCTTCCTAATAGTTTTACTAAAATCAGTTCTTGGGTATAAAGGATCACCTTTGTCCTGTCTGCTGACTTTTCCTCAGTGGTTTATTTTCTGGTGTGGTTTCTGATTTTTACTGTGAAGTTATTTCAGCAGGGGTTGCTCTGTTTTCTATGAAAGTCTCTTGAGCGTTAGGTTGTTGGAGTATTCCTACAGAATGGTTTTGCTTTTCCCCCTGACTGGGGACCTGTGGGTTCCATAGTGTCAAACCAGTTTATACGTTAATTTTTCAGCCTTGAGGTCCCAGTATCATGCAAAGAGTGTGAATTCCAACCTCATTTCTGCACACAGCAAAGGCCTGGGTTTCGGATTTCTCTCCAGTGACTGTTTTTCTATTCATGGTAACAGCAAGTTTCCTTGCTGCTTCCTCAAATGGGTGGGCCAAGTTTTTCTAGGCTCCATTTCACAAGGGCCAGCCCTGTGTGAGTCCTGGCTTGACCTAGAGTCCTATACTCCTGTCCTCACATAGGTGTTAATGTCACAAACTCCAGCTGTTAAGGCTTATATTCAACTCTGATTCCCCTGTGAGCATTTTGACTTAGTTACCATCCTAAATTTTGCTGCATTCCTAAGAGTTTCACTTCTTGATTTCAAGCTCATTTATGTCTTAACATAATAAAATATTAATACAGCATTCCTATGAGGTTGAAGTGGAAGGATTTCTTACATTGGCTCAGTCGTCGAGTTGACTAGAAAAGCAAATTTATTAATGAGGAAAATAAGGCCTAAAAAGATAGAAATATCTTGCAGGTGAGGAATATAGTGTTACGAAACTAAGGTATACATCATGCCATGAATGCTCACATTCTACTTTCTTCAAAACCTAAAATACCTAGATTTTTGCCTTGTATCCTCAGACCAAAAAACAAACAAACAAATAAAAACAAAACAAAACTCCCCAAAACAACAACAAAATACTATATCTTCCTTTTTTATTGGTTTTACTTTCAAAATGTCATATGTCATTACTTTAATTGAGTATTGTATTTGAATTGAATGATAGAGGTGGTAGGAACACAGTGATGCCTTGGGAAATTACTTGCTGATACTATTTAATTGGGATCTTGGATGAGTTGGAGGAGAATTTGGAATAGGTGGCATGATAAGGAATTTTAATGGTCAAAAATTTCTCATAATAAGAAGAAAGAAAGATGCAGCAACATCAAACTGACCCAGAGGTTTGAGAGGAAAGCCTAAAAGATCAGAACAGAATTTGGTGAGATGCTCACACAACCCGTTAAGTGATAAGGAGAAAACAAAATTTAAGCTCTCTGGGTACGGACATGGGAAGTTCCAGCTGATTGGTGGGGGCAGGAAATCCCCACCAACATGGTAGGCAAGCAGGCACCTAGCCTGATAAACCTGGCTCAAGTTAGGATCATCCAAAGCACCAGCAGGTCCCAAGATCTGGCCAGAGATTCTGGAATTCAGCTACAGAACTAGCTGTTTCAAATGTTGACTCTGCCCCACTCCACGTATAAGTAGAGGAATAATCGGAGAATAAACTCAGTCTCATTGTAAGGAAAAATCAAGGGTGCTCCATATTGAAAATTCTTGGCCATGTGTTTTAGGAAGAGCAGAGAAGAATGGACTTTTGGAATTGGAAATGGGACTTATTTGAAACAGCTCTTTTTACCAGAATGAACATATAATTTGGAATTAATCAGGATTTGGTTCTGACTTCAGGTTTTCCACTTCTGGTTCTATATATTTGGGCTAATCGTTTGACCTTCTTGAAACTCATGTATTTCATAGGCGTTTCATTAGCAAAATGGGGATGATGCAAAATTGTTTCTGTGAGAGTTAAATAAGGTACCCGGCACCAGTAGACTCTCAGTAAATGGTACTTATTATTATTTGGATAAATACTTCATAAGAGGCGAGTGTCAATACGGAGGAGAGTTAAAAATGTGATGTCCTTAAAGAGATCATGATTGACCCTCAATCTAAATTAGTCCCCCTCTTACATTCTCTCATAAAGCTCTGTATTTTCCCTTTAAAGCATTCGCTGCTATTGGTAACTCTGCATTTATTATTTCTGTGACTGTTAACATAGCAGTTGCAAACAGTGCTGAGTGAGGGAGATTGTGTGAGGGCTGGGAAGAACTCCATGTGTCCAACCAGGGCAGTTCCCGCTTGGATCTGCTACTTGTTCTTTTGAGGGAGCAAGGGGCTCAATGAGACTGGATTTTCCAATTTTTTATATAACCCAGAACTCTGACTTTTTGTGGGAAATGTCCCGGCCTTAAAAAGTAGGTAAATAATTCAATTGAAAAAAGACATGGTGTGGGCCAAACGAAATTCATTTGTGGGTCATGATACATCTGAAAGCTGCCAGTTTACAATCTCTGGTTTATATCTGTCTCCATGACCAGAGCTATGACTATGTTATGTTCACTACTGTTTGTGTAGTGCCTGGTTCAGGGGGGGCACATAGTGGGCACTAAATGTTAATTGAAAAGAAGAGAAAGGAGAAAGAAAGGAAGGAAGGAAGGGAGGAAGGGAGGAATGGAGAAAGAAAGAAAGAGAAAGAAAGAAAGAGAGAAAGAAAGAAAAGATTACAACTGGATTTTTTTTTTCCTTTCTGTAAAGAATTATGTTGGAAAAATTGCCAATATTGAGAATATTATTAGAGTCTGGGCAAGTTGATAGATTTCATATTTAGGAGTTCTAAGTTAGTTAATATAAACTATAAGAAAGAAAAACCACTCACTACCTCTCTGTATTATTTTCAGGCAAAAAAGAGAATTGTGAATTTTGTTGCTTTTATAACCAAATATTAATAAAAATGAAAATGTTTTGACTACTTCAGAAGCAAAATTTTCCATATATATCACATTGAACAAACTGTTGGTTTGCATATTGTCAAACCAATTTTTGTCTACTGGGAAATAGACTTTAATCTCTGACATCAAGTTTTATTGTGTAATGAGCTCACCAAATATGCTGAACTGCGGATTTCCATGGTAGTATGATATGTGTACTGATTTGAACTTTGGAAGTCATTGCAGCTGTCATTTGGTGTAAAATAGGAAAAAAAACGGGGGTTTTGGGGAGCTTAGATTTCTAGAGCCAATGGAAGGTGGGGAAAACCTCAAATGCTAGATTATTTAGAGACTGTCTAAATTGAAGTGGCTATCTTTGACATAATTGTAAATTTAAGGATTCCTAGAGATTTGTCTATGGGGACAGAAAATATGCATTGGTAACTAGAGTGGTCTGCTGACCAGATTACTGAATTGCAAAATTGAAGATCAACAAATGTTCCTAATAGATACTTATTGTGAATCCTGCACTACATTAGGCACCACAGCCCAAAAAGAAAGTATTAGGTGTGGTAGTGGAGGGGCTATCTCTATACTCAAGGAGTTTATACCTTAGTTGAGGTGCCAAGACACATAACTGAGGAAGGATACAAGACTCTATGATTAAGGGCTAAGCCATGTGTTAGACTGTAAGTGTAACAGGAAATCACAGAGTAAAAATCACAGCCGGCTTCATAGATTAGGCAAGACATCAGCTAGCGCTTCAAGAAAGTATCGTTATGATTTGGAGAAGGAAAGAATATGTATCGTCATCTTAAGCCTCTCTGCTTTTGAAAGTATGCTAATTTCTGTCTTGGGCTTTTCTTTAAAAAAAAAAAGTTGTTTCTTTGTCTACTATCAATTTACATATTTAAAATATTTTTTCTCTGTCACATTTAACCATCAACAAGTCCTAGGGTTTCTTTATTCAAATTGGGTTTCCTACCAATAATACCCTAGTTGAGGACTTTTCAACGTCATACATAGATTTTGATTTGTCTAAGTTCACTCAGCAAACGGGAAAGCCAAGAGTAGAACCCGAGTCCTGGGCTTTGTCTCTGACCTGGTATGGTATGGCCCACCTTCCACAATCTTAAAACATGCTCTACTGATGGGTTAAACAAAGCACAGGACATCCTTCTGATACAGTACCATGCAGCCATCATAAGTTATGATTTATACTTATATTTACTGTTGTGGAAGTTGTTCACAGTGTATTGCTAAATAAAGAAAGCAATTAGTAAATATGATACCATCTTTGTAAATATGTATCTTTATGTATATGTTTGCATGGGAAAGATCTGGTGATTTTATTTAAATCATTAACAGTAGTTGCTCTTTGTACTGGGATTTTACATAATTTAGATTTTTTTCTTTGTAATTTCTCATCTTTTGACATTGATTATTTATTATTTGTGTGACTAATAAATAATATGTTAACATCCTCTCCTTCAGAAACCACGAAGAGCTCCTTGTTGCTTACACCAGTAATTAGAAAGATTAAAAACCCTGGTTGCATATTTTAATCACCTGGGTTATTTAAAAAAAACAACAGAGCTCAGGTACTTCAAGCTGATTACATTAGGATCTCTAAAGGGTAGAGCCCTGGCTTTGGCTTTTTGAAAAGCTTTTCAGGTGGTTCTAATGTGCAACCAGCATGACCTAGGAACACATTAGAACTGTAACATCTCAGGTCCTACCCCAGATCTACTGAGACAGAAACTCTGGGACTTGGGTCCAGTAAGGTGTGTAGAAAGTCTGCCAAAGTTTGAGGACCATAGCGTATAGGCTGGGCTTGACCCTCACGCTTCTTCACCCAGCCTCGACCTCTCCAAACTTACTCTACTGCTTTCCAACCCACAACTTGCACTCCAACCAGGTGAGCTTACTGTATGTCTCCTGAGCTTATGCAGCTAGGTCCATCTCTTCTCCCATGCTCTTCACTCTTCCTGGCATGTCTGCTTGCTCTCCCTTTGAGCCACCCAAATTTTAGCCATTCTTCAAGGCCCAGCTCAGGTCTTCCAACCTCCGTGAAGCCTTTCTGCAGCTCTCTAGTCCCCCCACTACCATGTCTCCCTCTTCTCTAACGTTGATTTCTTCAATAAGTGTTTATTTTGTTCCCATTATTTGTTTTGTTGTTGTTGTTGTTGTTTGCCTGTACTGCATGGCTTGCGGGATCTTAGTTCCCTGACCAGGGATTGGACCGTGGCCCCCAGCAGTGAAAGTGCTGGACCACCAAGGAATTCCCTCATTCCTATTATTTGTGAAGCATTGAGTGAAATTCAGAAGAACTATGTCAGGGTCCCTTTAAAGGTCTTTAACTTGTTTATATATGGGATTAAAGGAAGTAAATCAGATGTTGAAGGAGATGACAGCTGATAGGATGAGAAGTTAGGACATGTGAGAAAGGTGGTTAGAAGAGCTATGAGGCAGGGGCGTTGGCAACCCGAACGTGGGTCACTTGCTCCAGATGACAGCTGAAGAGAGGAAAGGAATAAGCTCTCCCAAGTACCAAGTCTTTTTTTTTTTTCCATGTCTTTTAAAGGAACACTTTTTACTCCTATTTACAAAAGCAAGGGGCTTAGCATAGGAAATTTGGAAAAGATAGAAAAACAAACAAACAAATCACTTGCATTCCTACTATCTGAAGATAAACACTGATGTTAATTCTTTGCTCTATATCCTTTGTCTTTAAAAAATGACTCAATGTGAATAGCCATAGATAAAATATATTTTATAATAATAAGATCATATTTAACATACTATCTTGTAACCTGAATTTTTTACTTCAATTTTTAAGTAAATACAATTTCACATATTTTCATGTCAATTTTTAATGATCATAATATTTTTCAGTGGTCATGGACTACTTCACAATTTAGCCAATCCTTCTGTTGTTGGATTTTCTCCCCCATTTGATCATTTTTCTACTTGTGGGTTCCATTTGTTCTCTTAAAATTCTCCTTTAAAATGCTCAAGCAAATGTTTGTGTATCACAAAATATTTCTTTAGCATACTTTTAGCAAACAATTGTATAATTGCTTGGAAATCCACCTCTTTCTCTTCTATCACCCTTCTACAGATTTTGTTCATCTTTCTGAGAAATTTCCTCAATATTAGTTTTCAACTCTTCCACTGAATTTTTAGTTTCTGATAACATATTTATAACTTCTAAAAACTTTCTTTTTCCTGATATTTCATCTTTTTAGAATATTCTATTCTTGTTTTGTGTTACAATATCTTATCTCTCTGAGGGTTTTTATTTGTTTTGTTTTTTTAAAACTTTCTTCCTACATAGTTTCTTTTTCCTCCAAGTTTCCATTTTCTGTTTGTTGCTTTGGTGTCTGTGAAGTTAGAGGGAATAGTACACAAGACCGCCCTCACTTCTGATACCAATTGCAAATTCAAGGGTTCCTGAGGCCACCCTTAGGTCTGATAACTCACTAAAAGGACTCATAGAACTGAAAGCTGTGGTTTGGGACAAGGAAGGATGAGGGTGTGGGATGATGAACCTTTGATTCCTGGATGGCTACAGGGTCATCCACGGTATGGAACTGCAATTCTACTGCCATCAGTTACTGGAGGTAAAAGTTAACAATGGAATTTAGAAATGAATCCAACTCCAAGGAGCTGGCTTACTGGATGCACACAGAAATGCAAGATAACAAGAAATAAGCTAACTATACAATCCCTTGGTTATTATTCTCTGAAACAGCTAAAATGAAGTTAAAGGAGAATGTTAGGGCAGATCCTGACACAGAACCAAGCTTGGACTCTGAGCTACAGCTGCTAGCCTCTGGGTCATTACCAAAGCGAAAAGTTATGTTGAAATAACAGATAGTGAAGAAGGTTAGAGTGATACATAAGAGAATGGGGAAAGAGAGAAGGGAGAGTTAAAGAACTCATCCCCGGGGACTTCCCTGGTGGTCCAGTGGCTAAGACTCCATGCTCCCAGTGCAGGGGGCCTGGGTTCAATCTCTGGTCAGCGAACTAGAGCCCACATGCATGCTGCAACCTCAGAGTTTACAGGCCACAACTAAAGATCCCGCACACAGCACCAAAGATCCTGCGTGCCACCACTAAGACCCGGCACAGCCAAATAAATAAATATTAAAAAAAAAAAAAAAAAAGAACTTACCCCAGCAGGATAGAACTCTTTAAATGGTGATTAAGAAAGGGGATGAATAGGGACTTCCCTGGTGGTGCAGTGGTTAAGAATCCGCCTGCCAATGCAGGGGACACGGGTTTGAGCCTGGGTCCAGGAAGATCACACATGCCATGGAGCAACTAAGCGCATGAGCCACAACTACTGAGCCTGCACTCTAGAGCCTGCGAGCCACAACTACTGAGCCTGTGTGCCACAACTACTGAAGCCCGCGTGCCTAGAGCCCATGCTCTGCAACAAGAGAAGCCACTGCAATGAGAAAAGCCCGTGTACCGCAATGAAGAGGAGCCCCTGCTCGCTACAACTAGAGAAAGCCCGTGCACAGCAATGAAGACCCAACACAGCCAAAAATAAATAAATTAACAACAACAACAACGAAAAGAAATGGGATGAATAAAGTGGAATTGATATGGTCAAAACAAAGGTCTTATTGCAGCACTCTTGGAACTTGGGTGGGTTGATGAGAACCCCTGAAGGTCCCCCAACTCTGAAGGGTTCTAAACAAGTCTGCTCTATATATCCTAGTTTTGAGATATTTAAAAAGCCAGAAGACAAAGATGACAAACAGAAATCTGATCTCCAAACCCCCACGTTGATAATCAAGATAAGGACTGACAGGGGGGCCTGGGTCTCTTGCCCTGACCCCTGTCTGAAGACTCAAAGCCATGTGCATGTGAGTGTGTAGAATGGTCAGAGGGTGGAGAAGAGACTTTCCTAGGATTCCTGGACATGGGAGCCCAATGCACTGTGATTCCAAAATCCGTTGGTAAAGTCCTAACGGGGCTACACTGAAATTGGGAGGATGTAGGAATGCAGTGGTTGATAGGATCAAGGTAAAAATTTGGATAAAAATTGGAATGATTGAACAGAGTTTCCAGAAAACTGGAATGTTTGTGTCTCCTTTACCTGAATGTACTATGGGGATAAATACTGTGTCTGGCTGAGGAACATGTCTCCTATTTAGTATTGTAAAACAAGTCATGTAAATCTGCCCTTCAGCCAATATTGATTTGACATGCTCAGTGGAAACCAACAAGATTGCCCAAGCCCACACAGTTTGTTCATTTGAAACATACAGAATATCTGGTGGACAAGAAGTTTATTACTTTAATTAATGCCCTGTTAGAAGCTTGAGTGCTGGCTCAGACAAATTCTCTACACAATAGCACTGTGTGAAGCGCAGACTGAGGCTTATGGTAAAAGCCAGTGATCACCACCCAGCAGTGACCACTGGGAGTTTGGACCATAAAATTCCCATTTGAGAGATTACTAGCTTACTCTCAGACTTTAATTGAAACTGCCTCTATGACCGCAGGATATAAAATAATCTTGAAACCTGAAATACCCCAAATGTCTTGGGTGATGTTGAAGAAACATTCTGGGTTTAACCCTGGCTGTCCAGTGGTTAAGACTCCACACTTCCACTGCAGGGTGCACGGGTTCGATCCCTGGTTGGGGAACTGAGATCCCGCATGCTGCGTGAAGAAAAAATTTAAAAAAACAAAAACAAAACAAAAAAACATTCTAATGGGGGAGGGCCATGACCAGAAGAATTTCATAATAGAATGGAAAGGGTCTGTACAGGGACATGTTATCATGGGAATGCTAGGTACTCATTGTTTTGCTGTAAAAAAAAGCCTTGGCAAAAAAACCAAGCAGTGGCCTGTATAGTAAAGAATTTAATTTTGCCCTAAAAATGTTCTGGCCTTTGCCTTAGGCTTCTGGGAGGTAATCTCTTAGCTCTTGGAATGTCAGGCTGATAGGATTGTTTTTGTTTGCCTGGGGGCTTTGAGCCACGCCAACAGCATGATTTAGAGTGGGTGCTTTGGGTCATGTCAAAACTCTGGACCGACAGGGTGAGCTTCCCTGGTTGGCAACAGTCTGCTCATTGCCACTCATCATTCCTGGATGCCATGGGGAGAGGACAACTAGAAAACTCTGTGTTTGGACTCTGCCCTGTGCACTTCCTCTCTTGGCTGATTTTACTCTGTATCCTTTAGCTGCAGTAGACCATAACTGTGCATGTTAACAGCTTTCAGCATGTTCTGTGAATCCTTCTAGCGAATTAAGAAAAGCCTAAGGGTGGTCTTGGGGACCTCCAAATTTACAGTTGGTGTCAGAAGTGAGGGTGGGGCTTCCCTGGTGGCTCAGTGGTTAAGAATCCGCCTGCCAATGCAGGGGACATGGGTTCAAGCCCTGGTCCGGGAAGATCCCACATGCCTCGGAGCAACTAAGCCTGTGCGCCACAACTAATGAGCCTGCACTCTAGAGCCCGCGAGCCACAACTACTGAAGCCCACGCACCTAGAGCCCGTGCTCTGCAACAAGAGAAGCCACCGCAATGAGAAGCCTGCGCACCGCAACAAAGAGTAGCCCCCGCTCGCTGCAACTAGAGAAAGCCCACGCAGCAACAAAGACCCAATGCAGCCAAAAATAAAAAATAATAATAATTAAATAAATAAATTTATAAAAAAAAAAAGAAGTGAGGGTGGTCCTCTGGACTGTTCCCTCTAACTGTGCAGTGTCTTTCATATTAGAGAGTTTCCTTGGATACCTGTTGATACTTGAGTGTCAGCTCCCACTTAAGCATGGATGGTTAAAAATCTGTGTGTGGTACCTACACATGGACTGCACTTCACATTAGGCTGGCTGTTCAGTGGGAAACCTTCACGTAGGTGTTTGCTCTTGGATTGGTCACATTCTATAAAGACTGTCAAATACTGCTTGAGGGAGGTGCTGATTGTCAATGTTCTGCAAGCCCAGGAGAAAGAAAGGTGGTATCTCAGCATCCAGTTTGCATATGCTAATGAATCCCTCCATTTTCCTTTGCTTTCAATCATTCCTTGGTGCCCCCCAGTCCCAAGCCACTTGCCTTTTCCCTGTTTGTGGGGATGAGGCAGTAACTTGATTGTTTATAGCTGGCAAGGGAAATGAAGCTCTAATTGCTTCTCAGACAGACTTTCAAGTCTCTCTTATTCTCCTTCCCTGTCTCACCCCTGCCTCCATTTCAGCTCCATTTCTAGCAGTGTCTGATGCCACCAATTCCCAAGCCTTTTGGGGCTTCTCTGATGTAAATCCAGTTGTTTCTTGACTTTCTTCACTGTCAGTTTAGGATTTAGTTTTTTCAGGGTGCTAAATCATTTGTCGCTTAATAATCTGCTTTCCGGCTTTCACAGTTTTCATGCTTTGTTTTCTCTCCTATTCTTTCTTTTTTGGGGGGTTGGTTTATTTATTTAAACCCTTTGGGTGAACTGGGTCACATCTACTGGTTCAGTAGGTTCTGAAATTAGGATTTCATTTGATTTTGCCTAAGATTTTTAGCACTGCGACCCGAAGCAAACACTCTCAAAACTGGAAGGGATGTGGGAGATCATATATGGGACTTGCCCCCTCCTTTCCCACAAGCTGAAGTCGTGGCCTTGAGAGGGGAAAAGACTAGCTTAATACCTCACAGCCAGAGAGGGGCAGGGCTAGGACTGGCTTCCAGATCTGGTGACTCCTAGGCTACCAGTTCTTGCTACTATGTCCACCGTCTTCCTAGGGACAAGAAGGAAGCCCCAAAACAGAGCTCAGCCCGAGGTTTTCAAATGAAGGTCCATAGAGATGTGTTGGGGTTCTGGATACGTTTGGCTTAAATTTCATTTTAAAGTAGATTTAAAGCACTAATGTTTATATTTTGCCCTTTTTTACCAATAAAACACAACTTTTATTGGATTAAAGGTCCCTATACTGGGCTTCCCTGGTGGTGCTGTGGTTGAGAATCTGCCTGCTAATGCAGGGGACACGGGTTCGAGCCCTGGTCTGGGAAGATCCCACATGCCGCGGAGCAACTAGGTCCGTGAGCCACAACTACTGAGCCTGCGCGTCTGGAGCCTGTGCTCCGCGACCAGAGAAGCCGTGATAGTGAGAGGCCCGCGCACCGCGATGAAGAGTGGCCCCCACTTGCCGCAACTGGAGAAAGCCCTCACAGAAACGAAGACCCAACACAGCCAAAAATAAATTAATAAATAAATAAATAATTAAAAAAAAAAATCCCTATACTGTCATTTTAGCATGATTTTAGGAGAGAATAGACATAAATGCAAAGGTTCAAGTCTTCCATCTTTGCCCAGAAGTCAGGACTTTGTTTTCTGTATCTTTCTTAGCTTCCACGATGATGCAAGGTGACAGCAAGGACACAGAAGATACACAATGGTGTTGTTGACTAACTTCTCCGGAAGTAAAATAAAGGCAGTCTAGTAAAACAATTCCTTATTTTTTAGTTAGGTGGGTGATAGGGTTTTACATTCTATCCTTGGTAATGTGTTTATGCTGCTTGATCACTCCTAACATAATGGAAAATGGGGGAAAAAACAAAGTATCGGGGGAAGAAATAACAGAAGGATGAAAGGCTACAAAAACAATGAAGAGAAAACAGAAGTGAGAAGATGCCCTTCTTCTGGCTTTCGGCTCCAACCCGCCCCCACCCCCCTTTTCTTTCTCTTTTTGTGCTTGAGGAGCATAATCCAATTAAGAATTCATTTCAATGCTTAGTAATAAAAAGAGAAAAAGAATCACCTGTTTTTAAACTTCATAATAGGTCTTTAAGGAGAATTAAGGTCTTATATTATTGATTAAAAAGACTTAAGAGATAGCTCATGCCTCAAGTACATTGTTATGTCTTAAGCAATACAACAATTACATAGAAGGTGTAGACCTTGTTTGGACCGTGGTTTGAGCAAACCAACTATAAAATGCCATTTTTGAGCCAAATCAGGATATTTGATTTTGGTCTGGGTATTAGATGACATTAATTTTGTTTGTATAGCTGATAATATTGTGGTTATGCATATACAGAAATGCCCTAATTTATACATGTGCATGAAGACATGCTATATGAGAATTACTTGAAAATATTAAGATATTACTGGTGGCGCAGTGGTTAAGAATCCGCCTGCCTTGGGCTTTTCTGGTGGCGCAGTGGTTGAGAATCTGCCTGCTAATGCAGGGGACACGGGTCCGAGCCCTGGTCTGGGGGGATCCCACATGCCGTGGAGCAACTAAGCCCGTGAGCCACAACTACTGAGCCTGCGCGTCTGGAGCCTGTGCTCCGCAACAAGAGAGGCCGCGATAATGAGAGGCCCGCGCACCGTGATGAAGAGTGGCCCCCGCTTGCCGCAACTAGAGAAAGCCCTAGCACAGAAACGAAGACCCAACATAGCAATCAATCAATCAAAAAATCTTTAAAAAAAAAAAAAAAAGAAAAACCCCCAGAGTTGTGGGTTTATTTAAAAAAAAAAAAAAAAAGAATCCACCTGCCAATGCAGGGGACACGGGTTCGAGCCCGGGTTCGAGCCCTGGTCCGGGAAGATCCCACGTGCCGCATGAGCCTGTGCTCTAGAGCCCATGCTTGGCAACAAGAGAAGGCCACCGCAGTGAGAAGCCGGCGCACCACAACAAAGAGTAGCTCCCGCTCGCCGCAACTAGAGAAAACCTGCATCCAGCAACGAAGACCCAATGCAGCCAAAAAATATATATATATACATCTCTAAGACAGTGATTTAGCTCTAACTCATTATTAAAAAATAAAAAGATATTACTGCAAGCAAAATCAAGGAAAAGAATGCAAAAAGGTGTAGGTGAAACAAGTAGGCAAAATGGCACTTCAAGTATGGCACGTGGATTTGGGGAGGAGCTTATTATGTTACTCTGTAGGCAACCCTTAATAATAAAAAGTTTAAAATGACATTTAGAATTTCGTAAGTTAACTATGGCTGCTACCCCTGAAAAGATTTGACTGTGCATGCCGTTAATCAAAACACAAAAGGGAGACTTCCCTGGTGGTGCAATGGCTAAGAATCCGCCTGCCGATGCAGGGGACACAGGTTTGAGCCCTGGTCCGGGAAGATCCCACATGCCGCGGAGCAACTAAGCCCATGCACAACAACTACTGCGCCTGCGCTCTAGAGCCCGCGAACCACAACTACTGAAGCCTGCGCGCCTAGAGCCCGTGCTCCGCAAGAGGAGCCACCGCAATGAGAAGCCCGTGTAGCGCAACGAAGAATAGCCGCCTCTCGCTGCAACTAGAGAAAGCCCACGCGCAGCAATGAAGACCCAACGCAGCCAAAAATAAATAAATAAATTAATTAAAAAAATTTATAAAAGAAAAAACGCAAAAGGGTAAAAAAAGAGGGAATGAAAATTTTTAGGCAAAACAGTAAATGAGGTCATGGAGGCTGGCTCCATTTGGGAAAGGGAGCTCTGGAACACATGGAAAATGTGTAGAAACAAAATGAGACTAGTAATACTAACAGTAAAAATAGTAGCTACGACTCATAATAAATAGGCTTAGCTATCTTGCTGCTATTATCAATAATACAGAATAACTGCAAGATCTTACTTCTCCTTAAAGAGCAATTGTGAAGTTTTTTAAAAGGTGATTTTTAAAAAATTTATACTTGCTGCTCTATATCAGGCACTATATTTATCTCACTTATATGACCCCAACAAGCATGTGAGTTAGACACTGTTAATGTCACCTTTTTACATATCTGGAAACTAAGGTACAGAAATCTTAAGTGACTTGCCCAAGGCCCCATGCCTGGGAAATGGCAAGCGAGGATTCTCGTCCCGCCTGGAGACCATACCATTTACCTTCAAAATCCTGACCAAGAGAAAAAGAAATTATTTTTGGAATGCACAAAACCATGGCTATTTTGACCAAGGAGATTTCTGTTCAATGTTTTATAGATATAATTTATGGTACATTGAAAAAGTAAAAATGCACCTGCAGCCCAACTGCTGTGCACGTAGTTTCTGGAAATGTGTAGGATAACTGTATTCAGAGTCACCTCTAGCAGTTGTGATTTGATTTCTCCCAGGTGGAAAATATGTCCTTTCCCACACAGTAGTGACTGCCAGGTAAACTCAGTGTCCCTTTGCTGCCCAAAGGGGACTCCTGGGAGAAGAGGAGAGGTTGGCTGTAGCTACAACATTTGACGCCAGCTGGCTCCCCTAAACATAGGGCTTCTGCTATATTTTAACACTTTTTTTTTTTTTTTTTTTTTAGTCCATGGCAACAGAACCATTACAGAAATTAGCTGCTTTAGAGTAAGACAGCAGTGGATGAGACAATTGGAAAATGAAATCTATTTGGGCAAGTAGAAGCATCCTTTAAATGAGCTTTTCTGTTCATCCTGAAGTGTTCTGTCCATTGCACTTACGTGGGCCTATAGTTAACGAAGCTCTTTTCGCATAAAAAAGCAGCAAATGCTCTTTTGAAAAAAAAAAAAAAAAAGAAACATTAGTGATTTTTTAAAATGCTGAATCCTAGGTGTAGAGGGCTTAAAAATGACTCAGGTATGTACTTCATGCCTGTGTTTTCAACTCTGACTTTTGCATGAGCAGGAAGAGAAAGAACCAATCTTGTTGATATAAAAGATGTCCTCACCCACGGTGCATGTCATAGGCTTCACTAGACGGCATTTGAATTGTGAATATTGCAGTTGTAGAAAGAAGAATGAAAATAAAAAAAAGGAATGGAAAAAGATGGAGGAAGATTATAGGTTGTGCCCATGCAGTTTATGGCAAAGGAAAGCAGTGGCGTCTGGCTCAGGACAGGGGTACGTGCAGGGGATAGCTGCAGGTAGTAATTGAAATTTATATAGACTTTGGCTAAACTGTGACCACCACCCACATTATCCCCATAGTCTCCCAGGTCAGACATCAGACCATTAAGTGTGATACAATCGCTCTCACAACAGGGGCTACTAGTTAGAGAGAACTCCAAGATGGTTACTGAAATGCTTGATGAAAACAAAGGACAAAAAGAACACCTCGATGCTCAGAAAGAAAAAACAGAATTGGTTTGCTGCAGGGCCTCTGGACATACCATGTGACAATGTAAGGGGCGTTTCTCCCTCACAGACCCTCCAGGTCAGGATCCACATGGTGCAGAATAGAGAGAGCATTGATGAGAATATGTGTCAGTGACTATATTTATCATGATATAGATTTTCTTTCTTTTGCAGAGACATAGGTACATTCTCTACCGCTACTAGTGTAATAATAATCAATAAAAATGATCATTTACTGAGTGATTACTATGAGCTGACACATGACTTGGGGAAGACGTGAATCCCCAAAGGTATGGATGCTGCTTAGACCAAAATAACAGGGGCCCACTATAACATTACCATCCTCATCCAATAGAAAAAGAATCTGAGGCTCAAGGGGTTAAGTAACTTACCCAAGGTCACACAGCTGGTAGGTGAGGAAGCCCTGTCTTGACACCTCATACTCTGTCGACTGTTAAGTGGACATATCCAGGTGGCACAATTCTGGGAACCATGTCCTTTGAACGCATCTGTGTAGGATATAATAATTTTAATACAGTTAAATATGAACATAACAAAGGGACTCTGAAACTTTGTTTCCGCTGCTCCTATCAGGGTGTTTCTGGGTTCCCAGGCTCTGGTGCATTTTTCATTGCAGTTATTGTATTCCTCATCTCTGTTTGGTTGTCCTTTATATTTTCTAACTCTTTGTTAAAAACTTTTAACCTCTCACTCTTTGCATCCATTCTTCTCCGAAGTTCTTTGATCACCTTTGCGATCACTACCTGAACTCTTTCTCAGGTAGATTGCCTGTCTCCACTTCACTTAGTTCTACTTGCTGGGTTTTATCTTGTTCCTTCATCTGCAAGGTGTTCCTCTGTTGCCTCATTTTGCCTAAATTGCTGTTTGTATTTTTTTTTAACTTTTTTTTTTTTTGGCCGCACTGCGCAGCTTGCAGGATCTTAGTTCCCCGACCAGGGATCGAACCAGGGCCCTCAGCAGTGAAAGCATGGTGTCCCAACCACTGGACCGCCAGGGAGCTCCCAACTCTGTATTTTTATGTATGTGGTAGGTTAGGTACATTTCCCGACCTTGGAGAAGTGGCCTTTGGTAGCAGACGTCCCATGTTTCCCCACAGCGCACTCCCTTCTTGTCACCTGACTCACATGCTCTAGGGGTCCCCCTCAGAGGGCTGCATGGGTCCTTCTTCGCGGCGGGCTGACTATGAGAGCGGTCTGGTAGGCTTGGTTGGCCCCGGGTCTGGTTAGTTGCCGGGCCCTGCCTTGCGAGGAGGCTGCCGGCCGCTGCTCGGCGGGCCCAGGGCACGAAGCGGCTGACGGCGGACCCCAGGGGGCCTCAGGGCTAGTGTGGCCTCACTGGTGGGTCTGGGCTTTTGGGTGAAGCCAGGTCCTGGGGTTAGCGCCGGCTTACTGGAGGGCAGAGCCGGGTCGTGGAGGCTGGTTGCAGGGCCCAGGGCTCCCGCAGCTGGTGTCGGATTGCTGGGTGGGCGGGGCGAGCAGCCGGTTCCTGACCCAGTCGCGTACGAAGTCCAGGCTGTCCCGAAGCTTGTGTGGCCTGCTGGTGGTAAGTCAGGGTCTGACCTTGCTGGTGGGCAGGCTGGGTCCGCAGGCTGTGGCTTTACCACCTCTAGCGTCTGCCCGCGGGCGGGAGAGTTTGGTGGGAGGCTAGAGCAGGCTCCCTGGGGAGGGGCCGAGCGCAGGGGATTCTGGGACTGGTCCTGACCGCGGGCGGGCGGAGCCGGTCCTGCGCCCTCTGGTGGGCAGGGCTCTGTGCTCTGGGCGTCTTAAAGAAGCCTGACAGCTGAGGAGTGGGCCCGTGTCCTATCCTGAGGCGCTGCTTGGCCTGAGGCGTCCAGGCACTGGCGCCTGCAGGCTGTTGGGCCTGAGCTAATAAGCTAGAGGGAGGATTCCACAACGGCAGGCTTGCCAGCACTGGGGGCCTAGAAGGCCGCCGCCGGTGTCTGTGTCCCCAGCGTCGGCTGCTGTTGCCTTCTGCCTCGCCGGGAGACTCCAAGACCAGCAGGTAGGTCTGACCCAGGCGCCTGTCAAATTACTGCTTCTCTCCTGGGTCTGAGAACGTGTGAGATTTTATATGCGCCGTTTAAGAGTGGAGCCTCTCTTTCCCACAGCCCTCTGAGTCTGCCCAAAAGTAAGCCGCGCTGGCCTTCAAGGCCAGATGCTCTGGGGTCTCATCGCTCCTGGTGTAGGACCCCCAGGCTTGGAAGCCCAGCATGTGATTCGGAACTCTCACTCCTTTGGGAGAACCTCTGCAACGTTATTATTCTCCAGTGTGTAGGTCGCCCACCTGGGAGTATGCGACTTGAATATATTGTGAGTCTTCCCCCTCCTACTGTTACCAAATTGGTTTCCGGGACTCGCGCAGGGGTTCTAGCCTGGGCTAAGACCCCTTGTCTTGGCCAGGGTGGTTCTTTTTCTTCTTCTTTTTAAAAAATTTTTTGGCTGTGCTGTGCGGCCTGTGGGATCTTAGTTCCCCAACCAGGGATCGAACCTGTGTCCCCTGCAGTGGAAGTGTGGAGCCTTAACCACTGGACCGCCAGGGAAGGCCCGGTTCTTTTTCTTTTTGAATTTGCACAGCCAGTAACACAACTGATGCTGAGACTGGAACAGCACAAGATTTATTCAATGGCCAAAGACTGGAGAAGTGGGAACTTAGTTTCCAAATCAATTTCTCAACCTGACTCGGGTGGAGACACCATATATATAGGAGAGTCGAGGTAAAAGAGAGGGAATTGAGTAGAGGGAGGGAGGAATATTCATGACATATCTGAGAACAGGGTTGTGGAATCTGACTCCATCTCTGGGTAGATAGTGTCAGAATTGAGTTGAATTATAGGACACCCAGCTGGTGTCTGAGAATTCCTTGTTGGTGTGGGGAACGTCCCCGCCGTACATGTCAGGACTGGGTTTAGAACACATTAAAGATCCTCTCGGGAGATCAGCTCGGTGCTTTGTGACCACCTAGAGGGGTGGGATAGGGAGGGTGGGAGAGAGGGAGATGCAAAAAAAAAAAAAAAGATCCTCTCAACAGGCTCTGTAACAGGAGTGATAACTCAGCTAGTATCAAAATATGTGATTTCTAACCAGCTTTGTGTCTATGGCCAAGTTACTTTTTCTTCCTTGAATATTTATATTCTCATCTTCAAATAGGCAATAAACACATCTGTCCCTTAAAAATTGTCATATTGACTAAATAAGAAAATATTTGTGAATAAAAAGCATCTTGCAGAAATGTATGGGACATTGAAAAAAAATTTAGATTTTCATTCTTTTGAAATAAGTGCCGATTAGGCAGAAAATAGCAAAGTAACACTTCATGTGTTTGGTATCATTGGAATATTCATAAAAGTGAATTTTCTGGGTTGGCTAACCCCTTGAAATGTCAATGTAAGAAAATTATACTCTGTATAACTGACCATACACTAAGTGAATGTCCCAAATGATCATGGGGTCACTTTATCCCTCTCCTCCTATCCCTTGGAGCCAATTACCAATTAAGTTATATTCAAATTTGTAATTTTGCATTATTGTGAGGTTTTACTCTACATGGTCTTCTGTGTTCTTTACTTGAATATGCTGAAAATAATAAAAATGTCTGGGGTCTTGGTTATCATAAATTCAGTTGGGATATGATACAGGAGGTTCTGTCCCTACAGGTTGTTAAGATTTGTTGAATTATTGAATTTGCTTTTTATAGGTTTTCTGACTCTTCCTTTCTGCCAGGCTTTCTATGGTCAGTTTAGCTTTTGTCAGAGAACTGAGAACCAGTAGTTGTTTTGCTTGCCTTCTAGATGCTCCTTTTAATCTGCTATGGGTGGGTTAGAAAGCCAGTAAATCAAGCTTATTAGAATTCCATGTGCTTCGCAGGCCATGAGCCAAGGGGAAAAGAAGTTTATTTTATTTTATTTATTTATTTTAAAAAAATTTTCTGCTGTGCCACACAGCATGTGGGATCTCAGTTCCCCCACCAGGGATGGAACCCGTGGCCCCTGCATTGGCAGCGTGGAGTTTTAACCACTGGACCACCAGGAAAGTCCCGAGAAGTTTATTCTAAAAGGTTATAAAACAAATAAAAAAGAAAATAGAAACAACCTAATAACAAGATAATATTTTGATGTCTCCATCCTCACCTGTGTAGTTGTGGGAATCCCAGCTTCATTCAAATCCTTCCCTTTGAACTCAAAAAGCAAAGAAATTTTTGGTTACCATCCACACTTCCTTCTTTATTCACCAGGCCATGAGCTCTTGCCTTGCATGTGGCTGATGCCGTGCCCTGGCCATTGTGGAAGTCCTCTTGCATGCCCCACTCCCTTTACAATGTCACTTTGCTACTCCCTTCCTCAAGATTACAGTCTACTACCCACCCCCTTTTTTTTTTTTTTTTTGGTTGTACTGCACAGCACATGGGATCTTAGTTCCCTCACCAGGGATCAAACCCTCCCACACCCCCTGCATTGGAAACGCAGCCTTAACCATTAGACCACCAGGGAAGTCCCTCTCTCTTTTTTCAAACTGAAGTATAGTTGATTTACAATACTGTGTTAGTTTCAGGTGTACAGCCAAGTGAGTCAGTTATATATGTGTATATATTTTCAGATTATTTTCCCTTATAGGTTATTACAAGATATTGAATATTGTTCCCTGCGTTATATAGTAAATCCTTGTTGTTTACCTATTTTATATATTGGTGTGTATCTGTTAATCCCCTACTCCTAATTTATCCCTCCCCCATCTCCCTTTCCCCTTTGGTAACATAAGTTTCTTTTCTATGTCTGTGAGTCTGTTTTGTATATAAATTTATTTGTATTAGTTTTTAGATTCCACATATAAATGATACCATATAATATTTGCCTTTCTTTGTCTGACTTACTTCACTCAGTATGATATTCTCTAGGTCCATCCATGTTGCTGCAAATGGCAGTATTTCATTCTTTTTTACAGCTGAGTAATATTGCATTGTATATATACCACATCTACTTTATCCATTCATCTATCCATGGACACTTAGGATGCTTCCATGTCTTGGGTATTGTAAATAGTGCTGCTGTGAACATTGGGGTGCATGTATCTTTTTGAATTAGAATTTTCATCTTTTTCAGATATATGCCCAGGAGTGGGATTGCAGGATCATATGGAAGCTCTATTTTTAGCTTTTTTCTCATCTTTTTTTTTTTTAAAACTACTATTTATTTATTTATTTATTTATTTGCTGTGCTGCTCGGCTTGTGGGATCTTAGTTCCCCGACCAGGGATTGAACTCCGGCCCTCAGCAGTCAAAGCGCAGAGTTGTAACAACTGGGCCGCCAGGGAATTCCCCATTTTTAGTTTGTAAAGGAATCTCCATACTGTCTTCCACACTGGCTATACCAATTTACATTCCCACCAACAGCTACTACCCCATCTCTTGTATCCAGGCTGCTTTGTGACTTGCTTTGACTAGCAAAATGTGGGGTGCAAGTGACGTTGTGTGACCTCTGAGGCTAGACGTAATGGGGTCTTGCAGCTTTGCTTTTCCTCTCTTGAAACACTGTTGCCTTGTGAACAAACATGGGCTGGCCTCTTTGAGGACAAGAGACTACACAGGGAGAGAGGCACAGCTGTCTCAGCTGAAGCCTCAGACACATGAGTGAGAACATCCGGGACCAGCCAGTGCCAGCCAGCCATCCACTAAGGCATCAGCTGACTGCAGCTTCACCAGTCACACTACCCAAGACCAGGAGATAAACTGCCCAGCTGATCCCAGCCCAGATTACAGAATTGTGAGCAACTAAACTGTGTGTTGTTTGAAGTCACTACGTTTTGGGATGATTTGTTATGGAGCAAAGGATAACTCAAAGAGGAAGATAAGAAAATACTTCATTCCCATCAGCCTCCAGGGATGTGTTTGTGTGACATCCCAGAGTGCTGCCTGGAGTCGTCTTCGTTTCACACAGAATAAGTGGTACAGATTTTGTTTCACTTGCTCTTCTGTTTTCCTCTGTTGTCCCTAGGGCGCTGGCTCTTCTTATCAGGAGTGCCACTTGCTGCCACCCAGCCCTCATGCTCATCAGAGCCTCCACCTGACCTTCCCCACCTGAGCTGTAACGGGAGTGCTAACGGGGCTCCCGCTCCCCTGTAGCTGCGGGGTCTTACTCTGATGGCTGCGGATAGATCTCAGCAGATCCTTAGGAACATGGGGGACCAGGGTAGCCCCCTCAAAATACCCTCCCAGACACTGGTTCATTAGTCAGATAGACCCAGTTTCCCTCTGTACTCTGGGACTCTGTTCCATTTACCGAAAGCAAGAAAAAATTGACAAAGGGTAAAGCCCAAGTGGTTCTATTTTGAGCAAGATGTTTTATCGTCTCTTTTTTTGGACTGTTCAGAGGCCTTTTTGGATTGTCAAGATACTTGGCTATACTCTGATTAGCTGAGGTTCCTTGATAAGTGATGACTTCCAGATAAATAGTTTTCTGTGTAAGAAGGGTCTATTTTTAAAAAATAAATTTATTTATTTATTTATTTATGGCTGCGTTGGGTCTTTGTTGCTGCATGCGGGCTTTCTCTAGTTGCGGTGAGTGGGGCTACTCTTTGTTGCGGTGCGCGGGCTTCTCACTGTGGTGGCTTCTCTTGTTGCGGAGCACGGGCTCTAGGCACACGGGCTTCAGTAGTTGTGGCTCATGGGCTCTAGAGCGCAGGCTCAGTAGTTGTGGCACGGGGGCTTAGTTGCTCTGCGGCATGTGGGATCTTCCCGGACCAGGGCTCGAACCCGTGTCCCCGGCATTGGCAGGGGGATTCTTAATCACTGCACCACCAGGGAAGTCCCAAAAGGGTCTATTTTAAAACTAGAATTTTCTGTGTTCTTGCCGCTCCACGACGGAGAGTTTAGCTGAATGAGATTTTATCACTAGCATAACTGTATAGAAAATGGATTCCTCAGAGAAACCTTGTATGCCCTGGTTTCAAAGTGGGAATAAAAATGATATGAATTTTAATCTCTTATTCACTGTCCTAACTGTAAATTTGCCACCAAAATATTAGTCAGGGAATGACATAATTTTAGCTAATAATAAAACAAAAAGTTATTTTTCTTTTATTAAGATGGTAATAAAAAATTGTAAAGAACATTTTGAAAAAACAAATAGTAAACAATTTAAAAAAGGAAATCACTTAATCTTACTTCCAGAGATAGTCATTGTTCATGTTTTTTACTGTGTCCTTCTAGACTTTTTGAGTGTACACACTCACTGATGAGTGTCCTCAAAAGATAGACTGCAAGTTTTTTTGCTCCCTTCAACTTGTATTTTACTCCAATCATTCCGTTAAAAAGTCACCAAAGCTGGAACTGTCTATTTCACTTTAGACAATTTGGTAATTTTTATGGTGGTTGACTTACCATGCTTTGGGGAGGAGGGTAAAATATGACCTGTAAGACCAGGAATTTAGCTGTCTGAGCTCCATCATTCTGTGATGATGCCTGCACACCAAGAAAACACATGTCCATTCATGGAAGCCAGGGGGACACAAAAGGACAGGCCTGTTGGTCAAGTCAACAAACAGCCTGTCAGTTGACTATGCTTTCCCTCTTCTAACTGTAGACCATGTGGATATTGGGTGTGTTCCCAAAGAGGTGGCGATTACTCCCAGAGACCTATGTTTACTCCGCCTGGGTCGAGTATGCTTCAAGGCATTCACAATTTATTGGAATCTGAAATGAAATGAAGAAAGCAAGTGAGCTGCTGTAACAAACAGGTGGCTTTCATTAAATATAACCATTAATCTTGTCCCGATTATTTACCAGACTGTGTTAGATTTCAATGTTTCCTTAATCTGTTGATGGGCTATCACCACAAAATATGTCACTGAAGTAAAATAATGGCTGATGTGTTAATGAAAACCATCAGGGAGACCAGAAGCCTCCCCTCCATAGAATGAGGACAATGAAGAATCTATTTAGGAAGAAAGAAGGAATTACTGATATTAATCAGATTGAACTACCTCTTTGGAGCTGTGTTTACGATAGTGGAACAAAAGCACAAAGCTGTGTAAAGACCTGTTGAATTATAGGAGCACTTCTAATTAAGCACTTCACAATGAAAATCTGAGTTTTACAAAAGCAATTTTAAAGGGATGATTCTTTATTTTACAAATGATTCACAATATAGTTAACAATACTATATTGTATGCTTAAAAACTGGCTACGAGGATAGATCTTTTTTTTTTTTTTTCAAAACTGGCCAGAGGGGAGGATTCTTTTTTATTTATTTATTTATTTATTTTTGTTTGTGTTGGGTCTTCGTTTCTGTGCTGTGCGAGGGCTTTCTCCAGTTGCGGCGAGCAGGGGCCACTCTTCATCGCGGTGCGCGGGCCTCTCACTGTCGCGGCCTCTCCCGTTGCGGAGCACAGGCTCCAGACGCGCAGGCTCAATAGTTGTGGCTCACGGGCCTAGCTGCTCCGTGGCATGTGGGATCTTCCCGGACCGGGGCACGAACCCGTGTGCCCTGCTTTGTCAGGCGGATTCTTAACCACTGCGCCACCAGGGAAGCCCGAGGATAGATCTTATGTTAAGTGTTCTTACCACTAATAACAGTACTAAAAATAATGATAAGAGGGCAGGAGAAAACTTCCAGAGGTGATGGATAGGTTTATGACATTGATTATGATGATGGTTTCATGAGTGTATACTTATCTCCAAACTCATCAAGTTGTGCACATTAAGTATGTATAGCTTTTTATATATGAATCATACCTCAATGAAGTGGTTTAAAAATAATAAAATTTAAGAACAACACACACAAAAAGATTCACAATAGAATTTTTAAAAAGATTAATCATCCAGTAAATTTAACATGGCATTTTCATTTTAAAATTCTGTCTGTAGAGACCCGTGAGACGCGAGTAGGAGCAGCGTATGGGGTAGTTGTCTCCGAGGGGCGGCAAGGGAAAAGGATTAGCCATGTTGTCTTTGACCAGAAAGGTGATCAGCACCGAGAAAGCCCCAGCGGCCATTGGTCCCTACAGTCAGGCTGTGTTAGTTGGCAGGACCATTTACGTTTCAGGACAGCTAGGCATGGATCCTGCAAGTGGACAGCTTGTGCCAGGAGGGGTGGCAGAAGAGGCTAAACAAGCTCTTACAAACATGGGTGAAATTCTGAAAGCAGCAGGCTGTGACTTCACGAATGTGGTAAAAACAACTGTTTTGCTGGCTGACATAAATGACTTCAATACTGTCAATGACAACTACAAACAATATTTCCAGAGTAGTTTTCCTGCAAGAGCTGCTTACCAGGTTGCTGCTTTGCCCAAAGGAGGCCATGTTGAGGTTGAAGCAGTAGCTGTCCAAGGACCTCTCGTGACAGCATCACTCTAAGTGGGCCCAGTGTTATTTAGTCTGGAATTTTAGTAGTGTTTTTAAATTAACATCTTAATTTTTACAGTATTTGTTGGAAAGTGTAAGGTTGACTGAAATATCTGAAGTTATTATGGAAATACCATATAATAAGGGAAATTGAACATGAGTTGAAGATTAATGATGAATCTAGTTACTGATGTTATAAATTACACTTCTATAACACTCATATTACTGGATGTGGGAAAAGAGACACACATTACATAGTTACTCAGAAAAATAAAAGTAAAGGGAAATAGCATATAGGAAAGATGAGTTAACTATTCCTGAGAAATATTAAAGAGCACACCTAATTCAATTAAACTATTAATTTAATGATGTGAACTATTTAGTTCTCATGTCAGATACATGATTCTGCTTTTACTTGAGTAAAATTAAAGCATTTAAGTTTGAATGGTAGAGGTAAAGGAGAAGAAACTGGACCAAATTTTATATAGGTAATATTTTTCTAATGGAAATAAAATAACACGCAGATTTAAAAAATAAAAATTAAAAAAAAAATTCTGTCTGTAACATACTGGGAACATACCTAAAGTATAAAATAAAAAAATATGATACACGAAGTTTACAATAGAGGAAACAGGTGGGGGTGTGAAGCCCTTCAGTTTTATCTGTTGGGTTCAGAGCAACTTTTACACACTGATTAACAAAGGAGAAATCACACTTCAGCTGTATTTCTTCTCTAATTTCCATAATGTATATGGAATTTGAAGGGACTTAGTGAAACCTTTTTACTAAGTAATCAAGGAAACTGAACCCAGAGAAACTAAGAGATTGCCTAAATCAGTCAACCAGTGAATGGCAGGTTCTCATAATGGTCAGAAACACAAGTTCTGGCATTTGACTGCCAAGTTCAAGTCCTGGCTTCTCTGGAAGCTAGGTATCCTTGGGCAACTTGTTTCATTTCTCTGGATCTAGGTTTTTTTATCAGTAAAGTACAAGCTGAGCTTATCTACTTCAGAGGGTGGCTGTGAGAATTGATTCTCCATGTGGCACACTTGGTGTTTTTTGAAGTAAGCATTCAGTAAGTGTTAGCCACGTTGGCTGCAGTATTCTCAATAGTAAAAACCAGGATGAGAACTCAACTTTCCTGACCCCCATCCAGGGTCTTTTCCTTTACACAAGTAATCACAGATGATATTAAAATGTTTATCATGGCCTGGGTACCAACTGGTCAGAATGAACCCATACCACCAAGATGGCAGCCTTTGTGTTCCCTTCCCAGCAGGAAATCTCACAGGAACACAGGACAATGGATGGCTCTACAGTTCTTGGAATGGATGTGTGGATGCCCTTTGTATTATTTTAGGGAGGCATTAATGACTGTGGAATAAGAATCACTTGTAGTGGGGCTGTCACAGACTGTGACACCTCAAATAAACCACACAACCTCTTTGTAGCTCACACTTAATACTCAAACACTGTGCACAGTTGTTATGGGGATCAACAAGAATCAGAAATGTAAAAGCCCTTTGAAAAAGGGTAAATCATTACACAAATGCAGGAGATTTGTGAAATACCTAAACCTTCAAGAAAACAGGTTCCAGGGGGAAATCAGCTAAGATCTATATACCTCTTCCACTTTGTAACAGTTTACACTAAACCTGTCTATGAGATTTAAAATGTCACATTCTATTTCTTCATTTTTACATTGGCCAAGGCAATCAAAATGAAAGGTTTTCTGTACTTCTATTCAGAAAGTGGATTTCTTCCTATTAACCAGGAATGATAAATTGGTAATCATTTCTCTGAAATTTTGCTTTTTTCTGTAGTGTAATGCACTATTTTATAATAGCTTAGGTTAATGAAACTATCACAAATTACATCTATTAACTAGAAACTCTATGTTCTTTAGTAAGTTTTTTCTTATGCTTGACCTAAACTTCTTTCACATGTGAGTGATGAATGTCTAAACCCATTTAAGGTTGGTAAACACTGCTTTAAACCATATTATGGAGTTGGTAATTTTTAAATGCCACAACAGTGTGGCAAAGTTATAACCAGTGCTAAACATCTATTTTAAATTTATGACATTTGTGCCTCTTCAGTAACGCTTTGGCCTTTTTCCTCTTCTGACTTAACTTCCTTTCTGTTTCTTATTCTCTTTATAGATTGTTTCAATCTGTCTCACTTCTGAGCCAACATTTCTGAGATTAGGACACCATTTGGGACCCTTTATTTACCCACATCTTGTGTACAAATGCTTCTACAGACATTTACACGAACACACAATCACACAGAGCTAATCACATGAGGACTCAGCTCCAGCCTCTAATCACACGTGTGCTCACAAATATACAAACCGTCACTGGAAATAGTGAGACAGTTTTTTTTTTTTTTTTAATTTATTTATTTTATTTTATTTATTTTTTATTTTTGGCTGTGTTGTGTCTTCGTTGCTACACACGGGCTTTTCTCTGGATGCGGCGAGCAGGGGCTACTCTTCATTGTGGTGCACCGGCTTCTCATTGCAGTGGTTTCTCTTGTTGCAGAGCACGGGCTCTAGCCGCGCGGGCTTCAGTAGTTGTGGCTCGCGGGCTCTAGAGCACAGGCTCAGTAGTTGTGGCGCACGGGCTTAGTTGCTCCGCGGCATGTGGGATCTTCCCAGACCAGGGCTCGAACCCGTGTCTCCTGCATTGGTGGGCGGATTCTTAACCACTGCGCCACCAGGGAAGCCTGACAGTTTTCAAAGTTGCTCACAACAGTCTTTCTTTACTCTGTGGCGACATCTCATGCGTTCCTCGGCATGCTCTTTATTTAGGTTCCCAGAGGTGCAAAAATTGTTTCTGTGAGTGTGTGTAGGGGTAGAGTGGTAGAGGTCCTGACCCTGCAGAGACGATGACATCGCACATATATGAAGACAATAAAATAAGAATAATTTAATTTTCACAGTGAAGCCCCAACTTTGAGATTCTCTCTCCTCTTTAGTGCCACTGCTTTGCTGGTCCTGAGGTGCATACTTGGTCCTCCGCTGGAGTCATCAAATTTCATTCATGCACCTGTGACCACACAGGTGCAATGGCTCATATCAACCCTCCCCCAGGTGTCAGGCCTCAGACTTTTCTAATGGTCTTTATTAGTTTTGGGGAGGTGTCTACTCTGTTGCACTTTCTACTCTTCTTTTTTTGTTTTTCTTCTCATTACTCAGAGGAGCCTCTTAGCTCAATTACTTCTTCATATTGTGGTTCCCATCTCCTTGTTATTAGGGGTTTGGCTGATGGGGTAAAACACATGCTACCTCACAATATGGCACCTTGACATATTGAATATTTTGGGTTGAAGGAATTTGGGATATAACAGGTGCAGAAAGGATTCTCTCATCTCCCCTCTTCCCCAAAGTGGGTCATGAGATCCTCATGAGAGATGTGCCCTCCTTATCTTCACAGATGGAGTGATGCCAAGAGGAATCCGAATGATCAGGCCTTGCTAAGTTTCCCCCAGTTTACTAACTTTATCTCACATTCTTTTGTTTTATCACACTTTACCATGGCTTTCCAGTCTTCATCAAACCTAGGGTAAAAGTACTTGGGCTTAACTGCTTCTTCTGGTCTTCATTCCTTATGAATTCTCCTGTGTCACATAAAACTTATACTAAATAAATTTTTATGTTTTTCTCTTGTTAATTTGTCTTTTGTGAGTCCAGTGTACAGGGCCCCAGCCTGAGAACGTAAGATGAGTAGAGGAAGAGATTTTTTTCCTCCCCGACAAGGCTGTCAGATTCGTGCAGGAGGTAACGATTCTGTACTAGTGTAGAGTAAGGAGAGAGACACTTGAGGGCTGTCATTTCATCTGTGCTGCTTACCCCTGCCCTCTGAGAGTGGAGTGGGCTGAAGGTTCACTCATGCATTTGTTTGTTCATTCATATTTGTCTTATCCATCATTCATTTAATGCAGTTTTTGAGTGAAGACAATACCCCAGGTACTGTGCTATTATCAAAGGAAACCAGGGCCAGACTGTAGCTAAAGCTGTAAAAACAGATTTTATTCAGGAACTATTGCAACTGGGAAAAAGAGACCCCAGCATAGATTTGACCTTGATTCTGAATCAACAAGAAAAAGTGGGGATTTACAGCCAAGGAGCAGGGAGGGGGTTAGTGGAAGGAAATTACTAAGAGGAAACATCAGGGGTAGGGGGGATTCTGGTTAAACAAACTGAACAGGTTTGTAGCTGGGGGCAGGCAACAGTGATCAGATATCACCCAGAGGATGATGCGGGTTGAGAAATTTGATCAGCTATTAAGGGTGGGGTTCTCTGTAAACTGAGCTTAACAAGATTCTTGCTAAAACTGGGCAGTGCAGGCCTAACATGGATGGACACAAGTCCAGGTTGAGGTCTAGTTGAAAAAGGACTTAGCACAGGGACTTCCCTGGTGGTCCAGTGGGTAAGACTCCACGCTCCCAATGCAGGGGGCCCAGGTTCGTTCCCTGGTCAGGGAACTAGATCCCACATGCTGCAATGAAAGATCCCGCATGCCACAACTAAGACCCAGCACAGCCAAATAAATAAATAAATATTAAAAAAAAAAAAAAAAAGGACTTAGCACAGATGTAGAAAACAAACTTATGATTACCAGGGGGGAAAGCGGGAGTGGGGGGGTGGAGGGAGGGATAAACTGGGAGGCTGGGATTGACATATACTATGTATAAAACAGATAACTCATGAGGACCTACTGTATAGCACAGGGAACTCTTCTCAATACTCTGTATTGACTTACATGGTAAAAGAATGTAAAAAAGAGTGGTTATATGTATATGTATAAATGATACACTTTGCTGTACAGCAGAAACTAACACGACATTGTAAATCAACTATACTCTAATAAAAATGAAAACAAAGAAAATGAAAAGGACTTACAGGAGCCTGCCTAGCGTCTGGTCAAGGAGAGAGCTGTGGTCACTAGGTGCTGGGGAACGAGCGAGGGGGAAGGGAGTCCATGACACTGACCCTTCCCCCAAGGAACGAACAGATAAACAAAAAATTGCATCCTAAGATGTGGGTGGTGTGAGTGGGGGATGCCCAGTGAAGGAGGCAAATAACCTTGCTTAGAAAACTGGGTACATTTGATACCCCAAAACTGAGTTCATCTTGATGCTGAGCAGGGCCCTGTGGGGCTCCCAGGTACGGAGGCCTTTTTGTCCCACATTTCTCGTAGGCAAGACTCCAGCCTCCATGACCTTCCCTGAGTTCCAAAGGGTAGATTCAAACAGTTGCTAATCAAGGGAGGAGCAGCCAGGAAACCACCTGAGGCAAGATTAAAGGGACCAGAGAAGCTCATCAAGATTAGAAGACCACCTGAGACCCTCCACACACCCTAATCTTGTCAGCAACCCCACCCTTCTGAAACTTTGCAGAAGAAAGAAGAATGCAAGACTGTTACTGCCTTGATCCTTATCACATGATCCTTATCATCACCAGGAGTCCTGACTCTATAACCTGTCCCTCTTCCCCAGGGAAGGGGGCACAGTTCTTGAGGCGCTAGCCTACTGTGTTTCCTCTTTGCCTGGCAAAGAAATAAAGCCATTCTGGGCTTCCCTGGTGGTGCAGTGGTTAAGAATCTGCCTGCCAATGCAGGGGACACGGGTTCGAGCCCTGGGCCGGGAAGATCCCACGTGCCGGGAGCAGCTAAGCCCGTGTGCCACAACTACTGAGCCTGCGCTCTAGAGCCCGTGAACCACAACTATTGAGCCCATGTGCCACAACTACTGAAGCCCGCTCGCCTAGAGCCCGTGCTTCACAAGAGAAGCCACTGCAATGAGAAACCTGCACACCGCAACGAAGAGTAGACCCTGCTCGCCGCAAATAGAGAAAAGCCACGCGCAGCAACGAAGACCCAATGCAGCCAAAAATAAATAAATAAAATAAATAAGTTAAAAAAAAGAAAGAAATAAAGCCAGCCTTTCTTTCTCCTCCATAACTCCATCTCCGTATTTCTGTTCGGCATCGGTACACAGAGAGCCAAGATTTTGGCAACAATCTGTTGGTGGGTTTTGAGCCAGTAGACACAACCAAGCCAAAGATCAGGAGAAGGAAGGATTTATTACTTGCAGCAAGTAAGGAGACCACTGGGGTTCTCTCCCAAGGCAGTGTCTCCCAGGAAAGCAAAATTGGGAAGTTACAAGCTAAGGGTACATGCATATTCATGAAGGGGCTTGAGCAGAGGAGAATTCAGCATAGAATTGGAGCAAAGTTTGACAGAGTCCAAGCTTTAGTTGATTGAAGTCAGGAGGGTCAACATCATCATTCCATCCTCCACCTGGGTGGGGGCCTTAGTTCCTGCCCAACTCAAAGATATATTATTATGTATATCCCTTGAGGAACCAGGACCCTGCCCCAAGCCTGCACTGTTGATTCTTGACTGCTCCTGCATTCCCTTCCTTAAGATCATTAATTATGGAGACCTGTTCAAGGGCAAGCATTGTAGCCAGGCTTAGATCACAAAATGGCTTAGGCTAAAAGGGGTTCTCTTATGTCAAGAAAGTGAAGCCTGATTCTCCTCCTCCAGGGACCCTCTAACCGATCTGCTTACACCATCTTTTCCTTCATCCAAGAGGAGCAGTTTTAAAGACTGGTCCCTGGACCCCTGAGTTCTTAATCTGTTAGAGGAGCTGCAGAAACATGGGGAGACCTCTCAAGAAACAAAGCCAGTGTTAGCTGAGTTGCTTTGAAGTAAGTATAAATCCAGATCTTTCTGGCCAGTTGAATTCCAACTGTTTGAAGTTCTTAAAACAGGAAGATTTTCAGATGTGAAAAATGGTTTGCTCGTTCTTACCTTCTCCCCTTTAATGGACGTTTTTCCTTCAAATGTTATGCAGATGACTGAAGTATTCCCACTGTGAGAGTCCATTGGAAAGTCACGTCACAGTTCTAGACATGTTTGATGTTGAGGCTTGCTTTTTGATACTTGGCCTTGTGAGCTTATATATTTGGGGCCTTCTAAATCAGAAACTGATCCTTAACACAGAAAAGGCATAACTCCCCAGGTTGAGAGGAAGAAGTGTAGGAGTTCTGCTTGGCTTCCTTTATTGTTCTATGGGTGCCCTGAAAAGATTTTCTATTAAAAAAAAAAAATTGGAGAATTAGAATAAGATATCCTGTTCCTGTTACCTCTGGTCAGAAAAATAGATTCTTTTAAAAAAGGATCTATTTCAACATTGATCAGATTTGCATTGCATGTTTTGGCATGTCTTATGTGGACCAAATAAATGGTCTGTGAGGAACTAGGTGAAAATAGTCTCTAGTGCCACTTCCTTTGTTATACCTGTGGGATGGAGAGTTAGAAAATGAAGCTGGATAGAAAAAAATAAAAGCAGACTTTAGGGTTTATAGATGTTTGTGGGGTGTTCATTTGCATATATACAGACCCCCTAGTGGAGTCAGGGTGCTCCATCCTCTGTTAATTAGTAAAGAACATTTCTTTCTGATTCTTTTTTTTTTTATTTGGCTGCACCAGGTCTTAGGTGCAGCATGTGGGATCTTTCTTTTAGTTGTGGCATGCAAACTCTTAGTTGCGGCATGTGGGATCTAGTTCCCTGACCAGGGATCAAACCTGGGCCCCTGCATTGGGAGTGGGCAGAGTCTTAGCCACTGGACCACCAGGGAAGTCCCCTGATTCTTTTAAAAAATTTTTTATTGGCGTATAGTTGAATTACAATATTGTGTTAGTTTCAGGTGTACAGCAAAGTGAATCAGTTTTACAGATAACATATATGCTCTCTTTTTTTAGATTCTTTTCCCATATAGGTCATTACAGAGTATTGAGTAGAGTTCTCTGTGCTATACAGTAGGTCCTTATTAATTATCTATTATATATATAGGAGTGTTGTTGGGCTATGCCCCACAGGCCTACAAGGCCTGTGCTTGCCCAGCTTCAAGACTGAAGAAAGAGCCCGGAGTCAGCAATCAGAGACATTAAGGGTTTAATGGATGGGGGAGCTTACGCGTCTGAAGCAAGGTCCTGGAGCGATACCCCACCATGTGTGGCAGACAGCGGGCAGGACATGGTGGCTGTCTTTGCTCCCAGGGGGAAGGAGTAGATTACCAGTTATAAGGAAATTGACATCAGGTGGGCTCATTAGTTACCATGGAAACCAGCAAAGGGGCATGACCCTCATTGCCCTTTTGATAAACTATCATTAGCTGGGGCCTGGGGCAAAAGGGAGTTCAGTCATGTGAGTATGGTGTAGGTGAAGCAGGCCCTGGTCGGGCAGGGGATGTACAGAGATCAAGAGAAGAGCCATCATGAGTGGCCTGACCATGCAAGTGTGTATATGTCAATCCCAATCTCCCAATTGATCCCTCCCCCACCCCCCTTCCCCCCCCCACCCCCCCGCCCCAGGCTGGTAACCGTAAGTTTGTTTTCTACATCTGTGAGTCTATATTTTTGTTTTGTAAATAAGTTCATTTGAACCATGTTTTTAGTTTCCACATATAAGTGATGTCATATATTTGTCTTTCTCTGTCTGACTTACTTCGCTTAGTATGATAATGTCTAGGTCCATCCATGTTGCTGTAAATGGCATTATTTCATTCTTTTTTTATGCTGAGTAATATTCCATTGTATATATGTACCACACCTTCTTTATCCACTCCTCTGTCAGTGAACATTTAGGTTGCTTCCATGTCTTGGCTGTTGTAAATAGTGCTGCAGTGAACATTGAGGTGCCCGTATCATTTGGAATTATGGTTTTCTCCAGATATATGCCCAGGAGTGGGATTGCTGGATCATATGGTAGCCCTATTTTTAGTTTTTTAAGGAACCTCCATACTGTTCTCCATAGTAGCTGCACCAGTTTACATTCCCACCAACAGTATAAGGAAAAGTTCTCTCTAGTTGTGGCATGCAGGTTTTCTCTCTCTAGTTGTGACGTGTGGGTTCCAGGGTGAGTGGGCTCTGTAGCTTGTGGCACGCGGGCTCTCTAGTTGAGGTGCGTGAGCTCAGTAGTTGTGGTGAGTGGGCTTAGTTGCCCTGCGGCATGTGGGATCTTAGTTCCCCGACCAGGGATCGAACTCGCATCCCCTGCATTGGAAGGCAGATTCTTAACCACTGGACCACCAGGGAAGTCCCTGATGATGGCCATTCTGAACTGTGTGAAGTGATACCTCATTGTAGTTTTGATTTGCATTTCTTTAATAATTAGTGATATTGAGCATCTTTTCATGTGCTTTTTGGTCATCTGTATGTCTTTCTGATTATAATGAACCATTTGGCAGAGTATTTGGAAGTGCTAATGGCCTTTGATTTACTCTGGCAAGATGGATCCTTCGGTCCAGTTAGAATTATCCCTTTTCACCAGGTGATGGGGCCCAGTGGAGCTGCTCTGTCCACCTGGAAGTCATTACTGGAGAAGAATATCTGTCTCTCTCTCTGTAAAATTCAGGGTCAATAACACAATGTGTTGTTTTTACAGTGACGACATAGTCTCAGTTGGGAAAAAAATATGTAAAAGAATGCTCTAAAAACAGTGCCCAACTGGAGACTATTGTTTTCGAAGATACATGTAGAATCATGTCTTCTTTATAGTAAGAGGAAGAGTTAGTATAACTCAGTTTTATTCCTCATTGTGCCATTGAGAATCTAACTTAGAAAAGGCATTTGTCCCTTTCTTTTAGTATTTACCAACCCTCTACGTGAGAAAACTAACCCTGAAAACAGGGTCAAATAATTCCTAGTAGCTATTCTGATTTTGTTGGGTTAAACCTTGAGGAAAATACCTTATAATGAGAGCTAAGTGAACATACACACTTTCTCTGTAGAAGAGTCCCACAAAAATCAGCCAAAGACAGTCTAGAAAAGATGACCTGTTACATGGAATTTCTTGTAGTTTTACCATTTTTACCTTTCTTCTCCCTTTTTGGGGGTTTGCTTTCAGGCTAAATGACAGATCTGTATCATATGTAACCATCAAGTGCTTATTTTCTTGGGTGCAATTCCATCACCTGAAATGGGCTTTGTATACATACATATTACTCTTCTTTAATAGAAACCTGATGAACTTCAGAATTTCTTTGAAATATGTACTCAATATAAACCACTCTTCATTTTTTACAAAAGTAGAGCAGCATAGCAGCCTTCATTTATTCTCAAAAATTTTTTTTTCTATTCTCTCATCTCATTCCTCACAACAGCCTTAATGGAAATATCGATAAACATGAAAAATGCTCAACTTCCGTAATAATCAAAGAAATGCATATTAAAATGAGATAGTATTGTTTCTCCTATCATTGGGACAGAAATGAAGGATATTAATCATACCATTGTGGTGAGGGAGAGGGGCAAAGAGAACTCAGAACCCTGCTCCCCACCCCACCGTGGTCCAGCTCCAGCCCTTTCTCAGGCCCCTGCTCTGTTCCTTCGTGCCCCAGGGGTCTGTAAACCACCCCCTGTTCTTGCAATAAATCCCTTTTCTCTCTCTTTTTTTTTTTGCTTTTGTTTTTACCTTTTTTTTTTTTTTTGGTGCAAGGAAAGTCTTAATTAATATAATGAATACTTTTGCCTTCATTTCAAGCTGTTTTCTCTTTATGGTATTTATTACTTTTACAATTTATCACATGCACCTTCTTGCCTTCATTGTATAAAGGATACTAAACCATTTCCTAATTTCTTTCCTGGATCCCGCATAGGATCATTTTTCAGTTGTAGGCTTTTCCTTTGAGCTCTCTGGGCATTTTTCCTTTTTCCTATGTCTAAATGTGATTTCACAGACCTCAAGTTTTCCACCAACCCCCTCCTTTTTCTGAGCTTCAAACAAGAGAGAGAGATCTATTCACACTTGATATTTGCTCTCAGACCTTTAATTGCTGTTAATTGTCCTTGGCTCTACCTACTCACTATATGTACTTCCCCTTCTTAGATTCAGAGCTGCAGGCAGATTGATACGCTCAGCCCTCTGCCTATGTCCCCAAAGAAATTAATCTAGTGGGGCTCTTGAGGTACTCAGGAATGAGGCCTTCCTAAACCCTCTTGATTTGTCCTTTGATTCTTTGACCCATTGGAACACAGGGACAACTGTAATCCCCAGGGCGGACCACACCCTCCAGGGTAGATTGCAATCCCCATGAACTGCCACCCAGATCCTTCTCTCAATCTATAGAATTTTACTTGTGGGGTTTTACCTTCCAGGATGCAATGCACTGCTGCTATCAACCCTTCTCTCTTGCCCTGAGTTTTCTGGCAGAGAGACAGGGGGCACAGAGGCATCTTATCCTGCCTGCCTTACAGCTCATTATTTGGTTTTTTGGTAGCCACAGACACTCAGTCTCTGAGACAGGAAGTAGAATCCCAGGGAGGTATAGCATGTCTTATTGCTTTTTTCAGTCTGGCTCTGGTTAGATTTTTCTCAACCCAGCTCCATTGGCAGTAACAGTGGATGGAAATTTCTAACAGGTTTTGGCATTAGATTGTCTCTCAGTGTGAGTTTTCACTAGAGAGGAAGGAAGCTGATGAGGAATCCAGTTATCCGCTGCATGGGACCCAGTAATATCTTCTTACCGCCCTCCACATGAAATTTACCCCACTCCCCCTGGGTTTCAATAGTCTGCACAATCTGGCCTAATCCTGTAATCCATAACCTCTGCTCCAAGCAGCTGGCCTCCTTCATCTGTGTATTCATGTCTCTTTTCTTCCTGGCAGGGTCCCTTTTTCTGTTCAGCTAAATCCTTCCATGTAATGCCGAGATCAAGTTTTATCTCCTTCTTGAAGCCTTTTGATGATCCCAGCCTGCATCGAAGTCCTATATTTTCCTTCCTTCCTTCCTTCCTTCCTTCACTGAACAAATATTTGTTACATGCTTGTGCTATGCCCATCACCATGCTTTAAGTGGGAATTCCACTTAAAATAAGTAAATAAGGCAGATTTGTTCCCCGCCTTCATGGGACTGAAAGTTTAGGTATTATACACACAAAAATCAGACAATAATAGAGCCTTTCAGTCCTCTTTATAATCCTTATTAATCAGGGTATTTTTTTTTTTTTTTTTTTGCCATCAGCAAGACCTAGTTCTGGAATATAGACCCAAACATGGATTTCTTGGGAACGTCCTTGGGTACCTCACACAACTGAAGGAGAGCTGAAACCCTGGCTTCCGGGGGCAGGAAGAGAGAATCTCCAGGGATCTCAGCAGTGGAAATATTTACGCTTTGCAGGGCAGTGCCTCGGCTTCCAGAACTGCTCCTTCAGGCGTGGATGCAGGGTTTCAAGTCCCAGGAGAAGCTGGCATGTTTAAGTTTAACTCAGGTGATTTAGATCTTGCAGCCAGGTGGAGGTGGGTGAGGAAACTGGGGCCACTGGGGCCTTCCCTTTGAGGGGAGACTTTTCCCAGAGCAGGGGAATTTGTTGTGACCTGGAGCCACCATCCCATGGACGCTGTGCTGCCCAGATGGCCCCTTCAAGGTTGAAGAGCCTATTCCTCAGCTGCTGGGAGTGTGCAGGCCAGGCGGGGAGCCCCCAGCTCTCAGCCCACCCTGGGAAAGGCCACCTTGCTCTCCGTCAAGCTTCCCACCTGGGCATCCCACACCCAGCAACTGGTGGGAATGTGTGGGGCTGTCTGAAGGCCCAACGTGGACCATTCTGAAGGGACATCTCAGCTTCAGAGCTTCCCACAGATGGCCTGTGCCACAGCCCTGCCTCTCCGTCTGCCAGGCTGAGTCCTTCCGTTCCCCCACAGGTGTGGCCCCCGAGAGCACTCCCCAAGATCTTCCTGTGACCTAATCTCTACCTCAGTCTGCTTTCTGAGGAGGCTGATCTGCAACACACCCGATGGAATACACAACACTGATGACAGTCGCACCCTTCTACACCTTTTTATATATTGCCTGGCTTAGTTTGTTAATTATTTCACATCTTACTTACGCCTTCCAAACTAGATTACAGACTTCCTGTGAGTAGAAACCTTAACTTCCCTGACATCCAGCCCTCCATCCCGGTTACTACATGAGGCACATAAGGATCACTCAAAATGATTGTTCCCAGTTGAGGGACAAAGTCACACGAAGTCTCACGTCACAAAGTTTGCTGTTTCAGATGGACCAGAGATTTAACACGTCAAAAAGAGCTCTTTTAAAAGAGTTTCAAGCTGTAGTCAAAAGGTTTTGTCTTGTTTTTTTTTTTTTTATTGTTTTCATTTGATGAGTGGCCAACGCATTGATTTTCAAGAGCAGAAAATTCTGATTAGGGAGAATAAATCCCTGTGTGATAACATCTTTTTTTCTCTCTGCTTTCTGGGTTTTCCTTGTCTTTCATCTCTGGGGGAATGCAGCCACATAACCTTACCAAACATGCTTAAGTACATGAATTTAAGAGCTGTTTCATTTCTTTATGAGTGTGTGTGTGTGTGTGTGTGTGTGTGTGTTGGGGGGAGCGGGGAGAGGAAAGAGCCTCCTAGACTGTGACGTCGTATGTCCCAATGACTGGATTTGGGAGCTGGCTGGGTGCACAACAGCCATGTGCCTAGAAGAACAAATGAAAAGTTGGTGAGGGCTCCCAGGCTTGGAGCTTTAAATAAGTATTTTTTCAAGAAGAGGGGATTTAGGAATAAGCCATCTCCACAAGCACTTTGTAATCATCCCAGTTCCAAGACCAATAAAGCGAGATTCCTTTTACCTAGAGAATGTTCAGTTTTTAAAATGGAATAAAAACATGATTTTCTGGTCCTTTTTCCAGTCTCTTAAACACTCCTACTCCTACCTGCGTCCAGAGGTAACACTTGCAAAGGGAAGTTATTACCTCCTGCCCATCAGTCCCTGTCTGACTCTGACAATGTAAGAATATTTCATAGAGCTACCCCATGATGCTGCATTTCCTACACTCAGTACACATGTGTAGTTTCCCTTCATTTTAGAAAAATTGTGCCATGAGCACAGTAAGGAGTCCTATGTTTTTTCTCGTAAGAATTGTGCTTTTGTGATATATTTTTTAATTGATTAAAAGGTGAGGGTAATAAATGAACATCTGATCCAAGTTTCAGCAAAGGACTCTTTATTGAGGTACAGGCTCTAAAAAGTTATTTTAGGCAAGTTCCCAGAGGCAGTTTTTAAAACCATAAGGCTGGATGAGGAGACTGTGATTCTAATGAATTCTGCCACTCCTTAGAAATAAGAGTTTCCTTCCAAGCAGAGTGGCTAGTGAGCTGAGAGGTAATATTTTAAAATTGCTGAGTCCAAACATAACCTGGATTTGCATTTCTTAAAGCCTATAGTTTGCTTTTCACATTTTCTCTCTTCCCCAGTGACTCTGGCATTGTATGGTCCAAGTTGCTTTCTTTCAGAGGAAACTTGGGCTCATTTTATGAGGTGTGGAATAGAGAGCCAGCCTGGTGCTTTGACTGGCTGAACTTTCCATACTGCCTTAAACAACCTGGGAAAAGTCAATGTGATTTATGACAGTAGTTACTGCTACCCTTTTACTTAGCCAGAAATACTCTCAGCTATCAAAAAAAACCCCCAGACCTCCCAAACCCCCCAAACTGGCACATTTTGAGCCACTGTTATTTCTACATCTTGACTAGTCATCTGAGTGATTCATTAATTAAGTTTATCCAGCTAAGGAGCCTTCCTTGTAAGTGAGGGTACAGTGAAAATTGGTAAAGAGATCTTCTAGCTACATCCAGTATAATCTTAAAGACAGGGAAGGTCTACTGAACAGATATATGGTATGAGACTGGTTGGTTATTTTCATGAATTATTCCCATGTGTTGGGTATAAAAGCCCAAGATCATGCAGCAGGTGCTGGCTTCTGTAACATTCACTGGGGTCTTTTTGTGCTCGTGTTTTAGGTTATGTGAATCTATGCAGTAGAGATGAAAATTAGAGACACAGACAGACACAGACAGACACACACATGCACATACCCTACACACCCCTCTACCACTCAAAAAGCATTTCCCCCCACCAATATTTCTGAAAGATCAGGATGCCAGGCAGGTATTTACAAAATCAGAGATGATCATCAGACTAATATCTTTAAAATTGTATGGTGCATTTTCCTTGCAGTAGCTTAAAGACCTTCCTTTATATCTACTATATGTTTGGAAATGAAAAACTCCCCTTTCGCATAGAGGTTAAAGCCACACGCCTGCAGGGGTTCCCAAGCTTTTTATGGCAGCGGCACATATGAGAACAATGTTCACCATCAGGCGTCTGTCATTGGACATTTGGGTTGCTTCTATGTTGTAGCTATTGTGAATAATGTTGCAATGAACGTAGATGTACAAATATCTCTTTGAGATGCTGCTTTCAGTTCTTTTAGTTATGTACCCAGAAGTGGGATTGCTGGATCATATGGTAGTTCTATTTATAACTTTTTGAGGAACTGCCATACTCTTTTTGAAAGCAGCTTTATAATTTATCAGTCCCTCCAACAATTCACAAGAGTTCCAGTGTCTCCACATCCTCACCAACACTTATTTATTTATTTATTTATTTAGGATAGTAGCCATCCTAATGGATATGAGGTGGTATCTCATAATTTTGATTTTCATTTCTTCAGTGATTAGTGATGTTGAGCGTCTTTTCATGTGCTTTTTGGCTATGTATATATTTCCTTTGGAAAATGTCTATTCAAGTCCTTGGCACATTTTTTGAGTAAGCTTTTAAATTTTTTTGTTGTTAAGTTATAGGAGTTTTTTATATATTCTGGATATTAATCCATTATCAGATATATGATTTGCAAATATTTTCTCCCATTCTGTGGGTTGTCATTTTACTTGTTGATACTGTCTTTTGATGCACAAATTTTAAAAAATTTTATGAAGTTTAGTTTGTTTCCTGTGCCTTTAGCGTCATATCCAAGAAATCATTGCCAAATCCAATGTCATGAAGATTTTACCCTATGTTTTCTTCTATAAGTTTTGTAGTTTTTGGTCTTACATTTAGGCCTTTGATCCATTTTGAGTTAATTTTTGTATATGGTGTTAGGTAACGGTCCAACTTCATTCTTTTGCATATGGATATCCAGTTTTCCCAGTACCATCGTCGTAACGACTGTCCTTTCCCCATTGAATGGTCTTGGCCCCCTTGTCAAAAATCATTTGACTATATATGAGAGGTTATTTTTGGGCTCTCTATTCTATTCTATTGGTCCTTACTTCGGTCTTTATGCCATTACCACACTATTTTGATTACTGTAGCTTTAGAATAAGCTTTGAAATTAGGAGGTGTGAGTCTTCCAGCACCATTCTCTTTTTCAGGATTGTTTTGGCTATTTGGGGTCCCTTGAGATTCCATATGAATTTTTTTTTCCTATTTTTTTGGCCACGTGGTGCAGCTTGCAGGATCCTAGCTCCCTGATCAGGGATCGAACCCAGGCCCTTGGCAGTGAGAGCGCAGAGTCCTAACCACTGGACTGCCAGGGAATTCCTCCATATGAATTTTAAGATGGGTTTTTCTCTTTTTGCAAATACATCATTGGGATTTTGATAGGGATTGCATTGAATCTGTAGGTTGCTTAGGGTATAGTTTCTATCCTAACAATATTAAGTCTTCTGTTCAAGTATTTTGTTCTTTTTGATGCTATTGTAAATGGAATTGTTTCCGTAATTTCCTTTCTGGATTGTTCATGGTTAGTGTGTAGAAATGCAACTGATTTTTGTGTGTTGAGTTTGTATCTTACTATTTTGCTGAATTCATTTATTAGCTCTAACAGTTTTTGTGTGTGGAACCTTTAGGGTTGTCTACATATAAGATCATATCATCTACAAACAGAGATAATTGAAATTTTTCCTTTCCAATTTAGGTGACTTTTATTTATTTCTTCTTCTTCTTCTTTTTTTTTTTTTGTCTAATTTCTCTGGCTAGCACTTCCAATACCAGGTTGAATATAAGTAATGAAAGTAAGCATCCTTGTCTTGTTCCTGATATTAGAGGAAAAGCTTTCAGTATTTCACCATTGAGTATGATGTTTGCTGTGGGTTTTCCATATATGGTTTTATTATCTTGAGGATGTTTCCTTCTATTCCTAGTTTGTTGGGTATTTTTATCTTGAAAAGATTTTAAATTTTGTCAAACACTTTTTCTGCTTCAATTGAGATGATCATGTGTTTTTTTCCCCTTCATTAGATTAGTATGATGTATTACATTGACACTGACTGATTTTTTTGTATGTTGAACCACCCTTGCATTCCAGGAATAAATCCCATTTGGTTATCATATATGATCCCTTTAATATGCTGCTGAGTTCAGTTTGATAGTATTTTGTTGAGGATTTTTGCATCAATGTTCATAAGGGATATTGGTCTGTAGTTTTCTCTTCTTATAGACTCTTTGTATGGCTCTGGTGTCAGGATAATACTGGCCTCAAGGAATGAGTTAGGAAGTGTTCTCTCTTCAATTTTTTGGAAAAGTTTGAGAAGGATTGGTATTTATTCTTTGAAAGTTTGGTAGAATTCACCAGTGGAGCCATTTAGGTCCAGGGCATTTATTTTGGGGAGGTTTTTGATTACTCTTTTCAATTTTCTTACTAGTTGTAGGTCTATTCAGATCTTCTATTTCTTCATGACTTACTCTTGGTAGGTTTTGCATCTATGAATTGTCCATTTCATCTAGGTTATCCAGTTTGTGGGTGTACAGTTGTTCAAAGTATTCTCTTATAATCTTTTTTCTTTCTGTAGCATCAGTAGTAATGTCTCCAGTTTTATTTCTGATTTTAGTATTTGTGAGTTCTCTCTTTTTTTCCATTGTCCTTCTAGCTAAAGGTTTGTCAATATTTTTTTATCTTTTCAAAAACTTTTGGTTTCATTGGTTATCTCTATTGTTTTTCTGTTCTCTTTTCATTTATCTGTACTTTAAACTTTATTATTTCCTTCCTTCTGCTAGCTTTAGGTTTAGTTTGTTCTTATTTTTCTTGTTCCTTAAGTCATAGAGTTAGGCTGTTGATTTGAGATCTTTCTTGGGTTTTTTCTTTAAGTCTTTATTGAATTTGTTACAATATTGCTTCTGTTTTCTTTTTCTTTTAATGTTTTGGTTTTTGGCCATGAGACATGTGGAATCTTAGCTCCCTGACCAGGGTTCGAACCCACACCCCCGGCATTGGAAGGTGAAGTCTTAACCACTGGACCACCAGAGAAGTCCCTCTTGTTTTTTAATGTAAACATTTATAGCTGTAAATATTACCCTTAGCACCATTTTTGCTCTGTCCCATAAGTTTTGGTATGCTGTGTTTTCGTTTTCATTCATTTCTAATCATTTTCTTTCTTTTTTAAAAAATTTATTTATTTATTTTTGGCTGCGTTGGATCTTCGTTGCTGCGCGCAGGCTTTCTCTAGTTGCGGCGAGCGGGGGCTACTCTTTGTTGCGGTGCGCAGGCTTCTCACTGCTGTGGCTTCTCTTGTTGTGGAGGGGCTGTATGCGCACGGGCCTCAGTTGTGGCACACGGGCTCAGTAGTTGTGGCACACGGGCTTAGTTGCTCCGAGGCATGTGGGATCTTCCTGGACCAGGGCTCGAATCCTTGTCCCCTGTATTGGCAGGTGGATTCTTAACCACTGCGCCACCAGGGAAGTCCCTAATCTTTTTTTTTTTGGAGACAGAAGTCCACAAGTCCAGAAGCACCATAACCAAATGATCCTATCTCCCATGTATTCTCTTAAGATCTCATTTATCTTTCAAGAAGTCATTTGTGTTTTCATGAATGCCTTTTGTGCTCCCCTTCTAAGAAGCTATTTATTCTCCCAGAAATGGCCCCTCTACTCTTCTCCAGCCCCACTCCAACCAGCTCTATTTTAAAAAAATATTTTATTTATTTTTTTATTTTTTATTTTTGGTTGCATCGGGTCTTAGTTGTGGCACGTGGGGTCTTCCTTGCGGCGTGCATGTTTCTCTCTAGTTGTGGCATGCAGGTTTTCTCTGTCTAGTTGCGGTGTGCAGGCTCCAGGGCACATGGGCTCTGTAGTTTGCGGCACACGGCTCTCTAGTTGAGGTGCGCGAGCTCAGTAGTTGTGGTGCGTGGGTTTAGTTGCCCCCCTCATGTGGGATCTTAGTTCCCCCACCAGGGATTGAAACTGCGTCCCCTGCGTTGGAAGGTGGATTCCTTACCACTGGACCACGAGGGAAGTCCCTAACCAGCTCCTTGAGTCACATTTTTCTGTGAACTCCTGTGTACATATGTAAATAAAAACCTGTCATTTTTCTTGCTAATCTGTCTTTTGTCATCTTAATTTGTAAGCCCCTCATCGCAACATAAGAGGATAGAGAAAACGTTTTTTTTCTTCTTGACATAACTGTCTTGTTGGGAAAAGAGGAGATAGTACATGTAGCACTAAATATTTGGACAGAGTTGAGTATTTTTAAATTCTTGCATTGCTATCTATCTTGAGTAAATTACTCAACCTTTCTGAACTTCCTTTTACTTCATCTGTAAAATGGGATAGTGACTTTACCTACTTCTCAGGTTTGCTCTGAAGGTAAAATCAGATAATGTACGTAAAGTGCTTAGCATAGTGTCTGGCACATAGCAAGTATTCATTAAATGTTAGCTTTGGCTACCATTGTTCATCGTGATGTTTGTAGCCGTCATAGCAAAGTTTTTATATGTTATGACTTTGATGACTATTGAATTAGTTTGGATTGAAGGTGGCATATTTGGGCCTGCAGGGGAAGAAAAATAATTTTCCCTCTACCTTTCTGAGTCCTTGGCAGAGACCCCTGTAATGAAAGACAGATTAACAAGAGAAAAAAAGCAGTTTATTTGCTTATTTATTTTTAAAATTTATTTTATTTGAGTTGATTTACAATGTTGTGTTAATTTCTGCCATACAGCAAAGCGATTCAGTTATACATATATATATATGTATACACATTCTTTTTCATATTGTTTTCCATTGTGGCTTATCACAGGACATTGAATATAGTTCCCTGCGCTATACAGTAGGACCTTGTCTGTCCATCCTATATATGATAGTTTGCATCTGCTACTTCCAAACTGCCAGTCCTTCCCTCCCCTACTCCCCCACCCCGATCCCCCCTTGGCAATCACAAGTCTGTTCTCTATGTCTGTCGGTTGAAACAGAAGTTTATTAACAGGTATACCTCATGTATACATGGGAGATACCCAGGCAAAGATGAAGAACTCCCCGAGGTGGCTTAGAATTCAGACTTAAATGCCATCTTAATAGGGAAAGTGGAGAGGGGATGTAGGTCTCCTAGGGGAGCGTAAATAATTTTTAGAAAAGATGAATGGACCCTTAGAAGAATTGATGGGAAGTATGACAGTTTGTGACAAAGTTTGTCTCATCTTCTCTCCTGTGATAAGAGTCAATTTTGGGACTTCACTGGTGGTGCAGTGGTTAAGAATCTGCCTGCCAGTGCAGGGGACACAGGTTCGAGCCCTGGTCAGGGAAGATCCCACATGCCGCAGAGCAGCTAAGCCCCTGCGCCACAACTACTGAGCCTGTGCTCTAGAGCTTGCAAGCCACAACTACTGAGGCCTGTGTGCCTACAGCCCATGCTCTGCAACAAAAGAAGCCACCGCAATGAGAAGCCCATGCACCGCAATGAGTAGCCCCCACTGGCCACAACTAGAGAAAGCCCAAGCACAGCAACAAAGAGCCAACGCAGCCAAATATAAATAAATAAATTTATAAAAAACAACAAAAAAAAATAGATTATTAAAAAAAAAAAAAGAGTCAATCTTCCCTGGTTGATGAAACTGCCCAGCAGGGGATTTATGATAATTCAGTTCCTTTTGGAGGATCTGTCTTTAGGTAGATAAGGGGAGTTCAGGGAAAGCCTCTCCCTGCATCCGCTGTTTTTCAAGTGTGTACAGCTCAAAATAATCAGTGTATTAAAGTGGCATATTTTGGGGTGTCCTGAACTCCTACAGTCATATTTTGGGATTCTGTTACAGGCTTTTATGTAGCCAATCAAAAAGAATTTAAAAAGCAACTACAGGAAAGTTTTAATTCTTTCCCTCCCTTGAACTCCTGTGGCCCTTTAAGCACTCACATGTTAAAAAATGTTTTTGTTTTATCTCCTCTGCTTGATCCTAAGTTTCTTGAGCATAAAGACTATCTGTGTGTATTTCCTGTAGGGTATAAAGTAGATAATTAATAACTATTTATTTAACAAATGAATGATTCTCTTGCTGTCTTTTGCCCTGAATTTACTAAACTCAGCAAATAATTTATTTTGTGTCGGAGAGATTTAGCTTGGTTTCTTTCTTTTTTTTTTTTAAATTATTAGCACCTTTTAAATTATTATTTATTTATTTATTTTGGCTGTGTTGGGTCTTCGTTTCTGTGCGAGGGCTTTCTCCAGCTGTGGCAAGCGGGGGCCACTCTTCATCGCGGTGCACGGGCCTCTCACCATCGCGGCCTCTCCCGTTGCGGAGCACAGGCTCCAGACACGCAGGATCAGTAGTTGTGGCTCAACGGCCCAGCTGCTCCGTGGCATGTGGGATCTTCCCAGACCAGGGCTCGAACCCGCGTCCCCTGCACCGGCAGGTGGATTCTCAACCACTGCGCCACCAGGGAAGCCCAGCTTGGTTTCTTAAAAAAAGATTCCTACCATCAGAGAGGCATCATGATATTTCCTGAGGGTAAAAATCTGCCCGTGAAAAAAATCATTATTAGAGCCAGAAAGGGAACTCAGGAGTCCAGGCCAGCACTTATAAACATTTAATCTCACTTTTTATGGCTGTGAATTGCTGGGGGCATTGAAAACACTCAAACTGCAGAATGGTCAGGCTGCAGCACTGAGGGGAACACATTGGGATCAGCTCAGGAATTTGTGATGGAAAAGGTAGGAAAGTCATTTAGCTTCTACCCCTTCGGGTGCAACTGCAGGGCCTGAGGGTGGGGGTGGGGTGTTCTTTTTATGTTTCAAAATAGGAAAGGAATGAGAAAGCTGAGGACTTATAGGGTGAATTTGCATGAGAATAGGGGATTGGAGAGCTGAGTAAGGTCAGGGAAATTTGTATGTACTCTAAAGGCCACTGGGGTGTCTGAGAAGTATCAGGTTAAGCAGAAACAGGAAGCACAAAGAGAAGACAAAAGTAATTTTAAGTCTAAGATATCCTTTTTTTTTTCTAATCTAGAAAATGACATATTCCTCCTGAACAGTTGGCTGCACTGAAAACCTTTGATTTGATCCATCTTCTTTTTCTTCTAGAGTAGGAGCTGAAAGGTATTTCTAATTGACACACTGCACACTCAAGTAGCTTATTTTCCAGTTTTTTTTTTTTTTTTTTAATTTTGGCTGCACCACGCGGCATGTGGGATCTTATTCCCCAACCAGGAATCGAACCTGCGCCCCCAGCATTGGAAGCCTGGAGTCTTAACCACTGGACCGCCAGGGAAGTCTCAGGTAGCTTATTAAGGCAGCATCTGTAGGGTAAGGGACCTTGCTTACCTGGTCCACCCCTTTGAGGCACCGGGATCTGGACCATCATTGTCAGTTAGGGGTTTTCTCTGAATGTGGCTGTAACAATACCTGGAGGGTTCATCAGCATGGAATTTCACAGAGCTAATAAAGGCATTAATTAAGAATGCTAAAATGCTCACATGGAAGGAGACCTAGAACCAATTTACTCTGGGCTGAATGTAAGCACCATTTTCTATATAACAACTACAGATACCTTACAGTGTGGTTCTGCTATTAATTTATAATCCTTCGCTGCTGGAGACTTGGGGAAACCTTTAGCTGTGTGTGCCTAAAGGAAGGGACTCCGCTGTGTCTATTCTCCTCTTTTGTCAGCCAGGTTCTGTGTTTTGTCTGCTGACCTTTTTAGAATGTCCCATGCTACTCTTATCTGGCACTGGTTTGCACTGGAATGGTTGCTTCGTCCAATAGGGGGCCTTTCCTTTTTCTACCACTAACTGAACGTCTCATACAGCAAAAATGCTCCGTTTAGAGCTCGAATAACAGAGTCCTTGTTACTGGGTAAAGGCTGTTAGGCAGCTCCAGTGGGTGTGGCTAAGTGTTTGCTGTCTACTTTATGCCGGGGAAAGTCTTTTCTCATGTTAAAAAAGAGACAACAGACCCCAAATGGAGTCACTTGTGCTAAATCCACATCAGCAAACCAAGACTTAATACCTGACCTAATTGCAGTTTCAGCCTCTCCTCGGGATGTGATCTTTAGCCAGTTCATCTGGAATTGCCTGCTCCGCACTAGTGAGGTTTTCAGCTCGAGGGACCCCTTCCGTCCCCATAGGAAGGTGACCTTGCCTGAAACATTCCACTCTTTGCTAGAAACTTCCTTTTCCGGCCCCCTTATGACTATAAACACCTTCTATTTTGTATAGCTCCTTAGGGTTCCTTTCTTCTGCTAGATGGGGTGCTGCCCGATTCATGAATCATCAAGTAAAGCCAATTAGATCTTTGTATTTTCTCAGCTGAATTTTGCTTTTAATACTCTGTATCTTTTAACTTTCAGAAATGATGGGAGAGCTCTAAGTTCTAAGCAGATGCCATTTCCCACCTCTTGGTATTGTTTTTTAGTTGTTCATGTGCTCTTCAATTCTGCCCCACACCCTACAAAATGCTCTCAGAGCTCAGCTTCTACTGTAATTAACTCATTTATTGTGTGGCTAGTTGTCAACGCATTGTCTCCCATGCTAAGTGCCAGGAGGGCAGGCACCAGTCTCCTGTTCACTGTTGTATCTGCAGCATCTAGACCAACATCTCTCCCACAGAGGGTCTCCCATCAATGGTTGTTGAATGAATGTCTCTTTCCCACTGGGGCAGAAGGAAGAAGCCTATATACTTGCTTATTTTGGTGGAAAAAGAAACTTCCAGACTGAGTTGGACTTAAAAAGATTTCCCAGATTCCTGGATGCCGTGATAAATTGATGTAGCTTTAACTGCAGTCACTTAAGAGTTTTTCTGTTTAATCATTTCATGCTCGTTATCTTTATAGTTTTTATCATAAATTTTGAAAGGGAAGAAGCATTTCACAAGACCAAGTGAAATAAAGAATTTGGGAAATTATCCAGCTAATTCAGGAAAAAAATCATATATGTGTTCAAATATAAGGCAACATTGAATGTAATACTATTTCCTTTTTTTTTTTTACAATGAGAATATTTATTTTTATCAACTTGAATATACAAAGTTCTGTGGCTATAGAGGAAATAGTCCAATGTCTACTCATTATATTTAATTATTTATTTAATTACATATTTAAAATTTGATATTTAAAGTCACATATAAAATGCATTACTTTAAAAGTAGGGATGGAAAAATTTTAACTTATGCTATTACAGACATCTTTGGCATCTATTTTCTTTCATCATTACCAGAGTCACAGTTTTTCAGAGCACTTTGTCTGTATTTCTATCTAAATTGTTTGAGACAGAGCACTTTTTGAATCCATGAATGATGAGGGTCACTGGAAATTTCAACCCAAGTCACAAGCAGCCATTCATATAATGTTATAGCCAGTGGGTTTTTTATTTCTCCTATTGGCTTCCTGACTCATCTATGCTGGCCACAGTCTAAACTACTTCTGTATTGCTTTAGGTGATTTTTGAAAGGCTTGATTATAATGACATCCAATACTTGTAATTTTCGTACCTCCGTATAACAATATGTCCTTTAAAAAATCAGTTTCATTTGTTTATACCTATAAACATCCAAAATAGTATTAATTAAAGTTAGGCTAATATGTGTTCCTCAAACCATACTTTGTAGTTCAAAATAGAGTAATGGAAAGAGTACTTTACAATATGAAAGACTTCATAGGGACTCAAATACAAAAATTTTCCACTTTTTCTGAGGGTTAATTTTGGGAACACGTTGGCTTGCATTTAAACACATGAAACATTTCCTACTGGCTATTTTGGGGGTGTTCCCTGAGATCTAGACTGGTCTGTCCGTTGATTAATCCATTGGATCATTCTTTAGTTTTCAATGTCACCTTAAGCAATTATTAACCAGAAAATATTTAATGGGCAATATTTAGGGAGTGATTTTTTAAAAAAGTAATTTGTAGCCTGACTTACTAAAGATGAATTTTGAAACTAGAGATTATTTGCATTCTTTAATTGTTGCCTCCCTGACCCATTCTTCTTGTCTTCCCCCACCACTCCTAACAGAGATGTTACAAAGGATACAATCAGAGAAATATGGGACTTAGCTCCTCAATCTGGCTTCTGTGCTAAGTCTCATTTCATTGATTCCAACACTTACTATACTCCCTCCACCTCATTTTTAACATCTCTGAAATCAAGATGCATCTTACAACTGAAGGCATCTACAATTATTATCTTCCAAGTCACACTTGTGATATGGTTGCAGGAATCTGGTCATAGCTATTCATATTGTTGTCACTGTAGTTGAGTTATATGCATTTAGTTGCCATTTACAGTGTCTTCAAAATAATCTCACTGTGATTTGGCATTGAGACAAAAAGTTATTATATTTACCAAAATGTGTGGAAAAGAGCAGTGTGATATATAATGAAAATCTATGACTAAATAAGTCTAAAATGAAATATGGTAGTATTTGCTTTGGATTGAAAAGTTGAATCTCATGTCCTTTTCTTGGTAAATTTCTTGTCCTGATGTGCTTAATGTACTCCTCCTTTCTAAGATCACATTTAAAGGAAATTGTCTGTGGTCTGTTTACTAAGAACTTTGCTCAAGTTCAACTGCAGTTTTTCAATTAGATTCTACTTCAAAGCATTACAAAGGGGAGTGAAAAATCTGGTGAACATGTTGCAATGACAGGATGTATTAAAACCTATAAAGGTGAACGAGGATTTGAGATTATAGGAGTATCACAGCTAAATAAGTTACATAGTGCACTGTTTTCTCTCTCTCTTTTTTAAAAAAATCATTTTGGACAGCTAATTTAAAAAAAAAAATTATTTAATTTATTTATTTTTGGCTGTGTTGGGCCTTCGTTGCTGCCTGCGGGCTTTTCTCTAGTGCAGTGAGCGGGGTCTACTCTTCGTTGCGGTGCGTGGGCTTCTCATTGCTGTGGCTTCTCTTGTTGCGGAGCATGGGCTCTAGGTGCACGGGCTTCAGTAGTTGTGGCACGTGGGCTCAGTAGTTGTGGCTTGTGGGCTCTAGAGCACAGGCTCAGCAGTTGTGGCTCACAGGCTTAGTTGCTCGGCGGCATGTGGGATATTCCCGGACCAGGGCTCAAAACTGTGTCCCCTGTGTTGGCTGGTGGATTCCTAACCACTGTGCCACCAGGGAAGCCCTGGACAGCTAATCAAAAAAAAAAAAAAAAAAATTATTTATTTGGCTGTGTCGGGTCTTAGTTGTGCTGCACAGGCTTTTCATTGCGGCACGTTGGTTTCTCTCTAGTTGTGGTGTGCGGGCTCTCTAGTGACACACAGGCTCCAAAGCATCGGAGCTTAGTTGCCCTGCGGCATGTGGGATCTTAGTTCCCCCATCAGGGATTGAACCCGTGTCCCCTGCATTGGAAGGCAGATTCTTTACCACTGGACCACCAGGGAAGTACTGTAATTTTTTCTCTTAAAAAAAATCTCTTATGGCTTCAGAAGGAATTGTTTGAAGCCGTTATAAACAAGGTTGGGGCCATTCGAGTAATCATCAGACACACATTTGTTGAGAAACTACTATATGTACGACTCAGTGTTCATTTGTATGTGATATTTAGTGTGCCTGCTCTGTGCTAAGTATTGTGCTGGGCTCCAAGAATAAATAGTAAAACGGAGGGTCACAGCCCCCTTGGAGCTTATTTTTTTATTGAAGAAGGCAGGTCAGTGTTAGGAGGAAGCATTTCTAAGTTTTGTAGATATTTCACTCTGATGAACCTGAAAGTCATCTTTGGCCACTGCCCTGCAGGGTGGACCATGAATGATGAGAATCAGTCAAGGTTCCAGCAGGAAACACATAGCACACTCCAAGTGGGGACTTTGCAGAGTGGTGTTTTTTTTTTTCTGGGCCACATTGCATGGGCTTACGGGATCTTAGTTCCCAGACCAGGGATTGAACCGCAGCCCCGGCAGTGAAAGTGCTGAGTCCTAACCAATGGAGTGCTAGGGAACTCCCTGCAGAGTGCTTATAAAAGGGATTATTGACAAAGTTGTGGGCAGGATATAGGAAAACCACAAGGATAATTTAGTACTTGAGGAGCCAGTAATAGTCATGGAGGGAGGCTGGAGGGTGGGGTAGAGTGGAGGGTGAGGGGGTAAGATCCCCACCTTCAGGCCTGAAGAGACCTGAACTTCAGCAGAAACAGAGGAAAATCACAGACTCCAAGGAAAGAAAGTTTTTCAAGTGTTTAGAGAGGTACTTTGATGTGATTAAGAAAGATGGTTCTGGATACAAACAGGCCAGGATTTCAGTGTAGCTCTTTACATAGAAGTTGGTCTTCTGAGACTGTTAACTTCTCCCAGCATCCACTTTCTCTTCTTCCTTTTAGTAAAAGCATGTCTTAGAGTTTTCACTGGCCACATGGTTTCTCAGCTACAGGCTCTATTGCCCACCTAACTCTGGACATGTGACTAAATTTGGACCAGTGGGAGGTGGGCAGAGGTGATGCATGCAACTTCTGGATCATCTTCTTAATGATGCTTGGTTCTAACTCTCTCCCCCCATTTCCGTTGGCTGGGCATCGGCAATAATCGGAGCATGTTTGGAAGCTATGTGTTGAAGAAAGCAGATCCATCTCTCACCTCTGTCATGTGAGAGAGAAATAAATTTCTGTCTTATTTAAGCTGCTGTATACTTAGCTCTTTTTGTTACAGCAGCATAGCTAATCCCTTAACTAATATATTATGTGACTTTGGCATAAATTATGTCATTTTGCTAAGGCTTAGTTTCTTTATCATAAAAATAATTTCCTCTTCATAGGGTTTTTGTGAGGATGAAATGAGATAATGTATGTCAAGAGATTAGCATAGTGCTTGGTACGCGTTCATTGAAACCAAGCATGGTTGAACGCTGGGTGTTGTACAAAATGAGGCAGCTAGTGAGAGACCTGCTGTGGGTGTATGTGAAATAACAAGAAATATATATATTGGTCTTGACCCCCAGTTCCTGCTCATATCTGGACTTTGACTCTGGTTTCTGGCAGAGGTCCTAAAACACTTGTAATTTCCTGAGTGGTAGGAGTGTCTGATAGAGAGCTCCTAAATCCCTTGGAATTTCCCAGATAATAGGAGAATATTTTGTCTGATGAGGCTACTCTTGGTAGGTTCCTGAATGGGTACTGATCACCAGAAAGACCAAGTCATGATTAGAAGCATAGAATTTTCAGTCCCACCTGGTATTCTCTGGAGAGGGGAGGGGGGCTAGAAATTGAGTTAAAATTCAGTCATGCCTACATGATGATGCCTCTGTAAAAATCCTTGAACAATGGTGTTCAGAGAGCTTCTGGATTGGTGAACACATCTATGTGCTGGGAAGGAGGTGCACCCCAGTTCCAGAGGGACAGAAACTCCTGTGCTTGGGATGCTTCTGAACCTTGCCTGTGTATCTTTTCATCTGGCCGTTCATCTGTATCCTTTATCATATCCCTGAGTTCTATGAGCCATCTTTGTAAATTATTGAACCTGAGGAGAGGGTAGGGGAACTCTGATTTTTTTTTTTTTTTTTGTCTGCGCCACTCGGTTTGTGGGATCTTAGTTCCCTGACCAGGGATTTAACCCCGGGCCCTCGGCAGTGAAAGCACAGAGTCCTAACCGCTGGACCACCAGGGAATTCCCTCCTGGGAATTTGAAGAAACCTTGGGGGGGTGGACATGAGGGTGCTTTGGTTCTCTGTGTGGCTTTTATCTGGTCTTACATGGATCCCAAGAAACTAAGAGTCTCTAGCTGACATCAAGGTGACACAGTGACTATCCTAGCTTAATATTCTTGGACACATGTGCAACGTAACTGTGGTAACTTTCCAAGAGTGGAGTCAAAGAATAGTTGTTTCTAATGGTTTTGATTGCTATTGGGTTGGTTGATTTTAAGTTGATAGACAGGATCTGACAGCCTCACCTGTATACCTGATATATCTCCTGCTTTTCTGCATCTTCTCAGGGTTCTGCTTTTTGTCTGCCTTGGAACCTTCTGGGGGCCTTGGTTGTATCCACATCCTGAGAAGGGCCATAGTCCCATCTGGATAGGTAGCTTTTAGTCATGCAGGCCCTGGGTTGTGGCTGGGCCAGCCTGTGAGTGTGTGGGGACACCTGAGTGGGGGACTCAAGGTATAAACATTCATATGATTTAGATACTGTGCTTGGAAAGCTTTAGCGGCACAATGAGCTAAATGGCTGTGATGTCACGATACAGCTGTGGAGGTGGTAGCGTTTGTGCCTCATATATGTTTTGTCAGAATGGTGCGTGACATGATGATGTGCCACAGATAGCTGTCAATAGCAATTTCAAGGATTATCAGAGATGCTGGCTGGCACCTGGATTTAATGGAAAGGACATTATCTCCTCCTGTGGAATGCTTCCTGTAACCAGAGTCTTTATGGGGTGTTGTGAGAGGTAATCCAACATTTCTCTATTTGCCTCAATAAAAGGCAAATTCTTTCTTGAAGCCTCTGGCTTTGTGCCTGTGTAATCTACACCCTTGGGTCACTAGTGCTGATTTCTAGCAGGCAGTATGAAATCTGTTTTTGTCTTAGGATCATGGTTAACCAACCTCCTTATTAAGGTAATTTAAAACTGGTTTACTCATTCCCTGCCCACCTCACCTATCGGACTCTATCTGCCTACGGCTACCAGGACTCAATCACCCCTCCCTGCATTTGACCCCAACACCCCCACTACCCACCTTCTTGAACTTGCCCCTTGCCTTCCTAAGACTTAAAAATCTATTGGGTATCCTCCCACTTGGCTGAACTCCTGGCCTCAACCCACGTGAGGCACCTCTGTCTTATTAACAATCAGGCCCCGGCGGGACCTGTTGTTTTCCAGAGGTTCTCTTAAGTCAGGTTTCTGGGAAACAGACTCCGAGATGGAGATTCGCATGCAGAAGTCGTGTTGAGGGGTGCGCTTGGTATCAACAGCTCAAGGAGTGAAGGAAACAGGACTGAGCAGAGGGAACGGTTGAGCTATGAGGCAATAACGAGGGCCTCAGCCAACCTCAAGGGGAGCTCAGAGCTGGGATGGCTCTTTGGAGTCGTCCCGGATTGAGTGTCTTTGTAACCAGGACACTTCCCAGTCATTGGTTGTGGTCTTCCTCTAGGGAGAGGGAAGAGATTCAACTGTGACCGTTAGCAGCCAACACTCCCGGCAGCTGGAGGAGTGATGTCTGTACTCTGCTGCCCTGCTGCCCCCCACCCTGCCCCACCCCACAGGAGGGAATCTGGGTGGTGCATCCCAGTGGGCACCACAGGGCTAGAACATTATCCTCACGCCTTCTTGGAGCAGGATCTGATCCACCTGGTGAGAGAAGACCTCCTCCCCTTTGAAGTCCATAGTCATATTTTTTTGTTCTGGGAAATTTTCTCTTCTGATCACAGCATCTTGGCTTTTCAAATTTTTATTTATTAAATTATATGGGAGTTATATGTGAGGTTCTGGTCTAGGCCTGGAGAGGGATGGAAATGTGAGTTACACTAGGTCGTTTTCCTCAGAGGGATTCACAAGCTGGGGAATGGAATGGAGCCGGTGGAGAGGGTCATAGAAAGTGGGACAAGAGGGATGGGCTTTGTGCAGGCAAATTGAATGAGTCTTCAGCATTGAAGGCTAAATCCGACCCTTGTCTCATGTAAATTTTGCCTGGGCAGCATGAGTGGACACAGCCAATCCTCCCAGGTGTGGCCTTGGAGGGCAGATCTGGGGGAGGGCCATTTCCTTTTTACCTTAAAAGACCATGCATAAGCAAGGACTGGAAGGTGGATTAAAATGAATGTCTGTGATAAACATCTCTATTTATATTATTGAAAACCTAGAACATGCAGAAAGTAGAAAGGAAAAAACCCATGAACTCCCCACCCAGAGGAAACCATTGTTAATCTTCTGATGCATTTTCCCCCCTCTGTCCCCCTCTCCCCTTTTGAAAATGTAGGAGAGATGATCGCTTTCTATAATTTTGCATCCTATATTTTTGGTTTAACACTGGTAAAGTGCAGGCAGTCTCTGGAGTATCACTGCCTAGGTTCAAATGCCAGCTTCCTCAATATCTGTGTGACTTTGGACAAGTTAGTAATCTTTCTACAGATTACTTTCTCATTTCTAAAATGGGAGCAATGAAAGGACTTTTTCCAATAGGACTCTTATGAAGATGGAATGAGCTAGTATGTGTGAAGCCTGTCGTGGTCCGAGCGCGGGTTAGAAAAGAATTTCCAGACACAAGGCAGAGTGTAAGGAAAATAGCGTTTATTAAAGAGAAGGGTGGGTTGCTTGTCTGTTTTCATAGCCACGGAAACTGCAAGTCATCTGCTGACTGGGCAGAGTATGTATACTTTCAGTGTGCTGAGCGGGAGAAAAACGGAGCAAATGTCTTTCCTTATATGGGATGGGAAAGGGACAGGGCATGCTGCTTGGGAGGGCTCTGGGACATTGCAATGGTCACATTGTGACAGAATGATAGGAGTCCTGTAACTCTTTGTTCTGGCAATATTGGCCCTTTGAGTTTATCTTGTTCTTTGTCCTTGGAGCACAACAGAAAGCCCTTAACACCATTCCTGGCTTTCAGAAAGTACTCAATAAATGTTAGCAATGATTACTTTCCCCATATTATTACATCTTTCTATATCTCATATATGTCTACGTAATAGTCTGTCCTGTGGTTGAACTCTGGTTTACTTTTGTTGGACGCCTAGGCAGAATCCATTCTTTTATTGTTATAAAAAATGTTACAATGAACATTTTTGTGCATAAACAATTCAGGAATCTTGTACTTCTTTAGGCTAAAATCCCAGGAATAGAATTATTAGGTCAAAGGGTAGGCTCTTGACTCTGTATGTATGTGTTTTACTGTAGAACACATTTTCTGCAATTAAAATTTTGTTTATTTAATTGTGGTAAAGCCTATGCCATGTTATTAGTTGCTTTATTACCTATGTTTCTAAAGCATTTAATAAAACATGTAACTTAATGTGTTAAGAAAGGGTTTAAAGAGTATGGAATCTATTCTACAAATTTATTTCCTTTTTCATATACAGTCATAAACCGAAGATAGAATCCAGGCTGTTGCTTACCTGATACCAGTTTTGTTTTGGACATACTACTTAGGAAGGGTCTAGAATCTCTGAATCTTAGTTCCTAAACTCAGATTTCTTAGACATTTCTCTACATTTTGCATGGAATTTCTTAACATTGATTTCTACATATATATCTGTTTATTCACTTGCATGTTAGTTAAATCTATAGGTACTTGGATAAAAATATCTGGAACAAAAATATTCATATAGTTGATTGTCTTGTACTTCAATGGAATTTTTAGATGATAGTGTCTGACAAATTTGTAAAGTTTATTCATCCAGGAACCTTCCCAACAGTTCAAACTCAACTGACTCAAAACCCAGGAGCACTGGGAATTCCTTGGTGGTCCAGTGGTTAGGACTTGGTGCTCACACTGCTGGGGCCCCAGGTTTGATCCCTGGTTGGGGAACTAAGATCCTGCAAGCCATGTGGCTTGACCAAAAAAACCAAACCAAAACGAACAAACAGCAAGAAGAAAAAACCCAGGAGCACTGAACTGACAGAATGAGATTTTTATGGATTCTTCATGACTTCTGTGTTCATAATTATTTCATCTGTGTTGAAAGATGGTTTTAATTTCTTCTTTCCAATCTGTATGTCTTTTATTTATTTTTCTTGTCTTATTTCAATAACTTACTTCTGTTATTGTGATGAATTATACTGATTAAAAAATATTTTTTAATAAATTTATTTATTTTTGGCTGCGTTGGGTCTTTGTTGCTGTGCACAGGCTATTTCTCTAGTTGTGGCGAGCGGGGGCTACTCTTTGTTGTGGTACATGGGCTTCTCATTGCGGTGGCTTCTCTTGTTGCGGAGCACAGGCTCTAGGCGCACAGGCTTAAGTAGTTGGTGGCATGCGGGCTTCAGTAGTTGTGGCTCGAGGGCTCTAGACCACAGGCTCAGTAGTTGTGGCGCATGGGCTTAGTTGCTATGTGGCATGTGGTATCTTCCCGGACCAGGGCTCAAACCCATTTCCCCTGCGTTGGCAGGCAGATTCTTAACCACTGTACCACCCGGGAAGCCCCAAAATATTTTTGAACTTCCATTTTCATTTCTTCTTTGAACCACAAGTTATTTTATAGTATATTTCTTAATATTAAAATAATTGGATATTTCATATATTTCTTTTTGTTATAAATTTCTGATATAATTATGTTATAGTTGGCAAATACACTCGGTGTGATTTCAGTCCTCTTAAATTTATTGAAACTTATTTTGTATCCTAGCATATGGTCTTTACTGATGAATATTCCATGCCACTTTTAAAAAAGTGTATTCTATGGTTATTAGTTGTAGCTTCCATAAATGTCAACTGAGTCAATTTGATTGATTTCGATAGTAAGGTTTTATATATTCTTACTGATTTTCTGACACTTGTTCTGTCAGTTAGTGAATAAAGAGTGTTGAAATCTTCTATGGCAAATGTGGATTTGTCTATTTATCCCTTTGGTTCTGTCAGTTTTTGCTTCATGTATTTTTAAAGCCCTGGTTTTAGGTGCACAGATTTATAATCACTATGTCTTTGTGATGAATTGACCTTTTGTCAATATGAAATGTCTCTCTTTTTCTCTGATGATGATATGGCTTGACCTAAAATCTCCGGGGCTGATATTAATATGGTCATTCCAGCTTTCTTGTCACTAGTGCTTGCATACCACGTCTCTTTCTGTTGTTTTATTTTAAACTAAACTATATCTTAATATTAAAGTGGGTTTCTTGGGACTTCCCTGGTGGTCCAGCGGTTAAGACGCCATGCTTCCACTGCAGCGGACGTGGGTTCAATCCCTAGTGGGGGAACTAAGATCCCCGCATGCTGTGCTCTGTGGCCAAAAAAATAAAAATAATAAAAATAAATAAATAAATATTCCAAGGCTATTAAAAAAAATAAAGTGGGTTTCTTGTAGTCTGCATGCAGGTGGGCTTAATTACAATAAGCCTGAGGGATTTTAGTTTTATTCAATCTATTAAAAATACTGAGAGAATGCCATGTTGCTTTATTTAAATAACTTTAAGTAAATTTATTATTTTAATAGATTTTTTTAAACAAATTTATTTATTTTATTTATTTATTTTTGGCTGCGTTGGGTCTCCGTTGTTGTGCACGGGCTTTCTCTAGTTGTGGTGAGCGGGGGCCACTCTTGCTGCAGTGCACGGGCTTCTCATTGCGGTGGCTTCTCTTGTTGCAGAGCACGGGCTCCAGGCGTGCGGGCTCAGTAGTTGTGGCTCTTGGGCTCTAGAGCACAGGCTCAGTAGCTGTGGTGCACGGGCTTAGTTGCTCCGCGGCATGTGGGATCCTCCCGGACCAGGGCTTGAACCCGTGTCCCCTGCATTGACAGGCAGACTCTCAACCACTGTGCCACCAGGGAAGCCCCAAATTTATTATTTTAAATAAATAGTTGAATAGTATTTGACATGAAAAATATAGCACCCATGGGACCTCTCTGGTGGCACAGTGGTTAAGAATCTGCCTGCCGGTGCAGGGGATGCGGGTTCGAGCCCTGGCCCGGGAAGATCCCACATGCTGCGGAGCGGCTGGGCCCGTGTGCCACAACTACTGAGCCTGTGAGCCACAACTACTGAGCCCACGTGCCACAACTACTGAAGGCCGTGCTCTGCAACAAGAGAAGCCTGTGCACCGCAACAAAGAGTAGCCCCTGCTCACCACAACTAGAGAAAGCTCGCGTGCAAAAACGAAGACCCAATGCAGCCATAAATAAATAAATAAATTTATTAAAAAAAATATATATAGCACCCGTATTTGAAAAATCAGCATACTTCACTTTTTTTTATTTGTTTATGCCCTTCATTTCCCTCCTCCCCATGTCACGGTGGTTAAGAGTGCAGACTCTGGGACTTCCCTGGCGGTCCAGTGGTTAAAGACTTTGCCTTCAAATGCAGGGAGGGCAGGTTCAATCCCTGGTTGGGGAGCTAAGATCCCACATGCCTTGTGGCCAAAAAACCAAAACATAAAACGGAAGCAATGTCGTAATAAATTCAATAAAGGCTTTAAAAATGGTCCACATTAAAAAAAAAATCTTTAAAAAAAAAAGAAAGAATGCAGGCTCTGGGGCTTCCCTGGTGACGCAGTGGTTAAGAATCCACCTGCTAATGCAGGGGACACGGGTTCAAGCTCTGCTCCAGGAAGAGCCCACATGCCACGGAGCAACTAAGCCTGTGTGCCACAACTACTGAGCCTGTGCTCTAGAGCCCATGAGCCACAATTACTGAGCCCGTGTGCCACAACTACTGAAGCCCATGCGCCTAGAGCCCGTGCTCTGCAACAAGACAAGCCACCGCAATGAGAAGCCTGCACACCGCAACGAAGAGTAGCCCCCGCGCTCCACAACTAGAGAAAGCCTGTGCACAGCAACAAAGACTCAATGCAGCCAAAAATAAATAAATAAAATAAATTAAAAAAAAAAAAAGAATGCAGGCTCTGGGGTTCACATCAGTAGGATTCTAATCTTGGCCCAACCCCTCTTTAGCCATGTGTTTGGGAGAGTTTCTTAACCTCTCCATACCTCAGTTTTCTTATCTGTATAATGGGAATATACAGATAGGAAATATACATTACCTTTCTAAGTGTTATTTTGAAGAATAAACGAGATAATTTATGTAAAGCACTTAACCCAATGCTTGGCATATAATAGGTACTCAATAATTGTTAGCTGTATTATTATTGTTATTGCTACTACTACTAAACTTAACGATTTATAGGAAAGCAGAGACCTGCTTTCTACAGCAACTCTATTAACCTTTACTTTATTTGGATTCAAATAATCTAGTATTATTTATCCCATGTAAATGGTACATGGGATGTACTGTAGTTGTGTAATCAAGTCATTAAATGTCAAAAAGGGAGCTTTCTTCAAGCGAGTGGTTGCACTGGACTATTCTTGGTGGCAGGGACTTGCCTCAATTCTCAGAGGGATAGAAAAGCTCATGAATGAAACCTGGGACCATAAAATGTCAAAAATGGAAGGTTCGTTCTTTTGCAGAAAACTGAGCCTCAGATCCACATTAGCCTCTCTGAAGCCTGTCGCGCCCCAACTCCTCTGACAGAGCAGGAGAACCTTCCAACGTCAGAATACAAATAGTTAAGTTAGGAAAAAACTTCCATCTGCAAGTGGAAATTAGGTGGTGCGAATTTTGAATGTTTACCGGAAAGTCTTAGAGGCTGGTTGGCCAGAAATAGAGAAAGGGCTTCTGCTCTGAGTGAGAGTTTAGATGAAATTGTGCTGCTCAAATGATCTCTGGTGCAGACTTATTATTTTTACTTCCCAGTGCATTTTGCACTGAAACTTTATAAAATACAGGAAAAATGAGTTATTAGAAAAATACGTCTAAAAAGCAAAGACGTACAGAATACAAGTCTAACTTTCTCTTTATCGTTAATTCAACAGACAAGCGTAATTGTTATAAAAGTTACTACATGCTTATTCTCAGTTTCTTGACCTATTTTGCTGTGGATCAGTAACAAATAGTTTGCAGACTGGCCCTGGATTTAGGGGACCTCATTTTTTTTTTTTTTTTGGCCATGCTGCGCAGCTTGCGGGATCTTAGTTCCCCAGCCAGGGATAGAACCCGCTCCTTCGGCAGTGAAAGCACGGAGTACTGCCCACTGGACTGCCAGGAAATTCCCTAGGGGACCTCTTGTAGTCTGACATTCTGTACTTTTATTTGAAACCCAAATAGCTGTGTCTTGAATCTAAGGGGAACTCCTCCCTTACACATCAATTAATTTTAAAAAAGTATTAATGAATTTTAAAATGTTTGTTTAAAACCTATCATGGATGGGTTAAACACATGCTATATATGAAAGTAAATGAGAAATGATCCCCTTTCTCAGCAACTATGGGCTAGTGGAGAAGCGAACATCCCTGTCCGTGATATGGAAGGGAAGCCGGCACATCTAGGAGAGCGCTGTGGGTGTGTTGCCAGGGGACCCAGAGCAAGGAGCATTCCTGATAGCAGTGGAGGAGTCAGGAGAGCTCTGGAGGACATGGCCTTGAAGGCTTGGAAGGCTGCAGGTGGGAAGATGCAGGGCCAGGTATGCTGGAGGAATGAGTAACTCTCAAAAACCTTGGCATACTTCTTTTCATGTTTAAAACATCTCTGTGAGGTTGAGAGGTATTAAGAACCTCCACATAGACAGAAACTGAAGCACAGACATGCCGTTGTTGTAAAGCCCATAGGTAGCACTGAGCAGTTTGTCATGGACTGAATGTATCCCCTCAAAATTCATATAGTATTACAACCCTGCCTCCCAATGTGATGGTACTAGGAGGTGGGGCCTTTGGGAGGTGATTAGGCTTAGATGAGGTCATGAGGGTGGAGCCCTCAGTATAGGATTAGTGCCTTTTAAGAGTCATGAGAGAGCTTGCTTCTTTTCTCTCTTTCTGCTTTCTGTGAGGATACACCCAGGAGGCAGTCTGCAACCTGGAAGAGGGTTCTCACCAGGACTTAATCATGCTGCCACTCTGATCTTGGACTTCCAGCCTCCAGAATTTGAGAAGTAAATATCTGTTATTTATAAGCCTTCCCAGTCTATGGTACTTTGTTATAGCAACCTGAACTAAGACACAGGTCCTCTGGATTATTTAAATCTTCGGTTTTCAACTGTAAAATGAGCCTAATAACATTAACCTTGTTCACAGGGTGAGAGATAATGCACAGACATTATATTCCTTTATAAATGTACACATAGTTACATTACAGAGTACTGGCACATTATCTGATATGTAGTAAGAGTGCAACAAAGTGTGACAATTATTATGTTATTATTAAACAGCTGGCCCAGGACCATGTGTCAGGTGAGAACTAGGGCTGTGGTGGAGGTCATTTTTGGGGATGGAAGGATTCTTCTCAGCATTCCTTTCCCCATTCTTTTAGTAACCTTCCTTTGGGGAACTGTCAGTCCCTCACTTCATGCAGTTCTCATGGGTCTGCTTATTCACTGGCCACAGGGACCACATGTGATCCAGATCTGGCCAATTGTATTTCCCCATTCCTTTAGCCACAGAGATTGACTGAAGGATGGGCACTGAGTTGCAGTCTGGACCAATCAGAATCTTTCACTGAGGTTTGTATATATGCATGTTGAGAGAAAAAAATTACCTTCTCTTTCAGGCTGTCTAAGCTGGGCTGAAAAGAACTGGGTCTGTCACAAGTAGCAAAGCCTTAGAGATGGAGAAAGGGGAGGGGGAGAGGGAAATGAAAATACCATCAGGTCTCTGAATTTACACCTCAACTTTCCAGTTATTTGAATCGCTACGTTCCAATTGTCTGTCACTTGCACCCCTGACTAATGCAAGGACTAGCTCAGGTTTCCAGATTCTTGTCTCAACAGGTTATTCTTTAGGTCATGGCTTTTCAAGAGACATCCCCATGATGTACTAATTAGTCAAAATTATTTAGGACAGATTCTGGGGTGAAGTTGAGTCAAGAGAATAACAAACCAGGAATTCCCTGGCGGTCCTGTGGTTAGGACTCGGCGCTTTCACTGCCGAGGGCCCAGGTTCAATCCCTGGTCGGGGAACTGAGATCCGCAAGCTGCACAGTGTGGCAACCCCCCCCCCCCCACCAAATAATAATAGTAGTAAGAAGAGAATAACAAACCAATGTGTGCCCTGCTATGTGAGAGCCTTAAACCCCACCAGGGATGCAAAACACTAAAAAGTTAACCAAGAAAATAAACCGAGCTACAACAAGTGCCAACTGACTTGAAGTGCTATGAGAATCCAGAGAAGGGAGAGAGGCTCATGATATTTGGGAACTATTGGGAAGCTTTAGAGGAGGATGCAGGGATTTGAGCTGGGTATGGAAGGACAGTTAAGAAAAGTGCTTTAGGAGAGAATCTCAAGATAGTGTTGTCATGGGTGTGGAACCCTGGAGATGGTAGGCTACCTAGTGTGGAGAGTTTCTGTTGCAGGGCAGTAGGAAGTAAGAGTGGAAAGATAAAATGGTGCCTTATGTACTTTTTGAAAATTCTGTTATGGAAACTTCAAACATATTCAAACGTAGAATAGTATAACGAATCACCTGCCGACATCAGCCAGCTGCAACAATAATCAATATTTTATCCTTCTTATTTTATCTTCCTACCTTACTCTTCATCATCTTCCTCCCCCCCATTCCCCCCACTGGAATATTTTAAAGCAAATCCCAGACATCATATCATTTCACCCTTAAGTGCTTCATTATTATCTTGAAAAGTTAAGGGCCTCTTTCTGCAATATAAGCACAACATTATCATACCTTAAAAAATAAAAAACAATTTCTTAATATATTATCTAATTTTCAGTCCATGTTTGATTTTTGTCTCAAAATTGTCTTTTGTAAGACAAATTGTCTCAAAAATGTCTTTGTACCGATGGTTTGTTTGAATCAGGATCTGAAAAAGGTCTGCACATATATTTGGTTGTGTCTCTCTTTTTTTTAAATTAATTAATCTTTGGCTGCTTTGGGTCTTCGCTGCTGCGCGCAGGCTTTCTCTAGGTGCGGTGAGCTGGGGCTACTCCTCAGTTGCAGTGCGTGGGTTTCTCATTACAGTGGCTTCTCTTGTTGTGGAGCATGGGCTCTAGGCGTGCAGGCGTCTGTAGTTGTGGCATGCGGGCTTCAGTAGTTGTGGCTTGTGGGCTCTAGAGTGAAGCCTCAGTAGTTGTGGTGCACTGGCTTAGTTGCTCCGCGGTATGTGGGATCTTCCCCGCCCAGGGCTCGAACGCGTGTCCCCCACATTGGCAGGCGGATTCTTATCCACTGCGCCACCAGGGAAGCCCTGGTTGTGTCTCTTGAGTCTCTTGTCATCAACAATAATTCCCACTTACTCCTTTTAAAAACTATGTATTTGTTGAAGGAAGTTGGTCATTTTTCCCGTGGAATTTTCCACATACTCGATTTGGCTGATTGTATCATCATGGTATAGTTCAAAATGCTTCTCTGTTGCCTGAATTTCCTGGAAATTGGTAATAATGAGGTCCAGAGGCTTGATTTGATTCTGCTTCAGTTACTGTTATTATTATTTTGAGGGTGAGAATACTTTATAGGTGGTGCAGAGCAGTTCCTAATGCCTGTCATTAAGAGACACATAATATTGGACTATTCCCTTTCAGTGATGTTACAGTTGATCAGCAAATTTTAGTTAAAAACGCTGTTGTAGTTTTTTCTGTCCCTCTCTGGGATTCTGACCTGAGACCGTGGGGGCTGGGCTGCTGGACAAATCTAATTCACAGACCAGGCTGCACTCAGAATCACCCTTCCTCTGGGACCAGGGAGGCATTGTTCCCGGGCCAAGCTTACGCCTGACCTTTGCCAGCTTCCCTTGGGTGGTAGAATTCCCAGGAAGCTATTCAGGCCCTCAGGCAAATAAGGTTCCTGCTGGCCTGCCTACCAGTCTGTCAGACACTTCTGAATCTTTGAATGAAGTGAGGGAAGTCCAAAGAGACTTGTCAGGATGTGTGATATTAGATTTCTTTAGCAAGAATGCTTGTCACTTTGCCACTTTCCAGTGAAAAAATTCCCACTGATTGTGTCTAAAAATGCAAAATAAAATGAAGAATCAAGGCAATTTCACACGAAAATATGAAGCCATGGAAACTTACGGAGTAATACAGGGGGGCTTTTCTTTTCCTTTATGGTCTTGAATTAAACAGCTTGCCCTTTGAACTGGATAATTTGATTATGTAGTCGAATCCCGTGGGCAATTTAGGTTTGCCCCCTAGATTATTATGACTCCCCTGCCCTCCATATATGAAGATAATTGTGTCAGCTTCAGACTTTTTAAACCTATAGTAGAATTTGGATTATGGTAGGCTCTAAATATAGGAAAATTGTTTTATGTAGATTGGTGAACGTGATAATTTAGTTTTTTAATTCATTTGACTCAGCTGCTAAAGAGAGTTCAGCTTTAGAAATTAAGAAACTCTATACTTGCTTTTCTTTTATAGGATTTTGAGATCCTTTGCAAACACGAGGTAATAGAAAGCAAATGCATCTGCTCTGCCTTCTTGTTCCCTCATAATATCTTGTGTTTTGGGATGTTTCATTTCTGTGTCTGCCCTGGGGGCTTGTTCTGTGTCAGGTGATATGCTGACCTTCTCCTGGATTAATTTCCACATTCAGGAAGGTTTTCTTTTTTCATAAAACATTAGTTTTGTTCATAGACAGTATTAAAATGTTTGGAGAGGTGTTATGAAGTATTTCACATGTTTTTCTGCATCTTTTAATAAAGAGGGCTTCTCAAATTTATTTATTCCATCTTAGGCTTTCTTTCTTTTTCTCTTTCTTTCACTGAAAACTGAACTAGATGAAGTCCCTAGAGGAACTTTATCTTATACATCATTGTTTCCCCAGTTCTGAGCACGGGTGCCTGGCCCATGGCAGGTGTCCAGTGAATATTTACGGAATGAGTTAATGAGTGAAAACGAACTTTGGGAATTTTCTTTCCTCTTTCCAACCTTAAATTCCCCAACTAGGGCACCCATGTTTATTCTGACTTTTATGAAACTCTAAATATCAATTATAACCCACTCCTTTTGCCCAGAGAGATTTATTTTTCTTAGATAAATGCTCAGCTAAATTCAAGTTGCTAACTCCAGATTCTAGGTAATACTAGAATCAGGCTGGAACATTTTGACCAAGGGCTGTGGTTATGAAAAAACTTCCAAGACTAAAGTCAAAGATAATGGCACTGTATTAATTTCCTGCCGTAAAGTTACCGAGGTGGCTCAAAAAACAACAGGAAATTTATTCTCTCACAGTTCTGGAGGCCAGAAGTCTGCAATCAGTATCACTGGGCTGAAACCAAGGTGATGGCAGAGACTCCCTCCCTTGAGAGGCTCTTGGGGAGAAGCCCTTCCTTGTCTCTTCCAGCAAGGAAATGGTGCTGGCGGCCACTGCACCTGAAATATTTATCAATTATATTTTGAAAGTGGGTGGACAGAAAAGAATGCAAAATTTCAAGATAGAAACATGCCATTAAAAATTACTCTTTGCAGCAGAAATTGCAACTATTTTGCTAGCCTCCAGTGCCCCCTTTTCTTTTAGCTCTGTACACCCTTCTCCCTGAACTTTAGCAGGTAGACATGATGGTGACCAGCCTTTTTTGTAGCAGGTGGGGCTATATGATCTAGTTCTCACTGCTGGGTGTGAGTTGAAGTGATGTGGGCAACTTCCACATCACTTTCTTAGAGAGAAATTGCTTGCCTTCTCCTTCCTCTTCTTCCTCTTCCTTTGGGAAGAGATGCAGATGTGAAGGTCTGATCACACAGGTGAGAGTACCACCCTCCTGCCCGGTAGAACAATGAGATAGATTGTGTCCTAGAGCACAGCTGCTTTACCACCCCATGCCACCCACTTCCCTCTGGGACTACAGGAGAGGGAAATAAACTGTATTGTTTGAGTCATCGTTTCGGAGTCTCTTTGTTACAGCAGCTTAGCTCACACATGAACTAATACACAGAAAAGATTAGGAATGAAGCTCATTTCTTGGTTTCCACTACTGCTGTTTGTCTGTTTGCTAAGACATGCTGGATGACAGATATTAATGTTGCTTTGCATTGCTATATAATTTTTAAAAGACAGTTCTTCATACTTCAAAGGAAACTAGTTATCACAGGCTGTGTCTGGGTTAGCTGATTATTTTGTCTCTTCTACACTGGGTTCACTTATGCCTGCTTAGAAAGTCCTGTTTTACTCTGAATTGCTAGAGTGGACTTTTCATTAGTTAGTATGAATCTATCACCACGATATGTCTTTCCTGCAACAGCCTTCTGGGGACTCTTTAAAAGCCTTCATAAGAAATACAGTGTCTCCTAAATGTGTTTAAATTCACAAAAATAACCTCTGGGACATTGGCTAAAGAGAATCTCTCCTAAACTTTATTGAAAACAAATCACTTCTTTTTTCTTTTGTAAAAGAAAAAGATCAAGAAAAGAATTTTTTACAAAGGCAATTCATTTCAATTATTAACAAATTTAAAAATAGAGTGAATACAAAAAAAAATTTTTTTAAATAGAATGAAAAGAAAACACAAAAGTTTCATAATCTTACTATCCAGTTAGCAACTTGGTATAAATTCTTTCAGTGCTTCTTCTATAAACATATGTATATTTACTAAAATCAGACTATATCTTATAGTTTTATAATTTCTTCCTTAGAAGAAAAACCAAATATTTTTGGTAAATATATCACTTTGACTAAGATGACTACCTTGGTAGCTGCAGAAGCCAGACTGGGCTCTCACAGAGGGAAGGTGGATCTCCTACTGAGTGAATTTGGGTTTAGTGTGTAACATGTGCTTTATCTGTCTGCAAGTGGTGTGAGGTAGGGGAGAAGGAGCTGCACCGACCTATCTGTCATCTGTAGAAACTTTGCTCACGATTTACAAGCATGAGAATCTGCTAAGCCTATTGATTCAGCTCTGAATTGCAGGCTATTTATTTTTTCTTTCTCTTTCATTGTAGTGATGAGAGAGAGTTGTTTGCCTAGTTCATTCAAAATAAGAATCCAATACTGTTCCTATGCTTCTTGCCGATTTTCCTTTTGAAAAAGCAAGAGGACTGGAATCTAGCTGATGTTCTGAGCATTTAGCAGGTGCCAGGCGCTGGTTAAGCACAGCACACAATAATGTTTCCACCTCACAAAACCCTAGGTACTGTTAGTCCCTTAGTCCAATTTTTCATGTTGGAAAATGGAGACTCAGAGAGGTTAAGCAACTTTTGCACGTTCTTAGAGCTAGTAATTGTCAGAGCTGAAATTTAAACCCAGTCTGTGATTTCTAAGCTCACCTTTTAATCACGGTGCTTATTGTCTCCCAGAGTGAAACTAATTTATTTTTGCATCTTATTCTTTAAATACCCCAACTCCATCAAATCTGTGACACATCATTATTTCACATTCCAATAACAAAGAAAAGTGCTGCTAACTATAATTGTAAGATGCATTTCAATTTCTGAGAAGTAATAATGTGAAAATATGTCTTAGAATCGACAAAATATGATAAAATTGTAGAACTACTTTTTATACAAGTAAGAGGCTAATGCTGTGTTACCCACTTGCATGGGTGGTGCTGACAATGTGACTTCTTGGCGGGTCTACTATATTCTCAGGGTGAGTTCTTGCAGGCAGGACCATACATAATTTTCAACTCACTTGCAGAAATGAGGGTTGTGTGGTTGGATTTGTTGCCACAGTTGGATAAGTCATTGTTATTCTTGCCAATGGTCCCAGAAGCTTGGAAGCACCAAGCTGCCTAGAGCTACTTGAAAATAATAATAGAAAAAGAGAATCAGGGCATAATGGATGAGGTATCCATTTGTATTTGTGATTTTGGATGTAGGATATGTACCTCTAGCAGTTCTTTCCCTGCAATGATGTATTGAATAACTACAATAGCAATGTTTTGTGGTTTCCAGGAAATATCAGCCAAAAAATTACAACTGAAGAAGGAAATGAAATCAGTCTGGCAGAATTATTCCAGGAGTGTAGAATGAGACCAACAGAGGAGTGAACACTGAGCCTTGAGAAATGCCTGCAGAAGGGGGTGAGAGAGAGAAGAAAAGGAGAAAGGTGGGGGAGGGGAGGGAGAAAGAGAGAGGGAGGAGGGGAAAAAAAACCCACAAAAGGGCTAAATCACAGAGGCCAAAGAAGGGCAGAGTTTCTTAAGGCAGAGGTGGTCATTGGGGGTCCGATGCTACAGAAGGGTTCATTGACAAATGACTGTTTGCTGTTCAAGGAGTTTAATGGGCTGATAGGAGAACAGAAGGCAATTAGAAAGCAGAGAAGACTCCTTTCCCCTTTATAATTTTATCAGAAATGTTACAAAGGTAAGGGTGGGAGAATCTCCACACAGTGACTGGACAGGACCTCATGATACGAGTGTTTATCCTGTGGGTCTTCTAACACCAGGGCTCACCTTCCTCCGCCTCCTTAAATATTGCCCTCACTTGAGACCAGGACACCTCACTCTCCGGATTACTTCCTGCCTCTTGGGCTGAACTTTGTCCATCACCTTGACCGGATTTTTCTCCCTCTTCCTGCACCTTCAGTGTGGACTCTCCCCCTGTTTTTATCCTTGGCCCTGTTCTCTCCCTTCTCATCTACATGCTCTCTTTGGAAAATCTCATTTATATACCTGGCTTCAATCACCATCTATTTGTTCATGATGCCTAAAACATACCTCTAGCCCAGCCTCTCACCTCAATTCCTGACTCAGCCTCCTTCCCTTCTGTTCTTCTATTTGATAAATTTTGCAGCAAGGTGTACATGGCCCAAGAGAATGTACTTTAGGGACTAATTTTGCCCTTAGCCTGATCTTAATGTTTTCTGCTTTCATTTTCCCTCTCCCTCTCCACTCTCTCTTACCTGGACTTCAATCATTTTCCTGTCTTTCATCTTGGTTCGCTTTCGTTCTCCAAGTGTGAACTCTGTAACAGGAAAATTGGATCAAATCGGATGGAAATTCTTTAATGTCTCACCACTGCCTACAGGTTAAAGCAACCGCCTTTCCCAGGGACACAAGTCCCTTCATGATCTGGCCTCTGTCTACTTCTCTGACTTTATCTGTACCTGTTTCCCACTCAAGTTTTGACTCAGGAATGCTGAATTACTGGTAGCTGAGGCTGTCACGTTTCTTTGCTTCTGCTTGAACTGTACCCCCTTCCCCACTTAATCTGCTGGACAAACTCGTGGTCGCCCTCGGTTTTCTGACTCCCAGTGTGGATGCCCCATTACTCAAGTTCCAGCCGTACCTTTGCTTGTCTCTGTTACAGCCAATACTGCCTTGTAACCGTCTGCTCTCCCCTGCTAGACTATAGGGGTTACAAGAGCAAGGACCCCCTTTTCATCATTGTACCTTTGTGCCTAGTACACTCCTGGTGTTAAACAAGAGATTTTTGGTGTCGCTGAGGATAGTTTTGTCCACCAAGAAGTGCATTCAGAGGTTTACTCTGGTTTTAGAAACTGTCGTTCATTTAGGCAACATCAAATATTCAAGTTCCTTCTCTTAAGGTCAACTTAGAAATTTATTTTATTTATAAATCTAGCAGATCTCAACACTTTAAGCAACGGTTTTAATATTTGGCCCCATTAACAAATCCAAACGTTTACATATTTAAAACTGTATTTATGACCAATAAATATGTTGATTCCTTTTTTAAGTACTTCAGATGTCTGGCTGTTAAACCTTCCTAAATGTTTAATTCCTATAAACCCAATAATTAAACATGTGACCATAAGTCACATGTAAATCGTTAATTGTTTTCTGGGGTTCAACCTAAGCTAGTGGAATTCCCTTACTCCCTGTCTGCCTCAGCTCCAGCATCTGTGGCTGGGAGCCCTTCCTGATCTTCAGGCAGGTATCTTGGCTCCTCCTCTGGAATCTGGCCTAGACTGTTCCCTAAGTACTGTCATCATCCGTCTATATAATTATCTCCCTCACTGAACTGCACCCCAGGCACCTAGCATAGTGTATCAGAGAATTCAATTCAATAAACTGTGAAGTGAGTTCATGGAGAGTTAAGGTATAGAGTATTCATCTTGTTAACTGCAATGATAACATTGTGGGTTAGGGAGCATCTTTCCTGTCCTCAAACTCCACCCCCCCCACCCCCCCACCCCCGCCCCAAGAGTTGGCTCTGGCGCCTCCCAGCATTGTGGTGAGCTTGGGATAAGACACAGCTTGGTTAACTTCCCGGAGTTCTCCTAACAGAGACCACGTCACATCTGGGTGTGTATGATGCTTGCCTCATTGACCTGTAAATTGCAAATATCTCTTTTCATAATGAGGTTTCTGAAACATTCCTTGTTTTTCAGAAACTCAAGCAATTAGCTAAGTTGGAACTGGCAATCACCAGTGAAAGGACCAGATATTTCCTGTGCTATTGTTTCTAGTTATGACAGGGGTGGCACGGATTACTGGGGGAAGGAAGATTGAAATGTCAGTCTACATTTTATTCCCTTGTGTGTGACTTGGCAGGATCCTGACACTGTGATCTCCTTGAAGGTCATCTTGAACCTTATATGTGCCCTGAACTTTCCTTTCAACTAAACAACTACAGTACAGCTTCTTGGCTGTACCTTATTTATTTATATGTATATCTTATTTGCTTTTAGCAACAGCAAGCCACGAGCTATCCCAGCCCAGAAAAACTGAGATGCGTTTTGTTTCTTTGGCAACTGTTATATCACTCTTGGCTTTTTTTATTTGATGAGAAGGTAGTGGAGAAAAAAATGATAATGATTATCTCACACAGTATTATGTAGGTATTTTTTCAAAGCAATCTTACACTTGAAAATAATTTTAGAATATGTTAGAAAAATATAAAAGAAAAATATAAGGAAAAGGGAAGAATCAAATTACTGTAAGAAAAGGTAAAATATCATGATTGCCTTAAGAGAAAAAATCTACAGTGTAAGTAAAGGAGTCATTTTCAAAGTGTTTTTCATAACTTAAAAAATTGTCTTATGTACACTAAACAATGAAAATAGTGGGAATCTAATAAATGAAATGTAATCCTTTTCTGTATTGCTCTCATATATTGTTGTACCTGCTTACTACTATTTTGTTTCTCACACTCACATACACACTTAAAGAATTAAGTACGATCCTAAAACAGAAGAAAATCAAAGATATATCAAGTATGTGCACTGCCTATTAATGTCTAGTTATTTCAATATGAACATGGTATCAACAAATTCAGAAAACAGATTATACACTAACAGGGTAATGGTAATTTTTATTATATAAGGTAAGTACTTAAGCAATTCTTATATCTTAATCACAATTTGGAATAAACACTAATCTAGATGAGTAATAAGCTGGGCACTTTGTTTTGAAAAAAAAAAAGAAAAAAGAGTCAGGCATCACTAGGTGAAGAAAAACAGTAGTGGAGACTCCTAGCTGTCTACCAAACTGTTCTCCCATTTCTTCCTTAGTATTAGAATGGTACTGGGGATCTTGGCTGCACTTCCAGGGACTGAATTTCTTGCTCCCCTCCCAACTTTACAGCAGCGGTCCCCAACCTTTTTGGCACCAGGGACCGGTTTCATGGAAGACAATTTTTCCATGGACTGGCCGGTGGGGGGGATGGTTTCGGGATGATTCAAGTGCATGACATTTATTGTGCACTTTATTTCTATTATTATTCCATTGTAATATATAATGAAATAATTATACAACTCACCATAATGCAGAATCAGTGGGAGCCCTGAACTTGTTTTCCTGCAGCTAGATGGTCCCATCTGGGGGTGATGGGAGACAGTGACACCCGAAGTGTGTTGCTTATGTCCAGTCTACTCCATAAGATGCAGCTTAGTTGTCATTTGCCGCTCACTGATAGGGTTTTGATATGAGTCTGCAAGCAATTGATTTATTATGGTCTCTGTACAGTCAAACCTCTCTGCTACTGATCACATCTGTATTTGCAGCCACTCCCCTCAGATCATCAGGCATTAGATTCTCATAAGGAGCGGGCAACCTAGATCCCTCACATGCACAGTTCACAGTAGGGTTCGGGCTCCTATGAGAATCTAATGCCGCCGCTGATCTGCCAGGAGGTGGAGCTCAGGCGGTAATGCAAGCGATGGGCAGCAGCTGTAAATACAGATGGAGCTTCGCTCGCTCACCTGCCACTCACCTGCTGCTGTGCGGCCTGGTTCCTAACAGGCCATGGACCGCTACCGGTCTGGTCCCGGGGGTTGGGGACCCCTGCTTTACAGCAAAGGGTGGCTGTGTGACTCAGCTCTCACTAGTGGAATGTGTGCAGGAGTATTGGGAGCAACTTCTGATTCACTTACTTGAGGGAATCTCTGGTCCTGGACTCAGCTCTTTCCCCCTTTCTTGCAGTCTGGCTTGGCCACAGCTTGGAAAACCTGGGAAGCCCTGAGTTGAAGAACTGCCATCTGCCAGCCTGGAACAGGGGTAAACCCACCTGCAAGTCCCAGACTGTTAGATGAGCAAGATCTGAAGACACTGAGTCAATCCTGGAGCCCCATTTTTCCTTTTCTAAATATGTTGCTTCTCAGTCTCTCTCTCTGTACAGTCCCTTCTAACACCTGAGGTTAGAAGGTTGGGACTGCCTCATCTTTTCATCCAGACTCTTGTTACGGGCTCCAATCTCATCCCACCTCTTTGGGGCACCTTCTCATCAAGCCCACCCTCTGCTCGGCAGCTGAATGAATTCCCTGAAACGACAGCCTGAAGTGGTCTCTTCCAAGCTAAGGACCATGGCATTCACTCAGCCTGTAGGCCTGCCTCCTCTCCTCCAGCCTGGCCAGCTCTCCTCTGTGGAAGCTTTTCTAGGTAAGGAATGAATTTTCCTGATCACTCTTAACATGTATTTTTACAGCTGGTTTTTTCAAATTAGCATCCAAACAAGATCCCCACACTGTATTTGATTTTTCCCTATTTTCAGTGATTTGTTGGTAAAACCAGGTCATTTGTCCTAGCTAATGAATACACCCTGGATGTGTCAGATTTCTTTGTTGTGGGGTCATTTAAAGTATTCTTCTGTGTCAGGTCTTTTAGCAGACATTTTAGTTTGGCCAAGAGAACAAGTTAGGAGTTCTGGTTACTGATCTTATTACTTTGGACAAGCCTCTCTCTCTCTCTTTTTTTAAAAATTAATTAATTAATTAATTTTTGGCTGCGTTGGGTCTTAGTTGCTGCGCATGGGCTTTCTCTAGTTGCGGAGAGAGGGGGCTACTCAGTAGTTGTGGCGCACAGGCTTAGTTGCTCCGCGACATGTGGGATCTTCCCGGACCAGGGCTTGAACCCATTTCCCCTGCATTGGCAGGTGGATTCTTAACATCTGCACCACCAGGGAAGTCCCCTGGACAAGTCTCTTATGTTCTCTGTATGTTAATCCCCTACCCTTCCCCCACCAACTCCTTGATGCATGTCTTTGTTTTTCTATCTGAAAACCAGGGATGATAATAATGTATTCTACCTTTAGAATGGCATGAGAGTGAAATGAGGTGCTCTATGGGGTAAATATTAAGGTTCTTAGGAAGAAAGCACTATATAACAATGAATAGAAAAACTTTTCTTAGGCTGCTGGGAATACAGTGAATTTAGCAATACAAAAGCTTTCGTGCCACGTGGGAGAAGGCATGAATTCATTGGATACAGAGATCGATACCATTCCTTTCCTCTCTGCATAAATATCAAGGTGTCTAGCCCTAAATGGTAAAGGAGGGTGCAAAAAAAGCAATACAATTAGAAGTGTCACATCACATTAAGTTTATTCTGTTTGTCTTCTTCATTACTGCTTCCAATAACTGTGAGTACCATGTAGGGATCTAGCTGTTTCTTTACTCTTGATGGTGTGATAATAGCAATATAGGATGAAAAGAACATTCTGATGTGGAAAACTGCACTGCATAGGGCAATGATAGGATGTCTGGAGAGGTGACAGGAGACCTCTCAGCTTGCATCGTTAGACCTCAAAATTTCAAGTCAGGGATTGCCATCCAAGGTACTAATGCTGCTCTGTCGTCCTCCTTGCCACCCACCTGCTCATCACACTGTTCTCTTTACAAACCAGGATTCTTGAGCATAGTCTGCTGCAGGGTCCCCTCTCCTGTTCCTCTCAAGGCCTTAACTGTCAGCATCTCCTGCCCTAAGTGAGCATGGAAACTCTTGGTTACAAAAAGGTTGGTTGTGGGAGTTCCCTGTTGGAATTTGACACCATAGCCAAATATAAAAGCTCAGGGCGGGGACTTCCCTGGTGGCGCGGTGGTTAAGAATCCGCCTGCCAATGCAGGGGACACGGGTTCAATCCCTGGGCCGGGAAGATCCTACATGCTGCGGAGCAACTAAGCCCGTGAGCCACAACTACTGAGCCCACGTGCCACAACTGCTGAAGCCCACACGCCTAGAGTCCATGCTCCGCAACAAGAGGAGCCACCGCACTGAGAAGCCCGCACACCGCCCGGAAGAGTAGCCCCTGCTCGCTGCAACTAGAGAAAGCACGTGCACAGCAACAAAGACCCAAGGCAGCCAAAGATAAATAAATAAATTTATATATATATAAAAAAAAGCTCAGGGCAGTCTTTTACGTTTGAGAGACTGAAAAATAATCTCAATATTTAGAAGATAAGGAAAAGCACTTCTGGGACTTCCGTGGTGGTCCTGTGGCTAGGGCTCGGCACTTTCACTGTCAGGGCCTGGGCTCAGTCTCTGGATCCCGAAAGCCACAAGTTGCGGCCAAAAGGAGAAAAAAGAAAAAAAAGAAAAGCACTTCTGCTTTGGAGTTTGCCCTGTGTCCTGGCAGGACTGCTTGCGGCCCTTGGCTTCCCCTCCTAGCATCACTCACCACGTAACATCCTTTAAGCGAGAAACCCCGGGCTACTCAGTCAACATTTGCTAAGGGCCTGTATGAATGGAACATGATATTGGGCAGGAAGCTTTTTACTTGGTGTAGCAGGCTGCATGGTGTCCCCCCCAAAAGATATGTTTACCTGGAACCTCAGAATGTGATCTTAATTGGAATAACAGCCTTGACAGATGTAATTAAGGTAAGAATCTGGGGATGAGATCACCCTGGGTTTAGATGGGCTCTGAATCCAATGACGAGTCTCCTTAAATGAGGCAGAAAAGGAGAATACATAAAGGCACAGGTGGAGAAGGTCATGTGAAGGCAGAGGCAGAGATGAGGGTGATGCTCCCATAAGCCATGGGACACCTGGAATCACCGGAAGCTGGAAGAAGCCGGACGAAATCTCCCCTCGAGCTTTTGGAGGAGTGTGATCCTGCCAACACCCTGATTTCAGGCTTCTTGCCTCCAAACTGTCTACTGTTTTAAGCCACCAAGGCTGTGGTGATTTGCTGCAGCTGCCCTAGGGGACTAAGACACCTGGCCTATGTGAGGACTTCACCCTTTACCTGCCCCTTAGTCACTTACAAGGAATTCGGGTTTGAAAAATTATTTCTGTGTTCAGATAAACTCCAAACCATACTTCTGCATGGGCAGAAGCTGACAGTTCTTGGAACAGCTGAAATTTTAGAGAGAAGTGGTGGAGAGATAGTGGCGGTTGGCCCATCTGGCCAGTTAGAAGGGTTCTCACAGGTTTGCAGTGTCCTGGTGTGATGACCATGGTCCAAAGCTATGTCCTCAGGTTTACAAATTCAGAAACATTTATCTTTTTTTTTTTTTTTTTTTGGCCGTACTGGGAGGCTTGTGGGATCTTAGTTCCCTGACCAGGGATTGAACCTGGGCCCTCAGCAGTGAAAGCACAGAGTCCTAAACACTGGACCACCAGGGAATTCCCAGAAACATTTATCTTTTTATATAGAGATGAATAAGTTCTTAGGGGGTAATTTGCAATAACAGTAAAGTCATGATAGAATTATAAGCTAAAAAGATGATGTATTAATTTAAGTTAGGAGACATAGCTCCCTGGTGATGGAAATGCTCATATACATCTTTCAAGGCTCCCCCTTTCTAGATTTGGATTCCAGACAAACCAAATTAATCACTGGAAAATTGCTTGATGCTCACCCACGACCGTGTCCTCCTTCTGGGCATGGGGCCATGCGAGGAGTTCTTTCTACTGGAATGTGAGCAAAAGTGAGGTTTACCTCTGGGCCAAGAATCTGAAGAGTGGGTGTACTTTCTCTACCCTCTCCCTCCACATCCACCCACTCCAAGGACTCAGGTGATGGTGGAGCCACAATATTAAATGGTCCTGAGTCCCTGAAGGACTGTGTGGAGCTTACTGGTGCCCCAACTGTCACTGGAATGTGACATGCCAGAGACAAATTTTATTGCTTTAAGCCAATGTGATTTCAGGGTTATTCACTCCAGCAGCCAGGAATACATGTGGTGAGCATGAAATTAGAGCAAAGGGATTTGGGTAGCCGTGAAGAATGTTCCATCCAGATGTGATAAATCTGGTGAACTGCTCCTTCCCCACGGTGGAGTCCAGTTCTCCAGGAACCAGCATATTTATGTTCTCATAGCTAGTGGCTCTCTACCCGGACAGGACTGGATAAACACTAAGAATTCTTCCTCCTTGGGGCTCTGGTTTTTCTGGTCTCCATGCTGTGTATCCTTCTTCTGCTAAAACATCCCCATCAAAGGGGTATAAGCTGCAGGCTTCTTGGGTTAGACTCACATGGGTCATGCACCCTATGCCCTGGTCAGTTGGATTAGATTTGGAGATTCTCAGATTTCCTCTTTTGAGCTATCTTTTCAGATGAGTGATCTTAATATTTATATATTATCAAGTATATAACTTTCTTTTCACTTCTTTTTAATTATAAAATTGATACATGACATGGTAAAACGTAAAAGATAAAACAGAAAAGGTAGAAGTCTCCTTTCCTTCCTCCCCACCCATCCCCAGAGGTAAATCCTGGTAATAGTCTCTTGTTTATCCTTCCAAAAATTTTGGATGCATATATTTAAAAACACAAATAAATGGTATTGCTGTGTCTATATTTTTTACCTTGCATTTTGCACTTTTCATTCAATAATGTATCTTGAGTATTCTTGAAATATCAGAGATGAATAAACATATCTCCTGCCTCTGGAAGTATGGCAGGGGGCATATAAATCGGGACTATAAATGAACTAAAAAGGAGCATACAGTTGACCACTGAACAGTTGGGGGGTGGTTGTAGGGGCACCAACAGACCCGGGTATCCTTGGGGGATTGGTTCCAGGACCCGATGTGGGTAACAAAACCCACGGATGCTCAGGTCCCATTGTCGGCCCTCAGTCTCCAGGGTTCTGCATCTGCAGATTCAACTAATCATGTACAACTGTCCTCCTAAGTCTTGGAAGAACAGAAACCTAATTTATCAATCCGTGAATTGTGGAGAGTGGAATGTTTCTCAGGGGTGGAGTCCCATGAACCAAACTCAAAGAGTGATGGAAAAGCCAAAGTAACTGCCAATTTCCTATGACTCAAAGGGCCAAGGGGACTGAATACTAGCAGTCTTTGGCCAACGGCGAAGGCAGGTTACATGGGAAGTCAAATTCTGTAAGAGGAAGTTGCTTAGTGACCACAGAAATTGGAACAAGGGGAGTTCGCTTCATAATTCAGATGTTTAATGATGGCAGGCTAAGATGATCTGATCCATTCATCCCCACAGAGGGAGATACCTGCTGTCCTGCCCAGGCAGGGAGGGCCAATGGGTTAGATCATGTCTCTCTCCCCTTGGCGCAGAGTCAAGTGCTATTCAAAGAGCTTTGGCAGAACTGCTAATCATTGGCTACACGAAGTTTATCCCAACAGAAATCTTGGTTGTAGGAGCTGAGCTCAGAAAATGTTATGCTCATTTTAACATTGTAAATCAACTATACTCCAATAAAAATTTAAAAAAAAAAAGGCTAAAGTGGTTAAAAAAAAAAAAGAAAATAGTATGCTCATTTTGATGAGGGTAAATGAATTCTACTGCTTGCCTAGAAAGGAGAGACCATCTGTTTCCGACGGTTCTCTGGTCCTCCCTGACTTTTCATGGACACCAGATCTTCTCCTTGACCACCAGGAGGGCCCTAACCTCCCATCATCTCTTCTCCTCCTGTTTATCCACTGCCAGGCACTCAAGGGTTACACTTATTTTACTGACAATGGCTGCTGTTTCAGCTGCAGCCAAGTGAAGAAACAATTGCAGTTCCAGCACTCAGATCAATTAATCACAGGTGTGCAACCTGGCACCCTAGCCCGCAGCCTTTTTGAACAGGAGACCTTGAATTAACATCAGAACAAAACCAAGTTGCCTCAGTAATGATGATTCGTACAGAACTTCTGCCTGTTACTCACGAGAAATGCAACCCCCAGAACATTCTTAAGGCTTTATTTTTGACCTCTTAAGACAGTAATGTAATTTGAGAAGGGAGGGAGAAGCATGAGAATTAAGTGTCTGGTTAAATAATATGGGACACTGCAACTGACTGCCTCTGAGAAAGAAAAGAAACCACAAAAAATAATGCTGACTTGGTGTACTTCACAGTAAATGGAGTACTGTTTTTATACTGTATTTTGTACAGAATTTGCAGTATCAATTCCCTTTAGAGTGAGTTTTCAAATGCCGATTCTAAGTGTGTTTACCTATCTGTTAGGCTAAACTAGTCTACATTCTTAAAGCCTATGGGTGTATTATGAATGGACACTCTATGTGTACTTGGGGAAGGAATTTAGACACTGTTGTTTTTCTGGAACATTCCCTTGCTTGATGCCAAACTTCCTATTGCTAATCTCTTATCTGGATCCCTCTCCTGGGGAGTCTTGCCTAACCCCAGACCTGTAGATCTTCTGGGCAAAGAATGTTGGCTGACAAAACACTAGGTTTTGATGTTTTAAAGTGACACAGCAATTTTTGTTCCTATCTTCCAGCAAGCTGCAAAAAGATTTTTATCAGTTTGATTTATCACTGTGAAAGTGATCTCATGGTAGATTGAATTTCCTCTGAATTTTTAAAGTGGTAAATAAATAAACTGATCCTTTTTTTTTAATATGGGAGAAATGTTGCCACAGTTATTTCTTGATTTTCCGCATGTAGCTTGAGTACATTGTGAGCTTATTCGTGGCAACTCAATTTCTTTTTTTTTTTTTTTTTTAATTTTATTTATTTATTTATTTATTTATTTATTTATGGCTGTGTTGGGTCTTCGTTTCTGTGCGAGGGCTTTCTCTAGTTGCGGCAAGCGGGGGCCACTCTTCATCGCAGAGCGCAGGCCTCTCACTATTGCGACCTCTCTTATTGCGGAGCACAGGCTCCAGACGCGCAGGCTCAGTAGTTGTGGCACACAGGCCTAGTCGCTTCGCGGCATATGGGATCCTCCCAGACCAGGGCTTGAACCCGTGTCCCCTCACTGGCAGGCAGATTCTCAACCACTGCGCCACCAGGGAAGCCCTTTTTTTTTAAATTTTATTTATCAATTTCTTATTATACCTTGGGGGTAGTGATACCCTCCTGATTTTGTTTTGTTTAAAACAACATTACATTTATTTTTAAAGCATGTTTTGGAGATTAACATTTGTAAGGCTGCATTCCCACATCATTTTCTCTCTTTCATTGTGATTCTGCACATTTGCCTCCATTTCCTGGGATCATCTTCCAACCTAAATCTTTGGAGCTACATTTTTCCTTTTATTGTTCCCTCAAAGAAAGACTCTTCACTGATAATTAGGGAAATGCAAATTAAGCCCGCAAGGAAATACCACCTTATACCCATTAAGATGACTATTATTTAAAAAAAACAAACAAACCAGGAAATAACAAATAATGATGAGAATGTGGAGAAATTGGAACCCTTGTGCACTGCTGGAGGGAATGCCAAATAGTACAGCTGCTGTGGAAAACAGTATGGCAGTTCCTCAAAAACTTAGGCATAGAATTGCCATGTGATCCAGCAGTTCCACTTCTGGGTATACACCCAAAAGAATTAGAAGCAGAGACTTGAACAGATATTTGTACAACCATGTTCACAGCAGCATTATTCACAATAGCCAAAAGGTAGAAGCAACCTGAGTGTCCATTGTCAGATGAATGAATAAACAAAATGTATGCATACGATGGGATATTCAGCCTTAAAGAGGAAGGAAATTCCAACACGTGCTATAACATGCATGAACCTTGAAGACATTATGCTAAATGAAATAAGTCAATCACAGAAGGACAAATATTGTATGATCCCACTTATATGAGGTACCTTGAGTAGTCAAATTCATAGAAACAGAAAGCAGAATGCAGAATGGTGGTTGCCAGGGACTGCGGCAGGGGGAATGGGAAGCTAGTGTTTAGTGGGTACAGAGCTTCCCTTGGGAAAGATGAAAAAGTTCTGGGTATGATGGGGTCCAAACAGTCCAGCCTGCCAGATCAAGGAAAAGAGTCTGGATGGAGAGAAGGTCAACTCACACTTTAGACATTGCAGAGCAGGTCAGTGTTTCACAAACTTGCCTGGTCATCAGAATCACCCTGGACTATTCCCAGCTCCACCTTCTGCAATCAGAACATCACAGGCAGGGGACTTCCCTGGTGGTCCAGTGGCTAAGACTCCACACTCCCAATGCAAGGGGCCTGGGTTCGATCCCTGGTCAGGGAACTAGATCCCACATGCCGCAACTAAAGATCCTGCGTGCCGCAACGAAGACCCAGTGTAGCCAAATAAATAAATATTAAACAAAACGAAACTAAACTATCACGGGCAGGCACTGGGAATCTGGTTTTGTTTGGGTTTGTCTTAAGTGTTTTAGGGGATTCCTAACGATCAGAAAAGTTTGGGGTTACGGACTGAATGTTTGTGTCCTCACAAAATTCATATGTTGAAGCCCTAATGCCCACGGAGTATTTGGAGATGGGGGCCTTTGTATGTATAGGATCAGATGAAGTCATAAGAGTGGGGCCCTGATCTGATAGGACTAGTGTCCTTATAAGAAGACAGAGGTTTCACTCTCTCTGCGTGTGCACGCACACACAGCCCCCTACACACACACACACACACACACATACACACACACACACACACGGAGGAAAGGCCATGTGAGGACACAGTGAGCAGACAGCCGCCTGCAAGCCAGGAAGAGGGCCCTCACCAGGAACTGAGTCAGCTTGTACCTTGATCTTGGATTTCCAGCCTCCGGAACTTGAGAAATAAAATTCTGTTGTTTAAGCTGCCCACTCTGTGGTGTTTTGTTATGGCAGCTCAAGCTGACTAAGACATTTGGGAAATACCGGTGAGTGGTGAGAGTATGGTCTTGATTACCTTATAAAAGAAGCAAAAACCTGGAAAGCTTGAGGCTTCTTCTTTTCAGATGTGGGTTCTGTTGCTGCCACACAGAGTCCCTGTTGGAAAGCAGGAGTTGAGTCCCCCAAAACATGAGGGGTAGCTTGTTCTGGTGAGCTTAGAGGCAAATCTGTATTCTGGAAGATGGCTTTTTGGAGGGGCTGTTTATGCCTAGGATCTTCCCTGATCCACAAGCACTAAAGGCACATGAGTTAGTTGAAGAAATATGGTTTTGGTTAACACCTGTAATATAAAAAGTATGGTGCCAGGTATTGGAAAGTCCTGAGTTAAAAACTAAATGAACTTCCTGTTCTCCAGAAAATTAAAAATAGCAATTCTCATCTTACTTTTAAACTTGCAGAATTAATGTCTTATTTTATGCTATTTATAGGATATATTTTATACTTATTAAAGTAATTATGCACAAATTGCAAGCTTCTAAAGTTCCAAGAACTAGCAGCTATTTTGTTTCTGGAAATTGAGAGAATGAGAATGAACAAAAATTAAAATTTTATTTTTCTACTTCAGCTAAGCCTCAGACTGCTAGTGTCTTTGCTCAGAGACTCTAGATTTTTTCAGGTTTCCTGGATTTTCTTATATTCAGATCTCACTGGTCCTGTTTGAGCTGAATATTTGAGTTTATACTTGTTCTATTTTTTTAGGCTGATTTTCTCCTATTTTCAATTGTTTTCCATCAAAGACTTGGATAAGTCATTCAAGCTAAACCAAATTTGCCTTTGGAAAATGTCCTATTCAAAGTAGATTTTTTTTTCTCTTAACTTGCTATTTACATCTTCTCACTTATTAAAGACATGATTTTTTTTTTTTTTGTCTGAAAGATCAGGTGAATAAATGAACACATTCATTACGATAAAAAAAGTTTGCTTCTAGGGGTATTTGTAACCGGGGAGATCAGATTTGTACCTGAACGTGCATTTTAGGAAGAGTAATAAAACGCGCTTCCTGTCTCAAAAGGCAGTAAAATAACATCCCTCAAAAAAACTAGGAATCTCATAGGATGGTCCTTGAGTGTTTTCCTTATGAACTGATGCACATTAAAAATAAACGTGTTTGGGGGGGATTCTTTTGGGCAAATGAGGCAAAATTTTATAAATTTTCATTTTTGTATTCAATTTATAGAGCTACTTACCACTAACTTAGTGAATAATTTAGAATAGTTACATTGAATATTAAATCTATTTCATACCAGCATTTACTGATAATACTACATCAGTATTATAAGATGTTGGTGGCCATGCTAATAATGTTGGTACCACAGGTACTTAAGGAATTCTTGCAACCTGGGAAAGGATGCCTCATATCACTTGTCTAGCTGGTTGTGATTTCAAATGGATTCTAGTCATGCTTTTAAATAATAAATTCTTGTTAGTTTGAGTAATGTTTGGTGATGGTGATAGGGTTCATGGTGCATATTTTAATTTTAATTTTCTTATTTTTAATCTTTTAATTGAAGTATAGTTGATTTACAATATTGTGTTAGTTTCAGGAGTACAGCAAAGTGATTCAGTTTTATATATATATATGTATTTTTTTTTCCATTATAGATTCTTTTCCATTATAGGTTACTACAAGATATTGAATATAGTTCCCTGTGCTATCTATACAATAGGTCCTTGTTGTTTATGCATTTTATAGATCATAATATGTATCTGCTAATCCCAAACTCCTATCCCTCCCCTGCTTCCCCTTTGGTAACCATAAATTTGTTTTCTATCTCTATGAGTCTGTTTCTGTTTTGTAAATAAGTTCATTTGTGTCAATTTTTTTTGATTCCACATACAAGTGATATGATGTGATATTTGTCTTTCTCTGTCTGACTTACTTCACCTAGTATGATAATCTCTAGGTCCACCCGGGTTGCTGCAAATGTCAATATTTCATTCTTTTTTTTATGGCTGAGTAACATTCCATTATATCTATATATATCTATCTATAGCTATATCTACATAGATATATATATATATCTCACACCTTCTTTATCCATGCATCTGTCAATGGACACTTAGGTTGCTTCCATGTCTTGGCTATTGTAAATAGTGCTGCTGTGAACATTAAGGTGCATATATCTTTTCAAATTAGAGTTTTTATCTTTTCTGGGTATATACCCGAGAGTAGGATTGCAGGATCATATGGTAGTTCTATTTTTAGTTTTTTAAGGAATCTCCATACTGTTTTCCATAGTGGCTGCACCAATTTACATTCTCACCAACAGTGTATCTCACCTTTTCTTTACAATCTCTCCAGCATTTATTATTTGTAGATTTTTTGATGATAGCGAAATGGAGAAGGACCCTGTGGGTGCCTCCCAGGTACAAATCCTTTCCGTGTCCCCCATTTCTTGTTTGTAGGAAATAGGCTTCATTCAACCTCCCTGACCTTCCCTGAGTTCCAAAGCGCAGATTCAAACAGTTGTTTATCAAGGAAGGGAGGGAATGCAGAAACTAAGGGGGAGCCATCAAGAAACAGTAGTGAAGCAAGGGGCAAGGCGCAGGTTCCTCCACAAGAAATATACAGAACAATATTTTTGAGTTCTTCTGTAAGAACTAAGGCCCCCACCCAGGTAGAGGATGGTAACTTCAGGCTGAGTATAAGATTCCTGGAGCACTGCCCTGTTACCTCACCACCAATCAATCAGAAGAAAGTCTATACACAGTGGAAGATCACAAAGACTCTGACCCCCTCCCCAAATGATTCTCCCTTTAAAAACTTTCACAGTTGAACAGAATCTTCTGAGTTGGTCTTTCGACATGAGTCTGCCTTCTCCCCAGGTTGCCAGTCTCCTGAATAAAGCAAACTTTCCTTTCCAACCAACACTTGTCTCTCAAGTATTGGCTTTTGAGTGGCGAGCAGCGCTGCTGGAACTGAGCAGGGCCCTGTGGGGCTTCCAGGCATGGAGGCCTTTTTGTCCCCCATTTCTTGTAAGCAAGACTCCGTCCTCCATGACCTTCCCTGAGTTCCAAAGGGCAGAATTGAACAGTTGCTCATCAAGGGAGGAGCAGCCAAAAAAACCAACTGAGGCAAGATTAAAGGGACCAGAGAAGCTCGTCAAGATTAGAAGCCCAACCACCTGAGAGGAGATCAAGGGAGGGCAGGCCCTGCTCACACCCTAATCTTGTCAGAGACACCCCCCCCTCCGAACCACTGTTATAAACCCTCATCAAATCCTCCCAGGATGGGGGGGGACACATAGTTTTATGAGGCAGGACCCCACTGTGCCCCCCTTTGCCTGACAAAGTAATAAAGCTGTCGTTTTCTACTTCACTCCAAACTGTCTCCGAGATTTGATTCAGCACTGGTGTACGGAGAGGCTGAGCTTCCAGTAACACAGCCAAACCTGAGTTTGGTAACAATAGCCATTCTGACGGGGTGCATTTTTTTTTTTTAATTTTGATTTATTTATTTTTTTATACAGCAGGTTCTTATTACTTACCTATTTTATACATATTAGTGTATATATGTGAATCCCAATCTCCCAATTCATCCCCCCCCTCCGCTTTCCCCCCGTGGTGTCCATATGTTTGTTCTCTACATCTGTTTCTCTATTTCTGCCTTGCAAACCGGTTCATCTGTACCATTTTTCTAGATTCCACATATATGGGTTAATATATGATACTTGTTTTTCTCTTATTGATTTAACTTCAGTCTCTACAACAGTCTCGAGGTCCATCCACGTCTCTACGGATGACCCAATTTTGTTCCTTTTTATGACTGAGTAATATTCCATTGTATATATGTACCACTTCTTCTTTATCCATTCGTCTGTCAGTGGGCATTTAGGTTGCTTCCATGACCTGGCTATTGTAAATATTGCTGCAGTGAACATTGGGGTGCATGTGTTGTTTTGAATTATGGTTTTCTCTGGGTATATGCCCAGTAGTGGGATTGCTGGGTCGTATGGTAACTCTATTTTTAGTTTTTGAAGGACCCTCCATACTGTTCTCCATAGTGGCTGTATCAATTTACATTCCCACCAATAGTGCAAGAGGGTTCCCTTTTCTCCATACCCTCTCCAGCATTTATTGTTTGTAGATTTTTTGATTATGGCCATTCTGACCGGTGTGAGGTGATACCTCATTGTAGTTTTGATTTGCATTTCTCTAATAATTAGTGATACTGAGCAGCTTTTCATGTGCCTCTTGGCCATCTGTATGTCTCCTTTGGAGAAGTGTCTATTTAGGTCTTTTGCCCATTTTTTGATTGGGTTGTTTGTTTTTTTGATATTGAGCTGCATGAGCTGTTTATATATTTTGGAGATTAATCCTTTGTCTGTTGATTCGTTTGCAAATATTTTCTCCCATTCTGGGGGTTGTCTTTTTGTCTTATTTATAGTTTCCTTTGCTATGCAGAAGCTTTTAAGTTTCATTAGGTCCCATTTGTTTACTTTTGTTTTTATTTCCATTACTCTAGGAAGTGGCTCAAAAAATATCTTGCTGTGATTTACGTCAAAGAGTGTTCTTCCTATGTTTTCCTCTAAGAGTTTTATAGTGTCTGGTCTTACATTTAGGTCTTTAATCCATTTTGAGTTTTTTTTTATGTATGGTGTTAGGGAGTGTTCTAATTTCATTCTTTTACATGTAGCTGTCCAGTTTTCCCAGCACCACATATTGAAGAGTCTGTCTTTTCTCCAGTGTATATCCTTGCCTCTTTTGTCATAGATTAGTTGACCATAGGTGTGTGGGTTTATCTCTGGGCTTTGTATCCTGTTCCATTGATCTATATTTCTGTTTTTGTGCCAGTACCATATTGTCTTGATTACTGTAGCTTTGTAGTATAGTCTGAAGTCAGGGAGTCTGGTTCCTCCAGCTCCGGTTTTTCCCCTCAATATTGCTTTGGCTATTCAGGGTATTTTGTGTCTCTATACAAATTTTAAGATTTTTTGTTCTAGTTCTGTAAAAAATGCCATTGGTAATTTGATAGGGATTGCATTGAATCCGTAGATTGCTTTGGGTACTGTAGTCATTTTCACAATATTGATTCTTCCAATCCAAGAACATGGTATATCTCTCCATCTGTTTGTGTCATCTTTGATTTCTTGCATCAGCGTCTTATAGTTTTCTGAGTACATGTCTTTGACCTCCTTAGGTAGGTTTATTCCTAGATATTTTATTCTTTTTGTTGCAGTGGTGAATGGGATTGTTTCCTTAATTTCTCTTTCGGATCTTTCGTTGTTAGTGTGTAGGAATGCAAGAGATTTCTGTGCATTCATTTTGTATCCTGCAACTTTACCAAATTCATTGATTAGCTCTAGTAGTTTTCTGGTGGCATCTTTAGGATTCTCTATGTGTAGTATCCTGTCATCTGCAAACAGTGACAGTTTTACTTCTTCTTTTCCAATTTGGATTCCTTTTATTTCTTTTTCTTCTCTGATTGCCATGGCTAGGACTTCCAAAACTATGTTGAATAATAATGGCGAGAGTGGACACCCTTTTCTTGTTCCTGATCTTAGAGGAAATGCTTTCAGTTTTTCACCATTGAGAATGATGTTTGCTGTGGGTTTCTCGTATATGGCCTTTATTATGTTGAGGTAGGTTCCCTCTCTGCCCACTTTCTGGAGAGTTTTTATCATAAATGGCTGTTGAATTTTGTCAGAAGCTTTTTCTGCATCTATTGAGATGATCACATGGTTTTTATTCTTCAATTTGGTAATATGGTGTATCACATTGATTGATTTGCATATACTGAAAAATCCTTGCATCCCTGGGATAAATCCCACTTGATCATGGTGTATGATCCTTTTAATATGTTGTTGGATCCTGTTTGCTAGTATTTTGTTGAGGATTTTTGCATGTATATTCATCAGTGATATTGGTCTGTAATTTTCTTTTTTTTGTAGTATCTTTGTCTGGTTTTGGTATCAGGGTGATGGTGGCCTCATAGAATGAGTTTGGGACTGTTCCTTCCTCTGTAATTTTTTGGAAGAGTATGAGAAGGATGGGTGTTAGCTGTTCTCTAAATGTTTGATAGAATTCATCTGTGAAGCCAACTGGTCCTGGACTTTTGTTTGTTGGAAGGTTTTTAATCACAGTTTTAATGTCATTACTTGTGATTGGTCTGTTCATATTTTCTGTTTCTTCCTGGTTCAGTCTTGGAAGGTTATACCTTTCTAAGAATTTGTCCATTTCTTCCAGGTTGTCCATTTTATTGGCATAAAGTTGCTTGTAGTAGTCTCTTAGGATGCTTTGTATTTCTGTGGTGTCTGTTGTAACTTCTTTTTCATTTCTAATTTTATTGATTTGAGTCCTCTCCCTCGTTTTCTTGATGAGTCTAGCTAAAGGTTTATCAGTTTTGTTTATCTTCTCACAGAACCAGCTTTTAATTTTATTGATCTTTGCTATTGTTTTCTTTGTTGCTATTTCATTTATTTCTGCTCTGATCTTTATGATTTCTTTCTTTCTACTAACTTTGGGTTTTGTTTGTTTTTCTTTCTCTAGTTCCTTTAGGTGTAAGGTTAGATTGTTTATTTGAGATTTTTCTTGTTTCTTGAGGTAGGATTTTGTTGCTATAAACTTCCCTCTTAGAATGGCTTTTGCTGCCTCCCATAGGTTTTGGATCATCGTGTTCTCGTCATTTGTCTCTTGGTATTTTTTGATGTCCTCTTTGATTTCTTCAGAGATCTCTTGGTTATTTAGTAACATATTGTTTAGCCTCTATGTGTTTGTGTTTTTTACATTTTTCCCCCTGTATTTGTTTTCTAATCTCATAGAGTTGTGGTCAGAAAAGATGCTTGATATGATTTCAGTTTTCTTAAATTTACTGAGGCTTGATTTGTGACCCAAGATTGATCTATCCTGAGAATGTTCTGTGTGCACTTGAGAAGAAAGTGTAATCTGCTGTTTTCGGAGGGAATGTCCTATAAATCTCAATCAAATCTATCTGGTCTATTGTGTCATTTAAAGCTTGTGTTTCTTCATTAATTTTCTGTCTGGATGATCTGTCCATTGGTGTAAGTGAGGTGTTAAAGTCCCCCAGTATTTTTGTGTTACTGTCGATTTCCTCTTATAGCTGTTAGCATTTGCCTTATGTACTGAGGTACTCCTATGTTGGGTTCATATATATTTATAATTATTATATCTTCTTCTTGGATTGATCCCTTGATCATTATGTAGTGTCCTAACTCATCTCTTGTAACATTCTTTATGTTAAAGTCTATTTTATCTGATATGAGTATTTCTACTCCAGCTTTCTTTTGATTTCCATTTGCATGGAATATCTTTTTCCATCCCCTCACTTTCAGTCTGTGTGTGTCCCTAGGTCTGAAGTGGCTCTCTTGTAGACAGCATATATATATGGGTCTTGTTTTTGTATCCAATCCGTGAGCCTGTGTCTTTGGTTGGAGCATTAATCCATTCACATTTAAGGTAATTATCGATATGTATGTTCCTATTACCATTTTCTTAATTGTTTTGGGTTTGTTTGTTTCTTCTCTTGTGTTTCCCACTTAGAGAAGTTCCTTTAGCATTTGTTGTAGAGTTGGTTTGGCGGTGCTGAATTGTCTTAGCTTTTGCTTGTCCGTAAAGCTTTTGATTTCTCCGTCGAATCTTAATGCGATCCTTGCCAGGTAGAGTAATCTTGGTTGTAGGTTCTTCCCTTTCATCACTTTAAATGTACTGTGCCACTCCTTCTGGCTTGTAGAGTTTCTGCTGAGAAATCAGCTGTTAACCTTATGGGAGTTCCCTTGTATATTATTTGTTGTTTTTCCCTTGTTGCTTTTAATAATTTTTTTTTGTCTTTAACTTTTGTCAGTTTGATTACCATGTGTCTTGCCATGTTTCTCCTTGGGTTTATTCTGCCTGAGACTCTCTGCACTTCCTGGACTTGGGTGGCTGTTTCCTTTCCCATGTTAGGGAAGTTTTCAACTATAATTTCTTCAAATATTTTTCTCGGGTCCTTTCTCTTTCTCCTCTCCTTCTGGGACCCCTATAATGCGAATGTTGGTGCATTTAATGTTGTCCCAGAGGTCTCTTAGGCTGTCTTCATTTCTTTTCATTCTTTTTTCTTTATTCTGTTCTGTGGCAATGAATTGCACCATTCTGTCTTCCAGGTCACTTATCCGTTCTTCTGCCTTGGTTATTCTACTATTGATTTCTTCTAGTGTATTTTTCATTTCGGTTATTGTTTTGTTCATCTCTGTTTGTTTGTTCTCTAATTCTTCTAGGTCTTTGTTAAACATTTCTTGCATCTTCTCTATCTTTGTCTCTATTCTTTTTCCGAGGTCCTGGATCATCTTCACTATCATTATTCTGAATTCTTTTTCTGGAAGGTTGCCTATCTCCACTTAATTTAATTGTTTTTCTGGGGTTTTATCTTGTTCCTTCATCTGGTACATAGTCCTCTGCCTTTTCATTTTGTCTGTCTTTCTGTGAATGTGGTGTTCCTTCCACAGGCTACAGGATTGTAGTCCTTCTTGCTTCTGCTGTCTGCCCTCTCGTGGATGAGGCTATCTAAGAGGCTTGTGCAAGCTTCCTGATGGGAGGGACTGGTGGTGGGTAGAGCTGGGTGTTGCTCTGCTGGGCAGAGCTCAGTAAAACTTTAATCTGCTTGTCTGCTGATGGGTGGCACTGAGTTCCCTCCCTGTTGGTTGTTTGGCCTGAGCCGACCTAGCACTGGAGTGTACAGGCTCTTTGGTGGGGCTAATGAGGGACTCCGAGAGGGCTCACACCAAGGAGTACTTCCCAGAACTTCTGCTGCCAGTGTCATTGTCCCCATGGTGAGCCACAGCCACCCCCCACCTCTGCAGGAGACCCTCCAACACTAGCAGGTAGGTCTGGTTTGGTCTCCTATGGGGTCACTGCTCTTTCCCCCTGGGTCCTGATGTGCACACTACTTTGTGTGTGCCCCCAAGAGTGGAGTCTCTGTTTCCCCCAGTCCTGTCGAAGTCCTGCAGTCAAATCTTGCTAGCCTTCAAAGTCTGATTCTCTGGGAATTCTTCCTCCTGTTGCTGGACCCCCAGGTTGGGAAGCCTGACGTGAGGCTCAGAACCTTCACGCCAGTGGGTGGACTTCTGTGGTATAATTGTTCTCCACTTTGTGTGTCACCCACCCAGCGGTTATGTGATTTGATTTTATTGTGAGTGTGCCCCTCCTACCGTCTCACTGCGGCTTCTCCTTTGTCTTTGGATGTGGAGTATCTTTTTTGGTGAGTTCTGGTGTATTCCTGTCAATGATTATTCAGCAGTTAGTTGTCATTCTGGTGCTCTCGCAAGAAGGAGTGAACACACGTCCTTCTACTCTGCCATCTTGAACCAATCCCTAGGTGCATATTTTTATAGACAGTATTTTGGGCCTATTATTTCCGAGTAACTAGTCCCTAATCCGTGTATTCATCTATATGCTTATTGCTGAAGTGAATGATTATATAATCCCCCCTAACATTTCCTTCTTCAGGCACATATCATTGGTGATATGCTACCAATGAATTTGTGTTTTTTGAATAATAACTTGTGTTCTTTAAATAATGGATAAAACACTAGCAAATTAGAAGATTTCTGGGTTACCTTTAAGGTACCTATAGCATTGGTTTAGATGTAAACTCACGGATTTGTTGCCTTTCAATTCTTTATCACAGAGTTCTTTTCTAGTGGTAATTGGGAGTGGGTGGGGTAGGGCGGTATTTAAGATCTTTTGCCTTGCTTCAGATGGATTTGGTTAGGAACCATTGCTGTAAATCAAGACTTCCAGGAATTGACTATTTGAATATACATTTATCATGAATGATTTTCCTATAAATCAGTGACTCTCAAGCCTTTCTGCACATCAGCCTGTCCTGGGAAGTGTGTTTAAAATATTGATGCAGAGCCCAACTTCAGGTCGATTGAATGGAAACACCTGAAGGTGGAGGCCAGGCATTGTGTTGTTAAAATTAAGAGGTAATTAAGAGGCTTAGTGAAGGCTAAGAATTCCTATAAATGCACATTCTCTAGCTCTTTAGGTGTATAAAAGAAGCAGCAACCACCATTATTACCACGGAACAGAAATCTTATAAAGATGAAAACATTTAAAGGGCATTTTTATTTTAAAGACATTGTTTTGGGAGAACTCACTGGTTAAAGGGCAACTAATTGCATGGCAGTCATAGTAAATAAGGAAAACAGTGTCATTTATACATGAAATCCTCTAAGTGTGTGCTTTCCACTTATGATTCATATCATCAGATGCTCCCATTAGAGATAGACTAAGGGGAGGGGTGGGGGCAGGGAGAATGACAGTTGAAGGGAACAGTAGGAGATGAAGCGGGCAGAGTATGAAACCAGGAGATGGGGCTGACAGAGAGGAGTGACATTTCCGAGGTCACGTGACCAGGGTCATGGAGCGCCAGCAAGAGGCAAGAGGCAGGGCTGTGACAAGTGGGGAGAAATGTGACCAAGGGCATTGGCAGCAGTGGTGTAGAGGCTGTGAGGCACAGGGAGTAGGATTCAGAGGCCAGAGAGGCGACAAGAGAAGCCAGGAAGGAACTGGAGTCGGGGGCAGGTGTCACATGGTGCCTCAGCCAGAAGGAGGTGGAGCTTAAACACAGGGCTCCGTCCCATGAAATCAGCCAGGAGCCCAGCTCCAGGTGATAAGCATTGGAGGGGGCCAGAGCCTGCTGAGTGGTGAAATAAGAAAGATAACCCCAGAAATCTCTAAAGGTGCCCTCACCTGGGACGTGCTTGGGACCAGAGCCTGCAGGTGCAGTGAAAGGAGACCTACTTCTCCCATTCTGACTGACCAGAATCCTCCCCGTCCCAGCAAAGATTGTGTCCACCCGGGGAACCTCTGCTTCCATTAGCATCTCTTCCTGCTCAGCCGTTTACGTGTCTAGCTTCCCTCCGCGTGACCCTCAGCTCCTGAGATTAAGGAATGTGGTAACACACCTTTGCTACCCCTCTCCAAGACAGAGAGGGTGTTAGGGTTTCCTGAATTGAATAAACAAATGTTTGCACTTGCCTTTCATCTCCTAATTCATAACAGAGGAAGAGTCAAACTCACCTCAGTTACTCAGTGGAGATTCTGGCTTAGGGATGGCCACTCACGTGTGACCCAGAGGAGCACAGCCAGACTCATTCTGGAAATGACAGGAAAGCCTCAGTGATGCTGACAGTCTACTGGTGCAACTTGAGGAGATAAATTCCCTCCCAACGGGGAAAAAGAGTTATAGGGAGAGAATGTAGGTCAATCAGCCAGTAGGGCAGTTATTCAAAGTGGGTTGGACATCAGAATCACAGCGTTTCAAAAAACACAGATTCTGGGACCTATCCTCTGTGATTCTGACACAGTTGGTAGATCTGAGCCTGGGTGCAATGGAGCTGCTTTTAAAAAGCTCCCAGGTGGTTCTGGGCACACACAGCCAGGTTTGGGAGCTGGCACTGCTGCTAGCCAGATGCCTTTACCCTGTATCTCACCTCAGCACAGCCTCTGGCAGCACAGCCCACTTCCTCTGGCACGGGCTTGCTGGCAGCCCCGGGTTGGGGTGATGACAGGGCTTCCTGGGGCCCCCGAGTGCCACCCTTTTGCTTCCTACAGCTTGTGAGGGCTCGCTCTGTGTTCACTCTACTTGGACAGGGCTATGTGAGTGCGAGTTCCTGGGCAGAATCTGTTCTTGGCCGATGCGTGAAACTCTATCTCAACTGGCTCTGCTCCAGCTGGCTGTTTCTTGGCGTCAACTCAAGAATTCAGGCACGATGGAGGAGAATCCTTTCTTCTCTGCAACTGGGGATGAGTGCGCACTGCCCAGCAAGGGAGGGGCTGGTGCAAGAGGGTCTGAGGGAAGGTCAACTTCAGGCCTAGAGTCCTAGAGGGGGAGAGAGAGAGAGAGAAATTCATTAGTACCCATTAACATCTTAGTGTGGACCTGGGGACTTCCCTGGTGCTCCAGCGGTTGGGACTCTGTGCTTCCACTGCAGGGGGCACGGGTTCGATCCCTGGTCAGGGAACTAAGATCCCACATGCTGCGAGGTGCGGCCAGAAAAAAAAGGAAAAGGAAAAGAAAAGGATTGTGACAAGCCTGAGAAAGGCCTCATGCTGAACTTTGTCTGGAATGAGGGGTAGGGATGGATGGTCTCCAAGGCCTCTTCCTACTCTGGCATCTGTGAGTTCAGTCACTGAATATCAATATTGATGCTCCCTTCCGTGTACCAGGCACTGTTCTAGGCACCGGGGACACACCCAGTGAACAGGACAGAGAAGGCTCAGCTCTGGTGGGGCTCACAGCCTGGTACCTGCCATTGCAGCTGCCTGAGGAAGGTGGTCCTTCGGGTGGCCACTCCAGGGGTGGACCACCGGACACTGGCAGAGACTCAGAGACGTGTTCCTTCCTTCCAGTCATCCTCAGGGCCTGCTCTGAGTGGGAGCAGGTGCCAGGAATAGATGATGTCACGCTCTGCACTGTGAGGGCCGCTCCCGGCCGGCTCCTGGAGCCCTGCGTCCGTGGAGAGATGGGGAGTGTTTCTGGGTACTTGAGCTCCGTGGGCATGGCTGTCCCTGGATGCCCATCAGATTCAGAGACACTGGCGCTGGGGACGTAGGAGTCAGCCTTCAGTGTTGGACTTAATGAAAAGGGCTGAAGGCTGGAGAGACACTCAAAGGTCTTAAGGAATTAAAAGTAAGAAAAATATCTAGGAATTTGGTGCCAGGTTTGAGTTTAAATAGATGGGTAATGTCATACCAAAGATTCTGGCTTTGGATTTGTAAAGTGTTGGATTCAATAGCAAGAATCTGTCTTTGGCTTTTACTGTGCAGGAAACTGAAACAGGCTAATATTGAAGGTATAAGGGGACCGTATAAATGGATGTCAGGAAACCTGGAAAGAAAGGAAAAGAATGGCCAATTAGTGTATTTATATAGAAGCTAATTTTCATATGAAAAAGTAAGAGATTTTTACTTGAGAAATTGACAGTTACTAAGGGCCCGCTTTGGTTATTTGCAGTTTCTCCTTCCTTCTCCCACGGAAAAATGATAGTTTATCTTCCTTTTTCTCATTCCTCACATGCCTTCCCTTTTACCTCTCCCCTGACTCAATTCTGCAAATACCAGAGTCCAAAAAACTATTATGCTGCTGCACAAAAGCACCAGCTATTTGTAAAAGTCATAGGCTCACGTGGCTGGTGAGACTGGACGTTGGTCCCCTTCCCCTCCTTTGCCTGCCAACAGAATTGCACCCCATCTGTCCAGGAAAATGGGCTCCTCCGTGTTTTGAAGAACTACAGAGGAGGAGCGGCCCTGATCTCCCTTGATAACTTATCCCAAGCCTGATATCCTCATTGGCAGAGATTATTTTCTAGCTTAAGTCACTCCTGTGGAAGCTGAAGCTCATTTCCTTTTGTTCTGTCCTCACTAGAGACTGTGAACAGCTGGTCTCCATCCTCTGAGGAATATCCCTTTAAACCTTGCAGGCCGTTGTGAAATGGCCTCTAGACTTTCTCGTTCTCAGACTAAGAATCATAGCTTATTTTCCCCATCCCTCGTGGGTCCTATTTTCCAGCCCGTTTCACATCTTTGTTCTTTGAATGCTCTCAGATTTTTCTAAGCTATTCCCCTTTGGAAGTTATTTGAAGGAAAACAACAGAAGGGTCTTTAGATGTACTCAGTACTGGCCGCCCTCTCACCTTACCACCAACCTTCTTGCTCCCACTGGCTGGGTGGCTTCTGGGTCCTTGACCCCCAGGCCAGGCTGTGCCTGAGGGCTGAACAGCCTGTCAAGAGACCAGCAGGCTCATTGGCTGGACCACAGGCCAAGAGCATGAGCCCCAGCTCAGCATTGGGCTCACCTGAACTGAGAACAGTGCCTGTCGTTCGTCAGGCTCTCAAGGACTTGCTAAATGAACTCTTGTCCCTAAACTGTCCCATCTGGACTTCTCTTGGACAGAATGGGTAATCTAAGCCCTGACTGCTAATGTGAAAAATCCCTTTGTTTAAGAAAAGAAAGAAAAAATTAAGTTCAGAAAAGTCTAATGGTGGAATTTCCTGGCAGTCCAGTGGTTGGAACTCTGAGCTCTCACTGCTGAGGGCCTGGATTCAATCCCTGGTCGGGGAACTAAGATCCAGCAAGCCGCGCCGCACAGCCAAAAAAAAAAAAAAAAAAGGAAAAGAATAGAAAAGTCTAATGATTATGTTGAGAACAATGATGCCTTGGGCACCTTGCCTTGTTAGTGGGGGTGGGGTGGAGGTGGAAGTGACCAGTAAGTGGAGTTAGGGGGCTCGGGTGCCCTAGGATGTGAGATTGAGGCCCCAGGGGGATGACTGGGGATGGATGAGGGTGGAGGCCTGTAGGGCAGTTAGAGGGATAGATGTTCAAACAGAAACTAAGGACTCTGCTTGCCAGACTTTGGAACAGAGTCTGGTGAAGGAGGCAGTAGGGAAAGTCTTGGGAAGTGACAGGTGTAAATGGGGACTGGGTAGCTCGAGGGAATCAAAAGTGGAAAGAGGGAGGGAGGGGGAGAGAGAGAGAGAGAGAGGAAGTCTAAGGTGAGGTCTGACATCTCAGGCTATAACCAGCAAGGAAATTAATAAACTCCTTAGAATATTGTGGGCCTGGAGTGAGGGTAAGGAAAAATCATTCAGAAAGAGCTTCACTTCGTCAGAGACCAAAGCGTTTAAAATGAGCTTTATTTAGAGGAATCTGTAGAAGTGAGCTAGGAAGTCAAACTGGAGATAACCAAGACCCTCAGCCAAGTTAGTTCAAGTACTTGCATGCTGTGTGTCTGTGACTTAACCTAATGAGTGCAAGAGCCGTGCCTATGATGCAGTATAATCTCCAAAAAACAAAGCATAAACAGTTGTTACATAGTTGTTATCACCTTTAAAGTAGTCACCTGGGGCCATTTGTTCAAACAATGTGAAGATTTCCACACCCCTCTCTTGGTTTTTTTTGTTTGTTTGTTTTTGTTTTTGTTTTTGGCCATGCACTCGGCTTGCTGGATCTTAGTTCCCTGACCAGGGATTGAACCCGTGGCCCCTACAGTGGAAGCTCAGAGTCCCTAACCACTGGAGCACCAGGGAATTCCCTGATTTTATTTTCTAAGCCTACAACATTGACAGACTTTCATATACCTTTCTTTATTGGTGGGGAATCTTCATCTTCTGAGAGTGTATTTCATTTTGAGGAACAGTTAGATGTAATTGGAGCCAAGACTGCAGAAAAGATGAGTGATCAGGTTGGCAACTGTTAAAGAAAACTAGAGCCAGACAGAAGTTAGAGCTGTGAAAGTAGATTTTATTCAGGAATGATTGTAATAGGGGTAGAGAGACCTCAGTACAGAACTGGGTTCCATTCTGAATGGACAAGTGGGGATTTCTAGCCAAGGAGCAGGGTGGGGGTCAGTGGATGGAAAATTACTAAAATTATATCTGGGTAAAGGGGGATTCTGGCTAAACAGACTTTTAGGATTCTTGCTGAAGGCAGGCCAGGGTGATGTGATACCAAGCAGAAGAGGTGAGAAATTTGATCCCATATGGAGGGTGATGAGATATTGAGGGTGAGGATCCTAGCTAAACTGATTTAGCAGGAATTTTGCTAAAATTGGGCAAAGTAAAGACTGTCCTAACTTCCAAAGGTTGAGGCCAAGCTGATAATCAAGAAGGTTCAGAGGAGCCTGACTAAAGTTTGGTCAAAGAGGGCGTCTTGTCAGGTTTTTTCTTTTTTTTTTTAATATCAAAAGTACTTTACAGGGAATTCCCTGGCGGTCCAATGGTTAGGACTCTGAGCTCCCACTGCAGGGGTTCCATCCCTAGTCTGGGGACTAAGATCCCGCATACCGCTCGGCGCCGCCAAAATAAATAAGTAAAAAGAAAAAGAAAAAATTTTTTAAAAAGTACTTTGCGGAGGCTTAGTTTGAGTTGGAGCCTTGAACTAGAATTTCCTCCTTCTGCCATGCTGAGAATCTATCAGAGGCTTTGGAATTTCTTCATAAGTTCGATGGACTGTTTGACCTTGAGGAATGAATTCTGCATGAACAATGCCCCTGACGTCAAAGAAACCAATCCACTCTGTCATCCGTGGTGATTTTGCTACAGCAGCGTTATGGGTCCTCCCAGGGGTTGGAGAGCCCCACTGTAGATGCTGACACTCATTTTCCAGGTCATATTGGAAAACACATGGTTCATCACCACTTACTCTATTCCTGAAGAATGTACCATTTGTTCAGCTGTCCTTAAAAGATAAGGACAAAAGAGGCATACATCTCTTCCATTTCTATCACTCAAAAATGTGTGGTGCAATCTCTATGTTCAAGTTGTCTCTAAGGAAGAGTTTGTTCCTTTATCTAAATTTAACTCTTTAGCCTTCTTTCTCCCAGTCAGTCACCCATGTGAATTAGCCAAATTGCTGACTGCCTAAACATTTTTATTGATCTTATGGACTACTGCTTATGCATCAAGAATGCCTTTGCTACCTTTTAAGCTGTTTGTTTCTGTTTAAAATGATTGTTCTATAACAAACTCCTTCTTTTTTCCAAATGCATCCTTTGCAGAGTAATTTCATTTGGTATTTAGTATTCTTTGCACTCAATGATGCTTATATATAGCTTAAACAGAAGTAAAATGTATTTTACTTTGTGATCATAATTTGTGATCATAATTTCTTAATACTGATTGACCTGTGTTGAGGGAGTAAGGTAGGAAGTGGTGAGTAGAGCCAGCTCTTGTTGAATTGTTACTAGAAGCCAGGAACAAATTATTATCTCATTAAAACTTTACAGAAACCTAGGAGGTAGATATTATTATTCGCTTTTGGCAGAAGAGAATAACTGAAACTTGGAGAGATTAATTGCTCACCTAAAGTCACACAGCGAGTTAGTGGTAGGGTCAGGGATCTAACTCAGGGGTTCTAAATTCTAGGAAAAACAATCTAGATGTTTTAGACACCAATAATCCAGTTCTCAGTGTACTATATTGTCATAAAAATGGTCTGTCTTGTGGTGTAAGGAAGCTGTTTCCTCTGTCTTCCACAGACCCAGCCTTCCCTAAAATGGCATCTAATGGTCATTCTAGAGGCAGGCATTTGGTCATCTGTTAGTCCTGTCTTTCTTCCAATCATTACAGCTTTCTTCTCAGGACTGATTTTTCATGCGTTTGATAATCCATGGTACACTTTTTTGGAATCTCCCTAATACATTCACAATTGCTTTAAAAAAAAACCCCAAACATCAGGGGCCACAACAGAGTGAACTATTCTTATAAAGATCAGGTTAACACAGAGGACAGTAGTGTGGTCACTTACTGCATGAGGGTGTCATGCTCCTGTTAGAACGTTGATTTCATGTAGACACTGCCTCCAATCCTACTCGCGTTGTACTGCTGACTTATATACAAATATGCAAGTGCGGGTACGTGTGCACTGGCACACACAAACATACTTATCTACTGTGTGTGTGTGTGTGTGTGTGTGTGTGTGTGTGTTTCAGCTTTGGCCCCTGTATCTTTTTCTGCTCTTCCTGCTCTTCCAACACATGAAGGAAGAATAGAAGCCAGCCAGAGGCAGGGTGTTTTCGTGAAGGAAAATGCACGCGGGAAGGCTTTGAGGAAAGGAAAAGAGGGTTATATTAGATGTTTGTTGGCTGGGGGAGAGCGGCTGACGATAGCATTGAAGACGCAGCCAGGCACCAGAGCTAGTCTAAGTGTTTCACCTCAGTCGACTCACTTGATCCTTACAACAATCCTATAAAGCAGGTACTCTTAGTATCTGCTGTTTACTAATGTGGAATCTGAGACCCAAAATGTTAAATAACTTTCCCAAGCTAGCTTACTTAATAAACATTTGTTGAATGAAATAAAAAGCACTAACTTCATGGTGTGGATTTGAACTTGGGGAAATTTTTATTCCTTGGCATGCGATTGGGTTGATTTCTGCATTCTGCTTTAAATGCCTTAAAGTACCTTCAAATACCTTAAGGTATAAAAATATGAACTGATGAATGCACCTTCTTCCTTCATGAATTTTTGTTTGAATGTTGTTTTACTTCTCCTCTGTAAATTGATATGATATTAACTCTTAGATTCTGGAAATAGCAATGCCTTAATTTCCTAAGCCACAATGTCTCAATTCATACCTAGTTCTGTCTTCAGCAGTAAATCCTGGCTGCGCCATCACTTTGGGCTATTTACTTAAACACTCAGTGCATTAAAGAACCAATCAGGTCAGATGAGCAAGACCCTAGGGTAAGGGATGCTCTAGAAGCTGTCAGAACCTGTTGGGACACTCCACAGATGCCAAGTCTGAGAACTCCACTATGGTACACAGAGAGAGCCTGATACAGCTTCCTTTGGGGGACATTAGTCTTGATTTTACATACATTTAAGTACTTTAAGTGAATATCTTTAAAGTACAAAATATTCCTTTAAAAAGGACACCTTGACGTCTTCCTCTTCATTTCACTTCCAATCCATCATTCACTCCTACTGGTTTTACTTCCTGTTTCTGGAATCCTCCTGTTTCTCTCCCTCTCTGTCTCACCACTCTCGTCTTGGCTCTTATTATTTCTTTTTATTCTTTCTTTCTGGTTTTTTTTTCTTTTGGCCGGGCCATGTGGCTTGTGCAATCTTGGTTCCCCGACCAGGGATCAAACCCATGGCCTCTGCAGTGGAAGCACAAAGCCCTAACCACTGGGCCACCAGGGAAGGCCCCTTGGCTCTCATTATTTCTCACATGAATTGCTTCAACAGCATTGGACTCGTTACCTTTCCGCACTCTGATTCCTTCCCTCTCATAATCCCACAGTGTGGTGTTTGACGATGTCCATCTCATCATGATCCTCCCCTTCAGTGGCTTCCTGTTACCCTGATGCTAAGGACTCAGGTCCGGAAGCCATCCTACAAATCCCTGCATGTGGGCCCCCCTCCCCCTCCAGCCTCATCCTGCCCCTGCCCCATGCTTCTCGTGCCCTGTGCTCCCCCGCATTGGCCTTCTCAGGGGCCCTTTACCATCCATGCGCTCCTTGCAATATTGTTTCCTTCTCTCCTCTCCTGATGCCACAGTCCTCCACATCTCAGCTCAGGGGTCACTCCCTCAGGAAGCTCTCCTTGACTAAGTCAGCATCCTATACCTTTCGAAGTTGCAACTTTGTGTGATTGCAGATTAATGTGTATCTTGTCCATTAGAACTTAAGGGGACCATGCCTTCTGTTTGTTTGCTCTCGACGGTACCCATAGTGCCTAGCCAGAGGGTGGCACAGTGTAGGGGCTTAAAAAATATTTGTTGAATAAAGTGTGCAAAGTCTTAAAAGTAACTATGCATTTTGTGCAATTTCATTAGTGTGAAATGTGGCTCATTTTAAGTGCTTTTGAGACACTCCCCCGTCACAGCAGCATGCTCTGGTGGGTAGGCTGTTGCACCAGCAGCTAGAAGCCCTGGTAAAATGGGACCGTCTCCGGCTTCCTTGCCCGCCTTGAAGGCCTGGTGAGGAAATGTACTACGTGAAGTGCTTCCGAAGCCGGAAAGTTCTTTAAGAATGCAAGATGATATTATAAGTCAGATTCAAGAGCTGAATCGCTCCAGCTGACTTGAAGACATTCTCGTGGACGATACTGAAAATTAGAATCTATATTGTCTTGAGTGAGCAGAAAAACACGGTAAGATCTGTGGACCAATGTCTTTTTTTCCTAAGTGAAAGCCAGAAATAGAACAAGTTACCAATGTTAGAGCCACACAAGAAGCCGTTATTTCCCCGTGATAACTGTTGTACCTTGAAATGCAGTGTGCTTCTTTCAAGTGTGTCTTCTCCCAGGAGTAACCCCTTGTCTCTGTCTGGGGACAGGATGCAAAGGGGCCCAATTCCAGCAGCCATTCTGTGGGGCTCAGGACCCCACTTACAGGGTCGTGACCCCTGAGACTGGGCCACGGGGGCCACAGGGACCATGGAAGGCTGTTTCTGCAAAAAGAGAGAGTAGCTGCGCCAGCTTTGGAGAAGCTAGAGATCAATCCTTGTATGGGTTGGAGGAACAACGGGAGGGGAAAGAAGGAAGCAACAGAAAGACAAGACAGGCCCAGGTAAAGGTTTGATTCTCTGACTGTTGCATTTAATAACATTGACATTTTAAGGGCCAGGGAGAGGGTGGGGGGCTTGAGTGGGTGACTCAGTTCTTGGGTTTCCTGCTGCCATTGTGGGGTTCTGAGCTATTTTCTGCAAGGCTGCATGAATACAAGCCTTTCCCTGAGAGGATGTCAGAAACTTAAAGTAACAAGAAATAGAGCTTTTATAGGCAAAGGGGTGGAGGTGGAAAAAAGTCCTATTTCTTGGACCGACGATGCCCACGCATTTCTGAGTTGGTTACGGAGGACTTTTCCTGGGACACTTGTCGTCCTCATATTTGTGTTGCTCTCTGGGCTCTTTGGAACGTAGGGAGACCAGACCCTAGTTTCTGGCCACTGGACTTTAAATCTAGGCAAGTCAGATATAATTAAGACATCAAAGGGCCTGGTAGATAATAAATAGTGTGAAGACTGTGTCCAAGAGAGTGTGCAGTTTTACTTGACAAAGTTACACAGATACTAAGAACAGTACTTAGACCAAGATGAAGTGTCTGTAGCTGATGGGAACCAGGCTCACTGAATTGCGTTTATGATCCCTTTCCGTGTCAGCGGCTGACCTTCTGAGTATCTCAGTCAAGTATTTAACTTCCCTGAGTTTCCACCCATCTAGTTTCCCAAAGGAGACAATGCAGTGTGTCTCAGAAAAAATGTTTCAGTATTCTCTTAGGAGAATGTAAGCATTATTACAAGGATTGTTCCTGGCACGGACGGTGATAGTGATGACGTGTTGATTCAGGACTAAAGAACATTCTACCCAGTGGCTATTCATCTGAAGGAGGGAAAAAATCCATCCTAGACCACTCCACTGGCCCATTGACCTTGGGTCATTTATCTCTGGGCTCTCCCTTTGCCCTCCTTCCCCCAAATTCTATAACCAGCAGGGGCCCGGTTTCCCTGTCTTTGAGAAAGAAGAGCAGACGGAGAGGGTGAAATTCCACAGTTCTGAGGTTAGAACCCAGGTAGGCCCCTTGAAGAACTCTCCGTCTATAAGATTAGTTGAGAAGGAGATGTGACAGATTGTTAGTAGCAGGGCTTCTTTTCTGATTTTGTTTTGTTTTGTTTTTGGCCTTGCCGCTTGGCTTGTGGGATCTTAGTTCCCCGACTGGGGATCGAACCTGAGTCCCTTCCAGTGGGAAGCTCGGAGTCCTAACCACTGGACCGCCAGGGGGGAATTCCCAGTACCAGGGCTTCTTAATAAACTTTTGAAATAAAAAAAATATATGTTTACATATTTGTTGTTTTTAGGAGGGAATTTATATACTTTAACATATCATTTCACAAATTCTGAGAATAAACCTGTTTTCATGTATTCAGTCTAAATATGAATGGGTCATTGGTGGAACAGAAGTGTCAGGGAGAAAAACCTTTTTCTCTATCCTGTTTAGTGTTTTTCTTGGGGGCCTGCAAATTAAATCGACAAAAGACAAGTTAGCAAGAGAAGAAAACAGATTTAATTACCTATTTAGGCAGGGGAGTTCACAAGGAAATGTGACTCAAGGAGGTGGTTAGATTTTAGGGCTTCTACACCATAATCATAGGGGATGGGGAGGGGCAAAGGGGCACTTCTGGAAGAACAGATGACTTTTTTGTAAGATAAATGGGCTCATAGGAGAAGAGATAGGAAATATGGTAGTTTTGTGACACTGTCTGTTTGGGTGAGGTGCTTCTGTCTCTAGAATAGATTAGAGTTGCTCTCTGGAAAGGGATTTATGACAAACGAGTTCTTCGGGAAGGCAATGCTTTTAGGCAGATAAGGGATTTCAAGAACGCAAATGTCTTCAGCTCAAAATAATTCTTATGCCAAAGTGGCATATTTTCAGGTGGCAGGTCCTGTTCCCCTTCATTTATGTCCCAAATTCTAATACTACAATTTCTCTGTTCAAGACTCTTCAACAGCTTCTCATTTGACTTAGCATAAAACCCGAGTCTTTACCACGGCCCCCCTCCTCCACCCTCAGCCCCACCCAATGCTGCTCTTCACAAGGGATGGAGTGGGGAGTGGGGAGTGGGTCTGGACTCCGGACCACATCAGTCCTCTTGCCACTGGGAAGGCTCCTCCCCAGGGCTTCCCAGACCTCCAGGGAAGGCGAGGCCTGGAGGGTCCCATTCTTGTCTTTCCACTTTCTTCTTAGCACCTCTCACATCTGATGTATATTTACCTGTTTAGTGCATGGGAAGGCAAGGTCCCTGAGAAAAAGGGCTTTGTTTTGTTCACTTCTGTGCCCACACTGCCCCGCCCCCCCGGCACATAGTAGGGCAAAAAATTGTGAGCAGGGCAGACTCTACCGCTGTCCCTCAATAGCTTACTGTTTAGAGGGAGGGAGAGTCAACAGGAAAAGGGTACCTAATCTCTGGTACAGTGCGTGCCAGGGGGGGCAGCAGCTCTGGAGCAGGTGCCTGGCTTGCCCAGCGCGAGGCTTCATGAGATTGCAGTGAGGGGTGGGGGGGCTGGGTAGAAGGAGCATATCTTTGTTCTTCCCACCTCTCCAGGTTTGTAGAATTAGGCTGAGTGGAGGCACTGAAATACTGTTCCCTATGCAAGACCACTTGTTATGAATCTTTTGTCTGCTTTGATTTAATTCCCGGAAGATTCAAGTATCATTTTGTCAGTGTAAAAAAAGAAGTTCTTGTTTGTGTGCTATCTGTATGAACTCCCGGGGCGGTTTATATGAATGAGGAGGAGGATGTTATCAGTCGGGGGTGTGGTGGATTGTAACCACCTGCGCTGACATCTCTCTTCTTTCTAGGTAGCGTTCTTTCTCCTTCAGCAAACTGCTCTGTTACTCCATGGGGTGCACAAGCTAATAAATTATTCTTAAGCCAGCCTCAATTGGGAATCTGTCCCTTGCAAATGACAGACTAGTACAGGGACTATATTATGTTGACAGTGGGTTCATAAATGGATTGAATGAAGATAGCTTTTTCTGACATTTGTCTGTTATCCTTAATATTTAGTATGGCATTTAACACAGAGTAGGTGCTCAAAAAATTAGATGACTTGATATCCTTAACACACAAACACATACACAAAGAGAATAGAAAAGTATATTTTGACCAAAGCTGCAATCTTGGACGAGTATTGATTAGGAGTGTTTTGTTTTCTAGTGTGGTATTGCTGTCAAAATCCAGTGATGGCAGAATATGTACTCCTAGAAGAATTGTTTCTCATTTTATATTGGCTAAGACTATCCTTCATTTTCTTGCAAATAACCATCTTACAAAAAAGACCAGAAGATATAACCTCAAAATGAATTCCCAGAGGGGAGGAGATGCAGTTTGATGGGTATAATAATAACAGTAACAATAATTACAGCACAACATTGACAATGCAAAGGGGTTTAAATGCTTTACATAATCCTTTCACTGAGTCTTCACAGTTATCTGTCCTGTAGAAATTCTCATTCCCATTTTACCGAAGAGGAAACAGAGGCTTATAGAGATTGATTTAAATGAAAATTGGAGCTAGAGCCTAGAGAATAGCCTGGAATTCCTGCTGGGCTCCCTTGGGAGTTGTCCCTATTGCTGGGGGAAGATCATTGACCTCTCAGGGCCTTCTCTGAAGATTTGGGATTGTTTTGCCATCTCAGAGGCTTAAGGAGATTTATCATTGTTTTTAAACTTTCTAAGCTCAAGGTGCCCGTGCAAAAAGTCTGGAGGCCCTGATTCTTTCCAACTCCAAATGGCAGGAACAGCTTTCCAAACCCAAATCCAAAACACTTTACAAGTAGGGTGACTTGTGTTACAGGGCAAATGCCCTGATAAATGAGATTCATCAGAAAATTCATCAAGTTTCCTTTTCTCCAGCTTATAACTTCAAAGGTCCTCATAGAAATGAATCCATAAATGCCATGTAGACTTTCAATAACATTCTGCCACCAGAAATTGACCAGTGAGTTGTGACGGTCCTTGGACACTTCTTGCGCCGTCTTGATTTCTCCAAGTACTTCTTTTTCTAAAATTGGCTCACTTACTTTCCTTCCAGACCAAGTTGGGGGGTGGAGCGTGGGGAGGAGTTATATTATCTGAAATCCCGAATCAAGCACCAGGATAGGCAAATTTCACTTTTCTTTCCCTCAACTTTGAAATCGGCTCTCATCGGTGTTATCAGGCTGTGATAAGCCAACCTGATTTGGTGGTGGATTGGTATTGGGATGAACCAGGTTAACTTAATCTCCTTTTTAGTAACCGAGAGTTTTGGGAATATTGACTGTGAACATTCAGACAATGTTATTGTAAAGACACTTTCTCCATGTCCTGCTAGGAAACACGGAACCCTCACCTTCCGAGGTGGAGTTAGGAAGATTACGGGACCCATGTGCATGGTTATGATCAAGAATTCGAGCGTATTGGCCCGTCTACCGCACCAAAGAAATCCGGATTCTTAACACAACTGGGGTTTTACGGGTGCGCGGAATGTGTGGGAGACTTGGGTGTCAGGCACCGTTAATGGGCCATGAACGATGGGAACATTTCTGCCTCTTTCATCTTCACCCTGAAGGTCCCCCCCACGCTGCCCCAATGAAAATGTGCTAGGAGGAAAAGGAGTTGGGATAATAATTTCCTTTCTTTCCCTCCTGTTGGCTTCTGCTGGCAAGTTGTCCTTTAATAAAAAGCATGATGGGCAAGTGTGAGAGCGTCTAGCTTGAAGCTGGAGACAAAACCCCATCGGGGAATGCCAGACGGTCCACCGGGGGAAACTGAACACCGACTCCCTTCCCCACCCAAGGCAGCCTCCTCCCTACCGCCACTCACCGGCTGCACTGGCTCTTCTAAACCCAGACCCTCGAAGCTGAAGATTTTCAAAGAAGGAGGGTGAGTCGCTGCAGCTGCTGCAGCAAACAAAAGCAAACAGATTAAATTAATTTAGGCTTCAAAATCAGTCCCATTCTCTAATTCATAAAATACCTCAAACACGGAGAGAAATGTCATCTCCCAGATGATTGAGGCTAATCCACTTTATCTCTTTTTTTCTCTCGCATCTGAATGCAAACCATCAAGACATACCTCGCCAGTCAAAATAAACTCCTCATTCCAAACGCTTCCGTCAGCTTTTAATAAGTCTTCTCGGCTCCGTACACAAAATAAACTCCTGCTTCGACCGCGCTCAACGGGCTGTGTGCAAAAAGAAGAGGGACGATGTACTCATTACAGACTGTTAAATTGCCAGCAATTAAAAGGTATGGCCCGTGGAAACACTGCAAAACAGCAGTTAGTGTCATTGTCTTCTCATTAACAAGATTGTTATTTTAGCTCTCCAGGTACCAGGCTTCAGAAACAAAACATTCTTGGCTCCTGGGGTACTCCAGGAAAACAGGGAGTTGTTGACAGCTAGGACTTGTGGAAAGGACCGTTTATACTATAAATAAATTTGCACATCCTTGTGGTTGCAATAAATACACTTCCACACCCATTCTATTGGACTAGATGCAGAAACCATTTACAGGGAAGTCAAAAAGTCTTGCCCACAGCAAACAACACTTGTCCTACTTATGAGGTCAAAGCGGGTGCTGCTGAGTAATGAATGCCTCCCCTTGGGACACAGAAATTTGGATTTTTTCCCTGCAAACAGGCTCTGTGGTCGACGCCACAGGCGCAGGGCTGGAAGGGATTGTGGAGGCTGTTACTTGTGCTCGGCCTGAGCTCCTCACTGCTTGGCAATCATTTAAAAAATGATGACCCAAATCTTTGCCTTTCGCCAAGTGTGAGTACTTTGTGGCGAAGAGGAATGCAGCTCTTTGATTCCTGCATTCCTCCTGGTTTCCCTGTGTGGGTGGAAAAAAAGGCCAAGAATGTGAGTGATACAAAATCTCTTATGTTCTAAAGAAACCAAAGGAAGCAATGTATCTTTCCTATTCTGCCAAGATACAATTTTAAGTTTGATGCCCATGTGATTTTTCTTTCATGTGATTGAGGCCTTCATGGTTTTCCTTATGACATCACCAGAAAATGTAAAACGCTGATTTTCTTTTTAAGTGAATGGGGTGGGGGGAAAGTCCCTTTTAAGAGAATAGGCACAAGGGATGTTTTCCTAATTATAAAGACAGTATTTACTGTAAGATTAAAAGTATAATTGCAGTTGCTTAAGGCTTGAACAGTTTTCAGGGAAAAAGTCCCTAAAGTTACTTTCTCAGTAAATTTCTCAGGGGCCTACTGTTTATTTTACCCTGAGCCATAAATTTCCTCTTAAATGCAGTCTTTTGCATTGACATTAGGTGGTGAGAGACCAAGATCATCTTGCAGTTTTAATGATATGCTGGTTTACACTTTAATGGCCAACTTCCATTTTTCAGGATTTTGCTAGATAAGACCATACAATGCTTTGTTAATTAAACTTGATCTTAGGAAACGTGTACATTTTATACAAAATAAACACATGCCCTGAAATTGGTTGTTTTTGATGAAAGGCTCTCCCTAGAAATATCCTGTGTGGAGAGAAAAATAAAACCACTTTCAGCTAGAGAGAACCAAACACCAAATACCTTGAAAATCAGATGTTTTGCTCCTTATTAAGTCAGATTTAAGAGCATTACTAAGTTATATAGCCTGACTGATATTTTCACTTTTTTGGAAGAGGGACAAGTCTGGGCATTAAACGCGTAACAGCAATTATTATCTGCATGTGGATTTAATTAGGAAAGAAGTCAGGTTTTTATTTTTCGTAATTGTCATCGTCATGACCCAGTCTCCATGTCAAGCTTGGCACTGAGCGGAAAGGCTCACAGGGCCTCCAGCCCTCCCAGGCTTCTTGCCTCAGCGCACTCCCTTCTCCTTGCCCAATATTTCTTCTTTTAGCTTCTAGTGGGACCTTCTGAAAACTGATTATTTGGAGGAGCTTAGTAAGGCTCTTAGGGAGAAGAACAACTTTAATGAGTTCTAGGAGATAGGAATCCTCAAGACCCAGGACTGAAATCCAGTCTGGGGAAATGTGATGATTCCTTTTGCTCTGACTATAGCTCCGTGCGTGAGGGTAGAATATCTATGCAAACACCAGGGAGGGTTGTTCCAATTTCCTGTAGTCTCGTGTGTGTGTGTGTGTGTGTGTGTGTGTGAAGAACTATAGTGAATCCGATGGCCCTCTTTGCCTCTCTTTAATGTTAGATTGTTTAGAACTTGCTTTCTTCCAAAATGGATTTGAGGCGGCTTCCAAAACACACAACCAGGTAAAAATCAAGAAAACACGATGGGAAGAAAATAAGTCTAGAGCAAGATTTGGGGCTTTTGTGGGCCCTCCCTGGCGGTCCACTTGTTAAGGTCCAGTTGTTAACACTCCGTGCTGCCAATGCAGGGGGCCTGGGTTCGATCCCTGGTGGGGGAACTAAGATCCGGCATGCCACACAGCGTGGCCAAAAAATTAGAAAAACAAAAGAAACAAAAAACTGAATCACTTTGCTGTACACCTGAAACTAACACAACATAATTAAAAAGAAAAAAAAAAAGATTTGGGGCTTTTTGGCCCACACAGTTTCTGCTACAAGTATCAACTCTGCTGTTGTGTTGCCACAGCAGCTGTAGAAAACAGTCAAGGGGTCTATTGTGTTCACTGGAACCATAAACAGGCAGCAGGCAGGATTTGCCCGTGAACTGCTGTTTTCCGACCCCTGGTCAAGACTCAGAATGTTAAAATTAAGTAACGAAAATATATTAGGGTGAACTGTATAACTGAAGGGCCTGCATAATTGCTCAATGGGGTCTAAATTCAGCTGTGAGTTTCCTGAAGGTCAAAGCAAAGAGGAACGCTGGCCTTACGTTTATTATTTTTTTAAATTTATTTATTTTATTTATTCATTTTTGGCTGCATTGGGTCTTCATTGCTGCGCACGGGCTTTCTCTAGTTGCGGTGAGCAGGGGCTACTCTTTGTTGCGGTGCGCAGGCTTCAGTAGTTGTAGCACGTGGGCTCAGTAGTTGTGGCTCACGGGCTCTAGAGCGCAGGCTCAGTAGTTGTGGCGCACGGGCTTAGTTGCTCTGAGGCATGTGGGATCTTCCCAGACCAGGGTTCGAACCCGTGTCGCCTGCATTGGCAGGCGGATTCTCAACCACTGCGCCACCAGGGAAGTCCCAGTCTTACGTTAAAAATCTCACTTTCCACAAGATGAAAGCACACCAGTTGCTCTGGAGGAATTCTGGCCTTGTGGTTTTGATCATTTCCTAGAGACCTGAGAAAGGGGCGTTATGTGGGATAAGGCAGGGGTCCCCAACCCCTGGGCCGCAGACTGGTACCGGTCCACGGCCTGTTAGGAACCAGGCCACACGGCAGGAGGTGAGCAGAGGGGGACCAAGCGGAGCTTCTTCTGCCGCTCCCCATCGCTCGCATTACCGCCTGAGCCATCCCCTCCCCCGTCCATGGAAAAACTGTCTTCCATGAAACGGGTCCCTGGTGCCAAAATGGTTGGGGACTGCTGGTATAAGGGACAAAGTCCACAGCGTCGTATTTTCAACAGCCAGGTTCATGGAGCTGCTGTTAAGCATCCCTCCAAGTGAGCCAAGGGCATGATTCCAAAGCACGGTCCAGAAAATGCAAATCTGAGGACATGAGACACTTTACTTGGATTGCCGGTGGTCTGGGCTGGAATCAAAGTAAAATGGAGACCATTTAGCTAAAGGAACGAGTTGCATGCTTGTCACCCAGACAGTCCCCCCTGAATACTGAGTCGTTGAGCTCCCACCCAGCTTCAGGCTGGTGTCAGGATTCCCCTGTGGCCACAAGGTGCTCATTCAACCAGGGCAATTATGTTCCGACTCATTCTTTCAGGTTCAGGACCAATCAGGCTTGGGTCCCCGTTCCTGCTCTATCATAAAACATAAAAGAAGGCAGATGGCAATTATTTTCATGTCTTGTTATTACTTCACCCCCTTGATGACTGGTGCCATATTGATCACCATTTATTCAGTGGTTTCTAGGTGCCAGGGACTTGGCTAAGCACTCTCTGTGCATGATCTCATTTTCATCCTCACAGCCCCATGGGGATACAGGCTACTGTTCTTATTCCTTTTCTTTCAGATGAGAAAATTGAGGCTCAGAGAGATAGTAGCTTACCTGGCATCACTCATGAAGTATTTGGATATGAACATAGGCTTTATCTGGTTCTTTGATTTTTTTAGACTTTTTTTGAAATTGAAGTATGGTTGATGTATAATAGTATATAAGTTATAGGTGTACAATATAGTGATTCACAATTTTTTAAAAGGTTATGTGTCATTTATAGTTATTATAAAATATTGGCTAGATTTCCTGGTTGTACTATATATCCTTGTAGCTTATTTATTTTATACAGAGTATTTTGTGCCTCTTAAGCCCCTACCCATAATTTGCCCCTCCCCTCTTCCCTCTCCCCACTGGTAACCACTAGTTCTCTATATCTGTGAGTCAGCTTCTTTTTTGTTATATTCACTAGTTTGTTGCTGTTGTTTTCTTTTTTTTTTTTTTTTTTGTTTTCTTTTTTTCTTGCCACGCTCCGTGGCCTGTGGGAATCTTAGTTCCCCCACCAGGGATCGAACCCGTGCCCCCTGCAGTGGAAGTGTGAAGTCCTAACCACTGGACTGCCAGGGAATTCCCATTTGTTGTATTTTTTACATTCCACATATAAGCATCTATATGCTTATATAGACTCTTAACCAAGGCCCTTCATGACCATCTCTCTCAGTGTTCTCACGACTTCCTGGTTTCCTGACCTTGACTTGCCTCTGCTGACTTCCCCGTGGTCTTCAGATTTCCTGGATGCTGAGGCTCGCTTGTCTGTTACTGGTTACTTTTGGGAGTGGCTCTTCTAGAACCCTTACCAGGCCTTGGTGTCTCATCATAGAGTCCTGTTCAGGTTTTCACCTTAATCACTCGGTTCTTGACCCTTTACCTGGCTTCTCCTTTCAGAATGGCCTCACTGCCTCCCCACCACCTTTTCTTGGTCATACTTGTCATTACTACTACTGCCATTCCAGTGTAAACAAAGATGGACTTTCCAGTTCTTGTGCAATTCCTACAATCTTCACAGCTGTGGTCTACATCTGGTTTTCTAATGACCAAAAATAGTAGAGGCATAGTCAACCTCTCAGTGACACATGTGAGATAACACATGGAATACCAGAATGTCCTTCTTTTTTTTTTAAAATTTATATTATTTATTTATTTTTGGCTGCATTGGGTCTTCGTTGCTGCGCACGGGCTTTCTCTAGTTGCGGTGAGTGGGGTCTACTCTTCGTTGGTGCACGGGCTTCTCATTGCAGTGGCTTCTCTTGTTGTGGAGCATGGGCTCTAGGCACGCGGGCTTTGGTAGTTGTGGCACATGGTCTCGGTAGTTGTGGCTCGTGGGCTCTAGAGTGCAGGCTCAGTAGTTGTGGCACACGGGCTTAGTTGCTCTGTGGCATGTAGTATCTTCCTGGACCAGGGCTCGAACTTGTGTCCCCTGCATTGGCAGGTGGATTCTTAACCACTGCGCCACCAGGCAAGTCCAGAATGTCTTTCTTAATGTGGCAGTTCTCTTCAGATATTAACAGAGACTTCATAATAATATTGGTAGCTTTTCATTGGCCTGGCCATGCCCCACAAATGGGGAATGTTAGTAATTTTCCATGACCAGCTCTGGGCTACAGAGAATGTTATTAAATAAACCATTAAAGATAGAAAGATTCCTGAAATGGCCAGCATTTTCTGTTCCCAGCGATGAAAACCAAATATGCTATTCACATTGCAGACATGTATAACTTATTGGACTGTTTCAAGGACACAGTGGGATGGAATCAGTGACTAAGAGAGAAAAGAAAATAAAATCCATTCATTCATCCTTTCATAGACTGGCTGAGAGAAAGCCAAGGTCGTAGCTAGGAAGATAATTTGAGGGCCAAGTCTAAAGAGAGGGGCAAACCAGAAATGGAAGAATGAACAATGATGTCAAAAGCCAGAAGACATGAGAGCTGCATGGAATGTGGCCTGAGGAATGGGTCAGGGTGAGAAGTTCAAAATTAAGGCTCTGGACAGCGGGAGCATAAACGCTACGTGGCATGGGGGCCGCCTTGGCTGCATAGGGACCAAGTGTGGTGACTCAGTGGCCCCTGAATAGGGTGATTCACAAGTTGTAAGAGTTACTCCTTTGCTCTCAACTGATGCTTTACTCAATTCTCACAAAGTCTGAAATCTCATTAAAATAATAACTTTAGACACTTCCTGGAGAAGTGGAATAGCTTATCTTGAAAAATTTCAGTGGAGCTTTGCAAGTTGTATCAATTATCTACTGGTTAATGGCACATTTCTGTAATGGTGAATCTGTTCTTCAAAAAGCAGAAAATGAAAGCAGTCCTCTTCACATTGCAAACTTAAACTTTATGTGACGGCATAGTGACCCAGTTAGAATACCGCTTCTTAATGCAAAATGCTCAACCAGTTCACAAAAGGGAGACAAAAAATGTCATGACCTCCCGTGAGTTATGTTAATTTTACACAAAACTCAGTAAAATTTGAAGGCCTTGGTGTTGCTGGACCAGTCAGTGAGATGTTGGCTTGTGTATGATGGGTGTTTTTCTCTCTATTTGCCCAGCTTTGAGGAAGTTGTGTTAGGGAGAGAGAGAGAGAGAGAGAGAGACTTCCCTAAGCCCCCAGGGGAGAACTTCTTCAGAGCAGAACCAAGTTTGGCAAATCTCTGAGGTCTGGAGTGAAATACAATAAAATTTGCATTTATATAGCACTCCTTATGCTCTTGCTTTATATGTGCCATCCATATTAAATAAAAACACAATTAAGAGTTAGTTCTAAAATACCAGGTCAAACATATCAAACAAAATCAGGAATGGCAATTAGTGCTAGAATACCAGAACAAACAGATGGCTATTGAGTTTGGATTTAAGAAGAGAAATAGGATGTGCCAGCTGCATATCAATAGAGGAGAAAGTAGTTCTGGAGCTTGGGCAGACGGGCTGGAGGTTGGGCCACAGAAAGAGCCAAGATGCGACAGTGATCAGGGCTGTGCAGAGGCCTTATTAGAGGTCATGAAAATTCAGTGCAGCCAAAATTTTGGGGCATGTCCTATGGGTCAGGTGCTATGCCCTGTGCTGAGGACCCGAAGACAATCAGACTTGAATCCTGTCTTCAAGCCACTGAGGGTCCAGTTAAAAGGAAGAACACATGCGTGAAACCCCTTGAGGGAGCTTCACTATTTGTGGAGGTAAAAGACTTTATTCCAGATATTAAATAAGCCTGTGATGCTCGACCTAAAAGCTGAAAAGAAATTCAGCTCAGATCCCTTACTTGGCTCTTATCTGCTCTGAAACCCCAAAAGCTCTGAAAACAAAAAAGATTTTCTTAAGATGAAGCTCAAACTTTATGATCTTAATCTGTCCGACTTGGTGTGAATATTCTTACGATTCACTGCAGAAACATTGATGTGTTTGATTAGGGGGGCTTATCCCCGACTCTGCTGGGTGTGTTATATCTAATCTAACATGGTGGTGTGCACTGTATTACCTTTCTAAAATCCAAAAAGGTCTGAATTCTGAAATATTTGCATCCGACTCCAAAGGTTTTAGATAAAGGGTTATGACCCGTCGTAAAATGTTTTCTTTCCTGACCTCCATTTCTTTTTTTTTTTAAAGGGATTGATCCCTTCTTCTTATTTTTAATTAATTAATTAATTAATTAATTAATTAATTAATTTGTGGCTGTGTTGGGTCTTCATTTCTGTGCGAGGGCTTTCTCTAGTTGTGGCAAGCGGGGGCCACTCTTCATCGCGGTGCGCGGGCCTCTCACTGTCGCGGCCTCTCTTGTTGCGGAGCACAGGCTCCAGACGCGCAGGCTCAGTAGTTGTGGCTCACGGGCCCAGTTGCTCCGCGGCATGTGGGATCTTCCCAGACCAGGGCTCGAACCCGTGTCCCCCGCATTAGCAGGCAGACTCTCAACCACTGCGCCACCAGGGAAGCCCCTGACCTCCATTTCTTCAGGATGCATTCCCTATTCATTCAATATCTGGCTTTGTTCCCCAGGATCCAGCTGAAATTGCTCTCACCATGGCCTCTTTTTGCCAGAGTCCCTAGTTTTTTGTTTGTCTTAATGCTCCTAGATCCAGTGGCAAAGGGGTGACATTCCCTTTTGTACAGACTCTTTCCTTGGCTTCCTTCCAGGATGCTGTGGTATTTACACTTCCCTGCAGCCTCCTGCTCAAACCTCTGTTTTGTCTGCACCTTTCCTTATGTCAGTGCTCCCCACAGGGCCTCGCTCATAGTAGGTTCTAAGAAATACTTGCAGTGAAGGAACTCCCCAGGCCTGGATCTCTAGTTTGTGCTCACTGCTCTCCCCGGGAGAGTTCATCCCTTCTCAGCTGCCCCGCTGGGCTGGGGTCCTGAATCTACATATGCAGGTCTGACCTTTCACCAGAATTCCTTTTCCATTATTGTGGACGTTTACCGATCTCTTTTCCTAATCGTCTTGCTAGCACCTCATTTTCAACATCTCCCCTCAAAAGTCACACACACACACACACACACAAATGCACGCGCATGTGTGTGTGTGTGTGTGTGTGTATGTGTGTGTGAACTGGTAGGAAGGGAACTGGGTGAGTGAGTGCTGGCTGCTGGACAGAAGGAGAGAGACTTTTTTTTAAACTGTATCTTTCGAATGTTGTACCTCTGCAGGTATTACTTAAAAATAAAGTCACTTATTTTTCCAAAAGAAAAAGGTTTATGACATACTGGAAAAGGCAAAACCATGAAGATGGTAAAAAGTTCAGTAGATAGCAGGGGGTTGGGGGGAGGGAGGACCAAAGGGAGCACAGGGGATTTTGAGGGCAGTGAAATGATACTGTCTGATACTGTAAATGGGGGATACGTGTCGTTATACCGTCGTCAAAGCCCACAAAATTTACAACAGCCAGAGTGAACCCTAATGTAAACCGTGGACTTTGGAGGAGGCTTATGTGGTGTCAATGCAGGTTCATGGATTAGAACGAATGTACCACTTGTAGGATGTCGATAGTAGGGCAGGTGTATGTGTGCAGGGACGGGGGGTATGTAGGAACTTTCTGTACTTTCTGCTCAGTTTTGCTACGAACTTAAAGCTGCTCTAAAAAATAAAGTCTATTAATTGAAAAAAGAAAAGAAAAGGAAAGAGCTTGTACTAAGCTTGAGTGCTGGGACTTTGCCTGGGAGGCTTACCATATTTATACTAATTGTAGTAAGTGTGGACAAACTGAAGATTCCTAGGAGGAGGAAACAGTCTGCTTCTACCAACATCCCGTCTCTGTCCACTCACCCAGGCTGGGTCCACTGGAGGCCCTGTTAACTTGGCTGGGCCCTCCAGGTCTAGTGAATCTGGGCCTTCCTTTGGAAGGGCCTTTGCACTTGGCTTTGTGTGTGAGCTTGGGGCCACCTCTGTGGGTCAGGCTCCCTTGAGCTCCCCCCCGGGATACTCCAACAGTTTCCTGAATTAGACATTTCTCCTGGACTTTCTGCTACTTTCTCTACAATCCTATACAACATTGCTGGATTAAAATGCATTTCCCTGCTTTCTTCACATCACTTCTCTCCTCAAAGAAACCCGTAATCCCTCTTACATCAAGTCTGGGCTCCTTCCTGACTCAGGGGGACCCCCGTTTGCCATCCACACCTTCTTGCCACCCGTCTTTCTAACTTGTCCCAATTCATCCCCCAGAAGCCTCTCTGCCTCACGCGCTTCTGCGGGCTGGAAATCCTCGAATCTTCCTCCCCACTCACTCTCTATCCCAAGTCCAGCTCCTGTGTGGACTTGGAATTACTTTTTTCTTCTAGAGCCTAGGGCCATGCTGGAAGGGCAGCACTGAACTCTGATCTTCTGGGTTTGGTGTTCCTGGGAGTGTGTGAGTGAGCACTCATACGTAGAAATGAAATCTACACACCTGGAAGGGACAGTTGTGTGACTTCTGCCCGTGTGTCCTGTACCCCAGGCCGCTGCCAGTTTGCTGAGGGGGCATCGCTGGGGTTTCTGCTTGTGGAACAAATCCTGAAAAAGACCTTGGTGACCATCAACTCAGATTCTAGGCAGCCTCCAGCAGAAGGTTATTTCAAAACTGTCTCCTTCTAGGGTCTCTAGGGGACCCTGTAGCTTCTCCAGAGAGGCAGAGGCTTTTCAGAGACAGGGTTATGGTATAAGATTAATCTCTCTGAGTTGTGGTCCGTATATGTTTGTAGGAAGTGCGTTTTATACTTGCCCTCCAACTTTTCATAACTCTTACAAAGCTCAGGAGCGACAAGAATATGAACAAATCACGTGAACTATGGGCAGAATTCAGCCTGCTGCCTGTTTTTGTATCGCCTGCAAGCTAAGAATGGTTTTTATATTTTTTAAGTGTTGATGAAAATGAAAAGAGTACCTTATAACACATGAACAGCAGAAGAAATTCAAATTTCAGTGTCCATAAAAAAAGTTTTTTTGGAACATAGTCCTCATGGATTCCTTCGCTTACTGTCTGCAGCTGCTTTGTGCTATCACAGCAGACGTGAGAGAGGGCAACAGACAGAATGGCCTGCGAAAGCCAAATATTAACTGTCCTGTAAGTTGCTGATCTCTAATTTGAACATTAATGCACATAAGACATTCTGATCATGGCCCTGATCTTTCTGAAGGGAACTGGGGCTTTGAGCTTTCTAATTGCCAGGCCCTGGAGTTACAGGACCCCAGGGAGGCACCATTCACGTAAAATATGATGGGAAAACTAAGACCCCACGCAACCAAATAAATAAATAAAATAAATTAAAAAAAAATACAATGGGCAGAGTGCCCCCTGGAGGAGGCCCCAGATCTGCCGCAGCCCAGGCAGGGGGTCGGGGAGGAAAGGCCTGATTCTGATCATGGCCCAGCTAAGAGCTCCCTGGCTGTGCAGCTCGGGGCAGATGGCCTAACTGCTCTGGGCATCAGACCCTCCCATCTGCACAAGGAGAGGGTTGTACTCTCTGTGGCTCTCAAACGTCCTCCCTCCCTCTCTGCTTCTTCTTAGCAGAATCTTTACTCAAATGAATTCTCACATAGACCCCCTAACACATTAAACAGCTAAAAGTGGAGCAACCCTGTTAGAAGCAGTGCCGGCCTGAGTCCCTCAGTGGAGGATGGCCCCCGAGAAATTTGAAAGCTCCTCCCAGGCCTATCAGGTACGGGTTCTGTGGGTCTAGGTCCTCCTCACAGAGCAGCCCAAACCCACAGCTGGATTAGACTGGTTCTCTTCAGAGAGCCTGTTGGGACCAGCTGAGCAGTGCCACATGCTCTGAGGCCATGTAATCTGGCCATGTATTCTGGCCCCGTCAACCAGAATTTTCCCTGGTGCTGGCTCTTCCCCTCAGGGAGTCAATCATCATTCAGATGCTGATAACAACAGCTAGAGAATATTATGCTTAGGGAAATAAGACAGACAGAGAAAGACAAATACTATATGATATCATTTACATGTGGAATCTAAAAAAATAATACAAATGAATCTATATACAGAACAGAAACAGACTCACAGACATAGAAAAAAACTTACGGTTACCAAAGGGGAAGAGGGGGGGGAGATAAATTAGGAGTACAGGGTTAACAGATACAAACTACTATACATAAAAATAGATAAGCAACAAGGATTTACCCTATAGCACAGGGGATTAATCTATAATGGAATGTAATCTGCAAAAAACACCCAAATCACTATCTGTACACCTGAAACTAATGCAATATTGTAAATCAACTATACTTCAAAGATGAAAAAAAAAAAACTACAATTTCCTGAGCACTTACGATTTGCCCTCAATGATGCACCTTTTGTCATTTAATACAGACAACAACCCAACGAAGTAGGTACTAGAATTACTCCCATTTTACAAATGAGACACACACAGAGGACACAGTCGTAGAGAGTGTCCTGCACGAGGACATGCCACTGTGAGATGTGGAAGCTGGGCACAGACCCAGGCAGTGTGACATCAAAGCCCATTCCTTTACAGGGAGTATGGATGCCTCATTCCTCTTGGGCTACTTTTAGTCAACAGGTATGAGGATTTATTTATAATTCTCACTTGCTGTGTGACTTCGGGGGACAGACTTAACCTTTCTAAGCTTCCGTTTCCTCATTGGTCAAATGGGAATAATGATAGGATCAATAATATTATTGTGTGGATTAGTGGGATAAAACATTAGTGAGTGAGAGTTAGTGCCTGGCATTACTCAGTGCTCAATAACCAATACCTTCTGTTATTATCCCCGATCGTCATCCCCGCCTCTCGCCTTTTCTGTTCCTCTGAACAAGAGGCTCGGAGCCTTTCCATATAAACATAGTCTGCCTGGACCATCTTTAATGTCACGTCCATTGACTTCTTTTTGTTGTTTTTGATTTACAATATTAGTTTCAGGGGTACAACAAAGTGATTCAAAAATTTTGTAGATTACACTCCGTTTCAAGTTATTATAAAATATGGGCTATATTCCCTGTGCTGTACGATATATCCTGTGGCTTATTATTTTATATATAGTAATTGGCACCTCTTAATCCCCTATCCCTATCTTGTCCCTCCCCTCTTCATGTCCACTGATTTTATGGAAGTTGTTTTTAAAGACCCAGTTCCAGCCTGCTTTATTTAGGGGAGTCTAGCTCTTTTCTTTCACCCTAATGGCCAAGGTAGCATCTTGTTTTATTGAACCTCTATCAATGATCTTATATTCATTGATTGCTCTCTGTGCTCGTCTTACCTTTCATCACCACCACTGTGCTGGGACAGATATTGGCTACATAGGACAGTAGAAAAAGCATGGGCTTTTTAATCTGAAAGACCCAGGGTTTAAATTCTGAATCTACCCTTGACTAACTGGGTTCTTGGGTATGTTTTCTAAACTCACCAAGCCTCAGTTAGTTCGTCTGTAAAATGGGAACATTAGTTCTTTTCTTACAAGTTACTGTGAGAACTAAATGTGATGACGCTGTGAAAACTCCCCTGGCCCTTTTTTGCACCCATGATGGGGTTGTGCACTCGGTAGTTGCTCTTTAAAAACCGATCGACTGGTAGCTAATGCTGTAAGAAGCAAGGTCAGTTTAAATATTTCTCCAGTTTCCCAACAAACAGTGCAGTCTGTCCCAGGGCTGCTGGAATCAGCTCATGCTCATATCCTTGAGGGGTTTCATCTGTAAGGGGCCATGAGGTCTCTAAAGATAGAGGCCGGTCCTGCCCTCGAGGAGCTGAACATCTGATAGAAGACAGGAGACAGGATTGTGTGTAGGGTCTGCTGGGGTCTCAGGCCAGTGCTCTGGAAGTTCCGAGAGGAGGAACAATCCTGCCTGGTTCTTACCCCACAGATGCTCACAGCCTAGCAGGGCCATGAACAGCCAGGTGCAGGAAGGAGGAACAATCTGAGGGAGGAGGGGGTTTGGTGCCAAATGAGGCTCAGAGGTAGGAAGCAAATGCCTTAGAGTTTAGGAGAGGGACACATCTCTGAGGCATTCTCTAGCTGGGGGTCAGAGGTTAGTGTGTGCAAGTGGAATATTCAGGAATATAGAGTTCGGTTGTGGAGAGTGTCTAGCATAGACAATTCAGATATAAGTGCTCAGGGGTGCCACCTGGGCACCGGAATCTTTTAAATTCCCCAACAGAACTTTCTGTGGTCATGGAAATGTCCTACATTGTAGCCACCAGCTCCATGTGGCTATTGAGTCATTGAAATGTGGCCAGTCTAAGTGAGGGACTGATTTTTTTCTTTGTTGCACTGAAAAAGTCTTTCATTATCCCTCTCCATCCAAACCAGAGGTCATTTCCCCTCTTCAGCCCACTTACAAGGAACTGAATTTTAATTCATTTCAATTTAAATGTCAAATAGCCACCTGGAGCCTAGTGGCTTCTGCCTTGGACTGCAGAGGCCTAGAGCGGTTAGGGTGGGGATTGCTAGGGAGCTAAGCTCACTCTTTGCATAACTTACATGATTTCGTTGAACCCTGGGAACAGCCCTGTTTCCTGGATGAAGAAGACGAGGCTCAGAGGTCAGGGAACATGCCCAGGGTTTCACAGCCAGGAAATGGCTCTTATCACTAGAGGTGAAGTTGTGCACAGGCAAGGCCAGTTAAGGGCTTTGGACATCAGAGGGCTGCCAGTTGTTCTGTGAGCAAGAAAAGAACCATAGACCCCCGCCAAGGGACCAGAAATGCTGGGAAGCACTTACCTAGCCCCACCTAGGAATCACAGAGCTGACAGGCCCCTGATGGCTGAATTCTAGCAACACAACCTCAAATGGGGAGGAAGAGGTTGGGCCACACAACACCAAATGGCTCAACAATGAATTTTGGCAAGGTAGAATGTTCTAGAACAAAACCAAAACACTGTGTTTTGGAAGGCACAGTTGGGGAGCTCACTGAAGGAGAATTTGGAGCTTTGAAGACATCACTAACCTCGGGTTTGCCTGGCCACACTGATTGCTCAGCCTGCAATAGGGCTCCGTCTACTGAGGTTTCAATAACATACTCACCGTTTTTAGAGACATAAACCATCTTATTTGCATTTGAAATCTTTCCTGGAGAAATCAGGACAATGAAAAGGTCCTGCAGAGCCTGTGGAAATCCTTTAGAGCTAAACCCAGAATGGAGATGGTGGGTCTGAGTCTCCCAGAAGAAAGGCACCCATCCAGTGAAGCCGCCTTTAAGGGAGGCTGCTGAGGACGAGACATTTGGTGATGACCAGAATGCCCTCCCACTTGCCAGTGGGAAAACATGATCATAGCTTCAAGGTCAAGTAGGAAGAGAATGAGAGTAGCTGAGAATCCTGCACCCAGGGAAGCCCAGAGGACTTGTTAGCACTACAAATAAGTATCTGAGGCCAATTCATCAACAAGGGACACTGTTGCAGAAATAGGCAAGGAGGGGGAAACAGACAGGACCTGACATTTTAATGATTTTTAAGAATATGCAAGTTGATGACAATGGCTTTCACCCCCTCAAGCCCCACCCCCCAAGACTTTGAGACGCCAGTAGGAAGCTTATGAGATACAAAGGACCCACTCAGAGATGTTGCTTGGTGCCTAGAGTTGAGGTCCTCCATGATGCCTGGGGAACACATGCTTAATCAAATTAATAAACGAGTGAATGAATGAAGAGCAGAACTAGAAGCAAAATGAATAAAGAGTGGGGCTTATTCTGCTTAGTGCAGGTAGAACTGCTTTGAACAAAGATTTTCGTGAAATATTAGGCACATTGGCCCCAGGCCATGTACCTATAGGACATGGGCAGTAAGGTTTGACTGACATACTGCCAAGTTCTCCTTGCAGCTCAGTTTTGGTGACAAGAAGCTTCCCTGAGGAAGAAGTGGAAGATTTATGGGAAGTGATGTCTGGTCTTGGGGCAAAGACTTGAAAGGCTGCTCCAGAGTCTCTCTGGGGAATGTGGGTGGGGAGGTGGAGGGTTGTGGTGGGATGAAGACTTTTTGCCAAGGATGTGGATCAACCTCATAAAAGTAGTACTCTGACACTTAGGGAAAAGATTCTAGGTTTTCATAAGCCCAGTAAGATGGTAAGGTGATGGGTCTGTGTTGGTTTAGGTTCTAATTTAAAGCAGACAAGCATATGGGACAGACAAGTAGTTTTGTCAGAGGTGATCTCAGTAAACATAATGAAGGAGTGGGGAAGTGAGAAAGGGAAGGGAGGAGAGCTAGTAAAGGGTATGTTAAGGACTGATTACCTCTCTGAGCAACTGGGGTTCAATCTGCTAGGAACATTCTGAGATACTGCATATTTGGAATCATGCCATTGAAGATCAGGAAGCTGGGGAAACTTATCCAACTCCGATGGCTGAGGGATGCTCCTGCAGTGTTATTGGCTGGGGCCAAGCATGCTTCTAAGGCCAGAGAATGTCCTCGGGCAGAAAGATGCAGAGAGCCTGTGCATTCATTGAAAGCCTAAAATGGCTTAAAATAACACACATTTATTATCTCTAATACCTCTGGGTCAGGAATCTGGGCATGGTTTCATTTGAGGACCCTCTACTTCAGAGTCTGTCATGAGACTGCAAGAGAAGTGTTGACCAGGATGGGAGTCTCATCTGAAGGCTCAACTGGGGAAGGATCTACTTCTAAACTAACAGACGTGGCTGTGGGCAGGATTCATATCTTCAAGGGCTGTTGGCTGAGAGTCTTGGCTCCTTATTGATTGCTGGCTGGATTCTGCCCAGTTTCTTGCTACGTGGGTCTCTCTAACCTGACAGCTTGCTTTTAAGGACAGCAGGAGAGTCTCCTAACAAAATGGAAGTTAGAATGTTTTGTAACCTCAGCGTGGAAATAACATCCCCTCAACGTTGCAATATTCTGTTGATTAGAAGCAAGTTACTCAAGGGGAGAGAATTACAAAGGCTGTGAATGTTGGGAGGTGGGGCTCATTGGAGCCAATGTGAACAAAACTGACAGCATCAGCTGGGAGCGGGTAAGCAAATTCTGGCAAGGGGAAGGGTGATGGTGAGGAAGGTGAAAGGGTAAGTCACACATGGAGATAGGCTGAGAACCCCAGGGAGCCTTCAGTCTCAGGAGGGGGAGCCCCTTTGGACGGGCAGAGCAGCACTTAGCAGCACCCTGGCTCCTGGGTCTTAGCCCCCAAGGGCATGACTAGAGTTTGCATTCTGAGGGGTGCTCCGCTCTCTGCCTGGCGGTCTTTCTTGTGTTTCCCTTCAGAAGTGTTACAGCTGGACCACAGAGCAATGCTTGGTAGAGGTTGTAGGGCACAGGGAGAGACTGTCCCCTCCTCAAAGTCAACAGAGATGGAATATGGAATGGAACCCTAGCATCTCAAAGTGGGTCACAACCGAAAGGCTTTGCGAGTTCTACCAGCCCTGTGATGAACCCCTCAGCTCAGCTCAAGGAGAGGGTGTCCCCCAGGCTGGGAATTTTCTCCATCCCACTCCTTTCAGGACTATTAGACAGTTTATTCTTACACAGAAATGAAACCTATTTCCCTGAAGCTCCCTTTCATCTTTATCCTCCTTCAGAGAAAGTTAATTCCCTCTTTCACAGGACTGGCCCTCAAAGGGAGAGTCCTGCTTCTTTAGGTGCTCTGTCCTGGTTAAGTGTTAGAGATTGGTGCTCAGAGCTGCATATTGTGTCCTGGATGTGGTCTCTTCAGAGTGGATCTGGGAAGTGGGAGAGCTCCCATCTCCACACAAACCACTCTTCTATTAACCTTGTCCAAGGGCCCGAGAGCCCACTGGTTCCCCCCTCCCAACCCCCGCTGGCTGGTTGTCAAATTCCATTATTTGAAACCTCCAGTCAGTGAATGAATGACCCAAGTTGCCTTCAGTGAGCGGATGCTGAGTCAGATCTCCTCTCTCTCTGGTACCTGGGCGTCTGTTTGTTTGTTCTTGTTGGGGGGAGTGTAAAAAGGAGATTTGTCCATTCTGCATCTCCAAGGAGAGAGATAGCCAGAGTGGTCCTGGGCTTAAGGGGAGAATTTATCTTGCAATTTAATGGTAGGATGACCGTAATGGATATAATAACAATAACTTAAAGCAAAAGTGCAAATGAAACTGCTCAGGGAAGATGGATATAAAGGACACTAAGAGCAACTAACAAGAACTTAACAGTTTACACTGCCTTTCACTCTGATGATCTCATTCATTCTTCAAAATAATGCTGTGAGTAGACTGTTAATATACCCAATTTACAGATCCAGAAACCACCTTTTAGAGATGACCCCGTGCCACATAGCCATCAAATGGAAGATCTGGAGCAAGAACCCGGTATTGTTTTCAAATTCTGTACACTTTCTACTGCAGATTTCTGCTCGCCTTAATATAGATACTTATGTAAATTATTCAGTCCTTAGCAAGCCCTTATCAGAACCCACTAAGATAGTAGGAAGCATACGGTGTATAAGAGAGTTAAAAGACTTGCCCTCAAGGAGTCCATGACCTTTTTTTATTTTTATTTTTTAAATATTTATTTATTTGGCTGTGCCGGGTCTTAGTTGCGGCATGCGGACTCCTGGTTGAGGCATATATGTGGGAGCTAGTTCCCTGACCAGGGATTGAACCCGTGCCCCCTGCCTTGGGAGAATGGAGTCTTAACCACTGGACCACCAGGGAAGTCCCCATGACCTTTTGAGGTGAAATGAGATCTATGCACCAAACCGTTAGAAAAGTATGGAAAACAGGCTCAGACTCTATCAGATTATAAGCTTGAACAATGGTCTGTCAGTGCTACACTAATTTGGAGACGTGCCACTTAACTGAAGATGTGCGTAGAGGAAACTTCAGTAGCTTACAGCAATTCTTGAGCAATTTAACACAATTAAGAAATTAATATTTTTCACAGAAGGATGGCAAAAATGTGTAGAGGAGTTGCAGTATCACTTATGTCCACCAGATGATGCCACTATTCAGTGGAATTCCAGAGAGTTTTGCTTTGCGGATACAGGTTCAGTTGTGGTAAGTTTGAGATAATGGCTAGAAAGAGAGTTGAACCTGTTTCAGATGTTAATTATTTTCTTACTGTAATTTTTCATGGAGTTCATGCATATTAGCAATAGAGAATCTGATAACACACAAAGAACTCCTCAACTTTCTCTTAAGTTCTGTACGTTGTCTCATTAGCCTAGCTGGGTCTTACCACCTTTTTAGTATTTGCTCTGTGCAAATCAAGTTACCATGAGATTTAACAGAAGGCAGCAGAGAGCTGATCCAGAGACCAAGGCTGGGAGGGAGGGCCACCACCTTGGAGGTAAACTTTTTACTCTATTATACATTGGCGCTCACTCTATATGCAAATATATTCCCTACAGCAAATCTTGATAAACTACAGATTCAGCCCAGTGGAAAAGCCAGTATGGACAGCCTGATGCAATTATATTCAGCATTCATGAGCTGTGGGCTCCATCCTAATGTGTTGATATTTTGTAATATTTGATAATGAAAGAGAATAGAGGCTTTGAAGTCAAAATGTTCTGGTGTTGCTGGATATTTTAAACCATGAACATTTATTATTTTGTTTGACAAATTGGCCTGCTTAGGAATATTAAACACCGAGTCTTTAAGGGGTGAAGGAGATGAAAGCAACTACATCTACTGTGCTCACTGAGAGTGTTTCCCAAGAAGCCCAAAGCTCTTGCAAGGTTTTATCTGGGAGATCCCATCCCTGTGAACCCAGCCCTTTCTTTCTGGAGGTGGCTGTGAGAATTCACATTCTCTTGTGGGGGGCCCGTTTGCTTGAGCCCGGCCTGCCTGAGATGGCTGTTGGGGCTTCGCACGCAGCCAGCCCTGCTCTGAGGACTCAGGCTGTGACACTCTTGGGGATGCCCTCATGCAAAGCCAACTGAGGAGGACAGGTGACAAGTGTCCTCTATTTCTCTGTTGTTCTCAGCAGGAACTTGGGAACCCCTGTGGTGTTTCTTCGCCTTCTTGTGAGAGGCTCAGCTTTGGCAGTGGCCAAAACACAATTTAGATGTAACTATTAACCAATAATGATTATGACAGCTGAAGTCCATTAAGTAATTATTATATTCTAGGCATCATACAAACTGCTTTGGATCTGTTACTTTATTTAACTCTTACAATGAACTATGAGTTGTATTCAGACCCCCAATTCATCCACTCCTTTGCTGGTATGGTCTTAATTCTATAATTTCCACTCTCTTCTGAGTGGCCATGCACTGTGGGAGGGGTGGGTGCCTTTTGAACACCAGGGCTGAGTCATGATTGGCCAAAGGCTGAGCCAATCAATCCTTGGGTGGGTCTTGTCTCCCTTGCCAGTGATTGGTTTAGGAATGAGCATGTGGTCAGGGCTGCCCTACCTGGGCTTGAGCACAACACAAAGGCACCACATCTAAAGAGGCACCATTCACATCGTAGACATATGTTAACTGATCAGAGTGTTCAAGCATGAAGACTCTGGCTGAATCATAGAGCAGCTCTGTCCCCCAGACCTTTCTGTGATGACAAACATGTTTTGCGTGTACCAATACAGTAGCCACTAGCCACATATAGCTACTGAGTGCTTGAAATGTGCCTAGTGTGACTGAGGAATTGAATTTTAACTTTTATTTAATTTTAATTACTCTAAGATTAAAAAGCCCTGTGTGACTGATGGTTGCTGTATTGGACAATGTGGTTCTAGAGCATAAATCCACGTCAGTACCCTCCACTGAGAAAGCATTTAGGAGAGCAGGCATGTACACAGTCACTGCCCAGAGCAAGCAGCTGGGTGCCCTCCCGAAGCCACACCTTGTTTGAAGAAGAGGTGACTTTCTCCAATTTGCATAAAGGTGGGGTGTAGGCCAACAGCAGCTCTGAATGTGATCCATGTCTGGACAATAGAAGGGAGAAGAGGGCTGCTGGGGGCTTCTGGGAGAACTTTCTTTTTCTCAATTCAAAGAAACAGCTCCCCATTTTTTTCCCCCCTCTGGTTGTTGATATTATCTAGATAAAGTGTCTGGCATTGCAGCAGCCATGGTGCTACTAGCCTGAAGATGAAGCCAACGCGCAGAGAAGTTGAACCAGGGCCCTGATGGGCTGGGCTTAGAGGCTGCTCTGATTTTGGATTTCTGGTCGTGTGAGATTAAAAAAAAAAATCTGCTTATTGGTTAAGCCATTGATTTAGGAGTCTTCATTATTTGCAGCTGAAAGCAATTTAATAGACAGGAGTTTATTATATTGACCTCATCTCACAGATGAGGTCACTGAGGTTGAGAGATTTTATAAGTTTGTTCAAGGTCATCACGCTAGCTATTGCACATTTGGGTGCAAGTCAAATCCAGGTCTGTCTGACTCTAAAATCCACGCTCTTAATTAACGTGCTGTATTATCTTCTGAATGGATTGCAAATTCCCCCCATTTCAAAAGCAATGCAGAGCCTTTTGCTCTAGTTCCTATGAAGAATACCAGTTCCTGCCTGTCTCCTTCCAGCGGTGGGTGGCCTTGGACCTGGACCTGCCCTGTCTCCTGGGTTCTGTTTAGCTGTCTGTGGCCGGGACCCAGTTGCAGAGGTGCCCGCTCCTTCTTCCTGGCCCCTGAAGGCAGGTCCAGGGGAAGTGGGGCTAGAGAGCACTAGCTAATGCTCCTAATTCCCTGCAAGCTACCTGCAGACGTGATTCTCATTTGAAGGTTGTAATTTAAAATTCTCAGAGTCTAGAAAGTGTTAGACCCGCATGGAGACCCCCTCCTTCCGGTGTCTGTGGTGGGGGAGAAGGAGGAGGTGTGGCAGCTGATCTAAGGACGAGGACAGGTTCGGTGATCCTGGACAGTGCAGGCCAGTGGCTGGACGTGGAGTGGGAGAGGTTGGCAACTGACCAGACCCTCCGCTTGGGACCTTCTCCTCTCCCCCGCCCCCCCCACACCGGGGATGGCAGTCGTCTTGGAGCTTCAGGGTCCCTGTGGGCAGAGGACTCCAATATCCTCATCTCCTCTGGGCCCAGCTCTTGGGTGTTTAAAGGCACCTCAAACTCCAAAGGTTGAAAACCAAGCTCAGGATTTCTCTTTCGTTGAGTTTGAGTGATCTTAACCATAGTGCTTTCCCTAAAGGTTTGGGATTATTTGAGAAAAGACACAGGCATCCAGAAAGGAAGCACAGTTCGGCTTAAACTCCCGCTCACATCTCGTAAGAACCCACACAGCTAATGTTTTGAGTGAATGGGAAGAAGAGCCGAGGATAGTGCCTGTAGGAGGGGGTCGGCTTGCTCCGTTCAGCCCTCTGCCCCTGCTGGGGTGGTCGAGGCGGGGGCAATGGCCCAGGCCTCTCTTGGGACCGAGATCCAGCAAATGCCTCTTCTCCAGCCCCTCACATGGTGGCCACATGCTGCCCGAAAGGCCTCTGAGATGGCCCAGCGCTGTCCCAGGATGCATCCCGGGGCGGATGGAGATGTCCTTTGTGTCTCCCCTTTGCCTTTCCAGCCCGCTTCTGCTCCCAGGCTGTGTCCCTACAGGGCCACCTCAGCGAGGACACAGGGTAAAGTGGATGTGCGTCCAACACCAGCCAGCGTCTAAGCTTCTGAGTGCACGACTGGGAACAGTCTCTTCAAATGCAGAATCCAGAACATAGAGTAAATATGGGGATTAAAATAGGCTAATACACGTGAAAGTACTTAGGATAATGCCTAGAACATAGTGAAGTGTTCAGCTGCTGTTGTTATTATTATTATCTTGCCATTATTATTATTACGAGAGCACAAAATACAGAACTACATCTGTGCATCCACTGAAGACTCAAAGTGAATAACAAATTTGCACCTCCTTAACCCCCCCACCCCCCAGGGACTGTGGGAACTGTTTTCAGACGGCCTTTTCTGCCCCCGATGCTGGTAGTTATTGCCTTTGTGTAATCTCCTGTCTGGGTAATTGTCTCCAACGTGCTATTAGAATGTCTACACTGTGCATTTAGAGAGCGCCTTGTAATCATGCTGTACTGGAAATCACTACACTCGCCAGCAATTATCATGGAATCACAGGCTGGAAGGAAGGACAGATGTCATTAAGTCCAGCCCTCAGCCCCCATCCCCCAGCTCAGACACAAGCCAGGCCTTATCTCACAAATGAGGCTTTTCTGGGGAAATTTCTTTAAAAAAATATGCCCTTGATCCGATCACCTCCTGAGAGAGCATCCAGCTCTGTACTTAACTGCCCACAGCTTTGAATTAGTTAAAGGCCCAGGTTCGTTTCCTATCCCAGATGAGTTTTGCTTCCCCTGGTTTCACCCTGTTTCCAGCTCTGGTGCCATAGGCCCTGCAAGGCCGACACTCTTCAGAGGCCCCGTGGGCCAGAGGCCCGGAGCCAGCTGTGCCCTGCAGGCAGCAGAGACTCTCGCAGCTGGGGCAGCCCCCAGCCCAGGGGAGAGAGGGCACCATTATTTCTAAATCCTGTGCTCTGGGGGCAACCATCTTGTGTTGACTTCAGGATGCAAAGGCATTTGTTCCATCACGTAAACCTCCTCCCCGGCACAGCTTTAGCGGATGGCAGATTCCAGGCAACATCCATCCTCCTCTGACATTTTCCCCAGACCGAGGTCCTTCATTCTCGGGGTTCATTTGAGCCGTTTCCATAGTGACAGCGACTTGTTGAGTTTCCAACCTCCCATCGAGGTCCTTGCAATTTGCCAGCTAAGCCACTGATCAGCAGGCGTGCCAGGTTAGTAAGACAAAGTCCGTTTTATTTCATCTTTGCCTTTTTTGTCTGCCTTCAGTTGGGGGCAGCCTCACAAAAGCGAGGGCCTTTCGGCTTTCAGAATTCTTCGGCCTCTGCTCATTATCCCAGGCGCTAGTTTGGACTGAACCCTTGCGGGCAGTTTCCTTGCTTTCTCCGGCCACACTGCCCCAGCCCTGGTGACAGTCTGGGGGCATGCATCTGGCTCGGAGGAGGCCACAGGGAACTTCTTCTTGTTTGCACGTGGGCATGTGTTGGAGCTGACACTCCCTGCTCTTTAGGTTAAAGGCGGGGTGCTCAGGATGAAAACATTTTCATCGTGTGGCGCAGGGTCCATTCTTAAATTTTATTTATTTATTTATTTATTTATTATTATTATTATTTTTTTGTTTGTGTTGGGTCTTCGTTTCTGTGCCAGGGCTTTCTCTAGTTGCGGCGAGCGGGGGCCACTCTTCATCGCGGTGCGCGGCCTCTCTTGTTGCGGAGCACAGGCTCCAGATGCGCAGGCTCAGTAGTTGTGGCTCACGGGCCCAGTTGCTCCGCGGCATGTGGGATCTTCCCACACCAGGGCTCGAACCTGTGTCCCCTGCATTGGCAGGCAGATTCTCAACCACTGCGCCACCAGGGAAACCCCACAGGGTCCATTCTTGAAGTTTGGAATCACAATAATTTTGCTCCCTTTTTAGAGAATCCTCTGTCACCCTCCATGCAGAGAAGCATAAGCAGGGAGGCCTTGAGTCTCGTGAGCCCCACTTCTCTGATGCTTCTTACGTGTACAGACTGACAACACCCACCATTTCCCCGGGGTGTGTTTAGCCTAATCACTAATACTTTTTGCAGGTCAGCCAAGACCTGCAAAAAGTATTAGTGATTCAAACAAACGCATATCCTCACAAGCAGAACAACCAAAGAAAGCCAGCCGATAAGAGGATCAACGGATCAAAGCTCCATTGCCATCAACTCTCCCTTCTTAGTGACTTAAATGGAAAAGCTTCTTGTCCTCGTGGCTACAGCTGCGCTTCTACACACCTCCGTGGGATTTTTAAACATGGGGAGAGCTTGTTTCTTCCAGTGTTTTGAATGTTATCTTGCAAGATTTTATTGTTTGTTGCTCTGAGCTTTTAGAAGAATCTCTGAAGAAAATTCCTGCAGTCTGAATGATTTGCTGTTTTGTGCATGGCTGCTTTAGTGAAGGGCACGCAGAAGGGCAGCATTCTTGGCTCTTAGGAGCTACTAGGTACAAGCACCGGCTGACCGGGGTGCCTAAGAGGAGGGCTCGACCTTCAGAAAAATGCCTGAAAGCCCTGCCTGTCTGGTTTCATCATGGGTTTTAACTGAGTACTTGAAAAGGGAAAACAGAGGAACGTAATGATCCAGAGCCTAAGGCTTCTTGGCTGCAAACCTACCAAATCCTTGAACAAATGAACACGAAAAATCAAGGGCAGTTTGCAAAGCGGCATTTCAGTACAGATCTATTTTAAAGGAAGGCAAAAGAAAAAGGGAGAAATTATCTAAATTAAAAGGAAATGTTTCTAACTGCAAACAAGAAAATGGAAAACGCAATGATAGAAGAAAGAAGCCCGTCAGACTGTGTCTGGAGCCAGCAGGTCCTGTTGACTGTTTTGGCACACTGTGGGCCTGGGCTCTTCCAGAGCCTTCTGCGCCTTTGGGAAAGATGGAGCTGGATGACCCACTCCTGTCTGGAGATGTCCTCAAAGGGCCAGAGGCTGCAGAAGTCTGGACTAGATTCTCGGATGGATTGTTAAGTTCTGGGGCTTCCTGGGGACCTCAATCACGAAGGAATCCTTTCGTTTCAACCTAACCCAATTCAGACTGGTTCAGGCAATGAAGAACCATACTGCTTTGCCTAATGGGAGGGCCCAGACCTCAGGCAGGGCTAGGCTGGTTGGATCCAGTCATTCAGTGATATCACCAAGGACGGGGTTTCTTTCTCTCTTCCTGCTTTGCCCCCAGTGGTATCGGATTTATTCCGAGGCTGACCTCTGTCCTGGTGAAGGTGGTTGCCAGCTGCCTTTGGCCATGTGCCTCCGTATTTGTGTTCAGAGAGAGCGAGTGAGAGGCTCTCTCTCCTTCAAACAACAGACCAAGTCTTGCGTATCCCCAGTCTACCTGGGGTCATCCCCGACTTGCAGGGGTGCACTTGCGATCCTCGTGGCCACAGAAAGGCCAGGGCTGATTGGTTTAGGCCTCGATTACTACCCATCCCTGCAGCCTTCACTGTGGCACGGGGGGTGGGGGGTGGGGTTGGGGTTGGGGGTGGGGGGTGGAATGCTGCTGACTGGCTTAGGCCAATCAGGGCATCCCCTGGAGCTGGGTGTACAGGCGGGGCAATCCCACCCCAAGCACAGGGCTTTGCCACCAGGAAGATTGGAGTTCCCTTGAAGGAAAATCCGGGTGCTGTTTGCAAGAGGGAAGCATGGGAGGGGTTGGATGCTGGTGAAGCAATGACCATAGGTCCCCTCCAGGCCCTGATCTTCGGGGTAGGGAAAGGCTGGAGGGAGGGGTGGGCAAGAGCAGAGAGGAGAGTTACATCTGAACCCTAGGAGGGAAGGGTGGGGATGAACTAGGAGGCTGTTTGGATCAGTTCTTTTTTTTTTTTGGCTACGCCATACTGCATGCAGGATCTTAGTTCCCTGACCAGGGATCGAAGTGCGCCCCCTGCAGTAGAAGCGTGGAGTCTTAACCACTGGACCTCCAGGGAAGTCCCGGATCAGTTTTAGAGCTGAACCCTCACTCTTCTTGCATCCATGTGCTTTCCTCCTTACCTTCCCCGGAGAACGACCAGCACAGACTGGTGATTAAGAGTGTGTGTCCCAATTCAGGCACTGTCACCAGCCTACCAGCTGTACCACTTGGGGCAAGTTACTTAACATCTCTGGCCTTCGATTTCCTTATCCATAAAATGGGGACATAATACTACCCCTCTCACAGGATTGTTGTGAGGAGTAAAGGAGTTCAAACACTTAAAGCACATAAGAACAATGCCAGACCCAAAGTAGGTCCTCAGTAAATATTACCTATTATTCCGTGGGAAAAAATCTATTTCCTTGTCATCTCCAGCAATAGACAAGGCAGCCTTGTGACTTCTTTTTCTTTTTTTAAAAAATTTATTTATTTATTTATTTATTTTATTTGTGGCTGTATTGGGTCTTCGTTGCTGTGCACTCGGGCTTTCTCTAGTTGCGGCGAGTGGGGGCTACTCTTCGTTGTGGTGCAAGGGTTTCTCATTGCGGTGCCTTCTCTCGTTGCGGAGCACGGGCTCTAGGAGTGCAGGCTTAAGTTGCTCCACCGCATGTGGGATTTTCCCGGAGCAGGGCTCGAACCCGTGTCCCCTGCATTGGCAGGCGGATTCTTAACCACTGCGCCACCAGGGAAGTCCCTGACTTATTTTTCTTTGCACGCTCAGCCCCCAGCACAGTGCCTGCCACATAAAAGACTCCACACTTGTGTGCGGAATGAATCGACACCTGAATGCATGGTAGCTGGCCAGTGCTGTAGGAGACCCTAAATGTGGGCAGAGAGTGGTTGAGCTGTAAGGCTGGCCCTGCCCAAGTGCTCTCTGGCATAAGTCAGGTAGCTTCGTTTCTCTGTTGCAATTGACCTGTCATGGAGGTGGGGTGGCACCTGGCCCCTGCCTACACGGCTCTCATTTCCCGCGTGTCCCTTTGGCAAGGCTCTCTCTGCCCTCACTGTCCTTTGCTGGGCTCGCCCCCACCTCGTAGTCTTTGATCATATTATTTCTTTGCTTTGAATGTCCTCTGACTTCTTTCCACCCAAATTCCACCATCTTGCACGACCTGGATCAGGCCCAGCTACCCTCAGGAGTCTTCCCAGCCAATACGATCCCTCTCTTTTCTGAACGGCTCTCGTGCACAGGAGTCTCACCTTGTGCCACACCCCTTGGTGTCCCCTCACTTCGGCCTCGGCCTCAGAGGTAAGTTCCGTGCAAGCTTCGGCTCAAGTCAGCGTCCCATGCCTCCTGCACGCTTGTGTCACTCTGTTTTCTGCCCCAGGAAGCACAGCCTGCAGGTTCAGGGGAGTTAAAGCCCAAGGGGCCAGTTGGTCAGCACAGCTTACACTCTGGGAAATGCTTCTTAGCGGGTCTTTATTATGAAATCGCACGGCAGCTCCTGAGCATGCATCTCCTGCTTCTGGCTGTCTTAGCCTCTCTACTTTTATCTCTTCCAGCTTTCAGCTTGGTTCCCAGCTCCACTAGTCTTTTTTTCCATCCATAACGGACATACTCAGCTGAGTCTCATATCTGGCCTTTGGACTTGATGTTCTCTCTCTCTAGTTCCCACATGTGCCTCTCATGGGCTATAAGGAAGTGCCCGTGAGCTATTGCTCTCTTCAACTTGTAGGGTAGCCTTGCAGGGCCTGGTGTGGCTGGAGCTCCTGGGAGAATCACCCTCAGACTCCAGTTGATTTGTTTGGGGCCCCTGAGAGGGAGCAGAGTCTGACGACTGTCCCATGGGTCCCTAGGCTGAGGGCTCCAGGGACACCTTCTTTCCAGGACCCACCACAGTGCACCCTGTGGCTAAGGAGATAGTCCGCCAGCAGGACTGACCTCAGCAGCCAGCCACAGAGCGGGGTCCCTGCTGTTCTGGACCAGCTGCCCGGGTGCGTCCGGTTCATGTTCCAGGTCCCCGGGATGTAAGACACCTGCCCAAGGGCTGAGCAGTCAAGTGGTATGGAGTGGAGTCCAGGGGCTCCTAGTGGGTGCAGCTTGCAGGGTGGTCCTAAATCTTCCTCTGTACGTAGTTCAGATACTTCTGTCCATTTGTGGATGGTAGGTCCTTGAAGCGGTGTCCAAGCTAGCCACCCATGAACTGCCTTAACAATACGTGTACACTCTGCAAATTAAGAATATGTCAGTATATTGAAATTCTCTTTATAGAGGTCTGATTAAATTAGAAATCCATCCATATTATCATAAGGCATTTAAATGTCACATTTATCAATAAAGAATAGGAATTTTTTTTATAGTAGAGATTTTTTTTTTTGGCTGCACAACTTGCAGGATTTTCCCCGACCAGGGATAGAACCTGTGCCCCCTGCAATGCAAGTGTGGAGTCCTAACCACTGGACCACCAGGTTTTCCCAGGAATCACTAATAGAGGCTTTAAATATAATTTCAACTGCTGTACATTTTTGATAGTTGTAAAAATAGGTTTAAGTTCTTCAGCACATATTTGTGCAAAGTTTCTCACTAATGATGATGTTCAAGAATTTGAAGATATGATCCTTAAAAAATTGGCATTTTGGCCATTGTTGGCGTAACTTAGTGTAAAAACGTTATATTTTTGCAAGTAAGCTCAAGTTTCTCATTTAAATACATCAGAAAGATTTATTTGGAATTCGTGAAAATTTATATTTAATAAATTCCCTAATAATTGACATTTTTTCCTCTTATCGTTATGTAAGGTTAAAAAGTAAGAATTTTCTCCTCTTAGTACTATATAAGTGGCCACCTCCCTCAATCTCCTCTAGTTCATCCCAGCATGCCAAGCCAATATTTCTTTCTCCGTGTGCCCTGACCTGAAAACTGTGGGCAGCAGTGCCCAGATTATCTTCCCGCTGTCCACTCTGCCTCCCTAAAGCTGCCTCTGCTTGTGACTCATGCCCTCCCTGCTCTGGACACCCCACAGCCAGTGGTCTCTGGTTTCTGCCTTGCTTTGGTAGGCAGGGCATACTACCTGTATGTGCTTTAAGGCAGCCTTCACGTGACTCCCTTATTGTTCTGTACATTCATATATTTTCTTCCTAGTGAAGTTGTACATCCTTTATGTGTAGTATCTACGGGCCTATACTGTTGGATAATTCAGTTCCTTAAAAACTCCCAACAAGAATTACAAGATCCAAAATGAATTCACCTAAAATTAAAGAGTGGAATTTATTTTCTTTCTATCTCCCTGTAAGGAGGCTAATATAAAATATCTATCTATGTATCTATCTGGGTTCCTCCCTTTCTTTCTGTCTCTTTCTTCCTTCCTTCCTTTCTTTCTTTCTTTCTTTCTTTCTTTCTTTCTTTCTTTCTTTCTTTCTTTCTTCTCTCTCTCTTTCTCCCTCCCTCTCTCTCTCTTTCTATCATCTATATATCTGTATCTATCTATCATCTATTTATCTACCAACAACTTTTGGCTTTTCTTGTATGCCTTCAGTGCTTGTGTGAATTTCCACCTATTCTGCCAGGGGCATTTACTTGCCTTGGGGAGGATTAGGATTATTACACAGAAATGCAAAAAGAAAGACCGAATCAATGTTAAGTGTTTGATATCCAAAATAGGATATTTGAGCCCACAGCAAGACTATTGAAAAACCAGACTTTGAAATAGAGGAAGTGTTTTCTAAGTTTCTTAAGCTCCTTTTAATGCATCGAAAGCTGGGGGACTTGAACGTTGGGCTTTTCTATAAGCCAAGGCTATGATATGCGTGGGAAGTGGTAGAAGCTGGCGCCTTTCAGTCCCGAGGATGTAGCATGAAGAGGCACAGGAAGAGGAAGCCAGCGGCAGACACATGAGTCCTGACTTCCCTCCTTGGATCAGCATCCTGGGATGTGGGGCTGGCTTTAGATGGGGAGAGAGGGAAGCTGAAAGCTGAGGAGGATTTCTCTACCCTGTTCCCCATTTTGAGAACTCTTGGAAAAGAAGACGTAAGATTACATTCACAGGTTCCAAGTGGACATGACTTTTGGGGGGGAAACTATTCAACCTACTACACAGGTAGAGGAAAAATTAAACACTGAACATTCACCCAAAAGAGATTGATCTAACTGAAATGGACTATTTCAACCTGATGAGGCTGAGATACCACAAACTGGCAGCTTAAATAGCCTTCCCCAACCCTGGCTACTACCCAAAAGGATGGGGGCTCATGAGGAAGAGTAAACAGTTGTAGAAAATGAACAAGTTACATTTTCTATTTGTATCTGAGTAGCGTTGAGGTTAAAATTGCCACATCACTGTGTATCTCTCTAGCTACTACTTGAAAAGGAAATAAAAGAAACAGATACTACCAAATCACTACAATCAAGGTAGAAGATCACAAGCAAAGATAGTGTATTTTATGGGAGCATAAAGTGAGCGGGGGGTGGGGAGAGGAGAAAATAATTATAACTAGAAAACTTAAGTTTAAGAGAAACAATTACAATTCGTCAAAAAGTACTTCTTCTTAGCCCTGGGTTTCTGGGCAACCAAGAAAAGAAGGGAAAGATGAAAGATTATAAGAACCTTTTTATTAGTACAAGGAAGCATACCTTAATGCCAAAAGATGAAAAAATTGCTTTAAAATTACTGGATATGAGAGGACTCTGTCATAAAGGGCATTTATAGAGGGAACAGAGACTACCATGAAATATGATTTCTTTAATAGGAATTCTGTAGGAAATTCAAGGACATTTTTCTTTTGGCATTTCTTATATCTAACCTTAAACTAAGGGTATAGTATCAGTGTGAGGTGCTGAAGGCTTTTGTGTGAAAAGCTAGAATAATACAAAAAGCTGAGTATATAACTTTCTGGGGGAAAAGCTTAAGAGAATCTAGACATTGTACTATATATAGACATTGTACAATATGGTAGGCACTAGCCACACAAGGGTATTTAAATTTGAATTAATTAAAATTAAATACAATTAAAAATCAAATTCCTCTGTTACCCTTGCCATATTTTAAGTACTCAATGGCTACATGTGGCTAGTGGCTACTGTATTGGACTGTGCAAAGAAATTTCCTTCATTATAGAAAATTCTATTGGACAGATCCTAGAGGAATGTCTGGATGTACCTTTTGGATAAGAATTGTTTTGTGAACAACTCAGTATTGAGACTGTAAGAAGTATGTTAAGATATAAGGTTTTAGATAAACTCAGGAACTATATTGAGGGGCCTATAAAGATAAATTTAGGGCTTCCCTGGTGGCGCAGTGGTTGAGAGTCTGCCTGCCAATGCAGAGCACACGGGTTCAAGCCCCGGTCCGGGAAGATCCCACATGCCGCGGAGCAACTGGGCCCGTGAGCCACAATTGCTGAGCCTGCGCGTCTGGAGCCTGTGCTCCGCAACAAGAGAGGCTGCCATAGTGAGAGGCCCGCGCGCTGTGATGAAGAGTGGCCCCCACTTGCCGCAACTGGAGAAGGCCCTCGCGCAGAAACGAAGACCCAACACAGCCATAAATAAATTAAATAAATAAATAAATAATTAAAAAAAAAAAAAAAAAAGATAAATTTAATATTTGAATAATTGTTTTAAATGATACTAAATAAAAATTAAAATGTTTAAATAAGATCTTCCCTCTACCTAATACATATACAAAAATTAACTCAAATGGATCAAAGACCTAAATATAAGACCTAAAATTATAAAATTCTTGTAAGAAAACATAGGGCAAATACCTTATGATATTGGGTTTGGCAGTGATTTCTTGGATATGACACCAAAAGCACAGGCAACAAAAGACTAGACAAATTGGACTTTATGAAAATTTAAAACTTTTGTGCATGAAAGGATACTGTCAGCAGAGTAAAAAGCCAACCCACAGAATGGGAGAAAATATTTACAAATCATATATCTGATAAGGGATTAATATACAGAATATATAAAAAACTAAGAATCCACAACAACAAAACAAACAATGTAATTCAACCTGGGCAAAGGACTTAAATAGACATTTCTCCAAAGACTGTCTACAAATGGCCAATAAGCATATGAAAAGATGCTCAACATCATTTACCATTAGGAAACGCAAATCAAAACCACAGTGAGAGGCACAGGAAGAGGAAGCTTCACACCTATTAGGATGACTGTTATTAAAATAGCAGAAAACAACAAGTGTTAGTGATGGTGTAGATAAATTGGTACCTCTTCTGCATTGCTAGTGGGAATATAAAATGGTGCAGTCACTTTGGAAAACAGAATGGCAGTTTCTCAAAAAATTAAACATAGAATTATCATTTGATCCAGCAATTTAACTTCTGCACAAAAAGAATTGAAAGAAGAGACTCAAACAGATATCTGAGCACCAATCTTCACAGCAGCATTATTCATAATTGTCAAAATGTATAAACAACCCAAATGTCAATTGATGGGTGAATGAATAAACAAAATGTAGTACATACATACAATGGAATATTATTCAGCTTTAAAAAGGAATGAAATTCTGATACAGGCTACAACATGGATAAACTTTGCAAACATTATGCTAAGTAATAAGCCAGACACAAAAGGGCAGATGCAATCATGATTCCTCTTACGCGAGGTACCTAGAATAGCCATTCATAGAGATAGAAAGTAGAACCGTGGTTCCCAGGCTCTGGTGGGAGGGGGAAATGGGGAATTATTATTTAGTGAGTACAGAGTTTCAGTATGAGATGATGAGGAAGTTCTGGAGATGGGTGGTGGTGATGGTTGCACAACAATGTGAATGTACTTAATGCCAATGAACTGTATAGTTAGAAATGGTTAAAATAGGAAATTTTATATTATGTATATTCTACCACAATAAAAAAATCTTGAAAAAGAAGAATCACAAAGAAAGGAACAGTCTCTCTTCTACTGGCTATGGTGCCACCTGAATGAGCTGCATGAACTGCTACAGTTATCTGGCAACCAGGAGCAGTCCTAGCCTTCGGACAAGCCAACTTGCTGCTGCTGCTGAGGCAGAAAAATGGAAAAAGCCCATGTCGCTGGTGGTGTCAGTGAGTCCCCAAACCAATTCTGAAACTACCCTACCTCCATACTTCCTGTTATCTAAAGTTTCTTTATGCTTAAAAAAAAAAAAAACTTCACGTATTTCTAAGTGACTTTTAAATAGTTCACTTATATTCAACAAACCTAAAACAACTGTCATACTTAAAATGGTCTTTTTTTTTTCCTTTTGCTGTACAGCTCTGTGAATTTAAACACAGGTATAGATTCATGTCACCACCACCACACCAGCAGACAGAGTAGTTCCAGCACCCTCCCAAATTCCCTTGTGCTGTACCTTTATATTCACATCCTCCCCCCCCACCTCACCCCAGCAACTACTGATCTTTTCCCCATCACTATGGTTTTGTCTTCTCAAGAATGTCAAGGAAATGGAATCATATAGTATGTAACCTTTAGAGGCTGGTTTCACTTAGCCTAATGTTTTTGAGATTCATCCTAATTGTTACATGTATCAATAGCTAGTTCCTTTTTATTGCTGAATAGTATTCCATTGTATGGATGTACCACAATTTAAAAATCCATTAAACAGTTGAAGGACATTTGAGTTGTTTCCAGATTTTGGTAAATATGAATAGAATTGCTATAAACATTTGTGTACAGGTTTTTGTGAAAACATGAGTAAAAACATACAAGGATAAACCACTACTTTCTTACGAGGACAAACTGCTTGTAGTCAACAATTGATTTGATAAATATTATTAAGCTTGTACAGTCTATTCAGTAGGATATTCAAAATAGAATAAGGTACACAATAGTTTGACATGTGTCTAGTCTAAATTGATAAATTATCTGATATTTTTCATAGGTATGGGCCAAATTCACTGTCTCCACTTGTGTTTAAGCTTTCTGCTTTCTTGGGTTCAGTAGTATCTCTTTCTCCCCAAATGTTTTCTTTCAGGATGTAGACCTTTATAAATGCCGACTTTTTTTTTTTTAAGGTAGAGTTGTGGATTTCCTTCTTGGAATGAGGCAGGTGAGGTGCCTCCTTTCACCACTAGGGTTAAACCCAGTGACTTCTTCCCAACACGAGGAGGCACTGAGGTGGCACCTGTCTTGCTCCTGTGCTTGTGGTAAACTGATGGCTTTATAGCGGTCATCAATGGCTGATTGTAACTTGATGGTTACCAGCCAGAGGCCAGGTTCTGTGTTTGCTGTCTTCCTTTCTGGAGGCTTATTCCTCACAACTAGGTTTATACTGAGAGTTTTCCTTAAGAAATTGGTAACTTTTTATAGTATTAATGGGGCTATTCAGATTCAGGTACTGTATCAGAAACAGGTTTTTCTGAATGTCTGTGGCTCTTCTCAGCCAAAACCTAAACTCTAAACAGGGTGGATAAATCACTCTTTTTTTCTTCTTCAGACTTAATGAATGGCTCAGTCAGGGGCCTTTGGAGAATGACATGAGGTCAGGGGCTGGGCAGTGTCTCCTGTACTCTTTTCCCATCAGGATGGGAGGTCCCTGACCAGTCCTTAGGAATTCCTATTCGATTAGGCCAGTGGTTCTCAAAGAGTGTCCTGGACAAGGAGCATCAGTATCCTTTAACCTGTGAGCTGATGGGAAATGCAAATTCTCTGGCTCATCCCAACTTACTGAATTGGAATACTATCTGGGAGTGGGGCCCTGGTGTTTTAACAAGCTCTCCTGGTGATTCTTATGCATGTTAAAGTTTGACAACCACTGTTTTAAAGGTATGTGGATTCTACAGGTGGGATTGGCCTCTTGGAAAATTGTAGTCTGTGTGTTGGCTTTTTTTTTAAATTTTAAATATTTATTTATTTATTTTGGCTGCGCCGGGTCTTCGTTGCTGCATGTGGGATCTTTTAGTTGCGGCATGCGGACTCCTAGTTGTGGCATGCTTGTGGGATCTAGTTCCCTGACCAGGGATCTAACCCGGGCCCCCTGCATTGGGAGCACGGAGTCTTACCCGCTGGACCACCAGGGAAGTCCTGTGTGTTGGCTTTATCTCCAAGGGAAAAACAGCATTTAGGAACAGAGGCTGAGTTTTAATGCTAGATCTACCACTTAACAGCTGTGTGAATTTAGGCAAGGTATTTATTCTCTCTAATCCCCAATTTTTTAAATCTCTAAAATAGGTAGAGTGGATATAAAATTTCAGACCACAAACCCAGGCATGCCAAAAATAACTTTCTTTTTTGATAGCTGATCTTTATTGCTATCTTGAGAGAGGCATTCTACCAGGTGGGGAAAACCCCCACAATTTTAGTCTACTAATTAATTATTCAAGAAAGGAAATGTAATCATAGTACACTACTTGGCCATGAAGTGAAACAGTATTCCCACAATCAAAATAGTATAAATGTAAATAACTGATTTAACTGAAACTTACGATATAATTATTTTGGGAGATTGGAGGGTGGGAAAGTGGAGGTGGTGGTGTGGAAGTTCATCTACCATAACAGAAAGTCAATAGAAAATATTTAATATTGAGAAGTCACTCTACAGCAGTATAAGTACATAATTCGGGAATAAGAAAATAAACATAAGAATAAGTTTAAAGAGTTGAAAGTTGTGACTCCCAAGGTTTAGGCTAGGGGAGAGTGGGAAGGGGTAGGATGGAGGATTGCTAGTTTTTGTTATAATTCTTTTAGGTAAAAAATTAAAAATAAATTACATCTTCATAAATGCACCCTTTTCTCTCAAGTTATTTTCTTTGAGTTCCATAAGCACATTTGGTAACTGAGAATAGACTTTTTCTTTTTATATTTCTACTGGAACATCCTTACACTGAGGGGGTGAGTGTAGCATGCTCATTGCTGCTCTATGGGGGCAGGATGGAGAAAGGAGCACAGGTTGATGTCTGCATATGTTCTACCATGGCGGGTAGGGCCGTGGTCCCTGCCTCATACAGTAGCTGGCAATATTTAAGGGGATAATGCTTGTAAAGTGGTTGGCATGGTTCCTGGCATGTTGTAAAGACCCAATACCTGTTGTTAGTTAATAATAATGTTAATATGATAAATCACCCAGGAGCACCTACCTATGAAGCGGCTAGATTATGCTTGGTCCTGCAGGTTGACAGACTGGCTATTTCTTTTTTCACCAGGGATTTGGACATCTTGAATGGAGGTCTACAGTGATTTTTTTTTTTTTTTTTTTTGGCCGCGCGGCTTGTGGGATCTTAGTTTCCCAACCAGGGTCAAACCCGTGCCCCTTGCAGTGAAAGCGTGAAGTCCTAAGCATTTGACTACCAGGAAATTCCCTCTACAGTGAGTTTTAACCACACTCATTAGATACTTCCCACTCCTGGAACAGGGGAGCTGTAACAGATTCCAACTGGAGACTCACCAGGGTGTAGCAATCAGCTTTGTTAATCGGTCCCCTGATCATTCATTCCTTCAGGTGTGCATGGCTGAGAGAGCAAAGGCCAAAGCATTTTGAGACCCTCGTGAGATGAGAAATACTCGAGACCTCAAACCTGGCTATGAGAAGGAGCCTGCTGGATTTCCAAGGCAGCAATATGCTCGGGGTTAACCGCTGCTTTTTTCTTTCTGGCCCTTCCTCCCTAGCCCTTGAGAACATTCCATGTGTCACTTTGCCTGTGACTTGGTTTACAACTCCCTTAGATAGAGGTATTTGAACAAACGAGTCCTTTCTCCAGTCCCGGCTTGAAGAACAACAGTCAATTTTTTAGCCATTTGATATGTTGACATGCTCTAAATACTTTGCAAATACAAACTACCTATAGATTGTTAGTAAAATGCCTCCTTTCTTCTGTTTGCCCAGGTAAGTTGTGTGTCCCTCAGCCAGTACAACAGGACATTTCTTAGAGGAAATATGGGTCAATTCAAGAACCAAGATGTACTGAGACAGATGTGGGATACCAGATCCTGGTCTGATTTTACAAAACATCACAGGCTTAGTCTTTTAATTCTTCTTTATTGCTGGGTAGGGTTATCACCCCCTTGCTGGCCACACTGGACTCAGATGTCCCTGTGTCCTGATCTCCCTGTAGGACCTGAACCTCCTTTCCTGATCTCCTGGTGTGGAGAAAAATCTCACAGGCCAGTCTCTCTTTCCAGCCTCTAGCAAATGACTTCTTATGACAATTAAACATCAACCATAAAACATTTGGCAAGAGTATACACTAAGGACATTTTTCTAGCACAAAGGCAGAGATGTCAGCCATGATTGTGTTAGTGCTGCGTTGACTACTTTGCAAAACATCCGTCACTCGTGCGGCTCCATGTAGGAGAGATGTTTCCAGATGCAGGAGGCAGAACAGCCTCAAATGTGTCACCTGGGAATAGAATCTGGGAGCTGAAGGAGTTCGGTCCATGGGCAGCTTGGTGGCCTGGTTCAGGCTGGCCTGGCCTCTTGCTTTTCTTTTTTTTTGCAGGCATCAGAGTTTTCTAGCTTCTGACTTTGTGAAGGAGGAGTTCATTGCATGTTAGAGAGATACTAACATAAAATCAGGACAGAAGCGTGAATGTATGCCCAGGAATAAACATTTGAAAGGATAGGGTAACATGGTCCAATGTGGAAAGAAATCCCCTTTTCACAAATCTGTGAAGTTCATAAAAATAAAGCAACAGAAGAGGCAGGAAATCTAAGTATGAAAACCCAGAAAACGGGGCTCAATAGAAAATGCTCCACATGCCAAAAGTTGTAGACAGTTTGGGAGAAGTTCTGATACTGTTTTTTTTTGCCCTGTTCTGTTTCTGAAAATGAGTTCCCTCTGCTTGTTCTGGGGGGACATCATAGAAGACACTAAATCCAGGAAATAGAACTTTGTTAATAATGTTTTCTTCTAATCTTAAGATTTTTCTTACTTATCATAAGCTAGCCAAAACTAAGAGATGATATTTTAAATTCTGAGCTTGTAACTCTGTTATAAATTTTAAAAACGTGGAAAAATAAATCCAATAATAACTTGTAAGGATATTAAATGTTACTTTTATATTTAATACATTATAATGACTGCTTTTCTTTTTCCTTTTTTTTTTTTTTTTTTTTTTTAGCAAAACAAGTGATTGATTTTCTCCAGGCTATATTTATATGCAATGAATCTTTATGATCTTAAACTAATAAAGGGATTTCTAATATGTAAAGTACATTGAAAAACTGTAAATATGGGCAGAATCCAACTGAATATTAAGTTTCAAGAGTTTGTAACTTAACTGGTTTGAACTTAGAAAATGTTCCTGGTAGAAAGAGTGCTATCAGGCATGGAAGGGTAGTTAGGCCAGTCTATAAAATTCAATTTAGCTCATATTTTATGGTACCAACGGAATACAGATATTAACTCTCACTTACAATACTTTTAAAAAAAATTGAAGTATGGTTGATTTGTAATATTATATTCGTTTCAGGTGTATGGCATAGTGATTTGACATTTTTGTAGATTATACTCCACTTAAAGTTATTATAAAATATTGGTTATATTCCCTGTGCTGTACGTTACATCCTTGTATCTTATTTATTGAACACATAGTAGTTTGCACCTCTTAATCCCCTTTCCATATCTTGCCCCTTCCCCCAACCCTCTCCCTACTGGTGACCACTAGCTTGTTCTCTGTATCTGTGAGTCTGTTTCTGTTTGGTTATATTCATTCGTTTGTTTTATTTTTTAGGTTCCACATATATGTGAAAACATACAATATCTGTTTTTCTCTGTCTGACTTACTTCACTAAACGTAATACCCTCCAGGTTCATCCATGTTTTTGCAAATGGCAAAATTTCATTCTTTTTTTTCATGGTTGAGTAATATTCCATTATATACATATATACAACTCACAACAGTTTTTAATGGGAAAGTCTATCCTGAGTTCTCACCAGGTTGGCCAAGATCATACTCCAGCAATTCAAGGGAGAGGGGTCGAGGTCCCACAGGCTCTGGCAGATGGGGGTGATGGGTGGGTAGGGTCCCAAAGAGCGGAACCCCGGAGCTTCTAGAGGAGTAGCACTCCAGAGATCCTAGGTTTGGAAGTCTTGAAAATAGGTCCTTCCCCTGAGCCTGCAAAGGGCTGAGGCAGGAGTGAGAGGGTAGCTGAGTAGGGCTGCAAGGTCGGGGCAGGAGTTTTACAGGTGTCTGTTTCCCTTGGTCTCAGCAACCACTGACTAGATCCCCGAGGAAATAATTTGATCTCATCAAATTACAATTTCTAGGAAGTTTTCTTTTTAATGAAGAGTGAGATACTTAGCATCCGAACATGAGGCCAAAGCTCATTGTAATGTGCTTGTAAAAAAAAGTAAATTGTGCTATCCCATCTCACTGGGTAAATTGGAACAGCATTGGGACTCTTCTTCAGACACTTTGGGCAGTAGAGATAACAACCAAGGCAGCTCAAGATAGGAGAGTGGGTGTCTCAGAGTTATTAAAGCGGTGTAACTTTATCCATGAAACAAAACATGTATTTACCGGAAAACACATTTCTGATGCACTTTTACTCTATCGCAGAAACAAGAGTTGCGGGCGTGTAGTTCTGATAAAATGGTTTTGAATCCACGAAGGCTTTGAAAGGGAGTTTAGTCAAACGTGCTGTAGCCCTGGGTTTCCTGCGTTGTCAAGGTAACCAGAGCCTTCGTTTTCTTGGTAACCTGAACCTGCCAAACCAACATCAGAGACACCTCGCGCTTTAGCTAGTCAGCCACCTGCCACGCAGTTACACGGTGTTTTTTTTTTTTTTTTGATGGGGGCTGAGTTTCCTAGAAGAAGAAGTCCAGCTTCTTCTCCCCCCACCCTCCCTCCTTCATTTTATTTATTTATCCTTCAGTTTTATTGAGATTTAATTGACATACAGCACTGTGTAAGTTTAAGGTGTACAACATAGGGATCTGATTTACATATTGATACATCATGAAATGGTTACCACAATAAGTTTAGTGAACATCTATCATCTCATATAGATACAAAATTAAATAAATAGAAAAAATTGTTTCCTTGTGATGAGAACTCAGGATTTACTCTCTTAATAACTTTTCATATATAACCTACAGCAGTGTTAATTATATTTATCATGTTGTACGTTACATCCCTAGTACTTATTTATCTTATAACTGAAAGTTTGTCCCTTTTGATTACCTTCATCCAATCCCCCCCTCCCCACATTCTTCTTTATTTTAGAGGAAAAGCTATATTCACTTTCATGAAATTGCAAAATTGGATTATGTCTTAAGCTCTTAGGAAAAAGTGCAACTATTTAGGACATTTGCCTAGCTGACATGGCAAGTACCAATCCACACAATTATCCTTTTCCCTGAAATGACTTTATGGAAAATGGGGGAATACTTATTTGGCTTTCTCTCAACAGTGCTGAGGTTGACATAACACAAGGCCAGGACACATTATACCACACCTGTAAGCTGAGACTAGTTTTTGTTTTGCACCCTGGGAAAATTTAGACTGAAACAAAGAAGAAAGTTCACTAGCTGAACACATTTATCCAGAGCCTTCAGTGTTCCAGGGACTCTGCTAGCTGCTGCCCGGGATGTAGGGATGAAGATGATTTAGTCCCTGTGCTCAATGGTTTGCAGGCTACTGAAGGGTCTAAGTCAAAAACCCAACAATAGATAAAGGTAGAATATAATTAGGGTCATCAAGGAGATACGAAAACATGAAGAAAATGCTGCATAAGCTCCAAGGAAGATTAGATGTTAATTTGATGGGAGTAGCCAACAACTCCTCATGGAAGACGTGGCATGTGAAATGGGCTTTGACAGAATGGATTTTTTTTCAAGGAGTGTATTGAAGATGCAGGGTAGAGAAGGACCCACAAAATCATCAAGTTCAAGGATGTAAGTGGTGAAGTGTTTAGGCTCAGGCTCCAGGCTGCCTGGATTTAGATCCCAGCTCTACTGCATTCTACTGTGACCTTAGATAAGTCACGAACCTCTTTGGGCCTCAGTCCTCTATCTGTAAAGAGGTGGGATAATAATAGTACCTCACTGGCTAGTTGTGAGGATTAATTTTTTTTTTTTTTAATATTTATTTTTTTAGTTTACTTATTTATTTATTTATGGCTGTGTTGGGTCTTCATTTCTGTGCGAGGGCTTTCTCTAGTTGCAGCAAGTGGGGGCTACTCTTCATCGCGGTGCGCGGGCCTCTCACTATCACGGCCTCTCTCGTTGCGGAGCACAGGCTCCAGACGCGCAGGCTCAGTAGTTGTGGCTCACGGGCCTAGTTGCTCTGCGGCATGTGGGATCTTCCCAGACCAGGGCTCGAACCCATGTCCCCTGCATTGGCAGGCAGATTCTCAACCACTGCGCCACCAGGGAAGCCCTAAATTCTTTAAGACGTGTGAAACTCTTGGACCTGCTCCTGATTTATAGTAAATGCTTGAAAAGTGTTAGCTATTATTATTGCTGCTGCTGTTGGTGTTATTGTTGTTAGTGAAGTTTAGAAGGAGGTGCGGTGCTTATGAGACTGCAGAGAGTTTTGGGTTCATTTTGTGGCCTAAAATATATCAGATTTAAGTTTATACTTAATTTGATAGGCAATGGGGTAATCTTTAGAGTTTTTAAATTATTTTTCTTATTATTAAAAAACTTTTAAAGTAGGTAAGTAAATAGCACCAGAACAACAAAACATTTGGAAGCAACAACAGTGTAAAATTCAGTTGTTAAACGTTTGGTGTAGTCTTTTTTGGTTATATTTCCAGCCATTGCCCCAAACTGCTAACCATGGTAATTTTCTGTTCGGTGATTGAGACCGTGAGAGGCATTGGGAATTGATTTGATACAAAACACCTGTAGAAAGAATTACTGAACGCTAATCTTGTACAGGTGAAGGGAAAATCGATTTGGAGAGGAACAACTTCTACTTTATCATATAAATAAAAACTATGGGGGCTATGAATGTCAAAGCCAGTGGCCTTGAACCCTTCTCTACCATAAAGGGCTACAAGACGGTGCAATATATCATTTAAAAAAAAAAGTCATTTCTTTTCCATTTCGTAATATGTTCTGGGAGATTTGACTGATGACCTATATTTCAGGAAGCATGAATGATCTCCACATCTCAGATGAGGTAGGTGTGTCATAAATCAATACATGATGTAAAATGCCTTTTCCGCCTTGACGCAGCCTTGATCCCTAATTATGTGTGCGAACAAGGTAAACATCTTTTTTTAACAGCTGCAATCTGTAAGAGTTTTAGTGACCCCAAATGTTTTTATTTGCTGTTCTCAGTTCAGAGATGCTAGTTAATGTACTGCCGTGAATGACGAATGCCACCGTACACTCACTTTTTGGAGAACAATTGTCGAGTTCTAAAAACATCCATGCTTCCGGTTCTTCTGACCTCTGGCTGTATTTGTGTGACCTTTTCAAGGCCCTTGTTCTTTGATCTCTATAGGTCTGCTCCTTTCTCTCTGTGAAAGAGGCTTTGGGTGTTGGTTATACCTCACAGCCAAGCCTTGTTTTGGCCTCTTCTGGAGGAAGCCAGCTGTTCCATGTCTCTTCCCTCCGGACAAATTGATGGCTTTCAAGCTTTCTGAAACATTAAGGGAGAGTCCTGCTGAGTGACAGGTCATTGGAGGGGGCTCCTGTGAGTTCAGTTGGCTTCTCTGGATCTATTAAAGCTGATTTGGCCTTTTCCAGTCCCATGGTTTTAGTGACTCAGGAATGCTGGTGAATCTCAACTTTATTTCCAACCCAGACTCCTTCCTTGAACTTCAGATTTATATATCCCACTGCCTACTCAGCACCTCTTGGATGTCAAATAAGCATCTCCTACTTAATATCTAAAATAGAATTATTGACTTTCTCACCTAAACCTACTTGCCCCCCAGTGTTCTAGCTCTCGGCAAATGGCACCCCGTTTCGCACAGTTGCTCAGGCCTAAAATCTAGGAGTTGCCCTTCATTCTTGTTTCTCCTTCACGTCCCGTGTTCAATTGTTCAGCAAGTACTATTTGCTCCATCTTCGAAATATTCCAATATGACCAATTTTCACTTCCTCTACCACTACCGTTCCAATCTGAGCTGTAATCACCGCTCCCCTCAGCTGCTGCAACTTCCTAATAGGTCCCCGGCCTCCCACCCTGGCTCTTGTGGTCCACTTTCATATAGAAACTTAAGTGATTGTTTAAAACTCTAAGTCAGACCAAGTCACTCTCCTGCTCAAAACCCTCTAAAGTCTTCCTAGAACACCTAACCTCAAATCCAAGGTCAGCAGCATGGGTCAGAGACCTACATGATCTGGTTGCTGCTTTGTTTTCTAACCTCATTTTCTACCATTCTTCTCCTTACCCAATTCTGCTGGTCACACTGGCTGGCTTTCTGTTCCTTGGACTTGGCAAATGTGTTCTGCTGCAAGGCTTTTTACTGTCTCTTCCAGGGAGGCTCTTTCTCCAGGTCATCCATCACTAGCTTGCTCGTTGGTGTCACTGAGCTGACTGCACCTCCTCCCGTGTTCTCTTCCACTTGCGACTGATACTGCTGGCTCCCCCAACATCACTCTGTCTTCTTATCCTCTCGTATTTTTCTTTAAAGCAGATACCTCTGTAATAAATAATACATTTTATTATCTATGCATTTGCTTGTCTCCTCCATTAGAATATGAGTTCCATGAAGGCAGCTGCTTTGTCTTACTCATCACTGCATGTACCCAGAAGTGCTGCCGCAGAGTTCTCAATAAAAATGAGTAAATGAGCTTGTGTCCTACTGTTACCGAAAGTGGGGTCTGGCTGCTGGCTGCTCAAAAGCCAATAAAGAGGCAAGGTTGGTGGAAAGGACAGTTTGCTTTATTTTGGAGGCCGGCAGGGCAACTGGGGGGTGCAGGGCGGATGCCTGTCCAAAGGCCGACTCCCCCCACTGACAATCAGTGCGCAAGAGCTTTTATAGACGCGGGGAGGGGGCTACACGCAGAAACAGCACAGTCAGCTCTGACAGTCATCCTGACGTTGGTCATCGGTGGTCTGATCCGCGTCATCTTGATTGTTTTAGGTACAGTTAATCTTCAGTTCCAGGGTCAATTTGTTCCCATTTCTTTAAGGCCAGCTCTCAGAATTGTAGCAGCTTATGTCATGGCGACAACCTGGTCATCATGTAGTTAACTTCTTCCACCTGGTGAGGGTTTCAGTATCTATAAGACAGCTCACGGGATATGGCTCAGAATATGATCTATAGCCCTTGAGAAGGAACTAAAGGTCTTTAACTATGCTTAATGACTAAACTACTATTATTTGGTCTCTTTTGACTGTTTTCCTTTGTTTCTGCATTTTCTCATTTCTCTGATTAAACTTATTCTTAGGCTAAAGTTTTTCCACAGATGAAAGGCAGCCTGATGACATGGGGGGGGGACAAGGACCATAGGGTCCTTCTCCGTTTCACTCTTGTTTTCAGCAGTGCGTTATAGTGAATCAACTGATTTTCCTTTGTTCAATGGATGCTGCTTCATTTGGTCTGAAGACATAAAATAGAGCAGAATTGTAATAGTTTTCAGCTTAATTGAGTGATTAAGAAGAAATCAGCTTGCCTGGAGTTTGCTTTCATTTCTTAACACTAGTGACTGTTGGTTTCCAGTTTGTGGACGATCTTAAGTTTAAAATCCAAATGGTGTTGAAGTGACCTCTCTCAATACAAAAGGGAATAGCAGGGGCTCTGAGAAGGTGAGATTGTTGACACCTTCAGTCTTGAAATCACCACTCTCTTCACAGGAAGTTAAATTTTAGTAAACCATGTCAAAAACTCAGAAACACAACATGGAAGGAAACTAAATTTTTTTTTTTTTTGTCTTTTTTTAAGTGAGCAGTTACTGTATCCCAGGTAATGTGCTTTATTCAGCATGCATGTTCAGTTCACTTTTATGACCATGCTCTAGGATGAGTATTATTACCCCTTATAGAGAAATTGAAATGGAGAATTAGAGAATTATGTGCTTGCCATAGGTCGTAGTCAAAGGCAGAACTGAGATTCAACCCCTGCCCTGACTCATTCCCAAACCCACGTTCTTAATATCTCCCAACACTGCTTCCCATGGAGGAGACTGGAGTGAGACTCTCATAGGTATATCTGAATTATTTTTATGGGTTATCGAAATTCCAATTTAAAAATGAAATTGAATGTGTGCATCTAAAAATGCCACAGCAGGAATCTCCAACCCAAGAGATGGAATTAGCTGATGAACCATGAACTGGAGGAAGAAGAAGAGTTGATTCATTTTGAAACACGTTGTCTGCCAACTCCATTTGCAGACTAGCCACCCTGGGCAGAACAATGCAAAGTGAGTTGAATGTAAAAGGGAAAGCTCTTGCTCTGGACAATTTCTGACAATGTCAGGCCATTATCTGAGGTTGACTATGTGCCAGTCAGGTTTACCACCCACCAGGTTCTGTGCTGGCAGGTATTATCCCCATTTTTTTTTTTAATGCACGGAGGGGCATGACATGCTCAGGGTTACCAGCTGGTGTGTTACAGAGATGTGACCAAAAGCCAGGTCCATCTGCCTTTGCCTACACTGTTATCCATTTGGCTATATCCCCTCCTACCTACTTAATAGACACAGACTAGAAAGGAAACAACTGGGAATAAAACCATTTAAAATAACATCACCTACTCTCCACGGATAGGACAGCTGAGAGAGTTCCAGTAAATTGTGGAATCAGGGGGTGGGTGAATATCACAGCAGATTGTTGTCAGAAGTAACATCTTTTCTTAAAATTTCTGTAATTCAGAGGAATTACTAATTCAGTCCAGTTTATTTTTTTTAACATTATTTTAAATTGGTGAAATATTATTATCTCATTACATGGAACTTGTAGCAGTCAGGATAGGTTAGATTACTCTGCGGTAACAAACAGTCACAAATCTTAGTGGTCTAAAACAACAAGCATTTTTATTTTTTTCTCTTTGAGAAAAATTATGAGTTGGTGGGGGGCTCTGCTTCCTTTTGTCATTGTCTTCACTCAGGGATGCAGCTGTGACAGAGGGAAAAAAAGAGGGTCTCACACTTCCCTCCATGGGCCATTACTAACTCTCTGGGCCTCTGTCTTCTCAGTCAGATGAGGTCATGGGCACATAGGCCTATGGGAGTGTTGGGGGACAGACTGGGGTGACATTTGTAAACACCGGGTGCAACTTCCGACACGTGTTGGTGCTAAATAGATGCTGACGGAGCCAGAAGCCAGACGAAGCTTCTGGAAGGGGCCGCTGCTTATTCAACACGCGAGCCCAGGCCCGTTTGCTGTGCAAGTCTCAAGGCATTTTGTGTTTCGCTGGGGCCTGACGGGCAGGTGATCAATAAATGCTTGTTTAGTGCTGACGGCCGGTCTTGAAGGGGAAGGGGATTTAAGGGGCTTCCGGCCAGGAGGCACTGGCGGGGAAGGTGCAGGGCCGGAGAAGAGCCTGGGGGTGGAAGTCAGCAGAGCGGTGGGGCTCGGCTGGGTGGGGCTAGGGTGACACTGGTGGAGCTGGAGGCCCGAGAGCTGGCCCTGGGCACGCTCCCTGCTCCCCTCTCTGCAGCTGGCGGGGCCGCCCAGGACGGCGAGGGTACACGGCATACCGGGTGCACTGTGCCCTCGCCCAGGCCTTCTGGAAGCCGCCCGCCAGGTCCTTAGCCTCTCTGGGCTTCAGTTTCTTCACGTGCTATAGGAACGTGAAGACCAGGTCAAAATGCAGCTTTACGATTCCGTGAAGGAACCTTTCTGTAAAACGGGAGATTCATGCCTGTAGGGTAAGGTTCAGACAGTACCACAGAGATCCATGGAGTGTCCCTCCTGGCTCCGGCTCTGCAGCAGCTTCCCTCCTGGAGCTCGCAGGGCGGGACGGGGACCCCGCGCCCGCACCGCAGGAAGGGCCGGCTCTGCACGGTGCTGCACGGGCGTCCCCTCTCCTTTTACCCAAAAGAGACCTTGGTGATGCTTCCTGGTCAGGACAGAGCGCTTCCACAGTCCTTCCCTAGGCTCTTTGTTTAAATGGTCATCTGGATGGCCGTGGACGGGTGGACAGGGCAGCCTCGGCCCCTCCGGGTGATGCTGGGCAGGCGCTCTGTCTGCAGGGGCCGGCGTGGGGAAGACAGTTGCCACCAAGGTGGAATCCCACTACCCTCGTCCGGCCGGCACGTTATGGGGTAAGTGATGGGCCGTTCCAGCGTCCGGGTGCTGGACATTGAGGTCGGAAGAGCGTGTCCTCTGACCACCACTCTGCTCGGCCCCAGAGTGGCCACGGCCCCGGGTCACGGGATTTCTGCCACAAAATGCAGGTGAAGAGGAACCGAAAACGTGAGACCCTGCCCAGGGCCTGAGCGAGACAACAGGATGCTGGGGGGCCAGAGCCGAGGTCGCTTCCAGTGGAGACCCGGATGTCCACATCCCACTACCCTGGATGCCGTGTCCGAGGAGCCGCCCCCCCTACGGCCATGGCCGCGCCTAAGCCCCGACTAGGCTGCCAATGGCCTGACCCATGAAGGCCGTGACCCGCCCCCGTCCCCTGCATCGAGTGTGCCTACCTGACCCTGCGGAGCCCACGGTGAGGGCGGGGGGCGGTGAGCGCGGGAGCCCAGGACGGGCCCTGCATCCCTCCGCCTGGAGTCACCTCGGAAGGTCAGCCCATCCAAGGCAAATTTGGCCGAGGCTTCGTTTACTGCTTCTCCCAGTATTTAGTTTTAGTTGACTATTTTTCAGATTGTAAGTGCAAGTTAAGGAATTTCTGCTTGTTTGTGTCCCAGCAACCTGCTCCTGAAGCTGGAGATGGTGCAGCTGTGAGAGTGAGGCAGAGAGCTGGGGGTAAAAGTGATTTTTAAAAGTCATTTTGTTTTTCATTCAATTCTAATTTTAAAAAGTGTACCAAGGGCTATACTTGTCTGTAGAGAGTCATGCACATGGAAAATAGGGCTGCAAATCAGCAAGACGGCCTGATTGTCTTTGGCCAAAACATCCATTAAAAACTTTGGATTATTAGCTCTGACTTCAAGTAAGCAGAGTGAAACAAAATACCCTCTGCAGAGGAGAACACTATCATCCTCTGCTTTCTTAATTCTGGTTCTCAAACTCTGAGCATTTCAGAAGCACCTTTACAAATTTTAAGTATTATTTTAAAAATCAGTGCTTATCCCAAGATTGTGAACCTTAACATTTGTATTTTTACCATACTTCTGTCTCTCTCTCAAGGCGTCCTGATAAAGCAAGTGCTCTTGAATGACCCTTACAGATATTTGAGGACAGTGCAATGTTTCTCTTTTTTTTAAAAAAATTAATTAATTAATTAATTTATATTTTTGGCTGTGTTGGGTCTTCGTTTCTGTGCGAGGGCTTTCTGTAGTTGCGGCAAGCAGGGGCCACTCTTCATCGCGGTGTGTGGGCCTCTCACTATCACGGCCTCTCTTGTTGTGGAGCACAGGCTCCAGACGCGCAGGCTCAGTAATTGTGGCTCACGGGCCCAGTTGTTCCACGGCATGTAGGATCTTCCCGGCTCAGGGTTTGAACCCGTGTTCCCTGTATTGGCAGGCAGATTCTCGACCACTGCGCCACCAGGGAAGCCCAGTGCAGTGTTTCTTGACAAAGTAAAATGCAATTTGGAAAAGCTGATAGCTTTTCTCTGACCTGGGGGAGATGGTTTATAGCCAGAGGGGGTGGAAAGTCAAACACCTCCAAGGAAATGTATCTCTGTGCTTGGAGACCACTTCTGATGATCCCAAGGAGAATCAACATTTTGGATACAAAATTAACATTCATCTTCTTTAAATTAGATAAGTGCCATATGACTTTTTTTTTTTTTCTTTTTTTAAAGGAGGTGGTATATAAATAAGTAATGAGCTAGTGCTAAAGCTCCTAAAAGTTTTGGGAGTCCTTGCAATAAACAAACAAGAGCCCTAATATATGGAAATAGCTGAGTGGAGGAGGTCCTGAAAGGTCTCCCGCGGGGGAGGCTGCAGTGAGATCAAGGAACTGTCCCGTAAATGGGTTTTTAAGTTCACAGATCAGAAAATTTCCAGTTGGAAAAAAAATAAAAAAGAATTGTGCTTAAGTCTAGCCACCCAGTGACAGCAAAAAATTGTCACTGATTTGAGATTTCAGCTGTTTGGCAGGGAAATGTATCAAGAATTAAACTGGGTGAGATCTTATATGTGAGATCCTGGGGGGGGGGGATGTAATATTTTAATAAAATAGTAGTGATTTGGCAGGATTAGAAATTTTAGGTTTAGCAGCAATAAGGTATTAGTAGAAAAAAAATTAATGCTATCAACCAGTAATAACAGCAATTAAACTGTAGATTTTATAGGAGAAAATGAGACTTGAAAAAACAAAACAAATGAAACAATGCAAAATCTGTAGTTCGAATGAATTATTCTCTAGGATTTAAACTTTTCAAAAGTCTCTCGTAATGGTGGATATTCCACAACTTGAAAATAGAAACTTCAAAAGAAGATAATAGTCTAAAACCCATTGAAGTGACCCTGGCAGTGTTCATTGCAGCCCAAAAGGCTCCGCATTCGGTTCTCAGGGGCAGCGTGAAGAAAAGGCTTCCTACTTCCTTCCACGGGCCTCACCCTTCACCGCAAAGAGTTTGCAACCACGATAAGTTCCTGGGTCTTAATAAGAGAGGACATAACCCAGGAAATCCATAGCGTTTTGAAATGTAAACACTCAATTCTCTAATAACACTTGCTGAAAAGTTTTTGAAAAAGTAAAAAAAAAAAAAATCGCACATCTGTTCTCCCTGTGAACTAGTCAGGACTTGAAGGAAAGCACTGCTAAGTTAGAGAGAAATGAGGGCTGACTTGGGCGTCTTTCATTGAATGGCGGTTTGGCGTGCTGTAGCTGTGTGGGGCTGAGTTCCCAGTGGGTAGGCAAACACATTTTTATCAATTTTTTTTTTTTTTTTATTGAAGTACAGTTGATTTAGAATATGTATCAGTTATTTTTTAAATGCCAAAATGAGCATATTTGAGGGAAAACTAAAACGATAATAGAGTCTAGGAGTTCACATAAGCTTCTATACTTTAATGCTCTTGAATCTCAAGGGTTTTAACTGCCAAGATACGTATTTTAGTAGTAGAAGATCTAGTCTTTTTTTTTTTTTTTTAATTTTTATTGGACTATAGTTGATTTACAATGTTGTGTTAGTTTCAGGTGTACAGCAAAGTGAATCTGTTATACATATACATACATCTACTCTTTTTAAGATTCTTTCCCCATATAGGCCATCACAGAGTGTTGAGTAGAATTCCTTGTGCTATACAGTAGATCCTTATTAGTTATCTGTTTTACATATAGTAGTGTGTATATGTTAATCCCAATCTCCCAATTTACCCCTCCCCCCAAAATGTTAGTCTTTAAATCAGTCCTGACTACTTTGGAATTTATATAGCCTTCAGTTATAAAAAATAAAACTTTGTTACTTGTAATTAATACCTTCTCTTTCACTCCACTCCCACCCTCCCCAGATATACACCCCCAACTCACATCCTTAGAAAGGTTTTATTTTTAACAAACCAGACTGATCAATATGTAGCTTGACCACATACTCTCAGTTTTCATTTGGGATTTTAATCTCAATTTAACAAGCAAGCACTTATTTATTTGTGTAACAGGCAAGGTCACCAAACATGGCAAAGTAAATGGGAAAGGCAGCTTTCTAATAATGGCAACTATTGGCTGAAAATTTCATTTGTGGCTAATTGTCACAAATATCATGAAGCCTCAACAAACCTAGAGTAGGTATTATTACACCCATTTTATGCGTTAGGAAACTGAGCTTTTGAGCAGCTAAGTACCTTATCTGGGGTCATATAGCCAGTAACTCGCAGAGGCTGGAGTTGTGAGATGCCCCAAAGCTACATTTTTCCAGCAGCAGGGTTCTATCAAGATTAAGCGTTTCAGATTATTGGAAGACGATTTGTATTTAGAACTTGCTGGCCTCCCTGGCAGTATCCGGGAGAGCTCTCCACCACACTTAAATAAATAAACAGCTGTTGCTCCTCATCCGTGCGAACTGTATAGAGTTACTCTTGTGAAGAGCAGTTCCTTTGCAAATCTGTGCTATAACGACGAGGGTGTCCCTTGTGACTTTTCTCTTGGGCTCATGTTTGGTTTGTTTTCTCTATCTTGAGCTACGGCTGGCCTCTCACCTCCCTGTTTGGGAGAACCTTATAGAACTCCTCTCCAGGACCTCTCAAGTTCATTTTGTATACATACCTAATTTGGTGACCGCCGCCTCACCAGTTTTAGCTTCTCTGGGGATGCCAGCTTCTGGGGTGCTGGACAAAGTACTCCTCAGCAATGTGAGTACACCATGGGGGGACGTGGATTTACCTGGACGCTAATGAGGCTAAACAGGCCCCCCAGGGCATGAACCCTTCCCAGAGGCACTGTGTTCCTAATTTTGAAGTTAGTAAAAGTAAGATATTTCCATTGCAGTTGGTTGGGACTGTTGTGTCTTTCTCTTCTGACTTCTGGTCATACTTCCCCTCAAGTTGGGTGGCCTTGAAAGTGGCCACAGGCCTTTTTGGGATCTGGCTAATGGAAGTTGTGTTGGGGATACATTTAGGGGGATTTAGCAGGTTATATTTGTGTGGTTCAAAGTTAGGCTGCAGACTGTTGCTGGCTGTCTAGTGCAGGAATGGGTTTCCAAATGCCCTCCCACCCACTGTGCCAACTCATCTGGTATTGTGAAATGAAGCTGTAGGGCCAGAGGCCGAGTTGTGATAGTAACCTGTCCTCTGGTAATGGCACTTCACGGAGGCAAGGAGTGGAGGAGAAGCAAGTAGAGCCAGAAGCTAGTCTGTGGAAAAATATCATAGTGATGGATCAACCATTTCATAAACAGATTATATCGTTTTCCTGGATTTTGTTATAGTTGTGGTATTTGTCAGGTTTTAAACATCTGTTATTAGCTGGGAATTCTTTTCTCATTCTAAATAAATATTTATTTTCATGCTACATTTTGCATTCATGATTTTGTATTGTTTTTCTTAAAGAAATCACCTCTCTAAATTGTTTAGACTTCAGGCCCCATAAAAATTAAGTTCTGTCCCTTAAATTGGGTGGAAATTCTTTTCCAGAGGCAGTTGCTCCAGAGAGTCTCCCGAAGTGAATTTCACGAACACCACAAAATGCCTATATTAAGACAATTCAATATATACATTCTTTTAAAATTTATTTTTATTTATTTACTTATTTAATGTACAATATTATATAAGTAATATATACCTTCTTTTTTCTTTTTTTTGGAGCAGAGAAAGGTTTATTACAGGGCCAAGCAAGGAGAACATGTGGCTTGTGCAGCTCCCTGGTTTTCAGGGAGAAGTCCATCTATAGACTGATATTCTCTAGGTCCATTTATGTTGCTGCAAATGGCATATTTGCAGCAAATATACACATTCTTAATTTGTACAGATCTAACCAAATTTTATGTGAAGGAAGAACAGAGAAACCAAAACTTCATTTTAATTATTTAGATCTGAACTTCTTCCCGTTTTGGGCATTAGGACTTTGGCCAAGTGGCAGCTGATGTCTATTCGTGGGGTTAGAGGTTTTTTTAAATTAATTAATTATTTATTTATTTATTTATTTATTTATTTATTTATTTATTTATTTATTTCTGAGTTGGGTCTTCGTTTCTGTGCAAGGGCTTTCTCCAGTTGCGGCAAGTGGGGGCCACTCTTCATCGCGGTGCGCGGGCCTCTCACTATCGCGGCCTCTCTTGTTGCGGAGCACAGGCTCCAGACGCGCAGGCTCAGCAATTGTGGCGCACGGGCCCAGTTGCTCCGCGGCACGTGGGATCTTCCCAGAGCAGGACTCGAACCCGTGTCCCCTGCATTGGCAGGCAGATTCTCAACCACTGCGCCACCAGGGAAGCCCCAGGTTAGAGGTTTTAGGGTAGGGTGGGGTGAGGCAGCCTGGGGTGGGTGTGGGTATCACACTATATTGCCACTCACGGGCAGGTAAGGGAACTAGGTCTGAGGAGATGGGCCAGGGAGGCAGTAGGATTCCTCCTTTAATTTATTATTATTAGTTTTTTAAAGAACACAGGATGTTCTCTTCAAAGAATCTAATGCTAAGGGTCAACCTAAAAATATCAACAGTGGTTAATTCTGGGAGATTGAATTAGAAGTGATTTTTATTTTTTTCCCTTTTTAGAATAGTTTTTGCTCTTTATGTAAATACTGAGAATGTATTAGCAATAAGAAAATGAAGCGTTCGAAGACCCTTTCCCCATGGCACCCACAGTCCTGTGGGTGTGTGTGCGTGCGCGTGCGTGTGTGTGATTTTACTGCAGCCATTTTCCTTCCTTCCCTTCTTCGTTCCTTCCCTCTTTCGTTCCTTCCTCCCACTCTTCCTTCCTCCTCCTTTTTCCTTAGAATAAATCCATAAAGGCTTACTAGCATCTTAATAACTCTTTGGGAACTTCAAAGAATGCTTTATTTCATACCTTTTAAAACTGTGTGCGAGATACAGATTTTTTAATTTGAGAAAAACATAAGATAGGAAGCAATTTCCTTTGACTCTGACTTTTTGGTGCGTGACTGTGAGATACAAGCAGAGCAGAGATTCATGAGTAAATTACCAATTAGTTGTTGAGAACTGCAGAACGTTGGAGCAGAAATTAGGATCTAATTATCTGTCTCTGTGATTGTCATTCAAGACACGAATCTGCCGAGTTTTATAATTGTGGGGAAAATCTATTCCACCTGCGACAATTCCCTTACTGCATCAATATTTTTATGAAAGTCCAGGAGGCGGATTGGTTGCTTTTAAGGACGTGCGCTTCCTTTACTTCAGAAATGATTAGGGTGGCTCAGGCCGGTGCCAGCCCGGGGTTGGACTTCCTCTGGGCACGGAACATCGAGGACAAGCAGGGATATAAGGTGTAGATATTTCACTAGTTCTTTTAAAGACAGAAATTTTTCTAGGAAAAATAGAATAATTTATTTAAAATGTAAACTCCATTTATATTACAGGTAACAGCTGCTATAGGACTGTTTCTAGGGTTTTCTTTATTTACTCTCTGCTCTCCAGGCTGCCCCAGGCCTTCTTCTGCCCTGACTCTGCGCCTCAGGACATTCTCATTGAGAGGTCCTTAGAGCCTTTGCTAAATGGCTCATTAACACTCCTGGGCTACTCGTTAGTGTCTCCTCCTGTTTCCTTAAACCCCCTCCGTTAGCCCTGTACCTGCACACAGTAGGCATTCAGACGGGTTGTTTTGCATATGTATTTCACAGATACTGTCCTTAGGTTTGAGCACATGCCTCTCTCCAGTCTCCCCAGGGCCTCCCCTCTCCCTTCCCTCCACCAGCGCCACCTCTGCATCTGTGTCTAATCCCCTCTGAAGTCCACTCTCCCTGGGTGCTTGATGGTTGGAGGCTGAGGGCTCTGCATCCCGGTTTGTTAAAGGAGCCATATCAGTTTGCAACAAAACCCAACACAGGTTCAAGAAAATTAAACCATTAAGTGAAACTTGACTGGGAAGCCTATTTTTCTTCCTGCATTCTTTGAGTATTAGTGTGTAAAGAGGAACTCCACAATAAACTATCATTTTCAGTCCAACTCTGGGTGATAGCATGAAGGGTTTGGATTATTGTGTGATTAAATGAGCTAAAATGTGGATGAATTCTAACACGGTGCCTGGCACGTAGTTGGCACCCCAATAGTAACTAATTTCCTTCCTTTTGTCACGGTGGTCCGGTTACATTTGTAGCTCTGTTACAGTGTGTAGCTCTGCTCCGTAAAGAATCACTAAGAACTTAATGAGCTGTATTTCCTCCAATGCCATGGGCTGTGTCAACACAATGTAAACATTGTGACAATTTTTGACTGAATTGAGTTAACTGACTGAATGTTTTGAAGTATTGACACAGCAGCTAAAAGAGTGAGAAATGTAGTCAAGCCAGCTATTCGGTACGATAAAAACGGCAACTATTTCAAAACTAGAATAGAGACGTGTGAAGCCAGTGGAAGTTCAGTAGCCACAGGGCCACTGGAAAGCCCTTGGAAACGGAGGCAGACACAGGAACGAAAATCTGAAGATTGTCCCCAGATCACCCAACAAGCAAAGCAAAGCTGAAGGACTATGTAACTTTACCCCCTTATCCAAAGCTTCTTTAATTTACTCCAAAGGAACAGGAGTAGAAAATGGAAGGTGTCACAGAATCTTGAGAAATGATGGTGAGGGTTCGTTCATTCATTCTGTCCTTTCAGCCATTATCTGCCTTTAGTTCCTTCCTCTGTTGACTCTGAGGATGGGTAGAAGGCTGTCCAGAGCTGGGTGCCCAAACATGTGCTGGCTGTTGGAAATCTTTGCAAGGAACACTGGGACAAGGATTGCCCTAGTTGGGAGATATTTGTTCTTCAGTTTATTCAATGAATTTTCTTAAAGATTAAAAAATTTTGTTTTACAAAATGTTCTTACAGGTATATGTAAATCTATAAATTGTTATATATGCATATTGTATACAATATATAATAAATAATATATTCAGTATTCTCTCTGTATTATACATATAATATATACAGTATCGTACAGACAGTAAATATACAGTATTATCTTTCAGATATATGAGATAATACTATATTATTATATATATAATACTATGTATTTATATATAATGTATAATAATATATGTATAATAATTATAATAGCAATAAATGTATAGCATAATATATAGGGTTGGCAGAGGGAGAGAGAAGGAAAGAGAATTGAGTAATTTTAGCCCTGAAATGTATTTACTAGCTTGGGTAACCTTCCATAAGAGAAAGTACACTTGGTGGTAACTTGGTGGGTCATTTCGGAAAGGCTTCTGACCCAAGCGTCATTGAGAAATTCTGTGTTTCCTCAACTACCTTGTGGGGATGAATGAAGCCACACCTATAGATCAGTTTCCATCCTCACAATAACTGCTAGCTGGAGGATCCCTCTCTAGCAAAAAGATGTCCCTTGGCAATGGCCCACTTAGTTGACATAGGGAACTTTTGGCACAGCAAAATTTTACCTGGACTCGGACAGGGTAGGTTTTTGGAGTTGCTGTAACTGGGTTTGGCGTCGCTGTGTGAGGGGAGAGCACAGCTAGTTGGTTTTCTTCATCAGGGATGCGGGACTGTTAAAGGAGCCAGTCTAGGTCAGATGGGGTCAAGGGTTTTGACTGCATGCATCAGTCAACTCAGTGAAATAACTGTTGATATTTTGACTGTTTTTTCATTACCGGATTTTCCCTCCCTACATGGCATTGATAAGAATGATCAAATCACTTGGTGCAGACATAGACTTGAGACTTCATCACCCACTTCCTCTCATGGCCTTTATTCCCACTCAATCTGTTACACAGAGCTCCTCCAGTCACAGAAAACCTGATGGAGGATGTGGGTCATGGTTTTGGGGTTTTTTGCCACAATATTTTACATTGTTTCCAAAGAACCTAGAGGGCATACTTGAAACAATAAGTGCAACCCAGCTGAAATGATCTCCTGCTGGCGAGGATAGCTCTAAATGTCAAGCTGCGGGATTTTAAAGACTTTCAGTAGCTCATACATAGCTTGTACATTTATAAGCATTATTGAGTTGGAAGATAATGACAGTCACATGTTGAGAATAGAGTATGACATGTTAACGTATGTTCTTCCTCTCTGTAAGTCTCCAGAGTCCAATTACTGAAACTTAAAAATGCAGCCCTTCAGTGCATGACTACAGAACCAGTGGGAATAATTAATACTAAAAATTTTAATCTATTTACAGGCCTCACAAAATACATAGAGTGATAAGGAAAAAACATGCTTGACAAAGACATTTAATTGTACAATTTTTACTTTGAACTTATGAAAAATGTGTGTATTCCTACTTTCAAATGCGTGCCACGTTATATGACCTCATGTTGATTTTATTTCTGTGTCTTGGTGTAATGAGATAAATGTCAAATCCATTTGAAGTGTCCGTATTGTGCTGAAGAATCTGGTTTTATCAGTTAGGATGTTCTTCCTCCAAGGGAAAGAAAGTCCAACTCAGATGATCTTAAACAATAAAGACATTTATTTGTTGGCTCATGTAACTAGAGGAATGGTGGGTTTTAGGGTCAGCTCAGCCTGGTGGGTCTGGCTTTGTTTGGGGCAAATTCCATCAGCTGTACCGTCTTTGGGGTCTTTGTGTAATTCTCAGGCTGCTTCTCTTGTTCTGACAAAGAGGCACAGCAGCACTCTTGGCTCCACATCCATAATCCGGGAAGGAGAGATGTACCAGCCAGGAATGTGTTCTGCTGAAGAAAAGGAAAGAAACAGAGGAAGGGGATAGGAGAGGGAGAAAGAAGCAAAGAATGAACCACATAGTAGCAACGGCTTAGATGGCAGTATATCGTTGGTCTTAAGTCTGGGGCATTGCAACCATCCCTTCTGGACCCAGGTTCTTTGCATCTTTTTACTCCCCCAGCCTCAATTTATAGGCCTCTGTCCTCATGTTTGCTACCTCATGGTCTCAACATGGCTGCTGGGCTTATAAGACTCATGTCCATGGTTCAGAAAAAAGTCAAGTCTGCCCACTTGTATCAGGAGAAGGACAAAACTCTCCTGAAAGCTGCACCCAATAGACTCTACTTTTGTGTTCCTGGCAAGTACTGGGTCACATGGTTACTGAGGCATAGATTTCCAGTTGCCTACCCAATGTCCATTTCTTCCTCTTCCTTATCAACAGAACCTGGACTTTTTTCAAAGATGCAATATGGCCCTTAAAAAATACACGTCTTCACAGGCTAGACGTGCTAGATCTAGCAAAAACAAATAACAACAGGATGCCCAGCATGAGACATCCATACTTATACAAAACATGATTTGTTGTTTGTCTGCAATTTGAGTTTAACTGAATGTCCTATACTTTACCTGGCAACATTACCCTAGGCTTCCTTGAAGGTAGCATGGCCATGAAAGAGACAGTCTGCTAGATGGGGCTTCCAGAAAAGCTTTTGAAGAAAGGGACCAAACTTGCCAGACACATTCCTTTCATCCTTTGCACTTTGTCCTTCCCCCTTCCTTCTGCCTGGACTTCTGACAGAATTATCTAAAGCCATCTTGCAACCAGGAGAATGTAAGTCTTTTAAGGATTGCAGAGAAATAAGGAGGAGAAGCCTGGTTCCTTGAGCAGCTCTGAATTGCCTACCCCTAGATTCCTTGTTACATAAAAACAAACAAAGGCCTTATTTGGTTAAGTCATTGTAGTTCAGTTTCTGGCCTCATGCTGCCAAATGCAATCGTAACTGATACAGCTACCCCTCGCTGGAAGGGTGAAGTAGAGGCTGGCTAGTGGTTCACCAAACTTTTGTTTTCGTCCTTGCCGCACAGCTAGACTACACTTTCCAGTCCCCTGCAGTTAGGTGGGGGCCATATGAGTGAGTTCTGGCCAATGCAATGTGAGTGGGGCTCATGTATGTGACTTTCAGGCCTGAGTCCATGCTCCGGCTCCTCCCATGTCTGCAGCAAGAACAAGGGGCCCTAAGGAATAGTGGAGACATCAGATGACAGCGACCTGAGCCCTTGATGACTTTGTGAAGTAGACCCTCCCCACCTCGCGCTGATCTTCATTATACTATAATGTGAACAAGAAATAGACTTCTCTTGAGTTAAGCCACTGAGCTGTTGGGTTCCTTGGGGTCAACTAAGTCAACATTGCCTGTTGTAAGAGAGGCTGCTTCAGGCCTAGAGTTCCAAGCAAGAATCCTGAGACTCACTCTCACTGGATCACACATCTTGGGTCCACTCTTTAATCAATAGAATGGACTTTGCTGATGGCTTAAACAAACCATTCCTGGAGCTGGGGCTGGGGCACGTGATCCGTCAAGGTCCCAGCAGGAAACAAGAGTAATTTGAGGAGAGTTTAATAAAGTGACTACCTACAAAGATGGGAGAGCGTGTAGGGAATCCACATGAGTGCAGTACCCCGTGGTTAGTAAGAGCAGAGCCTTGGCACCCCTAGCCCGGAGGGTGGGTTGTGTTGGTGAAAGGTTTCCAGAACCTAGAGGCAAATGTACCACAGGAACAGATAGGCTGTGGGGAGAGGGCTGTGTTTCCCGTCCTATGACCTTAGGTGAGGGAAGCAGCCAGTCTGCACGGAGGGGGCCAGAGGGAACAATACCTTGGCCTTATTCTTCTCCTGCCCTCTGATCTCCTGCAGGGGCTCCCCATTGTCCAAACCCAACTGGAAGCCTAAGGTCATGAGCGCCCATGACGTAGTCCATGCAGCTCAGTGTCCCAGGTCAAAGTGCTAGAGAAGGGAGGAGAGCAGATCTGGAGGGGACATCCAGCCCAGGCTGTGTGTGCAAGTCCATTACCCAAACCAAATCTGGCTTCTGTCAGGATGGCTGAGGGGAAAGGAATAGTGGGGAGCAATCCACAGTTCTACCTCGCTGGTGACCTCTCAGGCCCTAGGGGCTAACTCCATGACTGTAACTTGTTTTTGAGATAGAAATTTTTTGGCCATATTACAAGTACATAGAAGGAATAGCTTCTGAATTTTCAGTAACACATGATAAATTCCAAGTTCTGTAAGATGTCGAATAACTTATTTATTAAAGCATTAGAGTTGCCAGGACAACAGAATTTAATTTAGTAGTGTTCAATTTACACATTTGCTTTAATTCTTCTGCCAGAGCTCCTTGTTTAATTCTGCCTCCTTAGGTTTTACAAGTGTTCCTGCTAGGAGTAATTATGATATCAGTAATATCCACTTTCAATATTTTTGCATAATCCAGTGCCTGTTTTATTGGCCAGTACCTTTGGATGTCTTGTAATTGGTTTTATTCCAGGACATCTTGTTGCAACTTATGCTGAAGACAATCTTAGGTTTGTACGTTTAGTACTGAATGAATTCCCGTATTGATTCACACTTGACAGCTAATTGTTCGTGCATAATCTTAGCATTATTTTTGTGCCTATTGTTATTAATCATAGCAACCCTAGTAATGCATTGTTAAATTATATGTTAAATTGTTTTGAAGATTGTCATTTATCTTCTGCTATGAAAGCTTTCCTTAACTGCATGTTTATGAAATTTTTAGTGACAATCACGCTTTTTTATACTATAATATTTTTGTGAGTTAGAGCAGGTATTGTTTATTATATTAAAATTTGGTAAGCAGTTAATGCTTAGTACAGAACAATCATAAATATATCTAACTATAAGGTGAAAATAAAAATCATCTTTTTTTCTATCACCTCACTATAACTTTGATTAATATATTGGTATATATCTTTTCAGAATTTTCTCCAAGATTTATGTATATTTCTTCTTTTAAAAATCTCACTGAAAGGGAGTCCTACTACACTGTTGGTGGGAATGTAAATTGGTGCAGCCACTATGGAAAACAGTATAGAGGTTCCTTAAAAAATTAAAAATAGAGTTACCATATGATCCAGCAATCTCACTCCTAGGCATATATCTGGAAAAAATGAAAACTCTAATTAGAAAAGATACATGCACCCCAATGTTCATAGCAGCACTATTTATAATAGCCAAGAATTGGAAGCAACGTAAAGGTTCAACAGATGAATGGATATCAACAGATGAATGGATATCAACAGATGAATGGATAAAGAAGATGTGATGTGAGATATATATATATATACACACACACACACACACACACACACACACACACACACACACACAAAATGGAATATTACTCAGCCATCAAAAAGAATGAAATAATGCCATTTGCAGCAACATGGATGAACCTAGAGATTGTCATACTAAGGGAAATAAGTCAGAGAAAGACAAATATCATGTGATATCACTTATATGTGGAATCTAAAATATGATACAAATGAACTTATTTACAAAACAGAAACAGACTCATAGACATAGAAAGCAAACTTATGGTTAACAAAGGGGAAAGGGGGTGGGGGAGGGATAAATTAGGAGTTTGGGATTAGCAGATACAAACTACTATATATAAAGTAGATAATCAACAAAGTCCTACTCGATAGCACAGGGAACTATATTTAATATCTTATAATAACCTATAATGAAAAAGAATATGAAAAGAATATATATATGTATAACTGAATCACTTTATACTAGAAACTAACACATTGTAAATAAACTATACTTCAATAAAAAAAGAGATCTCACTGAATATACTGTTCTCTAACTTGTTTTTTTACCTACATCATGAATTTTCTTTTTTATATTAAAAAACATACTTCTGTAATGTTACTCTTAGTAGCTGTGAAGTACTCCACTATAGATGTATTATAATTTATTTAAATACTACCTTGATTTTGATTTGTTTCTAATTTTTTGCTATTATATACAATGCCTTGAAAAAAATTATTGTGTATTCATCTTTGAACTCTTGTTTCCTTAGAACAGTTAGCTAGAAATAGATATGTTGGGCCACATGGTAAACAAAATGTTAAGGCTTTTGATACATATTTGGGGCAAATATTATAATTTTATTTTGCAAAAAGTATCCTTCAAGGTCATCTACTAATTTGCCTTAATTCAGTCATGAATTAGATAGCTTTGCTTTTGTAATTTTGGATAGTAAGACGCAGATGACACTGATAAATTCTTGTTTTCATGACTAAATTTAACTTGGAGTATACAGTTAGTGCTGTTAGTTGCAAGCAGCAGAAATGGAACTAGCTGATTTAAGCAGAAAAGTAGTTTATTAAATAAAGGCAGCCCTCTGAATCCTTGGGAGAGTAGGAGACCCTGGTGCAAAGCTAAGCAGCCGGGAAAAATGATTGAAAACGATGGAGCAGAGCTGATCTGGTTAAAAAAACCCCCACTTCCCGGATTTCCCTGGTGGTCCAGTGATTAAGACTCTGCGCTTCCACTGCATGGGCGTGGGTTTGACCCCTGGTTGGGGAACTAAGATTCCCACATGCCACAAGGCCAAAAACAAAACAAAACAAAACAAACCCACTTCTGCTGCCACAAAACACTAAATGTCATAGTTTAATGGCTGCCAGTGCAGCAGACTCTGTCAATGCCCCGTCCATAACCCCTGGGCACCCACTGCTCCTTCCGTGATCATGGTTGCTGCAAGTACCTGTGATTCTCCATGGGAAGGCTGCCTCTGGTGGTGCTCTGCCCATCCCAGGATGGCGGGCTGGATGTCACTGGAGTGTTAATGACCTCAGGACAAGTGACAATCGAAGGATGTATTAGTCAGCCTGGGTTGCCATAACAAAATACCACAGACTGGATAGCTTAAATAACAGAAATGAATTTTCTCAAAGTTCTGGAGGCTGGGATGTCCAAGATCAAGGTTTTGGCCGATTCTGTTTTTGGTGAAGGTCCTCTTCCTGGCTTGAAGGCAGCCACCTTCTTGCTGGGTACTTACATGGCCTTTCCTCTGAGTGTGCATAGGGAGAGAGAGAGAGAGCTCTCAGGTGTCTCTTCTGTTTTAAATTTATTTTTTATTGAGGTAACTGGTTTATAACTATATAGGTTTCATGTGTACATTCTATTTCTACTTCTGTATACCCTACAGCATGTTCATCACCAAAAATTTAGTTTCCATCCCTCGCCATACAGTTGATCACTTTTATCCATTTTGCCCTCCACCTCCCCCCCATTCCCCTCTGGTAATCACTGCTCTGTTCTCTGTATCTACATGTTTGTTTTGGTTTGGTTTTGTTTGTTCCACAAACGACTCTGAATAGCCAAAGCAATCCTGAGAAAAAAGAACAAAGCTGGAGGTATCACATGCCCTGATTTCAAACTATATTACAAAGCGACAGTGATCAAAACAGCATGATATTGGCAGAAAAACACATAGATCAATGGAACAGAATTGAGAGTCCAGAAGTAAACCCATGCATATATGGACAATTAATTTAAAACAAAGGAGCAAAGAACATACATGGAGAAAGGACAATCTCTTCATTAGATGGTGTTGGGAAAACTGGACAGCCACATGCAAAAGAATGAAACTGGACCACTATCACACACCATACACAAAACTTAACTCATAATGGGTTAAAGACGAATGTAAGACCTGAAACCATAAAACTCCTAGAAGAAAACATAGACAGTTTGCTGTTTGACATCAGTCTTAGCAATATCTTTCTGGATATGTTTCCTCAGGCAAGGGAAACAAAAGCAAAAATCAACATATGGGACTGCAGATGTCTCTTCTTATAAGGACTCTAATCCTCTTGGCTCAGAACCCCACCCATATGACCTCATTTATCCCTAATTACTTCCTTATTCCAAATACTGCCACACTGGGGCTTAGGGCTCCAATATATGAATTTTGAGAGGCACATACATTCAGTCCATAAATGAGGATAAATACTCCAGTAGTGAAATGCTGAGACGTGTTCTGCTTTGTCTCTTAGAGGTCTCAGCAGGACTGAACTTTCAGCGTTCACAAGAGTAACCTGTTCGCCAAGGTACGCTTGCTGTTTGGCTTTCTTCTGTTCTCTAACTTCCCGACCAGTGCTTCCAGAGATCACGGCCCCTACTTGTCTTCAGATCCTTATCTGGGGGAATCTGACTTGATAGATTATTTGGGCCAATGGGCTTACTTCGGAAACAAAGCTGCCGCTGACACTGCAGAAAGAGCATGCTGCACTCTTCCTGCTTCTTGTGCTCTGGGTCAGCATCTGGGAGGGAAGCCAATTTACCTGCCAGCATACTGGCTGCAAGGGAGCCTGGAAATGCAAGTATCTGGCAGTCAGCGGAGTTTTCAGGCTGTCAGACTCAGGGTGGAGGTTCAAATACTGGGCAGTTCAAAAGAACAATAAATGTCCTTTTGGAGGGGTCGTTGCATATTTTTGCTGGGTTACTCTCTTTTTCCAATACGGAAACAGGTTGTGTTCAGACCTGTTGGAAAGCCATTGTTAGTACAGAAAATACTGATGTTATTTTCTCATTCTTTATTCTTTATCATTCAGCCCCACTCTTCTGTTTCAATTACCGAGGGAGTAATAAGGCGTTTGCTGCAGTTCTGCAAAAATAGAAAATTATCTACTGACCACTCCTAGGCTAAAAGAGAAATGAAGTGAGAAATTCTTCTCCCCAGATAAACACCCACGGGATTTCAGTCCACAAGTTGGAGAACTTTTTTATAAAAGCAATTTCTCAGTCCTTTTTACACTAAGTTATATAGATGACTGTGGATCCTCTGGGGAAAATACTTAGCTCAGGATTTCTGAGAAGTTCTGATGTGGGAGCTTTTGGCCATCTGGGCCTGGCTAATGACTGTACACAGAACGTCTTGGGAGAGAGAGACAATTTGTTGGTAATGAGGAAACAGCACAGTAGCATTCTTCTTCCTCATCGAGCATGCTTATTGCAAGAGAACAAGCCGCATATTAATCAGTGCAGATTTTTTTCAAAAGACCTACAGTAATGACTTGATTCAGGAATCTCCAAGAGCATAGGAATTCGATTCCCAAGAACCTTACTCCCAATCTTGCAGTGTTAATTTTTAAAATGAATATGCAAATATGCTCCCAATAAATGCATTACCAAACCTACCAATCCTAATACGCCGTTCCTCGTCTGTAGGGAGTTTTCTGTGGTCTGAGCAGAAATTCTTTGGAAGCAAGATAAACTGCCCTAGATATACATTTGCCACCAATACCATTACTTATTAAAGAAAACATTTTCAATATTTTAATATATACTTTACAAACTGAAAGAAAAAAAGGTGAATCAACTATTCTGTCCAAGCTTAATGCCAGTTGTTTTGTTATATGTGTTTCTAGAATGTGGGTGGATGGATAACAGATCACAAAACAAGCGACAGGAATTCCCAGCACATCCTATTTACCTCACAAAAATAATAACTGTTAAAAGTAGCTACCAGTTATATGATACTTTATGAACACAATAAAATTAGCTACCATTTATAAAGTGCTGCTAACGTTTATTCACATTTAGTCCTTATGTTACAAAAAACAAAACGACTTTGTGAGGTACACAGAGCAGGTGTTATTCTCTATGACCTTCACAGACTTTCTCTGGCTGCCAACATTGTTGATTATCCTGGTGTCATGAAATAAACATGCAGGGGTAGATGTTGATTCATGAGAGGAAACTGGAGGACAGTGTAAGGTACTAGAAAAATGTAGATAGGGGAACAAGTTTGATATTCATGGAGCCACAACCTACTCTGTAGAATATTCTTTCAAATCTATATGAAAAAAAATCTGATAGTTTATTTTCTCATCTTGACAACAGTCCTAAAGTTTTACCTGACATTACCAATAGAAATCTGTGAAGTTGAAAGAGACTTTTCTCAACTATCAATAGTAAAACACAAATTTTGGTGGTGCTGTGGGGAAGAACATCAGTGTCAAAGCTGTAGCCAGTGGGGTGGGTGGCACAGAAAAGGGGCAGCATGCATACAGGCAAAACCAGGAAAGCAGAGGGGGGCATCCGGAGGAAGTAGGAACTTGGGGACTGCTATGGACTGAATATTTGAGTCCCCCCTGAATTCAAAGGTTGAAGCTTAATCCCCAATGTGATGGGGTTCGGAAGCGGGGGTTTAGGAGGTGATTAGATTGTGAGGGTGGAGCCCTCATGAATGGAATTAGCGCCTTTATAGAAGAGACCCCAGAGAGATCCCTCACCCCTTCCACCATATGAGGACACAGTGAGAAGATGGCTGTCTGTGAACAAGGAAGTGGGTTCTCACCAGACACTGAATCTACCAGTGCCTTGATCTTGGACTTCTCAGCTTCCAGAACTGAGAAATAAATGTTTGTTGTTAAGCCACCCAGTCTAAGGTATTTTTGTGATAGCAGCCCGAATGAATGTAAAGACCACAGAGACTAGGAAATATGCAAGGTTCTACCACTTCTCTTCCCCCTCCCAATAAATCCCAAAGATCTGGGAAAGGTCTCTGAGTTTTTCCTTGTTAAAGAAATGGTTTTAAGTCAGTTTTATTAAGATCTCAGAGAAGGAGGGGATCCCAGCAGGCTGAAGGACATGGGGACATCCAGACAGCAGACAGCTGTGTAACATGGGAGAAGCCTGTGTTCAGAGGAGGTCAGCAAAGGGTGTGATAACCAGGATGTAAGACTCTGCAGTGGGTCAAGGCTGTACCCCTTGTTTTCTGTATTTTACTTATAGAGCCCCTGCTCCATTTGAGTCATTACATAAAAATATAAGTCAATATTGAATTGCTGCTTTCAAAACTTAGGAATTACTTCATCTTTATACTCCATTCCCTAAGAAGAAAAGCTTTCAGTCATATTGTAGAACAGCAGTTCTCAGTGCTGGCTGCCCATCAAAATTACCTGTGGAGCTTTTAAATATACAAATGCTAGCTACAGATTCAGAATTTCTGGCAGCAGGGCCTTGGGCATCTGTATGTTTAAACAACCTCACAGGGATTCTGATGCACAGCCAGGGCTGGGCGCCACGACTGTAGAAAACCACTTGATAAAATTCACCAGAAGAGAAATAATCATCTTTCACAAGTTGAAGATCAAAATTAAATATGTCATTATTTTTAGTGGAATCTATGCCAATGTAGCCTCGTCATGCTTTTAGTTGGTAAGTATGAGATCCATCATAACTGCTAACTGAAAATGTGAGAAAATGAAATAACGTCCTAGAAAACTGCACTTTATGGAAAATGCTGTTGTGCATTTCCTTAGCAGCAGAGCTGAAGCATGTATTAAAGAAAAAAGATAGGATTATAAACAAAAAATTTAGAACAAGAGCCTGAGTTTTTTAAAGAATGCTCAATTATGTGACTCATAGAATGCTCACTTATGAGACTGGGTCCAAGTGACACCAATGAGTAGTCTGAAAAAAAATTTACTTTTCAAATCAGTTGTTACGAAGAGTCCTGGTGCGGGACAGAAGCCGAACAGTCCTTGAAGCCAGTGGAGTAGCGAGATCCAAAAATAAAGAGCTATCGCCAGCATCGATAGTGTCAAAATAAAGTTAATGAAACAAACTCTTTAGAGGGTTTGTATAGGTATAATTTCAATTGATTGCTTAAAATTTGGCTGTATAGCACAAGATATATAGCCCTTGTGAAATAAATTTTAACATCCTTACCAGAATCCTTATAATTGCTATCAAATAGCACCAATATTTCCATTTGGTTATAGCATATTTTGGTAACGTTGATTTACTTAGAGCTAATAGAATAATAACGTGTTTATTTTAAACTCTAGGGATAGTGGGAGGGAGGTGTGTGGTTACATGATATAAAAGCAGTGAAGATGCGTTTGTTTTTCAACTCTGGGAATTAGAGTTATGCAATTAAATGGCTGACATCCAGTATTTAGCTAGTCATTGAAAGCACCTGTTTCATGTTTGAAGTGCCCTGGCAGGTTCATGGGTGGAATAGATTCAGAGAATAAAAGTCCTTTCTGGTGACAGAGAGTTGATTTAATTACTAGAATACGTTGTATATTTGTATATGTTGTGATTTTTATGCTGAGCATCACCCTGACAACTTGGAGATTTATGTTTTTTTAAAAAAACCTCCTAAGTAGGGTTAATTTTATGGCTGTCACTCAAGTTGAGCCAGGTGTATTTCCTCATTTGTTATCATCTGCTTTTCTTCCTTGTGGTTTAATTTTGCTGAGTGATGTCTCTCCAAAAAACTTGAGGATATCCCTATCATAAGGATGGCTGTAGCCACTTGACACTTTGCGGGTGACTGTTTGGAGTAATTTGACAATAATACCAAGAGGAAAAAAGAGTGAGTCAGGTGTGGGACACTTCTAATTTTATCAGTTAATAATTTACAAAATTCTAAGGGGCGCTTAGAAGTGGGAGTCAGTTTAGATTATCTTCTCCCTCCTCTCGTACGTCCCATTTGTCCCCCCAGGTCCCATCGATCCAGTCTGGCTGTTGACCACCTGTTGAGTGCATCCCAATTGTGGGGCCTCCTGCGACAAACCCCATTCTTTTTCTTAAACTATACCATTAGCTTCGTATCTGATTTCCCTGAAGTGGATCTTGTGGGTCTGAGCATGTTGCTCTGTAACAGTTAGGATCCTTTTGGTAGCCAGTGATTGAAAATGAAAATTGAAAACCAAAGTAGCTGATGGAAAAAAAAAAAAAGGAATTTATTGTCTCATATAACTGAATTGTGCAAGGGTAGATCTCAGGAGAGGCTTGACATGGCCTCAAAAAATGGACATAGTTTCCATTCCTGGCTTCTCTCCCAGGGTTGCTGCTGCCCTCCTAGAATGGCCTTATGAGACTTTGGAAACGGTGCTCTTCCCTGAAATAAGCATCTAAGTTATTACACTTTATTTCTCTGATTAGAACAATGATTACAAAGTTTTTCTGTAAAGTTATACAAATTATTCTACCTGAAATCATAAAAATTAGTAATTATCTCCAAGTTCTTGATGAGAAAATTGAAGTCTGTACAATTTGATAATTTGTTGTAAAATAGTTACACTTCTTGCCTTTGGTATGAATGCTTATTTGCTTCAATAACTTGCTTTCTATTAAAAAATGGTTGCTAGATTTGACAGTATTTCTTGTAACTTTGTAGAATTTAAATATTTTAAAATATAGTTTACTGTTGAGAAGCTACATTCTTCAATGGGGAGAAATATAATAGCTTGGCATTTCATCTTTGAATCTGGAACATTTAAAAGTAACATACATGTAAAAAGCTGCTACATTTTAACAGCGGTTAATTTTCGTACTGAAGAAATCTCTTCGACAACAAATAAACAGTGCTATGGTATAAGTGACAGCCCACGTGGAATTCCTTACAGGATCGTTTAAAGATTTACGGGCATAATGCAGAGAAAGTGTAGGATACTGTGCCTAAGCCCTCAATCAATATTGGCTGTAATTATTATCAATCATTACTCAGACTTATGTCTTGGAATCCACAGCTTTTTCTCCTTTTGTCCTTCTGGTTCTCAGTGGTTGCTCTAGAATTCTATAGAGAAGAGCTTTGAACAAGCAATCTGGTTGGAAAGAGCTCTGTAGGACTTGGCTTGAGCAGTGTTTGCACAGGAAGCTCATCCCTTCTTCACACTGGGATTTCGTGCTTGGGTATCGGGGTGGAGGGGAGGGCTAAGGGAGATGACAGTGGGAATGGGCACTGAAGTTTTCCCACTACATTACTGGGTATGTCCCTGCTGGTCTAAGTTCATCTTGGGCTCCTGGCTCTGGCTTTCTGAATTGTTTGCAGTCATCAGTAATCAGCTTTCTGTTCACTTCCACCTACTGGTTCCGTTTACTCAGATCTCTGACTTCCTTGAATCCCTAGGCTGCGGCCCCTTCCAGGTCTCTAGGAGCTGACCTACCCCATCCCCCCATATTTCTGGCCCGGCTCCTCTTTCCCCGTTCACTCTTCCCTCCCATTGGGGTGACTGGCTCTCCGATTCCTGACAGCATGGGCGTCTCAGGGTATTTGCACACATTCTTCCCTCTGTCTGGAATGCCCTGTTCCTTCTTGACTGCCCAGCAAACTTCTCATCCTTTGAACACTCAACTCTGAGTCAAGAACGCCTTCAGCTAAAAACAATAATATAATAATAATATAATATATAATAATAATAATAATAATAATAATAACCTATTGTCCAAGGCTTTGGGTGTATGGTCAAATAATTACATAATGGGATTACAAAAGCCAGTTAGCAGACGCTGGGTTCATACTTTTCTTGCTGAACAGGCCTCTCCTACATATGCTGAAATAACAACAAAAGTTCCTATCAGCAAACTCAGGTGTTGTCCTGGTCATAGGATGGGACATCCCAAAGATGAAAGCTTTCACGGATGGGGAAGATCTTGGGCCTGACTTCCTAACCTGGTATCCAGGTATTATAAAGAAATTTCAGCTCATTTCAACATTGAACAGTGGGTAAGAATTCAAACTCCAACATCAGAAGGCTTGAGTTTAAGTTCAGGTTCTTACATTGATCAGTTGTGTAGTTTTGGGCAAGTTGCTTACCGTCCACATGCCTCATTTTGCTCCTCTGTAAAATGGGTCTAATCATAATACTGCTAGTGTAGTAAGTTATCAGGAGAGGAGTAAGTTAACCAATATATGTGACATGGTTAGATGAGTGCCTGGCATATCATAAACATTCTAGAAGTGTTAACTAATGCTATGCCAGATTCAGGAATGCTTGGGGTGGGGCCCCTGGTGGGAAATCCGTAAATTGTGTAAGAACACCCGTGTATACTCCTGAACCAATACTGGATATCTTCAAAACTGCATCCCTCTATTGTAAGTAGTTTTTAAGTTTCCTCTGCCAACAGAAGATACTTAAAAGGCATTATCAGTTATAAGGTGGGGCGGGGTCAGGGGGGAATAATTACAAAGGAAGAAACTTATTAGAGAGCAGTGCCCAGTTCCTTTCCGGAAATGTACCTATTCTCAGTCCTGAGAAAGAGGGGAAAGTTGAATTCTGAGACAGTAATTTGGAAGCATTCAGATATCACATCCCTCAAACACTAAAATATAGCTGGTTAGTAGAAAGGACACACCTATTCTATAGTTTTATTTACTTGCTAATAAAATCAGCATTTTATTTCATTCTATAAGCATCATAATAGTTATTGTATGTTCTATGAATACATTTCTATATCAGTAACAGTTTGGACTCCTAGATTTTTTGTTCTTAATGAATATCTTCTTAATTATCCTTTAAATGTTTAGTATAAGCAGATTATGACACTCCAATTGCATTAAGAGATTAATTACATGGTACAATCCACTTCTAATAATCAACAGATGGATCATTTGTGGTTTAAATTAGCCTTGAATAATTCTGTTTTGCAAATTCTTATCAACTAATCTGAGAGGGTACCAGATCCAGGATCTTTTGTTATCTTTTCAATCAATTAATCACCAAATATTGAGTGCCTATAATGGGCCAAGCCTTGTGCTGGGGTAGTAAGATGAATTATCCACACTATCCCATCACTCAGAGAGTTTATAATTTAGTAGAGGACATTGCTTCATTTTAGCCCTGAAGCAGAAAGACCTTTCAATGCAAAACATCTCAATTCTGGGATGATGTCTGGAATTTTGAAAAATTTCAAAAGGGTAACTTGATTTATGCTGTTATTTTGCACCAGCCACAGGTGAGAAGCTGTGATGTAGGGAAGAATTCTGAGCAGAGGAGCAGAATGAGAAAAACGGACCATTTAGAAAACCCTTCTAAACTGTTGGATTAGTTTCCTAGGGCTGCCTAAACAAATTACCCCAAAAGTGATTGCTTAAAATAGCAGAAATTCGTTCTGTCACAGTTTTGGAGGGCAGATATCTGAAATCAAGGTGTCAAGGGAGCCATACTCGTTCTGGAGGCTCCAGGGGAGAACCCGTTCTTTGCTTCCTCCAGTTTCTGGTGGCTGTCAGCATTGCTTGGCTTGTGGCTGCATCACGCCAGTCTCTCCCTCCCTGTGTCTCCTTCTCTGTGTCTTCTCCTTCTCTGCCTTTCTCTTATTAGGATACTTGCCATTTGATTTAGGGCCCACCCAGATAACCCAGGAGGATTTCCTCATCTCATGATATTTAATTACACTGGCAAAGACGCTTTTTCTAAAATAAGGTAACATTTTTAGTTATTAGGGACTAGGATGTGGATGTATCTTTTTTGGGGGGGCCACCATTCAACCCACTACAGTTGTCTTTACAGTATATTTTCAACATTTTTATGACTGTTCTAAATCTTCGGAAAAATCTCATGTACCCTGCTAAAATACAGATGCCAGAATATCTCCTCTAAAACAGTAATTTTGAGCTTCTCTATTATTTCTCCACTTGTATGAATAATTAAAAATTCATTACGTATCCACCAAACACGTTTTAATTTCATAAATATTTTGCAGCTATTAACATTTTACATGCATTGCTATTATAACATATATTAAACTTGGAGAAGAAATAGATCAGATTTATAAATCATATAAGGAATACAGATTCCTAAACTGTGACACGTCTTAGCTAGAAATGACAACTATTTTTATACCACACTTGTGACAATGATTCTGAGGCACTGGAATTTTCTTAAAGTTTCAGATCACATATGTGCTATCTGGTCATGGAGAGGGATGGGAGAAAGCCGTGGAAAGTCTTACATGACAACTTCCAGTTTCCAGTTGGGCATGTAAGGAGCTAGAACGTTATCACTCCTGTCCACACAACAAGAAGAAAGCCGAACAAACTAAAATTGACAGCTCTTCTTAGATCCATCAGAGAACTGACGTCACAGGGCAAACCACTGTTCCCGAAGTTGGAGAGACAAATAGGCAGATACAGATAATTACAGCTTACCAGAGCAGATGCTCGTGAACAGAAACTGTAATTGATGAATCGCTGGGGGCTCAGTGGGGACATGGCTGAGAGTTAAAAACTTCAGGAGGACCTTGTCTTAGGAGGGCCCCAGACTTTTGTGAGTTTTACCTCCAGGAACCCTACCAGGTTCTCACAGTGAAGATCAGAGAAAAATCTCCTTCTGCTTCTGGTAGGGGAGGGGAAAAGGGGCCATTCTGGAATAAGCCAGAGCATTCTGTTCTTCTTAATAAGACCTGACCTCAAGAGAAACTGCTTTACTGCCTCATTACCCCGAGGAAGGGAAAAACTCAACTTCAGCTTACTCTAGATGGCTTATATTACATCTAAGTAATATAAGGGCAGGTAGGGGAATATGAGAATTACTTGGGACGGTCACAGCCAAGGGGCAGAAGCTCACTAAAAGACTGAGACCTAATCATAGGACTAGAGCATGCTTCCCCTCCCCTATACCTTACCATCACATCAATAGGACTTCTATAATAACAGGGAAATGCTATTGAAAGAAGTGTACCTCTCAGACCTTATTTAAGAAGTCTCTAGGGAAACCCAAAGACAACAGGAGAGACAAAACAAGGACATCAGGGAAAGTTTCAACCTCTGACACCTATGGCTGAAGAAAGAATCAGTGAGTTTGAAGAAATGTTGATAGAATCTCCTAAAACAGAAGTTCAAAGAGAAAAAAAATGAAATAGACAAAACAAAATATCCAAGAACTCTGGGACAACTACAAAACACATAACATATGTGTAATGGGAGTGCCAGCAGGAAAAGAAAAAGAATGAAACAGAAGCAATATTTGAAGCAATAATGACTGAGAATTTCCCCAAATAGTGTCAGATGGCAAACCACAGATCCAGGAAGCTCAGAGAACACCAACCAGGTTAAATAGCAAAAAACCCCATACCTAGGCATATTATATTCAAACTGCAGAAAGTTGAAGACAAAGAGAAATCTTGAAAGAAGCCAGAGGAGAAAAACACCTTACCTATCGAGGAAAAAAAATAAGAGTCACATTGGAACTCTCTTCAGAAACCATGCAAACAGAAAAGAGAGTGGAGTGAAACATTTAAACTGTCAGAAGAAAACCCCAGCAACCTAGGATTCTGTATCCAGTGAAATTATCCTTCAAAAGCAAAGAAGAAGGACTTTTTCAGACAGTCAGAGATTGAGGAAATTTGTTGCCAGTGGACCTGACTTGCAAAAAATATTAAAAGAAGTTCTGTAGAAAGAAGGAAACCGATATATATGTCAGAAACTCAGGTCTAAATAAAAAAGGAAGTGTTAGAGAAGGAATAAAGGAAACTAAAATAAAACATTTATTTTTCTTGTTCTCAATTGATCTAACACATAACAGTTTGTTCAAAATAATAACAGCAACATTGTATTCAGTGGGTTTAATTTATGGATAAGTAAAATGACTGACAGCAATGTTATAAGGGGTAGAGGGGAAGAACTGGGAATTCTCTGTTGTAAGTTGTTTGCACTACCCGAGAAGTGGTATAATGTTATTTGAAAGAGGATCTGGGTTAGTTGTAAATGTATGATGCAAACTCAAGGGCAACCACTAAAAAAAGTTTTTAGAAAGTATAACTGATATGCTAGGAGAGGAGAAAAAAATGGAATCATATGAAATGCTCAAAAGAGAAAAGAGTGAAAGACAAAAAAAGGAACTCAGAACAAAGGCAAGGAATAGCAAACAGTTATAGATATGGTGGTTATTAATCCAAATATATCGAAAGTCTTTTTTTGATTTTTATAATCAAAAGCACTTGATTTTTATAATCAAAGCCACTCCCTAGTGGGGTGATTAAAAGCAAGGGCTGCAGCCAGACTGTCTAGTGTTCTGGGACTTTCTCTTATTTCTTTTTTTTTTTTTTTGGCTGCATTGGGTCTTCGTTGCTGTGTGCAGGCTTTCTCTAGTTGCGGTGAGCGGGGGGCTACTCTTCATTGTGGTGCGTGGGCTTCTCATTGCAGTGGCTTTTCTTGTTGCGGGGCATGGGCTCTAGGCGCGCGGGCTTCAGTAGTTGCAGCATGCAGGATCAGTAGTTGAGGTACGTGGGCTTAGTTGCTCTGCAGCATGTGGGATCTTCCCGGACCAGGGATTGAACCTGTGTCCCCTGCATTGGCAGGCAGATTCTTAACCACTGCGCCACCAGGGAAGTCCCTCTCCTATTTCTTAAACTCTCTCTGTCTTAATCATCATTTAAAAGGGTAGAATAATAGTACCAACCTCATAGTGTTGTTGTAGGGTTTAAATGAGATAATATATAAAAAACCTTTAGTACAGTGCCTGGCACAGATAAATACCCAGTGAATGCTACCTATGATTATTTTCTGACAGAATTAGAAAAAAATGTTTAAGTACCTACTATGTGTAGACATAACATAGGTGATAAGCTGATGCAATTTGAACTGTGTTTATTTCATTAAGTAAAAATACTACATGACATATGCATATAGAACATTAGAACATACATCAAATATGTGTGTGTAAGAGAGAGATAAAGGGAAGAAAAAAGTCTACCATTCAGCAACAACCATTGTCAATACCTTGATAAACACCCTTTCAGATTCTTTTAATGCATATAGACATATAAACAATTTTTAAAGGGAATTATTAAGCATGTTCTGTTTCGTCTGCTTTTACATTTTACATTCAATATATCTCTAACGTCTTTTTATGCATAAAGACACATTTTTAAGTTTTAAAAGTGTGCACTAATTTTATCAGAAGTATTAAGATTTTAAAGTCACTTTTGCTTCACTGTTTCATTAAATAATGGGAATTTAGAGAGATGCAAATGGGAATTACAAAACAACAGTTCACTCACCAGAAACAGAAGCCACCGTACACCAAATCTCTGATGCCTCTAGTGAGTTTCCCTGGGAATTGAAGCAGCATCAGAAATATAATTGAATTTTCCATTTTCAGCTGAAATGTTGAAAAGTAAAAAAAAAAAAAAAAAAAAGAGAGACAAATGAAAGGTCTACACAAGCCAGACATGAGAATTTTCCAAATAGCAAAATCTATTGCATATACTGCTGGAATTTTTAAGAAAGCCATTTATGTGTTGTAGGGTCTGAGGACAACGGAGCAGAAAGAGAAGTTGAAATTCTGTATGCTTAGGTTGGTGGTGAAGTTTGAGGAGACGCACCCTCCTTCTTTCCCTGACCACCGGGAGTTTCAGGGACCTGTATTTCTCCCCCATCAGCTTTTGACCCCGGGGTTTTAGCAGTCTCTCTGGGAGCTCGTGACCTCTCCACACCCTTGGGCTCTTGTTAGCAGCTGGAACAGGGGCTGTGGGATGAGAAGCTTGGGTGTTACCAGACACATTCTTTAAAATGTGAACGAAACAAAAGCCCACACCCTAAAATCTGTCCTGAAAACTGGTCATTACTTCCTCTTGGTTCCACCTTTCTAATGGAGCACGCGAGGGCCCGTTTGAGTGACAAGTGGAGCTGCCAGTTTGAACGGGTAGGGTGGAGCCCGGGGAGCCGGAATAATGTTAGGCAGCGGCCTCAAAAACAAAGCACCTTTATGCTTTATGGAAGAGTTTTCTTGTTAAAATAATATTTATTGTAGAAAATTTGTACAATATTTGCAAAATATAGATAGAAAGGAAAAGGTAAACCAACTATAATCCCACTGCTGCGGACATTTTAGTATACACCAGTCCAGCATTTTCTGTGCACATTTACCTATATAAAATTAACAAAAATGAGATCATAGTGAACATATGTTTTTATAACCCGCTTTTTTTGCTTAACAAAATATCAGAAACATCTTTTTGTGCCATTAAACACTCTTTAACATTATGTTTTACCTTTTCACTTTAATTTTTACGAGGTACTCCGTTACAGCATTAAGTCTCTGTTTTGTTTTGTTTGAGCTTTAATACCTGTTCTTATTGGACGAAGCTGCTGTAGCAGCAGCAGGAGGGGCTCAGGTTTCTTTTTTATATAAGGAAGGCGCTTTCCTTCTGCCATCTCCATGTCGTAAGTTCCATTCATTTCATTTCGTTTATATCACTCACGCTGAAGAGCACTTACTTGCTCTGGTACCTACTGCTAATGGTCACGGTCTGTACCTTGCATGTTTGTAAAAGTGGTTAAGAGCAGACGCCAAACTTATTTGTTTGGTGAGTCATTGTAAATGAAAGGGGAAACCACCTTCCCGAACTTTCCCTGAGATCTCAGCACCTTTGCATCAGCGTGGGTTGCTTCTGATGTAGTTTTGCCACAAGACATCTTTTGCTGCAGTGTTTCCAACAGGAAAAACTATTCTGATGAACTTGAACCTGTAGTCCACTGAAAAATCATGATGACCAAGTAAAAATGAAAGAAAAAAGTGTTGATCTCTTGAACTGGTAGCTCAGTTTCCATTAGAAGAGGTCTTTATTTCTTCACTCATGAAAATCCTGCCCAGCAATTATTTTCTCCTTACGCGAAGCCTTCCCAGGGAGTTCATTACCAGGAGCTCAAGTACATTAATCAACGGAATTGATTTGTTCATGTAAAGCAAAACATATTCTGCTTTTGTCAACTACGTAAATGGCATTTGCCCTTGATGCCTCTCTGTTGATTTTTCCAGGCATTTGATTTTTATGAACTGCGTTTCTGGGCCTGGTGACTTCAGCCCCATTGTGGTTCAGAGCAGCACGCAGGCCTCCCGGAGTTTCGCGGGCCCTTTTTTCTTTGTTTGCGTCTGTTATCCCGGTTGGGCTCGCTCGGAAGTTCCTGCTGAGAAGCTCCCTCCCACGCATCACGGTGCCCTTCCCGATGCTGTTCAAGCTCCCTCGTGCACTGTGGTTGCTACACGAGCCTCTTCCATCGCAGTTTACTTTCCCATCTTTCCTTCCTTCCCTTTCACTTTATTTCTTCCTTCTCCATCTTCTGTGCTCTTCTTACCTTCCTCTCACTCACCTGCACCTGCCCTCGCTGCCTTTTCCAGGCTGCTTCGCCCCAGGTTGACGTCAGCAGAGGGTGGTGCTATCCCGGGTTTAATCACTCCCGCGGGGAGCCCTTAAGAGCAAGTAAGCACTCACCCCTGCCCCATTCTTTGACCTGACCCTTTTCGTGCTACCTGCTTTCTGTCTTAGGTTGAGCAAGTATTATGCTCTCCAAGTGGCCACCAGTGGCTATTAAGCATGTGAAATGTGGCTGGTCCACAGCAAGAGGTGCTGTAGGTGTAAAACACACTGGATTTCGAGGTCTTCGTATGAAAAGGAAGAATTAATTTAAAAAAATATCATTAATTAAAAAAATACCGATCACGTGTTGAAGTAATAATATTTTGGATAAATTAGGTTAAATAAAATAAATTACTAAAATATCTTCCACTTGTTCCTTATTACTTTTTAAAATGTAGCTACTAGATAACTTGAAATTGCACATGTGGATCACATCTGTGGCTCTCGCTCTATTTCTCTTGGGCAGCACATGTACAAGTCTTTGAATGGTTGCTCAGAACTTGCCATTTTCCAAATGCTAAGGGCTCAGAGCTTTCTTTTGACGCCATTATGACTTCTTTGTTCTTATTTACTTTTGCTCCTTAGAAATGGGAATAGTATGTCTTAAAGACAAGAATATATATACATATATTATATATATATATATACTTTTGCTAATTTATTTTAAATTTAATTTAAAAGGGAGAAAAATCCCTGTAGCCACATCCTATCCGTGGTTATATTTTGGTCTATAATGATATCCAGATTTAAAAAATGAGCCTAGCCCTTCTCTCATTTTTGTTCTTGAGCTTCCCTTAGTATTCTTGATGGGTCAGGCTACCAAATGCCTACCAGGTCCCACGTGATCTTGTCTAAGCCCCCTCCCCACTTCCTCCAGAGCTGCTTGGACCTGACTCTGGGTCAACCAACAGGGGGACCAATGACCCAGAGATATGAAACCATGAGCTGGGCCCATCAGCATGTTTTTCTGATCTGGAATTAGGAAAGAATAAGGCTGTTATTTGTAGGAGATGAAGATGAAAAGATGCTAAGAGAAGCAATCGAGGCCATGGGTGGCCATGGCCAGCCAAATTTATAAGGAAAACAGTATGAGTAAACAGGATTTGTGAGCAGGGAAACCTATCTATAGAGAAGCATGTAAGATAGACAAGATAAGAGTGACAATAAGCAAGTTGGTAATGACAAGGAGAAGCAGACGTGTGGAGATCAGCTGAATTATCCCAACAATAGGTGTCTTAGTCTGATCCAGCTGCTAGAACTGAAATACCACAGACTGGATAGCTTACAGAACATCATTATGAGTTTCCTCTCATTGAGACTATTTGAGTAGCTCTCTTTTTCATGTAACCAGAATCTAAAGGAAACACCACCTTCATTTTTCATAATTTTTAGAGTTAATGTCTCCTTTCCCCACTAAAATAGCTTTGAGCTTTAGATACTTTCCAGCCCCTTCCCACTCCCACTTTTCTGTTAAGTCCACACAGAATTTTAACCAACCTACTCTAACCCTAATCTTTTTTTTTTTTTTAAATAGTTTTTCCCTTTCTTAGTTTATTTTTATTTATTTATTTTTGACTGTGTTGGGTCTTCGTTTCTGTGCGAGGGCTTTCTCTAGCTGCGGCAAGTGGGGGCCACTCTTCATCGCGGTGTGCGGGCCTCTCACTATCGTGGCCTCTCTTGTTGCGGAGCACAGGCTCCAGACACGCAGGCTCAGTAGTTGTGGCTCACGGGCCCAGTTGCTCCGTGGCATGTGGGATCTTCCCAGACCAGGGCTCGAACCCGTGTCCCCTGCATTAGCAGGCAGACTCTCAACCACTGTGCCACCAGGGAAGCCCCCCCTAGTCTTTTTTAATACTTAAAATGACCCTTCATCAATTGCCCCTAAACCAAATAATTTGATATAACTTTAAGATTGTTAAATTTTATTTGCTTTTGTGTATATTAAGAGGAGGATGATCTCTTAATTTTGCCACTGAACATACTTTCAATTCTTTCCAAGCGGGTTAGAATTCTGCTTTCCTTTGAAGTTCACAATTGGTGCTAATTAGTGAGTCAGAGCCTTGGTGTAAAAAGTAAAAGAACTTACTGTAAGGTGTCAAATAAAAATTGTCTCTTGCCATCTGCCTCTACAAGGATTAGGTCACTAGCCACTGCATTTGCTGACTTTCAATACACCCTGAAAAGAGTTCAGGGCAGAGATCAGGAATGAGGCACTCTGTGCTCTGGGAAAAACTGGCAGAACAGGTCTTCAGACAGTTAGATATTTCAAGAGAAGATTTTATGAGCCCAAATTCTTGCATCTTCTCCTATCTAGAAAAGTGCTACAATCATTAATGGAGGCATCTGCTCCTTGTGACTAGAAGCTAGCCTCTGCCAGAATGCGTGCTTGACTGCACGTACCCCCATCACTAAAGTCATATATAATACTGACTTTCCCCCCTACCTCTTCAGAGCAGTTCCTCAGAGCTATCTGAGAGGCTGTATCCCAGGCTACAGTCCTCATTTTGCCCTGAATAAAACTTAACTCACAGCTCTCACGTTGTCCATTTTTTTTCCATTGATGGTTTTGACACCAGCAAAGGGACCCAGAGCAGACTTCTCTGCTTTGCCTGAACTCTACGAAGAACCAGAGCCTTGGCACCAGCAGAAGCCCTTGGGCCCATCCACCTCTGCCAAGAATCCAGACGAATTTGGGTGAGTCTCTCCTGGTTCTCAGATCTCCTGTATTGGTTGTTGATCCTGAGTTTTCTTTGGTGGTGTATAGTAAGTACCTGGTCCCTCAGTTGAAAGATACAGGGGTGGGGAGCAGTTTGAAAGACACCCGGCAAATGTCCATCCAATTGAAAGATGCCTGACAAGGGTGCTGGTTGAGACAGTGGGGAAATACCCACACAGTTGAAAGATTCTGGGGGCGGGGGCTGGTTGAAAGACACTGGCGTTTGCTGAGTTGAAAGACACTGAGTGGTCTGGGCTGAGTGGTTAGGTAAGAGGCTGATCTGATGCCTTTCCTCAGTTTGGCTGCCTTAACAAGATTTGTTGGAATAAAAGTGAAGGTATTACATGAAAACTTTGCTCTGAAGAAGAGGGACAAGACTCCTCCTGGTCGATTACCAATTACGGCTTTCTCAGGCAACTGAGAAATTTATGGGAACAGTGAAGGCAGAGTCCTCATTCTGTGCAGTGGTCCCATAGGGAAACCCGCTCATTAATTAAAAGACTTGCTCAACCAGAGGTCATGCATAAGAATTGGCCATTCAGTGATCTGAGCACCCACTGTGGTCTTAGACCACTGAAGGGAGAACTGAGCCCCAAAAGAGGGCTGAAATAACTCTAGAGTGATGCTTAGAGAAGTTAAGCTCACAAGCAGCACGCTGGCCCACCACACAATTTCATCTTTAAATTCAGCTTTAAAATGGGAAAGAGAGACCTCAAACAGGGAAGCGAGGGGTGTCAGAAAGCTAGCCTCTGACTAACACCCCAGCCAGGTTTATGTATGTACAAAACTTATACTTACAAGTACTCACTTAATTGGGAATTAAAGGAAAATTTTGCCCTGAAAATGGACAAAATGGGCTATTTTATTGCATTTGCAGTTGTTAGAGAAAACGGGCTTGAAAATAATTTTTTTTCTCCAGAATTCTGACCCTGAGGGAACAAGTCCTTCTAGAAGAACTTGCTTTTCTCTCCCAGCGCTTTGAGACCAGGGTTCTCAGGAACACTTACCTTATCTAGATCATCTCTAATTCCTGAGACTGAAGGGGAAAAAGGGGGAAAAGGCCTTTTAAAATTTAACTTATTCCAACTGTTATAAACTAGTGAGTTTTATATTGTAATACTTGATCCTTGCCTAAGTTTAGAAAATGAAGCCATGACATCTCTGGTTCTATCTGTCTATATGTGTGCATTATGTATATGCCTTTACTTTTGGATGGTATTATCAAAATTAATTTGTAATTGAGTTCTACTTAATTGGCTTAAGGAAAATTAAGCGCTGATATAAATTGTCAGAAATATAAAAGGAAACTGACCAGAATGAATTTCAGGTTCACGTGAACACGGAAATATTCAGTATTAAATTAATACCAGATAGTAAAGTTAAAGTTTGTTCATTTAATAGGCATGTCTTTAAAATCATCAACATTAAGTATGCTACCTTTATTTTAACTAGGTTTAATAGAAGTCAAATGGGATCTTGTTATATGTCTTGCAAATTTGTCAGCAAGAAAAATAACTTGATACAATGAAATTTTTTATAAGTAAATTAAATGAGATAAGAACTCTTTAGAAATAGTTATATTTTAGGAATGTCTACTTAAAAATATTCCATCCACGGACTTCCCTGGTGGTCCAGTGGTTAAGACTTCATGCTTCCACTGCAGGGGGTGTGGGTTCAACCCCTGGTAGGGGAACTAGGATCCTGCATGCCATGAGTCATGGCCAAAAAAACAATCCCTGCCTCCAGATATTTGATAACTTGAAATTTTAGACTTCTGCTAAATTAAGTTAAATGATAGAAATTTATTGAATAGCTAGGTCATTCTCAAATAAAATAAGATATTAAAACATTAATTACTGAACATTGGCTTCCTTTTACAGAGAAACTAATGATATTTAGGGTTATTATATTAATAAATACGTTTGGTGCCACATTGAGATATTTTCTATTAGAAAGCACATGTTTTTAGAAATTATTATTGATATTTATGTTTGCCAGTCTACAAAATGCTAATGTAAGACATAGTTCATAATTGCTTACTTCTTAGTTTTCACTAGAAAGTAAGGTTTTTTGGAGTTGAAGATTCTAATTTAAATATATGATTAAAGCTACTAGAAATAATAAAGGAAACATTTTGGTGTACAGTAGCAAAGTAGGATGTGTGCTTTTAATCAAAGAAGGTATGATTTTGTTAAGGGAAAAGAAAGAGTTTTGTCCTAGAGCTGGTTGTTTCTGGATGGAAAAAAATAAGGAACAAATTAACATGAATACAGAAAGTGATGGAAGGTTTGTGGAAAGGGAACCCTTAGAAAAGAGTTTTGTGCATGGTCAGGATTGGCTAAGTTTAGAATAAATTTAATTGAGTAAATGAATTTTTATAGTAAGCTGGTGCAAAACCTGAATTTGGTTTTGGTTTTTCTCTCTGTTAAGAGGACAAAGTTTTCTTAGGCTATGAATCTGCTTTTGATAACAGATTGTAAAGTTTCTTTTACCTTAAATTGTAATCTGTTATAACTTGCTATATTTGCCTTTGAAATCTTTTATTGTCACCTTGGTTAAGGGAATAAGTATTGTTTCATAGTGACCTATGATCCTATTTGACCAAGTGTTTTAAACCTTTTTGATATTTTGACAAACCCCCCAAATCAAATTCTAATCAAGTCCCTTTGACTTCTAGCTAACATTGGGATGCTTCAGAAGGCCCCTGAAACATCCCAAAGAGAGATTTTAAATTAATTGGGTTCATTTGGTACATTAAGTTACATGGGAAGTGTTGTCAAATGAGTAATAAATCTTAGGTTATATTGTATGGTAAATGTTATTAATATAGATAGTCTAGAAATTATATGGAATTCCTAAAAATCTGGTACGTCCTGGTAAAATGTTATCAGTCATAATTCTAGTTATTGTTTTAAAATGTAGTCTGTCACAGCAGTAACCAAGTTGGTCTGTCAATTGCATTGTAATCAGGTTTTTAACCATGCCTCCTTAAGTCTTTTGTCATTCATAGACAGTTACGGTTTTACTCTGATGCCTTTGCAAAAATTCTTCCTATTCAAGAAGATTTATAGAAGGGACTTTCTGACAAGTTCAGGTTTCTGATTACTTTCAGATCATACTGCTGAACTGGGTAAGAAATTACCCAGAATTGAAGAATTCTAATGGGAAACCTGATGGCTTCATAAAACTGTTAACAAAAAGGATTAGTTACATAGGACTGAGTGAACTGGTGAATATGGTTATAACTTTTATGGTTTCTGTCTGAAATATTAGTGGCTTTTAATCTGTGTTTTCCAGATATAAGGAAACCCTCCCCCTCAAGGTAATTGTGACTTACAGAAATTTGGTAAATTATACCTTTGTAAGAGGAGTTGAAACATTTATCTTCTCTCTCTACCTGATTTCCCCAGAGATTGGAAACTCTTAAATTCACAGCAGCTTTATCAGATAAATTAGGAGGGCCACCTGCTAACAGGTGCAGGAATCTCAAGTAATTTGGGGGACTTGGAAAGGGGAGGAATTCACCTAAATCTGTGACAAGCTCTTGGAATGGCTTTCCTGGCCCTCTTAAAAGTTCAGTCTGAGATTCCTTATAAAAAGTTCCAGCAAAGCCAATTTAAAAAAAACCCTATATGGAGAGGGCAGACAGCAGAAACAAGAACTACAGTCCTGCAGCCTGTGGAACAAAAACCACATTCGCAGAAAGATAGACAAAATGAAAAGGCAGAGGACTATGTACCAGATGAAGGAACAAGATGAAACCCCAGAAAAACAATTAAATGAAGTGGAGCTAGGCAACCTTCCAGAAAAAGAATTCAGAATGATAGTGAAGATGATCCAGGACCTCGGAAAAAGAATAGAGGCAAAGATCGAGAAGATGCAAGAAATGTTTAACAAAGACCTAGAAGAATTAAAGAACAAACAAACAGAGATGAACAACACAGTAATTGAAATGAAAAATACACTAGAAGGAATCAATAGCAGAATAACTGTGGCAAAAGAATGGATAAGTGACCTGGAAGACAGAATGGTGGAATTCATTGCCGTCGAAAAGAATAAAGAAAAAAGAATGAAAAGAAATGAAGACAGCCTAAGAGACCTCTGGGACAACATTTAAATTCACCAACATTCGCATTATAGGGGTCCCAGAAGGAGAAGAGAGAGAGAAAGGACCCAAGAAAATATTTGAAGAAATTATAGTCAAAAACTTCCATAACATGGGAAAGGAAATAGCCACTCAAGTCCAGGAAGTGCAGAGAGTCCCAGGCAGGATAAACCCACCAAGGAGAAACACGCCAAGACACACAGTAATCAAACTGACAAAAATTAAAGACAAAGAAAAATTATTAAAAGCAACAAGGAGAAAATGACAAATAACATACAAGGGAATTTCCATAAGGTTAACAGCTGATTTCTCAGCAGAAACTCTACAAGCCAGAAGCGAGTGGCACAGTGTATTTAAAGTGATGAAAGGGAAGAACCTACAACCAAGATTACTCTACCCGGCAGGGATCGCATTAAGATTCGACGGAGAAATCAAAAGCTTTACAGATGTGCAAAAGCTAACAGAATTCAGCACCACCAAACCAGCTCTACAACAAATGCTAAAGGAACTTCTCTAAGTGGGAAACACAAGAGAAGAAAAGGACCTACAAGAACAAACTCAAAACAATTAAAAAAATGGTAACAGGAACATACATATTGATAATTACCTTAAATGTGAATGGATTAAATGCTCCAACCAAAAGACACAGGCTCGCTGAATGGATACAAAAACAAGACCCAGGGCTTCCCTGGTGGTGCAGTGGTGGAGAATCTGCCTGCTAATGCAGGGGACATGGATTCGAGCCCTGGTCTGGGAGGATCCCACATGCCGCGGAGCAACTGGGCCCGTGAGCCACAACTACTGAGCCTGCGCGTCTGGAGCCTGTGCTCCGCAACAAAAGAGGCCATGATAGTGAGAGGCCCGCGCACCGTGATGAAAAGTGGCTCCCGCTTGCCGCAACTAGAGAAAGCCCTCATGCAGAAACGAAGACCCAACACAGCCAAAAATAAATAAATAAATAAATAATTAAAAAAAAAAAAAACAAGACCCATATATATGCTGTCTACAAGAGACCCATTTCAGACCTATGGACACATACAGACTGAAGGTGAGGGTATGGAAAAAGATATTCCATGCAAATGGAAATCAAAAGAAAGCTGGAGTAGCAATACTCATATCAGATAAAATAGACTTTAACACAAAGAATGTTACAAGAGACAAGGAAGGACACTACATAATGATCAAGGGATCAATCCAAGAAGAAGATATAACAATTATAAATATATATGCACCCAACATAGGAGCACATCAATACATAAGGCAAATGTTAACAGCTATAAAAGAGGAAATTGACAGTAACACAATAATAGTGGGAGACTTTAACACCTCACTTACACTGATGGACAGATCATCCAGATAGAAAATTAATAAGGAAACACAAGCGTTACATGACACAATAGACCAGATAGATTTGATTGAGATTTATAGGACATTCCATCCAATAATAGCAGATTACACTTTCTTCTCAAGTGCTCACAGAACATTCTCCAGGATAGATCACACCTTGGGTCACAAATCAAGCCTCACTAAATTTAAGAAAATTGAAATCATATCAAGTATCTTTTCTGACCACAACACTATGAGATTAGAAATCAATTACAGGGAAAAAAACGTAAAAATCACCAACACATGGAAGCTAAACAATACATTACTAAATATCCAAGAGATCACTGAAGAAATCAAAGAGGAAATCAAAAAATACCTAGAGATAAATGACAATGAAAACACAATGATCCAAAACCTATGGGATGCAGCAAAAGCAGTTCTAAGAGGGAAGTTTATAGCAATACAATCCTACCTCAAGAAACAAGAAAAATCTCAAACAATCTAATCTTACATCTAAAGCAACTAGAGAAAGAAGAGCAAACAAAATCAGAAGTTAGTAGAAGGAAAGAAATCATGAAGATTAGAGCAGAAGTAAATGAAATAGAAACAAAGAAAACAATAGCAAAGATCAATAAAACTAAAAGCTGGTTCTTTGAGAAGATAAACAAAATTGATAAACTGTTAGCCAGACTCATCAAGAAAAAGAGGGGACTCAAGTCAATAAAATTAGAAATGAAAAAGGAGGTTACAACAAACACCGCAGAAATACAAAGCATCACAGGAGACTACTACAAGCAACTCTGTGCCAATAAAATGGACAACCTGGAAGAAATGGACAAATTCTTAGAAAGGTATAACCTTCCAAGACTGAACAGGAAGAAATAGAAAATATGAACAGACCAATCATAGGTAATGAAATTGAAACTGTGACTAAAAATATTCCAACAAACAGAAGTCCAGGACCAGATGGCTTCACAGGTGAATTCTATCAAACATTTTGAGAACAGCTAACATCCATCCTTCTCAAACTCTTCCAAAAATTGCAGAGGAAGGGACACTCTCAAACTCATTCTACGAGACCACCATCACCTTGATACCAAAACCAGACAAAGATACTACAAAGAAAGAAAATTACAGACCAGTATCACTGATGAATATAGATGCAAAAATCCTCAGCAAAACACTAGCAAACAGAATGCAACAGCACATTAAAAGGATCATACACCATGATCAAGTGGGATTTATCCCAGGGATACAAGGATTCTTCAATATACGCAAATCAATCAATGTGATACACCATATTAACAAATTGAAGAATAAGAACCATATGATCCTCTCAATAGATGCAGAAAAAGCTTTTGACAAAATTCAACAGCCATTTATGATAAAAACTCTCCAGAAAGTGGGCATAGAAGGAACCCACCTCAACATAATATAGGCCATATGCAACAAACCCACAGCAAACATCATTCTCAGTGGTGAAAAACTGAAAGCATTTCCTCTAAGATCAGGAACAAGACAAGGATGTCAACTCTCACCACTATTATTCAACATAGTTTTGGAAGTCCTAGCCACGACAATCAGAGAAGAAAAAGAAATAAAAAGAATCCAAACTGGAAAAGAAGAAGTAAAACTGTCACGGTTTGCAGATGACATGATACTATACATAAATAATCTGAAAGATGCCACCAGAAAACTACTAGAGCTAATCAATGAATTTGGTAAAGTTGCAGGATACAAAATGAATGCACAGAAATCTCTTTCACTCCTATACACTAACAACGAAAGATCAGAAAGAGAATTTAAGGAAACAATCCCATTCACCATTGCAACAAAAAGAATAAAATACCTAGGAATAAACCTACCTAAGGAGGTCAAAGACATGTACTCAGAAACCTATAAGACACTGATGAAAGAAATCAAGGATGACACAAACAGATGGAGAGATATACCATGTTCTTGGATTGGAAGAATCAATATTGTGAAAATGACTATACTACCCAAAGCAATCTACAGATTCAATGCAACCCCTATCAAATTACCAATGGCATTTTTTACAGAACTAGAATAAAAAAATCTTAAAATTTGTATGGAGACACAAAAGACCCCAAATAGCCAAAGCAATATTGAGGGAAAAAAACGGAGCTGGAGGTATCAGACTCCCTGACTTCAGACTATACTACAAAGCTGCAGTAATCAAGGCAATATGGTACTGGCACAAAAACAGAAATATAGATCAATGGAACAGGATACAAAGCCCAGAGATAAACCCACACACCTAGTGGTCAACTAATCTATGACAAAGGAGGCAAGGATATACAATGGAGAAAAGACAGTCTCTTCAATTAGTGGTGCTGAGAAAACTGGACAGCTACATGTAAAAGTATGAAATTAGAACACTTCCTAACACCATACACAAAAATAAACTCAAAATGGATTAAAGACCTAAATGTAAGACCGGACACATGAAACTCTTAGAGGAAAACATAGGAAGAACACTCTTTGACATAAATCACAGCAAGATCTTTTTTGACCCACCTCCTAAAGTAATGGAAATAAAAACAAAAACAAACAAATGGGACCTAATGAAACTTAAAAGCTTTTGCACAGCGAAGGAAACTATAAATAACACGAAAGGACAACCCCCAGAAAGGGAGAAAATATTTGCAAATGAATCAACGGACAAAGGGTTAATCTCTAAAATATATAAACAGCTGCTCATGCAGCTTAATATTAAAAAAATAAACAACCCAATTAAAAAGTGGGCAGAAGACCTAAATAGACATTTCTCCAAAGAAGACATACAGATGGCCAAGAGGCACATGAAAAGCTGCTCAACATCACTAGTTATTAGAGAAATGCAAATCAAAACTACAATGAGGTATCACCTCACACCCGTTAGAATGGGCATCATCAGAAAATCTACAAACAACAAATGCTGGAGAGGGTGTGGAGAAAAGGGAACCCTCTTGCACTGTTGGTGGGAATGTAAATTGATACAGCCACTATGGAGAACCGTATGGAGTGTCCTTCAAAACTAAAAGTAGAATTACCATATGACCCAGCAATCCCACTACTGGGCATATACCCAGAGAAAACCATAATTCAAAAAGACACATGCACCCCAATGTTCATTGCAGCACTATTTGCAATAGCCAGGTCATGGAAGCAACCTAAATGCCCATTGACAGATGAATGGATAAAGAAGATGTGGCACATATATACAATGGAATATTACTCAGCCATAAAAAAGAACGAAATTGGGTCATTTGTAGAGATGTGGATGGACCTAAAGACTGTCATACAGAGTGAAGTAAGTCAGAAAGAGAAAAACAAATATCATATAGTAACACATATATGTGGAATCTAGAAAAATGGTACAGATTAACTGTTTTGCAAGGCAGAAATAGAGATGGAGATGTAGAGAACAAATGTATGGACACCAAAGGGGGAAAAGCTAGGGGGGGTTCTTGGTGTTGGTGGTGGGATGAATTGGGAGATTGGGGTTGACATGTATACACTAATATGTATAAAATAGATAACTAATAAGAACCTGCTGTATAAAAAGTAAATAAATAAAATAAAATTACAAAAAAAGCCTATATGATCAATTATACTTATATAAATCATCAGGCCAGGTTTATTGAAACCAGACTTATTTTGCAAACAAATTAGTTTTAATTTGGCTGTATTTGGTAGAAATGAGGGTAATTTTAGAGAGAAAAAGGTTATGTTTTAGTGAATATTAAATTCCAGTTCTGTTAATTGAGGTCTGTATTTACTAATTCTCACTTCACATGTAGTTCCTTGCTGTTGTGTTATATTATTGGAAAGTTTAGTTGAATTATTAAAAGGACACTCTAACATACACATGGCCAACAGGTACATGAAAAGATGCTCAACATAGCTAATCATGAGAGAAATGTAAATCAAAACTACAATGACCTCACACCAGTCAGAATGTCCATCATTAAGAAGTCTACAAATAACAAATGCTGGAGAGGGTGTGGGGAAAAGGGAACCCTGCTACTTTGTTGGTGGGAATGTAAGTTGATGCAGCCACTGTGGAAAACAGTATGGCGGTTCCTCAAAAAACTAAAAATAGATTTGCCATATGATCCAGCAATCCCACTCATGGGCATATATCCTGACAAAACTATAATTCAAAAAGATACATGCACCCCTATGTTCATAGCAGCATAATTCACAGTAGCCAAGACATGAAACAACCTAAATGTACATCAGCAGATGGATATATATGGAAGATATGGTACTTATATACAATGGAATACTACTCAGCCATAAAAAAAGAACAAAATAATGCAATCTGCAGCAATATGGATGCAACTAGAGATTATCATACTAAGTGAAGTAAGTCAGAAAGAGAAAAATACTATATGATACTACTTATATGTGGAATCTAAAATATGACACAAATGAACTTTTACAAAACGGAAACAGACTCACAGACACAGAAAACAGACTTCTGGTTACCAAGGGGGAGAGGAAGTGGGAGAGGGATGGAGTGGGAGTTTAGGGATAGCAGGTGCAAACTATTATATATAGAATGGATAAACAACAAAGTTCTACTGTATAGCACATGGAACTATATTCTGTGATAAATCATAATGGGAAGGAATATTAAAAAAAGAATGTATATATATATGTATTGAATATAACTGAATCACTTTGTTGTACAGCAGAAATTAACACAACATTTAAATCAACTATACTTTAATAAACAAAAAAAGGACACTCTAAGTTTGTTTCTGAAGCGTATCTCAGTAATCTCTTTGGATGAAGATCAGATGCCCCATGACCTGCAACCAGGTAATTATGCATACTAGAAAAGACATCATTTAAAGGACTATCTCCAACCTAGATGGAGGGACCCTTATCAGTTACTCTTAACTAGCTCATACACAGTGAAACTTAAGGGAATTGACTCTTGAATTAATTTCCATTTACAAAGGGCCCCTGCACTGGACTGGGCTATAAAGAGGACTGATGACCTCAAAATCACCATTAAACAACGCTCAAATAGAGGAGAAACTACCAGACCAGGATGAGAAGACGACGTCTGAAGTAGACAGCTGACCCAAGATGCTGGACCAAGACTTTATACCAATTACTTTGATAATTGCTCACACCTTTGCTTATGAACCAAATATATTTCTTTCTTGGGCACAATCTTATGCAGAGTTTAAAATTAATCCAGTTGTTGGGTTTGTGTTCAGTTACCTATATCCAGTACTTTTGGGTTACCTTGGTGGATTTCTTCACCCCGAGGCTCTTATTGGATGGCCCTTTGGAAATTTATTCTAGAAGAAAGAAATTATAGTTCTGTTCAGGCCACTATTGGTATTACTAGGTGGGATCCCCTCACCTGGTAAATTAATAATACCTGCTCTGACCCTGGCCATAAATATGAACTTTCTTTTGTGGTCACTCAAGCTCATTACGTTGGGAACGATTAAACCATACTAAGGATAACCAGCCTAGTAACACTAGGAAATTGGGCTGGGTGCCTTATGAAGAAGGCCAATATATAATTCCCTTAAAGATAAGGACTGGTACAGAACAGACTAAGTCAGATAACCTAGGAATACACTGAGCTGCACCTAATGGAAGTTCTTGGCTTAAATTCTTACTCATGACCTTACTAATGCTGCTGGATAAACTGTTTGTGTTTTGTCTGTTTTACAAAATTGTTGCTTTTTGCATTACCAAATGTGTGACTGAGCCTTTGATAAAATGATGACCAGGTGACTTGAGCCAGTTGACCAGATATTTAGTTCTATATGAGATCAATGACTGTAATAGTGTAACTTTAGATACCGGAAGAAGCAACAAGAGGGAATTTTTTTTCCTGGGCCATAACAGACTAGTAAGACAGGTGGTCCAGAGACTTTTGGCTGCTGTTAACAGGGCCTAGTCCAGTGATAACACATTGAGTAGCCCATCAGTGAAATCCTCGCCTGACCTAGGAATGAGCATTCCAGCACCATGGGATGAAATGGTCATGAAATGCCTTCCAAGCCATGGTCGAATTTAAGACCATGAGGGTGCCTTGCCAAATAAAAATTGTCACTTGCCATCTGCCTCTAAGGATTAGGTCACTAGCCACTGCAGTTGCTGACCTTCAACACACCCTGAAAGGAGTTCAGGGCGGAGATCAGGAATGAGGCACTCTGTGCTCTGGGAAAAACTGGCAGAACAGGCCTTCAGATAGTTAGGTATTTTCAGAAGATTTTATGAGCCCCAATTCTTGCATCTTCTCGTATCTATAAAAACACTAAAATCATTAACAGAGACATCTGCCAAAATGCATGCTTGATGCATGTGCCCCCATCACTAAAATCATATACAATACTGACCTCTTTGGAGCAGTTCTTCAGAGCTATCTTAGAGGCTGTCTCCCGGGCTATAGTCCTCATTTTTGCCCCAAATAAAACTTAACTCACAACTCTCACATTGTGCACTTTTTTCAGTCGACAAAGGAATTTAAAAAAACACTTTTTTTTCTATCACTATTTTTATTGGGCCAGAAGAACATTTGTGTTGATCTAATTTGCAATTAATTAATTAATTATTTCACTGACAGAAAGCAACCTTTTAATTTTATTTTATTGAGCTATAATTGACCTATTAGTTTCAGGTGTATAGCATAATGATTTGACATTTGTATATATTGTGAAATGATCAACACAATAAGACTAGTTAACATTTGGCACCGTACATATTTACAAAATTTTTTTTATTGTGATGAGATCTATTAAGATCTACTCTCTTAGAAACTTTTAAATGTGCAATACAGCATTATTAACTACAGTCAAAATGCTGTACATTACATCCTCATGACTTATTTATTTTATAACTGGAAGTTTATACCTTCTGACTACCTTCACCCATTTTGCCCATCTCCTGAGAACTTGACCTAGTTCTTAATTGACTATAAGTCATGCTGAGGTAATATATTAGTTATCTCAGGCTGCCATAACAAAATACCATACAGTGGGTGGCTTAAACAATAGAAATTAATTTTCTCACAGTTCATGGAGTCCTTCCATGACTTGTATGATGATAAGACTTCTTAGAAGGTTGTTATAGAACCGTCCAAGGTGGATATGATAAATTGCTAAGCTAAGGCAGTGGCAGTGAGGATGGTAGCAGATCCATAAACTCTTTTGGAGATAAAGTTGACAGAATTGGGTACCTGGACAGGGTTGCTTAGGAAGAGAGGAAGGAATTTGGGTTGATTTTTAGGGTTCTGGCTGGGAAGATGAAGATGTTACTCATCGAGTTACTCTAAAGAGGAGGAGAGGAAGATGGAGAGAAATATGTTGACTTTTTGAGCAACCCAGAATATTTGTATCTACGTGAGAAATTAACTGGAGAAGTGAGGCAATTATCTGAAGACTTTCAGTAAAATGTCTTTTAATTAGGATGGGGGAGAGAGAATGAAGGCATGTTGTGCTTTTAACTACTTTGCTTTAGGATCTTTCCATTGGAGACAACAATGATGAAGAATCACAGCCATCTTGACTTCCAACTGCTTCTTTTAGCAGTCCTGGAACTCAGTGTGGTCCTAAAGACAGAACAGAATTCACGCATAGAGGGTATATTAGTTTCTTATTGCTGCAGTAACAGCATAAATTTATTGGCTAAAAGCAACATAAATTTATTGGCTAAAAACAACATAAATATTGTCTTAGGGTTATGAAGGTCAGAAGTCCTAAAATCAATATGTCGACAGGGCTGTGTTCCTTCTGGGGGAGAGAATCTGCTTCCTTGCCTTTTCCAGCTTCTATAGGCTACCTACATTCTTTGCCTTGTGGTCCCTTCCTCTATCTTCCAGGCCAGCAGCATCTTCAAATCTCTCTCTGTCTGACATCTGCCTCCATTGTCACATCTCCTTTTCTGACTCAGACCTACCTGCCTCCCTCTTATAAAGATGCTTGTGATCACATTGGCCCACTGGGATAATCTAGGATTATCTCTCCATCTTAAGATCCTTACCTCAATCACATCTGCAAAGTTCCTGTTGCCATGTAAGGTGATATATTCACAGGTTCTGCGTATTAGGATGTGGAGGTTGTCTTCGGAGGGCCATTGTTTTGCCTACCACAGAGGGTCTGTCTTGTCCTTCATCTGGGGGAGGCTCGGTTCTGTGAGGACCAGAACAAGATGTTGCTGCTCCTCCAGCTTTTCTTTTTCCTCTTTCCAGATCTTAAAATGTTTTGCATGAAACTTACAATTATGAGTTGATATCTACAAATGTTTTTGTTAAATTGGAGATTTGGTGGGCCTTATTTTGAAGAGATGTGTCATCTATCAAGAAATAATTCCACAATATATGTAAGTGAAGTCATTATGTGGTACACCCTAAACTGTTTGTCAATTATTATCTCTCAATAATACTGGAAAAAAAGAGAAAAAAATCATCATTATTTGAAGTTTGTTGCTATGCTATGTTAGGAGGGGATATTAAAGTGATATAAAAATTTCAGCATGAGGGTAAAAGCATAATAATCCCATCCCTGAAACAGGAACAAATAGGCTAATTATCCTAAACCCCTCATTTTAGGGGTGCTTATATTCTTAGGGGAGTGGCAGTAGCTGGTTCCTACTCCTGGTAAGAAGCGTAGTGTGCACTTCCTTTAGGTAGCATTTTCTGACTTCCCAGCTGAATTACAAGTTCCTCCTCTGTTCTGCCACAGTATCTGGGGGCAGGGTTTTACTTTAGAGCATTTATCACATTGTACTGTAATTCATTGCTTACTTATCTGTCCCACTAGATTTTATTATAAGCAGAGATCATGCCTTATTCTCCATTGCATCCCCTTGTACCTAACATCTTGCCTACCAATACTTTTATATTGAATGGATGAATGAAAAGTAGTAATTGTTTCTATAACAGCTTCTGAATCTTAAATTTCCATTAAAGTTTTAATTTTACATTTCTCATTGACTTGTGGTGGTACTGTAACGGTAAATGAGGTAATTTCTCTAAAGTGCATGAGACCTTTGGAGAGATGTGTCATTAGGCTAAGGCTCATATACAGCTATCAAATGAAATTGTGAGCTAAAATTTACCATTTTCTTTTAGTTTCACCTACCAAATTGTTGGCTGGGAAAAGTTGCCTCTGTGGTGAATTTGAGCCAGCTGGAAAAATGTACACAATTTTACACAATGTCTGACAAATACAAGGCACATAATAAAACTTTGTGTAACGAGAGAATGAATCATTTATTAATTAGTAATGAGACAGATGCTTTACTACACTTCTAACATGTATTATAGAAAAAAAAATAGCCCATACTGAATCTTGTATGGAAATCCATTAGTTTCTTTTTGGTGTGATGAGTGGAAAGCATTTCTCTTCAGTTCCTATCATTGGTGTATCAGTCGGCTTTTGCTGCAGTAATGAACAACCCCCCAAATTTCAGTGGCTCACAGAAACAATTATTTCTCACTCCCATTATGTGAGGGTTGTGGACTTGCTGTGGCTCTGCTGGGCATGATTGGACTTACTGAATTCATTTTGGCTTTACTGGCTAGACAGGTCTTTAAATTCCTGGACAAAAATCAAAGAAGCAGCCACTCCCTGGGATATGCTCTTCTTACAGCCAGGTGCCAAGGCTCAAGGAGGTGGGAGAACAGAGGCAAACCATGCAAATGTTGTAAAGCTTCTGCTCTGATATGACATAAGTCATGCCCTCTGAAATTCCATTGGCTAAGGGAAGTAACATGACCAAGCTCAGAGTTACTGCAGTGGGGAAATATACTCTGCTTACAGGAAGTGTTGCCAGGCTGGAAAGGAACAAAAAATTGTGAACCAATAATACAATCCACCATACTCTGCATCCTCTGTTTGTCAAAGCCACTATTTGGCCTTTTGTAATATTAATTACTCTTTAAGGATTTTAATTTGGAGTTCCTTTTATGTAGCTTAAATAATAAGGGTAATTATAGGGACTTCAATAGGTTCTATGTAAATAGGTCCCAGAGGTAATAAAAGTAAATAGATTTTGGAATTTTAACTAAAGAAAAATTTTAATTTTTTAAGTATTATAAATGTTTTCATAAGGGTCATGATGGTAAGTTTTTCTTTATATCTGTGGATGTCCAAGCCAGCAGAAAAGGATTTAATTAGAGATATTGGGGTATAGTAACCATAAGGACCGATTTCTAGACTAGTCACGTGAAAAAGACATGAAAGGGGCAAAAGGTCTCCCCAGTGGATAATTAAATCATTCATCTGCTTGAAAGAGGAAGGCTGGACCAGATGACAGGTTTCTGCCAATTCTCTGTTTATAGTTCTTTAAATTTTGAAATAAAGAAGCCCTTTAAAGACAGATGGTATTAAAACTCTTCTTACATCAGTAAAATGGCACTAAGAAACTTAGAAGCTGGCTTAATGCAGAAAATAAAATTAGCAAGAAAAACATAGTTGAGAGGAAAATATAACTTGAGTATTCACTGTTTACTTTTGAGAGAATAAAACACCATAGTTAATTCCAATTTTAATTCATTCGTCTTATTCATACTTTCTTTCAAAAAACATTTGATAAGTATGTACTATGTGTTGGGCATTGTGATAGGTGCTGGTTGGCTAGGAAGTTACATAATTCCTAGTTAAAATATCTGATAAATCAGCTATAAATGTCACATATCACCATCATGCCTCCTTAGAACTTTTTGCTTACCATTTAAAAAGGACAATAGGAGTTTTAGACTATCTTTTATGATCTACATTTATGAAGATCTAAGTGCTAAAAAAAGTTACCGTCTTCTAGGTGATCACATACTTTTTTCCTCAGCCATTTCTTTTTTTTTTTTTTAATAAATATTCAATGTAGGTCCTTCCCCTTCCCCAATTTTATGAGGTATAATTGACAAATAAAATTGTAAGATATTTAAAGTGTACAATGTAATGATTTGATGTACATATATATTGTGAAAGGAATCCCCCTATGGAGTTAACACATCCATCACTGCTCATATTTTCCCTTTTTTTGAATGAGAACATGTAAGTTCTCTCTTAGCAAATTTCAATTATACAATACCATCTTAACTATAGTCACCATGTTATATATAAGATCCTCAGACCTTATTCATCTTATAACTGAATGTACCCATTTACCAACCTCTCCCTATTTCACTGCGCAGCCCCTGGCAACCACTTTTTACTCTATGTTCCACTTTTCCCCTTTTTTTTCCCTTTACGATTCCACGTGTAAGTGACATCATGCAGTATTTGCCTGGCTTGTTTCACTTAGCATAAAATCCTCCACTTTCACCCATGGTCTTAAGCATTTCTAATTAGCTCTGGGGTGTTTTTAAACAACTGATCATCTCTGACAGCAAATTATTGTTTTATTTGCTTTTGTGGTGGGCTTGTGAGACAGGCAAAGAGTGGTTCAAAGGCTGCTGCATTGGTGGATGGATCTTTTTTAAGAAATCATCTCTTTGGAAAAGTCAAACAGCACAGCCTCATTATGAATGTTATTTCATCAGTGCAGCCTGCCTGAGGAGCTCAGAAATCAGTAGTTTTCTTTTTTCATGAAAGGCTGCAGCTATGATTTTTTAAAAAAACGACTAATATTTGTTACAGTAGTTGCTATGTGGCATTACTGAGTCTTAATCTGTGTGCTAGCAACGGAATGTGTTTGCTTATTTGTTACAACCGGCCAATGATAATCCTCGCTGACACTTCCGCAGCGTTTAACAAGAGCCAAGGCAGGTTGAAACACTTCAGAACTGCTGACTCATATAATCCTCACACTAGGAGAGCAGGAGCTGTTTTGTAGCGCTATGTTATCCCCATTTTGCAGATGTGAAAATTGAGGCATAGAGAGGCTATGCACGAAGTATGTCATGTGCACAAAGTCACATGACAGTAAGGGCAGGGTTGGGCTTTGAACTGAGGCCGCGTAGCTCCATTTTGCTGCTTTTACAAAGCAAGTCCAGTAACCTTATTAAAACCAAAAACCGATTCCTACTCCGTTTGGTATCCTACCCTCAGCCTTCAGCTTGATTTTCTGGCCCTTCCGGTTAGGACCATGAGTTTGTAATTCCCTTCATGGAGGTGAAGAACTTTTCCTAGACCCTGTGGTGTTTAATTGCAAAAATTTACAGTGTATACACACACACACACACACACACACACACACACACACACACACACACACACACAGCAAAACGAATGATGACCGTTTAGTTAATCAGGAAAGGCTTGATTCGGGCCTAAAATGACCAGTCGTTCTTCAAGAACAGATATAAAAAGTGCAGCGGTGAGGAGCCAGTTTGAGACGTCTCTTCCCATCCAGGGTCCGAGGACTTCGCGCAGGCACACGGGGGACGCTTTCTCTGGGAGGAGGCCCGTGGGAGCGGCGCGGCACAGCCGGGGGCGCCGCGGCGACGTGAGTCTCCGGGTTCCCAGGCCCCAGCGCGTCGCTGCGCGCGTCCGGACCAGCCTCCGCCCGGGGACGGGGCGCTGCGCGGGCGTTGCTGCGCCGCTGCCTGCGACCCGGGGCCCGGGAGGAGGAGGGCGGGCGCACCCCCGCCCCGCGCTCCCCGCGCGACCTTTGGGTACCGGGAACGTCAGTCTGCCTGGGAGTGGGGCTGCACCGGCCGGGGCAGGAGACAGGAGGAAGGGGGGCAGTGAGTGCGTGGGTTTGAGCCCTCCCAGCCCCGCGTCCTCTCACCCCCACCGCTCCCTCCCGCCGCCGCCGCCGCCGCCGCCGCCCACCTGGCCGCCCCCGCTGCGGCAGCGGCGCGAGGCTCGCTTCCAGGCCTCCGGGTCGCAGCCCGCGCGGTCTGCGGAGCTTGCCGTGTGTCTGCCCTCCCCCTTCCCCCGCTTCGCCCGCCCTCCCCGGGGCCCAACGTGCTCGTTCCCTGTCACTTCGGTCGGGGCGCGCTGGTGGGTTTGGCCTGCGCCGCGGCGGCGAGGCGGGGGAGCGAGTGAGCGCGAGGGGCGGGAGCGAGTGCCTGTGTGAGTCACCGGTACCTGGAGCGCGAGCGACGCAGAGAGAGCGGCGCGGAGCCCGAGCCGGAGCCGAGCCCGAGAGCGCGGCCGTCCCCCGGCGCCAGGCCCCGCCGCGAACCCACCCGCGCCCCCGCCGCCTCCCCGCGCGCCGCGCGGCCCGCTCGCCCCGGGCCCCGCGCCGACGCCCGACCCCGGCGCCCGGCCCGCGCCGCCCTCCCGCCTGCCAGGAGGCGGTGCGGGGCTCGCCGGGGGATGTCACAGCGGCTCCTCGGAGCCCCCAGCCGTCGTCGCTTCCGCCCAGCCGCCGCCCCCGGGAACCGCGACAATGAACCCCCAGTGCGCCCGCTGCGGGAAAGTCGTGTATCCCACAGAGAAAGTCAACTGCCTGGATAAGGTGAGCGAGGGGGCGCCGGGCTGCACCTGCTCGGAGAAGTTTTGGCATCTGGGATGGAAAGAGAAGAGTGGGTCTGTGCGTGTGTGTGCGCGTCTGTGTGTCTTGGCCCCGGGTGAGGGCACGCGAAGCAAGATGCCCGCAGGAGTGCCAGAGAGCACGCTTGGCGATCGTGATGTTGGAACCGGGAGAGGCTTTTGTCGGGGTGCGGGCGGCGGCAGAGCGGCTGCGGAGGGCGCCTGGAGGAGAGCGGCCCGGGCTGGGCCCCCAGGGGCAGTTCGGCCAACCGCGCGCTTCCCACCTCCGCTGCGACCCCTCACTGCCCCGCACGCCCACCTCAAGGATCCGCCCGGATCGCCACCTCACCACCCCCCCCCCCCGCCCCGCCGCCCTCAGCGCCTCGCGTGAGGGCGGCGAGGTGGAGAGGCAGATAGTAATTAACATGTCGTGGGGCGGTCGCTGCCGCATTGCTAAGAATAAGCCCCGCCGGAGAGCCCGGGCTGAGCGCGGCGAGCCAGACCCACTGGGGGCTAATCCACCCGCCTGGGGAATTCCAGAGGAAGTGGCTCTATCCTGGCCCCCGCAGCCCTGCTTCCCTGCCCTTCCCGGGCGTGGATGGAGTTGAGCAGCCTGGGAGACAGACCCTGGCGCTAGCCTGAGCGACTGACAGTTGAACCCAGCCGGAGGCGGTCCCTGTGAAATTTGCGTGTGGTCATACAGATGCCTCATAAGAGCACGCCGTCATCCCTACAGTCATCCCAGACAGAGTCCGCCTTTCCCGCAATTTAGTGGAAGCTGGACAGGGATGGGGGGGGGGGGCCGGGGGTACTTAACATAGTGCGTCTCCGGCCACCTCGGGTTGCCTGACTTCCGGTGAGCGCATGTGTATCGGGATGTTACAAACAGTGTTGTTTAGGCACTTTGAACTGGATTCGGTTTCCTTTCGAGGCCACTTCACAGGCTCCATTTCTCCGTTAACCAAGCGCAGCATTCCTTTTTGGCTGCTCATAGAAGTGTAACACGGGTAGAGCCCGTGACATTTCTTCCATCTGAGTCTGTACGTTGTGGCGGAGAGTCATTTAAAACTCCATTTTAATAACTGCCTGCTTTGTTTACTTAACTGAAAGTCGGCAAACAGCCACTGGTACCTACAGTCATTTTGTTGTAGTATTTTCAGACATGGGGACTTGTGATGCACTAAAAAAAAAAGGTCTCCTTTCTGTACCCATCCTGGAAAGAACTGGCGTTGTACTATAATTTTAAATATTTATTTTTTTCAGTATTGGCATAAAGGATGTTTCCATTGTGAAGTCTGCAAGATGGCTCTCAACATGAACAACTACAAAGGCTATGAAAAGAAGCCCTATTGTAATGCGTAAGTATTGTCAACATAGTGTGCCAGGTGCGGCCCAGCAGCAGAGCATGGAAGTGAGTGGATTCGCCTGTTCTGGAGAATTGACTTGCTGTGTCACCCAGGTGTGGCAGTGGCCAATTACCTGTTTATGCCACATACTTTGGGGCCATGTAGTTTGTTGAAGTTCATTGCATTTATGTCTCTCTGATGTGCAGGGTAATTTGTGTGTCTTCAACCAGAAGGTTAGTTCTTGAGGTTCACAGTGTTGCAGAGTTAGGGACATTTGTTAGAAGCTGCAGAACTTAGACACTGAGAACACCTGTGCTCTGAAATGCATGTCAGATAGATTTGCATTTTATTCATATGTCAGTTTCCATTTTATCATATGATGTTGCCGTACTGCATTTTCTGCCCGGACCTCGTTGCTTAGAGAAAGGAGTCTTGCTCCTTTGGCTTTAGCTGAGACCACTCCAGAGATGCTGGATCTTAAAAAGGGAACCAAAGAATTGAGACCTGGGTATTTCCAGCTGGTTAGTAGTAGGTCTCTCGGTGGGGATTAAAGAAGGTAAGTTTTCTTTAGTAGGCTTTTCCATTGGCATGCTTCCAGCCTATAATACTAGCGATTAGGTAGCATTTATGCAGTGCTTATCATGTGCCAGGCCCTATTCTAAGCACTTTATGCATTACTGACTCATTTAATCATTACAGACCCTATGACTTTGAGGAGTACTATTATTTTCCCCATTTGTCAGATGAAGAAATTGAGGCATTGAGAGGATAAGCCTCGGTAAGGGGCTCAGATCACTCCTAGAGACTGCAAATTGTAAACATTGTTCAGTGCTTCCAAATGGCTACCTTGGCGCCCTCGCCGTGTGTTTCCCCACTTTTTGAGCATCCCCCCACCCAGATTATTTTCAGCGGTGGGCTCTTGGCCCTGATTGCTGAGCCGCCTTCTTCCTGGTTCCCTTGTGGGGGCTTCTCCAGCCTGGAGGCGGCAGAGGATCCCTCGCCTTCTGGCTGGAGCATTGCCAGAGATGCATTCTCCCTGGAGTTTTGGAAAGAGGTTTATTCAGGTCTCCTGGAGATGGAGGGTCCATGGTTAATTCATGCTTCACTCATGGGAGTGAGTTTTCATAGACGGTAAATTTTTGGTAAACGAATGTAATGTGCTCATACCTCTCTGATGAATAACCTAAAAAAAAAAAAAAACCTCTTTGTATTTCCTTCGGTCCTAGCTTAGTGCTTACAAATACACCAGAAACTTTTCAAGAAATCAGAAAATGGTGGCATTGAACAGAATTCATGATTTGGATGAGTGAAGTCCACAGATAGTCCCAAACCATTGATGTTTTCAGCTCTCCTGTATCGTGCCTCTTACTAGAATAACATCAAGCGATAAATGAGATCCCAGTGTCGTGGTTGCCTGCTTCTCTTAAAGAGAGGTGTAGAGGGCTGGTTAAAGATCAAAGGCAGGTAGCTGTCCCTAGAAGGGAAAGGGCCCTCGACAGCCCATAGACAGGATGATTGTTCTTTGGTTAAAGGAAAGTGAGCCATTCTTCCCATAACTCTTCTAGCCTGTGGCCTGATTCCATCAGGCTTCATGGGCCACATCAGGATTCTTTCTAGCTTCACAGCCTGAAGTTTTTTTTTTTGTTTTTTTTTTTTTAGGTTCTGGAGTTTTATTTCCTGAGCTGAATAAAACTCAGAATTGCTATTATGCATAGTAGGATGGGGTAATTATAATAATGTGATTAAGTTTGTATGAACCCATGCATTGCAAGTGCAGTATGCGTTTACCCTTTTAAATACAAAATCCAAATAGGATACTGTATTAATTTTCTATTGCTTCATAATAAATGATCACAAACGTATCAGCATAAAGCAATACCCAGCTATTATGTCACAGTCTCCATGGGTTGAGAGCACAGACATAGCTTAAGCTGGATTTTCTGTTCAGGGTTTCACAGCGCTGCAGTCAAGCTGTTGCTCAGGGCTGTGTTCTTATCTGAGGCTCAGGGTCCTCTTCCAAGCTCATGTGGTTTTTGGCCAAATTAATTTCCTTGCTGCTATAGAATCCATGGTAGTTTACTTCTTCAAAGCCAACAGGAGAGAAAACCTCTTAACCTCTAGATCATCTTTTAAAGGGCTTGCCTGCTTAAGTCAGGCCCACCTGGGTCAATCTTCCTTCTGATTAACTTAAAGTCAAATGATTATGGGACTTTACATAATCAAAGTCCCTTCACCTTTGCCAAACATATAGGTAACCTAATCATTGGAGTGGCCATCCCATCATACTCATAAGTCCTGATCAGATTCAAGGGGAGGAGATTACACAGGGTGTGAACATGAAGGGGCCACCTTACAATTCTCACAGCCTGAAGTTTAACTAGGTTTTACCAATGCCTTTGGGTGGCTCTGGAGGAATTGGGAGGGGAAGAGGAAAGACAGGAAGAGGAAAGACAGGAAAAAGAAAAGGAGAAGACAGCAACAAATATATATGTATATGTGTATATGTATGCATAATGTGTTTATGTGTGTGTATATATATACACACACATAAACATATGTATATATACACACACACACAGGGCACACACATATACACACACATACAGATAAAGCATTGACTGAAGGAGAAAAAGAGATGATAAAAATAAAAGTACAGAAAAAAGAAGTGTAACTGAAGTGGAGTCTTTGATTGCATCGGGCCACTTGAAAGTTCAATGCTTACTGCTGAGTTTCAGTTCACTCCAGTTAAAAAAGAATATCAGATTCTGCAGCAAGTCATGGACGGCTGGTTGGCCCTCTGACTTCGTAGTGAACTAGTGCCCAGAACTGTTGAGATTTGGACCCCAAAACAAAAAAACCTCTGTTTGTAGATAAGAAACATCCTGCTATGTTGTTTCATAGGTCTGAGTCTTATTTTTTTAATACTTTCGTTATATCTACATTGAATGCTTACAGGTTTTCTCTCTAAAATTTCTTATATAATTCTAGTGCTTTGTTATTAGATTTAAGTTGAGTTTTGGGAGTAGCATCTCAGATTTTTTTTTGCTGAATGTTGAACATGGTAGTCCACTTTATGGAGCAGAGAGACAGGGTAAGACAGAAATCCATCTTTAGTGGGTGAATGAGTAGAATCGATGGTTTAAATGTCTAATTTAGCTTTACGTTCATGTCACAGCTTGATATGCTGTCTCCCAGACAACGAGCCTAGCAAAGTTGCAGGTTCTGTCTGCTGTAAAGGTTCCATGCTGGAAGGCCCCTATTCTCCACCCTTATTTTTCCAAGGGCGCAGGCTGGCATGTCAATTCACTGGTCAGCATGGATTACCGTTTGGGGATCCTGATGCCTCTGCTCTAAATCAGGTGGTGTGTGTCAGTCAGCTGTTCCCTGTGATCTTGGCCGGAAGGGCTGCCATAATTTCTCTGGGTCAGTGGTGGAAAATTGATTCTCTGAAGTATACTGCTACTGGGAAATGAAACATTCTGTGTCCATATAAAGTAATATTTTATCTGCCCCTAGTTTGGCTCAGGAGTGAATACACATACATGCTTAAATGAAAACGACTATTCTTCCCCCACTGCAACTTTTTTATTGTGAAAATTTTCATATACAAAACAGTTAACAAGAATAATGCAATGAACGTCTGAATATTCTCCACTGAGATGTAACTCTTATTAACATGTTGCAGTATTTGCTTCATGTTTTTATCTAGTATATGTACAGATATATTTATTATTTTGGGACCATTTGTTAGTTTCAGGCATCAAGCTGGTTTCACGCATCAAGATATTTCATTCTTAAAAAGGACCTCGTGCATGTACTAAGAAAAAGGATATTTTTCTTAAAGAATCACAGAGCCAATATCACACTTCAGAAAATTAACAAAAATTTCATAATAACTTCTAAAATCTGGTCCATATTCACGTTTCCCTCATTGTCCTAAGGATGTCTTTTATAGCTTTTAAAAAAAAAATACAGGATCCAATTAAGGTTGATACTTTACATTCAGTTGTTATGAAAATGGCAACTTTTGATTATTGGCGATTCAATATCAGTTCTTTAATTTCTGCTGTCATTTCTGTTGTTTTACATAACCTCTTAGAGCTTTCAGGAAGAGTATTTACGTAGCATTTCTTGTAAAAATAACATGTAATTAACTTAAGAAACTTTAAAATAAATATTAAAATATGCTGAAAATATTTGAAAGCACAAGCAGACATTTAGGATTGTTTTAAGAAAACATAAAGGCTTTTTATTTTAATTGATACCCGGGGGCATTTTTTTAAATGGAATGAAGTAGTGAGTATTTTCTTCGGTCTAAATATGTTGCTTGTTTATATTCTTGTGTGTTTAGAGAAGAAACAAGTTTCCTGTTTGACTTCATGCAAAGAACATGTATAAAATATAATTTACCTAATATTTAAATTTTGATCTTTTGATAGAATGATCAAAGTATAGTACACACTAGATGTAAGATTAGGCATGATACACATTTAGTTCCTAATGCAGCAGTGTACCCTACTAAAACATTTAAAAACAAACTGACCTACTTGAGGACATGCCATGTTTTCATAAGCCTTTCTGTTTCATCAGCAGGCAATGGATTCTTTTGCACGTTCAGGATTTTTTTCCCATCATGGAACTTGCAAAGAAAAGAGGACTAGGCAATATTTGTATTGCTAAGAGGTGCTAGGAAAATAACACTAGCTGATTAGACAAAAAACAGCTCATATTTGTATGTGAGTTGGTATGCCAAGTTAAACTATAAATGTATTGCTACCCAGCAAGCCCCACAAAGAATATAAACCCTAAAGGCCATTTGTCAAATAAATAATTTAACTTACTGTAGGTGTCAGAATTGCATTTATTATGTGTTTGTAGAAAATACATCAGTTCTTAAAGTACTCTCAGCAGTATCATCCCTTAGAAATAGCAGTGCCAATGACTGGCCAGTTAATGTACTGTCGCCAAACATCAAGTTTTTTTAGGTCAGGGGAAGGATCAGTTTATGATGCAGTCGCTTTGCGGAGCATTGCCAATAATTTCCCCAAATCGTCACTTTTGCAGAGATTTTTTGGGGGGGCTGAACATTTGTCCTGACCTGCTCACGTTAAATATCCCTTGTATCTGTGTCAAATGTATCTTCAGTTAGGGGGCTGAAAGAACACAAGTGTCTGTGCTATAAATACGTTTAGTTATCCTTCCAAAGACGCTTCCTTCTCAACAGATAGTTTCGCTTAACATAATTTTGGACCAATTTAAAAATAAGCCAGCAGGAGCCATGCTCCGTGTTTACTTTCGCTCTGCCTGTGTTAGCGTTCCGTTTTGTGAATATGTATGGACTGTCTACAGCCTGGAAGATTCCGGGCAAGGTGCTCCTGGTCATGAGCCACTCAGAACAGGCAGCTCTGTTCAGCCTGCCTGCCTTGAGGGGGACTGTCTAGGCCAGCCCCCCCGTAGCTCTCACTTACCATTTCTCTGTTGGTGACTCCCCACAAGTGCCTTTACTAAGGGGTACTCAGAGGACATGGAAGGAAATTAAATTGAAACCTGAGATATTTTCCACCTCATATTTCCCTTATCTCTGCTGAGGCCTCCCAAACCTGGTTCCATAACACTCCAAGGACTTGAGTTATCTCAAGGGGACTTAGGAAATTCTTGCTATTACGTTAGCTTTAATTACTTAAGAACTTTTCATGAAAGGCACAGTAGGGTGATTGGAGATTTGAAGCAAGACAGAACTGGATTCAAATCCTGGCTCCGTCATGGTCTACTGAACGGGTCTCTTGATCACTGAGCTTCAGCTTTTTCATCTGTAAAATGGGAATAGTAATGCTTAACCTGCAGGGCCATGTGAGGATGAATGAGACAGGGCATGTCAAGGTTCCAGCCCAGTTCCTGGCACATAACAGACCTTCAGGAAACTGTAGTGTTCTTATTTCCTCGGCGGTACTTTTTTGAGGGGTGAAGGAAGAAAAGGAGGGTAAAAGGCAGAAGAAGAAGTTCCTCAGTATCCATGAAGGATTGGTTTCAGGACCGTCCCTCGGATACCAAAATCCGAGGCTGCTCAAGTCCACGGTCGGCCCTCTCTGCCTCTGTGGTTCCACATCCTCGGATTCAAGCAACCAGGCATCGGGTTGTACTGTAGTATTTATTAAAAAAAATCCGTGTATAAGTGGACCTGCACGGTTCAAACCCATGTTGTTTAAGGGTCAACTATGTATCAAAGAAATGACAGTCATGCCTATTAAAAGGTTTATACCAGTATTTTTCACACTATGGGTTGCCACCCATTCGAGGGTTGTATCTAGAACTTAAAGAGAGAGAAAGAAGAGAGACAATATCAGAATGGGTTTGAGTAGTGGAAAGAGTATTGTTTTGGCAAATGTTCTTTTCCTAGTTATATGTGTAATGTGTGTACTGCATCATGATGTAAAACATATTTTTGCTGGAAGATATGGTCAAAAAAAGTTTGAGAAGCACTAGCTTAGTTCCGTATTCTTAACGCCCCACACATCACAGAGCATTGGGAGCTGCCGGCCTGTACGACGCTATGCCGAAAGTCCATGAATTCAGACAGCCGCTGCTTTCGCTCTCTCTGTCTGTGCCAGCCACACCCTATCCCACACCAGCCGTCCCTCAGGACTCAGCTCAGCCCTCAGAGCCCTCACCATCCTATGGAGGAACCACGAGCCTACCTGTCTGCACCCTCTTCCAGCGTAGGGTGGCTCTGAGGGCATCTGTCTTGCTCACCCCATCTCCGCAGAGCCTGGCAGTCAGCGCTCAATAGAGATTAGCTGCGTCAGGGAGTGTGATGGTTATGCTGCAGCTCAGAGTGTGGTACCTGCCTCCCCCCCAAGTTCAGGATGTGGGCCAGCTGAGTTCCTTCTGAGGCTGGGCATCTAGAGGAGCTGGCTTGAGAAGAGGCGTTGTGGAGCCTGAATGGTGGTCTGGGGGCCAAGCTTCACCAGGTCTGAATACCAAGGAGTAAAGTCTTCCCACTGAAGGAGTAGGCTTGCCTTTGCCAATCCGAAGTGAACGTGCTGGGCTTCCCTGGTGGTGCAGTGGTTAAGAATCCGCTTGCCAATGCAGGAGACATGGGTTCGAACCCTGGTCCGGGAAGATCCCACATGACACAGAGCAACTAAGCCCGTGCGCCACAACTACTGAGCCTGTGCTCTAGAGCCCGTGAACCACAACTACTGAGCCCGTGTGCCACAGCTACTGAAGCCTGCACGCCTAGAACCTGTGCTCCACAACAAGAGAAGCCACCACGATGAGAAGCCTGTGCACCGCAACGAAGAGTAGCCCCCGCTCGCCGCAACTAGAGAAAGCCCGTGTGCAGCAACGAAGACCCAACGCAGCCAATAAATAAATAAGTAAATAAATAAAAACAAAGTGAACGTGGTGGAATTTCCTTTCACTGCTTACAGGCTTGGTTTCAAAATATGATACCTTTCTAAAAGATTCTTTATGGATGCTCATTTAGTTTCTTCTGAGTTTAATTATAATCTGTAAAACGGGATAATTTCTACCTAAGAGGAACTTTATAGAAATGAAAAGGGGGAAATATGTGTAAGACTCAGCACATCAAATGACACCTGTTAGTACCCAAATGTTAGTCCCCTCCCTTATTTATAATAAATTGAAAGCTGTTGTCTCATATCTCCCCCTTAAAGAGAGGAGAAAATGTTACAGGCAACCATTTCTATGGGAGGATATTGTGATATGTAGGGATTCTAGTTTGCATCAGTTATAATCTGCCTTTCTGACTTTTTGGTTACGTACTGCCTAGAAAAAATTAGACCTTTTGCACACAGATCTGATGTGGGAGGATGACAGTTGTTTTTTGTTTTGTTAAAACTGGATGATTGAAAGTGAGGGAAGGAGACACTTTATTTGAACCAAATAAAAAAGTTCCAGTGTATATGCAAAATGATCTGATTCTCAGCTACCTATTGAACCATTGATGACATCGAATGAATTTTAGTATCCTTTGAAATTGTAGAAGACTGTATTTACAAATCATGTCCTGAGTTCCGCCACATTTGAAAATGTTTCCGTGTCTTTATGATGATCTGTCTGTTACAGAGTGATGTCAGATTAGAAAACATTTGGAGATGGAGCACAGCAATATCTCCTAAATTATGGTGAGATGCAAGGTTAATGCAGGATACAGATGTGTGTGCTTAAAAGGGTATTGATTATGTGTCAGGGACCTGTGTAAGAGTGCATTTTGGTATGTCTTCTTTAAACGTTTTCAGATGAGTGCTTTAAAGGATGAGTGGTTCCTGGGAATGTCAGGAGTGAGAGGGAAGCAGACATACCCACACATGACAACCTTGTCCTCCAGAGATTCAGGGCCCCCTCAAAGCTCCGTCTCCAGAGGAACGGGAAGTCGAATTTCTTTTCTTTTCCTTTCTGTTTCGTTCTCCTCTAGTCAGCGTTATTAGGAAGAGCTAGGCTTTTTGCAGTGTGGGAAGTGGGAGCTAGAATAATATTTATGAGCTGAGTGCCCAGAACATTTTGAGGACTTGGTAGAAGGATGATTATTGATTCTAAAGTTCTGCTAATGAATCAAACGGTTCCACAGCCTCTCTCGTCGAACCTAGACGTAGGGCACAGACATAACCAGAAAACAGGAAATTGTGGGAAGGACCAGGTTTGAATGGCAAGGATCATTTATTCCAGCACTGGAAACCCTGCATTAATTTTAATCTGTGGTCAGCTGTGTGTTTTTCTTAGTGGGGTCCTTGAGGGAGTCACGTTGTGTTCAGCTTCTGTTTACTTTTCCACACTCTGTTGACTCATTCCCGGCAAATCCTGGGAGGAGCTAGAAGAAAACTTAGTTCGATGTGTGTACTTTTGAATAGCCTCAGACCTATTTGTAGACCAGTGGCCTGGTATACTTCTGCTTCAGCTCGGCAGTCTGAAAAGTCATTTAGACAAAAATCCTTGATGGGCTCCTCTGATGCTCATTACCCATCCAGAGCAGGCGCCGGTCAACCACACAGAGAGCGTGGAGGCGTGGGATGGCCGTGTGCAGCCTAGGGCCAGAGATGTGGGGTGTGGAGTTAATTGGTTGCCCGCCAACATTGAATTCCATCTTGAAATCTGACTTCGCTATCTGTTGTTGCATCAAGAGTGTGAACTCCACCAAATTCAGGCAGCGCGCGGGAGCATCAAGAACAGTGTGGCACATATATACAATGGAATATTACTCAGCCATAAAAAGAAATGAAACTGAGTTATTTGTAGTGAGGTGGATGGACCTAGAGTCTGTCATACAGAGTGAAGTAAGTCAGAAAGAGAAAAATAAATACCATATGCTAACACATATATATGGAATCTAAAAAAAAAAAAAGGTTCTGAAGAACCTAGGGGCAGGACAGGAATAAAGACACAGATGTAGAGAATGGACTTGAGGACACGGGGAGGGGGAAGGGTAAGCTGGGATAAAGTGAGAGTGGCATGGACTTATATATACTACAAAATGTAAAATAGATAGCTAGTGGGAAGCAGCTGCATAGCACAGGGAGATCAGCTTGGTGCTTTGTGACCACCTAGAGGGGTGGGATAGGGAGGATGGGAGGGAGACGCAAGAGGGAGGAGATTTGAGGATATATGCATATGTATAGCTGATTCACTTTGTTATACAGCAGAAACTAACACACCATTGTAAAGCAATTATACTCTAATAAAGGTGTTAAAAAAAAAAAAGAATGGTGCAGTAAATGCACACATCAGTACAGAAAGACATAAACAGATGTATGTTTATTCATTTATTTTCTTTATTTTCTTGGCTGCATTGGGTCTTAGTTGCAGCATGTGGGATCTTTCATTGCATCGTGGGCTCGTCATTGCGGTGTGCGGAATTCTCTCTAGTTGTGGCGTGCGGGTTTTCTCTCTCTAGTTGTGGCACGTGGGCTCCAGGGCGCGTGGGCTCTGTAGTTTGCAGCATGTGGGCTCTAGTTGAGGTGGGCGAGCTCGGTAGTTGTGGCGCTCGGGCTTAGTTGCCCAGCGGCATGTGGGATCTTAGTTCCCCGACCAGGGATCGAACCCGTGTCCCCTGCATTGGAAGGCGGATTCTTTATCACTGGACCACCAGGGAGGTCCCCAGATGCATTTTTGATGGTCTGTTTGGATACCTGCACTATCTCCTCCTGGCTGCTCTTCCGATCATCCACCCAGAGCCCTGTGTATCTCTGTCATCTTCTAGACGTCCTTGTCCTCCTTCCCCATCCCCACATGTTCATTCCCTCAGTCCTCACCCTGCTTCCGGCTCTCATCCTGTTTGGCCAGTGATCTGACCATCATCCCCTACCTGGTCTCCCTGTTCTAGTCTTTCTCTTTTTGAATGCTTTTCCTGCCACTGCAGTTTCTCTTTTGAAACCACAGTTCTGGTCATATTATTGCCCTTATGCACACACCTCTGATGGCTCCCCACTGCCTACAGAAGAAAAAAATTGGGTTTCTGATAGATACTCAGGGCTTTTCATACTTTATCCACTTCCTTTCACCCTCCTCTCCAGCCACACTGGACTGCCAGCTCTGATGCCTTCATCAGGTTTCCTAACCGAAGTCTCAGTAGCCTCACCTGTAAAATGGGTATCATAATAGACTCTACCTCATAGGTTTAAGGATTCATTGGAATATCAAAATAATAAGTTTAGCCACAATAAGGAGGTAATAAAAGTTAGATAGGATATTCATTGTTGTTAAACTTGACACAGTGATTTAACTCTTTCCTTACACTGTTCTTAAGCCATCCTATCCTCCCTTGTTTTAAAATTGCTTTCATCTTTAAGGCACACAGCCATGGCAACCTTTGTGAAGCCGTTCTGAATCTCTCAGTCAATTACTGGACTCTTTCTCTGTGTGCCCATTGTAGTTTTTATATTTCAGTTATATCACTTAATCAAAAAGCCTGCCTTGTACTAGAACTGTGTTTGTCTTCCCATTCAAGGTGGTTTCCTGCTGAGATTGGACCATGGAAGTTCTTAGCCTGAGGTTGGAGCTGGGTTGAGGGTGGGGAAGTCAAGTCAGCTGAGCTTTGCTTCTAAAGGGATTATTTCTGGCTTGTGTTTCAGGAATCGAGAATGGGGGTTGCAGTGCTGCAGTGCAATTCTGACACTAACCACTCCATGAGTGAAGGGTGCAGTCCCCAACAAGACAGCCCTTGCTTCAGATGCCACTGCAAGTTCAGGTGTCCACAGGACAACCACACTTCTGACCAACTAGCTACAAATTTGGGGAGGGGGTCCCACAACCCCTTCAGATTTGACAGTTTCCTAGAACGACTCACAGAACTCAGGAAAGTCCTATACTTAAGATTATTGTTTTATCATACAGGACATAAGGCAGGACCAGTCATGTGAGGAGACACGTAGGACCAGGTCTGGGAGGGTCCTGGACATGGAGCTTCCCTGCCCTCACCCTGTGGAATCAGGAGGGGTCTCCCTCCCTCCCTCCCAACACGTCCATGCGGTCACAAACCAGGAATCTCCGCCAAATCTGGAGCTTTGGTGTCCAGAGTTTTTAATGGGGTTTCATTGTGCAGGTGTGATGACTCAGATTATTCAGACTTCATCCCCTCTCCCCTCCCTAGAGGAGGTCCACTTACCTCACCCGACTCAAAGCTCCAACCCTCTAATCCCATGATTCCTGGAGTGGCCAGCCCCACCCTGAGCATCTTGTTAGCACAACTCAGATATGGACCCTGGGGCTCATGAATATCAAAGATATTTCCTCTAGGGAAATTCCAACTATTTAGAGTAGATTGCAGGAACCAGGGACTAAAGCTAGTCAAATTCATGATCATACAACAGGCCTGCTTCTCACTGTCCTCATCAGATGTCTTGTTTGCTTCGTCGAGACAGTGCCTCCCTTTCATATCATGAACCTTCATATCCCATTATGACAAGAATGACGATCTAAACCCACCATGTCTATGTTGTCAATCAGTAGAAGTTGGGTGAGGCATATAAATGGTTGACAGCCTGCACGCAGGAGGTGGGTGGGAGGACCTATTTATGGAAGGATCCTTGATATAACTCTCTAGATTGTTCTTCTTTTTTAAATAAGCAAGTCTTCCCTATCAGCAGATTACATTCTTGAGGGCAGGAACGGTCCCAATCACCTTTGTACACCATGGCGCCTACCATGTGCTTGGTGAGTGTCCCCCCATAGAGCCCACTGCCCAGCAGCTCTCTTGGGGGTGCAGCTCAGCCTCAGGCGTCCCTCACTGAGAGAGCAGACGCAACAGGAAGGAACAGACTTTCTTTCCATGAGGATCCGTGTGGTGGTCCCAGCGGAGCTAGCCATGCTTGGGCTGACAATACACATGAACAATAGCTACCACTTCCTCTGATAGGTGGAAATATTGACGTTTATAGCTAGATTATTGGTCACTGACATGCAGCCAAACAAAAGATGACAAGAGTAATGTTGTCTACAGAGGGAGTAGGTAAAATCACTTTGTTACAACTATGTTTTTCAAAAGTCTCAGGACGAACTCCTGTGCTTTAGACATCAGGCCATGTAGCCATTCACTTGCCTATCCATATATTTTTTCCCAGAAATAAGTATGATTTATTTATTTCCTGAAACAAATGTAATCAGGGATTAATGCATTAATCCCTGAGAAATGAAAAGTCTTTACATTCTCTTACGGAAGAATTTAATTTTCTTTAGTGACTTTCTTCAATCCTGTCTTTTCTCCCAGATTTCCAGAACTTCCGAAACAACTCAGCAGGCTCTGTGCTTCCTCCTCCTCCCCATCCCCATCCCCCACGCCAGAGCGAGCGCTCGCTCTCTCTCACTGTGCTAAAGTCTTCGCTGTTGTCACTGACGTAGTTATCTGATTTTCTTTTTTTTTAATTAATTAATGTATTTATTGTTGGCTGCGTTGGGTCTTCGTTGCTGCACGCGGGCCTTCTCCAGTTGCGGCGAGCGGGGGCTACTCTTCGTTGCAGTGCGCGGGCTTCTCATCGCGGTCGCTTCCCCCGTTGCAGAGCACAGGCTCTAGGCGCGCGGGCCCCAGTAGTTGTGGCACACGGGCTCAATAGTTGTGGCTCGCGGGCTCTAGAGCTCAGGCTCAGTAGTTGTGGCGCACGGGCTTAGTTGCTCCGCGGCATGTGGGATCTTCCTGGACCAGGGCTCGAACCTGTGTCCCCTGCACCGGCAGGTGGACTCTTAACCACTGCGCCACCAGGGAAGTCCCTGATTTTCTTAATGTTAAGTCAAATTCTATTTTAAAATGTCTAGATGCTTAAGGCACATAATAATTAAGGATTATTCCTGTCAGGAATAGAAACACCATATTAGAACAGTTCTTCCTCAGAGGCTGCTAAACAAGGAAAATCCTATTTAGAAGGTTTGCCTCTGTGGTCTTTATTTTTATTTTTTCTATGGTAGTTACGTAACGTCAGGTTTAATTGGCCAGGAGTGAGGAAGCTGGTTTATTTGTGTTCCTCTTGTGTCATATGTACCCGAGGGGCTGAGCGGTCAGTGAAAGTACCTATAATTTGGACATGGGGGCTGCTGGCCAGGAAGTGTCCTGTATAATGGCAGTTTGACAGATGTTGAAAGAAAAGCAGTTTGTTTTCTCTTTCTGCAGTGATGGGTATGTAAGAGCCACTGAATAAACATGTGTGGATTGGCTTTAAAAGCACATTTATGCTGAACAGGATACAACAGTCCTTTATTTGATAGAAAGCCTCCTAATGCTGGCGTCTTTCTCTGGTGCAGACTGGTGGGTCAGGAGAGGGTGCTACTCAGGATTTAAAAATTAATTCCCTAAGAGAAAAAAGGTGGTAACATAAAAGAAGGACCTGAGTGTACAAACTCTTGAGGGTAAGATAGGCTCAAGGATGTACTGTACAACATGGGGAATATAGCTAATATTTTGTGGTAACTGTAAATGGAAAATAACCTTTAGAAACTGTATAAAAATAAAAAATTGAAAAGAAGAGGAAAGGTTAGCAATCATTTTGAAGAGGTGGCACAGCACAGAGAGTAATGACTCTGGAGCCAGATGGCCTGACCTCAGATCCCAACCCTGCCATTCACTAGCTGGGGAGAGTTACTCAAGAGTTCTTTGTCACAGTTTCCTCATCTGTCCTTATCTGTAAATAGGAGGCGCAGTGATAGTAGAGCTCGTTATTTATAGAGAATTCAGCACAGCACCTTGTACCTACGAGTTCTCAGTATGTAGAAACTATTGTTTTTTTTCTCTCCATGTCTCTTCAGGTAAAACTTTGCCTACATTTGTGACTTATTTCTAGAATCAAACACATCCAGATCTGTGGTGCGTTACCCACTCACCATGTCCAAATGTCTTTCTACTTTGACCAAGAGGGGAGGGATGGGGAAAGCTCCAGTGAGAAAATGGTGCTGGGATGCTATGTATGGTGTTCACTCTAAGGGCAGACTCTGTAGAAGTTAAATTTACAGTTTGGTGACACCCCCTTGTATTCTATTTGAGGATAAAGAATCTGTATTCAGTTCAGTGTTTATCACTATTGCTTTAGGTTTTCTGGGGGGGGTTTCATCTAAAGAATGTAAACATGGGGCCTCACAGTGAACTTGGGTAATTCAACTAAACAAATATTTGTGGAACTCAGATCAAATGCAAGGCAATCATACACAAAATTCTGAGGGATGTAAAGACAACTATGAAACAGTTTTCACTCTTGACAATAAAGTCTGTTGAACAAGATAAAGAGAAAAAAAAAAAGAAGTACCTGAGTGGAGGATGGAGGAAAGATCAAGTAATCCTCAGAAGATACCAGCAGGGGAATACTGATGGTCTCGGCCATCCGTACCGAAGCATAGACACTAACGATGGTTCATAGGGTCCAGAGATGTGACCGGTGTGTGGTGGGGACAGGACAGGCTGATCAGTAAACCCTGGTGGCGGAGAGGCTTTGCGGTGCTAAAGAAGAAACAGATCTCATAAGCGGGTCCATGTATAGAAGGAAAGAAACCGGAAGGGGAACAAGTGATGGAGAACATTTGGAAGAGGCTGAAAATGAAGGAGAAACCAACTCAGGGCAGACCGGGGCCATGTACGTGGATGGAAAAGATAACTAGTGGTTTCTCCACATACTTACACTGTGGCACAGAGGCTGGATGCCGTGTAAAGGGAGGCTTTACCGAGACAGCGGCTGAAAGTTTAAAAGACAATGTCAGGGCTTCCCTGGTGGCGCAGTGGTTGAGAATCTGCCTGCCAATGCAGAGAACACGGGTTCAAGCCCTGGTCTGGGAAGATCCCACATGCCGCGGAGCAACTAGGCCCGTGAGCCACAACTGCTGAGCCTGCGCGTCTGGAGCCTGTGCTCCACAACAAGAGAGGCCGCGATAGTGAGAGGCCCGCGCACCTCGATGAAGAGTTGCCCCTGCTCGCCGCAACTAGAGAAAGCCCTCGCACAGAAACGAAGACCCAACACAGCCAAAAATAAATAAATAAATAAATAAATTTAAAAAAAAAAAAAAAAAAGAATGTCAGTTGATTTTTCACTTTGCTTTTGTATACAGTTCTGTTGTTTTCAAGCTGCTTCGGACTGAACATGGAAAATGAGGAAGCGTGGGTTGGAGATGCAGTGGTTGTGAGGATTTTAGAGCAAGTGGTCTCACTACCTTGAAGTTCATCAGAGTGACAGGGGGGATGGCTGGTCCCACCACATCCCAGACTTCAGGACACCTGTTCAGTGTGCGAGCAGCAAAGGGGGTGTGTGTGTTCAGGGAGCCCCGGGTTATGAGAAACTCTGTGAGACAGGAGCCATGTATGAGTTCAGTTTTGCGTGTGTTTCCAGGGGCTGGAGCAGTCCTTGGCGCACAATCGACCTTTCATAAAGATTTACTGAATAAACAAAAGAAGGAATAAAAAGAAAGGGGCCTCCACTAGGTAGAAAACTTTGAAATGTACAGTTCTGATAGAAAACATGTTAATTATTCCAGTGAGGGAGAAAATGAGGAATACCTCTTAAGACAAAAACCAAAAGACAAAAAAACAGCATAGGGCACCACCCCCTGGAGCCTTCCGAGCTCCGACTAGTACGACACACAGTTTAAAGGATGGGAAACTGAGAAATCAAAAATGCACACACAGTGAGATTAGGGTCAGGAAAGCTAAAGGCCGACATGAGCCATGGCTTGTGAAAAATTCTCACGACGAAAGAGTTTTGAGAGCACTCATGTTCTGAGAAAAAAAGGTGAACTTAAGCTTGGGGAAGATGCTGGGATAATAAAAAATGACACAGAAAAAAGTAGAAATATTCGCTTCCTAGTTAGCTTTCCTCCTTTCAATGAAGAAGAAGATATTTAAAAGTAGAAAAGACCCATAAACATCATCAAGAAATTAAAGTAAAAGCCAGGAGGGTAAGGTTAGGAAGAAAACATCAAGGCATTCTTCATGGTAATAAAAGAAGTTGGACTCTCTAGACCCAGATGAATGGCATCGTACAGTCCTGAGAAGGCCCTGTGGACGAGGTCCTGGAATTGAAATCGTGGTCCCCTGGCCCTTGATGACAAGAGAAGATGTGGTGGGACAATTACGAGATGGACTCGGGCGCTCAGCTGCGTTAGTTACTTCCCCTGGCTCTGCCTCTGGTCCCTCATCTGTAAAATGATGTCCTGTCAGCCCATCTGCCAAATGAGGCTGTGCCTCAGTTGATGATAATAATAACACTTACTACCTCTTCTGTTTACTGTGAGGAATAAATCAGATAATCTGTGTAAACAGTTGACAGAGTTGATACCATCTAAGCATCAGTTATACTCATTATTGCCTGTTCTCTTTGAGAAATTATCTGCAAAAGAGAGCTTTGGGAGTTTTGGAGATGGAAAAATATCCCAAGTTTAGAATGGGGAAGAAGAGACAGACTGTAGAAATTACAGCCTAATAAATTTGGCATTAATTCCTGGCAAAATCCTCATACAGATAAGTACAGAGATGGTTTGGGAGAATCCTTATGGATTCTGTATTAGTTTGCTAGGCCTGCTGGACAGAGTACCGCAAATGGGTGGCTTAAATAACAGGAATTTATTGTGTCACAGTTGTGGAGACTAGAAATCTGAAATCAGTGTGTCCACAGGATTGGTTTTTTTGGGGTGGAGGGGCGTGAGGGAAGGACCTGTGCTGGGGCGCTCTCCATGGCTTGTAGATGGCTATCTTCTCCCAGTGTCTCCTCACATCACCTTCCCTATGTGTCTGTGTTGAAATTTCTCCTTTTTACAAGGACAGCGGTCGTATTGGATTAGGGCCCACCCAAATGACCGCACTTTAACTTGATTCCCTCTGTCAAGACCCTGTCTATACATAGGCCATATTCTGAGATCCTGGGGATTAGGACTTCAACGTGTCTTTTTTAAGGGGATTCAGCCCTTAACAGATTCAAAGCAAAATTAGCCTTATTTTATTTTATTTTTTTGATGGTATAGAAGAAGGGAAATATATACACAGTGAACTTTGAGTTTTTTTAAAAAATGTATTCAATACTATTGGTTTTCATAAATGAAATTTATGGTGAGTGTATTCCCCCCTCCTTCCCTGCAGGCACAGGGTTTAATCTGCATTTGAATTATTACACATTGGCCACAGTATCTGTTTCTTCATTTGATGCTATATTTTCAAGACCTCACTCTTATTTTCAAGGTGTAATAACCTTCTTCTCGTCCACCCAGGACCTTTACTTTGTGACATTGTGTGCTTTGTAAGCTTGTGAAACAATTATGAAATTGTGCTCTGATGGATTTTTCTTGCTCGCAGGAGAATGGCATTAAAATATTTATAGGGAAATGAATTTCAGTTTCCAGTGGAAAAGGCCAGAAGAAATATGGTTTAAAATTTCATAGAAAATGACTGTCCTTATCATTTTATTTTGAGAAAGGGGCGGGGGGGAAATCTCCTGACTGTGACTTCATGTTTTAGTTCGTGTGAAAGAGTCCCGTCTGGGGATTTATCATCGTAATATTCCTACACTTTAGGATTTATCTTTCCATTTCAGAATTTAATTATTAATTTGATCATGAAAGTTTCTCAGAAGGCTTCTCTTTCTTAAAACTTCCTTTATTATTTTATTAAGTGCTGAAGAATTGCATCTGTGTTTCAAGAGGTAGTGGAGTAGACTGAGTTTTGTCATGTAGGCATTTAAGTGTAAGTGCTGGGCTCCTGAAAAGTACAGGTCCAGGCCCGCAGGGCAGGTGGATCCTGTGATAAGGCTTGTGTGGGTCCTGCTTTGTTTTCAGTAGCCGTGCTCTCTGCTTAACCTCTTCTCCCAGGTGAACTTTATTACCAGATAGAAATCTTATCCACCCAGTGAGTTCATGCGTGTTTTGAAAAACAGCACTGCTTCTCCACCCTCGCCCCCTGACTTTGAAAACAAACCCCAAACACACTCCTTTTTCCTCCTCGTAATCAGATCTTAGCTATCAATGCCTCCCAAGTCCTGTTGATGTTTCTGTCTTGAGTTAATTTTTTGGTAACTCTTTGTCTATTTATACGTGGCTGCTTTTTGCTCCACAAGATACCGAATGGAAAGCTCTTAGGGCCTTAAAAAAAGGACCAAGCCACCTTTCTCCAGTTGTCCTAGTGTCATTTCTCCTCCCCTAGATAAAGGAAGGCCTCTAATTTTTTTTTTTTCTTTATAGTTTCTACTGGTCCTTTCTGTTTTTACCACTTGAGTGGCCAGAAATTTAGCCTTGATGTATGATGGACCTTTTAAATTTTTCTAAAAACCTTTGACCCCAAAGAGGATTTCTGGGCCTGGCCTGAGACCGTAGTGCAGTAACCCGTCTGGTTTTTGAGAGTCAGCAGAGGCAGGTGGCCTGGGGCCCATCCACCCCTGTCTGCATGTAGTGGGGTTAATCAGAGGGATTGATTGTGAGAGGAAGAAAAAAAGTGTATATAAAGATCAAGGCATAGCTCTCCATCACCGGGAGCATGAATGGCCACCTGACTTGCTTTTCCAAGTGTCTCTTGCCTTGCCCAATCTCTCTCTTCTTTCTAGAACTGGGAAATGCTCTATCCATTCCACAGCTCTAGTCTTCTTTTCAAGTGTAGCAGTTGTTTGAGTCTTAGCAGTGCAGAGATTACCTGGGTTTTGAGTGTGAATTTTAAAGCTGAAGTGTTCAATTTTTATGGGCACATTACCTATGATTTCAAAAGCACTCTTTTCCAGACGTACATTTTTCAAATTGGAATACCTTTTCACATTATTTTAGATTTTCTGTAGGACTGAGATTTTGAACGAGAGGTTGAGAGGGAAATTACTTTTTGTTTTTTTTCTGTTAGTTTTAAGCTTCAATTAAAAAAATTCTCATGGTGGGACTTTCCTGGTGGCGCAGTGGTTAAGAATCCGCCTGCCAATGCAGGGGATACAGGTTTGATCCCTGGTCCAGGAAGATCCCATGTGCCGAGGAGCCTGTGTGCCACAACTACTAAGCCTGTGCTCTAGAGCCCTTGAGCCACAACTACTGAGCCTGCATGCCACAACTACTGAAGCCCGTGTGCCTAGAGCCCATGCGCCACAACTACTGAAGCCCTTGTGTCTAGAGCCCGTGCTCCACAAAAAGAGAAGCCACTGCAACGAGAAGCCCGCGCGCCACAACGAAGAGGAGCCCCCACTCGCCGGAACTAGAGAGAAGAGCCCGTGTACATCAACGAAGACCCAGCACAGCCAAAAATAAATAAATAAATAAAATAAAAAATAAAATTAAAAAAAATCTTCATGGTCAAAATCTTAAAGATTTATTTTATGATATTGTTGAGGAAAATGCACATACATTGTCTCTTTAACATTCTGAATAGTGTTGAGAGTTGTGGTGGTTTTTTTCATACTCTGCTTCATATTGTGAGTTTCTAAACATACAGGTGCTGTGCAGGCCCAGGAGTGCAGCAGACAGAGAGGAAAAGTTAACATTCAGATCATTTACACTGTGACTCCCTTTCTAAGTTTGACTTTAGTGTTTGCTTCAAAGAGTATTTTTCTGTATGGTATTAATAATATCAGGTATTCTCTTCTGAACTGGGGAATTGTTCTCTCCATTAAGGTAGTTTTTAGCAAACATTTCTTAAAAACAGTGAAACATTTCTGAAAAACATGTCATGAATCGTTTTTTCTTGTTCTGCCTGTTCTATTCTATGTGGCCTATTACACTGTGCACCATTTAACAAATATTATAAATGCAGTCCTGCGTCTTACTTCTACACTGTAAAGACTTGCATTTTATTTCTGTACATAACAGTAGTCTGCCCTTATCCTGGGCTTACGTTCCAGACCCCTAGTGGATGCCTGAAACCGCCAAGAGTACCGAATCCTGTGTACACTATGTTTTTTTCCCCCTATGTATACATATCTGTGATAAAGTTTAATTTATAAATTAGGCACAGTAAGAGATTAACAATAATAACTAATAATAAAATAGAACAATTATAACAATACACTGTGATGAATGTTATGTGAATGTGGTCTCTCTCAGAGTATCTCATTGTACAAATTTAATGCCTTTTTCATCTTAACTAAGCACTTACCACGCACTGTGGCTGTAACGTTTGCAGTTTGAGGTGCGAAAGCAAAGCATGCAGATTTCTTTTTCCTTCTTCATGATTTCAGAGACAGATGATTTGTTCTTATCGTAGATCGTAGCAGCCTCGACCTACAATTTTTTCCTTTCTTTATTAAGTCAAGAACTTTCACCTTTTTACTTACAGAAAGTACTTTATGGCTTCTCTTTGGCATATTCAGATCACCAGAATCACTACGCTTGCACTTTGGGGACATTATTAAGTGAAATAAGGGTCACTTGAACACAAGCACTGTGACACCACGACAGGCGATCTGATACCCCAGAGGGCTACTAAGTGACCAATGGGTGGGATACGCCAGACAAAGGGATGATTCACATCCTGGGCGGGTGAGACCAGGTGGCTCAAGATTTCATTACCGTACTCAGAATGGCGCGAAATTTAAAACTTATGAACTGTTTACTTCCGGAATTTTCCGTTTAATATTTTTGGACTGTGGTTGACCGTGGGTCACTGAAACTGTGGAAAGTGAAACCACGGATAAGGGAAGACTACAGTACTTTTATTTTGAGAAGTTAATTTGTAATTTATTAGACTTTGTGACCTTGCTGTATGGTGTAGTCATTAAGAGCCCAAGTTCTGAAGTAGGACATTTCAGTTTGAGCTCTGGACTCAATTGGATATCACTTCCTCTCTCCAACCTTAGTGTCCTTATCTGTAAAATGAGGATAATAATAGCAGCTACCACCTGGAGTTGTTACGAGATGTACATGAGACAATGCATGTAAAATGCCTGACCCATATATGTTAGCTATTACCATTAGCAGTGTGCATTTATGAGATAGAAGGTGCATGGTGTGTGGTAACAATATGGGACTAGCAGATTGGAGATGTGGGGTTCTAGGCCAGAGAAAATCCACAAAGGATGGAAAGGGGTGTTGAGACTAAGGAGAGTAAGACCTTGGTTCTAAGAACAAAAGGCAGTGTTATTTTTCTGTTGGATTATTCTATAATTCACATTGTTACAAACAAGGAAATGGATACAGAGTTTATTATTATTATTTTTTGAAGTCACTTTTCACTTTAGCAGAATAAATAGGAAAAGATTTGTAGTCACTGGATTCCTGGACCAGAACTTGATGCATCTATCTCCTTATTCTCTCCAAACAGGAAGTTAAATTACTGTTCTGAGTTGAGTTTGCGTCTGGAACCAAATACGTTACCTGATCTACACTTGGCTAGGCCAGTTAAGTGTTTGGATGAAATGACACGCTTCTCTTTTTATTTTTGGAGTTTTCTGTTCTGGATTAATGTTGGATGTTTGTCGACGGTGGTTGGAGGGCGGCTTGCAATCTAGAATCAGTTGGTCAGGGAAATCTAGTCCTTATACTTGAGCAAAACCTGGAGGAGGCCAGGGAGTGAGCAGAAGAGTAATATGATGTGTAACTGAGGTTTTTAACAGGATCGCTCTGGCTGTTGTGAAAATAATGTACTAATAGGCCCCCAAATGCTTTTTTTTTGGTGTGTATATGCCAAAGGGACAGTCACACATTGGGTGTCACCTTTAGTGTAAACAAGAGTGTATTTTATCATAAAAATGAACCCAGAGTTCTCAGGAGGCTCCTGTCCTTAAGGGAGTTTTATCCCTGGAAGTTGCCAGGACACAAGGGTCCCAGGAAAGGGACAGAGCAGGGGTTTCCATCATCATCGGTGACTAATTACTACTTTTGACTGAATCAGGGTGGATACTTGTGGGCATTGTTTTATGTGCAAAAATAGATCTTTTATTTCCCAAATGTACTGTAGGCCTAGATTGATCTAGATGGAACTTGGAAAAATCCTGTAGAATGATTGATTCTTGTTGATTTCCCTTCAGACGACCTCATTCCTTTCCTTGACACCCCTCATTCCATCGTCCCCTTTCCTGCCCTTCCTTGTTGATGAGGGCTGAGGGCATTGCCCTCACAGACTGTATTTTTCTGAGTGGTGGTCATTACTTTCCCTTGGATTGGCTGAAAAATCATTCCTGTCACCTCTCTGGAATGTAGAGTTCCACCTTGGCATGCATGCGTTTTGACAACGGAACCTTGTTCTGCAGCTAGAGGTTGGCAGGGTTCTACTTCCTTTTAATTTTCTTGTACAATTAAGGCACCTAGGAAAACATTTGAAGAAAGTTTTCATTTTGTGGGCTCATAATAAATACCATAAAGTGATTTGCCAGTCTGTTGGCTTCAGTGGTGATTTTTGTACAGAAGGTATGCAAACAATGGTTACCAAAGAGGTTAATTGGGAGCACACCATGACTATCTGTTGAACCTTTGAAACACAGAAGTGGATTTACACAGATAATTGTTCTGAAGTTTTCACATCTCATTTTTATATTTGCCAAACACATCCCCACCAGTTTCGTTTCTTGGCAGTGCAAATGTTTGGAGACACGTTGTATGTTCTCCAGCAGTCATGACTGACTTTTTCCCCACATACGGTAGTTGTGCAAGTCTGTGGATGGAGCCAAACTGGGGGGATTCTTAGTCCATCATTTCAGTTTTAATTCCTTATAAAATATTAGCAGGAAGGCAAAGTTATTTTACATCAAAGTGACTTTTTTTGGGAAGTGGCAAATTAAACTTTATGGCCACAGCTGTTCTGAGTGGAATTTGTAGGAAGTTGAAGAAAAGGGAATGCTTACAACACTGTAATTTAAATCCTTAGCTTAAGAAAGATGCAAGCTGTGAATAAACCAGGGTATTGAAATGTAGAAAAATATTTTTGTAAATATGTGTTTTAAAACCTAGGCCCTGTTGTTTTAGCCTGTCTTCCAAAAACAACGATGGCTCTGATTTTGCAAAAGGAGTCTTTGTTTAGAGGTCAATGTGACACACTGAAAAAGAAGTGTAACTTAGTAGGGAGGCTTCCTAACGGCGAGTACAGCCTTCCATGTCTGCGGGTTGCGACTCGGTGGATTCCATCAACCACCTCTCGTCGATGTTGAACCGCCCCCCACCCGCGGAACCCGTGGAAGCGGAACCCGCGGGCTTGAGCACCCATGGATTTTGGTATTCACAGCAGGTGCTGGAACCTCCTTGGATACCGTGGGACGACTGTTTACTGGGTAAAGAATTTGAGAAGGAGCAGGACCTTTACCACATGTTGTTCCTTTTCCTGGAGTATCACCTTCCTCACCCCTACCCGCCACCACATAACCTTGCTTAGTTGGTGCCTTTTTCTGCTTTAGCTCTCAACGCTTGATGGGGATGTCTTCTCTGATTTGGCTAGTCTCTCTACGGTGCACTTTTATAGCCTTACATAATTCTTCATAAAGTATAAAATTTTATTTTATGCTTATTTGAATAATATACTTATTCTAGGAACTCCATGAGATTAGGGAGAGTTTCATTATTTTTTGTTATTATTGCATCATCACTGCCTACAAACAATGCTTGGCACAGGATAAATTTTGGCAGTTGATAGGTATTTGTTTGATGAAGAAATCCATGAATGATTGAATGTGGGTGGCTATAGAAAGGCCAGTAGAAAGATTTAGGCTCATGTCCTCCAGTTCAAATGCCTATGGGGCCAGCAGCCCAAGTAAATGATTGAAGGAGACTAGTGAAATGACCTGTCATGTGCTGGGCAACCAGATAGAATGTCGTGGACAGGTGCCCACGTAGTGGATGTTCATGTCCCTCCTTCAGTGGAGGCTAGTTCTTCCCATCATAGGGGTGTAGGCTTGGACTGTGGTAAATTTGAAGGACTGCCCCAGGCATATGGGTTAGGTTGTGGTGGACTTAAGTAGTAAAGAAAACTGGAAGGAGGTCTGCTGGAGGACCTGGAGTGTCAAGATGGTTTTTGAGCAGAGGCGAGAAATCATCAGATGAGGGAGTGTTTAAGAAGAACGTTTTAGCAGTCTGGGATGTCTTCAAGTAGAACAGAGGACTACTAGGTTTTGAGGTTGATGTAATAGTCCATGCCAGAGCCAAATGAAGCAGGCACTGGGAGAAGAACCAGTAGTTTAATATCTAGCACTATTTTTGCAAAGACAAACGTATTAGAAAAACAGATTTCTGAAAAGTGTACTACTCTTCATCGAAGTCTTTCTGGAATCAGCAGAAATGGTGACTGGAAGAGGAAATCGTGAGGGAAAGTCGGATTGCTGTGGGTTGAGGATTGAGTGGGATGTGAGAAAGGAAAGCCAGTGAATGGAGACTCCTCTTTCGAGAAGTTTTTCAAAAAAGGAAGAAAAGAGACCGGAGCAGAAGCAGGGGCAGTGGAAAATACCAGAAAGATACAAGGGGTAGGAGGGATTTACAGCACCAATGAGGACCCCTTTTTCTGAGGTAGTAAGAGCAGAGCAGAGTGGGTGTTGATGCCCAGTTCCTGAGGTGGGCATCGCAAGCGGACAGCAAGGTCTTGTCAGGAGGCAGGAGGAGGTCATGCACTCAGTGAGGAGGGTGTGTCGGGTTGGGGTTTTGCTTTGGGGAAGATATGTATAGGACGGAGTCCTGAAATGCATTTCCATTTCCACTTTTATCACAGATTTTATTGAGAGGTGCTAAAGAAATATTCTTGGAAAGATTGAGGGAAAGCTTCTTTTGCTTTTTCCTTCTGACTTGAAAACTCACCAGAAGCCTTAAACACTTCCTGAAATCTTGAAAGAAGTGAGTTCAAAACTATGCTATGAAGGATATTTTGGACCTGTGGAAACCCAGAAGCCATTGCTTTTCTGTGAAGGATCCTGCTTTGAGTCAAAGTTCAAGTCTAAGGCCTGTCTCACAGAGCTTCAGTTAGCCTTTCAGTCAGATAACTGCATCTGAAGTGCTTCAGAAACTAATAGATCAGTAATAAAGTATAGTAAAATATTATGAAACTACTGTAGACATTCAGTAATGTCTTTGGAATCTGGTAAAACGTTAAGTTTACGAGTACTTTTTCATTTAAAAAATATTTTTGCTTTACCAGGCTGTTACTGTTTTCCCATCAGTGAATTTCAGGCTAAGGTCTTTTCAGAGTATCTCGCGATAAGTCAACAAATCTATTTCAAATGTGTTTGTTACTAAGCAACGGTTACCAAGAGCCTCTGTAATTAAGATGAAACTTGCAAGGTAACAATGCCCAAGCACAGTACCATTTTCACCATTTTCTGATAATGTTGAGAGTAGGGTGAATACAAGTGAAAGAAGACTATATTTTAGTGAGAGCCCAGTGTCTGAAATTTCTGACCATATTGGCTGTCCTCTAGCTCACTCAGGACAGAGTGTTTGTGTTTGACAAATCAGCCAGTGATTTTTTTCTGTTGTGTCTGCCGTACATATTCCTCACGTGAACCAGTGAGCATCTGCTGCAGGCAGGGTCCCTGTGCAGCTGTGGCACGACTGGCCATGTGTTACCCAGGCCTGCACTGTCTGACGTGTGCTCTGGCAAGCGGGGTGACCCGAGTGGGCTTCACATGAACTCAACCTCCTTTGCAGCCATTGACTGACCTAGATTAGGCTGCGATGCAGGCATGTTACGTACTTTGCTTAACAGCACACAGTGTCTTTTTCTTTTGGTGATTTGTAACGGAAGGCTCAGATGAATTTTTTCCTATTCATTGTGCCTGGCTCATGGCAGATGCTTTACAAATGTTTCTCTTTCCCTTCCCGATCCAGCGGCAAGGGTGTGGGTGTGGGGTAGGGTTTCCATGACGACCTGGTGTTGAATGACCTCCTTTCAGACCTGTTGTTAGATACCCAATGGGCTGGAGTAGAGATCCTCACCTCATGGACGGCTTTGCTGATAAAAGGAGTCAGTCTGTCCCAGTCACCAAGCAATTACTGGGTGACCCTGCAGCTGCTTATAAACTTGTCGCTTCCCCACGGGGTTTCTCCTAGGTTGGCCTCACGGCAGGCAGAGTGGGTGTCAGTCACCGAAGAGCAGTGACCAATACCTTAGGTTTGTGATCTTGGGCATGTCATAATCACCTTGAACTTTAATTTCCTTGCCCTTCCACTGGGGACAGTATTCCCTGCTTGGCTCATGTAGTTGGATTGCCATAAGAATTAGGTGAGATAGGATATGTGAAAGTGCTGTGGAAAGATATATATGTATTCATTTATTCAACAAATACTTACTGAGTGACTCCTATGTGCCAGGCGCTGTTCTAGTTTCATAATATATTTCATGCCAGCAGAAATAACTAGATTTATTTAATTCTTTCACACGGCAGTTTAATATTCCATGGTATAGATGTTCCATAATTTATTTAACCATCTCCCAATTAATGGACATTTAAGTAAACAGTGCTTCATTGAACATCTTTATGCATATATTTTCGGCATATATGAGAACATTTCTCTAGAAGAGTATTGCAAAAGATCAGAAGGCATGCATATTTAATATCTTGATGGGTACTATCAAATTCTTCCCAAAAGACAATGACAAACTATCTTTCCACCCAACACGTATGAGAATACTCATCTTCCCATACCCTTGCTAATATGATATTTAAAATTTTACCGATGTGTTGGATGAAAAGTAGTATCTAATGGTTGTGTTATTTTCAATTCCTGATTTATTAATGAGCATCTTTTACTGTTTATTGACCATTATTACTTCTTCTATGATTAGCCTTTTTAGCTATCTCTTTATCTACTGGGAGATATATATTTGTCTTATTAACTTGAAGGGGCGTTTTATACATTTAAAACATGTTTGACTATACATACTTTTGAGATGATAGGTCCAATGTTAATCGCTATTTTACAGGGGAGATAAGAGGCACATGAAGTTAAGTAGCTAGTTACAGGTCACACAGCCAGTTAATGATGGGACTTGGTTTAGAGCCAGGCTCCTCCTAGTCCAGTCTGCTTTTATTTGAGCAGAGAGGTTAGTTGCGAAGCTCGGCAGGCCAGGGAGGGTGGGTTACCTCCGTGGTGGATGGCTGGAAGCAGCATGAGGGAGGCCTTTGGGTCACAGAAGGGGAATGGGGCTGAACACAGGCTTTTCCAAGTGTCAGTGGCCCTTCATGAGTTACCTAATCCTGGGAAAAAGTGAAGACTGGGGGCTGATGATCGTGTCTTTGTTCCTTAGGAGGTGGATACAAAGGCAAAGGAGAACAAGAGTGACAGCCCCTGTAGGGTGCTGCCTTTCCGCCTTCCAAGGGCACAAGTACCCTACGCTTCAGCTGCCTCTGCATTGCAGACACTGGAGAATGTTACTATTCTTGATAATCACGAGAGAAACAGAACAAAGATCCTCTCCTTATTTGAGTTTTCTGCAGCACCTCTTTTGAATAATCAGAACTTCTTTTTCTGATTGAATCATTACCATTTCCTTTTCTGTGTAAACTAGAAATAAAGTTTTCCTGAAACGGCTTCATTTTAGACTTTTTCTCTTCTTATCCTGATCTGGCTTGTGATGTATGTTCAGTGGGGCACATCCTAGGGTACAGATTCTAGATTTTTTTTTTTAAGGCTGGAAGCAACCTTAGGGGCCATCTGGTTCAATTCACTTATCGAATCTAAGATCTTGGGAAGCATGGTGGTTTGCCAAGATTTCCCAATTATTCCAAATCAAAGACTAGGACTGGGGACTCTTCAACTCTATTAGGACTTCTGGTTGTACCATTTGACATCTTTCTGAAATTTGTCTATTTTTTTCCTACTTTTTCTTCCAGATTTCTTATCTTGAAAGTGAGGCTGGTGGTACTTATTTCATTCAACTGTTGTGCTAAGTAGTTATTTAAAAAGCATTTTCACATTTGAATTTTAACCCCATTTCTTCATTTTTTTTTTTAAAAACCTGTTATTTTGTTAAGCCACTGAGCATTTCAGGATTTATTTGTTACTGCAGCGTAGCATAATACAGCCTGACCAAAATAAGTACAAAAAGGCTTATAACGAAAACAAACAACAAAAATGCAGTTCCCCTACCTGACCTCTCCTCACTTTGTAGTCTTATTTCCCAGAGGACCACTTTTGGTGTTTTAGCAGCTTCTTTGGGCATTGAAGTCCATATCTCTACATATGATTTTACTTCCAATTTTTTATGTATCAATTTTAGGCATTATCTATTAACTTCCCATTATGGCAGATCATTTTTTTAACATCCTTAAATCATCAAGTACCCTGATTCTCTGCTTTGCATCTTTGCTAGGTGATAAATAGGAAACGTGGGGGGTTAAATCCACATTCAGGTTTTTTTTTTGAATTTTATTTATTTATTTTATGCAACAGGTTCTTATTACTTATCTGTTTTATACATATTAGTGTATATATGTCAATCCTAATCTCCCAATTCATCCCCCCCCCCCACTTTCCCTCCTTGGTGTCAATATGTTTGTTCTCTACATTTGTGTCTCTATTTCTGCCTTGCAAACCGGTTCATCTGTACCATTTTCTAGATTCCACATATATGCGTTAATATACAATATTTGTTTTTCTCCTTCTGACTTAATTTCACTCTGTATGATAGTCTCTAGGTCCATCCATGTCTCTACAAATGACCCAATTTCGTTCCTTTTTATAGCTAAGTAATATTATTCCATTGTATATATGCGCCACATCTTCTTTATTCATTTGTCTGTCGATGGGCATTTAGGTTGCTTCCATGACCTGGCTATTGTAAATAGTGCTTCAGTGAACATTGGGGTGCATGTGTCTTTTTGAATTATAGTTTTCTCCGGGTATATGCCCAGTAGTGGGATTGCTGGGTCATATGGTAATTCTATTTTTAGTTTTTGAAGGACCCTCCATACCGTTCTCCATAGTGGCTGTATCAATTTACATTCCCACCAACAGTGCAAGAGGGTTCCCTTTTCTCAACACCCTCTCCAGCATTTGTTGTCTGTAGATTTTCTGATGATGCCCATTCTAACTGGTGTGAGGTGATACCTCATTGTAGTTTTGATTTGCATTTCACTAGTAACTAGTGACGTTGAGCAGCTTTTCATGTGCTTCTTGGCCATCTGTATGTCTTCTTTGGAGAAATGTCTATTTAGGTCTTCTGCCCATTTTTGAATTGGGTTGTTTATTTTTTTAATATTGAGCTGCATGAGTTGTTTATATATTTTGGAGATTAACCCTTTGTCCGTTGATTCATTTGCAAATATTTTCTCCCATTCTGAGGGTTGTCTTTTCATCTTATTTATAGTTTCCTTTGCTATGCAAAAGCTTTTAAGTTTCATTAGGTCCTATTTGTTTATTTTTGTTTTTATTTCCATTTCTCTAGGAGGTGGGTCAAAAAAGATGTTGCTGTGAATTATGTCAAAGAGTGTTCTTCCTATGTTTTCCTCTAAGAGTTTTATAGTGTCCGGTCTTACATTTAGGTCTTTAATCCATTTTGAGTTTATTTTTGTGTATGGTGTTAGGGAGTGTTCTAATTTCATTCTTTTACATGTAGCTGTCCAATTTTCCCAGCACCACTTATTGAAGAGACTGTCTTTTCTCCATTGTATATCTTTGCCTCCTTTGTCATAGATTAGTTGACTGTAGGTGTGTGTGTTTATCTCTGGGCTTTCTATCCTGTTCCATTGATCTATATGTCTGTTTTTGTGCCAGTACCATATTGTCTTGATTGCTGTAACTTTGTAATATAGTCTGAAGTCAGGGAGTCTGATTCCTCAAACTCTGTTTTTTTCCCTCAAGATTGCTTTGGCTATTTGGGGTCTTTTGTGTCTCCATACAAATTTTAAGATTTTTTTATTCTAGTTCTGTAAAAAATGCCATTGGTAATTTGATAGGGATTGCATTGAATCTGTAGATTGCTTTGGGTAGTGTAGTCATTTTCACAATATTTATTCTTCCAATCCAAGAACATGTTATATCTCTCAATCTGTTTGTGTCATCTTTGATTTCTTTCATCAGTGTGTTATAGTTTTCTGAGTACAGGTCTTTGACCTCCTTAGGTAGGTTTATTCCTAGGTATTTTATTCTTTTTCTTGCAGTGGTGAATGGGATTGTTTCCTGAATTTCTCTTTATGATTTTTCGTTGTTAGTGTATGGGAATGCAAGAGATTTCTGTGCATTCATTTTGTATCCTGCAACTTTTCCAAATTCATTGATTAGCTCTAGTAGTTTTCTGGTGGCATCTTTCAGGTTATTTATGTAGAGTATCATGTCATCTGCAAACCGTGACAGTTTTACTTCTTCTTTTCCAACTTGTATTCCTTTTATTTCCTTTTCTTCTCTGATTGCCGTGGCTAGGACTTCCAAAACTATGTTGAATAATAGTGGTGAGAGTGGACATCCTTGTCTTGTTCCTGTCTTGTTCCATATCTTAGAGGAAATGCCTTCAGTTTTTCACCATTGAGAATGATGTTCGCTGTGGGTTTGTCGTATATTGCCTTTATTATGTTGAGGTAGGTTCCATCTTTGCCTGGTTCCCTCTGGAGAGTTTTTATCATAAATGGGTGTTGAATTTTGTCAAAAGCTTTTTCTGCATCTATTGAGATGATCATATGGTTTTTATTCTTCAATTTGTTAATATGGTGTATCACATTGATTGATTTGTGTATATTGAAGAATCCTTGCATCCCTGGGATAAATCCCACTTGATCATGATGTATGATCCTTTTAATGTGTTGTTTCATTCTGTTTGCTAGTATTTTTTGAGGATTTTTGCATCTATATTCATCAGTGATATTGGTCTGTAATTTTCCTTCTTTGTGGTATGTTTGTCTGGTTTTGGTATCAGGTGGTCTTGTAGAATGAGTTTGGGAGTGTCCCTTCCTCTGCAATTTTTTGGAAGAGTTTGAGAAGGATGGGTGTTAGTTCTTCTCTAAATGTTTGATAGAATTCACCTGTGAAGCCATCCGGTCCTGGACTTTTGTTTGTTGGAAGATTTTTAGTCACAGTTTCAATTTCATTACTTGTGATTGGTCTGTTCATATTTTCTATTTCTTCCTGTTCAGTCTTGGAAGGTTATAACTTTCTAAGAATTTGTCCATTTCTTCCAGGTTGTCCATTTTATTGGCATAGAGTTGCTTGTAGTAGTCTCTTATAATGCTTTGTATTTTTGCAGTGTCTGTTGTAACTTCTCCTTTTTCATTTCTAATTTTATTGAGTCCTCTCCCTCTTTTTCTTGATGAGTCTGGCTAATGGTTTATCAATTTTGTATGTCTTCTCAAAGAACCAGCTTTTAGTTTTATTGATCTTTGCTATTGTTTTCTTTGTTTCTATTTTATTTATTTCTGCTATGATCTTTATGATTTCTTTCCTTCTACTAACTTTGGGTTTTGTTTGTTCTTCTTTCTCTAGTTGCTTTAGGTGTAAGCTTAGATTGTTTATTTGAGATTTTTCTTGTTTCTTGAGGTAGAATTGTATTGCTATAAACTTCCCTCTTAGAACTGCTTTTGTTTCATCCTATAGGTTTTGAATCCTTGTGTTTTCATTGTCATTTGTCTCTAGGTATTTTTTGTTTCTTTGATTTCTTCAGTGATCTCTTGGTTATTTAATAATGTATTGTTTAGCCTCCATGTGTTTGTGTTTTTTATGTTTTTTTCCCTGTAATTGATTTCTAATCTTGTAGTGTTGTGGTCAGAAAAGATGCTTGATATGATTTCAGTTTTCTTAAATTTACTGAGGCTTGATTTGTGACCCAAGATGTGATCTATCCTAGAGAATGTTCCATGTGCACTTGAGAAGAAAGTGTAATCTGCTGCTTTTGGATGGAATGTCCTATAAATATCAATTAAATCTATCTGATCTATTGTGTCATTTAAAGCTTCTGTTTCCTTATTTATTTTCATTTTGGATGATCTGTCCATTGGTGTAAGTGAGGTGTTAAAGCCCCCCACTATTTTTGTGTTACTGTCAATTTCCTCTTTTATAGCTGTTAGCATTTGCCTTATGTATTGAGGTGCTCCTATGTTGGGTGCATATATATTTATAATTGTTATATTTTCTTCTTGGATTGATCCCTTGATCACTATGTAGTGTCCTCCCTTCTCTCTTGTAACATTGTTTATGTTAAAAGTCTACTTTATCTGATATGAGTGTTGCTACTCCAGCTTTCTTTTGATTTCCATTTGCATGGAATATCTTTTTCCATCCTCTCACCTTCAGTCTGTATGTGTCCCTAGGTCTGAAGTGGGTCTCTTGTAGACAGCATATATATGGGTCTTGTTTTTGTATCCATTCAGCGAGCCTATGTCTTTTGGTTGGAGCATTTAACCCATTCACATTTAAGGTAATTATTGATATGTATGTTCCTGTTACCATTTTCTTAATTGTTTTGAGTTTGTGTTTGTAGGTCCTTTTCTTCTCTTGTGTTTCCACTTAGAGAAGTTCCTGTAGCATTTGTTGTAGAGCTGGTTTGGTGGTGCTGAATTCTCTTCACTTTTGCTTGTCTGTAAAGCTTTTGATTTCTCCATCGAATTTGAATGAGATCCTTGCCGGGTAGAGTAATCTTGGTTGTAGGTTCTTCCCTTTCATCACTTTAAATATATTGTGCCACTCCCTTCTGGCTTGTAGAGTTTCTGCTGAGAAATCAGCTGTTAACCTTATGTAAGTTCCCTTGTATGTTATTTGTCCTTTTTTTGCTTGTTGCTTTTAATAATTTTTCTTCGTCTTTAGTTTTTGTCAGTTTGATTACTGTGTGTCTTGGTGTGTTTCTCCTTGGGTTTATCCTGCCTGGGACTCTGCGCTTCCTGGACTTGGGTGGCTATTTCCTTTCCCATGTTAAGGAAGTTTTCAACTATAATCTCTTCAGATATTTTCTCGGGTCCTCTCTCTCTCTCTTCTCCTTCTGGGACCCCTATAACGTGAATGTTGGTGTCTTTAAATGTTGTTCCAGAGGTCTCTTGGGCTGTCTTCATTTCTTTTCATCCTTTTTTCTTTATTCTGTTCCATGGCAATGAATTCCACCATTCTGTCTTCCAGGTCACTTATCCGTTCTTCTGCCTCAGTTATTCTTCCATTGATTCCTTCTAGTGTATTTTTCATTTCAGTATTGTATTGTTCATCTCTGTTTGTTTGTTCTTTAATTCTTCTAGATGTTTGTTCTTTAATTCTTCTAGGTCTTTGTTAAACATTTCTTGCATCTTCTTGATCTTTGCCTCCATTCTTTTTTGTATTCCTGGATCATCTTCACTCTCATTATTCTGAATTCTATTTCTGGAAGGTTGCCTCTCTCCACTTCATTTAATTGTTTTTCTGGGATTTTATCTTTTTCCTTCATCTGGTACATGGTCCTCTGCCTTTTCAATTTGTCTATCTTTCTGTGAATGTGGTTTTCATTCCACAGGCTGCACTATTGTAGTTCTTCTTGCTTCTGCTGTCTGTCCTGTGGTGGTTCTCTGCATATTTTTGAAAGCCCATTTTTGCAGCTTCTGTTATGCATATAACATGAGCTTAGTCAGCACTTGTCGAATTAATGAAAGATTGAGGTAGTTGTTTTGTATTTCTATGCTTCAGTCTCACACACACACACACACACACACGCTCTTAATTCCAAATTCACCACTGTTTTACCCTTTCAAGGTTATATAGTCTGTCTTTCGGTTTCAGACATAGAAATATTTGACATACTCAGAGTAAATAAAAGTCTCCCCTGATTTTAAAGCATTTACAGAAGGGGACACCAAAAGTCCCCTTCAGCCTTCATTTTGATTTTTCAAAATTGATCTTGTTAGGAAATTTCTTTGTGTGCTTTAGTCTCTGGTTCTAGGCTGCTGTTGTCTCCAGTGTGTTGTCACACAGAGCACCCTCAGGGTAAAGCAAGCTGGAGTCTGCATGGTTACAGGTCACAGGGTGGCTCAGGTCGTGGTAATAGATGGGGTTGGTACAATCCAGGGTGAAGTTGTATTTCGTTTGTTTGTCTGGTCATGAGCTCATAGAAGGTCCAGGCACATTTGAAGTCAGATATCTGTGTACTGGGAACACCACCAATAGGGAATGCTTAGGAATGGGGGGTTTATATTACCAAGGAGAACGGTAGGAGAATTACTGTTCCTACAAGTTTCCCCACTGAATAAGATCTTTTGTCCTGTTACAAAGAGTGATTCACAACCCTTTAGTCCTGGCCTGGCTTGGGTAGATATCTGGATACCAGGCGTAGGACCTGCCTTCTACCTAGAAGCATTTGGTATTAGGTCAGGAGGGAGATTTTCCAGAAGGAGAGTTCTGCTGAAGGGACTGGGATGAGGGAAATAACCCTGAACCTCAGCTACCCTGTTGAGGTTAAACTCTGGGGCAAGCATTTGCTGTGGGCATCCCACGTTCTTGGTATTAGAGCCCTCATCTCAGGGGATATAATTGACTTTTGGTTCAAAGTAGAGGAAAGCTTAACATACTTTAAATAATCCTTTCTCTAATTTCCCTTTTCTCCATTTTATTCAATCCAATTCTACTCTCTCAGATTTACTTTTCCAGCTTTTAATCATCTTTTTGTGTTTCTGTATCAGTGGGTGATTTTTGATGTCAAAGGGTGGCTTTTTTAAAAAAACTGTTACTTTAATATTTGTGTTTCTTTCTTTGAAGTTTAAATAGAATATAATACTAGACATAGAGAAAAGTTGCAAGAATATTAAAAAGAATTCCTGTAAGCCTTTCATCAGATTTTCCAAATGATGACATTTTATCCTTTTCTCTTTTTCTCTGTTTTTTTCTTTTTTCTGAACCACTGGTATAAGTGCAGACATGGTGTCTCTGTCCCTAAATACTTCACTGTGTATTTCCTAGAAAAAATGGAACTCTCTTATTTAAATAGCACACAACTTTCAAAATTGGGAAATTAACATTGATACCGTAGTACTATCTAATCTACAGACCTCATTCAGATTTTACTAATTGGAAAAATAAAGTCATTCTTAGCAAAAGAAAATCCCAGACCATGCATTTCATTGAATTGTCATGTCCCTTTGTTCTTCTTTAATTTGGAACAGTTCTTTCTTTTATGACAGTGACGTTTTTGAGCAGTACAGACCAGTCCTTCCTCCCTCCCTTCCTCCCTCCCTCCCTTCCTTCCTTAGAATGACCGTTATTTTACATTTGTTTGATGTTTCCTCATTATTAGATTCAGGGTATTCATTTTTGGCAGGTCTAAAATTACTATTCTTTTTTAATGAATATTTACTTATAAGGAATGTTGGTTTATTAAAGTTGAAAACTAGATTTATTTTTATTTTATCTAAAATACTTGTTATTCTTTATATAAATCTAGTAAGTATGTATAAAATAAGAACAAACAGTTTTCAGATGTTTGGTTTAAATAATGGCCAATAAATTCAAGTTGGACAGACTAAATTTCCGTTAATCCATTTAGTTTAAAAGTTAATCACATTTCTTAAGCATTTAAAGTTTCATTTGTAATGAATATATCCAATCTTCTTTTTAATTGCTTTAAATGCCTACTAAAGCAAACTGAAAGGCCTTCACGTTCTTCTAAACGTTCTAATACTGTTGGAAAACACTTACAATTTCACTTATACTTAGTCACAAGTCTGTTACAATCCGGCACATTCCCAAAGATGGCAGGTTCTCAAGCATTCCATGCGATTTGATACCTAATGTGCCAAGATTATCCTGAACTTAATACAAATTATTAATACTGTTGCCTTTATTTACTTCAGTATCTCTATATTTAGTTCCAAATCCTCCCAGGGTTATCAAGACACATGCTCACTAAGGGAAGAAGATATATTATGTGAGGTTGGCTGAGGTTGCCACTGTAATAGTTGGGGTGAGTGGGCCACTGTGCATTTGTTTATGTGACAGAGAGTTGGAGTTGAGGAGGCATATGTCCAGTTCTTTTAGAACTGCCAATAAGTTCATTTTATAATCACTATGACAGCAGGGGGCTAAACCCTATATAGTTGCTATGACAACAGATGGCAGTCCACACACTTCTGATAAGATGGATTTTTCAACCTTGGTTTCCTGGGTTGATAGCCTTATGTCCTTTCATCTGATTTGAGTAGACATACGTCTGCATCCTTATGCAGACTAATTCCCTCTACTGCTTGATTACATTCTGCATTTCTTTAGTTTTTGGCAGCATTATATAGTCATTTTATTCTATCTGATTGGATTTTGCATTTCCTTTCAAATTTTTGCCCACATGTCTAAAGCTTCACGCTAATGAAGATGTGTTTCTCTAATTTCTCCGTGTTACTTTGAATTATAGCCTTTAGAGATTGGCCTAGATTCCCAGAAAGAGTTCCACTAGTGCTATGTAATTTGATTATGAAAATTCCTAGGCCAGCCACTGCTCTTAACATCTGAGAGCTCTGTGTATATATTGTAACTAGAGATGACAAAGTGTGTTGTCTTTGAATTTTTGTTATTGAATTGCTTTTGAGCAGATTTGAAGGCTTAATCACAGTTGAACAGATAGGATCAAGTAGGTACTGTATAAGAATATCGAAGTTATGGATAGTGGCTACTGTTTATTATGATGTGCCATTTACTTTTTAAAATTTAATTTCACTTTGCTTACTTACAGTGTCTGCGGTAATAGTAGTCATTGTCTGTTTTCTTGGCAGGTAGCCTGTCCCATTATCCTCTTTTCTAATTCTAAGTTGCCATCTCTGTTGTGTTTTTATCATCCATTGCCTCTGGTCTGCCTCACTTCCTCCTCTGACATCTCATCTTGTTGAACTCTGACCCCTCTTTTGGTTTTTCTAGAAGCCAAGTGCTGCTTGTATTTGCTCTGTATTTTTTACCTTGTAGTTATGGTAGAGGTGTAGTTGAAGGCCCATTTATTTGAAAGATTTCTTCTCTGTGTCTTCTGGGGAAGCCCCTCAGTTTTACCTTCTGAGTCACTGCACGTTGAGCCCAAAGGAGGAGGAGCCCAAAGGCTATCAACTCTTTCTCCCTCAGAGGGCTGTTTCTTGAATGTGTCCATCTCTTCTTAGTCTTGGAAATTCCCAGCAGAAAACGGACACATTTTCTAAGTATTTAGTGTGGGTTGGGACAGTGCCATCAGTTGTGCCAATAATGCAAGACTATCTTGGTTTCTGTTGTTTGAAGAAGCCAGTTTTATGCTCCTTTCTTCCTTGTCCTTCATGGTTTTAGTCATCATTACCCTGTAGAAGAGGGACCTGGTAAAGAGGAGCTGACCACTGACCGTTAGAAATCCCGGTGCCCATGGTGCCCCCTGTGTTCAGCTCCTCTCCACGTGCTCTGTTATGCTTTTGCTTATGTGGTGCCCCTAATAGGAAGTGGCCGAGGCAATAGCCTCAGTGACCTTGACCTTCGATGGATTTTTAAAGGCTGAAAGCCCAGGAGGAAATTAGCAGCAGTAGCCATGGTATCCTTAGACACTGAGCAGGATCATTTGGTAAACTGGACTAATTCTACAAATCTCTGTTGTCCAAGGCAAAACCAGGTTGGTGATGACCAACATTTCCCCTACTTTTTACAGTTGTAAATGAACACCAATGCTATCTGAACAATTAACCATGAAGACTAAGCACACAAGAATAGTTTTGTGTAGTTGAATACAGCAGAGTTTGGATGTTTGGATGAATACTCATTGAGTATTCATTGAAAATATGTTGAGTTTGGATAAATACTCATTATATACATACTCTTATAATGCTAATAATAATACCTATTTGTTAAGCACCAGATGCCAGATGCTTTGAAAAAGTTTTTGTTGAATTTCAACAACCTTCTGAGGTAAGTGTTGTAATAATCTCTGGTTTTATGAGTAAGAGGTTAAATATGTTGCTCAGACATGACCAATAAGTGGTAGAGTCAGGACTTAGACCTGTGTCTGCCTGGGACTAAAGACCATGCTTTAACCACTTCCCTGTAGGTGTATGTTATAAGGCGTTATGTAATGCCTATCTTAGAAGGATTTTTCCTTGCTAAATCAAGATTTTGTGCCAGTCAGGGAAGTCAGCAGAAAGCACTGATTTAAGGAAGAACCCTATAAACCCCCCAGTACTTTCCCTAGATGTCTATTAATTCCACCAATCGATGACTTATTGGGGTAATAAGCAGCTCTTCCTTCCCAAGAAGAGTAAGACTTTATATCAGTCCTTTTGCCCAAACTATGAATTAATGTATGCAGATTGCCTTCCTACAACAAACTGCAATGTACTATTGAACAAAAGTTTAGATGGTTAGGGAGGAGAGATTGGAAGTAATTTTGGGACACAGAGACTGCTCAGAATAGAGCAGGTCTTCGTGAGCCTTGTCTAGCAAAAGGGCAGCCAAAGGTAATGGGCTGCAGAGGGAGGAGAGAAAGGAGTTAGAAGCTGGAAAAGGGCCGGGATACAGAGGAGAAGTGGGGGAGGCCCAAAATCAAGTTCACTTCTCTTCTGATTTTGCTTAACCTGAGGATTCCTGATACTGGAGTCCTGGTTGAGCCCTGGAGTGTAACTGAGGATGCGGGCGAGGGAGAGGATATGAAAGAGGAAACAGTCAGGAGAGTAGTTCTTAGACTTCAATATGTACCACACATTTGGGGCTTTCTTAAGAAATGGAGATTTCTGAACTCTACTGCTAGAGAATCTGATCCAGCAGGTGTGGGATGGACCCAGGGACCTAGGTTTTATCAACTTCACTAGGTGATTCTAATGCAGATGATCTGAAGACCAAACTTCTGGAAATTTTGGGTTGGAGTCTCTTCCACTGAGCTAATAGAAAGTCTGCAACCCAACTCAGATTTTGATCTGGTGGCTTCTATGAGGGTGTAGGCCCCCTAGCTGGACAACTGAAGGTTCTTGAATAAAAGAAGGAGCTCTCTGTCTCTTTGAGAACTGCATTGGATCTAACCAGTCAAAACTCTTTAAGATCCAGAAAGTTCTGCCTCAGGGACAGGGTGTCCTACTCTTCCTCACCTCTTACTAGTTTCTAGTCTCCTCTCTTGTCCTGGCCCAGTTTAGGCCAAGAGTGGCCAACTGCAGAGAGCCGATGGTGGTAGGGTAGCCACTGAGATCACAGATCTTTCAGTGTTGAAACTGGGACAGTCGCAGACATCTGGGATGGTTGGCCACCCTGCTTGCACAGAAGCCCTCATTGTGTAGTCCCATCATACCTCTGCTCAGCACACAGAAGGGCGGTGGATGGCATCTCGGCCAGATGAGTAGCTCGACAGGCACATTCCTTGTGTCAGTTGGAGCTCTTCCTTTTCTTTAGTGCAGACGCCCTTTGTGGTTATTTTCATTGGCTCTTCAGGCTTATTTCCTGCAGCTACAGGAGGCTGAATGCAGGTAACCTTACCTGGTCCAAGAAGTAACTTATCAACGCCTCATTTTTGTCAAATATTATTATGCCAAGAATCATTGCCAGCTTAATTTTTTTTTTTTTTTTTCATTCTCCACTTAGGCTGTAACTAGCATGCGGGTTTCCTGAGACTGGAGAAATTAGATCTTAAAACAGCCCCCTGGGAGGCTAAGGATGGGGGAATACCAGAGAAAGGGATTTAGGGAGGATGAACTATCCTGGTCGCAGAGGCCCTGTGGCTTCACCTCACCCAGTGGATTTACTCTTTTATAAGCTTAGAGAGACTCTAGTATATTTTTCCTGAATTCAGTTTGGAAGAGGGAAATGTGTTTTCTTGAGTGAGGAATGTCCCGCAGGTGGAGTTCAGGCTGCTTTGTTCTCAGCTTGGGATCCTGGATGAAACAGAGTCTATACACACAGCTCTGTTTGAACTAAAATGATGCACTGTGGGTGTCCAGGGAGGAAGTGAATGAGCGTGCTGGAACCTGGACAAGCAATGTCCTCAGTTGAGGGTAGACTGGGCAAATGAGCAAGCTGAATAAACCCATTTTTGGTTTTTAAAAGAGGTATAAAATACTGAAGTGTGTGTACATAGATAACAGAGTCTGAACGGGATTCTTAAGAGAAATTCTGTTTTAAGCCAAAGCATCATTGTAGAATCAGGGTAGCACACCTCCCAGGTGAAAAGGAACAGCATTCTCCTGGATGAACAAATCCTGATACTTGTTACAGCAGTGGCAGAACTCAGTAATCACCCAGGACATAACTTGATCCCAGAAGGTTTTCCATCTAATTATATTTTGCATTTGCTAATTTAAAAGTAATTTGCAATTGCTAAATAGACACTGATTGATGGGATATTTGTGAGGGTAGTAAGGAAGATGTTCCAGAGGCTTTCTGATGGATGGGAAACCACCTTTGAATGGAAACTTGTTCAAACCCAGATAATTAGGGATTAAAGTAAAAAAGATAGCCCTTGGGGAAGAGAGACTTACAGTTGTTTATGATGTGGGTTTACATGGATTGAACGGTGTCTCCTAAAATTTATGAAACATGTAGGAAATTCCTGAAAAAATTTGAGACTGAGCGAATCAATCCTGCCTTCTGACTCTACTGTTACCAAGTATTTCTAACACTGTTGCTAAAATGACCTGGAAACAAAAAGGCTATAGAGAAAGAATACTTTGCCCTTATAAAGCGGCTTTGAGTCTAAGAGAGTAGAGTATTACTCCAGTAAATTCAAACATAACTTTTTTGGTGTGTAACATCGAAAATTTGGCACCTGTTAGGTAAACTTGCACGTCTGTGGAAAAGAAAACAGAGAGTGACTTGTACGCAGGACAAAGATGACCGTCAACATCAAGTGGTCCCCAGCAGGGAGGCTCTGGGATGCAAGGACGCCACCTGGGTGAATAAGAGATGTTGTCATGGAAGCCACATCACCCATCCAGCCTCTACTCTGCTCTTATTTTAAGACATATATTTCTTTGGAAAATGTAGTCCTAGGATTAATGTAATTGGATCTTTACTGGTAACAGTAGCTAACAGGGACTTGATGCTCACAATGGGCTGTGCACTGTTCTGAGTGCTTTTCCTGTATTAACTCATATAATCCTTACAACTCTCTGAAAATGCTCTATTTTTTCTCTCCTAATTTTTTAATTTTAATTTTTCTTCTCTTAATTTTAAGATAGGGAGGATCTGGGTACAGAAAAGTGAGTAACTCAACTCAGAGTCACACAGTGTGTTAGTAGTAGAACAGAGATAGAGTCTGGCTTCAGAACTTGAACCACCGCCCTGTGTATGCCTCCCCAGTCATTTCATTTTGTTAAAAATAGTACCTCCTTCTCTTACCTTGAAGCAGCGACTTGCACTGAGAAATGATGTGAGGGCTGCAGCCTTACAAACAGACTGAAGGTGTCACAAAAAGAAAGCTACCAAAAGAATGAAGTGGGACTCGGACCTCAAATCATTTAAAAATATTAACTCAAAACTTAAATGTAAGAGCTAAAGTTATAAAACTCTTAGAAGAAAACAGGCATAAATCTTTGTGACCTTGGATTAGGTGGTGGCTTTATGTATGACACCAGGAGCACAAGCCACAGAGGAGAAAATAAATTGGACTCCATCAAAATTTAAAAACTCTTGTGCTTCAAAGGGCATTCCCAAGAAAGTGAAAAGACAGCTCACAAAATGTGAGAAAATATTTGCAAATTATATATCTGACAAATGATTTGTATCCAGAATATATGAAGAACTGTCACAGCTCAGTAATTAAAAGACAAGTAACCCAGTTAAAATTGGGCAAAAGATTTGAATAGACATTTCTCCACAGAAGATATACAAAGGGCTGATAAGCATAAGAAAAGAGGCTTAGTGTTTAGGGAAATGCACATCAAAACCACAAGGAGATACCACTTCACACCTGCTGGAATATGCATGGTCAAAAAGAGGGACAGTAATAAGTGTTGGTGAAGATATGAAGAAATTAGAACTCTCACAGAATACTAGTAGGAATGTAAAAACAGTGCAGCTACTTTGGAAAACGGTCTGGCAGTTCCTCAAAAAGTTAAACATAGAGTTACCATATGATCCAATAGTTCTACCCCTTGTCATATACCCAAGAGAAGCAAAAACATACATTCACACAAAAACTTGTCCATGAATGTTCATAGCAGCATTATTCATAATAGCCAAAAAGTGGAAACAGTCTATGAAAAAAAAGGTGAATTCATCAAAAAGTGGAAATATCCATCAAATGATGAATGGATAAACAAAATACAGTATATCTGTACAGTGGAACATTATTCAGCACTAAAAAGGAATTAAGTACTGATACATGGTGTCACAGGGTGAACCTTGAAAACATTAAGCTAAATGAAAGAAGCCAGACACCAAAGGCCATGTCTTGTATGATGCCATGCAATGGAAATGTCCAGGACAGGCAAATCCATCGCGACAGCTTCGTCCTTGGTGTTGACTCTTGGGAGAAGGGGAGAATGGGGAATGACTGCTGATGGGTACAGCGTTTCTTTTAGGGGTGATGAGAAAGTTCTGGAATTATATACAGATGGTTTTTTGAGAAGGTACTAAAAACCACTGGATTGTGCCCTCTGAAAAGGTGAATTTTATGGCATTAGAATGATATCTCAATATATATACATATATTGATATATATATACTGAAAAAACAAACAAAAGAGAAAGCTATATCTGCCCTTCTGGAAAAAGCTGGAAACAAAGTCTCTATTGACCGTTCAAAAAGCACATTAGGAAATTTTTTTTTTTTTTTTTTTTAATAAATTTATTTATTTATTTATTTTTGCTGTGTTGGGTCTTCGTTTCTGTGCGAGGGCTTTCTCTAGTTGCGGCGAGCGGGGGCCACTCTTCATCGCGGTGCGCGGGCCTCTCACTGTCGCGGCCTCTCTTGTTGCGGAGCACAGGCTCCAGACGCGCAGGCTCAGTAGTTGTGGCTCACGGGCCTAGTTGCTCCACAGCATGTGGGATCTTCCCAGACCAGGGCTCGAACCCGTGTCCCCTGCATTGGCAGGCAGATTCTCAACCACTGCGCCACCAGGGAAGCCCCCACATTAGGAAATTTTACCAGCTTCATTTGGAAAATAGGAACCAAGGGAAACTGGGATCCAGCTCCTCACCAAATGAGTTTCCTTCTCTTCTCTTTTTCTTCTCCTCACTCCCTCTCTCAAACTTAGCAGTTGGAAGAAATGACTAGTTCAGTGGGGAGAAAAACAGATGATGCTTCTGTTTCAATCTCAAGGTCAGTGTTCCAGGTCATGACCTGTCAGACACTCCAGAGGTTCCAAAATGTGTTACAAAACAACAACAATTTACAATGTTGACGCTCTCCTCACTGCCTTTATTAGTCTTGTGCTGTGCTGTGCTTTTCTCTGGCTGTGTTGGGTTTTGTTGTTTGTTTGATTTTGTTACTTCTGCTTATTTATTTTGACAGAGAGAATCCTCACAGTGAGCCAAGTACAGCCCACTGAGACCTAACTGTGGAGGATACATGGGGTCATTGTTTCAGAAACTTTGTTGTTTCTGGTTAATATGCATGGGGCTCATCTGATATTGGGCTCTTAGCCCACTGTCAGCCTTAATCCCAGCATGTCCTTCTTTCATGCTGTTCCTTAGAGATGGGGATCAAGTGGGACTTTGAGCACCAGGTTTTTTAAAAAAATTGAGATATAATTGACACGTAACATTGTATTTAGTTTCAGTGAGCAACACAATGATTTGATATATGTATATATTGTGAAATGATCACCACAATAAGTTTAGTTAACATCTGTCACCACATATAGTTACACATTTTTTTTCTTGTGATGAGAACTTTTAAGATTAATTCTGTTAGCAACTTTCAAATATACACTGCAGTGTTATTAACTATAGCCAACATGTTGTTCATTACATCCCCAGAACCTATTTGTCTTAAACTGGAAGTTTGCACCTTTGGACCCTCTTCACCCATTTCACCCACTCCTTACCCCCACTTCTAGCAACCACCAATCTGTTCTCTGTATCTATGGGTTCAGTTTTTTTTAGATTCCACATATAAGTGAGATCATACGGTATTTGTTTTTGCCTGTCTGACTTATTTCACTTAGCATAATGCCCACAAGGTCCATCCATGTTGCAAATGTCAGGATTTTCTTTTTCATGGCCGAATAATATTCCACTGTATATATACATCACATTTTCTTTATCCATTCATCCGTCAGTAGAACTGAGGTTGCTTCCATGTTTTGGCTGTTGTGAAAAATGATGCAATGAACAGGACCAGCTTCTCTTTTTCCTGCTTTTCCCCCCCAGTATTATGTTTCCGTCCTTCATTTACATTTTCACTTTTGTCATGCTTTTTTCTTCTTTTTAAACAATCCTGGGCTAAATTGAAACTTGGAAAAGGTGTTGATAGTGTTCTTTTGTCTCCCTGGACTCTGCTTTTGCTGCCCCATTTCCATCCTGAAATTTCTTTTCCAGATAATCATTCCTTTTACATTTTTACTAATTAATTACCCTGACGGTAGAATTTTACCCCCCTCTACTTTCCTTGATTCTTAGCTGTCCTGTGTTCCATCTCTTAGGACCCGGTTTAAAGACTAAATTTCAGCTGATAAAGTCAAAATGGAAATTTTCTAGTTCCATCATTATTTCTGCATTTTTGAATTTTTCATCATCAATTATTTGGTTATCCTGAATGGTTTGAAAAGAAAAAACAGGATACGTTATTCAGCCTTGCCTTTTATTTATCAATTGTCAGAATGGTGAATTGGGGTCCTAGCATCTTTTACTGGTGGTCACCAGTGAACTATTCTCTACTGTTTTGGGGGAGGAGGTGGGAGGACATCTTATCAACTTATTATAAACTCATGGACTTTATAGATTTGATGTGTTTGAATCAGTTGCAGTCATTCTTTTTGATATTCAAATTGTTCTAACTTTGGCCAGTGGAGGCTCCTTCTAAAGCTTGTATGTCTTCTTGATGCTACCCTGTCAGTCTGAGCCACTGACTTCTGGGCAGCGCTTTCCACCTCGTTAAGTAATTGGATTAGTTGGTCTTTAAGATTTCCTTTAGTTCTAGCTTCCCTTCCAAAAAAGCCAATTTTAATAGCCTACAATAAACTCTTTTATGCTGGAAATACACTATTCTGATTTTTTCCCCCTTTTCACCCAGTGGGTGAATTAATGCATTGGAAAATATGAAATATTTTTGTTTCTCCCCTCAGATCTTTTAGCCCCCAGTGTCACTTATGTGACACTGGCTCAGGACACTTCCACACTCTAAGTTCAGTATCTAAGCAGAAAACAAAACAGAACAAACGATATAAACATTTCTATACCTAAGGCTGTAGTGAGGCTTACCAAGGAAGTGCCTGATTTTGAAGATGGATTGTTTTCGAAATATACCAGTGTTATAGTTGTTGTTATTCCACACGTGGTGTCTTTCTCACCTTCTAGCTGGGGCACCAGGCAGGAAGAATGGATAGCTGCATTTTATCCCGTAGTCCTGGTAAGGCAGAATGGGGAGATAAGGGGGGCTTGAAGCACCCGAATGAGCTGTTCAGGGAAGTCCAGAAGGCTGCAAAGCCAGCCAGATCTTGCCAGGTGGCTGCAGAGAGTCAGTCCCAGTCCCTACAAGCCGGGAGCTGGAGCCCGTCCGTCCAGGCAGAGCCTGAACCGGATCCAGGCAGCTGGGCCAAGTCCCCGAGGCTGTCCCTGGGACCAGAAGGTATAACTAGAGGGAAGCATGGATTTAAATTCCAGGGCATAAGACAAAAGCTCATCGTATCTGAGGAGAAGGAGCTGAAAATGGCTTTTTTAATAAATGCTGGAAGGACACTGTCTCATACTGAACCGCCTATAATAAAACTTAAGAAGTACCTGATTTTTGTTTCTGTCTGTGCCCTGTGGAGCACATGTGACTTCAAAGCAGCTCTGCAGGGTGCAGGGAGAAAAGAGCATGCTTTTATTTCTAATTTTGGCACAAATCCCCCAAACTATTTTTGATGGCTAGGAAACAAAACTTATATTCCCTCTAGATTCACTTGCATTTAGAAGGCCCACCTTAGTTTTCCTACAGTGACAGTTTCTACTTCTTTAACCTGTTCATTCTCCCTACTTTGAGGCTTTATTTTATAGGAAAAAGACAACGGCGACACTAGATGATTTCAAGTGAAGCCTGGGACAGCCTGGGTCGTCAGTCACCCCCCTCCTGGAGTTCTTTCTTCCCGCCATAATAAGTGTCTTCAGAATTTAAAACAGTGGTTTATAAGACTATTTAAAACTAATGAAACACCCTTTTAATAGCAGTCTTAGGCTGTGAAAAGAAGTCCTGGTTTCATTTCAGTCTGATGGGACACCTTATTGATGAGCGAATATAGCTTCAACCTAATGCATGTGTGTGATGTGTGTGTGTGTGTAAGCTTCTTGAGTCCCGGAGATTCCATTAATTCCAGAAATTAGAGGCATCAAGGTTTTTTCCAACGACTGTGTCTCTCCCTTACCAACACAAGATGGTTCTTTCAGGCATGTTTTTGGGGCGAGTTTTCTTTGTGGCCTCTTTGCCCTTCCTTCCCCCCAGCTACTCCTCCCCACCGAGGCTTCAGTGCAGACTGATTCAGGCTCTGCTGTTTTTAATTTCTTTTGGCCTCTTTATTTCTGATCAGTTTTTATTACTCTTTTACTATTCTGTTTGAAACTTTGGATCCTGATATAGTTGGGCGGTGGTTCTGCTTGACTTAAAGAGTGATCCTAGTGAGCCTAAAGTGGTTGTTTTTAGGTGCCATGAGGGTCTTGTGACTTCTCAGGAAGAAACTGCCTCTCTGTGGCCCTGGTCTGATTATTACAGGTCAGCAAATGAAGGGCAAGATATTATTAGGTCTGATAGCTTTGGTATTATACTTTTTAAAAATCCCTATATTAATAACTCATTGTTCTTTTTTCTAATCATTGTTAGTGATGTTGCCTTAAATTATAAAGACCAGTAGTACAGTAATGATAATAGTTATATCAGTATGCTAAAAGATTTACCCTCATCCCTCTTCATCCTCCATTGAAATAGAACCTTCTCTGAAGAGTTAGGTTATGAGTAGAATGAATATATGTTGGTCTAATAAGCAATATTATGATCTAAAAGCATTTATCAAAGGACCAAATATAGAAGGTATTTTATGAAATTCTATAAATACCGAGAAGCATTTGTCATTTGCATATATTATCTACCTTCTATGTGTAAAAAATCGCATAAAATGGTACCAGTGAACACACACACACAGATACATAAACGTGGAGATTTCCCTCAAAGAGTTTATTGGTATATTCCAGTAAAGAGGAAAAAAAACTTACATGAAACATTTATTGAATAACACAAGGAAACTTAAACCTAAATGTTCAGTTGATGGAGGCTGGCTATATATAAAATTATCAGAATTCAGAGAAGGGAGACTGTCGTGTATATAAGTTCGAGATGCCACGTGGAAGAGAAGAATTTGGATAATTTGTATAGTGGGAGTGAGGGAGAAATTTAGGCAAGTGGTGAGGATTTATGGGCCACTGGGAAGGCCAGGATAACTTGGACTGAGAGCTCATGTACATAAGAGATTTAGTGAACTTTTTACCAATAGTTTCAGTGTATGAATGAAGTTGATGATAGTGAACTTTACAAATATGAAGTTTTATCTATAGATATGAAGTAAGTAGCAATTATACTCAAGCATTTTACTACTCGTTTAAGTAGTTTAGACTGTTTCCCAAAGTCAAAAGAAAACTATCAAATTATAAGCACTTGTATTAGCAACTACAGTGGAATACCCTAAAATGACTCAAGACACAGGTTTATCTTTGACCTTGCACAAGATGGTTACAATACTGTAAGATCTACAAGAGTGAGGACCTTGTCTCATTGAGCTTTGTGTCTCCCAAGAGGTGCATCTTAGCACAGTACCTTGCACAGGGTGAATTTTTAGTAGTTTTCATTGAATGAATGCATTAATATAAAGACATTCTTTGGTGTTGGCCTCAAAAAGGCATTATAAGTGACACTCCAGAGCACCCTTAGAAGGTAGACTTCATTGTCCAGGAAATATGTTATGTGTCAGGAAAGTCCCACTGCTACTAAGTTTTTCATAAATATCTTGGGGTGGTTATTAAAACCAGCCAAAATGATTTTATTGAGTATCTTCTATGACTCCAGTAACAGAAGGTATGTGAGACTTGATTCTTGGCATTACAGAAGTTATGGATAAGAATATTCATTGGGGAAAAATTAGAAAATCAGAAGACAGTATACACGGCAGAAATACTGGAGGGGAGTATAGGTGGATATCTTCACTGCTGCTCTTTTCTTCTTTCCTCTTTTCCTTAGGAAACTGATCTATGTCATATTTTCAACTGCTATCTCTATCGACGACTCAGTTTGATATGTTCTGGATTTCATACCTGGACACTGAGCATTTTTCCATCATCTCTGACCTCATATCTCTAAACCTAACCAGATTAAGTTCCTTTTCCTTTTTCTGTAATAGCACTGTTCTAATCACCCAGGCGCAAAGTCATTGATTATTTCTGTATATACATATTTCCTTACGCTTAGCAGTTGCCATTGCTACTCTATTCTTGATCGTGAGTAGATCAAGAGAAAAGAAGAGATTTTTAATCAAGTGAGCCCATATATGCAGGGCAAATGTGGTGGACAGAAGGAAATACAGTAATGTTCTTGGGACTCTAATGGAAGACAGAGATGGTGGAGCTTTGACTTAATGGTACTGAGAAAGGTCTGTTTCAGGGCAAGAGAAACAGTGGGAGAAATCCTCACATTCTTTGGCCTGAAACATGTTACCTGTTAACTTGCTTAATATTGGTATATCAAATTTTGATAAGTAGAATTTTGCTTTAAATATTTTAGAAAATCTTGAAAGGATTGAAAGGAAGTCTATTATTAAATTTGCATTTTTCTACTACTGTGTTTTTCTGGCATACTGGTAGCCTTACATGCAAAACACATTGATTCTTCGCTCCATGGTTTCTGGGCTGTGTTATGTGTAGCTGATGATTACTGGCATGAACTGTCATGTGTCCTAAGCTGTCTCTTGCTGGTGGTATTTAAACAGAGACGGCATTGCTGTTTCAGATACTGAAGACATGAGCCTGGCATTGGGTAGGAGATTGGACTAGCTCTCTGTGACCCCTTCTAAGATTAAGATTTTATCCTTTTACAGTGATTCATAAGAGAATTACTTAGTAATTTATTTCTGTTATATAATATATTGGCAATAAACATGCATTGGTTTTGGCTTTCTCTATAGCACCTGGGAAAGTATAAGGTTAAACACCTACCAATGACGTCCAAGAGTGGCACCATTGGCAGAGTGTTCATGGATTACACTGTAAATGTTGAATTAAACTAAAATACTCTTTTGACTTTGTTGACAAGGAACTTGGTGGTAGGTGCTGAACCTTGGAAGCACCGAGTTTAGCATTTTTGTGGCATTAAGGTGGTCTGCAGACAATTAGCCTGACCAAGTTTATAAAGATATACAGTTATAAAGCCTCAGGGTATCTCTCCATAAGAAAGGGTAGAAGGGGATAGAAAGAAATACCTTTTCCTTCTTTGAACAGAAGTCATGCAAGACAAGGGATGAAAGCGTGTGACTTTGGGGTGCTTGATCTCTACTGTAAAAAAAAGTTTCAGAGCCAAGCACACTTTAGGAATGATCTCCTGGGTTTCTCAGCCGTGTCCAATTTTCTTAGTCTGATACTTTCAGAGTTTCTCCCCCTGCTTCAGGGAGGAAGCTAGAGGTTATTGTATGAAGCTTGAAAAAAAATGTGGTTCCTTTAGATCCTTTGCCAGTATTCCATCATCATCTTGAAACAAAGAACATGGTAAACATCCACAGCTTACACAATGGAAGAATTCCTTTGAACCAGATTGACCATAGAGAAAGTATCTCCGTAGCAGCAGATGCAGAGTGGTGTGTATCTAGCACTAGCCCCAGACTTCACTCAGGTGTGTGCCCTTCCTCTGGAGTGCTTTGGTCTCTCCAGCGAGCACATTCATTCTTGTTCTAATCCTCTCATATAGGTGGTCCTCGATGTTTTGGCGATCACAAAGTATTTTCGAAGAGTGCCAGTTAATAAATGTAGAAGGAATGATGGAAGAGAAAATCCCTATTTTACAATCTTGGTAATTAATAAGTGATTCAGGCAAGAATGATCAGTGGATGATAAAGTCAGCAAGTGAAAGATTGTTGGGGAGCAGAATATTCTCAAAGTGTCACCCTTTGGACTACTTGATTACAAAGGGAAGAAGGCACCTTTAGGAGGGAAAATACGCAACACGTGATCAAATTTAAGGACTCTAACATAACCAAAAGAGGAACAAATTGATGTCATGTATCCACTGATTTGATAGCCCTGCCTGTCATTTAGGCAGCATTCTTGCCTCAAATGTTTAACCTGAATCTAATCATGAAGAAACAATCAGACAAATCCAAAAGCAAGGGCTTGTTTTCTTAAGAAATGCCAGTCATTACAGACCAAAAAAGCAGGGGAAGCTATTTTTTGATTAAAGGAGGCTAAAGAGATATGACATCTAAATGCAGTGTATGATCTCAGATTGCATCCTAGATCAGTGAAAGAGCTATAAAGGACAGTTATTGGGTCATTTGGGGAAATTTAAAAATGGACTATATATTTGATAATAACATATCAATGTTAAATTTCCTGAGTGCAGTAATTTCTTGTAAGAGAACGTCTTTGTTCTTAGGAGATTCATATTGAAGTGTTTACTACTTAACTGTCATGATAAAAATATATTATATATGATTTTTATTATATATAATAACAAATATAAATATATATACAATCATTCAAATATAATACATTATATTAAATATATTATACATATTTGCTTTAAACACATATACACATTTACATGCATGTGTAAAGCACATATGGCAAAATGTTGATAATTGGTGAATCTAGATAGAAAGCATATTCATTGCACTATTTTTGAAATCTTCCTGAGGTTTGAAATTTTTCAAACTAAAAAGTTGGGGAAGAAAAGAACTTTTGTTTTAGGGATGAGGTAATGGAGAAAAATGTTGAGCTATTAAACTCATGTTATGAGAAACTGGCATTTTATTACTGTTGAATAAAGCAAGGTTAGATGATACAGTCCACGGAAAATAAGTATTCACAAACATAAACTGTTGAGTGAACTTGACTCAGATAGTCTGGAATTAACTATTTTTAGTGTAGAGAAAGCATTGTGGTTGGACATCTTAGTCTTTTTTGTTTTCACAATATTGGCTTTCTCTTGTTGAGGGTCCTTAGCTCACAGGATTATTGTAAGAATTAATGAGATAATGTATGTGAAAGTGCTTTGTAAGATGCGAAAATAATGTCTCCAAGTATCTTTGTGTTTGGGGTATTATAACTTGTGCTGAATTATAACACCCAGTGCTGTATTTTATCATTATAGAAAGTATGCATTCATAGGAAGACAAACTGGGTCAGTGACTTTATTAAGACTCATTCCAAAACATACGTAATTTAGAAGAATAAAGCTGCCTCCATGTAGATGAAATTAGCATAGTTCTGCCTTATGGAATGTCTAGAACAGTGTCTACATATAACAAATATTAGCTTTTTCAATAATGAAACAAAACTTCACTTGCTTTTTATGCTCATTTAACCAGTTGTACTTATGGAAAAATCTTTCCCCAGAGGTTGGAAAAAGAGCAAACAAGAGTTTTAACATAAGTTAATAGAACATTAAGTAGAGAAAAGCTCAGATTTGCTTGCTGTGCTATTATCTTGTGATAATTTCAATTTAGGTTTTTATTTTATTGCTACACTAAATATAAAACTGAGTCATTGTATACGGAGTACTTGGAATGAATATGGAAAGTGAATATTTTGCCCCTTCAGAGGGAGACAGGCCAGGGTATCTATAAAATGGTATTTTGACGCTGACTGAAAGAAAACTATATAGAAAGAATGATGACAAGGAAAGAATTAGGGGGAACAAATATAATCCATTAGTTAGAGGAGACGTTCCTGTCTGTTATTGAACTTGTTGACAAGATTCTTCAGCTAGTATAGACAGTTCAGGTGTAGCCTGTGGTGGGTATGGGTTTTGCTGGTAATTAGCCAGAGTGACACTAGGTTGCTTTCTTTGTCATTTGGCATATGAGGTGATTATGATGATAAATATTTTAAATTTATTTATTTATTTGTTTTTGGCTGTGTTGGGTCTTCGTTTCTGTGTGAGGGCTTTCTCCAGTTCTGGCAAGCGGGGGCCACTCTTCATCGCGGCGCGCGGGCCTCTCACTGCCGCGGCCTCTCCCATTGCGGAGCACAGGCTCCAGACGCGCAGGCTCAGTAGTTGTGGCTCACGGGCCCAGCCGTGGCTCACGGGCCCAGCCGCTCTGCGGCATGTGGGATCTTCCCAGACCAGGGCTCGAACCCATGTGCCCGGCATTGGCAGGCAGCTTCTCAACCACTGCGCCACTAGGGAAGCCCGATAAATATTTTAAATGACAGCAGTCATTGAGTAATTAATGTGTACTTGCAGCAATGTTAAATGCTTTATTTGTGTTTCCTCACTTAAATCTCACAACATCTCAATAAGATAGGTATATACTTCTAATATTCTTATTTTACAGATAAGCATGGTGAACTCAGAGAGGTTAAATAACTTGTGTAAGGTTGCACAGAGAGTAGTGGCAAAGTTGCTACTTGAACCCAGGTTGTCTGACTCCAGCCCATTTTATAACCACAATACTATACTTAACTGACTCTCTAAAGGTGATATTGGAGAGAACAGATTAAGAAGATGTAGAGACTTTTTAGAGATAAGACATGTTTCTAGTGACGATGGAGTAAAAGGGACTGGAATAACTCTCAAAACTTAAAAAACTAAAAGTAACTAGGGAAAATATATGACACAACAGTTTTCAGATATTAGACAAGTAGCACAAAACAGTAATCCTTCAGAGAAGGGAAACAAAGAAGATTGCTGTAGCTTCCTGCCTGGAGAGTATATTATATTTTCCGGTATGTAACAGAGCCCAGCTGCCACCCTCAGTTGAGAAGACGCACTTCAGGGTTTGAAGAGGCTATAGCCACTAGAATTCACAGGGTAAGGTCCTGGATTGGAGAGAACTACACAGAGAGCCAGCTCCAGGGATCTGCAGAGTTGCAGTGAATAAAAAACTGCTTAAGGCCAGGGAAAGACATGGAAAGAATCAGGTGGAATCATTCTTGGAGCTCAGCAGTTTATATTTTCCACCACGCAGAGTGGAAGGACCTCCTAACATGCATGGTATCAGTTGGAGTTCTCAGAAGACCATTGCTTCAATTGTGTGGCAGAATTAGCCCTTAGACTAGACTCTTCTGGTCTTGCTTAACAAAGCTTAAAAGCAAGCCATGGAAGGATTAAGTTGTTTCCAAGTAACTTTATTGCATCTAGCACAAAGCCCCAAAATATTTAAAGGAATATAAAAAACTCCAGCTTCAACAATGTAAAATTCACATTGTCTGGCAACCAATCCGAAATTACCAGCATTCAAAGAAACAGGAAAATATGACCCATAATGAGGAGAAAAACAATCTATAGAAAAAGGCCCAGAAATTACACTCAACAACAGCAAAAGATACATTCATTTCAAGTGCACATACCAAGATAGACCATATTTTGGGCCATAAAACAAATCTCAATCAATTTGAAAGGATTTAAGTCATATAAAGTATGTTTTCAGACCATAGTGGGATTAAATTAGAAATCAATAACAGAAAGACATCTGGAAAATCTCCAAATACTTGGAAACTACGTAACATACTTACAAATAACTACTGGTCAAGAAGAGATCACAAGTGAAATTAGAAAATATTTTTAATTGAATGAAAATTAAAACAATGTGTTACAATTTGTGAGTAAAAAATAAAGCAGTGCTTAAAGGGAAATTTATAGCATTAAATGCATATATATATTAGGAAAGTAGAAAGTTCTAAAATCAATGACCTAAGCTTAGACCATAAGAAACTAGAAAAAAAGAGCAAATTAAAGCTGAAGTAAGCAGAAGAAAAGAAATAAAATGTAGGAGTAGAAATAAATGAAATATAAAATAGAAAAATAATAGAGAAAAACAATGAAAGCAAAAGCTAACTTTTTGAAAAGAAAATTGATGAATCTCTAGCTAGAATGATTAAGAAAAAAAGAGTAGGCATAAATAATACCAGGAATGATAGATGTGACATTACCACAGATTCTACAGATATTAAAAGGATAGTAAGGGAATATTAAGAACAGCTCTATGTCAATAAATTTGACAACTTTTAGATGAAATGGAAAAATTTCTTGAAAGCCTTACATACTACAAAAGCTCGAGAAGAAAAGCAAATTGAATAACCACATTACTATTAAAAAAAGACATTTTTATTTAAAAACATTCCCACAAAGAAAGCTACAGGCCTGGTTGCTTTCACTGGTGAATTCTACCAAACAATTGAGGAAAAAAAAAAATCAATTCTACACAAACTCTTTCAGAGAATAGTAGAGGCCATGAGGCCAGTATTATCCTAGTTCTAAAACTAGACAGAGAAATTATAAGAAATGAGAATTACAGACTAATGTCTTTCATGAACACAGATATAAAAGTTCTTAACAAACCAATCAAATTGAACAACATATGAGAAGGATAATATATTATGGCTACATAGGGTTTATCCCAGGAACGCTGGGTTGTTTTTAAATTTAAAAAAATCAATAAATGTTACTCATACCAGCAGAATAAAAAAGGAAAACCATACGTGTATCTTAATAGATGTAGAAAAAGCATTTAACCATTCCAACATCCCTTCCTGATAAAAACTCAGCAAACTAGGAATAGAAGGGAACTTCATCCTGATATAGGGCATTTATGACAGATGTAAAGCTAACACCTTACTTAATGGTGAAAGACTGAAAGCTTTCCCCTGAGATGAGGAGCAAGGCAGAGATATCTCTTTTCACAGCTTCTATTCAAAATAGTACTGGAGGTTCTTGTCAGTGCAATAAGGCAAGAGAAAGAAATTAAAAGCACATAGATTGGAAAAGAAGGATCAACTGCCTTTATTTACAGACAGTATGACTATGTAGATATACAAAGGAATCTAAAAAAAAAAAAAGCTACTGGAGCTAATAGGGAGTTTAATAAGATTGAAGAATATAAGATCAATATACAAAAATTATTTATATTTCTCTATACCAGAAATGAGCAATTGGAACTTGAAATCAAAAAAAATACCATTTACAGTAGCATCAAAAAATATGAAAAAATGAGGAAAAATATGAAGTACTTTGGGATAAATTTAACAAAGATGTGTAAAAATAAGACCTCTACACTGAAACCTAAAAAATGTTGCTGAGAAAAATTCATTAAGGTTTAAATAAATGGGTAGATATACCATGCTCATGGATTGGAAGACTCAATATTATTTTGTCAGTTCTCCCCAAATTGATCTATTTATTCAGTATTATCCCAATTGAAATTCCAGCAGGCTTTTTATTTTGTAGAATTCGACTTGCTGATTTAAGAACATAATTTTGAAAAAGAAGAACTAAATTGGAACATATAACTACCTGATTTCAAGGCTTATTATAAAGCTACAGTAGTCAAGACAGTGTGGTAGTAGCATAAAGGTAGGAGATATATAGAGCAATGATTTTCCATAAAGACAGTAAGTTAGTTCAATTGGGTAAGGAAAATTCTTACAACAAATGGTGCTGGAACAATTGTTATAGCCATATACATAAAAAATAAAAAGGACTATAACCCTTATCTTACACCACATACAAAAATTAACTGGAAGTGGACCTCAACCCTTACCTCACACCACATACAAAAATTAACTTGCAAAAATTTAATTAACAATTAAATTTCTAGAAGAAAATGTAGAAAAAAATTTTAGTGACCATGAATTAGGCAAATATTTAAAAAATATGACACCCAAAGCACAAACTATAGAAGAAAAAAAAATAGATAAGTTGTACTTCATGAAAATTAAAACTTTTTTTCTCCAAAAGATACTAAATAAGAAAATGAAACAGGAAGATAGAGACTGGGAGAAAATATTTGCAAAGTATGTATCACACAAGGGACTTGTATCCACAATATGTAAAGAACTCTTAGAATTTAACAGAAAGCAGACAAAAACCTAAATTAAACATGGATAGAAGAGTTGGAGAAGTATCTTTTTTCAATATGATTAGTCATTAGGTAGATATAAAATAAAACCACAATGAGATACCACTGTACTACTCCTGTTGGAATGGCTTACATTAAAAAGATTGACCATATCAAAAGTTAAAAAGGATGTGGAGAAACTGGAACTTTCAAATGTTGCTGGTGGGTATATATTATAAAATGGTGAAGTATTTTATAAAACAATTTGGTAGTTTCCTAAAAAGTTGGATACCATACCCCAAAGCCATTCCACTCTAAGATAGTTATCCAAGAGAAGTAAAACATGTGTACAACCTATGCGTATAAAGACTTGTACACAAATGTTCATAACCTATATCTTTATTTCTAATAGCCCCAAACTGGAAGCAACCCAAATGTCCACCAACAGGTGAATGGATAAATTTTGGTGTATTCCTACAATTTGATACTATTTAGCTATTAAAAAGAACAAAATATCAATGCACTCAACAACATGGGTGAATCTCAAAATAATTTTACTGAATGAAAGGAATCAGGCAGTAACATGAACATACTGATTCATTTGAAATAAAATTTTAGAAAATGAAAACTGATCTATAGCAACAGAAAGCATATTGATGGTTCCCTGAGTGTGGGTTAGTTGGAAGCAAGAGGAGATGGATTACAAAGGGATACGAGGAAATTGTTATGATGGACATGTTCATTACCTTGATTGTGGTGGTTTCAGGGCATACAAAACCCATTACATTGTACATTTTAAATATGTGCGTTGCATTGTGCACCAATTATACCTCATTAAAGCCGTAAAAAGAATCCTAACTTATACCACTGGTGAGATGCTGAGGTAGCATGTTAACAGTTGTGGTAGAAGCCTAGACATTTACAGCAGATGAGACCTTAGAGGTGATCTTTATCATCACTGAGAAGTAAATGATTTGTCCAGGATAGTCACACATCATTCATTTAAGCCTTATTTAAATGCTACATCTCATGACACTCCCCCAAGGATGTTAGTTCCAGGAAGACTGGCATGTCCTGTCCATCTTTGTGGCTTTTATCTATTTTAGACAGTATTTTATACACAGTGGTGCTTAGTAAATATATGCTGGTTAGTTGAAAGCATGATGTTTCCTAAGCTGAATTATAGATGAGAACTGCTTCACTTTCTTGGTATAGTGGAAAGATGCACTTAGTAAGTGGTATATCTTATTACAATTTCCGCTTATTAAACTTTTGGGAGTTTCCTTTGGGCACAAAGTTGTTTTATTGGCATGCTTGGCACTGCTTGGGTCTAGGAAAGCCTCTGAGTTGGAACAGATCCAACATGTTACGTAGGCTCTGCAGGTGACAGAGAAACCAGATAACAGCAGCTTAAACAAGATGAAAGTGTATGTCTCCATCACCTAAGTCTGTGAAGCCATCAGAGACCCAGGCTCATTCTTGTTTTTCCACTCTCCCTTCATCTTGCCCTTGTCCAGATGTTTCATGATGACTCTCACCATGTCCACTTTCCCTCCAACAAGAAGCTGTGGGGGCCATGGGGAATGGAAGCTACAACCAGAAAGTTTCACCCAGCACCTCTGTGCAGATTGTTTTGGACAGAGCTGCTACTAGGCCACACCTAGCTGCAAGTGAGCTGGGCATGAAGTCTGATCTTGGAAGAACAGAGGATAGATGCTGTGGGGCTGACCACCAGTCTGAGCTACAGGGAGGGGTCTGAGTATCACAGGAGTTTTAGACTTACAGATAACTGGAGTTCAAGACGGTCACGATATTGTAACATCACCCACTTCTTCCTTTTTTGCTTCGGCTCAGAAGTGACAAAGAGGGAGGAGCCTGAGGGATGTGGCTCAGTCTTTGCCCCATCGCTGACACATCCATCTCTGTTTCAGGCTGTGAATGACTGAGATGACTCTCCCTTCTCTAAAGTTACGTTCTGATGGTTAATATTTCTGCTAAAAAGCCACAAAATGTTCTCACGGAAGGTCAATAGGCGGGAATGGAATCTCCGATAAGAAACACTGCTACAAGGGACATCTGAGGAAGACTGGCAGGAAATGTGTTATTACCATTTAATAACAGATGGTAGTTTAGTCATTGCTGAGGACTTTGTAATACTGTTTAAAAAAATCAATTGCCTATAATTTTGTGAAGCAGCTGATTTTAATTTTCACTTTTTCAAGGGGAAGAAACCGAGTCATGGAAGGGTGTATAATGAAGCAGCTCTGTTCAACGAGTGAATTTGTGGCACAGATCAATCCTGGAAACTCAAATTATGGGTTTGCCATCCATTTCTTTGCTCATTAGGTCATCTTTCTTTTGGAGAAAATGAGAAATGATCTAAAGAAAAAGAAAGAAAATTTAAGAACTTTCCTCCCCAAGCCCTGTATTAATGGAGTCGACATTTCTCTGTTGATTGTCCTGAGGTCGGCCCCCTAGAGTTCATGGGGAACTGGACTGCCTGGCCGTCAGAGCCACGCATGGTGCTCTTTATCTTTTACACAGGGTGCAAAAGTGTTGCTTAGCAACAGTGATTCTTCCAGCTCTCACAACTGCTGCAGCCCGAGGAACTGACAATAGAGTGGAGTTTGAGAGCGAGATTCTCATTTTTCAGCTTCTTCATTGTGGTGAGGGGGAATAAAGAAAGAAAAGGCAAATAAGATGAAAGAATCACAATCAACAGCACGGTGCAGAAAGGCTTTGGCTGATGGTGGAGAATGGTTGAGCGCCATGCGTCCTACACATGATTAATAAATGCTGGCCAGGAGAATTAAAAGGGAATAATCACAGCGGCAGAGGTTAATTAGAGAAAATAAAGAGGCAGTAGAATGAGGTGGCCGGGCAGTCTGGAAGTTTCTGACCAACTGGGTGTCTAGAGCACTTTCATCCCCTGTTTTGGGGGTTTTTGTTCCTTTTTTTTTTCTTTTGGTCCAGGTTATTGGGAAGTTTTTGAAGGGTTATAGAAAGGATGGAGGGAAGCTTTTTAAGTTTTTCTCCAGTTCACTTATTGGCAACCCTAGAAGTGGGTTAAGCAGCTTCTTCTTGAGTCCTAAGTGTTTAAAAAATGTTCAGGACAGCGCCTTTCAGTGGTGATCTCGGGTTGGCCTCTTTGTGGCTCGTGCCCTAGAAGCCGAGCAGCCCTGGACACTTGGAAATGCTCCACAGCCTTCAAGGTGATTTTAATGTTAGAAATGCCCTCATTTCCTGGTTCATAGTCTTTCTCACTCTTTCCATCATTTCATGGAGATAAAATGGAAGAGCATGTGCTGACCACTCACATGAGATATTTCAGACCTGAGAGATTACAATCTTTCATATCAAATGCAGTTACAGCCCTTTGTAGAGCAGTTTTCTGAAGGGAATCAGATGGGTTTTTCCGAGCTGAAGGAAGTCGGAGGATGAAATAAATAAAAGCAGAGAGGAAATTGAAAGGGGTGTGTGTGGGGGAAACATATGTTTTCAGATGATATTTTAAAATAGATGGAGAGTTGATGAGACAGAGATACTGAAGACTGACTCCAGATGGTGGGAATAGCAATGGCAAGCTGGTGTGAAGGGACAGAAGGCAGGCTGGCACCAGACGGGGGAGGAAGCGAGGGGAGAGGGAGAAAAAGGTTGCCGAGGAGGCTGAGGGAGGCTGCCGAGCTGGTGGGCAGGGCACTGAGAGCTTTTGAGGTTATGTAGAAAGAAATTAGAATTATTGAATCCATACCCAACACTTTCAGTGTAATCATTTACTCAGTAAGTTCACGTCTTGTAATAGACCTTTATTATGTTTATGAAAAAGGCAGACTTCACTTTGACTCCTTTGCTAAGTCTGTGGCTATAGGCAAAACAATATTTAAATCAACACCAATGAGAGGCCATGGAGGAAGTGGGCCAGAGGAAGATGCTATCAAATTTGTTTTTCTGTATACATTCAGATTATAGTGATACATATTGAAGAATATTTATGCTTTCTTGTAACAGTCTTGTAGAGTCCTAAATGACCTGATCTTTATGGGTTGATTGGAGTGGGGGAAGAATTATTGGGAGAGAGGAACTTGAGAAACAAAAAATTATTCCAATTCTAGCATAAGATATTCAGACTGGCTTCTCATTACTAAGAGAGATAGAGAAATCCATCCACCTTCTCTTCATGTGAAATGCTGTGGTTTTATTTGCGTAATAATTTTTTTCAACATCACTGGGTTTCCTGACTCTGAGCATTATGATTTCATTCAATGAGCATCGACTGCCTACTGTGTGTGAGAAAGAGTTCTAGGGCTACAAAGAGGAAAAAGTCATAGTTCTGCCTTTGTCTTTTGTGTGAATGAATGAAGATGTCTCCTTTCAATATCTGTACTCTGTGTGTGCTGCTATATTATCACCTGAGAGGGGCCTACAGCTTGAGTCCTAACACTGTCATAAATCTACACCCACTGCACTCTTTTGCCTCTTTTCAGCTGACCCATCGTTACTGATTCTGCCTTTTCTAACAACTGTTTACGCTTAGATAATTGTTGGTAGCAGCACTTTGCTATCAGGGTTACAGAAAACATAAAGATTCAAAAGGAGATTATTTTAAGTGTTCATTTTATGGAGGGCCATGAATTAAAATGGCAACCCTTGTCTAGTCCATTAAACAAGGAAAAGAGTTGGTATGCAGAAGGTGACTGCCCTTGTGTCATTAGAGTCTTTTGCGTGGAGCTGTGACTATTATATCAACAGAAAAGTCTAATGTCTTCATTTATTGCATGGTTCCTGTCATGTTTCAGGGAAATGCCAATAATTTCAGTTGTCTTGCTGAAAGTGGTTGCTTTTGGGAGGGTTGCATTCCAGTGTCATCAGAAATGGATTCAGCCTTATCTTTTCAGTTTACATTTCTCTTGGACTTCTTCATTTGTTCTTGTTGCTTGCCATGGAAACCTGTTTGTAAATCTTTTGTTGGTAATGCTGTAACCAGAATAGTACAGGCAGAGCCCCCAGCGCCTGACAATACAAAAAATGACTAGTTTAGCGGAAATGGAGGCAAGCCTATTGCTATAGGGAACAGAAAAGATGCACTCTATTATTGAGTTCATTTTATTTGCTAAGAGTAAACAAATAGTTATGGTGAATTTTATTTGGAAACAGTAACGAATTGACAGTGTGTGGGCAAAAATCCCCGAAGTAGTGGTAGCTGAGAAGTGAAAACTCCTACAAGTGTAGTTAAATGAAATATAAGCTGAGAGGTATAACAGTTTGCCGGTTATTGATACTGTGATTAAGAAGGGCAGAGGAAACGATGCGGGTGTTAGGATGAAAGAGATGGGCCCAGAGTGAGGTGAAGAGTAGAGACAAGTTAAGGAAAGACAGATTGATGTGATGAATCCAGTTTAAAGCTCTGTTAAAAATATACAGTCAAAACCGAGTAGCTCTAAAAAATTGTGTAAATATTCTGTCCTTTACAGACCCTTTAGGAATGTCTAAACGACTTCTTGAGGCTAATCTAAGATACTACCCTCAGCAAAACTTTTTTTTTTTTAATTAATTAATTAATTTATTTATTTTTGGCTGTGCTGGGTCTTCGTTTCTGTGCGAGGGCTTTCTCTAGCTGCGGCAAGTGGGGGCCACTCTTCATCGCGGTGCGCGGGCCTCTCACTGTCGCGGCCTCTCCCGTTGCGGAGCACAGGCTCCAGACGCGCAGGCTCAGTAGTTGTGGCTCACGGGCCCAGTTGCTCCGTGGCATGTGGGATCTTCCCAGACCAGGGCTTGAATCCGTGTCCCCTGCATTGGCAGGCAGATTCTCAACCACTGCACCACCGGGGAAGCCCAGCAAAACTTTTTGAGGACTGAGTGTTCTATGCAAATCATGTTATGCAGTTAAAGCAATTAGCTGATTGAGGGTGAGGACAGAGAGGAGAGAGAGCTAAAGCAAGGAAGGTGGCGGGAAGATAAGGAAGAGGGGCTTAGAATTTCACTAGTATCCGAAGCCCAAATAGATTTTATTTTTCTTTTAGTCAGAATCTATTTTGTTTTCCCAAAGTCACAATACAACAAGATCATTTTGACATGTTACATTTTTCAATGCGGGAAAATAAATTGAGATGCCTATGAGTTCTATCCTCTTTAAAGCAAAAAGCACTGCATCACTGTTGTAGATAATGTTACATTTAGAGCTTTAGAGCTGGAAGGTAATCTAGTCTGACCTCTTCATTGCACTGATGAGGCAGCTGCAACCTACAAGGTTAAATGACTTTTTCAGTCTAGTTAGCGGATTAGTAGAGATCAGAACCCAGGTACCCAGGTTTTCTTACATTCCGGTTCTGGCCTCGTTTGCAAAGTACTCTGAGGACTGGCGGGGGAAGGAGGCGTGAGAAAGCCAAACCCAAGTCTTCCAGGTCACTTTCTCCAAAAGCTGATGTCCATAGACTACTCCTGACTGACACCGAACAAAGCTAACCGGGGGCCAGGAGATGAACACCACTGGGGTATCCTTCTGTCTTTGAGCACAGGGTGCTCTAAATTCAATTCAAGGTAAATTAATATAGAAAATGTTCGAGATCCCAGTATGATTTGAGCCATACTTCCTTTACTTTATCATACTTAACGTTACATTCTCGAGTTATGCTCTAAATCTGATTTGCTTCAAATTCCTTAAGCTCAACAATTGGCCTAGCAGTTTAGAGGTTTGGTTTTAAAAGGTAGAATTGTGAATATCCCAGTTTAACATCCTTAACTCAGTGTTTTCCGAAAGTTTATTGATTTAGAATTTAAAAGAAATTCTACATCTACGGGAACGTATACTTGGTTTTGGCCATCTTTTCTCATCAGTTTCCTTCACTCTGACCTTGATCCCCTTATCACTCCCTCCGCCTGCTTTTCTTAGGCTAGATTTTCCCCAACTCAGTCCATACCTTGGCCAGATGTCTTCACATTTTACCACCCACTGGATAACTCTCTACTGGTTAGGACATTTGTGAGACTTGTCTTTCAGGGCAAGAGTTCTGAAACTTTAGCGGACCTAGGAAGAGCCCCAGGAGCTGAGTCTTGGACCCCCACCTCTTAGATCCCGATACAGTTGGTCTGAGATGAGGCCTTGGAACCTGTATTTTAAACAAACACTAGCATTGACTTTGATGCAGGTGGTCCATGACCCACAATGCTTAACGATGTCAAATTTTGGAAGCACTAATATAAATCACAGGGACAGTTACACTTTGGATCCCTTTACCTAATTATAAGGAGCTTTTTCTGTGCTATTCCAGCCACTGGTTCTGTCTGTTGGCCCTAATCTTTTCCTCACTAACACTTAAGAATAGTTGATGGGGAAGAATTCTAGTCTCTGATACAGTATTGTCATTCTTCCAGTTGATGAATCTGGTTCAGTGAATTTCACTTTCAATACTGTGAGGCTTGGAAGCCAAGAGGTGACTATACTGTGTTATCTGATGTTAAAAGGGACTTGAAAACACATGCTACCACCAAGGAATGACATTTTAGAAGAAACAGGTTTTAAGCAATAGCTGACTCCTGGCCTTCTTTAGACTGTTAAGAACTCATAAGAGCAAATTAAGTTGAATAATGATTCTTAAGGTGTCAAACCACAGATAAATAGAATTTTCTGTGGAAAGCTTGGAATGGAAAATAGTCTTTCATAAAAATGACACAATGTTTCCTGATTCTGAGGAGAAAAATTTATCTCTGTACAAAAGAAGGTCATCGAGAACTTTGGTGTGATTCATGGAGTATGAAAAACACCTGCAGTAGAGGCTTAGTAAACTGGTCTAGGACATTTTAAAAAAAGATTTTCACAAGACGTGTATTGATTTGTGTATGAAGCAGTAGATTTTTCAGGAAAAAATACTTTTTTCCTCTTCTAGTGGGTGAACTTACATGTATTTGATCAAGATAGAGATTTGTGCATACAGGAGCCAAAGAGGGCCTACGTATCTTTTCCCTTTTCTTGATTCTATCAACTCTTTAATCTTGAAGAAAGCACTTAAAACGTTTTGACCACATATAGTTGCACATTCTTTCTCCTATTTCAGCTTGTTGGCAAGAGTGACATTTTGGAAATGTTATTCAGTTTTCACGGGCTTAGCAGACTGAATAAACACTGATGGAGTTTTTTCACTGCTGGTGGAGGGCTGATGAGCTTGGCTCTGGGTACCTAGTTCTTTCAAAGTGCTGCGTGATGGGAGGAGGAGACCGAAGCAAACTAAGGGAGACCAGAAACCACCTTCTCCTGCTGACTTCTCTCCTTTCTACCCTTAAAACTCATGGTCCTCTAATAAAATGCCTCAAACACTCTGGGCCGGTAGAATCCGGCACCACCATGCATTTCTTTGCTGAATGCTTCTCCTCTGAGTCACCAAGATAGACACAGCCAGGTGAAAGGAGACCAAATCTTGAAGAATCTTCATTTGTTTGTGTTAAAATGAAAAAAAAAAAGGACTGACCTGATTTTAAATTACTAGAGATGGGCTTAAATTTTTTTCCCTCCTTTTTCTTCCTCTTGGAAGGTGCACAAGAAGTCAAGAAAAAATAAAATACAATGAATTGAAAAAAAGCAATCTATATTCCCTCCTATTCTCCTGTTATAAACTTTTCCCAGCTCAGGGAGAATCTCCTGTGAGTCCACTTTGGACCCTGTCCATATGGGCTAGTTACTGCAAGTTTCAGAAAGACTTTGTTGTAATATTATTTCACCAGTTGCTTGGCATGGGTCCCTGATGGACAGGACGAGAAAACTGATAACAGAAGCTGGTGAAAAGGCAGAGGCTTTTAATGTCTTATTCAATTCACTCTTCATAAGAGATATCAGATGTGAAGGGGCCTGGAGCAGTTCCCAGTTTTGATGAAAGCAAAGAGAGTCAAAATAGAAAAAGAGTTAAAAAGTGCTTTGAAGAACTGGAACTATTTGTATTAGTCAGGCACGCTGGGTACTGAAGGAACTGGCAGGTGCCATTATTATTTTTTAAATTGTGTAGATAAAGAAAAGTCCGTGAGAATTAAAATATGTTAAGTGTTGTGACTAGCTTAAAAAGACACAGCCAAAATCGATTGACCATGGAAATTATACATAACTCAGACTAACATTGAATACATAGATGATAAATAAAAGACATATCAGATCAAATTGTCAAATAATTTACTATCATTTCTGGAGGAACCTAGTTACCAACTGAGTTTTGTATAAACTAAATAGCGGTAGACTAATCTAACTGCCTTCTGTGTATAGGACAGATAAACCATGGGACAATAATAGCTGTGTTCATCTTAACTTTAGTAAGCTGATACTTTCTCTTGACTCTAGTAATGGTTTATAAATGAATGAATGAATGTCACATCCATAGAACATTTATATTTGTTTGTACAACCAATGAAATGATATGAGGAGTGATAGAACATATGGCCCAGTTCTGCTTACTATTTCTGTGGGTAATTTGATTAAGAATTAGAGAATATGACGTCAAATTCGCAGATTTCATGGAGTTGCTGATACTTTGTAAAATATGAAAAAATTCAAGTCGACCTTAACAAATTAAAAAAATTATATGGTGTAAGATTATATTAATTATGGGTAAAATATCAGTAGCAAATACAAGATGAAGAAAAACTAACTATCCTGTAGTAGCAATCCAAGCATAAGATACGAAGAATCTCAGTTGGAGAGATGGAGACTAAGTGATTGAATTTGGGGAAAATTTTAGAAGAAACTTGAAGGTACCTGAAAACTGATTGGATAAAGATGTGTTTTTGTTTTGTATTGACACTGTATTTTGTAGGCTACTTATTAGTCTCATACTCCATTTCTGTGTAGTAGAAAAAACAAAATCTAGCTATGATTCTTGATCCTTTATTTGTTCTTCCATTTATTGAAATGTCACAGCTACATTAAACACTCTCAAGATTGTTTTCTTTTTTTGAGGAAAATAAGGATCTAAGTTCAAATGTTCCAACAGGATAAATGTTATGACTGAGACACTACAAGGGGCAACCTACCCCCTGCCAGCCAGCCCCACAACACCAGAATTCCACTTGTAGACTCATAAAGTCTTCTTAGCTAATTGTGAAGTACTGCCTTGTTTCCTTGCTTCCTTGTGGTCAGGGGCTATTTTAGTAAGCCGGGACAGAGAGGATGGAGGCTTGGACCCAGACAGCGGTGGTAGGAAGGGAAATATACAGACAGATCTGAGCGATTCAGGGGGTGGAATTGACCTTGGGTTGTAGAGGAGAGGGAGGAGTCAAAGTTATGCCAAGGTTCTAGTTGGGATGATTGATTAGATGGCGGTGGGGCACTGCGTGTGTGTGAGATGAACTTGACTTCGGTCATGTTGAGTCTGAAATGTCTGCTAGCCAGTTGGATATGTATATCTAAAGTTCAGTAGAGATATATATTTAGGCTGAAGAGCAGGAAGTGAACAGCAGGGACCAGTAACCACGAAAGGTGAGTTCTGAGCCAAGTGGGAAATGGCTAATAACAAAACTGGATGGGGGCAGCGAGGCTGCTCAACTTTCTGATTCCTAACAGCTGGCCCTTGGCCTCAGGTGTCTTGGTGTAACACAGATCAGTGAGGTGGATAAGGACTAAAATAAAAATGTTAAGTGTGACTAATTTGTTCATTCTAAAAATATATTCTTATAATTAAGGGGAAAAAACAGAGGAGGGAATGCCCAAGTACTTGTGCTTGAGAAGATAGACATTATCTTTGTTTATAGCAAGAATCTATGTTTGCAGTTTTACCAGGCGGAGATTCTTGGGGCGATACTGTTTTGTAAGCAGTTCACTGCGGAGATAGAGGCTCTTGAACAACCTAAACTTATTTTATTGAAGTATAGTTGATTTAAAATGTTGTTTGAACAGCTTAAGTGCCATATTTGTCTGACTGGGCAGGCATTCCTTTTTCCCGGGGCTCACAGTGCCCCTGGGGGGAGATGCAGCGGTCAGCCTTGGCCAGGGCAGGTTTGAGTGGCGAGCGGGACACCCATGGACAGCCAGAACGTGGGGGGCAGAGATCCGGGCTGGGAGTACGAGCTTGGGAGTCATCGATCTAGAGGCAGAGTGTGTGCTTTGTATCTTCACCACGCAGTAAAACATGATGTGCGATCATTTTTAAGTTTAAAAGAAGGCACAGTGCTACAAAAGGTTAACTTAAATATTAGAACCGTGAAATTATTTTTCTTAGAAAGACACGTCTGTTTTCATTTTCTTCCTTTAACTCTCGCGGGGACTTTCATTCAGAGGAGCGATTGATTGTGTCTGGGAGGAGGCGGGGTACGGGAGGAAGGCGGAGCTGTGCTTGGGGCGTGGTGGTGAGTGAAGGGCGGTCCCTGCCCTCCCACCTCCCGTTCGCTCTTCTAGCCGCTTCTGGCAGCCCCACGCCGGTCCTTAACCCCCGACTGCCCCTGCTCTTCGCAGGTCGCTAGTACCCCACTTTTGGGGTAAACTCGGAGGCTCAGTCCATCTTTCTGCGTCTCTCTGCCTCCGGCTTCCTCTCCCGCGCTCACCTCTCTCCTTTCTCCAGCGCTGTTTCCGCTGAGCTCTGACCTGGCTTCTGTGCTTCCCCCTCTGATTGCTCCCTGAACAGGCTCATTGGATCCCGGACTTCAGTTACCATCTCTAAGCCGATGGTCCGTTTTTGGCGTTCAGCTCTCACCTTGAGTTCTCCAGCTGTGCCCTGGACACGCCCCACTTACATGTGTAAATGCGGGTCCCTTGAGCAACTCAGACTTCTTGTGCCTAGGAATGGCCTCGTATTTCCCCCACAGGCCTGTTCCTCCTTCCTTGTGCCTCGTTCCTGAATGTCCGTGTTCTCCAGACTCTGCTCAGGACAGAAAAACAAATGTCAGCTTTGATTTCTTCTCCTTCAACCCCTCTAAGATCCTGTCAGATCAACTAGATTTCCTTGTTATGTCTCACTTTTTCACTCTCTGTCACCACATGGGTTCCAGTTCTGTCCTTCTTCATGGGGAGTGCTGTGGAACCCTCTTTTGAACCCCACCATCCCACCCCCAGGGCTTTGCACGTGCTGCTGCTTCTGCCTCAAACAGCCTTTTCGTCTTCGTTACCCGCTTAGGACGTTGCCTGTGCTCATTTCAGATGTTACTTCTGGGAAGCCTTCCTTTAACCCCGGACATTGGATTATTCGACTCTGCAGAAGGGTTGGCAAATACTTTTTATTTCGCTTGCCAGCCTCAGTCAGTTTTCTGGAATGTTGGGGTCAGCGAGATTCTGAGGTCAAGTCCATTCTCTGTGGGAAGGGGTGCTGTCATTATTCTTTGCTGGCAGCACCTGTGACTGATATCGGCCTCCCTTCTTTTATAGTCACTGTAGTCAACTGTGTTTCTGTTGACCGAATATTCCAGTTTCCTTTCCCATGCTTCCGTTCTCTGCAGGAGGATTGTTCCTTCTGGCCTGGCTGGACTCAGGAATGGCCATTGACTTACCTTGGCCAGTGAAATGAAGGCAGAGGTGATGGTGTCACTTCTGGGCAGAAGTTTTATGAACCAGTATGTGATGCTCTGCATCTCTTCCTGTACACTAGGAGTGACAACATGGAGATAGATATTTGGGTCCCAGGGTGAGAATGTGGACCCTTAGGTGATTCATGGTAGACATGTAGCATGAGTGAGAACAAAAAGTACTGTCAGTGGGAGACACTGATAATTTTGGGTTGTTTGTTCCCACAGCATAATCAAGCTTATCCTGATTGATAGACAATATCTACTGTGGTGTTTTCTGTTTTACAAATGGTCGGATTCAGAACAGAAATTGATTAGCTTACTTCAGAATGTATCAAGAGCCATTTAATTCATTTTAAACTTTCAGTTTCTGAGTGATTTCCATGTGAATTTTTTTCTTCTAATGATGGATTATGGAAAATCATATCTCAGGTGCTTAATTGTTATAAAATCTCAATTATGTGGAGGTCAGGACTGCAAACCAGGGTGGAGAAAATGTCATGTAATTTCCAAGATCTCAAACATCTGAAGTAGCTGTCACGCATTCCAAATACCAGAGCCCCAAGACATTATTGCTTTATAGGCACCAATTCAAAGGCTTTAGTTTTAGTTGCACAGGTTTAACAAGCTTAGTTATCAAATTCCTCTGCCTTAGCAGATTACAGGCTACTAATTAAGAGAGGTGGGGGCTTCCCTGGTGGCGCAGTGGTTGAGAATCTGCCTGCCAGTGCAGGGGACACGGGTTCAAGCCCTGGTGTGGGAAGATCCCACATGCCGCGGAGCACCTGGGCCCGTGAGCCATAGCTACTGAGCCTGCGGGTCTGGAGCCTGTGTTCCGCAACAAGAGAGGCTGCGATAGTGAGAGGCCCGCGCACCGCGATGAAGAGTGGCCCCTGCTCGCCGCAACTAGAGAAAGCCCTCGCACAGAAACGAGGACCCAACACAGCCAAAAATAAATAAATTAAAAATAATAAATTAAAAAAAAAAAAAGGTGGATTGTGAGCACTACCAGAGGCAGTTTTACTGAAAACAGGGCGAAGAGAAAGTCTGAAAAAAAAGGAGACAGAGAAAACTTAAGAAGTGACCCAAGAGTTCATAAATCCCTGCCATAGGGAGGCTTTTAGGATTGCAGCACGCAGTCCTGTATGAATCAGTAGCCAGAGGGCCTCAGTGATAATTTATAAAATGAGGATGAACTTGAGTCATCAAGAAAAAAAGTTTAATGATGTATTATACCCTGACAGGGCAGGGTTGTCTTATGAAACTTAACCATAAAAAGTAAAAGTGAGGGACTTCCCTGGTGGCGCAGTACTTAAGAACCCGCCTGCCAATGCAGGGGACAAGGGTTCGAGCCCTGGTCCGGGAAGATCCCACATGCCGCGGAGCAACTAAGCCCGTGCACCACAACTACAGAGCCTGCACTCTAGAGCCCACGAGCCACAACTACTGAGCCCACGTGCCACAACTACTGAAGCCCGCATGCCTAGAGCCCGTGCTCCACAACAAGAGAAGCCACTGCAATGAGAAGCCCACGCACGGCAACGAAGAGGAGCCCCTGCTCGCCGCAACCAGGGAAAGCCCGTGCGCAGCAACGAAGACCCAACGCAGCCAAAAATATATATATATATATATTTAAAAAAAAAAAGTAAAAGTGAGGTAAAAAACAGTGTTAGTTTTCAGAAACCCCAGTTGTTCGATCATTCAACAAACTTATTGTTGACAGCATTAGACATTGCTAGTCATTGGCGGCACAAGGAGATGTTAACTGTCTCTGTCCTCCAGGAGTACCCAGAGGTAGAAAAATAAATGAATGCGAACACTGTGTCTTGTGTTTTCCTGTAGGTGTACCCAGATGTGATAGAAGCTCAGAGGAGAGAGGCAGGCAGATTCTTGGTGAGGGAGAGTAGATGGTGGATTAAGAAAGATCCCTTGCAAAAGAAATAGTTGGGAGTCTAGATGGATAGTTTAGCAGACAAACAAGTTGCTTAGGATTGACCCTGGGGGTGGGGGAACAGATAGTGAGCACCAAGTTGCCCAGGCATGAAAGTGTGTGGTGTATTTGTGGTGAGGGCAGGGCATGTGGTTCTAGAGGGAGATGAGGTTGGCTTTCTCTTTTCCCTAGGATTGGCAGTTATACGAGCTGTGACTAGATTCCTTATTACTGGTAACTATTCTTGATTTTTAGTTTCACCAGAAGTCTGATTTCTAATTTGCACCTTCAGAAACACAATCTCCAGGCCATTCTTTGGTTTCAATGTTTTAAAGAAAAATTTTTTCAGGGAAACAGATAAAGAGCATTGATAACCTTGTAGAAATAGCATCATGCTGTTTGAGTTATGGGGTCTTAATGGAATTGCTACAAAATTAGAAATCTACCAGTCATTGATTTCTCCTTACACAAATTGTGCAGCTTTGCATAAGCTAATATTGACTATGGGGTATTTCTAAACACAAAACACTAAATACAAATGAGCTCTATTTTATATTGGCCCTAATAATAAACAGCATAGAATTGAACCTTTAAATTCCTGTGAAAATTATGGTGAAGCACAATCAACGGTACTGCTCCCGTCTCTTTAGTTTCTTTTCTATATCACTGCACCAGTAGAATACTAAATCCTGACCAGTGAAGACATATTTATGGATTTTTTTTCCAAAATACATTTTATCAAAGGAGTATTTTGAAGATAAGGCAAAGTACAGATATAGCCTATTTTAAGAAAATCCTAAATGAAAAAGTGCATATTTCCATTTCCACCTCTCCCCAATGTATCTAAAATATTTTTATGTTTATTCATGATGTCTGAGTGACTTATCTACCCTGCAGAGTATAGTGCCAATGAGGAAGAAATACCCTGTTGTCTGGCTGTCATGGGGTTCATTTGTATATATATTTTCATATTTGTGTATTTATATCAGAATAAAATTTTACTTTAACAAAAGTAAACTTTTTAATCTTTATGGAGAAAAAATGGTTTTAATGTCTTAATTAAATGAGCATTTACGTGTTTGGTGTTTTAAAAACGCCATTTAAAATACTCTGTTGTAAAAAATTCAGTGTTTTTAAAACAATGAGAAGAAAGCTGATGTAACTTAATCAAGTCTCTGAAGTATATCATACTTCGGGAAAAAATACAGAGATTTCAAGAATAGAATGTGATGGAGCACAAGAAAGAAAAGGGGTCCTCACGTGGAAGTTGAGCAGCTTTAGAGGGTGATTCTTTCCAAATCTGCGGTCGTTCATCTTCTAAGAGTTCACGGTATTGGTTCACAGCTGGGCGGAAGCTGTTTAGGCACAGCGAGAGTGACAAGCCTGGTGCCGCTGCCTAAGCACAGGGGAGATCGGATGGGCATAACCCTTTCACATTTTTCTGCACTAACCCACTGGTCTCTTCTCTGAAAAGCATTCATGTGCGACAGGGCTAGCCAGGCATGAGCTCCCCGCCAGGCTTCCTAATGAGTTGACCAAGAACCATGACCAGACCAGGTGGTTAAAGTCACGTCAAGGTTTGGCAGCAAGCAGGCGCGCCCCGGGCAGGAGTGTGTGACCCCGGTGCTTTGGCGAATGTTGCTGGGGATTTAACAGGAGGAAGACGGCAAGGTTACTTCATTCATTCAGTGTTTCTTGGAAGTCTATCCCGAATAAGGCGCTGTGAGTTTGTAGTGAGACTCTTCAGCTATTGTTAGTCTCATTTTTTCACTCAGAGCCTTGAGCTTTAATCTGCCCTTTTTATACTTGGGCAGCCCTTCAGTTATGTTTATTGAGTGTCCATTCAGCAGGCAGAGAGAAAGGGAGTCTAGATTCTTGCCCATAAAGCAGTTAAAGTGTAACCGAGGAGAGGAACAGTATATATAAGGCAGTTGGGGAAGAAGGCAACAACGTATACAACTGCATCCAACACTCAGACCATAAACAGATGTACTGAGCAGAACCGGACATTTGTGGTTGAATTAAAGGGGCAGAGAAATTTGAAGATGACTCAAGGCCACTCCCATTCTCTGGACTCTAGGATTTCATCTCAGTTCCATCAGTCTGAGACCTCAGTGGCTGGTTTATGCATCCAGCAGTTGGTTAGGGCCCAGAAACCAGCATATGGTACCCAGGTATGTGGGACCTGGTGCTGGAAATTCAGGTTACAACTTTACACCAGAGACTGTCTTTTTCTGAGATGGCAGCTGTATTAGTCATGACTCTGTGGGGACAAGTGAGAGAAACCCAGTCTGCAGTGGCTTCAGTAAGAAAGGGAACACTGGCTCTGGAAGGGTACCAGATCTGTTAGAGTTGTAGGGAGAGCTGAGTGACCACAGCACAAAGAGAGAGCGTCTTTCTTCTAGCGTTGTATACATACTTCAGGAAGAACTCGGATTGTGGGTCATATGTACCCCTTAAACAGATGACTGTTGTGGTGGTGGGGAGGGGTGGGCTCTGTCCCCAGAAGAGGGAGAGGGAAACTTCCTGGACAAACACAACAGCTACACAATTCAACCAATTTAAATAGACTCTTGCTTGCCCTGGGGTCACTCTATGCTGCCCCGGGTCTGCCTGGATAGGCCCTCCTAACTTACTTTATATTCTTATACCCTAAAGAATCTTTAAAGCTTTTATACCCAACGGGGCTCTGCTGGCCTCTGGTAAGTGTTAATGTTTCTACTCATCGCTGTGGTCCTTGGTCCATGAAGCAGTCAGCAGGAAAAGGGCACATCCCTCCTGCATTTCCTGTGATTTTCCCTTTTTAGATAAGCGTATTTTCAAGTCCTTAGGGTTAGGGACAGTATTCTTCCCTCCCGTGCTAGGTCGCTGGTATAGGACCAAGCTGGGCAATGGAGTGGGATGAGGGGATGGCCAGTTGCAGCATCAGACTATTTATTCTACTCTCTTTACACATTCTTTTTTTTAACCTTTTTTTGGGGAAAAAAATCTCAAACTTACAAAGGTTTTAAAGTACACTATAAAAAACATTTCTTTTGCCCCTGAACCATTTGAGAGTAAGATGCCAGCACGATGCCGCATCACCACCGGATATTTTAGTGTGGCTTTCTTATAAGCCAGGGCATTCTCCTACATAGTCACAGTACAACCATCAAAATCAGGAGACTACTATTGATTTGTTGCTGTCATCTAATCCTCAGACCCCATGCCCGTTTTGCCAGTTGTCCTAATAATACCCTTTAGAGCAGAAGCATCCAGTCTAGAGTCATGTGCTGCATTTCCTTGTCCTGTGTCTTTAGCTTCCTTCAACCGGCAACGATTCCTTAGTCATTCAGTGACTTTCATGATGCTTTTGAAGGCCAGTTGATGTTCCTCAACTTGAGTTTGGCTGATGTGTCTTCATGACTGTACTGAGGTTAGGCATCGCAGGCAGGGATTCCGTGGACATGGTGCTGTATTCTTTTCATTGCCTCCTACCAGGTGACACACATTTTTGATTTGTTCCATTACTGGTGATGTTCACTTAATCACTTGATTAAGGTCATGTCTGCCAGCCTTCTCCTCTGTAAAATTACTTTTTTTCCCTTTGTAATTAATACGAACTTTGTCGAGGGTCCTTTGAGACTAGATATTGCATCCTAGTCCTCATCAGACTTTTAATCTGTTCATTCATGTATTTTTATCAGTACAGAGTTATGATTTCCTATTTCATTCAGTGGGTTATAATGCATCACTATCATTATTTATTTTGATCCTAACATGGTCCCACACCTGGCTAGTGTGACCCCATCTAAGCAAGTTTCTGTGTCTTTTTGACACAATTCTGTCATTCTTTAGGCACCTCCTTAGTTTCTGACACATTAAGATATTCTAGGCTCATCTGATACTCTCCCTGTCCCTCTTTGGAATCATCTATTTCTCCAAGGATCCCTGGTTTCTTTTAGTGAAGAATGGTTTTAGAAACCAAGCATTAGGGCATTAGGTATGCTTATTGCTATTGGGGTGTTGCTGCTTCTGAGTCCTCTTAGTTGTCAGGACTAGGAAATATATATTTATATTTATTTTTATGTGTGTGTTAAATATCATTAATTTCTGTATCTATGAGTTCATACCAATATCTTCATTTCCAATTTTCTCCTTTTCCATATTTGTAACTCGCTTCTTTGACAGTGAGAAGCCTGGCTCCTGTCATCTTCTATATATTTACTTATTTGACCCCCCCCCCCCAAGTATGTACTAAGTTGCATGTCACTGTGCTGGCCGTCTTTCCACACCCCACACCCGTGGGAGGCTCTGCCATCCTGTAAGGCACTATAGCTCTCCCCTCCCTTTAATGGTGGCCACATTGATTTTTAGGCCAGCTTAGGAAACAAATGGAAAGATTTCTTATCATTCAGTATCATAACCCATAACTGCAGTTTTGCTGGGCTTAGTAGATGTGATGGTAAAGTAATACTGGATCAAATTGTAAAGTAACACATACCGGAATGTTACTCTCTGGGCGAGCATCCTTTGTTGGAATAGCACTGTTGGGAGGTCACATGCTCGTGCCATTGATGCCACTGAAGTTGCTGTTGCTCGAACAGGTTTGGAACACCTCCTTCTGGGACTGCGTTGATAACTGCTTTGTGAGCCAGGTCAGAAACCCAGCCTTGTTACTCTCCTGTCAGAGTCCTACTTAAAAGCAACCGGAGCTACTTAAACATCTTTGGGAAAATGGTATTATTTCCCCTGTGAGCCCCTTAAGAGCTGAGGCTGTCTTCATGTGGCATAGTGTCCAATGCAATAATTGTTGAATAATTCAATGAATGAATCTTATTTTTGGTTCAGTTTTCTCCAGCTTATGTGCCAGATTTAGTTCCAAATGACTCAGCTGTTTCCAAAAATGAAATCCACCCTCAAAGTATGAATATTTACCACAGTTGAGAAGAATCAAAAGTATATGTCTCAGGCATTGAATACAATATCAAAAGAGGAATTTTCACAGAGTTTTGAGCAGCCTCAAGAATATGTATATAATGTTCCAAAGCACCCAGTTAGAAGGTGATGACATTCTTTTATTGTACATATAAGTTGTGGTGTTTGTTAAAAGATTAGCATCATTCTTTTATAGTCAGTCGTATTTTATATGCATCATAAACTAAATGCTGATAGTAAGATCACAGCCACCAGAAATATCTCCCTATGTTTTATCCTTCACTGATGGTGATTTATGATCAGAGCTACTAGCTGCAACATCATATAATGCTATTCTCACCACTAAAGAACGTAATACATGTTGTTCAAAACAATAATATAATAATTATTGATATAAAGTATCCATATTCTGCTCCTCCCCTGAGGGTTCTACCTTGTCATTGCTCACGGCTTCTGTCACATCCCCTTATCATAAAAAAAAGGAAAGATCAACGTAGAACAGAGGCAGAGCTTCCCCGAGGGGTTCAGAGAACAAAACAATGATCATGTATGTCAGTATATGTTGGTTCCTCCAAATGTTTGTACGACTGAAATATTTTAAAAATTAACAACTTTGGCAATCTTGAAGGAGGAAAACAAAGTTGAACAAATAGAGGAATATGCAGCTCAATATGTGTGATTATGTGTGCGTGGGGAGTGGGTAAGTGAAGACAGGAGCCACAGACCTTGAGGGGTAGTTGCTCCTCTTCAGTCTTTAGGTTTGGGTTAGAGGTTGCTGGGCCTCTGTGTATATTTACCTCGGGAGCTCTTTCAGAGCCCCTGTTATGTCAGGGCAATGTGGGGTTGAGACTTGGAGAAAAGGTTGAGGTTCCAGTCTTCAACTCACAAATTCTGTGTGCCTGCCCTTGAGCAAGTTTCTTAACCCCTATGAATCTCCCTTTCCTGTCTCTAGAATAGGATGGTCACACAGGTGTATTGGGAGGCTTAATGAAAGCACCCACCAAATAAATCACATAAATGAAAGTCTATCAAAGTGTTGTTTTCCCTGTGTTTTATATTGTATTAAAAAAAAAAAAATCTCAAGATGGTGGCGCTGCTTCCTTTTCACCAACTCATTTTCTTTCCCAGTCCCTGCCCGCTTGTCTCTCTACCAGGGCGGTGCCCAAGATAACTTTCCCAGATTGCCATGCCCTATGGGAGACTCCGGCCAGAGTTTATAGGGAAGGTTTCACGGAGGCAGGCCGATAGGCACCTTCATGGGAAGGTTGGATTTCTAGATAGAAAAGCAAGGGAAGGTTCTAAGAGAAGGGCATTTACTATAAGATTTACCATTTATATTTGGGAGATAGGAATACAGGCATTCTGATGTTTCTATTAAGGCTGTCAGCCAGAGGCACACGTGCTTATTAGGGTTGGATCAGTTGATACACCCGTCCTCTGGATCAGGGAGCAAACTGGAATCAACAGTGCCACCAAGTGGCACCGGGCTAATCAGCAAGTGGAAACACGAAGACAGCAACTTCTTCCAGGGCATTGCCCAAGTGTCTGTCTCTGTCTCTTTCTTTTTCTAAAAATAAGATCAAGGATATTTTCCTTGGCTGGATAGAGAGAGAATGATCTGGGAAATGAACCTTCCTCTGGCATGTGGCAAAGTATAGATAGATGATTCTTCTTTATTAAGCAATCGAAACTGTTGAAGGCCTGCCCAACTGAGCATGTCATGGAGGTAGATACCTCTGCATATGTGTATACAGGTCATTTGTAAAAACAGCAGCATGGGGCTGTGTGCTGGGACTTGAGAAGTATTTCGAGGTGCATCGACCAGGAATGAAGGGCCAGGATGATATATGCTCTAGACAATTCTAAATAGTATAGACAGTAAAAAGGACTATATTTAGGAAAGGAAAACATTTATTATACTCTGTGATATTTTCAGTTTTTATACTGAGGATTTGTTCTTCTGATTGTAAAAGTGCTCACCATAGTAATTTGGAAAATTTATTATTTAAAAAAAATACATTTTACTTGTTCAAACGTTTTGTAAGTAACACAGAAATGTTAAGATTTTCAAGATGTGCAGATGTCTACTTCATCCGTGTCCATTCTTCTGTCATTAAGACAAGAATATATTTGTACTTGTGCTGCTGTTTTCATTTTTAGGTCTACTTTTAGATGCAAAAGTTGAGATGAACTTCCAGCCTCAATTGTTGCTTTCCCCATTACTTGTCTTTTTTCTCACCTATAGAACACATTTTCTATATCCACCTTCCCCTCCATTCCTGATTTTCAGAATAGTAACTGTGTTGAGAGCCAGAATTCTAGAGTCAGTCTCTCATTGTCCCTGCTATGACTCTGACTCTGCAGTATTCATTTTACTCGATAGTTTGGCTATTTGTGGTATTGCTTTCCTAAGAGCTAAAGCACTTTCCTGTGGTCATGAATGGTGTTGGGGAGCCCATAGGTTGGGCTGCTAAAAGCTTTATCAATCCTGTTTTGCCTGAGAGGCATTAACCCCAGAGGAGAGAGCTTTCCTCCTACCTTCTGGGTGTATTGGGTGGGAGGGACGGGTGCTGGGGGATTTCTGAACCAGATGGAAGCGAGGCACAGAACACCAAAAGGGTGAGTGGAACCAACAGAACGTCAGATGAATTCTAACTATGAAAATGACAGTGGTTTTATTTTTACTATCAAAAGTAATTTAAAACTTACCTCACTGTGCAGCACATATGAAGGGGATAAGTGAGGTAAGAAGCTTTTATTTCTTTTTCCTCCTTATTTTTTTTTTAAAAAGAAAGGTAGATGAAGCATGATTTTTCAGTACTGCTCAGAACAAAAAGCAAGATAGACTCTAACAACCTTAATTTAAAAATAAGTATTATACTGTAGATGAGTTTTGGATTTGGATGGCTATTATTTTAATATATTATTTTTATTATGATTAAAATATGATTTAAATTTACTATTTAAACCGTCTTTAAGTGTCCAGTTCTGTGGCATTAAGTACGTTCACATTGTTGTGCAGTCATCACCACCATCCATCTCTAGAACTTTGTAATCTTCCCAGACTGAAACTCTGTACCCATTAAACAATAATTCCTCATTCTCCTCTCCTCCTGGCCACTGGCAACCACCATTCCACTTTCTATCTTTACGAACTGATCACTGTAGGTACCTCATATACATGGAATCATACAGTATTTGTCCTTTTGTGACTGGCTTAAATCGCTTAGCATAATGTCTTCAAGGTTCATGTGTTTTAGCATGTGTCAGAATTTCCTTCCTCTTTAAGGCTGAATAGTATTCCGTTGAATGTATGTATCACATTTTGTTTATTTATTCACCCATCAATGGGCACTTGGGTTACTTCCTCTTTTTGGCTGTGGTGAATAATGCTGCTCTGAACATGGATGCACAAATACCTGTTGGAGTTCCTGCTTTCAGTTCTTTTAGGTATGTATCCAGAAGTGGAGTTGCTAGGTCATATGGTAATTCTACGTTTAATTTTTTTAGAAACTACCATACCATTTTCCACAGCAGCTACACCATTTTACATGCCCGCAATGAACAAGGGTTCCAATTTCTCCACATCCTTGCCAACACTTGTTAGTATTCTTTTTTTATAACAGCCACCTTAATGTGTGTGAAGTGGTATCTCATTGTGGTTTTGGTTTGCATTTCTCTAATGATTAGTGATGTTGAGCATCCTTTCATGTGACTAGTGGCCATTTGTAGATTTCCTTTGGAGAAACGTCCGTTCAAGTCCTTTGCTTATTTTAAAATTGGGTTGTTTGTTATTTTGTTGTTGAGTTGTAGGAGTTCTTTGTGTATTCTGGATACCCACCCCTTGTCAGATAAAGGATTTGCAGATATTTTCTTAGGGTGGCTATATTTAAGTGGATTGATGATTTAAGTGGATGATACCCTGGGCTGAGAAAATCTACCATTCAAGTGATGTAACGTAGTAGACAACTGCTGAAAGCTAAGGTTTGAAGAAAATGAAGTTACCCTCGGGACAGGCAGTCCATGCTAGAGAGCAGGGGCAGAATCTTTCACCTTCGGGCAACCACATCATCTCCTGCAAGGGCTGCGTTTGCAAGTGTAAAACAGCTCCTGCTACCTCTTCTCCTCAGTGTGATAGGTTGGTTATGTGAAATCCTTGCCATTTGGTGTAACATCACGGATCACAGATGTAACCGTGTGAGACCCAGGTAATCAAGGTAACGACGGAGCTGTTCTTAGGTCTTGTTACTTCAGGGGATTGAAGAAGAGAAACAAGCTCTCCGTTTACAGCTCTCCTGTTATCAGCCAGTGACACAGCCCAGTTAGTCTCCAGCCATTTTAAAGAAATGAAGAAACGGGTGGGTGTTCGAGAGGTGTTTTCCCCTTAGCATTTATTTATGTAAGTATTCGTTGCTAGATCCCTTCATGGGTTTGTAATTCAAAATGTTATCATTGTATTTCGAGAGTGGGTATGCCACTCTTATTTCATATTTTTTTTTCTTTTTTTTTTTGTAGCTATCTTTAATTATTTATTTATTTATTTATTTATTTATCCTTGGCTGTGTTGGGTCTTCGTTTCTGTGCTAGGGCTTTCTCTAGTTGCGGCAAGCGGGGGCCACTCTTCATCACGGTGCGCGGGCCTCTCACTATCGCGGCCTCTCTTGTTGCGGAGCACAGGCTCCAGACGCGCAGGCTCAGTAGTTGTGGCTCACGGGCCTAGTTGCTCCGCGGCATGTGGGATCTTCCCAGACCAGGGCTCGAGCCCGTGTCCCCTGCATTGGCAGGCAGATTCTCAACCACTGCGCCACCAGGGAAGCCCCCACTCTTATTTCAGAACAGAGAAACATTTCTTTTATCTTATTTTCTTTTTTATTCTTCTTTTTTGGGTGATAGTCCTAAAAGAAGTTAAATGAGTAAATGAGAAGCAACACTTGACTAGAGATGCACTAATATAATAGTCTCTCAGTGAACAACATCCTCTGTGAGGAGGACGGTATCAGTGTCTCGGAGGAATCCCATAGAAGCCGGTGGCAGGATCTCTGTCTGTGGTGAGCCATCAGCCTCACTGGGCCTGGGTCTAAAAAGGCATAGGATGTGTGGTGTAAACATGTTTATAAGTACAAGCAGACACACTTAAAATGATGCATGTTTATGCTAAAGGATGTGAACTGGGATGGTCCCATAGGCCTGGGGGTGGGGAGAAACCATGAAAGGGCAAGGACTTTTGAGCATAGCTTTGAAAGACAGCAATAACATGAATTGGCATAAAAACAAGATTAGAGTTGTAGTAGGCGTTTTATAGCATTATCGTCTCTTTTCCTCCTTGCTATGTATAACAGGATTCATGGAAATCCATTAGGTCTGAGGATTTGTTTGGGGGATAGTAGGAGAAAGAAAGTAGTGAGATTATTGAACATAATAAACGAGGGCCTTTTTCCAGACTTGAGGAATGCATAGCCTCTTGAGCGGTCACGGAAAGCCTTTCCAACTCTGCGGTCCCTCTTTATGGAGGCCACACAGCATGCACTTCTTTGTCCCGGCATAGCGGAGGTACCGGCTCATGTTGTCTCTAACTAGAGTAGAATTGACCTGACAGCTGAGTCCTGAGCTGCTTGTGGGAGTTGGCCCAGAGCCACCTTGGTGTACCCTTCGTGTGCTCCCCCTTCTGTCCCTTGTTCTCCCTGTGATGGCAGCCAAAAGCCCTGTGGCCTGTCTCCTCTGTGCAGTGTACCTTTCAGTTGTCCTAGCACCTGTTTCAGAGGATTCTGTTATTGGCTTCTGATAAGAGTGGCACCTCCAGGGTAGTGGGTTGAATGGTGGCCCCCAAAGATATGTCCACCCAGAATCTCAGAATGTGATCCTCTTTGGAATAGTGGTCTTTGCAGATGTAATGAAGGTACAGCTCTCTAGATGAGATCATCCTGGATTAGGGTCGGCCCTAAATCCAATGACAGGTGTCCTTATAAGAGACAGAAAAGGAGAAGACACACAGGGCCTAAGAGGGGAGGGCCATGTGAAGATGGACGCTGAGAGTGGAGTGATGCCGCCAGAAGACAAGGAACGCCAAGGATGGCCCGGCAGTCACCAGATGCGGGGAGAGTCACGGAACGGATTCTCCCTCAGAACCCCCTGGAAGAACCAACCCTGCCAAAATCTTGATTTCAGACTTCAGGCCTCCAGAACTGTGGGAGAATATATGTCTGTTGTTTTAAGCCTCCAGGTTTGTGGTAATTTGTTGTGGCAGCCCTAGGAAACCAACCCATTCCGTGTGTTGGACATGTTAGCTAAGTGGTCCTTATATGAATAGATGGACACGGAGAGCTTTAAGACTGAAAGAATCCTGGAGACACTAATTCAGTCATTTTTTTTTTTTTAGCTCTGGCTGCACATTAGAATCATCTGGAGAACTTTTAAAAAGGATAGATGCTGGATCCCTAAACCTAAAACAACCAAATCAGAATCTCAGGGGGCTGGGTTAAGGGATTAAAAAAAATTTTTTTTTTTTTAAATTTTGAAAGCATCCTAGGTGATTTGAATGCACAGCCTGGGTTCAGAACCACTGATCTCTTCTAGCTGTCCCATTTTTACAGATGAGGAAACCAAGAGTCAGCAAAGCTGCCCTGTGGGCCAAAGAAAACCTTAAAACATCCTTCTGTGAAGGCTGGGAAGGACAAAAACAACTCATTCAGGCAGACGAATGAGTGTGTTGGGAAAATAAAGATTTAGGGAAAAAAGGGGAAGAAATTAATGAATTCATTTCATTTTGGGGTTTTGTAGACACTAGTGATGAAGAGGGGGAGGAAGAACTCATTTGCTAATATTTTCAAGGGTCCTCCCCCCAGTCCTGTATTTAAAAGAGAATTTGTTCATGTAATAGAAGAAATGTTTCCCTTCTTATACATGCATGCCAGTATAAAATATTTATGAATATTTTTACCTCCTAAAATGAGATTTTCAGTTTATTTTTATTCCCTTAAGAAATTTGAATAGAGTCTAGATGTCTCTATGGCAAAGGAAATGAATAATTGTGTTTCAAGTCTTATTATGGTGTTTTAGTAAATAACATAGAAGATTTAATGTTCAGAGTAATTGTTAGGGAAAAAAAGAGTGTCTGTTGAAACAGGACCTTGGATCAGGGCTGTGGTATTAAATCTAATCACCCCACTTAGGCTATCCCTCCTTTGGAGACTCATAAAGATAAGGGTAACAGGATAATTGGGATATTATGTACTCTTTAAAACAACATGATTTAGTCCAAGTAGGAATCTCTGGGTCTCTAAATTAATCCCCTGGGGAACAAATGAAAAATATATATGTGATATATTATCGAGGTATATATTTTGGTGGTTTGATATCTTGGAGTGTCTCACATTAATCTGTCATTAATTTTCACCAGGGCAGTCTTGACGGTGATTAAAGCGTACCTAGATAATCAGACGCTAAAGAAAGCCCACCGAGAGATTTACTTAAATGATCTAATCAGCTTTTCTTTTCATAGAAGACACAAAACTGAGGTCCTGATGACTGGAGGGCATTAACAATCCCAGGGCACTTTTCACAAGAGTCCGGGTATTTAGCCCCAGTGTCCTGGCCAAATTCCAACTCAAGTAATGCCATTTTGTCTCCCGAAAACGTCCCCCTGCAGCTACCAGTGGATACAGTATTATTCTTCCCTTCCTGTCCAAAGCGTGAGGCTTTGTGTGGACGTGGCACCGTGTGCAGCAGATCCGATGCTGCATTTCTATTATGAGTGCCTGCGTTTTGGCTAAGCTGCCACAAGTACGTGGTAGGGGATATTTACATGACTTGCACTAACAGGGGAAAATGGCGTTAAGACTTATTCTTTCAGAAAACTTGTTTATGTCTTTTGTAAAAAATGATGGTGTGATTAATATTATCAGATATGAATACATGTATGTGCATTTTAATCTCTTCGTACCTTATTTTGTTCTATAGAGGGGTAGAAACAGTTATGATGACCAGTGACCCATGCCAGGTTGTATTAAAATGTGTAAAATCAAGCATTTCTTAGTTTGTTTAGAAAATGTAAAGAAAGATTAGAAATGCTCAAAAAAGCAGAAGACGTAAGTGTGGAGTGATGAGGAGATTCTGGATGCCCTCTCTGGTTAATGGGCCTAAGGCTCATTGAGAAAATTCTGATTCAGGGAGAAAAGAGATTAATTCTTTTGGCCTGGGCAATGGTTTCATAACAGCAAACCTGGACAGCTTGACAAACTATTTCTGGAATCCTGTTTTTTTTGAAACAGTCTGTTCACTTAGAGGGAAAATTTCCATTTGGTTTGTGTGAGCCTGATGCCACAGGGGAGAGTTGGCTCTTTTGTGTGAACAGGATGGCTGATGACTCTTGGAAGTGCCCCATGTCATTTCTTTCTTGGGAGATTGAGAAACCAATACAGAACCTCTTGAGAGGTTAAGGGAAACCAAGGCAGAAAGCTGGGAGAAAAGCTGGTTCCATATGAATTGGAAAATAGTCATGATGAAGAAGATGAGAAAGTTCAAACGGTACCAGGAGGTACCCTAAATATTTTAGGTTTTAAAGGTCGAAACTTAGAATTAGATTACTAGCCAGTATTTATATTATTAGCCAGTATATATTAGCCAGTATTTAGACATTCAAGCTCCCTTTCTCATTATTTCCTCCTTTGACATCGGTTAGGACTTTTTGGTTGCAAGTGACAGAAAGGCAATGCAAACTAGCCTAAAGCAAACTAGCCTAAAGCAGAAAGGCAAAGCAAACTAGCCTAAAGCAGAAAGGCAAGAGGATGTACTGCTTTGCTAGCTGATGGCTGAAAAGCCCAGGTGTCAGTGGGTCCTGGGGTTATCATCAGGTTTCAGCTCTTCTCTCTTGTAACTCTTTTCCCGGTAGCCTCTTTCCTTATGATGATGGCAAGATAGCTTTTAAGCAAGCTTCAGCCTTATATCCTAGCCAGCTCCGCAGAAAGAATTTTCCTTCCCTAATAGTTTGAATGAAAACTCCAAGATTATTTGCCTGGGTCTGATTTTAGTCACATGCCCATCTCTGTGGCCAGGAGGACGAGACAAACTGAAGAGGTGGGGCTTCGACCAGCCACACTCAGACCAGAGGGGCTGGGTCATTCCAAAGGGAAGAGCAAGTTGATGCTACCAGGAGGAAAATGGATGCGGAACACCAAAATGCAGGTGTCCATCGCAGACATGTAAATTCTGATGCATTTATTTAAAAGTGCTCACCTACACTTTTTTGACTTCATAGAAGGGTTCAACACATTTGACTATACACACGTAAAGTGGAGAGTCACGGGGCTGGCCTCCTAGTCTTGTTTCCCACCCAGTAGAGAAATTCACAATTTCAGTGTCCATGCCTAGTAGTCTTTCAGCTTCTACTTGAATTCCTTTGAAGATGTTAAGTTTGTTACTCCATAAGTGCGTATATACCATTTTAATAGGAAGTTCTTCTTTACCACATTAAGTTGAGAGTTTCCCCTCTCCTCTCTTGACTTTGTGCCAATGGTCCGACTTTGTGCCAGTGGTCCCTTTTCTGCCTTTTGGAGTCACGTGGAGTAAATTTAATCTTTCTAAGCCACAGTCTCGTGGCTCTTTCAAATTCCATCTTGTCTCTTGGCTACACACACCTATTTCTCTTCATTGTACACTTCTCTCCCCGCTTCCTCCTGTTCCTTCTTTTTTATAATATAAAGAAACCTTATAGGTGCTCATTTTTGGAGGAAACTCTGTGTCCCCGATTTCATAACAGTTGTTGGACATGTAATTCATCTTTAGAAGTTTCTCAAGTTTCTCATGAATTACAGTTTGAGGCTCAATATAAAGAGTTTGTCATGAAAGTGAATTTTAAAAATAGCACTCTCAGACATTTATGTATTCAATTTAAAAACTCTCAGACATTTATGTATTCAATTTTAAAAGTAAAGTTAAATTATTTCAGAAACATAGGCCTTTAAACATTTTTGGTGTGTGTTCTAAACATTCTGAAGATGGAGCAAATGGGGCATGATGACAGTAATTCTGAAGTGTCCTAAAATAGTCCATGGATATAAATATTCAGTTAAATTGTAAGAGAATCATGATTTTGTAGATCAGAATTAAGATTCTAATGCACACTTGACCTAGTAAATGAACTCTTAAGGAATGTCTCATTGTTCTCCCTTGCGTTACTGTGTTTTTAGTACGGTAAGTCCAAGCCAAGAATATTAAAATCTTGGCTTTTAGAGGAAATTCAGAGGCTTAAAATAAAACTTCTTTATTAGTGATTCTCTACTAGCCATTTACATTTCTGGATCAGTGTCATTTTCCTTTAGCTAAATATCTTAAACAGATTTGTCTTAGAAAAAGTGTATATTGTTCTGTTTCCTGTTTTTTCTACTTTAAATCGATCTCTTTTAATCACTAAATTTTGTTAGTTCTTAACCTTTATTTTTGTTTATAAGCATTAGCAAGAATAAGATTGATCAACATTGAGTTGCTATCATCTTTATAAGAAATGCAGTAGTAGCAAATTTATTCATTTATCTAGGTGATGATTACTGTTCTCATGAAAAAGTTCTCATTTAATAATATTTTTCCAGCAACTGCAACGTATAATATGTCTGGTGGGTAAAAGTCTGGGGAAAAGGAAATCTGGCGTCTTTAAGAAGTGTACACTTCTTGCAAGGCAGGGAGGAGAAGCTGAGTGGACTTTAAATGAGTTATCCAAGCCTATGAGAATGGAGGGAGGTGACCCAAATCTTAGGAAGATTGTTCTTCACTCTCTCATTTTCCGTACAGCTTAATGCTGATGTGGAGAGACTGATGGATCCCGAGTTGGCAGAGCTATTAGTCTAAGAGGAGGATGAATTGAGGATGCAGGTGTGGAAGGATAGAGAGGAGGGCTAACACGGCACCGGGTGGAAGAAAGGTGTGCAGCTGCCGATGGTAAGACCAGAAGAGCAACTTGTCACATGCAATTTCGACTGAAACCCATCACCCCGGCTTTGTTAATGTTTTTACCTAGTGCAATTTCTTTTCCAGTGACTGTTCCAGGAGTAACGTGCCAGATGGAGTGAAAGTGTTACTGGGTCGAGTGAAATCCTATTACTAGTCCCATCTGCTCACGGCCCCTGGGGCTTCGCAGCTGCAGGATTAAAGACTAATCCTGAGTGACAGACGCAAAAGGGGCAATCCTCATACATAGTAGGTGCTCAGTAAATGCCATTGGATTTGAGTGAAGACATTAGTGATTGATGGGGCTGCTTTTGCAGTAAGAAACATGAGTTAAGACATGAACATGTTTTAGAACAGTTTCTGCCTACATTTCAAGAGGAAACACTTCAGTCCTTCCCATCTTTCTTTCTTCTTAAACAAATACTTTCTGAACACCTGCTAAGTACTTAACTCATTTTAGGTACTGTGCGTGGAAAAACAATCATATAATCCCAGCTTTTTATGAGGTTGAGGCTGTGTACCTAATTTTTTGTCCTCTAACACAAGCTTTAAAAAAATCATCTCAAATCCTCCCAAATTATTGCCAAGTTTGAAGAAAACAAAACAGCACTTTTATTCATTTGTATGTTAGTGTGTTAAGCAGAAAATGGTGATCAATTTCACGATGTAAATATAAAACAGACTGGAAAGGATTCTGTGTTCCTCTGAAACTAAAGTGTATGCTGTGGGTCAGATTTTTCTCTTCACTCAAAGTGAGGTTTCTCCCTGTTCCTTACAGGCGCTTCCATATATAGTTCAGTGCCATCCAGGAATAAACCCTTTCAATGACTCATTATTGGCAGACTCAGATATATAGGGAGAACTACCTGTACTAAATATTTGTTACAACACACCTTCCTAATATCAGTTAAAAAGCCCCTCTGCTGATTTGTTTCTTCCCTCCAGTTGCCTATCTCATTCTCAAGATTTTTTTTCTTCTGCTTGCACAAATCAATTTCCTTTTTTGGGCTGCTTTTTCCCCTCACCCAGTCTGTCTGTACACCTCTACAGCACCTATCACCATAGCACCCATTTAATAGTATCTGTGCTAATTATCCTATCTTTAAGACACAGTGGCTTGGTTTGTTAGAACAGAATTTATACTGCATTTCTAATTATGGGCATTTATAGGTAATTGCTTAATTTTGATATGGTAAGAACATGGTTTGCAATATTTTTAGAAATAGTAATTAGAAATGCATCTCCTAAAATCATTACTTTAAAAACTTCATTAACACTTAAATAAAGAAGCAGAATAATTTAATTAGTAAAAGTTAATAAAAACTTTCAGTTGCCTTAAGTGGACAATAAAACTAAAGGGGATTGTGTGTATTATTAATTTTTTCTTAAAGTTGAGTCAGATCCCTATGTGCTGGATGTGAACTCATGAATTTTCTTTTTCTGTATCCTTGGCCATTGTGTTTATGATTATTGTGGTGGTTGACCTGGATTGTTTTTCTGAGTAGGAAACACCCTCAACAGATAAAAATCAACGCTTATCTTGGCTTTGCAGTAAAAATCCCAAAATAGCATAAAAGTTTTTAAGGAGTGAACAAATCTGTAGAAATCAGAAAGGAAATATGTATGTATTTTTAGAAATCTCATTTGAATTCAGATTGTTTTTTGACCTCTACTATATATTTAAATAGGTACTAGTTTTCTATTTTAAGCCTCCATCATTGCTGTGGTTTTTAAACAACAAAGCAAAACAAAATAAAACAAAAATCCCAAGTGGAAAAAAAAAAAAACCTAACTGTAACTCCAGAGATATTTAAAAGCATTTCTGTAGAGACACAGATGTAGAGAACAAACAGAGAACAAACGTATGGATACCAAGGGGGAAAGGGAGGTGGTGGGATGAATTGGGAGATTGGGATTAACATCTATACACTATTGATACTATGTATAAAATAGATAACTAATGAGAACCTACTGTATAGCACAGGGAACTCTACTCAGTGCTCTGTGGTGACCTAAATGAGAAGGAAATCCAGAAAAGAGGGGATATATGTATACACATAGCTGATTCACTTTGCTGTACAGTATAAACTAACACAATATTGTAAAGCAACTATACGCCAATAAAAATTAAAAACAAATAAAAACAGTTCTGTTCTACAGTGGGAATCAGAAGGAAAATATAACCAACATTGATTCTAAAAGTTTGAATAGAAAACCTTGATAATCTCAGTCATGTTTCCATGGATTTCATTAAAGAGACATTCCAGCTCCATGTTACTCATTACGATTTATTTATTAAATTTAATTAAATGTAATTCTAATGTTAGTCTAAAATATTAGGTCTCTAATGACTATTAGTGGTTTGATATTAATTGCGAACTTAGAGCATTAGGTACCATGCAGGACAGAAGCCACAGCCTGTGTCCTTGCTGGCACATGGGGAGCGATGTAGGAGCAGGGCCATGCATGTGACATGTGCAAGGGTGGACACCCGAGGAGGTTAGAAATAAGGTGGAAGGTATAAGAGAGCAAGATCATAACTGCGTGTGTGGTTGAGAGTCTTTTTTAAACACCAGGGCTTTTGCTGTGTCCTTCTTCAGTCCCTGGAGCAATTGGGCATATATAGTAATGTCCCAGGTGTCCCCAAGCTGAAATCACTCTGGCTTTCATATACCTGTGGCCTTTCGTGCAACCTTTATTTCTAATGCTTTATCTTTTATATACTCAACTTCCGCTTTTGGTTCTCCTTTGCAGCAGAATCACTCTTGTAGATTCATCTTCTTGACCACAGCTTGGCCACCCCTCCCTTCTTTGTGCTCTTTAGGTGTACACTCTTCTCAAATGCTCAATACATTAAAAGAAATTGATGCCACAGCACTGTTACCTTCCAGAGATCCCATTTCAAGTCCTAGTTCTGTTGTGTGTAGCAGTAATAAATAGACCAGTGGGGGATTTAGGGGTTGGCCGGATAAGACACATATCTAAATCCTTCAGATATGGAAACAAAGGAACACAATTTCTAACAGCACTCCTGGGCATACCTAACAGATTCCTTTTTTTTTTTTTCCTCATTAAAATTTTTAACGAGTCTCAAATTCTGTGACAGATTTTTGGTCAAGTTGTTTCCATTAGAAAGTACTGAGTTTAAAAACTAATAACTTAAAACTGCCACACACAAAACAAATGGTCCACAAAACATTCTCCTTTCCTTCTGAAGGTTTTACGATGCATTGTTATCATTAACCGGTCTTTTGCTATTAAACTTAAATGGCCAATTGAGACAAATAGTTCTGAGGCTGTTCTTCCACCACTGATTAAGACTGGGGTGGCAGGTATTGGGGATAATATTCATTTAGCCTTCTGAGCTTTCTGGGCAGACTTGGTGCCCTTGCCAGCTCCAGCTGCCTTCTTGCCACTGCTTTGATGACGCCCACAGCAACCGTATGTCTCATGTCATGAACAGCAAAATGGCTCAGAGGAGGATAGTCAGAGAAGCTCTCAACACACATGGGTTTGCCAGAAACCATATCAATGATGGCAGCATCACTAAATTTCAAGAATTTGGGTCCATCTTCCAGCTTTTCCCCAGAACAATGATCAGTCTTCTTCAGTTCAGCTAACTTGCGAGCAACGTGAGCTGTGTGACAATCCAGACAGGTGCATATCCAGCACTGATTTGGCCTGGATGGTTCAAGATAATCACCTGAGCTGTGAAACCAGCTGTTTCCATTGGTGGGTCATTTTTGCTCTCACCAGCCACATTGCCATGACGAACATCTTTGACACGTTCTTGACATTGAAGCCCACATTGTCCCCAGGAAGGGCTTCACTCAAAGCTTCATGGTGCATTTCAACAGACTTCACTTCAGTTGTCACGTTGACTGGAGCAAAGGTGACCACCATGCCAGGTTTGAGAACACCAGTCTCCACTCGACCCACAGGAACAATGCCAATACCACCAATTTTGTAGACGTCCTGGAGGGGCAAACGCAAGGGCTTGTCAGTTGAGCGAGTTGGTGGCAGGATGCAATCCAGAGCTTCATGCAGTGTGGTTGGTTCCACTGGCACTGCCATCTTTACAGGTGACTTTCCATCCCTTGAACCACAGCATGTTAGCACTTGGCTCCAGCATGTTGTCACCATTCCAGCCAGAAATCGGCACAAATGCCACTGTGTCGGGGTTGTAGCCAATTTTCTGAATGGAGGTGCTGACTTCCTTAACAGTTTCCTCGTATCTCTTCCGGCTGTAGGGTGGCTCAGTGGAATCCATTTTATTAACTCCAACAATTGGTTGTTTCACACCCCGAGTGTAGGCCAGAAGGGCATGCTCAGGGGTCTGCCCATTCTTGGAAATACCTGCTTCAAATTCACCAATGCCAGCAGCAACAACCAGGACAGCACAGTCAGCCTGGGATGTGCCTGTAATCATGTTTTTGATGAAGTCTCTGTGTCCTGGGGCATCAATGGTGGTCACATAGTACTTGCTGGTCTTGAATTTCCATAGGGAGATATCAGTGGTGATACCACGCTCGTGTTCAGCTTTCAGTTTGTCCAAGACCCAGGAATACTTGAAGGAGCCCTTTCCCATCTCAGTAGCCTCCTTCTCTAACTTTTCAATGGTTCTCTTGTCAATCCCACCACATTTGTAGATCAGATGGCCAGGAGTGGTAGACTTCCCTGAATCTACGTGTCCAATGACAACGATGTTGATGTGGGTCTCCTCCTTTCCCATTTTTGCTTAGGTTTAGCAGTGGTTTTCATGACGCCTGTGTCCTGGCGGCAAACCCGTTGCGAAAAAGCCAGATTCCTTTTAAAATCTCATTTCTTTCTCTTTATTGCCTTTTCCTTCTTCCCCTCCCCCATCTTTTGCTGTCCTTCACCCTAACACGTTGTGATAGAGAGTTTTCTTAGTTCAGAGACTAAGAATTTAGCTGTATTGATTTGTCACATTGCACCTGCTGAAATCCTAATGGAAAAAAACTTGGCACATGAAATAGAAGTCAGTCTGATAAAATTAAACCTCACAAATTATGCAGCTGCTGTGTACATAGAGAACGCTATCCGAATCTTCATCACTGACTGCTTCAATATTCTCATTTTACATCTTGGCTGTTTTCACTGGGCTTGCATTTTGCATGTTGGGAAAGTACATTTTGGGATGGTCATTTCATCCTGCAGAAGCAGACACTTGATTCATATGGCTATGTGATTGCAGCTGTAACTTACGTTCATGTAAAGTGTGGTAATTTACAGATGATTATGTGTAGAGCTGACGCAGGTACAGCTTCTGCAGAGGAGGAACTGATGCCAAAGAGTCACTTTGTGTAGGTGGCTCAATCCCGAGGGACTGTGAGGCCGAGGGGGACGCACCCATCTTTAGGGGCAAAAACATCATTTAAAGGAAGAATGATATTAGCATACTTTCTGGGGGGTAACTCTGAAGAGTTTTACTTCTTCCTAGGATCTCTGATTTTTTTATTTTCTTTTCTTTTATGGCCACAATGTTTGCAAGGCTGAGACTGAGCTGTGCTTGTGCCAACTTTGGAGAAATTTAGGTAGATGAACTTGTGAAAAAGCTATTTATGTAAAAACAAATGTCACCTCATGTTAGGGATTTCTACCTCCTTTTTTAATTTCTTCATTCACACGTGTATTAAGTGCTTACCAAGTACAAGGCCCAGTTTAGGAGCTGGGGATATAGCAGTTCCCTTGCTCACATGGAAGTTCATTCTAGTGAAAGGACACAGATTAAAAAAAATGGTTAATAGTTCACAAATCACTTGGTGCTCCATGCTATGGAAACAGTAACGCAGGGAAAGAGAATGCTGGGTTGAGGGGTGAGTTCCTATTTTATGCTGGGTAATCAGAGATGGTCTCCAAGGAGGGGATGTTTGAGCAGACCTGATGGAAGTGAGAGGGTGAGCTGTGATGTTTGGGGGAAGAGCAGGTATAAAGGTAGGAGGTGGAAGCACGGTGGTGTGTTGGAAAAAGTAAGAACAGTGAATGGAGAGAGTACAGGGCAGAGGAGGTGGGGCTTGGAAGAAGCAGGAATCATAAAAGGTCTTTTAGAAGATTTTAAGAATTTTGACTTTCACTAACCGAGACGAAAAGTGTGATGGTGTCTGGTTTATGTTTTACAAGTCCTGTCTGGTCGCTGTGTTGAGAATAGGCTGTAGGAGGCAGGGGTGGATGCAGGGAGCCCCATCAGGTGTCAGGGGCAGTTATCCAGGTGGGAGACGATGGGGTTTGCGCCGTGGTAGTGATAGTGGAAGAGATCGGAAGAGGTCACGTTCAGAATATATTTTGGAGGTGGAGCCACCAGGATTTACCTTTGGGATGTGGGTTATAGAAAATACAAGGAGATAGGGCTTCCCTGGTGGCGCAGTGGTTAAGAATCTGCCAACCAATGCAGGGGACATGGGTTCGAGCCCTGGTCCGGGAAGATCCCACGTGCCGCGGAGCAACAAAGCCTGTGTGCCACAACTACTGAGCCCACGTGTCACAACTGCTGAGCCTTGTGCCACAGCCACTGAAGCCTGCATGCCTAGAGCCCGTGCTCCGCAACAAGAGAAGCCACTGCAATGAGAAGCCTGCGCACCGCAATGAAGAGTAGCCCCCGCTCGCCACAACTAGAGAAAAGCCCGTGCGAAGCAACAAAGACCCGACGCAGCCAAAGATAAAAATAAATTAATTAAGAAAAAAGAAAATACAAGGAGATAAATATCCCTTTTTTTTTTTTTTTTGTCTGAGAAATTGGTCAGTGAGTAGTAATTTATGGAAACGGGAGAGGCCCAAGGAGGCACGGGTGTTCTGGGGAGAATCAGGAGTTTGGTGTGGGACTGGTTAGGTTTGAGATGTCTATCAGACATCCAAGATATGTGAAGAAGGTAGGTGGATCCATGAGCCTGGAGATCAGGAGACAAGTCTGGGCTGGAGTCAGCATAGAGAAGGTATTTAAAGCCATGTGACTGGTTGAGATCTAGTCAGTGTGGGTATACACAGGAAAGTAAAGAAGTACAGTGACTGAGCCCTAAGCCACCCCAAAGTTAGGCAGATGAGAACCAGCCATACATGCTAAGGAGGATTAGCCAGTGTCTTAGTTTCATACAGCTGCCAAAACAGAGCACCAAAACCTGAGTGGCTTCAAACAACAGAAGTTTATTGTCTCACAGTTCTGGAGGTTAGAAGTCTGATTCAAGGTGTTAGCAGGACCATGCTACCTCTGATGGCTCTAGCGGGGGAGTTCCTCCTTGCCTCTTCTAGCTTCTGGCGTTTACTGGCAGCACGTGGTATTCAGTGGCTTGTAGATGCATCACTCCAGTCACATGGTTATCTTCTCCCTGTGTATCTTCACTTCATCTTCCCTCTGTGCCTCTGTGCGTCCAGATTTCCCCATTTCATAAGGACACCAGTCGTGTTGGATTAAGGCCCACCCTAATGACCTCACCTTAACCTGGTTATATATGGGAATCTGCAAAGACCCTATTTCCAAGCACGGTTACATTCTCAGGTACTGGGGGTTAAGACTTCAACGTATCTTTTGGGGGGACACAATTCAATTCATAACAGCCAGCGAGGTGGTAAGAGAACCAGGAGAGTGTGGTATTCTGGAAGCCAAGTGAAGAATGTGCTTCCGACAGGAAGGATGGATAAACTGAGTCAGATGCTGGTGATGGAACAAACAAGATGGGGACTGAGGACTGACCGTTGGCTTGACCATGTGGGGGTCATTGGTGTCCTTGCCATGAGTGGTTTCAGTGAAGTGGTTAGGCTGAGAATCGGATTGAAGTTCAAGAGAGAATGGAAACAGAGGAGTTAGAGAAAGCAAGTGTAGACAGCTTTTTGAGGCATTTTGCATATAAGGCATGAGAAGAATGGGGTGGTGGCAGTGGAGAAACCAGAGTTCAAAGGAAAAATTTTAAAACAGTGGGAGAGATAGCAGCATGCTTATATACCAGTGTGGAACAACACAATAGAGAGGAGGAATATTACAGAGAAAAGGGGACAATTTCTAGAACGATGCCTTTGAGGTGGCAAGAGGGTGTGGAATGTAATAGCCATGCAGAGGAAGGCTGTGTCGACAAGCCTGCCAGGTGATTCTTACGCACGCCCAAGTTGGAGAGCCGCTGTTCAGATGATCTCTAGGACCTTTTAAAATTCTATGTCTTGTGATGTATTTTACCCCATTAGTTGAGAATGAAATCCCCCTTTTGTTTAGAATAATGATTACTGCCTAATGTGCACGAAGAATGAGTTCAGATGGATATGACCACAGAGTATGTACAAGGAGTTGTGCCATAGGGGATGGTAGCTCTCCGACTGTGCTTTACTCTCAGGGCCTTAGTAAGCTGTACTGTCTCTTTAAACTACAATTTCTGCCATTTAGAGGTGCCTCTTCAGCATTGCCTGGAAGATCTGGCTCTGTCTCCAACTGCTATTTTTAGATGACCCTGCATCAGACCCCAGTGGAGTGAAGAGCATGTCATGGGGGCTTGAAATATTTGTATCTGGCGGGACTCAAATGCTGTATGACAAATTAATGTCCTAATACCCAAATGCTATTATATCAAATTTGTGTGTATTGAGTTAACATAAAATATGACCTAGGACTTCCGTTAAAACTTTCCAAAGAAAACCCCAGTTTGGCTTGTCTGAGGAGTGTACAATTTTATTTTGTTCACTCAAAATTGTAGCTAAAGGTTGGTATTATCACCTTAATGTGATTGCTCTTTGACTCACTTTTATTCCAAAATACACAGTTTCCAATAAGAGAGCCATACCTTCTTTCTTGAGTCAATGAAAGTTCACTTTCATTTTCGTAATGTTAGAGGACTGAAAAAAGTTGAGACAACGGAGAGTTTTAATCAAAGCAGGCAGCAATTGACTTCAGTTTTAGTAAAATAACTTGGTGTGAACAGATGTTTGGCCAGCACAGAGAATTATGCTTTACTACCTATTAATTTGAGAATATTGACTGCACATTATTTGGTAGAAAACATGAGATTAGCAAGGTTATATATATCCCATACTCTCTGAGGTTTACATTTATCAAGAGGACATTTATCCCCCTTTCCCCTTTGAAGTAGTCAGAAAGGATTTGAGTTACCTTTCAGTCCTAGAAAGTATTCCCCTAGTTTCTCTGAATGTGTCTAAGGGAATTTGGAGTGAGACTTACCTTTTAGTACCCTGGGATTTTGTATCCTGCTTATGCTCGTGTCAAATGTTAACTTTTTCCCTTTGGGGCATTTGTCAACATCCCACAGATGAGTGTCTGTCTGTGCCCACCACGGGAGATGCAGAATTTGAGGAGTGCAGGGTCTCGTGGGGCTGACAGTCCAGCAAACAGCATTTGTTAACACATCCAGTGCGGTAAGAGCAGCAATAGATGCAGGCATAGGCGCTCTGGCTGCCTGATGAGGCGGCTTACCTGTGACTGCTGGGCGTGGTGGTCACTGGTAAGCATGGTGAATGGGGGGACGTGATAGCGGAGCTTTCCCAATATGTGATCTTTTAAATACTTTATAATAACTTATATCAATAATAATATTTCACAATTTTATATTTAATTACTTTTGTATCCTTTTATTTTATCCTCATAAATACTCTACATATAGGCAGACTGGGAGAGAAAATCAAGGCTTAGTACCTTTGACCTGCCCAAGTTCAGATGTCCTGGGTTTAAGGCTCGTCTCCTATACTTACCAATTGTAAGTACAAGTATAGGAGCTAAGCCTAAAACCCAGGGCATCTGAGTCCTGGTCCAAATGTTTTACACCCATAGGTAAGGAAATCCTTGGTTCTGAAGTGAACCAAATCAGACCTAGAACAACTGACAGTTCGGCAATCACTTAAAGGATGTTTGAACTGTTTTTAAGTATCCTTGAAATTGTAAATCTTTAGCTGCAACTCTGATACTATGATAGCTTTGCGAAGTTTGAAGAAAGTTTAGTTTGAAGTTTTGGACTGAGATAATTTCGTGTTTAATGTAGCATTTGATAAGCATGCCGTAAAATAATGTTGGTTCTTTTAGAAGAAGTTACTTTAAAGATGCATTATAGGGGTTCCCTGGTCGCCCAGTGGTTAAGAATCTGCCTGCCAATTCAGGGGACATGGGTTTGAGCCTTGGTCCAGGAAGATCCCACATGCCGCGGAGCAACTAAGCCCGTGCGCCACAACTACTGAGCCTGCGCTCTAGAGCCGGTGCTCCGCAACAGGAGAAGCCACTGCAATGAGAAGCCCGCGCACCGCAACGAAAGAGTAGCCCCCGCTCACCGCAACTAGAGAAAGCCTGTGCGCAGCAACGAAGACCCAATGCAGCCAAAAAAAATAAAGAGACTGAAAGACCTGAAAATCCTGAAATATTGAAAAAAAAATGCATTATAAAACTTAATGCATGCTTTGTTGTTTCCAAAGGAGAAGTTTTCGGCTTGTAGTTTCTCAAATATGAAGTGTTATGGTAGATAGCTTTTCCCCCTTCTCTTTACCCATATTTTAAAGCCACATCTTTTTAAGTGATTGAAGCCATTTTGTGTGTGTTTGAAATTATTTTTGATTACTTTAAAACTTGCAGTGAAACTTTATCTGATAGACTAGTTGAATGCCATGTTAAGCTAAAGCATCTTCCAAAAATCTAGAAGAGCAGGAATGGATCATATGTGTTTCTTCTGGAGCAGAGAGAGTGTGCTGCTGTCAGGATCACAGGCAGAATGAAAGGAGATGAGCCCAACATATTTGACCCAACCCTGGCTCTTGACCGGAATGGGAGGAGCTGATGGTCTGTGGCACTGGTAGCCTGGTCCCACAGCCTCTAGAATGAATGTTACTCATTTTGATAATAGCTGTTCTTAGTCATATTTCTGAGAAAACACACAAAACTGATTGCAGTTGACTATAAAAATGTTTTTAGTTATATATATGACTATAACTAACTTTTACTTTTATAGTCATATATATATATATATTTATATATGTGACTATAAAAATGTTTGTCCTGTTTTTAGTTAATTGATGTATCTTCCCATAGACATAGATTTAAAGTTAGAAATTTCCCCTTTGGTAGTGGAGTAAACTGATGTTCAGGACTATCTGATTTACTGAAGAAATTTGGAGAAACAAGTCTAGTTTTAAACATTCTTTTCGTGTCATATTACATTGTGAATAAATTAACAGTACAGGCATTTCTAATAGAGTCTTACTGGGAACTCAGACTTGGGGAGTTAATCGGCTATTGGGGTCATCCAGACTCTTAACAGAGCTCAGATTTGGGAACCAGTTCATAGTAAACTGTATCTCTGGCTATATGTATAAGCTAAGGCAAGGATCCAAAGTGGACTATTTGACATTTCTTGGACATGCCCAGTGTCCCTCTGCTGCCCTCTTTCAAAGTGTTGTTTTCTCTACCCTAGGTATCCAGTCACCCTGTTGCTACTTGCTCAAAAGCATTACCCAGTCTTACAGCGAGAGTCAAAAAGCAACGCTCTTCAGGAAATTGTACTCCCACCTAGGTGTCATCTCTCTTTTCTTTGAGACCTCATATTACCTCTGTGCTTTTTAAAATGGAATTCCTTTATGTGAAAATCCCCACCATGGTCCTGGCACAGAGACACTGAGGGAATGTCAGCTCTCCATCTCTCCGTTTTATTTTGCCTTATTTTGTGGCTAGTTGTGTGTATGACTGTTTTGCTTTTAGCAGTTAATAAAGTTGATCTTTTCTGCTTATTTTAACAATGCTTTGTTTTAGAAAATACATTATACATGCAAAAGACTATAAATTAAATGCACATTTTAAAGAATGATAAAAATAGCATCTGCATACAAATTGCTGAGCTTAAGAAAGAGGTGGCCAGTACCGCATGGAGCCCTCTGTCTTAGTCCATTTGGCTACTATCACAAAAATGTCGTATCCTGGGGGGCTTAAACAACAAACATTTATTTCTCACAGTTTGGAGGCTGGGAAGTCCAAGAGCAAGGAACTGGCAGGCTCAGTGTCTGGTGAGACCCACTTCCTGGTTCATAGCTGCCTTCTCCCTGTGTCCTCACATGGCGGAAGGGATGAGCGACTCTCTGGGGCCTCTTTCATAAGGGCACTAATCCCATTTGTCAGGGATCCTGACCTAAGCACCTTCCAGCGTCCCCCACCTCCTATTGCTGTCACATTGGAGATGAGGATTTCAGGATGTGAATTTTGGGGTGACCTAAACATTCAGGCCATAACGCCCTCCTTGACCACATTCCTCTCCCACTCAAGTAACTGCAGTCCTAAATTTTTGTGTTTGTAATTTCCTTGCTTCCTTTTGTAGTTAATCTGCAGGTGGATGATTCCATAAACAATGTATTTCTTGATTTTATGTCTTTTTTTTTTTTTAAATAGAGTTTTTTTTTTAAAATTATTTGCTTTATTTATTTATTATTATTTTTAAAATTTTATTTATTTATTTATTTATCCATTTATGGCTGTGTTGGGTCTTCGTTTCTGTGCGAGGGCTTTCTCCAGTTGCGGCGAGTGGGGGCCACTCTTCATCGCGGTGCGCGGGCCTCTCACTATCGCGGCCTCTCTTGTTGCGGAACACAGGCTCCAGACGCGCAGGCTCAGCAATTGTGGCTCACGGGCCCAGTTGCTCCACAGCATGTGGGATCTTCCCAGACCAGGGCTCGAACCCGTGTCCCCTGCATTGGCAGGCAGACTCTCAACCACTGCGCCACCAGGGAAGCCCTATATCTTCTTGAACTATATACTACTAGAATAAAACCGTGTACTCTCCTGACTTGCTTTATTTCACTCAATATTATGCTTTTGGGATTGAATCCTGCTGCTGTGATTTTCACTGTTGTGTAGTATTTCAGTGTACAGTGTATCCAGTTTTTTGATAGACAGTGTGGGTGTAAATGTGAAAGAGTTCTGAGTCTAGAGGATATACCTAGGAATGGAATTGCTGGGTCTATGTGCATTTCCAACATTTCTGAGTGTGATGCCACTTTGTTTTCCAAAGTGGTTGTACTAAGTTATTCTTCCACCAGCAGCATATACGTGTTCCTGTTGCTCCAGATTTTTTCCCTACTGCTTTTAAAGTGCCAGAGGACAGTCACCATAGGCCTGTTTGCATATCTAGTTTTTAACATTGAAACTTTCACAAATTTGGGAAATACTGGATTCAAGAATTGAGTAAATTTCCCCCTCCTCTCTGAAGTATTCTATGCTAGTTTTCATGAACAAGAGGGAGCACTGTGTAGGAGAAAGTCCAAACTGCAGTCAGGCATCCTGGAGCGAGCTCTGGCCCCACCGCTCACTAGCTTCATGATGGCAGAATGTTCTCTACCACGAGGAACAGATAGTCATCCTTACATCATGATGTGGAGATGTCTTACACACTGTCTAGCCCATGTCAAAGCTCAGTGAATACAAGTTTCTCTATGCTTCCCATCTAACTCAGCTCCAGTGCTAATGCAGGACATTTTGAACATGGTTCATTGGTCTGCATTGTGATGAATCACCCAGAGACAACTAAGCCTCAGGACAAACAAAGCCTTTGTCTGTGTAGCCGCAGGGCAGCCTGTAGCCAAGCTACTCTGGCTGATTCTAATGTGTGTGTCACCATGATGCATCTACTTCGAGGCCTTTTGGGTAGTTTCTTTTCATTTTCATACGGGAGCCCCCTGAATTCTCTTGTAGGAATTGTGGCTACTTTTGGGGCTAATTTGGGTGTATCATGTGGACTATGGGCTTGTCATAGAGTTGGGTGGTGCAAGCAGTTGTGTAAATGGCAGTTCATTGAACACAAACCACTTAGTGTGTGCCAGACCCGTTTGAAGCACTTTATAAATATTAATTCACGTCATCCTTATAACAACTCTGTGAGGTGCTTACTGAAGGAAAATGAGACACAGAGAGGTTAAATAACACGCCCAAGTGACAGAGCTGGAGGGTGGGAAAGCCAGGATGCAGTTAGATGGATGACGGTTACCTTAAGCTAGTGAAGCAGGGGAGTGACTTTTTATATATGTCACAGGACCATTGTGTGCCCTAACCTTTGTGTGTAAATACAGCATTGACACCAAAGTTAAAAGAGTTGTCACTTTAACACCAGACCCCCCCCCCCATCCCAGCCCTGCTTCCTTTCGGTATGTGAATTAGCAGATTTAAAAAATTGTTGCTAGCTGAACATCGCCCTTTTTATAATGTCTCTTGAGGTCTCAGAGAGTTCTTACCAGTCCTCAAAACTGTAAATATTTTTTCAGGAAATATAGTAACTAAACATATCCGACCTGACACAACCTTAACAGGAACTTTCTGTTTTTCTTGTTAATAGTAATAACAATAAAAACAAACAGAAAACCAAAACCAGCATAAAAAAGAGACAATATCAGTGGGTCCAAAACCACCTTTGTACTGTTTCTAGCTCATTAGCCACAGCGTTATCTTATCACAAGTTGGTTAGAAACTCTTTTGAAAAAAGTATTTTAGAAAAAAAAATTTTTTTTCCTGTTTTGCTCATTTTGCCCTGATATCCTGAGTGTTTAGGCGTATTTGTTGATTTTTACTTTGTCTTACTTACAACACAACTCCTCATATTGGTTTCACTCAAGTCTCAGGGACACCTTTAAAAATGAACTGCTAAATAAATGCGCATACTTCCTCGGGAATTGTTATAGTAAGAGACCATTGGATGAGGTTTACAGAGATTCCAAGGGATTCGCTTATTTTTATAACTGAAAAGCGAAAACATATCTACTATCTTTCCCCCAACTACTAATGCTCATTATAAATGTTTTAAGCATTTAAACAAATAAAGAAGAAAAAACGACCTGAAATTCCCATCATCCAGAAACAATCATTGCTAATATTTTTGCGTATTTCCTTTAAGACTTTCGTGAGTGTATGTGAGTGCTCATGGACATGTAGAAAACACCTAGAAGGATGGCCACTGTTTAAAAAAAGTGGGAGATGGGATTATAACCCAGAAGTTAGCATAACACCTCATCCTCTTTTTTCCCTTCTCAGGAGTCTCCAAACTACAAATCTTGTATTGTACATGGTCAGGATGGTGGGGGGTGAAGAACGTTGTCAGTGAATTCTTTGTGGTGACCCCAGGTCCTTGACTTTGGTCATCAGAGGGCTAGGCCAGAGCAGATGGGTCTTGGGCCTTTCCTCTCTACGCTTAATGCCCGTGCCGCCACATTTAGTTGTGGCTCCAGCCCTCATCGGATGCAAGGAGGTGGCATTTCCACAGACAGTGGGCTAAAGAGGACCCATTCTGTAAACTCCCAGTCCCAGGCCTGGAATGAAACTGCTATTCCTGACTGTTGGTGGTTTCACTGGATTATCCATACTCTGTCGAGACAATGCCGTTTAATCTTGGTTCAAGCATCTCTACAGACTTAGCCCTAGGTACCAAGAGCTTCTGTGTGCAGGTGCCTAATTGGTGACAATCAGTTGGTGGCTGAGTTCCCCACGTAAGGAATCTCCCAGAGAAGGAGGAATTCTGCCTCCACACTGCCTTCAGACTCCAGCTGCAATATTCAGCACTTCCTGCTGGATTGGCCTTCAGATTTCGGATTTGCCTGCCCCTACAATCACGTTAGCCAGTTCCTTAAAATCCTTCTCTCTTTCTGTTTATGTGTATATACGTCGTATTGGGTCTTTTTTTCTGGAGACCTGACTAATACAGCAGCCATTTACATCTTTACCACTGTGGTGTTTTTAGAACTCATGTGCCACTAAATCTGTTGTTCACCTTTGGTTGTCCGTTCCCTCCCCCGCTCCCCATCCCCACAGGAAGACATTTATCATGTTTAAGAGTAGAGTGGCCCCTAAAGGAAGAAGTGCACTCTGGGAGATATTCTGAATGGCAGCCATCAGGAGCTGTCAGGGCACGTCTGTATTTACATGTTTTCCAGCCATATTTTCCCAGCATGTTGTGGATCTGTGACTTTCCTCGGAGGAATTTGGTATTCAGAAGTCAATAAACAAATTACATTGATCTGTAATGTGGGACTGTCACAGTGACTGATGGGATACCAACTCTTTCAGAACAGTATGTGGGGGAAAGATAACAAGATTGAAAGAGCCCGTGCAAATGACAAGGAATGCTGTAAGAATTCAGTGTAGGTTGTTCCTCTCGGTGGAGTTGCTGCGGCGGAAATTTTTATCTTGGAAAGCTGCTCACTTTGCATTGAAATGTGTTGATATTGTGACATACAGAAGTCTTTTGTTGAGTAGATTCTGGATGTATCAGTTGTATAAATATTCTATGGTGCTTGCATGCCCCACAAAGAAAGGAAGCTTATAAGCTATATGACAGCATCATTGTGGGATAAAAGCGGCCCTCTTGGCAAAGTAAATAATCCTTGAAGTTTATATGTTGTTTCATGATTTATTTCAGTTGATGACCTTTGACAACATCACTCAGGCATGTGGGAAAGGTATTACAATCTCTCTTTACAATATGAGGAAAGGAGCCTCTTGAGATGAAGTGACTTGGTCAAGGTCACAGAGAATTAAGACTCATCTCTTCTGATTCATGCAATAGTTGCTTAGATTATTTTAGGGACCAGATTTCCATAGAAGTCCAGTAGATTGTTTGGTCCCTACTATGTATTTAGCCAGTATTTACTTTATCTGAACCTTAATTTATTTTTGGGACAAAGAAGATTATATTAAAAAAACAGTTCTTTTTATAACTTCATTTGGGAAGGTATTAAATACAAAGGGATCTGTTATTGAATGAGCTTAGGAGAAACGTGAGTTTATTATTGATAGAGCCTTCTTTTGAAATAACTAGAACATTGCAAAGTCCGATAGATATTTTTCTTGCTTTCTGTCCCATTCTTCTTATCAAGTGCCTGACTGGATACCGTCTTTGGGCATAGAGCTCCCAGATAACGACATGATTCGTTCAAGTATTGGCAGGCATTTTGACAAGGGATGTCTCAGTCATCACTTCGTTCATGACCATAGTCAATGTGCGTAACTTGCAACAATCTTTTATTTTTGTTCCTGAGTAAATCAGCAAGGCGTAAGTGTGTGTGTGTGTGTGTGTGTGTATGTATGTGTGTGTGTATATATATACTTAACTGACAGTACTGAGTAAAAGTGACTAGATTTATGATCTCCTTTCCCCCACAGTTTAGATTTGCGGCCTTTTCACTATTGGGATGTCATTAGTGATCAACTTCTAGTGTAGCTGAAAAGGCCACTTGACAGACATATGCATAAAATTTTTATTCTGTAAATCATGCTTCCTTGAAAATATAAAACTATAAAAGATGTATTAAAACTGTATGTATACTTTTTTCCCATCCAAATTGGACATTTCCCCTTTAATTATTAAAATAAAGTAGCAAATGATAAAAATCTTAAAATTAGGTTATAACCTGGCACTAAAGAATCCAAAAATTTTAAAAACAGGAAGCAAATGAGAAGTCACATGTCTGCCTTTATTTCTTGGCCAAAGAGGATTTATTTTTTTAAGAAGTTGGACATTCACAGTGTTTTTTGGTGTCTTCTGGGTTTGTGAGGACCGATGTTAATAGCATTTTGGGGTGGGTTTTCAGTTTTCAGCAGTCAGTGCTGCAAGGCTGGGATTTGACACCTGAAAGAAGACAAGCACGTTTCTTTAAATGTGTAAATTGAATTTTCCTACGAATTATTATTTGTTTAATACTTGAGCGGTCAGACTTAATCTCTGAGTGTAAATTTTTGGATTCTGTTAATTTACTGTAGTATTGCCTACAATTCAGAAACCATAAAGAAGGTTACTGACTTTAAACAAGTGGTGCAGAGTAAAAGTAATAATTTTAAAGAATTTTAAAGATACAGTTTTAATTTTAACAATTTATGGAAGCCTTTAGGAATCCAGATATATTGGAAGAGAAAAGCTTAATTTCCATTTTAGCAAAGTATTCTATAATTAACATTCTTCTGAGGATGTCTATTTTGGGTCAGTTATACCTTTTTATTTCTACCATTTCCAGTGAGCTGTTTACTGTATCATTCTTTCAGTTAATCAGTCTTTTAGTCACTCATTTTTTCACTCAATAGTTTTTGCAAGTTCCTCTCCTCCCCCCAGGAAGCATACAGGCAGTTAGGGATGACGGGATGTATACAAATGCCAATATAATGGGTGTCATAAGTGAGTTGCGCAAGAGCTGCTTTGAGTGTGCGGCTGGGAGATCAGAGAAGGGTTTATGGACCAGAGGCGTTTGAACAGGGCCTGAAAGAGTGGATTGGTGTTGGCCTACCAGCCATCAGGCAGAGCACGTTCAAAGAAAATCAAAAGCAAATGTATCCAGCTGGAAATCTCAGTGCTGAGGAAAGAATCTGTGGACAGTTATGTGAATTTATTTTCTATTCTTTTAAACTATCCTTTCCAATCTACATACTTAGGCTACAGTGCTGCGTAAATGAGCATTTCTCAGGATTTGATCTGAGGAACACCAACTATGTGAGATGTTCCTGGCCAGCAAGGGCCAAATCTGAGCAGTCCTGCAGTAAAGATCCTGTTTAACTTTGTTGATCCAAATGTATTTGATTACAGAGTACCTTCCCCCCCTTTATATTGAACAACAATTTTTTAACACCCCATGGAATCTATATTCCATGCAGCATTATTTAGGGAACATTGGTCAGCAATCATATTATCCAACCTTAGCTTTCTGTTTAAAGACATTTCTTACTTTGTTTTAAAGCAGTTCTGTAGAAAGGAGCTTCAGGTAGTGATACTTACGTTGTGGATATAGACTAGTGGGTCGAGTGCGTATAACTCACTTTACAATTCTTTCCTCCCACCTTGAACTTTGACAACTATTTTTATTTTATGGTATTTGATAGGTGATAATAGAAAGCAAATACATCATATATATATATATATATATGATTACGTAGCCTGATGCATCTGTGTTGAATAAATATAACAGCATTGTTATTAGATACCTAATCATTACTTGTTGAAAGAATGAAGGTTAGAGAGACCTCAGTGTTCTGGCTTGGCAGATACTTGCAACCCTCTCCGTAGGAAAAACGATGATATTAAATTATTTCCATCTACAGGATTCCCATCTACAATTCTTTTTGAGTAAAAAGAAAATCTAGTTTATAAATAAATTCATAATTCCTTTAATCATGTATGTGTGTCTGTATGCACAGATATGAGTCACATGCATGTTATTTTGTTAAAGAGAAAATTAAATTTTGGAGAATGATATCTAGCAGTTGTCCCTCCTAAATGGGAAAGTTAAGTATTCAAGGAAAGGAGATAATTATCTTGTTCATTGTGCATAGAAAGCACACTTGGAGATCTTGGATTTTTATGATTGCAGGCTTTCAAAATTCTGACAAGGCTGCTTCTAAATTAGTCAATGTCAAGTGCTGTCTTTTTGTAGATTGACAACTGGTTGGTGTTGCTTCATTTTATTGAAAGAAGAAAAGCATAAAAAATGGCTCCACCATCTGTTGGATGTGAAGCATCAGACGGAAGGGTGATGTAGTATGTGGTGAGGAAAGGGTACTGCTGAGCTATAATCTCAGACCCTTTCTAAGATACAAATTTTACTACATTCGGGAAAGATAACTACTTATGTCAGATTTAAATCTTTAGCGGAAGTGGTATAAGTAGGTTGTAGGAAGACATTGGTGAAAACGTATTTCTTTCTCGTTTGTTTACAGAGCAGTCTCGCCCCCTCCCCCGCCCCTTTATTTCCTGGGAAATGTTATTTTTGAACCAGAAAGGCAAAGTCTTCCTCTGAGAACTTAATTAAATGCTTCAATGGAGTGAACTACTTTTACTTTTCATGTGGTTTAATTTTCTAAGTAAAAGCAAAGCGTGTCTGAAAGCCATTTGTTTTCGTTAAACAAAAATTAATGTATAGTGCTTATCAGGTGGAAAAGAAAATTATAGAGTTAAGAGCTTGTGGTCTGGAGGAGGGATCCAGGGTGTGCTGATAAATGTTTAACAACTGGCTCTCTGGGAACAAAAAGTCTGATTTGCAGTATTTGCCATTTTCCGTGGTGAAAAGACTCCCACCATGGTTAATTTCAAGCCACGGACCAGACATCACAGAAGATGGAGTCCGGAAGAGATACACAATAGCATGCATTGTACAGTGCTTTCCTTTACAATACAGTAGATGTAAATAATGCCAAGAACATTGATAATAATACACAGTGTGGTAAAATAATTAAGAAGTGATAAGATTTGAGTATTACTTTTGCTTGTATTATAATAATTTATTTAACTCTAAGTTTATATAATTTAATTTTTAAAAATGGCTGTATTTAGCAGCTTGCCCACAACATTCCTGAAAATTTAATGATTGGCTCTGATAAGCTAGCATGAGATGGCTGCAGTTCACAGACCACTGGTGGGGGCAGACCTATGTTAGATTTCTGTGCCAACACTGACTAGCTGTTTGATAAGAGTACTTACCTGATAGGGTTGTTGGGATGATTAAATGAGATATTGAATAGAAGTCCTTAGAGTAATGCCTGACACTATAGTAAGTGCTCAATAAATGTAAGCAGTTATTAGTGTTTGATCTTTTATAGTAAAGGGAATGCAGGATGGCTCTCTCTATAGGTATCCTTCTAGTTATTTTAAACTACAGATGACCCTTGAACAATGCGAGGGTTAGGGGTGCTGTACTCTGTGCAGTTGAAAAATCTGCGTTTGACTTTGACTCCCCAGAAACTTTACCAACAGCCTACTGTTAACTGCGATAACATAAACAGTTATTTTGTATATGTATTTTCTATGTTATATGTATTATATACTGTATTCTTACAATAAAGTAAGCTAGAGAAAAGAAAATGTTATTAAGAAAATCATAAGGAAGAGAAAATACATTCACAGTACTGTACTGTATCATTGATGCAGTAAGTATATGTCATCTGTTTACAAGGTGAATCGTCTATCAGTACCTACATCAATATGGTCTTATATGATGTAAAACACTGTAGATGTTGTATGTATACAACACTAGACATCAAAAGTGAAAAGATTAAGTGAAAAAGAAATTCATATTTATTTACAGCATTGATCCATGCATGGCTCATGAAGAAGCAGCAATATGATTGCTTTATGGTCTCCCAGTGTCATCGATAGGATTGCTCACAGTAGCCTAGCCTATACACTAATGAATGAACCATTATAAAATCTTTATGGCATACAGTGTTACAGTCATATCCATAACACAGTATTGGAAACATCGTTACATTAAAAAAAAAACTCACTTACCTGAGATGATAGGCTGATAAGCAGTCTCTCCACTTAGAGAGAGAGGCATACTTTATGGTACTGTAATTCTTTGAAAGCAAAGTGATAAAACAGTAAGAAAAGGCACACATTATTAATTTTATATTAAATATCACTTACCATATGCATATATAAGGATAGACTAGTATCTACATATATTTTATGCCTTCATTACATACCTAACTTTTAATTTTTTTGATATTCCTAGGCAATGTGGTTAGTCTGAGTTTTTTCAAGTTGTTGCAAATCTCCAAAAATTTTCCAATATATTTATTGAAAAAAATATGTGTATGAGTGAACCTATGCAGTTCAAACTTGTGTTGTTCAAGAGATTAAAGCACTCATTTTTATACATAAAAATGATTTTATGTGTAAGCTGAAGGTTGGTAATAAGGGGCCATAAGCTGAAGGTTGGTAATAAGGGGCCATAACCTCAATTAGTATAACCTTTTAAAATTGTATTTTTTGTTTTTAGTAAAAGAAGTTTCTCTTTCGCATAAAAAATTCTCCTTTTTCTCCATGGTTTTTTCCATGTAGTCTGGATCTTCCCTCAGTTTTATTGGAAAGGATAACATTGTCTTTATTCTGTCTGCACAATGCTATTGTGGTATTGATGCCAGAGTATCTTTGTAAGCTTTTGATACAGGAAGCATCTGTAGCTTTAGAATGAAGCTGGCAAATTATTCAGAGTCCAGAAAAGACAAGTGAACATTGAGGCTGCAGTGGGGGTTTTGGGGTTCGGAGTAAGAGGAAAAATCAGTTATTTTAAAAATAAATGATGAATAAGATAATTAAGTCTAAATCATTTAATATTAACCATTGAAATATTTTCAAATAATTAATAAGCACCATCATATTAAGTTGAACATCACTAATTTAGAATCTGAAAATTCAGATGAAAAGTCATTAAAGTTTTTTTTTTATTGAGCAAAACATTCAAATTATTTTCCCTGTCTGAAATTTCTGGATCTCATGGGTAGGCAAAATCTAGTCTAAAACCAGAATTCTTTAATGTGTAACTTTTACTTCAGTCCAGTAGATAATTTTGTTGATTGGCATGTTTATGATTTAAAGTGACAAAATTTCACTAACAGTAGTTTGAACCAGCGGTTATCAGTGTTTTTGGCCTCAGGATCCCTTTAAACTCTTTAAGATTATTAAGGAAAAGTTTTTGTGTTTATTGATTGATATTTACCATTTTAACAATTAAAAGCTTTATAATATTTACATTTATGCATTAAAGTTTTCTGTGCTTTGTTTATAGATTGATCCTACAAAATTAAATCTTATAAAAACAGCATTGAAAGTTAGGTTGTATAAACAGTCTACCTGGGAGAATAGATACATATGTGGCTTGGTTCAGTAAGAAGGAAATATAATTGTTGTAAGTCCCAGTCCTGAACTAAAGTGTACCAGAAATGTAACTTTAATTTCCTATAACGACTTAATTTCTCCTCAAGTCCTCATTCTGGTGGGGTGATGAAAACCCAATGTAAGTAAATGTAGGATTTTATCCCCCTTTCCCCAAGATTGTGGCTAAATTACTGGGGATTTGCTGCCAGGACCTTGGAGGAGGCCTTATCTTGACCTTATCACCTGGTTCTCAAGGCCAGGCTCACACAGGTCACCCCTGAGATGTCTCTTGTTCCTTTGTCCACAGCCTTCTTGGTTCTAGTGGTTCTGTGTCCTACATGGAAGTACATACTAGGGCACTGTGGTCCCCGGACTCCGTAGGCCACTGACTCTCGGGACTGCCAGTGGCCCTTTTTCTGCCTGGACTTGGGGCTCTGAGCCAGGCCTAGGCCTGCAGTCCCCTCTCTCTATTCTCTTTATTCCCCTCCCCTCTTCATCTGAGTGATACTCTCTTAAGGGCACTTTCTCTGTGATTTTTTTTCCTCTCAAGGGCCAATCAGCATAGTCTCCTTAATGGTCTCAGGCATCAGGAGATACAAAAGCAAGGACTAGCCGGGCCTTTCTGCTTTCTTCCTTGTCATCCCCCAACGAGACTGTGAACTCTGGAAGGAGTCAGAGTGAGTGAGAGGTTGGGGAGATGGAAGGGGAAATACTGGGAGGAAAAAAATCAGTTGGCATTTCAAAAATCTTCCCTGGCCACATCATCCTATGCCTTTAAACCCTGCCAGTCACAGAGTATACCACACTTGGAGGTCCAGTGGATCCTCAGATTTTTTTATGGTTTTTAATTTATTTTTTTCTTGCTTTGCTTCTGTGAGTTCAGTGTTTTTCAAACTGCGAATTGGACCCATTCCTGGATTAGGACATTGATTTGGTGGGCTGAGACCAGCATTAAAGAAAAAAAAAGGAATCTACTAGAACAAAGTAGAAAAATGTTAGAGATCATCAGACAGAACAGATGTCTATATTGTTTGGAAACCTCCATTTTATATACACTTTGTGTATTGGGCTGTGGGGTAAGATGCATTTCTTACTGTGGGCTCTAGTCAGAGCTTTAAAAACACATTCTCAGTTGCCACTGAATTTGGTGTATCTTAAAATTTCTTGTTACTATGGAAAATGTCCTATTTTAATATTTAAAAAATATAGAGTGCATAGGTTGCAAACTTGAGTTGGCTTGACTGAAAATGTCATATTTTTGTCCTCATAGTTTGATAGGGTATAAAACTATTTTCCTTCAAAATTTCAAAGCCATACTTTTGCCCATAAGACTGATGATACCTGGGTGACCGACCACCTCTCCTGCCAGTGGAATATGCTGTGAATGGGGAGTAAATGGAGAAGGGAAAGGGCCCGAGGAGCCGGCTGGTTTTCAGATAGCCTGGTGACCCTGCTGACATTTCCAGAGCCCCCTTATATCTGGTCAACAGTTTTGACTCTGTCCATTAACTATCAACTAAGGTGTCTTTAATCTTTCCTCGCTACAGTCAGTGCTTTTAAACAACTAACATTATCTCTCTCTCTCTGCATGTATATATATGTATTTATTATATATGTGCTTATGTACATTTAAAAAGTATTTCCATTGGACCTTGGGTGGGAGGTGCTTGGTTTGCCACTTGAGTCAAACATATTGAAGCGAATATGTACAATTTTGAAGGTAATAACTATATTCCTTTTAAAATAGAACATTTCATTCAGACCTTTCACAGAGGCCCTCTTTTCTCCCTGTGCCATTAACCTGTGATGGAAAAGGGTTAAAGCTGCACATCCTTCTCTTCATCCAAGGCACCGAACACAGCGGCAGTATAGGCCTATTGGGTTTTCGTTTCATTGTATAATCAATAGCCAGAAAAAAGTACATTTAGAGAAGAGTTGGTCTGTTTTGTGGTTAGACTCTGCCTGAGGTCCCTAGGAAAGGAATGTGACTTGCTTAGAGGGAGACAGGCAGGGACAGCGTAAGTAGTTGGTGATGTTGTCTACTATGAGTTCCTTTTCTCTAACCCACACTGGTATAAAAGATGCTAATTTTGGTACAGTTTCCTTTGTTTCCCCCCAGTCTGCCTATTCTGAAACCACATCAAATGAACTATTGTACACAGTTCGGCACTGAACAAATTGAAGTATGTTGAAGTCTTCCTCTACTCCACCAGAATATATCGCTAATTGCATAGCGGAGGCCGATGGTTAAATAGCTTTTAGATTCTTGATATTACTTTCATAGCCTGTAAAGTTAGGAAACAACTGATCTGCAAATTGTCAAATAAGTAGAGTCTGTGGAGGGCAAGGAGATTTAGCCTGTGGTCCAGGATGTTTGGCGGTGGTTGTCTGGAGTGCTATGTTGAGAAGAACGTTGGGTCTTCTCTGGACCCTTCAGGAGGAGCGGTGTGCATTAGCGATGTCTGCCCTGAGCATGGGCGGTGACACACGGGCGAAGTAGAGACCAATATGCCGGTGGCAGTGGCTCTTCTTTTTAGTTTCCCACAATTTATTTGATTTGATTTTTGGCCATACATTTTTCTGTGAGACTATAACATTTTTACCAAAAATGCACAGCTGGGTATAATGTCACATTTTTAGGTTTGCGTAGGTCTTTCTAAAAAATAGAATTATGCTTCCCCCTCTTCCTTTAGGCTTTAAATAATTATTTTTACGGATACTGAGTATTTGCTATAGGTACTATATTTATTATTATTTTTAGCAAAGGAAGATAATGTGATGTCTCTTGTGTTTCTAATGTTCTGTTTTCCTAGGAACTTTGTTTTTAATATTTTTCAGACCGTGGTAATGCCTCAGACACTTGAGTCCCAGATCTGCGTGTGTTCTCTTGGCTCTAGTCACCAGCACCTTTTGGTGGTTCCTGGGCACAAATCACAGAGCTGCCCAGCTGCACGTGCGCCCCTGTTTGTACATTCCCACGGTCAATGTCGGCAACAGCATAGGGCACAGACTCTCCTCTACCAGCTCATATTTTTCTTAAACAGCATCTGGGGTGTGTGTGTGTGTGTGTGTGTGTGTGTGCGTGTGTGTATTAATTACTCACCTTTTACAGAGTAATTCAAAATCTAGGTGACATGTTCCAATAGCTGATAAGCATTTCATAGTGTGGTCGGTTTTCTGTGTAATCCCTTTGATCATGGCCTCTTTTGTAAACACACGATAGAGGTTACAATGGAGTCCCGCCGAGGAAGTAATTCAGAGGGTGGCAAGTTTTTGACCCTTACAGACAGAAAGAGAATTTGGTAAATCGTTAGGTTAGTGACTGCCCTTTAGAGAGCCAGGGGTTTGCTTTCTGTACCTCCTTTCAGCTGGGCTTGTATTTCATGTACGGGAGGCCTATATTATCATAATCCATTTTTCGATTTTATGTGATCTGCCAGCGGCTCTCGTAACCCTCCTTTCTGAAGAGCACTCCCCATTTACTTGCTCTAATTCACCGTCTTTTTTTAAATCATAAAAATTGATGTTTTGCAACCAGTGGCATTATATGGGAGTTGTTTATGGAGGTGCTGCAGGGAAGAATAGTGGTAGAATTAAGCACGAGATGACGGCTGGGAAGAGAAATCTATGAAGAGACATCACATCAATGACATAGCAAGAGAGTGAAAGAAGCATGTTAAACTCGAAGATACTGGAAGAATATCATGAGTAAAATTATAATATGTCTTTTGCTGACGTTGAATAGTGTTAATCATACACTAACAAATTTTTACTTAAGGAGTCATATTAGGTAGAAAATGCCCAGATTGACCCCAATATGTAAAAAAGATATTATCTTAAAATGCTTCTACCCATTAGATGTTAATTTCCCTGTCAGCGCTCACACTGGAATATTAGAAGAAATAATGTGGAATTGTTTTTACTCAGTGTTATCATCTAGGTCTTAAAACATTTGCTATGAGAATTTCCTATTTTATACAATTTTACGCATCTGAAAGGATAACCAAAGTAGGATGGTTTTTGCAAATTATTAATAGTTATGGAATTTCCCAGGGACTTTTATTCAGAGGAAAAAAACTTCCAGGTTTTCTCCTTCTCTTACATAATATGCCATTTTCCATTATTGCTCTTTAACAAAGAAAAACCTTCCAATACAATGAACGTGAGTTTTAGAATATTCTTTTGGAGAAAGAAGTATAAATGGAGACTAGGAATGTGAGAGCCTACATGCTTTGCCCTTGAAGAACCAGGTAAAGAAGCCCAGTGCATGGCTTTGGGTGTTCAGGCCCTGTGAGATTTCCAGGTGGGAAAGAAAATGGTAGGAGAAACTCCCTGATGTGTCCGGCAAAGTGTGCTTAGGCAGCAGAAGCATTTACAAAGGAAGGCCCGTGGCAGTTTGGAGCTGGCTTCAGTTCAGATTTTTTCGGCCATGGAGGAGGTCTTCCTTAAACAAATCTGTTAACATTTTAGTTTTGGGGGGAGCACAGCACATGGTAGATGTAAACGCACCAGTTCATATTTCTGTCTGAAGCAGCTCCATCTCACCGCCCCTGAGACCCCATCCCTTCATGAGTAGGTCTGATTTGATCTAGTCTTCAAAGCTGTGCCTGACCTGTGTGTCCTCATACTGCGTTTGTCCCTGTTGCTCCTTTGCCATTAGAAACTTCTCTGTGCACAGCGCGGGGCTCCTTCGGCCCCTCCTGCTGGACGCATTTTCTTCGTGGAGGTCTGGCGGTTGTTTCTCATGTTTAGTGTGTGATGGCAGATCCCAGCCTGGGTTAAAGTCTTTCTCTCCTTCTCTCTTCCCCTCCCTTCTCATCCTGCCTCTGTCCCCACCCCAGTTTCATGCTGTTTCCTTTTCTCACTACATCTGGGCTCCAAAGCAGCCAACCTCAGGAAAGCTCTATCCGATGGGGCAGGATACACGTATGAAGAGTTGATATTACAACTGAGACAGTTTTCATTTCTTTTCATGATTCCGCTGTCATTCCGTATGGCACACGTTGGCATCCTGCTTCTTCCTGCCTTGGAGGCAGACTGGTGGTCCTCAGTCCACACTGGTGCGTCCTGCCCGTGGTTCATGGCCGGGTCGGCTCTGAGACCCCTTTTGATTGATGGGTGTCCATGATGTGCTGGTTGTTAGGGTGAATACCGCCCCGTGGAGAAGACATTACTAGTGTTATTGTCACAAATTCCGTATTTCACATATTTGATATATTTATTCATTTTCTGTCTGTTTGCTTGACCTAGCGATAAATGGGAGAGGGGTGTTGAAATCTCTCACCATATTGGTGAATATGCTAGTTTTCCCTGTCATCAGTGTTGCATGCACGTGCACACAATCTCTCTCTCTCTCTCTCTCTCTCCTTATATATATGTATATACATATATACACACACACATATTTTAAAAAATCTACATTTAAGGTGATGCTTTTTTGGCGACTTGAGCCTTCATCACTATATAGTGTCTCTATTCTTAATAATGCCTTTATTTTAAAAGTATATTTTGTCTCATTTTAATATAGCTATTTTATAGTGGAGTTAAAAAATATGACTATATATTGATCTTTTAGCTAGCAGATGTAACCCATTTACATTTTTGTGATTATTGAATTGTTTCTCCCAACTGTTAAATTTCCATTTGTCTCGTTTATTCTACGCTGCTTTTTGTTTCTATTCTTTCTTTTTTAAAAATTTTATTGAGTTAGAGTTTTGGCACTTTTAAAAAATTTGACTTTTTCCCTTTTATAGGATTTGAATTTATGTGTTATATTTCCATTCTTTGTGGTTACCCTTAGAATTTTATCACATTTATTTAAGCACAGTTTAAAATTCAGTAATGTCTTAACCTTTCTCATGAAGAACAGAAGGACCTTAGAATGCTTTATTTTCATGCTACCTTCTCATTTTACCATCAGATGTTTTAGCTTTGTCTTTTTCCATACAATGTTGTGTGTATGTGGGCGTGTGTATGCGTATGCATGTGTGTGGTGCATTGCATTTAGCGTTTTATTTGCTTTACCATTCCTTTTTGCATTTTAGCTTGTCCTTCTGGAATTATTTTCTTTTTTTGCCGAATTGCATCCTTTATAAGTAGCTTCATAGACGACCCTGGTGGTGGTAATCTCTCTCAGGGCCTGGTTATTTTAAAATGTTTTATTTTTCACTTTTTAAAGATAATTTTAAATGATGTGAAACAATCATTATTGCTACAAAATGGAGTTGTTCTAATTTGGGAGATACTTAAAATTATGTTCAAACCTTCTATCATCTCCCCACTATCCAATATAGTTATGATCTTGACCCTTGGATAAAATGACTTCCTTGGGTAAAATCAGAGCATAAAAAGATGGTCCAAAGAAAAGTCATCAGGCCCTCACCTGACTCAGAAAAGCAGAACTGAAGAGTCAAGTTAATAACGTGAGGTCAGAACTTTTGCCTTTTAAGTGTTCTTAAGAGATAAAGTTGCATTTTCTTAAAGCAGATAATATACTAAAAATGTTAATACAGTACCTCTTTCATGAATGATAAGTTGTTAGGCAGAAGAGGGCCTAAGGTCCCCAAGACTGCCCCCAGGTTTGATGATTCTCTAGGAGGCCTCCCAGGACTCAGCCTAGAGTCATACTTGTGGCTATGATTTATTACGGCGAAAAGATACAAAGCAAAACCAGCCAAGGGAAAAGGCACGTGGGGCAGAATCCAGAGGAAACCAGGCATGGGGTTCCAGAGTTCTGTCCCAGAAAGTCACACGGGACACACTTAGCTCCCCCAGCAATGAGCTGTGACAACACGTGTCAAATGTTGCCAACCACTCAAGCTCGTTAGAGACTCAGCTCCCAGGGTTTTTAACCGGGGGCTCTTTACAGAGGCACCTCTGCCTGGCATGTACCCAAACTCCAGACTCCCAGAAGGAGAGCAAGTGTTCTGCATCAACCTTACTGTTTGTACAAACAGCTTAGGCACAGTGTTCCACCCTTATCAACTAATGGTGGTGGGGACCCTCCCAGAATCCAAGTTCTTAGACACTAGCCAAGGGCCAACCTTGAAAGCTGGCTTTTCATATATAGCGTTTGGGCCTGCTCTATTTACTCTTTTCTGCACAGGGCCCATCAGTAAATAATGATATAATAACAAATGCTTTTGACACCTGAGTTCTGTTCTCAGATTTTCTAGTTTGAGTAGAACTGTAACAGTGGTCGGAGAAACAAAAAACTGGAGAGGGTGGGTAGACTTAGGTGCTGGTGAGGAGGAGACTCAGACAGGCATCATTGACCCGCACTGTGGCACAGGATTAGAGGGAGATGGCAGGCCATTTGACTCTGCCAGGCAGGTGAGAATGAAAAAAGAGATCAGAGATCTTTTTCTGGAAGGTCTCTTGGAAAATCTTGAAACAGCTAGCAGTTGGAAACAGCTAGCCGTCTTAAAATTAGCGGCCTCCTGTAATGTTAGAGATCTATTATGTAGGGACCCCAGCCTCAGCACTGCGGGTATTTTGGGTGGGGGCGTCCTGTGCACTGCAGGAGGTGGAACAGCATCCCTGGCCCCTGCTCACGAGACGCCAATAGCGCCTGTCTCCTCACCGCCTCCCCCGGTTGTGACCACCAGACATGTCTCCTGACATTGCCTGTCGCTGGCTACCCAGAGATTAAGAACCACTGTATTACTACAGGGTTTACAGTAAATAAATTCATAACGATCTTAGCTTTATCTGTCTAAGTGGTTTACTCATATCTCACATTTATAGTAGTTTTCCATTGATAAAGCTCTTTCATGTGTCTCTAGCAAGAAGCTATATAGATGAAGGCAATGAAGGCAATGAGACACAGAGGTTAAGGCACTTTGCAGTAAAGCAAAGAGAAAAGTAATAGTAGAAATAATAGTAATAATAATATTTTTTGTTATTAATAATAGATACTTGATTGAGTGCCTATGACGAGCCAGACGCTGTTTGAAATGCTTTACAGGTGTTCATTTTGCAACAAGCATAACAAGTGCTATCATTGTGTTGCTTTTACAGATGAGGAAATTGAGGCCAGAGAGATTAAGAAACCTGCCCAAAGGCGCACAGTAGGTGGAAAAGCCAGGTCCAGACCCAGGCCATTTGGCTCCAGTGCTCTCGTGACCCCTGGGCTCTGGATAAAAAGTGAGAGGTTCTGGATTCTTGCTCTTCTCTGTGTTCTGTCTCATTACTGTCTCTGTGGAGGTTGCCATTTGCTTATTACACTGCTTTCCTCACTCCGCCCAGCTCTGGTCTCCTGGTTTACATACAACTTTTCCTATATTCTTGTAGACTGAATCTCACAGAGATGAAAAAATTGGGAAGCCCTCTTTTTGTGACCTAACTTTGCTGTTTCAGTTGTAGTCTTCTGTGATTATCTTGATTCTTTCTCTTTTTATTTATTTTTAATGTAGCATTTCATCGAAATCTGGATTTGTTGCAGCTGTCAGCCTAATCTTGACGCATACGCTTCGTCCAATTCCTGCATATTTCAGCTAAGAGGCTTCTGTTTATGATGCTTAAACATTTCACGATATTCTTCAGATCTTTCCACCAGCTCCCAATGTGTTATTTGTCATAGTTCCATGATTATATTTTATTATCCAGGAAATATATTAATGTACCAATTTATCCACCCCATCTTTTGTTTTTTTTTCTTTTTACTTTTTTCCTGATTCCTTTTGAACATGCGTTTTTCATGCCCCCATGCCTTATGCCCCAAGTTCTGTCCCCTAATATGGACAAGGAGAAAATGTCATTCTTCCTCGAAGCCTAGTGAAGAAATCATCTTTCCTGGAGCTTTCTTTTCAAGACATTTATTTTAGGAAGACCTTCTACAATCATTTAAATGCAGTATTTGTGTAGAGCTAGAATTAACTGTATGGTACCGTCAATTAGTTTTAAAATGCTTTGCTTCTCTGTTCCTATGATCCCATGAGGGACCACTGAGCCCTCAGTTTATTTCTGGGTCTGTTTTTCTTTTGTGGGTGGGGCGGTGAGTGGGTGGGAGTTGAGACTATGACTTCAGAGCAGAATATCGTCAGATTAGTTTAGATGGACATTGCTACATGGACATGATGTTGAGAAATCCAGGATTTTCAGATGTGTCCACTTTGGCAAAATTCATTAGGTTTCTCCAGATGTTGTAATTATCATTTTTTATGTAAATAGTGTGTGCTGCCACATCTGTAATTACATTTACTACTTCTGTGTCTCATGGTTCCAACTCATGAGACCATTCCACTCTCTTTTGATTGTTAGGCATTTTTTCCCAAGACCCTAGTCACTTGAATTTTGCTAGCTCTGAAGATAACTTTGGTCCCCAAAGCCTTAGGTTTTAATCCATTATAGTACTCATGACTCCTAGTAGTTTCAGATATGAATTCCTCCTTTCCTTGGCATTTTTTATTGTGGTTATTAATACTAAGTTGAATTTTTCTTCTGGATCAAAAATTTGGATAGTTTCTTCTTGTTATTCATCTTTAGAGAAAGTTATGTTACCCATTATTACAAAATCATTGAATTTTAGGATTGGGAAGGATATTGGAAAAAGTGCCAAGTATTACAATCTGTTTATAGTCCTCAGTATGCTCAGCATGTCAGTATGTTTGTTGCTTTGGCCGTCAGGTGAGCAGAGTATGTCCTCTAAAAAGAAAGAAAGAAAGAAAAAAGCAGAAGCTTTTCAATTTGTTTTTCTTTTCAGTGTAAAACCTTGTTCCAAATAGAACTTAGTATGGGTTCCCAATATCAAACGTGTTAAAGTGGTGTTTTATTTATATGCATGTATTTTGTAAGTTCAAATCTATCACCTCTTCTCATTATAAAATCAAATGGTGGGAATAGATTATTATCATGAAATGATAACTTTAAAATGGGAGATATGAGTGGCAAGTGAAGTTTTGTTAGTATCCAAGTAGACATTGTTTTGGCCTGGTGTGGGCCAAGTTCATGTACATACAGAGAAGCAATTGCAAATTGAATGTCCTGCGCCCCCCCCAACAGTTCAATTTTCCATCTTAGAATGCTGTTTACTTAAAAGTTCTGTTTAATTTTTAAATTATGTTTACTTAAAAATTCTGTTTAATATTTAATTTGTGTTTAATTTAAAATGTAATTTTTAGCTTTTAAACATAATTTTTAATTAAACATAAATGGCAGGAGAAGGTTGTCCCCTCAAAGTCTGCCCCTAAACTGAGTTAACCTGCAAGTTAGTACAGTACAGTCTCAACGGGTTAAACTTTCTGTAACATATTTGAGAGTAGACTTTAATTACAGTTTCAAACGTAGTTAAAATACATACATAACATTTTTGAATTAAACATTGTGGAAATCCTGAAAATCTCTGTGAAACTTTATTTCACAGAATGTATTTTGAAAAAAAAAAAGTGCTAATTTGTTATTTTAGCTTTAAAGTGTAGCAATACATACATAATGGCTACATTTTAAAGTCCAATGAAGTTCAGCTTTCCAAGATTGAGTTGCAAACATTCTGAAACACACTGAAGTTGTCTGTCCAGCTTCACCTGTCTGGAGCACAGTTCAGAAGTAGCCCCCAAGTAATCTATAAAAATATCGAATCCTTGTGTCATACACTTGAAAGTGATATAATGTTGTAAGTCCACTATACTTCAATAAATTAAAAAGAAAAAGAAGTAGCCCCCATAGTGTGTAGCTGACACGAAGTCTCTGAGTTCAGGATAAAGGGAGGGAGACACCTTGCCTATTACAGCTTCCTCACTTGAACCAGTAACTCTAGTTTTACCAACATTTCACTAAACTTGACTACTCTCTAGTTACTTACCCTGGGATAGAAGAAGGAAACCAGAAGGGAAGAAGGCTGTGCAAGGCCAACTGCTGTGTGTGAGAAATGATCTCTTTGCCAGTCCAACAGACATAGAAGTGCAACGATCTCATGGGATTTAGGCCATCCCAACCTTTGTAAACTTTGAAAGCACTACTGCTTTGTATCATGATCTGATAATGTCTGTTTAGATGACCCTGAGTTATCATGAAAAAATTTAAATTAGGTTTGTGTCTGCTCTAAGAAGGCAAGAAAATTATGGTGAAATAGTGAGGCTTAGAGGACTTTTGAGAAACCACAGGAAGATTTGGAGGGTGGACATCACCAAGGAGAGGGGCCAGGGAGAAGGAAACAGGGAGTGGGGGCTCTTTGAGGGGCGGCTCTGAGCTCCACAGCTTTTGTGGTGATAGAGTCACAGCAGCCGGAGATGTACCCTCCGTGCCGGCTGGGCATGGGGAGCAGAGGCAGTCGCTGGTGTTCGTAACCACACGTGGGAGTAGACGCCATCACCTCACCACCAGGAGGGCTTGTGTGTTTGCATATATGTCATTATGTATGATGTAATGCAGTGAAGCTTTCTGTAGCCTGACACGCACTGTAGTCATGTGGCTTCTTCTCTCCCTTCTTTCTCCTACCCTCCTCCCTCCCTCCCTTCTTCCCTCCCTTCTATTCTTCTTTCCACAAATATTTACTGAAGTCATATGAGCCAGATGCTAGTAGGTGCTGAATGTGCTCTGACAAGGGACAAGATAGCCTGTTCTTGTGGCCGCGGAACTTTCCTTGTACTGTGAGACAGAGACATGTCAATAGGAAGATAGAAATGAATACGAAAAAATATTATAATGGAACAGAAAGTACATTCCAGGACACATTTGCGAGACCAGGAAGGCTTTCTGGAGAAAGTGAAATCTAAGGCGAGACCTAAGAGATAAAGAGGAGTTAGCCAGAGAAGTGGGGTGTTCCAGGCCAGGGTAAAGCATGCAGGGGAAGAGGTGGGAAAGAGAAGGGTGAACTTCTCAGCCAGAGCGTGGATGTGAGCGAGAAGTCTGCAGAAGGCTCATCGTGGGGGCCTTGGGGGACCGGAGGCTGGACTTTTTTCTTGGATCAATGGGAAGCCATGGAAAGGTTTTACTCAGAGGAGTCAGGTGATCAGGTTGGCATTGTGGAAAGTTTGCTTTGGCGAGTTGGATTGGAAGGGCAAGACTGGCAAGTGTTGTAGTTACCTAAAAGATAAACGTGGCCTAAAATGAAAAAATGCAGTGGAGACGGAGAGAAGTAAATATAATCAAGACATATTTAGGAGATAAAATCAATAGACTTGGCGATGGATTGATTAGATGTGTGAGGAGTCAAGATTACTCCCAGGTTTCTGGTGTGGGCAGCTGGGCACTGATTAATGAAAGAGGGAATACACGGGGAAGAAATCGTTTTGGGATTGTGGTGGGATGATGGACTGTTGGATTTCAGACTGAATGTGTGGTGAATATGGGGTATGCACGAGTGGAAATGCCAGTGGCTCTGAAATTCAGGAGGGAAAGCTGGGCTAGAGTTGTAGATTTGGAAGTGATCAGCATGGTTATAGGGGATACCCAGAGCTGTGAGAATGAATGAGATCACCCCGGCGATCACCCAGGCGTACACTGAGAAGAGAAGAAAGCCTGTTAGAACCCTGAAGGAGGATGGGCAGAGAGGAGCCCCCAGGAGACAGAGGAGGAACAGCTAGAAGGGGAGAAGCTGGCCAGGAGTGTGTGGGGACAAAGACACCGAGGAAGAGGATGGAGGAGAGGCTAAGCAAGAGGAAGCCCAAAAGATGTCTGTTGGATCCTCTGTGCTGCAGGAAGCCATTATAGCTTTAACCGGAGAAACGTCTGGAAACAGGAGCTAGAATGCATAGCATTGAGGAGAGAGCTGGAAGAGATGAGCGGAGACAGTGAGCTTAGTCCTCTTTGTAAGGAAGTTTGGCTGAAGGAGAGAACAGACTCTTGGACCTCATGCTAGAATAGTGTGGGTGGAGGGAGGGATAGAAGTCGGGGGAGCCTTGAGAGTGCTTGGATGCTGACGGGATGTAGCTCATAGAACAGGGAAGCCTAGGGTGAAATTTTGGGAGACAAGTGGGTCATAGAGGGTCATGAGAATGGAGGAGGGCTTGGGACCCAGAATAATAACAGAGAGGTGACCTTGGCTAAGAGGAGAGACACCTGTTCCATTGGGATAGAAGGGAAGAATAAAACAACTGGTGTTAAAGTATTGTTTTGTGTCACAATATTTTAATTATGTTCTTTAAAAAAATTTCTCCACAGACACTACCCAAAGCAGTCCTTCACCACGGTGGCAGATACACCTGAAAATCTTCGCCTGAAGCAGCAAAGTGAATTGCAGAGTCAGGTAATTTCTGAAAGGCCTATTTTTGTTACATTCGTTCTAAATATTATTCACAAGGCCACTCCTCGGTCATCGTACTGTTCATGCCAGGTCACCAGCCGGTGTGCAGACTGAAAGCGGGCCTGGGTGGGCAGTCCGGGCAGAAGTGCTCAATGTCTGTTTTATTCCCAGTCTTGGATAATCCTGATATTCTCGGTTCTGTTATCCACATGGGACTAGGGCAAGTAAATGAGTTCTGGTCAGAGTAAGTGTTTCCCAACAATATTGATTTATTTGGTCCTAAATATTTAAAAACATTTTATAAATAGCTTTTCCACACTGCATATGTAGGGGAAAAAAGAGGTGTTAACTTGACCCAACTGCAGTGAGTGTGGGGCTAACACCCTGTCTGTGTATCTCACACCAGCCACTAGCTTTGTTTTCATCCTGTCACTTTATTCATATTTCTTTCATATGTCACGCTGACAGCATGAACAAAGATTAGAACACCATGATTGGCTCCCAGTCAACCATTTTGGATGGAAACGTGCCTTCAATATGGCGAAACACATCGGTTAAGACTAGGGATTTGAATGGCAGTGTTTTCTTCAGGGACACCCCGTCTCTTCTTGAGAAACCTCGGGTGCTCTCTTTCAGAGGAGTTGTTGTGCCGGCCACGGTGTAGGACGGTGCTGAGCAGCTACGTGGCAGCCCAGTGGTCAGCGGCGAGGTAAAACGACACTGAGGAGCGGGGAGGGAAGGCTGGGTTGAGGTCCGCCTTCCACTGTTCGTTGGTTGTGGCCTTGGGCCAGCCACTGGGATTCTTTATGCTGGTGTAAAGTGAGACAGTCTATCTGATCTTGTCTACCTGTCTTGGGGGTGGCTGCAGGTGTCAAATAGGTAGTTAGGTGTGAAAGCATGTTGAAAAGTTTAAAAAAGGTTGTATGACTGTGGAGGCTGATTATGATTACCGTGGTCCCTGAGAATCCTTGATGTGAAAAAGGGAGAAGAGCAGACTTCGTGAAGGAGGGAGGTGTCTAGCTGACACTCTTTGAAAATGTCAGTTGTAGCTGTTCGTAATGAGAGTAGTCAGCTCTCAGTTGCAACGGATCTAATTATTTCCATGCGGGTTTATCTGATCACAGGGGAGATGGTAGTTCCCTCCATCCTCTTTCTGGAGGACTTGGGACCACTTCTCAGTCCACTTAATTAGAGGGGAAAAAAACTCCGAGTAGGGTTTACTGTTGGTTAACAACGCCATGAAGACTTGGTTGGCAGTTAGTTTTCGGTTTATGTAAAATGCTAATTTTCCGTGTGCTAAGCTATTAGTTCAAAAAATTGAGTGCCGGCCAAAGAGAGGCACTATTGCAGAGCCAGCAAGAACGCCCCTTGCTCATTCACACTGCGGAGGGTGCCAGGACTTGGCTCCCGTCTGCGCAGCTCCAATATGCCTTTCTTCTCATCAAGTTAGGATTAATTAGGTAATTCTGGAGAAGTACTTCGAGCACATTGGAAAACAGAACTAAATCAAGCAACCAAATATTTGTTGCCTGCCTGTTACATGTCCTTGTTCTGTGCAATAGAATTTATAATTAGTTAATCCTCTCTTCACAGAGTTCATGGGGTGTCTGAGGAAACAGGACTAACATACCACCACCCCCACCTCGAGCAACTATGTTTAATTTAAAATAGGGACTCAGAAATGGCGGGGCGAGTATGGGTTGGTCTGGTTATGCTTCGTGCTGGCGGGGGGGTCTGAGCGGAGCCTTGAAGGTTGACAGAGGATCTGATATGAACCCTTATCTCCTTCCTTTAGAGAGCACGCCACTCCCTTTGGGTTCAGTTAGTGGTTATAGGTGTCGTCTACTTGGTGCAGGAACAAGCATTTATTGTTTTCCTGCCACACGCCTGACCTCTGGAAAGGCAAAGAAAAAAGGAGCTTACTGTTTCATGAAAGGCTGATTTTATTCTCCCTCAGGTAGGTAGCAGCAAGCTGCAAACTTCAGAAGGCAGAGCACACACATAGTTCTGGGCTCATGGGACAGGAGTTCATAGAGGGGCACAAAGCGCTATGGGGTCTCCAAGCAGTGGTCAGGTGAAGGCATCAGATTTTCTGTAAAATTTTGCTCAAAAATCATCTTCAGAAAGAAAATGTAGGACTTCATCAGACAGATGGCATGGGGAAATTCAACTCAATTCAAGAAACACGTGCTGACTACTTACTATGTGCAAGGAATTGCGCTAGGCGTCGGGGGAGGGAAAGACATCACCACCATCATCATCATCATTATCGTCAATCTTGCTGTATTCAGGGCACATAATTTTACGTGTACTATTTCATTTCCTCTCAAACAGCCCTATGAGACAGGTATTTATTATTATCCCTATTTAGATGAAGCATTCAACCTTTAGAGAGTTTAATGAACTCACCCTTTCAAACTTAGCAAGGAATTGAACTTGGAATAGAACCTAGATCTGTGAGCCCCAAGTGTCCACAATCTCAACCAGTACTCTGGTCACATTACTCAGAGAGCACCTAGAAAAGGAGATGTGTAAGCAGATGCTTTCAGTACAAGCCAATAGGGCAGTGTATGTAAAGGTAGAATTTCTCATAAAGTGCAAAAGTCACACATAGGAAGAAGTCCTCTCTCTCCCCTTCCTCCCCTCCCCCTTCTTCTTTTTTCCCTCCTCCTCCTCCTCCTTCTCCTTCTTCATGAGCAATTAAAATACTTCTAGAGTGTTTCTACCTTTTACAAAGACATGGAAAGATATCTACCCTAATGGTAGTACTCATTACTGGCAAATCATTTAATGTTAGCCTATTAAATGATTTGGTTCTGTGGTAGAGCATTCCCTTTGAGTTTTGATATCAAGAATTCTGGGGCTTCCCTGGTGGCGCAGTGGTTGAGAATCCGCCTGCGAATGCAGGGGACATGGGTTCGAGCCCTGATCTGGGAAGATCCCACATGCCGCAGAGCAACTGGGCCCGTGAGCCACAACTACTGAGCCTGCGCGTCTGGAGCCTGTGCTCAGCTACAAGAGAGGCCGCGATAGTGAGAGGCCCGCGCACCGCGATGAAGAGTGGCCCCCGCTCGCCGCAACTAGAGAAAGCCCTCGCACAGAAACGAAGACCCAACACAGCCAAAAATAAAGAAAGAAAGAAAGAAAGAAAGAAAGAAGCTTTCATTTAAAAAATAAAATAAAATAAAGTGCACAATTTAATCATTTTAGGAAAAAAAAAAGAATTCTGAACAGCTCAACAGTTTTGGTGGAAAATTGACTATTAACATTTTATTTACTTGTTTTGATAACCTGTGATGCTAAATGAGCCAAATCTCTTCATTACTCCTAGTTTTGAAATTCTGAGATCCTTTAGAATTGTTTGGTTAAAACTCCTATTTTTTCTTCTAGTTCATTAGCTTACCAAATGAGCCAAAATGAAGGGAAAACAAAAATAAAATTTCAGTCCAACCTAGGAAGTTATTTATAGTTACATGTTGTTATCTTTTCCTTTTTTCTCTTCTCTGTCTCGGTCTCTTTCTTTTTCAGAGGGTTATGAACATTGCCAGCATTTTTTTTTCTTTTTTTTTTTTGCCTGAGTGTTAGGTCCTCTCAAGCTTTTTTGGGATCTATATTAGGTGCCGATTGTCATAATAAAATGATACGGAATACCGGAGAATAAACAAGGAAACCATGAGTTAGCTTTTCAGAGCTGGTGATAGGCGGTGGCTAACAGGCATTATCCAGCTCGCAGATAACTGGTGCCTGTCCCCTTGGGCAACCACTGACCGCGCTGGCTATGGATGGCTCTGGAACTCTGCAGACAACGGGGGGAGAGGAAGCCTTCCTTCGTCACTAGCTCCCTTTCCATCACATCTCACAGGATGAACTGCTTCAAAGGAATAGCATAACTGGAGGTTAGGTGCCCCCACTGGCCCACAGTGACTCATACCGTAAGGGGCAAAAGTGGAGACTTTTCCTTCTAGTGGTATTAGTAACATTGTACTTCATACGTGGGGCATCAGGCTTTCACTGCATGCCTTGGGACCAGCATGATGTCCTTGTTTTTGTGGGGAGGTGAGCCTTGAGTTCCAAAGCCTTGCCTGGTAAACTAAACTTCTGGAACACAAACGCTTTGTAAGTTGGGCAGTCCCTAAACTTTGAAAACTTAAGTGAGGTGAGAACCCCCTTAGGAGAGACATTTTTTAAACTTATTATTTTCACATGATGTCATAGCAAGTGTTTCTTTTTTCAGGCTGTGGCAGAAAAGGCGCAGATGCTTTGAGTACTTTCCATCAGGAGTCTGTGGACATCATAAAGCCGGGGAAATGGTTCTTCAAATGGAATTTTGAGGGGAAGCCTTCATAGAAAAGAGAGCAAAACAGGGCTGTTGTAGCTTTAGCAAGGGGAGGGGGTGCAAACCCCCCTCTCATGTTCCCCCTGCCTCTCCCCATCCTCCCCCTCTAGGGCTTTGGGATGAATGTCTTAGGAAGCCTTGGGCCTCTGTAGGGCAGATCTGAAAAGCACTGCTGAAAGACCAAATGTTAGCGAACTTTCCCACTTGGTTGTTTATGTGATTGGCTTAGCTGTTTGCAATCCTGCTGAAAATAATGGAGAATTGGGGCTCCCTGGGTTCTTAAATGGAGTGTGTGTGATTTATGAGTGCTGATAAGATGAAATTGAAAATTATGATGGATCGAATACAGATTATTCCGGAATCTTGAGTCTTCATTTTGTAAGCTATGTTAATTCTTTTTTAATCTTCCATGTTTCTTTGGGGGCATAAAAAACATGGCGCACAGGGAACAGGATATATGACAGTAGTAAGGTGAGAAGGTGACATGGTTTTTTTCTAGGGAAACATAATAGTTACACATCTCTGCGGGAGGAATGAAGACACATGTCTAATATAAACCTCTGGAAGGTCAAGGAGGTAGGGCTGTGACCAGCATTCCCTTTCTCTGGCTTGCCCTAGGTACCTTTCTGTTCCTCCTCATTCTGTCTTCCATTTTCAGGGTTTTTTTCTCTCTGTTCTCTGTCATCTAACCAGCCAGTATGGTGTTCAGTTATCACCTAAAGCAGGACTCCTCTCAGGTTGCAGTTGCTTTTTAATAGGGTATCACTGAGGACCGACTTCCTTCAAAGCAACAGATCCACGACTAGGGAACATCAGTAATTGTCTAAAGATGACTGGAGAACTGCTTTGGAGAGCGTCCTCTGTGTATGTGTCAAATCTCATCCCAGAGGCCCCAACCCGATCATAAATTTGACCTGAATTTCATTTGCCACCCAGTGCCAATGATATGCTAAATTCTGTGCTAGATATTGAGGATGCTGTAGTGAGCAGAATCATATAAACCTTCACTCTCAGGGGATTTATGGTCTAGTCGGGGAGAGGGCGATAATAAAAAATTAACGAACATAGGCAAAATTGCAACTGTGACAAGAGCTGCAGAGAGAGAGCTGTGTGTATCTTAATTATGTTTAAAAACATTTTCAGGGAGTTGGAGGCCTGAGTGCTTTTCTGCAGACAGGTACATAATGGGATCTCAGAGTGGCCTGCTGCATCCTGCCCAGCTGTGGATCCCATTTCTAAATGCATATCTTTTTTTTTCTGATTTCCTGATCTTAGCTGACGATTCTTTGCTCCTTGCTGGGTCCTCTTACCGTCCCTTATCTCATGCGACAACCTCATACTTCTAAACAGGAAGACTGTCTCTCCAGATAGCTTTCGTTGGTAATTCTTATATTCCGCTGATCTCGGACAAGAAGCCTTTCATATTTGCTTTTTAATTTTCCATCTTCTTTGAACCTAATTTTGGCAGCTTTATAGTTCCCATCTTTTGATTTTTCACCATTTGATGCCGTATTTTGATCCTAGGGTGATGCTTCTTATTTCTCACAATAAGCGCTTTCTCATGTATGTAAAGGTAAAAGTTCACAGGGAGAAGCTTCAGCATGTTTCTTTTCAAGGTCTTGAGGCAGTGAAAATGATGAGAGATTATGTTTCACATATAGGAAGGGCTGAATGTGAATAAGTACTTCAAAGGAGAAATATTAATTCACTTGATGTGGCACATTTCTTTCAGGGAACAGAACATGCTGTGCAGATGTTAACTCTAACCCCCACCATCTCCCACAAGTCAGGTTGTTTTTCTGTTTTACTTCTGGATAAAATGATGTAAGAGGCAAAAATGTCGGGAGTGACAGACAGCAAAATAACCAAGATGTTTTGATTTGCTGTGTCATGATGGAGTTTTAGAGCCTTTCATCACAGGGGCCTGGTTTTCTACTCCTCACCCTTCTGAAATGACCCATATTCTTTCCATCTGTTCTCAGAGTCCCAGCAGAGTGGTTCTTTGGTGCCCTCCCGGCTCATCCTGGCTCCCTGCCCATTGTGCCCACAGCCGGTGGTAGAGGGTGGAGGTGCTGTACTCTGGGGGGTGGGCAGGCCATGGGCTACTTCTTATTATTCTGTGGGCCAGAGCCCGATTACTCGTCCTTTTAATCAGGCATTTGAATATATAGCCTATCAATTTTGTGGCTCTGGGGTCATGGATATAACAGCTGTGATGAGGAGACTATTTTAAAAATATGAAATTAATGTGTTTTTCATCTTTCTCGTCTATAAATCATGTTCTGCTTTACCACCTCACACTTAACGGCTCCAGAGAAAGGAGAAGAGTGAACCCCACTTTGAGGAGGAGGGAATATGGTCCCAGGTGAAGGGGACGCCTATCCTTTCTTCTGGCCATGGTAACTTGTAGAAAACAGGCAGGAAAAAATCAGAGACTGAAACGTGACCCTCCCCCGTCTCTTCCGGTGGAAGTCTCTCAGAGGGAAGATGGGGGAGGCCTGGTAGGTCGGTGGAGAGCAGCGAGAAGCAGAGACGACCACCCCACGAGGCATCCTGCCGGCCCCTGCCAGCTCCACCGTGTGCCTGCGGGCAGGGAGAGAAGCGGAGTTTAGTCCCTCATGTGGCGCAGAAGGGGTCAGACATTCCGGCGCAGAGGCAGTAGAGAGACGCTGAGGGTGCTTGCTGAGGAGCTGGCAGGGGCAGTGCCACCGAGGAATAATGGGCCCCGGGAGCCAGGGCAGGTGCGCGGGCAGGGAGGAGCGGTGGGACCTCGGCGAGAAGTGCCCTTCTGAGCCGGGGGAGAAGACACCGCGAGGGCACCAGCCAGAGGCTTCGTCAGGGACTCCAGCAGGGGCCCAATGAGCGGGAGGACAGGGAGATGCCAGCGAGGTCAGACGAGTTGGAGGAGAGAACGAGGGAACGTGGGGCTGGGTCCAGCACTTCACCCTTGCTTCCCTCCGAGGTCACTGCCTCAGCATGGAATCAGGCAACAAAACCAAGTTTATAGTACAATATCGGATTCAGAAAAGTCCTCTTGGTAGTAGCCAGCAGCACACAGTAGGTCTGATTAGTGCCCTGAATCTTTCAACTCTTGTCAAGTACCTGTGTTTTCTTTTGCCAGAAATTATTTGGTCCAATTATCATTTCACGTTATCTCAGAACTTTGCTTATAGCGTCCACTGTCTTCAGGAGGATCTCCCGCCGGAGTTCTACATGGGCCTTGTACAGATGGAAACTGGCTCGAGAAATTCTGTGCAGAAAGATGACTATGATGGCTTCATTCTTTAAAAAAGCTTCCATTTGCAACAATCATTGTGTTGTGTTCTGAAATGAGATCTCTACTTAAGCTTCGGAAAATATTGGTTGTACTTTTTAAAGGGTGAGGAGAGCAGTTGGAATTTCCCTCCCTTCCTTCATCCCTCCTCACCTCTCTTGATTTCTGTTGAAGTCAAGGATGAGGATGATAGTAAATCAGAAATTAAGGTGACACAAATTTGGTCCTAACTAGTAGGGAAGTCAAAGCTCCATTTGACTGACACTCTGAGTCCCTATTTATATGAAATTGTCTTTATTTCAAGGGAATCTATAATCTGCAAATATCTTCTAAGGGAAATTTAACAAGCCTCTTCAGCTACAGATTTAGCTTCCTAAGCATGCGGTACTTTTAGACCCCAAGCAACTAAATATACCAAATTTCACATTCTTACTTAAACTAAAGATGTGAAGAATAGCGAAACCAAGGTTCCTATCCTATTTTTAATTAAACGATCTTAGAGCCCTTATACAGATTTTTTTCTTTATCTCTAGAATGGCTATAATGCTTATAAATTATTAAAATTAAAATGAAAGTAAATCTTAACTGTGTTTCTTCTATGTACTTTGCAAGATTTCCTTAGAATTGGATAATCTCCAAGGCTCTGAGAGAACTTTTCATTCTAGAATATTTTATTCTCTACAGGAATATCGCTTAAAGTCTTAGCTATGTATATATACTATATATATTGTTACATATAATACATATAAAATGTTTGTATGTGTGTGTATGCATGTAATGCACATATATACATTGTGCATATATGTTTACACATGTATATACATCTGTGTATAATATGCAGATACATACATACATATACATACATTTATATATATACGTACATATAATAATATAATAAAGCTAACTTGGAGAGACAATGTTCAGAAAATAGTCTCCTTGAAAATCTGAAAGACTGAGAAAACGTGAAGTATCTTTTCTCTTTTGTTATCGATGGCTAAGTATGATTTAATTCACTGCCGGACACTGAAACAGCTGCACCATTTGCAATCTTAGTTCCCATCATGTAAATTAGCTCTGCAGTTCCTGTGTCTTTTAGTCATTCCATATGTTTTAGGAAATAGCTAAGGTGAAAAAGTGTAACAGAGAGGGTATTATTTCTGGAAGTGAGGTAATGAGATCTTTTTCAAAATATCACCTATTCCAGTGGGCAGATTACTCATTTCACAGTATAACAAGCAGAGACATCGTTAAAGCTTTACCTGTTTTGATGGGCCTTACTCTCTCTGCAGTTTGTTAATTAATTTAATGTTTTTTTAATAGCTGTTTTCTTTATCCTTTGTTTTAAATTTTAAACTAGAAGCTAGAGATCTTATTAATGTAACAGTTATTACTTAATAACCAGGCTAAGCAATTGTCAGGACTATATTTATACCATTTGAGGGTAAGGGTGATAATGTATGAAATGAAGTAGAAAACAAAGAAAATAATGTCATGAAAATCAGGAGTCTTATGGGAATGAAGAATTAGATACTTTCTTGCAAAGCAGACAGATGCTTTTCTAATTTTTTCTTGGCATTAATTACAAATCAAGAAAAATCAAGGTGTTTTTGATTTCAAACCTTTACTAGCAAAGAAATCTCATTTAAGGACCCACATGTACTTCTTGTAATTTAATTCTGTATGAAGCTGCTTCAATTATTTATTGGTTTAATCTACATTTACTGAATACCTCCTTTGGCCAGACACTGCCTGCTCTTGGGGTGAAGGTGTGTGTGGACAGAAGCCAGCAGCGTTGGGGAGGAACACGATCCCTGACTTAGAGGTGTTTATTGAGTTTCCTCAGAAGATATTCTCCCAAATTCTGCAAACAGTTATTTTTTTCTGTGCTCTATGTAGCTTTCCCCTCTCTTTCTCCGCTGAAATGTTTACCTGTTCTTTGAATGGAAGCCCAGAATGACTCTCTTTCCCTTTACATAGATCAAATACCAGCTGCTCTGAGAAACTATGTATTGGGGAAGAAATGATCTTTTAACTGGTTTTGGAAATAACTCCCCAGCACCCGTGCCCTTCTGTAAACCTTTTGTAGAGTTTGCTCCTTCTTAAGATAATGTGGATAAAATGTTTTTGATTGTTTCATGGACACAGGAAAGCTTCTCCAATAAAATCCACTTTTTTGGGGGGGGTTATCATCAGGAGAATTAAATCATGTCATCAGCAATATCCCAATCCTCTTGTTATCCTGCAGACTCCAGAGGAGTGACTCCTCACCCTTTTTGGGTCATGGACCCCTTTGGAAGTTTGATGAAAGCCATTGAACTTCTCCTTTGGAAAAGGTACAAAAGCAAAAATATGCCAACTTTAGGATATAATTGCAGGGAGTTCATGGGTCAGCAAAGGTCATCAGAGTCCCAAGTTTTAGGAGGTGTGGTCAGCTCAGCCAGGGGGAGGAGCAGAGAAAACTAGGCTGAACTTAGAGGTTTAGCAGAGACTGGAGGAGTGGCGCAGAGATTACGGATTCCCTGCCTTCTAAGCACAAATTTGTCTTGATGAAAATATTAACTGTCTGGGAAACGTGAAATGTTACTGCCTTAAAGAAAGCCATCTAGCGACAACTGTTAAACCTTAAAAATACACATACTCTTTGATCCAGCAGTTCCACCCCTGGGAGTTTCTCCTGTAGAAACAGAAATATCAGCATATAAGGCACATGGGCAAGGATCTCTAGGTCAGCATTGTTTGTAGCAGCAAAAAACTGGAAACTGAATGAAAGCCCATCAACAAATAGTAGAATAAATTATGATAACCCAGACCACAGAATATTATACAGCCATTAAAAAGAATGAACTAGAGGTAAACCAGATGCCTTTGGTTGGGATGTCCATGTGGTATTACTCAGTGAGAAATTTAGATACAGAAAAGTGTATAAATTACACAACTCTCCCTCTGTGCATGTGTGTGCCTATCTATGTCTGTATTTGCATATGTCTGATTAAGATTATATGTGTGGGGAGAAAAATATGAAGTAATATACACTGGGGTGTTAGCATTTATTTGTTCTGGGGGCTTATCCATGGTGAGCCAAACAAAGGGGAAAAATGGTTAAAATAATTTAAAAGATGTATATGATGGCATGAATGCGTTTTTATGCAATTATCTATTTATCCGTCTATATCTGTCTATCTCTATTTATTATCTATATGCTGGTGGGTATATGTGAGAAGAAAGAAAACAATGACTTAGAAACATATAATTGCTTGTATGTATTTAGCATTCCATTCTTTTACTTCTTTCACAGCCAGTAACACTGGAGCTTTTCAGTTCAGTCTTGTGGGGCTAACTAGGCCAATTTGGCCAGCCTGTGATCTCCCTGCTGACTTATTAGGTGGATTTCCTGTGACTTACTGCTCTAAAGTTATTTAGTCTTTAGCAAATGTTTGTTGGATGTCTATTTTATGTCATGTACTAGGCTTTGTGCTGGGAAGACTCAAAGAACTAAGGTGTGTGTGTGTGTGTGTGTGTGTGTGTGTGTGTGTATACACAACTCAGGGACTGTTTGCAGCTGCATTTGAACTTCCTCCCCCCAATCTGTCATTTATCTGCTTGTTTGGTTGTGGGTGTGTAGGGTGGAGAGCATAGTTGCTGCTCTCGTGTCAGTAAGAACCTAAGAATGTGGAGTAGGATCTTGACGTTCCTTCTTTTGTTCCATTAAATGACCTACTGCCTAATTCTCCAAATTTTCCTCAGAGATGCCTGAAGACCTCTAGGGAGGATAGTACTGAAAGGACTTTAAAGGAAAAAGAAGCACGAGGTGCTTCCTGTAGATCATTGCCTCTCAAAATTGTGGTTTCCCACATCATAGTTACCTGGGGAGCATGTTGAAAATGCTTATTTGTGGAGCTGGCCCCAGACTCACTAAGAGGGAGGCCTAGAAATCCACAGTGTTATTAAGTCCCCAATGTAAAGTCTTACACACGTTAATGTTTGAGAGCCAGTTCCATCAAATTTTGCTTCAAATAACGAGCCCTCCTGGCGTCTTTCCCCAGAATTTTACCAAGACTTTTCCATATCCTTGGACTTCTTTCCCACGTGGCTGTGGAGAGCTTAGATATTGTGCCATGCGGCAATTGGTCCCCATTCACTGGTTTCTCATTCAGATGGACTGACCTCCGTCTGCCAGGCAGGAAACTTGGAGTCGTGTGCTGTTGCCAGGCTTCTGAAAGCTTATGCCGCTGCTCAGGATCCAAATCTAGGGAACATAGACAGGAGAAGGGACGCTTTAATTCAGTTTTAGGACATTTAGGCATTTGACTCAGCAGATACTCTTACAGACATTTTTCTAATATCCAAATGGCTTTGTATTTTCCTCTTTTTGTTCATTAGTGATGTCTGCATTTTAGAGGAGATTTTATGAAGAGAAACTTTCAGACCATAGTGTCACTACCGAACACACACAGTTTCATTCTGAACGTAAAGAAATCAATGTAGATCAGAAGAAGACTAGAATGGTTTGAAAAATCAACCATCTGATGGTCAAATTCAAATGTCTTTAATGTAACAGAGTCAGTATATACATACACACAAGAGAGAATTTCAGGTTACAATGCATTTTGTTGTTTGTAACGACAGGAGTAAAACCAGGATTTGCACACATGATGTAAATGTTTTGGAATTCTTGATTCTTTGGACTACTTCTGGTTTATTTATAAATGTTCGTAATAGAATCAAGAACTGAAAGTATTTTTCAGATATCTAAGATTTATCCCTTTACACAGGTTTCTTCCCCAGTCCTTTTATCTAAAATGTCAAAATAACTGAAGCAAAGGCTAGTTCATATGAAAAGCAGAACTGAGTGACTGTTTTCCTACATTCCTCATGTGATTGTACCTGTATAGACCACAACCTTAGTACTGTTCTGATTAGAAAGGCCTTGTCTGAGAACCTTTTATCTCCACAGCAGGATATATACAATCCGAGTCGATGCTAGAAACCCACGACTTCATCCCTCAATCAATAATCATCGACTGAGTAGAGTTGGTTTCGGGGCTATGTATTAGATACCATGAGGCATACAGAAGAAGAGTCATAGTTTCTGCCTTTGAAGAACAATCTAATTCAGAAGGTAGTTCAAATGTGCACGCTCTGACATGGTTCCGTAACAAAAGGTTCTTTCAACAAATACTAGGGAAGACAACACAAAGAAGTGATGGTGGAACTGGGAAGGTGTTGGAGAGCAGGCACATGACATTGTAGGGAGACAGCTGAACAGGAGCAAGACGCGAGGAAGGCATGAGCATAATCCAGAAAGCTGTCTCCATCTGAAAGTCGTCAGCTGGAGGGTGTGGGCAGTCAGTCAGGGGAGTCTGTGCTCTGGAGGGTGGAGAGGCTTTGGAACGAAATGATGAGGTCCTCAATCAGGGTAGCGAAAAAGGTGTTGAAGAATCACGGTCTAGGGATTTTATGAAATGCAAAGCTTGGAGAAATGAAAGAACTCCAGTGTGAGGAAGTGAGGAGGCTGAATCAGGATCGTGGCTATGAAAATAGGGAAGCGAAACTTAGTGTTACTTTTGGAGAAAATTGGATATTAGGGATAAGTTGGGGAAAAAAAAATAAAGCCATATAATGAAAATATTTGTGAAGGTATTAAACTCATCAATCTGAGACATTTTAAATTAGAGGGGAAACAGTGATTAGTGGTGGGGAATAAACCTGATTAATTGACTTTTAAATTTTAAATTGTCTGGATTTTTGATCTTCAGAAAATCATTTGTGTCATAAACTATCATTGAACAGAGCTTTGACATGGTAAATATTCTGCAGTTTAGAATAACTTTGTAGGCTTTCATTCAGTAGGTGGTAAATAAGTGCTGGATGACAAATTCTGGTATTTATCTTGCAAAGTAATCTGCAGTTCTATTAGACATTTTTTCCTGCCTGGGACACAAAGCTCTGCTACAACTATTAGTGAATAACTTTTTATGACTCATGTTCTAAGACTATTGTAAATTGCCATTTAAAAGAACAATGTTTCATCAACATAAAAATACCTCCCTCCTTCCTACATCAGGGGTATTTTCCTCTTGTCTAAAAAGTACATACTTCTTTTTAGAAGTCGACATTTACACTGAGTGGTACTTTTTTTCTCTGGAAAGGAAAAAAAAAAAACACTTAGAAAAACCCAACTAACCAAACAAATCACCTTGATTACTACCTACAGAGAAAAAGAGCTGGCTTTATTTTTTCTCTTGTGCATATTTTTAGATCAATCCATATATGAGAAATAGTTATGTTAGAAACTGTTTGGATATTTGGTGTAGTGGGTGTAGAGAATGGGTACATCAAATTGCTACCTAACAGAGCAAGGAAACGAGTTCATATTGTCTATTGGGAAACAAAGCATATGACTATTAAAAAGAAAAAAAAAAAGACAGTGTTGAAAGAGTGTGTTGAGTTGCCAGGGACCACTAAGCTTCTACAGTCTGTTCACGTGTGGAGTGCTGTTAGTCATCATCTCCTAGTTGTTGCTGACCAGAGGGCTTTACCTATAGTGGCATTATTTTCCTGGGTTTTTATTTCCCTGGAGTACCTATGATAATGCTGTATGTTATGCTGCAAATCATTTATTTTGGTAGACCTTGAAATTATGTCCACCTTACAACTTGGAAAACTTTGGGTAGGAAGAATCTTCTGGCTGTGTTTCACTTTGCAGCTTCTTCGGCTCTCACTTGCTGCACGGGCTGTGAGCCTGTTCCGTGGAATGTGTGTGTGACACGGGTGCCTGCTCCACTTCATACGCGCCAGTCGTCCTCTTGTACCAAGTCGCCCTTCTCCCCACGGAATGTGGCGGCCAGGCGGTGTCAGCTTTTGGTCAGCTGGCTGGCCCTGGTGGGGTAGAACCTGGTGTCCAGGTCTGACTCCACACTCGCTTTTTCCTGACAGCCTTCATCTCTATGACATCTTGCCCGTGACTTTCTGGAGAGAAAGTGGGATCCACAGAAGCTAATAGGGGGATCCTTTGCGGGCTCTCCACCTCTCCCCTGGGCTTTCCCGAGCTTGTCCTCTGCCCTTCGCTCTCAACACAGACACCCATGACCGTCTGACCACTGCTCTCCTCTTCTTCCTTGCACTTGGCTTTCCCTTCAGTGCATCAGCTTCCTTCCAAATCTTTGTCCGTCTTCCAAACGGCAGAGCACCCAGAAAGACTGGAGATAACGTTTTCTGGTGTCCATGTGAAGCTTTTGCTTACTTAGGTACATTTTGGGATATGCCTTTCTTGTTTCAAGGGCCGTTTTTCTGTTAGCAGTAAGTATTTGACCCTTCCATCTCCAAATGTCTGGAGTTTAGATTTGAACAGATTCTAAATCCACTTGATTTTTTTCTACAGCTGTTTCAGTCCCTCCATTGCAAATGCTGATCTGCAGGTTACCTCGGAATGGCTTCTTCCTCTTCAGAGACCTCTGTTGTTTGCAAGGGGTCAGCATCCTGCAACCCTCTGCAGACAGGGAGAGTGATAGGCTTTGTTTGGCCAGGAAAAGTCACTTCTGACTGTGGATATAAGTAAAACGAAAATCTTCTGTAGTGCACCCTCCAGGCACTAAGTTAAACCACCTGCTTCAGCTGTAGCGTAGAGCCCACCGTGTGGCCCTTCACATGGCGTCACGCTAGGGCGAAACCAACGCTTCACAGCAGAACGATAATAAATCTGTCGTGGTGGCCACAGTCCTCTTCGGCCCCCTCTGCCTAGTGGCCAAAGTCCTTTCTGAGTTAAGAGATTCACCAATGACGAGGATGGTGACGGCTGGCATCCAAAATATAACAATTCATGGTTGCAGTTAGAGCTTAATTTCCTTGAACCTTTCATCAGGGAAGGAAGCACTTTATAGTAAATGACTGTATTGCTTGAAATCATCTGCCCGTGGAGCCTTCATTATATTCCTTAGTCATTATGGTTTGCATCAGATGATCTTTTCTCAAACATCAGCCTGGTGAACCAACGATGAAATTGCATTTCTTTGAATTAGAGTACCGATTATTATGGCAGAAAAAAGACATTGAAGGGGAAACGTTCATGTTTATGTTTGAATAAATGTGAAAGCTTAATGGCCTCAGAGGCAGTTAAAGCAGAGGTTGTAAGAGAACACGGAACCGTGGTACCTCATTGCTTTAGATGTATCTCTGAACGAGTGCAGGCAAAGCACTTTCACTTTCCAATCCCGGGTGTATGAATCCTGGACATATAATCATTTGGTGTGTATTTCTTGTGTGGGTAGGAGAACACAGCATCACTGATAGTTCTTATTTTGATCTCCGGGCTCTAACACGCATTAGGCAATCAATCAATGATTATTGAAATAAAGTGGAAAAGTCTTTACTCAGAGACGGTCCCCCTCCCCCATTTCTTGCCCACACACACCTGGGCTTCTCCATGGCTTTTGTATGGTTGACGCAGTCCTAGGATTGGGAACATTTTGGCACTGCAGGTGGGAATAAGCAGTTAAAACAACAGCCTGGGAAAGAGAATAATTGCTTGCTTGGGCTTATTTATTTGGCTCTGACCCCGGGCCTCGCCTGACCTGCATATCCAGCACGATCCCTGGATTCCAGATAGCCAACCTTGCCTTGCTGGGGGCTTCCGGACCCTGTCATGAGTGTGCTCGACTCCTGGGTCCATCCTTGCCATCCTGCCATCTCACCTTTGCCGCTGTTCTCCTTACCTATACATACTGGACAGATAGGAGTCACTTAGTGGAAAATAAAGTGGTGCATTAAGTAACTTAATTGGGGCTAGTTATGGAATCAGATTGTGACTTTTACAGGGTATCTGAGTCGACATGTTGCAGAGTGCTAGAAGCAAAGCCAGTTGGATTTGGAATATAATGTGCAGAGAGATAGTATCATTGCTGTATGCTTTGTTATAGTTTCTATTTTTCCTCACAGCCATCTGCTATGTTATATATTTGTTTATTCTGATGTCAAGTAGGAGACCTAGATATAGCATTTTTATTATTCTACCATTCCTCCTGCCCTCTTCCAGCTGCACAATTCTTGTAGCAGTCAGAGCCTGTGGTTGCCAAATGCCCGTGTTGCAAGAGCTCCAGCAAGGATAGAGATCTTGTGTTTGTTTTCCCCGTAGATTACAGATGAATGAATGAGCGAATGATTGGAGACCACATGAGACATTATTTAGTGAGGGTTTATAATGAGCCAGTCATTGTGCTCAGGGCTTTTTGTAGAGTGTCTCCGTAAATCTTCATGATAACTTCCTTAGGTAGGCACGCTCATTCTCATTTTGTAGATGAGGGAGCTGTGGCTCAGAGAGGTTCAGTAAACTACCTGGGGTCACATAGCTAGTTTGGGCCCTTTCCAGCCGTTGGCCTCAGGTCTTTCTGACTCCAGAGCCTGAGCTCTTCCTTACCAGGCCAGGCTATCTCAGCGTAGCCGTTCTTATAAATGACATTTTTGTGATTTTAATACCATATCATAGCAGTGCGATGACATTTCAGGTTTAAAATTCTGCAAGTTCTCTTCATGAGGTTAGAATTTTTATATTTGGACTTTTAAAATTGTAATTTCTGGTAAATGTCTTATTATTTTATTTTATTTACTTCTGTGGTTATTTTGACACTCAGTCTAGTTTATATCGTTCCTGGAGCCATTAAATACTTTTGTTTAAATTATGCAATAACTTTTTGTTTACATGTTAGCGATTTTAGCCAGTTTAGTTATTAACAGCTCTGCTGTTTTGTTTGCTTTATCCATTTTAATTTGTGTTGAATAAATGTTCTCATGTTTTTTAAGCTTACTGATTTTTAAATTCTAATTCTATATAGGCTCCTACCTCATGCATCTAATTTTTAAACTTTTATTTCTATACTTCTACTGATCAGAGTCTTGCCATTTAATGTATTATAAAACCAATGAAAAAAGGGTAAATTATTCACATTTCAAAAACAGTTTTTAAAGTAGGTCTGATCGTAGAAAATACCGAGTTATATTAGAAATCTGATTTTTGGTGTAGCTATATTTCGCCAAATAATGGCGAGGAACTGGTTAAACACGTTACTGCGTAGTGTGTTGGAGACTTGGTCGCTACTCATGAATTCTTCAGGAGCTAATTTTTATTGGCAAAGATGTTTTCCATTTCATCACGTCCTTTGTCTTTCTCTTCTGAGACAACTCAGGAACCCAGCGCACTCATTTACTCGGTGGCGGCTATGGTGCTGCTTCCAGGGGCTCCGAAGCATCAGAGCAGCTCGAGTTGTGGTTTCTGACTTTGCTCAGCACTAAGGAGGGAAGCACCCCTCGTTAGTGCCCGCGGAGTGGAGTCTGCAGGGGAGCACTAGAGGTGCCCCGAGAGGGGCGAGATCACCGCCGTGGGCTGGGCAGGGTTCACTGGGCACATCCATTGTGTGCATGCCTGCGTGCCTGTGAGCTTTATCCTGGCTCTGCTGGTGCCAGAGAGGATTTAACATCACTCTCAATGGAAAACACTTAGAGGATATTTACGAGTATAATAAGAAAGGAAGCAAGGCCTTTTAGAGGAGGAAGTGTCTTAACGGAGGACCAGGACTTTGACAGGTGGTGGGAGAGACGGCCGGGCCCAGGAAATCGTGGGTGGGGCTGGGAGTGTGATTGATGTGTTGATTGATCATCAGTGGACCAGTGACCCTACAGAAAATCCAGAAGAGGTTAAGTCTGGGTGTAAAGCACCTGAATAGCACGCTAAGGAGGTTGGGCTTTATCATTAGGCATGGGGAGCTATCAGTTCTTGGGCAGGGGAGTGATTTGCTGAACATGATGTTACAGCAAGATTAATCAGGCTGCAAAATGGATTGGATGGGGAGAGATTTGAAATAGGGAGCCAAGTTAGGAAATGTCTGCTGTTAATGAAAGTACATGATAATCAAGTGGATCATCAAGGGAAAGGAAAGGAGAGGAGAGAGAACTCTGAAGAATGATTGTATGTGAGGGAAGTGGTGTCGGGCCCTAGAGTTCCTGTGGGAGGAGCTTCCAGTTGGCAAACCAGTTGGAAGTGGGAAGAGGCCCTTAGACAGTGTGGCTGGATGCTGTGTTCACATAGCAAGTTGCTGTTTTTACTGAGATTGAGTGTTGATTTGGTGTGGTTTGCAGGGGTAGGGGGTTGTCTAATGGAGATTGTGGCCACTTCCCTCCCTACCCCGTACCCCCTTGTTGGTGCCACTGGGAGAGATGGAGTCCAGCATGACTGAGGTCTTTGTGACTCTTAGGCCTGAGTAGCTGGGACTGTTGTCATGCCCGTGGTCAGGGGTGGATAATTCAGGGGCCCATTGCCTCTGTAACCCCACAACTGTAACGTTTGAATGAATAAAGGATTGAGAATGAGTGAGTTCAGGATTAGCACTGACTTGAAGAGTTTGGCAATTATTTAGGGGGAACTGACTTCCATACAGATGGATGAACAGTGACATTCGGGAGAAAGCCAATTATTAGTGACTAAAGCTTTCTAAAACCACGTTCAGTTGCAATATAAAAGGACTGAGTTTTGAAAAGAAAACACTTATGACGCATGGATAAGTTACATAAGTGTTATTAGAGTTATACATAATGAATTGTTTTCCAGTTTGAACATTTGTTTTGCAAAGTGGCCAAGCGATGATTGATTGCACACACATTTCAAAATTTGTTCTGGGGTTTACAGAGAGAGAAAGAGAGCCGAGAAGAATCTGAGTATTGAATTAGGATTGGGGATGACTGCTCTCTAAATTTCTTTAGCTTTGCCATTAGTCTTGATATTGAGTGATATAAAAAAATACCCCTGTGAAACTTTGGGGGACTTTAGGTGGTTTTAGGTGATCACTGTGACACTTTTTAGAAGGCACCTTATGCAGTTTAATGGCTTGGCTAGAAAGCTGACCCTTAGACAATCTATCCCCCAGAGAGCCAGTGGAATGCGAAGGAAAGAGTAGGGGTTTTGGAGTGAGTTAAACTTGGGTTTCAATTTGTCTCTACCACATAACACTGTGTGGTCTTGGACAAGTTTCTTACACTCTCATTTTCTTCATTTTAAAATGGTGATTTTCCTCTCTCTCTTCAAAGGTTACCATGAGGTTAGTGATAATATATTGAACCAGCAGGCCCAGTACGGATCTTGGCACAAAGCAGGCACCCAGCAAATGTTAACTATAGTCACTTTGTCTAGGATACTATATATTTTCATTTCACTGTCCGTGGGGTGATACCAATCACTTTTGAAAATGACAGCTGTTTTCCTTAATTGTGGAAGTGGGATGGGGCTTGTGAGCAAGAAAGCATTCTGGAAATAATATCCCTAAACCTTTTTAGATGGCCTCACCTCCTGGAGAAAGCTCACTCCTGAAACTTGGTATGGGGAACCTGTAAGGTAGAGTAAAAAGCATGGATTCAGATCTAGGTGAAAATACTGGCTGTCACTTGCTAGTTATGTGGCTTTGGGAGGTAATTTTTCAGTTTGTTTCTGCAAAGTGTGGTTACGATAACCACACGCATGGATGTTGAGAGAATCACACAGGATGACGTGAGTCTGAAGCACAGGAAGTCCAGTGGGGCTGGGCAGTAGGCTTGAGGGGAAAGGGTGTTAAAATGAAGCAAGAGAACCAGATTATGGGGACAGCCTAGGGCATATTTAGGTGTTCCTGGCGCTATTACTTGCAAAGCTAAAAAAGCAAAAAGGTATTACTTGCTCATCGTTTTAAAGCTTAATGAAATCCTGATTTATAAAAAAATAGTGAAATTACTTATTAAATAATTTATCATGGATGCTTAAATAATCTATTAGCTTATGGAAAATATCTGAGGAGGAGCGGTAATTTGAGAGTTTAGAGAATGATAATAGTCTCAGGAGAGATTATTAGAGAAAAGGTAAATTAATCAGTTACTTCTCATGGCCTGGATTATTCCTTTTAGTAAAGGAGTGTCTACCTACTTTTTGGTGAGTTGTTGAATTAGTGGAATTTTAAGGCGGTAGTAAAAGAAATAAAATAAAAATAAGTAAAGTTATTATTTTTTAATCCATAGAAACCTTTGACAAATCGTAAGTTATTTTAAATACGATTAAGGCACATCAGTTTCTTCTTGTGTATTGAATGGCTTAAACCAAGAACAAGGTTTAAAATCAGACTATTTTTTTGAGCAAATCAAACAAAAGTATATTCATGCTGAAAGGCATTCTGAACAGCAGATCTCAGTTTTGTGAGAAGATATAGCAGTTTCGGTGTATTTGATGTAAAGTAGACTACTATGGGAAGGAAGTACCTTTAATGGCCTGGGTGTCCCCTAATAATTCTAGAGCTCTGGGCCATGATGGTGCAAGACAGTGGTACATGAACTGATTTTGCATTGTTCCAGGGAAGGGTCACCTAGAAGACTTAAACTCCCAAGGTTCATGATGAGTGTGAATGGGCCACGAACGCCGTTAGGTTTGGCTGAGTTATGAGCCAGGGGGCGCTGTTGTCCAAGCAGGGATTAGTTGTGGAAAGGAAGCTGGCCATGGAGGGGGGAGTGCTCCCTTCTTAAGATTAAAAGTGGAAGCGCGTTTTTGTTTTGTTTTTTACATATACTGTAAAGGAAAAAGAATTAGTACCACAAAGAGTAAGTGGGTTGAGACAGCAGTAAGAATTGCTGCTCACAGCATCTAGCTCGTAGCTAGCCTTATCCCCTCAGAGATAATTATTTTCAAACCGAGCAGCATTTGCAGAGACAGCTCCCAAACAGCTATGTCAGCTTTAGAATGTGTGAAAACTGCTCAAGAATAAACCATAAAAGTACGTTGTGGAAATTAAAAAAAAAAAAAAAAAAACTCAAGGATGTTTTGATATGTAGGGGTTATTAGCAACAGTTTACAAAAATATAGACGGAAAGTTGGACATTCATTTCGTTTCCGCGGCGTCTTCCTGTTTATCTTCCTGATAGATTTGTCTCCTCGGTTACCATGGCGCTGCTCATTGGTATTCCTCGGCGTGCAGCGCTGCTGCGAATCCCTTCGTAATTGCACTGAGCTAGAGAATCTTTACTTTTTAGGCCTTGGCTCAAGCGCAGGGTCCGTTTTTCTTCTGTGTGGCAGCTTTAATCTTGCACCCAAATGACAGCTCCTGTCCTGCTCCTTTTGTCTCGCTGGCAGGATGGTCAAGCAACCACCTTCACATCTGATGCGATTACTAATCTGTTTCCTTCCCAGGAAGGCCGTGCTCCTTGTCCCCAGCCCTGGGGACTATAAACATCCTTTTTTTCCTGATATCTGTGCTGCAGGTTCTGTCAGTCCTGTGCTCCCCTCCGGTTACCAGGAGGTGCTGGGCATTTTTCAGAGGGGGAATAACCATTCCCTTTCAAGAACATTTTCCTTTTGCGTTTCCCTGTCCTGACTTTTGGCCTTTGTTTCAAAGGTGGGGGGGTTCCCAGTGCCCTCAAGTTTCTCCAACCCCGAGATGAGTGTGTGTGGTTGGCTATCAGGAGAGGTGTTTGTAAGTGAAGCACCCCTTGCTAATTGCTTTTATGAAGTTTGGCTTCTTAGATTATGGCCAGTGAAACCAATTATCTTGTATTGTGAATTTTGAAGGCAAAAAGACACTGAATTCGTGACATTTGAATCATCTTCCTATCTATTGATTACTGCAGTGATTTTCGGGGCTTAGATTAATCTATATTGTAGATGCAGTTACTCTTTTTGGATCCGATAGATTAGATTCAGCGAAAGATCCCTCTGGAGATGTGTTAGCCATACTTTGCCTCTAGCTCCTCTTACATGGAGTCAGTTTGAAGTTCAAATACATTTTGTCTGATAAATTGACTGCATGTGGAGGAACTAAAGAGAGCAATTAGGTATGACATCAAATAAATGACTCAGTGACAATGTATATTCCATTTAGGTCAGCACAGTTCAAAATGTGAGAAAACATGATTTAGCTGGCTGGACTGAAAGACAGTTTAAATTACTGGACGAGAAGAATCACTTTACCTTCTGAGGTTAGGTAATTGGAGATATGTAATATTTATGGTGTTTGCTGTGAGATGATTCTGTTGTGAGATGGGTGCAGTTGTTTCTGTGGGTATTGTTTAATATGACAATGTGCTGGTCCAATCTTTATGCAGAATGGGTGTTGCTTTTGGCCAAGGTGAGGGCGGGTGGGTGAGTGATATGAGGCTGAAGCCTGTTAAACCATGATAAGCGAATATATTTTGCTCGAGAGTTCATTAGGGTGGCAGTGCCCTAGAGTAGGGAGTGGGCGACTTCTGTGGTTAATGGCAGTGTTTTCCTCCATTCTTCACCTCTCCCTTTTAGAATTGTATGCCCACATCTTTCCATGTGATTTTGTAGGAGCTTCCATTATAGGAGGTACTACTGCCCCATCGATGTTGGGCATGACCATGTGACTCGTGTCAGTCGGTGGACTTAAGCAGACATGGTGCCCGCAGAGATCTTAGATGTGCTTCTGTGGTTGGCATGGTCTCTGGTGCTCCTGCATCCACTGTGGGAAGAATGCATTCTGGTTGGCTGCTGGCCTTAGGAGGACGTGGAGGCATGTGGAACAGAAGTGAACCCCACCTGAAACCTGGAGCCAAGCAGACTGTGACTTGCAGACCTGTGAGCAAGAAAAATAAATGCTTAGGATTGTAAGCCACTGACTTTTGGGCGAGTTTGTTATGAAGCATAATAGTGGAAATAGCTAGTAGATGTACGTACTGAAAAAAAAAAAAACCCTGCCTTTGTAAGAATTTCATTCGGGTTAACAAGCTCCTTTTACATTCAGATCCTCATTTCCACATCCTTCGTAGGGTGTGGGTTATATCATTCATAACTTAGTGGTGTCCTTTGGCTACAATGCAATGATGTCTTTTGCTGGTGAGATTTCATGACCAGAGGTTGCATGAATATATCCTCTTATATATTAATATAATTAGACACTCCTACTTAATTATGTATTGGGGGAATTTACATATTTTACAACTTATATGTAGGCTTTTTGATTGCTTTAAAAAGGAAATTTGAATGACTGAAAAATTCTGTAAAAGAGTTTTTAGTTGCATGTAATTCATTTCGCTATAGTTTGGGAGAAAATAAGTTTAATAGACCATATTAGGTAGCTCAAAGAAGGTGAGGACAGGAGAGACAGGTCTGGAGGCTAAGCTGATAGGGGCAGTGCTCTCAGAGTAAACCATGACTGTGTCAGCAAGGACCCTTTTATTTTTATGTCTGCTGATGGGACCTCACAGCTTCTGCTGCCTTAATGGGCTACTGGACCCTAGAACCTCTGCCACTCATGTCCCTGCTGCCCTGAGTCTGGGAACCTGTGTCATCACCCTTATTAGAAAAGATTCTGCTTCCTCAAGTTCTCTTCTGAATGAAAGGCTTTTATGAGTACAGCTCATTGGCGGTGCCTAGGTCACATGCCTGTATCCTAGCTGCAAGGGAGCCTGAGGAAGTGAGTTTATAGCTTCTACCTTAGGAAAGCAAGACTTAAAATGTGGAAAATTACTGAAACTTAGGTAGGTTGTTCAAAAGATACCGGGTAGTCATAAAGCTTGAAAAATGTCCATATAAATCCATAATATCTATTTTAAAACCAATCTTTAGTTACTGTTAATTAGTATTGTAACTTTAAAAAAGTGAAAATAAAGGTAGTTTATCCAATTAAAAATTTTTTTTAATTTTTTGGCCGTGCCACGGGGCATGCAGGATTTTACTTCCTCGGCCAGGGATTGAACCTGCACCCCATGCAGTGGAAGTGTGGAGTCTTAACCACTGGACCACCAGGGAAGTCCCATATCCAATTTAAAAAAAAAAATGAGCACTAGTATAAAACAAAATTGCAAAAGTACCTCTGGCCTTATAGGTATGTATTTCTCAACTGGGTACTTTCTTTAAAATATGCCAGAAAAACAAATATATCAAGTAGAAAAATTTTTTACATCAAAATCTCATTGATTTAGATTCCACTTACTCAAAATTTGTGATAATCAATTTGACTAAATTGGTTTATTAGTTTCACAATATGGCAGTGTTTATAACACTAAGTTAAAAAATTCTCAGACTTTAGAATCATCTATTTATGTACCATTCTATATACTTAATTTAACATTTTTCTTTTTCATCAAGCTGGTAGCATTGTTTGATTTCCTTTAGGGCTTGGCAGTCATAAATCTACCTTTAAAAATCTACTATATAAACTGTTCATTAAGTCAGAGACTCAATTCCTCGTTGAGAACTGTGGGCACAGATACAGAAAGGTTGGTAAGTTTTTTGGTGGGGAAATGGAGAAAATGAAGTTTTCTTCTGAGTAGTTCCATTTCCACAGTGAAATGAAAAAGTTATCATTGAGAATAACTGGCCCAGGGACAGAGAAATTGTCAATAGAACTAAACAGAAGCCTCCCAGTTGGGGGAATGGCTGTAGGATGTTGGGGAGACAGAGGAGTGTGGAAATAGTTTTCCTGACTAGTGAGAAAGAGATGGACTTGGGACAAGTTGTAAGGTTGCCAGACACAGCGAGGGCCCAGTTGCAATGATCATATATTATTAAACTGAGATCAGATAGCACAGTTGTGTGTTTGTCTCTACCACGTTGGGCCTTTTGGGTGCAATGCAGAGTAGGCAAAGAGTTGGGTTTTTATGAGGGCTGGGTTTTGCTAGGAGAGTACATCAGAGGAAGAGAGGGGAAAAGTATTTGAGGGTAATTGCTGGGAAGAGATTGTAACAATGGGCCATAGAATCTAAGATATATGTAGAGGGCCTGAGGACATGGAGAGTGATGGACAGTAAGCAGTAGGTCAGTGGATTGGAAGTCCTGGTGAGGTCAGAGAATTGGTGGAGTTAAAAGTATTGAGAAGAGGAGATGAAAAGTAAATGGCGCTGGGGATTGATGGAGAGGGTTGAAACAGCCTTTGGAGGTGGCACAGCTGTCGTCATCGTGCTCCAGGCTCTGGCCCTGGTAGTGGGAGGATGAGATGAGCGGAGGACAGAGACGAGCTGGTCAGGGAGTGCGGAGCCAGCATGTTGAGTGCACTGTATGAGTGACGTTGAGGTCCCTGAGAATGTTGGCAGAGTGGGAGTAGAGGGAGGCGTAGTGAGCCAGTGGTTAAACGAGGCGGCATGTTGGTGTGGTAGCTGTAGAAAGGCTGCAGTGGGGGTGTCATCCAGCAGCATGCACCCCAAAAGAGCTGGGAGGGGGAGAAGAATAAAGGCCTGGAAGCAGCAGTGGGCAGTAATGGGGCCACTCACCCCAGCTTTGTGGGGCCTGGGAGAAAATATTGCCATCGCTTGAGGAGCTTCGTGGAAAACAGTGTCCGTAGGACATAGCCAGGGTTTGGTTAGAATGAATCCTATGTATGTGTTTTAGTAAAAAAGCGGAAGCTAGCATGAGGAAGCAGTGACCTTCTTTATAGCTACGCCAGTAACGATCCTGTAGATAGTGTATATACATTTGCAGCAGCATGGTATAGTACCTTAGGAAAAGTAGACTGATTTTTATCCATTTAATCAGCATTTAGTCCAACCAGTACCTTAAAAATGTAGTATCAGGAATGAATTTTTAAATTAAAAATTAATAATGTTGCTTTGGGCTGGCTAATACAGGACTCCAAGATAGTAAGTCAATAGCATCTTTTTTTAGGGGGGGTGTTAATAACTCCCCATAATTGAATGAGATAAAAAGTTCTTTTAAATATAAAGCAGATGCTTGCATTTATTATCCTGCTTCTTCATTTTAGTGTTTGGAAAAAGTATGATTTCACTTTTTCATTCTCATTTGTTTCATTTAAAATTTTCAAGTATGTTTTGGCTAAGATATATGATAGAAATTAATACTCAAGAGAAAACAAGGTTCTAGGTCATTTATCTAAACATATGTAACGAAATTATGAAACTTGGACTTGTTCATTGTAATTCGATGCTAGTTTACTTCAAGAACCTATAAATCATGTACTTGTGTGTATTTTGGTATATTAAGATAAGTAGAGAACCACAGAATTTATTTCTGAAAGTGATTTTAGATATCATTTAATTTAATCTTCCTTAAGCCATCGTTTAAGCTAATTAAACCATTGCAATGCCAGCACACTTGAAAGATGACTGGTGCTGGACTGCTTGTAATCCTCATATTAAGTTACCTCTGTTAGGATCTAACCCGAAAGTACTTAGGAAATTTTGAAAAGAAGAGAATAGTTATTGAATTATGTTCAGCTTAATTATTTTGCTTAGGTCAATGAAATATGTGACATTTCCATTACAGTTAGCCCTATTTTAAAGTGTGTATTTGTTTTTGAGTAGGCTGATCTGGTTTTTATAGCAACTGGATCAACTTTTGAACTGTTTGGTTGCTTTGCATTAGTTATGTATATTATTTGTGAATTAGTAGATATATTACACATATATTTTTGTTATATGGATTATATAGATAATTATATATGTGGATTGTTTTGTATGAATAATATATATGGTATATATTATATGGTTATATTTTACTTATTTGGAGAAAGCGCATATACACAGCTACTTATATATTAGAACTTTGCAGGAGGACAATGAATTTCGATGTATGATTGTCTCTGATCCCTCATTTAGCACTTCACCTGCTTTGTAGAGCAAGATCCATTCCCCATGCTTGTAATGCTACTGGGTCAAGAATATACCGTTACCCTTAACCTGAAGGGATGTGCATTTACACTTTTAATTTATTGCACAAATAATTTTATAACAGCAATAATGGAAATAAAATTCTGAAATCATGTAGAGGTGATCTGATGCATCAACATTTTTATTTTCCTTCCAGTCTTCTTATATATGGATGCATGCTTTTTAAAAAACATGATTTAGTCATAGCTTACATATATCTCTTTATTCAGCTCAGCTCTTTGCCCTGAATATTGTATGTTTAGTGGAGATGAGTACTTGTAATTATGGAACATGGTTTTTTGTTTTGGTTTGGTTTGGTTTTTTTGTCAAATAGAACAGAAGAGTTTTTTCAATACTTTGGGTGTTTCTGACTAACCAAAATGAGTAGCAGGACTCGAGAAATTTTGCTGAAGCTCGTCTGATATTTAATTAGCACTTTAGTTTGAGATTTCATGGTAATAAAGTTGATCCATGTTCTGGTTTTTTTTGTGGGGATAATCTTATTTGAATGTCACAGAGTCTGATTTAAAAAAAATATTTTTTGAACACAATTTTCAGCGGGTGAAGTCACCTTCCTTCCGTGATCACCTTGCCCGTGGGGATGGAGTTGCCAGGATCCAGGGGAGACTGAGGGCATTATAGAAATGGGGGGCATTTTCTTTAGCGCATAAAACCAAGGTAGGCAAGGGCCGCATTGGACAAGAGCTCATCTTGCGTGGGAGGAGATTTCCCAGGGCTCCTTGTAAACCTTTGATGAAAGGAATGACCCTGGCTAATAGAATGCCCTCAATTCTTCTCTTTTCTTCTTAAAAAAAAAGTTGCATTTAAAGTTTGGTAGGGTAAAAATTTCTCATTGTCAAAACCTGATGAAACAAAGATGTCCTTCTTGGTCAAGTTGAAAACTTTTAGCAGTTTGTCACCTCTCTAGAAGTAATAGTTTTAGTTCAAAATTTTATTTTGTTCTATATGAAAAACACAAATAACTTTCCATTCCACTAGATTATTTAGTTTTGTCCTCTGAACCCTGTCAAATAGACTGACAACTACATTGTTCGGGTAGCTTGGAAACAAATAATTTTGTTATTAAGTTGAAATAACATCATGATAACATCATGATAATTTGATTTAAAATGATGGTGGAAGTCAATGTAGCTTTCACAAGTTTGATATTAGATTTTTACTGTGTGTTCTCTGTGTACCTGTTTTTAATATAATCTTTACTTTTTTTAAAAAGACGTTTGTAGAGTTTTTTTTTTTTTTAATTAAACTTTCTGTTGGATTTTTAAATGTTTGCCTGGAAAGCGTTGATAGAAAGTGCTCTTTTCCCTCTTTATAAGTTTTGACTAAAAATTAATTGGGTGAGCTGTTTAATATTTTTACCTTTTGATAAATGACATGGATTTACAGAATAGATAAATTAAGGTAAATTACTTTCTCTTTAAGAAAGTAATTGCTCTAAAAGATTTTTAGAAACCAACTCTCTGAGGCATTTAAAGTAGGACTTGGTTAACTAAAGTATAACTTACAGTTAACCGTGAGAAACCAGTATTTCGTGGCATCTGATATGTTTAGGCATTTTTTTCCTTGGCTGTGTGTATCATGTGTAGCATCTTTCTGGAGCCTCTCTTAGCAGAGGTAAGTGCATATGTCTCATTAGTTTGTGATGGGGCTGCCCAGTTGGCCCATTCAGCTTATTAATGAGGCCAAGGTTTGGGCTCTGTCCCTGGACAATCCAGTTACTGTAATTTCTCTCTACCCTGTACACATTAGACTGCACTAGTTATCACTGGATGCCTGTGAATCCTTAGGAACAGATATTTTGGGCACAAGTCTTTGCAATTTGAGAACAACTGTTATGTTTATTGCTATGGAGAACTGGAGTGATTAAGGAAAGAGGTTTTTTCCCAAGTTCGGTGTTATGGTTAGCCAAAGGTTAATCAGAAAACTCCCTTTATTTCTCTGATGAGTTTTGAAAAGAATTCTAAAATATATTGAAACTAAGCCATGGTTGAAGTTTAGTGCACATTTTTGCATTAGAATAGAGGGACAGTCATTATATTTTTATTTGGTGCTTATTATAAGCTGTCTCAGGATAATTGTTCTCACTGTCTTTCATGGTTAATTCTCTAGATGATTTTATAAAAGGAAGCTCAAATATTTAGCATTCTACAAGACCTACTGAGATCATCTAGTTTAATTTTCTCACCTTACCAAGTGAAGAGATATGATCCTCAGGGAACCTGCTAAGGTCACATAGCTTGTTAGGCCCAGCTCCAAGTTTACAATGCAAGTTCCTTCACCAGCTTGACCCACTCCCTGCAACGCTGTTTCCAGGGAGTGGGGTTTCTACCCACCTGGAATATCAGCTTCCAGCCTTAGCATTTTCCTTATTCTTTACTTAAATCAGATTATGGTTGGCCCTCCGTATCTGTGGGTTTGCATCCATGGATATGGAGGGCCGACTGTAAGGGACTTGAGGACCTTTGGATTTGGCTATCCACGGGGGGTCCTAGAACCAATCGCCCTCAGATACCCAGGTATGACTGTATAGTTAAAACATTAGTGAGTATTGTGAGATCTTACTGTGAAGCATTTTAAGTTTATTGTCGATCTGCTCAGATCTACGTAAAACTTGGCATTCTTTCTTACTTAAGACATAATTGTCCTCATATGAGAATTTATTGTTTCTTTATGTGGGCATTTCTAAACAAAACTGTTATTGAAAAAGAAAATATCAAAATGACTAGAACAAACAAAAGATAGGAAAGATTTTGGAGGGGGGAGGAGATAGTAAGAACTTTTGACTACTTACTATGTGCTAAGTAATTCAAAAGGGTATAAATGGGATGCTTGGCAGTTCCTGTTCTTAGGTTTCTAGGAATTCTGCATAATGGAGAAAACACCTTTCAACAGAAATACCGGGCATACACAGCTAAATCCCAGTTATCTTGTTTTCAATCATTTTGTGGAATTATCTCCTCTTCAGAAAATAGTTTTAAATAATATTTTTGTTATATTATTGTTTGCTTTGCTTAAGTGTGGTTTTCACTAGTATCTCAAATAGTGACATCCCAGCAAATTCTGGAATACAGAATTCTTGCTCAAGTTTAACTGTTCTTTACTTATCTGCAGTCAGTTGGGGAAGAGGACTCCCATTTGAGGAGTTGTTAAAAAATATATTTAGGGACTTCCCTGGTGGCACAGTGGTTAAGAATCTGCCTGCCAGTGCAGGGGACACGGGTTGGAGTCCTGGCCTGGGAAGATCCCACATGCTGCGGAGCAACTAAGCCCGTGCACCACAACTACTGAGCCTGCGCTGTAGAGCCCGTGAACCACAACCCCTGAGCCCGCGTGCCACAACTACTGCAGCCGGTGCGCCTAGAGCCCGTGCACCGCAACAAGAGAAGCCACCGCAATGAGAAGCCTGTGCACTGCAACAAAGAGTAGCCCCCAGCTCGCAGCAACTAGAGGAAAACCCGCGGGCAGCAACGAAGACCCAATGCAGCCAAAAATAAATAAATAAATTAAAAAAAAATTTAAACAGTGTTTTACGATTTTTTTTGTTTGTTTCTTTAACTACACAATGGATTGCCAAACCACATGCAGATGATTGGCAGGTATCTGCTTTTTGAGATTATCGGAACCACTTTTCTGTTGGTGTGTATAATTGAGCTTTGATCACAAACAGCTGTGTTAAGTCTTAGCCCAACAGATGACAGGTATGATACTGAGAGGAAAGTAATCTGGAAGGCTCTAAAACCCATTTTGAAATTTTATCCACTAACAAAATGTATATTAATTAAGACTTTTTTTTGTTGCAAGTGCCAGAAAACTCAACCACACCTGGCTTTAGAATTGTTGGCTCAGGTGCCTGAAGAGCCCAAGGGTGAAACTGGTTTTAGGGCAGGGCTGCCTATAGGGGCTCAGAGGGTTTTGCTGAGGCCCAGTTTCTCTCCATCTCTTAATCCTGTGTCTTCTGTGACAACTCAGTTTTCAGGCTGGCTTACCTATGTGGCCGAAAGACAGCTGCCATATGTTCAGCCTACATCTCTGTAGGTGCCAGTTCAGTGAAAAAGAGGCCCCCACCAATGGTCAGTGATCTCACTGTTTCTCTCTGGTCCTGATTGGATATTGTGTCAATGGTTGAACAAATCAAGGGGACTGCACTGTACTGTCTGGCCACTTCCAAGTCACATAATCCACTCTTGTAGAGAGCTGGGGAGAGCTGAGTTCTCAAAAGAAAGTAAGGGTGTTATACCAAAAGAAGGGGTGGTGGATGCTGGGTGGTCAGAGAATAACAAAATAGTGACCACAATATAGGTGATAATTTGTGCTTTCCACCTCATAAAGTAATCATTATGTGATTTTGCATTTACTGTGAAATGTCATAGAATCTTTCACTTCATAATACGAGGAAGGGAGTGAGATAAACTATTTTTCTCTTTCTGTAAAACTAACATTAAAATGCCTTTTGGTGGACGGCTGGTATTAGTATTTGAAGGCACTTTCGGCAGACTGTCTCTCCAGTAGGACTTGTCCCTGAACCAATAAGACTATTTTTGAATGTTATGTGTCCTGTAGCCCTTGCTCCTTCCGGCACATGAGGTTTGAGCTTGTTCCCATGTAGTAAGACAGTAAATGAAATCACCTGTGTGTTAAAGTTAGGGCGATCCACAGGATGTCAGTGTGGTAAGAGGCTTCAATGGAATGTCTGAACCGTTCTGATCAGACTTGGGAAAATGTGAAAGTCTTGCCTCTTAGAAGGGAGAAATAATAAATTTAAAATATGCTCCATCTATAAGACGATTCAAAAAGTATTGATACCTAAATAGAAAATAACTCTAACTCTTGCTAACAAAAGCAGCAAGGAGAGCTGGGTCCTGGGGCAGGACCTGCTAAGCCTCTAACCAAAGCCACTTCTAGCTTTCAGGGTGGTGCCGGCAGTGCGTAGATCCTTGTCATGACCCTGGCGTTGAGGTGGGAGAGGCCGTCTCTGTGTTAGTGGCCCCCGCTGACAGTTTGCTGAGTTTACCAGTAAGGGTACTGGTGAATGGTGGTCATCTCCACTGCTGCCCACGATAGCCCTGCTCTCTACACTGTATGTACATAACCTCAATGAATATACTGTAGACGCGCTGTAGATGCTGGTGCATCTGCCCGTTTCCATTTCTTCTTTCTTCTCCAGCTGCTTTTCTTTCATTTTCTTTTCCACTATTTCAAGCACTCAATTTTTTCCTTCTTTTTCCTGGTTCTCTCTTTTCTGAGCTTAGTGATCACTAAAGATGGACAGAGGTATCACTTAGCCTGTTCACAGATGACCTTTGGATCTTTTGGCCGTGACCAACCCCAGCACTGTATATGACTGTATTTGCTGTTAATGCGGTAGGTTTCATCACATGTAGCCAAAACAGGTCTATCTCGGTTCATAATCATAACACTACGTACACATCTCCAACACCCCTTTTATCGCAGGGATTTGCTATGTGAAATCAAGCCTGAGTTTTTGTTACAGTAATTGATCAAGAGTATTTATTGGTGACAGAATATGGGATAAATATGCAAAGTATGGGCCATTCTTATCAATAATGGAAATAGTGACATCATATCTACCTTTATCTTTGCCACGATGACTTTATTTCTCAATAAAAGGGAAATTACTACAAGACTGGGTTTGAAAAGCTAGTTAGCACAAGCAGTGTGGTAAAGAAAGTTGCTTCATTCTCCTTTAAAATTTTTTTGAATGGCATGTGTATTTTATTCATTTTAAATTTTTGTCAGAGTTTCAAAGTACATAACTTATGATTTTAATAAGATACAGCAGTCCCCTCTGTACTTCTTCCTATCTCTAATTCCTTCTCTCCAGAGACAGCCACTTGTAAGCCTTTGATTTTCTTTCTGGCACCTGTCTATTCTATATATTGCTATTTGTAAGCTTAAAATTTTTTTAGATGTTATCTACTGACTTTTTGATATGGAAGAAGAAGATTTATTCTTTGTTAAACCACCCCGCCCGATCCACTCAATATAGTTATGTCACATTTTTTTGGTTATTCAGTATCCTTTGTTTACAGGCAGACCCCAGGGATATGGTGGGTTGGGTGCCACAATAAAATGAATATTGCAATAAAGTGAGTCACACGAATTTTTGGTTTTCTAGTGCATGTAAAATTTATGTTTACACTATGCTGAAGTGTGCAATAGCATTATGGCTAAAAAAATATAGATACCTTAATTAAATACTTTTTTGATAAAAAGTGCTAACCATCACTGAGCCTTCAGTGAGTCATAATAGTAACATCAGAGATCACTGATCACAGATCACCATAATAAATATGAAAATGATGGAAAAGTTTGAAACATTACAAGAATTACCAAAATGTGACACAGAGATATAAAGTGAACAGATACTGTTGGAAAAATGGCGCCGATAGACTTGCTTGAAGCAGGGTTGCCACAAACCTCCAACTTGTAAAAAAATGTGATATCCATGAAGTGCAGTAAAGCAAAGGGCAATAAAATGAGGTATGCCTGTATTTGGACTATTAAATATTGTTCCTGGCTGAGCCAATGAATTTACTATGATTATACTTTCTTTCTTGAAGACCTTTTTTCTTTTTTCCTAGAGTTGCTAATTTCTTTTGTACCTACTTTATCTCCATGCTCTGATAGTCTTAAAAGTCCTTTCACTAGATCTACATGCATTAGGTAATCTATCAATTCTATAATTTTTTTCTTGAGATGTTCCTCCCAGAGCTTTTTGTCTCCTACTCTAATCTGGACTGCTTTCTCTCTGAGTTTGTAGAATAGCTTTGTCCTGGGATTCCCTTCACCATTACGCTGGGCTTTCCCTTTGCTTTTTTACTCTTGGATACCATGTCTTCTTTCTTGGTTTACTCCCTCTTTTTGGTGGAACACATCCTCCAGTAGCTTTCTGAGAAAAGGTATGTGGTTGGTAAATTTTGAGTCCTTACTACCCTTCACACTTGGTCAATAGTTTTGGCTGAGACTACTTCAAAACTTTTCTCTCTTTAGGTGAAAGATAATTCTGGTGAGTTTATATTTTTTTTTGGTGAAATCATTTTCATTAAGAGTTTTGAAGGTATTTTTCTATTATTTTCTATATCAAGAAAGAAATTGATATAATATCTAAAGCACAGATTTTTAAAAAATTTTCTTTGCCTTTTATTGATGGTTTGAAATGCACTAGAATGAATGTTCTAGCAGTTTTGTATTTACTTACTTGAATTTGTTGTTTTTATCTTGTTGCTCCCAGGCAAAATCTTTCTCTCTTCCGGTAAAAAATAACTCTGTTGATTTTCCTTCAGTATTTGGTTTTCAAATGTCACTAAAAGAATGATGGTTTCATACCTTGACTCCGGGTTTTCTCATGTAAGAAATACCAAGATTTCGTCATTTGCATCTCCATTAAAAAGGGAAAAAATCATATATTAAATAAACATCCAAGTATAACTTGTATATTTTGGATTTATTGTTACTGCCCACTGAATATTCACATGTACATCCTATTTTTGTCAAGTTCATCTGTGACACTCAGTGGACAATGCCAGATCTGTAGAAATTTCAATTGTTCAGAAATTATCTAATTATTTTATGCATTTTATTGTTTTCATGCTCATCTTCCCCATTTCTTTTTTAAAAGATGGATGTATGTTCCTACCCAAAAATACCATTTAACGTTTATATATATATATATATATATATATATATATATATATATATACACACACACATACAAATATATATAATTATATTGAATAATTCTCTAACCATAATTTAGGTATATTAGGTGGTTGGGGAACCAACAACTTTTGCGGCAAGAAGTGGAACCAATGAGGGGAGACATGGGGGCTCCCAGGTTTGCAGTTTTGAAATCTCATTTTGGATGCAGATTGCAGAGACAGGCCAACACGCGGAAGGATTAGTAGGAAGGGATCGCAGTCATTCAAGTGAGTGATGGTGGTGGCTTGGGAATGGTAGTGGTGAAGGGGATGGAGAAAAGTAGGTTGCATTTGAGATACTGAGGAGAGAGGATCATTAGCACTTGAGGCTGGGAATTGGGTGGGATGAGGAGAAGAAAAATAAATGAGAGGAAACTGGAGACTTGGAAAGCAACTTGTTAATTTCACCCAGAAATGTGGTGAATAGGATAGACTCACAGATCAAGTAATCTGATACTGATAAGCTGTATATTCCTCATTTAGAAAAGTAAAAGGATTTGGTGTTTGGATTAGAGTATTTAATCCTGGATGAATCTTTCCTGGGCCTGGGGTTAAAAGGTTTCAGACCAGGGGGGTGTTTAGGAAGCTGGGATATTTATGGGTGGGTGAATTTAAATCTAATTTCAGTGTCTGTCCTGTTTAACTGGGAATTGTCTCGCTGATTACATATACTTTTCATATTTGTTTCCTTAATTTTTTCTGTAGTGTTTTCCATAATTATTGGGAGCCCAGAACATTTAAGCGAAGAAAACAGATTTTCAAAGGTTTTTTGGTTTCATATCATGATTTTAAGATTAATTTTTTCAATGCGATCCATTACCTCAAAATATTTTCTTTTTTGCTAACACTGTTTTCCCTATTTGTTCCTGAGCAAAGACTAGAGATGAGCATTCGGCTTGAGTTACAGGTAAAACCAGGGATGTGTTGGTTATTCCTTGCATTGCACTCCTGAATTAAGAAATGGTACCTAACAACCTGACAGTGTATTAGGGCCAATGGTGGTTGACAGGCGCCTTTCAAAGGTACCGTTCTGATGCTTTTGTTCCATTTGCCTTTTAAGTTAAAATGCTAGTTGGAGCGGACAAATACTACTCATTTTCACAATTTCTTCCCCCCCCGCCCCCCACACACCGTGAGGGGCCTTTTGGTTGCTTCAGTCTCAGCAGAAGAATGGGAGCAGCGATTGGGTTTGGTGGAATTCGCCTTTATCTGGCTCCAGCTCCTCCTCCTCTCCCTGTGGGCTCCCAGGCCAGGGTGCCTGTAGGGGCTCTCTCCTCTTCTGCAATCACAGCTTTGTGGTTCTTTGTGTGAGCTGTTATCAATTTCAGTGGATACGCTTTGTTACCTCTATTTGTACTATAACTAGCAATTTGATAAGGTTATGTGCCTGTCAAATGATTTAGATGTCAGGTGTAGATGCAACAAAGCAATTTTGACAAGTCAAACATCGGTGCAAAGAAGGGGGATGAGGGTGACCTGCTGACAGAAGAAAGTAAAATCTCTTATGGCCTCACTTTCTTTCTCTTTTAACTCTAGGTCAGTACTTTAACCTCTTTAATTTGTCCCTTCTTAAGTGAATGTGACATGGTGACTTCCAGCTTCTATCTAAAGGGCAGTGAAACGGAGGCCTGCTGTTGGAAGGTAGATGCTGGCATTTAGGGAGATTTGACTTTGGGTATTCTGATAAAAACATCTGGGTCTGGAAACTTTATCTTTGACTGAAGCTGAGATTAAGGTCTTAGAAGACAAGGTTTATTAATGCCAGTGTCTGTTCACATATGTGTGTTACAGAGAGCCTGGTATTTTTAGTAAGCAGTGCCCCTTTCTTTTAGGTGGAGGTAAAGGCCCAGGGCTTCCAGTACATTTGTCGTCCTGTGGTCTGCAGCCCCGGCAATGATTTGAAGAGTATTGCTCACTGATTTGTCACATCCTCTGTTGGATGAGGAGTCAGTCGAGCCTAGGATTAATAGGTTTAAGTTTCTTAGAGCCTTTCTGTCTTTTTCTTGAATGATTAAGTAACTTGTACCTCTGAGCTATCCCAATACCTAAATCTCTTTACTGCCCACATTGAATATGTAGCTTTGCCTTGGCATCTACCTCAGCAGAAAATCCCCCATTTTACCAGTGGTATGTTGGACAGTAGTTACCCCCTTAAAGGTTAATGTGTCCAAGAGATGCTGCTGGAGTTATAGGGATACTTCCAGTATTTTGCCACTTGGGTTTGTGAAGTTATGGAATGAATGTAGGCATTCAAGTGTAACTCATCTTGACAAGGGTTTCATTATACTCTGCAAGCACAATTCAAAGAAATAATGAATTTATATTCAGGGTAGTCTTGTTTGAGTTTATTTAAAGAAATGAAACACACAATCCCTATAATAGCCCTTGCTACAGAAGTATTGATGGTGCTGACAAAGAGAAAACTCAGACCAGATGGTTTCCAAACAGTGGAACCACCTGGTTCCCTGGCAATGCCAACTTATTCCTGTTTCTCAAATAGCTGCACTCTCACGGACCGTGAAATGTATAAGCGAGACGTTCATGGGCTCAGGCAGAATAACATTCCAAAATTAGAATTGTTAAGAGACACTAAAACACTTATCCGTGTCAACTCAAACTGGCCACTCTCTTCCGTTTACATTTTTTTCTTCTTTCTCTTTATAACTATAAAACCCAGTTCTTTTTTATTTCCACATGGCAGAGAGGAAAAAAAAACCAAAACTATTTCTTCTTGAGATGTTTATTCTGGAGGAAAAAGAAAGATCCTTTGTCCTTTTGGGAAATGGACTCACCAAAACTCCATTCATGTTTTCAGACCAAAGAGGAGACTTTTAGGTCAGCAAGGGAAGAATAGAATTGTACCTATATAGCACCATGAAATTACACCGAATCATGAAACTTCATAGGAATATAACCAAGGTAATATATTAATCGATGTGCAGACATGCAGTAACTTTTTCTAATTATAATGTTAAACTTCGGGATTTTCTTGAATTACTTAGTATCTAATTTTTCATGTTGGAAATCAGAGTGAATTTAAAAGTGAAAATATTGAATCATCTACAGACCTTTCTAAGTTGATGCTTAAGAAGACAATCATGTTAAAGTTTCATTTTGAAGTGGTTACCTTAGCTTCTTACTCATTTGATGAACACCTAACTGAGCACCTAACTGGCAGTGTTTGTAACCATTAGAGATCCAGTACTGGATAATGTATGTAACATGTGAGACAATTTAAACATTAAGATGTTTACGCTCTTGTTTACAATCTAGTCTTTTTAAAGAAATGATGATTATTTTCATCAAAATTACATGTCAGTCTAAGTGAAGGTCTTTGAAGTTTGCAAAGCATTTGAATTACCATCTCGTGGCATGATAGGCTGGAAAGAGCCAAGGCTTTCAAGATGGCAGATCTGGCTTTGAATCCTGACTACTGCTAACCAGGTGGTGATGTTAGGCTTGTGTCTTAGTCACCAAGTCACAGTTTCCTGTATTAGCTGGGGACTCTGGGCTGTAAGAGATGGAAAACCCAACCCTCATTCACTTGGACAAAATGATAATTTCTCTTGAGAATATTAAGGTACACAAATCCATGGGCAGGAATGTGCCTGTTTCAGCTTCAGGAACAGTGTGAATCAGGACTCAGAAGTCAGCAGGCCAGGACTCTTTTTGGCAGATGGGGTGCATCTGCCTCTTTGGGTTCTGGTGGCGGCAAGCCTGGCTGTCGACAGTTCCAAAGTTTTATCTCTTAGAGTTTTACTTGCCAGAGGGAGAGACTAATTCTGCACTTTGGATCTCAATTCCCAAACCCCCTCAACATCTGGACTTGGACTAGCTTGGGCCAGATGACTGACTGCCTTTGGGACCATCCTTGGCGGTTAAGGAAGTGTGTCCTGTAGGGAAACGACAGCTCTTGAGAAGACCTACATGGGTGAATGGGGCCCGGGACCGTTACCAGGAGGAGGTTGGGGGCGGACCAAACAATAGTCGTCTCCATTACATTTCTCATGTGTAGAAAATGGTAAATAGACATCTCTTTTACAGTGATTTTGAAGATTAAGCAGGATAGTCTGTCAAATGCCTAGTATAAAGTCTGATACCTTGTAGCCCTTTAATAAATCATAGCTGCTATAACATAGCAGGGAGGCAACTAGCCAGCATTTCTCAAAACTGACACCTGTAATCAGTGTGCAGCTCTCACTCTTAACTAAGAAGCATAAGTAGCCATAATTCTTCACTTCATTCTTCAGCACTGCTCATGTATTTATTTCTCATAGTCTCTTCCCTGTGGAAGACCTGAATTAGGACTACGTTTCTAGTTGTAGTATAGGTATGTTAATAACCTGTAAACATTTCTGGGAAATGTATGTTTTAAATAAAATTCCATATTAAGGATTGAATCTTAAAAATTTTCTTTTGATTAAAAAGCCTTACTGAGATCCATGGTTTTTTCTGGGTGGCGAAAACTATCTATCGTGGAAGCTATTCTCAGTGTCATTTGTGTGCGTATTAAGTGTATAATGTATTTAGATTTTTTCTTCTTCTGCATTCTTTTTTCCTTTGTTTTTGCTGTTATAGTTTTTATTTTCCTTCCCCCCCGAGTTTTGTAGAAGTGGAAGAAGCATGTTTTCTTACAGAAAAACAGTCGATGTTGCCTGATGGATAATGCCATTGCAGGTGTGGGAGGGTTGTTAGGGCCAATTTTAACGACATTATCAATCTGTTAGGAAGCAGGCGTATGTAAGAAAAGCTTGGGGGTGGGGGGATCATCTGTCACTTTCATCAGCTGTGACTCTGAGATTAAGAACAGGTTACTTTCACTTTCATGACTGTTTTGTGTTAGTTCAGCTCTGTTTACATTTGCTTGATTCTTGATTTTATCCTTATCTCTTTACTGTAGTTTGAATGTAGCTTTCTTTTCTGAATGACTGATTTGCTAATTAGCTTTATCCTCACTGGAAATTACCCATTTTCTAATACTTTATAATTCAGAATACGCACACAGGAATGTTCCCCGTTGTAACTTCTTATCCATCCTCTCCTTAATTTAAAGTTGCATGATATCTTCTGGTTCAAAATAATTTGAATAATATTCTACTCTGTGTGTGAATTAGGCCGTTTATATTTAAAAAACATAATCATGTAATGGGATGAGACTGGCTCTCTCTAAAGGATTAATAGTTAAGAGAACACGTGTCCAGAAATCAAAATTCATAAACTGTCTGAATTATTATATGTTATTTAAAAAGTAACATGGCAACATAAATCATCGAGTCAGGCTCTATGAGTCAATTACTCTTCAGGACTAAATCAGGTATTAGAATATTAACTGTTTTTTGCTTCTTTAGTACCTGAATAGTTAATTGGATGGTACTTTAGTTTCCTGGAAAAGTTAATCATCATCACCAAATACTTAATGTTCTCCCCAGAGTAATGTGTAACTCATAGGCAGAATTTGGTGGATTAGTTACATTTTTCTACCGTGAGATTCTCGGTGAAATATGCATTATATGTGTACATTTTAGGCACCAATTTTCTTCATCAACGTAGATATGATTTTTTGGTTTGAATCAATAGTTCCATCAGTACAGGCATACGTCGTTTTATTGTGCTTTGCTTTATCGCACTTTGCAGATACTGGGTTTTTTACAGATTGAAGGTTTGTGGCGACCCCATGTCAAGCAAGTGTGTTGGCACCATTTTTCTGACAGCATTTGCTCACTTCATGTCTCTGTGTCACGTTTTGGTAACTCTCACAATATTTCAAACATTTTCATTATTGTATTTGTTATGATGATCTGTGATTAGTGATCTTTGATGTTACTATTAAGACTCACTGAAGGCTCAGATGATGGTTAGCATTTTTTAGCAATAAATTATTTTTTAATTAAAATATGTACATTGTTTTTTTAGACGTAATGCTATTGCATATTTAATAGACTACAGTGAAGTGTAAACATAAATTTTATACGCACCGGGAAACCAAAAAATTCATGGGACTTGCTTTACTGCGATACTTGCTTTATAGCAGTGATCTGGAACAGAAACCACAATATCTCCAAGGTATGCCTGTACCAGAGTTTTGGCAATGACCTTCTTCCCCCTGGCCTGATTCTTACTAATAGAAAATTTAAACAAGTGTTTCCTTCAAAAGAAAGACCTGAAAACACACTTTGGATGAAAAGTATGGGCTGTGATAAACTTTACTTTGGGTGATAATTTTTGTCCCTTTTATGGCACCACAGATTCCATTACAGATAATGAACTAGGTAAAATTTTAGTTTTTAAAATTTTAAAATTAGTTTTTAAAAATATTCAATTGCTTCCACTTTCCTCTTTAATTATTTACAGGACGTTGTTTATATCTTATATGTGTTCAGTTTGATTTTTTCATTTTGGCATTTTTTTTCATTGTCCGATGAATTGAAAGATAATATCTGGGGAGATGCCAGAGAGAGACTTCTGCCTCCTATTAGCTCTGTCACCTCAAACTCCCGCCCTTCATCGATAAAAATGAGCACTAAATTGTGTACCTGCTAGGATTTATCTGAAGATAATACAGGTGAAGCATATTTTAATTTCTTCTTCTTTTATTTATTCATATTCTCTTTTGGTCTTAAAAAGACTGAAGGAGCTTCCAGGTACAGGTGGCACAGTGCCTGGCCCATGCGGTAGGAAGCGTTCTCTAGGTGTTTAGGTACTGTTAAGTTAACACATGCTTACAGGAGTTGAGTGCTCAGCCCTCCTTACACATTAGCTGCCAGCCTTCCCACCCTGGCTCTGCTCGCATGATATATAAACCACTCGGTGCAGTGCCTGGGATGTAATAGAGAGTTAATAGATGGCAGGCATTATCATCATCATCTTATTTAATTCTCACAAACGTACTGTCAGTGCTGTACTACAGTTATGCTTATTTTGTACACAGGGAAACTGAGGCTCAGAGAGATTAAGTAACCTGCTTAAGGTCACACAGCTATTAAGAGGTGGAGCCGGGGCCCAAGATGAGTTTGTCAAAATCCTAAACCTGAGCCGTTAACGTCTAAGCTACACTTTAGTGTCTTAGAAGTGATTTTTAATTTTCTTAGCTTATTGAGAAATTAATTAAGATATGCTTTTTATTATGTATTCAGAGTACTTGCTTAGAATAAAATGTAGATTTCAATGTTTTTAAAGTAAAGGAACTCCGAAACTGATGAAGTTGGATTGTGAATATACCTAGAATACTGACAAATCTGTAAATATTCAGTAAGTACCTCTGCAAATACAGTGGAAGGCTGATTGAAGGCTTAGAAATCTATGAAGATTATTTTTAATGCCTTTTAATTATGTTTAAAAAGGTAATTAAAATTTTAATTTTACTTAATTAACCATAAATTTACAAATTATGAGATTAATTTATAAGAAACAAATTCGCTTTTGAGCTCATTTGACTTAACATTTGTTAAAATTAACTTCACCTTAAAAAAAATCCCTTAATCAGTTTTTCCTTTGTAGTTGTTTAATTCCCATCTAGCATTGTAAGATTAGCCAATTTTCTGCATTTTAGACATTAAAGATACAAAACTTGATAGTAATCAATCATGAAATAGTTATTAAGCTTTTAATACATGCTTAGCACCAAGCAAAATGCACTGAGAGATAGAAGGAAGCATATGGTACACATTCTCCAGTACTTTGAAATCTACTGAACTATACAAGATGGTACATAATTGAGTGCTGAATTTTGCAGATCAAACTAAGAATTCTGCATGTAGTTTAAAAATGACACGACCCTCACAACTCCCGTGGAAGAAAAGTAAAATATCCATCATGTCATGAAAGATCATAAAATTGGTCACTGATTTTATTGTATCAGATGGAGACTTTAAAATGTGTGACATAAAGAGCAGAATAACATGAATCAGTAATAAACATGCCTGTAGATTTTAGGCTTCCGTTAAGCATAATCGGACAAGGTAAGCTGCTTTAAGGCTAAATAATGTTCTCTTTTTGCTTCCTCTTCTGCCGCTGGATTATTCTTAGCCCTCTGGTCTATTGTGATTCGCCAAGAATTCTCTCGTATGGCTACTATTGCTCGTTAATCCATGTTTGGAATCCCTTTCATCCTCTTCTTGATTTCTCCTTTCTTGCCTTTTTGCCTCATTTCATTATTTGCCAACATAGTGAAACAGCTTCATTAGGATAAAGCCACTTAGAGGGACTAATTTAACTTTCTGCCTATGATGGCCACTGACTAAGTCACTTGCCACTTAATGGAAAACCCAAGTTTTGTCTTTCAGCTGACTGAAAATATCCACTGAATTCCTGGCCTTGAGATTCTTTTCCTATTCACTTGCTCATGATTTTTCTTTAACCTCTGGTACCTCAGCTTCCCCATCTGGGGTTTTAAAACTCTGTCCCTGCTTTCCTTTTTTTTTTAAAAAAAATATTTATTTATTTATTTGGTTGCACCAGGTCTTAGTTGTGGCATGTGGGATCTTTTAGTTCTTTTAGTTGTAGCATGTAGGATCTAGTTCCCTGACCAGGGATCAAACCCGGGCCCCCTACATTGGGAGTGCAGAGCCTTAGCCCCTGGACCACCAGGGAAGTCGCTGTCCCTGCTTTCTTTCTTTCTTTTTTTTTTTTTTTTAGCTTGAACTATGAACATTTATTTCTCACAATTTTGGAGGATGGGAAGTCCAAGATCAAGGCGCTTGCAGATTCAGTGTCTGATGAGGACCAACTTCCTGGTTCATAGACTGCTGTCTTCTCACTGTTACTTTCACTTCTCCCGTGCTCTTTCCTAGCTGTATGTGAGATGCATGTGTAGTAAGCAGGGCTCTCATTTCGATTTGTCCTTGCTTTCTTTGAAAACGTTTTATTGTAAAATGTTTGATCAAGGCAAGAGAATATATGGCGCATACATGTAAGTTTTACAGCTTGATGATAAAAGGATCGCATGTGGATCTACCTTCCAACTGAAGAACTTGAACATCACCATGAACAGTGAAGCTTCCCCCGCATCCTTCTCTGAGCAGATCTCCTCACAACTCTCCTGGATGTTATGCTGATCAAGTCCCTTTCCCCCCACTTATTTACCACCATATGTATGTACTCCTTGCTTTTTTTCTCCTTCAGCAAAATGTTTCTGAGATTCAGCCGTATGGATCCATGTAACCGTAGTTCATTTATTTTTTACTCCTGGATAATATTATATTTTATGAATATACAATAATTTCTTCATCTCCTGTGGTTGCTTAAGTTGTTTGCAATTTTTTGGATAGTACAAATGTTATTATGAACATGTTGGCTTATGTCCCCAGACGCTCATGGGCAAGGGTTCCTTTAGAGAGAAGCATACTTGGGTGTGGAGCTGCTGAGCTGTAGGACGTGCCCATCTTTGATCTCTTTTAATCTCCTTTTCATTTATCATTCAACAATTTACCAGTCTCTGGTTCACTTGGCTTTTTTAAATCATAAATGGCTTTCTGCCTAAGAATGGCCTTTCTCATTAGTCGTTTTCATTTTCTTCATTTATGTACCTTGTTATAGTATTAATAATTATGGTACTTGTAGCATTGGGGGAGAGAACTTATATTTCAGAATTAGCAAGTAATTCAATTGGCAGTTCCGTTCACTATTTTGATTTTTAAGTTTTCCCTTTCAGTCATTGTGAGCCTTTTTCTTAAGCTTGGCCAGAACCACCCTTGGTTTTCAGGCTCTTTCTCTGTCTGAACTTGTGAGTGTTACTTGCTGATGACTCCAAACACAAAATATCACTGAGCATGCACACATTGACAGAAATCATACTTAAGCAATAAAGGTCATTTTTGAAATTTAATAAGAAGCAGGAAACTAATATTTGCTAATGACCTAGTAAGGGCATGTTGCTGCTTGATGTTCCCATGTTATTTATGTTAACCCTCCAAACATTGTGTAGCATATTGCTTTTTTTTTCTTTTTCCATTTTATAACAGAGGATCAGGAGTGTTAGAGAAATTGAACAAATTAAGATCACAGGACAGAATTAGGGTTTAAATTCAGGTCTTTTGATTCTTGATTTAGGGTTCTAATCTATAATACAGGAAGATAAATATGTGTATGTATGTGTGTGTACACATGCATTTACATGTGTATGTAGTATATCAATATTAGGTAGCATTCAGTATTGGAAATATATTAAGTTACTTCTGAAGAAAAATACAAATTGCCCATTGTGTATATTTCTTGCATTTGAGTTTAAGAATGCATTTTCAAAATGCCTTGATTTAGTTTTGAAGGGATAAGCCTACAGGAAACTGAGACTGCATTACCTTCCAGGTACAGCATGTCCTCTTTCTGAACTCACAGTTGTGTCTTGATTCTCTGCTCCCTCCTTCTGTGTCCTTTCTGCCTTTTTCTGACAGGAGATGCAGATCACCTGGCTGGGTCTCCTGAGGAGGCCAGGGTCTCAGGCTGGGCCCAAGAACTCTCTGTCTTCTGTGGTCCTGGGATGTTCTCTAATAGTGGACAACTGCAGGGGGGAGGACCAAAATTGCCTGCCCTCTTACTGGTCTCCTGCTTCTGTTTCACTCACTCCAGTGGGTTAATACAGTGGCCAGAAAGAGCCTGTTAAACCAGAAGTCCAGTGTGTTGCTGCTCTGCTTATAGCCCTCACCTCCTTCTGGTCTTACTTCAAGGTCACTTTGTCACTGAGGCCTTCCCTGATCACCCTATCTAAAAGGGCAGCATTCCTGACCCTTCTCATCTCACTTCTTGCTTTATTTTTCTCTTAGCCCCCACTGACATACCATTTATTCAACTTATATAAGTTTCACATCTTTTCTTTCTCTCCCGCTGTAATGTAAACTCCATGAGGCAGGGATCATTGACTGTTTTCTTTGCTGCATTGTTCCCACCTCTGGAACAGTACTTTGCTCATAGTAGGTGCTCAATAAGTATTTGTTGAATGAGCAAAGAATTAAATAGGTGAATATTTGAGGAGATTCCAAAGAATGACATTCCTAGAATAATTTGCCATTGTTATTTGTAGAATCATCATAAAATACTTTTTAACAGGATAGAGGACAGGAGACCAGAGGTGATAATTTTATAGCCAATGCTGAAGCATAGGGAAGAAAAGGCATTTTTAGTGGGGACAGAGCAGGAGTTTCTAAGAGCAGCTTATATGAGGCTCAGTGAATACTTGTTGAGTTAATGTTAATATATAAGAGCACTGCGATGGACTGAATGTTTGTATCCTCCCAAAGTTCATATGTTTAAACCTAATCCCCAATGTGATGATATTAGGAGGTGGGGCCTTTGGGAGGTAATTTGGTCATGAGGGTGGAGCCCTCATAAATGGGATTCGTGCCCTAATAGAAGAGACCCCAGAGAGCTCCGTCATCCCTTACTCCATGCGAGGTTACAGTGAGAAGATGGCCATCTGTGAACCAGGAAGCAGGCTCTCACCAGACACCGAATCTGCTTGCACCTTGATCTTGGATTTTTCAGACTCTAGAACTGTGAGAAATAAATTTTTGTTGTTTATAAGCCACCCGGTCAATGGCTTTTAAAATTTTATTTATTTATTTATTTATGGCTGTGTTGGGTCTTCGTTTCTGTGCGAGGGCTTTCTCTACTTGTGGCGAGCGGGGGCCACTCTTCATCGCGGTGCGCGGGCCTCGGGCCTCTCACTATCGCGGCCTCTCTTGTTGCGGAGCACAGGTTCCAGATGCGCAGGCTCAGTAGTTGTGGCTCACGGGCCCAGTTGCTCCGCGGCATGTGGGATCTTCCCAGACCAAGGCTCGAACCCGTGTCCCCTGCATTGGCAGGCAGATTCTCAACCACTGCGCCACCAGGGAAGCCCTCAATGGCTTTTTTGTTATATCCACCCAAATGGACTAAGATAAGCTCTATGGCTAGCAATTTCTTTCCAAATCTGATCTAGATCTCTGTTTCTTAGCTTAATCTCCCAGCTCTTCCCCCTTCTTCAGCCAAATGGAGCCATTTTCAGTCCCTGAATATGAGGTTCCTCTCTTACCTCTGGGTCTGGGCCACACTTCTGTTGTCTTGCTTCTACTCCCCTTCTTTCTCTCTCCCCTGCTCCCTCCCATCTTCCCTTTCTTAATCATTTTTCAATCAACTCACATGGGCCAAGTGCTATGCTACGTTCTTGGATTGCAAAGCACAAGACTTTGCCCTTGTCCCTGAGTTCCACGTGTTCTAGAGTAGGAGACTGACTCCATTGTAATTGCAGTTCAAGGTGATAACTGCTCTAATAGGTAGGTGTAAGCTGTGAGGCTTGGGACGGGTTGGGGGGAGGCCAGTCCAGCTCACAGAGCAGGACCACTGGCGCTGAGCTTTAATGAATAAATGCATTATGCTTCCCGTGAGCTGAGGTTAGGAAACACTGTGTCAGGTACAAGGAACCCCGAGTAGCCGGTCGAGAGTACTCTTCACACAGTTCTTACAGATTTGCACTGCCTGCGGTGCGCCTTTTGGTGGAGACAGATTGTTGCCCAGCACCTGCACAGATGGGGGTCAGGATTCATCTCCACCTGTGTGGTCACCGGATGACACATCCAAGATGTTTTGTAGGGGTCTGATCATTCACACAAATCCAACAAAAAATAAGTATCTATTCTAGAATAACTTTAGTAGAATTAGTAAATGTAAACTAATAGCTGATTCTTAATATGATATATTTTGCTTTGTTAACCATGATTTGTCTGATTGTTATAGGACTGTTCTTTTTGATGTCCTGTGACAGACACTGGGTAACCCTTTCAAGGCAAGCAAAACCAGTACTATGATGATAATGCTGGGCATTTGCACAATACCTTATACCTTCTAAAGTTCTTCCCTGTGATTTATTTCATTTAGTCCCTACAGCCTTATTAGTTAAGGATTTATCAGAATCCCTAGTTAGAAATGAGGAAACTTTGGCTCAGAGAAGCTAGGAGACCTGTGAGGTGACTGGTAAGTGACAGGGATAGGATGTGAAATCTAGGCTCTTGTCCGCTAAAGCAATGCTTTTTCCCTGATACAATCCCCTATTTTTATAAACTCATAAATCTTGTGTCACAAATAGAACCAGAGTGTAGAAGTAAACGAGGAGAAATTCACATGTTAATAATTCTGGGAACCTCACTGTACATGTGTATACGTTGTAGGCATGTTAGGGGTGGTGTATTAATCAGAATTCTTTTGGTTATTGAAAGGAGAGATATTAGCTCACTTAACTGGTAAGCCTGGTGGTTCTGGCTTTAGGAAGAGTTAGATCCAGGTGCTCGAATGATATTGTCAGGAGTCTCTCATGATCTCTTGCTTTGCTTGCCTCTGTGTTGGCTTCATCATCATTGGGTAGTGGCCAAATTATGGCCAGCAGCTTCAGTTTTACAGCTTGCTAAACTAGCCAGACCGTGGAGAAAGAGCACAGACACACACCAGATTCTGTGTGTGGGCCGATTCCTGGGCCCAGGGTGCAGCGCTCTCACTGGCTGGATGGGGTCACGTTGTGAGGGCAGAGGAGACACATGAGACTGAAGAGAGGAATCCTCTTACCTCCCTCTGACCTTTGAGCTCTTTTTATTTTTATATCCACTTATCTCTCAGAATCAGACTATGCATACCTGGCAAACCATCAGATATAACATTTAAAATTAGACCTAAGTAGAGAGATAGGATGTAAGTGGCTGGGAGTACGGAAAAGAGAGGGACTGACTAAGGGCTCCAAGGCTCCCTGTGTGCAGTAAAGATTTACTGGGTGGATTGGTGCTTGAATTGATGCTAAGTGTATATGAGGCTTGGTTGTGGATCACCCCATTAAAAAAGGATTAAACATCTTCTAGAACTCTGCAAACCAGTTATGGAAGTAATTGTATACTCTTCAAAACTAGTCACTTCATGTGGCAAGCCCAAATCAGATGCTTCTTATGTGTCTTGTGAATGCGGAAAGGACACTTAAATGGTAATTAACTCAAAAGTTACGATTCCGAAATTTACTGGTTTTTCTTTTCAGTTCTTTCTTTGGAAATTGCCCTTAAAAAAAAAACCCAGGCTAATCACAAAAAGAATATGTGATTGTGTCTTCTCTGAAATTGGTGTTAAGGATATTAGAACTTGGCTTATAGATTTTTCTTCTTATTTCTTCATTCCTGTTGCTATTATAACCTTGCCATCTTTCTTACTTTTATTATTTTACTGCTCTGCACCTTAGTGCTTACTTCAAGGAAAGCTAAATGTCTTCCCTGCTTAGTTAGGCATAAAACACTGAGAATGTACTGGTGTGTATCTTCACACATGCTGGGAGATTGAGAGTTAGAAGGCTAATCTCATTCAGCATTTTCCGTAGAAGAAAAATAATGTGGTTTATTTGACCTTTTACTTATGGAAATAAAGTAAGGGTTTTAGTACTTTTATACATTTAAACGAAACGTGGAGGGAAAATTAGATATTCTTAGGCTAAAAGTGATGAGAGTATCTGTTTCTTTTTATTTATTGTCATCTGAGTTTTTTTTTTTTTAAGCTCTTCAGGTAAAAGGAAATCTTCCAGTAGCCTCACGGACAGTAATGCCTGAGAGAATCAAGTATTTAAATACAAACACAACTCAACAAAAACAGTCATTCCATGCTCAGTTAAGGAGACTTTTCAAATTTATATAGAAAGTAGCATTTACAGAATCATTTTTATTAGCTACCCTAAATGTTAGTTATTAATTTAAGTTTTAATTTGAAGCTGATAATTATGAATGTGAAAATGGGGATTATATGAGTTATCAAAAATATGTTTCCATATGTCTTGATATCTAGGCTTTTAAAGAAATAAGAACAGTCCAAGTGATGTAACCATCTCAGTCATTAACAAGCAGGATATTTAACTGGTGTGACAGTTATTGTCATTATGCTAATAATAGGAGTTGGGGCCCTAGTAAGATTAAGCACTAGCTATTCCAATCCCCTGAGGAAACTGTAAAATTCAGCCTCACTGGGTTGTAATTAGAAAAGAAATATGTTTAAATACCGAAAAAAACTTAGGTACCTCACACAGTATGCCAAGGGCATGCGCTTGAAGCCTTTTAATCTCTAGGTGTGGCCTGTTTTATAAATATTTTTGTAAGCATTTACCTAGTCAACATTTGGCAGTACAACATTGTATAATCATATCCATATGCTTTGCCTTATGAAATAGAATGAAAACTTTGTTAGGACAGGGCTGCTGTTGATAGTGTTGTATGTCTGCCTCCTCCATAGTGCTGTCCAGGCTCAAAATGATGCCTTGTCACTGACAAGACAAGCCATGGGAGCAGATTTAACTTTCTTTTTCCACATTTTTGTCAGTTTTAGTATAACTATTAATGATGATAATAATAACTATTATGGAGTACTTGCTTGCTTCTTGTGGGCTAGGTATGTGAATTAAGACATTTGATCTTATCTTTCAACCTACTAAGTAGCATTATTTAAATACTATTACTGTTGTTATTACCACCATTTTACAGATGAGACCACCGAGGCACAGAGTGGTTGAGTAACTTGCCTAAGGTCACACAGTGGTTGCTGGAACACACACCAAGCAGTCTAGCTATGCCACCTGTGTGCCACCTGCTAATAGAGCTGTTCCTGGAGACTCTGCTTCCAGTTTTAGCAGCTTATATGGCCCCCGTCTATCCTGAGTGGGATTTGTGATTCTTTTGCTTACTTTTCTTTTTCTTCCTTTCTTTCTTTCACTTCTATTTCTGTTAGGTCAAGTACAAAAGAGATTTTGAAGAAAGCAAAGGAAGGGGCTTCAGCATTGTTACAGACACTCCTGAACTACAGAGGCTGAAGAGGACTCAGGAACAAATCAGTAATGTAGGTGACCTTTTGTTCAGTGATGTAATACCCTAACTTGTATTTATGGTGAGAAAGTGAAATTGGGCAACTTGGAAGTGTTCTTATTGCTATGGGATGCAAGCAGTACTCGGTGTCCTCAGAAAATATGCCAAGTTCACCTTTTAAACTCCTTCCCTTTGATTTCATCACGGTTATCAAGAGCCTAACACTTTAATAGCAGTGACTACAGGCATACCTCATTTTATCATGCTTTGCTTTATTACACTTCACAGATAATGTGTTTTTTACAAATAGAAGGTTTGTGGCAACCCTGTGTTGTCAGATTATGGTTAGCATTTTTTAGCAATAACGTATTTTTAAATTAAGGTTAGTACATTTTTTTAGACATAATGTTATCGCACACTTAATAGACGACAGTATAGTATAAACATAACTTTTATATGCACTGGGAAACCAAAAAATTCATGGGACTTGCTTTATTGTGATATTTGCTTTATTGAGCTGTTCTGGAACTGAACATGCAATATCTCTGAGGTATGCCTGTATATTTCTGAATACACTTTTAATTTATTTATTAAACTGATTTATCTAGTAAATTGATTTATTTAGTAAATCAATTTAATTAAATAAATTGTGTATTTAGAAATAATAATATTGCTATTAAAAGACATTATTGTAATTTACCATCTTATTTCTTTTTGAATGATTCTCAGCTTTTGAATTTTTCCAAAATAGGACTTGTATAAGTAAATATTAAAGCCATCAGTTAATTTTTTGCACTGGAATAGTATACATATAAGGTTAGCTATCTGGAGAAATCTCATATTTGCTAATTGTGTATATTTAAGATTTCATATTTTAAATTAGATATTTGTTGAAATAGCATATTACATCTAATTTTTGAAATAAACATTTACCTATGAAGTTGCTTTGGATTTGAAAGCTGCGTCTTGTTCAGTAATAGCGTTTTCTTGAAAAAGAAAATTGAGACTAGCAGAAGTTCAAAACATTAGGGACCAAAATTGTTAACCGAGTACTTATTAAAAGTGGTAATTATGTTTCTTCTAAAGTATTATATGAAGTGCGTCAAAATGAATTTTTTTCCAGAAAAAAATTAACTCAGTGTTAGGTATTCAAGAGGAAATATGAATGAAAGTCAACAACTGTGGACGTGATATAAAAGTATGAGCAAATATGCAAGAGGCCTACCATTTTTCACGAGAAGTCTATTTTGTGTGTCACTTGTACAATCACCAAAATTTGTGTGTCGAGATGTTTTAAGTTATGTGGCATTAATTTCTAGGAAATTTTTAATTAGCAGATTGTTTTAAACTCACTGGTATTTGGCCATCATCATAATATACATATATATAGTAACAATTTGCAGATAGAATCATAGGCTATAACCTGAGAAAGAATTTTATGTGTCAAAAGTTCAAAAACAGAATTATTCAGTATTTTAAAAATTTATTTAGGGAGTGAGAGGAGGCAGAGCAGACACTTTGTTTTGCCATATTCCCTAAGGTTTATCCATTGTTTGCTCTTTAAATGGACATTTTATTTCAGTAAGGACTTTTTTGTTTGAAGAGAAAGGGTTGAATTTTAAGGATTCATGGCTTTTGTCCCTTAGTTTTTCTACCCCATCCTAACAACCCCACCAATCATTAATACTGAAGATTGTGTCCATCGTCTTTCTTCCCCTTCATTCTTTCCTTAAATCAAAACCCTATTTTTGTTTTTTAAAATACAAATTAGAGATATGTCCCACTGGCAGTTACATTCAGTAATGTTTCTTTTTTTGGATTACTTTTGGAGAACCTTTTTAAAAAAGTAAAAATAATGCTGCATAAAACAAAGTTACATCATAAATCTTCAACTATCACAAATTTATTTCAAAAAGAACTAAACATTTCTACTTAAGACATCTACATGACAGCTAACGTAAGGATTGCAGTTGATTCAAAGGTAAGCCTTTTAATTTATATTCAAATTAAGTCATTATTCATATTTAATAAGAGAAGAACTGATCATTTCACCAACCTTTATCATTAGCAGGAATATACATTTTATTCAATACCAGAGGCTGTTTGCAGATCCATTCTTAATTATGCAAAAAACCATTATAACCCAGGTACGTATAAATCTATATTTATCATATACATAGCAGTATGTGCAAAATACTATTTAGATTAAGCCTGTAATATAGACAGTGCTGATTTTTAGAAGTATTTAAATTAGATAACATCTTTTAAAAAAAAAATTTGTGCAACTTTCTTGATGTTAGCAACCATAGCATTCTTATAAGTAGTTCTTTTAGCTGTGATGAGGCATATTACTATTTGGATAGCAGTAAGAAAATATAGATTTCATAATATTACTGTTAGGGATTCATTCTTAACAGTTTTACTGAGAAATAATTGACATACATCACTGTATAAGTTTAAGGTGTGCAGCGTGATGGTTTGATTTACATATTTTGTGAAATGGTTACCACAGTAGGTTAAGCTAACATCCATCTTCTCATATAGATACAATAAAAAGAAAAAAAATTCTTTTTGTGATGAGAATTCTTAGGATCTACTCTCTTAACAAGTTTCCTATATATCATAGAGCAGTTGTACGTATAATCATCATGTTGTATGTTACATTCCTAATACTTATTTATCTTATAACTGGAAGTTTGTACCTTTTGACCACCTTCCTCCAGTTCTCCCTCTCTCCACCCCTCTGGTAACCACAAAACTGATCTTTTTTCCTATGAGTTTGGTGTGTGTTTTTTTTGTTTCTTTGTTTTTTAGATTACGCAAATAAGTGAGATCATACAGTATTTGTCAATAAGTCTCTCTGACTTATTTCACTTAGCATAATGCCTTCAAGGTCCATCAATATTGTTGAAGTGGTAGGATTTTCTTGTTTTTTATGGTTGAATAATATTCCATTGTGTGTGTGTGTGTGTGTGTGTGTGTGTGTGTATACACATACATACATATATCTCAAAACTTCTTTATCCACTTATCCATTGATGGATACTTAGGTTGTTTCCATGTCTTCACTATTGTGAATAATGCTGCAATGAGCATGGGAGTGCGGGTATCTTTTTGAGATAGTATTTTTGTTTCCTTTGGATGTATTCCCAGAAGTGGAATTGTTGGATAATATGGTAGTTCTATTTTTAATTTTTTGAGGAACCTCTATACTGTTTTTCATAGTGGCTGCACCAGTTTACGATCCTACCAACAGTGCACAAGGAGTTAGGGATTTACTCTTGAAGAAAAGAAGCTGTTAAATATTCTGAGGTCTAGTGAGTTTATTATTCATTTGTAAGGCTACAACTTCATGAATTTTCCTGTGACCTCACAGGTTTTCCATATTACTCAAGGATCTTTTTTCTATGAGAAACTTGGGTTAATCTGAAAAGTGGTACTCTGGCTAGTCTAGTTTTCCGCATTGCTTTCAGATAAACCCAAACACTGAAATATATTGGCCAGATCCAGACAGATATTTTCAACAGTGGCCTAGATTGTGTCTGTTTTGGGAGGAAGAAGGTCAGACTGAAGAGACACCAGCGTCTTCCTGCTGGAGATGCTGGGATGGAGTGGGCTTATCCTGAGAATCACAGGGATATGAGATTTGAGCTCCAGGTTTAATATGGGTTGATGTAGGTGGGTTAACTAAGTCAGGGTCTTTGCGATCTTTATTTTTCCATTTGCTTCATTTTTTTTACTTGTTTTTAGTTTATCTTTGAATATTGTCTGGATCCTTCTAAGCTGCCTTTAATACCTTTCGGACTAAGGAAAATATAAAGACATAAAACAGTGGATTTAATGACAACTCCTAGGTGTTTTGGGTAATATGTTACGGATGAATGGGCATTTTTGATTGCTTGTGTCTGTGTCAGTGTTATGAAAATTTTCCAGACGCTCTCATATTCATTTGTCAAAGATTTGAAATCATTTGGAAATGCCTACTCAGTCTGCATATGTTACTGAGGTGTGGGATGAAATACAGCTGTAAATTTGAAATTGTGTGTAATGAAAAGGGTGAGAGCAGGTTTAGCCTTAACTTCTTTCTTTTGGAGTCTATAATGCCAACATATTGAACCTGGAGATTTATTAAATGCTGCAATTTAAAATTCTTCTGCTATATTACTCTCTTAGTATAGCTGCAGAAAGGATAAGAAAAGAGGCAGGATTTCACAGTTTACAGAATGGTTGGAAAGAAAAAGAACTGGTTCCCAAAATAAAGAAAAAAATTTTCCATGAAATTCCAGAAGATGTCTGATTGCTTACCCCACCTCCCTAGGTCATACATTCTAGGTCATAAATTCAGAAATGGCAGAAATGTCCTAGTACACCCTCATTACTTACTGATATTTTAGGAAAATGTTCTTAAAGGACAACATACAAATGTGAATTGAGGAATTCCTGTGCATTTGAACATTAAAAAAAGCCTTTTCTCCGTTGTCCTTATAGCTCTAGCTTGTGTGGGTAATTGTAAAGGCTGTTTCTAATTCATGTGGTTACCACCTTCAAGTTTATAATCAGTACATTCAGGGAATCTGCAGCAGGATAGCAAGGCAGAACCACCACCAGACATCTAAGGGACTCAGTCCAGCCTGAAGAAGATTATTGATGTGTTTCATTCTGTCTGTTTACACACTAATATAAGCTGTATTTTCAATTAGCTGAGACAGTCTGTGGATAAATTGTGAAATAAAATGATGAAGTTCAACCCCGAGAGACTTTGACAATCTTTGTACTGTAGATAAAATCTAGATGTTTATTTTCTAATTTATTTCAGGTGGTGGAGAAATATTGTATGAAGGGGAAGGAAAAAAAAAAAAACCCAGATGACAAAATCTTGTATTTTACAGAGTGACTGAAATGGTAAGTTTACCATTACGTGATTCGTGAAGATTTGTGCCTTGACTCACAGGAAATACTTGTGCGTATGTATATGTATACATGCATATGTGCCTGTGTGTGTTGGCTGCAATGGGAGTCTTTAGAACTCCCTTTCCTTAGATCACTGGCCCACAGACAATACAGACAATAGTATTTTCATCTGCTCTGTATTCTGTCCCTTACCCTGTAAGTATCTATCCTTATGGTTATCTCTCCTGTTTCCCAAATACCTCTTTTCACTGCCATTTTCACATTTAGCATACCCAGAAATGCTTGCTTGCTTTACACGAAAAGTTCAGGTTGAAGCCTTTTTTTTTTTTTTTTTAACATTATAGAAAAGAGTCTCTCTGTAATTTGATATTGAAATGTAATTATTTTTAGTTTTTTTGAGACAGCTACATAATTTTTCATTGACTTCTTAGAATGCAAAATAAATTATGTGCCCATTAATAAGCTCACATGGATACTGCTGATTTAGTTCCCTGAGATTTTGTGAGTTAGCTTCAAAAATATTAGATTATTGGAGGTAAACATGGCCTAATAATTGAATAGCAGTGTCTATGGACTATTAAAAGATTTGATTCAAAGTTATGTTGAGTGTAAGGGTGAGCATGAGGGTAGGGTTGATTATCTGGGGATCTGGTCTCTGTTTGTAATTTAAATAAATCATTTTGACAGAGACTGACTGTGGCCATGTTCAAGCTGCTGATGGTGTGAAATTGAGTTGTATGGTGGACAGAAGACAAGCAGTCAGGAGAAATCCCCAAAGGCAAAATTTGTTATGTAATTGGGTCAACTCATGCATGAAAAATGCATGCTAATTGTAAACTGGTAGCAAAATTATAGTGTATGAGGCAATTGGGTCTTATATGAACCTGAACAACTGACATAGAGTTTTTCTTTCTTTTTTTTTTATATTGAGCAAACATAAAATAAGATTTTTTTTTTAAAGGTGGGAAACGTAAACACCATTCCATGTTGAAATAGATTGTTAATTTTGTTCCTCATACAAGAAGCATAACTGTTTTATAACTAATGAAAAACTGGTATGGAATCTTCTGATTTTGAGTAGTGAAATCTAGTACACCAAGTAGTTTGAAAGGAGAATGGTGATTTCTGTTATAACAGACAGTTTGTTATAACTCATAACTGGGCTGGTTAACATAGGTGATTAGTGATGAGGTCAGTGGTTTCGGTTTAAGCCCTTGAAATCTAGTATTTTCACAGAGTGAATTTATGTGTTACCTTAATGACCTATGCTTTATCCCCACCTTATCTCAACCAGTAACTCCGATGCATTGCTGAGTAATAGTGGGTCAGTAGCATTATCTTTAAAGCAGAGATCGAATATGTCAAAGAAAGTGATAGGGCAATAACATGTATTTTCCTTATAATACCTACCACATGTATGAATGGTTTATTCGTTTCAAAACACTTTGACATACCCAGTCTGATTAGATCCTCTGAACGACCTCTCCTTAGGGAAAGTATTTCTATGAGGAATACTTATAAAAGTATTCATGAGAAAAATGTACGGAAAATTACCTCTTCGTCCTTTCTTGTCTAAATCCGTGGTTTCCCTTACACCTGGTTTTGCTTTATTTTTCCACCTAGGGCAGAACATCAAAGGTTGATCTCTTCTTTTTATCCTCAATATTTTAGCCACAGTCACTTAAAGAAACAAATACATCCCACACCAGGAATTACTTGTGCATGGCAAGTACAAGAGTTTTCATTGAAAAATGGCATTGTCTAAAGAGGAGGTTTGGGAAAGGCCCCCATAATAAAAGAATTAACACATATGACTTCTTTTTGGAAACAGAGATTAAGGATTCAGCAAACAATTTCTGAAGGTCCTTCTTTTGTGAAATCCCTTTTCCCCGCCCACTCCTTTCTTTTCTGTCCTGCTGTGTTCAGGCCCTTATCCCGCCTGAGTTCTTACAGGGGTCTCCTAATTGGCCCTGTCTCCTTTCAGGCTGCTTCTGCTCCTCCCATTGTATCTTAAACACTGTCACCAGAGGACTCAAAATACCTTTTTCATCATGACCCTAATTATAACCCACTAAAAAACTTCCCTTGGACCTCCCCTTTGAGTAGGATAAAGTCTAATCTCCTAAACTCCTTAATTTCTGACTCTAAGGACCCTCTACAATCTGCTCCTAAATTATTTTTCACCTTATCTTTCACTGTCCTTCAACACTATTCTTCCATTTCTTTTAGGCCTGGCTATTTACTCTGTTCTGGGCTTTTCATGCGTCTCTCCTCTGGTCTGGAACAATTTCACACTATCTGTTAATTACATTCCCACCCCCTGATCCCAGGCACGCACTCAGACCCCAGGAAAAGCGATCTTTCTAATCTCTGAATCATGACAGTACTTTGACGACAGCACTGTTACCTGTAGCACCGACTTCACACATTGCATTCCACAGTTTGGTTTTAATTAACATTTCATGTGGTATGTGTTTTACCTCTCTAACTTTGTGAAGATGAAGATTATCCATGTCTTCTTCAGTTTATGTTTTGTATCACCAAGAATGATGCTTTGCACTTTACCTTTCTTGTCACATCCTTAACTTAGCCCTCCCTATCCCTTGCTTGGGTTGTGGGAATGGTCTTTTGACTGTTCTCAGCTGTCATTCTACTGCCTCTGCTCCCTCGTAAGCTGTTCTCCTTGTGGTTTCTTTCAAGGTTCCTAAAGTGCACATCTGATCTTGTCACTCTCTTCCTTAAAATCTGTCAGTGTCTCCCCATGGCCTTTGGGTTAAAGTGTAAAACCTTTAGCATGGAATGAGGCTGTCCCTGGTTTAGTGCCAGCTGAGATCTCCAGCCTGGGGTCCCTCTTGGACCCTGAACCCGATCCACTTCAAATGTCTGTCTAGAAGGCTGATTGTACCCGCCGCCTAGCCACACTCAGCTCAGGGGTTGTCTTTTCTCCCATGACCTTGCTCTTACTCTCGCCTCCCTGGCATTGTGGTTCTAGAGTTGCATTATGAACTATCTTCCTCCTGGACTGAACTCTATGAAGATTGGGCTGTGTCTTTTTCTCTTTAGCCCCAGGGCCTAGCGTGGAGCCAAGTTTGATAAACAAATGAATTGACTTCTTGTGCCAACAGATCTTCCCTTGGTTTCTCACTCTGCCCAAGGCTGCGGGCTCTGGGACGGCTTACCCAGGACTACCAGTGATTAACATACCCATTTTGAGACTTTGAGGAGTGACTCCTTCTAGCATTGTGTGAATTTTGTCTTGTAATAGAGATTATTACAGGAGTTCTAACCTTTCTATATTGATTTTAATCAAACATCTCTTTTAAGATCTGTGTAGATATCACATGGATTTTCTTCCTTAAAACTCCCAGATCTTTCCTCCATTCCATCATTTTCTAGCACAAAGTAGTTACCTAAATATACTTGTTCAGTAAAGGACTGAATTCCTTTAAGGGTGTCATTTTCTCTATTTTCTCCATTTCTTCTTTTTTTTTTTCTTTTACGAAAGAGTCTGCCTTTCCATCTGAAACCACACAACTCAGATTGGGACTTAACACTGACAGGCCAGGACTTGAACTCAGCCAAAACCCAGATTGGGACTTGAACCCACTGCCTTCTAATTGAGATCACACACCTGGTCTCAGGACATAATGAAGCTCAGGTTCTTTATGTCCTATTGCAGAAAAGATTTAGTGAGAGGCAAAGTGATAGGTAAGAAGTGGATTTATTTAGAGAGATATGCATTCCATAGACAGAATGTGGTCCATCTCAAAAGGCTAGAGTGACCTTGGGAGAAGCACACACTCCACAGACAGAGGGTGGGCCATCTCAGAAGCCAAGAGGCCCCGAAATATGGGGTGGTTAGTTTTTATGGGCTGGGTAATTTCATAGGCTAACAGGTGGGAGGATTATTCCAACTGTTTGGGGGAATGGGCAGAGATTTCCAGGAATTGGTTCACTGCCTACTTTTTGGCCTTTTATGGTCAGCCTCAGAACCGTCATGGTGCTGGTGGGTGTGTCATTTAGCATACGCTAATGTATTACAATGAGTGTATAATGAGGCTCAAGGTCCACTGCAAGTCGAATCTTCTGCCATCTTGGACCTAGTTGGTTCTAACCAGTTTTTGTCCTTTCCAATGGCTATATCATTCTTTTAAAGGTTGTGCCCTGCCCCCTTCCCTCCTGTTTCACATCTACTTCTCAGTCTAGGCAAATTAAACTTTTCCTAGGATATGTGCCACAGTTGGGTAGGGAACTAATCTATCCTTTCAACACAAAATTGCTAATGCCTAGAATAGTGCTTGACACATAGCAGGTGCTCCATAAATGTGTGTTGAATAAATGAATATAATAATATTTAAAATATTGACTAATTTTGCACAGTCTCTTTAAGCTTCTTTTTGAAAGAACGTTCTTAGCTTTTAAGATTGCTTTGATTTGGTTATGTTTTTCCTTTTGTGCTGCTTGATAAACATCTATTTTTCACTTTCTCCTATTTTTACTTAAATATTCAGTGATTTCTGTAGTTTCATCCAAAGATTATAGTAGTATTCTCTAAGTAAAGCAAGACCATTTGGTTTCTAATGTGGCATTGAAGAATTTCATCATATTAGAAATGCAAGGACTGCCCCTGTTTTAAAATGTCATAGCCAGGGAATTCTTTTTGATGAGTAAGTACCTGAAAAAAATAGGGCTTGCAGTAGTCTGTTTGGGCAGCCATAACAAAAAATATCATGGGCTGTGTGGCTTAAACAGCAGACATTTATTTACTCACAATTCTAGAGGCTGGAAGTTCCAGGTCAAGGTCCATCTGGGTTGGGTTCTGGTGAGAGCTCTCTTTCTCATTTGCTGATGGCTGCTTTCCTTTCCTCAGTGCATGTGCACGAGAGAAGGAGACTTCTGGTGTCTCTTCCTCTTCTTGTAAGGACATCAGTTGAATTGGATCAGGACCCCACCCATATGGCCTCATTTAACCTTAATTACTTTCTTAAAGGTCCCCATCTCAAATACAGTCACATTGGGGATTAGGGCTTTAAGATATGAATTTGGGGGTGGGGCACAATTCCGTCCATAACTGGGCATTATGAGAAATGATCTACATAAGTCACAGGATAATTTCGAGATAAGTAACATATGTTTTAGATATGCTTAGATACATAAGCTACTATCATAAGCCATTGTCTTTAGTGGAGGTAGATGATATCACCTGTTGCTATTCCAGGAAAACTTGTACATTCAGTTTTTAAATTTTTTCCTATTTTCAAACCGAACAATCTTTAAAAAAATGTCTAGTTCCTCTTTCCAATCCTTAATTAAGGATTAGGGCCAATTGGCCCTTCCAGGCCTCTTTTTATTTGTGGTTTTGAGCGATGGTCACTTATGGAAATAAAGGTAACTCACAGGAGTAATTATATTTTTAAGTTCTCCAGGCCTCAGTTGAATTACGTAGCTCAGAATATAGATTTCATGTGTCCTGTGCTGGCAGTTTGACCTGGGTGGATATGAAGAAAAAAGAGGGCAGAGGTGTGACAATAGAAAAGAAATGTTCCCATGCCACAGGGCAAGTCTAATAAAGACTAGCTTTTTTAAAAAAAAGTCTCAATTTCCAGTACATTATACAGATTTAAAACTTAAAAGGTATCTGAATTTTCTTCCAGATTTTATTATACCTCTTGGGACGTATCTACAGTGAGCACATACTAAATGTTGAAGAAAACACAGGAATCTTACAGATATATTTGTGGAGTCCCCACATGTGACTATCATTAATAATTATGCCACATAATTATCATTTCAATGGATTTCTGGAGGTAGGTTTAAAACCTGTTGTTTTTTCAGTTAATAGGTGTAATAGTCAAACGTCATTTTAACTTATTAGGAGGTCATGAGTCAAGGGAGATATTATACAGAGATTTAATTAAAACCCATTGGTGACCCAAGCCAAGTTTAGACAATTAAAGAAAATTGCATGACTGGAAGTTAGAAGAATGTTTTTCTTTTTCAAGCATATGCAGATATGTTCTCTAATTTGCATTTCATTTTCCTAGAAGAATTGTCACGAAAATTGCTTTTCTTTATTTTTTGCTTATACTTTCTATTCTAGCTTTCTTTTCTTTCCCCATTGTCAAGACTGCTTTGTAGGCTTTTCCTTTTCTGTACAGAATCATGTGCAATGATGCTTGTAAAAGGATAGCTCCAAATTTCTGTTTGAAGGACCTATTGCTTTTGTAAAGTACCCCCAGACTTTTCCAAGAACAAGAAGCAAGAAGTTATCATTTTTTTGTTTGCTCATATTTATGATTTATTTTTTCCTCTTGTGGCTGTATTAACTGTAACAAAGCCAACTTTTAATTGAATTAAGCTTTTGTATCATTGCCTCCTTAGAATTATGAAAGTGTCAGAATTTGCCTGTGTTTATTAGCAAACTGTGAAAAAGGGTATAGATTTAGAAGAAAGAATAAAAGAAAGAAACCTAAAAATAATCATTCTGTTCTTCTTAACACTTATTATTTTTGATAGACAGAATTGATTTCCCCCAAACAAAGTGATTTAAATATTTACTTTTGTTGTATAATTATTATAGGTCTTTGAGGGCAAGCAGCATTTCTTGTACATGTTTGAATCCTCCAGAACAGAGTGCTTTGACTGTAAGTAATAAGATAGAAGTAGAAGTTGCCTTCACTGTTCCCTTACGTGTATATGCATGTTTGTTAAACATTAAACATTTGCTGTGGACATCGCATTCCACCAGCCCCTGTAGCTTGCAGAAAAAAATGAGAAACCACTTTTTGCATGCATTTATGCCCAAACTAGAATGCGTGAAGTGTTTGGGAAAGGCTTTCATGGAGAAGGAGAGCCTTAATGCAACGTAAAGTCACAGATGAGGGAGATGGCATTGAAATGAGCAAAGGAAGAAAGGAATGAATGTAAGGTTAGGAACACCCAGCATCTACCTGTGAGAGTGCAGAGAGAGACACCATCACTGAAATGTAGATTGAGGCAAGATTGTTGGAAGATTAGTATCATATTTTCAAATGTGCAGATTTCAAATGTGTACCTGTAAATCTGTGCCTGCCCCCCCCCATTTCTTTTTCAAAAGAAACCACTTTTGACAACAATTGCTGATTTAACAAACATTTTGAGTGTTTGCTCTGTGCCAGGCACTTTGCTAGGAGGTGGGGATTTAATGAGAAATAAAATAGATATGACCCTTAACCTCATGGAGCCTGTAGGTTACCCTATAAAAGGCGAGCAGATAATTGCAGCGCAGTGATAAGTGCTTGATAGAGGGAAACACTGTGTTAATATCAGAAGGATAACTAACCAGGTTTGGGAGGTAAAGAAATCGAACCCTTGCCATCATTGTTTTAAAATAGTTTTTGGAGAATTTTACTGAATCATTTTCTTGAACAGTGATTCATACAGTTCATTTGTATAGTAGGTGCTATCAGTTTTGTTTTTCAGTTTTCCTGTGTCCTGTGTTTGTTTTCCTTATTCCCTGTTTGCCTGTCAGTATGGGCTTCCGGAAACTATCATTAAAAATTTATCACACCATAGTATTATATATAAAATGTAAAAAATGCTCATCTATAGAAGAGTATCGATTGGCTTATTAATTTCAGGATGGCTAAAAAGATTAACATATAAATATTTGCATGCATTTAAAAGTTCAGATACATGTTCTCTCTATTTTGGTTTTCAGTGCTTAAGAAGTTGAAGGGTTTTGAAAGTAAAACTATGGCCATTTTTCTTCATCTCTTTCCTACTCCCAACCTTTGTAGCGATAGTTTTGAGTTGAAAAATTTTCATGACTTGGTCCAAAATACATGGATCTGGAAGAGCCATATATGAACGTGTGATGTGTCCGTTAGCACACGTATGTAGAGTGTACGTATGTGTTTGAGTAGAGAGGTACTGAAATGAATTGCTAAACATCAGTTGGTGCTATTTGGTTTCCACTTTCGGTGTTCTTGGCCCAGTCTGTGCTGACAGCGAACCTCTGGGACGTCCCCTCAGTGCTGTGGGGTCTTTTCCTGCCAAATATCGTTCTCTTGCAAGATTAAATAGCTGAATCAGTGTGGCCCGAATCTCGATCCTGCTGAGAATATTGACTCCTGGAGGTTGTAATACAGATTAGCTGGTGAGAGCTCTGTTGGAAAAATAAAGTGAGTTTCTCTAAATGAATTTAACAACTGCTGTGAACCTCTTTGTGTCCTCCAGCATGAATGTGTATGCTGGCAGTTAACCATTTATTTCCCTCATTTTCTCCAAAAGTTGCTCCAGTGCACCCCTGGGCATTTATTGTAAATGTTTTCATAACTTTATTTCACATTTATGTTTCGCTAGATAAGGCATTCGACATGTTAAATTACTAAGTACTGTGAAGGGTAGGTCATTATTTATTTATTTAAGGAGGAAAACCATTTTTTGTACTTATAAAAATAATTTAGTGTCACTTATATAATTAAATAAACCACACCACAGGGTTATTTAGAGTAAACTGACTAGCCCGTTGCTTTCTGATCATAGACTTCATGTTATCGGTCAAAAAATGGTGAAATATTTAGCACGAGGCAGGACAGATGGCTAAAATTATTTGCATTGCTTCCAACCTCTATTCCATGACTATTTCTGCTTCCAGGGTTAGCTTATAATAACCTTTGAGGGTTCTAAATTCTACAAAGATTATGGTGCTTCCCCTTAAATGAAATATATTAAAAAGTCCACAATAACAATGCTGACCTCTAAAGCACAGGACACACAGATACCCTGAAGATGATGAGTAGTTTGTTAGATTTTCTGATTGCATGCTTCTGGATAACTTCATCGAACTCTTTGCTATTTTGGGGGTGCCTCACGTCACTTATGTTTATGAAGCCTGTGCTCAGTCTGTTTATGAGACAGTCCTTCCATCTGCTTCCTACGTTCTTACCCATTTGTCTCCTGACACCTCCTCTGTGTGTGTGTGTGTGTGTGTGTGTGTGTGTGTGATTTCTCAGTACAAATGTCTGTGACTGTGATTTGTAAATGCCAAAGCACGACACAACTGGAAGGCTGTTAAACTGGTGAGTGCTGTGTTTACTTTTGCAGATTACTCCTTAGATCATCACTGCGATTATTACAATAATATCTTTAAAATTAGATAATTAGTTAAATTATTTTTTAATTTGCCACCATAAGCACACCAGAAACTGGAGGTAAGAAAACGTCCTGAGTGGGACTTCCCTGGCGGTCCAGTGGTTAAGACTCTGCACCTCCACTGCAGGGGCAGGGGTTCGATCCCTGGTCGGGGAGCTAAGATCCCTCATGCCTCGCATGGCACAACCAAAAGAAAAAAAAAATGTCCTGAGAGAAGGCACAAGAAGAGGGGGGCAGTATCAGTTTGGCAGCTTTTAGCCTGTCTTCATAAAATAGCCTATATTTTGCAGTTACCCCAGATGAGGGTGTTAGACAAAGTACCACCTGACATGGAGTCTGTGTTTACTGAATACTTTGCAGGTTAACTTGCAACTCTGCCACACTGTCAGGAATATAATTGGGGCTAGAACCAAGGTCTCTTGACCTCTAGCCTGTTTTGCCCTTCTCTTTGGATGCATGACTCTTTGAATTACATTGATGGTCATTGTTGAAATTTGCAGTCATTCAGAAATAGACTTTTGAGGTGTATTTAAAAAAGGACTCCTAATTATTAAACTGTAAATCCTCTAAAATATCATCAGAGGCTCAAAAGAATTCATCACTTCAAGTACACAAAATATTTATGAGTTATCCATAGTAAATGCCATTGGGATTTCCATGCCTGTGACCTTGATTTCAGTCTCCCAGTATTAAGACTACACCCCCCTTTTAAACTGTAAAATATATTACACAAACAAAACTGTCTATGGAAACTTATGTACAGTTTAAAGAATAGTAATAAAGTGGGCACACATGTACCCAATACCCAGCTTACAGAATAGAGCGTTTTGGAAAACATTTGAAGGCCCCGATGTTCTTAGGTTTATACCTCATCCCCCTGACTAGCTACCAGCAACACAAGGGCCACTGCATCTTGAAAACACAGATTTTCACATCCAAATGATGAAAAGATGATATGAAAACACAATTTCCATATATGGAAACAATGTACAGGTTTTGGAGAAAACCTGATTGGCTTCTTGCACCATAAAGCACGCAACGGTCGGCAGGTTTATCCTCAATCAGCTGTTCGGGAGTCAAGCATGAGAATGTCAGTCATTGTGACACTGTGCACCACTGTTTATGCTTAGATGACGCCTCCTCCCTGAATGGAGGACGAGGCTGGGGACAAACGTTCATGAAGGGCTCACTCTGTGCTGGGCACAGTCTTTCACATTTGTTATTTCATTTGTTTTTCTCAACAGTCCCTAGAAATAGCTGTCATTATCCTCATGTCATGGATAAAACAAGCCCAGAGAAAATAAATAAATTTCCTAAATGCATACAACCAGTGAAGAACAGAGTGGAGGTTTGAGTCCAGGGTTTTTTCCTGACTTTAAAATGCAGAATTTTCCCTCTACACCAGAATTTCGGGATTGTTGCTTATATGTTGTATCTGGAGCCCTTGTGCCATAGTGCAAATGTCCAAGATGTAAGCTTCTGTGTTTTTTTTTGTTTTTGTCGCGCCTCGCGGCTTTCAGGATCTTAGTTCCCCTACCGGGGATTGAACTGGGGCCACAACAGTGAAAGCGCTGAGTCCTAACCACTGGACCGCCAGGGAATTACCAGGAACTTCTTTTTGTTAATGCAGCAGTTCATTTATCCTTAAATGGCATTTTGGAGGCCACATGGTGATATTAGGACCAAATTTAGAAGTTTCAAATTTGTTACCACCGGAAACAGAGCTTTATCACCGATGAGTGGAATCTCCCATTCAAACGTTCCTTTATGTGCTGGGGTGCAGGAAGGTACTGCATTGCCCCAGACAGTGTGAGTGTGGGACTTACTCATGTGATACTTGAGGTTAAGGATTAATGCATATTCTACTTCAGGATGTACTTACCTTTCTTGTTCTACCTTCCTCTGAAGGTGCCTGCTCTGTGCTTGGTTTTGTGCTGGGAGCTGGGGACGCAGGATCTAAGCATGGATCTCGCTCAGCCCAGAACACACAGCACAGCCTGTTAGGAGACAGATGAGGTTTCGGGGTTTGGGTATCATAGAGTCAGGAACCCAGCCCTAGGTGGGATGTGGTGACGGCCACAGGTGGCTTACAGAAGGAGGTGGCATGAAATGAGTTTGTAAGAATGAATAAGGACGGAGACAGGGGAGGAAGAGGTGATGGTGAGTGGTGGGTGGTGAAAACTTCCCACATAGGGAACTGAGTATACAAGGAGTCAAGAATGAAACTGCCTCTGAGGAACTGCAAATACTAATTTTATCCTGAAGATTGGGGGAGTAACTAAAAGGTATTTTTTAGTAAGGGAATGGCACTAGACTTTAGGGTCATCGTTTGTCTAAATGTTGGGAGTGGTTTATCTAGTCCTGTTGTCACCTTGGCCCTTGTATGGGTGGTATTTCACTGCAGTTTTTACCATGGATCTTGAAGCCCCTACGTCCGGCTCTTGTTGGGCCTGTGACGATTGTAACACTAGTGTTTGTAGGGCTCTGCTTTTGCAGAACAACAACGACAAAATCACGACTTCTTGTATCTCCGTATTTTTAAGCTATGCCAATTAAAAATAAAATAACTTAAGCACTTTTGTTGCATGGATTTAGACTTGAATGACAAATGTCGAGCACAGGTGTCGGTATGGTATGTAAATAGGGCAAAGGTGTGTTCGCGCACCAACCGTGACACAAGCCGGGGATGGCCAGTCTCAGACACAATGTCAGGTTGGCATGTCTGAGAGTGTAAACCCATATAGATATGTATGCCTTTCGCATTGTGTGCAGGTGCTACATTAGTTCCATACAAATATGGAGAGGAAAATCTCCATTTCTAAACCATTGGCAATTGGGGTAAACTTAACTATGTTTTAATAAAGATTAAACTAAACTTTTGTTGCTTTGTTTTCAAAAGTTAGATGACAAACCAGAGTGCAGCTAACTTTAACTCAGAAAACGTAACTGCCTCTTGCTCATTCAACAGGCCAGAGATCGTAGACATCAATCAGCACAGATGACTATGTTGTGCATATAGATGGTCCAAGAGATGACCTGGGGTCCTTGTTGTCCTCAGGGTACTGTCCGGAAATAATCTTTTCTGGGAGCTTATAAGGATAGCTGTCCGAGATGATTTACCATTGGCTCCTCAAGTCAGAATGCAAAGGAACGAAATCCTTGTAGTTGAATAGTTTTGAATGACAGTTTTTATGTGTGTAAGAAATTGAGGACTTGATCCTAGTTAAAAGCAAAGGAAGTTAGTTTTGAATTGTAGCAAGATATGTAGGTAAGAAGCAAGAAATAACTTCCACGACTTCCCTGGTGATGCAGTGGTTAAGAATCCACCTGCCAACGCAGGGGACATGGGTTCGAGCCCTGGTCCGGGAAGATCCCACATGCCGTGGAGCAACTAAGCCCGTGCACCACAACTACTGAGCCTGCGCTCTAGGGCCTGCGAACCACAAATACTGAGCCACAGCTACTGAGGCCGTGTGCTGCAACTACTGAAGCCCGCGCGCCTAGGGCCTGTGCTCCTCAACAAGAGAGGCCACTGCAATGAGAAGCCCGCGCACCGCAGTGAAGAGTAGCCCCTGCTCGCCGCAACTGGAGAAAGCCCGGCACAGCAATGAAGACCCAATGCAGCCAAACATATATAAATAAAAATAATAATAATAAAAAAGAGCAAAAAAGAAATAACTTCCTACGATATGTGGATTATATAATAAAGTCTTAAGGGTCTTTCAACTTTTAAAATGACCTATTTCAGCAGAGCCTTATATCTCAATCATTATGCTTCTTTCTCTTACATCTCAAACGGGAATGATAATACTTATGCTTAAGCTGAGAGGATCAGTGAAAGCCTGATGGAAAAGCCCTTTGTGTGATGCAGAAGAAAGGCACTGTTAAATAACAATGTGAAATCAGGCTCTGTCTATGGAGATGGGTACATGGAGGGATGATTGGCTTTCCTTTTTGGCTTTTTATAATTTTATTAAAATGTAATTGAGAAACCCGGGGAAAGCAGTGTAGTCTGGCTTGGGAGAGTCAGGGAAATGCGTGTGTAGAGGAGGGGATGCCGGTGTACATCACTGGGCTGCTCTGTGCTTGCCAGATGCTCTCTGAAATCCCTCCAGATCACACACTGAAAGCCAAGTGGAGGCAATTATTCCTGAGGATCCCAAAGTGTTATATTTTGAAATGGGGATTAATACCGGGCAAAAAGTCCTCTGTTATTTATGAAAGATCCAGTTTTCTTCTTCTGTATGGTTTTGTTCTTTTAAAAAGAATATTCGAGATTGAGCTGATGTTTATGGCCCCGAAAAAGAAGCGACCTAACCTTATTCAGAAGGTGGGAGCATGTTCAAGTCTGTTGAACAATGTTGGATGACAAGGTCAGTTTGAAGGACAGAATAGGCAATAATTACAACAGGCAGAAATTAAACCATAATGAACAGTAATCCTGAAGAAAATTAAAACACAGAAAACACTGCATTATTTATTTGGATTCAGTGGGAGCATGCCAAGGGAGAGGCAGCTGGCTTTCTGCTTTTGGAATGTTTGTAGACTAGAGAAGAAGCTGTCAATCAGATTTAAGCTCTCACTTGATTCTTGCTCTTAGGTCAGATCTAACTGTAAAGTGAAGTGGGGAATGGACACAGTGAACGATGTGACTCGGGACAGGAAAAACATGAACCATAGAGACAAGCCAACCTGAGGTTGGATTCTGCCTGTACCTATTTCATCATCACTACCTGCTGTTGCCTAGGTTCTGTACTCGGCAGAACTTTGGGCCTTAAGAGCTGATTTTTAGAGGCAGAAAAGACTGGCGTTCAAATGACAGCATCTTTTATTACCTCTGTTTCTCTAGAAAATAGAGTCATAAAGGGTTTCTGCTTCATTTATTTCACTGTATCTTAAGTTTCCACATCTGTAAAATGGAAATTAAAAAATACTTTAACTTGGGACTTCCCTGTGGTGCAGTGGTTAAGAATCCGCCTGCCAATGCAGGGGACACGGGTTGGATCCCTTTTCTGGGAAGATCCCACATGCTGTGGAGCAACTAAACCCTTGTGCCACAACTACTGAGCCTGCACTCTGGAGCCTGCGGACCACAACTGTTGAAGCCCGCGCGCCTAGAGCCCGTGCCCCGCCACAAGAGAAACCACCGCGATGAGAAGCCCGCGCACCGCAATGAGGAGTAGCCCCCGCTCGCCGCAACTAGAGAAAGCCCGCGCGCAGCAACGAAGACTCAATGCAGCCAAAAATAAAATAAATAAACTAATTAATTTAAAAAAATACTTTCACTTGTAGGATAATTATGAGAATTAAATATTAGCACTTGGCATAGTGCTCAGTGACAGATAGTTTTGTTATTATTGTGAAATAAACTGAAAATTGAGAAAAGATCTTGGCACGAAAATGTAAAGAGTCACTTCATTTTGTTTTTGTGGAAATAGGAACAGTATTTCCAATCTTCAAATTTATCACCATTTTTAACAGTTTATTTTATTTGGATATCCTTGAAGTATTATTTTGACTATTTTGGTTACGGTCACTCATAGTTTTGTATAAAACATCTTGATTAGACAATGTTGCAAAATTTTCCTGTGAGCTAATGTCTATTATAGAATTTTCATTGATAAGTGTAGAAGGTGGTCGTTTCAATGACAGTATGCATACTGATTTAATGATTCTCATGTGTTCAAGGAGAAAAAAAAATCTCATTAATGCAGCTCAGCACAACACATAAGTTCGCAAATGAATTGTTTCCCAATTTAGGCTCAGAACTCTTAAGATTTTTAGATGAATCCCTAATGGTGTTTTGCTTCCTCACAAGCATTATGATAAACATCAGGGTTATTTAAGTGCTAGCTTTTAAATAGGGTGGAGGAGGTGGATGGACGATGGAGGAAAACCCATGTTTCTGCTGGAATTCTGTATTTTAACTTAAAGGGGTTGAAACTAACGCTTAAATTCTGCTTCTGCTTCATCAGAAGGCACAGATTCCAGATTCAGTATTTGATCTGCAGGAGGAGGTCCGTCGGTGTCCATGGTGCAATGTCCAGGTGGTATGGATATTTTAAGGCAGGTTGCTGCAGTGGACTTGCTCACCTGGCGGGGGCGGGGTGGGGGAGGGCGGCATCTGCAGTTCTGTTATGTGTGTTCTTGCTGTGTGGTGCTTAGCGACTTTGATAAAGAGATGCCAAGAATCATCTGCAGCATTAGTTAATATTAGAATTACTAGTATGCTCACAGTTGATGTCTGTCATATTTAGCACAGTCTTGGCAGATTCAAAATTTCTGTTATTTTTCATCCAGAAATGAATTTGTTTTGTGACCTTTGTTATGGATACCCAAGCTGTGTATTACACAAAATCCACATCTGAGAGGGGATTGTAGCTGCTTCCTCAGGGCGACTTTTATAGCATTTGCCACACTTTGGCGAAGAACTGATTTTATTTTCTTTCTCCCCAGTCAGCTAGGCTGTGGTTCCTTGAGCTCAGGGCACGTGGCCAGTCATATTTTTAACCTCAGCACCAGACATTGTGCCTGGCATGTGTTAGCATCCAATAAACGTTTTAATGAACAAGTGAAATTGTGTGGCCCTTTACTTCACTGATGCACAGCATGTAAGTTTTTTTCTGGATTCATTTCCACTCAGACTTTTACAAGGCCCTGACCTGTCCTGCCACACTCCTTGATCTCCTCTCCTCCCATTTGGCTCCTAGAAGAGATGTGTTGCAATGTCTTAAAGACTCGTCTACTAAGGAAATGTTAGTGATGTTGTATGTGCTGTGGTTACACCTTATATGAATCAGAGTAGATTAGCTGTTGAAATAAACAATCCTCAGATCTGAGCACAATAAAGTTGATCCCTCTCTCACATACGAGGCCAATGCAGTGGTAGTGGGGGTGGGGTGCTTAAGGGCTCTGCTCCATGGAGTCATTCAGTGATCCAGGCCCCTTCTGTCTAGTGTCTCTGCTATTGCCTGGACCTTGGAATTCTCCACTAGGTGAGTACATCTGGCATGCAGTCAGTCATAGAGAGGAACCATGGTGGATCATAAGAGGTGTTAGGGGCTTGGTCTGGAAGTCGGGTACATCACATCCATCCATGTTTCACAGGCCAGAATTCAGTCCTGTGAACTCATTTGACTGCTGGGGGCTGGAAATACGGAGTAGTGGTATGCCAAGGAGGAAGGCAAAAAATGGGTATTAGTGGCCATGGTCAGTTCCTGCCATACAACCTTTTATCAAAAGTCTGTCCTTCTAGGAGAGGCAGAAAAAGTGCCAAATGCTTTGTGTATCCTTTTAGCTTTTAAGATGCTTGCCATGTTCTCGTAAGAGCTGAATCTGGGTTTCAGGGAGAAGAAGTAATACTTTGGGTTGAGAACTCTTTCTCTGTCCTTTGTTTTGACTGTGGACCTGTCTCTTAGGGCTGGCTCAGTCACAGGTGAGACTAATGTCCAATCTAAAGTGGGCAGTGAGATCTTGCAATAATATGATAAAGAGGATACAAGAAGTCCAAGTGTAAAATGCAGACTTGATTTTTGGTCAAAGTTAATGAAGAAATATTTTAAAGTTAATCTGTGCTGTCCAAAAAGTACAAAAATAAAGTGAAACTTGTAGCGTACCCCGCTGGCCATTTATTGAATTGAGAAGTCCCAAATGGTCACAAGGAAGTTACTTCCTCGTCACCCATGTCCCTCAGATAAGAAGTTTAGCCTGTCTGCATTTGAAAACGGAAGCTGGGTGGAGGACAAGAGCCAACTGCCAGTTGTGCTGTATCCAAATTGACTAAACCAGGGGCTTTAGTGTATTTTTGTGTGTGTGTGTGTGTATGTGTGTACTTTTTAAAGTTCACATTTACCTGCCACCTCTAAGAATGAATCAGATGTATAATGTAATGGTATACAGCTAAGTTTTGAGAATGATGTTTTGTGAAAATTACTTTCGAGTCATATTCTTTTTGAAAAAGCTTCTGAGGCCATTTAGTGACTTAAAAAATTGACACGTCCTTTTGGGATCATGGCTAACAGTTTATAAATTTTCTGTAAAAGGGAAGTTTAGTTTTCAAACCAGGAGAGATGCATGTAAATAGTGAATTATAAGTAACCTAAAGGCTTCAAATAGTTTGTGTAAATTCCCAGTTGACACCTACAAAATGGCAAACATGTTGAGAGAATCTGGCCTCTTCCAATGGATTGTGCCCTTTTTTTTTTGTCATGCAAACTTGTGCATGTATTTTGTGAAGTGTTAATACGGTTAGTATCTAATGTTCCTAATCTGTGCAATTGGATGTTTCTTAAATGGGCTTTCTGCATGCAAGCATTTGTACACATTAATATTTATGCAAGTATTCAAATCAATGCAAGGGCATCTGTCTGAGTATGTGATAAAAATATGCATATGCATGAACATTTGTACCAGGGGATAAGTCCCCAAAGTTAGTGATTGCTGAGGTTACAGTTTTCAACTTTTGTCCTTTTAACAAAATTTCCTTGACTAGAAAAGGCATGCACAGAAATAGCACGAGCACTAATATTGACAGATAAAATGGTTTTATTTAACAGTATTTAATAGGGGTGAGTTACAAGTCTTTAATTAGCAATGTGATATTTTAGAAAACGGAGTATGTATTTTAGAATATGTAGCAGTTTTCACAAAGAGCATTTATTCTAATATATTGCCAGTATAAAAAACATGCTATTAGTAATGAAATAATTTTTGTAAGAAATATTCTATTTCTTTATTATTTATTTCTTTATTTTAGCTTGAAGTTGACCCCTAGAAATACTTGGCTCAGTTAGGACAGGGCTTCCTTTGCCTTTTTTAAGGGTGCACGCGAGAATGTAAAGGATGACAGAATGGTGGGGGATTGGGTAGAGGGGAAGGGTTCCAATTTCCAGCCCTTCATGGTCACTGTTGATATGCTTGTCCGTGTTAGCTCAGGCGATTCTGACTTCTGGGATCTTTCTCAGGCTGGAAAACCTGGTATCTGGGGTCCAGCCTCCCTGCGAAATCTAAGGAGCCTCCCTGCGGAGGCCTGGGCGTTTCCGGGACACTGCTGTGAAGCACAGGGGTTGACAGTCCTCACTGCTTGGTGATCTACTGACCCCCACCCTGTACCTTTGTGAGTCTGGAGGAAAATCTCTCTTTGATCTCTTTATAGTTCTGATTCTGCTTTGTCTAGTTATTAGGTTCAACTGAAAAAGTTTTTTTCTTGATTTATAAACTTATTTGTTGGTAAATGTCCAGCTCCCGATGTTAACAATTCATGGAAGGACAAGAATAAACAGAGTTGATTCTGAAATATCAGTTTTGTAGTCTAAAGATGTGTGAAAGATTTCTTTTTTTGCGTCCCATTGGCCAGGAATTTAAAATCTACCAGCTGTTTGGAAGAGATTGAGAATTATGGTGTGTCTTTGTCATGCTTAAGCAACATCTTCCCAGTGAAATTTTGCTTAGCTGATTTTAAGCTGAAATGCCAGGGAATTAATTTTTTTCTTATGGGAAAGAAAGGGTTGAGAGAATTATGAACGACTTAGGTGTGACTTTGAAAGGAATTACTTGCTCAGAGTTATACTGTCCTTTCTCAAAGCCTAAATAGTACTTATTTTCCATGATTAACTGGGATGAAGGTGCAGATTTTTGTTTCTGTGTTTCATATGTGGAAGGCAAAGCTATCACTATTCACATAGCAGAGATGGCGGGTTAAAATGTTCCAGATCTCTAATGGGCGTATAGTATTGCCTCTTTGAACGTTTTCCAGTTGAATCATTCTAGGCAAGCCTTACGGTATAGCATTTGGGGCCTGGGTCACATATGCTTCTCTGTGTTGGAGGAGGCTCGGAACCATTGCAAGGAAGGTTTTGTCTTCCTTGTGCGTATTTGCTTGGTCCACCTCTAAGGAGAGGCCATCTATTTAGGCTGAAGGCAGAAGGAGTAGCTAGTGTAGAAATTTTGCAGTAAGAAGGAGTTTGGTATGTTGTAGGCATGAAGAGAAGGCTGGAGAGAGCAAAGGGGGAAGTGGTATAGGATGTAAGAAGGGAGACTAGGCAGGGCCACGATAAAGAGTGGGGACTTTACTGTAACTATAATGGAAGCCGTTGAAAGTTTTAAAGTAGGGGTGTGACCCAATTTGATTTACGTTTTCAAGAAGATAACCTTGGCTGATGGGTGGAAAAAATGGATTGTATGTGGCCAAGAATGAACACAGGGAATAATTATGGGGGATGGGTAAGATAATGGTGGTTTGGACTAAGCTGGTGGCAATGGAAACGAAGAAAAGAGGACCATTTCAAGTTTTACTTTGGAGGTAGGGCTCCTTCAGCCTCATGCTGAAGAACAGATTTTGAGAATGAAGGAGCAGAGAATACAAAGATGTCTCCCAGAATTTTGGTTCTAACAAATGATTCAATGGCGTGGCCATTTAACTTAAATGAGGAAGACTAGGGGAGGAACAAGTGGAAGACAGAAATTCTGTTTGGTTGGATATGAGCTTCCATGTGGAGGCAGCCATTAAGCTTTTCTCTCTATGTCATGAAGCTCAGGGGAGAGGCCAGGAAGGAAGTATAAATTTGAGAGAGTCATCAGACCTTATATGGTACCTGTGGTATTTCAAACCCTGGAAAACTGCTGAGGTCACCTAGACAAAAAGGGTAGAGATGAGAAGAGGGGCCAGAACCGAGCCCCAAGCTCTCCAGCCTTTAGAGTCTGGTAGAAAAGGACAAACAAGACAAGATGGGTCTTGTGAGATGACAGAGAATTAGGTAAATTCGAAACAGAAGCCAGGAGAAGACACAGTTTTTATTTATTTATAAATTTATTTATTTAATTTATTTATTTATGGCTGCGTTGGGTTTCCGTTGTTTTGCGTGGGCTTTCTCTAGTTGCGGCGAGCGGGGGCTACTCTTTGTTGCAGTGCGCGGGCTTTTCATTGCGGTGGCTTCTCTTGTTGTGGAGCACGGGCTCTAGGCGCACGGGCTTCAGTAGTTGTGGCTCGTGGCTCAGTAGTTGTGGCTCATGGGCTCTAGAGTGCAGGCTCAGTAGTTGAGGCACACGGGCTTAGTTGCTGTGCGGCATGTGGGATCTTCCCGGACCAGGGCTCAAACCCGTGTCCCCTGCATTGGCAGGCGGATTCTTAACCACTGTGCCACCAGGGAAGCCCGACACAGTTTTTAAAAAGGACAAGTCAAATGCTGCTGAGGAGGTCAAATAAAGGGAGGATGTTGAAATGCTCATTAAATTTGGCACCCTCAAGGGAGTTGCTGACGTTGGCAAGGTTCAGGGGAATGGAGGTGATGAACTGGAGATAGCGAATAGAGGTAAATTGTTCAAGAAGTGTTGCTGGGAAGGGCTGAAGGTGGAGCTAAACTTAAGGTGAAAAGATTTTTGTTGTTGTTTCTTTTTTTTCCTGTGGGAACTACTACAGCATATTTGAATGAACGTTGATGGAATTGATCCAGTGGAGTAGGAGAAACTGGTGATGCAGGGGAGAGAAGGATAACAGCAGGAGGAGGATGGTGGGGATGGAATTCAAAGCACAAGTGTAGGGTTGGCTTTGCTAGGATCCAGGAATATTCCTTCCATTATATGAGAAGGGAAAGCAGAAAGTATGTATTTAGTTACAGGTGGGTTTATGGTTGGTGGTGGGAAGGCTAGGGAGTCACAGAGGATTGCTTCTGTTTTCTGTGGATCTGTGTTTCTGGACTCTGCATGCTCTGCCTTTCTCTAAATCCCCTTTTTCTCAGTGCTTATGAATTGGTTCTGCACAACTCCAGTCTCACCTTAATCACATACCTGTGTGTGTCCAAGTTCTCTTGTGGGTGTCTACAAGTGAGGGCATAGCCAGAACCTTAGGGTGGTTCTCAGAGTATTGCTTTTACCTGAGCACTGAGCTGTCCCGTATTGTAGCCAGTGGCCATGACTGGCTGTTGAGTACTTGAAATGTGGTTAGTGCAACGAATGAATTGAACATTTAATTTTATTTCATTTCAACTTAAAAGCTGATGCCCGACTCAGTTATTGGAAAAACTTTTTCTATGTCTGGGACAAAGTTGATATGTGAATCTACTTTTTCAACTATACCAGGGACCTCCAATAAAATTTTGTGTCTGGATTGAGATGTGCTGTGAGTGCAAATTGTACCCTGATTTCAAAGACTTAGCTAAAAAAATAAGTAAATTATCTTGTCGATAATTTTATATCGATTACATGTTGCAACGATGATGATCTGGATACGTAGAGTTAAACTATATTGTTAAATTAACTTCAGTTGATTTAAAAAAATTTTTTAAAGTAGCTACTAGAAAAGTTAAAATTAAAATATGGCTCACATCGTATTTCTGTTGGGCGGCACTGCTTTAGGGCTGTGCCTGTAAGAAAGGCTTATATCTTGGGTGTGTGCTTGGTCATGCCTGTCTAAGAGCGGTCCATATCTCACTACAAGGAGCAGTGACCTCAGAGGGTTGATGCTACTTGCTTAAGGTCTCAGGGCTGCAGAACTGGGATTTGAACCCTGGCTCTCTGGCTGCCTGCAGGCTGTGCCCTGGGCCATACACCACGTGGAAGTCATTTTGTGCATTCTTTCTCTTGAGTTATTCTGTGTTTACACTAGCAAAGGATATTTACGTGGACACTTAAAGGACAGAATTTGGTTTTTAACTCAAGCAGTTGAAATTATGACTCTCGGGTTATGGTTTTAATGTACTGTTACTGACTTTGCTTTGATTTCACTGAGGATACACACTTTATAGTGAGGCCTCTCCCTGGCCTTGAACTCAAGGACTAACAGTCGGCTCTTTCATATTTCTTATTTACTACTAATGATGACCACCGTTTGCTTCTGTGCACTGGATCTGCTATCACCAGGTGCTGGCATGCACTTAGTCCATTATCCCATGCTTGATGATACACTCCTTTTGTCTTGCGATTGTTAAGCTTTCATTAGGGATCCTCGTGAAGAAAAGATTTATTTATTTTTCATAGGACTAATTTCAAGTTAATATAAATTTTAAAGGGTTATGACCTACCACGATTTTCTACGGGCATCTGAAGGTCAGTGCGTCTCAGACTGAACTCATTATCCATTCCTCCTCTTTTTCATTCCCTGCCTTATTTAGTGTCATCTTCAACTCCAGTTCTCTTCCATCGCCCCCAGGATGCCGCCATCAGTCGCGGTGAAGTGACTCTCCACGTCCTTCCGGTCTCTCTCATCCCTTCTTTGTACCCACTGCCACTGCCTAGTTCAGACCTTCAACATCTCTAACTTTTCTTCCTGCTCCCATTCACTTGTGATTGTTTACTTATTTATTTTTCCCACTCATCAGTTTCCCGAGAGGGGCCTTTGTCTCCATCATCTTTGGGTTTTTGGGTCTTAGCTGAGAGCTTGTGCTGTTGACAGGAATGTTCACAGGTTACGTTGCTCTCTTCACGCGCATTCTTCTCTCCCTCCCTCCTGAATACTGGTAGCAGAGCTTACTCAGCGTAACTCCCCAGCTGGAGGCACAGTCTGCAGCAGTGCTGCAAGCCCTCGGTGAATGCGAGATCGCATGCTGTACCCGTGTTCCCGCTTGGTTCACGTGGATCCAGCGGAAATCTCTCCCTGGCTACTCCAGCTAATGAGGGACAGATTTCTTTCTTGGAGCCTAACTAATATGTCTCTGGGGAATAGAACTGGATAGAAATCCCTAGAATGTGATATCTAATACTCAATAACCTTGGGACAAACTGAGGATGATTTCCATACAGGTGTATAGGCAGAGCATTTGGTTCACTGTTTATGAGCCAAAGCTTGCAATAGAAAACTAAGGGGAAAAAAAGAAAGAAAAAGTAAGGGACTGTAAAAGAAGCAGAATTCCATATAATCAAATCACAAGTTCGTTTTAAATTCTCTGAAAAATTAGTCAAATTTCATAAGGATAGCAAAAGAATGCCATTAATATAGATAATGTCTGGAGTTCCATGTTACCATATTACTTCAGCATCTACTTTGGGTCTCTCTCCAAAAGGGATATAATTTCAGAAATGAGTCTGCATCCCTCCTGCCCCTGGTGAAAAGGGAACAGTTATTTCTGTCTATAATGTAGCAACAAGATGCCAGTAGCTACTCAAGCAGTTTTCCGTGCATCTGATGAAGAGATATTGGTACTTTTATATGGCCTATAGGATTTCATAAGAAGTATACTGGAGAGTTTAGTTAAACAAAACGTTCTTTTCTGCTCTTAGTTTACTGGTGGCAAGTCTCAGAATGGTGGGTCCCTATGTTACAAATACTTGTTTATGAATGATCATACCTGCAGACAGCCTACTGAATAAGAGTATTGTAAAAAATCTTAGAACTTTGGAAGAATGATTGGATATTTAGCCAGAGAGAAAAGAAGAAACTGTCCAAAATATCATCGGTTACAGGAAACTCTCTCTGCCTAGATTCTCTGACATGAGTCAGCAGTCAATATGGTAACCCCCAACTCACAATTGTGTATTATTGACAGCTTCTATTCTAGCTTTATTTTCTTTTAAATTTTGTTTAATTTTGTTGTTCTCCGTGGAACTACAGTAATTGGGTTGGCCTTTTATAAATGTGAGGGTTAAGGACTTGTCAGTACTCATGTAATAATTAGTATGAATCAGATTGCTTTCTTCAGAATGAGGTTGGTGAGTGAGGTCAGCCACTCTGAAAGGAGGTAAGTGTGTTGGGTGGAGAGAAGCACATGCTTTGGGAGTGTGGAGGCTTTGGGAAAGGGGATAGAGGGGAACCAGTCAGCAGAGAGAAAGTGAAGGGTTGGGCAGCTCTTCACTAAGAACAGGGGAACCTTGGGGTTTGGGGTCCTGAGTTGTAAGAGGGGAAGGATAAACTTTTGCTTTTTCAGAATGTTCCCAGGAGCCAACCTAATGTTGATACAAACGACACATCTACATGATGGAATATTCTGCAGCCATTAAAGAAACAAGGTAGATTTGCGGTTAAAAAGAAAGTACAAAACAGACTGTATGGTATGCTCCCATTTCTGTATATAGATTTGCAAAGTTATATATGCTTGTATTTGTTTGTATGAGTATATGCAGAGAGTATTTCCGGAGGAAATATAGGAAACAGTAACTTGGCTGCCTCTGGGAAAGGAGCCTGGGGACCTGGGTCTGAGAGAGGATTTTTTGTTTTTTTGCAGGTTTTTGGGTACAGTTTGAATTTTTATGCTCTCTACTTTTAAATTAAGAAAAGAGAACTAGTTAAATTTCTAGGATTACTCTCTTACCCATAGGAGATTTGGTGGGGGTGGGAGTGGGGGAAGGGAGGAAGGAGAAAGAGGGAAGTGGGGAGGGGACAGATAATTTCTTTGACCTTCTTTCTTCTGAGTCCCAAAGCTCAGGGCTCTTATACCCCAGGACTCCTCTGGTTTTATTACCTCAGCTGGATTATGGTTAAATAAGCTTTTCTGGGCTGACCTGGAACTGAACTACTATTTATAATCACTTTCTATGGGGAAAACTCTACAGTGTTCCAGAGAACATGCTAAACTAAATTGTCTCTCCCACTTTGTCTCAATTTCATGTCTATTACCTTCCTTAAAAAAAAAAAAAAAGAGGACTTTAGACTTATTCCAGGAAGCCCTATCTGACCACATTCTCGCTTATCTCATCAGAAATGACAAAAACACTGTATGCAGTTATGTACTTGAATACCTGCTGGGTTTCTTGTTTGTTAGTTTGTTTCCAACAAAATACCGTATGTTTTGCACTTTCTTTTCCAGCTAGCTTGAGGAAGGGTAATGCCTTTTATTTGTTTGCATGCCTGGTAGAGAACGATAGGCATTCAGCAAATATTTGTTGGGTCAGTAAGTTAAGCGGTGGATGCCTAAGCAGACTGCTCACTGTAAACCGTCATAGATGAAACTTTCATGGCCTCGGAGACACTGTAGAGAGGACTCTGATCTAGCACAGGGCTTCTTGACATTGGCACTGTGGACATCTTGAGCCACGTAATTCCTTTTTCCACCATCCTGTGCATCATAGGAGGTTTAGCAGCACCTCTGGCCCCTACCCATTAGATGCCAATACGAATCCTCCAATCAGAACAATAAAAAATATAGACATTGCCAAATGTTCTCTGCGGGCAAAATTGCCCTAGCTGACAGTCACTGATTTGGAGTGATTTTGGATTTGCTCTTCAGTCTCCAAGGATTGTTCTTTATTGAAAGAGCAGTCTTCAAATCTTGGAGACCTAGAGGTGGGGCAAAGCAAGACTTTCTGAAAGTGTACAAAGTGCTTCTGTGCAGAAGTAGGAGAGGTGCCCCTCTGGGCAGAGGAATGAGAAGAGGACCAGGGAAGGAAGTGCAGGCTGGATTTGATCCTCCGTTTGTCCCTCCTGTTATTCCTGCTGGGTTTTTGGCTACGAGGACTTCCTGTGGCCTGGAGCTAAGTCTGGAAGTCTACCTGAGTTGGTAAACAACAGATTCTGAGAGCCAGTAACCCTGTAGAAAGATGGAACAACAGATTTAACTGACTCTTCGGCGTTCAATCAGCTGTGTTGTGGTCACTTCCAAACAGCATATCAAGAAGGCACTTCCTTATTAATATGGATAAGAGGCAGATTATACTTCTCAGATGTACTCACCTAACACATGTTTATTGAGCATCTACCATGTGCCAGGAGAGAAAACGCTCTCCTCCACTCCACCCTTATTTCTGTACGAAGTATTCTATTTCTGCGTGATTGGTATGATCATTTTATTTTATGTTATTCAGAACCTATCTTATTAACACAAAGTCTTCTCTTTTTTTCCCCTGCACTTAATTTACTTACTTTCTGAAGGACCAATTATAATTAAAAGGAAGAGGAAGAGCAATCAAAGGGATGGCTACAATTTTCAGGAACCTCCTTAGCTGTGTGTGTGCTCAGTGAGTGCACACACACGCTGGGCTGCATTCTGGAGACCCTTCTCAACTGTCCTTATATTTATAAGTTATCCTACAATGCGTTGGCACATCAGCTGTCAAGGCAGTTTGTAGAATCTCCTTCCCTGGAGGTCTTTAAAAATGGAACTAAATATCCATCTGTCCAGAATGGTTTTGACACAGTCCTGCTGATTAGAAGGAATAGGCTGGATTTTCCCATCAAGGTTCGTTTCTGTCTTAAGTGCTCTTAAATGAATCACTTTGCTTTTTGGTGGGGGCAGGGAGGGATGTAAAGTGACACTCTGAATTATTGATGTGTATCACTGTACACATCCTGGTTAAATAGAATAAATTATATCCCTCTCATGCTTTTAATGTTTCTGCAGCACTCGGTGCATTTGGAGCCTCAAAACAACCCTGTGAGGTGGGTGGGCCTTTCTTTGGGTCCCTGGGTCACAGAGGAGTCAGCAAGGCATGCAGATGTTGTGTTGTTGGTCCAGAGTCACAGCCTGGCTGATGCAGAGCGGAGATGCCATTCCTGGCTGTCAGCTCTCCAGGTTCACGCTCTTTTCTCTTGACCCTCCTGCTTCTTTGTGCTTGTGGGGTTTGCTCTGTCATACAGTGTCCAGACATTTGATTTGGAGACAAGAATTAAAAAAAAAAAATTGGGGGAACCTACTTAGGACCAATACTTACTCTATTTTTCCTTCCAAAAAAGTACATTTTCACATAAAATTGTGGTAAGGGTTATTGCCAACTTCACACACAGACACATATGTTCATATATATGTATTTATATGTATGTATATATGTGGTTGTGTGTGTATATAGGAATATAGGAGAGTATGTGTATGTATGTTTAGATGTGGATATATAGGTATAGCTGTGTGTGTGTGTGTGTGTGTGTGTGTGTGTGAGTGTGTGAGAGAATTTGTTCCTATTTCTCTAATGTGAAATAAGAAAACCTGAAAAATTTGCCATGGACCAGCACTACTCTGGATTCTCTTAACAGTTTAGGTAAAATCTCAACGTTTGTTTCCTAATTAGAAAAAGGCATAAATTCACTCTCTTGGTGATTATCTCAGACTGTTCGTGACACAGATTGAAAATAGTCTTTCTAATATTTCGATTACCCATTTTTACTGGGTTGTCATTACTTCTGAACAGTTTCAGTGGACAGGGCTAACAAACACATATTTTTAAGAAAGGAAAATACGGTATTGACAAAATAACAACCTTAGTGGTGCCAAATACACTGAATGCAGCGTGTCAGAATACTAGGAAGAATTGTTTTCTGTGTGGTTATGCTAGTTAATTTGATATATACTTAGGTCCACTTATTTCAGTTTGATTTTAAATTTTTGGAGGTTGCTTTATTTTTGTCTTTTTTTGTTTATATTTTTCAGTTATATAACATGTTTACATGATTTTCCAAAATCAAAACTATGGAATGAAGTATGTGGGGAGAGATCTCACTTTTATCTCCATTTCTTCCTTTTTGGTCTGTCCCTTTCTTGATAAAAATTGTTTTGGTTTTTCTTCTGATTAATTTTGGTTCATCTTTCCCTTATTTCTTCTCAAATATGTAAGTAGCTGTGTTTATACAGCATATGTTCTTCCCTTTCTCACCCAAACTGTAACATTCAGTACACAGTCTTCTGTGCTTTTTTCTTTATTCGTGTGTCCTGGAGAGATGTCCATAGCAGTATATGGGGATCTGCCTTATGTATCTGACAGCTCCCTTGTGTGCTGTACTGTAGTTTAACCAGTCCCTTGTTGATGGACATTTGGGTTATTTCCAGTCCTTTGCTATTATTGGTCTTGTAGTGAATAGTCTTGTACATACATTATCTCATATTTTTTACTAGTACTTTTGGGGGTTGATTTTTATAAGAGGAATTGATGGGTCAAAGAGTAAATCATATGTATTTTTGTAGAAATTGCCAAATCCATCTCCATTGGGTTTGAAAGGTTTTGTGTTCCCAACAGTAATATACAAGAGAGCCAATTTTCCCAGTCTCACCAACAGAGTATGTTGTAAGCTTTTGGAGTTTTGGCTAATCTGAAAGGTGAAAAATGGGATCTCATGTTGTTTTAATTTGTATTTCTCATATCATTAGTGAAGTTAAGCATCTTTTCTTATGCTGAGGACCATTTGCATTTCTTTTTCTATGAACTATATGTACATCTTTTGCCTACATTGGGCTGTTGATCTTTCCCTTCTCAGTTTTTAGAAGTTCCATATAAACTAGGGCTATTATTCCTTCATGATATATTGCAGTTTTTTTCCCTACTATCTTTATTTTGCTTACAGTGTTTCATTTTTACATGTAAATTTTAATTATTACTTATTTTTTTGTAGTTATATTTATCTTTATGTGGTCATTCATTTCCCCACTGGATCTGGATTTTGAGATGGGAATGGTTTCCCACTTCCAGGTTCTAAAGTAAGCCCCAGCTATTTTCTTCCATGGTTTCATTTTGTACAATTAGATTTCATTTGGAATTTATCTTGGTGTGAGGTATGAGGAGTGGATCCAATTAAATATTTTCCCATGTTGTTCTAACATTATTTACTAAGGCATCTTCCTTTTTCCCGTTGGTTGGAATGCCCTTTATCATATGTACTTGGGTCTGTCTCTGGCTGATTTATCTCATTCTATGTATTAATGCTCCAGGAGCATAGAGTTTTAATAACAGGAGCTTTACAATATGTGTGAAAAATAGTTTTTAAACAAAAGTGATGGTGACATGATTCCTGTGTTTATAAAAACGTGAAGTTTGAAATGGAAGCATTTTTAGAGATACCACACAAATGAGCTACTTTTATTATTCCATTTTGCAAAGACGGTTTCCAGAGGTTGTACAAACTTATCCTGAATCACCAAGATGATTACCAGATAGTCAACAGTGGGACTGGAACCCATGTTTTCAACTACTACATTGCATGATTTTCTCATAAAGATATGATTTTCTCAGTAAATATGGGTGACTAGTCTCCTAGCAGGGACCTAGAACCAGGTCGGATGCCTTCTCTTATCACAAAATATTTTCTTAGTTTGGAATATTTAAAATAATACATGATTTAGTTTATTTTAATTATAATATATTCATTTTAGAATATTTGGAAAAGAACCCTGCTACTGATTCCCAGAAATATATTAATATTTTGGTCAATTTCTTTCTGGAATTTTTTAAATGCCAAAATCTTTTGTTTATTATGATCATGTTAAGTGGAAACAATTTTGAGAGGATGACAATAACATTAAGCATTTATTAAGCACTTACCTAAGTGCACTGATTAAAGTGTTCTAAGTCCATTCTCTTATTTAATTATCACAAAACCTATCTAGGGATGCAGTCTTTATTATTTCAATATTTCTTATGAGGAATGCTTGGCTCTGAGAAGTTAAATAACTTGCCCAATCTAATGGAGCTGGTAAATAATGGAGCTTGTATCCTTACTCATGTGTTTCCTCCAGCCCCTATGTTTTAACCGCTATGCCCACTGTATCCCATGTATACCATTTTGAACCCTGTTATTTAAGTAATATTTTAATGGAAATGTTCATTCTTGTTTCCTCAATGGTCATATTAAATTTTGTTTATAATATCACCTTTCTTTTAACACAATTAAATTGCTTATATCAGATTGTAAGAAGAGGGAGTTAAAAATATTTTTTCTCATTTTTTTTCCTTCGGATGTTATTCATAAGATCTTGGCAGGTACACAAAGATGTATCTTGAAAATTAAGTAGAATGATTTTGGTGAAGGCCAGTGTGAGACAGAAAAGCACATTGATTTTATAGACATGGTTGCTGCCCAACGTTTTTTTTTTTTTTTTTTAAGTTTTTTTTTTAATTAATTAATTAATTAATTAATTTATGGCTGTGTTGGATCTTCGTTTCTGTGCGAGGGCTTTGTGTAGTTGTGGCAAGCGGAGGCCACTCTTCATCGCAGTGCGCGGGCCTCTCACTATCGCGGCCTCTCTTGTTGCGGAGCACAAGCTCCAAACGCGCAGGCTCAGTAGTTGTGGCTCACGGGCCTAGTTGCTCCGCGGCATGTGGGATCTTCCCAGACCAGGGCTCGAACCCGTGTCCCCTGCATTGGCAGGCAGACTCTCAACCACTGCGCCACCAGGGAAGCCCCTGCCCAACGTTTTACATGATGCTCAGAGGGAGCTTACTTTCCTCTGTTGACTGAACAGCCTCCCTGCAAGTTTGTTTATATTAAAATTTGCATAACTACCTTTATTTTTTTCCAGTCTTTTCCAGATCCAAATTGTCCCAAATTTCGAGTTAAAGATGAGGTACAGAGTGATGCGTGGCTGAATAGTGAATAATGTGCAGTCGGAAGTAAATAAAATAGACATTTCCTAAACCTGCCTCAAATCGCATCCTAGCTCAGCAGTGTACATTCAGTGGTGACATCAATAGACACATCAGTAAGAAAGAAGAAAAATGGCAAAGACATTTTGAAGAGAGAAATGAATTCAGTGTATCAGGCCAGTGTGAAAATACAGTATTAGTGACTATTACAGAAGACAGTGATTTGCTGGCAGCATTTTAAATGCAATTTTGTATGTCTGTGTGCTAGGAGAGAACAAAATGGTAGATTCTGGATTCACAACCTGCTTTTTAACTTTGTAAAAAGTTAATACTCTTATAAACTCTGTTCTAGGTACACATGGACTATTAGGCTAACCCAGGGTAGTTTCTGTCATCAAGAGGTTTATGATTTAGTGCACTGAACTCTTCTTTTTTACTGTGTAGTCCCTATCAGTAAATAAAAGTCTGAGCTCATTTCCTAGTATATTTTATATTTACTTATAAATTACATACATGTGCTACTGTAGGTCCATCAGTTAGTAAAGTTTTCTATCTTAAATTTTCAGAGTAAAAAAATTTGTGGATAGACATTCCAATGATTTTCCCTGCATGTCAACGCAGTGCAGGATGTGTATATCGTGTTTCAAATATCACTGGTCTGTCACTCTAGTGGTAGAGTATAAAACAGTCTATTGCCTTGAAGAGCTTCAGCTGGGCACACATTTTATCCCTAAATAAAGTTAGAGGCTTTTAATCAGGGGAGTATTTGAAAATTAAATTGTTTTCTTCACAGTTGCCTAAGAAAGATTTCATAATAAGACCATAGATATTCCTACATTAAATATTTTTTGTATTTTAAATTTGATAATTTGCTACTATTTCCACCCTCCCTTCTTTTGTATTTGTTCCAAAAAGAGTTGGGAACTCCATAAAGAACAATTCTGGCCTGTAGTTATCAAATTCTGACATTTAGCAATCTGTACTCATCAAACATCTAGTCAAACTAGATGACTGGTTAATCATCTTATGATTCATTGTGTTTCACTTCTTTCCTAGGAAATAAAAAGCTAGTTATTTCTGAAATTAGGGATGACTTAGTTAATAAGGATTATAATTTAAAGATAATCTTCTATGTTTTATTATGCTGTATAACTAAGTGATAAGGTTATGATAACATTTGGAAATGAGTTTTAACAATTATGTTTTTAATAGAATGTTCATTTACTCTCTAGTTCTAAATATGTCCTGTTAGCTTGCAGGTCTAATTTAAAACATCAACCTTAAAAATTTCAAAGCCTAGTGTCTTATATAGCTAAATGTCTAAAAGGTATTTGTTGGTGAAATATTATTGTAATGATAGGTTTGTTTATTTTCATTCATATTTCATTCATAGATCCCAGCTCTGTATTATAAAGAACTTTTACTAGTATATAAAAAATAAATCTTGAGAGCTAGTATAGTCAATGTATATCTAATTGGTTATTAAAGTTGTCCTGGTAATTTAAGATCATTTCCATTATTTTTACTCTCATACATTTCTTTTAAGTTTTGAACATCTGTTTAGATGTGTTGTTGCCTCTAGTTCAGACTCTGATTAGCTTGTCAATAAATTAACTACTCATAATAGGGCATTATGTTAATAAGTCTGGAAAATACAAATAAAATAGATTTTTAAAAGAATTATGTAGATTATCGAAATTGATGTTAGGGGAATTAGAAAAGCTGAGCAAAGCAATAACTAAAGAAAACATTGAAAAATATTGTGAAATAATTATGAAAGGCTCCTGTCCCTGATCTTGTCTTAGGGATGTTTAATTCTAAGAAATGGCTAAAGAAAAAAAGGATTTATGGAAGGATCTCGTGTAATCTCATAGAAAGCAGTTCTAACAAGTAAGGCTGAACTTCATGGGAACTGTGAAGTTCTTAGAAAACAAACCTCTTTCATCATGTGTTTTAGCGTCCATATGGTTCTTTGTCTCTGTTTTTCTCTGAATACAGGATTTCTTAGGCTGCTTGTCGGCATATGGTTGAAAAATAGCTACCCACCTGGCCTTATAGCTCTAGCACTCACCACCGTCTGATTATCTACAGCTAAATGTCTCTTGGTTCAAACACATAAACACTTTCTTATTGCTCACTGAATGGCCAATGTACTTCTCCTCGAGTGAGGTGTTTGCTCTGGGTCTAATGAGCTATCGCTGAATAGTCAGGTCATGTGAGTCATAGTCTCATAAGAGCCTGGGACCTGAGAATGGTTCACACAGGCAAATTTATTGATGTGTCTGCTACAGCTTATTGATGAATCTGTCCTATTGTTTAGGGAACAACCATTTAAAAAGTACATAAATTGACAGAGAGCACACAAAAAGGTGACAGCCTCAAAAGAAAACTCCAGTTCATCAACATAAATGGCTCTAGTCATGAACATATTTGTGCATTTTCATCTACGTACTATTATATAAACAAATGCTATAAAATTGTATTTATTCAAAGAATAATCTATAAAAAGTAGTATTTAATCTGAGAATGCAAGGATGGTTCAATATTAGGGCACCTATTAATATAATATAATAAAATCAATATGCTGTCCATACCGATCAAAATATCAAATAAGAAAAATGATCTGCTGCTGGACAAGTATTTGATACAGTTCAACAACTTCTGATACAATATTTCAAACACTTGGCTTTCATGCTTTTTTGCTACTTCCAGTAGACTATGAACATTTATCATTTTTATAACCAGACAAAAATATGTAAAAGGTTTTAAAAGCCCCTTAGGGCAGATAATTTTTTTTTTTTTTTTTTGTATTCCAAGTTCCTTACTCATGAAATGGTGTCTCAATAAATATTTTAAATGAAGCATTCCATTAAAACAAAGTAGGTTTTGAGAATTGTTAAGAAAACAGAATAGAGAGAATTTTTCTTTTTCTCTTGGAACACCTTGTTTCTGGAGTGTACCTTTTCCTATGTATAGCATGAACAATCATCAGTGTCCTTTGAGGGTGAATTGCTTTTCTTTTAGAAGATACCTTTGAAAATTGTTCTCTTTTTCTCCGCCATTTGCTTCTCTGAACTCTTACCTCTTTTCCTGAGCTGAATCAGTGCCCTAATCTGACAGCTATGCATATCTAACTGATAGCTGTTACTCCACCTGAACAATTCCATCTTAGATTCAACATGCTTGTGCCTGAGCCTATTTCCCTTACTATCCCGACAACTCAAAATACCTTAGAATGACCTCTCTCCTCTCATTTTGCTTCTTGTCTGTTGCCCAGCCTACATTTTTAGTGTCTCCCAACTCTTTACCTTTATCAGCTTTCATAATCCTGGGTGTAGGTTTTTATTTCTTACCTGGACTATTTTGCAGAAGTCTTCTGATATCCTTCTTCCTTCCATTTCAGCATATTTCACCTGCACTGCAACTAATCTTTCTATATTTGATTTATATGTCACTCCCCTGCTTAAAACTTTGTGAGGCAGCATTTCTGATTGAATTATATTTAAAATTGTTGGCTTGGCATTTGAAGCTGTCTTCATTTTGTCTTTCATGTATTCCTTACTCCTAGACCTTCCCCATGCATGCTGAACTCATTTCTCATGGGGGCCATAGTGTGGTCATTCTGTTATCTTTTCTCATGCTTTGTCTTCCAGCCTTCCTTTTCTCACTTATGAAAAACTGACTTATCTTCATAATGTGCAGATCCAAGGCAATGTTCATGAAACTTTAGAGTCTCCCTGATATTTGTGATTTCCTTCGTTTTCTGAGCTGTCATAGCACTCTGTAATTCCCTGATGACTTCAGTGTATTTTCTGATTGTTTCATCTCTACTCATGGATTAAAAGCTTCTTGAGTATAAAAGGCTAGATTTTATTGTTTTATATTTCTTATAATGCCTAACATGGTGATTTATACATAATAGTTCAAATATTGATATTTTGAATCAAATACTGAATTATTTGAAAGTAATGTATATATGAACAATATACATTTGTATTTCAAACATATCAGTGCCATTGTCTCCAAAGTATTCCTTCGGGAGATGGTAATACAACTGAAAATATAAAACAGAACTAATGTAAATAAAGTTGGTCATCTATTTTGTGTTGGTCATCTAGTGTCATTTTTAAAAAGTTATTTTTATTTTTTTCACATTTACATTCATATTTGCAGGACCACTAAAATATTATTAGTGTGAAGAATAATAAAAGTTATTATTATAACCTTGAGAGAGTATGTTAATTAAATTGAGGGTTAAGGAAAGATAGTGCTTAAGATAACTTCTTTCCCCATTTGTGACGACATGAAAACTTTATTTTCTTATGTTGAGTCAAACTGCCAAGAAATTCTTGCAACAGACTGAGTGCTATGATAAATATCTGCTTTTTAGAGCTTTGGACAGTGTCGTGGCTTGAAAAGCAAGCTTGAACTCCTCACGAGATCATTGGAGAGATAAATGCTTAAAAGCTTTTCAAAGCCATACTCTTGGCTCTATCAGAATTTAATTTCCCACTGATTATGTTTATATCGATTTTGGAACACATGGCCATGTATATACTCAGCATAGCTACATCACCGATGATTTCCCATGCCTTGGGACTATATCACTGTTTTATATGCATATGGAACCCACTTATATATTCTTATATGTAAGTACCTTGAATTAAATACTCTGTTTTTAGACTAGACTATGAAAATGTTCTTGTTTAAAGGCTAAGTCTTTTTAATAGTTAAAAACATTTTGATGGGTATGGAAATGGGCTTTATAAACGTCCTGTACTTTATCAGCCACTCAATCATACCTGGTTAGGTTCTGACCTGTAGTCAAAATACAAAGGGTGTTTTTAAAAGTAGATTCCCGCTGTATGACATCACAGTGTTGAATGCACACCGTGGTTATAAATGGTGAGGCAATACATAAAATATATAGAAGATCTTGGTTCTAGTCCTGTTGCTGTTACTTTTAAGCAAGTGCTGTACCCTTTTGATCTTCAGTTTGGGGGTCCAGATAGTATTTACTTTCTAGAGAGTTGATGAGGCTGCCAGGAGATAAGATATGTAAAGGACTTACCCCAGTGTCTACTATTCAACATAGTTGACTTCTATTACTCTTTGACCAAAAAAAAAAAAAAAGTGATTTGATCAAAGAATTTGTTGATGATAATGTTTTCATCTTTGAATGCTTTGTACCATGGTGATTAGTAGATAAGATAAATTTGGTAATCAGGTAATCATACAATCTAAGAACTGGAAAGGCTGGCCTAATTTTTTACACTTGAGAAAATAAAGGACCAAAGACCTCAAGTGACCCACCAGCTACCACACAACAGGTCAGTAGCAGAGTGGGGTTTTGAACCCAGATCTTGGGACTCCTCCTCCTGAGGCACTTTCTCCTCTCTGCACACCAGAGTGGTGCTTCCAGAGCTCACCCTTTCCAAGTGATGGTTCTGTGACTACAGTTCATTCATTGAGGAGCTAGTGGGCTTCGTATCTCTTCTGTCCGTAGTCATTCTTGCCTGGTCAGTCGTAGTGTTTTTGCCAGGCTAAAAAGTAAAGTTCTGCTATCAATTCGGTGTGGAATATGATCTCATGCATGGGTTCTGTTTTTTTAGTATAACATAAAGAACTTGAGCAGAATCTCCATTATAACGTATTTCATGAGTCAGTTATGATCTTCGTCAAATCATGGCCCAAATAAAATCACTAGTCCTGTTTCTGAGATACAAACATTATAAAAGCCTGTAATATACTTTAAAAGATACATTTTTGATGACATTTTGAAAACTATTTAGTCCTTATAGCATAAACATTCGAACCTTTGAATATTTAAACAAAGATAGTGCTGTGTTTGGAAAAGTGAAAAAAAAAGAATAAAATGTTGAACTTAAGATTTAATAAAAAGACAAATAAAGAACTAGTTAAAGCATAATCTTCTTTACAAGAAAGTCTTCTGCAACTCTATCCCAGATGATTAGATTTTATAATAAAGATAATTCACCCCTTATAGAAATTTTTGTATTTTGAGTTGGCTACAGGTGGTCTCTAAAAAGAATCTTGTAAGGTTTATTTAGAAAATCTAAAGCTATTATGATAAGTTTTTTAAAATCCATACAGATGAATACTTTAAAATAGGATTATACAATTTAGCTATTTAATCTGATTAAATGAACATCTGAGATTTCCTTACTCATGGCTGTTTGTACGAGAGAGTAATGTAAATACCATGAAGAATTGTCAAAGGAAATAACATATCTAATGATTTTAAATCCTAAAATAAGAAACCAAGTACAGCCTTGATCAAATGCACACGTAGTGATATTTCTGTAAGAAAAAAATATTTCATAGGACTATGATGATAGTGGCGTAGTATCAAAGCTTAATTAAAAATCTTGAAAAAAAGATGTCCTTGTTACTTCATTAATATGTGTCAACAAAATTACCTCCTTTTCAGCAAACTTTATACCTAAGTAAAATTTTGACATAAAAAAGACCCTCAGAGTGGGAATGCTCTTTATAAAGTTCACTTTTTTGGACAGTTTATAATAGAAAACCTTAAAAGTAGCTACTTCATGCTTTAAAAATGGTAGACTTACAAGAAATGGCTAGAGAACATTCATTTAAAAAATTATCCATTTTGTTAAATGAAATTCTCATTTTCAGCTCAGGAGCACATATAAGGTCAGTATTTCTTTTATACAATTATAATTGCTCTTAAATTTGGGGGTGAATTTTTCCTAATATTCTAGTCTAAATCTAGAGAATTCTTCAGTTTTTTTGGTAAGTTATCTTCATCAGTTTTGTGTCAATCAGAGAAACCTTACCATAAAAATCATTGCTGTCACACTATTTTCAATGAATACTTAACTATATTCTGAACTGTTATGTATTGAATCCCATTAAAAGAAAACACACCAGATCTTTTTGGGTGTCAAGGCAGCTATGTAGAAAGAGCAGACTCTATTTGGATACAATGAAATCTGCCTCTTAAATTATTTTCCTTTCCACTTCCTTCATGTGTGTGTGCAATGTCTTATATGCATCTGAATTATCATTAAGAGGACCACAAACACAGACTTTATGACCTCAGTATATGATGATCGGAAGAGAAAAAGCACTGCTTAAATAAATTTGAAATCTTATTATTTAGAATGATTTCAACATGTAGGTAAGGAACAGAATAGCACTATGGCATAATGGTATATCTTGAAATGCGTATTTTAAATTTTGGAAGATTAGTTTCTCAGGTGGCCTGGTGACACTTGGTCCATTTACTGGGAGATACAGGCTTTTGTTGTTGTTACTCACAGCGCTTCGTGCGAGGTGCCGGCTCCTAAGAGCTCATTCCAGCCAATTGTGCTCCGCCCTCCCTCTCTCCCTCCCACCCTTCCTTCTTTTCTTCCTTTCTTTCCCTGGGAAAGATGGTTGTTAAATATTTGCTGGCTCACTACTGCTTATAAATGTACCATTAATGAATGAAAAGCAGGAAAGCGTCTCAGATTAGGTTGTGTCAGGTCAAGGATGCTCATCGTGCTTTCACTGTTACCTGCTTTTACCTTTGATTCTAACTCTGGGGGAGTCTTGCTTTTGCCCATCCCAGGAACCAAATTGTCTCTATACCACAAGTACTCTTCCTTTCAAGAACCATCAGTAACGACAATTCCTTTGAAGTTGGAAATCGAAAAAGATAATAGAAAATAATAATATTGCTACCAGAAGTCAGTCAGTGAGTCAGCATTCTATTATTGCTCTATGGTCTAGTGGGTTTTACATGCACTGAAGTAATACAGACCTGGGTTTGAATCTCTTACTGAGAGAACTTGGGCGGGTTCACTCTGCGTCTCAGTGTCTCATCTGTGAAATGGATGTTGGGAGGATTAAGTAGGATTTTATATGTAAAGCCCAAGGCAAGTGCTTGGCATATGGCAATTACCCTTTCATGCCCTCTCAGAGTACCTGGTAGGGGCCAGAAGAGGGGGCTTCTAAGAGTTCTTGACTGCCTCCCTCCACTTTTATATGGAGTTACCTTTCTCCAAAATTTTCAGCAGAGTTTGTATGAGGGATAACACAAATGAAATTGAAGGCTTTGGATATCATTTTATGTAACAGTATTTTTGATTCAAACACTTCATGGCAATTGGATATTATTAAAGATCCCAGCAGTTTAAAAATAGCCATTTTGCTGGCTCCATCAAGGAAAGAAGCTGGGTCCTCTGTGGAACAGAAATAGGAGATGCTGTATTTCCCTTAATTCCTCAAGATCTTTTCTGTTGAGTATTTGAAGATTTCAAGTTTTTAATAGAAAAGTCTCATTTCAGTAAAACACTTAGGTTCTTTAAGTGGTCCATCAGTTTCTTTATTAAAATCTCATACTTCATTGTGACACTGCTTTACAACATGGTTTAAAAAGGACTTACCTGGCCATATTGATGAAGAAATTGCTGGTGTGTTTTAAATTGCACAATGTGAGTTAAAAATGTGAGTTTAAAAAAAAAGGGAGCATTGATGGAGGATATTTCACTATTTGGGCTTTTGTTGTTTAGAGAGAAAAAGAGAGAATATTTATTATTCACTCATATAATTATCTATTTGTTAGAAAAATAATTAATGAGTGAATATTTATCCTGAAAACTGCTGGGACTTTAAATATGTCATTCTCATTAATGAAACAAGATAGCATTTTGAAAATACACCTTTGGTGAAGTTAATTAAAACATAATTTAAAGAGTTAATTCATTATTTATAATAACAATTTAAACCCTTTAATAAAATACATTCCCATACAAAGGACTCTGATTTAGATAGTTTTGGAAACTAAAGTAGATTACAGTTTTTATTGCTTGATTATTAGGATTCTGAAATTCTCATCTTAAGAAATTTAATTTTAAATGTATTATTTCATATTTAAATTACATGTGATCAAAAATGAAAAAATAGCGAATGATTTCCAGTCTCACAGCATTACCATAGAGCTGCACTGGCCACTACGGAGCCGCTCTCCAATATGGCTCTTCTGAACTGAGATGTGCTGTAAGTGTAAGATTAAAACACATGGGATTTCGAAGGCCTAGTATAAAAAAAGATAAAATATCACATATGTTGAAAGATAATATTCTGGATATATTGAGTTACATAAAGCATATCATTAAAATCAATTTAATCTGTTTCTTTTTTTAACGTGGCAACTAAAATATTTAAAATTACATATGTGGCTCACATTACAATTCTACTGGACAGAGCTGCTCCAGAGAATGATTTTGGAAGTAGTTAAAACAACATAGATAGACTTTGCCCGGGAGATGTCACTTTATGAGCAAATCAAAAATAGGCCAAGCATATTGGGGTTTTGTTTTGTTTTGTTTTGTTTTGTTTTTTTAAAGATTTATTTATTTAATTGATTGATTGGTTGCTGTGTTGGGTCTTCGTTTCTGTGCGAGGGCTTTCTCTAGTTGTGGCAAGTGGGGGCCACTCTTCATCGCGGTGCGCGGGCCTCTCACCATCGCGGCCTCTCCCGTTGCGGAGCACAGGCTCCAGACGCGCAGGCTCAGTAGTTGTGGCTCACGGGCCCGGTTGCTCCGCGGCATGTGGGATCTTCCCAGACCAGGGCTCGAACCCGCGTCCCCTGCATTGGCAGGCAGACTCTCAACCACTGCGCCACCAGGGAAGCCCCCGTATTCGGGTTTTGAAGAAAAATTTTGCACACACAACTTAAGACAAAAAAGATGGATGGGGAAAACCACCTGTAGATATAACTAGTGTACAAAAGAACAGAAAATTGATATCTACAAAATTATTTGAACATTGATAAAAACTTTTAAAAACATGCTGCTACATTTTTGAAAATGCAGCTTTTGTTTTTTATTTATTTTTAATTTTTAAAATTGAAGTATAGCTGATTTACAATGTTGTTAGAAAATGCAGGTTTTATAAGTCCAATAAATTTATCATACTATAAAAAATATGTATTTTTAACTGACTATACTAGTGAATGTTGACTATCACATGTATATTTAGTATCTGAAATATACCGGAGATGCAAAGCCTAGTACAACACATGATATAAAGTAGATGCTCAATAAATATTTAATGAATGAATATGTGTTTGAAATAGGAGAGGGTAGAGATTTTTGTTGGTGTTATTCATTGATTATCTGAAGAGATTAAAATTAAAATAGTGCCTAGCCCATAGAATGCACCCAAGAAATATTTGTGAAATGAATGAATGAAGTTAGACACACACACACATTAAATCATAAAGAAGTTAAAGTCCTCAGAGAGAAATTACCACCAATATACATTAAACTAGTTCTCACTATTCAAAGAGTACCAATTATTTTAAAACATCACTAAATTTATAGCTGTTTTAACGATACATTTACTTTAATAATGGTCTTATTTTGATAGTATCTTATATTTTGAGTTACACATGAAGAAACTCCATGGAAACAATTGGAACAAAACTCAGGAATTAGTGCTTCAAAAGTTCCAAACTTGTGAAGGTCAGTTGTGTTGTTTTCCTTGGCTTTACTGATATTGAAATCATGACTTCAAGATAGAAATACTTAGCGAATTTAGGTGTAGTAATTGGATGCTTAAGGTTCAAGTAGAAATATCAATAATGCTTATTTAGTAAAAAGTAGAAGAAAATAGGTGCGTTTTAATAATTAAACTGTAATTGTAGCATCGTAGAAGTGTGAAATTTATATCATAAACACATATAACATAATTTCCATTTATTTGCGGGGATATATAATACAAATATATTTCCCTTGAATATTTTTCTTCATTAGACTGATAAAATTGGGAATAATTTCTTCACTATGAGTTTTCATAAAGTCCAGGTAAGAGGAGTATTTCAATTGGCTAATGATACAATGAAGGGGTAAAAATTAAATTCAAGGCAAATGAAGGGAATAGAGTAGGTGTAAAGCAGATGTTTTTGCAGTTAATTGACCAGGAGCCGTGTTATTCGTAAAGGTTCATGGCTCAAACCCGCTTAGGCTTATTGTGTTAGGAAAAGTGATTTCCATACATTTACTTCAGGGAGCTCTCCCTGCTGCCCTCGTCTCTCCCCATTGTATGCTCCAGTGACACTGAACTCTTGGTTCCTCCAAATCTTGTCTCTGGATCTTTGCAAATGTTTTTTGGATGTCGTCCCTACACCCCATTTCTTTGCCTAATTCCGGCTTAAATATTCTCTCTAGAGGGAGATCTGCCCATTCCTTGGTTCCTGCTAAATCTTCTTGTTATGAGCTCATGTAACTCCCTACTTGCATTTTAGAGACGCTGTTAAACTTTCTCCAAAAAGGGCTGAATTGTTGAGTTTCACATATGTTTACATAAGTTATTGTTCTAATGGCTGTTTTCAATATGCTCTTCAACTCCAAAGCCTTTCCCTTTTTCCTTGACTATAAGAACTTCCTCATTATTTCCACATTTTAATATATGATTCTTCCCGTCTGGAAACATGACAGAAACAGCTTTTTTCCATAAATGACTAGGAAATTATTTACTGCGTTTTCATAAAATTCATAAATCATGTAAGCAGGACATGTTATGAATTAATTGGTAGAACATCTATCTCTGAAGGGTTAAAGAATTGCCAACACTGATCAAGCCTGCTCTCTCTGGCTCTTGATATGGTGTTGACAGCCAAGCAAAGAGCTTCTTCAATAAATCCACTCTCATATTCAAGTTTTTCCAGATGTGAGAAGTAATTAAGTCTTTGCATTTATTGAAGCCTTGTACGCTTTTCAAGAGGGAACTGGCAGCTGTGATGAATTAACTCTGCCTGAGTGCATGTGTGTGTTGTGTGTGTGTTTTGCGTGTGAATGTACATATATACAAGCACACATGTGGCATTGCCAGTAGTCAAATGAGATCAGACCTTTTAAAAACAAAACAAAACAAAACAAAACAAAAAGCTCATTTTCATAAACACCAAAAATTTTTACAGCTATATCTCACAATTGAGAGACTAGGGCTTTATCCAGTAATACCTTCTCAATTTCTGCTTTTGCTGAATGTTAAAGAGAAGAAATGAAATCATTTGCATCTGTTAAAGGATTTTCTTAAGAAAAGGTGAAATCATGATACTCGTAAAGCATAAAAGGAACACATTTCAAAGATTTTAACTCATTAATTAAAGAGGCCACCAGTAAGATGTTACAGTTGGTTCAAAGTTGAATTTGAAGAACCAAAATGTAAATGAGTAATAAGGAATTCGGAATTGAATTTACAGATAGATACAAAAGGGTCTATCAACAAGCCAATAATCAATTGCTTTTCCCCAGGACACAATTAATTTGCATTTGTATGGCTAAAGCATCATTAACATTGTTATCAGTTTTCAACAATTTAGGGTGTGGTAAAGTAGTTCAAAGACAGAGAAAGGCCAAATTAGCCAGAAGGTAACACTAGATAAGACATGGTGTAATTTTTTGTGTGTGTCAGTTTCAAAGTCTTTCACAATTTTTCCTGCCACATCTCACACAGAACTTCAGGAAAGGGATACTTTTTGGGATAGCCAAGCTGTTTTTTCGTGCTTGAGCCTTTGGTTCTGATTACAAGCCACACAGAGGCCGTTCAAACCTTGGACTTCTCTCAGTGGGAAGGATTGCGGAAGTGTTTATGGTTTTAGCTTTGTTAAATTGGAACAAATATCTCAAGTAAGCAGCAAATTAAACCAAAGTCTTTCAGTTCACTTGGTGGTTATGTTAATGTAGACTCTGAATAAGAGGACTTTGTTTTCCCCTGTCAATAGCTTAGAAGAATAGGTATTTTACATTTTGGCATCCCAGCCACCTCCAACCTGAAAATTGTTGAGCCAAAAATTATTTTTGGTTTCTTGTTCTTCTCCAACACCAGTCTAGATGTGTGGCTTTCGTATGTGAGTAGGATCTGTATTTGTGAAAATAGGAGCATGAATATAGAAAAACACTAATAAATCTTATTTTAATAGCAAAATTGGTAATGGTGACAGTTATTCAGGTTGTTTTGTATTCTTTTGATTTCTAATTAACAAACAGTAATGAAGTAGCCATTAAGAAGGAGAAGATAGGCTTAATGAATGTTAATTGTAAAAATAGATTGGGCTAATAATAAGCAGAACTCTTCTCTTTTATAAAGAAGACAAAATGCCCTAGAGAGCTTACATTTCTTGTTTTAAAAAACAATTTCTCTCCCTCATCTATTAGTAAAGTTCTCTTTTGGATAGATGCCAAACGATGAAGAAATACATGAGGCAAAAGTAAAATAACCAGGGATTTAACTGAGAAGCAAGAACCTTTTGGGGATAGTCATAAAAAAAACCCAGGCAACTAAAAATGAGTACATGAAAAGACTGCCAAGGCAGGCAAACAAGTCAGATGAACTAATTTCTCTCTCATCTACCATTTAGGGGGAATATTTTTTAATAGGAAATGTTGAATTAATTTTCAAAGTGGAAATATTCAGTTTATCTCTGTAAATGTTCCTTCACGCAGAGCTGAATCTCAATCTATTTCAGTTGTTGAATATGGATTTTCATTTGCAAGTCACTTCATCACCATGTTGGGGAAGAACACATTTTCTATCACTGTAGAGAAAAGAAAGGAGAAAGAAGTGAAATAAGTATGAAACATTTCTCAAAATCCAAGAGATTCTTGTTGTATGTGACCTTAAGAACATGAAGACAGTCAAACTTTGGCCAGGGGCTGTGTCCCCAGAGACCTGAATTACCCCTAGGACCTGGCAGTTGTTACAGAAATACATTTGGTTACATATAAACATCAGACTATAAAAAGATGGAAGACTTCTGTATTACAAATACACAAGTTAGCTCTTATCTTCGGGCTTTTATGCTGCAGGAGGCCCTCCTGGCCTTTATTTTTTTATTTATATTTTTTAAAAGATTTTTAAAAAATTTGATGTTGACCATTTTTAAAGCCTCTATTGAATTTGTTACAATATTGCTTCATTTTATGTTTTGGTTTTTTGGCCCTGAGGCATGTGGGATCTTAGCTCCCCGACCAGGGCTCAAACCCACACCCCCTGCATTGGAAGGCGAAGTCTTAACCACTGGACTGCCAGGGAAGTCCCCCTCCTGGCCTTTAAAAACATATTGATGCTATAGAATATACCCTTTCAAATGAGAAGATCCTTTCATACCAAGTACTTTCCCTGGAACTGTGTACCTTTATTGGATAGTTGAAAACTCTTTTGTTTGTTGAAAACTCTTTTGTTTGTAAGGGGCTTTCCTATTTTTTAGGTGCTTTCCTTGTATTAACTTATGGCAATTCAGTTTTTCTGCTCAACGATGGAGAATTAGAGGCAGAGAGGGATTAAATAATTTGCCCTAGAGGGTGTGGGCGAGCCAGACCTGGAAGTAGGGGGTCTAGCTGTAGGTAATGTGATTCCCACCTTGGTCTCATTCTCAACCAGGGCATGGGTAGAGTACGAAAGTAAAAAATAGACAACATAAATGAAATGCTCAGTAAGTGAAAGGGATTAGCAACTACATAGATATTCCCTTTTGGGGCACCCCAAGATGCAAATATGTATTAAAGTACAACATTTAACATGGTTTAAAAAAAAAAAGAGGATAATGGGGGAATTTTGAAACATGATAGCTATCCACGAAGAACACTTTCTTCATATTCCCCAAGTTCCATTTTGGAGCTATTGACAAGAGAGCATTGCTGTGATTAAGTTCAGGGCTTAAAATATTGTAGAGAAAACTTTATGTGAATTTTATATTATACCTACAGGTGAAAAGAAAAAAGATGTATTCAATCAAAAGTAATAATGTATCTAGCTTGCCAAACACTCCATTAAGGAGTTCCTCCAGCAAATCTCGAATGATGGTTTTTCAGAACAATTCCTATCTCATTTTAGCACAAAGTATATTTTACTCACCATTGCATCTCTAACATCCAGCACAGTGCCTGGCATAACCACCCACGTTTCTTTGAATGAATGAACCTAGGGCTCTAGTTAAATTCTGGTCCTAGTGCTCCACTGAGTAACTTTGTGAATAAGACAAATAATTAATTTCTCTTGACCTCAATTTTGTCCTCTGTGAAAGAGGAGGCTTTAGTAGGATTGATTTCTTAAGGACCCCTGTAGCTTTAAAATTCTGATTCTAAAATCTCAAATGGAAAATTCGTGTTCACATTGTATATGGTGTTTGTTTTTGCTTTCAAAACTTTTGTGCATAGTCTCAACAGATCATTTTCTTCCAGCACAGTGGAGAGACAATAAGAATTTATTGTATGATGGGAAATGAGAAAAATAGCAGCCACTGAAGTCTGACGCAGGTAATTCACCACGGGGAATAGATGTCACCACGAGCATCGCAGGTACTGTCACCTCAGACACTAGCCAGGCAGTGCATCTTAGGCAGCTTTGGCAAGATTTTCTCCCTACGCTTTTAGAAGTTTGCAAGAAAAGCTTATAGAAAATGCTCTTTTCCCTATTTCCCAATAAAGATAATGTAATAGAGCTTCTATGGAATATTAGAAGAGTCTTTTGGCAAAGGACTTGAGGGAAACAAGCAGAGTCTACACATTCTGCTCCTTTATGGAACGAATATAATGTACAGAGAATTTCCTTGTAGAATTCTCTACATAGGCATGACATGACTATGATTTTAAAGTTAAGGTTTCCAATTTCGGCACCCTCGGGGCATTTCTTCTTGGCATTTTGCCGGTAAGCAGGATGTGTGATGCCATTAAGTTAGCCTGTATTAAAAGTCATTTCATGAAACAATCAACTACTATTATAGAACACAACGTTGTTTCAGAATAAAACGATGTTTCCCCAAGTAATATTTCACAGAAGAATGTTAGTTTTCTAGAGTGTCAGATGTCAATAAAAAAATAGGTAAGTAGGTAGGTATGTAAGTAGGTAGGTAGATAGGTTAGATTAGATGAGATGAATAGGTTTCATATTTGGGAAATGCTGGGTTAAGCAAACTTAATAGTTTTCTTGGTTGTGGGTCTTCTTAGAGCTTCTAATGTGTCATTGTGCCATGTGGATCTCTAAGTGGCAGGGGGAGAGATTAGTATATAGGTTTCCCCAAACATGTTTGTTGAAGAAACCCCCTTTTCTGTTCCGAGTATTCTGTGGAACTTTAGCTTCATAGAACACAATTTGAGAAATAATCTATACATGATGACTGTATAGAATTTTTTTCTTTTTGGAATTTTTAGGCAAGGCCAAGGTAATTTTAAAAATTTAAAACTAAATATGATATCAAGAGAAAACAGTATTATACTTGTCTACCTAGAATGATGTATTTTTTGATTAAAGTTATATTTTATATCATTAGTTTCATTATTCACCCTAGGGTATTTTTTTTTTTTAAAAAACAATCATTTTGCTGTACACCTGAAACTAACACTTTTTTAAAAAAATTTTTATTTATTTATTTATTTATTTATTTATGGCTGTGTTGGGTCTTTTGTTTCTGTGCGAGGACTTTCTCCAGTTGCGGCAAGTGGGGGGCCACTCTTCATCGCGGTGCGCGGGCCTCTCACTATCGCGGCCTCTCTCGTTGCGGAGCACAGGCTCCAGACGCGCAGGCTCAGTAATTGTGGCTCACGGGCCCAGTTGCTCCGCGGCATGTGGGATCTTCCTAGACCAGGGCTCGAACCCGTGCCCCCTGCATTGGCAGGCAGATTCTCAACCACTGCGCCACCAGGGAAGCCCAACCCTAGGGTATTTTTTTATTATGTCCCACACTGATATGCTATGGCTTTATAAATATTAATTTATCCTAGGATTTAAATAACCAAATTTGATAAATTGAGCTGTATAGTCTTAGAATTACCTCAATTGACATTAAAGGATTAGTTTTGAGAAATATATTTTAAATTATGTAACATATACCCCATTATAAATATTGTTATAGTTTATTTTTCCAAACATTTCCAAGCATGTATTACACATTGAGAAATATACAAATAACTAGTGGATTTGTAAAAATTGACACAATGGGCAGAATTGAAAAAGGGTAATTATTATTTTTTGAAACGATATTTCTAGAATTCTTAAATGATATATCAGCTTATGTTAGCTGCAGCTTCTCATGTTTAATGATGTTTACAATTAAAATAATACAATAGCAATATAAGATTAACAGTCATAATTAACTCAGAATAGATTCTTTGAAGTGGTTCAAAGGGTTTTTCATAATAAATTACTAGCCTTTAATCAGTTAATATAAAGTATTTTTTTTTAGACTGGAGAAGTACATATATGTCTCATAAAAAATTTAATTTAGGTTAATGAAATGAGTTTGAATGATCCAGATTCACCATACCAAATCCGGGATATGTCTGACATTCCAGTGAAAGCTTTATTTAGATGGAGTTGAGGAATCTTTGAGATAATAGGCTTTGCACTGTGCTATCTTGAGTGTTACAGCTGAGTGGTTCACCCAGAATCTTTAAGTCTTTTTCAAATGATTTTATGAATGAATTGAATTCATGAAATATTAGTAAGTTGTCTCTTTTGGATTTCTTAACCAGTTTAGAGAATGTTGACTTTAAACGTTCTCAAAATTGAATTTTGCCTGTTAAAATATTATTTCCGCTTATGAGGCTAGCTCTGGCCGACCTCAGTGATGCTGTTCCATCCACTCACACCCCGCTGTGATAAGGAGGATGAAGTGTGAGCTAAATAGGGAAGAGGCCTGGGCACGGTCATTTTTGCCAGAACACAGAGACGCCAAGACCTCAAGGTGCTGTAGTATAGAAAAAGGTGCTGCACTAGTGAATTTAAAAAAAAAAAAAAAAAAAAATATATATATATATATATATATATATATATATATACACACACACACACATATATAGAAAGAGTAGAAATGAGGGTCCCTGTATTTGAGGATGTAAAAGATGAAACTGAAGAAGAAAAAACAGGGGAAGAAGAAAATGAAGAAGACAAGGTGGGTGAGAAGGCATTGCTGAAGAACAGTATTTGTTCCTCCAGGTCGATGATTAGAAAAATGTTTCCTTTTCTTTTTTTTTTTCCGGGCAGGTGTTCTTTAAGCCTGTTATTGAAGACCTGAGCATGGAATTGGCCAGAAAACGCACCGAACTCATTAGTGATGTAAGTGGCTTAAGTAATTTTTGTCTGATTTTGCATTGCACGTGTGGCACTATTATGTCATGGAATCAGAGAGCTGAGGGGAAAACCCTGAAATCATTTATTTAAAACACTGTGATTTTCCAGATCATGGAAATAAGTCCAGATATTTTAGGTGATTTTCCCAAGGTCTCCCAGACGGAGAATTTCTGTGGGGACAGGTCTCCGTGTTGTTTAGCCAGAACCTTGTCCCTTCTTGAATTTCACTGTCACTCTGGCGTGAAATCACAAAGCATCGAATTTCAGAACACACTCCATTGAGAACCCAAAGCTTTTTTACAATTTGTATAATGATGTAATTTGTTTTGAGAGGATCTCTATCTAAATGAATGATTTTTAGCATTTTGGGGAACTTTTTTGGAATCTGATGAATTCAGTATTTTTCTAAACCAGAATCATGCATATATACCTGCATATAACACTTATTAACAATTTAGGATTCACGGATTACTGAACTGTGTGTTGAGAATCCTGAACTATATGATGATGATGGATATTAGTGAAAGGAGCATTTTTGTTGCGACTTTTTTCGTTAACTGGGATCGGTTTATGTTATATTTCAAGGGAATCCTAGAATTATGGAATTAATTCATATGTATATATCTGTATATTTATCTGTCTACCTTCCTATCTATAGTAAATATGTAAACTAGAATTACAGCAGCACAGGGAAATGTGTTCTTCACTCGGGATGAGAATTTAGATGATCCTCATCAGAACAGTTGTAGGAAAGAAAGTCGCCGGTACACAGGAAAGATGGCTCGTGAAGCGTGAGTGGGTGCCTGTCTTATTTAGAGAGGGGAGCAGAGAACTGGTTGTTTCTGTTGTTGTTAAGCAAAGTGATCAGAATATTTTGCAAACGTTTGTTTGCGGAGGAAGTCAATCCTGGGCCTTACGGTCATGTGCCGGTCTGTTCTCTGAAGTCAACCTGCCTGAGTCAGTTTAACAGTAACCCTGGGCAGGCTGGCTGGGCTCAGTTCCTCAAGGGCAGCATTTCTAATAGTAAGATTAAGAAATCGTAACACATCTGAAGTGTTTAGTAAATTGTCTGGAACATTGTGAGTACTCAAGAGATGCTAGCTGTTATTAACTACTGCCTCTGCAAATTAATTTTGTATCTGTCCAATCACATTTTATATATGATTCTGTATTCCCTTCTGGTTTGTCAGAAAGAGCCAAAGGATGGTGGGAATCAGACCCCTTCCTGTATACTTGACATGCAATGTAACCAAATTTTTTTTTTTTTTTTTAATTATTTAATTATTTATTTATTTATGGCTGCATTGGGTCTTCGTTTCTGTGCGAGGGCTATCTCTTGTTGCGGCAAGTGGGGACCACTCTTCATCGCGGTGCGCGGGCCTCTCACTATCGTGGCCTCTCTTGTTGTGGAGCACAGGCTCCAGACGCGCAGGCTCAGTAATTGTGGCTCACGGGCCTAGTTGCTCCGCGGCATGTGGGATCTTCCCAGACCAGGGCTCGAACCCGTGTCCCCTGCATTGGCAGGCAGATTCTGAACCACTGCGCCACCAGGGAAGCCCTAACCAAATTTTAAATTGAGTATTTCTTTGTGCCATTGCTTAATAATAGTCACAAGCTAATGTATGTAAAAGTTCTTTGTAAACTGTAATAATAATGAAATGATAATGACAACAACAATGATAATAATATCAGCAACAGTTAGGATTTATTGAGTACTATGTGCCAGGCATTGCAACTTGTGAGATAGGTTCTCTTGTTTTCCCATTTTAGAGGTGAAGAAAAGAAGGCTCAGAGAGGTTAAGTAACCTCCTTGGGTCACACAGTTAAGCAGTGGGGAGTAGGACTTGAACACAGAGCCCTCTCTCTTAGCCAGTTTGCCGTGTTATCTCTCACTGTAGCTTTCATGCAGTTTACCTTAGCTTTATCATTATGTATTACACAAATATTAGTGATAGTAATGCGACCATTTAAAACCTTAAGTTCCATAACTCTGGAGATAGTACCTCTTCCGGTGTTGTTATGTTTTGTTTGAAGTGTATTTGTGGCTGAGCTAAATTATATTATATAAACCATTAAACTAAAGTGGCAACTTTAGTTAGTAGGTGATTTTGTTGGAGTTGTTTTGGATAAGAGCGTTTCTCAGTGACTTCAGTCTTGTGGTGAGGGGCGATGGCCTTTACCGTTTTGCCAAAGCGAAAGCCGTTATTCCACTCTCATGCAAGTGAAATCAAGTGCGTGGGAGTAATTTCTGTTTAGTATAGGTTTATATTGCAATGCAGAATGCCTGTACTACTTAAATATTTAGGTCATATTGCTGTGATATCTCGTTTATATCTGTGTACATGTTTACATTTTATTTCCAAAGAGAATTCCATACTCATTAAGATACTGGTTTAATTTTTGGAATTTTTATATCTACCAGTGAACAATCTGAACAATGACTTTGTTTCTAAAAAAATGAAAAGAAGAGTTTGTACAGTCATTTGAAAATCAGATTTTAATTTACCCTTTCTGGAAGGGCTTCACGTATTGGACTAAATCAAATTTCTGGTTTTTTAGAAGTGTGGTTAAATAATATTATCAAGTAATAACTTGCTCATTCACTCTTGGTGTCATGAATGTTTTTATATGGAGCCGATGAACTTAAATTTGAAGTGCTTTTCTCTGTTGTGTTGTCTGCATGTCTAGATGGTTGTCTAAAATGTATATTTGAAATTGCATCAATACGGAGCTAAAAACAAATATAAAAAAGGACGAATTGAGTTACATTGGAGTTCCAGTCAAGACTTTATTACGTCTCTGATAGTGCCCATCTGTTCGTGCTCACATTTAATTTAGTCCACCAGTCTCTGCCCAGGTGTCAATCTTAAAGACAAAGCTTCAAGGACTTTAGTTTTGTTTTATAATCCTTTATATCCCAAGGGGGAATCCATGTGTTTACCTGAGCCTTTTTGTTTGTTTGAAGGCAATCTGTTTGCAGCCTGTCACCATGTGAATTTGGTGTTTTGTTTGCCTGCTTTGTAGAGTCCTACATCTTGAAGCTTTAGGAAGCAGACTCACATTTTCTTGATCAAATCACACAGCTAGTGAGCCACTGACCTGGAATTTGGAACAAGGTCTGTCTGATTCCCAAGCCTTGGCCACCACGATGTCCTTTCTCTGCTGCTGTGTGCCAGGCACTCCACGTGCAATATTGTATTTCATGCCACAGCAAGCTAGTGCCGTAGGTCCTGTGAGCCTCAGTTCAGAGGTGGTGAAACCCAACATTGAGTAGCTTGTCTACGGCCACCTGGCTACTCAGGGGTGGGGACAAGATTCAGGTTTAGGTCTGGCCTGGCCGGTAGCCACTCGCTATTCTGCTCCATTTTTCAAATGAGAAGGGTAGTTTTATGGGTTTCTCTTCATGGAGCAGTCTCTCTACATCCCCTTCATTATCATTCTAGTCATCCCTCTTTGGAGCTCTTTTAGCTTTCATGTGTCTTTATCGGGATGTAATAACCAGAACTGTGCACAGAAGTCCAGATGTGGGTGGCTGTGATTATGAGTGGGGAAGGATGATGTTTCTGCCCCCTTTGTGATGATATTTAGTGTTTCTTGGACTTAGGGCTGCAGAAAGCTGTCAGATCAACCCCAGTAAGGGCATCATGCTCAGCCATTTTCAGTCCTAGTTTTTGACTTGTAGCTGATCACGTAGGGCCCATCCCCTTTTAATAGTTTGAATGATTTTTCCCTTGCTAGTGATGTAATCTGTAGTTTTCCGCCCTCTCGCACGGCCCTTTGAGAGCTTCCGCGGTTCATCTCTTTCGGTTTACCATTTCCCTCTCCATGAGAGCGTGGGGTCATCAGCAGACCCGCAGACTTCGCTGTAGCATGCCCCTGCCAGATAATTTATTAAAATGTGAAATAAGAATGGCCTGGCAGTCAGTCCTGGGAGGGCTGCACTGTTTAGAATTCTCCATAGAAAGAAATGTCTGTTTTTCAGATCAGGTGGCTTCATTTTGGGGATCAGTATGAGGAATTTTTCAAAAAAAATTTGTTTTGCCTCGCCTAGTTTCAGCTTTGCACGTGCTCTGCCCATGTTGTGGGGTTTCCCTCTGCATAACTCACTTCCCAGTCTTGAAAGACACCTGGTCCTCTGAGGCAGCCTTTTTTATTTTTCTGTTAACCATGTAATGCTTTTTATTTCCCCAGATAACCTTTCTCTGTTGTTTTGTCCTGTTACTCAGCTATCTAATCAATTCTTTGAATAAATCAAACCTACTGACTACATTAAACAGTCAGAATCATGGATCTGGGAGCCTTTTGTAGGGTGGTCATAAAAAATAGTAGGTTAAAAGGGACCCTTTATGTGTTTCTTGTAAATTAGGATAAAGAGTCTCTGCAGAGCAAATTAGTCCACATCTGCATGAAGCCTCTGATTCAGTGTTTTGAGTCAAACCTTTTCTAGGGTGTTCATTTGCGTGGCAGCAGAACGAACATTTTCCAGGCAAGTGAACATTGTTTGTTGTGGGTAAACCCTTCCAGTGCTGAAAACATGGCATTCCGTGGTTACCCCTCCAGAGAAAGCTCCGACGGTGTTAGGAAACCTGAGAGAGCAGCCTTGGCTCCGAGTGCCCCAGTTAACACACAGGGCAGGAGCCACAGTTCTGTCTTCTGGGGTTCACTGCATTTAGCCATCGTGGCTCCATTTGTGAAAAGGCTTCCTAGCTCCTTTCGGTTAAGAATGCTTCTAAAAGGAAATGTCCTCTAACATTTCTACATCTGTCATCTACTGTCAGCCATTAGCTGATCTCATAGTAAGTAAAAGAAAGTAGGCTAGGAAGAGGAAGCTCACTCAACTAATTTAACTCTAACTGTAGTTGAGACATGGTGGGATTAATGGGTGAGGTTAAAGCAGAAAGTAAATATTTAGGGCATCTTATTGATCATTAAGTCATCAACTTTGGATTGTGTGTTGGTTGTGAGTGCAGGTGGCTGCGGGTTACAGGAAAGTCCTAGCACAGAGGCTTAACAGATGTCTGTTTTTTTCACATATGAATCCTGGAGGTAGGGGGTTCAGTCTTGGTGCAGTGGATGTTATCAGTCTCTCAGGCGCCTTTCCTTCTGCTCTGCCATCGTTGGTGTGATGGCTTATTGTCATATGATGGCATCATTGCGGCTGTTTCCCTGTGGTTGGGGAAGACAAAAGGCGGAAGGGCCAGGGGTCAAAGGGCCATGTCAGCAAGTCTCTCCCTTTATATCAGCTACACCAGTAATAATGCTGGGAAGACTTCCAAGAATGTCTCATGGCCAGAGCTAGGCACTTGTCCTCCCCGGCCAATCACTGGCCAAGGGGAATGAGAAAACCATGCCTAGTTCAGAGCAATTTGTCCTCTGGGGCTGGGGTAGGGGCATGTCTACTCTCATAAATACATTTGAGTTCTACTGTTAGCAAAGAAAGGGATTGGGTAGGCAATCTATCCAATAGGTGGGACCATGGTTGTATTAGGAATTGACTGTCTACTCAGTGATTTTTATTTTACCTAAGATTGAGTATCAGTCATCGATGCAGTACCCTTTCATCCATTTTTTCCTATTCTCCTGGTATAGGAAGGCTACTAATATGTAGTATTCTTTATATAAAAATTTAAGATCATTTGCTTATTGTCACTCATATTGTAAAATTCATTAGAAATACGAATGACAATAAGCATATAATAACGTGTGTGTGTGTATCTTTTAAATAAGACCAGAGAAAGGCATGGAGAGCACGTTTAAGACTGAACTATTTGCCTGCACAGGAAAGGAGGTAAATACTTCGCCCTTATCCCGAGTGCCTGTCCTGAGCATTCTGCTTAGGTCAGAGCTTATCAGGAGGCCTGTGGCCATGGCACATACCTCTGCGCTGCGTGAAGAATGTGCATGCGAGAGGGAAGAGATGGTGGCGAAAGATAAAAATAATGAGCCAAACTTAAGCCTAATGATAGGTTATGTTCTCTCACACTTAATTATATAACGGAGATACCTTTTTTTTTTTCTCCTTATGATCAAAATAGCCTACTATTTATCATACTGCCATTAAGGGTTTAATTACTAGTGACTGAGGAGGGTGATTTGCAGAGACCTGAAATTATGGCTAATCTCTGAGAAGAAAAAAAAGCAATTTAGTGCTCAGATAAGATAAATATGTTCTAATGTTGATTTCATGAATAAAGCAAATGTTTAATGTGGTCAGCATCTAATATCTGAGTCATAGCTGTGAAATACCACATTTTAAAAGAACGTTACTTAGTATGTTCATGTCTGGTTATACCTCAGGTCAGATAATGCCCCTCAAATGAGGTTTGAATATGGTAAAATCTCTATGTCATGTTAAAGTGTAACATCAGTATTAGTCATGATCTTTAAGAACCAGGTAGGGTATACAATTAAACTTCACTTTTAGGCTGTAATTAGGGAGACCATGTAATTTATCATCTGAACTAGGACATTTTTTTTGGCCTAAGTATTTATAGTTTTGGGTAGATAAACATGACTTTTTTACAGGGTGATACAACTTTTAGCAAATTACCTTCATCCTCTCAACTAGTCGTTAAGTTTTGCCTGCTCAGTTTTTAGATTGGATGGCAGTTAGTGTGACAGTGGGATTATTTTAGGTCCCTCTCCATAGTTCCTGACCTCTTTTTGGTTCATGTGTCTGTGTGGGATCTTCCCCCACATTAATTCTGGCCTCTCCCCAGGGGGAAAGGAGTGACTCCTTTCACTAGTGAGTTGGAGAGAAGAAATGAGCATTGCCCAGCTAAGCCTCTCTGGACTTTGCCTTGCTCCTCTGCCGGCCCACCACAGGGGGCATTCTGCAATGATCTCCACCAGGTGGCAGGCTTTCTGGGTGGGTTCTATGCTTGGGGGTGGGGAGGAGGTTGGGGAGGCCTGTGGGTGCTCATAAATTGGATAAGTTTGATTTGAGCATAATTAATTAGTAACAGGAAGCCCATTGTGGCCACAATTTAGGCCCCTTCCTCTAAGCCAGCATGTCTAGCTAATGATGCTAGAAGTATTCTCCATTTGTTTAATTTCTGCCTCTTCTTAATTGGTTACATCTGTCCTGATGATGCCTTGTTTTAAACCTAGAGGTAGGCAGCTATGTTTCTGTTTGACTGCACGCTTACCTATTAGGGTCTGTGGCTTAAAAGTAACAATAAACTAGGACAGTTGTACGAGTGAAATGGAGAACGTTTAATAATCATGCTGAACAAGCTGGGCAAACAGGACCCACAGTTACTGTGGGTCCAACACACATGATCCTTTTTTTGGTTTGTTTGTTTGTTTTCTACTTTATTTTTTTATTAATTTTTATTGGAGTATAGTTGCTTTACAATGTTGTGTTAGTTTCTGCTGTACAGCAAAGTGACTCAGTTGTACGTATACATCTATCCCCTCTCTTTTGGATTTCCTTCCCATTTAGGTCACCACAGCATTGAGTAGAGTTCCCTGTACCATACAGTAGGTTCTCATTAGCCGACACACATGATCCTGGGTGATAACTAGACCCTGGCTTATGTAAAGAGCAGCCTTTTCCCTCCTTTGCCGCATCACCTTTGCTGTTCCGGGCTGGATATCAGTTCATTTGATTTGGCTTGTTTTGAGCATCCTTCCACATTGGAGTATTTACTTAAGAAAACAGATTTTCTCAAGTTAATTCTTCTGTTCAAAAAAGGAGCATTAAAATTGTTTTTCTTTCTCTTCTTATGTAAAATATTCTTTTAGATCCATTATAAAGAAGAGTATAAAAAGTCTAAAGACAAGTGTACATTTGTGACTGACACGCCTATGCTAAAACATGTAAAACATATTGGCGCTTTTATTTCTGAGGTAAGGTATCAAAACTTGCAAAATGGCTTGCACTTTCTTTTTCTATTTGTGTAAGTAAAAGTCTGTGCATGAAAGTTAGACAATAATATTTTTGATAACACCACTGAATGTTGGTAATATCTGTATAATTACATAATTCTGTGAACCATGTCAATTAACTCATGTAAACTGATAAGTTTTATTATTTATGGTTGATGTATTTTATTATATGTCTATTTTGACTCTAACCCTTTCTTATATACATAAAATTACTCTTAAAAAGGGATATTTTTATTCAATAGAAAGTATTGGCAAAAGAGTTTTAGAAGTTCCATTATTTTATTTCTTAACAGACTTATTAGATATAAATGATTCAATATAATTTTGAAAATAAGTGAAACCAGCAGATTCCATAAAGTGTGGTACCTTTGGTAAGTAACTTTAAATCAATTTGAACTATTTTTGAGTAGGATCAGTTCAACAGAGATACCTGTTATGAAACCATAGAGTGAGAAATACACTACATTCATTTTCCAGCTGAAATATCATAGAGTCTTTTTCTGAGAGCATTTAGAACTGCAACTTACGTTGTCTTATAAAGCACAATGTTAACAGTGATTTCTGTGATGAGACACTGCTGGTTTCTGTGAATATATCATTTCAAAGAGATAAACTTGAAAGGAAGATGATTAGATAGTGTTGTAAATGACTGACCTCTAGTGTTTCATAAGTTATGTTGGAAAAAGATCAACATGATATTCTCGGGATTATTTCTGTCAACATGAAAACATTTTGAAGAAAATTGGTAAATTTTAAGTACCCAAATCCAAAGAGTTATGGGAACGCAAGGCTTACACAGGCTATATGCTCAATAAATCAGCACTCAAATCTAGCTCCAAGTGGGAGTAACAGCAGGGACCTGTGGACAGAGTGGGGAAAACCACGGTTTTGTTTATTTGTGTTAGGTATTAGTTCTCCTGCACAGAGAAAAGGAAGAGGGCAATCTGTTATGTTCCTTTGAACTTAATGTTCCCAAGAATAAATAGTGAATGAGTGTCTCTCTTTATGAGTAATGATTGAGATCACTGAGAGACAGTGCAGATTGCACATGGGAAGGTGCACAAACAGCAAAAAAGTACCCCCTGCACTCCGCCATTGTGGTGGAAGGAGTTAAGAGGACTTGAATAAAGGAATGTTGTCCTTTGCATTCAGGTTCTAGACTGTAAATTCTAATGACTTGTGTTTTCTGGAACGATTTAAAGGTCTCATTGTTCTCATATGTTTCTTTGCTGATCAAACATGAAATTGTCAATACAAATAGATTTACTTTGAGAAATGTGCATGGGTTTAAACAGAAAAATAGTCATTATTATTTTTTACCAAATTGATTTAAGATTTTTAATTTGAGGTATAATTGACATTTAACATTTTATTAGTTTCAGGTGCACAGTGTACATGATTCGATACTTGTATGCATTCTGAAAGGATCACAGCAATGTCTGGTTACCATCTGTCACCACACAGAGTCACACATCTTATTTCTTTTTTTTCCCTTGTGATGAGAACTTTTAATATCTACTCTCCTAGCAACTTTCAAATGTGCAGTACAGTGTTATTAACTATAGTCACCATGCTGGACCTTATGTCCCCATGTATTTATTTTATGACTGGAACTTTGTACCTCTTAACTCCTTTCACCCATTTCCCCCATCACTCAACCCCCCTCTCCCAGTCGTTATTTTCTTGCATGTTTCATTTAAAGGTTTTACCATGATAAATTGGATTTCTTTATCTTTCTTCAAATATGTTCATCAGGTTCAGCATCTAAGATTAAAATGGACTTTATATTTTTTAACTGATTCTGTTTCTGAAGAAAGTACTTTTTTATTCTCTTTCAATATTCACAATAAAAAAAGCTAAGAAATATTTTTTCCCTTTTCTTTCTCCCCGCCCAGGCAAAATACAAAGGCACCATTAAGGCGGACCTTTCCAATTCTCTTTATAAGCAGATGCCAGCCACAATTGACAGTGTCTTTGCAAGAGAAGTTACACAGCTACAGAGTGAGGTGTGGTTTTCCTGAATTATTATACAATTATGTAGACCAAACATATACCTAGTACCAATTGTTTAGCATTTTAAAAAGAGTTGTTTGTCTTAGATATTAAATACGGAGTGAGAAGTTGGAAGCGACTGATGCGTGTGCTGTCAGCTGTCGCTGGTGGAATCACAGATAATGACAAGGACCTGCCAGTATGTCAGTTACATGACGCTGTTTTTCCTAGTCCCATTCACCACTGCTAATAGAGCAAATTTGAATCTTATTTAGACAGTTTACTTAGATTACAATCTTATAGCAAATATTAAACTAGTCTTTAACTATGATCTTTAAGTGGAGAACATTCCAGTAGCTTATTAAAAGTTGCATAAAGAATTAATGGTTAAATTCAGGATCCACAGATCTGTGCTCCATCAATTAGACAAGTGGTTCCTGAATTTCTTTTCTGTGGATGGTGTTTTTCACTTGGTAGACTATCTCAGGCTACCAAAAAAGAGCCTCCACCAGGCGGAAATGGCCGTTTTAGTGATTGCAAGTTGCAGATGAACTTAAGAACTGTCATCATGTAAACTCATTTTGAATCCACAAGAATTTAGGAGTAATTTTCCCTTTATAGTACATCAACACAGAAGGAATCCTTAATGCATTTAATCTATTGTGTTTCTTAAAACAGAATTTCAAAGCAGAATATTTTGCCTCTTTCTCACTCCTATTATTGCTTTGTTTTCTTCATAGCACGATCTGATTTTTTTTTTTTTTTTTGGTTACTTTATTAGTCCCTAAGAGAGCAGGGACCTTATCTGTCTTGTTCCCTGCTCCACCTCTGTACTTAGAACAGGCCCTGGAACACAGGGAGGATTTAGTAAATACTTGTAAAATGGATTTTTGTTCAATTTATTGATTTCCTTTCTAAGGAGATGTTTCCTTTTACATAGTTTATATTTTTCATGCTACATTTTTGGTTAATAATAATAAATACAAAGAAATGCTTACTATGTGTCAGGTACTGTTCTATGCATTTCACATATATTTATATCATTTAATCCTCACAGCTGCATGAGATATCCTCATTTTGGAGATGTAGAAACTGAAGCACAGAGAGGTTAGGTAACTTGCCCAAGGTCACACAGCTAATACATGGCAGACCCAGCACATGAACATGGATAGATTGGCTCCAGAGTCTGGGTTCTTAACTATACCCCTTACCACCTCTTTTTACTATTTCTATCCCTCTTTTTCTTATTAAACAAGTTACTTCTTTTTTCAGAATCTTTTTACTTTTAAGTAGAGGATACCTAGATAATTTTAAAATAGTCTGAAAATAGATGACTCTTGAACAATACCAAGTATAGTCATCCTTTGCAGAATATCTTTAAGTACTTCATTATCACAAACTTAAATGTCCACTATGTACCCAGCTTGGCAGTAAGCTAATCTCAGCTGTGCACATGAGGCTAAAAATATATGTCAGGGTTCTGCATGGCTGACCATGACTAATATGCCCCCTTTTTTTCCTGCCAACACCTGGTAACCCAGCCACTTGCTGATCACATGGACTACTTTATAAAGCAAGCAATTACAACACTTGATGTTTGACAACATTTATACAATAATAATAATAATAAGCAACAATTATGCGATAAAGAAAAGAAACAATCTTTTCTTATTTTTATACTTGGGAAGGTAAGATTTTCAGATATTTGCATCCTAATTGCTTTGGAAGGGCACAACTTTTCTCAAATTTTTATGGCATAAACACATCTAAAGTACATAAATATGTGCACATAGAACTTAACATGCAAAATAATCCATATTGTATATTTTGGAATCTATCTCTTTTTTTGCAGAATAGGTTATCACTTACGTTAGAATATGCACCCTAGGAAAGACATACGTGTGCTCTCAAGGAGCAGCACTGCCCAGTGTTATAATTAGTCCCTGAACTTGTCTGAAAGGAAAAACCTGGATTCCGAAGAAGGGATCTATTTCAAAGATTTATGTAATTGTAATAACATTTCTTTAGATTTACATAAATCTATTTTATTATTGTTAAAATTGCAATTCTCAATTGCCTAATAAGACAGGCAAGAAAGTAGAACTATTTGATAGTGTCTGTGATAATTATAGAACTAACCTTTTACTGTGTCCAAATAGTATCAGATTTGTGGCAACCTGAATTAGAGTATTAGTATTAGGCAAATACTAAAATTTAACTGTCTTCCAACTTCTGTTAAAAAGTATCCTAAACTTTTGACATTGGAACAAAATATTATCTTAAAATCAATTTGCAAACATTCTCAGATGCTTACATTCAAACTAGAGTGATGAGGTGAAGTTAGCTAGGTTAATACTCCTTGTAGAAAATGGCTGATAGGAAGAAACACCTTAAAAAAAAGAGAGAGAGACAGATGTGGAGATTTTAGGAAGCCATTTTGTTAGATAACTCTCATTAAAAATTTTACAAGCAAAGATCACAAAGAAATCTTCTGGAAATGGATGGGCTGTGCCATGAAGTGCTGTGACCCTTCTCACCAGGGCTGTCTCAAGCAGAGACTAAATAATCCCTTATCACAGAAGTGATACAGGCTACTCAGGCATCTGAACTGAGGAGATTTATGAGAGCTTATGTTTTTATCTACAGTGGCCACAAGGTCCTGTTTCAGGAGCTTCAGGGCTGCCTGTGTTATGGGATTAAAAGTACATTTACCTATATAGTAGTTATGAAATATACTGTAAATCAGAAATATATGTATATATGAGATATAAACATATAAGATGAAATATATAACATAAATGTGTATATTATTTGCATAAACATATTTACATATAATTTATATAAGACTATTGCAACTATCTTCCACTAGTTAGGCATCTAGTGCCATAGCAACCTTAATTCACAAGGTTGGAAGAAAACAGTATTAATCTAGGGAAATGCCACACAATAATGACAAATCCTAAGAAATCAAATTTATCAGAAAATTTATTAGTGTGACATAATTTTCCATTAGCTATTTTAAGGACGAAAATTAATATGATAAAGTTCAGCTGCCTCCAATTTGATGTAATCTTAATTCTAAAGTGGCGCTTAGCAGCAGCTGTAAATGAAATGACTATTTTAATGCTGCAAGTAGAAAATTACATAGCCTTTTTAAGAAAGAGTGCTTTTTAAAATTGTGCTTGATGACTCACCACTTCTATGATAACCCACAAAATGATCAGCTGCATTGGTTATGTTTGTAAGTTCACAAGTACCATAGTCAAAAACGCAAAATCAACCAGGCATCCAGCAAAAAGGAGACAGGCATGTGCTAGTGTTTTTTTCCTTATAACAGATCTCATAGAAGTTGTTTCTTGGCTTAAGAGACTTGGCCACTCACTAAACTCCTCCTTCCTCCCCACAAGTTATAATAGATAATGTAATGAAACTGAGATAATGGACTTTCTCAGTCTGAATGGAGTTTCTTAATGGGTTTCCTGTTTAACATAATTAATTGGTGAAAATGTAAAAGATATGTCCATCAGAATTAGATATCCTGATGGATTAAATCAACGGACAGACTCTAGCAAGATGAATTATCCCTGGAATAATGTGAGGTGCTGTGTGCGAGGCCTAATAATCAACCAGATGTGGGAACAGGGCTGAGCAGGAGTGAACAAGACTTAGGGGCATTAGCTGACAGAAGTCTCAACACAGTAATAAAAAGGAAAATGGTGTGATCCATGGATGTGTTAATAGCATATACCACATTTGAGATGATAACCTAGATTAAACTGAACAGTTCTAATTAGGATAGGTCAGGTCATATCTGGGATATTGTGGACACCTTAAGAAAGAGGAGGAAAAGTTGGAATTGTACTTCGGAGAGCGTTTAGAGTGTACAGGGGTTCAGTACCTTAATCTATGCAGACAGGTCCGGGGAATGGAAGCCACTGACAGCTGTGTTCCCATGTTTGGAGTTCTGTCCTGTGAACCAGATTCTTCCCTTATGGCCAAATGGATGCAGCTCTGGGGAGATAGACTTAAGTTTCATTAAAGGAGGAACTTTGTATCAGAATCTTCAAAATTTAAAGACTGTGATACCCAGGTTGAGTTCTCTTTCACTGGAAGTTTTCAAGAAAAACTCGGTGGGGGAAGCCAGAGAAGGGATTTGAACATTGATATTTGTACTAGATGACTTTCCCTTTTTTTTGGTAGGATCGGATGCTTTTACTTAAAAAAATTATTTTTGTAATTATCACTTTAATCCTTTAGACAAGTATATTATCTAAGTTAAGTGGGTGGTTAATTCTACTTATTAAAGCCTACAAAGAGTTTAAGCTCGTGAGAATGTTTAATAAACTCAGTTACTCATTCATTCACTAAACATTTATTGTGTTTCTATTCTGTGTCATTCAGTATGACTGGCACAGGATATTAAAAGATGTGTAAGATACGGACACAGCTCTCAAGGAGCTCATGTTGGTAAAAAGTTTTTCCTTAAGTGTAACTGTATACTTTCATTAAAAATTAGATCTTGTTTTGTCTTGGTGACCACTGTTCTAGTTTTTCTTTTTTAAGTTACCTTTATTCTGTGCCAAGTAATTCCAGTTCCATTTAATATCTTATTATTAAACTTTTAATATATATAATTTAAATTAATTTAAAAATAATTCATTAATTTATTCTTGTTTTATTCTCATCCGTTTAGTTATACTTTTTTTTATTTACTTTTTTATACAGTAGGTTCTTATTGGTCATCAATTTTATACACGTCAGTGTATACACGTCAATCCCAATCGCCCAATTCATCACACCACCATCCCCACTGACCCACGGCTTTCCCCCCCTTGGTGTACATACGTTTGTTCTCTACATCTATGTCTCAACTTCTGCCCTACAAACCAGTTCATCTGTACCATTTTTCTAGGTTCCACATACATGCGTTAATATACGATATTTGTTTTTCTCTTTCTGACTTACTTCACTGTATGACAGTCTCTAGATCCATCCACGTCTCAACAAATGACCCAATTTCGTTCATTTTTATGGCTGAGTAATATTCCATTGTATATATGTACCATATCTTCTTCATCCATTCATCTGTCGGTGGGCATTTAGGTTGCTTCCATGACCTGGCTATTGTAAATAGTGCTGCAATGAACATTGGGGTGCATGTGTCTTTTTGAATTATGGTTTTCTCTGGGTATATGCCCAGTAGTGGGATTGCTGGATCATATGGTAATTCTATTTTTAGTTTTTTAAGGAACCTCCATACTGTTCTCCATAGTGGCTGTATCAATTTACATTCCCACCAACAGTGCAAGAGAGTTCCCTTTTCTCCACACCCTCTCCAGCATTTGTTGTTTGTAGATTTTCTGATGATGCCCATTCTAATTGGTATGAGGTGGTACCTCATTGTAGTTTTGATTTGCATTTCTCTAATGATTAGTGATGTTGAGCAGCTTTTCATGTGCTTCTTGGCCATCTGTGTGTCTTCTTTGGAAAAATGTCTATTTAGGTCTTCTGCCCATTTTTGGATTGGGTTGTTTGTTTCTTTAATATTGAACTGCATGAGCTGCTTGTATATTTGGAGATTAATCCTTTGTCCGTTGATCCGTTTGCAAATGTTTTCTCCCATTCTGAGGGTTGTCTTTTCATCTTGTTTATGGTTTCCTTTGCTGTGCAAAAGCTTTGAAGTTTCATTAAGTCCTATCTGTTTATTTTTGTTTTTATTTCCATGACTCTAGGAGGTGGATCAAAAAAGATCTTGCTGTGATTTATGTCAAAGAGTGTTCTTCCTATGTTTTCCTCTAAGAGTTTTATAGTGTCCAGTCTTACATTTAGGTCTCAAATCCATTTTGAGTTTATTTTTGTGTTTGGTGTTAGGGAGTGTTCTAATTTCATTCTTTTACATGTAGCTGTCCAGTTTTCCCAGCACCACTTATTGAAGAGACTGTCTTTTCTCCATTGTATATCCTTGCCTCCTTTGTCATAGATTAGTTGACCATAGGTGCGTGGGTTTATCTCTGGGCTTCTATCTTGTTCCATTGATCTATGTTTCTGTTTTTGTGCCAGTACCATACTGTCTTGATTACTGTAGCTTTGTAGCATAGTCTGAAGTCAGGGAGTCTGATTCCTCCAGCTCCTTTTATTTCCCTCAAGACTGCTTTGGCTATTCAGGGTCTTTTATGTCTCCATACAAATTTTAAGATTTTTTGTTCTAGTTTCGTAAAAAATGCCATTGGTAATTTGATAAGGATTGCATTGCATCTGTAGATTGCTTTGGGTAGTATAGTCATTTTCACAGTATTGATTCTTCCAATCCAAGAACATGGTATATCTCTCTATCTGTTGGTATCATCTTTAATTTCTTTCATCAGTGTCTTATAGTTTTCTGCATACAGGTCTTTTGTCTCCCTAGGTAGGTTTATTCCGAGGTGTTTTATTCTTTTTGTTGCAATGGTAAATGGGAGTGTTTCCTTAATTTCTCTTTCAGATTTTTCATCATTAGTGTATAGGAATGCAAGAGATTTTTGTGCATTAATTTTCTATCCTGCAACTTTACCACATTCATTGATTAGCTCTAGTAGTTTTCTGGTGGCATCTTTCGGATTCTCTATGTATAGTATCATGTCATCTGCAAACAGTGACAGTTTCACTTCTTCTTTTCCAATTTGTATTCCTTTTATTTCTTTTTCTTCTCTGATTGCCGTGGCTAGGACTTCCAAAACTATGTTGTATAATTGTGGTGAGAGTGGACATCCTTGTCTTGTTCCTGATCTTAGAGGAAGTGGTTTCAGTTTTTCACCATTGAGAATGATGTTTGCTGTGGGTTTGTTGTATATGGCCTTTATTATGTTGCGATAGGTTCCCTCTATGCCCACTTTCTGGAGAGTTTTTATCATAAATGAGTGTTGAATTTTGTCAAAAGCTTTTTCTGCATCTATTGAGATGATCATATGGTTTTTATTCTTCAGTTTGTTAATATGGTGTATCACATTGATTGATTTGCGTGTATTGAAGAATCCTTGCATCCCTGGGATAAGTCCCACTTGATCATGGTGTATGATCCTTTTAATGTGTTGTTGGATTCTGTTTGCCAGTATTTTGTTGAGGATTTTTGCATCTATATTCATCAGTGATATTGGTCTGTAATTTTCTTTTTTTGTAGTATCTTTGTCTGATTTTGGTATCAGGGTGATGGTGGCCTCATAGAATGAGTTTGGGAGTGTTCCTTCCTCTGCAATTTTTTGGAAGAGTTTGAGAAGGATGGGTGTTAGCTCTTCTCTAAATGTTTGATAGAATTCACCTGTGAAGCCATCTGGTCCTGGACTTTTGTTTCTTGGAAGATTTTTAATCACAGTTTCAATTTCATTACTTATGATTGGTCTGTTCATATTTTCTATTTCTTCCTGGTTCAGTCTTGGAAGGTTATACCTTTCTAAGAATTTGTCCATTTCTTCCAGGTTGTCCATTTTATTGGCATAGAATTGTTTGCAGTAGTCTCTTAGGATGCTTTGTATTTCTGCGGTGTCTGTTGTAACTTCTCCTTTTTCATTTCTAATTTTATTGATTTGAGTCCTCTCCCTGTTTTTCTTGATGAGTCTGTCTAATGGTTTATCAATTTTGTTTATCTTCTCAGAGAACCAGCTTTTAGTTTTATTGATCTTTGCTATTGTTTTCTTTGTTTCTATTTCATTTATTTCTGCTCTGATCTTTATGATTTCTTTCCTTCTGCTAACTTTGGGTTTTGTTTGTTCTTCTTTCTCTGGTTCCTTTAGGTGTAAGGTTAGATTGTTTATTTGAGATTTTTCTTGTTTCTTGAGGTAGGCTTGTATAGCTATAAACTTCCCTCTTAGAACTGCTTTTGCTGCATCCCATAGGTTTTGGATCATCGTGTTTTCATTGTCATTTGTCTCTAGGTATTTTTTGATTTCCTCTTTGATTTCTTCAGTGATCTATTGGTTATTTAGTAACGTATTGTTTAGCCTCCATGTGTTTGTGTTTTTTACGTTTTTTCCCCTGTAATTCATTTCTAATCTCATAGCATTCTGGTCAGAAAAGATGCTTGATATGATTTCAGTTTTCTTAAATTTACTGAGGCTTGGTTTGTGACCCAAGATGTGATCTATCCTGGAGAATGTTCCATGCGCACTTGAGAAGAAAGTGTAATCTGCAGTTTTTGGATGGAATGTCCTATAAATATCAAATAAATCTATCTGGTCTATTGTGTCATTTAAAGCTTCTGTTCCTTATTTATTTTCATTTTGGATGATCTGTCCATTGGTGTAAGTGAGGTGTTAAAGTCCCCCACTATTATTGTGTTACTCTCGACTTCCTCTTTTATAGCTGTTAGCATTTGCCTTATGTATTGAGGTGCTCCTATGTTGGGTGCATATATATTTATAATTGTTATATCTTCTTCTTGGATTGATCCCTTGATCACTATGTAGTGTCCTTCCTTGTCTCTTGTAACATTTTTTATTTTAAAGTCTATTTTATCTGATATGAGTATAGCTACTCCAGCTTTCTTTTGATTTCCATTTGCATGGAATATCTTTTTCCATCCCCTCACTTTCAGTCTGTATGTGTCCCTAGGTCTGAAGTGGGTCTCTTGTAGACAGCATATATATGAGTCTTGTTTTTGTATCCATTCAGCAAGCCTGTGTCTTTTGGTTGGAGCATTTAATCCATTCACGTTTAAGGTAATTATCAATATGTATGTTCCTATGATCATTTTCTTAATTGTTTTGGGTTTGTTTTTGTAGATCCTTTTTCTTCTCTTGTGTTTCCCACTTAGAAAAGTTCCTTTAGCATTTGTTGTAGAGCTGGTTTGGTGGTGGTGAATTCTCTTTGCTTTTGCTTGTCTGTAAAGCTTTTGATTTCTCCATCAGATCTGAATGAGATCCTTGCCAGGTAGAGTAATCTTGGTTGTAGGTTCTTCCTTTTCATCACTTTAAGTATATCATGCCACTCCCTTCTGGCCTGCAGAGCTTCTGCTGAGAAATCAGCTGTTAACCTTATGGGAGTTCCCTTGTATGTTATTTGTCGTTTTTCCCTTGCTGCTTTCAGTAATTTTTCTTTGTCTTTAATTTTTGCCAATTTGATTACTATGTGTCTCAGTGTGTTTCTCCTTGGGTTTATCCTGTATGGGACTTGCTGCGCTTCTTCGACTTGGGTGGCTATTTCCTGTCCCATGTTAGGGAAGTTTTCGACTATAATCTCTTCAAATATTTTCTGGGGTCCTATTTCTTCACTCACTGAGCAAATATTTATTGCAGTTTATGTCAGGCACTATTCTGGGTTCTGAGCATTTAGTGAACTAGACAGTTATATTCTAGTAAGAGAAGACAGAAAATAAGTAATTTTACAAAAATTAAACTGAGTAATTTAAATTTGTGAAGGAAATAAATAGGATAATATAGCATTAGACTGAGAGTAAGGGGATAATTTGCTGTCTTATGGATCTTCTTTACTTTCTAACTCTGTTGAGTTTGGTTAGTTCTACTTCTGAAGTACTTCTGATTATTCTCATGCCTTCTCTCCATCCCTGTGTGGGACAGATTTAATATGGTGGTGATGGGTGGCATTGCTATGATGCTTATTTCCCTAACAGAGAACAAGGCTTGACATATGTGAGAATTTTGTTATATTTTCTCCCAAAGTTTAGGGCTTTTAATAAGGTTTGTATTCTATTATAGCTGTACCTCCATAAAATCATAACAATCAATTAAAAAATGAACATTTCACTTTTAAATATCCAGCCACATCCCCAGTTTTGTCATTTTCTTTCCCAAGCTTCAAACCTTGAACATTTATGACCCTAAAACCTCTTGGATGTGGAAGATTTCCCAAAACCGTAGCTGAGATTTAAGCTAGATGAATACGAGTGGGGAGTTCAGCGTGTGGACAAAGACTTTTGAAATAAATGACAAAGACTTAGAATTAGGAGTCTAAACAGAAGCACAAAGATTAAAGTATTATGTATATCATTTTGTTATAGAAGCTTAGGCAAATTTGACCATTAATGGTGGTATTCAACTATATGAAATCCTAACAGAACACTGAAATTTAAAAAGTAAGGAATTTCATACACCTGTAAATGAAACTAACAATTATTTGTGTTTTTCTTAAGATTGCTTACAAGCAGAAGCACGATGCTGCCAAAGGATTCTCAGATTATGCCCACATGAAGGAACTGCCTGAGATCAAACATGCCATGGAGGTCAATAAGCACCAGAGTCACGTAAGCAAGCCATTCCTCATGATTTTCTGGAAAATTGTAGTTAACTGACATCAGGCCTAATGGGAGTGTTGTTGAAGTTTAAACGTTACAACATTCCTGTTCAAAAAGGACTTCAGAGTTTCTTTTATTTTTATGTCCCAGTGTTCAGTCAGAAGCACATCTGAATTATTCTGTCAGTTGTTATTAGAACCTTGTAGAATGCCTTCAAAATGTCAGGCACTTGCAGAACTGGGAAATTGGGTTTTTAACAGCAATTCCTAGAACTTCCTTGACTTGATGGCGTTACTCCCACGGTTTACAGTGCAGAATTGCAGAACTGGGATGCTAGTGAGATTGTACCCCACTGTGGTTTCTTCTGGAATTCATGTGGGGGGCAGATTGTCACACTTAAGACCCAAGAGGAGTAGGAAAGCAATAGATGTGTAACGGCTGGCTTAGAAGCAGAAGCCAAGAGAGAGGAAACAAGCCCATAGAAAACACATTTATTCTTTGGCTATAAGGTAACAAGTACATCAAAACCTTCATGTGTTTGCTCGATTACCACTACTATCTTGGGGGCCTAGAAGAATATTTCTTCCTGAAATTTCAGTGGAAGCTTATTTGTCTCATTATCATGAATTCTTTGCTTTCTAGAAGGAACGTAGGAACTGTTTGTCAGGTCCTTTATGGGTTAGAATCAGTTAAGATAAAGTGTTTGCCTTCGTTGAGTTAAAAAACTCCCTTTCTTTGAAAAGTACCTGAAACATCTCTGTCATCTCATACAGGCTCTGCCCCACCACTTAGTTCTCTTACTGAATGGTGCTTTGCTGCCTCAGGGCCTCCAGAGCCCCAGCTGTGCAGTGTCTCTTTGTAGGATGGCAACAGTTATCTGATATTAAATTGCAATAGGTCAATGCTTAAGTAAAAGCTGAGTGAGCTTTTACATTTTAATCCAAATGTATAAACACGTGCCCATACCAAAAGTGCTTTTCTAAAATGGGTTAAGATTGATAAGAGATGAAGAAGCTACATGTCTGTAATTACCAGCTAGGCCATTTTACCAGGAGGCTTTATGAGAACTTCTGCTTACAGAATGACTATCATAATCCTAATAACTACCGCTTAGCAAGCACTGCCGCGCACAAGAGACTGTGCCGAGACTTTGATCATTGCCAGTTCTTGCAGAATCCGTGTACTGATTCCCATTTTGCAGATGAAGAAAATGAGACTAAAGAATCAAACTCCCTAGTCCACTCTTTCCGTTACACCCTGCTGCCTCCCTCTTGAAGGTCACTGGTTATTGGTCAAGATTTTAAATGAAAATTTTAAAATGTAGGGCAAAATAGGTTATCATTAGAATTCAGATCAATGGATCCAGTGCATTTGCAAGAAAGAAAAACCGGACCCTGAGCTTCCACTGTTTGGAGCGGAAGAAACTTTGAACTCCCATAGATGACGTGGCTTCGAGGATGGTCTGGTGGTCTGGGGAGACGGCTGGCATTACACAGCTCCTGGGGAGACCTTTCTCACTCTAAAATTCAATGAAATTCAAATACGGAAGTTCCTTATCATAGAGCTGAGGTTATTATTTTAATTCTGCCTTTTCTTTTAAAAAGTCTTTGAGGGATTGAGGGAATAGAGTATAAAGCCCTTTTCTCCTCCATTCAGTACTGTGTACTTATGGGAGAAGGATGTATTTACTTACAGTCCTCTGCCTGCTTGGCTCAACCTTTACATGCAAAGTTTGTACATATAATAGGATTTAGAAAGTGTTTAAGACTATTTACTCAGATTTAAGGGGAGAATGATATTTGTATTCTACCTGTGAAGTAGTTGATATTCCCCTAGAGTCAAGTCACTTAGAATAATACATTTGTTGTCCCAAAGATATGAAATTTAAACGTGGGTCTTGAAAACCACAGGAAAGCAAGTACGTCTCTTGGTTCAGTAGGTGAGGCTGCAGCTTCTCCATGAAAGACAAAACCGTGTCTCCCAGAAGACTTCAGTAAAATGAAACTCATCTGCAGAGAATTTAACTAATAGGGTTACCTTTTCATGATGCGGAATGTCACTTTGCACTATGCCTATTAATGACTTAATTTAATTTAAAATAAAATGTGTTGTCACATGTGCATCTGATTTACCTAGAAACAATGCATGTCAGCATCTTTGCTTATCTTTTTATGTTTCCACCAAAATCGAGTCAGCTTTCTGATATCTGTTAGAGAACCAAGAAACTGGGGTGATTACATTTAAAAGCTTTTAATTTCTACCTCCTTTTTGGTCAAACTTTTTATTAGAACAATCATCAATGGGCCAAATGGAATCATTTTTATTTCAGAACCTTACTGTCCCTTATGCCTTTGGAGATGTGAATAAGCAGCAGAGAGGATTCTTTCTGACTGGCCAACTGAATTTCCACCTCTGAATAACTGAGAGTTCCAAGGGGAAGAGTATTCTGGGGGCAGTAGTCTCTTCTTTCACCCCCAAATTCGATGATCATGGAACAGGAAAAAATTATTTCTCATAATATCCTCCACTGTCACATATGATAGAAAAGGAGTTGGGAGTCAGGCCAGGGTTAAAATGCTTCCTTTGCCACGTGTTGCCTGGATGACCTTGGACAAGTTACAAATGTCTCCAAATCTGTTTTTTTTTTTTTCATCTAAAGTTGGGGCAGTGATACCCATCTCACAGGGCTCTTGCAAGTGATAAATGAGATATGATATGTAAAGGGCTCTGTAGAAGAGCCAGTCCATAAAATATTAGTTCTGTTTGGTCCTCCTTCAGTTTTGAAGGGTGATTTAAGAGTTTAGGGTGATACATATAGCTGATTCACTTTGTGGTACAGCAGAAACTAACACGACATTGTAACGCAATTATACTCCAATAAAGATACTAAAAAAAAAAAAGAGTTTAGGGTGATATCATAGTTAATTCAAAACAATGAAACTAGATTAGATTTCTAAAAAGGCCAAATCAATATGAAATTTATATTAAGAAGCATTTAGGTCAGAAGGGCATATTCAGAAGGTTCCTGAACCCAGTTAACTACCTATCTTGTTGATACTGCAGTCAAAAAATGATTAAAAAGAGCCAATCTAAATTTTTTTGTATCTTCAGGGATGTACCCCTGCCAAATTTTTTCTAATGTAATTAGAGGAACTGGAGATATTCTATCCTGTTACTTTCCCCTAAAGATGGGCTTGAAATGAAAACCCCAGTAACATTAATAGTTTTCATGAATCTTATCAGAGACATGAAGTCCAGTACTTCTAAAGTAAGTCAAACAAATTTTAAACTGCCATTTTAAGTTTTATAAATAATGTGGTCTGTATAGACTTGTGATGAAATTAGAGTGGTAAACTTTCCCAAAATGCCATATTGGTAATCAGTTCAATGTGTATTAGAAAGAAGTATCCAGCAGGGGAAACTAGAGACTTAATGTTCTTTTCAAGAATGATATATGTACTTTCTTAACATTAATAAAAACTTTTCTCTTAGAGGAAAACATAGGCAGAACACTCTTTGACATAAATCACAGCAAGATCTTTTTTGACCCACCTCCTAGAATAATGGAAATAAAATAAAAAATAAACAAATGGGACCTAATGAAACTTAAAAGCTTTTGCACAGCAAAGGAAACCATAAACAAGACGAAAAGACAACCCTCAAATGGGAGAAAATATTTGCAAACGAAGCAACTGACGAAGGATTAATCTCCAAAATATACAAGCAGCTCATGCAGCTCAATATCAGAAAAAACAAACAGCCCAATCCAAAAATGGGCAGAAGACCTAAATAGACATTTCTCCAAAGAAGACATACAGATTACCAACAAACACATGAAAAGATACTCAACATCACTAATCATTAGAGAAATTCAAATCAAAACCACAAAGAGGTATCACCTCACACTGGTCAGAATGGCCATCATCAAAAAATCTACGAACAATAAATGCTGGAGAGGGTGTAGAGAAAAGGGAACCTTCCTGCACTGTTGGTGCGAATGTAAATTGAGACAGCCACTGTGGAGAACAGTATGGAGGTTCCTTAAAGAACTAAAAATAGAACTACCATATGACCCAGCAATCCCACTACTGGGCATATACCCTGAGAAAACCATAATTCAAAAAGAGTCATGTACCACAATGTTCATTGCAGCTCTATTTCCAAAGCCAGGTCATGAAAGCAGCCTAAATGTCCATCGACAGACGAGTGGATAAAGAAGATGTGGCACATATATACAATGGAATATTACCCAGCCATAAAAAGGAACGAAATTGAGTTATTTGTAATGAGGTGGATGGACCTAGAGTCTGTCATACAGAGTGAAGTAAGTCAGAAAGAGAAAAACAAATACCGTATACTAACACACATTTATATGGAATCTAGAAAAATGGTACTGATGAGCCTAGTGGCAGGGCAGGAATAAAGATGCAGATGTAGGGAATGGACTTGAGGACTCGGGGTGAAGGGTAAGCTGGGACGAAGTAAGAGAGTAGCACTGACATATATACACTACCAAATGTAAAATGGATGGCTGGTGGGAAGCTGCTGCATGGCACAGGGAGATCAGCTTGGTGCTTTGTGACCACTTAGAGGGGTGGGATAGGATGGGAGGGAGATGCAAGAGGGAGGGGATATGGGGATATATGTATACTTATAGCTGATTCACTTTGTTGTGCAACAGAAACTAACACAACATTATAAAGCAGTTATACTCCAGTAAATATAAAAAAACAAACCTAATAAGCAGACAGAATTTCTATTCCGTCAGACAGAGAGAAATCTTTAAGGATAAATCAGTTAAATGATACTGGAAAAACATTTGTGACTCTGTGATTCCGTGATGTGACTTAAAATAACAGCGCTTTTAGAATTTAGTATTAAAATAGGTATATTAGTATTTTGTTCATCTCTAAGGCAGAATAGTTAGCAATACCTATCCTGCTTTCTTCACAAGATTGTGGTGGTGATTAAATTAAATCATGTATGAGAAAACTTTTCAACTTTCAACTTTTCAACTTTTTTTTTTCAACTCTAAAATGCTTTTATAAACAATGATAATACTGCTAATAATGATAAACTGTTAGATACAGCTCTATATTTTACTCCACTGTTCAGAAAATTGAAAAACAATTTTGTTTTCTGATGAATATCAGATCCTGCATTTACTTATATTTCAAAGGTTTACATTTTCCTTTAAAAATAATATTTACAATTTAATGATTCAGTTGTTTTTTACATGCAGCATACCCAAACAGAAGTAAGTCTTATTAAGATAGAATTTCCAGTCCATGCGACTACTTGATGACACTTGGAGGGCTTCTCAAATGTAAGAGTTTATGACAAAAGAATTTCTTGAGGCTGACTGAACTGGTGTTTTTGAGATTATGACTGAATACAGTTTACACTACTTACTTCTGTCCTACATACTTACCCTGTCTAGTTTCTTCTCACCAAGAATCATTTTAACCTTCACCAGAGAAGCAAAGGGAATGAATGAGTTCGGGGCCAGTTGGATTTGATTTCTTTTGGTCTGTCTGCTCACCTTGCCCTTAGCCTCGCAGGTGTCTGTCTGTGGCTTCCATCCTGCCTGCCATCCCTCAGCTCTCGCTCTTCGCATCTCCAAGTGCTTGAATTTCACTGTATGGACCATCATGGTGGAGGTTTTGCTTTTCTCTAGTTTATTAACTCACCTATTGAAGAATCTCAAATCACTGTTGTCTAAACATGAAGAGCTTGCTGCAGAGTCACTGGGAATCCTTTGCTCAATGTGTCTGGCTGTACGTGAAGAATAAAGGCAGCCATTTCACTTCCATTTTCAATATCTAATTGAAAGTTCCTCTTATTGGCCAAGTCCAACCGAGAACGATACAAGGAGGGGATTCTGGATAACTAGTTCTAACGATACAAGGAAGGGGATTCTGGATAACTAGTTCTAGCCTTGGGAGGGAGTGTTGATGGAGCCCAGTTGAGTACAGACAATCGAGCACAGCAAGGGAGGGGTGAGGATTTAAGAAATGAATGTGTTTAAAGTGTTTAGAACAGCGCCTGGCACGTGGGACGCTCAGCATGACTGTAGGATACATGCAAAAGATGTGGCCTTATGAAACAGAAGTAGAAAGATTATAAGGGGAGAATAAGCTGAGATTAAAAGACAATGAAATGAGATGAAAATACAAGCTGAGGGAGAAAGTGAACATGGTGAGATAAGGAAGAAATTCAATGACAGATTTTGACAGAATTAAAATCTTTAAAAAAAAGTTTAACTATAGTTGATTTGCAATATTGTGTTAGTTTCAGGTGATAAAATTAAAATCTTTATTGGAGGCCATAAAGAACAGATTTGACACTGCAGAAAAACGTATGAAATGGAGGCTGCATTTGGAGTTTCTAGGTTCAGTAACAGAAATCCATCTTATGTTAGCTCAAGTGAAAAACGAGAATTTATTGGTTTGTGTAACTGGGAAATTCAAGCTACCTTCAGGCATAACGGGCTCCAGAGGCTGCACAGTGTCACGAGGACTCTCCTTCTCTTCCCATCTCTTGGCTCGGCTTGCTTCTGTATGACTTCACTTGCAGACAAACTCTGTCTAGGTGGTCTCAAGGCTGGTGTTTCCAAAATTAAATCATCCTCACAGCAACTGATCCCAGAGGAAAGGACAGCAGTTCTTTTTCCCCCAGCCTCAGATCCATCAATGACTCTGGCCTTGCTTGGTTATGTGTCTGCCCTCGATTTAATCATGGTTTCCCAAGGGTTGGGCTATCTGATTGGACAACCTGTCACATGGCCACTCCTATCACTAGGCAGGAAGGCTGCTTTTGATGGCCCCGCGAGATCACGTGGAGTGAGGGAAGGGCAGTTTCCAAATAAATAATGCTGCTAGGCAGATTTTTAAAAAATTAACACATGTCCACTACAAAGGAATAATTTAGGAAAATGATCCAGATATGTGGAAAAGGGCAAGGAAGTAAATTCAGTGGGGAAAAAAAAGGCGGGAGGAAGAGATCAAGCATGTACAGTAATAATTCTAGGTGCTTCGGTGGAAGAAACCATAACTAGTCTTTGCGAAAATATTATATACTGCTAAAAAGATAAAGCAGTTTATCTTGAGTGCAAAATAAATGTATAAAAGTGATAATAATATGATAATGATTGTATTTTCCTGTATAGGACCTATGGAAGATAAGGATGAAACTTCACTGAAAGCTAAAATAAAAGATTTAAAGAAATGGAGAAATATACCTTCTCCTGTGAACAGACTGAAATCTTGTTGAGATATCATTTTTCCCTACATTGTTTGGTAGGTTTAGTGCAATGCCCATTAAAATTCCATTTGTTTCCTATGTGGAACTTACTAGGATTATTCTAATGTTCATTAGTGAGAATAACTAGTTTAAAATTAAGAAAAAATTTGAAATAGAAGAGTCATAAAGGGAACTTGGTTTAATGGATATAAATCGTTATAGTCATACATTTAAGAAATGTGTGAGTGAGACAGTGAATGTTAAGTCCTTAATATGGTAGCTGGTACATAATAAATGGCCTAAAATGACAATTATTATTACTGTTATTATTATTATTTCTCCTCTTCTTCCTCCTCCTCTTTCTTCCCTCCCCCTTTCACTTCTCCTCCCTCCGCCTTCTTTTTCATTCTCTTACTCTGAGGACAGGATAGGGAACAAAACATTAAATAAAACGAGGCAAAATCAGTCATTGACTCTCAGGCCTGCACCTGTCCTGGGTTGATTTTCAGGAATTTTCAGAGATTTTCAGGAATCTCTGTCTTTCTTCTTATTCAAAACAGTTTTTTATAGAACGCCATCTCATCTTGAGAAGAGTGCCTGGAGAATGGGGTCCCATCTGTCGTCGTCCCAACACAGTGAGCATTTAGGGTTTGGATTATAAAGAAAAAAAAGAGTGTATGTGTGCGTGTGTGTATATATATATATATTTTTTTTTTTTTTTTCTTTGCCCTTCCTCTCACAAACCTCTCTTCCACTGTAACGTTTTTATTCTCCCTCAGTTGTGACGGCCTGAGGAAGGGAGCAAACACATGTTGCAGACATTTGAGAAATGTCAGATGAGCTTCCCTTGGCCCTAAGTAACAGGTTAGGTGGAGGAAGATGAGTAATCTGCTCGGGTAACCTTGTTTCCAATGTTCAGACGTCCTTGCAGGTAGCGAAAATCAGGAGCTTGCCGCTCTCAGTGTCCCTCAGCATAAGCCCCCGTTCCTGTGGGATAACCTCAAACCTTGATATTCTGGGAGCTCGGTAGAGACCAGGCTCCTGGGTTTTTCTCCTGTGTGGCTCTGTGGTGTCCGCTTGTTTGAATGTGCAGCTCATGTCAATCTTAATATTTGTTTTGAGTCACGTAGGCTGGCCTCTAATTTGCAATTTACATGGACGGTGGGGCCCTATTCATTGCCCCGCTCCCGCCGCCTTTGTGCTGTTCGCCTCTCTTCACACAGCCATTAGGCTGAACAGCATATAATTAGGTAACCCATGTAAAGCATAGATTTCTGAAAGGTTGCAGCTCTTTTCAGAAAGTAAGGGTTTACATTTTTACCCTCATTCTTTTCTAAACAAAAAGACATTCCCCCCTACGGCTTTCATCTGAATGTAGTAACTTAGAAACAGTTAGTCTTGTAGGTGGGTAGTAATTTTGGATTGTTTTCACCTGAGAGTCCGCTTTTGTTGACACAGTTTGTGTTTAACTCGGTGCAGGCTGAGGTTGATTGGCCATCATTTGTAGACGAGTGTGTTGCTTTTTGAAACCAATCAAAATTGGCTTATTTTAAATCCCTGAAGATTTTAAACTCACCCAACAAAATAACTCAGTTTTCAGATAATTTTTGTTTCTTTTGCTACCGGTGTGCACAAAACCTACTTAAAATTGCTTAACGTAAAGCCTATGAAAATACAAGTAGTGAAGGAAAAGATGTTCTTGCCAAAATTATGCTAATTATATTTAAGCTGTGTTCACTTGTCAGACGGGTTCATAATTATAAACATAGTTTAAAAAGTAGTTGGTGGTGAAGCCAATGCAAGCTCTTTTTTTTTTTTTTAATTAATTAATTTATTTGGCTGCATCAGGTCTTAGTTGTGGCACGCGGGATCTAGGTTCCCTAACCAGGGATTGAACCTGGGCCCTCTGCATTGGGAGCGTGGAGCCTTAGCCACTGGACCACCAGGGAAGTCCCAGTGCAAGTTCTTAAATAGAAGTGCATATACATGCTTCATGGAAATAAAATCATATAATGCATTAAGGATCCTATGAAAGTTTTAATGCATTGTCATTTCGTACACTTGATATTATTTTTGAAAGAAATAAAAATGTACAAATTTTTTTTAACGCTGCAAGGTTGAAAGGAAAATAACAAGATACATTGATATTATCCAGAGCACTGATTCATAGTGGTCAACTGGGGAATTCATTAAAATGCGGATTCTTGGGCCCCATTTACCAAAATTCTGTTACAGAGGATTGAGGATGGATCTCAGGAATCTAAAAATTTTAATAAGTACCCCAGATGATGCTATTGCAGAAAGCTTGCAGGCAACATTAGAAATACTTGTTTTGTACAAATGCAATTAATTGTGCATTTTGTATAGATGTTCAGTTGTACATTTCTGTGTTCTACCTTTTCCATCTTGAAAAAGTGAAGATGGGTTTTAAAAGTGACTGTTACTACACCCTTTGCATTATAAATTTAATAGTATCTAATGTAATGGACAAGTTGACTAGCCACCCACTGGTGAATTTGCCATATAGAACTCCATCTGGCAAATAGATAAATATTTCTTCAGCTCATGACCAATCTCAGGAAATAGAGAAGCAGACAGACTGAGATGTTTGCCCATCGGGGATTATATGAGTTGGCTTCTGGTCTCTCCTCTCATTTGTCAGTCAAGTTAATGTAAATGACCACTGTCATCTAAAGTACGTTTGGCAAAATTTATATATATTTTTCTCTTTAAATCTCTATTTTCCACACTTTGATTTGATTGTATCTAATGTGTATTCAGAGGATGAATATTCCTTAATGTGAATCCTTTTATTGTTGGAGGATCAAGTCATTGCAATGATATTTACTAGAATAAAACTATCAGTACCCATCACTAGGCCTCCCAGATAAGGGGCATTTGAAGAGTCCAATCAGAAAAGGAAGAGAAAGGTGTGGTTGGGAGGGTGAAAGCTGGAGAGTTCCAGAGTTTCACATACCCTCACCCCAGGAAATGATTTTCCATATTCGTGTGCTGGAGCTTATCCTGTATCCCCTGGGGGTCAAGACTGTGTGGTAGACAAGTTAACGCCCTTGGTGAGGATATTCTGTATGTGAATATGCACATATACACTTACACAGAATGACATGCTTATAAGGATGGTATATGTAAAATCTTATAAGATTGGTTCTGTGCCAAGGTCTTGGGATTATATTTTTTATGTTGTATAAATTCAGTTCATATGCAATAATGTTAGTGAGGCATTGGCATAGTAAAAAGAGAATATAGTTATCCAAATAAATGTTGCACATAAAAATTAAAAAAAAAAAACTTAGGGTCAGTGGCTTTCTTAGAAGATTATGGCAAGGAAAAATTATGTTATGGACATTAAGGCTAGCAGCTATATGAAACTACTCATTTCTGTTTTCTTTTTTCAATCAAAACTGTCTCTTTGATCAGATTTTTTATAGAAAAGATGTGCAGGACACCCACATGTATAATGCGGAGCTTGACAGACCAGACATCAAGATGGCGACACAGATCTCCAAGATCATAAGCAATGTAATCTCTCTTTCTTATCTTGAGCAGAATTGATTTCTCATTTTTGCAGGAGACAAAGTGGCTTTGGTTGTTGGATGGTTAATTTAGTTAGTGAAATTAATCCATCTGAATTAATGACATCTCAATTTTTTCATCTGAATTATCCATTTCACTATGTAAATTATTTGGATATGTGCAGAAACTGAGCAGACTTGACTTGACCATGGCTCTGTTGTCATGCTTTTAAAAAAATAAATACTATTCAGGCATAAGATAACATTCAAATGTCTGAGCCTGAGAATCAAGTTTGTCATTTGTCTGGTCCCATATTATCTCTCACCTTGTCCCAAAGAACTTCACTTGGCCTCCTTTCCATCTTGTTGCTGTTAATTGTGTAGGTTCTCTTTGGTCAGCATTTACCCATGCACACTTCCTATACATCATGGCTGTTTTTATCTTCCCTAAGACATCCTTCTTGGTTAATACCATTTTACGTAAACATACCTTACATCCTAATTAAAAATGATTACTTAACTTGAACCAAATATTTGAGTAACATAGGCTATACTCACCTTTAAAAATCAATAATTATTTACTAAATTCAACTGCATGATAACCAGACAGGGTTAGATCAGTTCCTAAGACTAAACAAAGCCGGAAGACATCTGTATGCAGAATGCAGGGTCTCAATTATCTAGAAATTTCTCCTGGATAACATAAACACGATGATGGTGGTGACTGGATTCATGGACTCAAACTTAGTAATTATTTTACTACAAAAAAGTTGTTTTTATAAAATCAGTTTCTTCTTAGCAGTCAGCATTTTAGTATTTGGTGAGTTGTAAGGAATATTTTTTATGGACTGAGGGTCAATTTTATTTTGGCTATTATCAATGTAATTTTTCATTGGAAAGTAGAAATATTCAACATTCTCTTATTTATTCATTTTAGGCTGAATACAAGAAAGGGCAAGGAGTAATGAATAAAGAGCCCGCTGTAATTGGAAGACCAGATTTTGAACATGCTGTGGAAGCTTCTAAACTTTCTAGTCAAGTAAGAATCTAGTGATGATTCCACAATGATTTTATTCAGAGATTTTGTTTCTAGCAGCACTGGAAGATATTTTACTTTAGGTAATGTCTTTAATTGCAAGAATACGTAAAGATAATGTTTCTGTAACCGTGTCAGATAGGATTACAATAATTGTAAATTTCAGTAAGGGATAAAATAAGTCCAATTTTAAGCATAAAACTAAGTTTTCTTTTCTCTTGGCTCAAATTCTAACCTTTTTCAATGAGTTCAGCCATGTTGTCACATTTCCTAGGATTTCTAGAATTTAGCAATAGTCATATCAATTAGATTAGAAGAATAATTAAATTTCTATCTATACACGCATACACAGAACTTTTAACTTAGTAAGAAAAATAGCAATTTTCTCAATTTTCAAATGCTTTAACCACAAAGTAAAAAAGAGGTAATGTAAATGAAGAGAACATTGAAATCATAAAAAGGATCTGAAAAAGTGTAAAGACATGCCATATTTTTGGCTGAACGTCTCAATAGATAAAAATTTCAATTTTCCCCAAATTAATATATAAATGTCATGCAATTTCAATTAGAATCCAGCAGTTTTTTTGAAGTATGGGTAAATGATCTTAGAGTTTGAATGGAAAGGAAATGCCTGAGAATAGCCTTTAAAAGTATGAAAGCGAAGACCAGTGAAGGAGAACTTAAGTTGTGAGTTACCATAACATAGTATAAAACCACTGAAATTAAATCAATATGGGATTGATATAGTAAGAGATAAAATAATCAGTAGGATAGACTAGGGAATCCTGGAATAGGTTCCAATGTGTATAAGAATTTAATATATGATAAAAGTGTTGGTTCAAGTCAGTGGGAAAAAGTTGTATTAGTTAATAAACGGTGCTGACATAACTGGCCATCCATCTGGGTAAAAATAAAATTGGACCTGAATCTTAAACCATCTACAAAATGAATTCCAGATGGATTAAAGATATGAATGTAAACCAAAAAATTTTTTTAAACCTTAAAAGAAAATCCAAGAGACTATATATACCACATAGGGATAACAGAGTTCTTCTAAAAACTGGAGAACCAGAAGCTATAAAATAATAGTTAGACATGCTTGACTATATAAAAATTAACAACTCTTGTAATGGGAAAAGGTAACATTTGCAAAGTCAATGATAACAAACAGTAATTTTTATTCATGTATAGTGTTTTCAACTTTGAAAATGTCCATTCCTCAAGTTGCAAAAGTCTTAATTTGATTATACTTCAAAATGGAGAGATGTAAAAGAGGAAAACTGTAAAATCTAACTGAAGAACATAAAATACTATCTGAAAAAATGAGAAGACCTACTATGTTCTTAGCTTTGGAGGGCCTGAGAAGGGCTGTGACTCCAAGCTCTTCTCAGCCCAAATAACACTCATTGAGGAGCAGGGGATATTGGCACAGACCTGGCAACTCTTCCGGTATCGCTTTAGATTTTCTGACTTCTTACATTTTCAGCCTTTTTTGGGGGCAAAGAGTTCCTCTCGGTTGTGTAGGAGAAGCGGCAGATTCTAGAAAAGCAGTACAATTTGGTTGAGTAATCAGAAAATGGGCTGTGGACCTGGACCCTGAGTTCCTGGTCCTGCCGCTGGCTTACTGAGTGACTTTGGACAGATGGCTTAATTTCTCCATCTGCAGTTTCCTGGCCCGTAAAATGGCATGGCAGCAATACTGCTTCTTAGGGTTGTTGTGAGGATTAAATGAATTACCGCGAGCAGCTTAAAATACTGCCTGGCCCATAGAAACACTGCATCATTTCCCAGGAATAATTTTACTGTAGCTATTTAGAATAGTTTTCTACTCTGCATTTTTTACATGAACTCATGCACAAAATGAAGCAGAAATAGTTGACTGGCCCTTAGATTCTGGTCTTAAATTCATTCCTTCACAATCTTATTTGAGAGTCCTTAGAAGAAAGTTTTAGTATTTGAGTTTTTATTTTCACATTTCAAATGCAGTCACCAAAAATCCTACCATTTGATCCTACCTGGGTTCTTAGGCAGACTTTAAAAAAAAAAAAAATCTCAAATCATTTAATAACTGAATTATCAGATGCCTAAGCAGATTGTAATTTGCAAGTTACATTATATCTGTCATCTTTGTTTTTTCATGACATTTTTGCTGATCTCACAGTGTACAAACTCATTAGAAAAGGGAAAAACTGGGCAGATGAATATATAGGACTTCCGGAATGAACTTGGTATATTCATTTGTATTTTCAGGTGCGTTGACTAGAAATAAAGGCAGAAAGTGTAGTTTCTTATTTTTATTGACAACTTTGGAGATCATGTATTCTCTTGCTCCTAAGCTAATGAGATTGTGAATATAGGAGCCCACGAAGGCAAGTAGATACGTAGAAGGGGAATAAGTTAGGAATGCAGTAAGCTGGGAAGCTAGGGGCAGGATGCAAGATGCAGAACAGAAAGAGTAAGAGAGCACCCGGACTGTGAGAGGGAAGGCGATGACGGGGCAGTGCCCATGGTGTGGAGAGATAAGACACCCCTGATGAAAAGACAGAAAGAGAAAGCAAGAGGGCACACTTCTCCCATTTTACCTGGAAATTGAGCTCTGTGGGATTGAACCCGGAAAAAGTAATGGAAACAAAACTCTTCCTACGTTAACTTGTACAATAGCTTTGCTCCCATAGTTGTAAAGTCTAGGAGGCACATAAAATTATGATCAAGTAATTAAAAGAAAATCAGTGAAAAATGAAAGTGAAATCTCATGTGCTAAGATAAAGAGATGGGTGTATTTATAAGTATCTCAAATATTAGGGCAGTAATTATTGAAGTCATCATCTTAAAAAAATTCTTCTAAGAGTGGTTATTTTGTTTTCATATTCATAGATCATCTTAATTTATGAATTGGAATTTGTCTATGTGATGAATGGAATTCCTTTAGTTTTATAATGTCAAAGAAAATTTTGTATTTATAGTGATTAGTGTTTCTTCTAAAATTGCATTTAATGTATTGGTAAGAGAGGGTTTTAAACCTAAACATTACTAATTAGATTGATGTTAAAATTTAATAATAGGTATTGTCCTTAAATTGTAAAGGGGTATTAATTGGTTTGGAGAATCTCCCATTCTCCCTTCTGGGCAAGCACTCTCCCTTCCAACCTCCTTCCACCCAACTTTTGGCTTAAATGTCACGTCTTTGACTTGCTGATTTAAATTATATTGCTCTGTTCCCCTTTATTCTGTTTTTCTTTATAGTTCTTAACACAATGTATATTAGTCATATAAATGTATATGTGTGTGTTTTAAACATCTATTCACTACCACTCAGCAGGCTCTGTGGGGACAGGGTTTAATGGCATTAATGGCACAGATTAGGCTTTCAAGAAATACATAGAGACTGATTAAACAAATTTCTCTAGATCATTCACATTTGGTTCAAAGTCAGTAAGGTATTATTTTATTATGAAAATAAGGGCAGAGTATATTTTGGGTAAAATTCAGACTTAAATGCATGGATTTTATGATGAATTCTACATAAAAATCTGTTTTTACTCTCTTCCTCAACAGCTTTTAGTTCAGTTTCATCCGAAATTGGAGGGAATTGATGCCCATGGATATGTGGCTTTGTGTTGTTGTTTACTTTTCATTTTCACTGATAATTAAGTGCCCTTATCCAATTTTCCACTTCTTTCCTAGCATATGTTTCTATGACTATGATGAAAAGCTTTCGTTCAGGGTCTGCTTTTTTTCTGCTTTTCTGGCACTTTGTGAAACTGAGCCATACGTGATGTCACGAAGCCCAGCACTCCTCGTGCTGAAAGCTTTGAACTACTGAGATTGGAAGTCAGGCTTTGACTATTGAAACACAGCCCTGTTCAGATGCAGTTATGAGGAACTAGGTTAAGTTCTATCATTGCGGTTGAGCAGTTCTAGTGTTTTTTTGTAGTGTGTACCTCTGAAAGTTCTGCTAAGTCTGTTAAAATTCTTTATAAAACTTTTAGGAGTTTCATCCCACATACCTAACCTATATTTTTAAAAAAGTTGGTAGTCATGAACTTTTAGATATGATATTCATAATGTGAATAAAGTCAGTCATAGGTATAACTTTTCATTTGTTTCCAGTGATTGATTTATGTAGAAGGGGTAACATTGTGCCTTAAAACCATAGCAAAGTCACCCAACACCTATTTCCTCTTGTCTCAAATGGTCTTAAAACTGGAAGGAAGATACTTTGTTCCATGGTTGAGTCACCCATTATAATGAAAGGAAAGCATTACCCTGATCCCTTAGCAGAAGTGAGTGTGCGTGAGCAGGTGGGCACTCAGATGTGTGAACCGTGGGTTGAAAGTAGGATAGAATGTTCAGTGTGTATGTGAAGTTAGTGAGTGAACCAGTGAGTGAACCAAACTATTTGGCTATTTTCTTAGTTCATTTATGTGCAAACCTTACAGCAAGATAAGAAACAGTTGGTATCAGTGTCTGGTAAATATATTTTTTACGTAATTCAGTTATTTTACTTTCTGGTTAATTAATGAGGGAAACTCTTGCATTTTTGTTCTTTAGGTATCTTTTAAATCAGATCACACAGAGTTCTGAAGGTTAAAATAAGATAAATTTTACAGCACTTTGCTTATTATTAAACTCATTAGAAGTACATGAATGACAGATATACTTTAAATAATTAATCTCATGCTACAGAAATAACCTGGAAAGGTTAGACAGCATTTTAAAATTCAAATTTTAGGGTGTGTAGCCCAATGCATAGCAGTGGTAGAAATCTTTAAGAATAAAGTTCTCATAAAAATCTATTACAAGACTATTGCAAAATTTGGAGACACCATGAAAGTTACCTGGTCCTGCTTTTCAATGAAAGAATCCCTTCTCAATGTAATCCATCCACTTATTCATTCAAACAATACAGTTTCTGAACCAGATATTACATGCCAGACACTATGCTTGGGGTTAGATTTTCAAGGGTGAACAGAACAGATATAGCCCATGCCTTCACCAAACTTAGAGTCTAATGGGGAAGACCAACACCAGAGACAGTTTTGCAGATAATTGCAGCAATGTGTGATGAGTGACCAGGTAAATTTGGGGTGCTTCAAAAATATATCAGCAGTAAATATTATAGTTTAGAAGGTCAGAGAGGGCTTTCAGAAAGAAGTTACATTTGGGCAGATGCAAGATGTGTAGAAATTATTCAGGTGAACATTGGGAGGAGGTAGGGAGCAGTGATTTGAGCGGGAGGGCAGAAGGGGAAAACAGAACAGGAAAGCTGTTCCACTGGTGGGCAGCTCAGCTGATAGAACATTTTCCTTATAATCAGCAGAAATCTCATTGGCTACAACTTCTACCTATCAATACTAGCTTTACCTTTTGTAGTAGAACAAATGCTATTTTTCTGTTTTTGCAAATGTTTGAAGACAGTTACCGCCCGATTCCCAAATCTCTTCAGTATAAAACTCTTCAGCATAGTAAGTGATGTAGAGTATGCGTTAGATAAATAATTCTTGAATGAATGAATGAATGAATAAAAGTCTGGCAGGAACTATAAAGTATGATACAGATGCAAAATGTTATTTTTATATCTATTGTTTTTCATTTCCTTTTGCATTTTTTTCTTCCTAATAGGATGTTGTTCAAACCAATTTATCAATGACTGTGGGGGGTGTGTGTTGGGGGAACAGACTTGGGAAATTAGAGAAGTATTATATATAGTTCCAACACCTACCTCAGGGTATGACTCATTCTGAGTCCTAATAGAGAGTTGATTGCTTATCATTTTCTCTTTAATTTATATGTTTCTTTAATAAACATATATTAAGTGCCAAATCCATTCAAAGCACTGTGTCAGGCACTAGGGATACAAAAATGAATAAAAATCTAATTCTTGTTCACTGTCTAGTGGGAGAGCAGACATGCACAGATAATTCAAATATGTCCAAAACTTAGAAAATAGTCTAATCTTATATTTCCAGGGAAAACTCACCTTTAATAATAGGTTAGTATTACTAAAAGTGTGTCTTGTAAAACATCAGGTGAAAAAATGCAGGGTTCTGTTTGTATTGAAGTATTTAAATCTAATCAATTAATCCAGCTGAGTAGTGCTGGCTTGCATCAAGTTTTCTTTCAATTATTCATATTCTTCAACCTCAGACATCGTGAGTGTCTTAGTTATGCATTAGCTAAATGGCAAAAATAGGTCATATCATCCTTGAGCACAGAGAGCCCATCAGACTGCCTTTGTACCCCCTGTAGTTCTCAGCACATTTACACTAGGAGCAGACACAACACGGAGCGGGGTGTTACTTGGAAATTAATCTGACACAGAGGGGACAGCATATGGAAGGCCAGAGAGGGGCACATGCAGCATGTTCAAGGAACTTCAGAACACGAGGATGGCCAGAGGACAGAAATTAAAGGGGAGAATGGAGAGCTGGGAATGCCAGGTCCCACTGAACCTTGTAGCCATGTCTGGGATCCTGGTCTTCATGCTAAGCCCAATAAGAAGTGAGTTTAAGCATGTATGTGACTTGATCAGATTTGCTTTTGGAAGAGATTACTGACTCCAAGCCTGATGGAGTGTGTCTGGGTCATATCAGCATTCCCAACCTCAGGTAGGAACTCATCCTGACTCATAGTGGGAACCCAGTGCAGGCTCAATGTTTAATGAATAGAGGAAGGAAGGAATCATTACAATGTAGATTGATTATTGTTTTTCAGAAAGTATTCATTTACTCGGAAAGAGTAAATGCTGCCAGGTTATATAACAAATGAGAACGTGTCAGGTTAATTTCCAAGTAACACTTCCTTCCATGTTGCCTCTAGGCTTAGTGTGATTGTGCTGGGAACCCCAGGGGTGGGTACAAAGACAGTATGATGGGCTCTCTGTGCTCAAGTTTTGCCTTTTAGCTAATACATAACGAAGATACTCATGGTGCCTGAGGTTGGGAACTGTGAATAACTGACAGGAAATGATGCAAGCCCATGTTACATAGAATCAGTTGATTAGATGGAAACAGCTACCAGCTGAGAGGGTTTACGGCACTGTGGCATCAGGCAGCGTGTTTTCCTCAGTAGGTGGCAAGTGTTGGTGAATCTGGCTGAATCGGGAGTGCCATTCTAGGGGAAGTCAGTTCAGAGAATCTACTGTCATCATTAAGTGAATACCTTTCAGGCACTAAAACCTAGAAGAGACAAAAACACAGATAAGAAAACTGTGAAAAAGGCCACAGCAGAGGAGTGCTGGGGAGCGGCATTGTGCGTTTAGGGGAGGACCAGGTAGGGAGAATCTTGGCTTTGGTGCCAGCTACTGTGGAAGGTAGTAAAGGAGGTCTAAATTTATTCCATTGGTGATGTTGGCCCTGATTTCAAGATAAAATAATTTTCTAAAAATCAAAGATTTTCATGTTTTAGGGAGACCTTGCCTGTTAATTAGAATAAACAAGATTTTGCTTGAATTTATAAGGTAAACTGAGTATCAAAAGTTATTATTAGCAAATGGAACTGCAACAGAAAATGTTCCCTGTGAACCATCTTGACATATTTTCCAAATGTGTTCCCACCAGGGTTTTCACAAGCTCCCACTCGTAGGTACCCGGCATGTGTCCCTGAGGGGGAGACCATCACCCAATACACACTAGATTAAAAGAGGTAACATGAGCCATTCCCAAACTGCTTTTTTGTAAAGGTTTCTGCAAGGCAGAGCTTAGGATGTAGAATAAAGGTGCATTCTGAATGTTGTTAAGAAAACAACATAGTGTAAGAATCATTATGTAATAAAAATATTACAAGAAGACAAAAGAGCTTACTTTTGCTTTTAAGATCTGTGCATCCTTTCCTGCCTACAGGAATCAAAGCAGATGTGAAATGAGACTAGCTATTTTTGTTTTATTTTTGTAAAGAATTTGTATATATATTCTAATTAGTTATCATAACATACATTCACATATTTCTCTATTCGTGGAGAAAAATATAGTTCTACACAATAAGTTGATAATCCTTCTTTTGGTTGCCTTAAGACTACTTAAAAAAAAAATCCACAGTGAAGATTGGAGATGGTTCTGCCGCTGAATACAATTGTGGAGTTAAAGCAGAGAAATGAAAAATGACATTAAATAGACCCAGGATATTTCAGAAAATATAATCCCTAACAATGAGTTTTTGAACAAATGGGAAATGATGAGAAAAACCATGGTACGAGCTATGTCCTGCATTTGGAATAATTCTTTTAGGAAAATTAATATTCAAATTCTGAGATTTAAGACCCATTTTCTAAATGTGGTAGATGTTAAGACATTTGTGGTCTTGATTTCTAACTGATCATAAATGTTAGGAATGCAGAAGTGGAAACTGACATTTAAAAATCCCCAGATTTTAGTATATTATTCTTGTTAATAGGATTTGAGTTCATGCCTAATTGCATTTATGATCCATGTTCAAGTAGAGGTGTTTTTTAATTAAAAAAAACCCTTTATGCCTAATTAAGCTTTATGGGGGGGGAAATACCAGGAATTTAAACTTTTGCTATCATACATTTTTAAGGTAGCTTTGATCTGATCTAATTAAAAATCAAACGTGTTACTTTGAAAGCTTAAAGGTAAATGTGCTATTTAATTTATCCTTTTTGTTTCTTTTATGGAAGGTTAAATACAAAGAAAAATTTGATAATGAAATGAAGGATAAGAAACATCATTACAATCCTCTTGAAAGTGCTTCTTTTAGGCAAAGTCAGCTGGCCACTGCCCTGGCGAGTAATGTAAGTTACTTTCTGCCTCATGACTTGTAATTCACAGAAGATTATTTTCAGTATATTTTGATTCTTGTTTTGTCGGACTTGGCTGTGTGGTTCTTGTGATACTTAATCAAGATCATGTAATTTCCAAATAATTTTAGAAAAAGCTGAAGCATATTTTCCTGAAGCTTTTCTGAGAAAAATTTCATATTGTAATTTACTATTAATGGTTACTGATTACTAATTAATAAGTAGGAACAGTATTGCTAATAAAACTATTATAGCTGATCAAGAATAGAAATAGATTAGTTTTTCAGAAAAGTAGTGTGTAGTATCATAAATTAGTGATTATGACAATAGTTAACTCATGTAATTATGCATGAAATTGTGCATATTGTAAAGTATACCTGGTGCATAGTAGTTTATCATAAGGAAATTTCCAGAAATTGTACTTGAGATGGCTTACAATTTCTTTCTTATCCCTTATGTAAATTCTGTGAAATACCTCTTCGTAAGTTTTGTTTTCATTTCATATCTTTAAAAATAAAGTTTCAAAAAAATAAAAAATAAAAAAAATAAAGTTTCAATTTATAAGAAAAGAGGTCTTAATTTTTTATTAGAATTAGGAAGAGTATAAAAAAAGAAACATGGGAAAAAATCAATTACTTTGCTATAATTGAATGATGTATAGAGTACCTTTTTAAATATTAAGTTTGACTATTGTTGAACTGTTGCTTTGTTAAAGCATTTAAACCTTTCAACTCCTGTCATATCCTTGGGACTTGGTATATTTTATTTTCATTAATGTTTAGAAGGTATTGTAATTTGTGTTCATTAGCCAGCTTTTGTTACCAGCAATTGAAATAGGTGTTTCTGTCTTTTAGGACCTTTGGGAATATCATAATGATTTATTTTTCTTATTTGATTATTTTTGTGTGTGTACAAACGTAAAGCAAATAGAGTTGGGATATACTTAAAGGAACCTAGAGCACAGTACTGAAAGCTCAAGGTTTAGAATCAATTGCCTGGATTTGAATCTTGCTCCACCACTTAATATTATGCTTTCATCTTTGTGCCTCAGTTTCCTCATCTGTAAAATGGGGATATTTAAAGTATTTACCTACTAGGATTGTGGAGATTACTTAATACATATAAAGTGTTTAAACAGAAAAGTTTTTACTTGTTTACTTACTTACACAGTAAGTGCTTGATGTTTTCTATTATTAACATTTTATTATTATTGTTACTAATATTATTATGTTTCCAAAGCAACTGATTAAAGAGAAAAGAAACATTCTATATAGTAATAGGATGAAAACCACCAGAAGCTCTAAAATAGACAGAAAATATAATTGAAAGATGGTGGTAATTTCTAAAGAGTAAAGTTTCTATTTTCTTTATTTTTTGAAAGCAGAATTTCTCTTAAAGTTACTTGATTCTGTTAACATCACCCTTTCTGATCACATAAAACAAAAGGAGTTACCAAAATTTTTTCAAGTCCCTGTAGTTTTCTTTTATTCATTCCGTAGTAAATGAGCACCATCTAGTGGCTCCTTGTAAATTCATTTGTCAATTCCCCATTAAATAATACTTTGTTGTGTTTAAAATAATAATGGCCGTAATGCAAAAGCATAATATTTTCTTCTCCTAGATGGTATATTGTTCCATGTTATTTTCATAGGTGAACTACAAGAAAGACATTCAAAATATGCATGATCCAGTTTCAGATCTCCCAAACTTGTTTTTAAACCATGCTCTGAAAGCCAGCAAAATGCTCAGCGGAGTAAGTGGTCGTTTGTTGACAACTGTAGGTGTTTGGCTCTCTGGAGCCCATGTGTCTGCAGTGCTCATGAGCACACCTGCTTCCTTAGGCCTTCACTCCTCCCTCAGTAACTAACATAATGCAAAGTAGTGCCTTGCGTAAATCCCACCCAGGCTGTCGCTTTACAAAGCTAGCTCTTTAATATCTCTGGAATACAAACTTTCTTGTTGAACAGCTACCCTTCCAGGTGTTTGTACCAGCGTCCTTTCTGTCTTTCTCCTTCCCCTTTCTTTGTCTGTAGTAGATTGAAGCCACTTGGAGGTCAGGCTGTTAAGTCAGGGATCTTTTATTCTGTACAGGCCAGAGCAGAGTGTCTGGTATTCAGTAGGTAGCATAAAAGTTATCTTAGTCTAAATTATATCTTCTCTAAAAATAAATTTCAAGGGTGTTTGTGTTGATGCTATACTTTTACTCTTACGAAGGTTTCGATGTTTTCTTCAACGCAACTAGGAGGAGAGGGTGATTTCCTCATGTCCTGATGAAAATACCTGTGTCCACTGCCAAGTAGGCCATTCCATCAGAGCTCAGCTCTTAGATGCTGTTTCCAGCACGCAGTGCATCTGAACCCTGACTTCACTGGCCCTCATTCCTGATGACCCCGGCTCACCTGTGCCTGTACTTCCTACATCTCAGAATGGCCCACGGTGATGATGAACTCTAATTTGACCTCAAGTTATTTCTATGCCTATTTAATAATTACTCAAAAATTATCCACATTTATCGTATATCTGCTTTGAATCAGGCACAGATTTGATGGCAAAGTATTGATATGTTGACAAAGAATGTGAAAAAGCAAAAACAGTCATCTTCAAGAGATGTACCCACGGTCATGCATGAGAAAAATCTGTAGTCAAAACCTGGTTCCCAAACCATTAAATAATGAGATAACAGCTTCAGTTCAGGTTAAAAATGTCTACACTTGGTTTTGATATATTGAAACTTCTGCTCATTACTTTGTAATCCTCTTTTCTTCTTGAAATGTAATCTGCGTGTAAATAATTTGTATTCACGGAGATTAATTAATTAATTAATTATCACTGGTCTCTGGAGGAAAAGCAGTCCATTATTCTTTCCTGTCTGTTGAGCAGGGATGAAGGTTGGGAGACTGTCAGGCACAGAATTAGACTCAGTCCCTGGATGCTTAATTCATGCTGTCCTGCCATTTCAATGCTTATCCCCTCCTCCTCTGCCCACATGCCTCTATTCCTTGAGTGGCTCTGTTTCAGTTATACATTTTCTGCCACGACTCATAGGTATGCTTCTAAAAATCAATATGTTTCTGTGCTCTGAGCCTCTGCTTTCTTCATGTTCAGTCTTTGCTCATGCAGTTTGATCATTGCAGTAGCATTTGACCTGGGACTCTTTCTCATCCCTATTTGGGTTAAATTTCCTTAGGACACAAGGTTTCATGTGTAAATAAGCCAACAAAAATATCATAGTGGTAATTCAAAAATTTGGTAGCTAGGAAAAAGGCATGCCACTCACAGGCAATAATTCTTTTAAAAAATATTGACCTTTATTTTATAATAGTGGTGAAAAGCAATAATAGTAATTGTTTCTATTTTCTCTTCAACAGAGAAAACCCACCAAATTTGTATATTCCACTTGTTTTATATACCACTTATAAAGTTTAAACCTTCATTCAGGTTGCTTTTGCCTGGATTATAGATTTTTTTCCCATTCAGTCATAGAATTGTGACTGAATGGTTACTTCATGGAAGAGAAAGTTTGAGCCAAAAAAGGTGTTACTCTGAAGTGTCTACTTATTAAAGTTGCACGATGTTACACGGGCTCGAATTTATTGTACATCAGAATTGCCTTCTTTTAAATTTTAATGTAAAGAGAATTGGGATTTTGTTGATTTATAAAGGCAACTTAATTTTATTAAAAGATTGAGTAAGGGAATGCTTAAACAGACATTCTGCCAGAATTAGTTGTCAGTTTGTTATAAATGGCTGTTTTTTTAAAGACCTCTGAATGTCTTTGATATAAATCATAATTTAAAAAATTGTAGTGTGTAGAGTAAAATTAGTGCCTTATAAGTTTGTACAGCCATACTGATTAAATTTTTGAGAGAATATTTTCCTTTGGAAAATAGAGCTCTATTAGCTTTCAGTTTCTTTTATAACTTGGCATAAATTAAAAATATATATTGTGTGTTACTCTATATAATTCCCACTAGGAGGCAACAGAGACTATTATATAAGAAAAAGCAAGTATTGGTAATTCTTTTGCAGATCTTAGTTCAAATAGGGTGGTTTTGTTTTGGTTTTAAAATAGGAGTTTCTGAAATTCTCTGTAACTACAGTAGATCATTGAGTTAGGGACAGTATTTTTTGACCTTTTCTCAGTATATACCCGTTATCCCAGACTATTAGTTCTGGATTTTAACTTAGTAATGGAATATATCCTAGCTTGTTACATTCAGTTCATAACTATTTTATAAATATATATTATAAAATAACTTGTAATCAAATTATAACATCTCTAAGTATATTGTTATTCTTTGAAATTATCTTTTTTTAAAAAAATTAGTAGAGAAGCCAAAATTTATTTAGAACTTGTTCTCTTGCGTCAAGATGTACTATGTGAACATTTTCATGAGCTTCCTGGGGGTGCTATTCTCCCTAATGTATTCTGGTTAGAGTTTTGGGAGACACATGTCTTAGTTCCCTAATTGGCTGAAAATGACTCTGGGGACCATTGCTGCGTCCCCAGGGAAAGCAGTTTTCATGTGTAGGCCACTTGGACCTTCCATCCTTCCCATCCCTGGCACTGGGCCTTCTTCCTGCTTCACTCTCAGATCACTGGAACATCTCCTAAGACCCAAATGTCCTAGCTCTTTCCTGCTCCCTTTCAAATGCTGCTTACCTCTCCCTCCACTCTACACAAAACTGCCATTTTCACTGAAATCCTCATTGTCTTAGGAGCAACAAACTTTAGCTTAAGTCTCTGTAGATGTGAGTCTTTGAGAGTTACCATTTACCTCTAAAAGTCTCTTCCAAATAAGGCAAAACAACTAAGTGTCCAATCTTCAATGATAAAAATCAGGAAGCAATTTTTGTCTTATTGCTGCCTGTTGTATTTAGAGTCCTACACTTGCCAAATTTGACATCCTTATCCATTCTGGTGTCTTCCAAATTCACCTTTTTTTTTTTTTTTAATAAATATATTTATTTTATTTATTTATTTTTGGTTGCATTGGGTCTTCATTGTTGTGCACGGGCTTTCTCTAGTTGCGGCGAGCGGGGGTCACTCTTCTTTGCGGTGCGCAGGCTTCTCATTGCAGTGGCATCTCCCGTTGAGAGCACGGGCTCTAGGTGCGCCGGTTTCAGTAGTTGTGGCTCATGGGCTCTAGAGTGCAGGCTCAGTAGTTGTGGCGCATGGGCTTAGTTGCTCTGCCGCATGTGGGATCTTCCCAGACCAGGGCTCGAACCCGTGTCCCCTGCATTGGCAGGTGGATTCTTAACCACTGCGCCACCAGGGAAACCCCAAATTCACCTTTTTGTCTGTATGTCTAAATAATGTCTTAATCCAGTTTCTTCACCTTAAAAATGCAACCAACCATACCCAGATTCCTCAGTTTCTCTTCCAGGCACCTCCTACCCTCTCCTTTTAGGAAAATTAGTTAAATTATTTCTCACCCTCTCATTTTCCTTATGAACCCCAATCTTTCTCAGGGCTGAACCGTTGTATACAACTTTTTTTTCTTTTCTGACTCCAGCTTTCCGTTCCTATGTTCTTTTTTCTTTTCTTTCCCTCTCTTCTTGTAGATGCAATTAAATACATTTCTGTTCTAGAATAAGGGCAGGACAAGTTGCCTTTATTTTGCCCACTTTGCCTGTTCACACAAGTCAGGGGTTTTCTGTTGTCACTCCTCAGTGTCGCAAATATCTTTTACATTGTGTTTACAGCCAGTTGTCCTCTGCTTCTCTTGAGTGTTTTAGATGCTGTTCACATTGACCACCTAGAGCTGGTCTATCTTGCATTGTTGGTTTAGCTCAGGGTCAGAAATCTGTACAACCAGCCATGGGAACCTGGTGGTAGCTTTGCAGCTCTTGCTGGCTTGCATTTTTCAGCTTGCATTCCTAAGCATTAGTTGCTCTCATCGGCCTATTTTATTCTGACTTTATTTTCATGTTCTCTATTTTAGCGAGAGTATAGAAAGCTTTTTGAGGAAAACAAAGGCATGTATCATTTTGACACGGACGCTGTGGAACACCTGCACCATAAAGGCAATGCCATGCTCCAGAGTCAGGTATGAGACCTCCCCAACCCAGACCCTGTAACACTCACTGCCGGGCACCTGGACCGAGAATGTGCAGCTGCTGGAAGGAATGTGCGTCGTGAAAAAAATCTCAAACACTACGCTCTCTATATTTATTGGGCTGGGGAAGCTTGAACCATGTTTCATATGCAGGCATTTCATAATATTATAGTTACTATACACAAGTTAAAACTTACAATATATGAGTTAATTAATTAAATGATGATCATATCTCATAATTTCAATTTTATAGTGTACTGATTTGTCATTTTGAGCTGCAAAAGTAATTTTCCAGGCACAAAGTTCATTATAATTTCTCAGTTCAATTATAAGTGTATTAAAAAGGAAAAACTATCTTACCAGTGTATTCTACGTTAATGTTTCTTTCGACTATGAAATTCTATGTACTCTCTGAAAGAAATCTTTAAAAATATATTTTTTCTTGAACACTTAAAGTTGATAACTTTTTTTTGGTTCTGAATTTCAATGGTTGCAAAAAATGTTATTTCCAGCATCTATTAAGATAAAATTTTACATCACTCTTTTAAATGGATCCCATGGTACATAAATTCCATAATGATTTGATATCCACCTTCATTTATTTAAAAAATATACAAACCCACTCTCCTTTAAGGTTTGGAAATGTATGTGTTTTTCTCTTGTGTTCTTACTTTTATTTCGCTTTCCCCACAAAATTTTATCCTAACTTAGTGTATTATTATACTTCACACACTCTCATCGATCATTCTATTATACTTCTCTAAAACAAAAGTATTCCTAAAAATAGGAATTTAAAAATTTGTTATATTTCCTGCCACCACAAAGTTCTAAGTTTTGAAAAGGTTCTTTTGGATTTAATTACCATTAAAATTATTATTATTATAATATAACTTAAGAACCAATTTCATAAGTAATTATTATACCTAAGGATTTTAATGAAAATACATTTCTGAATGAAATGAATCATGACCAAAACTTTTCTGTGAATTTAATTTAAAAAGGTATATTGCTAAAAAAGCCAACCACTCTGACAGTTTACAGAATATAATTCTAGTTTTTGTTTTTCGGAGATAGAAAATATCGATCGTTTTATAAACCGAAATAAGATGGGGATTGGTTGTAACTGAAATAAATAATTCATGTTATGATATTATTAAATAATGCTTAGTGAAACTGAAAGAAGTCACATAAAAGCTCTGTGTGTGTGTTTTACTCAGTGTCTACGGAAAAATTCAGCAGTCCCAAAGAACACTGTCTTTCCTTTGTCAGAAAGAGAGAATCACAGCTATGTTTTTCTTCTTGTTCATGATTTACTGCTAGGCATTCAAAGTTATCACGGAGATCTCTCTCTCTCTCTCTTTTTTCTCTCTCCTTTTTTCTCTGTCTCAGCCTCTCTGTCTCTTTGTCTCTCTCTCTCTCTATATGTACCTATACCTGTGTGTGTAACATGTGTGTATACATATGTAACCCCACATATGATACCTATCTATATATCCTAGCTGTCTAAATACTTATACGAGTCCTAGAACTACATTATTTAGTTCTAAATCATTTTTATCCCTTAAACTTTTTAATATATTACCTGTTTACTTTCACTGTATATCATTAACCACAGAGAATCCAGTCATCAACCTAAATGGCCAGAAGAATGTGATTTTAGAAAATAGGGTGATTGGTTTTGCACATGTATTTATTTGACTTTGCTCTATTTGTGTAAGGGCTTGTGAGCTTTATGTGCCTTTTATACTCTTTTTCAATGAAGGTTAAGTACAAAGAAGAGTATGAGAAAAATAAGGGGAAATCGATGCTTGAATTTGTTGAAACACCATCATATCAAGCTTCAAAGGAGGCTCAGAAGATGCAGAGTGAGGTGGGTCCCTTTGTTTTGTTATCAACTGTTTAATGCAAATTGGATGTTTTATCATTGAAAGGAGCCAGTAGAGTGGTTCAGAAAGTTTAGTGGGTCCGGAAGAAAGTACACTACACTGGTTGGCTGTTTCTGACATTAGGTGTAAATCAGCTTTAACGTTTAACTGTAGTTATACATTTATCATATGCTGTGGAATTAACTTACGTTGGGGACTGTGTGGGTCTTTCATTAATATTGGCTTTCAATTTTTGCTATTCTGATTTCTGGTATTGTCACTAGGGGAGAATTATCCTTTGCAGAGGCTGAGACATGTTTTCCCTTAAATTATAGCCATTGGCTATTAGATTTTTAGGCTCAGCAATTATGTTTCTGCTCATCAGGGCTTGAGGAGGAAGAAATCTTCCAATGGAAAATATCTTTGAACCACATTTATACTATAAAGACTTATACTCTATAATTTATTCTATATAAATTGGCAGATAATTTTTATACTAGAAAAATAATGTATCTAAAAATCTTAGACAAAGTTTGATGTGAAAGATGTCTTTAAATGCAGGACCAGTGAAGTAGATACAAGAGATGGTTCTTATTCCTAAGGGAAAAGCTTGACCATGTGCTTCTTTAAGAGCATCCCACAGGTAAAGCTAAGTATGAACTCAGGAAAAGCCACTAATTTTTTGTTATAGCCTATAATTAAGCTTCTCTCACTTTCTTCTAATGCCAGATGTAGGTTTAGCCAGTGTGTTTTCTAGAAGTCTCTAAATCTGGCTTTGAGAAGTTCTTTGTCTTCTGTTCCACAAATAGAGCTCTCCTACAAAAAGCATACTTCAGTGTTTTTTTCTATTTTCTAGTCATATACTGGCGAGTTGAAGTCATCATCAATCTTCCTAGTGAGTTACTTCTGTCAAATAATTTTTTTTTCAGAGAAGGGCCTTTTGAAGTGAAAAATATGAAATAAATAAATATGCATATATTTGTATTTCATTTTTAAGAGTCATTTTTGGCCTCAAAATGCCCTAGATTCAGCTTTATAATTATGATCTCAGTTAGTTCCACATAAAGAGGACCACTTCTCATCATTGTTCTTTGGTGTGTCTGTAGTTCCTTTAATTCAGGATGTTTTCTTCTTAATTAGCTCTGTTAGTTTTTGAAGAACATCTATTTCTCATGGCTATTCCTGGATTGTTAAATGGTAAATGGCCATGTGTAACTCAAATGTAGGGGAGGGGACAGCATATTCTCTTATCCTGCCTCACAGTTTGGAGAATTTCTGTGTACAATTACCTATCCCTGTAATAAGTACATAATGATCCTGGAAATAGCTTTTCATTTTGCATTAATAGGAATAAATTCATGCAGAATTTATTTGTATGATCTTTGTGTTGCTATTTGAATAAAATATTTAGTTGGTAAAATCTGGACCCTTGTTTGTCTGATACATATTTCACATGGATGGATATTTTTGTTATTTAGGGAGACTGTTTTTATAGTCATGGATCCTGGGTTTCCATTGATTTCCAAACGCCTAGCTCAAATGTAGAATTTAGAGCCTAATAACCAAAGGGTGGCAATGTCAAAAGGGCAGGTGGGGATATGGATTTAGGCCCTCCGCAATCTTCTTTCATTTTTTGTCGTGAACTCTTACCCAAAGAACAGTTTATCAGGTTCCAGGTAAGATTCTCCTCACAGTGTAACTTGATTCATATCAACTCCGTAGATGGTAGAGAAATATTCTCAATGCCAAAATCATTAAAGGAAAATCTCCTCCAGCCTCCATTACATCTTAGAAATGGTCCTTTCTTTTTTCTTGGCCGTGCCACGCGGCTTGCTTGCGGGGTCTTAGTTCCCGGATCAAGGATTGACCCCCACCAACCGCCCCCACCCCCCAGCCCTCGGCAGTGAAAGTGCCAAGTCTTAACCATTGAACCACCAGGCAATTCCCAGAAATGGTCTTCCTTGAATTCACGTAAGACTAACCGTTGAGGGGGATGATGGGGACATGAACGTTCATTCTACTTTGGTTTGAGTGGATTTCCGTGCCTCTAGATCTTCTTCCAGTGGGTGGATCCACTATCTTTTGGGCGAACCAATCAGGTGATGCAGTCAAACAGCCAGCTGTATTGGTTCTCCTCCTGAAACGGGCTGATGTCAAACAATAACAGAGTCTGAGATGTTAAGTAGCCCCTCTCAGAATGCTTTCCTAGAGGGAGCTGGTGTACTTGAAGAGCCCGCTTTTGTTTGGCAGAATTCTAAAATTTATGATAAAGTTGGAGTTATTTTCCTGTAAATAAAATACTCAGAGGTGGTAGAATTATATATGAAAAACATCAGTTTTGTTCCGGGAACCCTTGTTCTATTATCTTTTCAACAGTCACTAATATTTTCTAAATTTAAAATCATATGGTCTTATCTAACAGAAAGTTTACAGAGAGGATTTTGAGAAGGAGATTAAAGGAAGGTCATCGATGGATTTAGACAAGACTCCAGAGTTTTTACATGTAAAGTACATCACCAGCCTTCTGAAGGAGGTATGATCCTACTATTGCTATACAATTCTACAAAAGACATTTAAAGAGATAACCCAGGAAATAGGTACTAAACAATTCTCTACTAATTCTCTAATTCAGTGTTTGAGTTATTCATCCATTACTCTTTCCCTCACTTTGAGCTTTACTAATAGAGTTTTCCATTTTCATTAAAAACAGGTAAGTGTTAACATTTCCATTTAAAGATAAGGGAAGAAATTACCCAGATTTCCTGGAAAAACTTGAAAAATAGTTTGATTTTGTGTTTGGGTTGTAGCTTAGAAGCTCTATAAGTAGTTTTACAGCTTTATAGCAGTTAGTTTTTCAAAAAAATATTTTCAATATGGATGAGGCTAGCTTGATTCTCTCAAATTTAGTTATTGTAAAAACACATATTAGAACCATTTTTTCCTGTAACTTCCCTGCAGCATTCTCATGACATTTGATATCAGAAATGAGGTGCTTATGTGTGACAGTCTGGATAAATGGTACATTTATAAGTGGTTTTTGTTCTAAGTAGGGAAAAATAATATGTTTAGCATATAGAACATAGGAATTCATGTCCATTTTTCATTTTGTACTCAGCAGGACTTCCTCCCAACCCCCAAACTTAGTGGTACATTTTGGCTCACGGCGTATTAAATTTGTTGAACATTAAGGCCCTCAAATCTAACAATTAAAAATATCATGTTCACAGCTTAAAAGTTTTGTTTTTGTTTCTTTTTTTTTTAAATGGTTGCTAAGTAACTTGGAGCTCTTTCAATTCCCTGTTTAAATAGATTCTCTTTACATTAAGAGAAAGCGTTAGAGAACTCCATTTCATCCGGAATTTTGAACTGAAGAAACTATTCCTGAAAGAAATGTCTTAAACCAGTGAAATAAATTGGAGTATAATTACCTACACAGACATGAATCATCATGAACTTTTTAAATAAGCAAATGCCAGCTGGCCTTTACCATTTAACTGCTTTTAGAAATTTAATGTGATTCACTGTTGTAATATATGCTGGGCTGAAATAGGCATATAATTTATGGAAGAGAGTCCTTGCTACCCTACTCTTCTCACTTCTAGATCCTATAAAAGCTTTTGAAGTTGAAGGGTGATCATGTGGCAGCTTCCTGATATTACTGTCTTCCATTTTAAAAATATGCATTATTTATATGAATTTTTTAAAGGGGAATCTTTTTCTTATTTACATACAAATGCCAATGTGAGATCTATTTTGAGAATCATAAATGACTTAAGAATTCCCTGGTGGTCCAATGGTTAGGACTCCGTGCTTCCATTGCAGGCGGCCTGGGTTCGATCCCTAGTCAGGGAGCTAAGATCCCGCATGGCGTGGCCAAAAAAAAAAAAAGACTTTATAAATATACATGCCATCGCCATTCTCTTTTATTTTTCTTTTTGAATGAATCTTATTTTAGACTTACTGATTCAGAATGTATGCATCAGTGTAGGAAAAAAGCCTAGAGACGATGATTAAAAATCTTTTAATTAAGTTATAGTGATGTCTAATTTTAGAAAGAGACTCAGTGACTTAATGAAATTTTGACTTCCCTTTGAAAGTATGAGCATTTAGCTTTAAATTGTCTTCTCATTCTTTACTTTATGGTCTTTGCATTTCTGTTGCCATTTAAAGTATTCAAAGTATCATTTTATACTTCATTTCATTTGATTTCGTCAATTGTCCTTGACACTGGTAGAACAAGTACTTTTATTTTCATTTTGTTCATGTGGAAATCAAGGCTCAGTTACTTAAAGTTCTCTTGAAGGTCACATGACCAAATAAGTGAAAGAACTCTGACTTTCATCCAGGTCATTTGACTCCAGAGCTCTTTCCAAAATTACATGCAGGTCATTACAATGTCTTGTAGGCTATTAGTTAAGCAGAGTACCGGCTAATTTAATTAAACTGGACAAAGAGAAAATAACATCAAATGAATCCTAGAATTAACTAGAACATGATTTCTTATCATTAAAGGAAGTCTCATCTTTCATCTGACAAGTTAGTCATAAAGGCAGCTTAGTTGAATTGGATTAAGATATATATTGTTTTCATAATTCAATTAGTAAGAAGACAACAAATTCATTAGCACACACAAAAAAAACCCATGTTATATATAAGGATTAGTAAAGACATTTGGATCTACTTAAAATATATTAAAATGGGTGAAATTCAGACTATATATTATCAATCTGTAGGAAATTATTTGGTTTTACAAATCTTTGAATAAAACGGAAACTTAAAAAAAATTTTGGCCATATCAGTCCTTTTGATTTTGTAACTTTTCATTCTTTTCCAATTATGTTCTTTTGATGATTCATATTTTATAGACAGCTTTCAAAGAAATACTTCAAATAATTAGTAAGAAACATGCATTCCTAAGATCTTCCTCACCATTTAAAGGGAAGATGTCTTTTTAAAATATGGCACCAATATGGTACCAAAAATATATGAGAGGAAAGGATGAAAGAAAAAAGACTGATAATATTGGAAGCCACTCAAACATGATTAAAAAAGAAAATGAAGTATCTGTAGGTAATAAAGAGCATGAATGCTCAGAAATCTGGTTCATTCCTTTCTAGAAATATTTTCTTTCTGTGGTCTCTGGAAAACATGTAAAACAATACATAAATTAGAGTTTCCTAATAAATTTCAAGCAGTAATATTCTTGTCTCATAGAAGGAATATAAAAAAGATTTGGAAAATGAAATAAAAGGGAAAGGAATGGAACTTAATTCAGAAGTACTCGATATTCAGAGAGCAAAACGTGCATCTGAAATGGCTAGTGAGGTGAGTACGTTTATTTAACAATTGAGAATGTATGAATTTTCAGCTGATTTCCTTGTCTGTAAATCTTTCTCAGAGCTTTTACAGTTGACCCTTGAACAGCATGGGTTTGAACGGTGCAGGTCCCCTTACATATATTTTTCAGCTGTAAATTCTACAGTACTCCACAGCCCGTGGTTCGCTGCATCTGTGGATGCCGAAGAACCTTGGGTGTGGAGAGCCGATGATGAGTAACAGGTGGATTAATCCTCTTGTTGTTTAAGGGTCAACTGTATACAGTATAAATGTTCCACAGCTTTTATGTGTGAGATGATTATAAGCAGCTATGACCTAATAGTCTTTTCCCAATCAATGAATTAAAAAAAAATGATGCCCACCATCTCCTGTCTATGTGGTGTGAGACAAATGACCATTTCCTCATTTTAGGGAAAATTCTATATAATTAACCAAAATAATTTAATAAGGTTTAACTTCATCTTTTAAACAAGTGAAAGGCATATTAGGAAGGTGTGTTATCATGGTCTGTCAATAACTGTAGTTTAAAAGTTCCCATGCTCTCCTGCCCATAGACAAAATGACTGTCCTAGTCCTTGCCTAGCTACTGAGTCCACTTAAACCTCTGTATAAAATGATAGTGGCCGTTACTTACTTTACATGAAGTTTATAAGAATGAAGTGCCTCTGAAGTGCTTTAAGTCCTTTTAATCCTTGTGTTATGTCATTACTTTAATAGTAAATAATGGCACTGTGCTTTGAGGAGAATCTAGCTGACTTTAGCAGTGAAAAAATTTAAAGTTTGATCCCCATATGTTAATAAATGGCGGTGATGATGGTGGTGGTGATGATGGTGGTGACCCTATTAGGTTGCAAATGATAGAAACCCAACTCAAACTGGGTTAAGCAACAAAGAAACTTTGTTTTGGTTTAAGAACAGAGAAATCCGAAGACCAGGTTGGAATTCGAATGATGTCTCTCTTCCTTCATCCCTCAGTTCTGTTATCTTCGCTGTTGCTTCATTTGTGAGAGGCTGCTTCTATGTGATGGCCCCTCTTTACGACAGGATAACTCATATCTGTGGCCACTAATCCCAGCAGGAAGTGAGCATCTGTTTCTTTAAAATAGGATTAAGGTCTAAGGATTGAATCTCATTGGGTCACCTTCTGTCCTGTGCCCACACTTGACCCAATCAAGTCTGGGGTCAGGAGTCAGTTAACTTTCTAGGTAGTTTAATGATGTTTTAAATATAAAATATTCTAAATTGATATGTGTTTTTAAAGATTTACATTCATCTTTGGCTAGTGTTCTTTACATAAATTAAAGGAAACATTAAAAGCATTTTAGTGGAATTAAAAGTATATATGGGTAGTAGGAAATCAACCCGCCCAAAGTTTATGGATTGAGAGGGGTTAGAGGTAATTCCTCAAGAGAAAATTATAGAACTTTTTGCCAGGAGAGGGAGGGATAGATGCTGTTCGGGCAGAAACAGCAGCTCTCTGCCACGATGTCTTTGGCTAATATTGTCATTACACTTACCTGCGTTAGTAATTTTCTACAAATTCTTCTGTTGTGGTGACATATCCAGTGACATTCAGAGTCAGATCTTGTAAATCACTTGTCAATAATACTTGGAAAAGTTGTTTTAAACTCTCAATGGCAGAGTTCAGCCAGTGAAAGTTGAATGGCAACACGGTAGCAGGAGCAGCAAAAAACCCAGGTCTTAGCGTGTGGGTATAGGAGTGAAAGACCAGAAAAAGCTATCAGTTACGGAGAACCTGCTCTGTGCTGGGCACTAGGCTACCTGCTGTCTCACTGACCCTCACGGTGATCCTGCACGGAGGAATTATTATCCCCATTTGCAGATGAGTAAACCAGAAATGTGAAGAAACATTCCCAACGTCACACACACAGCCAAGAGTGCTCTGACCTCAAAATCAGTCTTCTTTCTAAAATATCAACTCATTTAAACTTGCCTCTCTATCCTTCAGGCCTCAAGACAATTGCCAGTGAAGATTCTCACCTGGCAATTGCCTTTTTATAATAAAAATCTTCAGAGTGTATATACTCTTCTTCAGTGAGAATAGTGAATATAGTTCTAAGCAGTTCAGAAAATTTAGTTCTAGGTGGTCATTCATAGTACAAAGTAAGCTATGTTTTCTTTTTTAAAAAAATATGTTTAGCCATTTTTGGTATCATTGAATACAGATGTATGTTTGTCTCCTGAGTGTCTGAATGTTGTAAAATGTTGCTTTTTTACAGAAAGAATACAAGAAAGATCTGGAGTCAAAAATTAAAGGGAAGGGAATGCAAGTTGGCACTGACACCCTTGGAATTCAGCATGCCAAAAGAGCTTCCGAGATAGCTAGTGAGGTTAGTAGAGTGAGTGATGCAGACCTTGAGACTCGTATTTTGGAACTTAACAAATCATAATAACAAACTGATTAGTACATGAAATTTTCCAAAGCTTTCTGTGACTAGTTTAACAGTTTGGAATGGAAACCATCTGCAGTCATCATGCTTACTGGGAAAATTTACAGTTTCTGCTTTGCTCATTAACTTCAAGTATATCAAAGAAAACTTGGGGAAAGGCATTTTAATAGAACACACACACACACCCACACACACACACACACACACACCCACACACACCTGCTCACTTTATTCCGTAATACAAATTTCATGTTAATTTTAAACTATGATAAATATTTTCATACCATTTTTTCTTTAAGGATGGATCGTGTGCTACTTGGCATATCTGCGTTTCCAACTTTGTGAGCAGAACTTGAAAATCACACATCGAGACTATAACATGCCAATCATGCCATTTCTGTGTGATTTGGTTGCATGTTCTCAAAATATCCTCTGTTGACCTCATCAACACGTCTGAAATTTCTGTAGGGTCAGCATTTTGGGTTGAGGTTCATTCATCTAATGCCATTTTCTTCTTCATGTAACGCATGAACAACAGGATATTAATTTAGAAGTTTTGTCTTAGATGCTATGACATGATAGATACAAGATAACAAAGTTGTAGTAGTCAGAAGGAAATGTGTATTTTTCGAAGGAAATACCCCAGAATCAGTTCCACATCTCTTGAATTCCCCCAGAAATTTTGAAAATGTAACAGGGCCACTGGAGCAGAGAGTATTTGGGAAGAGATGACTTAGAAGAAGAATACATAAAGAGAAAGTTGGGGTACAGGTTAAGGGGTGCAGCTCACTTACCTCAAGGCTGGCTAGGGTGAGGCTTCAGTGGGGTTACTGGGAGAGCTACGATGTGACAAGTGCTGTTAGGAAGAGCTGGCTTAGGACTGAGTCCCACCCAGGAAATCTGGAGGTTGAGAGGTAGCTGATTAACTGCCGGGGGAGTTACTGCTGTGTTGGGATCTGCTTCCATCCCCAGGGTTAGGTACTGGCCAGGGGAATGGAATAGCCATAACTGACTTAGTCAAAGAAACTAGGGCTGGCAGAGAATTCTTGACCAATAGGGATTCCATTTAGAAATGGTGGGGGGTGTGGTGGGAGGATGCATGCTGAACAGGCACTTGAAAACCTTCTTTGACTCTGCCCTTAATTCTGTCATCCCCCTGAGAGATAGCCGTTGTTACGAATTTGCTGTAGAGCCTTCCAGGTCCATTTTGATTTGTATATAGATAACTATACACTTGTGCACACAGAGACTTAAAAAAACCTTAAATAAATACCATGTACTTTGTGCTTGCTTTTCTCACTAAATATTACGGACCCTTTTCCATGTTACTTCACATAGTTCTACTTCATTCTTATAGAAAAATTGTGTTCTATAACGTGGATGTGAATATGCAACCATTTACATCTAATGTCCCATAGGCATTACCACATGTAAATGACATTTAAATGTATTGTAACAGGGACTCAACATTACATGCCGAAAACCCTTAATTCTTCCCTGGATCTGCTTCCCTCTTCCACCCTCTTCTTAGCAAACGGTATCAGTGAAATCCCAGAAGTCACTTTGATTTCTCTTGTCAGCACGTTTCATTTACTCCAGCCCCATAATGACTTCCTAGATCCATCTACTCTCCCCCACCCTCCTCCAAGCTGCCATCTCTATCACCTGGATCATTGCAGTAGCTTCCTAACCAGAATTTTGCTTCCATCATTGACCTCTTAGTACCCATTCTCTACCCAGCAGCCAGAACAATCCTTGAAGAATTAAGTTATGTGATTCCTCCCACTGAAAACTCCCCAGTGGTCTCCAGTCACGTGCAGCATGGGTGCCATACTCCTTGCTCTGGTTTCAGAGCCCCCTGCTTCTCGTCCTCAATCCTGTACCCTTCTTGCCTTGCTCGTTATGTTCTAGCCTCACAGGCTTCCACGCTGTACCTGCACAAGGTTTATGGTCTCTGTACAGCGCTGTCGTCTTCCTGAAAGTCCTTCCCCTGGGTTTTGCATGGTTGGTTCTTTCTTGTGCTCTCTCTTGCCATTCATTTCTTAGATGTATTAGTACTTTCTTATGGTGGCCTCCTTGAGCTTCTGAGTAGCTAACTACCCAGTAACTATCAAATCACTACTCACAATTTTCTGCTATTTTTGTTATTATGAGGAGAGTGTGACATCCGGTATTAGTTCAAGGTCCTGGATTGGAGTGTGGGAGTGGGGTGGGGAATTTGGAGCTGTAGAAGAATTTTCCAAATCACCCTCATGGGGCTGAGACTTGAAGCCAAAAGAAAGCATACTTCCTCTGGAGAAAAGAATGTGGGAAGAATAGAAATTTTGCATTTCACACTTTTACCTAAGAACCTTCTGTGACATATTCCTTTTGTGAAAAGTTGGAGTGTTGCATCTTTCCTTAGTATGGTAATACATTACTTTATTCAGCCATGTGCTGGTTTAGATTTCTCTGAGTACCTTGGGACTGTATACAGTTGACACTTGAACAACACAGGGGGGTTAACCCACATATAATTTATGGTCTCCCCTATGTATCTGTGGTTCCACTGCACCCACTGATTGATCCAACCACAGACCAGGTAGTACTGTGGTATTTACTATTGAAAAATATCCATGTATAAGTGAACCCGCGCAGTTCAAACCCATGTTGTTCAAGGCTCAAACTTACTAGGGAAATGGTGCATTTTTGTTATTGAGAGCCTATGGGAAAAACAGGCCTAGGGGAGTCAGCTGTACTGTGGTTACAGGTAGCTTAAACCAATTTTGGTGATGCTATTATCTTTGTAATCTGGAGGTCTCATTTGCGTGTAATTATAACCATGTCCCAGTTTGCCCAAATGACAGGCTCTCAGATCCTTTTCAACCAGACTTAGGGACTTTGCTATAGCTCAATGTTTATTTTTTCAGGTAAAGTCAATGTGCTATATTATTACACAAATGACGTCTAATATTCAAACCTTCCTGTACCTGTGGGCTTGACCATGTGACTTTCTTTAGCCACTGGGTCATTAACAAATTTGACTCAGGCTCTAAAAGCATGTGTGCATTGGGATTTGCTTGGAACCTAGATGTCATCATGTTTTTCTTTTAAGTTTTCTAAGTTTTAGGGTATTTTATTATGCATCAATATTAACTGATGTGATTAGTGTCCTATGGAGTCTATTTATGTGCTTTTGAATGCTTTTAGATTTGAAAGTTCATATCGGAAAATTAGATGACATACTTCTACCCTGAGACTTTGGTGGCGATCTATGATCAGTACCTTAGTTTCTATGTATATTGCCCTTCAAATGAGGTGTTTTGCTTTTGGGCCTAAAGAGGCTTGCTAAAAACAGAGCTTTTTACAGACATAGTAATAATTTAATATTATTAGTTTGAAAGTTAAACATTATTACTTGAACTTTCATTCAGAAAAGTGAAACTGAGACTGTAAGTCAGTGAAAATAGGCAGATTTATGGGTAGTAGATGGGGAAAAATATAGTATTTCTCTGAGATTGAGATTTTTGTTTATGACTTCTCTAAATTTAGAACACCACAAATAAGCAAAGCAAAATTTACTTTAGAGCAGGGAATCACAAATCTAGAGTATGTCAACATAATAGAAAATAACTGTTTTTGAAAGAATTTAATAAGAGATAATCAATAGTTTTTTTCCTTTTAATATAATTTTCATTGAAGAAAAACATACATACAGAAAAATGTACAATTATAAGAGTACAGCTTGCTGAATTTTATAATCAGTTTTAAAATGTGACAAGAGTCTCTTAAGACAGTCGTGTCTGTGTAATTATGACATTTTATTATAAGTAACAGGTAATCCAACTCAAGCTGGCTCAAAAAAGCAGATAACTTATTGTTCTTGTAACCAAACAGTAGAGGAATTCTTGGGTGTGGCTTGATCTAGGACTCAAACAGTGTGATTCCGTTTCATTTTCTATCTTTCTGTTCTCAGGCAGGCTTTCTTCTCCTGTTTGCAAAGAGACATCTGGCAGATCGTAGGGCTACAGACTTCTCCATTCATGTCCAGAAGGAAAGAGAAAGTCTCTTGATACCTTGTATGGAAAAATTAATGTACCTATCCTTGAACCAATCATGAAGGGCCAGGGATGGGCTATAACGATTTATTTAAGCCCAATAGGGCCCTTGGATGGCGGCCAGTCTCAGCCAAGCTGGGGGTTTAGAACAGGAAGCAGTGAGTTGCCCAGTGGCAAATCAAGGAGCTAATGAAAAAGAGGAGTGGGATTCCAGGGAAGCAACCAGCAATTATTCACTACAGAACAAGACCTGACAATTTTATGCTCACATTTTATTGATATCATCAACTGAGTTATATATTAACCAAAAATTTATCAATTTTATCATATTAAAATGTAAAACATTTTCCCTCAGCTCACTCTGTTTTCTTTATTAAGTCAGGTTAGTAGAGAAAAACCTCCTGATTCCTTGCGAATACATCACTCCAAGTTGTGTTCTTGCCACAAATTAAAAATCTTTGTTGTTTCCTAGAAATAAAAGACATAAAGGTCCGACTTATTTCTAAAAGCCATGATCTTGATGTCAAAAATGACATCGAGTTTTTCAACACAGATTTTCAAATTATTGTAAAGCCCTAATTGCAGGTTTTATTTTCTGCAGAAAGATTATAAAAGAGATCTGGAGACTGAAATTAGAGGGAAAGGCATGCAGGTGAGCACAGGTACCCTCGATATCCAGAGAGCTAAGAAAGCATCTGAAATGGCCAGCCAGGTAAGAAACTAATGGCACACAAAGTTTAAAACAAACATATCGAATTGTATACAGAAAAAGTATAAGTGGCGTTTCCATATGTGTGGCATTGAGATTCAAACACATAAATATCTACATTGCTATGGAAGGCCATGCAAAGCTCTGAAGATTGTTTTCTGTTCTTTTAGAAAGAATATAAGAAAGACTTAGAAAATGAAATTAAAGGGAAAGGAATGCAAGTGAGCATGGATATTCCGGATATGCTTCGAGCCAAGAGGGCATCTGAAATCTATAGCCAGGTTGGTAGAGAATGAAGATGCTTAGGATAATGTATTCTAATATCCAGTCACCTTGTGCTGTGTGTGTCTCTGTGATTGGTGTCTTTTTGAGGGCTTTCTATTCAAAGTCAATGCACTCTATTATAAAGGAACCATTGACCAAACCTGATTACCTCATTAATGAAAGGGACAACTGCTTTAGATTCAGTTCAACAGACATTATTGAGTGTCAGAGCACCCGTGTTGGGGCCCTCTGTTTTGGGTCCAAGGGCATTTTGACCATTTTAATTTCCATTTTTTGACTCTATTGTGAACTTGGCTCTAATGCTTATACTACAGAAAAAAATTACAAACAATTTGTCTTTTATCCATTTCATCATGAATGTTTTAATTAAAGTAATCAACTTCAACTGAAACTAAGAGTTAATAAAACTGCACAAAGTGAAATTGAATATTAACTAAAATTTAATGGAAGAACTAAGTTTTCTTGATAAAATTTAATTTGCCAGGTATACCCATGACATATCCTCTAGAAAACTGGATGTGAGAGAAATAATGACCACAAAACAAAGTGTTTATTGGAAGAAGAAAGTTTATTGATAAAATCTGATTTGGGAAAAAATATTCATTAGTGAATAATTTCTTTGTTATAAAATTTGTTATAAAAAGAATGAATCCTAATGGAAAAATAGTAAAGGGAATGAAAAAAATAAAATGGTTAAAGAAAAATGATGAAGGAATTGAATTTGGTTAATGGGGTTTGTGTTGAAATAATTTTTAACCAAATTTGACCAAATTTGTCAAAATTCTGGTTGACATGAGCAAAGAGTCTAAACATTCGCTGGTTCAAAATGAGAGTGTTACAGAACTCAGGTTCGGCTGCTTGTCACTCAAGAATCCAATACTGAGAGACAAGTGTTGGGTAAAAGGAAAGATAGCATTATTGAGGAAGCCAGCAATCCTGGGGAGAAGGTGGACTCATGTCCCAAAGAACCAAGTTCCTCCTGCCAATCAGGAGCAAGAGGTTTTTTTTGTTTTATTTATTTATTTATTTGTTTGTTTATTTATTTATTTATATTTTATTTTTGGCTGTGTTGGGTCTTTGTTGCTGTGTGTGGGCTTTCTCTAGTTGTGGCGAGTGGGGGCTACTCTTTGTTGTGGTGAGCAGGCTTCTCATTATGGTGGCTTCTCTTGTTGCAGAGCATGGGCTCTAGGTGTGCGGGCTTCAGTAGTTGTGTCACACGGGCTCCGTAGTTGTGGCTTGCAGGCTCTAGAGCGCAGGCTTCAGTAGTTGTGGTGCACAGGCTTAGTTGCCCCGTGGTATGTGGGATCTTCCCGGACCGGGGCTCGAACCTGTGTCTCCTGCATTGGCAGGTGGATTCTTAACCACCGCGCCACCAGGGAAGCCCAGGAGCAAGACTTTTTAAAGGGGAATTTCAGGGGTGTATAGGCAGAGGGAGGAGGCTGTGTGCAGAGCAGCACAGTCAGCTCTGACAGTCATCTTGACATTGGTCTTCGGTGGTCTGATCAGCGTCATCTTGATTGTTTTAAGTACAATCAATCTTCAGCTCCAAGGTCAGTTTGTTCCAATTTCCCTGAGTCCAGTTCTCAGAATTGTGGCAGCTTATGTCATGGCTACAGTCTGGTCATCATGTAGTTCACTTCTTCTACCTGGTGGGGGGTTTCAGTATCTACAAAACAGCTCAAAGGATATGGCTCAGAATATTATCTATAGCCCTTGAGGAGGAACTAAGGGTCCTTGACTTTGTTTAATGACTAAATTATTATTTGGTCTTGTTTGACTGATTACCTTTGTTTCTGTATTTCTAATTTCTCTGATTAAATTTATTCTTTGACTAAAGTTTTTCTATAGACAAGAGGCAGGTGACGGTAATGGGGGAGGAGGATCTGTCCTGGGAAGGCCCCATAGGGTCCTGCTCCGTTTCAAGGGTATCAAGAGGCCAGAATCAAGTATCAGAGGAGCTGCCTGCTTCTCAGCCTTCTCCATGACAAAGCAGTTGGGATGGTCCTGAAGTGTGTGTTCATCTGTCCTCAGTGTCTCGTAACAGCATGTGAGCTTGGAGAAGTTGTCTCTAGCTATATCAGCTGGACTAAAATCATAGATAAATAGTTAAAACGGGCATATGGCCATTTGAGTCAGGGGAGAAAAGTTGCCAAGCTCATTCATTCATTCAGCAGATACTTCCTGAGCACCCATTTACATGCCAAATTAGACATGGTTTTGCCTTTGGGAAACTACAGGCTAATCTAATAATCAAATAATCGTGCAAATATGGTATGACAAACTATGATATATCCTACCAGAAAGTAACGGTATCAAGAGTAAAAGCTTCCCATAGGAAGTGATGCCTGAGCTGTTAGAATTCCTGCTTTAACTTAACGGTGTTGATTTTTTGAGTATGATGAGGGTACATCTGATTTTAAGGAATTTTAGTTATTTGGGATACAATGGAATACTTAAAGGGTGTAATGATGCTGTGGTGCATTTCAACATGAGCAGGAATTACCTTTCCTGACAAGCATCTGTATGCCGTGCAGTTCTCTCCACTGACTTTGGAGCCGGAGTGCCTGGGTTTAAATCCTGGTTCTGACACTTCTTAGCTAATCCCTAAATTTCCCCATCTGTAAGAGTGGATAATAATGGTATCTGCTTGTGGGGTTAATTAAATGAGTTAACGTGTGTTAAGTATTTAGGACAATACCTATTACTATGTAAATGCTGGCACTAGTAGAAGGTATTGCCCAGGATGGATCAGAGCTCAGAGTACATTTAGTAGAAAGAAAATTGAGATTTCAGTCTCCACTACAAAATACTAGTACCTTTCCCTTAATCAAATGTATCTTTATCTGAAGCAGGAAGCAAAGCATAAATCCAGAAGCATGAAAACAAGTAAGCAAAGAGAGTCAGGTTACTGGTAGGAGTTATTAGGGCTACTTTGAACAGGAACTGGGACTGCTCCTGAGAGAGTAGGTTCTAGGCTTAGGAATGCTGTTAAGGTCAAGCCCTCCCAGGGCGTTTGAATAGTCTGGGGTGGGAACCATTGCCTGAGTGGAGGTGAATGTGCTTTCCTAGACTGTTTGCTTACTCTGTTTGCATATGCTCTTATTTTTACTATTGCATAAGCACATCAACAACTGCTTTGAATCCTAAGATACAATTTAGAGCCAGGTGGTATATAGTAGAGTTGGAAAAAGTAGTACCATTTTCTTTGTCTCTGTCTCTCTTGTACATGCACACACAGAGTTTCAGATTCACATTCACTGTTTATAATTTTAGAAAAAGTATAAAGATGAGGCAGAGAAGATGCTTTCTAGCTATTCTACTGTGGCAGATACTCCTGAAATCCAGAGAATTAAGACAACTCAACAAAACATTAGTGTGGTGAGTAGTCATTATTTCTTTTCAGTTGCCACCTTGAAATTATGTTTTGTAAGGAGGGCCTTTTTCCCTCATTGTCTGATTTTTGGCTGCATTGCTGGAATTTTCTGTCAAATGTATATCTTTCCTTCTTTAAAATAATAAGAATACCAAATGTTCTTACAACTTGTAATTTATCGTGATTGTTGTAGAATTACAAATTCAAATCTCCTTCTTTGGTACAAGCGACTGCTATTTTTAACTGAATTTTAAAATTTTACTCAAGAAAGAGATCTTAATCTTCCACACAGATTTTACTTTGAAGATGAAAATAGTCATATGAAGTGATTTCCTTCCTGGTCATTCATTATTTACATTGATAATATACTTAGGGATTTACCAGTTTGTAACCAGTTCCTAAACTTTCGTATTTTTGTTCTGAGGCATAGGAATTTTGTCAGCACCATTAATTAAGATATTGGGCTTATATTTAAGGGATATATAAACTTGAATTCTAAAATAAAAATTGATGGTACAGCTAATGTTTTAATGTAGAATGAACTCATTTAGTAGTTAAGCAAATGTGTTATTAAAAATATAAATTCTGTTATTTCTGAAGATTTCTGGAATATTTTCTACTTCTAGTAAATTGGCAAACTCTTAACCCTCCAGATTTGCTGCTCAGGTACCTTTAGGGTCTTCACAGGCAGGCGGTGCTAAGAAATGGAGAAATCTTGCTGGAGGAGACGATGAGGGAGAAGGGCAGTGTGGCCCTTATCTCCTGTGATTCCACGGTCTCCCAGATTTCTAGCTTTTGCAGGGGAACATCTCTCATGTCCTGCTCTCCTGACCCGCACTGGTCCTGGTGGTTTCAGGACCCCCCTCTTCCCACCCCGACTCACAAACACTCACGGGACCTACGGGTTAACAAATATCAAGAGAGGGAGTAGTTCTGTCCTCGTATGACTTCCTTATAATTATTCTATTTTTCTGTAGGACACTTTGTTTTTTCTTTTGCTTTGTGTTTGAAAGGGGTAGGTATTGGTCGGGATGGAGAGACATGGGAAGGTCTAAGGAATAAGTGGAAAGATAAGGAAAATAGGCTGACTTAGTGTTGATGTTGAAGATAGAGCTAATGTTTTCTTTGAAGAGAACGAGAGCATCTTTGCTCTCATTTGGAGAATAGCAGTTGCTTAAAACTTCATGCTGTTTTTGAATTAAATGATAACTGCTTAGTGAGCTTTTTTAATATGTCCTTTGATTTTTCTCAAATACACATGTGATATATATTTGTATTTGAGAAGGAAACTCTAGTTTGCTGATTTATATTCTTAGAGCAAGTAATCTGCAGCCATGTAAGTTACCAAGCATACCCTAGAACAGGTAGTAGAGGTTTACTTGTAATATTGTGGAATACAAAACCAAAGTTTTGCATTTATTCTCATAATGGATTATTTAATTGATTAACGTGACATTGGTTCTCATAAATAGAAGCTGTATTCACGTTACTTTAAAATCTGAGAGATTTTCTTTTTCACGAATCAGATCTCTAGGACTTGAATTCTAATAAGCTTACAGTTATTCTTTTCCTTCTCTTATAATAAAGGTATTTTATAAGAAAGAAGTAGGAGCTGGCACAGCAGTAAAAGATACTCCAGAGATTGAACGAGTGAAGAAAAATCAGCAGAATATTAGTTCAGTAAGTTCTCTATAGCATTATTTTTAATATAAATTTATTTATTTATTTATTTGTTTTTATTTTTGGCTGTATTGGGTCATTGTTGCTGCACACGGACTTTCTCTACATTGTGGTGAGCAGGGGCTACTCTTCAATGCTGTGCACGGGCTTCTCATTGCGGTGGCTTCTCTTGTTGCGGAGCACGGGCTCTAGGTGCTCAGGCTTCAGTAGTTGTGGCATGTGGGCTCAGTAGTTGTGGCTCACGGGCTCTTGAGCGCAGGCTCCAGTAGTTGTGGTGCACGGGCTTAGTTGCTCCGCAGCATGTGAGATCTTACCGGACCAGGGCTCGAACCCGTGTCCCTTGCATTGGCAGGCAGGTTGTTAACCACTGCGCCACCAGGGAAGCCCCCAGTTCTCTATAGCATTAATCATCCTTTCCAAAAGCAAACATAAGCTAGATAAATGTTTTTGGTTCTTTACTAAACTGGCTGCCTTTTTTTCTTCACTTTGTTGAAACACTATTTCATCAAATATCAAAGGTCTAACTTTCAGAAGGAAACTGTAGCCTTGTTCCCCTTGAACCTAAAGCAGTATTTCATCTTGATATATCATAGTGCATAAGAGATAGATCACTTTAATAGTACAGTAATGAAATCTAGGATTAGATTTCACCCTTTTGAACAGAATTTTAACTGTATTAAATTTTTCAGAGAAAGGATAAATTTCAATACCTTTCCACAACTTGGAGGAAAGAAATTTTACCCTGACAGAATGATTAAAGGCCCTAGAACATTCATTTGGTGGCTTAAGAGAAGGTTTCAAAGGCCCCATTCGCTTTCTGCTTCTTCCAATTTCCAGCAAAGGAAAGCACACACCTTCACTATAATTTTGTAAAATAAATTACCTGCCTCCCCACCCCCAGTTCCCTTTGAGCTTGGGGGAAGGGTAGAGGAGATGTTTAATGTTATGGATTAAAAACTTCTTCATTCAGTGCTTGACATTTACAATGGATAATTGCTATCCTTACCAATAGGCATATTTGGTAATAGTTGTCATACAGTCATTCCTTGGTATCCACGGGCCTTGGTTCCAGGAGCCCCGCCAACCCACACTCACACACACTCACACACACTCACACACATTCATACCAAAATCTGCAGATGCTCAGCTGCCTTACTGTTGGCCCTCCATATCCACGGTTTCACACTGAGGAAGTGGAGGGCCTACTGTATTTAGCTTCTTGCTGAGGAACTCAGTAGGGTTCTTTCCTCACGTGCCCTTGCCTGACCTTTCTCTTCACCTTCACCCTTAGAGGCAGAGTTTTCTTGAAGTCATCCAGGTAGAACTGCCTTGATTAAACTCCTCTGTCAGGAACTCTGACGGTTACCTGGCATCTTAGAATACGTGTGCACTGGCATTTGTGGAGACAGAGTAGGAGAGGCAAGGTAACGCTGTGGTAAACAGACTTCAAAATGAACTTACAAAAAATCTGCAGAATCCTAGTGCACTGAAATCCCCGTAGCATGAATGAAGCTCTCTCCTGAGGAAGGCATGAGGAGGAGGACCTGACCATGACGATTCCCATGCACCGCGGCGAGAGCCTGTGTCAGGCAGCACTCGAGTCTGGTGGAGAAATGCGTTCCGCTGAGAAATGTGAAATGGTTGTTTCCTTCACTTCCAAATGATAATATCTGAAATGTACCCATCAGTGTACTGGGGTATATAATGTTATAAATGTTCTGTACTGTGCAATTCTATTGCCTACAGTGAAATGACTGTGCCATTTTGATTAGTTTGCAGTCATATGAGAAACAAAAATGTTCATCTTTCATCATGTTTAGCTTCTCACCCGAGGAAAATCACGGAAATTAGTACAGTCTATCATTTCATCTCCCAGCATCCCACTGCCCCTTCTAGCAAACAATAGTAGTTCTGTATCTCTATGAGGTTGGGCCCTAAACTCCTGCTTAGTATTCAAATGGAAAGTTGCCCTTTCAAGATTAGCTAGATCTGTCAAACCAAGATAGGATTCTCTAACATTTAAAGATCTCGACATTTTCCACCTCCAGAGCAAAAGTCTTTTGGCTATTAGCTTTCTCTGTTAAGAACTACTTTTGAATCTTAGTTAGAGGTAGTCTGTCTCAGTGTACTCTCCATTTAACTGTTTTGGATCTGGCCTAATACTGACATTGTTACTCATATCTCATATTAAATGTACAGATGCTAAGATATAGATGATAGCAAAGATATTTAGGTATCGTTTCTTTATGACTGTCAGTGTGGATTTCAGCTTTAATCATTTTAAACATTACCAAGTGATTGCTAAAAGATGTTTTATGTAGATCTAGGTCTTGGCTAAATTTCAACATATGCCTCTTAAGTGTAGCCTATGTTTCCGTACATATATGTATGTGTCCTTTTTCTCGAATCCAATCTTCCATGAATTTTACACATTAAAATACCACCTGATACGATAGCATCACTAATCATTTCATAAATTTAAAGAGCTTGTCCCAGGCATAACTGTGTGTTGGCATTATCATTTGTCTGGTTGATCTTCCTCTAAATAGACTTGAACGAGGAGCTTTTGATTGAGGCAAATGCCGGGATATAGGCGGGCTTTACATAACATGATTGTGTGGGTAGAAGACGCTTCCTGACTTTCTGCCACTGGCCCATCTATAGCGATCAGCAGTCAGTGGCCTCTGCTCATAGTACATTTCCCTCCACCTTCCCCTTTCTCTTCTTTTATTTTTTTCTTATTCTGGATCATTTGGATCCAGATGGATACGCAGTGTTTCCAAGACTTTGTAGCTAACTCAGTTTGACTTTTGCCTTTAAATACATGGTGAATTTCAATTAACATGTTAATAAATAGAAACTGCTTTTCAAATAGAAAATAATAAGTTATTATGTTAAGATAATTTCCAAGGTTTTTGGTGCATCTGCCTGATGATAAAATTTATTTTCACAAGCAATATATGCTTATTTTAATTAAAAAACCTCTTCAGTGACGGATAGGCGAATAGATGTGGGTTTGTTTGTACTTCAGGATAAAGGAATCCTGAAAGCACCAGACGAAATAAAAATTTGTGTTCCCACTGAAGGAAAATTAATATTGGAATTAAAAATTCAACTCTGCAGTAGTTACAAATGAAGAATTCTTAGCTATTTTTTAAGCCTTGTGTTGAATAAAACTTACATTTTAAAAAATAAATCATGCAGGTAAAATACAAGGAAGAGATGAACCATGGAACAGCCATTTCTGATCCACCAGAGCTCAAGAGAGTTAAAGAAAACCAGAAGAACATCAGCAATGTGTGATCATATTCCTTTAAGTATTGTTTTCTGTGGGCATGACACTTGTACGGGTGAAGTCCTACTACGATGAATACCATTGTAGGAGGGCCAGTTCCTGAAAGGTGGAGATAAGATTTCACACATATTTATGTTGGGGTAGCATTACACCAAGCATGTGCATTTGCTTATTAAAGCACATGGTATTGAATGCCTACTCTGTTCTTGTTCTTGGGGGCATTCAGAGATGAGGTTAGGGTCTTAGGGGCGGTGTGTATTCTCAGGGTCTCTAGGAGAAACAGCTGTGGCAATAAATAAAGATTGTGCATTAAGTGCTATAACAATAATTAATATTTGCCGAGTGTTTACTACGCTTTTTGAGTTCTTTACATGCAACATCTCATTTAATATTAAGTAATAATTCCGTTTGCAAAGCGCTGGGGAAATGCAGAGAAGGAGGGCTATGTCAGTGAGAGAGAGGAAGACCCTTGGAGAAAGAGTCACATTTGAGTTAGATCTTGAGGAATTGATAAAAGTTTGGGGTGGATTTCGTGAGAAGGGGCCCTCCTGGCAGTGCAAACTGAATGTGTTCAGGATCCAAGATCTGTTCAGAGAGGGGAAGGTTTAGTGTGATGGGTGCTTGGGGTGGAAGATGGCAGGAGAAAGGCGGTGGAGGGAGAAATCATAACTCAGGCCACGAGGAGGCTGTTGGCAGTGCCAGTGCCCCGACAGGGTGATTCAGATGCACACGGTCGCTGCTGATGCGCTGGCCTTGACTTAGGGATTAAATTGTTTTAATGTGTCCTTTTTTTAAAAGTTATTTTATATTGCAGTATAGTTGATTTACAGTGTTGTGTTAGTTTCTGCTGTACAGCAGAGTGAATCAGTTATACATATGCATGTATCCACTCTTTTTTAGATTCTATTCCCATATAGGTCATTACAGAGTATTGAGTAGAGTTCCCTGTGCTGTACGGTAGGTTCTTATTAGGTATCTATCTATATATAGTAGTGTGTATATGTCAATCCCAATCTCCCAATTTATCCCTCCCCCCATTTCCCCTTTGGTAACCATAAGTTTGTTTTCTACATCTGTGACTCTACTTCTGTTTTGTAAATAGGTTCATTTGTACCATTTTTTTAGATTCCACATATAAGCGATATCGTATGATATTTGTCTTTCTCTGTCTGACTTACTTCGCTCAGTATGGCCTAGAGATTGTCATAATGTGTCCCTTTTTCTAAAAGAAGGGTTACTAGTTTTCAATTTATCATAGAAATATAACACTCCCTTAAAATAACTATTTGAAAACAAGAATGGGTTAATTTAATAAGAAAATACTATAAATCACAGCACAGGTGACATCTGGCATGTCATATGGGAAGTGGTGTGTACATGGTGGAAGTTTGGGTAACAATGGAGTAGTGGAGAAGAACGTGGGCCCGGGACTGTTGGTTTGATCCCAGCTTCAGACCCTACCTGCTGTATAACCTTCATAAGCTACCAACCCCTCTCCAAGCCTCAGTTTCCTCATCTATAAAACAGGGACTAGAATATTAAGTGAGATATTGCCTGTAAAGCGCTCAGCATGTTTGTGAGTGGATGAATGCAATACGTGAAGAGTCTCCATATCAAACATTTGTCCCCAAACTTATATCCACTAGAAATTGGCTACAACAGTTTCTCAACATCAGTAATGCTGTTCAACAATTTTTTCTCCTCTGAACTCAGCCCAGAGTAATCTTTCTTTGTATCCTGCCATCAATAGAGATTACACTGGACCTTTCCTCACTTCAGGCAATTATCCGACACAGAATCTGCCTAAACTCTCAAACTGCATACCACGGCACAGAGAAAGAAATCACACTGGCAGGGACCTGACCCTTTTTCATTTATTTTCCAGGCTTATCAAATATCTGTTCACTTGCACATGCACTGCTGAGGGTGTACATCTCAAGTCCATTTTATCTGCAGGCCCTGTAGGCCTTGTGATGTCTTACAAAAAAAAAATTCTCTAACACTAAATTTAAACTCCAAAAAATCATTAAGACTGTCCCTGTGGAGTTCCTTATAATGGGATTTCTTAACCTCTAGTTTTCCTTTTACCTGTCAAAAGTTCATTTGATGGACATGCCATTCTATCTCTCTGTGTTGGATCCTCATTTATTTCCTGGGGTGTTGTGGAATTGCCAGGAAAGCTGACCACAAACGTTGGGTCTGATCCCCCAGCTAAGAAAGAGCCACCTCTACGCAGTCAGTCAGAAATATCTCCATAATGCTAGCCAGAGCATGGGCTTCTAATGTTGGAACTTGGCAGAGGAGGAAACTTTGAGGTTCAGGGTTTCTTTACATAGTTACAGGCACTCAGTGAGGTGCGGGCATAGGACTGGCATAGCCCTCCTTTCTAATGATAAGAATGCAGCATTTTAATTTTTAAATATAAAACGGTCATTTGGTAATGGTGCTTTCGTGCTGTGAGCTCACAGAAGGGATCGTTTATCATAGCTGATAAGATCGAACGCAGAGAGGCCACCACTAAATTATGCAGTTTGAAGAATAACAACCCAAGGTAGAATTCAAAACATTTGGGCAAGAAAAGGTTTAGATCTGGGATCACTGTGTTGACAAAGTCTTTTAGCAAAGCATATTTCACTATAAAATCCTAATGAAGATTTTAGCTAATGAATGCTCTGTGACTGTGTAACGTTTCTTTTAGTCAGTTGCAGTGTGCTAGCTCACACTTCCTTCCCATAATCCCACACTGTCTTGCGCTTGTCTCTCAGCTCCGGTACAAAGAGCAATGTTACACAGCAACTCCAGTGAGCATGACGCCAGAGATAGAGAGAGTGAGGAAAAACCAGGAGCATCTGAGCACGGCAAGTTGTTTCTGTTTCCTCTTATATTTTACCAAACAGTGTATATTTTTATTCTTTACAACGCCTTCTGAAAAGCATTAGACCCTCTACATCTTGGCTGCTTCCTTTCCACAGTCACATATTGAGGGACAGTAGACCTCTCGTGTTAGTCCAGGAAATTGGGGACTGTCTTGCTGACCTTCAGTCCTGCTTGTTTATTCAAGAAATCTTCATTAGGCAACGTGCCAGGCATTATCCTGGTCACTGGTACACAAAGATGGGTAAGACCTCATAGTTGGTAAATCTCTAAAACTACATGCAGATTTAAAGAGCAGTATAGTGGGTCTGTTGTCAGTCTGAGAAAACAAATTGTCTGTTGGCATAAGGCAAAAGAAGACCTGGCTTGACTGGGGTTCTAAGACATAATGTCAGGGCAGGGAACCTTATAAATAAAACAGAAAACATTATCCAATCGGTCAGCAATCTATTGCTAATAAAGCAATGGTAGTTAACAATCATGAGGTTCCTCTAATGTGGACCCTGTGCTAAATGCTTTATATAAATCCGTGAGGTTGGCACGATTTACTCCCCTGGTTTGTAGGTGTGGGAAACTAAGGCTTGAGGAGTTAGAGAACATGCTGGGGAACCCATGGTTTGTGGCAGCAGGGCTGGGATTTGAACCCAGGCCTCCCTGAATTCAGAAATCTCTTTCAGATGTGTCCCCCAGTAGTTATTTTTCCCATTCTTTCACCCTTTTACGGAACTTTTACCATTATAAACAGTAACCTTCTTCTAAAATGGGTAATTTTGAGAGACTTTAAAATTTAAGAGTGAGTTCAGGCTGATGACTGCTTTATCCTTACAAGATCCCTGATGGTGGTAGGAGTGAGGGATCTGCAGCTTCTTTTGAAGGTGGAGGCTCCAGGGTCAGGATGGGAGCAAAGCCAGCGTCCCAGGCTGCTGTGGCTACTTCACTGTAGTTCTCTTGTAATGATTTCATTACAATGTTTTCCCCTTATATTTCCATTACCTTTAGTTGTGGCATTTGCAGTTAGTTTTGGTATTGAACAGCAATATATTTATTAAAAAAATCATTTTTAAGAAGCACAACAGCGCTTCGTGCCTGCTAAGTTAGAAGAATCAGAATCCAGATGCATTTGAACTGAAAGGTTGACACGCATCTACTGTGGAAAAAGATGCTTAAAAATTAGGGTTAATCTTGAGGCTCGTCCTCTGTTGCTATTTGGGTGGAGACCATTATACTATTTGTTAAAAGTCTTATTTATCCTCCACAGGTAAAATACAGAGGAGAGATTAAACAGGCAACGGCAATTTCTGATCCACCAGAGCTGAAGAGGGTTAAAGAAAACCAGAAGAACCTCAGCAATGTGTGATCTTAGTAACTTTTTTCTTACAAGAGCAAACATATTGTCAACATGTCAGTGAAGCAATCGTGTTTACAAAGTTTTCATGACCTTGAGTTGATAGCCTGCTCTCAATTGACTGCCAATTTATTGGAAAGGTTTCAGGGTCTTAGGTATTGTGAGTCTAGCCAGGCATTCCCTGATAGAGTTCCCAGTGACTACAGTGTGATTTTTTTTTTTTTTTTTTTAATTTATTTTTGGCTGTGTTGGGTCTTTGTTTCTGTGCGAGGGCTTTTCTCTAGTTGCGGCAAGCGGGGGCCACTCTTCATCGCGGTGCGCGGGCCTCTCACTGTCGCGGCCTCTCTTGTTGCGGAGCACAGGCTCCAGACGCGCAGGCTCAGTAGTTGTGGCTCACGGGCCTAGTTGCTCCGCGGCATGTGGGATCTTCCCGGACCAGGGCTCGAACCCGTGTCCCCTGCATTGGCAGGCAGACTCCCAACCACTGCGCCACCAGGGAAGCCCCTACAGTGTGATTTTTGTTTGCAGGTTATTGTGCATCCCTCTTACCCGGTCTTCCTTCACGCTTGTGGTTTCTGTGGTGCCCCAAAGGCTTACAGTGGCAGCTTCTGGCATCTTGGCCCTACAAATACGCTTTCCCAGTCCCTTTCCTGCATATATATACATATTCTTGTTCTGTAGCCTTTGCGGCCCTATCTCCCACTCCCAGCTGTTGTCACTTTATTTTTGGATGATGCTGGGGGAAAATTATAAAGTGTGCCTGGCTGAGTAGGTCACATGGGACAGGTCCATTTGGGGGCCACTTGCTGAGGGGCTGTTAGCTTTTACTCAGACACCAACTCCTGTCCTGCTCTGACTCCTTTCTGTTATGTAATCCGTGCATGCAGTTCACTGAGAGAATCCTTTTTTGAAGTCATTAACATATAAATTGGGTTCTTTGGAAGAGGAAATTTGGAAATCTATTAGGTTCAAAGAAATCTTTTATTCTTCAAACCTTTAAAGTCCTTTTGACCGGATTATAAAGGAAAGGCAGTTTCTTGTTTGGCACTTTCCCTGACAACTATATTTTGGAGAAGTAGATGCTCACTTTTTCCCAATGTATTCAGAGTCACAGTTGATGTAACTCTGTTACTCTCAAAAGGGAACATGATTCTGGAGAAGGAGGGATGGAGCAGTGGGAAGAATGCTGGCCTCATGGATGACTGTGGTTACTACTTAGGCATGCTGGCAAAAGTTCTGCCACAGTTAATTACTAAAGCCATAACAGTATAGCAGCATCCTATATAGGTAAGAGTACCTTAAAGTAATATCCATGAAGACATTTCACATCATAGTCCTTTGTGATAAAATGCTTATTACGGCTCTACCGATGGTATGCCCATATAATGAGTGCATTAATAGTGATTTTATTCACAGTGATTCACTGCTATGGGATGAATTAAAATAGAATGATTTAAGATGCAAACATTTTAAATATGACTAAACCTCTGATAGCATCCTTTTTTTTTTTTTTTTCATAGCTTCCTTTCCTTGGCTAGCTCTTTAAAATAAGTACTATGAGACTCTTAGGTGAATTGATTCACAGTGCTCTGCTTTTTGTTTTCTGAAATGATAGGTTTATTATAAAGGTCAGCTGGGAAGAGCTACGGCTTTAAGTATAACTCCTGAAATGGAAAGAGTAAAGAAGAATCAAGAAAATATTAGTTCGGCAAGTTGTTTTATTCACTTGGGGCTATCACAAAGGGCATGTCCTTTATATTATTTACTTGCAAACCTGTTTTCTCCTTGTGAAAATAAAATCGATTTCCAAGAAACCTTTGTAATATATGCAATAAGTACATGTATTATTTCAGATGACTTCCAAAAGCTGCCACTGTCTAACTTTATATTATCCGGCAACTCTTTGTTGATATTTCCAGATGTGACCAACACTTACATTTAAAGTTTTGTTTTAAACTGTATTATGTTCATTTAAACAATGATTCATGTTATTTTAGCCAGTGTCTTTGAAAGTAGTAAAGTCTTTGATGTGTAAGTTAAACAATTGTTATTTTACAGATGTATTCCATTGAATGTGGATTGTTAAATCCTCTCTGCAAAACAAAATAAGAAATGACTCATAACTCCAGAGTAAGGACTTAGAGGGGAAAAAATTTTTTAAATATATTTAACACAGAATTCAGTTACTCATTAAAGTACCTTGGTGCACATCGGTGACTTTCTCTTAGGAAATACCAGGGCTTCCGTTCTGAATGCACATATGCCCTCAGGTCTGCAATAATTGGTATCCTAAACTTATACATAATCAGCTTCACAAATAGCAGTGTTCTGATGGTCAGATGTCAAAAAGAGCTTTATGCCTAGGAATCAGCATTTAGGTTTTACAGTGCACAGCTCTCTAGTGGCATTTCTGTCCAGAGATGCTGATTGTATTCAACATAAACTACCTTTAAGTGGTGGCTGTTTAGAGGGAACCTAAATTTGTTACTTATTGATTCTTGTTGTCGGCAGTGGGCGAATAAAAGGAATTAGAGGGATGTTCCGTATGCATTCTTTCAGTGTTATGGTGGGAAATGGGGAAATAGAGAAATGGAAAAATAAATTTAGGTTCCATTTAGCTTTGGATTTTTCCTGTTTAAGTGTGATAACCACTTTTACTGACTCATTGTTAGTGGATGTTGCTCACTCACATTTGTTTTCAGTTGGTAGAGAGATTTAGGTCATCTTGGCTGCAGCCTTTAAAGGAGACCATCGAGAGTACAATTTTAGATCCTTATTCTAGAACGAAATGTAATTCACCAAACAAGTTACCTGGGAAGTAATTCACGATACGTTGTATATGTTCCACTCACTTGGGAAGCTTGAAAAAGTTATGTAATTTTTTTCAATTATAATTGTCTTATTTTTAAGTATGTTCTACTGTTTACTTTGCAGGTAAAATATACCCAGGACCAGAGACAGATGAAAGGTAGACCAAGTCTGATTTTAGATACACCTGGTCTCAGACATGTCAAAGAAGCTCAAAATCATATTTCAATGGTAGGGTCCAACCAGGTCCTCCATCTGTGACTAAAACATACTAAGGAATGGCACCACCCAATGCACTGATGGCGTTGTTCACCATTAATCTGGATAACTAACAAAGCATGGAAAGACCGATGGGCCCGTCCTTTGGGGGGAGCTTTCTAATCACACTGAAATGTAATGAAAATATTTAGTCTAATAAAATAATTTTTCTCAGTGATTTTTTGGGTGTGTTTTTTATTTCTAACGTGACTGCTATAAATGTACTTTATGAAAGATATTTGCTTGGACTTCTTTTCAATTAATTTTAAGGTTGAGTTTGGTGTGTTTACATGTTTAAAGAATATAAAAATATGTATTTTTTAAAAACAGTTTCATGAGATGTATTTTATATACCATAAAGTTCACCCATTTAAAGTATACAATTCAGTGGTTTCTAGTATAATTTACAGAGTTGAACAACCATCACCCTAATCCAATTTCAGAACATGAAAAACATATGTTTTGAAATATATATATGTTTTTGTAATTATATACAAAAATATATATATATATATAATTACTTGTAACTGTCAATCTAATTTTAAATGATATGGCTTTCTTGAATAATTGTGTAGAAATACCTTATCATTTTATTGCATACTAAAGTTTAAGAGAGAGGATATTACTTTATACCTAAGTGAGTTCATTTTAGGAAGTAACCAGGATTTTAAAAATATATCTTTTAACACTTCTTACTGATACACAGGTTTGTATATTAAAAGAGCTGTTAACCGTAATGATGAAAATCATTGTGAAAATGTCAGCTTGATTTCTGATGCTAGGAAACTGAAGTTTCAGACATTATTTTTGGAATAATTGGAAAAGATACATCTATGTAGAAAATAATCTAGATGCAGCTGGTACAGTGACAACTGTCGTTATATCAAAATTTTGTGAGCTGTGTAACAGTCAGGAAATTTCAGTTTGAGTTAATATGGTTTTTCCCTTTTTCAGGTGAAATATCATGAAGATTTTGAAAAGACAAAGGGAAGGGGCTTCACTCCTGTTGTGGATGACCCTGTGACAGAGCGAGTGAGGAAAAACACCCAGGTCGTCAGCGATGCCGCCTATAAAGGGGTCCATCCTCACATCGTGGAGATGGACAGGAGACCTGGAATCATCGTTGGTAAGCTGACGGGCCTGCTTGGCAAGTCTGCACAGTCAAAAAGGTCGTGCTTGCCCTGGCTTTAAAATTCGCTTCCTTATTCATCGGACTCCTCCTCCAATGCTTGAGGTGGTGCCCAGGTGAAAGTGGACCACAGGTAATATGGTTTGCACCGTGTTGGATGGGATTCATGGCCTTTGCCAGGTATCATTGCAAATCCATTCTGTTGTTGGACGTTCTCTTGTCTTTAATAACCTTCTGGTCTTAAGAGTGTTCCTACTTGTTATGCAAAGAAGCAGCCCAAATATCAGACATGGGTGATAATGAAGGTTGAGCAATTTTTTTGTTTCCCTTTAACTTATGTACTGTATAATTGTACTGCAGACGTTGTCTGCGTGGGTGACATAACAGAAGTAATCCCATTTACGTCCTTTTACTGCAAATAGACATGCCGGAGAGATTCCGATGGTTTCCGCAATATGAATAGCTTATATATTTTTTAATATTATCTCTGAACTGGGAGAATCGAGAGCTGTCTGAAAGTCTCACAAATCAGAGAGGAAGGAACCTCTCATCCTGCCGTTCCTTCTTGTCAGCCTGGGAAAACCTTAGGAACATAGTGTTGAGTGGTGACAGAGCAAGGCTTATACTAAAATCTAAGGCAGGGCTAGAAAGGAAAGTTACTAATTTTTCAATTTGTTCAACATTTGTTTCTGTCGTAGGGGGAGAAGTTTTTGATTTTTATTTTGTTTTCTTAGACAAAAACCTTTTAGTCGCTTCTTATGAATTACTCACATGTCCTTAATCAGGCGTTTTAACCCAACATTTTACCTGTTTCAGTGTGTGGAGAGCACGAGTGGTGAGGGTTCAGGGATGCGGGGAGTTGTCTGGCGTGCACGTGTGTTGGGTGATGATTCACAGGCTCCCCGTGGAAGGTCAATGAAGAATAAACCAGGCAACTTAAATTTGATCACAAAGTTTTCTTAGCAAATCCAGTGAGTGTGAATATCCCTTTGTTCTCTGAAGTAGGCTGCACAGTGGGTTTGCCTATTACATGCTTGCTTTTTGCATACGCCCCTTTTCAGACTTTTGCTTGACTCTCTTGGGTGCTGACTTTTTTTTATTCATTCTTGATTTGTTGATTTCTTCCTTTGGTAAAAGACCTCAAAGTTTGGCGCACAGATCCTGGCTCCATCTTCGACATTGATCCCCTGGAAGACAATATTCAGTCTAGAAGTCTACATATGCTCTCTGGTACTGCTTACATTTTGAGTTCCTCCCCATTTACGTGGTTTTGTCCTCAAAGAGAAGCTACTGTGAGCTGTGGAGTCTCATTGTGCCGTTTGTGTAGTGTGAATTTTTAAGTTTGGGATTTGAAAAACTGAAAAAGTTGCTGTGCTATTTAATATACCATTAATCATTTATGAAAACAAAACTTGCAAAAGGGCTTTTTAATATATCCTAGATTAGTTTGTTCTAGATTTATTTTAAAGGTGTCTAGAGCTTACTTACATCCCCTTTCTATTAGTGAATATGATTTTAGAGGTTTTCTGGGCTTTCAAATGCAGCTATTTGGACTGCACTAAACTGCTAAGACATAAAGGAGATTTGTTTCATGAAAAACGCAACATTTTAAAGGTATAGTTCTTTAATTTAAAGACTTCTTTAATTAAGAATTCTATGTAAAACAGTGGGGAGATTTTCTATATAGTATCATAAATGTCTTAAAATAGATTTTCACGTATCCTTAAAATTTATCTCTGAGTTTTTAGAAAATGCAAAATTTGTAGTTTACCTAGGAAGTTTATTTGACTTTTAACTTAGACTGCATGTTTATAATTAAAAGCAAAACCCAAATGGTTTGGATGTTTGGGTATAGTGATAGCATGGGTTGACTTTTCAGACTTGCAGACCACATTTAGCAAACTGAAGATTTGACAGTTATGCAAGTATTTTAAAAATATAAATAGATATATCATTTAGGTCTTACTCTGCCCCCTGATTTACACTCCACGTTTAATTGTTGACATTAACAAAATTGAAAGCCCAAGGCAAAGTAGGGATTCTAATATTTGTATAGTTAATTTGATCTACATAATCAGCCAAATTGTATTTAATTTTCTAAAAATAAAGGCAACAAATGCTGTATCCTTGGTGATATTTGAAAAGAATTATTTATAACCAAACCTTTTGTTTGATAGAAGTTTACTAGTTTGCCAGTGTTTTCTTAGTTCTTGTCAATTTCCCATCCCTCATCTCTCCTTTAAAATTTAGACAAAAAATGAGTATAAATAATCATTAAGTCAATTATATAGTTGATGCAATGTGTGCTGAAGTTTGGGAATAGGTGACTAGAATTTCTAATACCTGAGCTTTTGGATTGTAATTTAATAAGGGATTATTTTTCTTGTTAAATTTTTAAGTAATTTTTTTGTTTCCTTTGTTCTTCAAGTCACTTAATCACAAGTATGAATATTTTCCCTCCAATATAGAAAAGGCGAATCATTATAGGAGACAACGGTCTCGATCTCATTCGAGCAGTACTTTTGGTACAGGTCTGGGAGATGACAAATCAGAAATATCCGAGATTTACCCTAGCTTTTCGTGCTCCAGTGAGGTAACAAGACCGTCTGATGAAGGAGGTATCAGACGTTAACCACTCTCAGAAATTTTTTTTAATGTGCCACAAGCGTGTCTTTAACAAATTTGTCACTTTTGCGCAAGCGTTTGGCCTGGGTGTATCTGAACATTTTAAATTATGTTTAGAAAGTTGAGTCTTTTTTTTTTTTTTTTAAACTACTAATTTGCATTTTTGCATGCTTGTTTTTCCTGTCTTACTTCACTGTTTTTGCTACAAATGGATCTTTAATGACAACAGGGTCTTGGGTTCTGCTACGTGAGTTTGTTTCACAGGAGTTATATGTGATGGATATACACAGCCAGAGTGGAAACTTGAGTTCTACAGAGTTTGTATCTGATTTCCATTAAGGAAAATCAATCTTTCGGTTATATTTGAGTGGCTAAGAGGTTGCTATGAATTTGTGTGTTTAAATATTGATTTACAGCTGCAGACAGAGTTAGATCTTGCCAAAAAGAAATGGAGTATGTACTTGGGATATGAGATTTTTTTTAATGGAAAATACTGTTGATTGTTAATAATCTTCTCTGTATTTTATATAACCATACTTTTCCTCTACCTTCTCCTGTTTTCTGCATCCAAGCTGGTGGGTTAGGTCTAGAAATTGGTAGTTGAAATTGTTTTGGATGTTAACTACTCCTGCTGATAAAGCTGTTGTTAAAGGTTGAGACTGAGGTATAGCTTCGGTTTAGTGACATGGGGAGGGAGAGAGTAGTGAGCACAGAAGAACAAAAGGAAAACTGAATTTCCTTTTCAACCAAAGTCCATAGGGCTGAAATTGCTGAGGCAGGAGATTTTGAAGTTGAGCAGTTTAACATCTTGGGGGAACATGTAATGGGACTGAGGACCTGATGAAACTATGAAATCTCTTGTAATTGAGTAATTGTTTTTTGCATTCATAGGAAAACACCTATGAGAATAAAATCAGTTATAGTCAATACGTCTTAAATTATACATTCAGACTGGCCCTACCTTGGTAGAAAGGTTTTTCTTTTCTTAAATTTCAGATTTGTTGAGGTATAATTGACATATAAAATTGTAAGATATTTAAAGTATACATCGTGGTGGTTTGATGTATGTGTACGTTGTGAAGAGATGTCCCCCCACCTAGTTAATTAGCACATCCATCACCTCGCAGATTTATCTTTTTTCTTCTTTTTTTTTCTTTTGTTTTTGGCAGGAACACTTAAGTTCTACTCTGTCAGCAAATTTCATTTATACAATACAGTGTTATCAACTATAGTCACTGTGTTATTCTTTAGATCCTTGGATCTTATTCACTGTATAGCTGAAAATTTGTACCCTTTTACCAATCTCTCCCTATCTCCCGCACCCCCCAACCTCTGGCAACTACTACAGACATGTGTCTGCTTATCTAACAAAGGATTCAGTAACTTTTTTTTTCTTTGGACTTAGGGTTGTTGATTTCTCCCTTCAGTGTCCTCTGTGGCTCTAGAGGTACAGAATAATGTTGATGCCTGATGAGATAAATAAAACCCAAAGCAAATACGAGAACAAATTTCGATCAACCTTATTTAACTTCACTCAGTTCAGTGTACTGGAGCTGATGTCTCTCGCAAATGCGGCGCACCTTAGTGTTTGCTTCGTCAGGGACCCTTTTACTTCATGTCTGTACACACAAACAAGGCATTCATTCATTTACTCACCAAATGTTTGAGTGCTCTTTGTACAGCAGCCAAGAGCTCGGATCTGGCAATGCATACGGCACTGAGCAGCAGAGATATGCATCTGCTCTAAGGGGCTTGGAGTCTGGGGCGGGGTGGGGGTGGGGGGGCCCTGACATTGAGCAGATATTTACCCAAGTAATATATAATCATGGACTCAGTAAGTGCTCTGAGGGGAGGTCATGGGGGCCACAAAGGGGGGACTCCATCTGGCCTCAATGTCAAGGAAGCCTTCCCCAGGGAAGGAAGATTTGAGCTGAGATGGGAATGCTAAATGGAAGTTAGCTAGGCCAAGGGGGCTGTGGGAAAATAATGTTTCTCCTTGAGAGAACAGAGCACAGAAGTGGTGCATCAAAGAGACATTCAAATGGAGGCATCGAGCAGGCAGGCAGAGTCCACAGGAGGAGGCCGCACTGCAGATAAGTGCAGAAGCCATCACCTGTGTCCGTGATCAGGCCTTGGATGAGTCTATGCAGAGAAGGAGAATTTGAGACCCCTCTGGCAGGTTCCTCGGCTCCTTCCCCGCCAGGTTCGCGCATCTCCAAATTCCACTGGCTCCTCGAAGGCTGCATTCTAAAAACCTACTGCTGTTGGTTTATCTCCTCTTTCTCCTCTCAAGCCACTACTCCTTTTCTTCCTAAGTATTTCTAGCAAGAGGACCCTACACTATGCCAAACTGCCTAAGAAAACGTCTCCGTTAAAAGAAAGTACACATAAATATTCTTGCACTTATACAAGAATTTGGGGAAGAGTAACACATGGTTAAGAGGGAATGATTACATTTTTTAAAGTGGAGGAATTTCAGACTCCATGAAGGTGGTAGGGGGAGATTTTTTGACAGGAAGGAGTGTCTCAGTAGCTTAAATAATGCCTTGTAAGAAAAGCTGACTCCTCGAAGGCATTTATAGCCTGTCATTCTCAGTTACCTGTTACAAGGCCTGTGTTCGGTGACATTTCCAATTTCGGAAACTAGGTATTGAGGTATGAAGCAAAAGTAAAGATGTACCAATAAGTTTTATAACATTAACACAAGTGGTGGCATACCCACAGGGTATCTGAGTTAATTCAAAAAGATTTTAGAATACCTGGGAATACGCTTCTAATTTTATTTATTTTAAGTGAAGCACATCACATTCTACTGATTGGTACTTTATATCTGTCTGTATTCAAATGATCAGTGACGCATCTAACCTAATAAGTCCAAAACCACCTTCCCCGCAACATCTGCTGCTTTTCCAGGCTTCCCACCTTGCTAAGTAGGAACTGCAACTTTCCAGATACGGACTTCAAACCCTTAGAAATCATCCTCCACACTTGTCTTTTACTCCCATCCACATCCAAACCGTTAGCAAATCTTGTCAGCTCTCCCGGGAGAAATATATCCAGAATCTGACCCCTTGTGCCCACCTCTGCCCTCGCTGCTTGTTTCAGCGACTGCCCTCTCTCCCTCGGGTCATCACAGAAGCTTCCAGACTAGTTTTCTGCTTCTGCTCTTGCCACCCTGAGGCACCAACCCTCTGCCCTGGTCTGTTCTCCACGTGGCAACCAGAGCATCTCTTTGAAACACGAGTTAGATCATGTCATTCTTTTGCTACCGTTTCATTCGGAGTATAACCCAAATCCTTACCGTTGCCCTACAGGGCCCGCACCTGATATGGGCCCTGACTGCCGTCCTGAGTCATTTGCTGCCGTTTTCAGTAGACTCGTCCACTCCCGCCATCCTGGTCTCCCCGCTTTACTCACACCTTCCAAGAAAGCGCCCACCCCGGGCCTTCACATCTGCTGTTCCCCCTGCTTGGGAAACTCCCCCTCCCGCCACACCCAAGGTGTGCTTGCCTGCATCCGTTTTGCTTCATGTTTCTGCTCAGATGTCACTTTATCAGAGAGACCGTCTCTAACTACCAGAGATAAGACGGCACCCCTTCCCATTCTGTCTGGCCCTTTACTCTTTCTTCATAGCACTTGACACCTGAAATATGTATTTATTTGTTTATGTGCTTGTCTGCCTCTTCCTCACTGGGATAGACGCCCCACAATGGCTGGGATATTGGCTATTTTGTATACTACTCTGTCTCCAGCTCTTAGAATAAGCACTCAGCAAATATTTGGTGAATGAATGAAATGGTCAAATTAATATTTTTTTCCACTCATGCCACTTCACTTTTTAAACAAATTGAAATATAATTGACATACAACATTGTATTATTGTAATACATTGTAATAATTGTAGGTGTACAAAAATTAATATCTTAAAAATTAGAACTGCATATATAAATACATGTGAGTTTTTTTAAAAATTAAAATTCTGTTGTGGAAGCCTTTCAAGAAAATTCTTCCATTTTTGTTTTGATGATGTTTTGATATGTTTCAATGACATTAAAGCATAGCTGAAAAAAAAAACCCCTAAAGTGGAAACATTCCCAGGGTATTTTCTTTTCTGGTCAGGAGGCAAAGAAGTAGTATCCATGATGTCTTGGTTGCTTTGAAATTTGGGGTCCCCTTTGAAATGTGTATTACACTGGGCCCTGGTAAGGAGGTGCTGAGTGACTGCATAGGAGGAGGAAACTTTCATGGTGATGAGAGCTGTTTGCTGAAAACCTTTAGTGTCCTTAGTTAACCATATGCATTTGCTTAAATACTATTCTAGAAATTGGAAAGAATTTTAGAACAATACTTGTTAGTGGTAAGATGAAGAAAAACAGGGAATGTTCGTATTGAGAGATGCCATCTTTTTTCTTACAAATTTTTTTTAAATCTCATTAATAGCTTTTTAATATGATTTTTTAAAAAATTTATTTACTTATTTTATTTATTTATTTTTGGCTGTGTTGGGTCTCTGTTGCTGCGTGCGGGCTTTCTCTAGTTGTGGCGAGCGGGGGCTGCTTTTCATTGCAGTGCGTGGGCCTCTCATTGCGGTGGCTTCTCTTGTTTCAGAGCACGGGCTCTAGGCACGCGGGCTTCAGTAGTTGTGGCACGTGGGCTTCAGTAGTTGCGGCACGTGGGCTCAGTAGTTGTGGCTCGCAGACTCTAGAGCGCAGGCTCAGCAGTTGTGGCGCACGGGCTTCGTTGCGCCGCGGCATGTGGGATCTTCCTGGACCAGGGCTTGAACCCGTGTCCCCTGCATTGGTAGGTGGATTCTTAACCACTGTGCCACCAGGGAAGCCCTTTCTTCCAGATTTTATTGATTTCTTTAAATTTAGATTGGAATTTTGTATGATAAAATGTGTTATGTCCTAGAAAGGTGTCCTTTAGTATTGGGCTGTCTTCCCGCCTTTGAGGTGACGTGTGTGGCAACACGGTCCCATGGTGGACAGAACACTGTGTGGGGGCAAGAGACCATCCCGCTCTCCCACTGCTTGGTCTGGGTTCTCGGGAGGTCACCTAACCTTATCAAGCTCGGATTCCACATCTGTAACAAGAAGGATGTAGAACAAGTAGCTTTTCTATTCTAAGATACTTTACATTTCCTAAGCTAAGTGCCGTAAATTAAATAAACTCCTTTTTCTTTCTCTTCTTTCTATGTATGAGAATGTGTTTATGTCCTGAAGGTGACCTGTTTTACTTTTTGAATTAAATGGCTGGGCAGTTATGAGAGTCATAGTTTCAGGGTCCTTTTTTCTGAGTTACAGGAAATTTAGCTTGTTAGGACAAAGGGTTAAACAATCAGCTCATTTCCTTGAGGCAGAAGTACAAAGTTTTCATCATTCACATTTGGTTTTCATGAGCATTAACATAAAAGCCTTCTCCTTTACATTTTTATCATTGTTTTAGTTATGCATTTCTCATAATGTTTTCCCATCTTGCTTTGATTGCTGAATATTTTCATTGTCTTATGTGATTATTTTGGGCTTTCTTTAGTTTTCGGTCTACTTTCTGAGGTATTACATTACCAAAGGGTTTGCATTTTCCGTATCTACTGTGTTCCTTCGATTCAATAAAGGAGGCTTTTATTTAAATTTCATCTAATTTTGTTTTGATTCTTGAATAGTATTATTTGAAATTATCTTTATTGCCTTCTGGTATTCGATTAGGTTAACTTATTTTCATTTGACACACAGTTTCTTGAGTGGAAACAATCCTGATGGTTTCTGTTTATTTCACTGTGAAGTTTTCTTTGATCTCTGTGTTTGTCTTTAGGTCACTTACCAGCAACATGTATTTGCCTTCTGGTACTGCTTTGTATTCCTTTGGTTTTCCTTAATTCACAGTGTTTTGTATTGCTGGTATTTTTATGTGTTTGCCTGTCTCACCCAATATTTACCCTTCTCAGTTTGAACTTGTGTTCAGTTTTGCTTCAGGTATTTTATGTGTTTCTGTTTTCCTCTGGAGCATAAAGAGGATGGGGGTGTGACAGGGAGGAAACCCAGAGGCACTTTTCAAAGCAGACATTGTCAGTGTTCCAGCCTTGTGAACTTTTCCATTTTGCTGTGAAAGAATCTTATTGGTATGACCTAGTCCTGCCTTAACTGGTGGAAAACAAGTTTCTGAGTTCTAGGACAGCTCCAGCTGTGCTGTGCTTATAGCACCCCATCCCATGTAACATGTCCTCAAAAGAGGTTAGGTTGCAAGAGACGCTTCAGTACATCCTGGAATGCTCAGTTATTGCCCATACGCGTGCCAAGAGGGCAGTGCACCAATTAGGTAGCCAGTAGCCCTGGTAAACACCCATAACTCCATCTGTTTATTCACCAAACATTTATCTAGTATTTCCCATATGTGTGAGATGCTGGAAACAAAAAAAATAAAAAATATACTTATTGTCTTCAGAGAACTTGCGTTCTGGTGGGTGAACCAGATACATAAATCCACTGTGCTCAGGAAGGCCTTATGATAGAGTAATATAAAGAGTTAGAATTAGCCAAGCAGAGAAATGGGAAAGAAGTGTTTTAGGAAGAGAGGTAGCATATGAGAGAGAACACAGCACATTGGAAACCTGGTGTGTTTTGGCATATCTTGAGCCCAGGGGCTGTGTGTCTAGGAGATGGGCTGAGGAAGGCCAGAACCACAGTGTGGGCAGGGCTGAGCCAGTGTCTCTTCAGAGACAAGGTTCTGCTGAATATGATTTCTGGGCATTTATCCTTGGGCTTTATCGTGCAGGAGATTTAGAGGCTATTTAGAGGGCCAGTTACCTAGACTGGAAGGTAATTGAGTCTCTGCCTTGGAAGTTTTAATCCACTTTGGGAGCTTGTCTAAGCATCCAGTCTGCATTGGATGATTTAGACTCTACCAAGAGACTTGACTCCTTGGGCATCAAACAACCAGAAGGCCTTCTTATCAGTCTTCTGGAAGGGTTAATAGTGTAGAGACAGCATTGCGGATTTTTATTTCAAACATCACAACCACTCTTACTGTTGACATTTGTCATTTGTGTAGAAGAGCAGAAACACTAAAACTCTAACGACTCCCAGACTCCAGACAAAATAGCCAACAGCTGGATGTTTAATACACATCTTAAATCTTATGTCTGGAACCAAAATTTTATTTCCTGTCTTCCCCACAAAACAAACAAACAAACAAACAAACAAACATCTGTTCTTGCCTTTGTTCACCATCTCAGCTGATGACACACTCCTTCACCCTACTACTCAGGCAAAAACTGTGGCTTCATCCCATTACCTTTCTTCCTCTCACACTTCACATCTAAGCCATCCGTAAGCCTGTCGACTCTGTCTTCAAAATGTATCTGCCCCTCATCCAGCCACTTCTCATCACATCCACTGCACCCCGAGTGAGTCACCATCCTGTCTCCTTGAGATCACGGAAATCAGCTCCTGGTCTTTGTAATTCCATTCTTACCCCATCGGTCTGGCCTCCACCTGGCTGCCAGTGACCTTAAAAACTTGCACCTGATCCCATTACATCTTTGCTCAAAATAATCTAATGGCTCCAATCACACATATATAACCAATGTCCCAGGTGTGATTACCATTTAGATAGTTGGAATAACATAACTACACTTACTACACTGGGAGAATGAGGGAAATGGGAAGTAAGTATTGAAAGAGGTGTTGGAAAGTAGGTGAGGTACAGGTTTGGTGAAAGAGAAAGAAAGTTGCCTCTTCAAGAGTGGAAAGAAAATAGAAAATACCTAACAGTAAAAATAAGGAAAGAGCATTTTAAACCCCCAGCCCTTAGCAACTGCCATTCTATTCTTTGCTCTATGAGTTTGACTATTTTAGGTACCTCATATAAGTAGAATCATGCAGTATTTGCCCTTCTATTTGCTTAGTATAATGTCTTGTAGGTTCATCCGTGTTGTTGCAAATGGCAGGATTTCCTTCTTTTTTAAGGCTGGATAATAATCCATTGTGTGTGTATACCACATTTTCTTTTTCCATTCACCTGCCAGTAGTCATTTGGGTTGCATGCATGTCTGGCCGCAGTGAATACGGGACCACAGATGTCTCTTAGAGATCAGTGAAATGCAGATCTCTTCAAGATCAAATGAGATATCACCTCATCTGTTAGGATGGCTATTACCAAAACAAAACCAAAACCAAAAAAAGATAAGAGTTGGTGACGAAGTGGAGAAATTGGAACTCTTATGCACTGTTGGTGGGGATGTAGAATGGTGCAGCCACTATGGAAAACAGTATGGAGGTTCTCCAAAATGTTCTAGATATGTTCCAGCAATCCTACTTCTGAGTAGGATTCATAACTCTTTTTTACTACCTGACATTTCATTATGTATTAATTAGTTTGTTTGTGTAGTGTCTATGTTTCCCCCAGAATATAAACTCTATTAGAACAGAATCTTTCTGCATGCTTGGTTCTCTATTCTATATCTAGCACCTAGAACAGTACTTGTATTAGACACTCAGTAAATATTGTTAAATATATAAATATATTCAAATTAAATCTGATCTGAAATATAAAGAAACAGCTTTGTTGCATGTGTTAAATCACTAAAACTTGGCATTAGTCTTTAATTTATTAGTGTCTAATTAAAGTTACTTTGACCTGAGAGTAACAGTGCAATAATAATCCTTATTATAACTTTTTAAAAAGCAGTCATGAAGGATGTATCACCAGAATGTAACCTTGTGACCTGTGTTTATTACAAAACCTGAGTCAGCTAATGACCTTTCATAACCAAGAAATCAGTTAATTATTCCTACGTTAACACTTTCATTCTCATATAAATACTTCTCTCTCAGTGTTTTGCTTGTTTATTGGGGACATCTGTCCTCAGTAGGGACTCAATAGAGTAGAAGTGCCCATGAGAATTCTGAAATTCATACCTTCCATGGCTTCTGTCTCAGTGTACTCTAGTTTATTGTTCAATCATGAACTCCGTGGAGACAGAATAGAATGTGCCATGTGGCTTTCCTTCCAGAGCCTGGCACAGGACTGCGGGTGATCAGTGAAGAGCGAAAGCAAGTCATCGCTTTCCTAGGCTCAGCGAAGACCGCTAGGATCTGCCTTAAGCTCCTAAGGACAATAGCTGTCATTCAAAGCTGAATTTGCCATGAAACTGGGAACAGAAATGTTGAACGCAGGCGCAGTAATAAACTCCTAATATATTTTGAAAGGGATGGATTGTATCCAACCAGCACTGTTGCCAAATCTCTTTTAATATGAATAGTGTCCATAAAGTCATAATCCTTTGCCCAGTATTCACATTAATTTTTCTGTTGATTCTCTTTTGCCATTGAAAATCTATTTCTTATGATTTATAGATGCCATTTTGTCCCAATTTCATGTTATTGGCTTTCAGTGATGAGCAATTTTAAAATTAGATAACCAGAACAACCTACAAGAAAATACACTCCAAATTTTAAACTCTTTGCCATCATTTGAAATAAACTCTCCAGTAATTCTATGTTCGCCACTAATTCAGTTTTCTGATTACTGATTGACAATCCCTTGAAAAAAATCCAACTCCTTCCCAGCCTGACTTCTGTAAATAAAATACATTCAGTACGAGAATCCCAGTTGTATTATTTCCCTTGTATATTTGACTGTTATTTCCGATCGAAATTTGAGACGTTTGCTAGCATCTGTCAAAAAAGTGATGGATTAGTATCTTCATTTAAGTTTAGGAAGATTTAAGGAGTTGATGATTGAAATATGAAATTTCTGTGATGAAAACTAATCTATAAGAAAACAAATATTCCTTTATAATATAAAATCCAATTAGTAGAATATGACAATTATATTTAGCCATTTAGGCAGTACATCTAGCCTAGAAAAAAAAAGCACACAATGTAAATTGTTAGAAACTTTTAGTTAGTTCTGTTACTCCCCCAAGAAAAAGGTTCAGGACTGACTGAATTTGAAGTCCTTAGAGAAGCTCATATTCCTAGTATCAATAGACTTGGAATGAAAGAAACGTCATAAGTTTCCTTTTCTGAGTGTGAAGTTGGGGAAAGGATCAAATACTAATGAATAGCACTTGTTCCAAGATGCACATGTGTCTTTCATTGATTTGCCAAAATTAAATCAAAGGGTTCCATATGTGTCTGAAGGAGAACCATCTGACACTTAAAGTAGCAAACAATAAAACTTTAAAAATATATTTCCTGTGAAGCTGAGTTGATTGGGAAAAAGAGAAGGTTTGATCATCAGGAAGGATATAAATGTGGCTATAGCATATGTGTCAAATGAGTAAACTTTGGAAGAGCTTTATAAATCGTAAGTGGCGTACATGTAAAGGAGAGAATAGGTATTCTTGGTTTTTTATTTCTTATTTTGTTTATTATTTATTATTAGGTACTGTTAAACATTAGCAATGAAAATGGAAATGGTAGCTTTTGTTTTTTATGGATCAAAATTGATGTCCAAGTTGGATACTAGACTGAGTGTACGTGTATTTACATTTCTGTCTTACACATAAAACAGTCAAGTCGTAATGTTATCTTTGTAGTCACGAATTTCCCTGTTCTCCCCCAACTTCCTATTTCATCTAGGTGCCCACATCCTCCCGCCCCAAGCCCCAGGCTAGTAGGTCATGAGGGTTGGATCCTGACTTTACAGGAACTACTTAAGATGTCCACGGGCTGATACAGCTGGGCGATGTATCGAGTTTCTGCCTTTCGTTTGCTCATTAGCTCCTGTTGCCTGGGCTCGTTGTCATGTGCCGTTTCTCTTGTGACCAGATTTCCTATTTCTTATTGTCTGATCTCCCTCCCCGCAAATATTCCTGATCTGTCCATGCTGCATTTCTCAGACATTCTGGTTCTTGATCTTTATCTTATGCCATATACCTGGCCCATGTGTACCGAACTTATTGTTTACTAGTCTCTCTGTCAAGCTCTTTCCTAGACCCTGTCTCAAGGTCCTTATACTTGTGTGATCAACGACGACCCGTTGCTCACCTCCGTACCTGACTGTGACGCTTCATACCTGCCTATTTCACCAGCCCCTGCCACTCACCTTGAACTTAGAGCTTGGGCTCTGGGAAAGCCAGACAATCCTTTAACACTCATTTTCCCACATTTCCCTAACTTCAAATCATGTCAGGAACACATTGAGTCAGTTTCATAAATGTTCATTGGTTGAAGAAAACATACCTGCTCATTCACAAATGTAATCAATACTGAGACATGTCTAGATGTGATATTTAGTGTGGGTTATCGCTAGGGGAGTCTAATGTAAAACTATTCAAGAACTCCTCGTGGATCGATGGTATTCCTTAAGGGTCAGTATCTGAATTGATTAGTGTGAGAATAAACTAAATGCATAGTCCAGTTTTAAGTCTTTGAGAATATATTACGTATATCGATCCAACAAGTATTTACAGAATTGCCTCTTCAATAGTGTAATGAGATTTTCTTTCACTGTACTTGAATGATGATGAATCTTGCTATATAAGATTGATTTACACAATATCAGCAGTAGTGGTCACTGAGGAAAATTGGGATTTGCTATGAGCTGACTTTTCAGTCATGGCGTAATTTGTGTGTAAAAGCTAGTCTCGGTGGTATGGCTTACCTAAATGGAAACAGCGCCCCCATCTACCTGCTATCCTTAAGTTCTTTATTGCTTTCATCTTATCAAAGAACTGCCCCAAATTATATAGTTATGTCAGGAAACCACATACATATCCACACTGTACATTCCTTGGTTTTCTTTTTTGACTTGTTTTGAGGGATCATGTACGTATGCCTGTAGACACAGATACATGCCATATGGATTTTGTGCCATGAGAATATTATTAAAGACTCTCTAATCTGGGGCAGAAATTATTTCCTTTTCCATCAGTGACAGACCTGCTCGTATTTGCAGTTTGGGTTATGGTTACAAGTTGGGAAGTTTATTCTGGCTTTGATAGCTAAAAATTAGAAATAAATCTGAGAAAAAAACTACGCAAGTTGAAATTCAAATCTAAATGTAGGAGTAAATTGGCTAGATTATTCTGAAGCAAAATAGCAGACATTCTTCAATCCAAAGTGCTCAATTTCTATTCAAACCACGTTACATCTTAGCTCAGTTCTGTCAGAGAAGATCCACAGACTTACGTTTTCTAGAGAAAAAACAGCTTTGAAATCAAAACGTATTGCTTTTCTGGGCTTTTGAGAGTAATTAAGTGTAACTGGCAGATAATTTAAAATATAACTAATTTTGTGTCTTTTTCAACATTTAGGAATTGCAGAGTCCCAAAACAATATTTTAGAAATTCTTGTTTGAGACAACTAAGCCAAATATATAAATGAAATGGTGAAATGTAATGTATGTATGCATGGTTCTAAAAAGTACGTAACATATATATGTTTCCTTTTGCGGTTAACAGGTAATTAGGAATCTTTAAATAGCCAACTTATATTTGATTGAAGCAACATTATAAGTCTATCATTTAAGTTTAGGGAAGAAAATAGTTAAATAGTTTCCTGGACTTAATTGTATTTTCAGTTAGATTCTTTGAATGTCTGCGGGAGTAGAGCTTGTCACTACTCTGATGATGACTTAAGGCAGTAACATTTTTCAGGCAGTTTCTACAGAATGACTTTGAAAATTGTTAGGTGGCGTCATGATGGGGGTCTTCGCCGCTCAGTGGGAAAGTGGTTGATTCATACTAGGAGACGTGACTTGAACATAGACCTGAAATTATTCATACAGGATGAGGTGACTGAATGACAAGCGCCCTAGGTAACGTAGGATAGCATTGGCAATGGGAAGAAGAAGCAAAGGTTAAACATGTGCGCGCACACACACACTCCAGAGAATTATCAGATGCCAAAATGACCCTTAGAAGAAATCTAAAAGCCGTCGCTCCAGAAGTGATGCTACTGTCTGTGATTTGAGCTTGCTTTTCCAAAAGTGAATGAATTATTCTCACTGTAATTCCTTCCAGGGACGTCCTGGCACACCTCATCAACCACAGACACAGAAACTTTTTGTGGGGTTTGTACCCCAGCGTTTACCACAGAAAAGTCAGTGACAAGTAGAGTTGCCCCTGTGAGCGTGAGAAGCCTGCTTTGCATATCTCCCCATTAAACCTCTTCCTTTCTTCGTTCCCTCCCTCTAACTCCTGTCTGCCCCACTGGCAGGAGTGCGTGGCTGATGCTGACTCTTCCGACTTCAGGGCAGGTCCTCCCCACTCCTAGAAGCTCCTCTCCAGACCATAGCGCTCTTCCACATTTCTGAATTCACAATGCTTATTTGTAAATTAACCTCATGCTATCTTGTCATTTCTTCCATGATCATTTTGGTGTGGTACAGCCCAGAGTTTGGTTTCTGGAGTCAGACTGTTGGCATTTAAATACTAGCTCCTGCATAGCTCTGATATTTTTGACCAAGTTATGAATCTTGCTAACCTTCAGACTCTCTGTCTGTAAAATGGGCATTTACCATCTGTCAGATGGTGACGATTCCACCAGCTCACGCACGTGACGCTCTAGGCACAGGGCCCCGCGTGGCATAAGGAGAGGGACCGACCGTGCCAATTTGCCCGAGACTAAGGAGGTTCCTGGGAAGCTGAACTTTCAGTGTGAAATCCGAGAAAGTCCCAAGCAAACTGAGTTAGTCCTCCTAGTTGTAAGCATTTCATTTATATTATTCAAATTTTATCGTATTCATATTTTGTATTCCTTGGGAATCCTATGTTACATCTTTCCCCCATTAAGGTTCACAGAGGCGCATACCTAGGTGCTTAAACATCTTCATGAGTACTGCATTTTCTTAAAGGAGGTTTGCAGTACTTTATAGTAATAAAATTCATAAAACACTGGAAAATTAAAACAAAGATGACATGGGAGTCTAGAAGGAGAAATTGTTAGGAATGTAGCATTGGCCTGAGAGATAATTTTTGATTTTGCAAAGACATTTTTTTTAAATGTATCCCAAATGCCTAGAACACTGCAAATAATAAAAGAGGTTAACGATTACCTCCAGGAAAACATCCTACACAAAAGAAAATATAATCACAGATTGCTACTGTTAAATCAAGAGATCAAGCAATCCCTAAGCGCGGTGTAGCTGCAGGGCTGTCTCGCCACACTGCATAAACCCAGCTGGTAAGAAAACAAAGAAACCTTTATACCCACGACACAGCAGGCAGCATGGGCTTCGTGTGGCCACAGTTCCCCTTGCCCCTCCACCCCCTGAGTCCCAAGGAAGAACGTGGCCGGTGGGTCATGGGAGCAAGCGCAGGTAGATGCTGAGCACACAGTGGATCTTTGTCACAGCTGAGAAGTGCTAAGCTTAGGAAGCTCGCAATCGTGTAAGGGGACCACTAGCAAACCTGCCCAACCTTTGCCCCACAGGGAGACATTATCTGTATCAGCCTGGTTAGGAAGCAAGTCTTCTCTGGGGAGGAAAGGGAGACTTTATTATTGCAAAGATGGTTCTTGGCTGCCCAGTCTTCCTTTCCTCTCAGATGGTGACCCGGAAGTGGGGACTTTATTAGTCCGCCCCCCCGTTGCTGGTGCCACGTGGCTCTTGCCTCACCAGGAGTGTCAAATGTTAGTCCACACTCCCACCCCCCCCCCCCCGCCCCCAGTTATCCTGTGGTGAGCTTCCTCGTGGCTCAGCTTTCTTCCCACAATCCCCGGTTGCTTCTTGAGTCCTGGGTTAAACATTTGCCTCCACAAGTAGAAAAAAGTCATGGGGTGTGTGTGTGCTTTAGCCTGTTCAGCTGCTATAACAGAATACCATAGACTGGGTGGATTAGAAACAACACATATTTATTTCTCACAGTCCTGGAGGCTGGAAGGCAGAGATGAGAGTGCCAGCATGGTCAGGTCTGCTGAGGGCCCTCTTCTTGGTTGCAGACTGCCGTCTTCTCCTTGTGTCCTCACATGATGGAAGGAGAGCTAGCTAACTCTCTGGCCTCTTCTCATAAGGACACTTATCCCATTCATGAGGGCTCCACCCTCATGACCTAATCACCCAAAGGCCCCACCTCCAAAGACCATCACATTGTAGGGGGGGCGGTTAGGATTTCAACATATGAATTTGTGAGGATACAGACATTTAGTCCATTGCAGGGGGAGAGAGGGAATTTGGAAGTAGCGTAAATAGGGTCACATGTGCCTCTAAATTTGTGTCAGGTGGAGAAGAAGGACACCAACAGTAGCTTAGTTGTTCTTCATCATGGCTGCCCATTTGAATCACTTGGAAGATTTAAAAAATAAAACACCAGTGTCCACTCCCTCCCACTCCCACCCCAGAGACTCTGATTTAATCTGGGGGACCTGGACATAGCATGGTTTTAAAACATCCCAGGCGAATTTAATATGCAGCCAGGGTTGAAACTCACTGCAAGTAACTGAATCCTCCTGTCTCCTCCTTTCCTTCCCACAGTTCATGGCCCATACTGGAGCTGAAAATGTAAAATATGATATAGTAATGATTGCTTTTATTTTTACATATGGCTTCCAAAGTTTGAGCAATATTTCATATCACAGTGACGACTGTGCCTGTCTCTAAAACTTGGTGGTTTTAACTCAGTGGTAGATGGTTTCACTTTTACGTTAAAGTCTGTTTATTCATAGTTTATTATGTAGCAAGGCTGTTTCTTAGGCAGTTGTCTATTCACAGCTTATCGTTAAAAACCAACAACTAAAACCTAGAGGCAGTCTGGCTTGTTTCTGTTTACTGCAGGGACGGAAGAGCATTTTCTATAGTGCTAGGAATTCTCTCAGATTAAAAAATAGCATCTTGTTGCTGGATTAGGCATAATTGTTGTGGATTTAGTACCCACTGTGGCTTGTGGAGAGAATCAGAGGCCACGAGGACTTGAGGCTCTGGCATGGAACTCTTGGTGGCACGTGCAAAAGCCATTTGAGCAAAAAGGTTCACATCATGGGCCTATTTTATTACCAGTTAGCTCAGCCACCTTGTTCATGGCCTACATGAGATCTAGTTAGGATCTAGCTCATTATTTAATATTTACTTCAAAACTAGCAGCATCTTCATACTTTCTCTTTTATGTTTATGTCTTCGTTCAGTTTAGCAATTTTCCTGTGATTGTCTAAATAGAGACTTTTCTGTCCTAGAAAAAAAAAAAACCACCTCATTAAGTTCTTTGACATGCATTAGCTGATAAAACCATAGTCAAGTGTTAGAAAATATGATGATTTCATTGCACCTTGTATTCTTCATTGGAAAATTCCCGAGGGCTGATTTTCTCCTTATTCTAGATTTTTAAAAAAGTAAGCCTATGAGAAAAACCCCAAAATTATTTTCTCTGTACATTCTATGTCTGTAGTTAGCTAATTGCTACAGACTTAACGCTTTTGTCCCCCTGTCCAAATTCATATGTTGAAATCCTAACCCCCAATATGATAGTACTAGGAGATATAGCCTTTGGCAGGTGATTAGGTCATGAGGGTGAAGTCCTCATGAATGGGATTTAGTGCCATTATGAAAGAGACCCCACAGAGCTCCCTCACCTCCTGCCATGTAAGGACTCAGCAAAAAGATGGCCTTCTGTGAATCAAGAAGCAGATTCTCACCAGACACCGAATCTGCTGAAGCTGTACTCTTGGACTTCCCAGTCTCCAGAACTGTGAGAAATAAATGTTTGTTGTTTAAGCCCCGCAGTTTATGGTATTTTTTTATACCCACCCCAGATGACCTAAGACATCAGTAAAGCACCATTTTTATTTTTATGTTCTGCATTTGGAGTTTGGCCATATACTATTACTCTATGGTCATTGTGAGGCTGTCAAAACCTCCACTCCTTCTGTAATGACCTGAGACTTTTATTGTGGTGTCACTGTGCAGAGATGATTGTTCTGATGCCTTCCTGCTTAATCTCCCAGCCTCTGTATTTTTATTCTATAAAGTGGGAATGACACTTGTATTAGAGAGTTATTCTGTTAATTAAGGGGCAATATATAAAGCACCAGGCACATGGAGGACACTTCCATAATTCTCTTTCTCTTCTCCCATCTACTCTGGGTACCTCCGCCAGAGTGGACATTTTTGGGGGTGCTTTTTCTACTTTTAATTTGGGTGAATTTCTGTGGTTCATTTACTCTAATCTTTGTATGTTTACATGTATTTCCTTATTTTTCCAGTTTCAGATTTCTGAAGGCTTCTAAAAATTTTTCTTCCTCCATTTTTACCTTCTGTTTTATGATCTTCTTATCTACTTACTTCTTTCTTTATCTTGATTTTACCTCCTTCAATCATAAGAATAAGCCTTAATTAGAAAATATTAGTGTTGGCTGTTTATGTAAGAATTTATTGTGCACTAGAAGAGAGATTTCAGTTTTATAAATACTATAGGACATTTCAAATAGAGCCTGAAACCCTCAGAGCTTTAGTCATCTTCCAGACCTCTGGTCAATAAATCTTACCAATGTGAAATGAAAGTTGAGTCACACTTTTGTGTTTTGTTGTTGCCTTAGTATAATGAAAGCTACTGTTTTGTGGCTTTTATGCTATTGAAATAGAAACAGCTCAACCTCAAGACTCTTGGGTTGGAAGACCATCATACCTTTACCACCATCTGTACTAATGCCCATGGGTTAGGACTCCGAGCTTCCACAGCAGGGGATGTGGGTTCAATTCCCTGGTCAGGGGGAGCTAAGATACCGTATGCCGCTCTGTGCGGCCAAAAGGAAAAAAAAGCTCATACTGTCTGACCACTAGTTTAATAAGGAGGGCACTGTGTGTTTTTCTCTTTCATAAGAAGTACTTGTTTGTTGCAAAATTAGCCTAACATCTTGCTTTTGCAAAACCCATTGAATTCCATATTTTTGTGGACAATGTCTCATACTCACATGGAATAGCTATCTTTTACCCAAATCCATAATAAACCCAATTTCCAAAGCCATTACCTGAAATTTCCTTTTGCTTGTTTCACCTATGTTTCATAAAAAACATTCATGTAGCACAACAATAAAAAAGCAATGTTTGTGTCTCTTTTTAAATAGGGATTTGCTTTTAGTAAGTTGATTCCTCTGAGCTCTCAGTTATATTTTTCATAGTCTTAATAGGAGCTTCCAAAAATATCTTCTATTGTACCAGGTATAAGGTTGATAACAAGTTTGATAACCCTAAAGAGACTTGCGTTAAATAATGTAAACAGAGATGGAGATGGAAATAATCAATAAAGGCATGAGGAGAGACCATAAGGACAAGGTAATTTGTATTTACTCCAAGGTTTCTCATTCTAAACTCTCCTCTCTCCAACCCACACATGTTTAGGATAAATACCTTCTTCTCCTTCTGTATTTGACAGTAGCTACAGATTCCTTTTGAAGGTCGGATTTGAACAATTGAGTAGGCATGAATTTTCATTTTTAAAAGCCAAAGTTAGAGAACACTTTTCTTTTTCTTCTTTTTTAAAAAATTTTTATTGGAGTATAGTTGATTTACAATGTTGTGTTAGTTTCAGGTACACGACAAAGTGAATCAGTTATACATATACATATATCCATTCTTTTTTAGATTCTTTTCCCATATAGGTTATTACAGAATATTGAGTAGAGTTCCCTGTGCTATACAGTAGGTCCTTATTAGTTATCTACTTATATATAGTAGTGTGTATATGTCAATCCCAATCTCCCAATTTATCCCCCCCCCCCATTTCCCCTTTGGTACCATAAGTTTGTTTTCTACATCTGTGATCCTATTTCTGTTTTGTAAATAAGTTCATTTGTACCATGTTTTTAGATTCCACATATAAGCGATATCATATGATATTTGTCTTTCTCTGTCTGACTTAGTATGGTAATCTCTAGGTCCACCCATGTTGCTGCAAATGGCATTATTTCATTCTTTTTTATGGCTGAGTAATATTCCATTGTATATATGTACCACATCTTCTTTATCCATTCATTGGTCGATGAGCATTTAGGTTGCTTCCATGTCTTGGCTATTGTAAATAGTGCTGCAATGAACATTGGGGTGCATGTGTCTTTTTGAATTATGGTTCTGTATCTAGAGAACACTGTTAAATGACATTCTTGAGTTGTCAGTACTGATGGGTGCTAAACTGGGATTATCATGCACAACCTGTGTAAACATAAACGTGTTACAGCTGATGAGATAGCATATTTAAGAGTTTTTTCATCATTGTCCTTTCCTGATCGTTTTTTTCCCCAAAATATTCTAAGATGGTTGTGCATGATTCTGTACATCAAAATTTAAAGACCATAGTTAAGTAGTGTAACAGAGGATTAAGTGTTTAATTCTTTATTTTAATTAATTGTCAAGGGTTACTTATTTAATCTTAAGTATTTACAAATAGATCAAAATAATAATGAAGAAATGACTTTTTTAAATGGATAAAAACCAGTTCAAGACTGCTAGCCTGGGGATGCAGTTGGAGTCATTGACTAATAATGTATTTAAGGAAATGCCCTAAGTATCCTGAGCCATTTCCTTAATTGGGCAAAGGACAGATGTCCAAGGCCATCACTGCTCTAGGAGGGCAGTTAGTTTTGTCACTCCTCTTACGCCTGCGTGCTTTGAGCATAGTGGACAGGGATTATTGTTAACATGCATGCAAGCTTACTAAGTGACAGGAAGTGTAGTAAGCTCTGTGCGTGCATGAAGTCTCTTCAATACTTGCTGAGAGTCAAGGGAGTAAATAAATGAATGGTCGTTGCTTCCAGCTTCCAACACAAGAAAAAGCTCTTTTACTCAGCTAGTTAAGTAGGTCTAGATATTTATGGGAATTTCAGTATTTTTTCTTCATGAGTGAATTATGACAACATCCTTGACATCTATTGACGTTAATATTCAAATTGAGTTGATCATGTTAAAAAGTGCTGTTCTCTGAAGTATTTGATGTTTAATCACTTTATACTATACTACAATCCAAGTAAAGATCTTTCTCGAGAAAGACGTTAAATAAACACAGTTGTAACAATGTTGTAATATGAATTAATTCAAGAACTATTTTAAAAATCCCCATTTAACCTAATATCATTATTATCTGGAGAACAGTTTAATGATTTGTAATTTTCTGATGATTAAACTTCTTTAAAGTTTGATGTTCTCATATATCATTAGAATGAGTGTGCCACTTATAAAATATTAAATATTCATAATACCCAAGAATTACATCTGCTTTATTCTTTTATTATAACTGTCCTGAATAAATCAACCCATGATAATTACTTTATATACTCAACCTGATTGAACAAAGATGGCAACCTATTGTGGGTTTTTATAGCACATATATCATAAAAGTTTTGCTAGTGCATCATATAATTATTCAAACCACAACGAAGGGCATGCCTACTAAAATACCTTCATTTATAGCCCATGATTCTGGTTACAAATACTTAAACACACACTACTGATGTTGTAGGGTTTTATCTAGCTTCTGTATTGGTTTCTGTAGAATTCAGTTTTCTTCAAAACAGTAACTATGTCTTTTGAGTGTCATTAATTAGTGGTGAGAACAGCACCAACTAAGTGAATACTATCTTTTTTTATGTATTATAGAAGGATAATGTTTATGAAATTCTTTAAGTGGTTTCGTTCGTCAGGCTTTCATAACATTATCCAGCTAACTTATAGCCAAAAATAAAATGGATAATTCATAGTATTCTAAGTAAAATTTTCTTTTAAGGCTTAACAAACATTTGTTGCTAAACATATGCTATGTTTACCATCTTTGTAAAGGTAATATTCAACAGTATGTCTCAAAATATTGAAAGCACCCGTTATTAAATATCCTGTGAAAACACTTATACCCTGTCATTGACAATCCAATTAAATTCCTTTAAATTTCTTTTTTTTTTTTATTGAAGTATAGTTGATTTATAATGCTGTGTTAGTTTCAGGTGTACAGCACAGTGATTCAGTTATGCATATATATGTAAACCTGTTCTTTTTCAGATTCTTTTCCCTTATAGGTTATTATAAAATATTGAGTTTAATTCCCTGTGCTATACAGTAGGTCCTTGTTGTAAATTCCTTCAAATTTCTAATTTTTATTTTGGAAAATACCTACAAGGATCACATGGCCAAATGAAAACAGGATTTTGTTAAGGGATTGCGGGAAATTTTTGTTTTGTATTTGTGTTGTTTTAACATAGCATCTGCAATAGACTAATACAAATATTTCTAACATATTTAACTGCATGTTAAACTGATTACCTATATATGTCCTTAATTACTGAAATTTATACTGCTCTAGAGATCACTTATAATATCACTCTTCAAATTTCACATGACACTGAAAATGACATTTTGTTTCAGAAATGTCTAGCAGAGCATGGGGTCACCTGAGGGCTTGGGAGGGGTACTTCGAGACTCGGTTTAAGGATACTTTGTGTGTGTGTCTGTTTAATGTCCAGCACCTGTTCTTCCTGGAGCCTACCAGCAAAGCCATTCTCAAGGGTATGGGTACATGCATCAGACCAGCTTGTCATCCATGAGGTCAATGCAGCATTCACCAAATCTAGTAAGTGCCCATTTGAAGCGTTCCTCCTTCCCTGGTCTTCATATTTTTCCCCAGAATATAAATGCACATAGAATACAGTTGAATTGAATATGGTACATTTTTTTATATAAAGGGTAAATGACGATGTGTTGCATTTTTACAAGCTTCCCTAAGGAAGTGGAAGACATATAGGGGTAAACCGTTGAGAAGGGAAGGCACGATGAGAAAACATGTAAACAGTAAAACATACAAAGACTCTACCAGTACTATATATCCTAATTGTTACCTCATGATTGGAAGTAGTCAACTATGGTCTTCATTCAGTAAAAAAAAGCACAAATATCTGGTCATGTTAACTAGTTAATCAAAATGGCCACTGAGAGCTAAATGACACAGCCAACATATGTCTTTGAGTCCTCCTCTGGAAATCTTGGAGTGCTGATTCATTCACTGAATGTAAGGTTTGGAAGCAGTGTTCCGGGTCATTTAGTCAAATGTGGCATCTTCTGCTGAAATTGCTTCTCCAGGCTCCCGACACAGTCCCTTGGCCTTTGCCTGTGCACTTAGAAACAGGTGGCCCTTCTAAGCTTGTAAAATACCTCTTTTAAAATGTATTTTTGTTGAAGTATAGTTGACTTACAATATTATATTAGTTTCAGGTATACAACATAGTGATTTGGTGTTTTTATAGATTATGCACCATTAAAGTTATTATAATATTATTGACTTTTTCTGGGCTATACATCACACGTCTGTGACCTACTTATTTTTTATAACTGGTAGTAAGGTATCTTTATTCACTCTAAAGTTCTTTGCATCTCAGCCAGTTTCCTCAGTCTATGAATACACTTGATTTTGAGATTGTCTGATATTATTAGCTAAACTCTTGGCCTCAGATGAAAACAAATATAGTAAAACTCATTTTAAAAGTTTCCTCATTATAACAAGGATTTAATTATATGTACTTAAATATTCAGGACATTTATATGCTAAATTTCTATCACTGTGATACAAAAACCTATTGAGTATATTATGGATTTTTTCTTTTATTTGTTTTAAATATTTTTAAGAGGAAACAAAAATTTTTAGTAAAGTTCATTACCTCTGCCAGGGGACCGACGGTAGTGATTTGGCAGTGACTTGGAGCTGTCTGCCACTATGGTGGGTTTTGTTCTCTGAAGAATGTGGACTAGGGGAGAATCTACATAATCTAAGGTCTCTGGGCTTATCTGAAGCTGGGGGAGTGGCTTTCCTGCTTCAGAGCTTACTTTTTGACGGGCTAGCTATTGTATTCAGCGGCTTGCTCTGGCCCCATTCTGGCCCCCAGCATTACGTCTTTTGCCAGACTAGTAACCTTGAGATGAACACAGTCAGGACAGACAGTACGCTCTGGTTTGCAGGACTCCAGAAATAGATGTGCTTGGGAAGATTGCTGATCGTTACTTTATGCGTGGGTTGGTTTGTTGCGATCAGCATTTGCGGCCGTGACTATCTTGGTGTCCATCGTGTGACCCCGTCTTTCCTTCCTCAGAGGACCTACCGAGCCATGTACGATTACAGTGCCCAGGATGAAGATGAAGTCTCCTTCAGGGATGGCGACTACATCGTCAACGTGCAGCCCATCGACGACGGCTGGATGTACGGCACGGTGCAGAGAACTGGGAAAACCGGGATGCTGCCGGCGAATTACATTGAGTTTGTTAATTAATCATTTTTCCTTGCCCTTTGAGCTTTGTTCTAATGTACACTAAACGTAATCTTTTTAAAAGATAGAAGATACTTTTAAGACAACTTGGCAGTTATTTTACAGTAATCTATCCTTCCTTTGACAATTAGACACGCAGGTACCAGGAAGAAGGAATGACTTCTGGGCTGAAAACAGCAGCATTTTCGGTGATTCGTATAAACAAAATAATTAGGTCTGGAGACCTGGTGCTGCTAATTGTGTTAATGGTTTCCTTTGATTGGCTATCGTGAACCCTTCTGGGGAAATGTATTTTTGTAGACTTTAATAGAGACGTTGATTGTCCCTTAAATGTCACAAGTATATGAAATTTCCTCGCTGTCACTTTGGAATCACCAGAAGCCAGTCCTCTTAATTCAGTAACACAGCCGATAATTTAAAAACCATTTAGCTTTTGAGTCACGAGGCAATTTCCAATTCAAGTGAAAATTGCCTAAATATATTAAATGTAAGCAGTGGCAGAATGACAGTTTGGTTAAAATTATATTGACTGGTGGCCTTAGGGATCTAGAAACTTCTACCGAACAAAGAAATTTCCTTGTTCCCTGGGCCAACTTGGGTCTATTTATTTCTCATTTGTACCAAGGTGTATCCTACTCTCCATTTACATTCTATGGACCTAAGTATATGCTTGGCTGAATAGAATGTCAGGACCAAATAACTTCACAGCTACTCTACAAAGGGCAAATTTTAAGGTCATCTATATTATTTCCCTAATACTAATAGCCTTTACCCTGTTGCATGTCATGTAGGTTCAAGCTTCTGTAACATAGGCAGCTGCACTGCCTGTTCCTGTTATTAAAACTAAAAGTGTGGCCGATATCTAAAAGCCCTTTCCTCTAGTTGCCAGCTCATCAGAAAAACATAACTTGAAAAGTTGCTTGAGATTCTCTTGCCGCATTGCACTCTAGATTTGAAGGATTTACACCTTAGGAAATAGATGTATACTCTAGCAAATAAGTGATTTAGGTGTTTATTGAACAGCTTTCATTAACTTAATGCCGCTATTGATTTAAAAGCAAAGAAAACTTCATAAAAGCCAGTTACAAAGTTGGAATATGAAGTGTGCTGGGGGAAGCCAGCGAACAAAAGATTACCAGCTCTGCACACAGAGACAGGTGATCTGGTTTCTTATTTGGGAAAATGGTATTCAGATTCTGGAATGGAAATCTAGCCACTGAAACCGCTTAATGAAAAGACTTCCTTTCCACTTTCTGGTTTTTATTTTGTAAATCACATCCAGGGGTGAGATTGGGACGTCACCAGAGATTTGAGGTACAGGCCCAACAGGTTGTTCATTAAAAAAGAGATCGTTGTCACATTTTCATTTCCAAATGAGTGACTTTGCAGGCTCTTGCTGGATTCACAGCCGTGACCGTCATGTAGTGAAGTTTTACCTGGAGTCCACAGTCAAGATCACTGGAGAGACTAAGGTCCATCAGCAACTCTGTTTTTCTGACCATGCGGTTAGTGAGACTTGCAACAGGGTAGCAGTCATGTAGGGTCTGACTCTATAGCTGTAATGAAACTGAAAAAGTAAAGTTACAAAAATGTAATCAAATGTGTGGGCCTTGGGGCTTTCTGCCTTAATGATATATTCAAAGAAATTAACAAAATATGCTGTAAAACATCTTCTACTGAAATGTTTATTGGTCCAAAGGCAAATGTTAATTCATTTACACCTTTGAAAAGTAAGCACATCATTTTGAAAATCTGTAGTCTTATTTTTATCGGGCTAAAAGAGTAATTAAATAAGCTTTATTACATTCAAGCTGCATCTACATGACACTGATGTAAAATTGAAAAGAGAGAAATTAAGGCAAATAACTAGAGATTTTTTGAGGGGGTTTTACATATTACCACATAGCCAGCTTGGCTGATTTTCTATCATTGAAATGACCAGTTGTGATTCAACTGATTAAGCCCCATATCGATCTTGGTGTCTTATACAAAAACCTGCAAAGACAAGCGGAACTTGCAATATTCTTGCAAAAATTTCTGTGCATTAAAACTGAGGGCAATAAGCTTGCTTAGTTTGATTATACCATTAAGTAAATATTTAAGATTCACCCAGACAGACTACTTTTTTGTGATTATAAAAGAGTAGTTGTTGATTAAATTTGCAGATGAAATGTAAGACGGGTACAATTTTTGATAAATAGCACATTTACAGGAAAGCTCAAAGGAAACCGATTTGAAATGATGATTATAATCGGGGAAGTAACCACAAAGTAACAGCTTGATGTTTCCTTGTTTTTCTCATCCACTGATTTCAAAATCAGATTCACTGAATGTAAACGTCAATACTTATTTGGGGAATAATTCTCCTAAAGTTTTAAGCTTCACATAATGTTTGCATAGTAAAATGTTTCTGCTTTCCAGCCTTTAGGAATTAAGATCGGATCAGAATTTAACTAGAGGGCAGTTATTTTACAGTAAAGACTGAGGGAGAACAAGTTGCACATGTTCCTGATGCTGTGATTTGATAGTGTTGTCACCATTACTAAAGCCTGTCAGGATATTAAGCATCTCAGCAGAAATATAGGAGACAATGGATGTATAAAACCAAAGTGCTATTTTTACAGCATCATTTTCAAAACTGTACTCTCGAACAACTTTTCCCCTTTCCACACTCCCCCTCTCGCCTTCGATTTGGCAGCAGGCAGATACTACATATAACGCTGACAACTCAAGAAGGGTTTCAAAAACAATCCTTTTAAAAATCAAGTTAAAGAAGACTGAGTAAATGCCCGAGCACAGAGAGCATGCACCTGATTTTCTAAATGTGTTCTCAAACCTGATAAAAGCACAAGGGCAGTTTGATACGCTTTTCAAAGTTCCGAAAACAGAGCTGTACGTGGATCATCTCTCTCTTGAGAAGAGCGTGGCAACAGAATATATTGCTTTTGGTGTAAGTTTTTGTAGTAGGCGTTTTTACTAATTCTCGTTCTTTGGGAAAGCTTTCTATTCCTAACCTGTGGCAAGACAGAGTCTTCATGTCTTCTTGTGATTGTTTACACATCCGCAGTGTAGCCCACTTTGAAATATTTATCTGGTTGTCAGATCTCCGAGCTGTCCCTGCATCTTCTCAGGCCTCCCCCACCTCAGAGACCACACAGGAGTTTGCAAGCACAATTCCCAGGAGCACCTTGTATGAATATGGATGCGATTAGACCAGCCCCTCTCTTGCCACCAGGTTCATTGCATGAGGATGACGAAGATACAGTTTCGCCAGTCTCGCCACAGTCTTTCTTTCCTTACCCTGCATGTTGAGCTAGACAACACTCGGGGATTTGGGAAGCAGACTTTTCTAAACACACAGTGGAAGATCAAGAGGTGCACCTCTTTTTCAGGTTTGTCCATCTCCAGTGGAATGTTTTTGATGAAAAGATAAAGAAAATGTGTGTCATCCTTTAATAACACCTCCCTATATAAAGTGGATATATTAATAGTTTATACAAAAATTATAATATAGAGATATAACAAAAATATAGGTGCCTTTTTGATTACCCTTGTTTATTCACTGTGGTCTTGGAAAGAAAACCAAGCAAGCAAGCTTCTGCCTATTCTATAGTAATATTTTATTATATGATTGGTATTTTTTATGGCGGGGAAGTGAGATGCTCCTGACAGATACGAAAGGTGATAGATGATTGTATTTTACCTCTAGAGGTTTAGAAAATACTGACTTCTTCCGTCTATTTCTGAAAGGTTCTTTGTGGATTTATATATAGTTGAGATGCATAAACATTAACTTTAGGTTTGAGATTTAAAATACCTATTGTAAGATAGAAGAATTATGTTATGAGGCTGAATTCATGAACAAGATGAAATTCGCTTCATAAATTCATTATACCGTAGCTGTTTGCTTCTGATAATCTGAAAGTGGCTAGAGTACGGTTGTTTGGGGTAACTCGACATGGAGGTGAGAAAGCTTTAGTTAATAAGAAGCTGTGTAAACCAAGTTAAGAATGCTAAAATGAAGGTCTGTTTCTGAAGTATTCCATGCCCGTTAGGGTTCTTTCCAGGCACTGTCAACCAGTGCTGATCCAAAAAAAGTCAAGACATTGTACGATGCTTCTGTGGCCATCATTCCCTGATCCACAGGCCTGGAGTGACCCCTAAGGCAAATCTCCTCCCCAGTTGTCCTTGTTACTTCAGTATCTTCATGGGAATTCCATATGCTTTTTGTGTTTGATATGTGGTATTCAATTTGCATAGTATATACTTCTTTGTAATCCAGTTGCTGTTAAGAATGATTTATCTTAAAGGAAAAGAGAAAACTGCATCATAGTTCCCTTCTTCAGTGTTCATACAGTGAACTGCTGAGCATTTAGAAGCAGCACTGAGTGTGTTACAGGAGGGGTGTGGAACCGTTGGTCTTTGACCTGTGATTAAAACCCAAAATTGAATCATTGTGCAGATTGGCTTCTCTTTGCTTCAAAATATGTAGCATTGTGGTTGATGATTCATTTGCAAGATTGTTCTAACTTTGAGAGCCTACAGTTTTACAGGAGACACTTCATGTTTTTAAAATGAAGGGGCTTACAGAACAATACAATGTTATTAATGTAATCTGGCTTTTGTTATGCAAATTGTTAACACCAGCTATTAAAATATATTTTAGTAGAAATGCTTTAATTCATGGTTTTTTCCTCTACACTGTGAATCTTTAAGCCTTGGTGAACTAGAGCAACATCGTGCTGCCCACAGGACTAACCTATGCAAACTAGTTCACATTTCAGTGGATGTCACAGTAATTGTGTAGCAAGACGTTATTTCCCCCTGCATAATGGACAGCGGCATTGAAATAACACATTAAGCCTAGCATCATGTATGTATAGATAGTTACTCACAGACCCTTCACAGCTACCATAATCATTAGTATTACCATTCGTGTAAGAGCAGATCGCTGATTTATCTGTTAAAACGACGTCAACGATGTCAGAACAAGAATGACAGATGGATGCGTCGGCCTTGGCTTCCAAGTGGTCCCTGCAAGCGTTCTCCTGTGATAGAACCGCGTTCTCAGATGCGCTCTCTCCAGGGTATTATTATTCTGTGTCTTCTTTCTGTATTTGTAAAACATTATAACGCTTTAATTTCCTATCTCTACACATTTGGTTTGCTTAAATAAATGCAGGATATAACAAAATGGTTCCACTTGTTGGTTCTCACCTTGGTTTCTTGGAGCAGGGGTCATTGGTAACACCCTGGGTATGGGTTTATCGAGACAACTCACGTCAAATGGCCTCGAAGGTCTGTGGTGGCCTCAGTGCACTTACCTTGGTGAGTCATTCAGAATGTGTCTTCTTCCCCCAAATAAACTTAGCTTTAAATGATAACAATATTATGCTTTTGCAAACTCAATCTCCTTCTGATTTTATATCAAAGTACTATAATAATACATCATCGTAGTTCACTTCTTTCAAGGTTAAATTCCTCATATGTCCTCAATAGTACAGTTTTAATTTTCTTGTATTTGTAAGATGAAAGAAACAGCTTGCAGCAAAGAATAGAAAATGCACAAACTGAGTGCATGAAACAGGGAGATGCTCTGATTTTCCAGCTCAGAAGGGCTCATTTATCATAGAGGAGAATTGCTTTTGTCCTAAGTTTCCCATAGTTGGAAAAAGTGAGTTACTTCCTTTTTTTGCCCTCATATAAATCTACTGAGACTAGGATCTCAGCTTTATTGCGTTATTTTGTAAAAGTTCCTCTTTGATGGTGCCTAAACCCTCCTAACTGTAAACTGATAAACTCTGCTGCTGACACGTTTAGTGCTCTTGCCCATAGAATAAACACTCTTCCGAGTCTTGAATTTTGTGTTGCTCATATTCCAAAAGTATGAAATGAATATTTGTATGATATTAATCAGCAGACATACTGATAATATTTCAAATGACAAAACAGCTTGCTTCTTTATTTATTTATTTATTTGAAGAATTTACTTTTTTTCTCTCTCTCGAAGTTTTTTTTTTCCCCACCATACTCACAAATTTTACTCTTTGGAACCCGACCCACAGAGAAATGAGTCACTTAGTAAGATTTTTTTTTTTTTTCTGAATTAAAATAATTTAGGTTTAGAATAAACTATGCTTATATTTTTATTAACTTAAAAATTTGTGAAGTGAGTTGTACAAGTAATTGAGACATACGTGACCACTAGAAGTCTACCGAAGTAACTTTTTACAAAAATACTTATACATAATAAATTGAAAAGTAGATAAAAGGAAAGTTTTGTTCCTTTCTTTATGTAATTTGCTTCTTCTAAGCAGGGGGATTGAATAGAGTCTTGTGATGGCAGAAAACTGGATATGGTCCAAGTGTGAACTTCAACTACTTTCTGCAGTTCTAAGCAAAATTCTCAGGCCTTTGTCCATTTATATTTGTACTTGGGAGCAGCAGAGTTCTGATGAAAAATAGAATGAGAAAGTGGGTTGAAAGGGTGAAAAGTCAATATTAGAACAAAAGACCCAGTTACTGATTTTGTATTTATACCGTGGCATTTTGATCTTTGCTTTCACTTTTTTTTAAAAGTAGCAAACATGAAAGAGAATAATAGACTAAAATAGAGAAATTAGCAAAATCTGAATGCCTGTTATTTCACTTGAGAAAGTAAGGAACTTTTCTGCATCCCAAATTTAGTTATTCGATTGCTTTTAAAATGAACTCGTTTCTGGTTCTTGAGCCAGGATAGCCCCACTTTTTCCAGAGGGTTTCTACCCAAGGCCACGTGGCCCTTATTAACGTTTGTTATCTCGCCACTCGTGACAGGCGGCTGGATGGAGGTGACCCATCTATAGCATGCCCAGGAGCCCTTGACAGGAGCCCCACAAGAACTTTGCCCAACAGGGGTGATGGTCACTGAACCTGTCCACATCTCCCTGAGGAGCCCAAGTTCACAATATAGAGCAGGTTGGTTAACTGGTCTGATTATTAAAAGCTAAAAGACATAGAGAAAGGAGGAGGAAGTCAAGAGTAAGCAGAGCTGTGAGTAAGCAGAAGGCATGAGATGGGGAAAGCTCATGAGATGGGGAAAAGATATTTAGGACAGATGGAGCAAAGAATAGAGTGGATGGATGGTGGTGGCACGAGCCCTGGAGATGGGAAGACACTGATTCTTGCTCACGGCGGCCCCTGAGAGTAGCGAGCCCCAGCCCCTGCTGCAGACGAAGCGGCCACACTCCATGTCAGATGCTCAAGGTTCCATCCTGGTCCTGCTGCCAATGTGAGGCCTCCTCCCCATGTCTCGATAAGGAACAAATTTCATGAATGTTGGAAACCCTTGCAGGGTGTCCCCCAAACGAAACACCAAGTGGCCAATGTGATTAAAATGCCAATTACATTTTTGCAGTTGAAATGTTCCAAGGCTGTCTTGAATAATTTTGTTTTCTTTTATGATGCGACATATTACACTGTATACATGCTACTGAAAACCACTTTAGTTAGAAGTTGTTTCCCTAGGCTCTATGAAGGGTATCAATAATTAATAACAGATGAGTTTAACTTCAACCAGTGGGTTTGTACAAAGAAAGGATAGGGAGAGGAATGTTCTCATCAATTTCTAAGTGTTTGGAAAAGAACATGGGAACGACTGGGCCACCTTAGAGAGTGACTCAGGCACTGGTGTCCCAGGGACAAAAGCTGAATTGTTTTTGCAGAGCTTTCAGAAATACCTAATTCTTCCAGGTTTCCTCGGTGATAGTTCTTGATTAAGGTGGATGAAGCAGTAACTGTAACTCACTCAGCATGGATTTATTCAATGCTTACGTGATTCAAGGAACAGAACACAGGAACTTTCATACTGTATTGGTAGGGGAGACTTACATTAAACAACCAATGATATACATTTATCCACTTGTATACAGTTGTGTATACTTATACAGTTAATTGCTTCATTGCAGTTTGAGAGATGTTGTGAAAGGGAAGCCTAGTGCCCCCTGAGTTCTTAGAGCTGGGCCAGGGTGACCTGTGGACTCGGCGCGGGGGAGGGTGTGGAAGACTTCTTTGAGGATCTGCTATTTGAACTGAGCTGAAAGCTGCACTGAGAGCTGTCTCGGTCCATCTGAGCCTTAGAGGTGTGGGAAAATTTAGTCACTGGCAGCTAATGATAGAAATACTCTAGTCTTCTGCCAGATTTTAATTTAAATAGCAATGGCAGGTTTTCGTAATTTTCATACAATTAGATTTTCATGCACAAAAGTTGGGGTATGCACGTGCATGAATATGTGTGCATGCCCTACCCTTTGATTATTCTAATTATGACTTATTCCACTTAGAAAGTCAGCAGGTTGCAAAGAGTTAATTATATACACAAAGTTGTACAGATGTGGAATACTTCATTTCCTTTTTTGGATAATTGGTTATTATGTAGACTTTCCTGTGTCCTTACTTCCTCCTTGAGTATTTTTGGAAGGCATGTGCTTACTGGAGTTTACGGTCATACAGTCTGAAGCAGAACCATTGATTAAAAATGCTGTTCTCTCCTGTTTTAGATTCCACAGATTTGGGAATTGTCCTTCCATCTAATATGTGATATGAGTTAGATTTTCAACATTAGCTGGACAACACAGGGAAAAATCACTCACAAAGCAAGATAGTTGTTGGTAATTATTTGTAATAAGTCCTTGCTTGGAGGTAAATCATAGCTTTGTTTATAGAATTCTGGCAAGATTGTTGAACATCTGTCTCCTTTAAAAATCTGACAGTATGTTTGCACATTTTATCTGGGGTACCCTTGCCCCAGTTAAATTCATGATCAATAATATTTTGGATGTATTTGGCTCTCTCATATAATATAATGCTTGTGTGGGAACACTTTTTGATATTTATAAATACTTCCTGGCTGCATGTACATCTTTCTTTTAGAAAGAAGTGTTTTGACTTTCAAGATGGTGCCGCATAAAGCGATTTCTGAACTTCTACATCTTTTTGTTATGTTGCTTTTCTTCCCAAGAGGGTAGCTCTGATGATCCAACTACAGCCATCATATTTGTACTGTAACACAGTTTCTTTTGTTTACAACCATATACCCACTGCTTTACATTCATTTTAGTGGGGTCGGGAGAAGAGGTGCCTGAAAACCCGGGGGACAAACTTGTTTTGTGTGACCCACCCGGTGGTCCAGGTGAATGTGGAAAGCATCTGCCTGCAGCCAACCTCCACCCAGAAAAACAAGGGACGGACACGGGGAGATTTTTCCATCTTCCATGATTTAAGTCCTAGAAAGGTGTGAGAGTGGGGGAGAGGATGGCTCCTATGATGATTTATTTTTCAAAGCAGGCAAATAAAAATGTTTATGGTATGAGAACATTATTCTAGTATGTCAGCTCTTAGTAGTATTGAAAGATTTCATGCCTGAAGCGTATTGAAACATTTTCAGAACTTCGAATGGGGCTTCTGGTCTTGATATGCTACTTGATCATGACGGAGACCCTAAAATGGTAGTTTCGTAATGTAGAATCCTTAAGAATTTGACAGAGCTAATTTAGTTATATTTCGGCACAGATCCAAGATCTACATTATGATCGATTGGGGTAGAGGGGAGTTATCAGCCAAAAGAAGTCTTGTACCAAAGATAACCGTGTCAGGTGAGTGAGTGAATACCTGTGGAATGGTAGCATCGCAGGAAAGAGAAGGAAAGACGTAGCTGGGGCAAGGGCAGATCTGAAGAGCCCAAGGCCTCACTTGGATGAAAGGTCACAGTTTTTGCTTCAACTGGAATTGAATCTTTCAAAATTATTCCAGTCTCAGGAGGTAGAATTTCTCTGTGTTGGCCTTGGTAATCTTCCCATGTCTTTGCAGTTTTGTCATGTCCACAAAATAATGCTGCACTCAGTTGTGTTGCTGAGCTTTTCTGGGGGAACGATGGATTTAGAAAGCATCTGGAAAATGCTGAAAATTCACTTTGTGTGAGTGCAAGTTGGGATATAGTCTTTGAATTTAGGATTGTGTGATGCCCCAGCCTTTATATGGACTTTTTTTTCTTTAAAGTCTGAGAAAGCCATGTTAATCGGAGCGGAGCTGAGTAGGTCCTGCGTTAGGTAGAATTTGGGTGTCTCACATCTCTGAGAGGGACAAGTTTCAACCAGCAACATGTGTGCCCTTCCACACTTGTTGCCTTTGGACTCACAGATTTTCAGGGGAGCAGAGACCTTCAGTCAAACCCCTACCGTCAGGAAGACATGGCATGATTGTCTCGTTGTATTGATTGGAAGACCAGGGCCTGAGAAAGTTGGTGACTCTATCATAATCTAATGGCTGTACTTTGAAGGGTGGATAAAAACCTAGCTCCTCTGTCTTCGGTCACTGTGCCTCTCCCCTCACACACTGTTGCTCTCGATGTCCGCTCGATCTGGTTCAGATGGGGAGGAGGAGAGTGAGCGCTTATCTGGAGCTGCCCTTCTTGTTCCTTTAATGTCCCAATACTGGCTCTGCTGCACAGCTGTGAGCGCTGAGGAAAGTGATCCCAGGCGGTGCCCTGCTTTGATCACCCAAACCATGGCAAGGACACTTTGGAGTAGCAGAAGAAGTGATGGTGTCCAGACTCTCATATCACAGGTCGGGAAGGCAGTATCTCATTTCCTTTAAGACTCTGCAACTGCAAATTAAGATAAAAGGAGAACAGGGTCTTTAGAGCACTGATTTGAAGTCAGAAAGCGTTCTGTTCCATGTCCAGCCCTTTCTTCTCCCGGGGGGACTTTAATAGGATGAGTGAAGCTACCATCTGGTCCAAACTCAAACCTCTTGTCGTTCGGGTAGTTAGAATGCCTCAGGACTTCTAACCAGCTTGGTTTTTAAATGTCATTTCCACAAGCACTTTTTAAACACTTAAACATTTGTCCCACTTGTGATGCCAGCAGGGTTTGGATTTGGATGCATAAGATAGATTTGGGGCTCGTGACAAATCACCCCCTCCCAATTATGTGCCATCCTGTTTTCCCCTTCCTTTTCTTTCCTTTTATTCCATCCCTTCTGTTTCCTGTTTTTAAAAGAATGTATTGGTTCTCTATTTAAAAAAGTAATCTATCCACATTCAAAAGAGTAAAGAGAAGGAAAAAATGACTTCTAAGCCCACTATCAGAAACTATGGGTGTTACTGTGTATCCTTGCAGAGTATTTATTGATACGTATGTGTAAATTTTTAATGATAATTGTCCTATAGACAATTTTATGGACCTTTTTCCCATTTGACGTTGCATAATGAAAATTTCTTTTATCATTAAGTAATTTTTGGAAAACATTCCATCATATGTATGAATTATTTAACCTTCTTACTGGACACTTAGATTGTTTTCCTTTTAAAATAATGCAGTGAATATTTTCATATTATTATTTCCATTATTATTTCCTTAGGGTAAATTCCATCAAAAGGGAATTGCTGGGCTAAAAGGATCATATAATTTCAAGGCTTTTAATAAATACTGTTATTAACTTGTCACTCAGCAAAATTTACAATTTAGATACCTACTATCAATAGATTGTTCCTCTTTTACATCTTTTATTTCTGTGATTGCTAGTGAGGTTGAACATTTTCTTCACATGCTATTGGCTGTTTGCAGTTCATTCTCCCTGCCCCCAACTTCCTGGTCTTCCATTCTGTTGCTTGGGATATTCAGCACTGGTGTCTGAATGTTTGTTTGTTTGTTTTCAATTTGGTATGTATGACCAAATTACCATCCAGAAAGTTTCCTCTAATTTATACTGCCATCAACAGTTTGTTTGTTCCATCAAGCCCTTTCTGACACTGAATGCTACTGTTTGTTTTAATTTTTGTGAGTGCCCCTTTTAGTTACAGAAACTGTTAATGCCATCATTTTTACATATGCAATTGCTGTGCGTTAAAACCTCAGAGACAGTACAGAACAGAGAGAGAGACAGACAGACGGACAGAATTTTGCAGGAGAGGAAGTATAAATAGAAAATGCAGAGAAGGAGTCGGGTATGAAGGAGAACGGATGACTAGGAAAAAGACTATGGAGTCGAATTAGTCTGCTAGGACTGCCATGACAAAGTACTGCAGACTGGGTCGCTTAAACAGAAATTTATTGATATTTTCTCACTGTTCTGGAGACTGGAAGTCCGAGGTGCAGACCTGAGCAGGACTGGTTTCTTCGGAGGCTTCTCTCCTTGGCCTGCACATGGGCGTCTTCCCCCTGTGTCTTCTCACGTGCTCTACCCTCTATACCTGTCTGTGTCCAAATTTCCTCTTATAAGGAGACCAGTCAATATTGGATCAGAGCCCATCCTCATTACCTCATTTTAACTTAATTACCTCTTTAAAGACCTTATATCTAAATATAGTCACATTTTGAGGTACTGGGGGTTAGGGCTTCAACATAGGAATTTTGGGGGAACAAAGTTCTGCCCATGAGAGGACTGAAAAAATCAGTACTTGTGGGCAGCCAGGCACAAACAGGGGTAGCTTGGAAGGGATTGAATTTAGAGAACTTTTAGAGGGACTGTCTGAGTGCCCAAGGAAGACACTTGAAAGATGAAGGAACTAGGAACCAGAAAGGTGAGCCAGTTGGCCCAAAGTCACAGCAAGTTAGTTGTAGAGCTAGGACAGGAGCCCAGGGCTCAGGGTTTCAACTCTCCTGGTTTTCCTGTCGCACTGCACCGCCTCAGAAAGCTCAACTCTTCAGTGAGGCTGTGCCCTTGTGTCTCTCCTGCTCTGACTCCAACCCTTGGCAGTGATCTTGAGCTCAGCAATTCACTGCTACAGGCCCCAAATCACTGTTGCTAAATTACGCTCTGTGGAAGGATGATTTCCCACCTCTCCTCTCCCTCAGGTTGGAGTCAATGTAGCAAGATCAGTTTCACTTGGTGCCCTGTCTGGAGGGAGCCCACCTCGGGCTCTGCTGGAGGAGCTGGTTTCTATATTGAAACTGGGGGGCCAGTCTCCTCCTTGCCCTGTATCCCGCATCCCTCCCCCTTTCTCCACCTCCCAGGCCTCCCCAGAACCTCCCCTTTCCACCTCCTTGCATACCTGGTTATAGTCACAGAATGTTGGACCTCAGTTTATACTTTCTTCACTACATCTTATTTCTGTCTCTTTGTTGTAAGTTCTTATAGAAGTTCCATTTCCCAGGAGGTGAGGGACTGAGACTGCACAGCTGGTTTGTCCTCTTGTACCACTGCTGGATCCTCTCTCTACCTGGTTATTGTATGTAACCACCAAATCAGTGTTGACCTGTGCAAAAGCACAGTTCCTAATCTCCCTGAAACAATATGGCTGGTGTTCAGTTTTTATATCCACTCTTTCCTAATATGGAAAACATTATACAGAGCTAGAAGCATATAGTACTTAGTAAGGAAACACAACAACTTAATAAACAACATCCATTTGTGTCAACACTGATGATAAACATCTTCATTGTCTAAGCTTCCTCTCACTTTAATCAGATTGTTTTCAGGATGCTGAACGGCTGGCAGACCGTGCGCTCATGGAGACGGCTTATGGTGGAGGGATGCCAAAGAACAGAGCAGTCGTCTGGGTGGGCAGGGTTATAGTCTGGAGAATGACACCACCTTTAGCTTCTTGGAAGGCGCTACCTAACTCCTGCGCCTGAGTTTCTTTATCTGTCCAACGGAGATAAGGTTTCCCTTTCACATATGTTCTGCATATTCTGTTTGTAAAGAACCTAGCACAGGATTTAGCTCATACTAGGTGCTTAGTAAATGGCAACAGAGGCCATAGTGGCCGTCTCTGGGGGATGCCCTTGTCAACTGTTACAAAAGAGAACTCGCTTCCATTTCACCATCTACGGGGCCATTGAGTGGCCAGTAGCAAAAGATTAGTGCAAATCCATGCACTTAATAAGAGCAGATGATATATTAATTGAGCACTAGTTAAGTATAATGAGATAATACAAATGCATGTAAAGACTTCTGGGTATTGGGTTAAGAGAGGACCTCGACAGAGTAACTACATTACTTTTTAAATATTTAGATGTTTATGCCAATAAGTTCTGTTTAATTGATAGAGATATCTGGCATATTTTTACGTATTGTGCTTTGTAAATTACCATTTAGGATATTAATTTCAAAAGTAGAAAAGTAGTGCTATGTGGTGACCTTTAAAAATGCATAGCTAATTGAATCCTGGTATTTAAACACTAATAGATTTAATTATATGAAAGTGACACAAGAGGGCAGCTGTGTACTGTTTCTGAATACCTTTTGCTACAGTAGATTAGGTTAAAACTGAATATGTGAATAATCAGTATGATAGGAAATTAACTTTCTTAAACTTCTTATTACATAGCTGAAATAAAATTATTTTATTTAGAAATAACTTAGTTCTGTATACCACTCAAATCCATATTGGCAAATAAAGGCTGACAAGTAATGATACAATTAATATCCTACTGATTACCCATAGTTACTATGTTGACGTAGAACTTCCTGGTGATGCTTAAAGATCATTTGACTGATCTGAGGGTACGGTGGGAGAAGGGGTGGAGGGGCTGATAAATCAAGGCACAGCCTGGTCCCCACGGGAAGCCTGTATGTTGGAATGAAATGTGTGTCTGGTGCCGCAGAGTTTAGCAGTCCTGTGGGGCTGGACAAGAATGTCTCAGCCTCTGTGTTTTCACACAGATCTTGGAGGTTGGCTTACTTCTGATACCTTTGGTTGTCATCCTTTGAACCCACAGCGGGTAAATATCCTGCATGATACCTAGAGCCTCCTTGCCAGAGCTGTGGTGTGACTCTGTCAGTGTGTCCCATCCTGGGGGTCAGAGAGGTCCTGGGCACTAGGATAATGAAGCCGAGCTGACGGATGCTGAGGACGCCTAGAAGGTTCCAGGTCTGAATTGCATCCGGTTTCAGGGGCTTGGGCAGTTGCATGAGGACAGCTGGAGAGAGGGCTGTGTCTCGGCATAGATCAGGGATAGAGCTGTAATGGATCCTCCTGTGCTTCAGATGTCGTTTTGGAAGGACAAATCTGGTTTGTGAAAATGGGCAGCTGCAAAACTTATAATAGAGTTTTTTCCCAAAGTGAACGTAGGTGGATCATTGTTACTTAAATCACTCCAATAAGCATTTATTAATTTTCTACATGTGGCCAGATCCAGTTCATATGGGTGCAGAGAAGCAACACAGGGTCTTCTGACTTGAACTGATCAGGGAGGAGGTGGGGGGGAGGGGTGATGGGACGCAGTAGGGCCATGGGGACAGTAGTTTGTGCAGTGCATGCTGGTTTGACAAATTCATAATGATATTACTGGAGTCTGAGGGAACACACCCATGACCCTGGTGCACAGTGTGTGTGACTTCCCGGGGAGAACATACAGAGGAACCAATACTGGCCGCGAGGGCAGGGCAGGCCAGAGGGGGAGTGGCATAGAGACCCAAGAACTGGCTATGGGGCTGTTCATCCAGAAACAACAGGGGCAGGGCTGTGTGTGCAAAGGTCCTCACGCCAGGCCCAATTCAAGAATTAGGGACAAAATATAAATCCAGAGGTTTGAGCTGGATATTCAAAATGGGCATGGTGCATGCGGGTTTTCAATGAGAGGAAACAGGGCAAAGCTCAGAAATTGAGAAGCCAGGAAGAGCAACCAGATCAGAGAGTAAACAATGCCACCACAAGTCTGGATGTCATTGATCGCAAGTCAGGAAACACTTTGCTTTCTGTGTTGGTTTAAGACATTTTTCCTTGAAAGGACAAGAACATCCCCACAGCTTGCTGGTTCTCTGGAGAGTCCCAGAGAATTCTAGCAGAGTAGAACAATCTATATAATAAAGGAATCGCAGCCCCAAATGACTGGAAATGGAGAGCGAGCCTTAATTCATGTCATAAGTTCATGTCTTCAGGTGTAGCCAAGTTTCCTCCCAGAGTGCTGGAAGAATTCAAATATGTAATCAGGGAGTCACCACTGGTCATCTTTAAAAAATCATGTACAACAAGCGAAGAATCAGAAAATTAATGACAAGTAAATGTCACAAGTTATGAAAAGGGGTGGACCCCAGAAACTACAGACTATTAACTTTGGTCAACGTTTGGTCAAATTATAGAATGAATTTAAAGCAGATGTCTTATGAACACTTTGAAAGGAATGTGTTGACTGCTAGAAGACATGGAATCACCAGGAACAAGTCATGCCAAACTAACCTCATCTTTTATGAAAGCATTTTTTACTGACGTGGGAGATTGGGGGAGTAACAGAGATCTAGTGTTTCTTAGTTTTAGGAAAACGTTTGGCAAAATCAGTCAAGATATCACTGTGTATAATATGGCAAAACACACATAGTAATGAAAGTACTCTCAGACGGCTGGGACCTGTTTGAAAATTGTGCTCAGAATGTAAGAACAAAAAATTTTCTACACAATGACATTCAGTGAGTTCCCCTGTTGACTCTTGCAAATTCTTACTAGAGAACCTGTGAACACCCAGGAAAGAAGAAAACTGAAATTAGGACTGCCTACCACATTAGTGCCAGGATCAAGCACTAATTTTACTAAATTCAAGGCTGAAGAAAATGACAATCAGTAATCTATAAATAACTGCCTATATGTAGGTAGAAAGACCTGCTCTTTTCTCCTCCTCTGCTTTAGAAACATAGATTCTATAAAATTAGGAAACTGGATATCTCCCCCTTCTGCATGGGAAGAAAGACTCCAGTCACAAGGCAGAACAAAACCGAAGAATAATTCTATAAGAAATGAATGGACCTATAAGAAGAAAATGATAGAACTCTGCTAAGTGATATAAAAGTATGAATAAATGGAGAGGCCCATTCCTGAATGAGAAAATTAAACATCATAAATACGTTAATTCTTCCATAATTAATTACAAGTTTAATAGATCCTAACAAAATCATGAAGAATTTCTTTTTTTGGACTTGACAAAGATATAGGGGGAAGAGACTGAGGACAGAGGGAATGGCATGGGTAAGGCCCCAAGATAGGAGGACCCGTGGAGTGTCCACAGAAGTCCAGAGTAGCCCGGAGAGGGAAGGAGGAGAGTCATGAGTGAGGCAGCTGAGGAGGTAGGCAGGGACAGAGCACACAAGGCCTGGGAACCTCACGGACAGTGTTGGTCTTTATCCAAAAAGCAATGAGAAGTTAAAGGTTTTTAAGCAGTGAAATACAATGATTAAAGTTGAGATTTTAAAAGCCCACCTTTCTGCCGTGTGGAGAATCAATCAGAGGGGGAGAAGAGGAGAGAAGAGAAGAGAATCTGATTAGTAGGCAGTGGCAATAGGCAGGCAATGTGGTTGCACTAGGCTGGCAGCAGTGGCAAATGAAATAGAAGAGACAGGCAACTTGCTTTAGTTCACCAGGGCATCCCGGAAACCAATGCTGTGGTACCACTGCAGGGAAATTGGACAATTTTCTGTATAAATGTCATTCCACACTTATTATGGCAGCATACAAGGGAAATAAAACGGTCTTGGTATAAAAATTTCTAATTTAGGTAGTGGCTATAGCACATGCTAGATGTATGACCGCAGGCAAGTTATTTAAACACTGTGAACCCCAGTTTCCCCATGTGTCCCATGAGTTTACTAATACCTGTTCACGGAGCTGTTGGAAGGTGTAGTAGGCACTGCTGATTGCCCCCAAATATCTATTTCCCCTTCCTTCAGAGTAAAATAGATTTTGGCTGAGCCAATGGCCATCAAAAAAAGAATAAATATCCTGGGCTCTTTGCACTTAGATATGGTCATGTGACAAAGTTCTGACCAACAGGACCCAAGAGGAGAGCTGGGTGCTGGTGTCCACAGACCTTCCTGAAGAGAGACGTGACACCTGCTCTTGGCCCGTCTCTCTTTTTTCCTTTCCATCTGGAAGGAAATACTTCCTTGGACCATGAGGGCAAGGGCAACCCCTTAGGGATCATGGAATTGTGAGCAAGAAGGCGCTTGATCCCTGAAGAATCCAAGCAGACCCACAGGCCTGAATCTTGTTTTCCTGTTTTGTTGCTGTTTGTTGGTTTTGCTACCAGAGAAAGACTTTCTGTCTTACTGGTGATCTAGCTTTGTCATACGTGTTACCTAAAGATGAGAAGATGTAACATATGTGAAATGCCCAGACATTGTAAGCCATCACTAATATTTTTGTCTCCCATGTGTTTCTCCCACCCCCCCCCAAAAAAAAAAAATCCTTTATAATTCTGCCCTCCCGTTCTGGAGAATTTAATTGTATTCTTAAATTTTTTGTTTTTCTTAGACTCTGGCAAACTGGAATCTATCCAGGAGAAACTTCTCAAGGTAGTGAGCAGGCCTGGAAAGCACATGACACAGGGAACAGTTAATTACAGGAGTTGTTTTGCATTTGCTATTTTTAAAGGAAGTGTGCCTTTGACTGGAGCTTGGGAATCTCAGGTGAGTGGGATCCTGTAGTTTCATCTGTTCCCACGGGACTGGAATTGGCTTACCCACGGCGCGGCTGGGGGTCAGAGCTGGAGCTCTTACGAGGGCACGGGGTGGGTTTGGGAGGGGGTTGAGGTGGCCTGCAGTCGTCTGCATGCCCGCAGCCCGGGTGAGGTGGGAGGCGCCGAGAGGATCGTTTTGTAGAGGGGCCCTGCCCGCAAGTCTCTACCCTGATCAGACCAGCGGTTTTCTCCGTGTCTCCCAGGGGGACACGGGTCTGTGAATGTATCTCAGGGGCTGCCACGGAGGTGAGGCAGGATTAGGGGCTTAGAAGTTTTGAAAATCTACATGTAGAAAGTCATTCTGAGGACTTGAAACCTGAAGTGGAGACTAAGAATGAAGCAAGAGTGATTCCCATTCAACCTGTTCCGTCGTCTGTTCTCCAACGTGCCAAGTCGATGTGAAGTCACTTCCAACGTACAGCCGGCCTCCTTCAGAAAGGAGCCAGAGCTACAAACAAAGCTTAAGTGAAAATGCTGAGCATAAAGAGAAGAGTCCATCTAAGGAAACACATAAGCTACGTTGCTAAGTGCACATCTGGGTCCGCATAAAAGGAAACTGGTAGGGAATCAGGCATAGCGATGGCTCTGTGTTGGGGTCAGCGGTAATACTCCACCACAGGGGTTGGAACAGTTGAAAGGAGGTTCAAATGAATAATTTTCAAATGGGTGTCTTCTAGGTTTATTCTTATTCAAGTGACAGATGCCCCTGTGATGACCTCGCACTTTGATGGGCCCTTCACAGTTTGCCTGAGTAGCTGGAACATCAACCTGCGTGCGTCCCTAGGAAATTTCTTTCCCTTCCGTTCTTCCCTTACATCGTGTGATCCAGCCGTTCGAAGTGACTTGCAATGATCAGAGGGAGACATGGTCTCCCACCCCTGCTTGCTTTGTGCTCTCAAATCCTGTCCACCACCCCCCCCCTCCCCCACATAGCACACGTCTGTCATCGTACTTGTCACTGTAAAGTCTGTCTTCCCCACTAGGCTCAGACAGCTTTCAGCTAGTTTTTTTGGGTTTTTTTTAACCACTTTATCCCACTAATAGCCTGGCACCCAGAAGGTGAGTGAAAATGTTTCTTGACAAGTTGAGTTCATTCTCCAGCCCACCAGCCAGTGTCATGAAGCCTGAGTATCCTGTACCCTCAGAGACTTTTGCTCACTGCGACGGACAGCCATATAAATCCAGCAAAAGTCTCGGGAGCTATTCCAGTGCCCCAGGTGGTCCCTAGCTGGTTAGTGTACAGTTGGTTTGTCAGACAGGCAGCCAAGTGTAGAAAACTCCCAGGAAGTGGGGCACTTTCAGCTGGTCCCCAACTTGCTGGGTGACTTGGAGCAAGTCTCCTAACCTTTTGGTGCCTTACTTTCCAGACCCTTTCACAGCCAACCACATAGTAAGTCTCATAGTAAGTCAGGGAGGGCGCACAGCAGTCTAGCTATGTAGAATATTATGAAGGAAGCATGAAGGGTACAAATAAACATAGGCGTTGAGGGGCACTCTTCTTCTGTGGTCTCATGTGGAGGAAGTTCCATTTGGAGGAACCCGTTAGAGAACCACGTCTGGTCTTTGCTTGCTTCCTCTTGTGCCCTGCTGGGGGCGTTGGAAAGATTCCTCTCCCTGGGAGAAGGTGCAGAGCGCGCTCAGCCCCGCCCCTTCTCTTCTGAGCCAGGGTTCCTGCAGGGGGTGTGGCTTCTGGTGTGTCCCTCCACACCCTCTGCCGGCCCCCTGAGGTAGGGGCCTGGGGCAGTTAGCGGTTGGGTGGGTGCTATGGACTGAATATTTGTGGCCACTCCCCCTCGCCCCAATTCATATGTTGAAACCCTAATCCCCAAGGTGATGGAATTTGGAGGTGGGACCTTTGGGAGGTGATTAGGGTTAAATTAGGTCATGAGGGTGGAGGCCCTAAGATGGGACTCATGCCTTTATAAAAAGAGGAAGATTTCTCTCTCTGCGTGCACACACACCAAGGAGTGACCATAAAGGAGGAAACTGGGAAGAGAGCCCTCACCAAGTACCTGACCTGCTGGCACCCTGTTCTCAGACCCTGATCTCAGGCTCCCGTTTCTGGTCCAAGCTCTAATGCTCACTGCCTTTGCTGTCTTTGCCAGGTCCAGTGGCTTTTCTGGCCCTCCATTTTTCAACTTTAAAATGCAGGTGTTGGACTAGGTCTTTCTAAAAGCTTATGAATCCATGGTTGGAATCCACCCAAAGAACTTTCCAAATGGACAGGGAGTCTTTTATCTCTTGGTAACTGACAGAGACTCTTAGTCAACTATTCAATATCCATTCACTCTTTTTTCTTTAGTAAGAAAGCCCAGTTTTTATTGGCTGGGAATGAAAAGATAGAAACTTGGCTTCTCTTGAAGCTAGGAAACTTTGTGTAGAAGGTCTGAGAAGGCTTCCTAAGGAGGCAACAGACAGCTCTTAGGTCCTCTTTTGCCCATCTTCCTTCCTCCCGCTTCCTTGGAATGTGGAAATACTAGCTGGAGCCCCAGCAGCCAGCAAGGACCAAGAAACCGTATTAACAGTGGAAGCCAATGCAATGGTTGGTAGAAAGAGAGAAGGATCCTGGGCTGTTGATGACACGATAGAACTGTCACCCAAGTCCTAAAGTGCCTAACTCCAGATTTCTTTATGAAAATGAGAAAAGAAGTCACTGTCTTTCTGGTCTTTGTTGCCAGTAATTGAATGAAATTTCTAAGTAATACAGCTCATTGGGCTTTCTCTCATAAATGACAACTCAGTTCAACAGGATGGAGAGTCTAAACCTGCAGGACCGTATCGTCCATATAGCTCGTCTTAGAACAGAAAGGTTTCATTTGCATCCCGAAATCTATGTCCTGAATGGTGAAAGACAATTAAATTCTCCTTTGCTTTTGGATGCCTGTGGCATTTCGTTATAGAACTAGAGATTCTCAGTTTCAGTTGACTCTGGCTGTTAGTTAAATATTTCAATCAGCCCAACGCGAATGTTTTTTCAGACATCTCTAATAGTTAACAACTGTGGATCCAAATAAAACCTGTTGGCCAAAAATTCTTTCAGGCTGACAAAATGTACTAATCCCTGCCAAATATGAAATAACACTGAGTCATTTTAGATGAGCACTATAAAGCATTGCAGTCAGTACTTCATGTGTTTTGCACCCTTATGAAGTAAGTAGTGACAGGAAAATAGATATTCAGCTAAATCAAGCAAGTGACATTCCTCTTTAAGGATCTCAAGACACTTCTACAAAGCTCCCAGATGTAATAAAGGGAAGGCTTTCCATGAAGAGCGCTGTAAATGTTTCTTCCACATGGCTCTTGATGGTAACTGTGGCATTGTGAGCAGCCGTCTGGACTGGGAATTGGGAGTCCTGGACTTGAACTTCAGTTTTTCCAAGTAGCAACATGACTCTGGACAAGGCATTTAGGATCTCTGAGCCTCCGTTTCCTTAACTGTAGAATTGGGATAATACTGTTTATCTCATAAGGCTATTGTAAGGACTGAGAATCTAACACAGGTGAAATACCTGGCCAGGGCTCAATGGAGAGGGAGACGCTATTGAATAAACATTATGTTGAATCTGAGTCTTACATCACTAGATTGGTTATCTGGAATCCCGCATTTCATCCTAGAGCATTTGAAGTATTGATTGCATATGTTAAAGTGCAGTGAGACTTTGCCAAGACATTCGATGTTGAAATAAGTTAAACTCCCTCGCCGTTCCTGGGTGAAGGAAGTAACTGATAGCGTTTGGGTGATTGTGACCCAGTGGGGCTCTGGGGAGGACCCACTGATGGCTGCAAATGGGGCGAGTGTGGCTAATAGTGTGAAGGACAGCGTTGGAATTAAATATAAAGTTGGACAAGTTTAATAGCGAGCAAGAGAGTGTGATTCATTTTGGGAGGGAAAGCCAGAGCCCCCATTGTCTGATGCGGGAGGGCTGGCTTATTTGCACAGAGAGGTGGCTATTGATCGTGGCAGCTCAGCGTGGCCTGTGGTAGTCAGCGCAGGTAACAGGCTTCCTCCGTGTCCCACTTGGGAATTTCTGTGGAAGAAGTTCCAGGTGAAAACAGAAGCTCCAGGGGAGCAGTGAGCCTTTACATGGTGAACTGCTCCCTCCCTCTGGATGTTCTAATGGGATGTTTAAAAACAACCTTGGTGTGCAGCCAGGGCAGGTAGTCTGGTCAGGAAAAGAGAAGTTAAATGGTAGAGTTTTTGAAGCTGAGACTAGAACCCAGTGGGAACTTGGGTCTATTACGAAACTAAGAGACAACAGCGTCGTACTGCGCACATAGCTGGCAACAGTAATGGTCTTATTGATACTGCTGACAAAGGGGATTGGGCCTGGGGTTCTTCAGCCTGGAAATGATGCTGAAACTCGGCCCCTGTGCACCAGTGCCAAATGGAGTCCTGGAGACCGAGTTTTGAGTGAAGTGGAAAAGAAGAGCTTTATTGCTTTGCCAGGCAAAGGGGGGACACAGAGATCTAATGCCCTCAAAACTGTGTGTCCCAACCCGGAGGGATTTGGTGAGGAGTTTTATAACAATGGTTCAAGGGTGGGGTTGCTGAGAAGGATCAGGGCGTGTGCAGGGCCTGCACTCCTTTAATCTGGCCTTTAATCTGGTGGTCTCCTGAGGAGCTTCTGTGGTTCTGGAGGTTATCAAGCTGTGACCTTCTCTCTGGAATGAAGAACGCTTCATCAGGTAGCTAACATCTTCCGTTTGTTGGGGTTTTAGTTCTGTAGAAGAGCTCAAAGATGTTGTCATGTATCCCCCTCGAGGTAGAACCAGGATCCTGCCCCAAGGCTGCACTATTGTTTCTTCTCCCTTGTCTCTGCACCCCCTCCCTTCCCTGATTAGCAGCTGTTTGAACCTGCCCTTTGGAACTCAGGGAAGGTCATGGAGGCTGAAGCCTATTCCCTACAAACAAGAAACGGGGGACACAGAAAGGCTTCCATGCCCAGGAGCCCCACAGGGTCCTGCTGGGTTTCAGAAATTAGGGCATTCTTAGGACTCAGTTGTGCTCTTTAAGGACACGTGGAAGAAGCCAGCCAGCTGCTTTCCATCTTTTCTGAGAACAAATCAAGAGGAAATGGGTTTCAGCCACATGTGGAATCTGTACATTCATCCTGAAATGAGCTTTCTCCTTAGAAAAAAAAAAAAAAAAGGCCTCAGGATGCAAGCTCTGCAAAATCAGTCAATAAAATAATCAAATTAATGGCAGCAATAATATGTTCAAATAGAAGCTAACACAATGTGTACTGTGGAAACAGCGTGTTTGCATCATGCTCAGCTCAGGTGAGGAAAGATTTTAAAATGGGCATTCTCATCTGTACCCAGTTTGCTCTCAGCCCACCTCCCCCAGCTCCTAATGAAGACTGAGGGGCTGGACGGCTTCTATATACATCACCTGCCTCCAGGGAAGGACACCGTTTACAGGGATGAAGGTGATGATTCACAGCCAGGCCTCTGAGCGCTTTGTGGCCGTGATTAACCCCTGTGATCCTGAGGCACTGACGCTCAGCTGGAAGCAACAGACAGCGGGCCCTGGGCTCACGATTCAACAACCCACTTTGTTCACAGTCCTTTTGCTTTTTCTCAGATGCCTGAGCTCTGGACTCTTGCAGCCCTCTGTGATCCTTCTCTCCTTTTTCTTCCGCCTTGGCCGGTTTGCTCAACATTTCCCCCTTCCTCTCTTAGTCCCACAGTGCCCTCATGATCAGTGCTTCACCAATGGTGATTTCCTGGGGAGCTGGCTCAGATTCTGAATAAGCAGGTCTGGGTGGGGCCTGAGACTCTGCATTCCTAACAAGCTCCCAGGTGTTGCTGCTGCTGCTGGTGGTGTATGAGCTACACTTTTAGTTGCAAGGATCTAAAATCCCCCTGCTTGGAAAGAGAGCCTGGTACCCTGCCCTGCATCCTCCTGGCCAGTTCAGAGGGTGTGACCCAAGGCTCTTGTGTGGCAGGCATATAGGAACAGAGTGAGACCAAGTCAGAGCAACAGAAACCTTCCTCCCGAGATGGACTGAGCACTGAAGGAAGTGAAGAAATATCTCATCATGAGAAACTTTCAAATTTGCCTCTGTCTTCTGCAGTTGAGGTAGGTGTTGACCTTGGACTCACCTAGAGATGAGTGCAGGGAAGGAAATTACACCTGGAAGGTTCTTGGAGCCTTTACATTGTGGGACCCAGGAAAGAATGGAGGAGAGAACCGAATCCCAAGTGAGTGAATCATTGTTTGGTCCTCCTAGGTTTTTATTTATTTATTTTTTTAGCCAAATGCCAAAAATTCTAAACCACAGTACCATTTTTGAACATTTTCAAAGCAAAGCTCCAGCAGGGGATACCTTCCCTGTACACATAGCCTTCATCATTATAATGATTTTCCTGTTCTATGTGCAATGAGCCAAGAGAGAGTCTTCAAAAGTCTTTTTTTTTTAAACCCAAAATGCATTTTCCCCCTGAAATATTCATTTAAGTAATCCAACTACCTACCCCAGGCTCATGATAAACTATTTAGATAATTGCTTTAATCCTCCGCTTCATTTTGCTAATGTAGATCTGGCCTTTGCTTATAGATTTATTGCCAGCTTCATGTTTTTCAGGGAACAAGAATTATTAAAGGATTGATTGTTTCATTGAGGTTTACTGCTGAGGTATTAGAAATAACTCTATGTCCTCATGTCCTACAGTTAGAATTGTGTGTGTGTGTGAGTCTGATTATCAGATACCTTAGCAGTAACTCCCATGGCGGTGGGTGATGAGGGAGAGAAATCTCTAAGATCATTGGATAAAAGTTCCCGTACGAAGCTCTAAATATTATTGCTATTAAATACTGCATTTCAATTAGACTGTCACACTTAGTCTTCCAAAAAGTAATGTAATATATAAGTACATTTTCCCATAACTTGCTAAACATGATACAGAAGGAATGTTCCCTTCAATGTGCCGTGATGCCTAGTAAATACCTAGTAAATACAGCCACCCGTCTCCACTGAAGATGTTCTGACCTCGGACTGACTCATCTTCGTTCTGTTAACTTGGGTGATTTGATGTGACTGTAGCTGGAGGCCATTTGATTGGCGGCTGTAGAGAGGAGGAAAGCGCACAGAACCCACACAGGGCTGGTGCCCCAGGCGGCTTGATGATGATAAAAAGGATAGTGATATAAGGAGCCCATGTTTAAAAAATCCTGGTGGCATCTTAGGTCCCCGAGTGAGAGAAATAAGAAAAAACAGAAGCTCAAGGACATTTCAAGCCAAAGCATACAGTAGAATTATGGGCAAAGGAAAAGAAAGAACATACATTTGAGAAACTGTTCAGGGAGTTTGAATAAGGCTACAACACGTGTATCTAGCCTGATTCCATTTTGTCCCCAAACAGTCAGGCAAAGTGGTAGGAAGTGAGTCAGCTTTACTTCTTTCTAACTTTCCATGGGTGGGGCTCCCTCCCTGAAACACACAACCCAGGATTTCTGCATTGGAGGGGCAAGGGCCTTCTAAGCTCTTAAGCTCAACACTGTTTAAATAGCCACTTAAAAAAAATTAAACAAACTCTATTTTTCATTAAATAAACTCTATTATTAGAACCAACAACACCCTGCAGAAATTGTAGTCATTGCCATTTCCCCTACCATGTGCTATTTTGAAGGTCTCAGTGTCCTTCGCTGGACAATTTATTACGAAACCTAACCATCAGTGCCTGAAATTTCCTTTTACCTTCAGTGACTTCCACCTTGTGGGCCTTGAAACACTCTAGCTGGTGAAGCTGAACTTTTCCAGGCTCACTGAATTTCTTGTGTGAAGAAGGCAAAGCAGACAGTTGGCTTCTAAAATATCCCATAGCGCCTCAAATATTTTCTAGGTGCTGGCCCTGGCCTGGAGTCCTTTAGAAGGATTCCAACTTCACCCCATTATCCAAATTATTTAATTTGAATGACGCTCAATACAGCGCTGTGGCGAGCATTTTTCTTCTTGTTTAAAGTCATCGATGTGCTGCTGACGTGTTCATGCGGATGCAAAAGCCGGGTTTGTTTCTTTGTCATTCTTTCCGCTGCCACTGCCATGAGCAGCTGTCACTTTGGAATCTGAGAGCCATGTTGGACTTTGATCACAACTTTGCCTCTTGGACTAATTTTTTTTTTTTTTTTTGCTCCTGATCTTTGCTTCATTCACGCAATTGCCTAATCCAGAAAACTGGACACTGTTCTGGACTTGTGGCTCCTTTTTCCCTGCATCTAATGGTTCACATGGAGAAGCTAGTTCTTTCTTTCCCTAATCATGTCCTACTTATGTCATTTCTCTCTGAGGAAACCTACTGCCTTTTGGATGAAGCATCTTCCTGGGCCCTCTCATGATCTGACAACCTCTCCTCCTCCTGTGCGTGTACAAATCGTATAGGCCTTGCTTTCTAGGTGACACTTTCCCCTCGAGGCTTGCCCTACACACAAGCGCTCTGCTATCACGCAGCTGGACCATGTGGCAAAGCCCACCTCCACCCAGCTCTGTGTGAACCTGGAGCCCTTGTTTCATCCACCGTGTCTTTCTGCCTCTCCAAAGAAGTCCAGCCTTGGCCTTCGTCCTCTATGGAGCTTGCCCAAGGAGGACGGAAAAATTTTGCTTCTCTCAATCCTGGCAGGGCCTTTCTTCTCTTTTATTGCCGTCTACATCAATGGCCATGAAAATGGGATTTAAAACAATCCTATTCTTTCATCTGTTTGCTCTTACTCATGGTAACCCCTGTTTCTGTTGGCATTCACGGACTCCCCCATTTGCTCTACAAACCAAAGAATCAGTAGCCTGGCCCTTGAAGTTGTGATGCCTGAGCCCTTCATGACCCGATCTTGCTTAGCGAATACTAATAGTATGCCTTGTACATGTAACCGATGAGTCAGGCCTATTGTTTGTGGCATCTGGCTAGGTTTGTGTTTCCCAAACCAGTATCCTAAGGAATTGTTATCATCTCAAGCAAAATTTCATGAAAAAATATCTCTGATCAAACATATCCAGCAAGAATGGTACACTGTACATACCTCAACGCCTCTCTAGAAGGTGTTTATAGTACAGGAATTCCTCTAGATTGGAAAGCAGTTTAATAGGGAGTTTAAGTGTTTGTCCCAAGATGAGATAGCTAGTTAGTGGGGAGGCCGATAAGAGAACCAGATGTTCTGTAACTATTACTACAGCTGTTTATACAGATCAGGCCACCATAACCCCGAATCTTCCTGGCTAGAGATGACAGACATTTGGAAGATGCGGTCACCCTTCCAGACCACAGGAGTCTAGGGCAGGCAAGACAGACACTGTGGTATACTAAGCCAGTTACTTAAAACATCATAATCCAGTGAACAGAGAAAGATCATTTGGGAACCCAGTCTCTGCATAATGGCTCTTGATACCAAATCAAGTTCCCTGGCTAAGACTGCATTTCAAAACGGAATTACTCTGAGTTTTCTTCAGCTGTGTTCTCAAAGTAATCACATTTAAAAGAAGACATAATAAGCCAGGCGCTCAACTCATAGGATGGCACGTTGAGATTTGAGAATCTATTTCCATTCCCCGTAACCCATTCCTGCCATTTCACACTTGGCAGACAGATGCCATGCATTAAGCAGCTATTTCCTGGAGGGTGGTTTGCATGACCAGCCATCCTGCTCCCTTACCAAGTTTCAGGACTGTACAGGACATGGAAGCACTGTTAACTCCAGCCAATCTGATTTTCTAGTACATGAAGGTCATAAATCAAAAAGTAGGTGCTTATGACCGTAATAAAATATGGGCATATACATATAGATAGATAGATATCACAAGCAAACATTAGGATATATTAAAAATTATGAAAAATGTAGTTTTGCAAATGTGTTTTTGCCACAACTGGCAATTCAGTTAAATGTCTTTGAAGTAGGCTCTGTAGTCTAGTCAAAAGGAGATTTTGAAATTTGAAGAGAAGTGATTCATATATTTTTGCTGTCAAGTTTAGGTTGTCTCGTACTGAGACTATGGGGCTTGTAGTGACATGAAAACTCTCACTTGTAGTGACTTGACAGAACACAGGAGTGGGTGGATCGTGCCCAAATGCAGGACAGATATGTATATACACTGCAGGTAAGGAGGTGAGAAATTTACCTTTACTAAAATTTGTTATGCTTCCACTGTGTCCTAGATTCTGAGAGACACACACAGATAAACTGGACGGACTTATTTTTCCCTTCAGAGGATTTAGTATTTCTAGTCGCAGTGAGACCACATGCACATGATAAAAGGTAGGGAGTGAGAAGTGTGAGAATTACTTCTTCTCGGGGAATGCAGGGGCAGCCTTCGTAAAGAAGGAGGGATAGCCTGGAGAATGGATGAATTTGGATGTGGAGCTGGGGAGACATCGAGATGGGGAAATGCTTGGACGTGAGGTGTGTAATCATGGACATGCAAGCTGCAAAGTTTCTACGTGTGTGCCGTCATTGTGTCTGCCCCATTCATTTGGGTTTTACTTTTGGAGTCTTGGGATTTCTCCTCCGTTTCTGTTTTCTTAGTGAGAATCATATTAGTATCTTTATCCTCACATTTCTGGAGTCTGAACTGGTTCTCCATTGTGTGTTCTACTTCACGATTTTGATTGGATGCTGTCTTGAGTCTGCAGTTTTCTCTGTGTTTGGTTGTGAACACGTTGAGGACGAAGGATCTGCTTATTTGTTTTGAATCTCAGATCTGCCTCACAGTCGTTATTAATGACAGTTTACTGAGCAAAACATGACAGTTCCATGTGCAATAGTTTAGCTGACCTGGTCACGCCATTTTGCATGTTAAACATCTCTTGGTACTTAGCTTATAGAAAGCAAGCATTCCATAGCACTGTTCTTCTCAGCACTGTACTATCATTGACTGTTAGAGCTGAAAGGAGACTGATCATCTAATGAGGACATCAAGAAATTAAAATTCTAGGTCAATATTTCTTATGAATACAAATACAAAAATCCTTAACAAAATGTTAGCAAATGGAACTCAGCAACATACAGAAGGATAATGCATCGTGTCTAGGGGCTGAGTTGTGTCTCCCTTCCATATTCATATGTTGTAGTCCTAACACCTCAGAATGTGACTCTATTTGGAGGTCGGGTCTTTGAAGAGGTGATTAAGTTACACTGAGGCCATTAGGGGAGGCCCTAGTCCAGTATGACTGGGGTCCTGGTAAGAAGATAAAATTCAGACACAGACACACACAGGGGGAAGACCTTGTCATGACACAGGGAGAAGGTGACCATCTACAAACCAAGGAGAGAGGCCTGGAGCAGATCCTTCCCTCATGGCCCTCAGAGGAAACCACACCTACTGACACCTTGATCTGGGCCTTCGAGTCTCCAGAACTGTGAGGAAATAAATTTCTGTTGCTTAAGCCGCCCAGTCTGTGGCACTTTGTTATGGCAGCCCTAGAAAACCAATATGCATAATAACCAAAAATGAACAGAATAAAGAAAAAAATCATATGATGATTTCAAAGAGATTTAGAAAAGGCATTTGAAAAATTCAAAACAGATTTATAATGAAAAAACTTTCAGCAAAGTAGAAATAGAAGGAAATGTTCTCAATCTGGAAAAGGGCACCTACCAAAAACTTAAAAGGGAAACTTGAATACTTTCTTCCAAAACCTGGAACAGGACAAGGATGCCCACTGTCACCACTTCTATTCTATGTTTTACTGAATGTTATAGTCCAATAAAGGAAGAAAAAGAAAGAAAAGGCATAAATATTAGAAAGGAAGAAATGAAACTACCTTTATTTTCAGATGACATTTACATATGTCAAAAACCCTCTGGAAGATGCAAAATAACAACTAGAGTGAACAAATTCTCAGGATACAAGGTCAATATACAAAAATCAAATATATTTCTATAAATAGTAACAAATCATGGAAAACAAAAGTTAAAAAATCATTTGCAATAGCATAAATCTTAAAATTCTTAGGGATAAATTTAACAAAAGGTGTACAAGATTGCTTTACTGAAAACTATGAAATATTGCTGTTCATGGATTGGAAAACTCATCATTTGTTGAGCATCAATTCTCCCCAGTTTCATCTATAGATGACACACATTAAAAATGCAGCATTTGGGAGGCAAAATATACAAGCCGATTTTAAGTTTATATGGAAATGCAAAGGATCTAGAATAGTCAAAACAATCTTGCAAAATAATAAAGTTGAAGGACCTACACTACTCGATTTCAAGATTTTAAAATTATGTCAACAAAGACATAATAATGGCATCATGCAGATGATGGAATAGAATATAGTCTAGAAAGAGCCCTGCACTTATGTGGTCAATTGATTTTGACAAACATGCCAAAGCATTTCAACAAGGACTGGTGCTGGATCAACTGGATAAACTGGATAAATTGATGAGAAAACTGAAAAAAGGTGGGAATTGTAGCCCAGAGAACTCAAATAAATTACTCAAAGTGACACAGATGAGTCATGACTCCTAATTTGGTGGCTTGGGGTGGTTTCCATTGTCCACAATAGATCCTTTGAAAATATTAATAGTTTGGTACATTTGTTTTTAGTTTATATATAATGTAGCCTGAATTTATGTGGCTAGGTAATGTCTCCAGTATGTTTTCAGGTATCTATTTTATTACAAAAGAGTACTGAGATTTAACAGAATGGTACTGGCCACATGACCTATAGTCTGATTTAATCAAAAGTCCTAACACTGGGAATCTTGTCTCTCAAGAGTTTTCTTTACCCAGCACTATCTTAATGCCATTAATGAGTGTCTGTTTGCATTTTCTTTTTCTGAGTTCTTTGCTTCTTATATGAAGCGCCTCAAATTAGCAATTAAAAAGAATATTTGTCAGTTTCTCCTGTTTTGATAATTAATGAATTACAGTTGGTTAAAGGTAGAAGTGGATGAAGGCAGATGGAAAAGGACTGACAGTTTCAGGTCAGAAAACCCTGTGTCTGAGCATTGCAAAGTTTTATGTTTTCTGACAGCCTGAAAATTCAGGGATTTTTATTTTCTGAATTTGGTTTGGATAGTTTTTGAAAATACTTTAAAAAACGTTATCAGGTAGAAATCCATGTAAATATGGCAGAGCATATGCAAAGAAAATACAAAGATGTTTGTGATGTTTGTGAAGGCAGGGCAGAATGGGGTAGGCAGACAGGTTTTAGAAAACAGCAAGAATTCCAGATTCTGCGGCTTGATAGGTTCATGTCCTACATTCGCCTAGACATGGTTTCTGACATGCCAGAGAGATACTCTGTGTAAATCTCTTGTATGTGTTGGAACATTTCTAATACTTTGGGACTATATAATATTTGCAGTAGCAGTTTCATAGGAAAATAGTATACTAGATATGGAAAAAGACTTTGAGATATCCTTATGCAACCAAATACAGAATATAGATGAAGCAACTAAGGCCAAGATAAGTTAGTTGAATTGGTCAGTCTAATGCAGCCAGTAATTATTCCATAGAAGGCATCCAGCTGTTCTGATGCTGAGGGCAAGGCTGCTGTCATTATATCCTGTCACCTTACGGCTTCGATTTTTTCCCCTCAGCGTACAGGCAGTTTTAAAGGTATAAAAGAACGTTAAACGTGAGTTTTCCGGTCTTGGATTTTTAGCTGAGAAGAACACATTCTAAAGACCAGTGCTGCCTCCTCCACGGGCGGGGTTTGCTCATAGGTGCCTAAGAGGTAGTCACAGCCCCACAGCCACCTGCAGCCACGTGGGTGAAGAGCTGCCACTTGAGCATCTTCCGCATGGAGGGCACCAACACCTGCCACCTGAGCACCACCCCACAGAGACCTTTTGTCCCTTTAACGTTTTTTGACCCCTCCGGCCCCAACCCTTGAGGAACCACTAGCAGTTCCTGAGTGGGGGGGACGCTGAGACAGGAGAAAAAAAATTCCTACTCGAGGTCTTTGAATGTGGTTAAGCTCTGAGCTATGGGGAAGGGGAGAAGCTATGGATGGGATGACAAATGGAAAATTTTAATACCTGGTTATGGACTATTTATTTATTTATTAGTACCCAGGGTACCTAGAAAAAAATGATAGGTTCTTCCCATTTCAGGGTGGGGAAGGGAGAGCTACCAGAGCATCTTAAAGAGAGTGAAGGAGGAAATCAAGCTGTTTCCTGTTTGTCAGTAAAGTGATCCCAGCTAGTCCAAGACACTGGTTAAACTTTTCTGGGTATTTTCATGCTTTTGAAGCATCTATACAGTCTTATCTGACTCACACTTGACTGGGAGGGGGACCTCTTGGTTCAGGTGAGTTTGGGGTTGGGGGGATAGTATAATGTATCTTCTTGGAGATGACGTGGGGCTACACTTGTTGCAACTTGACCGACCAGGCTTCCATGAAAGAAAACGAATTTCTGACTCTATCTTCTGAAACATGTTAAGTCGAGCTTCCTAGGCAATTGAGCTCCCAGAATAGTATTGGTCATTGATTAGGAGGTGTGGCCCTAAATACGAAGAGACTCTGCCTATCTGTTGTCTTGGAATTACACTTCTCAAATTCTGTAAACTTAGAATTCTAGTAGTTTCTTAAATCATCAAAGTTTCTACAAGGACATAATGTGGAAAAGATTTAAAAATAACAAACAGGAAGACCCTTCAAGAAGTGAAACATTATGTGTAAGAGTTCCAGACTGTGTATAAAACTGATTGATTCTAGTGAATTCCCTGAAACCATAAAACCTTTAAATTGGACATCATCTGAAACTGGTACAATCTCCGAAGTGTGATCCTTTGCTTCAAGTTTTTACTCAATTATTATTTTTGTTTCTGGGAAAGGTGTATTTTTAGCTTTCAAAAAACGTAATGATTGCACAAATTCTTTTCAGCCCTGGTAATTTGGTTGGCACTCATTCTATCTATGTGTATGTAGATTGTGGGAACATAGCTTTCTGATGAATTGTTCTTTCTTCCATTCGATAAAGGGCTTTAAAATATATTATTGTTCTGTCTCCAAATGCAAGTGGGTCATTATTTCCACTACATTGTTTCCTCAAAAAGATGAAGTCTTTTCCATGAGATAAGACTATCAGCTTCAAGCATGCATTCAAAAGTGCCGTATCTTTGCTCACTGTGTTTTAAATCAACACGTGGCTCTAAACAGTTGTCCAACCAGGGTTTAGGGTCAAGCTTTGTTACCTAAGGCTCTGTCCTATTTCCTCCCTATGCAGGATGTTGACAAATTATGTTCCTATTTCCCTGCCTGAATACTTTCTTTTTGTCCACCCAGATTCATTTTCTACTCTGCTTTCTATCCTAGGAGGTGAGATTGTTCAAACTACATAAACTGGTTCCTTTGACCTCTGACTCCTGGTTGGGTCTGGCCCATGGAGAGCACCCACAGGAGATTGGAGGGCAGGAGGAGAGTGAGGCTGAGGTACTTATTTTCATGTCTCCCTCTAAGTGCAGTCACCAACAGTGGGCTCTGTCTCTAGACCAAGGTTGTACCCCTTGTCAGGTGGCCCTGTCTGTGTGTTCAATGTCACTCTCTCCTTTCGCTCCTTCACACCTCGGATGGTAACTAGTCCTGGGACACTACGTTGCCCCCATGAGTCCCTACACCTGCCCATACTGATACCAACCAGGGTTCTTGGCCTTCCCCAGTCAATAGAAATTGACTAGAGGCCAGACAAGAAATTCAGGCAGGGCTTTACTGGGGCCCCTGCTGCAGCAATGGGGGAGGAGCGAGAACAAGCAAAATGTTCCCTTGCTCGCTCACTTCCAGAGGGGGGGGCGAGCTTGTTCCTTATGTGGGGTGAGAGTAGGGGTGGGTCCAGGGCTCGGGCCGGAGGGGTAGCTTAGTTGGTTTGCCCACCCCTCTGGTGGTGTTGAGTGCAGGGGGCATGTACTGTACCCTGCTTTTGTTCCCAGCACCCTGTTTTTGCTGCGGGTTCTTCAAAAGTGGCAGTAGGGGTTTTTTGGTCTTTCTGTATCTTTTGTCCAGAATTTGCCCCAACTGGCCATGCACACAGTTAATTTTAGTCCCTTATAGTTTCTTTATATTTTGTTGTTTGAGGAGAGGTGTGTCCAGGTGCAAGCACTGCAGTACGGCAGCTCAGGGTCCCAGGTCCCGGCCTGTCTCAATACTTTGTAAGTCATCTCTTGGTTATAGTCTCTTCAAAATACACAGTTTGAGAGAGCCATTTCTTTTTCTACTGGGACCTTGACTAATACATTCTCTTTTTGACATTTTCTTCTCTTTCGGAGGAAACTGACAGCATCCATTCCAATCTTCCAATGACCTGTCATCATTTAGTCGAAACCTTCTTTGACTCTTCTGTTTCCCTATATCACTTTCTGTGTTCTTCTGTTATTGATCTTTGATTGTGAACAGCTGCAGAGCAGAGGTTTGTATTTCTGTTAACACTCCCTAGACCATGAGTTCTGCCAGTGTAGGAACATCTATGTGCCCTATCATTTGGTAAAGAGCCTTTTTCAGACCTTTCCCAGTATACATTTTTTTTTTCAATATTTATATTTATTGAAAGGTACCTTGGTAAAGCCTTGATAAAATGCACACAAAAATGAAGCAAAATGGGAATAATTAGATGCTTACTATATTATCCTATAGCAATTATTATTTTAATGGGCATCAGTGTATCATATCAGTGAGTTGATATGATCAATGAATGGTGGAATTTAGGGCTCCAGAAATAAGTCTGTTGGTGAGATGTTTTGAAGAGAGGAAATGATATTGAAGTCAATATTTGTTCCAGTATTTTGCCGATGTCATTTCGCACTGAAGGTGGAAAATGAATTCTGTGGCCAGAGAGACCTATGTTCAGGTCCCAGTTCTAGCAGTTATGACTGGGATGACCTTGGGAAAATGATCTCTGTCCCATAGAATTATTTTGAAAACTTGCCATAACTTTTTTTTCTCTCCAGAAACAGATTATGTACTCAACAAAGGTTATTCATTTGGTAAATGTTAGCTTATTTCCTCTTCTATTCTTTCAAACCAAATCATAAAGGCCAAGAAATGTGACCAAGCGATGAAGAACCGCAGAAACTAAAAAGCCAGGGTATCAGTAGTCATAGCAGTAAAGCCGAAACTAGCTCTGGGTTTTTAATTCTCTCTCTAATGTAGCATCCTGTGATTTACCAAAGATAAACAGCTTCTCTGGGAGCTGGAAAGTCTAAAAGTACACTTGTTTAGCCCAGACATTCTATTACTTGGATCAGGAATTAAAAATCCTGTGACTTGGATTCTCACAACAAAAATCTCAACTGTAACTTGATATTTCTAATATTTGTTAAAGCTTAGGCAATAGCGCATTTATTGAGCCAAAGTGGCACTGTTAACTATATTAGAATCATGGATTCACAACAAAAATGAGGAAGAGGAGGACCTTGCTTAGGTCATAGAGCTAGTTGGTGACAATGACATGACTCAACCAGATGTCAACTGTCTCAAATAAGTGCTCTTTTTAGCACATGGTTATTTTTTTGGCAGGAAAAAATGATATTGAAAAATTCATTTATGCTTCTTGGCATAGACAGTTCTAAGAACTGTGATTGTGATGCTCTTCTTTTTGTTAGCTCAAGGAAAGCTGTATAAATGAAAATGAAACTATCCATCTTATGGCATGATATGTATGGGGAGTAATGGATCTCTGTAATTCCAAAATAGCCAGTCAGATCCATCAGTGCAGGGAAACAATTAGGAGTCTGAGAAGCCGTTAGTCCCAAAGTTTATTTAACTGAGAGAGCCAGTTTATTCTGAAACACTGCATCACTTGTCCTGAGTGGATGGCATCCGGCTCAGAGAATGTGCCTTGGGATTTGCCAGTAACTGTGTCATTCCATTCATTTCAGCGGACCTCCCTTTCATATCCTATTCCCGTCAGAAAATTGACTGTGTTAAGATGTCTGTGGACAAGTGAACTTGGCCAGAGGAAGTGGAGCCATCCCACTGATGTCTTCTAGTAGGTGCTTAATAAATTTATATTGAACTAAGCTGGAGAATTGTGGCTTCACTTTCTGAATATGTGATTTTTCTCACTGAGCTGGAGAACCAAAGCCACACCCATGTACTTTCAACCAAGCTGTGCCTCTGCTGGTGAAGGTTTTATTATTTTGAAGGTGGAATGAAATATAGAATATTTTCAAGCAAAATAAAGTTAAATTTACTATAAAATGTTATACTTCACCAAAACTAAGGATGTTGCTTTTTTTTTTTTTTTTTTTTGCCTGTTTTCTCCGCTTCCAATTCTATGGTAATTAATAAAATAAGGGCTCTGATAAAAAATGTTCCCATGGGTCAATAGACATTAGCTTCATTTTAATTAATTAATTACCTCATTTTAAGGATTCCTCATTAAAAGAGTATGTGGTTTTGAATTTGTAATGGAAAGCATCCTGTTTGGTTTTTTGTTATTCATTGCCATAGCATCAATATATTAAAGTCACACTCTTGTCAATGTATTTCATGGTCATGACCTCTTCAGAAACATGCTGTAGAGAATGTTGTTTTGAGTTTTCCTCCCAATTAAAGTATCTTCACAGTAATTTTGAGAATAACAGCAATAATGACAGATTCCTACGGATAGAAATTAATGAAAAAAATGATGGCCTGGCCTCCTGTTCTAGTTACTACTGTACTGTAACAAATTACCTGAAACTTAAAGACAGAAGGCAACCATTTTATTAAGCTAATATATTGTTGGTTTGGTATTTGGAAAGAGCCTATGGGGAAAGTTTGTCTCTGTTGTACAATATCTGGGACTTCAGTTAGGAAGATTCCATGGCTGGGGAACTGGCATTATCTGAAAGCTCATTTGCTAGCATGACTGGCAGCTGACGTTGCTTTCAGCTGGGATCTCAAATGGAGCCAGTGGCCAGAACACCTAGACATTAGTTCTCCCCATGGCTGTCTGAGATTCCTCACAGCATAGAGCCTGGGTTCTAACAGCAAGTGCCCCACAGGAACCAGGCAGAAGCTGTATCATCTTTTATGATTGGCCTCAGAGGTCACATTGGGTCAGTTCAGCCCTTGTCACAAGCCTGCACATATTCAAGTGGAGACAATATAGACCCACCTCTCAATGGAAAAGGTGTCAAATCCATTGACAGAGGGCCATGTGTGTGGGAGATAATGCGGGCATCTTTGGAAAACACAACCTGCTACGTCTCTACTCCATGGGAAGGAGGGATGCATGCCATGACCCTGTGTTCCATGCTTTTCCCATGGCCTCGTGCTGTGGTTTGGCTGCTTCCCTGTATTTTACAGAGTGTAGGATTAGCTAGGGACCCCACACCTCTGATTTTCCTTTTCTCTAATCCCTTCTCTGAGGATTGCATGAGAAATTTTATATGCCGTGTGGATATCTACTTTGCCTTGAAGACAAAGTAAGGAACTATTAGACATGCATTTCTGGGATGAAAGAAAATAGGAATGGTTTTATGAAGGAGGGACAAATGGGACAGAGGGATTCTGAGAATTAATCCATGAGGAAAATGATTATAGACTCAAGATTAGTAAACAGCCACATGTCAGGGCCTAAATATTTTTTCAGCTTTATTGAAGTAATTGAAATACAATGAATTGCCCATATTTAAAGTGTATAATTTGTTCTTTTAGCAAATATATAAACAAGTGAAACCAGCACCTCAGTCAAGATAATGGGCATATTCATCACCCCCCAGATTTCTACACGTCCTTCCTTCCTCCACTCCCCGTCCCCTAAGAAACCACTGATACGCTGTTTGTATTTATGGATTAATTTGCATTTTCTAGAAATTTATGTCAGTGGAATCATGCAGTGTGTTTTGATGTGTCCATTTGCCTGTTGATGAGTATTAGAGGGGTTTCCAGTTTTTGGCTATGACAAACAAAGCTGCTGTGAACATTGATGTGCACATCTTTGTATGGACAAAGGTATCCATTTCTTTTGCATAAATAAAAGTGGAATGACTGTAGCATATGGTAGGTGTATATTTAACTTTTAAGAAACTGCCAGATTGTTTTCTAAATTGGTTGTACCAATTTACATTGCCATCAGCACTGTACAAGAGTTTCACTTCCTCTACATCCTGCCCAATACGTGGTGTGCATAGTCATTGAATTGCTTTCCTGCCCAGGTGCAAATGATATATTACATAGCAAAAAGGATAATTCTATTTAGGGTGATCTCTTGGGCAGTAGTTCTCAGCTTTGGACTTATATTGCAATTGCCTGGATACTCATTAAAAATGAGTTCACATTCGAGAGATTCTGATTTGATTGATCTGGGGTACAGATTTGACATCAAGGTTTTTAAAAGCTCTCAATTGATTCTAGTTTACAGCTAAGATTGTAAACCAAGGTGTGATGGTTAATTTTGTGTGTCAGCTTGACTGGGCCATGGGGTATCCAGATATTTGGCCAAACATTATGCTGGGTTTGTCTGTGAGTGGTTTTCAGATGAGATTAATGTTTGAATGGGGTAGACTGAGTAAAGCAGATTGCCCTCCCTACTGTGGGCGGCCCTCATCCATTCATTTGAAGGCCTGAATAGAACAAAAAGCCTGACATCTTCCCTCAAACAAAAGGGAACTCCTCTTGCTTGAATGCTTTAGCTGGGACATCAGTATTTTTCCTGCCCTCAGATTTGAATGGAAACTTCGGCTCTTCTTGGGTCTTGAGCCTGATGGCTATCGAACTGGAATTTACACCATTGGTTCTCCTAGGTCTTCAGCTTGCTAACCCCCGATCTTGGAATTTCTCAGCCTCCATAATTGGATGAGTAAATTCCTTATTATCTCTGTATGTATCTATGTATGCATATATCTATCTACGCATCCTGTTGGTTCTATGGAGAACCCTGACTCGTACACAAGGATTTAGGGTCTAGGTTCTTGCCAGCTCCAACACTAAGGTACCATTCAGGATGGATTTCAGGTCCTCCAAAGTAATGAGGAGTTATTCTCCTCGCCTCTCAGTTTTCTGCCTTGATCCTGAGTGTGGAGAATGATGTGGAAGAATGTGGGCTGCTGAGGGTGAGGATAACAGGCAACGAGAGATTGTCAGCTCAACCCCCGTCGCTGTGATGATGAGTGACAGGAGAAGTAGTGGTATAGGAGGTATTGGGGGACGTGAATGTACCTGATAATGAAAGCACACCTCACATCAGTCTGGATGTGGCATATGTTCATTGGCATTAGGATGCAAGATAACTGGCTTGGAAAATGTTGAAAGATTGAATGAGTTAATTCTTCAAAAGCATCCCCTTCAGCAGAGGTCCTGTGATATTTGAGAGGCTGTAGTGATGGACAGATGTATGCTGAAAGATCATAAAGAATCCATAAGATTAAAATGAGGGCATCTAAACAAAGAATGAAAGGGGAATCAGGCTGAGCATAAATTATGTGAAATCAAATCTGTCTCTGGCAGTGGGATGCTTTGCCGTTTGTGGGGCACAACTAGCAGCAAAATACACGCAGTCAGCACGTGGCTGTTACCCAGTTACTGTCGGGAGAGACACAAACTGTGGTGTTGAAATTAGCTCAGCTCATTCCTTGCTAATGCTGGAAAGACTATTGACCTGTGTGCAGCATGCATTTTTATTCTCAAAAACAGAGTGATTTTGTAGTGTTTGACAGAGACAGTGTTCATAAGCCATTTGTCATCTTCTGATGAGAGGGTTTGCATTATTTAAACTGAAAATGTAAATTACTTCTTTTGTTTTTTCCAGATGATTGAACAAGTGCAGCATTTGAAAGGTTTGGTTCACTCTGCCTCGTGTGCTGAAAACACACACACACACGAGCTCTTTCTATGATGAATACCTGTTTATTTGTGTGTATGGGAGAGGTAGGCAAGGAGAACGACATCACTGAAAACAAACCACTTCATATTTTGGATGCCACATCTGCTGAAAACCACAATGTTTTCTCAGTGAGCAATGAAACAGCTGATTCTGGATGAACTCAGTTCTCCAGTCCAAGGGTGCAAACAGTGTGAGGAAGCTCTCTGAAGGTCGCGTGGGGCCAAGAGAACTTGACTTTCTACCCTTAGAGCAGTGCATGGAAAATTCTTCCCCAAGCTATCAATATTTCACAAAATTCAGAAAATATTCTTAGGTTATTTATCATGCCTAAGCTACTGCTTATGGTCATCCTTTTATCCTTTGATATTTTTCTTAAATGTTTCACTTCTAGCAGGCACTTTTATACATTAGATTAGAAACTCAAGGGTAAATGAATTTATTTTCAAAAGTCTTATTGGATTATTAATTTACTTGAATAATTTCTAGGGTGAATTTTGTAATTAGAAACTCTCTGTTTGGTATTACTTTTGCTGCCAAGATATTCCTTTGGCATTAAAAACATTTTAGGTGTAAAATATACACCAATCATTAGGTCTCCATCTGTGGTACATGGTATGGTTCATGAAGAGCTCCTCATTGATTGGAAAGTTAACTAACTAAGGCAGTTGTGCCATGGGTTATTTTGCTCCTAAGCAGGGTATTTGTCTATGGAACATGAGATCAAAAGCACTGCTGCATAATGGACTAGGGGCAGGAATTGTCCAGGAAATCACTTGCACACAGTTCCAAGGAAATTTCTCATTCCTCTTTTCCATATTGGTTTTGTGTTATTGGGTCATATCTGCTAGTTTTTGCATGCAGAAACATGAAAATATACCCAAGTCACCCAGGACATGTAAATGGATTATTCCACTACCCCGTCTTAGTCTACTTGGGCTGCTGATACAAAATACCATAGCCCGGGTGGCTTAAACAACAAACATTGACTTCTCACAGTACCAGAGGCTGGGAAGTCCAGGATCAAGGTGCCGGCAGATCTGGTGTCTGGTGAAGAACAGCTTCCTGATTTGTCCGTGGCCACCTTCTCCTCATATCCTCACGTGGCGGAGAGCAGAGAGGGGAAGCAAGCTCTTTCTATTCTCTTCTGATTAGGGCACCCTTATGCCCTAGTTCCCTACCTCCCAAAAGCCCTGTGTCCATTTCCCATCACATCGACATATAAATGGGGTGTGGTGTGGGCAAAAACATTCGGTCCACAGCAAAACCCTCTGTTTTTCACTTTTCTCTTCATACAGATTCATTATCCATTTGGGCTCAGGATGTCAGATGATCACACACATTATCTTTTCGGTCTCCAAAGACCCCCTTAAAATAATAGTAAAGGGACAAAAGGGGGATAAACCTACAGGGACAAAGTGAAGTGGAGAGTCTGAATCTGAGTGATTTCGATGGAAAGCAGGTGGGGAGAGGGTGACTGGGAGAGCAGAATTCAAAGCCGCTGCCCCAGGGCATGGGTGCTATGAGGGGAAGGACTAGATTCCAGTGTGTCCCACAGCACCCCAGGGCGTCAGAGAGACCAGCCATGGTGCTGGGAGGGTAGAATCCCCGTTCCCTTCCCTGTTCACCGGTAGCTTCTCAGCAAGCAGGCATTCACTCCTAGGCTGGAGGAGAGACTGAAAGTTGCCAGAGAAAAGCCCTCCACATTTTGGTATCTGGGGAATCCCAGAATACCGGGCACTCCTGGTTCCCCTGCCCTTCGATGAATCCCAGCCATCAGCAGACCCCGTATTCAGACACAGAGCTGCCAATCAGTCTTTTAATATTTCCTTAAAATCAATAGAAAGAATAATGAGTAAGAAAATGACCACCAGCATGACACAAATGAGCTTTATCAGCTATAAACCTTTTGTCATATTTGTTTAGGATTTTTAGGGAGTATACAAGAGGAGCATAGAAGCCACCTCTGATCTCATTTTTCTTCCTTTCTCTCTCCTGGAAGTAACTGCTCTCCTGAATTTTGTGTTGATCATAACTATACATCTTTTTATGCCATTAATAAGTATGCATCTATCCATAAACAATAAAAATATTGTTTTGCACGATTTCACATTTCGTGTGAACAGTATTATATGACCACTATCCTTCTGCTACTTACTTTTTTCATTCAGTATATATTTTTAATCCATTGAGACAAAGTAGATGTAATTGGTTCATTTTGGATATGCCAAAAACTATTTATTTTCTCCTACTTTTCCCAGTTTTTAAATATTACCACCAGTGCTGCAGTGAATATTCTTGTACAGGTCTCTGTGCAGATGTAAAAGCATTTGCTTAAAGTAGCATTTAGAAGGGAGAATTCCTTTTTCAAAGGTATGCACCTCTTCAATGCTACTGAATATGGCCCAGCTGATTGGATTGCTTTTTTATATTTGGCAATCATAAGTATTTCATTGTTGTTTTAATTTGCTTTTCCCTTATTATTAGTGAGATTGAGCGTTTCAATTTTCTTTTCTATTCAGATTTCTTCTGTAAATTGACTTCATGTCTTTTGCAAACATCAATTTGTTTTTCCTTGCTTATAGGCTTTAGGAGTTTTAAATATTTTAATAAATATTGAGTAATTTAAAATATTTATAACGTGTAAGGAACATGTACAGGAATTCTAAAAATATATTTTGTCACTAATTGTTTATTGGATACATGCTTAACATGTACTGACTTTTATTAAATACTATTTCTGAATCTGAGAGAACATGGTTTCCCCTTTAATTTTTATTTATTTATTTTTCAGTGCTCATTTTCATGTTTTTTTTTTGATTTTTTTTTTTTTTAAATTATTTATTTATTTATTTATTTATGGCTGTGTTGGGTCTTCATTTCTGTGCGAGGGCTTTCTCCAGTTGCGGCGAGTGGGGGCCACTCTTCATTGCGGTGCGCGGGCCTCTCACTATCGCAGCCTCTCTTGTTGCGGAGCACAGGCTCCAGATGCGCAGGCTCAGTAGCTGTGGCTCACGGGCCTAGTTGCTCCGTGGCATGTGGGATCTTCCCAGACCAGGGCTCGAACCCGTGTCCCCTGCATTGGCAGGCAGATTCTCAGCCACTGCGCCACCAGGGAAGCCCTTTTTTTTGATTTTTAAAAAATTTTATTTTATTTTATTTTTTATACAGGACGTTCTTTTTTTTTTTAACAATTTTTAAAAATTTTATTTATTTTATTTATTTATTTTTGGCTGCGTTGGATCTTCACTGCTGTGTGAGGGCTTTCTCTAGTTGCGGCGAGCGGGGGCTGCTCTTCATTGCAGTGCACGGGCTTCTCATTGTGGTGGCTTCTCTTGTTGTGGAGCACGGGCCCTAGGCGCCGCGGGCTTCAGTACTTGTGGCTCACGGGCTCTAGAGCGCAGGCTCAGTAGTTGTGGCACACGGGCTTAGTTGCTCCATGGCATGTGGGATCTTCCTGGACCAGGGCTCAAACCTGTGTCCCCTGCATTGGCATGCGGATTCTTAACCACTGTGCCACCGGGGAAGTCCTACAGCAGGTTCTTATTAGTTATCTATTTTATACATATTAGTGTATACATGTCAATCCCAATCTCCCAGTTCATCCCAAACCACCTCCCACCCCTGCTTTCCCCCCTTGGTGTCCATACGTTTGTTCTCTACATCTGTGTCTCTATTTCTGCCTTGCAAACTGGTTCATCTGTAACATTTTTCTAGATTCCACATATATGCGTTTATATATGATATTTGTTTTTCTCTTTCTGACTTACTTCATTCTGTAAGACAGTCTCTAGGTCCATCCATGTCTCTACAAATGACCAAATTTCATTCCTTTTTATGACTGAGTAATATTCCATTGTATATATGTACCACATCTTCTTTATCCATTCATCTGTCAATGGGCATTTAGGTTGCTTCCATGACCTGGCTATTGTAAATAGTGCTGCAATGAACATTGGGGTGCATGTGTCTTTTTGAATTATGGTTTTCTCTGGGTATATGCCCAATAGTGGGATTGCTTGGTCATATGGTAATTCTATTTAGTTTTTTAAGGAACCTCCATGCTGTTCTCCATAGTGACTGTATCAATTTACATTCCCACCAACAGTGCAAAAGGGTTCTCTTTTCTCCACACCCTTTCCAACATTTATTGTTTGTAGATTTTTTGATGATGGCCATTCTGACTGGTATGAGATAATACCTCATTGTAGTTTTGATTTGCATTTCTCTAATAATTAGTGATGTTGAGCATTCTTTCATGTGTTTGTTGGTAATCTGTGTATCTTCTTTGGAGAAATGTCTATTTAGGTCTTCTGCCCATTTTTTGATTGGGTTGTTTGTTTTTTTAATATTGAACTGCGTGAGCTGTTTATATATTTTGGAGATTAATCCTTTATCTGTTGATTCCTTTGCAAATATTTTCTCCCATTCTGAGGGTTGTCTTTTCATCTTGTTTATGGTTTCCTTTGCTGTGCAAAAGCTTTTAAGTTTCATTAGGTCCCATTTGTTTATTTTTGTTTTTATTTCCGTCCTCTAGGAGGTGGGTCAAAAAAGATCTTGCTGTGATTTATGTCAGAGTGTTCTTCCTATGTTTTCCTCTAAGAGTTTTATAGTGTCTGGTCTTACATTTAGGTCTTTAATCCATTTTGAGTTTATTTTTGTGTATGGTGTTAGGGAGTGTTCTAATTTCATTCTTTTACATGTAGCTGTCCAGTTTTCCCAGCACCACTTATTGAAGAGACTTCCCCTTTAATTTTTAAATGGGATTTGTTAACATAGAATTATCTTGAATTCCTGGGATAAACCCACATTCATTTCGCTAGTTTTTAAAAGAAATGTTGCTAGCATTTTATCCAGGATTTTTGTACTTATGTTTGTAAATGAGTTTGATCTTAATTTTTCCTTTGTCTGTTTAGAACATCGAGGGTGCATCAGCCTCATAAAATCAGCAGGCAAGAGAGGAGAAAGGAGTAAAAGCAGCTGCACTATCATTCTTTCTCCCAGGAAAGAAGATAGGTGAATGTATCCTGAAAAATCTTTGTAAACATGCTAGTAAGTGGATGTCCCAGTCAACAGACTAATGATATTTGCCAGGAGGAGAATCCTAATTTTCAAAATCCTCTTAGCAAGATGTCTCTGTTTAAGATCACTTAAGGTAACAAACCTAGCATCTATAGATTTGTGAGACATAGGGAATGTACGTAAACTATTGAACTATCTGGGGCATAAATGCAGATGTTTTAGGACCTCAGTGTTCCTTGCTATGTGAGGTAATAATATGTGTACTTTATAGAGGTCTTGTTTCCAAGACCAGAGAAGTGGTTCTGGGGAGTATGGCTCTGGGGTGAGATGTGAGAGGTACAGGACCTCTCTTTGCTTCTCCAGTGCCTCTTAATTTCTTATATCTTTGAAACTATTAGTAAAGATTAATGCCAAGCAAGAGCTTCTATTTATTTTCTGACATAGCTTGTGTAAGATAGGAATGATCTGTTCCTGACACATACAGAGGAGTTTAACTGTTTTACTGGTTATGATTTTTTTTTTCAGTTGTGCTTTTTAACACTTAAATTTCTTTAGTGGTTATTGTAGATGTATTGAGGTTTTTTATTTCTTCTTGAGAATTGGAAGGTATATAGAATTCTAAAAAGTTATTATTCTCATTAAAGTTTTAGAGTTAATTTGCATATTTTCTGTGTCCTCTTTTGATTTTTAGCTCTTAATGTGATGCCCATTTTTGTTGCTAATAATGTTTATTTCTTCCCTTTCTCTTTTTTCCTCTGTCTTGCAGGAGGTATTTTTTATTAGTTTTTTTAAGAATTAGATTTTAATTATTTTGATGCTTTAGCTTTGTTTTTCATTTCATTAACATATATTCCTGTCTTTAATATTTGTTTCCTTCTACTTCATTGTTTGTTAGTTTTCTAGCTTCTTGAAGTCAAGAGTCTCTTATTTTTTTAATAGCTTAGAACTTGGTACTATAAACATCAATATGTACCATTTTAGCTGAATCCCCCCCAGTTTTGCTGTGTAGAATTTGTCATTCACTCCTAAGTACTTGGTAGTTTCTACCATGAGTACATCTTTAAGAATAACTCTTTTATAAATGTACTTTTGAATGCCTACTTTTTGTTTTGATTACAGATATCTTTTGCTTTTATTTCTAAATTAATTTTATTTTATGACAGTATAGTCTCTATGGTATAATTTATTACTTAGAGCAAAGTTTATAACTACTGGGCTACAAGTTGGTTCCTCTCTAGCCTTGTTTACCTGGATCATCTTGACACTTTGTGAGATGTGTAGAAGTTAGGAAGCTTTTTGGTTATAAGTAAAAAAAAAAACCTGACTTAATAAATGAGGACATTTATTATCACATAAAAAAATCCATAGGGTTCCTAAGGTTTGTTCAATAAGTCAGTCATCATCAAGAAACTTTATCTATCTCTTTAGTACTTTAAACATATTTAACAGTCTTTGTTACCCTGTTTCGTAAAGTTAATTTCCATCTGCAAATGATAGAGCAGAAAGTTAGAAATTTCTTTTTGCCATGAACCTTTTAAAGGAAGCTGAAGATGTACTTCAAGAAAACAGGAGAGTAAACCAAAATAGAAGACATGGGCTTATGAAAACAGTAGATCCAACCCAGGGAATCAGCAAGAAGTCCCAAAATGATAGGGAGGAGAAAGCCCACAAAAGAACCGGTCTGATTTGGAGCAGGAGAATGAACAACTCCAGAGGGTGGCTCTCCAAAGAGAAGGCAGATGTTGAGGAAAGGTGTGTTGTTTATGAGAGTTGACCCTCGAACAACGAGGGGGTTAAGGGCACCAACCCTCCATGTAGTTGAAAATCCCCATGTAACTTTACAGCTGGCCCTCTGTATCTGTGGTTCTGCATCTGCACATTCAACCAACATGATCAGGTGGTACTGTCGTATTTAGTGAAAAAAAAAAATCCACGTGTAAATGGACTCGTGCAGTTCAGACCTGTGTTGTTCAAGGGTCCACTGTGTTTAGAAAAAACATGAAGAGAAATTAGACCAAGCCTGTTTTTTTTTTTTTTTTTTAGGCAACTATAAACTAGGAAAAAGAAAAATAGAAAAAAATTGTAATCATGGATTTAAACTTCGTGTTGCAGGAAAAAATATTACATACACACTTTTCCCACATAAGTCAATAGCAAATAATGATTTATTTAACTTAAAATAGTGGTGCGATGGAAAGGTGAGTGAGAGATGGTGTGTTAGTAGTATAAGAAAGATAAACCTTTATCACAATGGCAAATTAATAATGTCTAACATTTTAAAAATTAAGATGCAAAAATAAAGCATGATATTTAGAAAAATAGAGGATACTAACAGAAGACAGAGCCTAGGGAGTAAAAAAAAATCATGACCAGAAACCAGGCCTAGAGGTGATGAGAGATACACAGAAGTCATTTTGAGACTTCTGATACTTTTGATTTTTTTCCCCCTTTGATTAAAGAAACCAAATTATGTAAATTTAAAATAAATTTATTTATGTAAACTGAAAAAGAATGATAGTGTATCTTTCAGATGAACAACGCTACTTAGAGGCATTATCTGATTGGCTTTTGAATAGCAATTTAAATTAGGTGTAAATATAATCCAAAAGAGAGAGCAGGGAGTAATTCAATGATTTAATAGTAATTAGTTTCACTTTTTACTGAAATATCAACTCTTTGAAGGCAGAGGCAATCTGTTTTATGAACAAACTAGACTTGTTTGGGTACAAATCAGTAAACGACCTATCTTTCACTGGTCTTTGCCCTTCCTCTATGATGTCTGAGCTAGATGTCTCATACAAACAAGATTCTGCTGAGTCGATCTCTTCCCTTTTCTTTCTTTCCCATCCTCCCTCCCTCTCTCTCTCCTTCCTCCCTTCTTTCCTTTCTTCTCTCCTCCTCAACCTCTTCCTCTTCCTATTTTCCCTCCTCATTCTTCTACTACTACCTCTTCTCTTCCTTTTCCCTTTTCTTTGTTAAATGAGTCCTGTGCACATCAGTATTTCTCATTGATTCTTGAAACCTCCTGTATAAGCTCATGAAAAATAGTTTAATGATCAACCTGGACTTAACAGAAGTGAAACTATAGAACACATTGACTTTTTCCTCAATGATATTCCTAAGATGGTATCTTTGATGATCTTATAGATTTTTCAGTCACTTCCATGTGTTCATGTAGAGTCTTGGGTCCAGATTTTTCAAGTTTATTTAGCTATAATTGAAAAAAATGTAACCTCAATTATCTTGAAGCTTTTCCCTGCCCTCTCAGCTCCCAGTGTGACATAGGAATAGAAGTCTACGGAGGGGAAGGGACTATGGCTTGACATTTCAGCTACTACTCCTGGTTCTTTCATTTCCTGTCCTTCGTGCTGCTGGTCCTGGCTCCTCCAGGATTGGATGAAAGGGAAGAAAGGTGGGAGAGCTAAATCTCAGATGGCTGGTGTTGTCTGCATCTCTCCCTTGGTTCCCAAATGCCCTTGGTCATGGTAAACATCCAAGGCTGGCTCTTTCTCTCATAACAAGCATTTCTTTTTCTTGTGAGAGGACTCTATCTCCCCTACTGGCTTTGAAACTGGTTGCTATGTTGTGAGCTGCCTGTAGAAAGGGCCATGTGGCAAAGGGCTGAAAGCAGTCCCCAGCTAACAGTCAGCAAGAAACTGAAGCCCTCAACATGACACTCACGAGGAACTTGAAGCTGCCCACCACGATGTGAGGTTGGAAGTGGATCCTTGCCCAGTCGAGCCCCAGATGAGACCACAGTCCCAACCAGCTCCTCAATTGCAGCCTTGCAGAGCACACAGTTCAGCCATGCCTGGACTTGTGACCCACGGAAACTGTGAGTTGTTTCCAAAGTTTATATTTCTATTTTTTCACAGTGATAGGTGTGAAAAAATAACTAATACAGATTTCTTCAGAAATCCTCCCCCTTGAAATTTCCTGTCATACTCTGACTAATGTCTTATTACTTAGCCTTCTGAGGCTCATCTCTCACGCCCTGTTTCTGCTGGGATCACCCAACTCCTTGGCACACATCTTGGATAATGTATCTTTCAAGATCAAGCAAGCCCAGCTAACTTCTGTGGGGTCTGCTCTTTTCCACGGGTAAATGCATCACTGGAAAGGCATTTTGCTTTCACTACAGGCTCTCTACTTACTCTGCTAGAAGGACAACTCCAGCTAGTCTCTTATCTTCGGAATTTCTCCAAGTAAGGGTCAGGCCGCAGTGTCTGTGTTGCTTAAACTCAAGGGGACACATATCAGGTTTTTCAAGATATCTGTTTCCACACTCTTCTAGGACCCTTAGTAGAAAAGGACCCATGTCTTTATATAGCTTGGTAAGCATCCAATCAGAGGATGTTTCTGTCCTAGAAAGCATTCCCACCATCTGTGAGTGTTTCTCCGGAAGCCTTCCTTACTTGGCTTGAGGTGGGGGTAAGGGAGCTGAAGTTACCTGTCTGGGTTTTTTAAAAAGTCACCTCTTAGCATGTTTTATATTGATCATCCCCTTTCTTTAGAATATGTAAACACCAAATATTTTGTGTTCTCAGCTCTTAGGCTTCAGCCAAAATTCTGTGATGACAAGACAAAGCTTCCTACTTAACACCTTGCTCGAGTCTTCATTTTTTTATTTTATAAATGTTCATCGTTCCCTTGCATCACTTGTGGCATGTATGTGTGGGGGGTATGGAAGTGTTATTTTTAAAAAGGAAAAGAATGTAAACAAGTAACCTGTTATCGCCAAGGGAAGAATCTTCCTTTAAACCTTTTTCACAGAAGCTATTAACTTCACTTTCAAAACACAGAGAAAGGAGAAACAGCCTGTCCAAATTGCTGAGCGTAGGGTCTTAAGAGATAATTGGACTAAAGGATTAGAAAATCTCCAAGTAGTCACTGGGATCTGGAGGTCAGAAAAGAGAGGAATCCCTGAGAGTAAAGATTACGAACAAGCAAGAGGAGAAATGGCCAATATTCTACTCTTTTGCTCCCACACCATGGCAGGCTGGATTGATTGTATGGGCACATGTGGCTATCCTTAAACTAAAGGTTAATTATATGCTTTCTTAGAGTGTTCCATAAGGTCTTCTCAATTAGGCCCTCTTACTCGATTGCTCTTTTTTTTTTTCACATAGTCATAGCTGTTACTTATAACAACCTTCTTCTACTACTCATTCCACATTATTTTTGCCTTCAGCAAGCACCTCAGCTTGTCGTAGTTATTCACCTGGTGGGGTGACCCAAATCTTCATTCCTGAAGGGTCTGGGCCATTATTAGTCCTGCCTGGATTGGGTCTTGTAGTTTTCCATTGCCTTTAAACACAGGTCACAGTAATATTAAGAGACACTCCAAGGAATCTCCTGTATTCCAGACATAGTCTTCCTTGCCTCCGTTGTGGAGGAGCAGTCCAGTTTCCCCTGGGTAGTCAGGATCAGTCACCCCGACGAGTATAGTAACTCTCTTCTTTGCTTATGGACTCAGAGGCACAAGGAGCCATAATTGGCTATAGTGATACAGCTGTCCTCTTTGTTGAGTGTTCATTTCTAAGTAACGTTCCCATGACCCAGGTGGACACAAAGGGTCATCTGGAAATCCCAAGAATTGTTTCTGGACAGGAATATAAAAGACGGGGCCTGGTGATAGGAATACTTAGGCAAGTGATGCTCAAACACTAACCATCCTTAAGTTTAGGTGAGTCAATTGTTATTGATATAGTAACTTGAAAGGACCCATTCTTGGTATGGGGCTACCATGGGGGATCCGAGCTGGGGCTATTGTTGATTGGGTGACCTTGTCAATATAACCTCCTAAATATTCCACATATCCATATCCTGGGATTTGCTAAAGTACTATTTGGCAACCAGTGCGTCCAAAGTAAGATGGGGTAGAAACCATTCTAGAAACAGACATTCTGGGGGGACATACCTTATGCTTTTGAATAAATAATACAGAGCAGTTTTAGGTCTTTCTCTTGAGTTATTTGCTTGAATGTTGCATACACTGGTCCATCTCCCAAACTTGGGGAACTTTGGGAGCCTTACATACCATTGTGAATCTTGTCCTACAGGCTTCAATAATACTGGCTTTCAGCTCTTAGAGCATGGCAAATGCCTACAGGAATCTTCTAAGAAAGCTCTGCCTAACAACTTTGAATCTTACCATAAGGGCTATCTTACTAAAGGTGCCAGAAGATCTCTTTATAACCTTTGGTTTTATTTTATTTTTAAACTTAGAATATAGAAGTCAAGTTTAGTATTATAGTAAGTTTCTAGTATATTCTTTGTATCTTTTCTACTTCTCTATTGAAATTGTAGCTTCCTTTTGGTTATTATTATTACAGAGAAACCAGAAGTCAAAGAAAAGCAAGGTGATTTTTCCCTTTATAAAAACTGTCCTGCAAAAGTTCCTTCTGGCTTCTCTTCATTTTTGTGTTTCTTATTCCCTGAATTTCTCATTGTATGCAGTTGATAAATGCAGTTGACTGCTAATCAATATTAGCAGTCAGGGTAGTAGAGATATTACTGAATTATAAATGATCTTTAAAGGTATATTTCAAGAAGCAATCACTCTTAGGGCTGCATTTATTATCACATTGTTGACAACCTTGATATCAAGATTTTAATATCCTGCAAGATAATGAAATTTCTACCCAACACAGATTTTCTCTGTCTTTTTACTATAATAACTGGATATTGCTTCAGGTGGGTGAATGGTAATATTTTCTTGGCCTCTTTTCATATTAAGATTCTTAAGAGTGTTTCTTTTTCAAGCCAGAAGGGTTCATAGACCTGAGGATAAAGTAACAAAGGAGAGACGCTTATCCGAGAAGAAAAAATTGTGTTCTCTTAGCTTCCGGTGGGTCATGTGCTCCAGGTAGATAGGCTGCAGGGTATGTTTGGGCCGTTGATCTCTCATCAGCAGTTGACGGGAACAATGACAAGAATCTAGGGGAAGAAAGTGCCTTTGTAGAGGTGAACACTGGAGGGAAGCTTGCTGATAAGATTGTTTCATGGGAACATAATCTCAAATATGTATGAATTACAGCAATTGCGAGGGCCTGGGGGTAAAATGACCCTCACTCCACTCATCTTGCTCTAGCTCTCTACGCAGCTCTCCTATGATGTAGTGTGTCTTAAAAGTTTTTGTTCCCTTTATTTTGTTTTATTTGTTAATTAAGATAAAAACAGGAAGCCAACTTTTACAGACCCTACTGGTATTAGTGGCAAGGACAACACATTTTTATGTTCTGAAAATTATTATCTGGGAATGCCAGGCATATACTTTCTGATGGGATTGGTTATAAACTATTACTGGTATTAGTTAAGGAGCTTTGCCTGAAGGTCAGCTGTGTTTAGAGCACCAAACTAGCCCCTCCTAATTTCCAGCTCATATCTGCTGGCATTTAATTATATTCCATCCTGTATAGACAACCACTCATGTATATGAGTCTGGTTTCCTGAATCACCTTGTGACATCTGTAAGTCAGAGACGGGTTATCTCTTCTCTTGATTTTTCCACAGAGTGTAGCATGGTACCGCCCACAGTAACTAGTGATTGAATTGATGGAAAAGAAAAATGAAAGAAAATCTCCATCTTGTAGAAACATACTGTCTGAGTAACAGGGATTATTTTTTCACCTTTTAGTCTTGAATTGTTTTCCTTTCTTCCACATGGTCCTTTTCATAATAGTATCTAAAATATAAAGGTTCTATAGAGATTGAGCTGTAGGAAAACTCATGGACTTCCCTGGTGGTCCAGTGGTTAAGACTCTGCGCTTCCAATGCAGGGGTGCAGGTTTGATCCCTTGGTCAGGGAACTGAGATCCCACATGCCGCGCAGTGTAGCCAAAAAAAAAAAAAAAAAAAAAAAAAGTAGGAAAACTCAAGGAAGTTATTCTAACCCCAACATACTGTGAAATGCCAACATCTTTAAATAAATGAAAGAGAAGCAATTAACACTTTGCTGAAGTCCTACTGATAAAGATAATAATAGCTAACCCTTACCATGTTATATGCATGTCTTTTCTTCCTCACTGCAGCCCTGAGAGGCAGTCAAGGATCTGAGAGGTTAAATAATTTGCCTAAGATCCCGCAGTTAGTAAGAGGTAGAGCTGGAATGCAAATCTACAAACACCCAAAGCCAGAATCTGCAGTCTACCTACTACATGTACTGTCTGGAAAATCCTGGAATTGGAGTCAGTCCTCAGAAATCTCATCGGACAGAGGACTGCTGGGTGTGGCTGGTTCTTTCCAGCAGGAGGTCAGAGGCACAGGTGAACTAAGATTTGGCCCCATTCCTCTCCTGCTCATATAGAATGAATCCTGTTCTAAGTGGAAAGGAACTGGTTAGGATTAATTGGGTCAGTTATAGAATGGCAACTTGTCATCTCAGGTCAAGAATAGATTTGAATGATATCATCAAAAGGGGTTAATATCCAAAATATAAAAATAGCTCATACAACTCAATATTTAAAAAAAACAATTAAAAAATGGTCAGAAGACCTGAATAGACATCTTTCCAAAGAAGATAAACAGATGGCCAACAAGCACATGAAAAGATGCTCAACATCACTAATCATCAGAGAAAAGCAAATCAAAACCACAGTGAGATATCACCTGGCACCTGTCAGAATGGTCATCATCAAAAAGTCTACAAATAACAAATGCTGGCGAGGGTGTGGAGAAAAGGGAACCTTAGTACATTGTTGGTGGGATTGTAAATTGGTGTAGCACTATGGAAACCATTATGGAGGTTCCTCAAAAACTAAAAATAGAACTACCATATGATCCAGCAATTCTACTCCTGGGTATATATCCGAAGAAAACAGAACACTAATTTGAAAAAGTACATGCACCTCAGTGTTCGTAGCAGAATTTTTATAATAGCCAAGATATGGAAGCAACCTAAAGGTCCATCAAGAGATGAATGAATAAAGAAGATGTGAGATATACATATATATATGCCATTGTGAGGATAGATATCTCCACAATGGAATATTACTTAGCCATACAAAAGAATGAAATTCTGCCATTTGCAACAACATGGATGGACCAAGAGGGTATCATGCTTAGTGAAATAAGTCAGACAGAGAAAGAGAAATACTGTATCTTATCACTTGTATGTGGAACCTTAAAAATAAAACAAACTAGTGAATATGACAAAACAGAAACAGGCTTACAGTTATAGAGAACAAACTAGTGGTTACCAGTGGGGAGAGGAAAGGGGGGAAGGGCAAAGATAAGGGTGGGGGATTAAGAAGCACAAACTACTATGTATAAAATAAATAAGCTACAAGGATATATTGTACAGCAGAGGAAATATAGCCAATATTTTATGACAACTTTAAATGAAGTACAATCTATTAAAAATACTGAATCACTATGCTGTACACCTGAAACTAATATAATATTGTATATCAACTACAATTCAATTTAAAAAAAGGGTAGCTTTGAGATATAAAAATCAAAAAAGCTTAATTAAGGCTGAGAAATAGAAAAGAAAACCCCACAAACCCAAGAGTCCATAAGCTGCTCCAAAGACATATTTTTATAGATGGCAGCAGAATAGGGATGTTATACTTAGTAGGTTCTTTTGGAAGTGCACTGAGAAACTGAGTCATTTTGGTGCACTAGAAAGAAGAGTTAAAACTCACGAGTGCCCTTGGGAGCATCCTAAGAGACAGCATAATTAAACACAGCAGACTTCCTTGCTCTACACAGTAAAGTAAGTTGGAATGGCCTACAACGTTGAAGTCTGAACTTCTGAAAATCTTGTTGAGGCCTAAGAGATTAGATAGTAGAAGGACTGAAAATATTCATTAGTTAGGGAGCAACGGGAATAAAAAGTGCCCGTGAACTGAAAAGCAGACAGTGGGATTGAAAGGAAATAAAAAGGAATTTTATGAAATGATACTAGAAAGGGTAAGGAATATGATAAAGAAGCTGCAGATGAGAAGTGCTGTCAAAGGAATAATGACTGCAGAGAGCCAGACATGAGAGAAGAAGATATGCTTCTATATTAGCAGGGATTTTAATGAGTGAGAAAAGTGTGGAACATATGAAAAGAAAATCCTGTTTAACTAACATGATATCTTTCCTACCAGTGGCAAAGGCTAAGGTCGTAGATGGGGATATGTTTTATAAAATCATTAGTGTAATGAGGTTACTAATTATATTATGACAGAAAGGAGCAGTCGTCTGTGAGGGTGAGAGCTCTTGAACTTCTTGGCCAATGACAAGTGGTTGACGCCACATTCCCAGGGTGTAAATAGCCTAAATTAATTCCTAGGGCTTTTAAAATCTAGTCATCCTAGACCACTGGCCACTGTACCAACTCTGTCTCGTTCTTCTACATAATAGGAACACAGGCAGCTACATTACTGAAAAAGTAAAAAGAAATTGAGAATGTTCTAGGTCTCATGGGTGTGATTCATTATGCCAACTAATTTGTTTAAGCTATAGTGGAAATTTTATTGCTGATGGAAAGCTGGACTGGGTGAGAAATTTGGGCTTCCATACTAGGAATACATATGATTTCTAAGTTTGTGAAGTAATTTAGTAGATACTGCAACCCCTGTGATTAACCATATAGAATGTCTGTTTTGCATGCTTAAAGAAATTGAATTAATCAGCATAGCTTACTTAACTGCACTTGAATTTCTGAGTGGGTTGAATGTAAAATGAATTTTGACCTTTTAAAGCTTGTGACCCTACACGTCTTCCAAGGCTCGTTATGTTGGGGTGAATTGCCAGTTTGTCTCAGGAAGTCACTTCTTGTTTCCACCGGCTTTACATTCACCCATGGGGGACCCTGAAGGCCAATGTAGGGTATAGCGCTTTGTGGGTTTTGAATTAGTTGATTCCTTTTGGCAATTAGGAACCATTAGCTTAGATATAATAGAATGGAAGAAAGAGAATGGAAGATAGAGCAGAAGATCGGTGTTCCAAGTCTACATTCTCTCTGGCAAGCAAGTCACACCACTCTCCGGGGACCCTCCTCCACTGTGGAACCACATGTAGTTTAAGTGAACTCTACTTGTAAATTTTCTTTACCAAAATGATCTGTGTAAAACCCAGGCTGGCATTTCATCCTATTTATTGGAGACTATCCCTATTCAAAATGCTTAAACCTTTTATGACCATGTACTAGGGTCCAGGCCTGTATCTGAGAAGCCATAAATTCAGCATGCTGAATTTTGAAATTAGAAATCAAAACCCACACAAGTACTCATTTTATTTTATTTTATGGCATCTTTGTCCAACATAACATCCTGTCCTGAATTTATATGCCTTCCTCATTGAGAAGCACAAGCATACTAATACCATTTTATAGAGTTTCTCATTTTAAAATATGCTGTAGCCTTCAGTGGAAAATAAGGCTATTTTTATAACTACTAATTTCAAAGTGTTCCCACTGCAACTGGTAGTATTTTATTTGTTCTTGCCTATTTTGTAATACGTGGTTCTTCTTTTTTTAACATAAAGGAAAAAGAAATAAAATGGAACGTAACTTGGACTATTTTTTCAACTACAGCATTTGCTTTTTACCATTTTGAAATTTCTCAGTCCCAAACCCTAAAAGTGCTATTTTAAAATTAGGGCATATATTAAAAGGCAGAAAAAGGGCCAAGTTATAGAAAAAGGTTTTAAAAAACATCCTTAATAGCTTAAAAACTTAAGAGTTCAATAGCAGAAATCAGCAACTTGGGAATTTGTGATCATTGTAGAAAAATAAAGACATCCAAAGGAGGGGATAAAAATCATCCAGAGCTACTACTCACTAAATGCAGGAATCACTGTTTCCACAGCTCATGCAGTTGACCAACTAGCTACTTCTTAAAAATAGCAACCCATTTCCCCATGAGGTTGGAGAGGTTGGATGTTTCATTACTGGAAAGGGATTGTGCTTCCATTGGCTAAGTTGAAATTTGTCCTTTACAATGCATACTTTCTGCCCTTAGTTCTAATCCTCCCTATAGTGTAAGCCCTCATTCTTTTTCCCACCTGCGCCTTCAAATAAGTACTTTCTTAGTAAATATACTGAGTTACTTAAGGCAGTGGTGTTCCTCCAACTTGTTTTGATTCATACTCAGAGGAAAAAAAATTATATTTTGCATCACAACCCATTGTACACACACGAAGCTTAAATGAATGTTTCAGAAAACAATTCTCATGCTTAGTACAGGCGCATTCTTCTGGCATTTTCAATTCTCTTCTGTTTCATTAAAAAAAATTGCTGATCAAGATCCACTGGATTACTCAGGACCCAGCAGTAAGTCACAGTGCTCAGTTAGAGACGCGCTGCTCTCGGGGATCCTGTTTTATTCTCATGGCTGGGACACAGCTGTAGCCAGAATCTGGAGATGAAACCCTAAAACTTTCTAACCTTGAAGGTGAAATCTGTGACCCATTCCCAGTGTGCTTTTAACCTTGCAGAAGGGAGATCAATTTATTTATATCTTACTGATATCTTTTTTTCATTTATTTTTTATTGAAGTATAGTTGAATTACAATGTTGTGTTAATTATTGCTGTACAGCAAAGTGACTCAGTTATACATATATATATATATATACACATTCTTTTTCATATTCTTTTCCATTATGTTTTATCACAGGATATTGAATATGGTTCCCTGTGCTATACAGTAGGACCTTGTTGTTTATCCATTCCATATATACCAGTTTGCATCTGCTAATCCCAAACTCCCACTCCATCCCTCCCCCTTGGCAACCATCAGTCTATTCTCTATGTCCCTGATTTTGTTTCTGTTTCATAGATAGGTTCATTTGTGTCATATTTTAGATTCCACATATAAGTGATATCATATGGTATTTGTCTTTCTCCTTCTGACTTACTTCACTTAGTATGATCATCTCTAGTTACATCCATGTTGCTGCAAATGGCATCGTTTCATTCTTTTTTATGGCTGAGTAGTATTCCATTGTATATATGTACCACATCTTCTTTATCCATTCATCTGTTGGTGGACATTTAGGTTGTTTACATGTCTTGTCTACTGTGAATAGTGCTGCTATGAACATAGGGGTGCATGTATCTTTTTGAATTATAGTTTTGTCTGGATATATGCCCAGGAGTGGGATTGCTGGATCATATGGTAATTCTATTTTTAGTTTCCTGAGGAACCTCCATACTGTTTTCCATAGTGGCTGCACCAACTTACATTCCCACCAACAGTGTAGGAGGGTTCCCTTTTCTCCACACCCTCTCCAGCATTTGTTATTTATAGACTTTTTAATGATGACCTTTCTGACCTGCATGAGGTGGTTCCTCATTGTAGTTTTGATTTGCATTTCTCTAATAATTAGTGATGTTGAGCATCTTTTCATATGCCTGTTGGCCATCTGTATTTTTTCTTCGGAGAAATGTCTCTTTAGGTCTTCTGCCCATTTTTTTGATTGGGTTGTTTGTTTTTTTTGTTGTCAAGTTGTATGAGCTGTTTGTATATTTTATATTTTACTGATATCTTAAAAACCTTTGTGAGCATGGGTCCATATGAAAGCATATGAATACCTAGGGCTGGGTTGGATCAAGCAGATGCTGCCCAGAAACAGAATGAGAGCTCATACTTTTGAACTTGTCCTCAAGGGTGGTGGTTATAGAAACCCACAGTTTAAGAACTGACACATCCCCTCTTCTCATGAGGATCATTCCCGCATTTCCGGTTCCAAGGGTGTAAGCACTGCCCTTGGGTTAGGAGCCGGGCCGAGGGTCAGAGTTACCACCTGGTCAAGTTCAGTGACCAGTCCTCAATGTGGGACCAAGGGTGGTAATTGTCAGCTTGGAAGTCCACAGATCAGGAAATGGCTGATACTCCTGGTGTATTCATTATACTGAAAGAAGATGAAATTGCTTGACGAGCTTTTCAGCCCATAACTGCCGCCTCCAATCAGTGCACATGTAATGAGGGACACAAAAATTAATTAGTGTTAAGTTGTAAATGCTGAGTAAGCTGAAAGTAAAGGAGGAAGAGGTGAAGACGGTGACTACTGTGGTTTTCTTTTCAGGATCAGGAGAGTTGCTTTCATTAGAAATAGCTTTGGGAATGACAAGTATTATGCAAAGAAAAAAGGAATATTACTTCTCCTCACACGTGGAGTAATGATGATTAAAATTCACAGGTGAAAATAAAACCTAAGTCGCTTAATGAAGATTGTTACATGACACTGGAATTATGCAATATTTCTGTATAGTGTGTGTGATGAACTATTAACATAAAAATAGAGTGATGATGAAAAAATTAAGTTAGCTTTGAACCTGTTGTAAAACACAGAAAAGTTTCTGATTTTTTAATGTGTTAGGCTTAAAAAGGCTGGAAAGAGACCACAATATGTGAAAGCTAGAGGGATTTTTTTTTTTTAAATTTGTTTGCCTTCCTGTTTCTTCAAGGATCTTTATTTATTAACATAGCAACTTTAAAAAAAATTAATTAATTAATTAATTAATTTTTGGCTGTGTTGGGACTTCGTTTCTGTGCGAGGGCTCTCTCCAGTTGCGGCAAGTGGGGGCCACTCTTCATCGCGGTGCGCGGGCCTCTCACTGTCGCGGCCTCTTGTTGCGGAGCACAGGCTCCAGACGCGCAGGCTCAGTAGTTGTGGCTCACGGGCCCAGTTGCTCCGCAGCATGTGGGATCTTCCCAGACCAGGGCTCGAACCCGTGTCCCCTGCATTGGCAGGCAGATTCTCAACCACTGCGCCACCAGGAAAGCCCCTAGAGGGATTTTATACAATATTTAGTTCACCCCTTTTGGCAGTTAAGTAAACACAAATCATTTTTGGAAAGGGGTAGGAAGAAACAACAGCACATGGTTTCAGGCTAAACCAGAACAGAAACAGCATCTTTTAGTGTCAAAAAACAGTCTCATTTTTCCAAGTTGCCTTGGATATATAATTTCTTTCTCATATAGTCATAATCTCCCCTCCTCTGTACCCTCCTCTTCCTCCTCCTTCCTCTTCATTTTTAAGAATTTCACTGTTCTTTAAATAGCTTATCTAGCAGGGTGATCACACATTCTAGTTTGCCAGGCACAATCAATCCTGAATTATAGCAGTTGCCCTGGGATCCATCCAAGTTTTGTCCAAATTCTTTTAAATACAGTTTTAAAAACTATTTAGTTGCATTGATATGGTTTTTAATTATGCTTAATCTTACTGTTAATAGTTGCATTTACAGTAACAGTGGAGGTTGATAGACCTTCATTTTATCCTTTCATCTTCTGCTATGGTCTCATCCCACATTATATTAAAGGCATGGGTAAAGGGTTCTCCCTTTAATAACCTTAAAGCATGGTTAAATATGAAAGACCACTAACAATGACCTATCTCTCTTTTAATGTGAATCTTTCCAGACTCAAGATAACTAATAATATCCTTTAAAGGGCATTATTTTTTCAGGGCATCCAGTGATACAACCAAGTGCTCCTGGACACAAATAGCAAAGGATAACTAACTCAACTCCTTCCTGTTTCAGATTATGATAGGGGAAGTATTTGATGCCTGTTACCTGTTGCCACTTGGTATATCAGCTAGTTGTCCTATAGCTTTGCCATAACCTTCAAGATGCACAAAATCATCAGGCTGCTGGTCAGTGAAGTCAGTGGAAAATGGGGAATTATACATATATATGAAATTTGTGTGAGAGCTAAAGGCTAAACATTCCTACCACAGAGAATTTAGAGAGTGGTCTGAATGCACTTGCTCCATTAACTCATTCATTTTATAGTATTAATCTACAACTATTTATTTCTTTTATTGTTTGGCAGTTAAAAATATTTTTTACAACAAACCATCCAGAGCAATGACTTAAAAAAGAGAAAGAAATGTTTACTGAAAAATTGAACACTGATATTTAATTTTCTCAGACAGGTTGATGATGAATGTGTAACTTACATTTCTGATCTATGAAACAGATGATGGTGGTATCAGTGACCATATGAAGACCAGAAGACACAAGTCTGCTAAGGACACATCATTATCTCTTTAAAAATTAGTTGTTTTAAACTAACAAGTTATCACAGGCACTGCAGAAGATCTGTTTATATGTCTCTTTGAGAAGCACAGCTTTTCATTTAAATCAAGTGGCTGTTTTGCTCATGCCTTTGCAGTAAGGATCACCCTCTGGACTAGGGGCCATTCCTTAGGATGAAGGACAAGACTGAAATAGACCTGTCCTAACAAGGAAGAAAATGAAACTTGACAGGATTGAAAAGATCAGCCAGTAATTAACTGCCTGCCAGAATAAAATGCAACATCACTTAAAGAAAGGCCACATAATCCACTCTCTACAATGTATCATCCACAAGGTCTAGCATATTCACAAATCGTGAAATAATCAGAAAGCAGGAAAATATGACTTGTAATCAAAAGAAAAGTAGCTAAATTGAATAGATTCTGAGATGACCTAGATATTGTACTTAGCATACCAGAGTCCCTTCCCTCACTGCAGCACCATATGATCAGACAGAGCCTCTCTAGCTCTCAGCTTCTCTTAGTGGTGGGAATGGGTTGGTTCACACATCCAGCACCCAACTTTTCTGAGAGGGCTCCCTGTAGGACTGAATTTTGTCCTCACAGAGTAGGAACTAGGATGGGTCCACTGCAGTCTAGCAGCCTGGGGGAGACTAGAGATGGCAGCTTGGAATAGCAGATGGTATAGCTCCCCATCCCATATAGGTATTTTGATCTAATCTGCTACTGAATCCCTCTAGTGAATTTTTCAGTACAGTTATTGCATTCTTCAGCTTCACGTTTAGTTTTACCACAAAGCCATCTGACAGAAACCACAGCTGCTTGCTTCTCCCTGGGGATGGAAAGAGTTGGTAGAGGTCCCCAGGTTGGTGGGGGCATCTCCTGTATGAGGCCAGTCAGTGAGGACAAGGAGAGGTGCCTGCTTTATCTAATGTGTGAAAACACAAACACAAAGAGTCAACAACAATGTAGCATTAGGGGAAGATGTTCCAAAGGAACAAGATGTGTTTCCAGGCTGACCCAAATGAAACATAGCTACATGATTTACTTGAAAAATAATGAAAAATAGCTGTCATAAAGATGCTTACTGAAGTCAAGAGAACAACTCATGAAAAAAGTGAGAATTTCAACAAAGAGATAGAAAATATTTTTAAAATATATCAAACAAATTAGGAAGCTGAAGAACGCAATAACTGTACTGAAAAATTCACTAGAGGGATTCAATAGCAGATTAGATCAAAACACCTATAGAATGTACACAAGAGAAAAGCAGAAAGGAATCAAAGCATACCAATACAAAAAAAATCAATAAAATACAAAGGTAGATAGTAAGAGCAGGAAAGACAGACAAACAGAAACTAACAGAAAACAAGAAAATGGCAACAGTAAATCCTTCTCTACAAATAATTAATTTAAATATAAGTGGATTAAATTCCCCAATCAAAAACATAAGAGTGGCTGAATGGATTTAAAAAAAAGATCCATCTATATACTGCCTATAAGAAACTCACTTCAGATTTAAGAACATACATAGATTAAAAGTGAAGGGATAGAAAAAGATATCCCACGCAAGCAGTAACCAAAGAGAGCAGGATGGCCATATTTACACAAAATAGACTTTCCAAAACTATCAGAAGAGACAAAAAAGGATATTACATAATGATAAATAAGGTCAATCTACCAGGAAGATGTAACAATGATAAATATATATGCACACAACATCAGAGCACCTGAATAAAAAAGCATTGACAGAACTGAAGGGAGAAGTAGATGATTGTAGGAGATTTCAGCACTCCACTTTCAACAACAGAGAACATTCACACAGATGATCAATAAGGAAGCATAAGACTTGAAAAACACTATCATCAAATGGACCTAACAGACATATGCAAAACATTGAACCCAAGGACAGGAAAATACAAATTCTTCTCAAGCCACATAGATGTTTCTCAAGGATAAATCACATGTTAGGTCATAAATCTAGTCTCAACAAATTTAAGAAGACTGAAATTATTCCAAGTATCTTTTCTGACCATGGTGAGATGAAACTAAAGATCAAGAGCAAAAGAAAAACTGGAAATTTCACAAAAATTTGGAAATTAAACAGCATACTCTTGAGCCTCCATTGGGTCAAAGAAGAAATAAAAAAGGAAATTAGAAAAACACCACGAGACAAACAAAACCAAAAATACAACATACCAAACAAAACTATGGGGTGCAGCAAAAGCGGTTGTAAGAGGGAAGTTCCTAGCAATAAACACATACATAAAAGAAGAAGAAGGATCTCAAATAAATAATCTAACTTTACACCTTAAGGAGCTAGAAAAAGAGGAATAAACCAAGGCCAAAGTTAGCAGAAGAAAGGAAATTGCAAAGATTAAAGCAACAATAAAGGAGATAGAAAATAGAAAAAAATTAACAAAACTAAGACTTGTTTTTTTGAAATAAAAAAATTGACAAACCCTTAGCTAGACTAAGAGAAAAAGAAGACTCAAATAAATAAAATCAGAAATGAAAGAGGAGAAATTACAACTAATGACACAGAAAAGGAAAGGATTAAAACAGACTACTATGAACAATTATATGCCAACAAACTAAATAACCTAGAAGAAATGGATACCATGTCCAGCAAATAGAACACCATATGATCCCACCTTCTGGGTACCCAAAGAATTGAAATCTCAATATTTACAATAGCTGAGATGTGGAAACAATCTAAATGTCCATTGCCAGATGAATAGATATTAATACGTGGTATATACATACAACAGAATACTATTCAGCCTTAAAGAAGAAGAAATATTGGAATAAAAAATACTTCCAGCGTTCCCTATATGTCTTCCCTTAAACCATTTAAAAATCGAATATGCCTATATCTGTCACTAACACTGTAGTATGAATTATACGGGAGTATAAAACTCCTTAAAGAAAGAGAAGATTTCTAAGAGAATGAAAGTTAAAGGGAAAGGCAATTTATGGAGTGATGCCTGAGCTTCCTGGAGCTTTTGCCTAAGTCAACCCTACCTTTGAGTAGAGACCTCCCAAGGTGAAGACATTTCCCCTTCTTCCTATTTATTTTACCTATGGCAAATACCTTTTAAATTAGTCCAAGGATTTAGAAATCTAAAATACATTGCAGAATTTAGTGAACTGTTTACTGACCCTGAATTGAGTAGTTGAAGGAGAACTAGAAAAATCTGAATGCTTCCCCAAACTAACTCTCACTTGCATAGCATTTTGCTTTCATTTACACACACCAGTGGAATAGATATTCTTATTTTTATTGTTTTGATTTACAGATGAAGAGACTAAGAATTAGAGATGTTAGATCACTTGCCTAAAAAGCTTTTGAGTCAGCATTTGAACTCAGGTCTTCTGATTCAAAAGACTATTTTTTTCACTGCATACTGATTATATCCTTAAATGTCTCCCACTTTCAACCAACTAAATTTCAAATTACTTGAACATTCATTTCTAACCAGGAAACGTTAGTGTAAGATATATATTTTGGGGAAATACTCTGTTCTATATTCTCTTCTTGGGTATTATATCTTTTGAGAAATCCTACAATATAGCCTTACTTGACTTAATTTCAACCAGTGTTTTCCATCCAAACAATGGCCCCGTATTGTTTCTTTGAATTCAATTTGGGAAACAGTGCCCAACAAATGGGATGTTGTGGGCTTAATATATAAAGGCCATTATATTAATTCCTTATATTATTTATAGCCTTTCCCTCACTACTCAAGGGTTAATTTGTTCCCCCGAAAACCCCTCTAAAAGTAAATTTCTAAGTCAAGTATATAATTATGATTAATTTCAATGGAAAAACTTTTAAAGCATACTTGGACCTCCAACTTAATACCCATTTATGCTAACACAACACTGAATTCTATTAAACGGACCTGATAATATGAACAGTTAACATTAGCAATTGTGGCATAGCAGGCAATGAACTTCCTGTGATAATTCTGTGCTATGGCGTCTTCTGGACTAGCTCTTGTGTAGGTGACTTATGTAATAAATGGTATGTAGCAATTAGGATGCTTAGGACAAAGCTCACGAAATGTACAAACATGATACGCGATGTCTTTATAATTAAACATTTAATAAAAGAACCAAACAGAATAGTAGAGACCAAAGAGATCAATGAAAGCAAAATATTCATTCCATGAGATCCTCAGGACTATAGAATGAGCAAACAGTGAGGATCCTGAAAGAACCATATGCTACATGTGGCAACAATACGACTATGAGAGTGACAAGAGGTGGCTCTTGTTTTACGCTGCCAGCTGCTTGGCATGTGAAATCTAAATTTATCTTTGTAATGGAGGGGAAGTGTGCTGCAGGGAGAACTAGGTATTATATGAACCTTCTCTCCTAATTAGAATTCTTATCATCCAAATGGATGTATCCTGGAGTTTGATCATGATGCTGTTCAATTGACATGATAATTCTCTAGTCATTTTTTCATTTGATCCTTGCAGTAACTCTGACGTGGCCCTGTTGGGACTTAACACCAAATTTTCTAATGCCAAGTTTAGTCCTATTCCTTTGGTCTTTTGGGTTCATTATCTTAGTTCCTAAACTCTCTGGCATCCCCACACCACAGGCTCTAAGGTCTTGGCTTAAGATTTCTGAAGATTCTCATTTATTTTGAGTGTAATGCATAAAGGCAGTATCTGGTTCATATTAAAGAGAGCAAGGCCCCTGGAGTGGGTGCCTGGGTTTCCTCAAGAGCAAAGTGGAGTAATAACAGGACTCAACTTAGAGAACTTTGGGGAGGGTTAAAGAGTTAATCAGTGAAAAGTGCTGGCAGATAATAGACACCAGAAATGGTAGCCATTACTATCAGACATCACAATACGATTCACCAGATACTTACTGAGTGGCATCAGTGAACCAGACCACGCCCTGGGAGGGGCAGAGCTAAACCCACGTGCTCCTTCCCTGCTAGAGCTTAGGGCCAGTGGTGGAGCCAGAGAGAGAAATGTGCATAGAAGAGAGGCATTTGAGAGGTTTTGTTCTGTGTTTATTTTTAAACAGCTTTATTGAAGTATAACTGACATACAGTAAGATACATATATTTAAAGTGGATGATTCGGCACATTGTGGCATATACCTGTGAAACCATCACCACAATCAAGATAAGGAACATACCCATAATCCCCCCAAGTTTTCTCATGTTCCTTCAAAGTCCTTCCCACACCCCCAACCCCTATTCTCAGGTAACCATTGATATGCTTTCTGGCAATAGGCCAGTTCTAGCAATCATTCAAGTTGTTGTTGTGTGTGTATTTTGTGTGGTAACATTATCCCTGACTTATCTTACCCTCTTTTATTTTTTGTACCCTCACCCCTAATTTTATCATGTTAATTTTTGGTGTATTCCTATAAGGTACCTCAAATCCAGTTTTCAAAAGAGAGTACAGATCAAGGAAGTATTAAATCTGGCACAATTTGAAGAACATCAGAAAACTTCCCTCTGTCCTCAGATCTCTTTTCTTTCTATTTGTCAGGAATGAAATTCTCCCATTAGAGACTCATTCTCTTGGATGATGAGGTATTTTCTATTAAATCCTCAGAGTAATAAGATAGTCATGTATCTGAACCTTTCCAAGTGGACAGCTGGAGCTTGAGGTGGATGGAATTGGAGAGAGAATAGGGAGAACAAGAAGCCACTACATGATGGAAAGTGAAAAGATGCTGGCAAAAAAATCAAAAGGAAGCAACAGGAAGGGAAGCCACCCTTGTCTGATTTCACTCATGTCCTTGCTGAGAAGTAAGAATTTTATTTTGATTGATTGATTTTGCTTTTTGGAGGGGTGGGGGAAATCTTCACAAGGTAAGAATTAAGTTAAGTAACAATGGCAACTAGTGCATCTTTGCTGAACTACCCAGAAAGCTTTGATGACTGAAGCAGAAAAATGGAATAAAAATGAAGTAAACGGTCCCATGTTAGAGTCACGCAGTTTGAGTGGAAATCATTGACTTGTCCTTCACTCTCTGCAGTCCTGAAGCTGACCTGGTGTTAGCTGAAGCAAGGGCAGGCAAAATGTAAACTGCAAGAGAGAGAAAATTCTATTAATGTCCTAAGAAGAAGTAGGTGCCAGAAACAACGGGAAATCGTGAATACACACCCAAATCAATAAACTCGGAGAAGAGTCAATGTAGTGCCTGAAAGCAATTCTAAAAAGAAAGAGAGGGAGAGAGGCTCCCTACCACAAACAAATCAACAAAACAAAACCATTCTAATGTGAATGAAAAACTAGACATCAGAAAAAGTACCCAGGGCTGGGAACAATGATTCAGAAAGCAGAAAAAAGGGAAAGGCAAGCAGCTGAGCTGTCGCTTTAGAGCACTTGGCAGTCGCACACAACTTGCTGTCGAAAATCTTGTTGACGGAGGCAAAATTCCTTAGGGTATCAAGTTCTGCAAACATGTTACCCCTTACAGACATAAGTCTATCATTCCGTGGCTTGGTAAATTTAATTTAAATGACTAGGAAAACCTGTGTTTGATTAAAAGTTCATTTTTGTAGCTACCAGGAGAAAAATCGGTAAGGCAGTTCTCTGTTCTAGACAACAGGCTAGAGAAGGAAAAATGAATAGTAGTAGATTCTCTGAGGCTTACTGCCTCAGATGAGTTCTCTGTTTTAGCATTCAGTACTGAATCCTGATCTCAAATGCAGGTGGCATTTCCTTTTAGAGCCAAGCTGTAAACATTCCAGGTACGAAAATTCAACTGCAAAACATACAGGGTGTAAACAGATGTACATTACAGCATTTTATTTGGAAAGGGGCTTGTGGGATAGCTTAATGGTAGCACCCCTGCAGTGTGGGAGCCTGAAAGGATTACAGTAAAGGGCTTCATGAATATTTATTAAAGTGGTAAATAAGGATGGCTTGAAAGGTCTCTATATCCAATGCAGCAATATCCTGGGAGAAGGAAAATGCTGGAAATTGTGAAGTTCTTATTGCCACATGTGTCAGAGAATCATATTACTCACAAATGGCACAGCCATACCGAATTGTAGCTTTTCTCCCCCAAATCACCATTATATTTTACTACTCACTCTATTCTCGTTTGGTTGCCGCCTCTTACTTTCATTGCCTATGGAGTCGCTCAGTTTTGTTTCCTAGACTCGCAGGTGGGGATATATCATCGTATGCTGGCTGAACTTTGAGAAGCATGCTTCTGGTCTCTGATGTGCCTAGGATCCATTTGGCAGAAAGTTAGTTATTTGAGGCTTTTCCATTCTGCTGTTGAACATCTTTCCTCTTACCTCCAAGCTCTCTCTTCTTGCTTTTCTTGCTGCCTCAATGCCTCATCTCGTCCATCCACCCTGCTTGGTGTTCATTTCTCTCCGAAAACCTTATTTCATCACTTGTCAATCAGGCACTGCGGTGTTAGTGCACATAAATTAATGAATGATTCTCCCAGATAAAAGTCTTACCTTTAACCAGGAAATCTTACTGTTTGGATACAAAGGAGTCTATATATTCTATATGCTGTCTTATGTTAGGCTACTTGGGAGCTATTCTTGGTAGCAGAACCTTATCACAGTCTCAATATACCAATATTTATAAGTTGCAATAATTTCTTATATATTTGTGGATTCTACTTAAAGTGTTTTTTTTTTTTTTCTTAAATTACGAGAGTCACAGTTTTAGATCACTTTAACTTAGACTTTTCATTTAGCCTCCTATACCAGGAGGGCATTGAAGGTCAGCAAAATTCTCCTGCTGATAAATCCTGAGGTTTAATCTTGAGGGTGGATTTATCCTTACTTTCCCAAATCAAAGCTAGGATTAGCAAACTTTTCTAAATCTAATTCATAAGTTGACCCTTTCTGACTGGATTCTTCTTCAATCCATTTCAAATTTATGTTTAAAGCCCAAAGATGGCAATACTTTTTTCAGAAGGAAAGAGGTAAAAAGGAAGGGAGGAATCCCTCGTATTTTGTGCTACAGCTCAGCTAAGAATCTGTGGTAATTGCTATACTAACTCACTCATCTGGGCCTTACTAAATGCTCGCTAGATTAAATTGGATTGAACTAAGGTCTGTATTTGAGAAATTATAATATGACTTTCACACCCACTCTGTTTTTGTGCATTTTGAAATTATAGTGTTTTCCCAGTCACATCTCTACCAAATAATGTGACAATCAAGGTTCTGGGATCATGTTCTTGTTCCTGAATCTTTTTAGTTTATTAGTCTCCTCAGGTCATATCTCTCAATCTATAGGTTCATGTCTGGTCTTCAGCTGTTTCCAGAAGGTGCTTCCCTGGCACCTTCTCCCACTTCACAAAAGCTCTTTGAATCCAGATTTGTACATCAAATAAGTTGGCTTTGAAATCTCCAGGCTGCAGTCTGGGTCCCTCCAAAGCCACAGCTGTAACTTGTTTCCACAGCATCTTGAGGAGACATGGTTGGTAAACACTGTTTACACTGCCTTGTGTTTACTTGGCTGGGCTGTACATCAGGCAGCACCACAGAAATCTCAACAATTTATGTCATTTTGCATTTCACATGCTTAAGTTTTCTCCACCTTGAGAGGCAGAATTTGTTACAGTACAGTTTCCCTTTGTGTCACTGACCTTTGTTTTGGAAAGATAGTGTTGTCTCGATATTTCCGGTCCGTCTTTAGGATTTTCAGGGGAGCTTTAACAGCAATGCTTGCGTTGAGGAGGAAGAAATGTTCCTCTACCCTTCTAGGTTCTTCTGAGTGGTCTAAGAATTAAATTGACATGAGGCAGATGAACAGGAGAAAATCAAACAAAAGTTGAATAACATGTACAAATGGGAGAGATCCAGGAAGACTGAGTAACTCGCCAAAATGGCTGAAGCCCTCACCTTAAATAACATCTTCAATTAAAGACAAAAGAGAATGTCGGGGGTATGGTTTGAGACTTCAAGGGGGAGGAAGGAAATGGAGATGGAAAAGCAAACGTTTGGTAAACAAATGTTTGCTGGGTCCTGTAGTGACAAGGGGACACAGAGAGGACCCTGACCTCTAGGCCCTGCCAAGTTTCCCCTACTTCACCAAGTCCATATTCTTTGAAGATATATCTGGTGATAGCTCCATTCTTGGAACAGGCTCTCTATCTAAATTCTTTTAGGCAGTTATGCAGAAGGTCAGAGTTTCTTCCTGAGTCTTTTGGGCCTTGATTGTTTTCAGCTTGAAATAACCCACATGCCAGAGAGACATTTTGGGGTGGCAAATCTTGCTTCCCTACGCTTGCTGATTTTCCCACATACCACCTTGTGCTTCTCTTCATGACCCAACTAGTACATAATGAGATAGGAGACACATCGGGTTTCTGGTAGGTGATGGAATTTTTACCTACGCACTTTTGAGCAGCACACAGCTACTTGGTTTACCACTGGAGACCAAAGCTAACACTTCATTTTCACAATATATTGACATTTCAATGTACCCATAGCATATCATTTTTTATTTTTTTCTTCCAAATTTATACCAATGATTTTTGCACTGTGTCCTGGTTGAAGGCAAACTGTCGACTATCTACTTTTCTAAGACCTTGGGTACAGACTTTAATAAGGAAAAACTCCTATTTGAAACATAAAAACTTAACTCAGTTGTAAATTCTGGAAAGACTGGCAAACATGTACCTTCCTGCTTTGATTTCTGCTTTCTGTTAGTTTGAGAAGAAGCCTGTATGTGTTGCTGGGATGATTTGGCCGAGGGAGGGAACAGAGGCTGGAGAAGTACTGATAACGTTTAGCGCTGTGAATTTAGTTTTTAGTGATGTGAGTTCCTAGAACATCAGAGCGCGCCCATATTTACATGTAAACACTCCAACTTACCTCAAAGCTAAACGCAAATTTTAAAACATTAGGCCTTTGTGGTCGTTAAGAATGGCATCACTCCTCCCTTTCAACACACTGAAATTTGGGAATTGAATGGATGTCTCTGCTCATCAATTTTCCATCTTAATTAGGGTTGCCAGATTTCACCAAGACACAGTTAAACTTGAATTTCAGATATACGAGGGTAGTTTTTGAGTGTAAGTACGTTCCATGCAATACTTGGACAAATATTGCATGGGATATACTTTATACTAAAACAGTATTCTTTGTGTATCTGAAATTCAAATGTAAATGTATTTTTCTGGCAACCTTAATGTATCAGTAACTAAGTAATCCAATCAAACTCAATCCCCCTTCCCTCTTCTCACCACTCTCTGATTCTGGACTTCTGAATGAAGAAAGGACTCCTTAGAGCATCATGCTGAGAATCCCACAAATTCGGCATCATTAGCATCTGCGCATAGAGACAGAGGCCTTTAGAAAAATGCATAAAAAAGGAGATCTGACTTCTTAACTACAGCAATTCACATCTATAATCCTTTCCCTCTGCACCCTCACTCCAGTCATTAGCACACGATATTTTGCAGCTGGTTGAGCCAGCTGTTGTTACCTGGATTCAGGTGGGGATAGAAGGACATTTACAATTTTTATATCAGAGTGCTTCTGTAAACCCAGATAAATAAGTATGTAGCAGCTGGTGATGCAGAGAACGAAGGAAAAGAGATGAAAACAGACAGAACCTCATCATTTAGGCAAACGTAAAATGCAAAATCTAGTCTGTGGTGTGAAATTCTGGAATGTAGTGCATCCATTTGCTTTCCCCCAGGTGGGATATTTTGTATCTTTAGAGTGCAGATGTGTGAGGTTTATACTAGCTCACAGCATCTTTGTAAATGGGCCATCAGGGCCACACAGAGGTATAAATTTGTCCACCAAAATGGTCAAATTACTAAATTATCCTCCTGATTCCCATGTTCTGCCGCATTTTCTGAGTCATAAGTTAGAAGAGCGCAGCCATTACTTTTGAAGTTTCCACTATTAAGTGTCCAGACCTGAAGCACTCAGGACTGCACCCCCTACCAAAATGCAGTCTATAATTACTTCAGAAACACCACTCAGGCCCTGCTCTTCTTATATGAGGGGCCTGGGATGTTATTTTGTTTTGTACTTGAAGGCTAATGACTATACCTCCCAGCAGGGCCACTCGAGACCAATGGTAAAATTCAACCATCATTGTTGTGACACCTCTGGATCAGGGTTTGACTTCTGACATCTGTTTAATGATGCATTCTTTTTGAAAAGTTGCTCATTTGAAGTCTTTTCCAAAAGCAGTAAAAATATCTTTCCAGTTCAATCTCAACTCAGAGTAAAAGAAAAACTTGTTTTTTCAACACCAAGCTTAACCTTTCTGAAAAGCTTGAGGAGGCTCAAGAACTATTCCTGTGGGGCTTCAGTTTGTTCATACAGCACATCTGGGGCAGGATGAATAGCATGGTGCAAATTTCCAAATGAATTCTTGGCCAGGATGCTTTGATCTCCACCTACACTTGAGAAGGAGAAGTGAGTAGTTCTGCTTTCACGGCCATTCCTCCTTGGATTCCCCCTGGGATGTGACCAGAGCTTCATGGGGAAGTACAAGTGGTAAAAGTCTTATTCTCACAATTCCTGTGACACTATAAGGGCTTCAACCACTCCCCATTTGCTACTAAATAATGTTCCAACTCCTTAGCCTGGCTTTTAAGATCTCTGAGCACGTTCCGTTGGTCCATAATGACATTTCAACCAGACGATCCTTCGTTGTGAGGGGTTGCCCTATATATCGCAGGATGTCCAGCATGTATGGTCTTCCTGTTACTCTGACAACCAGACAGGTCCACCTGCTCCCCAGGAGTTGGTAATATTACCAGTCCGAACCCCTCTTTCAGAGTATGGCCCTGATTTACCTGTCCCACCTATATTCCCATTATTCCAATGGGTGAGTGTTATGCCCTAGACATAGTGTATGCTATTTGCTACTGTAAAGATTAAGCAAGATAAATTAATAAAGCAACTTGTACACTCTTTGCACCTAGTAAAGGCTCTGTAAAGGCAGGATGGCCTCTACACTTGCACGTGTCTCGTACACAAGTTTGCTGTTATCCACATTCCATCATTCTGGATGTAATACCCTTTTCTGACCTGTGACTATCCAAGCCCTACTTTCTTTTAGGTACAACTTATGTGATGTATGAAATCGCTCGTAATCTCCTGATCTTCTAAGTTCTTTTACTGCTCAGGGTCTATGTTAGGCACTTCAGGGCTTAGCTGGAAAGACAAATAAAATAGTGTTTACTGTGTGGCATGACAGGTGCAGTAGCAGGGACTGGTACAGTGAGGGAAGCCTAGACCTTAGGGGTAGTGTAGAAGAGTCTTCATGGAAGATTTTCTACACGAGTGATGCTTGGGTTGAATTTTGAAGGCAAAGTGTTGATTAGATGAAAAGGGAGGTGGGAAGCGTATTCCAGCTAAAGGGAAAAGTCATGTGCGAAGGCCTGGTGCTAGCAGTTCATTTCGGTGGAAGTAACCAGAGCATATAGAGAAATGTCAGGAAACGAAGCAGGAAATGTAGCCAGAAGCGAAATAATAAAGGGTTTTGTTTGATGAGCTCTGGAGTTTGTACTTCATTCTGCAAGTTATGAGAGCAGTTGAAGGATTTTATTTCACTTATTATCTTTCTCCACCTTATATTATAATTACATATTTATAAGTATAGTTTCTAAACTAGACTATATCTTCCTCATGGACAGAGCCTACCTTTGTTTCATCTCTGTGTTCACTACAAAGTTTACCAGACTATTTTGCAGACAGCAGATTTTCTAGGATTGTTTTTGATTAATTAAATGAAATTAATTAATGATTAATGAATGAAATTTTATAATTTTTTCTCACCTAAAGAATGCTTATCCATTTGTTTCATTTTAATAGACTGATGTGGGCATTTTGGATTTACCTTTAAGCTCACTTACCAAGTAACTTTTTTCTCTTTGTGTGAACAGTTGGCTTCCAGTTTTGGGCAGTTGTGATGGTCACTTGTGAGTTGAATCATCAATTCTTTGTTCTATTATTCATGTTCATATTCATAAAACAATGTATCCAATTGTCGGTGGTCACCTGGGCAATGATAAATCAGAAATAAAAAACAGAGTGATTAAAAATTCAGGCCTAAAACCCATTAAACCCTTCTTTCTTCTTTGGAAATAATCTGAAACCCAGATAATCCTATCTCTCTGTCCTGAAGGCTAACAGACTCCAGCCAAATGGCTTCCAGAGGGGAAGGGAGGCTCAGGAAAGGGGCTCCTTCAGGGAAAAAGGCTTTGTCTTCATTCTCCAAACTGTCAACATTCACACTTGGGCTTATCTCAGTTGACAGAAAATTGGAGGAGAGATATTTTCAAGTCCTCCCGGGCCCTGAGGCTGGAAAGCAGACAGACCACTCCATTCCCAAGGAGCTGAAACTTTGAGCGATGAATTGTCTTTGTCAAACATAAAACAGGGCACATTTCTGTTGTCTGTCCATTTATACTCACTCATTATCTGCAGTGCTCATTCTCTTCTTAGTTATTAGGAAGGAGGAAATGGCTAGAAAGTCACAGGGTTCTGGTCCAGGAGGAAGGTAGTTAAGTGGTTAAGTTAGTCTTGCATATCCCCCAGGGTTTATGGGAAATCCTGCTGGGAAGAAATTTTATAGCTCTCATGGTCAAGATTAATTAAGTTGATTTCACGTTTATATTAAGCCCACATAATGAGGTGAAATTTTGAGGTGCCAGACTTTAACCAGGCCATAAGCTTGTTTTACCAGCTTCTTCATTCGCTAATTTAAATGCATAGAGAAAAAAAAATCAACCTTCTTTCTGTTTGCTCAGTGCAAATTGGTCTGCCCAACTTGAGGATCTCTGTAGATCTGTGAGAAGGTGATGCTGTCTTGTTTATTATAGTTCCCCACTGGTTTGCAGTCTGTGATATGGATGGAGATAATGTGAGGACAAGAGCAAAGAGAAAAAAACACAAACGATGTACTACATGGGTTACGGAATGCCATGTGGGCTATTTAAAATGAACGCCATGGCTTTTTAATGCAGAAGTTGTGAAAAAATTGGTAAGAGTTTGCATAAGTCCTGCCCCAATCTGATCTCGTTTCAACAAATCATTATGCCAGATTGACTCATATATATGACCCTGGAACATGGGTGGTCTCCTGTTAATATTATGGCCGTTATATGTCAGCGTTACTTTAAGGCAGAGTGTCTCAACCTGGGCATTACTGACATATTGGGCTGGATAATTTTTGTTGTCAGGGCTGTCCTGTGCATTATGGGATATTCAGCAGCATCTCTAGCCTCTAGCACTAAATGGAATAGGAACTCCCACCTTCACCCCTTGCCAAGACTTGACAATCAAAAATGTCTCCAGACACTGCCAAATATCATGGGTAGAAGGTGAGCAAAATCCACGGCTTTAAAACATATTGCACTTAACAAGCATTCACTAAATAGAATTACAGCCTTAAAGACATTAAGAAATTTACCTCCACAGGTTACATATTCGTGCAATTAACCTTCACCCACCATCTTTCCTTACACAGCTAACATTTATCTAGAAGCTAATTCGAAACAACAAAGAATACTCAACAAGCACTGTTTTGAAGGGCTAACAGCCCCTAGTGGGGATACTGACCAATAGCTAAATGAATAAACTATTATATTAAAGTTAGAATATAGCCTCATTTCAAATTGATCACTGAGAGATGGACATTTGCCGTGACTTGGACGGCACATATCAGTGAGTATTGGGGCAAAGCTTATGGCCAGGCAGGGGCTGGACACCACAAGCCTTGGTTTTGTGTGCTGCTGTCACTTACATTTTATCCCAAGTTGTTATAATAAATTATGAAGTATTCACAGATATTTTGAAAGAGTTCAGCTTCTCCAAAAGATAAGGAAAGCCTCATGCTTATTTGTTTGTTTGTTGGGCCATTTTCAAAAAGGACTTACAGGCTTTACAATAAAAGCACGATTTATGACTTTTTCTTCCCCTGCTCCTCCTGGGAAAACTCATTCATGCCTACAACTTCAACAATCACTTATATGTTATGATAGATAATTTTTTTTCTGTGTCCAGAGTTTTTTTTTAAATTGAAGTGTAATTCACACATGATAAATTGTATATAAATTCACAAACACAAACTGTACACTTTAAAAGTGTATAATTCAGTGGTTTTTAGTAGATTTACAAGACTGTATAACCATTACCACTGTCTAATTTCAGAACATTTTCATCACCCCCAAAATAAACCCTATACCCATTAACAATCACTCCTCAACCCCTTCTCTCCAAATCCTTGGCAACCACTAATCTACTTTCTGTCTCTATAGATTTGCCGGTTTTGGAAATTTCATAAAACTGTAATCATGCAATGTGGCTGCTATGGTCTGAATGTTTGTGTGCCCTCAGAATTCGTATGTTGAAATTCTAATCCTCAAAGTCATGTTATTTGGAGGTGGAGCCTTTGGGAGGTGATTAGGTCATGAGAGTGGGGTCCTCAGAAATCCCACAGAACAAGTACATTCCTGCTGCCACGAGAGTTTACAACGAGAAGACTGCCATCTAGGAAGTGGGCTCTCGCCACACACTGAAACTGTCGGCGCCTTGATCTTGGACTTCCCGGAGCTATGAGAAGTAAATGTTAAACCCTAGATTGGTTTAATAACCCCTTAGCAGGTTGTTTTGTCTTCCAGATCATCTCAGTCCGTTCTCTACAATCCTTCTGTAGTCATCTTTGACTGTCACTCTCTCACCTGCTTCAATTCCTCCGTTATTGTCCTTTGCCCTTTGGAACCAGGCTAATGGCCTCAGCAAGGCAAATCAGGCCTCATCTGATCTGACCCTTTCCTGCTTCTCCAATCTCTTCCATTACTTTCCCCTCCCACCTTCTACCCACATATTAGCTATAATAAAGTGTTCACTTTCTCAAACTCTCTGTGTGTTATAACTCTGTCCTTGTCTCAGCCCATGCTGTTCTTTTGTTCTAGAATGCCTGGTAGCTCCTTTCCTCCTCCTCCGGGAAGCCTTCTCTGATGTCTTCCACCTTCAATATGGGTATCAGTTCTTCTTCTCTTGCTTCCTTGTGTCACAGCAATTACCACACTGTAATTTTCTGTTTCTTACCTACCCCTGCCTCTAAATTGCAAGCTATCTGATGTAGGAATTGTGCCTTTGTATTAGTCTGTTACAACTGCCATAACAAAATACCACAGACTGGGTGGCTTAAACACAGAAATTTATTTTCCTCACAGTTCTGGTGGCTAGAAGTTTGAGATCAAGGTGTTGGCAGGTTTGGTTTCTTCTGAGGTCTCTCTCCTTGGCTTGCCGGTAGCCATCTTCTCTGTGTCCTAATCTCTTCTTATAAGGACACCAGTCATATTGGATCAGGCCCATCTGAATGACCCTACTTTACCTTAACGGCCACTTTAGAGTCTCTGTCTCCAAATCGGGTCACATTCTGAGACACTGCGGCTTAGGACTTCCACGTGTGATTTCTGGGGAGACACAATTCGGGCGACAACAGCTTTCCATTTCGCTTTGCCAACACCTAGTCCTTAAGCAGACTGTCAATTAGTGTGAGAATAAGTGAAAGAGTGAAAGATCAAAGGTCATGGAGAAGAAGGCGATCAGAAAGAAGGAGGGGGAAAAAGAAGAGAAGAAAGGTATGTGCAACCAATCAGACCAGAAACCCAGGGTTATCATGTTGCTAAATCTTCATGTTGCGATTAGTACTGGGCTCAATTCTGACTTCCTGAGGCCAGGGGAATAAAGGAAAACACTAAGAATTACCTTACACTTTATAAAAGATTATTTTAAGAATAGAGTTAATACAATTTAAAGAGATAGATACATTTTATAATTTTTAATTTTCTCCTTTTCTTTAAGGCTGTTCATTCCTACCATTTCCTTTGGATTTTTGGAACGTGTTTAAATTTAGACAACCAGAAAAATTCTGTGTTCTAGGATTCAGAAAGTTAGTTATAGAACTCAATTTTGTTTATTTACTTGGCCAGGTGGGGGATTGAAAATAGGTGGCATTTCAATGTAATTCACTTCTAAAAATGACTTTATTAGGATCGTTGCCACATTTTGTTTCCACCCTCAGTGTGATTAAATCCTCCTACTGAGGATTTAACATTGACATGTGAAGGGACTGATGGAAAACTAGAATCAGATAGGAAACAATTCATTAGCCTGTGCTTTGTTTTCAGGAAAGAGGACTTATATAAGGTTGTGTCTAAGAGTTCAGCAGAGCTTTTCGATTTTGTGTGCTGTTGACAATGAGAACCACAGACACCTCAAGGTGGCCTCCTATGATACCCAGTCCGTCACGTGCTCAGCTTCTTCCTCCAACAGATGAGGAAGTTGGACCAGGATCTCTCAGCACCAATCTAGCACCATCATTCTGAAATTGCATGGATCCTGGGGAGTTCCAGAAATTAGTATTTCTGTTATTCTCCAGACAGTTTTAGTCTAGTAACTGACATCACTATCAATCATCATAATTATTGCCAACATTAATTGCATAATTAGAATGTGCCCAGGCTGTGCAGAGTGAACTCTTTGTATGCATTATGACTTCATATAATCTTTATTACAAATGAGGTAAGTGCAATTATAATACCCTTATTTATAGATAAGATGACTGGGGTTTAGAAAGAATCTGTAACTTACAGCTAATAGATGGAGGTGCTTCCAACTGAATGCTGGTTATGTGGCTTTCTGGTTTGGTTATATGCTCTAACCATTATGTTATGCCACTAGCATAGGTATTTGGTTAGTACTGAGCTTAGACTAGGCTTGTTAAAGCAGAGTTTAGTAAAGCATGGTGTGTATACCCCGGTGGTGTGTAAAACAATCAAAAGTGATATTAGAACTTTTGTTGAAGTCCAGCTGTCAAAGACCACCAGGAAGACATCTGAAGTCAATGTTAAGATTATTCAGAGACAGATTTTCTCGGGTCTCTTTAAGCTCCTATGACGTCTTGCTGAGTATGCCAAGAACTGAGGGTCCTGACCCATCCTTCCCTGGGCTATTTCTCAAGGTTGTGTTGGCAGCGAGCAGCCTTGACAGATGATATAGTGCTGCCCACCCCCCCGCCCAGTAAGAAAAGCAGGCTGAATTACAGGTTACTCTACAGCTGTGGTACCCCAGGCTCAGACACTGCAACCTACTGTGTATGTGGCATCCACTAGCCCCTCTTCTATCACCCCCAAGACACTTTGGTGACATGGGGAAATGACACGAACCCACATGATGCTCATGCTACTTTCTGCACCATGAATAATAAAGTCCTTTGTTTCTGGGGGGAAAAATTATTCAACTCACTGCAGAAGGGAGAGGGTACAGAGGAACCATGGAATGTCCCAGTAACAGAGTTGGGGCCCACCTAGTACAGAGTTTGGGCTCGTGCCGAAGGTTCTAAGAAGGGGTTGTTACGGGTTGAATTGTGTTTCCCCCCAAAACGATATGTTGAAATCCTAACCACTAGTATCTCAGAATGTCACCTTATTTAGAAATAGGGTCTTTACAGAAATAATCAAGTGAAAATTAGGTCAGTAGGGTGAATCCCAATCCAGTATGACTGGTGTCCTTGTAAAAAGGAGAAATTTGGGTGCGGAGACAGACGTGCACAGAGGGAAGATGATGTGAAGACACACAGGGGAAGATGGCCATATAAATGGAGTGAAGCGTCTATAAGGCAAGGAGTGCCAAGGATTGCAGGCAGACACCCCGACCTAGAAGAGGCAAGGAAGAGCATGGCCCCAGGGATACCATGTGGCCTCCAGAACTGTGAGAGGATACATTTCTGTTGTTTGAAGCTACCCAGTTTGTGGTACTTTGTTACAGCAGCTCTAGGAAACTGATACAGGGGTTGAGGGAGTCAACTTCGCTCTGGATTGTTGCTTAGCTCAGTTTGGCAAACGCTATCTCAGTGATACTTGCCCAGAGGGTAGAAGGAAGGAGAGGGCACTGGGAATATTAATTGTAAGAAAGCCCTGATCATTTAAAAGAAAGAACTGTTCATTTTGCAGCAGCCATGTGGCTTTGCATAGGTTCTGTTAGAAACATTGTTGCTGCGCTATTAGGGACATTCCTGTCTGACTACCAGCAGGGCTGATTTTTCACTTTCTGAGATTTTTCTTAAGAATGATATATTTATTTTAATTAATTACTAAGCCCCCATTTTAACTAGTAATATAAGTCTTCCTTTTTAATGCAGTTTCAGCTAAAGAAAAATATTAAGGACATGTGAGTACTGTGATCTCAGGTATGGCAAAAATTGTGAAGGTAGTGCCTTAATGATTGAAGTTTGGGAAAATTGTGCAACAAGATTACTACAAGTTCCTACTGATTTGAAATAGAAAAAGAAGCTGGATTTTTGTCTCATGGATTCATTTGTAAGTGCTGAGAATTTACATATGTAAACCTTTCCACTTGTTAATGTAGGGATTGTAGGATGGAGAACAAGAATAGAAAAATTACAAGTGATTCAACTTGCGACATCAGGAATTAAGTAAATTCAAATCATTAACTTTGTTCCCATACGCAGAACATAAAAATCTTGCTCCTTTTACTAGCTTTCTCTTTTTTTTACTTTGTTATAGATTTGTGATTTATTTGGGCTAAAAAGCTTCTTGTCTTGGGCGAGAAACTTTATCTTAGGCTAAAATTTATTTATGTAAAATAAGTTGTGTTAAACTAGATAACTTACCAGTTTGCCTTCTGACTCAGTGCTGCATTTCTTTTTAATTATAAATTCCTTGGGAGAAGCAAAAGATTCTTTTTGTTCTTTATACTTTAATGTGAAGCAGTTTTATTGACTGATTTCTCTCCTAAAACCCAGCGGGTGGAGCTGGTAGGGAGGGCAGAACTGAGCATGGTCCTTCTATTGATTGAAGACAATAGTCACCTAAGACAAGGGGCAAGGAGATTGGGAAAAGAATTATGGAAAAAGCGGAAGGCCAAAGGCTCAAGTCATCTATTTCTAAAGTTGGTCTAGGACTGGCCCTGCAACAAGAAAGGAATGAGTTGATCCAGACCTACCATCTTCCTTTTGCATATGCCTCTTGGCTACTTATTTCCATACTCTGGCTAGAACCAAGAGTTCCATTATTGACCTGCTTTGTAGGCAGGCAGAGTTTGAAGGCCTGCCTAGAAACCCCCCTGCCAGTTGTAACATTTTTTATGGCACCATACCTTCCATTTACCCCAGCTTTTGGAAGGGGTCTCTGGAGCAATTCATAAGTTTAGATCTACCTGCCCTTATACAAGTTCTATCTTAAGAGGACAAGTTATGAGCAGGCACTGATGGAGAGCAAACATTGAGGGAGGCATATAATTTACATACAGTAAAATCTCACCCTTTGACAATTGCGTGCAATTGTATAATCAACACAATCAAAGAACAGTTCTATTATCCTTCAAATTCACCTGTGTTCTTTCGTATTCAACCCTTTCCCAGACTCTGGCAATCACTGATTTGTTTTCTGTCCCTATGATCATTTTGCCGAATGTCATGGAAATTGAATCATGTAGCATATAGCCTTTTGAGTCTGACTTCTTTCACTAAGGATGATACATTGTAGGTTTATTCATGTTTTCACAAGTTTCATTAGTGATAAAAAGGTTCCTGCTGAGTAGTATCCCATTGTGTGTATGTATTTATCCACTCAGCAAGTGAAGGACCTTTGGGATAGTCCTAGTTTTTTGGCAATTATGAATGAAACTTCTATAAATATTCATGTGCAGATTTTTGTGTGAACTTAAGTATTCATGTTATTTACTTATTTTTAATGTGAAATGCACTCAGGTCAATTAAAAGCAGCAGAGAATCTCTAACTTATTGAAGAAGCTATAATGGCTTCTTTAGGAAATTGAGAAACAGATAAACACCCATCTGGGGAAGCAGGAAACCAGGAAAACCTCATGAATTCAGCCTGTATTTCTTAGTTGACAACTAAATACAAGCATTTATTTTGGCAAAACATATATTTGGAAGTAGAATCAAGTCAAAGCAAAGAGAGGTATTTGGTCAAGTGAAAGGAGGTCCTAGAACACGATATCTTGTGTAAAGGAGACAACCACAAGGTTTGGTAAAATACATCTTTTTTTTTTTTTTTTTTTTTAAACTGGTTCTCACCAGGCAGTGATGAGGATTAGTCAAATCAGCTTCAGCTTCTCATCTGTCGATATCTATCACTATGTAACTCAGAAAAGTTAGACACTGATTGGTTTTGAAGAGCTAGAAGTGTGGACCCTAAGAAGACAAGTGGAAATGGTTCTATCCAGTTGGTACCTGGGTGAGTTGTTTAATGATGTTACAAAAAGTGTCATGGCAGCCACTTTTCTAATGTATTGAACCCACTGTGAACCCTACTGGTTTTGGACAGTCATGATTCCGATGCCCAGAGTAAGAAAACCCAGTGAACAAGATCCCCTACAGAGTAACATGTGACAAAGACTCTAAGACCTTCTGTCACTTTCTTCTCACGTTTCCACGCAGCCTTCCTCAGCTTCTTTTCATAGATCGATTCCTATGTAGGCACTTGTGAGTCGTTGAAAGCAGAAGGAAACATATCCACAACATTTCCCTGCAGACCAAAGACGGAGGAAAAGTTACTTCTGATTCATGTAGATTGAGTCTTAGCCTTTTGTTTTTGTGTCAACTGCAGTGTATTGATTTGAGAAACTGTCCTGGCTTCAAACCCTTTGTGGTGGTTACACATTTACTAGGTACCAACACCCTAATTTTACTTCTTTTCTCTTTGTTCCTAAGAAAAACATGTGTTTTACTATTAATTGAATCTTCTCTTTAAGTTGCTTTATCATCCAGCTGCAATCTGCTTTCTTTGCCTTACCTCCAGGCTTTTGTTTGTTCTTTCTGTGTGCCTCTAAGGAAGCTGAAATGGATGCGGGTTGTCTTGCCGTGTCAGGATCTTTTTGAACGTCCGTCCAGTCATCTGATCATCCATTTCCTCCTCCCACTCGCAAAATTCCACAGAGGCAAAACTTGCCCAGGTTTGCACATACGGTTGATGTTCACAGCTTGAAATAGTCCAAGCTATTTAAGTTTGATTTTTATTTTAATGAATGCTCATCGTTTTGCCCAGAGATGAAAGCAAGGTGTTAGAAATCCCGGATTTCTGGGTCGTTAGATCACTTAAACATTAGTTCAACCATGGCTGTTCCACTTTTAGTAGAGGAGCATGCATTAATGAGTACAATTCAAAAATATCCACCTTAAAATTTCAGAAGGTCCAAACTGCACTTTAGGTATCTGATTTCAAAAGTTCCTTGAACTTTTAAAATTCCATTTTAGTAGATTGTATGGTTGCCAAAAACAGCCAGAAAAGTAGTTCATGGAAATATTCAATCAGGAAAAAAGCAAATGCATTTTTGACATGTAGCACCCCCAGTTGGATAAGTCTTTAAGGCAGAATACTTCAGTTGGGATGATGACCTATTTTGTACACCCTCTCTGACCACTGGAGTTATGACTGGCCCTTTGGGCTCTACCTGGCTTGTTATGGCAATATTTCGAGGAGGATTTAACTAGAAATTGCAAAAAGACAAAAGGATTTTGAAAATGACTGAACTCAGACTTTTCGTGTCTCCAGGGCCTACCTAGCACACTTAATTGTCCATAGAAGGTTTCCAATAAGCTTACTTGAAACAGAATCAACTTATGGAATGAGAATAATAGTTCACCATACAGTTAACTGAAGTACAGTTATGCTGTGAACCAGACGTAATACACAATGAAGTTCCGATATAAACTTCTAAACTTTCGATTCTTCCTCAATAGAAATTGATGGCATCCTTAGCCAAGTAGGGCTGGGGAATTCTCTTATTTCATCTTATATGATTCATTTTCTACTGATTCTGTTTGGAAAGTCCTACACCAGACTCACCTTATGTCATTCTGTATTGACACTGACTAATGTACATATGCAGAGACATATAAATAACTATATTTAAGCTTTAAAAAATTCGGAAGTTTTAGGCTGACCTTATGCTAAAAATCTCGAAGTTTACCCTAAATAGAGAGTTTTTGTCAATTGCTTTCCAAGTGGTTTATTCTCCATTCAGCATTATGTAAAAATACCCACTGCTGTTATTCATCACCCCAGCAATCGTGTGGTCCCTCATGTGCTGGTATCTGGGTCTCTTGCTCAATGGCATCTTTGACCAACTCACTTAGCAGAGATAGGAACTGTGTTCTTAAGGTTTTTTCTTTTGTTGGGAAGAGTAACTTGAACTTTGGGACCAGGCTGAAAACAGTCCCTGTGGTGCGGGAAGTCATTTTATGACACACACACCCCCCCTCCCCTACCCCAGCCTCCCCCGATGTAACATGACACCATCCTCGCTGGGTGAGGACACATCCTCCTTTCCCTCATCTCATACCTACCCTAAGAGAGCAACATCACACCCCAGAAATGGCTACTGTTTTCTTCTCTAAATACCTGAGTGAGGATCCCAACAGAGAAGAATATGCCGGCATGGAGGAGGGGGTGGTATTGGTAGATGATGTTTTTTTTTATACCTATGTTTTAATAATACCAACTACAGAAAGTAAAATGTGACCCAAAGCTTCTAGGCTGGTAGAGAAAAGAAGATATATAGTAAGGGCTTTTTCCTTTATCTTTTCTTTTCTCTTCTTTCCTTTCTTCTTCCTCCTTCCCTCCCTCTTTCCCTCCTTCCTTCCTCCCTTCCTTCCTCCCTTCCTTCCTTCCTTTCTCTCTCTCTTTCTTTCTTGTTTAAGTTTAAGGAAGACTGAATGGCTAGTTTGTCACACATTCCTTCTCTGTATCCCATCTCGTGGACCAATATTCTGATTGGTTGGTATAGTTTTGACCCTAACGTAACCCTCAGTGTTCCGCTCACCCTCTGTATTGCGGTACATCAAGTGTGCCTATGCGTTCCTGATCAGTATTTTCCCCTTCACCCACACCACAAAGGCAGCTGGGAGCATCCCAATACTTGCTCTGAGGGGCATTCCCTCTCCTGACCCCTTCTCCCCATGGCCAGCCTGGGTCCCACACCCTTAGGCAGCTGAGAAAGCCCAGTCAGACCTGGAGGCCGGCGTTTCCTCAGAGGGAAGCAGTGTCCAAATACAGTGGATCAGAAATGAGAAACACCCATTTTTTAGTCAGAAGACCTTAAGCCAACAGTTCAGCATTTAGCTTCGTAAGTAGGGCGTCTGTGACAGATGGCGACAGAATTTACGATGGGTAATATGAGGGAAAATTCAGAGTCCTTGGGGCTAAGGAAAGGAGATTCCTTTACATAGGAGGGAGAGCTGTTTGCTGCCCTTGTCATGCTCTTAGAGCTCTTTTTATGGTTGGGGGGTGTTGCAAACAGAGTCACAAGCTTAGTGTTCTGACAAGAGCAAGGGACTGTATGGAATTCCAGAGTTTTTGTGTCTTTTCATAGTTTTTAAAATAACTTATTTGATCTTGAGCAACTTCCTGTGCGATTCAGTTTTCCCAGAATCGTAACTGGGGCATCTCTTAATAAAAAGGCAAATTGCTTTCTTTGTTAGAGAAGTCGGAAGTATATCATGTGGCTTTTAGACATTTTTAAAGGTCTTTTTTTTTTTTTTTTTTTTTACTGGTTTTACTGGTTGGGTCTATTGGTCTTGATGGCATCACACCACCTTTCCTCTCAGAGCTGCCCGTATCTTTCTTTCCATTTACATCTCTCCTGTTCGGTGTCAGTCTTTTCTGCAGTAATTTGAACCAAGTTTTAAGGACCCTTGAAGCATATCAATCATATATTCATATCTTTTCTTCCCTTGATAAGGCGAGAGTGTTAACAAATAGGCACTCATTCATGAAATTGATTTTTAAATAATAATGGTATGAACTTACTAGGTAAAGTGTCCCAGATAATCAGAGCCCTCACGAGTCCTCCCAATTCGATTTGGGTTTATTGTGACTGACATGTGCTCAGATCTGCCTCTCCATTCATGTCAGCTATGGTGAAGAAGAAATCTGTATCCCTTTCCTGGGAGTGATTGGATGACAGGAAGAATCACAAATGCATATATTTTTCTGGTTCCTCCCCTATAGCCCTGCCCTGCCCATAGCCCCTCCTTACGATCCTCCAGAGAAGTGGAGTTAGTTCCTAGAAGACGCTTCATATGTGTTCTGAACACGATTCTTTGTGCCATGTGCAATAGTGGTCTCCTGGGGTCCACCTCATATCAGTGGCTTTGCCCAGGTGATCTCCTACCTGAACCCTGCCTGCCTGGTCACACAGTTGGCTCTTCAGGCTTATGGGAAGATATACAGTGATTTCTACCCAGGCTGAACCTGGGAATCACCTGGGAGTTTCTAACATGTGCTTAGGAGACAGAAGCCCTTCCTTCATAAGGAAGGTAAGTGCTGTGGGATACTTGTGAGGTCCTTGTATTAGATTTCTAGGGCTACTGTAGCAAAGTACCACATGGTCCTTCTGAAGATGCTAAGGGAGGCTCTGTTCTAGGCAGCACCCCCCGCCCCCCAGCTTCTGGGAGTTCCTCAGCTTACATCAGCATACCTCTCGCCTTCACACAGTGTTCACCCTGTGCACATGACTTTTATAAGGACACCAGTTACATTGGATTAGGGCCCCATCCTACTCCATTATGACCTCATCTTAACCAATTACATCTGCGATGACTCTATTTCCAAATAAGGTCACATCTAAAGTACTGGAGGTTAGGACTTCAACATAAGCATTTGGTGGGGACATAATTCAAGTCTTCTTTCTTCTCTGTGCCTGGATGTGGAGCCAGTTTAAACTGGAAGTCAGACTGAGATATGGCTCCTACCATTGCTGGGACCAAAGTACCATCGTCTCTGCTTTATGTGGACATGACCTAGATGTGCTCTTCAGACATTCTGATTTTCTGACATTTTTCCCCCAGACAAATCTGGTTCCTGAACAAAAAATAGATCTTTAAGGTATATTTGTTGTGCAACTAAGGAGCTGTCTGAAGGTAACCTCACAGTGGCAGCTAAAAATGAGAGAAAAATAACACAGAAACAATTCTTTAAAAAAGGAAGTTTTATATTCCATGCAAATGGAAATCAAAAGAAAGCTGGAGTAGCAATTCTCATATCAGACAAAATAGACTTTAAAATAAAGAATATTATAAGAGACAAAGAAGGACACTATATAATGATCAAGGGATTGATCCAAGAGGAAGGTATAACAATTGTAAATATTTATGCACCCAACATAGGAGCACCTCAATACATAAGGCAAATACTAACAGCCATAAAAGGGGAAATTGACAGCAACACAATCATAGTAGGGGACTTTAACACCCCACTTTCATCAATGGACAGATCATCCAAAATGAAAATAAATAAGGAAACACAAGCTTTAAATGATACATTAAACAAGATGGACTTAATTGATATTTATAGGACATTCCACCCAAAAACAACAGAATACACATTTTTCTCAAGTGCGCATGGAACATTCTCCAGGATAGATCATATCTTGGGTCACAAATCAAGCCTTGGTAAATTTAAGAAAATTGAAATCGTATCAAGTATCTTTTCCGACCACAACGCTATGAGACTAGATATCAATTACAGGAAAAGATCTGTAAAAAATACAAACACCTGGAGGCTACACAATACACTACTTAATAATGAAGTGATCACTGAAGAAATCAAAGGGGAAATCAAAAAATACCTAAAAACAAATGACAATGGAGATACGACGACCCAAAACCTATGGGACGCAGCAAAAGCAGTGCTAAGAGGGAAGTTTATAGCAATACAAGCCTACCTCAAGAAACAGGAAACATCTCGAATAAACAACCTAACCTTGCACCTAAAGCAATTAGAGAAAGAAGAACAAAAAAACCCCAAAGCTAGCAGAAGGAAAGAAATCATAAAGATCAGGTCAGAAATAAATGAAAAAGAAATGAAGGAAACAATAGCAAAAATCAATAAAACTAAAAGCTGGTTCTTTGAGAAGATAAACAAAATTGATAAACCATTAGCCAGACTCATCAAGAGAAAAAGGGAGAAGACTCAAATCAATAGAATTAGAAATGAAAAAGGAGAAGTAACCACTGACACTGCAGAAATACAAAAGATCATGAGAGATTACTACAAGCAACTCTACGCCAATAAAATGGACAACCTGGAAGAAATGGACAGATTCTTAGAAATGCACAACCTGCCGAGACTGAACCAGGAAGAAATAGAAAATATGAACAGACCAATCACAAGCACTGAAATTGAAACTGTGATTAAAAACCTTCCAACAAACAAAAGCCCAGGACCAGATGGCTTCACAGGTGAATTCTATCAAACATTTAGAGAAGAGCTAACACCTATCCTTCTCAAACTCTTCCAAAATATTGCAGAGGGAGGAACACTCCCAAACTCATTCTACGAGGCCACCATCACCCTGATACCAAAACCAGACAAAGATGTCACAAAGAAAGAAAACTACAGGCCAATATCACTGATGAACATAGATGCAAAAATCCTCAACAAAATACTCGCAAACAGAATCCAACAGCACATTAAAAGGATCATACACTATGATCAAGTGGGGTTTATCCCAGGAATGCAAGGATTCTTCAATATACGTAAATCAATCAATGTGATACACCATATTAACAAATTGAAGGAGAAAAACCATATGATCATCTCAATAGATGCAGAGAAAGCTTTCGACAAAATTCAACACCCATTTATGATAAAAGCCCTGCAGAAAGTAGGCATAGAGGGAACTTTCCTCAACATAATAAAGGCCATATATGACAAACCCACAGCCAACATTGTCCTCAATGGTGAAAAACTGAAACCATTTCCACTAAGATCAGGAACAAGACAAGGTTGCCCACTCTCACCACTATTATTCAACATAGTTTTGGAAGTGTTAGCCACAGCAATCAGAGAAGACAAAGAAATAAAAGGAATCCAAATCGGAAAAGAAGAAGTAAAGCTGTCACTGTTTGCAGATGACATGATACTATACATAGAGAATCCTAAAGATGCTACCAGAAAACTCCTAGAGCTAATCAATGAATTTGGTAAAGTAGCAGGATACAAAATTAATGCACAGAAATCTCTTGCATTTCTATACACTAATGACGAAAAATCTGAAAGTGAAATTAAGAAAACACTCCCGTTTACCATTGCAACAAAAAGAATAAAATATCTAGGAATAAACCTACCTAAGGAGACAAAAGACCTGTATGCAGAAAATTATAAGACACTGATGAAAGAAATTAAAGATGATACAAATAGATGGAAAGATATACCATGTTCCTGGATTGGAAGAATCAACATTGTGAAAATGACTCTACTACCCAAAGCAATCTACAGATTCAATGCAATCCCTATCAAACTACCACTGGCATTTTTCACAGAACTAGAACAAAAAATTTCACAATTTGTATGGAAACACAAAAGACCCCGGATAGCCAAAGCAATCTTGAGAATGAAAAATGGAGCTGGGGGAATCAGGCTCCCTGACTTCAGACTATATTACAAAGCTACAGTAATCAAGACAGTTTGGTACTGGCACAAAAACAGAAATATAGATCAATGGAACAGGATAGAAAGCCCAGAGATAAACCCACGCACATATGGTCACCTTATCTTTGATAAAGGAGGCAAGCATATACAGTGGAGGAAAGACAGCCTCTTCAATAAGTGGTGCTGGGAAAATTGGACAGATACATGTAAAAGTATGAAATTAGAACACTCCCTGACACCATGCACAAAAATAAACTCAAAATGGATTAAAGACCTAAGTGTAAGACCAGACACTATCAAACTCTTAGAGGAAAACATAGGCAGAACATTCTATGACATACATCACAGCAAGATTCTTTTTGACCCAGCTCCCAGAGAAATGGAAATAAGAACACAAATAAACAAATGGGACCTAATGAAACTTAAAAGCTTTTGCACAGCAAAGGAAACCATAAACAAGACCAAAAGACAACCATCAGAATGGGAGAAAATATTTGCAAATGAAGCAACTGACAAAGGATTAATCTCCAAGATTTACAAGCAGCTCATGCAGCTCAATAACAAAAAAACGAACAACCCAATCCAAAAATGGGCAGAAGACCTAAATAGACATTTCTCCAAAGAAGATATACAGGTGGCCAACAGACACATGAAAGAATGCTCAACATCATTAATCATTAGAGAAATGCAAATCAAAACTACAATGAGATATCATCTCACACCAGTCAGAATGGCCATCATCAAAAAATCTAGAAACAATAAATGCTGGAGAGGGTGTGGAGGAAAGGGAACTCTCTTGCACTGTTGGTGGGAATGTAAATTGATACAGCCACTATGGAGAACAGTATGGACGTTCCTTAAAAAACTACAAATAGAACTACCATACGATCCAGCAATCCCACTACTGGGCATATACCCTGAGAAAACCATAGGTCAAAAAGAGTCTTGTACCAAAATGTTCATTGCAGCTCTATTTACAATAGCCAGGACATGGAAGCAACCTAAATGTCCATCGACAGATGAATGGATAAAGAAGATGTGGCACATATATACAATGGAATATTACTCAGCCATAAAAAGAAATGAAATGGAGGTATTTGTAATGAGGTGGATGGAGTTAGAGTCTGTCATACAGAGTGAAGTAAGTCAGAAAGAGAAAAACAAATACAGTATGCTAACACATATATACGGAATCTAAGGGGAAAAAAAGCCATGAAGAACCTAGTGGCAAGACGGGAATAAAGACACAGACCTACTAGAGAATGGACTTGAGGATATGGGGAGGGGGTGGGGTGAGATGTGACAGGGTGAGAGAGTGTCATGGACATATATACACTACCAAATGTAAAATAGGTAGCTAGTGGGAAGCAGCCGCATAGCACAGGGAGATCAGCTCGGTGCTTTGTGACCACCTAGAGGGGTGGGATGGGGAGGGTGGGAGGGAGGGAGATGCAAGAGGGAAGAGATATGGGAACATATTGTATATGTATAACTGATTCACTTTGTTATAAAGCAGAAGCTAACACACCATTGTAAGGCAATTATACTTCAATAAAGATGTTTAAAAAAAAAAAAAAAAAAAAGGAAGTTTTACTTGCATTACTAACATTCGTGAACCAAATAGCATTCAGACACTTCTAATTCAGAACTGCAAATATGAGAAGGATTTTTGTGCTTGGATCAGCACCTATTTTGGCCACAGTTATGATTTAGAATCCTAACAGGATGTTAGGGAGCTCTGTGTTCTACTGCATGAAAGGAACAACTCTCCCATGCACAATTATTTGTTTTAAGTCACTGCTACCTTAATGATCAGACTTCAAATTGAACGAGCCTTTCTGGGACTGACTGTGTTAAGGCAAAAGGACTCAGGCGATGAAGGAACTTGCAGACTTAATTTTTCAACTTGCTGCAATTGATGGGGATGGGGGAAAGCCCGCTTCTAAAGGTGGTTTTGAGAAAACACTTAAAAAATCCTGTTCTATTTCTACTCATAAACCAGTCTGTGTGTTCAAAGGTGGGATTTCCTTATAATCACTTTGTACCATCCCCTGCAGCTTGGAGATGGAGGAGGCTTCATTTGGTGCGGGAGAGAGGCTGGGCCAGGACCTCGCGTGCTGTGATTCAGGGGCTGCACTCAGTGACACGTGCCCTCTTTCCCCCTATTTCCTTGGCTTCATTTGTTAAGCATTTGCCATCATGGGATATAGGGACTAAACTTCCACTTCATAGGAGGTGTGTGTGGGGACTTTCCTTGACATTACATTGGTTTGTATGATTAAATCCCTCTCACGTTAATTAAATCCGCAGAAGAGGTTGTAACTTTAACTGTGGTGTCTCGAGCTGATTCCCAATGAACGATACTGGTTTCTCGTTTGATGACAAATGTATGGCATGCCATTATCTCCTGCTTTTCTTTCTTATACAATTAAAAGTGTCATTTGAGAGTTATATTGCAGGTATTTCTACTTATTTCTAGCACTGTCTAAAATAAAATGCTTATTTGTTTGGGGTTCACTGCTGTTGAACCCTCCTTTGACCTAAGAAGGAGAGTAGCACCATGAAATACACACTATAAAAACATTCGTGACCAGACTGTGAGATTTATGCCAGAAGGAGGTGGGGAGAGAGAAGCAGACATTCTTGCTTTCTCCTTTTCCTCCCTCCTGAACTCCAGCACCACGCCCTGTGCACAGACGTTCACACACACACACACACACACACATGCACACGGCAGGCTCCTCCCAGGCAGGTCTTGACTCCAAGTCTCCCCTTCCAGGAAGCCTCCTGATGCCCTGTGTCTGAGTGTTTTCCCTCCTCTCATTCTCTGCCCCTTCATCTTAATCCTGGATTTTGCATCTGTCACAGGTTTTTTTTTTTTTTTTTTTTTTGATTAATTTTTATTGGAGTCTAGTTGCTTTACAATGTTGTGTTAATTTCTGCTGTACAGCAAAGTGAATCAGCTATGTGTATACACATATCCCCTCTTTTTTGGATTTCCTTCCCATTGGGGTCACCACGGAGCACTGAGTAGAGGTCCCTGTGCTGCACAGTACGTTCTCACTAGTTGCCTATTTTATATGTAGGAGTTGATCCGGCACAGTTTTCCTGTGGAGCAGTCCTTATTTCCTTTCCTCTCCTTGTCTATTTTCTCCACTAGGTGAACATCTTGGCAGTTTTCTTTTTCAGCACATACTGTGTTCTTAGCACGGGCCTGAAAAATAATAAGCCCTATATATTTGTTGAATGGATAAATGAATGAGAACTGTAGAAAGAGAGGGGAAGGGAAAAGGGAAAAATAAATGAGGATAAATGGGTCTTCCCCACCCTCATAATTTTAAAGTTGGAAATAGCTTTTGAATTTAAAAAGAATTGTAGAGAATGCTGTAGGCGAATGGTTATTATATAAACTATCTACTTGGATCATTAGCTGTAATGTGTCTGGAAATTTCACACTAAGCACAGTGTGTTTTGAGTAGCACTTCTGCAGATGGAATTATGCCATGATAAAAATGCTGGCCTCTTAACTGGGAAAGCAAAAAAAGAACTCGGAAAGTAATTATTGTAGGTGAATCTCCAGTATTTTTTTGGTATATAATAAGATATCAAGTCTATATATATTACTCTTCCTGGATTTCCAAACTTAGTCTACTTTTTCTCATATTACTAAATGAATCTTATTTCTTATGGTGTTTCAACTCTGCACCCTTAACTACATTCACTTATTCAATATATATTTTTGAGTGCCTACTATGTTCCAATACTTTCCAGACTTTTGTACTAATTTCCATATTATTTCCTTTGTTAATGCTGCTTTTCCAGACAGGAAAATCACTTTTTATTATTTTTTCCACTCACCTTTCAGATTCTAGCTCTGTCCTACTTTCTCTAGGAAGCCACTCCTATTTTAACTCAATGATAATTCCTCCATATTTAAAACTCTTGTTGCATTTATGGTCTTTTACAGCCATTTGTAGTTTAAATTATTTTTACATGCAGTAGTTTGCCCTCCAGAGACAGACAAAAGCATGTGGGCACTGGAGACATTTACCTGTCTTGTGTATATCATCCTGCCTAGTAGAATTCCAGGAGCAGAGTCGGTGCTCATTAATTATCAGTGGATTTGTTAATTGACCTAATCGCTGCTGTGGGCACATGGGAACCACAGCAGGTAAGCCTTATGCACACAGAGGGCATCTATCCCGCCCTCTCAAGGGCTTGAGAGTTGAACACAGTGGGTGGGCGTACTTGCTGTGGTTGTGAATGAGTGGATGCCAAGGTATTATCTATACATGTTTGAGCCAAAAGAGTTGGTCAGTCTGATAGCTGAGACAAAAGAAATTTCCCCCCAAATCAATGCTGTTATGTCCAAACACCATCCAGGGAGGAGGAGAGTTCGGTCCATCAACATTATGGATTCACTGGCAGAGCTATTCCTGCGGCTAGTGACCATCTGATGCACCGTTCGCTGGGAGATTCATTTTAAGATCACCTCGCTCCTGAGTTCTGCCTCTGTGCTCGCCATGAAACCCTCTAATAACTTGGTCTCCCATATGCTTGCTTCTCATTAGATGACCATAAACAGGCATTTGGGCTCCATGAATTGATGAAGGCAAGTTTGCCTCTGAGGGGTGGCAGAGCTACTTCCAAAGGGCTCAGTAAAATCAGGTTTCTTAACCTGCAAGCCTGAGACCAGACCTTGGGCTGTAGTGAATTCATCAAGGTAAATGCAACCTTGTGGGAAGTCTCTGAGCAGCCAGCGATAACATTTGAAACTTGTTAAAATCTCTCTGGATAGTAATTTCAACCTGCATCTTGCTGTAGTTTGTTGGAACAGAAGGGAGGAACACTCACTCCTTTGCACCACCTACGCTTCCCTGGCAGCAGTTAGGAAGAAATTCTCAACCAGACTCCTCTACACGGGGAGAGAGGGCGGGGTGGGAGGCATGTTTTCCTACTTGTGCTACTGTCTCCTGCTCTTCTGCTTTTAGGTCAGGATTTCCTGAGCTGCAGAATTTCCTTCAAGAGGAAAATGAGGGGAAACAAACTCTCAACTCGTGATGCATTTGGAATTCTGTAGAATTCCCCAAAGTCATCTTACATTCATATAAAATTCTGTCATCTGTTCTTGAAATCCAGAAATAATTTTTAAAATTACTTAGACTAATTTTCCTATGACAAAGTCAGTAGCACACAGATCAGGAAAGTAAAGTGAGTTTGATAGGTGAATTGCAGTCAACATGAGCAAAACAGATTCTGCTGCTTGTTGTTTTTCCAATGATTCTTTGCGCTTAATTCTGTTGCCATCACCCAGATGAACCTGGTGCAGTGAGGAGACTCAGCAAACAGCAGGGGCTCCAACAAAAACATATTTGAGAACTACTGTGCTGTCATGGAAGAAAACTAAAATGAGGTAGACAGTAAGGTGCCTCTTTAATTTTGTAAGGAATTTTTGAGAGAAAAGTCTGTTTTACCATCACATGTGCTATTCAACTTTCTTCTCCACTTAGAGAAGAAATTTTAAAATATCAGTGATAATTCTTTTCCTTAAGGAATTTTAAAAAATTAGAATTCGCCACCCTGCCTTCAAACAAAAATAGAATTATTGCCTCTTTAAATAATTGGTGAGGAACTTCTGTGAAGAAAAAGGGTACCTTGAATGTCGTCTTGTCTGTGGCATCTGAAATACAGAAAGATCTGTGACTCTGAAGCATTTGATCTGTTTACATGCGGATTTGGGTCTCTGTGAGTTGCTAAAATGGTTGAGAGACAATTGTCGTGTCCTACTGTATAGTATTGCTCTAAGGCATTACCCATAATCTCCAAGGGTATTAGAGGATATTAAATTTCTTAGATCAAAATTAATTTAAATACACTGGAATTTAAAAAGATATACAGGGTGTGATTAGAGAAAGATGTAGCTCCTATCCCCAGAGGAGTATATAAATCATATCTCAGGTGGGCAGTGCAGGCTTTGATTTGCAGTGCTGGCCATCTTATGCTGTGTTTGTTTATATATGTTATTTCATGTCAGCATAAAAATAAAAATAAATCACCATTCTTTAGAGCAAAGAGTATACACTAAAGTGCATAAAGTATTTCTGAGTAGTACCGTGACCAGGTAGAGGGAACATTCGTTAAGCCAAGAGCGAGAGCTTCTGAAGAGTGAGGGAGTTTCACAGGGGAAGAGCAGGCGTCTATGGTGAGGCATGAGGTGGTTTTCCAGAATTCAGAGATTTGGATTTCTCTAATAGACGGTCTTCAAACTGTTGAAGATTCAGGTAAGCAGATAGACTTGGTCCGACAGAAAATTATGAATATGACAAACATTTCTATGAAGATACTGCCATATCTTGGGAGAGAAACAGAAAGGGTCTAAAAATATTTGTTCTTTTCGAAAAGTAGGTTGACATGGCCTAACGTTGACCGTCTCTGCTGGGTGAGTGCAGGCACAGGATGGGTGTCATGATGCTCTTGCTCAGGAGAGTGAGAGGAGGAAGGTGGGGTGAAGTGAGACACACTGAGGGGTCCTGAGCCAGCCCAGGGATGGTTAGGAATGGGGGCAGTGGGCAGAAGAATTACATCTAGATCCGATCTGGATCAATGCTGGTCTTTAAGAAGCTCTGCTCCTGACATGGGACATGGCAGCTGGAGCTCCAGGGTCTTGGGAAGAGAGTCAGTCAATGTCAGTTAGGTGTATGTATATCCACACAATTTATTAGGGTTCCTGCCTGCAGCGCAGGGAGTACAAGTGAGACGATTCAGTGGTTACAGGGGGGCATAGGGTCAAAGTCAAGCTGACTGGAGTTTGGGATAAGGTCCCCTAAGAATTTAGGCAGAAGCCTTGTTGGATAGACTTGGACTAAGAGCGAAGGTCACCTGATGGCCCACGTGCAATGAGCAAGCAGCTGACCTGGGCTCTCCCCAGCCTCCCTGGGTATTGATTTATTAGCAATGAAAGCAGGTTCAGGTGGCACCGCTGGTCGATAAAAGCTTACTGATCTCTGGCCCACTTCGGTCAAGATTGATTTAGGAACTTGCCGTCTGGATGGGTTAAACTAGCACAGGGGCCAGGGAAGGCAAGAATAAATATTGAATAAAACAGATTCTTTTCGATCTGATCAAGAAAGCAAATATCAAAGCCAAACATCTGACATCTCAGAAGGTCCATATGTTGAAACAAAGGAAGACAGACTTGGTTTGTTTCTTCGAGCTCAAAGAATTTGCTCTGCAGTATTTGTCTTCACAAGGGCAGACCAGGCATCAGGTTCTGAAGTATTTAAGAAGATCTATGCAAAGCAAAGAGAGTGACCGAAGTCCCCATATTTGATGTTTTCACTGGAACAGGGCTCAACAGACAGCCTGCTTCCTGTGAAACTCTTTCCTTCAAACAGAAATACCCAGCTAGGCAACTTTCCTTACTCACCTGACTTGACTACGAATAAAATTGTGGGTGTGCAACCTTGATCCCATCTGCAATCATCCTAGCCTTTGAGACTCAAATAAAATAGACTTGTCTCCACTCTACAAGCCCTAAGACATCTAGTGTCCTTGAAATATCTCTGAGTTTTTGGTTGTTGTTGATTTTATTTTATTTATTTATTTAGTTATTATTTTTTTACTATAATGTATAGAATGAAAAGATTTTATTTTTGCAAGGGAGTGTTAGGGGAGGGAGGGAGTTATTTTATGTGGTCTCTACTGGCTCTGAGCTTAACTTCATTGAACTATGTCAGTCTCTGAATGATCTTGCTGTGTTTTCCAAGCCCTTTTTATTCTGCCTTATGCACACATCATTCTTACTTGTCTCTCCAAAATGCAACAAAGACAAAACTGTAAAATGCAGCACAATTTTAATGTTGTTTTGTAGCAATAGGGGTGGTTAATTACCTTGCTGTCCCTAGACACTTTAAGACAGATTATTAATCCTCAACTTAGAAGTCTTCATTCATTTTGTCACTGAGGGTTTCTCCCTGGCCAGTTTCTCTGGCTTCCAACCTCTTGCCATGTGCCTCAGTCTTTACCTCCCTTTTCCTCATTTTCCCCACTCCTCCCTTTCACCTCCAAATTCCTGTTAAGTTTTCATTCAAAGTAGATTAGCTTTCTCTATGTTTTAATGATTCCTTTTAGACTAGTGCTCTTACAGTTGCAGGTTGTGATCAAGTAGTGGGCTGAGAAATTTATTCCATAATTTGAAACTAGCATTTTAAGAAAATAGAATCAGATAGAAAATACCCAAGTGCATTGCTCATGGTAAAGTGGAATTTTTCAGTAGATTCCATCGTGTTGTGAAGCGTGTTTTATGCCACTGCTGTAGACCATGCAGTATGAAACTTCTTTCCACCCACAAGTGTTCTAGCAAGGTATTTTCCTAAACAAATGACATTGTCCTGTTATATAGATTCTCAAAAATCAAATCTACTATTTATGGCAATTTGTGCTCCACCATTGCTGCTGTGGCACCACGGGCTTTAAAAGCTGTTCCCAATGAGAAGTTTCAAAAAATCTTTGCACAGCAAGAGCAAAGCCTCCTGTGATGATGCCTTTCTGGGCAACAACCTTTATTTAGATGTATGTCGACCTTTGTTTAGGAAAAAATCCAAGCTGATTCATCAATACTCATGCTACTCCTCTGTTACTAAATACTGTAAAGAGGGAGTGAAGAATGTGGTCAAGGAAACAGGGGAACGATCTGACTTTCCAAGTTCAGGGGTTCCACATTTAGGGTATTGGAGTCAGTATTGCCCTACCGGGACCTGCCAGGACAGGATGCTGAGGTCAAGTGTGTGTGTGCTGACATTGGGGCAGCAAAGTGGGAGATGAGTAATTAGGGTAAAGGACTCCAGTTTGATAAGCAACAGAAGTTAAGAGATAAGAGAATTTAAAAAAAAATTGTTTTTTCTTTTTGGATCATAGAGCAAGAATTTCCATTTAAAATGATGACCTCTTAATAAAACTAAAAGCTGGTTCTTTGAGAAGATAAACAAAATTGATAAACTATTAGCCAGACTTATCAAGAAGAAAAGGGAGAAGACTCAAATCAATAGAATTAGAAATGAAAAAGGAGACGCAACAACTGACACTGCAGAAATACAAAGGATCATGAGAGATTACTACAAGCAACTATATGCCAATAAAATGGACAACCTGGAAGAAATGGACAGATTCTTAGAAATGCACAACCTTCCGAGACTGAACCAGGAAGAAATAGAAAATATGAACAGACCAATCACAAGCACTGAAATTGAAACTGTGATTAAAAATCTTCCAACAAACAAAAGCCCAGGATCACATGGCTTCACAGGCGAATTCTATCGAACATTTAGAGAAGAGCTAACACCTATCCTTCTCAAACTCTTCCAAAATATAGCAGAGGGAGGAACACTCCCAAAGTCATTCTATGAAGCCACCATCACTCTGATACCAAAACTAGACAAAGATGTCACAAAGAAAGAAAACTACAGGCCAATATCACTGCTGAACATAGATGCAAAAATCCTCAACAAAATACTAGCAAACAGAATCCAACAGCACATTAAAAGGATCATACACTATGATCAAGTGGGGTTTATCCCAGGAATGCAAGGATTCTTCAATATATGCAAATCAATCAACGTGATACACCATATTAACAAATTGAAGGAGAAAAACCATATGATCATCTCAATAGATGCAGAGAAATCTTTCGACAAAATTCAACACCCATTTATGATAAAAACCCTCCAGAGGGCTTCCCTGGTGGCGCAGTGGTTGAGAATCCGCCTGCCAATGCAGGGGACACGGGTTCAAGCCCTGGTCTGGGAAGATCCCACATGCCACGGAGCGGCTGGGCCTGTAAGCCACAACTACTGAGCCTGCACATCCGGAGCCTGTGCTCCACAACAAGAGGGGCCGCGATAGTGAGAGGCCCGCACACTGCGATGAAGAGTGACCCCCCCCCCACTTGCCGCAACTAGAGAAAGCCCTCGCACAGAAACGAAGACCCAACACAGCCAAAAATAAATAAATTAATAAATAAAAATTAAAATGGAGATTTCTAAAAAAAAAAAACCCTCCAGAAAGTAGGCATAGAGGGAACTTTCCTCAACATAATAAAGGCCATATATGACAACCCCACAGCCAACATCGTCCTCAATGGTGAAAAACTGAAACCATTTCCACTAAGATCAGGAACAAGACAAGGTTGCCCACTCTCACCACTATTATTCAACATAGTTCTGGAAGTTTTAGCCACAGCAATCAGAGAAGAAAAAGAAATAAAAGGAATCCAAGTTGGAAAAGAAGAAGTAAAGGTGTCACTGTTTGCAGATAACATGGTACTATACGTAGAGAATCCTAAAGATGCTACCAGAAAACTACTAGAGCTAATCAATGAATTTGGTAAAGTAGCTGGATACAAAATTAATGCACAGAAGTCTCTTGCATTCCTATACACTAATGATGAAAAATCTTTGGCAATCTCAAGATTGCCAAAGCAATCTTGAGAAAGAAAAACGGAGCTGGAGGAATCAGGCTCCCTGACTTCAGACTATACTACAAAACTACAGTAATCAAGACAGTATGGTACTGGCACAGAAACAGAAATATAGATCAATGGAACAGGATAGAAAGCCCAGAGATAAACCCATGCACATATGTTCACCTTATCTTTGATAAAGGAGGCAAGAATATACAGTGGAGAAAAGACAGCCTCTTCAATAAGTGGTGCTGGGAAAAGAATGAAATTAGAACACTAACACCATACACAAAATAAACTCAAAATGGATTAAAGACCTAAATGTAAGGCAAGACACCATCAAACTCTTAGAGGAAAACATAGGCAGAACACTCTATGACATAAATCACAGCAAGATCCTCTTTGACCCACCTCCTAGAGAAATGGAAATAAAAACAAAAATAAACAAATGGGACCTAATGAAACTTAAAAGCTTTTGCACAGCAAAGGAAACCATAAACAAGATGAAAAGACAACCCTCAGAATGGGAGAAAATATTTGCAAATGAAGCAACTGACAAAGGATTAATCTCCAAAATTTACAAGCAGCTCATGCAGCTCAATATAAAAAAAAAAAAAAATCCAGTCCAAAAATGGGCAGAAGACCTAAATAGACATTTCTCCAAAGAAGATATACAGATTGCCAACAAACACATGAAAGAATGCTCGACATCATTAATCATTAGAGAAAGGCAAATCAAAACTACAATGAGGTATCATCTCACACCAGTCAGAATGGCCATCATCAAAAAATCTACAAACAATAAATGCTGGAGAGGGTGTGGAGAAAAGGGAACCTTCTTGCACTGTTGGTGGGAATGTAAATTGATACAACCACTATGCAGAACAGTATGGAGGTTCCTTAAAAAACTAAAAATAGAACTACCATACGACCTAGCAATTCCACTACTGGGCATATACCCTGAGAAAACCATAATTCAAAAAGAGTTATGTACCAAAATGTTCATTGCAGCTCTATTTACAATAGCCAGGACATGGAAGCAACCTAAGTGTCCATCAACAGATGAATGGATAAAGAAGATGTGGCACATATATACAATGGAATATTGCTCAGCCATAGAAAGGAACGAAACTGAGTTATTTGTAGTGAGGTGGATGGACCTAGAGACTGTCATTCAGAGTGAAGTAAGTCAGAGAAAAACAAATACCATATGCTAACACATATATATGGAATCTAAAGAAAGAAAAAAAAAATGGTCAGAAGAACCTAGGGGCAAGACGGGAATAAAGATTCAGACCTACTAGAGAACGGACTTGAGGATACGGGGAGGGGGAAGGGTAAGCTGGGACAAAGTGAGAGAGTGGCATGGACATATATACACTACCAAACGTAAAATAGATAGCCAGTGAGAAGCAGCCGCATAGCACAGGGAGATCAGCTCAGTGCTTTGTGACCATGTAGTGGGGAAGGATAGGGAGGGTGGGAGGGAGGGAGATGCAAGAGGGAAGAGATATGGGGATATATGTATGTGTATAACTGATTCACTTTGTTATAAAGCAGAAACTAACACACCATTGTAAAGCAATTATACTCCAATAAAGATGTTAAAAAAAAAAAAATGATGACCTCTTGGGAGGGATAGTTTTGCCTGCCACTTATTCCTAGATCAATATCCTTGTAAAATTAGAACCTTCCTTGAACAAATTCATGAAAATAATTATAAGAATAATTCATAAAATATACCCAGGTGTCATAGAAAGAGGTCTTCATCTATAACAATGATTAAAAAATTCCGTTTTTCCCTGATGAGTAAGACTACATGGTTGATTGGCTCTGGACACTCCAGTGCAAGAAAGCAGACTCTCAGACTCACAGTGCTTTAAAATGTTTATACGTTTTAATCTATGTTCTGATTCACGGAGAAAGCCAGTTCTGTGTAGCTCTATTCAGCTTAGGGGAAGGAGTACTTTGTTGTAGCAGCGGTAAATTACTACAGATGATACTTTCTTGGAAGATTATTTCTAAACCATAAAGTATTCAGAACTCTTTGTAAAACATATTGATAGACTGATAACAATATTGAATTTATATTAGAATCCATGATGCTAATGCCAGTTGAGGAAGGAGAGCTTTGACCAAGATGGATCATAAAGCTGTAGATCCTGTCCCATTCATTGTATATCTGTGCTTATTTTCCATTCACTGACCAAAAATCTTTATGGAAGTTTGATTACAAACAGTTACTGCCTATAACGAACTCCATTTATAGTAAATGCTATTTTAATACCTAACAATAGAGGTCTCTACTTTAGACAGATGGTATGAAATTTCCAGTGTTAGCAGCAGCAATGAAGCTATTTTTCAATTACTAGAATGGAAGGCAGCATTTATTCCTTTTCATTTTTCTTCAAAGAGTACCATCTGTCATTTTTCTCCCTTTGGGGAAATGGCTGATGTTACTGAAGCACACTTGGTCATTTTATGAGTCTACCAGGAGTAAATTGTACATCATCTTCCTTACACTGCATTTTAAATCATCATTAAGAAGTATTAGTTTTCACTTCTGGTTAAAATGTAGGAGTACCTTTATTTCTGCTGAAACAACAAGAAATTTTTAAATGAACCCCCCCACCCCCAGTCATACTTTTCTTTAAAGCCATGGAGTAGCTATGGACTCAAAAACGTCTAAAAGAATTAAATTCCCAAAAGATGAGACCTTCTTAGGGGAGCAAGAGACAGAAGACACGTTCACATATGCAACCAGTTTCTGAGTTTGGATAAGGTTGCTCAGAGGAGAGAACCTGCTGGGAAAGGACAGTCTTTACTCAGATTAGGAAAAAACAACGAGACTTTGTACTGGCGTGTTGGATTTGGATTTTGGATTTGGATTTGGGAGATGGAGGAGGTGGCAGTTCGTGGAGGATAGTTGTACAGAAGGAAGGCAGCATCTGTGTGAGTGAAGTAAACCAAGTGGGGCTCTTCCTGTTGGTCTTTTGGGAGATGTGGTGGCAAGGCTCTGAGGATTTGGGTTTAGGAGGTACAGCAGTGTTACCAAGATCACACGGGTTTCGGGAACTCTCCGCGGATGTGAATAACCTTGTAAGAAAGACACATGGAGGCCATGTATCTCCAGCATCTAACACATGTGATTGATGTCTAATAGATATTTGTTGGCTGATGAATGAATGAATGGATGAGACGACTAGTGCTGAAATTAGTTAATTCTGGAGAGGAGAAGAAGCAAAGTCTTTACCTCTTGAGGAGCCACTGAGGAGAGAGAGTGCTGTGTGAACCCACAGAGGAGACGCTGAAGGAATGTAGGGCAGCCTTTGCTCTTGAACAACTCTGCAGTTCAGATTTCAACACAAATCGTGTTCATTGTTGCAGAACTCGGCATGGTTTTAGTGCGGTACAAAAAAGAGGTATAACATAAATAAATGCCCTTCCAGTTTTAACATGAAAGACAAACACATTTGACTTATTGAGTCAGGAACGCAGTCTACTTTGCAAAGAGGCAGAGGAGACAATTAATTGGATTGTGGATGATGATGATCGAAGATGATCTGTGTATTACTCTTGTCCAGGCCGATTAATTGTACGGGATCGGGGGACATTTACTTCCTCCTTGTGGCTCAGTTTGTTCTTTCTTAAAAACAGGGCTTAGAATTTCTGAGTCATTAGATGAGAATGGCTCATAGATTGCCAAATACAATTTTGGTTGGCCTTCAGAACAAGGTGGAGTTTGCTGCACAAAGGACATGAGGAAAGGAACAGTAGCCTGGTTCCTGATGGCGCCCGGGGAGCTCGTGTGGGCTCAGTGAGACCTGTGTGGAGAGGCAGGACGTACCTAGGTGCCCATCAGAGGGTAAAGACCAGTCTTCTGTCCGCTGATGACCTGTGTTGGGTTTAATCAATTTATTTATCTACATCATAAGAATGCGAACATGAGGAAATCATTTGTTAACTGTGTTTCCAAGCTGCTAAATTGTTAAAAATCAGTTTTAAAGGCTCAGAAGGGGAAGAAAGCAAAACCCCTTGAAGAATTAAAATCTGGAGGATAATCTGCCTACATTGTCAAAGTTATCTGAGCCAATTTGGTAGTCTGTAAAAAGTAAGTAGGTCACTCACCTCTCCTTGAAGCTCATTACTACTACAAAGGGGTATGTGTGTGTGTGTGTGTGTGTGTGTGTGTGTGTGTGTGTGTGTACTACGATTACCAACCTGGAGGCTACTTTTACAATGGCAGATATGGTCAAGAACCCTCAAAGTTTTAGCCATTGCCTCTGTGTCAGGGGTTCTCACAGTGTGTTCCAGGACTACTTGGAGGGAGAGTGCCAAGACCCTCTCAGGGGAACCACGAGGTCAAAACTATTTTCATAACTATACTAAAACATTCCCCCTTTTTTCTCACTCTCTTTCTTTCAAGAGTGAATAGCAGTAAAGTTATCCAGAGGCTACATGTCACATTAAAAAGATTATTTACATTAATATGTAATCAATTCATTATTGCCATTTTTAAAATAAATGAATAAATGAATATTTTTAAAAATTCTCCCTTTTAATTTTGAGTGTTATAAATATTGATAGATGACCCTCATACACAAAAGCACTTTGGAGGCTCTCATAATTTTTAAAAGTTTAAAGGGTTCCTGAGGTCAAAACCGCTGAGAACTGCTGCCCCATGGCAACCTAGAATCATTGACAACTATGGGACTTGGCCTTTCTCTACCTGAAAAAAACATACCTAAAAGCTCTTGTCTCCCCCAGATGACTAAATGACAAAATCTGAGGCCACAAGCCAGCCCTAGAATCAGAAGGCACAAGGCTGTTTGCCTGGACTACTTCTCCGGGCCACCCGGGCTGCAGGTTGTCTGTGTATCTGAACCCACTGAGGGCCCTGCTGCTCCCAAGCTGCAGACGTGTCCCCCAACCTGGGCTCCCAGGAGCCTTAGGCCTTTTCCTGTGGCTGCTGAAGCCTGTGGTGCTTGCTGGGCACTCTCAACTGATAGAGACTTTGCTAATCATGGGTAAAGAGAGAAGAGAACCAGGTTTGGGGACAGAGGTACTTGGGGAAATGAGGGAAGTTCCGGACTCCTGTGGTCCTATTTTGTCTAGACCTGTCTGTTCTCTGTCTGCCTTAGGCACCGTGAGGTCCTCTGAGTGCCTAATCTCTAGGGTATGGGCTTTGCAGATAGGCTAGAAATATCTAGAATGCCTGGAATATCTGCCAAATGCCTCTTCAATTTGGACTCAACCCTCTGGGTCTAATACCGCTACACGATATGAGCTAGTCACCCATCGCGGACTCACTTGAAAGTTCATTGCTGTTTGGTTTGACTTGCAGCTGGTGAAATAAGCCTTTGTTTTTTTTGCTGTTGGTGGAGTTCGGAAAGGTCATTCCTTCTTAACTTTGATTTTTTTTTCTCCCAACATTTAATGATAACATTTTTCAAATACATAGTAAACTTGAAATAAAGTGTATAGTGAACACCCATTTTTCTATAGCCTGGATTCTACCATTATCCTGTTTGATTTGTTGCTCTTCTATCCATCTATTCAACCCTCTATTCAGTCATTAAATGTAATTTTTAATTTAAACTTCACCAAACAACTCTACCAAAATGAAGAGGAAAATCTTATTAATTAAAGGGTTTCCACATGGGAAATAAAATCTAAGTAAGTTTTTGCCTAAATCACTTACACCTTCAGAAGCAAAATATTGATGTCAAAACCCACTATTTGGAAATTTAGTGCAAAGATGGTACATTTTGTCATAAACACTTTCCTTTCTTGGTTCATAGTGAGGATTTGCACATTTACTGGTTTTTATCCTGGAAACTTTCCAGATATCTTAAGCTATGGAACCAATATTAAAAAGCTATTAGGAGCAGCTGAATGAAATTTAGGCAAGAGCTGGGGCCATTGGATTTTCCTGAAGAAAAGAAAGTCTGATCCTTTCAAATATTTAAAAAATATATAGATTTGAACATTGGTTCTTCAGTAGGAATCAAGTTTATAGGGGGGAAAAAATTTGCCTGGGCCCTTCTAATTTATCCTTTTCTACTGTACTTCATTTAAGGTTTAAGAAAATAAAAAATCTCAGGGAATAATTGAAGCCTATTCATTCTAAGATTTATCTTCTCTTAGTATTCCAATTCCCTCAGGACTCTAGTTACAGTAATTATTTCTTGAAAGATCTCCCAGTGTTTATGTTTTGCTATTTTTTTCCAGTAAGCTTTTGTATACACAAGCTCATGATTTTTCAATAATTTAAAAAAGTAAGAGTTGGGGGTGATTTTATGACATCTGTTTCAAATTTATTTTTCTTTGTTTGCAGTTACGCTTGGAGCTTTCTTATCTGTCTTTTGAAGAAATAGTAACTGAGTTTGGCATTAACGAGTCTGGTTAAGACTTTATATACAAAAATTGAAGTTCTCCTGAACTGTCTTTTATAGGCTATAAATTCAGTTTTTATAAATTTCAGTTTTTATGGTTTCTCCTTATAGTTTCCCTTTGCCCTTGTATCAATAGCCTTGTCTTATTTTTAAACTTTGCAAAATAATGTGGTAAAAACCAAAAGAGATAGCGGCCAGAAGTGGCCATCAACTCCTAACCCTGCCTGTCAGAAATTTAATCGACCTGGCACCTTCCATCCTACTCTTGGTTTTTGAACAATTACATTTCCAGCTTGGTCTTGACAATTTGAGAGACTCACAACATTTTCTTCATTTCACTGACATAATTTCAGATGCCAGTGGTCACTGGATCCCTGAATGCATATTGTATTTTTATATTCACTTTTTGCATGAGACAAGCTGAAGTTCATTTTTACTTTTCTATATCCTAGAAAAGTCATTTAAATGAAAATCAGAAGTATTCATCCTTCAATAATTGTGACTAGGGGGTCATGCCAGCAAGAAAGTATTTCCCCACCTAGAGTACTGATTTCAAGATTCCATTCACGTTAAAGTGAGCTTACTGGATTGAAGAACTGATTTCAGTCTCTCTCCCTTGTTAGGAAACCGCATATTTCTAAATAACTTAGATCTGGCAAACCCTTAAATAGGAAAATCACAAGATATTCACTTAGGTGGCCTTGTTGTTAAACCTAACCTATAAAGCAAAAGAAAATTGCCAGAAGACATGAAAATTGTAGTGGCTATTTAACTATATAATAAATATAAGCTATAGATTCAGTTGATGCGCCTTAAAAATAAGAGAGCACTTTACCATTGTCTCTGTTTTTTTAAAAAAAACAGCATGGATCTGGCTTTCTGATTCTTCCTTCCAAACTGATATTCAATCCCTGTTGTTAAGAGAAGTGATTACCATCAGACCACAGGATATGAGAATTCTCTGACTAGCTCAGGTCTCCAAGTAAGCGACCTCTTGTTGGTAATTTAATAATCTCTATCTGTCATATTATTGCTCATTTACAAAGCAGAATACTTCGTATTATTTTGTGAAAAACAAATGCTTTTTCTTCTTAAGGGAGCAGCATACTACAGAAACTCACTGGATGTTGAGTGAAGAGAGCAGAGGAAAATTTTCATCCTGGTGTGGCACTGCTCCTTTGGTTTTTCACTGGATGATTCTGGTCATAACTGCTTCACAAATTTCAGATGAAGTAGGTAGAGGGCGGGACTGTTGACTGTGGGGTCTGTGACTTTTATCCTAGGAAGTAGGGGTAGATGTTCCTTCAGTAGCTTCGTTCATAAAATAAAAGGGTTTCAGTTATATAATCCCTTCTACTTCTAAAAGTCTTTCACTTTTGGTCTTTCCAAAATGGGTTGGTTTATAAACACCACTCAATCTGAGCTTACGCATAATGCACTTTATAGAGAGACCATCTTATTTTGTGATTCTCAGTGTAGGTAAAAACATCAACTGTTGTTTTTGAAAACACAAAAAAGCACCTCTCTGTGTTTCCTTTAGTTGGACCTGGTGACTGTCAGAGCACATGTATCTCTGTAAGTGCTTCTAGGTGACATGTGTCTACGAACTCAGAGGTAAATAACCCCTCTTTTCTACATGAAATTTCTAAAGTTAATTTGATTACGTGGTTGATGGAATATAAAGAGAAGTTTCTCTTCTTCCAGTTAAGCTACACAAATTGAACTAGACAGAGCTATCACTTTCAAGAATGTGTATTTCAGATTATGGTAGAAATAACAATCAAAAGTATGGGAGCTGAGAAAAGAGCAAATCCTTAATAAGCTTTCAACTTTAATTTCACGTCTGAGTCAAATTTCCAGTTTTTAAAAGAATTCCTGAGGTAATAGATCCTTCTTTTCTACTGTTTATCCATGTAAGTCTACATCTGACATATTTACCCCTGTCAATTCCAGGAGTTCAACTTCCAGTCTGTTTGAACCTGAGCTTGAATATCTTGATTACAAATGATTTATTGATGAAATTAAAAGTGTTGGCCTTTGTGGGAAAGGGATGTACTGTGTGTATCTGGAAAAATGTTTACTTCTGGCGTGGCGTGGTGTTGCCACTTGGGGTTTTCATTGGATGATTCTTAGCGCAATAGCTTCACAAGTCTCAGCCCAAGCAGGTGGAGGGAAAGGCTGTCAGCTATAGAGTCTGCTGAGTTTATCTTAAAGGGCAGGTGTAGAAGCTCCCCCTCCAGTGACCATCGGAAGAGGTGGTGGAGGTTGGGGCTTCTGCAGAGACTGAAGATAGTCCCGGTAGGGAGCTGTATTCTGTAGGGGGAAGGGAGCCTGTGTTATTGAGATAAAAAATGTCCCACTTAAACCATCAAATGCTTTGTGTGCTATTCCCTGGAATTTTTAATGTGCCAACCTGAGAAACGTAAGCAATCATTCCCTACCTTTTCAGAAGAGAACAGAACTGAGAAGAAAAGGTTATTTCTGACAGGCGAGATGGCAAGTTTCCTATAGTCCTGCTGAGCATGTCAGCTTCTTGGTTGTTTGATGGGCTGCTCTTGTGCTGTTGTGTGTCATCTTCCCTTATTTTGGTGCCTGAATGAAAGAGAAGCTGGCACAGGATTCATGGACACGACATAAACCGCGGATTTGTAGCATGTGTCAATAACATGTCTCCATTTTCAAACGCTGCCCTCAGATCGCTTTCTTGAATTTGATGGTTGAAATCTTCCCAGATGACATGCTTTAGCTGAGTAAGCAGAGGAAATAAATAGGCATCCAGCCAAATGCACTGCTACAGATAATGAGCAAAAAGATGGTCCATTGCTGGGACAAGGAGGCATACATTCTGCTCTGCGATCGCCCTTAGTGAGCTGAGTGCGTGTGGTGGAGCGGGTGAGGGAGAAGGGTGACGAGAGGTGAAAGGACGACCAGGGAAGTAGAAAAGAGAAGCATCATGAATACAAACTAGACCTCGCTTTGCGGAATGAGCTTGTAAATGATGGATGCGGTGGATAGGCCATTTTGCACGGCCAGGAGCACTTTTTTTCAATGTCACAGCAGCAACTCAGACGTATTATTCGAACAAAGATATCAAAGAAACTCAGTGGAGAGACTAAGAGAGAGGCAATTTCTGGGGAAAATAAACAGGTCTGAGGCAATTTAATGAGCTCCTTAACATGAGGCAAGGAAGGTAAGTGGTTACGTGAAAGAAAAGAGAGTTCAGTCAGCGAGCATGCCTCCTTTGAAAAAGTTTCCAGTTCTGAGAAAGTGCACACTGGAAGGTGAGCTCAGGGACATCTGAGTGCCGTTCCGTTCAGCACTGGGGTGCCTGTAAGGATGAAGAACCTGTCATTTTAATCTGCATGGCGCTCTCTGTTCTTTTCTATAATTATATTGTTCTTCAAAGGGGAAGCCAAGTATGCCGGGGAGATTTCTCTGAGAAAGAAAACCTAAGCAATCGCCACAGAGATGAGTCACTTACAGTGAAAGAACCCTTGATCATGATTTTCAGATCATCTCACCCCTATCAGAGAATATTCCCTAAAAAGGCGACGTGTGCTATTTAAGTGGTTCCCCTGAAGCGGTGTAGCTCCCCCAAGCCCCCTGCCAAGGAGGTGAGCTGTGGCACTGGGGTGCTGAGAGCCCAGGTGCGACATGAAAGGGGGGCAGGGCTGCTCTCTAGTTGGGAGGTGGGGTGAGGTCTCCCTGAAGGGGCTTTCTAGGGTCTCAGATGAGGGGATTCTTGAGAATTAAGCGAGTAACTTCTGAGGGCTGTTTTCACGGTCAAAGATGAAGATGCCTTCCTAGAGCCTCCCTGGAGGAAGCAAGTAAGGAGAGGAAAGGCAAGGGTGAGGTAGGATTCTGCACCCCATTTATAACCAGAGCAACTCTGGTTGCCTCTGCTTTACATTAAATTTCTCTGTGCGGTTTCACATACCGAAGGGTTGAGAAGTAGAGGGGATGCCATGGTGCAGTGCCCGCGTGCCCGCTTTAGGGCCGGGCAGCCACTGCCCCAGCCACCAGGGTGTTGGCTGACGACAGCTCAGGGCTGAGCCCCTCTCCTGCCCATTCATAGGGGCAGCTCATGTCTGATGACAAAGGCCCAGCCCCCAGCCTCAATCCGGGGCTCCCTGAAGCACCAACCCAGCTTCAGAGCTCCCCGAGCGACTGGCTGGGTCTGTGTCGCAGCTGCTTCCCAGCTCACCTCCTTCCCTGCCCAGTCCTGCTTCTCTTAGACCCAAGAAGGTGTTGCTTCCGAGAGCGTCTTCCTAGTAAAGCAGCTGTACCCACGTCTCCAGCTGACAGTCTGTTTCCCAGGAAACCTGACTAGAGAAAAGAAGCCAAAAGACACGTGAAAACAACTGGTCTAAATAGTTGCTGTAGTTCTTTGACTCTGTATGTTCACTCATTCAAGAAATATTGAAGGAGAACCTCCTCTGTGCCAAGGATTGTATGATTCGCTAACCTGTGACTGGAGACTTCGGAGGACTTCACAGTCTTCTGCATGCCTTGATTAAACTTGCATTTCTCCCATGTGTAACCTTAGAATACTCTTTGTATATTGGAAGCCTGAAGGTCAAATCTTCCTGTAAGTGTTTTTTGTTTGTTTGCTTGTTTGTTTTAAACACCCATGAAGTGGTTTTAATATTTTGATTTAGTTGCAAATTTTGAAAATAAGTGGATTTCACATAAAATCAAGATTCTGGCTGCTTTTAAAAACAGAAGATCTGGCAACACAAGTCCTGTGCTCCTGGAAGAAAACAATCAGCTGGAGCAAATTAATGGCTGCTCTTAAAACTAGGACCCGTTCTAGTGTGCCACAGTCCCCACTATGCCCTATTGTATTACAGCTGTCCCATGTTACTTCCTTCTACTTCCTTCTAGGCCTCTGTAGGCATTCAAATTTGTGACCTGTTTCTCAGTTATCGGGTCCACAAGTGTTTCTCTCAGTCTCCAGACCATTCCTAATGATCCTGGGCTGCAGGGGATTTGCATCCTGTCGCTCTGACTTGCCCTGTCCATGGGGGGTGATCTCAAACGTATCTGACATTCTTCTTTTTTTTTTTTTTTTTTAATTTATTTTTTTGGCTGTGTTGGGTCTTCGTTTCTGTGGGAGGGCTTTCTCTAGTTGTGGCAAGCGGGGGCCACTCTTCATCGCGGTGCGCGGGCCTTTCACTCTCGTGGCCTCTCTTGTTGCGGAGCACAGGCTCCAGACGCGCAGGCTCAGCAGTTGTGGCTCACGGGCCCAGTTGCTCCGCGGCATGTGGGATCTTCCCAGACCAGGGCTCGAACCCGTGTCCCCTGCATTGGCAGGCAGATTCTCAACCACTGTGCCACCAGGGAAGCCCTGACATTCTTCTTTTGATGTAGATAGAGCACATCGCTGAAAAAAATTACCTTCATTCCTCTAGTTTCCTTCATTCTTGAATAGTGCTTTTGAGGAATAATCATTTGGTGTGCCCACCACATTTGAGCACAGGAACGGTTGGAGAATTTGTGAGCTGAATCTATTCTCACAGCTCCACACTTTCCTTCAACAGCCGAAGAATCAAGCTGAGAGAGGTGTGGGGTTCCCCCTAGAGGCAAAGGCAGGATTGGAGCCCAAGTTTCCTCCCACCCAGGCCAGCGCTATGGCTCCAGGCTGTCCTGACTCTGGCATTTTAACTCAGTGCAAATGTAGGCACAGCAGGAGCTGAGCCTTGGAAAAAAGTTCTGCTGAGAGAGACAGATTTGTTCTGACAAAGTTAAGGACCTTGACTGTTAGCTAGACTGTTCATGGAAGTCTTTGGCACCGAGTCCAAGTCAAATTGGGTTAAGAGATCCAGCCCCTGGGCTGAGGAGAAAAAACCTAATCTGTAAGGCAAACGTGGCGCCGAGAGCTCTAGATGCTCCTGGAGTCGAGAGTGAGCCAGGAGGGACCATGAATTCACGATGCTCAGGTTAGATGAGACACGCTCCTGCCATCGTATCTCCCGAGATGGGAGTGGAAACAGTGTCTGAGATTCTTCTTCCCGCCCACCCGCAATATAAGTCATGCCAACTAACAGTAGTCACCGCTCTTTCCTAACAATATAAATTAGCAATATGAACTATCTGCCTTGAGAACATCAAGACTCTTCTCTTTACACTGTTTATCTTTACTCCTATCAGTCCCCACAGGAAGCAAGGAATTCTCACCCCCAGACTCTAATCATCATCCGTCTTTCTTCCTCCTCACTTCACCTGCCCGCCCCTCCCCCTCCTGACATCACCTGCATCTCCCAGCGGGTGATGTGCGGCCTCCCCTCCATCCTCAGCCTTTTTGCTGACATCCGCCAGTACCTGCTCACTCTACTTGAAACTGGGCCCAGCCCCGAGACCACCGTGTCCTCCCCTGCAGCCCCCTCAGGTCATGGCCATTTCCTTTCCCATAACCCTCATCCCAGGGTGTCTGGAAATGGGAGAACTTTACTCCTTGCTTCTTTGTCAATCGCTGATTATACTCTATCTTTCTTCCTAAAACCCCTCAGCAGAGCTCTAAGCCCATCTCCGTTCCTGCCTACGGTGATGGGGAGGTGGGGGGAGGGACCACCTCCTCCAACGTGGCCTCCATGTCATCAGACTGTTCAACCCACTATCCCTCCATACCAGTCACACCAAACCCCAAGCCACCTCCCTCATTCCTTGATTTCAGCTCCTGCCTCACTGTCACTCTCTCCAATGGTGTTCTTGTTGTATTTATGGCGGTGATTTCAATATCCATAGAGAGCAACTCTGAAATACCTTGGCCTTTGAATTTTTTTGTCTTCTCTACTCTGATGGTACTGTCCTCAGCCATGCATACCATAGCAGTTGCCATTATCAAGGACTGACACCCCTCTGTAATCTCCATAATTTCAGTATTTTATTCTCCCAACCTCCTCCGCCTATTTTCCAGCTCACTCCCTCTAGGATCCCAATTTCAGCAATTCCTTCACCCCAACAAGACATCCATTGATCCTACCAGCTTTTTTCTGTCCTTCATCACCCTCACATTCGTACTTCCTTTCTTATGCAGCTTCAGCTTCATGGTTTATCGTCATAATCACTCCCTCACATGAACTCTCCCCTCCCTTGCCCCTTTCTCCTTGCGTTGCATTCACCTGGCAAATGCCTGTGGTCTGATGGATTCAAACTCTTAGCCTGCCCAGCGCCTGCAGTGGTTCTGCTGAGCATGGTTGCAGAAAAACACAACTGTGCAGACTGATCACGCCTTCAATTCATGACACTTAACTTTAAATGAATCTTGAATGCAATCTGAAAATCCTATTCAATTTCCTTAGCGGTTCAATCTCATATTCTTCTTGACCAGTGTTTTATAGCTTTCCTTGGATCTTCAAGCCTCTAATACCTCCTCTGTTCTCACCTTTCACTGGTGGCCTTGCTTCTTACTTCACTAAGAAAATGGAAGAATTCAGAAGACAACTTGGATAAGCTCCTATCTCTGCATTGACTCTCCTCCCCACACTGGGTCTTATCCTCAGAACTTTTCCTGGAACAGGGCTGACTTTCCTGGTTCCCATCAAAGGTCAATCCTTCCATTTGTGCACGGGAACCTTTCCTCTCACGCACTCAAGGACAGTGTTCCTGCGGTTCTCCCCTCTCTCTCCTGCATTGTCCATTTTCCCCTCTCCACACTTTCATTTCTATCAGCCTCAAAATCATGCTATTATTCCTCTTATCCTAAACAAAAAAACCCTCTGGACTCTATATCCCCCTCCACCTACTGCCTATGTTTCTCCTCTTCGCGACAGTACTCCTGGAGTTGTCTCAGTGGTTCATTTTATGAATTAACTTGGCTGGGCCATGGTACCTAGAGGCTTGATCAAACATCATTCTAGATGTTTCTGCAAGGTATTTTTTAAAAGATGAGATTAACATTTAAATCAGTAGACTTTGAGACCTGCCGTAATGTGGGTGGGCCTCATTTATCAGCCAAAGGTCTTAATAGAAAAGGACAGGAAGATGAGGGGATTCTTCCAGCAGACCACCTTCAGCCCTGCACCCCAACAGCAGCTCTTCCCTGGGTCTCCAGCCTCCTGGCTTGCCAGTCTCCATATCACGTGCACCAATTTCTTAAAATAAATCTCTCTCTCTCTCTCTGTATATATACATCCTATTGGTTCTGTTTCACTGAAGAACAACTAATATGCTGTCCATATTCATTATTTCTGTATTTTCCCCTCCCACTGTCACTACTCCAGTCACTTTTGACCCTCATCACTGCAGCAAAACTGCTCTTGACAAGGTCTCCAATGCCCTCCATAGGGCTAACCCTGAAGGTCTGTTCTTAGCCCTTATTATTCTTACTCTGCTGATAACACAGACTAACCCAAAGACCCACCACCACCACCCTGAGTGTTTCCCTTGCCTGGCGTGGACTCCACACACTCCTGATGTTCCTTCTCCCACACTGGCTGCTCCTTTACTGGTTGCTTCTCCTTGCCCTTCTCAGTCTAAGAGTCCCGGGACGTAGTCCACGGACCTTGTCTCTTTGTCTCACCTCCTATCTCATCTCCTCTGTCTCACCCCAGTCTCATCTTGTAAGGTCTCAGATTCATTAGCTCCAGCCTGGATGTCTCCCCTGGACTCCAGACTTGGATATGGAGCTGCCTCTAGGTAGAAGTCTAATAAATATCTTCAAATGAACATGTTCAAAATCAAACTCTTGATACTCCCTTTACCCCAGAAATTATTGCTCCTAATATCTTCTTACCATCCTTTTAGTTGCTCTGGTCACAAATTTAGATTTATCCTGGACTCATCGCTTTTTTTCTCACATCGTACATCCAATTAACTAGCACATTTTCTCTACCATTAAAAGAGATCCGACTGTGTCCCATCACCTCTGCTGTCACTGCCCTGGTACAATCTTCTGCCGTCTCTGGATTATTTCAATAGCTCCTGAATTGTTCTTTCAGCTTCCACCCTTGTGCCCCTATGGTTACATTTTCAACAGAGTATACAGAATGGACTCCAGAACTACCTAATTTAGACTATGAGACCCTCCAATGCCTTCCTATCTCACTCAGAATAAAAGCCCAAATCCTTGCCACGTGCTGGAAGGCCCTGCATGACCTGACAACCTCTCACTTCTCAACCCGTTTCCTACCTCTTTCCCACGCATTCCGTCCCTCAAACACACCAGGTACTCACTGCCTGTGCCGGGCCTTTGCACGTGCTGATCTTTCCGCCCGGAATGTCCTCACCCCAGATACGAGCATGTCTGCTCCCTTACCTCTCTCACACCTCTGCCAGAAGGCTCCCTCACTGAGGCGTTCCCCTACCACACTTCCCTTTCTACCGATCTCCCTTCCTCGACTTTTATTTGTATCACCACTTGGCACAGTACGCATTCCCTTGCTTATTTGGTTGCCAGTCTTTCCCTACTAGAATGTAAGCTTCATGAGCCTGGAACTTTGTCTCTTTTCTTTACTACTTTAGCTCTAGAACCTAGAACAATGCCTGGTAAGTAATTCAATAAATACTTGTTGAATAACAAATAAATATGGGGCTTCCCTGGTGGCGCAGTGGTTAAGAATCCGCCTACCACTGCAGGGGATAAGGGTTCGAGCCCTGGCCCGGGAGGATCCCACATGCCGCGGAGCAGCTACTGAGCCTGCGCTCAAGAGCCCGCGAGCCACAACTACTGAAGCCCGCATGCCTAGAGCCTGTGCTCTGCAACAAGAGAAGCCACCGCAATGCAAAGCCCGCGCACCACGACGAGGAGAAGCCCCCTCTCGCCGCAACTAGAGAAAGCCCGAGTGCAGCAACGAAGACCCAATGCAGTCAAAAATAAATAAATAAAATAAATTTAAAAAAATTATAAAGACAAAACAAGACAAAAACAAAAAAACAAATAAATATAATGTCTATGGCCTGTTAACCAAAAGTTGCTAATTATTTGAAAATGATCTGACCACGGTTGTCCTTTATCTCCATTAGCAGTGGTGCAGGGTTACATACAGAACACGGGGCTGAGAGCATACTCATTTTATTTTGTCTTTTTAAAGTCAAAGTCAGCTCATTTTTGGTGATCTGAACCTTCCATAACATACCAATTACCTAGCTTCTCTGTCAACAATAGTCTGTTCTTTACTGACCTCTAAATTTCTTTCTTTTTAAAGTCATCTTCAAACACTTCCAAGATGATACATTCATAACTGTGATCTGTAGTCATGTTAGGTCTGAAACAAGTCGTACTTTTCTTTGGACAACACACAGATGACATGCGTCGAGTCCCTTTATCTAGGTCATTTGATAAATCCTTAAGCTCTCCAAGTAAACAGCAGTCGGGACAAAGGGTCGGCTCGTAACCAAGGTGTAGCGCTGAGTGCATAAAGAGACGAAGGGGCAGGGATTCTGGGAGAATGCGGCCCAGCCTTAGACAAATGCCGCTAAGACCAAAAGTAAATAGAAACCTCCCAGAGCAAGGACGTCTTCCATGCCTATGAGATCCTCTAGTTAAGGCAATCTGTCAAAACAGTCTTAGTGAAAAGGAGGGCATCCAGTCCTGGCAGAGCTTTGCCAGAGGTCAGCAAACCCAGGATAAATCCCAGACACAGTAAATTGGAGCCTTGACAAACAGACCTATTTCAACCAGAGATAAGCCTACGAATTGATGAAATGTAATGAAACCCATAATTAGAAAAAAGAACGAATAGGCAAAAATGCCTACTCCCAAGAGTAGAAATTGCTTTTTTTTTTCCCCCGAGAAACAGTTATTTGGACATTATTATCTTCCAGAAATGGGTTTTTTAGAGCCTTAGGCAAAGGCTTTACTTAGCTCGGCCTCACAGAGTTAACCCTGAGCTGTGTTCACTCTCCTTGCTGGGCCTGGATGGAAACATTTATTTTTAAAGCATCGAAAAAGGGTTTTTCCTTGTCAAGGCACCAAATGGCTAGCCCAGGTTCCCCTGAATTGAACACCGACCCTTTCTAAGAGAAGACTATAAAGATATATATTTAATTACAGAAATTTAAAAAGTGAATCCTTTCTTAAGGAATTGAATGATTTTACCCAGCTTATAGAGTAACTGAATTGAACTTGAATCCTGACTCCTGTTCACTTTCTCCATCTTAGCCTTTTGCTTGAAACACCTGAAAGTAACAACCACCGCAAACTCCTTGATCTGTAACCACTTCTCCCCAACACCCCATCCTCTGGTACTTATTCTCTCTTTTCGTCAAAGCGTCTCAGAACCTTAGGCCACACACCCCCCTCCACCTTCTTACCTGCCATTCATCCCTCAGCCCTTTGAAATCTGACGTCTGCTCCCTGCCTCTACTGAAATCACTCTTATTTATTTATTTATTTTAATTTATTTAATTATTTTTTTTGGCTGTGTTGAGTCTTAGTTGCGACATTCGAGATCTTCGTTGTGGTGCGTGGCTTTCTCTCTAGCGGTGGCGTGCGCATTTTCTCTCTCTAGTTTTGGCGCACAGGCTCCAGGGTGCGTGGGCTCAGTAGCTGTGGCACAGGGGCTTAGTTGCCCCGCAGCATGTGGGATCTTAGTTCCCTGACCAGGGATGGAACCCTCATCCCCTGCCTTCTAAGGCGGATTCTTTACCACTGGACCACCAGGGGAGTCCCTGAAATCACTCTTGCGAAGGCCACCAAGACTTACTAATTGTCAAACACAATGGGGAACCTTTCAGGTCTCATCTCACTGAAATTCTTCAGAGCCTTTAACATCATTGGTTATTTCCATCTTCACCCAACTCCGTGGTCCCCGAGAGCTCACTTTCTTACCATGTCTTACCATGTCTGGCCCCTCTTCTCTCCTTCTCACTCTGCACACTTTTTATGGATGCCTCTGTCACCTCTGAAGCTAAAATCCATTATTTTTAATCTGAGAGATCTGAAATCTGCAGCCCAGAACTTTCTGAGTCTCAGGCTTTAAAATCCAGTTGTTTTTGGACAACTGGACAGTACGTTCTTCAGGTACTCAAATTCAAAATATCCCCAAATAATCTCATTTTATTTCTCCAACTAATCCCTAAGTCACCCCAGTGAATCTCCTTCATCCCTCTTATTATTGCCTTTCCTTATCGTTTCTCACCTGGATTGTCCTAACAGCCTGTTTGACAGGTTCCCTCAGGAAAGTCCCCTTAGAGGACCTCGAGTCATCCCAGTGCCACCATATAATGATTTCTTGTTGGATGTGGATAAGATTAATGGTGTGAGTCTCGTCTGTATTGTCCTTAAGACACTTGCTGGATTCTGCCATTCATAATGCATAAGGAGAAACATAAGGTCTAAAAGATCCCTTTTAAATGTCCCTCTTCTAGAAATTATGCTGCTTACTTTTATGTTTTTACAAAAGAATAGGAGGCAGTTGGTCTAACAGTGTCTCAAGTAAAATAAAAGAAGACTGTGATTGCATGTCACCATCACTTACCCTTGATTTCTGCCCAAAGTGAAAATGAGGACATTCGCTCCACCCTAAACCTGCTTGCAGAGGTTGCCCTCTGAGTGAACTGCACCTGCTCTGGGGCCTTGAGACCATTTGGAAAACTGACGAATCCCATCTTTAGACAGAGTGCGGAGAGGCGTGCATGTTCCTGGGGCATTCCTCAGCACTGACAATGGTGAGGAATAAAGGGAGAATGCAGTGAAACTCTGACAATTTTCTGCCTTTTATTTTACCAATATTTCTGTTCCATGATTATCAAAGGAATCTAAGTACTGGCTTGCACCACAAAAGGAGGTTTCCATAATTTTATCAGACGCTGAGACAAAGAGTCATAATTGAGTTTTCAGCTGGGAATGCTGTTCACTTCATATGGATTTAAGGCAATAGTGGCTGTCACTGATTATGCATTTTTTCTGCCCGCCCCCCCACCCCGCTTCCTGCTCTCCAGCTTGTTTTAATCCCATGTGTCTTTCAGCTAAACCTACTCTTTCCCACCACAGGACTTTGGCACATGCTATTCCCTAAGACCAGAAACACCACTTCCAATCCTCTACTCAACCGCCATACCTAGTTAATTACTATTCATTCTTCAGATTTCAGCACAAATCTTTCTTCTCCAGATACTACACACACCCCACTCTCAGTAATTCCTATTTTCGTTGATCTCTTAGGGCCACATTTCTTTCCTTTACTTTGCTCTTTGCCCAGTTTATAATAAACAACCATTGGGATTGCTATTTGGTTAATGTCCAGCCTCTCCCCAGACAGTGGAGTGTGGGTACCGTGAAAGTGTGGGCCATGTTTGCTTTTTTTAAAATTTAACTTTCACCGTAATCAATTTTATTTATTTTTATTATTTATTATTTTTATTTATTTTTTTCATTTAACTTGAGATTTATCCCCTTAACAAACTTTTAAGTGCACAATACAGTATCATTAACTACAGGCACGAGGTTGTGAGGGAGATCTCTGGAACTCACTCATCTTGCGTAACTGGAACTTTATTCCCGTTGAACAGCAACTGTCCATTTCCCCCTCCCCCAGTTGCTTGGCAACCACCGTTCTATTCTCTGTTTCTCTATGTTGAATAGACATTTTTTCAGTGAAGACAGGCAAATGGCCAACAGGTATACGCAAAGATACTCTCCATCACTGATCATCAGGGAAATGCAAATCAAACCACAATGAGATATCACTTCACACCTGTTGGGATGGCTGTTATCAAAAAAGAAAAGAAAATTTGTGTTGGCCAAGATGTGGAGAAATTGGAACTCTTTCACACTGTTGGTGGGAATGTAAACTGGTGCCGCCCAATGGAGAACAGTACGGAGGTTCCTCAAAAAATTAAAAATAGGGACTTCCCTGGTGGTCCAGTGGTTAAGAATCCATCTTCCAATGCAGGGGACATGGGTTCGATCCCCGGTCGGGGAACTAAGATCCCTCATGCCGCAGTGCAACTAAACCCGCACGCTGCAACTAGAGAGAAACCTGCGAGCCACAATGAATAAAATTAAAAATAGAACTACTGTATGATCCAGTGATCCCACTCCTGGGTATATATCCAAAAAAATTGAAATCAGGATCTTGAAGTGCTATCTACACTCCCATGTTCATTGAATCATTATTGATAAAAGCCAACATATGTAAACAACTGGGCCACATTTGCTTATGTTCACTGTTTTTTGGTTTTTGTTTGTTTTCTCTTTTTCTTTCTTAACGTCTCTCTTTCTTGTTTAAAATTTTTATTTTATATTGGAGTATAGTTGATTTACAATGTTGTGTTAGTTTCAGGTGTACAGCAAAGTTATTTAGTTATACATATACATGTATCTGTTCTTTTTCAGATTCTTTTCCTATATAGGTTATTACAGAGTATTAAGTAGAGTTCCCTGTACTCTATAGTAGGTCCTTGTTGGTTATCTATTTTATACATAGTAGTGTGTCTATGTTAATCCCAACCTCCTAATTTATCCCTCCCTCCCCCCACTTTTCCCCTTTGGTGACCATAAGTTACAGAAGTGATATCTGCACACCCATGTTCATTGAATCATTATTGATAAGAGGCAACATGTGGAAACAACTGGGCCACGTTTGCTTATGTTCACTGCTTTCTGGTTTTTGTCTGTTTGTTTTTCAATCCTCTGTGTTTCACTGTGTCCAAGCACGGACCGCAGTCAGTAAATAGTTGTTGGCCTAATGAATAAATGACTGGGCTCAGCACTGTCTTGAAATAGTAACTTTTCTCTGTTGAAACTCTGCCTCGTGTATATTCTCATCAGTGGACAAAAAAATGTTGTTCTTGTGCATTCAGTGAGCTCTCAACTCCAAACGGTAATGCTGGAAAAGAGTTTGAGAGGGGGTCATTTTTTTTTCCATTAACAGTCTCTCAAAATAAATATGAAAATGCCTCAAAGCATCCCAGTTTTTCTTTAATAGCCTCTTATATATTTCTAGTGCATAAATTTGTCATTTTGACACATTTTGCCAACATATTTTCAGTCTATACTTTGGGGTGTGCTTTTAAGAATTGTATTATGTCCCTTCTTAGCTTATTTTGATCCAGATTTTAAATATTTGATGTTCATCTTTATAAAGCAGAACCTCTTTTCTAATTCTTCCCTCCTCCAGGCTATTTTGTTTGGTCACTAATGCTTTTCTCAGGTAGTGCTAATATTTTTGAGGACTTATTTTGTTAGGCATTCTGCTAAGGATTTTTTTTTTTCAGATTAGTACATATAACACACAAATCAGTGCTCTGATATGGGCACTATTCTTTCCTTTTCACAAATGAGGACATTGAGACTTAGAATGTTATTTAACTGGTTCAAAGTCAAATATTTATTAAATGGGGGAGCAGAGTTTGCTTCCAGAAGTCACTCTTTTTGTCAACTGTGCGAATTCAAATGGCATTTTGAAAGTTTGTTTTTAACAGATGTCGCTAGAATGACAAACATGTTATGTGCTATTATACTGTGACAATTCAATGCTCAAGATTAATGATGTCGTTGCCTATATACTTTTATATCTCCTAATAATTTGAAAAATTATATTTTTGCCAGGAGCTTTTAAAATGTGAGCATGTGCCTTCCTCTTAATTTGAGTTTTTTTCATTCCCGATATCAGACACCTAATAACTCCACTGCCTGGTCCCACCAATACCCTTGGGGAGACAAGGGGGAAAAGCAGGAGCCCCAGGCTACGACGACTTGTTTGCTGGTGTTCAGGGTGACTCTGACTTTCTTTTCCCTTCTTACTTTGTTCTGATGACACACATACCCGTTATCTTCTGGAAGAATAGTCAGGTATATTAGTCTAACATTTATCCTTGCGCGGCAGGCTCCTTACACTGGAGGGGGTTTGCGGAAGTGAGGGGAAGAATTTCAATAACCAAAATAAGACATCAGCAAAGAGAATAATATTTTTGGTTTTGCTTGCAGAATCTACTTTTTCCATTTAAATGGTGCATTTTACTAATTCTTGGTTATTTGTTATGATGGCTAAAGGAAAATTCAAGTGCTAACGTCTACGTTCACAATTCCTGATTGGAGCAAATTTCGCTCTCTGGGGAAAGCAAACACTCCCTTGGGCAGAAGGAGAAGGAAGGTGAAAGTGGCTGAGCGAGGCTGCTTTCCTTAAATCTGTGGGTGAGATCTAGCCGACTCTGGTGTTTGTCCTCAAATCAAGCTTTCTTCTGGCCCCAAGGAGACTTGGAACAGGAGGAGTAAGGAGTCTCACTAGCCGCCCTGGAGTGATGCATCTGGAGAACATTTTCAAGAAGCAGCGGTTGATTTTCATAGTTATAGACGTTTCTTCAGCAATCCCTTAAGCAGGAACATGAAAGTGGCATAAGGATTCCACAGTCACAAGAGAGAAGTCGAAGGGACAGACGTGAATCCAGAGAAGTCTTAAGGGGGTCGGGGGGAAACTTTGACACATCATCTGGGACTCATTTTTTAAGACCTTTTCTGAATTTGCCGACCTCCTATATAGGTGACTTAAAGGAACTTTTTGAAGTGGAATGTAAAATTCAAGATGATACATGAACATCAAAGTCACAGTAAAATCATCTCATTATTGGAAAATTGTATATTGCAATTACATACGATAACATGAGGAAGAGTGGGAGGATTTTTCAGTCAGTTCCAAAATCACAGTCTAAGCTGAGTTCCTACCTAGCTAAAGGTATTTAGTTAAATGCCCAATGGTGTTATTTGGGGGACATTCCTTACCTTTTCAGGGTTGACAATATCACTCCCACAACCTACCCTGCAGTGCTACCAACAGAGTTAGCACTTGGCTCTCCCTTTGGGGCAGTTCATATACCCTCATTTTGGAAGGATGATACCTGTTTCTAATGTCTTTGAGTTCTCTAATGGGCAGCCGTGGATCTCGTGTGCTGGCCAGAAGCCATGAAGGGGTCCTTCTGGGTATTTTTCTTGTGGTGGAAGAGAAAGAGGCACCGGTACATATGGTCCCATGGGACAGCTCCCAGCTCACAGGCTCATAAATACACTTAAAAGCACTTTGACAGGGCTTCCCTGGTGGCGCAGTGGTTGAGAATCTGCCTGCCAATGCAGGGGACACGGGTTTGAGCCCTGGTCTGGGAAGATCCCACATGCCGCGGAGCAACTGGGCCCGTGAGCCGCAACTACTGAGCCTGCATGTCCGGAGCCTGTGCTCCGCAACAAGAGAGGCCACGATAGTGAGAGGCCCACGCACCGCGATGAAGAGTGGCCCCCGCTTGCCGCAACTAGAGAAAGCCCTCGCACAGAAATGAAGACCCAACACAGCCAAAAATAAATGAATAAATAAATAAATAAATAATAAAAATAAAGGAATTCCTTTAAAAAAAAAAAGCACTTTGACAATAGAGACACAACCTTTTTTTTCTTTTTTTAAAATTTAAGTATAGTTGATTTATAGCATTGTGTTAGAGACATACCTTTTTACTGAGACACAAGTTGAATGGAAAATTCTTTCTTTAAATATCTAAAATGCATCTTTGGACTTACTTACCCAGGAGGGGAAAAAAAAAAAATTCAGAGAGGTTTTTTTTATAGCTAGTTATAGTACATACAACCTTGTATGTAATATTCAAATAAAAGGGAGGCTTGTAATTATTATTGGAATTCTTTTGTCAAAAGTTCAACATTTGTTGAATTGGTCAAGATATTTAAGGCAGTGGTGCAATTTTTGCAATTATTTGGCTGACTGATTCTCTTCCCCACTTCAATCCGTTTGTGTGAACTTATGCCCAGTAAATTTCTAATGTCTAAGTTCACTGTCTGTGCTGCTGGTCTGAGAAGCAATAAGAGTAAGAGGTAAGTAAATGACTCCATCCATTTACTGGTTATCTACGAGGATAGGAAATTAAGGATATAGATATTTTAACATATCCTCTACTTTTAAACAGTATTATTCTCTTCTGTTGGATTGCTACATGTTTGAATTAATATGCTTTTCTCTTCTTACAGTGATAGTAACAATAATTCATTTTATTGAAAAATAATTTCCCAGTAGAAGTTTTCAACACTCCCCTCTAACTAACAACAGCAAAATATAATTAACAAAATCTTTACAAAGAATATTGTAATTCTGAAATAGGTTTTGCTATTATATATTATGATGACAATATGATAATTATAAAATGAGAGAGAGAGAGAGGTGAATATGCCTAGCTTGAAAGAGAAATCTACAAGCTTTGGTGAATACTGCTTACTAGAAAAGCAAATAACTAATTCTGAGCAATTTACTTTCAAATTCATTTCATCTCCAAAAAAATCAGAATGCAGACATTTAGAGAAGTATCTAACTTTGTACAGCGATGGCCAAAGACAATTACAAATACAAATAGAAGACATTTGGATTAGAAAGAATTCGTGCTAAATTGGATATGATATGATTGTGAAACAGAAATCAAAATATTAAATGTGATTACATGAACAGAGCGAGGGGAGTGAAATTCAGATGTGAGGTCAATGGACTCTAGGTTTCCATGGAAGCTCATCAGAGGCTGCCTCCAAGGAGGGAGGGAGGGAGAGAGAGGGAAGTAGGTAGGAGAAGGAAGGGGCTGAGTCCTGGAGTCTCCGGCCTCAGCCCCTTCTTTCTTCTTTTGTCACTGTGGGGTGCTACCTGATACAGTATTAAAAATAATGCCCCTGTTTAAAAAAATGTGTAAAAACTACTGGCTCTACAAGTGGGTTCTGGCTTTGCCACTTATAAACAATTTGATCGTGGGCAGGTTATGCAACCCTTTTAAACCTCAGTTTCTTCATCTATAAAATGGGAATGATAATTGTTCCTACCTTTTAGTATTGCTGTGAGAATTTAATAATGTAAAGAATAAATATATGTAAAGCTCTTTGGACAATGCTGCAATAGGGACTTAATTAATGTTAGGATTGTTATTTAATACAATATAAAATAAACCACATATTCTTCACTAAAGAAAAAAGACAACAACAAGCCACTGGCTTTAGAAAAAGAAGAATAACCCATTTATTAGGAGATTTGTTGCCTAATGTATATAGCAGAAGTGAAATGAAAAAATGGTAAATCCCCAGTTAGTTACCACCAAGGAAGACATTTGAAAAGTACTTACCACCAAGGAAGACATTTGAAAAGTACATCAACATTATAAAGGACAAGGACCTTGGCACCAGGTGGCATGTAAAATTTAGACCAAGTTCATTATATTTCTCTTGTTCATTACAGCCATTCTCCTTGGCTTCAAATATCATTTATATGCTGAAAACTCCCCAATTCACTCCCAGTTGAAGCTTCTCTTCTGTTGCCACTGCCTCCCTGATATCTTCATGTAGGTGTCTAATAGGGTTTTTAAACTTAATGAGCCCAAAATGAAATCTTTGATTTTTCCCTTGTACCAAACCTACTTTTATTCTAGTCCTATCAGTCAATAGTAAAATGCATTACCACCTACTATCTAACTGCTCAAGCTGGAAGGCTAGGTGTTATCCTTTATTTTCTCTGCTTCACCATTGCATCAATGAGTTCTACAGTAACCTCATTAAAAAAAATTGGTGATTTTTCATCTCTCTAGTTTACCATTACCCTAGTCCAAAACAGGTAAGTACAGGTAAGTACTAACAGTCTGAGTCATATACAGAGAGACTGAAAAATGTCTGTGGCCTATATTATATGCCCCAAACATGGAAGCAGCAGTTTCATTTCATATTAGACTGGATTGAGAAGACTATATACTATAAGGAAGAGGGTTAGCAAACCAGTGCTTCAGAAGCAGAAAGGATGAGATACGTATCAGACTGAAGAAGAACCATCCCCTATGAGAAGACATGAGATGTCCTAAGAGAAGCACACGGTATAACATTTGTTTGCTAATATTAGATCTATAAACTGCATCTCATTCTATAATGAGTGTTCAGATTTTCCATTGCCTCAGTGCCTGCTGCCATAATATGGTTTGTTCTGTCTGGATGTGTATTATGTTACAGTTGCCCCTCCCACTAATAAAGGGATAGTGTAATGGTCGGAACAAACCACCAAGACACCCATTAGTGAACTACGCAGGGTGGCTTCGCCAGATATCCTTTGCTTGCCTCTCTATAAAAGGTCAAAGTAAGGGTCTTTCAAGCACTAAAAATTGTCATTAAAACAATAAACATGTAAAGTTTGGCAGGTGCTACACTGAGTCATTGTTTCTCTATTCTATCCAGTTCTTGAAGGTCAAAATTAATTGAAGAAGGCAAATCCTCTTGTAAGGTTAGTTCTAAATTATACTGAACTCCTCTTAGTACCTTACTCTCCTCCTATTAAAGACTGTTTCAAATGCTCGAAGAAGCTCCAGCTCTGAATTTAACAGACTGTTATATCATCTTGGACACTTGCCTTCAATTCTCTGGGTCTTGGGTTTTCTCATCTATGGAATCAGGAGACAGATCTAGGTAAGTGTAAATACTTTTTTCTGACTCAAATATATCTAGAACTTCATCTTGTTGCATCTTTCTTATTTAAAGTAAGTTATTACTAAAGGTCAACAAATAGGTCACCTAGGAGGACTTTGTACATTACTATTAAGAAAAAAAAACTGTTTAGACTGGCCATTTTAAATTTTTTCACATTGCTTCGAATTCAGATAATTGAACATCTAAAAATGGATATATATGTATTCCCTTCTACGTGATTATATAGTCTGTGTACGTCCAAGTTTTGTTCGTGATGATGACGTACTGGAAAATATATGGTTTGCAGAGGGAAAAGACGTGGTTCAAGTCCCAGTTCTGACAGCTACTAGCTCTGAACCTTAGTCATCAGCTATAAAAATGAGGATATTAATGCCTATCTACTGAGCTTATAAATAGGTAATATATATGTTCATATAATAACACGTAAAACAGCTCAGACAAAGCCTCATACAAAAGACATTCCCAAATATTAAATTCTGCCAATGAGTTATAATGTAAATGTAAAATACAGTATAGCAGAATAGCATGAAAAGAGGGCTTTTTAATTACATATTTTAAACTGTAATTTAAGAAAACTTTCTGTAAATTAAAGAAAACTTGAATCTTCATATTTTAAAAGGCATACCATTTTTTTTTTCAGAAAAAACTGATCCAGTGGAAACAACACTATAATATATCTAATAAAATCATTAGACATTAAACCCAATGGGCTTATAGGACAGCCAGGCAAAAGGACCAAGTCTTTCAGAAGTGGAAGAAAATCCACTTTAAGCACATTTTATTTAGGCTTTAAGTCGTATGTTGTTCCCAATTAACAAGAGGGTTACAAAGCTCTTGTTCTTTTTTTTTTTTTTTTTTGAATAACACTATTTTTTTTTTTTTTTTTTACTTATTTATTTATTTATTTATGGCTGTGTTGGGTCTTCGTTTCTGTGCGAGGGCTTTCTCCAGTTGCGGCGAGCGGGGGCCACTCTTCATCGCGGTGCGCGGGCCTCTCACTATCGTGGCCTCTCTTGTTGCGGAGCACAGGCCCCAGACGCGCAGGCTCAGTAGTTGTGGCTCACGGGCCCAGTTGCTCCGCGGCATGTGGGATCTTCCCAGACCAGGGCTCGAACCCGTGTCCCCTGCATTGGCAGGCAGATTCTCAACCACTGCGCCACCGGGGAAGCCCAAAGCTCTTGTTCTTAATTTTAATCCTTCCAGAGTTTTACTAACAGAAGTAGCTAATTTTTTTATATGGAAGTGACACAAGAAGGAAAAGAATAAATCTTGGTAAGTTAATATAGTTCTGAATATTAGAGCCAGAGAAAGAAAGAAAAGTGAAATAAAAATAAATTAAGATCAAATGTATTGTGATTTCTAAAACCCTGGAAGGCATTTATCATATATTATCATTTGAAGTATCCTTTGGTTGTAATCAGATAACTTAATTAGCTTTTTGTCCTCATATTTCATCTTCCAAATGTTAACTGGTCCCCATTCAAACGACAGCTCTAAAATTAAAAAGTTATTTGGTATTTAAGTTAAAAGAATTTTTTCCATTTATTAATGTATGTCTATATTTACTTATAAAACATTAAATTATTAAAAATAAAATAGCTGAAAATAACCCACTAGTGTTAGAAATAGTGATATAAATTTCATTCTTTCTTTCTGTTTTTTGAGAAATTAGGAATCTCAGTAGCAGAGGTCCTGTTCCATAAACCATCCCATAACCTCCTTGATACTTCTGCTCCAAAGACCTCTTTTATTTGCACAGTTTCACTAAAAACTGCTCAAGGACACTGGATTACAAAAGTTTTGAGTTGTCACTACGTAATAAAAGATCCTTGCTCCAAACACTGAAAACATGAGTCTGTTTTGCAAACACAGTTTTCATGCTGAATACTCATTTAATTTAATTTTGAAATATGCTTTATTCAGGTAACATTGGTTTATAACATTACGTAAGTCTCATGTGTATAACATTATATTTCTACTTCCATATGCACTACACTTGCTCACCACCCAAAATTTAGTTTCTACCCATCACCATACAGTTGATCCCCTTTACCCATTTCACCCTCCCCCACTACTCTGTTCTCTGTATTTATATGTTTGTCTTTGTTGTGTTTGTTTTTTATATTCCACAAATGAGTGAAACCATATGGTATTTGTTTTTCTCTGACTTATTTCACTTAGTGTAATACTATCAAGGTCTATCCATGTTGTTGTAAATGGCAAGACTTCATTTTTTTTTTTTTTTAAATGGCTGAGGAGTATTCAGTTATATATATATATCACATCATCTTTATCCATTCATCCATTGATGGGCACTTATGTTGTTTCCATATCTTGGCTATTGTAAATAATGCTGCAATGAACACGGGGTGCATATATCTTTTTGAATTAGTGTTTTTGTGAATACTTTTTATTTTATAATTTTTTTAATAAAGTAAAATGTTTTAGGTCTTTTAAAAAAATTTTTATTGGAGTATAGTTGATTTACAATGTTGTGTTAGTTTCAGGTGTACAGCAACGTGAATCAGTTATATATATACATATATCCACTCTTTTTTAGTGAATACTTTTAATTTTAAATGATAACGAGTTAAGACAATACAACGGAATATTGCTGTTAAATATATTGTTCAAGGATTTTTTTCCACAAAAAACGTTGTGACTTTTTTTCCTGATGAGCATGACTTGAGAGAGACTGGGTCCAGACTGTAAAAAAGTTAGGTTGGATAGCTCAGGTTGAGACTGTCTTAAATTGCTATTGCTATTGTTTTTGGTACCCAACTGTCATTCTCTAGAGATCATTAAGGTGTGATCCTGCTTTAGAAAGCGAGGTGGATTAAAAAACCTCTTCGGTTCATCCACCCTTAATGTTCATGCCACTGAAAGCTCTGATTGTCTTTGGGGTAGAGTTAAGGAAGACCGAAAGAGAAACTACAGGAGAAAAAATTTTCCCTCTGACATTTTGAGCTGGGAGGTGGGTGTTTACAGATGAAAACGTAGGAGGGAGAAATCAGAAACAAGCCTGAGACCTCTTGGGCCCAGCTGTGCGAAGATCGTTTTACTCTGGAACACATGACCTTAGAGTCTTTCAAATCCCCAGGCCAGCACAGGCCATGCCTCCAGCAGTTAAAAAAATGATGCTAGAATTAATCATTCAGTGCCCACATATAAAGGGTGAACTGGCAAAAGCAAAGATCATGATGAGACAGCAGTGGAGCTGGGGAAATCATTAGATACAGGTGAGGAATCAGAGAAAGGTTTTATGCACAGAATGATTGTGTAGCTTCTCCGGTTCAGGCTTACGCTTTTCTGGTTGTGGCCTCCCTTAAAACCAAACAGAAAACCTACAACCTCATTCCAAGAATGCCCATGGGAGCTGACAAGAACTAAATAAACAATGCTCTGTTTGCTCAAATATTTAGCAAATAGCTCAGGGATTACTGCATACACCATCGTTGAAGTTTTAGCCAATTCTCAAAGATGTTTCTATGTTCTGCTAATAAAACAATTCATGTATGGATAATGGCACTTTGTAATTATTTCCACATGGTTAGCACTTAGAACCTGAGGGAAGAAAGTCAACATTTGATGAATCTTTATCAGAAATCAACATTTATGACGGCACAGTCAAAACTCAAATCCAAAATAGGATAAAACCAACAGTAGCAATCATCTGATATGTCACTACCCATTTTTTCTTGTACTTTTTTCTTCTTCTCGCTATTTTTTCTGGTTATGACCTAAGTCAATGGATGATAAGGTTACAGGAAATAACACATTGAAGTTTTATAGATAAAATTTTACTAAGTGTTTAGGAGTGGGTCTGTCTACTTTAGCCATAAATATTCAGCAAAGCATTGCCTGTGATGCAAAAATTTGTAGTGGGAGAAACCTCAAAGAGAATTCTTTTGGTTTGAGCATCTGGATGATGGGACTGTATCCAGGCGATTATGATTTGTGACTCTAATCTCAAGCAAAGCCTTGCTCTGGGATTATTCATTCTTGTTTCAGCAATTCACTTACATAGTTGAATTTCTACATGAAATAATAGCTGAATAGGAGAGAATAAAACCCATTTCAATTTTGTAGAGAAGAGTTATTCCATTTAGAAAGAAGTCACAGATCTTCACAAAAAGATGTAGCAATTTTTATGTCTAAAACTTAAATTATGCCTGTCTACAATTTGGAGCCATGTAATGGTTTGGGTTGCTTCGAGTGACCTCATGTTTTGTTCTGGTCACCAAAGCTCAATCTATTGAATGGAATTTAGTTTTGTTACTTATTAACATTAAAAACGAATGGGTTGGAATATATTTCCATGTGTTACTTTATCCAGCACAAGGTTTAGAGTCTCTGGATAATTCATTCATTCATTCACTCAGTAAATATTTGTTGAGTGCCTACCATGTCTCAGGACTGTTCTACACACCAGAGATGGAGCAGTGGGTAGAACGAAGTCCCTGGTTTTATGGGGATTATATTTTGAAGGAAGAAGTCAATAAATAAATGTATACTATATATATAAATTATGATGTTACCAGATATAATGCACATTACGAAGGAAAATAAAGCAGGTAGAAGGGAAATATTGAAAGTAGGTGAAGGGACTCTTTTATGTAGGGTGGTCAGGGCAGACTCTGAGGCTCTAACATTTTTTTTATTGAAGTATAGTTGATTTACAGTGTTGTGCTAATCTCTGCTGTACAGCAAAGTGACTCAGTTATACACATACATATATTATTTTTTAATATTCTTTTCCATTATGGTTTATCACAGGATATTGAATATAGTTCTCTGTGCTATACATTGGGACCTTGTTTATCCAATATAAATGTAATAGTTTGCATCTACCAATCCCAAACTCCCAGTCCATCCTTCTCCCTCCCTCCTCCCCCTTGGCAACCACAAGTCTGTTCTCTATGTCCCTGAATCTGTTTCTGTTTTGTAGATAGGTTCATTTGTGCCATATTTTAGATTCCACATATAAATGATATCATATGGTATTTGTCTTTCTCCTTCTGACTTACTTCACTTAGTACGATAATCTCTAGTTGCATCCATGTTGCTGCAAATGGCATTATTTCATTCTTTTTGATAGCTGAGTAGTATTCCATTGTATATCCGTACCACATCTTCTTTATCTATTCATCTGTCGATGGACATTTAGGTTGTTTCCATGTTTTGGCTATTGTGAAAAGTGCTGCTATGAATGTAGGGGTGCATGTATCTTTTTGAATTATAGTTTTGTTTGAATATATGCCAAGGAGTGGGATTGCTGGATCATATGGTAATTCTATTTTTAGTTTTCTGAGGAACCTCCATACTGTTTTTCACAATGGCTGCACCAACTTACATTCCCACCAACCGTGTAGGAGGGATCCCTTTTCTCCACACCCTCTCCAGCATTTGTTATTTGTAGACTTTTTAATGATGGCCATTCTGTGAAGTGTGAGGTGGTACCTCACTGTAGTTTTGATTTGCACTTCTCTAATAATTAGTGATGTTGAGCATCTTTTCACATGCCTACTGGCCATCTGTATGTCCTCTTTGGATGAGACTCTAACATTTAAGGGGAGACTTCAGTGAAAGGAGGGAGTGAAACATGAGAAATCTGGAATCTGGAAGAAGAGTCAGAAGGAAGGACAAGTACAAAGGCTCTAAGGCGGGACTAAATTTGCCATATTTGAGGATCCTCTAGAAAGTCAGTGTTGCCGGAGTGGAGTGAGGATGTGGAGAGAGGAAAGAAAGAAATTTAGAACATAGACAGGGTCCAAATCAAGAGGAGCCTTGTAAAGTCAGGTTAGGATTTGGGTTCTAAGTGTGCTGGGAATCACCCAAAGATTTTGAGGCAAGTGATGTCAGATGATGAAGGTTTTTACCAGGCTCTCTGGCTGTGATGTGGAAGATGGACTGTAATGGGGAACAAGGATGGAAGTGAGGGAGCCAAATGGAAGGTCACTGGGTCAGTACAGACCACAGGCGATGGTGGCTGTTATCACAGCAATAGCGGGAAAGTTGAGAAGTGGTTTAATCCTAGATATATGTCAATGCCACGAATGAGAAGTTTTTCTGATGGATTGGATAGGTGTTAGGGAAAGTGAAGAATTGAGGATGATTCCAAAGTACTTGGTCTGAGCCACTGGGAAGTGGTTGAGCCCATTATTCATTTTTTTTTTCAAGTATTAATTAAATGCAGACTTGTTTCAAACACTATCTTAGGTGCTGAGGTACATCACTGAGCAAAACAGACAGAGATTCCCTGGAAGAAAAGGAAAGTAATAATGAACATAAGTAAATACATTTTAAAGTATGTTAGAAGATGAGAAATGTGGAAAAAAGAAAACCACAGGGAAAATTAAGGGGTGGGTGGCAGAAAAGTTTCCTTTATTAAATGAGATATTAGCATCGGTCTCATTGATGGTGAAAACAGATCAAGGGCAAGGAAGCCATGAGGCTGCAGCCCAATGAGGTGGAGAGAGAATGGTGGGTGATGAAACGAGACAGGTAACCAGGAGGCCTGATTGCGTTGGGTCTTGAAGACCTTGTGGAGGGCTGTTATTCTGCATGAAATGTGGAGTCATTTCAGGGTCATTTGGGCAGAGAAGTGACATGATCTGACTCATGTTTAAAAGTCTGACTGACTGCTCTTCCGAGAATATATTACAGGGCAGCAAAGGTAAAGCAGGGAGGCCTGTTCTGGGGTTATTGCAATAATCTGGATGAGAGCTGATGGTGGCTTGGTTGAGAGAGATAGCAGTGAAAGTGGAAATGAGTGGCCAGATTCTGGATTCATTTAAAAGTACAGTCCTCTTGATTTCCCAATAGATTAGGGAACAGTGGTTTTCGACCTGAAAAGCTAGAAAGATGGAGTTACATCGACTGAGATGATGAGGCCCTGATTTGAGTGTGAGATGGGGAAGACCAGGAGTTCAGTTTCAAAGTGAGGGAATCACTTTGAATATTCAAGTTGACAGTTGGATATTCAAGTCTAGAGCTCCAGAAAAAATTTTGAGCTGGAGATATACATTCTTAGAAAGAGGTATAAGCACGGTGTTTAGAACCACGTGCACTGGATGAGGTCATGTAGAGAGTGAATGGAAATAGGAAGGAGGTCAACGGCTGAGCCAATCCAACATTCAGAAGTAGGGAAAAGAGGAAGAACTAGCAAAGGAACCAGTGAAGTAGGGGATGAACCAAGTGGAGGTGTTGTCAATTGAAGGGAGTATATTAAAGAGGAGGAAGTGGTCCACTGTGATAAAGGCTGCTGGGAGGTCAAGTGTGATGACTGAGAATTGATCACTGGATGCAGCCACAGGGAGGTCTTCATTTTGAGAGAAGCTTTGGAGGAGGAGTGGGGAGAAAGTGTGGAAGAGAATGAGGGTGTTGTAAGGAGGAAAGGCTATTCACTAAGGTGAGGCATCCTGGGAGTGAAGCAGATGGGGGCTGAGGGTGAAGGGATCAACCCAAATGCTTGGCTCTGTTGAGACTGATTTTCCTTGCTGGCCACAGGCAGCCAAGCGCTTAGGCAAATCTGCAGGAATGCCACATCATCGATTTCCTCAGTGATTAGCACTTAATCACTTCATTAAAATATTTGTTGTTTTTAATCAAAATCAATTTCGTACTTCCCTGTTAAACCTTCTGAAAATTCATCTGGCCAAAAGAAATATGAATCCTTTGTAGGGTTTTTATGACTCAGAGACAAAGGATTTCTTTCTTTTTATTGAATTATGTGTGTTACCGAGTCTGGTTATATTCTGAATCTCATATCTTAATAAGTTAATATTTGTTGTAGTGCAAGCACAATAATGCAAAGCTTGGCATTGAGTTAACTATAAAAAGAATTGGATTTTATGTCTACCTTCCCAAAAGAAAGGCAAAGATTACGATTATGCAAACACTTTGTAAATGGCCGTACATTGCTTTGTGACATCTCTTGAACTGTTGTTTTATATTTAACTCTTGTAGCCTTGATTTTTTTTTTTTTAAATTTTTAGATTATAAGTTTTTGGAAGGCAGAGACTATAAGCCAGGGATATTCCTCACAGGAAAGAGACAGACCTTCTGTCTTTTCTGTTGAATGCTTGAATTAATGCTCTCTTGCTTAAAAGCTGGACAGGATACCTGCCTTTCTGGCAGGACACAACTAGAATGTCTTCCAATTTGTGGCTTAGTCTTCCATGGTGCTAGTCCTTTCTGAAACTAGGTCAATATTTTTAGGGGCTCTTTCATCCTGCTTGCACTTTCTACCCTGCATGAAGCATTTTGATCCCAGCAAAGTGACCCTTCAGGAAATGGTACATTGTGTATCTCTTTTATCCTAATTAGAATCTATAGTTTAGTGCAAATGATTTTATTTAATCATTTCTTTTATAAATAAAGACATTTAATGGCCCTCATGAGTCTCCAATTGATAACTGGCATGTATTTTGATTCCCACTTTACTGATTTCATTGCAAATTTCTTTGAAATAATTTTTCAATAGATTTTGATCTTTCCAAAATCTCTATTGATGAACTTCTCCAAATATATGCCATCATATTAGGTGATCTTGTTATTTCCTATAGGCCTTATAATATGAAAATTGGCCATTTGCTGTTTTAAAATCTAACTTATTTTCATTTAAAAAATGTACAGACTCTGATCATCTTTCTATTCGATGGGATAATACTTCCCACAAAAACAAATAGAGGAGATTGAGTAAATATTATGATCTACAGGGAATTTGGCAGCTTAGTTACCAGACTAAGTAGGTGTTTCTTGAAAGAAACCTCCGAATGCATACGTTCTATTTAGTGCTTCAGATGAAGAACATCACAGAACATTCCTTCCAGAAAATCTCCTTGGCTCTGCCAGTTTGCTTTCTCTTCCAGCTTAGAAGCTGCCCCATATTTCTTAAATCCTTGCTAAGCAGCTAAAAATCTCCTTGGTTTTTAAGGATCTGGTGAGATTTGAGACACAAATCTGTACAAGCAAGAACTTAATTTTTGAAAATTTTGGTGGTAACTTGAGGCTGTAAATTCCTACCACAAAGGTAAACTAATAAAGGGCTCTCTGGGCCTAATATTTTAGGGCCTGTCATTTACACAGCACACTTTCTTAAGCCCGGCCACATGACTTTAGATTTCATACTCTTGCCTCCTTCATCTTATGAGATAGCATTTTTCACAATAGCCAAGATATTAAAGCAAACTAATGTTTAATAATAAAGAATGATAAAGAAAATGTGGTGCATATGTACAATGGAATATTATTCAACCATAAAATTAAGGGAATCCTGCCATTTGTGGCAACATGAATGAATCTGGAGGACAATATGCTAAGTGAAATAAGCCAGAGAAAGACAAATACTGTATGATTTAATTTATGTGTGGAATCTAAAAGCATCGAATTCACAGAAGCAGAGAGCAGAATGTGTTTGCTAGGGGCTTTGGTGTAGGGGGAAATGGGTATATGTTGGTCAAAATGTACAATTTTCAGTTACAAGAGGAATAAGTTCTCAGGATGTAATGTAAAGCATAGTGATTATAGTTAATAGTACTGTATTGTATACTTGAAATTCTCACTACATACAAAAAACTATAACTATGTGAGGCAATGGAGGCATTAATTAACTTGATTGTGATAATCATTTCACAGTGTCTGCATATATCAAAACGTTAGATCATATACTTTAAATATATACAATCTTTATTTACCAATTGTACCTCAATAAAGCTGAAAAAATATGACCCAAAATACGAGGATTGGTGGGAAGTCAGTTTAAGAAGCAGTTAGACCCTCAGAATTTCTCCCCTCCTCCATGAGCTTGAGGGCTGGTATTCCTCACCCCAGCATGATATTGAGGTTCTTCTCTAGAGATGTGCTGGATATCTCTCATGTGCCCCTCTGGATGCACTCTCCACCCTTTCCACCCTTCTTCTGCTCTAGGAGTCTGACCCATATGGGTTAAATAATGGACATCCTTGTCCTTTGGCTTCCCATTGGGTTTGGTCAATGGGGAACCCTGACAGGAAATCAGAGGTTGTCAGCAAGTAACAGCATTTATCCTCCAACTTCTCTCCCTGTGAGGTCACCTTTGGATGACTTCCTCTCTCCACTGAAGGTCACGTTCCTCAGAAGTTGGTTTCTTTACAGGACTTTCTCCTTCTGGGTTCTAGAAACTTCCCCTTCCCTCATCCCTTGGGTAAGGGGGTAACATGTGGTTACAAGAGGTTCAGCACTCTCCAGGCAGTTTCTTTACAACTTCCACGCTCCCCATACCTTTGTAAAGGGTCCCTCTATTAAACCGTTTTAAAGTTATCCTAATTTGAATTACCACCAGTTTTATGCTAGGACCCTGGATGAAACAGATGGTTTGGGGTTGGAAGCCTTTAAGAAGAACTGAGGATGGAGATACCATTCTATAAACAAAAGGATTAAGTGAAAGTTTACATACTGAGTTTTGAGACACCTTGGTTCCCCAAACAGAGGGTCAAGCTCTTAGCCTCAAGGCAGGATATTGGAAGAGTCTTCTCTTGGCAATCTGACTAGACCAATGAAAAAAAAAAAAGTACTGTTATCAGGGTTTCCAAACAAAAAAGTCCAGCAGATCCCCAAGCAATGAAGGTCACAGTTCACAGTTGATAAACCTCATCAGCGTGCATGGATTTTCCAATCAGTTTTTGTTTTTTAAATGTAAACTCTTCCAGATCACTAGTCATCTGAGAAAAGCTTCTAATAAGAAAGAAAAGGAACAAAACAAACACACAGAGAAAAGCAATTTGAGAGAAACCAAGATTTTACAGGGAGAAAATAAAACACAACTGAAAGATAAGAGCAGATATCATGCAATAAAAACAGATTCTGTATAAACAGAACAATCAGCCAACAACAACAAAAGAGAAAGCTCCAGGAAATAAGACTATGATAGGAATGAAATATTCAACAGGAGATACAGGAGAAAAAGAGAGAAAGAGAAAACACACTTAGTCTATAAATTCTAACATCCAAATAATGGAGAGAAAAAAGAAAGGGGAGAAGAAATTACCAAAGCAAGAATTTCAAGAAATTAGCCAGGATTGTGGAATACGAGTTTGCAGATGAAAAGGGCCCATTGAGAGTACAACATAATCTATGAAAATAGAAATACACCAAAAACTTAACTGTGAATTTCAGATCCTGGGGCAAAGAGAAGTACCTAAAATCTTCCAGATGGGGTTTCATACAAAGGATCAGGAATCAGAATGGCTTTAGACGTCTCAAAAACAATATTGGAAGCAAGGAGTCAGTGGTAATACCTTAAATACCCTAAGGGAAAATAATTTCAGACTAGAATAAAGATATTTTCAGATGAAGGCTTTGTAAAATTTGCTTCCCACGCACATGATTTTATAAGATGCTATTGAGAATATGCTCCATCAAAAAATGAACTAAACTAACAATGAGGGTGACACAGGATCCAGGCACAGGATTCCAACCTTATGTTAGTGGTTAAGAAAGAGCCAACTGGGGAGATGGCCGTGTCCAGACCAGAAGAGGTCAGAAGATGTCTTCCAGGGGATGAACTTGATAAAAGTACCTCAGGTGCTTGAAATTTTTGAGAGGAGGGCTTCCCTGGTGGTGCAGTGGTTAAGAATCCACCTGCCAATGCAGGGGACATGGGTTCGAGCCCTGGTCTGGGAAGATCCCACATGCTGCAGAGCAACTAAGCCTGTGAGCCGCTACTACTGAGCCTGCACTCTAGAGCCTGCGAGCGACAACTACTGAACCCGTGTGCCACAACTACTGAAGCCCGCGCGCCTAGAGCCTGTGCTCTGCAACAAGAGAAGCCACCACAATGAGAAACCCATGCACCGCAATGAAGAGTAGACCCCGCTCGCCGCAACTAGAGAAAGCCCTCGTGCAGCAATGAAGACCCAACACAGCCAAAAATAAATAAAATAAATAAATTCATTTTTAAAAAAAAGAGATTTCTGAGAGGAGGTTTAGGCACTGGAGTTAAAATTTGCAGATAAATTAGCCAAAGTATGTACAAAACTAAGCAAACAAAGATATGGCAATAATAACTCCAGGCAAAGCAAAAATATCATGCAACAGGTAAGGAAAATTTCTTAATGTATGGCCCAGCATTCACATAAATATAATAGGTAAGTATTGGATAGTAATCTAACCAAACTTAGTATGAGATGATTCTGGAGGTCACTTGGGTTGAGGGAAAGTGAAAGAGACCTGAATCTTCATCTTCCATGGAGGGAAACCTATAAATTATTTTAAAAACAGAAATGCCAAAAAGGAGCAATATATGCTATTTAAAGTGATGGAGGTAACTATAAACAGCAATAATACAAAAGTTATAAACTGAAAGTGGTTGCCATTAGGGAGTGGGAAGCACACATCCGTGTGGGACAATGGTTTCAGGACTCTGTCGTTCTTCCGAACGTGTTTAAAAGAACTATATGACTCTTTCAAATACGTGCATTTATAACTTTGATGAAAACAAAAACCAGACTGAAAGAAAAAAAAGACAGAATAAAAGAACCAAAAAAAAAAAAAAAAAAAGCACATGCTGTTCAGTCAGAATTTTGCCCAAGTCATTTTCTTAAGAAGTCTGACATTAATCTTTTAGCTAATCTGCCAAGATTGTGGATTTATTTTTAATGGATTTCAGTGGAAAGGAAGAACATTAAAGTGAACATGCTACCTAGAATTCAAGTGAATAAATTGTCTTGCAACAAAAAAGATTTATAATGAAAGAATGATTTGCCGCTCTGCTACGTGAAAATGGTAACGGTTATCTTGAAAATTGAGTCTTTGGAAAGCCTTGTGATCCCAGAGCATCTTCAAATGTGAATCCTTCCATGAAGCTGAATGTTCAATTCCGCGTCTACATCTGGTACTTGGTGCTCTGGAACACTGACACCTGCATACTTATCAAGGGAAATGACTTTCTGTTTCTAAATATAAATTCATTATCTGATGATTTACACGTAGAAATGTGCTCAGTTAATAGCAACAAAGATAGGAAAAAAAACCCAAAAAACCTTAAATGTCATAACACTCTGATGTAACTTTATATGTGGGTTGTTTATACAGCTAAGAAAAAACCCTAAATACATTTATTAGCTTATTTGTATATATCATGCTTAAGTTTGTCAAGACACCTGGAGGGAAGTTACTGATAAAAATCTGTCCTGTCTTTGCAAATATTTGAAGAAATGCTTTTGCAAGCCACACTGGAACTCTCCCTTATCCAATTCTGATTTGGGATATTACTAAATTTTAGATCTTGTAATAGACTATCAAACGCACTAACTCTTGTCTTTGGAATTATGAAGTAAATTTTCTCATGTAATTTGAAGTCAGTCCTGTGCTAGGTGGAGCAAGATAAAAGAGAGGGTGGGTTGGAGGAGGGTGAGGCAGGGGTTGGCATCAGGTGCTGGGGGAGCTTTTAGGCAGTGAACTAGAGAACGGAGGAAAAACGGTGGAGGGGGGAGAAATCATGCTACCCGGTGGGTTGGATTCCTTGAGAGTTCCTGCTTAGTTGCCTGTAAATCAGTGGTTAGTTTGTGGATTAGCAGTATCACCTCTACTCCATATATCATCACGGCAGTATGTGAGGAGGTGGATTTAGAGAATCAAAGATTAGGCTTGAGTAGGATGTGGTTCAAAACTGATCAGGAACGGGCTTGGGCAAGTCTGTTTCTTCCTCTGTAAAATGATGTTAGTAATAATGCACTGTTGTGGAGATCAAACATGATAATGCAGGAAAAGTGCTTAGCACGTTGACTGGCATGTAGTAAACATTCAACAAATACTAGAAACATGATGGGGATGGGAAGAGAAAAAATGCTTAATGGGATGAAGAGGAGGAAAACCAGGTAAATCAGGAGAAAATTGGTGTTGAGAATTCAAGTTCATTTCCTTTCTGGCTTGTCTTCTAAATTGTTTTCTCACACCTGACTGTAATAACAAATATATTTGAATGAAGTTGTACGCTTTGGCAATTAGCTTATAGATCTCTCTACATGTAACTCGGCATATTTTCAGCCCTGGTAAAAGCAGAGTGGATTATGTGGAGAGAAATGGATTGCGGTTAGTGTAATCCAACAATCACACAGCTGAGAGCTTTGTGTGGGTTGGTCACACCTCTGGGAGGAAGATGGGTGAGGCACCTACTCTGTCCTTAAGGCATAAAGTGTACTGGAAATCACAGCATCTCATTTCAGGTCAGTTCAGTTCCATTCAATTCCGTTTATTTTCATTCATTTCATGTTTTAGTCAGTTGTAGAATGAAACTGAATCCTAAAACAGCAGCACAAATTATCAGAGGGTTCTGATCTTAGGTAATTGTGGTTTGAGAGGAAAAAAAAATCTCTTAATCAGCCCAAGTCTTCTCTGTTTGATTATAAAAAAAAATCTTGTCTGATTATAAAAAAAGGAAGTTACCAGTTATCTAGAGAATAGAGAGGCCAAGATGTACCACTCACTCAAATGATCATATAAGGGCAATGAAATTGTTTTTATGGAGGTGATCAAGAATTCTCAGAAGAAGATACAGTATCCAAAAAATTTTTTCCAAGAGGGATTCACACACCCACTACATGAATTCTTTATTTCTTCTTTCTATTTATAGCCCTTCTGACATATACATATATTCTCCTTTCTAACTCATTTGTGATTATTGAGCATTCACTGTAAAAAATCATAATAGTAAATATATCCAATATATTAAAAGTTAATAAAAACAATTGAATATTTTAAATTAAAGTAGAAAGTTAAATATCTAAATCTGTGATTGAAAAATATGCCTTAATCTCAAAAAGAATTTGTCCTTGAATTGAAGAAACAATTCTATCATTTATGTATGTGTATATGTATCCATCTATCTATCTCTTTTCCTAGACCACCAGGAACAAACTTGTAGTCTGATAAAGTCAGATTCGTAACCCCCAAATCTTGGTAGATAAACAATAAGCCTGACATGAAAAAGCCAAAGGTCATCAGACCCCTGTTTCAATGCCAAAGCTCATACACCTGGGGACAGAGAAGTCTGGAGTAAATGAGATTCAAGGCATCTTGAACATGCACATTATTATGGAGTTAGGATCTTGGTCTACGGCATTGAGAGACACAGCCAATTCTCAGTAAAACCTCCCACTTGCAGGAGACTGATGAGTTACGAGTCTCTAGGCACAAACCAGTAGACTGACAAAATCAGATTTATTGACTTGCAGCAAGGGAGGGCCCTTCAGAAGAGCCAGGCATGCTGCTTGACAAGAGGACAAGTCTTTTACAAAGTTTGGGTTCTCACTGAAGGGTTCTGAGAAGGGTCCAGTGGAATCCAGTGGGGATCAGTTCTGGATTTTGTGGTTAAATGAAGGTGAACTAGGGATTATGACATGTTGTCATGAGGCAAGAGAGGTTTAGCGATTGGGTATCCCCTGTAGTAGGTGAGTTACAGCAAAGGGGGACTGAGAGCGTCACTGGGGACAAAGCAGTAATAACTCAAGAAGAGGGCTGTTATGGCATTTTGCAGCTGCTGCATGACCTTGGGAAAAATGTTTCCTGTTGATTACACAGCTGCCTTTACGTGTCTTTCCTCCCTGCCTGATTAACAGCAAGGTCCCTTGTTTCTTTTCCATTCTAAATTGATTTTTACTCTTTCAGCTCTGGGCAGGGTTTATCTCTTGTATACATATGTATAATATGTATGTATATACATATTCTATGTATCTATATATACACATATGTATACATATGTGTGTGTATGTATATATATATATATATATATATATATATATATATATATATATAATATGTAAAATTTGGGAACAGGCTGCCAATTCATGTATTCAAATATTCAAATTCAATGCTAATAGATGCCTACAGGTTTCAGGTTAGAGAAAATTCTGTTTTTAAGTTGAAGGGACCCAGTGAGTTGGAAGTGAATCTGGAGCTTCCAATTCATTGTTATTTTAAAATAGCATATTTTTTTGGATGTGTTAGTGGAGAAGGGGCTGTGATAGACTGTAGGAAGGTCCAAGATTAAACATTCTTTCTCTTCCAGGAAAGCCTCTCTGCTGTCTTTTTTGAAGCCATAGAATAAGTACAGACAAACATCCCATGCTTATTCATGAGAGAATTTAGATGCCATTAGTGAAAAAAAAATCTACCCACCCCACAGGTGTTGTCCACACACCAAGAGCTGCCTCTCCTCATTGTTTCACTTCCTAACACATCAAAAGACTGCATGACATGGTAGAGGTATGGTAATTACTTCCCTGTCATTAGATGGGAATCTTGGTGATGGATGGAAAACCTCTATTGGCAATTTATAAGTTGTGCGACCAATATGTTTCTCTGGTAATAGATAAATGTCTTGTTTTGTCAAAATCCTATTATTCTGATTTATTTGGTTGACTTTTACGTTGTCAGAAAAGTTCTATGATAGATTGGGATGAATTCCATTTTATTTATTATTTATTTATATTCATGTTCAAGAATTAATGTGTTGCCTAAAAGCCACCTGGAGTGAATACATTAGTATCTCTTCCTGTTGTCTGTACTTTTACAATGATTTCGGGCCTTTCTGAAAAGTGGCTGCAGTTTCTATGAGCTAATAATATATTGTCTCAGCAAAACTGTGTTTTAAACTTGAGGGATGGATTCTCTTGAGCCTTTTCTGAAAAGCATCATCAGAGTTTTCATCATCGTCACATCTTTATAATTGCAATCAAGTGACATTATTTCAGGTACTACAGATTCAAATTAAACAGATATAACTCCTGGCCTCCAGGGATCTGAAATGTAAAATGAAGAACACCATCTAGGACAGATACTCTAAAACTGTAATAAAATAAATGCATAAAAAGAGTAAATTTACATTCATTTAGTGTCAAACTCTTGCAAAATTAAACAAGAAAGGAAAAATTGAGGATCATAAATGTTGGTTTCTAAAAATTTGTTTCAGTTTTCAGTAAACTAGACTTTGCGTAATCCCTCCCCCCAACCTCCTCTTACTGAGTTTGGATTGTTTACATCTCAATGCATAGATTTGATTTCCCCTGAGAATAAGCAGGTATAGAAATTATTCTCAGTCTCTCAGAATAAAGGTAAAATTAGAGATAATGCATGTTGAGGTTAATCTCTGCTTCAGTTAACAACCATGTAATAATATTTATACTTGCATATGAATATATCACATTGACACCTGCTACATATTATATTTTATGAATTAATGTAAAATACGCATTATGGGGGATTGTTATCTGCACATCCATTCCCTGGTTTCTGAGAGTCCTGAAGAGCAGGATTCACACCTGGGTTCATTCAAACAAGGTGTCTAATCTGTATATCCCGAGTATGAAAATCATTTGGTCCAAGTTCTCATATTTCTGTTACTTATTAGTAATAGAGAATAATGAGAGAAATAATGAGAGAAATATGAGAATAAAACTATTGTTTTTGATTAAACAATTTTTGATTAAGAAAAACAAGAGTACCATTTAAAAATCATAAATAATTGATTAGCTGTACCTGTGGGCAGAACTCTGGTGATGTCTTAATTTGCAGATAATATTTGTCTCTGTACAGAAAAATGTTTGATTTGGGGTTGTGAGGTAATAGGAAATACATATATTCGTCTCTGCTCCCGGTTCCTGCACAGAGCTCCTGAAGCCCTTGTAAACTCCTGAGTGATGAGAACACCTGTCATTCTAGTATTTGGTCTTTGACCCAGGTTCCTGACACAGGGAGCCTAAATCCCTTGGAACTTCCTGGGTGATAGGAGTGTCCTTTGTTCTAATGAGGTGACCTTGGGTGGGCTCCTGGACGGGGGCTGGTCACTGGAAAGACCAAGCCATGATTCGAAGCTTGGAATTTTCCCCCTCACTCTCCATTCCCCAGAGAGGGGAGAGAAGCTGGGAATGGAGTTAATAATCGATCATGATCATGCCTATGTGCTGAAGCTTCCATCAAAATCTCCATAGTAGAGGGTTCAGAGAGCTTTCAGGTTCTACTTACAGGGAGGATGGTGCACCCCAACTCCATGGGGACACCAGCTCGTGCTCAGGACCCTCTCAGACCTCACCCTGTGTATCTCTTCATCTGGCTGTTTATCCTTTATCGTCTCCTTTAATAAACTGGTAAACGTACGTTTTCTTATGTTTCTTCTCTGTGAGTTCTCTGAACTCTTGTAGCAAATAATCAAATCCAAAGTGGAGGAGGTCATAGGAACTTCTGACCTGTAGTCAAGTCAGACAGAAGTTGCGGTAACCTGGGGTCCTAGTACTTGTGACTGGCATCTGAAGTTGAGGGTGTCTCATGGGACTGAGCCCTTAACTGGTGGGATGTGACGCACTCTCCAGGAAGGTAGCGTCAGAACTGAGTCAAATTGTCAGATGTGCTGCGAGTGTGGTAACAGGTGTGTGAATAAAGGAGAAAGGAGGACTAGGGTTTTCCTACACAGAGGGTCATACACAGCAAATCAACGGCAAACGGTACTGCGATAGCTAAATGAACACCAGAGAGTTTGAAATAATAATCAAAACGTGTTTTGATGGAAGTCAAATAAATTGTTAAAAATGAATTTTACAGGTTTTGAGCTCAACGACTCATAATAAATATGTTCCTCTTAACTATCTTTGTTTTCTTGTTTTATGTGAAACACTCATTACTACTTGAGGAAAAAGTTTTGTCTTCTCTGAAGGTTCTCTTGGTTCTCCTAATCTTTTCCCAAACTTCATTGTAGAGGCGGGAAATTCAGGTTCAGCCACAATTCCCATGAGGACAAAGGGGCTAAAAAACTAATAAAAAAAAGCTGGCTCCAAGAAGACCCTGTCCATTCTTATCTGTACCTTGGGGAGACTTCTTTGCCAGGTGGCACATTTCTCTTCAGGGCTGCCTCAGTGTGAGGTTAAGCTCCTAGCCTGCTTTCCTAAAGAAAGTCAAGCTGGCTAAAATGGAAATTTGCTGCTTGCTTTTTCTCAAAAAGGATAATCATCTATTCTAAATCCTCCATCTTGTTGGCTAAGAAAAAGTTACTGTACTCATGCGATCCTCATTTGTTTTAAAGGCCATTCTTGAAGTTCAACAGATAATTTAAGTTTGTGATGTGAAACTCATTTCTGCTGATGGGAGACAAATTGTTATTTCTCTGCAGACTGTCTATACATAGTAATAGAATAATTCAATCAAATTAAAAATGTGAAGACATTTTTTGTCAAGCCACAATGAACAATCAGCCAACACAAATCATAGTGTGCTATGAAACATAAAATACCGTGATGAAGTTTTTTCAATAGAAAGAAAAGGACTTCAATTAAAAAGTATAAACTTACTTAATAGGTTACATGCCACAAAAAGAGAGAGTAGTTCAAATTTTTGTTCTAACCCACCAGGACTCTATAAAGTCGATCTAACTTAATTACCAAAATAATTATTTTCTTCATTTTACAGATGAAATTTGGAGGTCCTAAGATTTAGTAAGCTAGGCAAGGTCACACAGCTACTAAGTAGCTGGGGTTGGATTTGAATGTAGCTCTGATTCTAAACGGCATCTTTTTCCACGTCACTGCACTGTCTCTCCTCCGTGGGGATAATTTTGCATCGATCTGAAAAGTTTTATTGATCTTTCCCTACCCAAATGTTTCAACTCGCTCTTTCTTCCTAAGTTTTCCTATAAGCATGATGCTCAAAATGTGAGACAGAGTACCCCAGGCTCAGATAATTTGGGAGAACTCTTCGTGCCCTTTGAACTACTGATCTATCCGCCTTTCCATTATATTTAGAGCCACACATCTTATAACTAGAAAACTCATGTCCTGAATACAATTGTAGCAAACGATTGGAACTTAAGCCTCCCTACAAAGAAAGGAAACGTGAACTTGCTTCAGGAATAGACCCACTCTCCTTCTAGAGAACTTAGTAAAAAGGAATCAGAATTTGATTTGTAACGTAACCCTGCCTTAATGATGGCGTTGCCTCTTTTCTTGTCTTGTGTTCAGTGTCCTGTGAATTTAGTGTGCTGGGAACTCTTCATGGGTATTGTACTTCATCATTCTTGCCCCTGTTTGAACTTAGGCATGAAGCCTGGATATATATATAGTCACCTTCTCATTTGCTAGCTGTAATTTTTGAAATTCTATCTCGGTAAGACTGAAGTGGAAACTGACAGTTTTACCATCCACATGCCAGTGTCTGATTACTGTGGACCAGCCAGACAGTTGGCTCACTATAAGGGATGTTAAAACACCTCCCGGGTGATGAAACATCACTGAAGATATGATGAGATGAATGGCTTTTGTAAGGGATACTTGGATAAACTACTTCAAAAGGAACAGGAAGGGCCATTTTCTAGCATAGTTAAATCATCCTGTATGATACTGTAATGATGGATACATGACCTTATACATTTGTGAAAATGCATTGAACTGTGCACCACAAAAAGTAAACCCTAATGTAACCTATGGACCTTAGTTAATAATCATGTATCAATCAATATTGGTCCATCAGTCATAACAGATGTACCACATCAATGCAAGATGTTAATAATAGGAGAAACCGTGGGAGGAGGGAGACAGAGAGGGGATATATGGAAACTCTGTACCTTTGCTCAATTTTCTGGTAAACCTAAAATCTAAAAAATCTAAAATCTACTAACAAAAAAAAAAAAAAAAGGAAATGGGAGGGGCATGCTTTAGTTATGGAGGCATTCCTAAAGTACCTTCTCAAGGAGGGTGGGACCATAATTTCAGGGTTTCTATTTTGCAGGGTGAGGTGTTGTCTGTGGTCAGAGCTAATTGTTTAGGGTAGTGAAGAAGAGAGGATGTTCTGTATCTTGTCTGAAGGAAAGATGAATACATACTAAAGAGCATTGGTTCGAAGGGGCACCGAATGCTGTGATCAGGTGATTGGTCTCTGTGGCTCCCAAGCCCTGAGGCTGATGGGAAATGAGTTCTGGCCCATCATCCCTGCTCTTGGCTCGGCTTCCCGAAGGACGCCTCTGGCTGGAGCCTGATGGGATCGCATCATTTCGGGCTCAGATGACAGCTGCTCCATGATAAGGAAGGACTCACAGAGGCCGGGGGGCAGACTCCTTCTCAACCTCCTGGCTCGTTCGCAAGCGACGCATTGGGAACCCAACTTAGATTCCAGCCTGGATCTATATTTTGCATGGCTCTTAAGAATTTGAAGGTCCTACAAAGTATTTCCATGGATTTTTTTCAGTGAAAGGGGGACATAAAAGCTAGCATCGTGGCATGTCTTAATCTGAGATTATCTCTGTTTAATACTTATTCCTCAGTCATAATAAGAAGTTTCATCACTCAATTTTAGAACAAATGAAAGAAATAGCTAGTTCTTGGTTTATTCATGTTTTAACAGATTTCCTGAAGAGCTCAAAGCACTTCATGAATATAAAATTATTCAGTAAATGACATTCAAGTCATCCTATAAAATAGGCATGTCTTTGATTTAAAAAATATTACCTGCCTCCATACCTGCAAAATAAAAAGTAAATCAATAAAGATAACAATGTTAAATAATGTTGAATGCAAAGAGGGCTATTTATTTTCACAACATTATAGAAAATAGCCTGAATAGAAATTCCATGATTGTTTCCATTTCCAAAGTTAAAAATTTTCCATTTTGCATGTGTCTTTTTGGTTCATAATATTAGCTCGTGTTTCCTGATAGACTTACTAATACTGCTGACAGTTTTCTTCTTCTACTTAGCTACTGAAAAAGAGACACCAAAAAGAGAGAAAGAAGGAGGGAGGGAAAGAGAGAGAGAGAGAGAGAGCGCAAGAGAATGAAACAGGAAAATTTAAATATAAGATAAAGTCAAATTTGGAAAAGCATATTTAAGCTGAGGGATTATAGAGTAGAAAAATGTTCTAATTGAAGGCAAGTATCATACAGTTTAGCATTTTAATTTTAAATATTTTGCCCAAATGACAAAGTTAAAGGCAGTGCAAGATTGAGACTCTCCATTCTGTTATCACCTGGTTTCCAGGAAACCAGGAAAGGGCTCTCTTCCCCCTTCCAGTCTCTCTTGAAGGCACTCCCTTCATGCTTTTGTCCCCATGCTCTGAAGGAACTCTTGTCTGTGTCCCCAGGGATTCCCCTGCTGCCAGAGCCTATCATCGTTTTGTGGTCATCTTGCCTGCCTATTATCAGAGCTTGGCATAGATAATCACTTTCTCCTTTTTTATTTTATTTTTTTAATTTTAAAGATTCTTTTGTTTTGGATGTGGACGGTTTTTTTCAAGTCTTTATTGAATTTGTTTACAATATTGCTTCTGTTTTATGTTTTGGTTTTTTGGCCGCGAGGCATGTGGGATCTTAGCTCCCTGACCAGGGATTGAACCCACACCTCCTGCATTGGAAGGTGAAGTCTTAGCCACTGGACCGCCAGGGAAGTCCCAATTAATCACTGTCTCCTTTTTACACTCAGTTCACTTGGCTTTTATCTTGCCCCTGCCTACTGATGACCTCTTCTCCTTAGCCGGTCCATCCCTGTTAGCTCTCTCCGGGCTGGCGCTCGCTCCTTAAGGCTCAGTCCCTTTACCTCTTCCCAACTTGTCTCTCTCCTCTTCTGACCATCTACCCACTGCAGTACTCCTTGTGGAGGAAACCCGTATTAATGTGTTTTGAACTCAACATGTCAGAAACTGAACTTTTAATTCCCTCTATTCCTTAAACTTCCTCTCTCTTCAGTAAATGGCAACTCTCTTTTTCTAGTTACTTGAACCAAAATCTTGGTCCTCTATACTGAATTTAAAAATCCAGGGCTTCCCTGGTGGCGCAGTGGTTGAGAATCTGCCTGCCAATGCAGGGGACACGGGTTCAAGCCCTGGTCTGGGAAGATCCCACATGCGGCGGAGCGACTAGGCCCATGAGCCACAATTGCTGAGCCTGCGCGTCTGGAGCTTGTGCTCTGCAACAAGAGAGGCCGCGACAGTGAAAGGCCCGCGCACTGCGATGAAGAGTGGCCCCCACTTGCCGCAACTAGAGAAAGTCCTCGCACAGAAACGAAGACCCGACACAGCCATAAATAAATAAATAAATTAATTAATTAAAAAAAAAAAAAGTCACGGTGCCTGAAATCAGATTTGTCCTATTTAAAAAAAAAAAAATCCAGCGTGCTTGTAGAAAGCCAGACCATTTTGTTGCATAATGCTTTGCTTACTACTAATTCTCCAGCTTTGTCACGAAGATTTCAGCTCTCTTTCTTGTCTATTCCTGGATTGAATGGTTCTTTCCTGTAGAACCAGAGCACAGGCCAGGGATGTGAATGGAATTTGGATGGTTGCTAGGTTACTTGGTACATTCTACCCCTGTTTACTGTTTACAGGGAAGACTCACAGAAGTGGGAGATTTTCAATAGGAAAATAAACCCTTTTGAGGCTTACTTATGAAAATCAAATAGTAAGTGAAAAGCACAAATTAAAAAAATCTTTGACATTCTTCCTCTTTCCTTCTAGAAAATATTTCTAAGAGTACAAAATAGAATTGAAATTGAAAAAAAAAAAAAATGCTTTCAGAATCTTACTCTTGAAGCACAGAGTGTTAGCTATAGCCCGAGCCCGAATGAAAATATCACACTGAACACAGGCCCTGAGGTATGGCAGATTTCATTCAGATAGAAATGCACATAAAAGGAAGGGGCTGCTATTTTAATCTTATGATTTTTAGGTACTGTCATTTACCACTCAAATAAATGAAAGAGAAGAATTATATTCCATTCGGAGTATTTAGAAAAGTGTTTTTTACTTCATAAAATAATGAAAGCAGTGTGCTTGGATCCAGAGTGCGTTATTGTAAGATATTTCCCTAGTCAATCAAAATCACTGGAGGCCCCTTCATACAATGAATGCTCCCTGAAGTTCAGAGTCATTCTCAGTGGCTCCTCATCTGATTGATGGTTTTCTGGGCCAGGGCCCTCATTATTAGACCTTGGTGACAGCATTGTAGCGAGCCTCTGGTATAGTTTTTCTTCAGTTAGGTAACTTCTTGGTTATCAGTCAAATATATCTTTTCTTGATATACTACTTCATCATAGAGAAATAAAAAAGGAAAAATAGTTTTGGCAGCAAAGCAGCTGACAAAAAATATATTAAAAATGTAATATATAGAAACAATAACTATGTTAAACGGTACAAGTAAAAGATACTTCATAAGATCCAGTTATTTCAGATGGTTATATTGTTTACGGTCATTGATAAAGCTAGTAGATGTAACCAAAGTGATAGGCAAGAATAATATATTTTCACATGTATTATATATCACATATATAGAAGAAGAGAAATGCCCTCTAAGTGTGCCATCTTAAACATCTCCAAATGAGTCTAAGGATCAATAAAGGAGGAACAAACCTAAATTAATCATCTATACATTTACATCGAGTGGCATATTCTTATTTCTAGGGAAAAGGCTTTTTGAAATAGAAAACTATTATTTACATATTTTCTACATGGACACCCCCCCAAATTAAAAGCAGTTGAAAGTGAAAAGATATTTCCTTTTTGGGTGTGCATTTCATCCTCTACTTTTTTAGTAATATTTAATAGCTGTGAAAAAGAGTATAATTTTGAGAAGACCCTCTCTGTGATTATAGTGCACGAGCGTGTGTGTGTGTGTGTGTGTGTGAAGGTGGTATTTTGTGATGGTTAAGAGCAAAGAGATATAGTTCTCTAAGAAGTATAACCAATTCCACCACTAGACTGATAGCAGCATGAGGTGGGAAGAGGTGAAATTTAAAAATTGGTTTTGATGGAAGGGCCAGCAAGGTTTGCCAATGGTTTGGCTGTGAGGTCTGAGATAAAGGATGGCTTCAAGGTTTTTGATCTGAGGAAAGGCATGAATAAAATTGCTAGTTATTAAGATAAAGAAGACCGGAGGGTGCAGCAAGTTTAGGGGGATGAGGGGGAAATCAAGAGTTTGATTTGGGGGCTTTTTTTTTTTTTTTTTTAAAGATCTTTCCAACATGCAACAGCTTTCAGTTTTTTGTTTTTTTAAAAAAAATTAATTAATTTATTTATTTTTGGCTATGTTGGGTCTTCGTTTCTGTGCGAGGGCTTTCTCTAGTTATGGCAAGCGGGGGCTACTCTTCATCGCGGTGCACGGGCCTCTCACTATCGCGGCCTCTCTTGTTGCGGAGCACAGGCTCCAGACGCGCAGGCTCAGTAGTTGTGGCGCACGGGCCCAGTCGCTCCGCGGCATGTGGGATCCTCCCAGACCAGGGCTCGAACCCGTGTCCCCTGCATTAGCAGGCAGATTCTCAACCACTGCGCCACCAGGGAAGCCCTGCTTCGGGGGCCTTTTAAGTTGGAGTTGCCTGGGAGATGTCCAGGTCGTGGGGGATGAGGAGACAGGTGGGTTCTGGTCTAGTTAGAAACACAAAAAGAAGCGGAAGTGAGGTGAGTTTACGGAACAAATGCAGCCGGGCATGTCCTTGTGCTGTTTTTCCCTGGTCCCTGGAGTGTCTGTGGATTGTGCAGTTGCTGGTGACACGTTCCGTGGAGGTGGGATCCTGCCAGTAGAGACATAGCTCCGGTTTTGTGGCTTTCCTGCCACTGTAGACACAGGTTTACATCACCATTTGGGAACATCAGACATTAACACATGCGGGAGACATGACGGATTTTGAGTTCTCCTGTTTCCTGTGCAAACGTAATGGCGCTCAGGTGCCTTCAGCTCAACAGTGTTGCAGAAAACCTGTCTTTTCTGTGACGGGAGACCCAGAAGCTACAAAAGAAAGAACAGATGCATTAAACTCTCTATGTATAAAAGCTTTTATAGGTCAAAAATACCAAACACAAAATGTATAAATACAAATACTCCAGCCATAAAAACTTTAATATTGCAAAATGACTACAAATATTTGCAAAACAGCTGACAGAAACGATTAGTGTTAGTACCGCACAAATAGTGTTTACAACCTGATGAGAAAAAGACAATAAAAATAGTCAAAGGTCGTGAATAAATAATCCACAGAAGAGAAAATCCAAATGATGAATGAACACATGGCTACCATGGTATCGATTTATATCAAGGTGACAGAAATTCAGGCAAGTTTGTTTTTCTCCAAATACTTATCCATAAGGTTCAAGTTTTGCATGAATGTGTAATATTTAAATAGTCAGAGAAAAAGACAGCTATTTTTATTGTGAGCAAGAAAAATATTTTGAGGAGATAAAAATATGAAAGGGTGCACGGGAGACACAGAAAATCACAGCAAAGTATGTGGGCAGACCTTACAGCAGGTAAGTCAGGGAAGTTCTCCTGGTAGTTGTGAAGAATTATCAGCAGTTGGCAAAGCTCAGGCTGATTTCTTCTATCGCTTTTATATTTTCTATTTCTTATTTTCTATTTCTGTAATAATTTATCCCCTCATCTGTTCACCTGCTTCTACAAGTTTCCAAACATTTCCCCAACATAGTTGGAAGATACCTTGGAAATCTTCATTTATTATCTTCTATTGATCTGCCCTTAAAATACGCTCCTAAGGTTAACCCAGCAGTTCCCAGTACGTGTGCTTCTCACCAGACTGTGGGCAGGAAGAAGAGGGGTATGTGGTGGCATTGGTGTCTCAGCAAGAGATTTCTGAATATACACATAGAATTTTCTCAGTCAATGAATTCTAGAAGTAGAATTGCTACCACGGCACTGAGAGTGGGTTGTGGGGTAGGGTGGGGAGTGATAGGAGAAATCTGTGGGATTTTCTTCTAAGCTAATATTACAGTTTCCCAAATCTGCTCTTATTTATCAGTATAAAATAACAGTAAATTAACTCAATCAGTAAATTGAGTTTAATCAATTCCATTTAATTCAATAAGTATTTATTAAGTACCTGTCCTGTCATTAGGAATGTGTTAAGTAGAAACAGGGCTTTATAAGAGGTATGGGACATAGCCCTGATACTCATGAAATGTGAACTTGTTGGGAGATAAGATTTTTTCACATGTGACAATTGAAGACAGCATGTAATAGTCCATAACAAATTACATACCAAGAAGATTTTTCTTAGTCAAGCCACACTGATTGATTTCAGTGGATAATTGATCATTTTTTCTCTTTAGTTTGTTAGTGCTGACAGAGCTTTGGTGAATCTGTCCTTGCAACTTATATTCCATGAATAATTCAATGAGTTTAAAAGTCTGTTTTTAAATTGGTGGTACTATCTAAATACTTTTAGCATTCTTTGTAAAAGAATTAGAACACAGTCATTATAAAATGATAGATTTTTTTTTAACCTTTGGAAGACTTTATTTATTTATTTATTTATTTATTTTTTAAATTTATTTTTTATTTATTTATGGCTGTGTTGGGTCTTCGTTTCTGCGCGAGGGCTTTCTCCAGTTGTGGCAAGCGGGGGCCACTCTTCATCGCGGTGCGCCGGCCTCTCGCTATCGCGGCCTCTCTTGTTGCGGAGCACAGGCTCCAGACGCGCAGGCTCAGTAATTGTGGCTCATGGGCCCAGCCGCTCCGCGGCATGTGGGATCTTCCGGGACCAGGGCTCGAACCCGTGTCCCTTGCACCGGCAGGCGTATTCCCAACCACTGCACCACCAGGGAAGCCCCGGAAGACTTTATTTAAATGCACCAGCACCACAAGACTCAAACGTCAAGAGAGAAAGAGTATTCTAAATAGAAGATGGAATTAAATTGCACTGTGAGAGAGCCCAGTTACTGGAATACTGTGTTCCTGGGGACTTGAGAAGTTGAGTACAAAAGCTAAATAATGTTTAGAATCTGACCCTGGTCAGCAACTGGGAAGTTACAGTAAGAGAATTTTCTACAAATATACTGGGCGGTAGACAATAACTCTTTCATAGGTGAGTATGCACAACTCTAAAATTAATATGCTCAAAATGGCTAAAGCTAAAATTGTAAACTAGAACAAGTCTGTTGTTTCTAAGCAACTGAATGAATCAGCAGCTAATAACATCATAAAGTCATACTATGGCAAGTATATAGTAATTTAATATTTACCAGATTAGTATGTGATATGAAAATCCTTTGGTAGTCATGTGTGTATAAACTTTAGATTGCAGATTTAACAAGTGTAGCATCTCTTTCCTTCTCCCAGAAAGTCAGTATTATTTAGGTTCATTGCTATTTTTCAAAGGCCAGTGTAGACTGGCAAACATATATTTGGATCTAATTCATAATAGGGTAGCTGGTTTCTGGCATAGAAATTCAACATGTTATAAAAAAAACAGTTGAACGATAATTTTGTTCTTAACCACTTATTCTTCGTAAATGGCTTATCTCAGGATTGACTGCTTTCATGAAATCTTTCTCCACCTTCTCAGTCCACAGTATACTCTCCTCCCCCCCACCCCTTTCTTTATTCTATTGGCACTTTGGGATAAAGTTTTGAAAGTATACTTTGCCCTCATGATAAGGTTTAGATTGTTATGAATCGATTTGCATTTTCACCTATTAAGGGCATAACATTGAAAAAGAGATGTAAGGGAACTATTCCTCAATTTTCAGGAAGTGAAGATCTTAAAGTTGATAAGAATGACACAATAGTCGGTGGATTAGTGAACTTCTGTTTCCTGAAGGAAATGATACTGTATTTGTGAGAATAGCTAACTTTATGCATCCAAGTTGATGGGGACAGCACAAAAATCACAGAACTCTGAGAAAGGCTAAGAATGCAGGAACAAAAAATGACCACCTGATGTAAATTGCTACTTATATGCATTTGAAATCTGTCTCCACGGGGATGTAGTAGGAGCTCAGAGAACCCTTAGTAAAATTGCCTTCAATAAGTTTGAATCTCTCCAACACTCTTCAGATGATTTCTTTCCCCTTCTTAGTGGAAATAGGATTAGCAAATTGTGGCTCTTGCCTATCACTTATACCAAGATGCAACGTTCCTAGAATACAGTTACATATGTATTGCAAATAGTGACACATGTAATACTCAGAAAAGTCTGGCAGAAAAATCCTTCTGCCAGAAGGATTGTTTATGTTGCTATTGGTGAATACAGGGGTTCTGCCATTGAAATAATGTAATTATGATTGAATATTACCCTTACCCAATATCTCTGTCCCAGGGAAGTAATAAAAGAGGCTTCTATTTTGGTAATTACCTGGTTGTTCCCCCTCCTTTTGGCTAAGGGATGCAAATAACCCCTAGTGGGTTTGCTCCCCAAGACAAGTGAGCCGTGCCAGCTCAAAAGTTCTAGCACTACGACTTTTAGCATGAAGACACCTTTGGCTGTGGCCTGTGTGTTGTATAGGATGAATTGGGCAAAGAATAAAGGGAAGGGTCACTTTGGCTTTCTGTGTCTTGTAGCTGAAATGTTCATCTTAAAACCATACCTAGCTGAGATAAGGGAGTCACCCCTGATTTTGGCAAGGAACCAAAATGTTGGTCTTCTTGGGTAACAAGTAAGTTCCTCCCCACCCCCCTTGTTTAATATCACAAGTTTAAAAGCTACATGATGATAAAAACAATGCATGTGAGCACTCTTTGGCATGCCTCTCTGCTCAGCTCCAAATCCTAGGAAGCTTGTTCTAGAGGCTCTGATTCCCATTCAGACACCTGCAGAAATGCCAAGAAACCCCATGGGAGGAAATCATAAATCTTTCTAGGATTTTTCCTAAAATCGTAACTGCCATCACCAATCAATTTAACACTTTTATTAAATATTGCTTTGCATCACTCTGCTCTTCTACTGCTTCAGTTGTACTAATTGTACTAATCTGGTGGTTTCCCAAAATTGTTTTCAAGACTATGACTACAAAATATTATAACAATTCTTCTAATAGAAACATATAACACATGAGTGTTGCCCATTCAGAATTCATCCTTATTTCGGTTATGGCACCTACAAAAGTTTAAGAGAGTGGAAAAGATATGATAGAGGCAGGTAGGACTTTACAGTGGTCGCCATACTAAAAGGTTTGTTCCTTAACAATTTGATTTTGTTTTATGTGAAAATATGTGTGTTTCTGGTCCTTGTTCAATTATAAAAGTGAAAGATGGTCCCTCAGGGAAATTTGGAAAATCTGAAGATTAGAAAGGGAACTATAAAATCAAGTGTGGATGCACTGCCTCGAAAGAATCACACTGGCTCTTCCTGACCCAGTGTGACTTCATGGAGTGGGTGTCGATGCCATCCACACTACCCCCTCTCCCCTGACTGGCCGGCCTCAGCAGCCCGTTCCCAGCTCTGCTTCTCCCATTTCTGTGCTAACTGCAGTCACGTGTGGTTAAGGTGCGGGAGGACTAAATACTTGTGTCCTATTTAATCAAATCATCAGAAGTGACACATTCAAGAGTATCCATTCACCATTGACAGAGTGCTTCTGCAAAGTGCTACCAGAGTCAAAAGACAGAACATTTCATAGATGAAGCGACATTTGGGCCAGATCTTGAGAGATCAAAGCTATAAAATTTCCCCTGGTCTATCAGAAGTTCAAATCTCAATTTTAACATAGGAATAAAGATAATGAGATCCTCCCCCAAAGTCAGAACCAGAATCATTCATATTATCTGTAAAGGGCCAAACACAACCTTGTAATGATAGAAATAAAAATTTACAGTCATATAATTTAAAAAAATAAGTAATAAACAAAGCTCTAGGTCTTTTCAAAGACTTCAGTGTGGTGACATTTCTTCAGTGGCAAAATAGTCTAAGATTTCTATAACAGATTCTGCCAAATGGTTCCCTGAATCAATCTACCTAGCTCACAAATGAAAATGAGTATCTAAGAACTGTGAACACCTCCAACACAGGCACAGGTTTATAGATAAAACCATGAGACTTCTGAATTCTGTAACGAGTTATGTGGCTGGTCAGCTGTCAGGAACAAAATATACTGCTCCTGTCACTTGACACCTAGACCTGAATGGAATAGATGTTTCCATCACACATCTGACGCTTCTAGTGTATATAGACCTGGACTCAGTTATGGAGCTGACATATCCAGTTTGTCTGAAATTTTTTGAGAATTTACCTTCACCCACTGGAATACTCTTGCATTCTTGGTATTCTTCTAGAAGCTAGCAGTGAGACTTGGCAAGATATTGGAAGATTATCTAGTGGTACCGACCACCCCCAGATTGAACGAATTACCCTTTCCTCCAAATTCTTATAGCTATTACTCACTGGGTGATTCATTTAGTTAACACAATCATGTGTACATTTCAATATTTTTTTTCAGTTGTTTTAACTCTTAGTTAGGTTCTATTACTTAAGATTCTTTATGTTTATACTTCATGGGACTGATAAAATTGCTGTTAGCTTGACACCCAAGATCTCAGTCTTACACTTGCTAAAATGCCCCTTGCTTGTGACCTTGCAGTTTAAACATCTTTGATGTTATTTCCTTTTTTTCTACGGGGAGAGTTCTATCTCAGAGGTTTTTTAAAACTCTGTGAATAGAAGTCTGAGCCCCAAATATTATTTGACCTGCTGGCCCATGTAGGCGTTTAAAGTGAGGGAACCCCTAACAGTATGGCAGCAGTGAGCATCTTGGGCGCTGTCACTGAAAAGAAAGTTGAAGGGCAGAAATGCACGTTTGTCCTCGTGATTGTACCTAAGACAAGCTCTGCCCACTGACTAGGGGCTGGAGACTCTAACCCCGCGGAGAGGAATTCTCTTCGGGCTAATTGGGGGTGAGGGTGAGTGAACAGAATGCACAACCTTTGCGAGCACCTCCATTTGCCATTCTGCAGTAGCGTGATTCCAGGACCGAGCTGTGACTGGGAAGGCTCAGGGGACGGCAGTGAGAGTAAGCTGCACACAGCAGGCTGGGCTGAGTCGAGCAGGTTCTCAGGGTTCCAGGCCAGCAGGGGTTTGCAAAGCATCTGTTCCACTTCCAGCTTGACAAGTAAAGAGCTTAGAAGTCTTCACTCCCGTCCTCACAACAAGAAGTAAGCTGGACAAATCTGAAAATAAATGACTTTTCTTGAATCCATCAAACAACTGAGACTTTAGGGCAAATTACCACCCCCAAATCTGAAGAAATGTGAGAATATAGAGAATCACAGCTGAGATTAGTTTAACTGGAACAGAAGCTGCTAGAGCCATAAACTGGTAAGAACGTTTCAATGCTAATTTTGACAAATTGCTGAAGCCTAAGTGTTGACAAGGATATCCTTTTTTATCCCTTCACTTTGAGATGTTGTGTGTCCTTAAAACTGAAGTGAGGCTCTTGTAGGCAGCTTAAGTTGGGTCTTGTTTCTTTATCCATCCGGCCACTCTGTGCCTTTTCATTGGTGAATTCAATCCACTTACAGTTAGAATGACTACTGATATGTAAAGACTTACTAATGTCATCTTACTGTTTGCCTCCTGATAGTTTTGTATTTCTGTTGTTTCTTTTTCCCTCTGTTTTTACCTACCTTGCAAATTGGTGATTCTCCATGTGGTATGCTCCGTTTCCCCTTCCTGTATCTTTTGTGAATCTGCTCTAGGTTTTTGCTTTGTGGTTACCATGAGGCTTACATGAAACATCTCGTAGGTGAAACAATCCATTCTAAGCTGACAGCAACTTAACTTCTATCCCACACAAAAACTCCATGCTTTTTCTCCCTCCTTTTTATATTTGTGATGTCACAATTTACCTCTTTTCATATTGTGTTTTCATTAACAAATCATAGTAGCTATAGTTATTGTAAGTACTCTTTTCCTTTAACCTTTATACTATAGTTAAGTGGTTAACACAGAATCCCATTATGGGATTAGCGTTTTCTAAATCTCCCTATATTTACCTTTACCAGTGTGTTACATACTTTTGCGTGTTTTCATGTCACTGATTAGCATCTTTTCATTTTAGCTTGAAGAACTTTTTTCAGCATTTCTTGCAGGAAGGTCTAGTGATGATGAACTCTGACAACTTTATTTTTTTATTTTTATTTTTGTCTAGGAAAGTCTTTATTCCTCCTTAATATGAGAAGGATAACTTTGCCAGATAGAACATTCTTGGGTGCCAATTTTTTTTCTTTCGACACTTTGAATATGTCATTTCCTTCTCTCCTGACCTGTAGGGTTTCTGCTGAGAAATCCACTGATAGCTTAATAGGGATTCCATTGTAAATTACCACCTTTTTTCCTCTGGCTGCTTTTAGGATTCTCTCTTTATCTTTGATTTTTGACAGTTTCATTATAATGTGTCTTGGAGAAGGTCTTTTTACACTGAGATAACAAGATGATCTGTTAACTTCCTGAACTTGGATGTCCAAGTCTCTCCCCAGGTTTAGGAAGTTCTCAGCTATTATTTCTTCAAATAAACTTTCTGCCCCCCCCCCATTTTTCTCTTCTTCTTCTGGAATCCAGATTATTTTAATATTTGTAAGTTTGGTGAGATCCTATAGGTCATGTAGTCTTTCTCAGCTTTCTTCCATTATTTTTTCTTTGTGTTCCCCTGATTGGGTTATTTCAAAGTCCTGTCCTCTAGATTACTTATTCTGTCTTCCATTTGATTTACTCTGCTGTAGATGCTCTCTACTGCATTTTTATTTCATTCATTGAATTTTTCAGCTCCAGCATTTCTGTTTGGTTCTTTTCTATGACTTCTACTTCTTTATTAAATTTCTCATTTGGTCCACGAATTTTTTCCCGATTTTATTAAATTATCTTTCTGAGTTTTCTTGTAGCTCATTGAATTTCTTCAAAACATCTATCTTGAATTTTTTTATCAGCTAGATAACAAAATTCTGTGCCTTTGCACTCATTTATTGGAGGATTATTGTTATCTTTTGGTGTTGATTTGCTTCCTTGAGTCTTCCTTTTCCTTGTAGTTTTACATTGCTGCTTTCACACTGGAATAGCAGACACCTTCTCAAATCTTCACTAGTTACCTACAGCTGGGGTATACTGTTTGTTGGTTCTGTTATATCTGGGGTTTTCTCCGACCTTGTATGTATAATACACCTGCTCTACATTTCTTGGAAGAATTCTTAAGCTTTTATGTCTCCTTTGGTTCTTACAGTTCATCAGGCTGGCTGCTGGAAACCTCTCTTTTGTTTTCCAGAAGGTGGCTCTATAGCTCAAGTTTGTGGTTTTTCCCTTGTCCACAAATATTTCTGATAGCACTTCATTTACCTGACTGACATTCACTGCTGTACTCCCAAGTGTTCATAAGGAGCTGGTTGCAGAGTGGAGGGAGGTCTGTGTCTAGCACTTGGGGCTTTGTGGGTAACTGTGGACCTGGTGGGGAGATCCTTGGATGAGGTTCCCCCAAAGCCTCATGGGTAAACTTCCTGCTGACTTCCTGATCACAGTCAGCATGAACCATCTCCCTTTTAATGCCTTTTATGTTCTTATCTGGCTCTTTCCTGATCTCCTCCTTCCTCCTAATCATGGAGGTCCCACCTCAGTACTCTGGGTGCTATTGGAGAGAATTGGGGTAGCTGCTCACACATCACTCTCCTTTTTCCCCAGGGGAGGGGTCACCTCCCGATGTTCAGCCCTCCTCTGAGTCATGTTGGCGGAGGGGTGGCAGGGACCATGTTCCTCTTCCCCTCTCCACTACATAAAAACTTATATATATATGAGTTCTATATAAATAAATAAATAAATAAATATATATATATATTTATATTTGCTCCAGTGACATGCTGGAATCTCCCGTAAGGGTGGCTGGACTTCTACAAATTCTCTCTCATCCATAAGTATCTGCTCAAATCAGCTCTCTTCAGGTTTCCCCTGACCATGGCTGAGAGGGTTTGGGGCTGGTTCTCTGGCTCCACTGGTTCTGCATCCTACACCAAGTTGTGTCTGCCTATTACTGGATGCTCAGGTGGGTGAGACTTGTCCTGGGTTTTTTAGCCTATGGTGCTGGATCCCACAACTCCCACAGAGGCATGTTTGTTTGTGGATGCCTAATTAGTTGCTACAAAAAGGAGACAAAAAAAGAGGACGTCTTGGGAATTATCTGGTGATCCAGTGGTTAGGACTCTGAGCTTCCACTGTAGGGGACACAGGTTCGATCCCTGGTCCGGGAACTAAGGTCCTGCATGCCACGCAGTATGGCCAAAAAAAAAAAGACGTCTTATGCCACCATGATGGTGACATCACTTCTCTGGAGTGATTTAGTTCTTTAGAAACAATTCTGTAATTAAATTGTGTTTATTGAAAGGTGGTATTTACATATGTGCCTTAAAATAGACTTTCGGAACTTTGAAAAGTTTCCCTCATCTCTCTAATTTTGGGGAAGTCATTGGCTCTTTGAAAATTGTATTAAAGCCCAGTAAAATGCATAAATAGGCAGCCATATAACATGTTTTATGCGATTCCAAGGGGCTCATACGTCTCCTGAATTCCATCTGTGGATCCTCTGAGGATCCATGAACTCCACATTAAGAAAGGCTGCGCTATATTTTGTGCTTTTTAAGTAAAAATGTACATATACATTCTGTCATTGGACCTGAAATGGGGATGAACATACAGATGATCTGTAGTCTCAGAAGGTTTCGTCAGTAAAACATTTTTGTGCAGGAGTCCCCAGTATATACATATTTATTTAAAATTCGTTTCCTACCCCTGTCAGTTTGTGTAATAAATATTAGGAAAGCATAATTTCTATCTTACTTTAAGATAAAAACAAATATCAAGAGAAGTTCTAACATTTTCTTCACCGAGATTAGTAGATTGTCATCTGCTCCCCCTAAAGTGCATGGATTCCATTTTGGTGACCACAGTGTGAGGTCAAAATGGGAGCCCAGTAGATGTAGGTACATTAATAAAACACAGCTGCAGTGATGTGAGGACATCCAACAAGGTACCTGTAGTGTCCACCAGGAGAAACTGAGTGAAAGTATCATAGCTAATGTTTCATTTAATTTCCAAAGAAAGCGGACTCTTACTGAAACGGAGCAGGACCCTATGGTCCTGTCCTCCCTGCCCCAGTGTCATCAGCCTGCCTTTTGTCTGTGGAAAAACTTTAGCCAAACAATAAGTTTAATCAGAGAAGTGAAGAAATAAACAAAAGCAGTCGAACAGGACAAAACAATAATAGTTTAGTCACTAAGCAAAGTCAAGGACCTTTAGTTCCTTCTCAAGGGCTACAGATAATATTCTGAGCCATATCCTGTGAGCTGTCTTATAGATACTGAAAGCCCCACCAGGTGGAAGAAGTTACCTACATGATGACCAGACTGTAGCCATGACATAAGCTGCCACAATTCCAAGAACTGGCCTCAAGGAAATGCGAACAAACCAACCCTGGAACTGAAGATTAACTGTACTTAAAACAATCAAGAAGATGCTGATCAGACCACCGACGACCAATTTCAAGATGACTGTCACATGTACCACAATGTTCATAGCAGCAGTATTTACAATAGCCAGGACATGGAAGCAACCTAAGTGTCCATCGACAGATGAATGGATAAAGAAGATGTGGCACATATATACAATGGAATATTACTCAGCCATAAAAAGAAACGAAATTGAGTTATTTGTAGTGAGGTGGATGGACCTAGAGTCTGTCATACAGAGTGAAGTAAGTCAGAAAGAGAAAAAAAAATACCGTATGCTAACACATATATATAGAATCTAAAAAAAAAATGGTTCTGATGAACCTAGGGGCAGGACAGGAATAAAGATGCAGATGTAGAGAATGGACTTGAGGACACGGGGTGGAGGAAGGGTGAGCTGGGACAAAGTGAGAGAGTAGCATTGACATATATACACTACCACATGTAAAATAGCTAGCTAGTGGGAAGCAGCTGCATAGCACAGGGAGATCAGCTCGGTGCTTTGTGACCACCTAGAGGGGTGGGATAGGGAGGGTGGGAGGGAGACGCAAGAGGGAGGAGATATGGGGATATATGTATGCGTATAGCTGATTCACTATGTTATACAGCAGAAACTAACACAACATTGTAAAACCACTATACTCCAATAAAGATGTTAAAAAAAAAAAGATGACTGTCAGAGCTGACTGTGCTGTTTCTGCGTGTAGCACCCTCCCTCCGTCCACTGGTTGTCAGTGTTGGGGGGAGTCAGCCTTTGGACAGGAGTGTCTCCCCACACCGCCACTGCTGGCATCCAAGCTTTCCTTTCCACCAACCTTGCCTCTTTATTGGCTTTTGAGCAGTGAGTAGCCAGACCCCATTCTCTGTACATCACTACAGATTTACTTCATGTATTTACTGACATTATTTAGCAAGCATATTAGCACTATGTACCAGGCATTTACACTTTAAGCATGTTACAAAAATATTGGCTCATTCTATGCTTTAAATAACCCTATGAAGTAAATACTATCCTAATAATATATTGACAATTTAAAGTGGTTTCTCAAGTTCATTGATTTGAGATCTTGTAACTTGGGGCTTGAACGTTCACGTTGAGGCAGAACACCAGCTGCAGCTCCTGCACGTGGGGTCACGTAGAAACCTGGAACAGGTTGCCAGCCCGCCTGAGGGCAGGCTTGCTATACCTTCCCGCTCTTTGGTGCCCGCTTCGTGGGATGCAGTCATGCACTGCAGGCCGGTGTCCAGGCCTCCTTGAGATCAGTGCACTTTGGAGTTGCTTTTTGAAGAATATTGAGGCAGCAACGCTACTCCTTCCTGGGGGGAATCTGTGTTAATCTTGTTCTTCACTTTGAAGTGTTTAAGCTTTATTTTAAATCAAGGACCGGCACCACAAGGCTTGATTTCATCTGAACTCCTTTTTTAAATTTTTATTTTATTTTATTTTATTATTATTATTTTTTAAACATCTTTATTGGAGTATAATTGCTTTACAGTGGTGTGTTAGTTTCTGCTTTATAACAAAGTGAATCTTTGCTTTAGTGCAAGAGTCACTGGAAAAATCATTTTCTTTTTCTTTCCTTTTTTTTTTTGTTCAGAAGACTTTTCTTTAATATAAAAAGATGTCAAAGGAAAAGATAAGAATAATGAAACAGAGCCAAACAATTCTCTTTTTCAAAAACTCTCATGCTATCGTCTCACATGTGTGCCTGAAGAGAGGCCATACATTGTGACTCTTCCTGCATTTCCAAAATGCCTAGAAACATCCATTTCTAACTTCAGTTGATACAATCAGGGGCACTAGAAAACTAGATGTCAGTGGAAGGGGTTTTGCATATTTTTTGTTTCCTGGGAACATTTTTTTCTTTTTGGCATTTACTCATTTAACAGAATCTGCTCTGTTTGTGTATCCTAAGTCTTCAGCATTCTATTTTAAATGACGCCTGAGAGAATTAGCAAACATATCTGAAATCCTTTTGAGTTCTTCAGAGGGAATAAGTAACTGTCCATTTCCCTTATTTGCCTTTTTTTTGTAGTACTTCCTGATATATTATACACATACTTTTGTCTGTCTGAGAGAGCAAGGAGTTTGTTTTAGTCACTGCTGTATCCCAAAGCCTAAAACAGAATCTGGCACATAATTGCCCTCAGTAAATATTTGCCAAATGAATGGGTGGATAAAGAAATGAAATTAACTATGAAGCATGTTGATTGCAAACACCACCATCTGCCCGATGTCCTTGTGAAGGCAGACCCTTACTTGGCCAAGATTATACGAGTAAAATGCTGTTGCCTTCATGATAATGGATATGATAGGGAACAGGAAAAACGAGGAATGGTTATGGTGATCTGTTTTCGCTGCTGAAAAATAGAGGTCCATTGAAAACCTATCAGGAGAACTTAAGAAATAGCATAAACAACCAGTTATTTTGGCCTTTATGAAGTAGCAATACCTAGATGCTGAGAACCGAGAATTGAAAGCTTTATAAAGTCAAATGTAAATGAAGAATGAATGAAGCAGACTAGTTTGATTCAGCTCTTCAGAAATGAATTTTAAAGAAATCACTTGACTGGTTTACATCTTATTGTATGTTAAGATTGTAGGTATTTTTAGTCTCTTACAAAGAGCTGTTGTTTTCAATTTGTATCAATAGCCCCAACATACAGAGAAATTTTCCCTCTGGTACTTTTCAAAGAGATTTTCTCTGATTTCTTATGTGCTTCTTTTGAGCTCTTCATTACATTGAGAGAAAATGGGTTACCTCAATTCTTTTACCATATAAATCTTTTGTCTTGAGGGAAGAAAATTGATTTTTAAAAAATTTACAGTGAGTTATTGATGAAAAGTCATTCTACAATGAGCTTCTGTGTATTAGATAGTTGAAGGAAAAATATTGATAATACTAGCTGTGTAGCCTCATGAGAAATCATTACTTAAAATTTTCATTATCAAAATTAATAGTATAATCCTCTCTTCCATCAAATGTATGCCATTCACCTGTTTTATTTTTTTTTAAGCTTTCGGTATTCAAATTATAGGATCCTGAACAATGTAGCTATTTTATCGAAAATAAGAAACTTTCTAATGTTTAAAAGAGAATAGCAAAGCTATAAAATATGTCTAAGTATTAACGGATTTATTTCCATTCTTATCAAAGCCTATGATTTGGAGGATTTCCATATTCTAGAAGCCAGTGTGACTGGATTTCAGATCTTGGAATAATAATTGCACAAATAATTTATTTCCTAACATTTTACACAATCACAAATTTACTGTTACCTGAGATAAAATAGGCATGACATTAAATTATTGAAACGTTTTCTCCCGCAGATTCTGGTAGCAAAGATAGGATAAAATGAAATCTCGTTTTTATCACATGATCAGTTCACTTATAGCCCAGTGGTGAAAAACAAGAGTGTTTAGTGTCTAGGGATCGTGTATTAAGTATTACTGCAAAACAAATCAGCCAAAACTCAATGGCTTAAATAACCATTATTTAGTAGAACTCACCCATTTTTGGGTTGACTGGGGATCAGCTGCTCTAGTGATGCTTGACTCTTCTCAGCTGGGCGTGGCGAATCGTGGCTGGGCTCCTTCCGGTCTGTGGTTGGGCTCCTTCCGGTCTGTGGTTGGGCTGACAGCTCTGCTCTGGACCAGGTTGGCAAGCTGCTCATTTAAGGCAGCTCTGCCCCACGTCTCTCATCCTTCTCCTGGGGCCGGCTGACTAGCTCAGGCTTGTCTTCCTCACAATGCTGTAAGCAGAACTACGCCAGGACTGCTGAGTTCTAGTCTGGGAACTGGCACACTGTCCCTTCTTCCTCATCCTATTTACCAAAGCAAGTCACAAGCCCAACCCAGAATCGAGGAGGAACTTCCAGAGGGAACTGTAAAATGTATGGATACAGGGGGATGTGAGGAGTTGGAGTACTCGGAGGCACTAATGCCATTCACTACAGGTGAAAAGAGAAGATGCATATTGAAAACTGTAGGAAAAAAAATTAGGAAATGACTTTTGAAAAGGAGAGCCATCGTGGCATGGTACATTATTCCTTAGCTGCAATCATAGGGTTATCTCAAGGCTTTTACATAGGTGGTTGGTAAACGTACCTATATAAAAAGGATAGTTGCCTGGAACCACACTGATTCTCCAGATCAGTGCTTCTCAAAGTGTAGTCACCTGACCAACAGAATCATCTGGGAACTTGATAGAAAGGCAAATCCTCAGGTCCAATTCCAGACCTACTGAATTGGAAACTCTAGGGCAGGGCCCAGCAATCTGGATTTTAACAAGCCCTCCAGGCAATTTGCTGGCTGCTGACATGGGGAACAGCTAGTTCACTGATTCATCCCTTGGTTTGCAACACGCTGCAATTTAATCTGGGTAATAATGATCTGATCACATCTTTGGATTTTGTTGTTGACAACGTCAAATGGGGAAGATCTCAAAACTCTCCTAATTTTTGGCAGCTGATTCATCAATTTTTTCACATGGGCTATCACTGTCTAGCAGAGAGGAAAATTGAGTTGTTATATCCCCTCCGGAAAGAGCCTTGTTTTTCATTGTTCTATGCTTTTCTAGGTATTTGCCGCCAGTATTTAACGACATTCGTCCTTTCCATCATATCAGGTATTGAAATGAAGGTGCATAATTTACAAAGATCATCTTATATTTTCCCTCTTTCTGAAAGATTTTGTCATTTAACTCTTTTACCACAAATAAGATTTGTGACCTTTTTGGCAAAAAAATGATGAACAAAATACATTTAAAAGGCCAGTTCCTTTCCACTCATATTCCTGATTTGTCTAACCAAATTTGCTGTGCCCCAACCTTCGTCCTTCCCTCTTCCCCCGGTGTGGAAGGATAAATGACTATTTTTTCCTCTGAATGACTATTCCCTTGAAAAGTTTTTCACATCAATGGCTGCTATTCAGGACTTCTGAAGGCTAAGTTAGAACAACTGAAAAGTGGTGTGAGCTCTGTTTCATTTACTTCTTTTCTCTCAAAGTCAAAGGAAGAATACCCAATTATTGGTCATATTCCTGCTATTCTCACTGGACTTTTGAGATTAAAAAGTAACCCTTGATGCTGGTCACTATAATCTGAAGCCAAAGCTTTCTGCTTTAAACCATTAGCTTTCTGTTGATATAATATCATTATATAATTATTGTTTCCATTTATTTTACCAAGAAAAATTCTATCAAAAAAGGAAGATTATCTGGGAGTTGACGTTTCTATCAAAGAATTAGTGATAGAATAAAGCATGAAATTAACAAACATTAAATGCATTATTTAGTAAGTTACTTATTCAGTTCTAGGGAAAGCAAACTGTTTTTCATATAGAAAATTATTTCTAGGGTCACTGCACAACTGAAAAGAGAAAAGCACTTTTGGATAAAGAAGATGTGGCATGTATATACAATGGAATATTACTCAGCCATAAAAAGAAATGAAACTGCATTATTTGTAGTGAGGTGGATGGACCTAGGGTCTGTCATACAGAGTGAAGTAAGTCAGAAAGAGAAAAACAAATACCATATGCTAACACATATATATGGAATCTAAAAAAAAAAAAAAATGGTACTGATGAACGTAGGGGCAGGACAGGAATAAAGACACAGACGTACAGAATGGACTTGAGGACATGGGGAGGGGGAAGGGTAAGCTGGGACAAAGTGAGAGAGTAGCATTGACATATATACACTACCACATGTAAAATAGATAACTAGTGGGAAGCAGCTGCATAGCACAGGGAGATCAGCTCAGGGCTTTGTGACCACCTAGAGGGGTGGGATAAGGAGGGTGGGAGGAAGACACAAGAGGGAGGGGATATGAGGATATATGTATACATATAGCTGATTCACTTTGTTATATAGCAGAAACTAACACAACACTGTAAAGCAGTTATACTCCAATAAAGGTGTTAAATAAAGAAAAAATTAAAAAATTAAAAAAAATTTTAGGTGCATTCTTATAATTATAAAAGATCACATTTTCAGTAATATTAATAATGGTAGTTGAGAGTGATCTGATGAGCATAATTTCTGAGCCAATAGCAAAAAGGAAACAGAAAATTGTATTAATTGATGTTGAAGACAATTCTTCTAAACTCAGCCCCAAGGCTTGGATGTTCTTTTAAGAAGATTGCTTATTGCTTTAAATTCTCATATCATCACCCAGTTAATTCTCCTAACACACATCATTAGTCAGTTATTTTCTGGATGCATGACACCTTTAATTTCCTTTTTGCCCCCAGTTATATATTTTGAAATGCTATGATTATTAGCTTATAAATTTTCACTTTTCAATATGCATGTTTAGTTTTATTGAACCATAATTCTGAATTGCTTCAGTTCCGTGGTGGAATCTTTTTTATAGATATAGCTGGAATGTCTGGCATCAGAACTGCCTGATAAGATTGCCCATGTGGTTTGATTAAACCACATAAAATTTGTTTCTAGAGCTTCCCTTTTCCCTGGATCACAGTGTTTGATATTTTACCTGCAGTAATCAATTAATTTTTTTGGCGTGAAACCTGTATTGGTCACTTTTAACATGTTTTGAAGATGTAACATATCAAATCAGAACCACTGCATGTTAGCTTACTTTACAGTTTTACCTACAGTTACAAACCAGTAAGGAACTGTGCCACAAAGCACCGACTTAGAGCCTTGGTGACTCTTGCTCAGCTCACTGGTCACCAATGGTGAAATCTCTGTGCCAGCTCTTGGTCAGCAAAGCTGGTCAGATCTAGAGATGTAATTGGCACAGATTGAGCAAATCAGTCTAGAGCATTGCCTTTATTCCTGAAGCTATATTTGGTGAAACATATTGTTCTCACTATTCAGATAAATTGTGGACCAAGAGGCTAAATGACTTGTTTTAAATTTAGGAAGCCCAGGTTGTTACACAGGCACTTGCTCTTTAAAAGCATGTGAATGTGATCTGTAAAATATTTATTTCACTTGTTATGTCTATGCATTTTTGAGTCTGTTTCCCACACTGGACTGAAAGCTTCTCAGAGGATGCAGCAACGTTCCTGGTTCTCTTGATAACCCTGCCTCGCTCGTGGCAGGTGCCCAAAATATGATTACCGAATAGAGGATAGAGGTTTGAATTAATGCTGGTAGTAGGCTCTGGAGGACATCTCAAGATGCTACCATATATTAATGTATCAGTTTCCTACTACTGCTGTAACAAGTTATCACAAACTTAGTGGCTTCAAACAAGTCAAATTCATTATCTTACAGTTCTGGAGGTCAGAAGTCTGAATTGGGTCTCAATGGGCTAAAATCAAGGTGTTGGCAGGGTCATACTCCTTCTGGAGTCTACTTCCTTGCCTTTTCCAATTTCTAGAAGCCTCCTGCATCCGTGCGTGGCTTATGGTCCCTTCCCTCAACTTCAGAACAAGCAGTGTAGCATCTTCAAATTTCTTTCTGACACTTCTCCCCTCTTCCGTTTGTAAAGACCCTTGTGACTACATTGAACCCACCAGGATAATTTCTCCATCTCAAGGTCAGCAGATTGGCAAACTTAATTCCCCTTGCCATGTAATCTAACATACTTACAGGTTCCAGGGATTAGGACACAGGAATCTTTGTTGGGGGTTGGGGGGGGAGGGGGAGTGGGCTTTATTCTGCTGACCACATTGTCCAAACAGCATATTTTTAATATAAATTTATTTATTTACTTATTTATTTTTGGCTGCGCTGGGTCTTCGTTGCTGTGCGCAGGCTTTCTCTACTTGTGGCGAGCAGGGGCTCCTCTTCGTCGCGGTGCGCGGGCTTCTCATTGCAGTGGCTTCTCTTGTTGTGGAGCACAGCCCGAGAAGTCGCTAGAGCCCTTCCCACAGTTATCACACTTGCAGGGTTTCTCTCCCGTGTGAATTCGCTGATGCTTCACGAAGTTTGAACTCTGCAGAAAGGCTTTTTTGCAGGTGGTGCACTGAAAGTACGTCTCTCCAGTGTGAGTTCTTTGGTGAAAATCCAGCTGGGAATTCAGGGACAGTGGCAGGCGGATTCGTAACCACTGTGCCACCGGGGAAGCCCCTAAACAGCATATATATATATATATATATATATATATATATATATATATTTTTTTTTTTTTTTTTAAAAGAGATTTCAACCTGGAATGGATAGCTGATTTTTTTCCCCATTTGACTATAAACTATGTAGAAGTGCCCGAAAGATATATAATTATTTTGAGAATGAGAGCCTAAATGTATAAGTGAACCCTATCCAGCTTTCTTTCAGGAAAATCATTTCCATCTGCTTTATAACTGTATGAATCATACGGACGGCTGGAAGGACTCAGGAATCTGATATAAATGAGAAAACCCCATTTGAAGCAAGTGTGAGCTTTGAAAATAAACCACCATTGTGTTTGGATAATAGCCCATTAACAAAGATTAATTTTACTTAAATCTCAGCACATTTTTATTTCCTAGAATGAACTTCAAACAATTAGAGTCTGTTGGGTAGAATTTTAAAACAAAATCTGAATATATTGTTCTGAGTAATAGTAAAAACAACATTTTAAAAGCTAACACCCATTTTTAAAATAAAAAAATAATCCATTAGAAACCCATTTAAACAAATAAGAAACAAATTGATGAACATAAGTGTTTACCAACACAACTCAGAACACTCAGTTTTAGCTTATAAACTAATGAATACTAAATTGAGACCATTTATAGCAGAAAGAACTTTGGTTTTCTTCTGTGAGAAATGGAAAGGGTGCTAATTAGGAATATGAAGTATTATGCCTTAATGAAGCTATTGAATTGCTCCAAATTTGTCCAGAATTTTGTAGCTCCAGGGCTGAGGTGGTAATTTCATTGTCTATCTTGTGTCCAAGAATTAGCTACCACCTGCCTCAGAGTAAGTTTACCTCTACTGGCACTTTTACTACCACTCTATTTTTTATTTATTTAATTAATAGATTCTGTCCTCATTAAAGCCTGTTATTATATTAAAATTATGTTTTGAGTCCAGAAAGTAATATACTACATTTAAAAAATTTAAGACCATTTGTTGCACTTTTTCAGAATATTATCTTTCTACATTCACATAAACAAAATTAAACAAAGCTGCAAGTTAAGAGGTAAAATCCCAGTGTAAATCTATTCTATCCTATTCTGAGTGAAAAAAAAAGAAAAAATCAGCCCATGACCTCTGGCTAAATCTGGGTTCTACAAATGTTCTCATAAAATAATTCTTAATGCTTACTTACATTTCTCCTGCCCAACTATGGAAATGTAAAAGATCAGCAAAGGTTGTGGAGGAACTGGAAGTCTCGTACTTTGCATATCAAGTGCAGATTTCTTTGTGCGGTAAAGGTTTATTTTTAAAAATAAGCACACTTGAGTATTTGACCCAGTTAATATCACCTCTCCAAAACACCAACCAGCTTTTATAGCTTTCAACTTCCAGACTCTACCTGCTACCGTGCCTGATGAAAAGGGAACTCTCCGGCATACTTACTTTGGGAGGAAAAATGAGCTGAAGAGATTTCCATATGGACTTTCGTTTTGAAATATGTTCCAAAAAGAATGTATCAAGTTTCTTGGGTTATTCTGATTTGAGTACTCTTAAAAGCAATTTTAGTAAAAGGTACTTAGGAATCCAGACTTATTTATGACTGAAAGAGTGGTGATAATGAGAATAATTATTTTGATTTTAGTAAACATTTATTGAAATCCACTAATAAGGGACTCCAGGGAAGCGGTATAACATAATGATTAAAAATAAGGGCTTTGATCTCAAGTGGATGTGGATTGTGGCCTTGAAAGGTATTTGTGCATTTTCTTGGGAGGAAAACTGAAACGGGAAAACATGCTCCCTGTCTGATTCCAGGGGCCAACGTCCAAGTCCTCAGGAAAGTGGTTGGCCGGGACCTCCTTTCCTCTTGCCTTGAGTCTGTGGAGGAACTTCCATTAGTGAGAAGCTCCTTGCCCCACACCCTATTCCTCTTCAGGTGAGTGACCTTGACCTTGAGAGATGAACTAGGCCATGGTCGAGTCAGACCCTTCCTCTCTCCTTTTGTTTGGGGATCTGCTCCCCAGGTTGCATGAGCCTGTGACTGAGCCGCAGGGCCTGTCACTGAGTGGGTGAGTCTGTCTGATTCAGCCCAGCTTTTGTAAATGTCAAGCTGACATTTTCATCTCCACATATCTGGCTCCCGGTCCCTCTCTCAATGGGATCTGAGCTCCTAGGAGAAGGGACCCGCTACACTAGAGGCTCTGGGAGACCCCAGATCCCAGCTTTGTTGCACACAGCACAGGATGATGGGGGAGGGGCATCTATCCTTCCCATTTCACAAATGTCCTCCCCAAATGTGTACAACACCCCTCTTTTCAGTCTCTTTTAGCCAAAAGTTCTCATATGGATTGACTCCTGGAAGCCCTGCTTTTCTGTTCGTTAGAGTGTCTCAGAAAACAGGAATTGCCAGTTTATTGCAACCTTTCTAGATGCTAGGTGGGGAGCGTCTCACAACTCCATGAAATGCAGTGACACATCAAAGCCAGTCTGAGTTCTCCAAAGTCCTCACTATACCAGGTCCAGCCAGTTCTGCCAATTTTCCTGAAGCTGCACTGACCTGAGGGTGCCATTCGATGGAGCCGGCACCAGTGGCGACATCAAGGCACTGACCTCAGTCGCTGTAACAGCAGGGACATTAACAGTGGGCAAAGAGAGGGAAAACATATAAAAGGACTGTTGTTACACACATATGAAACACTCCGGTTACCTCCAGAAATACTTGGAGAAATTTTAGGAGGAGAGTTTGCGTGTTGTGCGATTTAAGAGCTACAGTCAGTGCAACTTAGATTATTAATGTGACCGCAATTTGATTCATGGGTTAGTGAGGAGAGAAGAAAGATGGATTGCAGTAAAAATTGTCATGCTGATGTTTTGGTCTCATAATTCTGCTTGTGAATTCCATTTTGGAATGTTATTACGAGTTTTTGTGCTTAGACTTGAATATAGCTTTGATTTTCTTCCTGTTTTTATAATTTACTTTAAATTGTAGCATTAGAGCATCAAGGACCTTGCCTCTTGCCTGTGACTGAGTCTTGTAGAAGGAATTGTCTGGATCCGGGACTTGAGAACGGTTCTCACCCAGTGCCTGGGGCTCAGACTGCCGTGCTTTTTGTACAGGATACCTGGCTTCCCAGTTAACACAGCGTAAGCGTCATCATATCCACCATCAGACCTCCCATCAGACACCTCCTCCTCAAGCAACCACCATCAGAAGGAGGCGAGGGGAGGGGCATTATAAGCTAAGATCCAAGAGACTTACAATTTGGAGGAGGGAGGTGGGCATATAGACCAGCATGCCCAGTAAAGTGCTGTAGGTGTGTGTGGGGTACAAAGGGGTGCTCAGGTAGGGTGAAGATGTGTCTCAGAAAAAAGAATGAGTCTGTGATCCAGGCATAATTGATAACAGTACCTCCGTTCACTTTCAAAACTGTATGTATTTGGATGATAAATTGTATGGTCACCGCAGTCTAAGAAAGAGCGATCTATTCTTCCTGAAACTTGAAAAAAATCTCAACAGCATCTTAGGGGTGAAGCTTGCATCATTAGTGTAAGAGTGGTTATTTGTGAGTTTGTTACCTGTGGTCTGAGCCTGTGACTTATGTACTGTTTACCTTCAGTGCCAACCATTGATGTGTGTGTGTGTGTGTGTGTGTGTGAGAGAGAGAGAGAGAGAGAGAGGGAGAGAGAGGGAGAGAGAAAATTGAATGAATATGCAAATTGAATGAGTGCCATCATTCAAATTGAATGAATGCTATTAACTAAATTATTAAAATAACAAAAATTATTAAATAACTAAAGTAATTTTTAAAACTTTCTGAAATAGCAATTGGTTTGTCAGGAGGTTTCAGGTAAACTAATTAAAGAGAAAATAAAGTGATTTAACAAATAACCTGAACAGATAATTGGTCTTAGAAAAATGTGTACTCCCGTCTTCATCCACCGCAGGGTAATGACAAGAGGATTCATTAGATGAAAATCTCCAAGAAGTTTCTGGGAAAAAGATGTGCTATAAATATAGAGTCATGGTACTCTGGCTTCCATGCAGAGGGAACTGGAGAAGGAAAGTACAAGACTTTTGCAAATTGTGGATGAAGCTGGAAGACAGGCCTTAGTGGGAGAAGGAAGCAACTGTGTTTCTAGCTTTATACGACTTGACAACTAATTAAAAAATCCACACAGTTTAGTTTTAAGCTAGTTGGTGCAGACTTTTCCTATGAAAGCCTTCAGGAAGTCCTCACAGATGAAAGACATTGATAACACAGATGCCATCATTTTTCCTGAAGCACAGAATCAGCTACTATGAGACTTTCACTTTCTTTCAGAGGACCAGCCTTAGGTGTAATGTGCTTGCTGACCATTAATTTTGTGTGGCTTTTAGCAGCCCCTGAAGACCACCTTAAAATGTTCTTCAGCATCTTTTCTTGTACTCAGAATTCCTTCATCAGAGAAGATTTTCACTCTGTACAGGAACAGGTGATGGACTGAAAATACAAACAGCTAGCAGAAGAGCTAACATTCTAATTCAAACCATTTCGGATGATTGCAGTATCATCACATCCAACCTTTAAAGTGAATAGGTTTTGATTAGTTTAAAGCAGAAGAATACCAAGGTACTGAAAAATCTACGGAAGGGATGGTTGAGGAAAGGAAGTGTAGGTTTTTTATTTTATAATTTTGCTTAGAACTAGCTCTGTTTGTTGCTTTTCCAAAGTATTGCCTCCAGCTATTCAGGAAAAATAATGTGGAAAATGAAGATCATTCATATAATTATGTTTTACTGAACAAAAATACAGTCGGCCCTCCACGTCTGGGGTTCTGCATTTGCAGATTCAACTGACCTTGGATCGAAAATATTCGAAAAAAAAATCCAGAAAGTTCCAAAAAGCAAAACTTGAATTTCCTGCATGCAGGCAACTATTTACAGAGCATTTACATTGTATTTACAGCTACAGGCAGACCTCATTTTATTGCACTTCCCAGATATTGCACATTTTGCAAATTGAAGGTTTGTGGCAACCCTGCATCGAGCAACTCTATCGGTGCCATTTTTCCAATAACATTTGCTCACTTCATGTCTCTGTGTTACACTTTGGTAATTTTCACAATATTTCAAACTTTTTCATTATTACTATATTTTTCATGGTGATCTGTGTTCAGTGATCTTGGATGTTACTGTGAGGATTTTGTGAAGGCTCAGATAATGGTTAGCATTTTTTAAATATAGTATTTTTTAATCAAAGCATGTACATAGTTTTTTAGACATAATGCCATTGCATCCTTAATAGACCACAGTATAGTGTAAACATAACTTTTCTATGCACCGGGAAACCAAAACATTCGTGCGGCTTGCTTTATTGTAATATTTGCTTTATTGTGGTGGTCTGGAACAGAACATGCAATATCGCTGAGGTGTAACTTACATTGTATTTACTACTAGTTACATAACTTTCACATTGTTTTAGTTAAATAAGTAATCTAGAGATGATTTAAAGTATAAGGGAGGATGGACATACGTTATATGCAAATACAATGCCATCTTGTATAAGGGACTTGAGCAGTTTCAGATCTGCCGGGTTTTGGAACCAATCCCCTGTGGATACCAAGGAGACTGTGTGACTAAAGTATTAATGGGAGGCTAAAATATTGCATCTTGAACTTTAATGGGGCTGAGGGGTATGTGTGCCTTGCATGAGCCGTTTATACAATGTTTCTTTATTTGCTCTAAGGTGCCTAAATTCTACTCATCTTATACTACAACCAGCTCACAAGAAAGATATTTATTCTCTCTTTTGTTCAAGTGCACAATTCTTTTTGAAAAAAAGAAATATATGATCACAAATTCAATATAAGAGTGCAGCAGCACAGATTTGGAAAAAATGGGAAATTAAAAAAAATTAAAATCCAATTATTGGAGATGATTTCTAGCTTTATTAAGATGCTTATTTTATTTTTTACAAATAAAATGACTAATAAAATACAAATGTATCTTTCTCTAAGGAAGCATTTGAAAAATTTAAAAATTTATTTCTCCAGTTAATTCCTCACCCAAAATTATTGTTACACGCTTGGCTATAGAGGCTTTGCATTTTGATTGAGGATTTAGTTTTCTTTAGAGAATAACTAACACACTTCACTGTGCCAGTAACCTTCTCATGACATTCTCCCACACAAAATATTGTAGATGAGAAAGTTTCAACTGAAGAAGCCTATGTGTAACTCATTCGGAATCGAAAATGAGAAGATTAATGTGTTCCTTATTCATGAAACAGGGGAAAGGTAAAACCAGAAACTTCTGTGATCAGCATAAGGTCCCTTTTATTACTTTCAATTCCTGCTGCTATATACAGAACAGGAATAATTTTCTCATGTATGGTTCTTAGAACAATGCACGGTAAACAGAAGGAGCGCATTTTTTTTTCTCAGCTTGCCCTGGTATGCTTGGATAAAGAGGGTGGGGATGACTTCTAGTTTTTGTATAGGAAAGTGTTTGGAAGTCAACACAGGGAGTATACTCGATACAGAGACATTCTACTCTTATTTGGTAGCACAGATGGAAGTGCCCACAGCTGGGGAAGAGACTAACTTGCTGCCCACCAAACTCTTCTCTGGAAAATAAGAACCTGCACTAGCCAATATGGTTGCCGCTACCCACGTGTGTCTATTTAATTTTAAATTACTTATAATTAAATAACATTAAAAATTCAACTCTTCAGTTGTACTAGCTAGATTTCAAGGGCTCCATGGACACATGTGGTAGATGTCCACAGTTTTGTACAGTGTGGAAACAATATTTGCACCGTTACAGAAACTACTGAGCAAAACTGAGCTCAAGTTCATTACTCAGTCTCCTTTCCAGTTATGGAGCTCTTGTCAAGGAAATGTGAGAATAATGTCTACCTGGCCTTAAAACCTCCCCGTCACAATTATCCACTCTTTTCCCTCTTCTATGGCAAATCTGGAAGTCTTATGTTGCAAATGGGAGAGACACAAATTATTAAGAGCCTTAGTGAGTGACGAAGGCCAATAAGACATCGCAAGTGAACTTGACTCAGCTTTCAGCAAACATCGGATGTAGGGAGTGGTCTTTCCACCTATTATCTCAGATTGCCCCCAGGTAGGTGTCATTAAGTGGATAGAGAGAAACATGGGCTGGGACATAAAGAAAAAACAATCAGGAATATTACATCTAAAAAGAAATTTTGGCATGTTTCTATACAACAGTAGATTAAAGAGTCTAGCAAATTTTTAAAAACTATATTGCCAAGAAAGGAGAAGTCTGGAATAAAAATTGAGTTTAAAAACACCCCAGAAATTCTAAACTTGCACTAGCAGAAAGCTCTGTGTTCTCTGTTTGGGCACGCTCTCAAATCCCAAGTTCAGCTTGGCCATGGTAGATAAAGGACCAGGAGGGTTCAGAGCGAATGCATGAGTGAGTTCCTTTCAGAACATAAGAATGAGAGTTTAATCAAGAAATTTCCAGCACTGCTATGGCAGTGCCGGCACACAACTCCTGGCTGGCAGGAGTCCTTCTTTGCTGTGGACCTTCTTTGCTATCTGCGTATCTCCCGTTCTTTCCTTTTGCAAATGGGAGAGTTTGTCCCTGGCATCCTAGCCTGAATGCAGTACTGAATTTTGAACATGGTGGGGAGCAGGGGCCAGTGGAGGCAGCTAACAGACCATTTAAGTCCTAGGTCACCAGACAACATAGAGTCACTTCCAGAGCTGATTAAAAGGATTAACTACTACTTGGAGCTTTTGGACTTTAAGCTGGATTGAGTAACTGGATGGGATTTTGAATTGTTTCCCTTCAAAATCCTGGCTCCATTGAGTCTAAGGCCCTCATTTTATCAATGGGGAAATCAGGACACGTAGAGGACAAATGTGATGAGTCTAAAATCACATGCTAGCGTCAGAAACAGAGCCCAGATTCCTGGACGTCTAGTGCAGTACCCTTGTCACGATGTTATGTATCCACTCATTCTAACCTTACCACCAAAGGAGTCCCGTGTATATATGTGCTATTGGCACTAAAGAAACTAACTTACACATTGATGCAATATTTCCTAAAAGCATTCATTTAAAGTCATAAAATATTTCCACATTGAGATAAAATAATTATACATTGATATCTTAAGCATATGTAGACTTTGGTGTTATCACAAATTACAATTATTGAACATTTTAAAACTACATAGAAATGATTTAAGGAACTTTTAATATCTGCATTCTATACTCTCATGATAAATTCCTCAAACAGTACTGTTCCAAGAAATACTTTCTATCACTTAACTAAATCATCTAAATATTTGTGTTCTATATTTTTTTCTCTTCTTTGTCAACTTTGTACACAATTAAAATCTACAATTGGAGATACTGTTGGTAAGTTCATCATACTCTACTGCTATTCTGTTCTGAGATACAGAAGATAAGAAATTACTATCAGTTAACATTTTAGATGAAGATTCTTAGAGTTGGAAGTCATTTAGGAATCATTTAGCCCACTCCACTCTCTTCACAGATAAAGAAATCGGACAGTAGCCAATTGTGCCTGCTGTGTAACAAGGGATCAATAAATATTTGCTGGAAAGAATGAGTAAAGCTTCTTTTCACTCCAAACCATGTAACCTGTTAATAAAAATGTTGCAGGAACCTGACTCCCAAATTGATATTCTTCCCACTATATCACGAACATCCATTTCGAATATTTGATCCACTAACAGTTTATATTAAACATATTTTTACTTGGAAAAGTCAGTCCATTATTGCTGCTGGCCATATCTCACTTCGAATAACCTCTCTCACATTTTCTTCTGGCCCCTAAGATGTGTACTTTCAGTTTTGTGTATTATATTCTTTCATTGGAGTCTTCTCTGTTTTGTTGTATTTAGGGGGGAGTATAATTGGGACTTCACAAAGTAAAAAAATCAGAATTGGATTTGTTACTCTCTTAGCCAAGTTTTGCGTATTTCATCTTATTCTCTATTCTTCTCAATATTTTCATCTCTACATTACCCACCATGGATGAAATCTTTGAATCCAGCCTAGAAGAGTCAAGCCCCATGGACCCCAAGAACTTATCCTTGAGAAATGGGTTCTTATTTGTTTTCTGGTGGATGGATTCTTCTTGGTATGCAGCTCCCAGTTTATATTAGTATTTGTTGTCATGGGGGGCCTCACAGAGTTCCGAATCCTAACCTCTCTACTACTAAAGATCCCTTTTATTATTTCTCTTCTCCTTTAGGTTCCTTATTTTTAAAGATTTTGATCTAAAAGCAATCCATTTGCTTTAGTAATCTTTAAATTGCTTTTCCATCTTTTACTACCAAAGACATCTATATTGCTATTCAGAACTTGTCATCAGCACAAGACATCAAGTGTCACTGCACCAAGGTGATAAAATTCCTGCCAATAGGAAAAAAAGGAAACCAACCAAGTAATAAAACCTAAAGTTTCCACAAACCCTCACAGTGTTATCTTGAGTAAATGCAGGTTTTCCTTTAGGCTATTTAAAAAGTTGAAAATGGCTCACAGACTACTTCTTGGGAAAAAAAACCAAAAACCCACAAAACTTCAGAATCAGGAAACCTTACGCTGAGATTTCCAAATTTAATCTAATCCTCTTGTTTCACATGTAAACAAACTGAAACCCAGTTTGCTTCCAGTAAAGGAGGGTCAGCGTACAGTTTTATTTTGATTCTGAATTCATGTCCTTTCCATTATTGTAACTTTCCTATCTTCAAGAAGGTATTGAATAAGTCACCACCATACTCATATATTTGCCATTAAATCCCTGAAACTCAGTATCAATGTATGGAAGTTCTGCAAACCCTAGTACACTAGATAGCAGAGCAGCTGTGGGTAAAGAGAATACCATCAGGACAGAACTTTTGGTTAGGCAATCTCAAAGCACCAGATGACTTTGACACTCTCAAGAAATAGCCTTAAAAAGTACGGCTAAGTCTAACTATGTAGGCTAGATTGATTTGAAAATTTCCTGAATCTGACCCACCTCCACACAATACAGGGTAATTCTGAAACTGGGGGTATCACCATTTCCCCTAGTATAGCTTTGCTTTGCTCTTTTATCCATTTGTTTTAATAAATACTTTCAAAGATGTCTGTTACCACCCTGAGTATCTTATAAATGTTAACTTGTTTAATCCTCCTGACAGACCCATGAGGCAGGTACACTTATTATTACTTTCCAGATGGGGAAACTGTGTCCTAGAGTAGGCAAGAGTGTTGCTGGAAATCACACAGCTAGTTAGTAGTTGCAGTTAGTTAATGAACCAAGGCAGTTTGGCCAGAGTTCGTACTCTTTACCAATGCACCGTAGTGCTGGCTTCTTGCTGACTATAAATACCCTGTGGTTAAGGGGGTGAGGAAAAAAGGGAGACCTCAGAACGGGCTTTATCTTTGAGTTCAAGCCTTGGAGGTTTTAAAAGTCATGACCTGGGCAAGCTGCATGTGTGCTTTCTGCTACTTATTTCTTGCAGTCAATGCAATGAAATTGTTATCAGAGGGCAATTTTGGGATCCTCTACAGGGATCTAAAACCATTGGGGGCTTATCAATATAGTACTTATTTGATGATTACTGTGTTATTTTATTGTTTTAAGGGATTTTGATGGGTTTAGGGGGGCTGCTCATATATTAGCCGTCGACAAGGAGCACCTGTCCCCCTCCCCTGACACCAGCAAGATGTAATTGCTATTTATTCATCTTAATTCTTGATTATCAATCTCTACTCATGGGGAAAAAATTGTGAAGTGTTGATTATTTTTCTGCTTCAACATTACACATTGTAAAGAACACAAGGCAATCTTTTTCCTCCTTCAACAATAAATAGCAGAAAAGTAACATCAGCATCCAAATCACTCCATCACCAGAGTCTGCAATCATCAAACTATGAAAACACAGAATTCATCTTCTGTGAACTAGCAGGAATGCTGTGCTGTTGGTGAAATTATCCCTGATTAAAGAGAGGAGGGTTCACACAGGAATAACCTGCTGAGGATGGAAATGTTGACCTCACTTTGGATTTTATTATTCGCAGGGAATTTTTTATTTGCTTTTACTTTCCCCAGGCAGCCTGCATGTTAAGAGAAGCAAAATATATTATTGATGCTTTGGTCAATACAAAAGAAATGTATTCCTCTCAGAGTGTTTCTTTAAGTTAGAGTTTGTAACATTCATCTTGGCGATCCCCAGGGGCTGTAGATACATTTGCTTGGAGACTACTCCAGCTGCCTGATCTTTAATAAAACAACTGGTGTACAATTATTTCATTTACCCCCCCACTGCTCAGTGACTTTGAATCCTGTGGCTTACAGGCTCAAACGCACCAAATTGGAGGAGACTGTGGCAGTGCATAATGTGGTCACAGGAAGTATATTGTTTGTTCTGCAAAGCGCATTGGGGATGACAGCTTCCTTTCGTTAGAATGTCTGTTTGGCCATAGAACTAGTCAGGGTAAAGGGGAAGCTCATTATCTTGGGCCTGTGTTTCAAGGAGGAAGAAAAAAGAAATAATCGAAAAACTATGTGGAAATGTTTTCTTCTTTCTCTACTCTATGTCCTTTAGGATCTATTTGTTTGTAAATACCAATCACCTTCCAAAATATTATATGGGATTACTTGCAGCGGTCAGTTAATTTATTTAAATACCAAAATGCAATGCATTTTAAATTAAACAGCTGTTGAGGGACCTAAAAGGAAAATAGTCTCCATTTTTATGTTTAGGATCACAATAATGCCATCCCAAGTTCAGTCAATTTAGAGGATAAATTATATTTCTGTAAATTACAAAAGGGCCCCAAAGAACCCAATTGGTCATTATCATCTTTCAGCGTCTACCAAGCAACATACATATATTTCCAGTGGGAAATACAGAACGAGCAAAGAGTATGAAATGAGTGACTATTAACTGCCTGAGAAAGGTTCTTCACTTTGGCAATGTGAAGGTTTTTGCATCATAAATGAATAATAATTATTATAATCAAGTTTCATTTCTTTGAGTAATAGGTTACCAACTTAATTAGTAAAAATTTACTCCAGCGTGCAATCTGTAGAAAATTGTGTACAAATTAAGCAAGTCTCTGAACATTTTCATCCGTTTTATCATACACACAATTGCTTAAAATTGCTTTGATCTTAAGTTCTTTATTATCTTGGGAAATATTTAACTCCAGAAGCTGTTTCCCAGGACAGAAAATGCAAGTCCTTCTCATTAAAAAGCAAAATAATTCTATTTTTCTTTGATAGTATAATTTTGTTTTGATGAATGGACACTTCAGTCATTATCTGGGCCAAGGTTAGTGTAAGAAAAGATAGCACAGGAAATTATTCTTTCTGGAACTTTGTTCATACCAAGGCTCACAGGCTGTTCCTCTGTTCTCTCTCTAAAATGTCTCTTTGGATTTTAATGGAAAATAGGAAATGAAGAGAAGAAAGGAAAGGTTGCCAGTTTCCATATGACAATAGTACGATATGAACTTATTTTTAATTCTCCTGGTTTAAACAAGGGAATGAATTTATAATCCACTTTGCTGAACAGTGGGCTGAAAATTTTTAGTTTTTTTATGTGGTTGCAGATATCACTATATGGTCAAGAAACAGTGAGATGGTAATTAGGAGAATGGTTTCAAACTCTCTATGTATCAAAATCACCAGAAGAGTGGTTTAGGTTGAGATATTTTTGGCTCATTTTAAGAGACCCGTCCCAAAGTAACTCCAGCAATAAAGAACACTCTGGGGATTGATGGTGTCCAAGGCGTGATGGGCCTTTAGCACCTGGAATGGTCAGATCTCTGCGTTTCTCTGGTCCTCTCTGCACATCTATTTACTCTCTGTCTTCATATGCTTTCTCTACATCTCAGATCCCATGACACCCTCATCCCCAATTTGCAGACTTTCTTTGGACTTTCCCAATCTTTTCTGTGAGCACCTATGGGGTTCATGGAGAAAAAGCCTGCAGAAGGGTACTCCCCGCTGCAGCCCCTCCCCTGGGGGCCTCACCCTCTTACCAGTGCCAGCCTCTACCAAGTTCATCCATCACCCAGCTGAACTTGCTTACTGGTGCCCTGCTTCATCCTACAGATGCAGAAAAGCCAGCCAAAATTTCATCTGCGTAAAGGAGAGAGAGAAAAAGGAAGGGAGGGAGGGGGAGAGAGAGAGAGAGAGAGAGAGAGAGAGAGAGAGAGAGAGAGAGAGAAACACTCTTAATTTCTTTCTCTTAGTCCCAGTTCTAACATTTCAGGAGAATGACCTGATTGGCTATTTTAAGTCAACTGTTCACCTCAAGACAAATGAACCTGGCGGAGGGACAGATGACTACAGGTTATGAAAAGGTTTCTCCCATAATAACTATGTGTGTGAGTGGAAGGGGGTGCATGTGGGCACAGTTCACAGAACAGCAGTCAGGAGCTGGGCCGATGCAACAGTAGGGACTAGGAACTTTAAAAATATGTCCAAACACTTCTGGTTTCCACTCAGATGGAGAGAGATGGGAAGAACCTTGCTCCCAAACGCTGATGAAAAAACAGCCAGACAAACAGTAACTTCAAGCTTTTCTTGAGCTTTGCTTTTCCTACCCATTGGCATGATGGCAAAGCAACCAGGGTCTTCTGGAGTTTGGAGTCATTATGTTGAAGGACTTATGGCCTTATTTTGTTGCCCCAGGCATATTCGGTCTAAAGACACAGGAAGTTTTTGGACACCTGTGAGCCTGTGACTCTGCCTCGGTAATGGATGCATATACTGCCCTATGTACCTATGTTCCCGGCTGCCATTCCTTCACCAAAGCTAATTGGATAAGGTTGGACAGACTTTCTTGGGAATATGGCATAGAGACAGTGAGAAACCAATAGTGAACTATGGGATTGTAATGGATTGGGGAGCACTTCCCTGGTGGTGCAGTGGTTAAGAATCCACCTGCCAATGCAGGGGACGTGGGTTTGAGCCCTGGTCTGGGAAGATCCCACATGCCGTGGAGCAACTAAGCCCGTGTGCCACAACTACTGAGACTGTGCTCTAGAGCCCGCGAGACACAGCTACTGAAGCCTGCACGCCTAGAGCCTGTGCTCTGCAACAAGAGAAGCCACCACAATGAGAAGCCCTCGTACTACAGAGAAGAATAGCCCCCGCTCACCACAACTAGCCCATGCACAGCAACGAAGACCCAATGCAACCAATAAATAAATAAATAATAAATAAATAAATAAATAAATAAATGGTCTCATTTAAAAAAAAAAGAAAAGAATTGGGAGACATGAAATCTGAAATTATTGGGAATTAAAGCCACGAGTTAGAAGAGGAAAAAGATCTGCCCAAAGGAGAATGGAAAAGATGCGCAGGAAAAGCTGGAGAGCCATGTTTCAGGGCAGGAAGAGAGGAGGTCCCTGATGATTCAGCTGTATTTTTTTTCCCATTCTTTGAGGTTACCCACATCTTTACAATAAATGCTTATTTAACTTGAGTTTGTTAATATGAGTTTCGATTCTTTGCAAATGATGATCCCCAAGGCTGTCTCCACCCCTCCCCCCACTACCCCCAACTTGATTTTTCCTAATTATCCTCCTTTGGGTGGGTGAGTCTTCTTGAATTGCCCTGGCTGGAGATAACTGGAGATTAAGGTAAGACTGGAACCTGTGGGAAAACTTCGCTTTTCTGGATGGTTTAACCACTCGACCCAAGTCACAGTCCTGAAAATCCATTAACATGTCACCTACCTTATTAGTTCAGGTTACCATTAAATTCATAAGAAAAATAGCTGCTCTCCTAATGGGAGAATCTGTCAACAATGGATACTAAGCCAGCAAGAAAGAATAAGCAAAACACATTATTTCTGATGTTTCTATTATACCATAGCACCAGGAAAGGTGCAACTATTGCATTCTTTGTAAATTGCTGTTTTCAAAGACTACTGCCAGTAACTGGGATTCATCAAAATTAGAACAGACTAATCCAGCTTGTGACTGAAAGATTCTCTTCAGTTTCTTTTGGCAAGTATGTATGTGCTTAATTTCAATTAGAAGCTGGAACCCACAAAACTGTATGTTACGTAGGTTTGCCAACTAATTCCCATCCGTGAGTGGAGGAAGGTAAGCATCACTCTACTTAGGTGCTTCTTAAAAGAAAAAGATACAGTTACATATGATGTTATTCCTTCTGTATGTTTGGAACTTTCCCCATATTTTCTTAGTCAGCTCAGGCTGTTATAACATAATACCGTAGACAGGGGAACTTAAACACCAGAAATTAATTTTCTCACAGTTCTGAAGGCTGGAAGTCTGAGGTCAGGGGGTGGGTGGTCATGGCTGGGTTATGGTGAGAACTCTTCCAGGCTTGCAGACGGCCCCCCTCTTGCTGTGTCCTCACATGCTAGAGGGAGAGGGAGAGCAAGAGAGATGAGTGGAGTGGGGTACACAACAAGCTCTCTGGTGTCTTTTCTTATAAGGACACTAATCCCATCATGAGGGTCCCACCCTCATGGCCTCATCTAAACCTAATTATCTCCAAAAACTCCCTTCTCTAAATACCATCACATTCACTCAGTATGACAATCTCTAGGTCCACTGAGTGTAATAAGTCAGACAGAGAAAAATAAATATCATCTTAGATTGCTTATATGTAGAATCTTTAAAAACGGTACAAATGAACTTATTTACAAAACAGAAATAGAGTCACAGATGTAGAAAAACTTACAGTTACCAAGGGGGAAAGGGAGGGTGGAGATAAATTGGGAGATTGGATTAACATACACACACTACTATATATAAAATAGATAACTAATAATGACTTACTGTAGAGCACAGGGAACTCTATTCAATAATCTGCAATGACTTATATGGGAAAAGAATCTGAAAAAGAGTGGATATATGTATATGTATACGTGTAACTGATTCACTTTGCTGTACAGCAGAAACTAACACAACATTGTAAATCAACTATACTCCAATAAAAATTAATTTAAAAAAATAAATAAATACCATCACATTGAGGGCTAGGGCTTTAACATATGAATTTTAGGGGGACACAATTCAGTCCATAGCAGGCCCTAAGAGAAAAATAATTACGTCTGGAAATACCAAATCATGTTAGAAGAATCCAGGAACCTGGATTTATTTGCTATAAGTAGCCTGTTAGCATAGTTTTCCTTTAGATTGCAAATGTCGCTTCCATTTTCTTTTCTCTCTTCTCTTTCCAATCCTACCCTCCCCAAAGCTTGCCAATATTTCAGTTGGGTTGTGATTATTTCCGGTTTTGCTTGGATTGCCTGGTGAGTTGGTGATTATGGCCTTTCATACTTTTCACTCTGCCGGAGATCTATGTTTACATTCTTTCTTTTGAGGAATAGTAGTGTTTTTTTAAAAAAAGTATTGAATAAATCAGTGCTAAGGTCCTAATGAAACTGCATTCATAATAAGAACTTCAAGGCTTTCATAAAAGTCTTCAACTGCAGTTCAAAAGTGCTCTGCAGAAGCTGAAAAACGTTTCCAGTATTTCATTTATTTGTGTTTGTGGAGGTTTGATCCTGCAGTATCACTACCATTTTCTTATTGACTCAGTCACCTACAATAATAGCTTGAAAATTGCCTGCTTTTTCTTCCTTTCTTTATTTTCCTGGAGAATTACAGCTTCCATTTTATGATCATTGGGATTTCTGTACCAGCCCCTTTCCAGGAAGTTTACAGTTTCTAAATTTGAATAATTTGGTAGTCATGAAAGTCATTAGGACAATCAGCTTCTTGAATCATTTCAGAAGTTTAAAACTTTGACATACAATAAAAGGGTTCAAGTTTTGAGACCGGTAGGACCTGCCGGCTTTACGATCATACATTGATCATACAGCCAGCAGATATTTATAGAGCTCCATCTGTGTGCTGGAAATGTTCTGGGTTCTGGGGCTGCTAGAAATGCATTCTAGCTGGGGAGACAGATGATATACAAATCCCTACGTACTCATGTCTGTCTGGTAAAAGAGTGTCCCAAGTGTAAGGAGCGGCAAGTACAGAGACCTTGAGGTTGGACCATGTTCAACGTGTTTGAAAAATTGTAAGGAGGCCAGAGTAGCCAAGTCAGAGAGAGTAAGGGGAGCCGTGGGAAACACGAAGGCCAAGGGAATCAGGGACCTTGTAGGTCAAGGTAGGATTTGGGCTCTAGCCACACCAGTCTTCTTGTTACTCAAGCCTTGTTACCACCCCTGGGTCCTTACCCTTGATCTTCCCCAGAAAACGATTCGCCTGGACTTTCAGATGAGTCACTCCCTGATTCCTTCCAGGTGTTTGCTCAAATGCCACCTCTTTCCTGCTTCACTGTTATTATTATTGAGCATTCATTAATTGCATTCATTAATTGCTTATAGTTTGTCTTCTCCATCAGATGGAAGCTCCACCAGGGCAAGAATCTTCACTGTTTTGTTTCGTTCACAGCTTTTTCCTCAGTGTCTTGAAAATATTAATTGCTCCCTGCCCCAAACCTATATTTATTGAATAAATGTATCATTATATTAAAAAAAAAAAAAAAAAACCAGAAAGTCAACCTAATGCATAAATAGTCACAAGACAGGGAATTAAGGTAAAATATTTAGAAGAAAATGTTTTGAGTTTTGAGGTATGTAATAAGTATTAATCGATTGTGAAGGAAAGAGAGGGAATCACAAATTGGGAAAGAAGCATGAACAAACTCCTGTTGAAACCTAGAAAAATTATGTTTTGTAAGGCTGAGGTGTTTGGGCTGGGGACCATGAGGGATTAATCAAAGATGAGCTGGAAAGACTAGAAAATCGGTGTTTGGAGGTCTTATATTCTCCAATAAGAAATCCAAATTCCACCAGACTTGCAAACGCAATCCCTAAGTTGGTTTTTAACACTTCAGGCTTTCCTTAATAGCTGGGCACCCAGAACTGTTGAGGTCAGTTGTATTCTTCTGGCTCGTAATTTAGGGTATACATCAAGAAACATTGCAGCTTAAAGAAGAAAAGACAGTATGATATATTATCAGTGGGCAGGGGGTAAACTATCTCTCTGAAGATTTTAAAGTAGAGGGTGAATAGCTATTTTCAGGGATCTTTGAACCGTTTGTCTGGAAGGGATCACATAGGAAGATTCTTTGGGGCTTCCTTTCAACCTTATAATTATATGTCACATACTTTCAATGTGAATGAATGTTGAAAAACTGTCTCTGACAATGACCAATGGTCTTCTCCTCAGAGACCTCCTGGACAGAAAGTATGGCGCCTTCTTCAGAACTCCTTATTTAGTGCCTCTCCAGAAGATCTTCCTTTATTTCCTCAGAAATCTCTCATCTTTAGGTCAATTTTATCGTTTATACCTGGTAGTAGTAATTAAAAATCTTTCATTGCTTTTCTCATTGAAATCCTTTTTATTTTGAAGTCAACTACTATTTATTCCTTAGCCTTCTCTCTTCTAGGCTAGCCTATAAATTTCCTTTGTTTTCTCCTATCATTTTTCTTGGTCAGACAAGACATCCTTTAGACCACATTTTCTCTTGAGGAATCACTGCGCAAGCTGGACACAACATTAGATTTTTTTAAATTGAAGATGTTTCCTTCATGTTTAGTTCATTGAAGGTGCTTAATGCCTGCAATTCATTCTCAACTGAATAAGTGTTGACTTTATAAGTATCTGTCTTAAGGTAAAACACTATATGATTATGTACTGTGATTTACATTTTAATAAAATTTGACTTCCTTTTCCAATGACTTCAGTGCTGGCTCATGCTTAACTCATGGTAAGTTAGGCCACACAAAGCTTTCCTCATTGCTTTTGCACCCTGTAACCAGTAAGTCTTCTTCCTTCCGGAATTTAAAGCCTGCCAATTTCGGGAAGAAAATAAACTTACTCTGACATCATCACTCTAGTTAGTAAATTATGATTCAATGTACTAAAAGTAATAAAACTTATGTTGTAAGTTTAGTAGACTCAATTTACATTATAGCTTTCACTTATTCCTTCTACTCATACAAATGGCTCTAAGGAGAAGCAAATATTTCTTGAATGAATGAACGGATAAAAGAAATATTGAACAATATTTGAAGTAGCTCCATGGAGAGAAATTATAAGTGGGGTGTGGCACCACATATCAATAAAAAGGCTTTTCTCCAGATTCCACATACTTTTGGAAAAAAGGGTGGCCATCCTCTGTAGATTTCTCACTTCAGAAAAGTAGAAACGAGGGAAAGAGGAAGGGAAAATGAATAATAGCTACCATTTTTTTGTGCCTGTTCTTTTAACAAATCTCTGAATTCTCCTAATGCCTTCATTAGCTAAGTATAACTACTCTCATTTTACAGGTGAGAAGACAGAGGCTCCAGAAGCTAATCACCCCCAGGTAAGCAGTACCCTGTATGAAGCTTATGTCCTCTGACTGTGCCTTGCTGCTCCCATAAATTGAGACAACGCAGAGCTGTTAAAAAAGCAGAAACACTTCGCTTTACAACTTGGACAGCAATTTAAACTATAGACAAATACTAGGTGGACACTATAAAGACTTAAAGGATGCATTGGACATGGTTAAGGAAGGAGAGCCATGAGTCAAAATAGAAATAGAGTTTTTTGTTTCTACACACAGACGTTTCTCAGCTTCCCATAGAAATGGAAACCATCTATGGTACATGAAATCCAAGCGATACGTCATCATGGTACATAAATAATATGGATTTAGTTTAGAACTTTTGGATATTATAATTGAGTATAGGTTTCTTCTGGCATAACAGGAAGTGTCAATACCCCAAATAAGATGTTGAAGACAGATTATAAATAAATAACTCAGAAAAAGCCTCCCAAACAATTGAACCCACCAGAGTCTTCTCCCTAAGTCCAGTGTGTGCAGAACACACACCAGTGTGACTGGGGAGAGTAACTTTAAGTCTAAATGCCTATATTTTCATCTATATTTGTTAATCGTGCCCTCCTTGAGTTGGGGTAAAGGTGGAAAAATTTTAAATGACTTCCTGCTGAGTAGCCAGAAGTGTGGGGAAGTGAAAATAAACAAAAAAAGAATTCATTGGATAAATAGACGATGACCATGATGTCAGTGGAATTTGGGAAAGAAGCTCTGATGTGACTAATTTATTCATTTACCAAAAGCAGTGTGTTCTGAGTTAAGAAAAATAGTACAAGACAAAAATCCTTTCAGTATATGATTACTGTCCTCCAAGAACCTAAAAGGAAAAATATTAAGCAGCAGTTAAACCAGCCTGTAAATATGTGCTAAAGAGAGGAAGGGATGGAAGTGCAAGAGGGTGCATCAGACGTAGGTGAGCTCATGCGGAGATGGACTCTCTCCAGACTTGCCTCTGAGGAGAGACACTTGAGCGGCTTCTTACTGATTTGCAAAAATCAGAGCTGCTTATTAGAGACTGGGGTTCAATCTAGCCTCTGGGTATGTTTTCTCTGACTCATCCAATTTTTAAACATTTTTAATTAGTTGTAAATATTTTAAAATTGGGGAAGTTTACAGCAAATCCCAGAGTTCTGGCTTCTCTTGAAAAATTTTAGGACCTGGTCACTTTGGGTCTGCATTTCTTCATGGCCTGCCGGAGCTGTGGCGTTTGAGTTTGTCATCTTGATGGGGAGACAAGGGAGAAGCAGGCAGAAATGATGGGCAGAAAGGCAATTAGCCAGGGGCCTTCAGACTAATCTGAATAAGACAGAGGATTTCCAGGGAGAAAACTTTGAAAAGACAAGTTGGAACCAAAGTGAGGGCATTTTCAAGGTCAGCATAAGCAATTTGGATTTTATCTGATAGTTTCCTCACACCATGCTTCCATGGAATGTGTTTATTTTGTGACTTGTACCGAGGTGTTCTGAGGTTAAAAATCAAATAATGTCAGATTTTTTCAGTTTGCTGAAAATGTAATGAATGAGTATTCTTCCCCCAATTTTGGGGGCAATTTTTCTATCCAAAAATATTTTCTTTAAACGTTTGACACCCACTGCTACAGCTCCTCTGCTAGCAAAAGTTTGTCAGTGTCAACAGATGAAAAAGTAGCAAAGGATTATTTACCCCAAAATGTAGAATTAGCTAATCGGGTTTACTGTAATAGCTTTTTTCTTAAGAACTTGTTCTCACAGTTTATATTTTTGTACTACATAGTCACAGAGTCTGCTGCAAATATTACTCTAGCCTGAATGATTAATATTTCATGATTTTCTGCAAAGAGCACAGTTTTTCACTAAAGGAAAGGGAGTTAAGATTTTTGAGCCTCTACCAAGTGCCAGGTGCTAGGATAACTGTTTCCCATGTAATATCTCATTTTATCCTCTCAATAAAAAGCTGAAGATTAGGGAACAAAGGCTCAGAGAGGACATGCATTCTGCCCAAGGATGTGGAGCTAAGAAAGTGGGGCTTCGGAATTTAACCCCAGGTCTAGCTGGGGCCAAAGTCCTTATTTTTTCCATTTATGACGTCCGTGAAGTAACAGGACTTCCAGTTACTCTTCAACTTAATAAGTTTGAGAATCATGACTGTAAGCAATGATGTTAGCTGTTGACTATTCTGTTCTTTATTTTTATTTTTTGACAAGCCAGTGTCCTGTATTTTGAGAGTGGGTTTGGTATTGCCATACAGGACTGATGATGGAGAAGAGCAAGTGCAGCAAGTTTCCTGAGGCCCTGAGGATAAGTGGTACCCAGAAGCAACACACTCCGTTCCAGCCCTCTCTCCCCATCCAGGGTTGATATTTGCCGAGAAATGAATACATACATAAGCAAAACTTGGGAACACTTTTATGCACGCCATGCACAACAGATGGAAAGTTAGTAACTCAGTACAAAATTGGAATAGAAACATTCTCTGGCATCTAATGGCCCCTCATAAGTTGGTGCCTTGAGGATACACATACTTCTTTATACCACCTTTGCCTCGCCTCTGAGTGGACAGACTAACCAGAAGGTAATTACAATGTGTTAGAAGAATAAAATAACAGTCTGCCTGAGGACTCTAGTAGCAACTAAACAAAGAAATAAAAGGATGGGAGTGGGGTGAGCTGAATAACGGCCCCCAAATGTGTCCATGTTCTAATCCCTGGACCCTGTGAACATTACCTTACATGGCAAAAGGGACCGTATGGATGTGATTAAGGGAAGGAGAGAGGATCCTGGATTATCCAGGACGACAGTTCTTATAAGAGGGAGATGTGAAGAGTCAGAGCAGAAGGTGATGTGAGGTTGAAAGTAGGGATTGAGGTGGTGTCTTCTGAAGACGGGGGCGAGGGGGGCCATAAGCAAAGGAACACAGGTGGTCACGAGAAGCTGAAAAAAGGCAGGGAACTGGATCTTCCCCTCAGAGCCTCCAGAAGGAGCCAGCCCTGCTGACACCTTAACTTATGGCCAGTGACACCGATTCCAGATTTCTGAACTGTCAGAATTGTCAGGAAATAAATTTGTGTTGTTTTAGACCACTAAGTTAGTGGTAATTTTTAATAGCAGCAACAGGAAACTCGCATGGGGCGTGAAATCTCTCAATGAAGAAAAATGAGATTTGAAAACGATTGTCTTCGAGTGGGGAGGAAATGGCCAAAGATAATATGAATGTGTCAGCGCTGAGGAGCATGACCTACAAGGCAACATCTGTGCTCCAGGGTAGGCGTGCCATCAGAGAGAGGTATGTGGAGGGTGCAAAGTTACTGGCATTGTTCTTTGTCTTAAGCCGGGTGGCAGGTACATGAGTATTGGTGTTACTGTTTTTATTATAAATATATATCTAAGATTTATATACATATAATATATGTTTATATAGACAATTTAAAAAATCAAGTTTGAGTGATTGAGAAAATGATGTTACCAGTACTAGAAACATTGAACTTCAGGGGGAAAACTGGGAGACATCTAAATAGCTTAAGGCACATGTTATTCATCAAATACGCGGTACTTAACTAAACTCATTTATAGTGGAGACTTGATGGTCATTCCTAGGAGTTCTGCGTGGATGACAGTTTGAGGTAACAGTTTTAAGAACTTAATACGTGCCAAACACTGGGCTATGTGCTTGACCAGCATTTTTGCATGAAATCCTGACAAGCTGGAGAACTATATTGACAGAGACCCCAACACAGTCACCAGAAGCCAGGAGCAGCCTACTTGCGTTCAAAGCTTTGCTCTGCCACATACTAGCGCTGGGACCTCAGACAAACTGCTTAGTCTTTCTGGGTCTCTGTTTCCTCATCTGAAAAATCAGAGGAGTGATAATAGTAGTACCTACTTCATAGAGTTGTTATAAGTAATAAATGAATACCTCATACAAAGCCCTTTGAAGAGTACCCAGTACATTGTAAAAATCAATTACTATAACGACTATTATGAACAGAAAACCTGAGACTTAGACAATGAGCATAACCAAGAAGATCCAGCTAGCAAACGGTAGAACAGGAATTCCAACTCAGGCAAACTGTGTGAGCACTGGTGGGTAGAGCTAGTCCAACTTAACAAACAGTAAATTCAGTGTGAACGAATCAGCCCAGCAAGATTTTTTTTAACCTCTTTGAACTAAAATTGTTCTCCTGGTCTGTTGACGTTAAAAATATTTTTTTCTCCCCTAATTAATTGTGTTTGATCAGTCAGACATAATCTTATTCTCTTGATTTTTTCAGAAGAACAAAATAATGATAATCCATAATTTGCTTGAAAGATACAGGTAGAGTTCCCCCTTACTCCTAAATTATTTTCGTTGTATTCCTCAACTGTTGAGAGAAAAATCTGAAAGATCCTTAAATACTTCTGTAAGGAGAGGGAGAAAATGAGTTTGTGCTATTTTGGCCTCTCCTTTAGCGGCCAGTAATAGTTAAAATTAATGGTGTGACCAATTTGATATTTTTATTAAAAATAATATGAACTCCTGGGTTCCATCTGCTTTTTCCATACAACGAGGAATTAGCCAAGGCAAGAATTAGTCTGTGCAGAAAGATTTTTTCAATCTTAATAATTTTCTAATAATTAAGACTGACATTAAAGACTTCGTTAATTTGTGTAGTTTTAAAATTTCAAATCACTGGGAATTTTAATCAAATCCGATTTGTCTGAGTAAAACTAGCTTTTCTAGTTGAGAGATAGCAGTGACTTCTGTGACTCTCCTGTCCAACTCACGGAGCTCCTTATTAGCTCTTTTTATATTTGTAAAAATGTGCAATTTTTGAAGAAATACATATTGAAGGAATCCAGATACCACTTTAAACTGACTTCAAATAGCACAAATTCAATTATTTTTTCTTCAGTGGATCAAAAGAGCTTTTCGTCCTTCCCTCCCAACAGCTCCCAACATACACACAAACACGCATATCAAACCAAGTGGTTAACTAGCTGTTGGCTGTTGCAGAGACTTGAAAAGTAATATAAAGCCTGTAGGTTGAAATGAAAAATCATAGCTCTAAGGGTACTTATTCCAACTGTGTCTTCAATCAAATGTAATCCAACCTTTTTCTTGTTATAGTACTGTTCAAGGCAATATAGCATCAGTTCCTTTTCATTCTTCAAAGTTCTCCAGATAATTTTTACCAAGTTTAGTTCATGATTGGCAGCTTTAAGAACATCCAAGGATTCACTACTCGAGTAAGTCAAGGCCTCATCTTCTTGCCTCTAGGACCACAATGTGAAACTGGTTCGGAAGGCCCTCCTCATAGCCTTGTGCACCTAATTCTGAGGTCTTTATGACTTCAGAAACCAGCTGCCCTGAAGAGGAGAAGACCAAAATAATAGCTCTTGATTTGTAGCTTGGAGGATTTTTAGATTCCTTTATATGTGAGAAACATTTAGGGGAGTCTTGTACTACCAAGAAGAGAATCGTTAGACATCACTGAGAGATAAAATAGTCCAGCAGGAGGGTGGAGGGCAGAGGGAGGGCAGATGTGTTTTTACTTGAGAGTTTCATTTTGGTTCTTGTGTTCAGAGCTTACCGAGGATGTTTATCTGCCCCTGCTCAGCCGTTGCCTCTCATGGGGGAAGGTGTTGTACGTACTCTTCATTAAGAGAAGCTGCAGTAAAGAGGTTTTTATTGCTAAGGGAATGCTTCTTCAACGATAAGCACTGAATTTTCAGCTGCTGATTAGTGAGAGTAGCGGTAAGTGAAAGACTTTAATGTTTTTATTTACTATTGTAGTAATGGAGCCAGCACGGTGGAAATGATCTCCAATAACTTCCCTCTTTTCCTTGAGCCCTCCCTGGGGAAAACGCTTCAAAGAACTTTGCTAACAAGTGTAAAACCCACTCATATTTCAGATGAAGGGAGACACATTACTAGTAAGACTTATCTTGAGCTAAACAGAACAGTTGCTTATAAAGTTAGTATTGTAATATGACAGTCTAAAGAGATATCCTGTATTAAATCTTATTTCCATTTCTTCTCCCTAATCCATATATCTCTTCCTTTCACCTTCTTATATCTTTTATACCCTGTGTTGTGGCACAATTCTCCATAGCGATTACGTATCTGTGATAATATTTACGTATCTGTGATAACATTTACGTATCTGTGATAGCGATTACTTATCTGTGATAGTATTTGTTCCAGACTACGTTTTGAAGGATGCTTGTATAGCAGACACCTTGGACACTAGAAAGAGCATCTCCATCTGGGTCAGAGGGCAGATTTGTATCATGACTAGTATAATAAAATAATATCTCCCTCTGGGGCAAATGCTAAGCAGATTTGCTTGTAGACCCTCTTTATAAGATTGGGCATTTTCTAATCTTGGGGATCCTCAGCTGGGACACAGACCCACTGGATGTCTGGCACACACCTGCGTCTGTCTCACTGCCCCTGCAAAACTTGGGGGACAAGGGGGCCAAAATGAACGTGAACCTCATGCTGCCCGTGTGCTGTGAACGATAATGGCCTTTATCTCTGACCTAGGAGTCTCATGAAACTGTGTTAGCTTGAAAACAATAAAATTTCAGACCCTTTTCTATTTTATTCTCTTTGTTCTCGTTATATGTTATTCCTCCTCTCCTGATTTCAGAACGGCAATGTCCAGTACTTTTCTCAGGAGCCCTCTGACCCAAGGTATGTTGACAAATGCTTGCCTGTGTTAATTAACTCAACGGGAGAATTCTTTTACAAAGTAGACATATATCAAATCATCACATTTATACTTTAAATATCTTACAGTTTTATGTATCAAGTATACTCAGGTCACATGGGGTGTGTGTTTATCAATTTTAAATAAATGAATTCGGACATTTCCATTCTGGCCATACTAAGGTAGGCACACACAGGCTGGTTTTACCCCACAGGACTTTATATGTCCAAGGCCTAGAATTTTGTAGTTTGCCCGAGTCTTCAAATATTGCCAACATAAGCTGCACTCTCCAAGGTTTGGTCTACCAAGGTTCCCATTTAAGGGACTGGAACGTTTTCAGAAATCTAGAGCTGATGTGTCTGATCAGCCTGAGACCAGACTGAACTCCTCCGGATCAGGTCAGCTTAATGGAGGGTGCCCGTGGGTTATTTATCTTCAGAGAGAAAAATATGCTAGATGAAATCCTTTATTTTCTAATTTCCTCTTTTTCTGGGAGGGAGATGAAGGCTAGCTGGTCACTCTCCTTCGTCTATGACTCATATTTATGGGCCTTTAATCATCACTGTGATTTTCCCCTGGGTTGATTCCAAAGTCTCCTCTTTCTTCTCTGGCTGAGAGCTCATAATTGGGTATTTGCGCTTCCCCACGCCTGGGATTCTCTTCTTCAGATTCTTCCCATGCTTCGCTCATTCTCATCCTTCAGGGCTTAGCTTAAACCACACTCCGCAGAGAGGCTGCCTCTCTAACAGACCCCAGCCACAGGGGACCCCGCAGGCTCCACCACCCAGCTGCCAAGAGAGGGCGCCATGCTCACCTAACTGCTCCTGCCATGTCCTTCAGAACCAGGCTTGGCTGGCAGAGCCTAGGTCCCATGCCTTCACCCTGGCAGCAAAGAAATTTGGAAGGATCCATTAGTTTCTACTTTAGGAACAGAATGCATAATGTAGTCTACTCTCAAGCAGAGAAAGTGTGTCCCAAAATATTAAGGAACTACATGCATGATAATTGACCTCTCTATGATGGGTATGAGTCCTATAAAGAAAAATGTGGGTGGTAATTTCAAACAGAGAAAGTAGCACGAATAAAATTTCAAATGATGTACTGCCCAGGGGATCGTGTATAGAACTCACTGACTGAATTCATGTAGATAAAGTCTTGAAGATACATCTGGATCAGTGAAGAAAATGTTGAGTGACGGTATTAATAGGATGCATGACCTCGAACTTGATTTCTGAGATTTTTGGAGACCTTGCTGATAGAAGCTGGAAGAAGAGTCATGAAAAGCTTACAAGAAGTTTTCTCCATGCATGAGAGTTGAGACTTCAATCTACCTGTGGGGCAGACTGACTCTTCCTTTGGTCTGGAGAGGAAATCAGCTCCACCAGGATAATGAGAGTGAGTTTAATCCTGTAGATGATAGGGAATCTTTGAAAGGATTTGAACAGGAAAATGACATTATTCACAACATGCTCCCTAAGATTAAACCAGGGAGATGAAAGCTGGATAAGAGAAAGAGATTCAAGGCCTAAAGCAGCACGATACTCAAGATTGATGATTTCCTCTGAAATATCTGTGTTTGTGAGAAAAATATCAAACTACAAAATATCAAAAATAACAAAATATCAAACAACTTCAGACAATCATATACCGGTTATTCCATCAGTGGACAATGTTAATGCTAATGGAATAATTTCATTGTGTAAAAATGAAAGGCACTTGATTAATTTAGTGTAAGGAGACCTCACCATGGTAAGAATCAAATGTACATTGAGTCTGACCCAAGTTCTAGGTCTAATATTTTAGGAAATACAGCACATGAGGACTAGGGAAAGTTAAACGCTAGCTTTTCCTTCTGGTCTCATCTTTCCCTGTTTAGGGCATCAGGTCATGTTCTGTGAGGACTGACCTTTTTTCCAGACAGTGTCAACATCTGAGAGTCGCCCTCTGGTTTGCCCTGGCTTGTTCCCGCTCTCTGCCCTTTCCATGGAAGAACGAAGAAGGCAGTACGAGATCCGCAGACAGAGTGGTTTGCTGCCTGTATCTCCAATCCTAGCTCCACCTTCAGCAATTTATTTAATCCCTCTGTTTCCTCAGTATCATTTTCAATAAAATACCAATAGAGCCTCCTCATTAATCCGTGCCTATGTCAGGCCCTGTTCTAAGCACATATAAAGCTCCAAGGTCAGGGCCAAACCCAGAGGGAGTCAACACTGTTACCATTATTTTGTTATGGGGCCAAGAGCAGGAGGAAACTTCCATCCCAATCCCCTCTTTCTGTTTTCCCATCTCAACGTTTGTCCATGAAAATATTACCTCATATTATGGCTGTCAACTGCCGTATCATATCAGCTGCCAGGACAGGGATGTTATTAACGTCTATTTTGGTTTTTACTTCCTCTTTTGAAACTGTTTTATAAATGACATATTGTACGTCCCTTCAAAGGTCACCCCAAAGGAAGTGAGACCAACTAGACAGAGGAGGACAACAGCAATTAACCACTATTCTCGCACGGCTCGCCCAGCCATTGTGTCTCCCTGAACCCAGAAAGCAAGGATTCTGGATGGGAAAGTAAAATCCTAGGCTGCTGCCCATGGCGAGGATGTTAAAATGCCTGGGGGATCAGCTTAGTGTGGAATGCTCTATGGTGAATTTTTTAAAATCTGGAGGATGTGTAGATACAGGAATGGTTTAATTCTCAGCAATTAGTGCAGCGGGACGTACATTCCCAAATGTATAAATGCAACAGCAGCTCATAATTTACTCCATTAAATGCTAAAGGATGCTGAGTGTCACTGCCTTTGAAACAAAGCATCAAGAACAACAAAACCTCTTGGAAATGTGGCTGTTGAACAGTTGGCTAAGTTCACCCACAAGCGAAGTGGGTGCCTTTTTCAAATTTATGCCTCAGAAATATTTCAATTTTATATGTGTATTGACTTTTTTGTTTTGTTTGTTTGTTTTTTGTTTACTTATTTTTTTAATCAGTCATCAGTTTTATACACATCAGTGTATACATGTCAATCCCAATCGCCCAATTCAGCACACCACCACCCCCACCCCACTGCGGTTTTCCCCCCTTGGTGTCCATACGTTTGTTCTCTACATCTGTGTCTCAACTTCTGCCCTGCAAACCAGATCGTCTGTACCATTTTTCTAGGTTCCACATACATGTGTTAATATACGATATTTGTTTTTCTCTTTCTGACTTACTTCACTCTGTATGACAGTCTCTAGATCCATCCATGGGTGTATTGATTTTTGAGATCACATATAACTGATCTATATGGCAGATGCCAACAAGATAATATATTGATGGTCTTTGTATAAGAAGAGGACAAAGAGCTAAATGTATGTAACAGAAGAAAAGTAACCAAACAAACTTGGACAAAGAAAAAGAGGATGTGGATAGAACTAAGGTCAAGGACCTTGTACATTTTCCCGTCTGGTACAGGTTGGTTCTTCTTTTTGTCTTTACTAAATATTGAATACATTCAAATACGTATTTCTAAAACATGTGAAGTGTCTAAATATTAAGCATAAAACACACACATATACAGCCATATTTATAATTGACTCAGAGATATTTCAGGTTTGGTTCCAGATCACCACAATAAAGCAAATATCGCAATAAAGCAGGTCGCAGGAACTTTTTGGTTTCCCAGTGCATGTAAAATTTATGCTTACATGATACTGCAGTCTATTAAGTGTGCAATAGCATTATGTCTAAAAAAACAACATACACACCTTAATTAAAAATACTTTATTGCTAAAAAAAATTCCAGAACAATTAACAATGGTAACATAAAAGATCACTGATCACAGATCAACATAACAAATATAGTAATAATAAAAAAGTTTGAAATATTGTGAAAACTACCAAAATGTGACGCAGAGACTTGAAGTGAGCAAATGCTGCTGAAAAAATGGTGCTGATAGACTTGGTCGATGCAGGGTTGCCACAAAACTTCAGTCTGTAAAAAATGCAATATCTGAGAAGTGCAATAAAACAAGGCGTGCCTGTATTTTTCACCCAGTGTAAGAGGTAGAACAAGAGGAAGCACCTAGAAGCCCCCATGTGCTCCTCCTCCATGTTCCTCCCACTCCATCCCCCAACCCCTAAAGGTAACACTGTCCTGAACTTTAATAGTTTTCTGGTACATCGGTCAATCCATGGACATTTTGGATTTTCCAAAAGAAATAGGAACACCTGTTGTTAATTAACTATCATTTCTGAGCTTCACTATCAAAAAGCAGAGCTGATGGATTTTGTGAGCATCTTATAGCCTCATGAAAAATTTATTATTAATCTGCATCTAAAATGAAATCTGACTAGAGAAGCTGACATGAAACTCAGAATTAAAAGTAAAAGAATATTAACATTAAAGGAGAAAAGGTAAAGAAGTTTCAAGGAAAAAACTCTATAGACACATATACATGTAAATATTTGCCAAATGTAGAATTTATAATGAAAATGCGACAAGCTGAACATTTTTTTCTTGTTACACAGTACTGGAACTCTGTGGAAACTTGAAAATAAAAGAGCCCAACTATGAAGTCATTATGAAGGTTTTTGCATAAGTGTTCTTAAGTTACTAAGGCAGCTAAATGAAGCACAAATAATGAACTAAAAGATGGGCAATTAATGTTCTAAAAGATGTATGGTCTGAGGAGCAAGAAAGCATTTCTTTTAATAAGAAAGCATACTTCTTAGAAATGAAATTGAAAAAGCAGTTCTCTGAAAATCATTTAAAGTATTTTCCCAGAATTGAAACCACCCTGGCTCTGGTCTTCAAAAATCTCTAAATAAACAGAGCTGCTTTTCTTAACATGAAATGTGATTCTCGACAAGAGAACTTGGTGATTATTATGGAAATGAAATGCTGTACATTTTTCTAAATGTGAGTATATATTTATATCATATTCATTTCCCTTTGATAATGTTGCTGTTTTTTGACAACATGAAATTTTAAGCATTCGAATGTCATAATTTGAATGCACTTGGAAGTTTCATTATGCAGCTGGCAAATGCTAGGCATTTATGCTGGTAATAAAGGAGGGGCCCAGGCAATCATTTCATGAACCTCTTGTTGATTGTGTGTTTGTATAAGCAGCTGATCAGAAAGCACAGACCTGTAGTGGGAATAGCTCATACAAGGTAGTGACTCAGGAATCATCGACTTATTTCACCGTTTACATCAATTGATATTAATTGTTTAACCTATTGGATATTAATACTCTTATTCAACATTTGATCTGTCAGAGTCAAATAGATATAATTCCAATCACTGGTTTAACATTTGCCCATTAATTTAAAGTCAAAAGGGGGCTTCCATGGTGGCGCAGTGGCTGAGAATCTGCCTGCCAATGCAGAGGATACGGGTTTGATCCATGGCCCGGGAAGATCCCACATGCCACGGAGCAACTAACTCCGTGCACCACAACTACTGAGCCTGCGTGCCACAACTACTGAGCCTGCGCGCCTAGAGCCCGTGCTTCGCAACAAGAGAAGCCACCGCAATGAGAAGCCCGTGCATCGCAACGAAGACCCAACACAGCCAAAAAGAATTTAAAAAAAAAACAAAGTCAAAAGGGTTTTATTATTTTCTAGATTTAGTTAGAATATGTTGATGTGTCTCAGGCAGCGGTCCCCAACCATTTTGGCACCAGGGACCTGTTTTGTGGCAGACAATTTTTCCACGTATAGGGGCGCGGGGATGGTTCAGGCGATGCGGAGCAGAGGAAGCTTTGCTCACTCGCCTGCCGCTCACCTCCTGTTGTGCGGCCCGGTTCCTAACAGGCCGCGGACCGCTACGGGTCCACGGCCCAGGGGTTGGGGACCCCTGGTCTAAGGTAGACAAAATTGAAAGCAGATGTGGGAGTAAATTCTCAGCTCAGATGATACCACCCGTAGGGCTTTGCCTATTTCTCTCCAGCAGAACTACCCGCGAAGCCGGGGACCTCGTCCAGGATTCTCCCAGCAACCACTGCTGTTCATGCCGTCAGTTTCTCTTCACTCTGGTCCATCTTCATTTTTATTTCTAGAGTCACAAACCCACAAGGGAGTCAGAGCGCATCACTTTCTTGCTGGAAATTCTCCTCTGAGTCCCTGTTACCTACAGAAGAATGCCAACATTCTTCCCAGTCTGGAACAAACACCACGGCAGCCTCATCTCCACCGGCCGATGTAACACTGACCCTCCCAGCTGGATGGATTGTCTCACCTTCCACAATGGTGTCAGACACCTTATGTCTTCACGCGCTGCAATATGACCTCTAAATTGTGGCCCACAAATGTAGTTCCACCTGGAACCTCAGAATTTGACCTTTGAAGATTTTTTTTTGATGCGGACCATTTTTAAAGTCTTTATTGAACTTTTTTTACAATATTGCTTCTGTTTTATGTTTTGGTTTTTTGGCCGCAAGTCATGTGGGATCTTAGCTCCCTGACCAGGGATTGAACCTGCAACCCCTGCATTGGAAGGTGAAGTCTTAACCACTGGACTGCCAGGGAACTCCCTTGACCTTCTTTGGAATAAGTATCCTTGGAGATAAGGATCTTAAGATCTTTCTGGATGAGGGTGGGCTCCAGATCCACAGACGGGTGTCCTGTAAGAGACAAAACACAGAGACAAACAGAAGGAGAAGGCCGTGTGAAGATGGAGAGAGAGACTAGAGTAATGCACCTATAAGCCACGAACGCCAAGGATTGCCAAATGCCATCAGAAGCCAGGAGAGAGACAAAGAGTGGATTCTCCCTGAGAGCCTCCAGAAGGAACCAACCTTACCAATACCTTGATTTTAGATTTCTGGTCTCCAGAACTGTAAAAGAATACATTTCCATTGTTTTAAGACACTGAGTTAGTGATAGTGCCTTATGTAAGGCAGACCTAGGAAACTAGGACACCCTCCCTCTGCTCGTGATGTCCGCTCTTTTTCCCATGAAGCAAATGCCTTCCTCAAGACCGAGCTCAAATGCCTTAATTCATGGCAGAGGAGTAAGAGGAGGTTGGTATATTTTCTTGATAAAAGCAGTATTTATACCCACATCCTCCCATATGCCAGGTTAGGCATGGCGTTTCTCAGCCACCTGCTAAGTCCCAACTCTTGTGCCAGGGGAATATAGTTTTTCTAGAGGCGGGGACAGTTTTCAGTAGTCATTTTCAGTTCCAATAGAATGTTCAACTGGTATTTATTGAGCACCTACCATATGCCTGGGACTATCGGATATATCTTCTAGTCTACTTCGGCCATCCCTGAGGTTAGCTAGAAGGGAGTGGGAAAAGAAAGGGATACAAACTCATACAAATTTTGTGCTACTTATGTGCCAGAAATGCTGTGAGATGCTTTAATAAGAACAATGTTAAAAGTACTTCTGCATTTGAACTCCATCAGTTGGAGTTCTTTAGCTGTAAGCATCAGAAACTTAAGTTCTTTACCTTAAACATATCAAAACATAAAGAAAGAAAGAGAAAAAAATATATTGGAAAAATAAAATGTAAAGCTGAACAACTACTGGATTTCGAAAAGGATAGGAACGAGGGAAATTCCAGGGATTTAGGTAGCATTTATTTATTCATTCCTTCACATAATATAGTTTTTATTATTTATGTGCTAGGCGAACCCCTTTCTCAATAAACAAGACAGAACAAGTACCCGCCCTCTCCCATATGAGAGAGTAAAAGAAGTAAACCAATAAACATACACAGAAATTTCATGTAGTGAAAACAGCAATGAAAGAAATAAAGCAAAGAAAAGGGATAGAGAGTGACAAGGCAGGGAAATATGGCGCTAAAATGGAGCTATTTTAAACGGCGTTGCCAGGAGGATTGTCTCTGAGAAGGTGACTTTTGAGCAAAGACCAGAATAAGATGTGAGAGAGGACCACAGAAGTGTCTTGGGGGAGAACGTTCTGTTAGAGAGATAGACAATAGCAAAAGCACTCAAGCAGGACTCAAATTGAAAAGCCTCAGAAGGCCAGAGTTGCTGGACAGAAGTGGAAATAGACAATAGGACCAGTTATTTGCAAATTTTGTTGCCATGTTTATGTTTAGATGTGTTTATATAGTAATAACAAAAGCTAACACTCATCTAGCATTTACTAGGCACCAGGCAGTGTTCTAGGTGCTTTATTCGTCTTAACTCATGAAGACTCATGACAATCCCAGGAACAAGCTACTTTTACTATCCTTATGTTTCTGATAAGTAAACTCAAGAATCGAGAAGTTGCATAAATTGTCCACCACCACGTGGCAAGGAACTCAAATGCAGACTCCAAAGCGGATAGTCTGGCAACAGGACCTCTGTTTCAACCACTTTGCTGTTCTTCTTATGTGATAATAGCTGGGCTTCAAAATGTTAGTTGTGTCATTTTTAAGTTACTAGCAGAATGTGTGTAGAATGGGCTGGAGCGAAAGGGGATAAATTCATTTTTATTTGAACTTGAAATCGCCAACTGTGTTTCTGTCTGGATTTCTTTTAATCTCCCATTGATCCATGCATTTAAATCTTGGGATTGAATTTTAGATCAGCAGGGCACACAGATGAAAGCCAGAGTAAGGTTTGGCATACATTTCAGCCACAACAACAAGAAGCCAAAATGCTCTTTGGGGGTAATTAGTACCCTCACCTCTTTGTGTGTTCTCAGTAAGTCCAGTTATCCCAGAGCTCAGACTACTTCCAGGAGATAATTAGGGGCTGCTGAAAGCTGCATTAACTCTGCCAAGCCACAGGGGCATTGTAAATGACTACTTCTCAGAGAGACTTATCAGCTTTCAGCAACTTGCAACACCTCAGCCTAATTCCCAGAAGGATCGAACATGGACTGCTTGTATTATTACATGCTCATTTGTAGGCTTTGAACCTCTTTTTTTTTATGGAGACTGATGTCATTTTCAAGTCTGAAAGGCAACTTTGGGGACAGGAAGAGTTAATGCCACACATCTGGAGAAGCCTTATTAAAAGATGAGGACACAGTTTAAGGCCTGGGAAAGAGCATTCTTCCAGGCTTTTCTGATTCATGATGGTTTGTATTAATTTTACAGCCAACTTTCCTCTCTTTCTCAAATGGTCCAATACTCTTAATTAGGGCTGCAGAGCTGTTGCTTATAAAATCCCAATTAAGTACCACATATTTTTCATGTATTATTTCTAATCCTACGATAAATGTGTTATAATAATCCTAGGAGCAAACACATAGTGAAGGCTAAGAATGTACCAGGCGTTATTCTGAGCACTTGCATGTTTTAAGCCACTGACCACGCCAACAACCAAACCTGTATGTTTTCTGTCTCCTCAGGAATGTCTGGACTACTCTTATCTAACACCAATTAGAATATTCTTTTTCTCTTTCTAAGACTATTTGGATTTTGAGAAATAAAAAATCTAGAGAATCTCAAAGAATAATTAATGAATGCTCACAAAACCACTGCCCAGAATGACAAGTATTAACATTTCACATATGTTTAAAGACTTCTAAAATTCTTAATATTTAAACAGAGCAGGACCCTATGGTGCTTGCCCCCCATGTCCTCAGGCTGCCTTTTGTCTGTGGAAAAATGCTAGCTGAAGAATAAGTTTAATCAGAGAAGTGAGAAAATGCAGAAACAAATGAAAACAAATGAGTCCAAGTAATAACTGTTTAGTCATTAAGTAAAGTCAAGGACCTTTGGTTTCTCCTCAAGGGCTATAGATAACATTCTGAGCCATATCCTGTGAGCTGTCTTATAGATGCTTATAGAAAGCCCCACCAGGTGGGAGAAGTTAACTACATGATGACCAGACTGTAGCCATGACATATGCTGCCACAATTCCAAGAACTGGCCTCAAGGAAATGGGAACAAACTGACCCTGGAACTGAAGATTAACTGTACCTAAAGCAATCAAGATGACCCTGGTCAGACCACCGCATGACCAATGTCAAGATGGCAGTCAGAGGTGAGTGTGCTGTTTCTGCATGTAGCTCCCTCCCTCCGTCTATAAAAGCTCTTGCCCCCTGGTTGAAAGTGGGGAGGAGTTGGGCTTTGGACAGGCATCCTCCTCCCACCAAACCCCGCCACTGTTGCCGCCCTCCGAAATAAAGCAAACTTTCCTTTCCACCAAACTTGCCTCTTTATTGGCGTTTGAATAGTGAGCAGCCGGACCCCCACTTTCGGTAACAATATATCTAGCAAACTTTACTATAAAGTCAGATAAGCTCCAACTCCTGTTTGTTCCCACCCACCCCCCCAGATGCCTTTCCTTCTTATCTCCCAGGGCAATGCCACACAATATGGAAAAACTGCATCATGTGTTTATATCAGTTTATGTACGTGTGTTGTATTTGCCTGTTTTAAATTCACATAACTGGTTTCATACTTGACATATCATTCTTCACCTTTCTTCACTTAACATGGTTTTTGAGATCTATCCATATTAATTCATAAAGATCTAGCTCATTCCGTTTACCACATTTACAGGGCTCCGTCACATCAACACACCACATTTTACTTACTCCTCCTGTAGATGGTTATTGAGTTTGTTTCTTATAGCTCGTTATTACTAATAAAGTGACTATGTACATTTTTGTAGTATCTGTATTAATTTGTATGGCTACCAAACAAAATACCATAGCTAGTTGGCTTAAATAACAAATTTATTTTCTCACAGTTCTAGAGGCTAAAAGTCCAAAATAAAAGTGTTGGCAGGTTTGGTTTCTCTTGAAGTCTCTCACCTTGGCTTGGGGATGGCCGCCTTCTCTGTGTCCCCAGGTGGCCTCTTCTCTGTGCACGTCCATCCCCAGTGTCTCTCTTTTTTCTTATAAGGGCACCAATCATACTGGATTAGGGCCCACCCATATGACATCATGTAACTTTAATTATCTCTTTAAAGACCCTATGTCTAAATATAGTCTCATTGTGAAGTGTACTGGGGTTAGGGCTTCAACATATGGATTTTGGGGAGGACACAATTTAGTGCCAATTGGAAGCAGTCTAGACTAGGGGTTCTGAGCGAGGGCATTGGAGTCAGCCTGCCTAGGTGGGATACTGACTGTCCGTGTGCTAGCCACGTGACTTTATCATGCTACTCAACCTTGCAGGAACTCACCTACAATAAAACCCATCTGTCTCTTGGGTGATTGTTAGAAGAACTACATGTAAAGCACCACACTGTGCCTCACTCAACATCAGCTACTGTGAGGTCTACTCATGTATGTTAAGTAGAGTTTATCTAGAAATGCAACTGGTCATGGAATTTCCAAGGCACAGGGACCAACTTTTCAATTTTTCTAAATTCTGCCAAACTGATCTCCGTGGTGGTTACATCAATGAACGCTTCCACCAGCCAAGTACAAGAGTTCTTTTATCCTCATATCTTGGCCAAGAAGAGATTTTTCCATCCTATAACAATATTTCTATCCATCTGATGTTTGAGGAAAAGTATGTCATTGTTTAGTACATTCTTTGATATACATCTGCTTCAGGAGGTCTATAGACCATAAGGGAAAAAATATGCAGGTGGTTCTCTACACTTCTCATAGTTAAATCCTTAGTATATGTCCAAAACAAAGACATTCCCATTACAAATGAAAACTCTCTTTGGCTAGAGTCAGGTGCAAGAAGGGAGTTAGTCAGGTGTCTCTGGTTATCCTTCTCTGATCTCTGGTTCTCTTTCCATGCTTTTAGGGATTTTTACTTCTCCTTCAGGAAATAAAGAGCATCTTTCAACTGGACACTCTCCAAAGTTCAGGAAAGTGAAGTAACACTTTCCTGGTGGCGATTTTCCTTTGGCTGAAGCATTGGCTCTCAAATTTGATTTTGTCCAAAAATCATCTGCAGAATTTGTTAATAAGGCTGGTCTCTGGCTTAGTCAGAGATTCTTATTCAACCCTGGTGTGGGGACAGGAGTCTACCTTTTTAGCAAGTACCTCTTTTGATTCATTTCAGGAAGTATGTGGCCCTCACTTTAAGGAGCACAGCTTTAAACATAAAATATTCTCTGGGTATGTTCCTAAGTATTATGTTGTTATGTGCACCCTTGTTGTAGTTTAACCTAAATAAACATCCAGCCTGCAAACAAACATTGTCATAGGCTTTGGAAGTGTGTCTTCTTGAGTCTTATGTTCTCTGTTTAATGTGACTAGGAATTTTCTAATGTTCTTTCCAGTTCTGATGTTCTGTGGTCCAGTTCTGTTACACAGCTGTCCTATTGATTGCTGGGTCTTCAGTACCACATGCAGGGACACACAATTCATAGACCATGGATCATTTAGCAGCAACAGTAACGAATTTCTCTCAGAAACTTGAAACACAGATAAATAAGGTTACCCACTGAAAGTTAAATATTTAATTGAACTTTATAATTGAACATGACAGATAAGATCATTACATTTGTAAATGTCCCCTCAGAAGGTAGAAAACCTCCCAGACTAAAAAAAAAAAAAAAAAAAAAAAAACTGGAAGCACAAGATCTAAGTCTAATTGATGTTGAATTTAATATGATATAAAGCTGTAGCTATCAGTGTAATAACATATCTGGAGGAGATAATGTAGGGACTAAGAAGATATTAGAAAATATCAAATATCAAAGAAAAAAAGTCTAAAAACCCCAGCAAGCATCCAGCCCTTGTCCAGAGGGGAGAGTGCCCCAAAATTTAAATGGTAGTTTATCCCCATAGGAAAGCTGGTGAATTAATCAAAAACGATGATGGATGTCACTTTAATGTTAATTTTACTTTTTTAAAAAAAATACCATTTTTAGCCAATTGATGTGACAAAAAAGAGACTATATCTGGTGCTTGAGGATTTACTCACCATCATACATGGCTTGCAGAACTATAAATTGATGCAGTCTTTTTGAGAAGCAGTTGGCCCATTTTATCAAAAGCTTCAACAATGTACATTCCCATGGATTTAATAATTTCAAATTTAAGAATGCATTTAGAGGAATAACTCAGTTATGCCAAGATTTTTTTTATAAGGGTATTTATTGCAGTGTTTCTGTCACTGTAAATATACAACCAAAGGGAATCAATTATATCCATTTTAGTATAGCCCCCCAAACAAAATCTTATTTATCCTTACATAATTATGAGAACTATGAATAGTATTTTCACATGGTAAGCTAGAAATAATGTGCTTTCAAGTAAAACAATCACTTTATAGTGTAGCAACACAGTATAACACATTTTTTTAATTTTTAAAAATATATATCCATACACACAGAAAAAGAGTTAATGCAATACACACATATATTAAAAAGTTCCATAGTGGTTAGGTCTGCATAGTGCAATTATTGGTATGGATTTTCAAAAACCTTTTCAGTTATCTCTATTTCCTAATTTTCTGCAGTGAATATATTCATTGCGCATGTGTGTCTGCGTTTTACGGTAAAGTAAAAAGTATTACTAATTTTTAACATTAGAATTTTGGTTTCAGGAATTGGTCTGTTTTGAGTTTAGTTAAGGACAGTCATTCCTTCAGCAAACATTATTTGAGTATGTACCGAGTGCCTTGGAATAATTCAGTGAAAAAACAGACCGAGGGCCCTACCCTTGTGCTTTACCTTCCAGCATAGACTCCAGCCAGCTCCTCTGAGCAAGAACCACAGGGCACGTTGACCTGGCCTGGTGCTCAGGGAGCTGAGTTTACCACTCACGTCTCCAAACCGGAGGCCCCTCCAAGAACCCGAGCCTCCGAGGGGCCCTGGAGCCCAGCCCTGTTCAGGGCTCCCCAGCTAGTCACTGATGGTGGCACAGGCCACTCTATCTTCCAAACTCTTCACAAAGGACCTATACTTTTATAAGAAAAACACACAAAAATAATGTTATTAAGTAAAAGAGAATGTGTATTTTTAACATTCCACATACTCTAAAGCCTGGCGAGCCTCACTGAGTTAAAACTCCACTAATAACAATTTTATTTATGATAGGATCGGAACTGCTTTTGTGCTCCAAGCCAGAAAAAAAATAAATCATTAACCCCTTCCGTAGCATTTCATTTACTGATGAAATTCTCCAGTGCTGCAGATTTGGTTGGTCTTTTTGCCCAGTGCTGAACAGCAGGCTGGTGAGTCAGCTTAGGTTTCCCACTGGCTCACCGGGAAGGAAAATTTTCTTATTTAGCAAAAAGGTATTGCCCCCACCGTGGCCACCTCCACTCCTTGGCAAACCCTTAAGAGGCTCAGGAAGTTTGCCCCACAGCTTTCTTTAAGTTTTTTCCCCTCTTTGCTTCACAGACCTAAGATTAGTTAATGGCATATTTTAATGAGCAGTTGAAACAAAGGTGAATTCAGGGGAAAATGCATCTGTTTACACCTCTACCCTAAGATGCCCTCATTAAGGACCATTTCTATTTCTTAATTCTTCCAGGCAGTGTCCTCTGCCCTTACTGTCTTATCATTTTCTAGTTATAAGTCTCAAACTTGGTCTTGTCTTCAGCTCTGTCACTTGTATTTGACGTATTTTAGCAGGTTGTCAAAATCGCCAGACCTCAGGAATAATTAAGCCACCAAAATTAAATTGGATTTAAAAAATTCTGATGGGTACTGATTGCTCACCTAAGATCTTCCCTCCTCTCCCCTCACATCTACACACTTATTTCTCCTAGATTAGGGAAACATCAACATGTCCCTCTAAGGAGTTTATATAAAAACAAGTCCCAAATTTGAGACTCATTGGGAGGAAGTCTAATTGGCGGGCTTCCTTTTAGTTCATGTTCATTTCTATCATCTATCTATCTATCTATCTACCTATCATCTAACTATCTATCAGCAATCTGCATTTTCTTACCAAATAAAATGTCTCTTGTGAAATAATTTAATACACAGATTTAAAACAAAGGATTCATGGAAAAGGAAGAAAATTCTAAGATTTCGAACTGCTAGGTTTTAGCCCCAGCATGGAGGGATAATGCCAATGGGAGGCACAGTGAAGTGTTATGGGTGAGATTTTCCTGGGAAACTACAGAACATACTAACAGGTCTCAGAGATATTAGGGTCCCCCTGAGATGACACTCCATTTTCCTCCCCTTGCCCTAGAATGTCAAGGTCTGGCATGGGCAGGAAAGATTTATTCATGCCCATGTTGAGAAGACCCAAACCATTCTGATTTCAAAGAGTTGACAAGGATCACAAAGGACTTAAAATAATGGCTAGTTCTATTAGAATAAGCTGGATTTCTGAGGGTGCCTGGAGGTGCTGAGCAAGCTCTGAACAATAGTATTGTAGATTTCAGTGATGGACATAACAATTCCTAGTGTTTTCATTAAGGACTCAATATTCTAAGCACTTTACACATTCAACAACCCGGTGACATTGACTGCAGCTAGTTCAGACCCTTGATTTTAAGCATGAGGATAACGAAGGCAAGAAAAGTTACATAACTTGCCTTAAGTGAGTCAAGTATTCAGGGGCAGAGGCTGTGTTACACCAGGTTCCCTCATTTTTAACCCAGTGTATTCTTACTACACCAGGCAAGGATCACATTTTGAGTTCCTTGTAACAGAGACATTTTGTAACAAGTCCAGGTAAGTGACATTTTTTAAGTGCTTATTTTATTTAGGTGCTTATAATGGATTATGACACTTCCCAGATGCAAGATGTCCCCAAACCTAATAAAAATAGGGGGAAAAAGAACACAGGTTGACCACTTCAGGTTAATGATTTTCTTTTTTTTGTTTTTCATTCATCTAGAGCGTTAATAATTTTAAGTGTTTTTCTCCCATCACCTGCACATTCCTCAGCTTTGCCAGGCTAACTCCACTTCCTTATGTTTCTAGGCAGGTCGGCTTTTTAATCAGACCATCCAAAGATTTTGACCAAGTATGTATTGCCTTTTTTTTAAAAAAATCTCAGCTGTAAGGATTTTACAGCAGTGACTTTCATGTCTGTTCTCATTTATCTCAGAAACCTTCTTGAAACTCTTTGGACTGTAAACGGTAACTTACAATAAATGTCTAAGAATGTGGCACATCAAAGCATATTTATTTTAAGTCTGCTATCATTGTTCTGCATTACATGTTGCCTAGAAGGAAGTCGCAGGCTTTTTGTCTCCAGTCGTGAGCTTAGGTCCAAAAGAGCACCAGGGATTCAATGTTTTTTGTACATTCACGATTTGGGGCTTATGTTATGATTTTAAATCTCGCAAACCGATATCGAGCAATCATGTAAGTTTTCATTTTTGTGCAAAATAATAAGATGCCTTTTTGCAGAAAAGGTCCAGACTGAACTTGTCAAGTATATATTTTACAACTGTCTTTCATGCTAAAGAGGCCTGACTTCGGCTTGCTTATAACTGAATGACTAATGTGGGTTGAAATTGATTTTATAATTACGTGACTAGATGACTTCCGGAGCTTTTATTTTGTGCCTTTGGAAACAGCGCTTGGAAAAATTAGGGAACCTCAAAAATCAAAATTATGACACAAAAATATGAAAATGATGTAAAGACATAAGAAGTTTCCCTGATAATATTGTCAAAAGAACTCACCTCCAACTAGTTAGTACAGAGTTAAAAAGAGTAAATTAATGTGGTACTAATACAAAATCAAGAGGCAAAATTTAATATTCTATCATGTAGACTTCATAAATCAGTGAGAGAAAAGGATTATGAAACAAATAATGCCTGGACAATTAGTTTAATGTTTAGGCCCATTTTTTCAGGACATGCACAAAAATAAACTTTTACATCATGAAAAAGTGAAATATATTAATAATAATCAATACAGAAAAATTAAGCATATTTTTTCATGAGCGTCTTATATCTCAATGGGAACTAGATGAGGAAAATTTTAAGGTCAACCAATAAAATCACAAAGAAAATAATAAAGATTATTTTATTATACAAAAAATAAAAACCTTTCATATGATAATAATAATGAGCTGATAATTATTGAGTGCTTACTAAATATCAGATAGTTGTTCTGAATGTATTATATGAGTTAACTTTAAAAAAAATTTTTTTAACTTTTTATTTTATATTGGAGTACAGTTGATTAACAATGATGTGTTAGTTTCTGGTTTACAACAAAGTGATTCAGTTATACATATACACATGAGTTAACTCTTAATTCTCAGCAAGATCCAATGAAATAGGTATTGTTATTATCCCATTCTACAGATGAGCAAACAGAGGCACAGAGAAGTTAAATCACTTGTTCGAAGTAACATGATTAGATCTTATTGAAAAGAAGATTTTAATATTAATGTATTTAGATTCATCATTCTTTTTTCATGACTGCCTATGTCTAGCTAACGCTTTTTGAGTCTTGTTTGAAAAATCTATACCCTTCTCAAGGTCAACAAGACATTTGCCAGTAAAACTAAAAGCTTCAAAGTTTTATATTTGTCACTTAAGTCCTAATCTATCTGGAATTTATTTTTGTGTTTCGGAAGAAATGGAATCCTATTCTGTTTTTTTAGTATGTGTAATTATGTATCTAGCTCCATTTACTGAAAATTTTCTTCTTTTCCCCCTGATCTGCCCTGCATCACCATCATGAGTCAAATTTCTATACTTTAACAGGTCTATTTCTATACTGCTTGTTATACTGGTCAATTTGTCTATCTCCACATGCTCCCACATAGTCTTAATTACCCGAGCTTCAAAACAAGTGCAGATATCAAATAAAGAGGGACTCTCTGTTGTTATCTTTCTTTTTCTAAAATATTTAGGTTCTTCTTTGCTCTTTACTCTTCTGTATACATTTATGAATACGTTCCTCAAGTGCCATGAAAAATTCTGTTGGAACTTCTACTGAATTGCTTTGAATCCATAGAGTACTTTTCAGAGGACAGATATCTTTTGGATAGATGTTATTTTCGCTCATCAAATTAGCAAAAATTTTTAAGAACGAGATGACTTAACATAAATGACAGAAAATGCAGTGTTTATTCTCATACCCAGCTTGAGGGAGTTTAAATTGGTGAAATTTTTTCTGAAAAGCAATTTGACAAAATGTGTGAGGAGCTTTAAAGATCATAACTTTAATCCCATAATTAAAATTTCACAAATCTATATTTCATAAGGAGGTAATTTGAGAATCTGTCATGGTTTTACATATAAAGGTGTTTACTAAAGATTATTAATAATTGAGAAAATTATAAATAATCTAAATATCCAACAATAGGAATGTGATTAATGAATTATAATGCATTCATTTATGGAATAACATGGAGTCTTTTTGAAGGATTTTTTAATAATATGGGAAAACACATAAAATGTTATGTGCAACAACGCTATGAGACTAGATATCAATTACAGGAAAAAAACTGTAAAAAATACAAACACATGGAGGTTAAACAATACGCAAATAACCAAGAGATCGCCAAAGAAACCAAAGAGGAAATCAAAAAACAAATGACAATGAAAACACGATGACCCAAAACCTATGGGATGCAGCAAAAGCAGTTCTAAGAGGGAAGTTTATAGCAATACAATCCTACCTCAAGAAACAAGAAAAAATCTCAAATAAACAACCTAACCTTACACCTAAAGCAATTAGAGAAAGAAGAACAAAAAAACCCCAAAGTTAGCAGAAGGAAAGAAACCATAAAGATCAGATCAGAAATAAATGAAAAAGAAATGAAGGAAATGATAGCAAAGATCAATAAAACTAAAAGCTGGTTCTTTGAGGAGATAAACAAAATTGATAAACCATTAGCCAGACTCATCAAGAAAAAAAGGGAGAAGATTCAAATCAATAGATTTAGAAATGAAAAAGGAGAAGTAACATCTGACACTGCAGAAATACAAAGGATCATGAGAGATTACTACAAGCAACTCTATGCCAATAAACTGGACAACCTGGAAGAAATGGACAAATTCCTAGAAAAGCACAACCTTCCACGACTGAACCAGGAAGAAATAGAAAATATAAACAGACTAATCGCAAGTACTGAAATTGAGACTGTGATTAAAAATCACACAAAATTGAGTTATTTGTAGTGAGGTAGATGGACATAGAGTGTGTCATACAGAGTGAAGTAAGTCAGAAAGAGAAAAACAAATACTGTATGCTAACACATATATATGAAATCTAAAAAAAAAAAAAAAAGGTTCTGAAGAACCTAGGGGAAGGACAGGATTAAAGACGCAGACGTCGAGAATGGACTTGAGTACATGGGGTATTCATGTAAGGGTAAGCTGGGACGAAGTGATAGAGTAGCACTGACATATATACACTACCAAATCTAAAAGAGATAGCTGGTGGGAAGCAGCCGCACAGCACAGGGAGATAAGCTCCATGTTTTGTGACCACCTAGAGGGTTGGGATAGGGAGTGTGGGAGGGAGACACAAGAGGGAGGGGATATGGGGATATATGTATACATACAGCTGATTCACTTTGTTATATAGCAAAAACTAACACAACATTGTAAAGGAATTATACCCCAATAAAAATGTTAAATAAAACAGTTGCTGCAAAGAAACAGGAATATTTTACATAACATTATGGATATATTGGGTTAGATAAAAATATTATTAAAATTAATTCATCTGTTTCTAAAAAAAATTTTTTTTATGTGCAAGAAAGCATGATGCAAAATTGTACATGCTGTATGATCTCAATCTTTTAAAATTTCATAGGAAAAAGACTAGAAAAATATACTTAAATGTCATTAATAATTTCCTTTGGATAATAAAATTATGGGTAATTATTTTTCTATTTCTTGTTACTTTTAAAAAAGTATGATAGGGGCTTCCCTGGCGGTCCAGTTGTTAAGGCTTCTCCTTCCAATGCAGGGGGTGTGGGTTTGCTCCCTGGTTGGGGAATTAAGATCCCACGTACCTCGCAGACAAAAATCAAAACGTAAAACTGAAGCAATTTTGTAACAAATTCAATAATGACTTTAAAAATGGTCCACATCAAAAAAAAAAAAAAAGTATGATAGATGATTTTTCATTCCAGAAAAGTAAAATGTTTCTCAGTGGCCACTTTTATTTGTGACAATATAAAATTCTACATGGAATGATGAAAACTTTGTGTTTCTAACAGTGAAGTTAATATCTGGTATCAGCCACCCTGAAAGAGAAATGGTTCAAAGTTGACTGAGTCCATGAGAGGTGCCTGGCCTTTCCTTTTGATGTGTCTCTGGAATATCTCAGAAGGAAAGTCATTTCCTTGAAGGCACCTTTGTATGCTTCATCAATATTCCACTGCCCCATTTCTCCCAAGATGAAGTTCCTCAGGGTAAAAATGTCCAAAGCTTTGAATGGCAGTAGACTGTCAGAAAAGGTTTCATTTAGAAATCAGACTTGTGGATCTCAGGCTACAGGAGCTTAGATATATGATGAATTTTTAAATTATGTGGAGAACCCAAGAGAGCAGGCTGTGTGTGTCTGCCCAAGTGTCACTACATGGATAATCAATACCAAATGCTTAAGAAGTTCTGCTCCCCTAATTTTGCTGTTGCTATGCAGACATTCATATGTGTTATACTGTGAAAGGAATGCTACATGATGCCTTATCATAAAGCCATTCAGTTGAGCTGAGTTGGTCATATGGTGAGAACTGGTTCGATAAAAATCCCGAGGAAGTTGGGATTTTTAAAGACAACAGAAGCAATATCATTTACATGCATCCTGCATAGAAAACTATTCCAGGGACCTCCAAGTACAAGATGATCTGCTGCAGTGTCCGTGTGGGCAAGATCTTCTAGAACTGGATGAACGTGTGAAGAAAGCCATGGAAGTTGAAAACCCTGAAAGATCTGATCTATACATTGCTGCAAGAATGGTGTGAAAACAATGATTGTATTGGTTATACCACATTTAAAAAATATTTCCTTCCTTAATCAATGAAGGGTGGAATCACCTTTATCATCAATCATGATAAGCTCTTACTGGTTTTAGCCCCGCTGATGGCAGTGACGGTGGAGCTCCACGCGGAACTGTGGTGTTTGTTACATCGGTGAGCAGATGCAGGTGATGCGCTGTGACACCTGACACACCCCCTAACCCACCACTTCTTATTTCACATACCAGACAGTATAGGCATTTTAAAAGCACGAAGTAAAACCGAAGGCAAAGGGACCCCGCAATACACGACACGTTTCCTTCCTTTGAAGAAATACTGTTTAAAGTAATACTTTCATTGGCAAAAGGATATAGAGCTGCCCGTTTGTGTCAATTACACCAGGCTCCCTCTTGTAGCAGTTGCAGAGGTTCAAAGCCAGGACAATGTTTCCTCCTTCACTTTGTACCTCTGGTATTTCCTTAAGAGGAAAGCATGGAACCCAGGTTGGATTCTCAAGTGTTGTGTTTCTGTGAAGTGACTTCTGGGCTATCTTATCAAAGTTGGGTCCAGTTTTTCTACCGAGTGACCATGCAACCATCCATAATTTGAGTGTACATTGGATGTGTGACCAGCAGATTATGGTTGGTGAATATTTCCTGTGCGAAGCTTGTATTCAACTTTTTTTTCTACTCTTAATAGAGCCTCTCACTAGAGATACTGTGTGTGGTGCAGGGAGCAGAGTAAGGGCTAAGGAGCTTCCAGGACCTTATTTCATCTCAGAACTATATACCAAAGCACACACCTTCTAGGATACAAATACAAAAATCTAAGAGGAAAGAAAAAGAAATACCACACTGAGAAACTGAGGGTTATGGGATAATCTTCCTAGCACACGGCAGAGGAAAATTTTACTATTTATTTATGCCCTGCCTTATTCCAGAAAAAAGTTACGTGGAAGAGCTTCTTTCTACCTTTCTGCCCTGCCACATCGTCTCAGTTCTGAGTTAAACAATACCATTGTCTTCCATCTCTCAGGTCCTGTTACAGCCAAAATTAAAGGCTCTGTCTCCGTATGAAGCAGTCATTTTTGGTCTACCTCACATGCCTAATGCAGGCAGCTAGCCCACCAATGCACACGGCAGCACGCATTTGAAAGCGTGACCACATCTGAAAGAAAGGGTACGTGAGCTCATTTTATTACACTCATCTATTGGCAAAACCTCTCAGAGATTATTTCTTCTAGTGTAGATGATAGATCTTTGGCACTTTTAAAAATCTCTACAAAAATGGGGATCTCTCAGAGTTTCCTCTGAGTATCTTCTTGATAGGAAAGGAGAGGATTAATCACTTAAATCACTGGATTTCTGTGTGGCAGAGAATATTGCAAGAACTCTGGCATAACTTAGTAGCAAATATCAGTGTCAAATCCTAGCATACCTGCATAAAACTTACTGATTATTTATATATTTGGCAATTCATCATTGTATTTTATTCTTTCTCATGGTTCACACAAGGAACGCTAAGTTGACAAAAAAGAAGTGAGAAACCATGTAAATGAAGTTTTTAGGTGGGACCACAGCAGCTTTTAGTCTGGGGTTGATTTGGTTCCATTGTTATTCAAGACGCTTCTGAATATTCTTCCTTATGTCCCATGAGTATGCGTACTATTTCCGTCTCCATGTAAGCCCGGAGAAATCTTGCCTGTAGTCTTTTTGGTGGTTCTTTCTCTAGACTTGGGTCACCTCCTAATGTGTATGCTTTTGCTAAATATCCAAAGGGGAACCTCTGTCGATTTTAAGTCTTCTTGTTGTACAGTTTTCTCCCTGGTCCTCTGCCTTCTTTACCTCTTCAGACTCCAAGCTCAGTCTCTTCAAGTCAGGAGCAAAACATTCTCCCCGACACTACAGCCTGGACATCCGCTCCACGCAGCGAGATGCAGCAACCGTAAGCTCAGCCCATTCATTTCCTGTATCTCAGGGACACTGTTCTTCACGTCTGATATCCAGGGTCTAAAGCTATTGTTTCACATGTTTTGTCTAGATTTCTTTTTTGTTTGTTTGTTTTATTTCAGGTGAAAGGGTAAATCTGGTAGCAGAAATCCTAGAGACATCTGAAAAGAGTATTTTACTCAGAATAACACCCTGAAAATATAATTTTGGTAGTAGTAATACAGTTCAACCCTATACAGTCTACAGTAAAAAAATTATAACATAGCGGACTAAGATTCTTGTGGTGGCAGGGTTTGTAATACAGGTTATGAATTAGATCGATCTAATTTCAAATCCCACCTTTGTTATTTGCTGGCTCTTTGCTCCAGGGCAAGGTCTTTACCATTTCTCAACTTCAATATCTTTGTCTGTAAAATGGTGATTATCAGAATACCTATTTCACAGCAATCCTATGAAAATTAAATGAAATACGTAGCTTGGTGACTGCTACATAAATTGTAGATACTGTTTTTATGTAAAATAATATGATTTGAGAACTCTGTCTTTTTAAAAAATACATTTTTACCCCAATAGGAACTTGGAGGATTTATGTGGTTAACAACTAAATTAACAACACCTAATAAACGTCTTGGCGTCTTTTTCACGTTAGCCTGTTGGAGGACACAAAAGAAGTAAGACATGGAGTCATCCAGAAAAGAGTTACTGTGGGCTATGACTTCCGAAAGAGACCTCAGTCTCTGTCACCTAACTTCAAGGAGAAGGTTGGAGGGACATTTTTCAAATTTATGAAAATGATTAACTCTTTGTGTTCTGTTGACGCTTTCAAATTCCTGTATTCTGGGATGTTGGCGTTCTAGACTGATAGGGTAGCTAATTACCTTTTCATGAAACTATGCAAATATGATTAAGTCCCACAATGTAGTAAGCCAACATTACTTAAAGGAGAAGATTCACAGAAAGCGATATCATGGATTATTCAGAAGACACAGGATAGGAAAGGTTATACATAAGTTTTAAATGTTTGATACAAGAAAAGAAGTCATGGGTTAAAGGAAAGTAACAGGTATGAAGTTGTAGGTGTTCTTTGAATTCTTTCTCTTTTTCTAAAGCAATAAAATTCTACCTGTCAGGGTGTATTTTGTGTTAGCAAGTATCACTATTAGAACTTACTCTCTGAGAAATATCCCATATTTGGAGTCAAGCAAAGAGGATTATTTTCCTCCTAAGATGAATAAACCTATTTTCTTGAAACATCTTGTTTGTACTCTGATAGTTATAGCCCACAGAACCCATTTCCTAGTTCAGACTGTCCAGTGGAACTTTTCTGGTGCCGTGTCCTTTGGGAAATCTCATTTGAAGGAGACATTTCTCACACCAGTCCCTGCAGCCTTGTTTTGGGCTGCTTTCCTGCTGGCGTCTGTGGAAATCTCAGTGATGAGTCTTTTCACCACACAGCACGATGGGGAGAAACATTTCAGGAAGTCACAGAACCACAGTTACATATTAGTAAGGACCCAGTCTTGGGAGAACGGTTACATTCAATTATCATTTTCTTCCTTTAGTCTAATATTTATATGGTGTTGTTCATTGAAGTACGATAAGAATTAAGTTCATGATACTTATGTGGTAATTTTGCTATTAATATTTATTTACTGTCCAGTATAATCAATTCAGGTGTGATTGGACTAAAATATTGTTCAAATGATGTACTCAGTCACCTAATATTTCCTTTACAAGATGCTTGCTTAAGTAATATTTCTAGAAAGAAGTCTTCATAAATTTACATCACTGTGTCCCTCTTTGAAACAATAATGTAGAGATTTATTCTTACTTTTTCAGTTTTGTATATTTGAGGACTGTTAATAAATTAGTTGCCTTGAAGATGTTTTTTGGGTTGGTTGATTTTCTTATCCTATAAATTTGTCCCCTTCCCATCAAGCTGGAAATGAACTGGGGTGCTTCATTCAGATTTCATTTAAACTGTGGGACCATTCTTTTTCACAGAAGGGGAAGGAAATGTATAAGAATAAGGCAATTTGCTAAAAGAGTAATTATTATTCTCTCCTTTTGCTGTGAGTTTTCTAGTTACTATTTTTACTCTGTGCATAAGTCTGGACAATATACCTTGTTATGATCTAAGTTCTAACAGATGTATTCACGGCACAAAAGTGTGAGGCTATAAAGACATTGAGATCATAATTACTGAGATGTAGATTACAAGATACCCACAATAAGACAGAGTTAAGTATTCAATAGAGAGCTTATATTGGCTTATTTTGGATCTTAGTCATAAGATATTCTAAATGAAAATGTCAAATAGTCCTAAATATTACGATCTCTTAGGGCATAATGCTGCATCAAAGTAACCGATCATCCTTGGACAATTATGTTACAATGCTCAGTTGCCCCACTCTGATCTGGAGTATTTCAAAATGGTACCACTTTACATCTGTGCCTCTCTCATTTGGTGTTGGCGCATGAAGAATATTAATGAAACACATTTTAACTGTCTTCCACAGCAGTGGTGACCTCCACAAATTCCAAAGTATTCCTTTCCCCCTTTGATCTCACATCTTTACATTATTCTAGTAATAATTTTCTATTTTGTAGTATTGGAATAAACTGTCACATGGAAAATATGAGTGGAATGACAATAATTTCCCTCTATCGGATCTTGTCATCAAAATCTATGAATTAATCAGATTTAATGCTTGGTCATTGGCCATGAGCAATTGTGTCCTGACGTTGATCACAATTTATGGACCGTCTTTACTGATCTGCACTATATTTTGAAATTCCTAGATGCTTAATTCCTTCTCAGCTTTACATAATGACTATATCCATTGAGATTACTCTGCATCTTACTCAAGTGGGTGAGACTGAAGAAGGATACAAATGTCTTAGCAGTTTATCATCACATTTCCTTGGCATTGCAAAATAACTCTATTTTCCTCTCCAGGGGAAAAAAAAGACGTAAAGGATATGAGTCACAAAACGAAGATACAAGGATTTGTAAACCAGTATCACAAGCACGTCAGTCTTAGATGAATGTCCATGGTTTTTTTTTTAGCTTCTCATCCTTAATTATTCAGATACAATTAACAGTGGTTGCTATTAAAGGAACTTGTAGCTTCTGCTTCTGATTTCTGAAACTCAGAGGGGTTTTATTTTAAGTCCTGACTTGCTCTTGTTTAAATTTGAGTCATTTTGAGCACCCACAGTAATCCACTGCTAAAGAGAATATATTTGGTGCATCCCATTATTGTACTTTAATTCAACAAGCTTTTAGAGCAATCAATTGTACTCAATAAATACAGCTGCATCTTTGCAACAAAGAAGAAAAGAAAGAAATAAAGAAGGAAAGACGAGAAAGAAAGAAAGAAAGAAAGAAAGAAAGAAAAGAAAGAAAGGAGGAAAGAAAGAAAGAAGAAAGCTTATCTGTGTGAGGCCAGTACATTTTCTTTTAATATTTATTTATTTATTTATTTATTTTGGCTGTGTCAGGTGTTAGTTGCGACAGGCGGGATCTTCACTGTGACATGCAAGCTCCTTCGTTGCAGGACGGGCTTCTCTCTAGTTGAGGCACGCGGGCTTAGTTGTCTGTGGCATGTGGGATCTTATTTTCCCAACCAGGGATCGAACCCACATCCCCTGCACTGGAAGGCAGATTCTTTACCACGGGACCACCAGGGAAGTCCCCGAGTCCAGTACATTTTAAACAAAATATCTCTGATACCTTGTTTTCAGAATTCTTTTCCCTGTAAGTCTTAGTCTCAGTAATGTGACTAATTAGCAACAGCAACTTGAATGCTCCAGACAGTAACTTGACAATGAGCTTCCATAGGCATTTTGGTCCTTTTGTGTACTGGGCTTCTTCTTCTATTATTTTGTGAAATCACAGGAATGCAGAGAGATTCATGGAGGCTTGCTTCTCATTGGTGGCTTTCAAATGAGCTGTATGACCTCTAATTCTTGGTTTTGAGGATTTCACACCAGGCATATTGGAAACACATATATTGAAGGGGAGAGGGAGAGGACAGAAAGTAGATCATCTGTGGAAATTTTCAACCCAGAATTGCTGCTATTTAGCGTGGCTTCCAGAAATGTGAGCTTGCCTTGAAAGTTTTTTTCCAGGATTGAGAGAGCATTGCCAGGGGCAGGTGAGAAGATGGGAGGGTGGATAGGAAACAGGAAAAATGCTTCCAACCTGACCTTTTGCCCTGAATCTGGAAGTGACATACAAATGGGACACATTTCACTAGATAATGCCCAAATGCCACAATAGGGCTGATGTTTTCCATGGGGAGCATATGGCCCTAGGAAAGAATAAAGGCTGCTAGGAATCAAATCAGGGGCTTATTTTTTAACAACTATTCTGATTTTGAGCCAGTTTTAGCACTTTGATGTGTCTTTTGAGTAGCAAAGATTGGACCTTAATGTTAGTATGTTACCATCATTAATGAAGCATGTTTAACTGGGAACTGCATTTTGTTTATATTTCCGTGCAACTTCACACAGAAAAATAATGGATTTCTAAAAATGTGAGTACACTTATTATCCTTTGTCGATACACATTATAGTAAAAGCTAAGAACAATGTATAACAAAATGTGTCTGTTATTGTGTTTATTATTAAGAATATAAATATTTGCATCCATGAAATCCAAATCCACAAAGTGTTTTCAGATACAGAACTATGAATAAGTTACAAAAATACCATAAAACCCAATAAAAAAATACAGTAACACGATTTTTAAATCTCTATAAAACTACAGAGAGCGCTGTCTGAAAAAGATGACATTTCCCCAGAAATTCAGTCTGAGGCTTTCCATGCAGACAGTGGAATTTACTAGTTTACATAGTGAGTTGAGGACGGATTGACTTGGCCTACACACTGGCTTACTCAGCGACCTTGGATGGGGCATTTGCACGCTCTTGCTTTCATTTCTCTGACTGCATGTAAATTCCAGTCTGAAGTGTTTCACTAAAGCTTATGTGAGAGATTCTGTCTCCTATCAGTCACCTAGAGGCATATGTCTGGTATTTTGGTGTCATGTGAGTTTTATGCAGTGTCCTTATAGCCATAACTGGGCCTGTGGGTGACTGGCCAGGTGCCTTTGAAGCCAGGGGAAAGCAGCTCTGCCATAAAGTTCCGTGTAGGGAGCAAGAGACTCTGCCCCACGCATCTCAGCACCTCATTTCCGGTTTTCCTCCTTAGGATCATTCAAGTAGCTATTGCTTTTTTCATTTCACTTACCAAGTCCAGAAAAGTTAGATGGGAACCAATAGTTCTTTCTTCCCAACCTCCTGCTATAAATCTCATGTCTGTGAACACCTGGAAAAGAATAACTATTCTAAAAGTCAGGGCTGCTTGAAATCGACTGAAATAATTATATGTCTTTTGGGGGAAAATGATAGTGGAGAAAAGGTGTCAGATTTGGATTAAATGTAATTGATAGACTTATTTGGCTATTAACTGTAGGGTAACTCAGTGAATTTTCTTTACGTAAAGATAATGGCACATTCACAGTTATTAAATGTTGTCATTACAGGGAAAAGTAAAGTTGTTCAGCAGAAATTCTTTCTGTGGCCGTCATATGTTGGACCGAATAAAAAGATTCATGCTATGTAAACTCTATGAGGCTCATATTAACAACTTAATAAATATCAGTTGACTGACTGAGTAAATGAATGAATGCATAAAACTGTATCTACCCAGACTATATGCGGGTTAACCCTACTATTCTCCAGATGATTTGGTCATTGTCAGATGATGTACAGAATAATTTAGGGCTAAACTCCCTTTGATTACTTAATAATTATCCAGAGTTACTTGGAATATGACCGTAACTCTATAATTCTCTTGGCCACCATAGACAACCTTGAACTGAAGAAGTCTTGATGGTTTCCTTGGTGGCCCAAAGACTGCATCGAGCGTCATTGTCAGTTACACAGAGTTTATAGCTGGAGGCACTGTATTTACGGCCAACCCCAGTGGTTATTGTCTAGACCTGGTCTTGCCATATCTGCATTGAATGCGTTTTTGCTCTGTGCGGGTGAGAGTAGAAAAGTAAGCTTCTTTGTTTAATGAAGCAGGTGACCAAGGAATTTGGGAGAAACACACATTCCATTACACACCCAGTCAATATAGATCAAGAAAAACAGAACCTGTTTTTCTCTTCTTTCTTACAGCTTCCTTTACTATCATTTTATGGGAATAATTACCATTTTGGCCAACAACTTTGTTTGATTACTTCTATGAATCTGTTTTTCATTTTCCTTAAAGGAAGACATTATTGTTAGAAGCAGCCAAATCCCTGAATACCTCTCAAGAGTTTATTCTTTTTTTCAATTATTTTTAAGGCAGAATTCAAACACTTCAAGTTTTAAAATGTTTTGAGAATTCATGCATCAAGGATTTTTTTTTTTTGAAGCAGATATAGATGGCACCAAAATAGCTTACCATTATTTCTGGTAATATTCCTGAAATAGCAGTAACGGTATGCCTCAATTTTAAAATAAGAAGTAAGGAACATATACCTAAAAGGTATAACATTTTTTTTAAGTCTTTATTGAATTTGTTACAATATTGCTTCTGTTTTATGTTTTGGTTTTTTGGCTGTGATGCATGTGGGATCTTAGCTCCCCGACCAGGGATCGAACCTGCACCCCCTGCATTGGAAGGTGAAGTCTTAACCACTGGACCACCAGGGAAATCCCAAAGATATAACATTTTTAAATGTTATAATTTGGTACAATGGTATAAATGGTACCATTTTTTAAAAAAAATTAAGCAGTTCTTGAACTCAGTATACCTTACTCTTAACAGGTCGTTTCACCTTCTGTAAGTCCTTTCTTTAATTTCTTTCAGCTTTTCAGGTTCTAACCATGTTCTCTGTAGAGAAAATTGAATTGTGGTGATGGTTGCACAACTCTCTAAATTTACTAAAAGTCTTTGGATCGTATACTTAAAATAGATGAATTTTATGATATGTAAATTGTACCTCAATAAATTTGAGAAGGTAACCAATGTCCAAGAGTTTTTTGTGCACTGGTGTTCTCTGAACATTGGAATTGATGATCAGATTGATAATAATGCTATTTTGGATTTGAAACGAGTAGTCTGATGTGAAGGTTTCTAAAGCACTATTTCTGCCATCACTGTGATTAAAACAAAGGTTCAACTCTCCCCTCCTCCCCTGCCCACACTCTGGTGTTCTGTAATCATTCATTAACAAAACTTTTAGGAAAGGGATCAATGCGGGTGAAAGTTGAGCGCTGAAATGTATTCTGTTTCACTTCATGGACATTTGGCTCTTACTGTCAACTCGGCACCTTGTGAGCATTTCATGCCCTGGTGAGATGACCTTGAACTTCTTCACTTAGTCCTCTTAGCTCTGCAAACCTTCTCCTTGCTAATTAGGATCCTTGCCCTTGGGTAGATGAAAAGAGAATCAGATTTGGTATCTTAGCCAGCTTTCAGAGAAAGTTAAAAAGAGTGGGTAAGACTGGATAGGCTTTTCTTGTTATGTTTCTTGTTAGTTTGTGAATTCCACATGGAATAAAATCTAAAACATTTCCCGCAGTCTCTAAAGAAAAAAAAAACAAATTGTGTTGCACAGTATGTCAAAAATTTCCATTTATTTATGGTTGTTTTAAAAAAGAAGAAGGAAACAACTCGACTTGTTCTAAGGGAAAAATAATCTGAAGAGCAACCTGTCAAGGTGAACATTGCAACAGCACTCTTACGTCGATACATTATTTCAAAGAAAACTCAGCAGCGAAATGTTTTCCGGTTAAAGATTACATGTTCCTCTATACTCATGTCCTGTTAAAATAAAGACTTTGTAATCAAAATTTTTTACACAAGCCTCTTTGGTTACATACCTAGTCCAGACCTCTCCAGTGACCATGGTCTTGACCTCTTGCTAGTGTCCTCTGCACACTGGTAACCTTCCCATCTTCTTTAACAGCTTTATTGAGGTATTATTTCCATATCATAAAATTCATTCTTGTGACATGTATAGTTTAATGGCATTTAGTAAATTTACAGACCTCACCACCACCACCACAATCTGAGTTAGAACATTTTCATCACCCCCAAAAGAAACCACGTCCCAATTAGCAGTCACTCCCCATTTGGACCCCTATCCCCCAGCCTCACTCCCTGGGAAATCACTAATCTATTTTCTGTCTCTATACAGTTACCTACCTATTCTGGACATTTCACATACATGGGCTTATGCAACATGTGGTCTTTTTGACTAGTTTCTTTCACTTAACATCAAGTTTCCAGGTTCATCAACGTTGCAGCCTGTATCAGTACTTCATTCCTCATTATTGATGAATAGGATTCCATTGTGAAGATAGATATACAATGTTATAACCATCCATTCACCAGACGATGGAAATTTAGGTTGTTTCCCCCATTTTGGCTATTATTAATAATGTTGCTATGAACATCTGTGTACAAGTTTTCATGTGGACATATGTTTTTATTTCTCCTGGGTAAACAGATAGGAGTGGAATTGCCAGGTCATATGGTAAGTGTATGTATAGCATTTTAAGAAACTGCTAAACTGTGTTCCAAAATTGACCACACCATTTACAGCCCCACCTGCAATGTATGAAGGTTCCAGTTCTCCACATCCTTGCCAACTGTCATGTGGTGTGAAGTGATATCATACATACACACACACACACCCACACAGTGCCTCCAAAATATTTCAAAAACATCTTTAACATCAAGAGAAGAGTACATGCTCCATAGCCCTTCACAACTAAACTGGTCCAGTTTCTCCCACATTCATGTTCAGTCCTTCAAAACTGTAATCGAAATAAGGAGATCTATTTAAATAATGGTATTTTTCCACTATAAGGGAGGCTGATTCAGGAATAAAACTTGTATAAGCTGTCACCTAAGTAAAGCCATCTTTAAAATATATTGAGATGCATTTCAACTGCTGAAATTTGGTGTAACAAAAGCCATAAACAATTGCAGGATAATAAACTCCAGGATTTAGGTACAATATTTCTTCTTTCTCACTGAAAAGTCAAATAAAAAGTTCAAAAATACTAATAAACTTTGTCCTTACTTTCTATACGCAAAGCTTATCCCTGATAAATAAATGAAGGAGAGAAGCAATTGTGCTGTTTTCTCACTGGTTTGAGTGTTTCCCACTACTCATATTTCCCTGAAGCTGCCTCCTAAGTGTATTACTTTTTCATTTCGGGAAACTTAGGCTATAGCTATTAACACCTGGTATGCAATCAATTGGTCCAGGTATCCAGGACTGTGGGGAACTCTAAGAAGTGGGAATTATGATTCTGGCTTTCTTAATACAAGTTCTACGTAATCTTTAAATATGTGAATTTCCATATATTTCCTTCATCAAGTATCCCTCAACTCCTACATCTTTTGACTATAGTTGGCTTGTGCAGGCTTGACGTTAAGTAGTATTTTCAATCCACTTGAAATACAAGGACTTGGGAGGCAGCAGCTATATTGGGCATCCCTTCAGATCTTTTGTACATAAATAAATATATACTTGTGTGCATGCAAAATGTATATAAATATGTGTGAATATATATACTTAATTAGTGGGTTGACGTTATATATTACACTGAATAACTGTTTTTTTTCATTTAATCCATTTTAGATAACATTTCATATCAATACATCCTTTTAAAAATAGTTGTACAATGCCCATTATTTGAATGTTGTACATTTAAAACATTAGTCCCCTATTTTGGACATTTAGAACACAAACACCCACATACATGCATACCACATCACACTTATACTATAAAATTATAGAAGAGCAGAGTCAAAAGGTAAGTGGATTTTTAATTTTAACGCATAATGCCCCATCACGCTCCCCAAAGGATACATTCCCACATTCCGTGTATGGGAATGCATCTTTCTCATAGTTTTATTAATATGAGCTTTGTCAAACTTATTCTGTGCTACTTTGGTGGCATTCTGTATCTTTATGTTGTATAGGACTCATTTTGCCAATGTAGCGAGACCACTAGTGTTGACCAGAAATGAAAAGAAAAAAATCATCATTAATATTTTATTCCCAAGTCAGCCACTCTTTTGCCTATGAGGGAGGTACAAGATCTCCTATTTTGCAGCTAAGGGAGTATAGACTCAGGGAGAGTCAGTTACTCACCCAAAGCCCCAGAGCTCTCAAGAGTCAGTCAAGAGCCAAGGTCACCTTGGCCATGACCCTGCAGGGCTTCCACATTATAGTCCAGCGTCTCTCCAGTAGGAAGAAGTACTTCTTCTGCTTCATGCCAGCCTGCAGAGCTGCGGGCAGTCACCGCACGGGCTATTTTCCATCTCCCTCAGAGGTGAAGATTCTCTGCACCAGCCTTGCTATCTGGACCGAGGCAGACAAGGCGTTTGTTTTAATCGTCTTGGCAGTCAAGACTGTCTTTTCATTGGTGTCATGACTGGAAATATTGGCGGCACACTCAGTCTCACCCCATCAGCTTAACTTCCCTCAAGGGAGTGACTGACTCTGTGAGATTAAACATGGACACAGGAGAAAAAGAGCTTCTTTAAAGGACCACAGCGAAAACAAGAACATAACGTGATCCTTCTAAGAATGCTCAGCTTAATGACAGTCAAGCCTGTGTTCGCATTGAAGAGCATCTTAGTTAGTCACCCCCAAGTTTATTAGGTCAAAGGTGGCCTCGCCTTGAATATGGGGTTTTCCTCCCCGTACCATATTCTCTGAGGAACAGTGAGTTCACACAATGAATGGCTCCTGTTCCTTTGGAGAGCAATCCTGAGCTCAGCTCCATGGGTTCAGATCCACTTGGATCTTGGTTGTGTGACCTGAGGCAAGTCCCTCCTGCTCTCTGAGCCTCAGTTTTTTTCTATTTTACCAAATGGACACGACAGCACCTCCTTCTCAGAGCACCGTGTGGCCTCAGTGAGATAACACACGCAGGGCCCTTGGCCAAGACAATTTCAAACACACAATAAAAACTTCACAGTTCTCTGCTCTCTCCTCTTCCTGCCCCTTGTGGAGGGAGCCCCAGATTCAGGGGGAGAAAGATGAAGGCCGCTGATTTGGCTCCTGAGAAGAGGCAGAGATTTCTGGACTCTGGTTTTAGGAACCAGAGTAAGGGTGGTCTGTTTGGCTAAAGTGGATGTGGATTGCGTGTGCGTAGGCAACAGATGTCAGATAAAGAGTGAGGAGATAGGTTTTAAAAGGATCTTTGAGAATAGACAGAGAAAATTTCTGTATTTTTCGTTTGCTTTAGGGAATAGAGGATTTCACGTTCCAAAAAACATAATCCCAATATAGATCCCCTGTGATACAAAGCATAGCTGATAGCCAAGGTCTTAAAGATGATAAAGAAACATGATTTCCAGTCTCTGGAAATAGAACATGTCCTTAAACTCAGGCCAGGTGAGGGTCAGACAACAATGGGGGCTGATGTTAGAGACAGGCTTCTATTTTACTCTAACCATCATTCTGAAATGTCATCCCAATGGCAATCAGCTTGCACGGAGAGTTCAGGCTCACCCATCACCCTGAAGTGCCATCCTCCTCCCAGGCTGGGTGCTGGCAGGCCAGGGTAGGTCAGGACCACATGGGGTAGACCAGTGAACTAATCTGATGGTCTCAGACATCAGAGGTGCAACCAGGAAAGACCAGGGTGTCAGGAAATCCAAGATCAGGGTGCAAGGATACCCAAACCTAAGCAGAAATTTCAAGTTATAAGAGATATGCATCTAGGTAGGCATGGGCTTCAAGTGAAACCGAGCAGGACACTGTGGGGCCTTCCTGGACACAAAAGCCTTTCTGGGTCCCCCATTTCTTATGTGTAGGAAGAGGCTTTCAGCCTCCTAGACCTTCCCTGACTTCCGAAGGGCAGATTCAAACAGTTACCAATTAGGAGAGTGAAGGAATGCAGAGAGAAACTACAGTGTAGCATGGGACCTGGTTCTGGTTCCTCCTCACGGTGTGGGGGGGCATGTGCATATCAGTTTGATACATTTCTCTGAGTTCTTCTGCAGGAAATAAGGCACCCACCCAGGTGGAGGATGGTAACTTCAGGCTGAGCACAAGCCGTGGACCCCAGACTGGTTGGAAGCAGAAAGAAGGCTGACGATTGAGATTCCTAGATCACCACCCTCTTATATCACCACCAACAAATCAGAGGAGGGTCACACACCCTGCAGCCCTCCCCCTAAATTTTGCTTATAAAAACTTCTCCCCTGAAACCCATCAGGGAGTTTGGGTCTTTTGAACACGAGCTGCCCATTCTCCTTGCACGGCTCTTGCGATAAACCTTTCTCTGCTCCAAACTCCGACGTTTTGGTTTATTTGGCCTCACTGTGCATCGGGCACACATACTTGGGTTCAACAACATAAGTAATAGGCCCAGAATGCTGTCAGCAAGAATGGAGCCCGAAAACACATTAGAGGCTCATCCAGGGCCAGAGCTGAGGAAGGTGGTTCAAAGAGTTTGTGTGTGTACATGTGTGTGTGTGTGTGTGTGTATGTGTGTGTGGAGTGGGGGGGGGGGGTGAAACAGTGTAAAAAACTGGAGAAGGAGAATATAAAAGAAATAAGAAAATGTGCTATTTGGGCTTTAGGAGATTAAAATCTAATAGAGGAAACCAAATCTATGTTGCCGTATCTACTATGTCTGTCTATCTAACTATCTAAAAGTATTTCTCCAAAAGCTGGGAGAACAGAGTAAAGTGGTAAGCATTATGAGATAAGCCAGAGAAGTTTCTGGAAGGATTTGACTCTTGAAATGTGTGTCCTAAGGGAAATAGGGAATGTGAAAGTGAATGCAAGAGGGATATATAGAAAAGGGTTTTAGGAGGGGGTGAGCCCCAGTCATCTGGTGCAGGAGGGAGGGAGAGGTGTTGTAGGGAGAAGTGTGAGGATGTGAGGGGGGTACAGCTTTACTCAGAAATGTATCCCACAGATCAGGAAGGCCTGGTTTATGGGCAAATAGAGAGGAAGGTGCCCGAAGCCACACATGCTCCAATGGTAACTCTGGTTCTGACCAAAGCTTGTGGCTCTCTCTGATCCATCCGGAAGGGTGTTCCTGCTTGCTTAAGACAACAGTGTTCAACCTTCGGACAACATTTACCTACCTGGGCACTGAAGGGCATCTTGGAGAGCCTACAGATAAGGGCTAGGTGGATGTGGAGTCCTCTGAAGCCCTGGCAAATTTTCTTCTTCAATTCATCCTCCAGGGCTCTGCCCCTTCGACCAGTGTGAGTACCCAGGTTGGGATGAATTTGCCTTGTGTGGATTAAGAATTGTTCAGAACGATCACATCTTCACAGCCTCCTTTCTCAGAGGAATTTTCCTTGGGAGTATTTATGTCTGATGAGCTCTGCTGTCAGCAGTACCACCAGTAGTGTCCAAGGCACTTTGTTTCTCTATCCATGAAATGATGACGTACGGCTCGATGTTCAACAGGAGACTCTCAGTTCTAACAGTCTTCGCTTTGAGACAATACACACAGGGGCTGGAAGAACGGCTCTTGGGAATGTCAAAATCGAGTGAAGCCTCACTGCTGGAGACAGGGGTGAAGACTTCACCCCAAGATGCTCATCAAAGGCCAGGGACACATGTCCAGTGCGGGGGGCGAGGGGGGGCGGTTGTTGGGGGGGGTGTTGCCCTGGAAACCCTCAATTCTTTAGAAAAGACGCTCATTCTCTGAGATTGTTAAAGACAATGGACTAAACAAGAATTTTGAGAAAACTTCAGTAACAGAGATGGGCAATTTCATTAACCCACTGAGCTGTAAGTTCTATGTGTCCCCAGAACCTAGGCCAAAAGAATCTCTGCTGGTTGTTGGTGCCATCAATATATATTCAGTTTCTTATCCATGAGGATGTATATTTGCACACTATGCTGAAACCATCGCACATTTGTCCCTTTTTTGTTGTTAAATCAAACTAACATAATATACCTAAATTCTCATTAAAAACCTGTGAGCTATGTGTTTTGTGGTGGTAAAATGGCCTTGAGGTCTCTCTTAAAAGTATGGCAGCAGATTTCTCAAAAGTTCTACACTCATGTATTTGAAAATAAGATACAGAATATAAATAAGAGAGTTATGTGTGCATTTATGTGTGTGTGATGAAATATTACAAAATTATTCACATGCAGGGTGGTCTTCTTATCTAAATGTTCATTATCTAAGTGCTTGCCGGTTTGATGTTATGTAGAGAAACAAAGGTCTTCAGGATATTATTAACTAATGAGCTTAAACAATTATAAAATTAGGGACTTCCCTGGTGGCGCAGTGAATGAGACTTTGCGCTCCCAGTGCAGGGGACCCGTGTTCCGTCTCTGGTCAGGGAACTAGATCCCACATGCATGCCGCAACTAAGAGTTCGCATGCCACAACTAAGGAGCCTACATGCCACAACTAAGGAGCCCTGGAGCCACAACTAAGGAGCCCGCCTGCCTCAACTAAGACCCCACACAACCAAATAAATAAATAAATAAATATTTTTTAAAAAATTATAAAATTAACACTCACTCAAATTTTCCTCCATGCCTAACTCTTAAGCATCTAATTATCCAACGCAAAATGAAATTGAAAATCTTGTTTAAAAATATGGGAGTAATGAATTTGATGAAAAGAAACGTTGGTGAACTCTTCCAACTATAGGGCACATCATTGACAAATGAGGGTCTGGCACAATTTACCAATTAAACTGAGGGAGAGACTGAGGAAGAGAAAAAAATGCACAAAGGTGACCACAGAATAGTTATTTCAAAAGGGAATAATTTGATTATAGAAGGATTAGGCAAAACCCCTGGGAAAACTAATGAAGCCTTCAAATATTTTTGCAAACATGACCCTCTGTATAGTTATGCCACAGTTATTAGACATGAAGTGAAAGATCTTCCAAGTAATCATATAAATTTGTCCAAGAAAGAAAGAAAAAACAAAATTAGCACTACTTTTATTTTCAAGAATCTATACTCTCTAAGAACACAGTTCTAACAATATAGTTTTATTTGCAACATAAATTTAATAATAACAACATATAAGATGAAGTAAATTTATTTTATAATTCTTGTCCTACTTTTAAAGATAAAGACTCAACTCAAACTGGAATTGAAGTACAGTTGATGTACAATATTATATAAGTTACAGGTGTACAATATAGTGATTCACAATTTTTAAAGGCTATACTCCATTTACAGTTATTATAAAATATTGGCTATATTCCCTGTGTTGTACAATATATCCTTGTATCCGATCATTTTATACAAACTGAATTTTAAAAATGTATTTATTATAAAATTTTGTCCCCATCTAGGTACCAACTATTGTCATACAGTAAAAACCTCCTCTAATATATAATTCTTGTAGGAAAGTCATAAGAAACAAACAGCAACAAAACAGAAAGAGAACGACCACCCAGAGAACCCACTATTAACACACTGGCCTAAAAACTTCCAAATATTTTCTTCCATCAAGAATGTACATATAGGCATTCTTCCATGTCAGTGCTTTTCAGGTTTCTATTTCACGTAAGCTATTTTGTTTCCCTCCACCTTTTCCCTGAAGAATATTTTCGTAGTTCTTCATATTTAGGAATAACTCTATTTGTGCTAATTTTCTGATCTTCTCCAGAGAAAGCAACAGATCCTGGTGCTATAAAATTTACTCATCCAAACATTAATTATGTCCCCTGTTATGAAATACAAGCAGAAGAGCCTGCTTTCCACCTCCCAGGGCAATGTTTCTCAAAATTTTTTCATTATTGCCCTTATTTAGACATTTTCCCTAATTGCCCACCGATGGCTTTTAGAACTATAGACACACTATACATCTGTTTATATACTATGGCCCGTGGGCGGGGTGGGTGGTATATTAGTTTTCTGTTGCTGCTGTAACAAATGACCACAAATTTAGCAGCTGAAACACACAAATGTGTTATCATACATCTGAAGGAATAGAAGTGTGACTCACTGTGTTAAAATGATGAGGCTGGAGGGGCTGCATTACTTTACAGAAACCAAGGGGAGAATCTGTTTCCAGCTTTTAAAGGCCACCCACATGCCTCTGCTGGGGTCCCCTTCCTCCACCTTCAAAGCTAATGTTGCATCTGTGACTTCTCTTCATTGTCTTATCTGCCTCTTCTACTTTTAAGGGCCCATGTGATTACAGGGGGCCCACGGAGATAATCTAAAATAACCTCCCCATTTTGAAGTCAGTGAATTAGCAAACAATTCCATCTACTACTTTAATTCCCATTTGCCACAGAGCATAACATGTGCACAGTTTCCAGGGATTAGGGCATGGACTTCTTTGATGGGATGGGGCCAGGATTGGGGGAGGGTGTTGTTATTCTGCCTGCCACAGAAAGCCACCAACCATCGTAATGCCTAATATTTTCTGGCCCCTTGAGAACCAATTTTCACCCCATTGGGGACAATATCACCCCTGCTGTGAACACATTCTCTGAATATCAGCTCTCCCATCACCCCCTTCTCTCTTCATCTTTGGGCTTTCCAGCTGGGGGTCGATATCCTTCCAGACAAGAAATTCTTAGTATAGTATAACAACTTCTCTAGATACACATGTGCATCTCAATGCACATTTTCCAAAATGAAATTAACAACACCCACATTTTTTTCAATCTAGAAAAACCCACCCTTGACCTAATATATCATTGCCCACAAGAAGAGCCTTTTAATTATCCAGTCAGCCTACAAGGCACATAATGGTGTCAAATAAAGCTTTCTCTATGTCATCATTAGAAATAATAGAAATCAAAATTTAGATTGGGGGAAAAAAAGTGAAACATACTTAAAAGTTTTTTCTAGATTGTTCAGTGTTTGTGTCTCTTAAATGTACTTTTGCTATAAACTATCTCTGGGATTTCTTCTGAAATACGGAATATAGAAACTGCAGTTAAAAACATGCAGCCTCTAGGGAAATGATCCAGCATGTTGTTTCCTTTCTTTACTGCAGGTATTGCTGTGGAAGCAGCAAGAAGGCTGGTATTTTAGGCCTGGAGGCTTTCCCCACTGAAGTCTTTTTCTTTTAAACAAAAAAGCCTTGAGCCAAATCATCAGATTTCTGTTCTCTCTGTTATATCAATTAATGGTACCTGAAAATCCAATTCAATTTAATTTTCTTGAAATGGAAACCTAGGGAAAAACTCCTCTTTTTCAAAGGAAACCCACCTGAAAAACAGTCCTTAGCTATCAAAAATGATTGCACTCTGGGCTTCAGGATGGCAGAACCAAAGTCACAGTAATGGTGTCTGGAAAATGAGACAATTCCAAAGCACATTTATATCTATTTAGATAATTGCTTGGGAAGGAAGGCACTGATTCTATGCATTAAAAATAAAATCACTTATGATAGTCGGAGAGTTCTCTTCATAGAGATGAAACGTCTCCATTTTCGTCTCAGCCTTTTTAAAGTTAAAGTAGCTGGTGAGGGCTTCCCTGGTGGCGCAGTGGTTGAGAGTCTGCCTGCCAATGCAGGGCACACGGGTTCGAGCCCTGGTCTGGGAAGATCCCACGTGCCGCGGAGCAGCTGGGCCCGTGAGCCACAACTACTGAGCCTGCGCGTCTGGAGCCTGTGCTCCGCAACAAGAGAGGCCGCGACAGTGAGAGGCCCGCGCACGGCTGTGAAGAGTGGCCCCCGCTTGCCGCAACTAGAGAAAGCCCTCGCACAGAAATGAAGACCCAACACAGCCATACATAAATAAATAAAAACAAATACTTAAAAAAAAAAAAAAAAGTTATCTGGTGATTCCAAGCTCCCCCTCCCTGCCCCGCCTTTAAGATGATATTATGGAAAAGCCATGAGTCCATCAAGTAAGAATCCAATTCTTAATTAAATTGTGCAATAGGTCAAGTAGGTTTTCAATAAGCTTGGCTGGCCAACCCCCTTAAGCCCGACCTCATACCTATTTAATGAGGAGCCTTAGCTTGGCTGTACTGATGCTGTAGGTGCCGGGAAATTCCTTTTTCTAGTCTAAGTAAACCCACAGACCACCGCAAAATTAAACCAGCCTTTCCTCATCTTCTGAAGGGTAATCTCTGCTTTCTGAACTAATAAGTAGCCAAAATGACCCATTAAACCCTTTTATTGGCTCAAATAGAAATAGTCCCCAAATCCAAAATATCAGACCACTTCTCACCACCTCCGTCAGCAGCCCCTACTCCTTATCAAAGCTGCTGCTTCTGCAGACGTTTTCCGAAGACGCCCAGCTCCAATCCCAGCCCTCCCCACTCCTGCCCTTCGCAGTTCTCCACGATCCAGAGGGATCTTTTTGAAGTGTAATTATGTCACTCTTGTCAATTTCTCACCTCACTAGGGGTAAAATCCAAAATTCTCACCTCCCCTACCATGTGCCTCCTGACCTGCCAAGCGACCTTCTCTCTGACCTCATCTGCAGCCACTCCTGGCTCCCTCCTCGTGTTCCAACCACACAGGTGCCCTCACTGTCTCTCAATCACAGCAAGTACAGCCCTGCCTCTGGGCCTTTGCACTGGCTGTTTCCTCTGCTTGGGATGTTCTTCCCCCAGATTTCTTTCTTTCTTTTTTTTTTTTTTTTATTAATTTTTATTGGAGTATGGTTGCTTTACCCCCAGATTCCTGAATGGCTCATTCCTCCACTTCACTCAGACCTCTGCCTACTGCTACTGTTTTGGAGAAGCTTTCTCTGCTCACCTCATTTACAATAGTACGTCTCTATCCCTCTCTCCCTTGGTCCAGTTTTATTTTTCTTCCAGATTCTTATCACCCTCTGATATATAAGGATTTGTTCATAAATCTTCATGCCTCCCCTCTCTCTATATGTAATATGGATTCCACGAGATTTGGGTTTTGCTTTGTTCACTGCTGTATGTCATGTAACGGGACGTGTGCCTAATACCTGTAGCTCAGTATATAACCTTTATTGGACAAACGTTTAATGAGCAGCTCCTATGTAGACAGTACAAGGATGGCTCAGCTATGAGGGAGCCACTGTACAAATAGTGATCCTGCAAAGGAGTGAATGAATGGCGTGTGGAGACGAGGGGAGAATTCTGACTGAACCAGAAATCAGGTAACCTGTGTTCCAGCCCAGTTATGCAGCTTATTAGTTTTGGAACTTTATGTTCCAAACTCTCGTATGCTCCTGTAAAAATGGAATTGATAATGTTTGCCACATCAAATCACTGCAAATATTAAGTGAGATAATGTAGATGAAAGTACTTAGCGAGACATGGCATCATCTGGACTTGGACCCATTGTTTCTGACTTTAAATCTAATGCTATTTCAACCCCTGCAGGTGTTTGGGAGAATCAGACAGCTAAGTCTGTTGAGAAATGGTTGAGTTCAAAGTACATTTGTACTCAGAATGGTGATCTCTGCTGTTGAGACTGGAAGCAGTTGGGTTCTCATCCTCTTAAAGTAGTTGCTGTTTTTCCTTTTCATTAATAGAAGAACAGATGGAAACCACTAATAGCATTTTACGCCCTAGCAAATGACCCTCTGCAATCACGACTGTCATGAAATTTTTTTTTTTTTTCATAGATATTTACTGGTTACGGACGAGGTATATTCCAGTGCATTCGTCATCCCAACCATTTTCATGCTCTGCAACTTGAAGCCTACTTCCTGAATCCTTTGGTATCCGCTCCTTCTGCTACCTTTTGCAGCACATAACCTAAGGTTTTCAAAGTTCATGTCTTTGATGTGAATTTAACAATTAGCATCTGAGGTACTAGTTGTTGCATAGTCTCTTTTTTAGTAGGAACTTCTCCTTTTGGAAGATACAAATCCCAGTTAGTGTTGTTTCAAAATGTCTAGTTGTCTGATCGTGATTGAAAATGGAGGGTCCTGCATTAGGTGGATATTTTCTTTTTTTAGTGGAAGTAATTTGACAGTTGTCTTAGAGAGCCCTTTACGTAAACTGAATTGTGTCATCTGAGAAAAGATGACGCACACATTTATTTTCTATCTTCATTCACACAGCTGAGCAATACCCTGTGTGTCAAGGCATGTACTGTGGGTTGAGATAATGATTCGTGCTAAGAATATATTTCTTACTTCATTGTTTCCTGACATTGTCAATCAGATAAGACTTACAGAATTTGCACTATATATATATATATATATATATATATATATATGCATGTATGTATGTATTCATACATATAACTTATCTTGATGAAAATTTAATTTTGAATTTTATTACATTCATATGGAAGTTATACAATTAGGGTTTTAAAGTTACTTTACTTCTTGAAATGTTCTCTCGCTTTTATGCTACATTATAGTAACAAATAATAGCTAGATTTGCATTTTAAAATGTACCAATTAAACTATTATGCTACAAATGGATTTTTCTGAGTAGATCAATATAAAATACATGGTGTCTAATTTTTATATGGGCTGTGAGAACTATCTAAATGTGTTAATATGAACAAATGGATATTTCTTTTTTAAAAAAACAAATAAAATGTAGGAAAAATCAAGAATATCAATTACATTTAATGATATCATAAAAGCAGAAGCTTTGTTTTGAACTGTAAAAGCTACCAAAAAAGAAAAATAACTGTCTTTCTCAAAGAACAAACAGCTATTATTTATAATTTATTACTTTAATCCTTTTAATTATAAATGCATAAAATAATGAATTGTTCCTTTCAACAATGATGGGAAGAGAGGTCATGTAAAATTATTTTAGAAATCTTCAAAGTACATAAATACTTTGAATAAAGAAAATAATACATGGCTCTAAAGTAATAAATTGCTCTCCTTTTACGTTTATGCCTTTGTGGTTATAAGAGGCCAAGGATTCCTACATTTTTTCCTCTCTTGCTCTTTTCTTTCAGAAGACAGAAGAGTCCAGTCATTTAAAAATTTGTCATACTTTCATCAAACATGAATATTAAACTCTCACAGATTGGTAATAAATATATATGCTTTGAGCAGTATTCTAATCTCAGTTGTCCAGGTCTGGCTTCCCATAGAGTTTTGACTGAAAGAAACACCAAAGAAAACCTTAGACATTTCATTTAATCAGGTGCTGGTCTCTGTGGTGCCTCTTGAGGTCAATATACATGTAATATATCCTCATTTCTTTGAAATGTTTTCTGAATGGCTCTGAGGACCCTTTCCCTTCGGGAAATATAAAGCACATTCACAATGATAAAGGGAAAAAAATCTAGTGAAATGCTGAAGGTTTTGAATTTGTTCGGAGACTGTATCAACTCAAATTTTACGACTTTTTTGATGCCCTTTATTGCCTCTGAGTTTATTTTAAAACTATACTTTTATCTTGCTAATACCTTCTAGGCAGTTCTTAAAGAGGAATTAGGGTAATTTACAATCATGCAATTGAAGGAGCTCTCAAACATCATATGCTCTCTCATCCATTTCAAATTTTTCAATTAGATGTCACAGTAGAAAATTCTAGAGTTCAGACTAGTTTGACCGAAGTTACCATTTTATTGGTTACAAATTACCTTGAAACTCTAAAGAATAATATAATGGAAAGATTCCAGGTGTCAATTTACTGCCACAATTCCACGTAACATTTTGCAGTCTGGGGGATCTTGACATTGGTTTCTGCTGTCATTAACCTGAATCTTCTGATCTCATTGCTCCAGCTGTGTTCTGGTTTGTGTTATTCTGGCTTTAGAGATGCTGTTAATTGGAAGTTAAAATATATTATTTAAAATTTTCAATTAGGATATTCCTCCCATATAATGATGTGAAATCAATAAATAGGCAAATGAACAATTTATAAAGAAATGACTAAAAGGAAGTGTAACAAAATAGTCACCATTCTTCACTAAGGGAAGGTAACGATTTTTCCCTATCTTCTACTATTTTGTGTTTCCTAAATTTTTTATAAAAAGAAACAATAAATTTTATAATAGTAAAAAAAATACTGATTTAAAAAATCATATTGTGTTTATGTAAGGGAATGCCTTTACTTTTTAGAAATACATACTGAGTTATTTATGCATAATGTCTGCAAATTCCTCTCAGAATTGTGTCAAAAAAAAGAATAAGAATTTAAACCTGGTGAACTGTTGTAGGTTAAAGTAGATGAGGATATGACAGCTAAATTCACTGTATGGTTCTTTATCAAATCTTTGATTTAAAAATGTTATAAAGGCTATCACTGAGAAAATTTAGGAAATTTGAATATGGACTGAATGTAGGAAATAGACTTGTATCAATGTTAAATTTCTTGAGTAGGATTACCGAATTATGGTTATGTATGAAAATACCTTTGTTCTTAGATAATAAAGACTGAAGCATTTAAAGGTGAACTGTCAAGATATCAACGGACTCTTAAATAGGTCATGAAAATAAAAAAGAGAGAGAAAAGCAAATGCAATGTGCCAAATGTTAGTAATTGATGAATCTGGGTAAATGGCACATGAATAATCATCGTCTTATTCTTATAAACCTCTTAAAGGTTTAGAATTTCTCAAAATAGAAAACTGGGGGGAAAACGCCAATATGTACTTTTAATTTAAAATATTTTTGCTACCAAGAAGGAAAGAAATAGCTTGTTTTGCTTAAATTTTTAAGACTGGCTTTCCATATTAATCAAGGTAGATTAATCCATTAATCTATATTAATCCAGGTGGAGGTAGTTCATTACTTTTACTTATTAGCGTTATTACTTTCGATTTCATCCCATGACAGAATAGTCAAATAGAGCTATATTAGTTCAAGTCACTGAATTTGAATATTTATGAAGGGTTGCTCTTTGAGCACTTTCAATTAAACAAAATAGTTCGGGGAGTATGAGATCTGATTTTTGCTAATGGACAGGTAATTTAGGGTGCTTTAGATCCAGATTACATGCCCGCTACAATGTAGTTTAAATGTGTATCTTCTGAAGTAGTGTTTTACTTTTTAACAACCTAGAGGAAAACTGAGAAATAAGGAAAGAAAATGGGGAAATATTGTTTGAAAAGACCCCACTTAAAGTAATCTGCTTGTTTTTTCTTTCAGCTCAAATTTTGGATTCTGATGCAATATCCCAGAAATACTTGAGCTATATATTATAGCTCAAAGAACAGGTACAGCAATTCCAAAGCTCAGTAGAACCATCTTCCTGGTCATAAACTAGACTGGTTGGGATTTTTCACATTATAAATCACCTACCACACAAAATAAGTAGTCCATAAATTGGTAAGTAGTTTTAAAAAAGTGCTTATGGGAAACTGAAAACTTTTGCAACACTCAGAACAAGTAAGATGAGAATGACTTGGAGGCTACAATCTCCAGGGTACCGCAGGGTGGGGATGGGGACTCCAGTGAAAGGAAAATAGCTTTTGTCTCCCTGTGTTTCCACAAAGTGCATTCTTTGGACTCTCAAGTCACTCAACAACTTCCCTTACCTTGGCAGGAAAATCTGGGAGGTTCACCCAAAATTCTTCTGTTTCTTTATTACACCCTTGTGGTGGCTGATGTAGCCCCCTCTTGGTTTCCATGGCAACGTCCATCCTGATGGCCAGACTGGGGGCTTTGAGTGGCTTGGACCCAGTGGTAATCATCACTCACAGGCTTGCTGCGTGGTCACCAGTATTCACCCCTGGTGTCATTACTCCTTTCTTAGCCTATAGCTAACATGGCCTCCCTCTACTAGGTTCTTTTTTTTTTCCTTACAATGTTGCTGTAGTTCTTATTGTTTTATTGTTTTTTACCATGTCTTCAGGTATGGCTTTTATTTATTTTACTCCCTGTCTTGAAAAAAATCCATGCTAGATCTCATGGTCAGGGTCATAGGACACTTGAGATGCAGAATTGGCACTTCCTTCCTGCTCATAATGAACTTGCACCCTAGGAGAGGCTCAAATGTTTAGCCCCTTCCATCCCCAGAATGAGTCATTTTCCCACCCCAGATTTTCAAAAGTTTTATTCTTGGGACTCAATAATTATTTCCCGTATTCTTTTGTTTCTCTGAAGAGGCTTACCGGGAACTCCATGAACAAAGAACTCCAGGAAGTCTAATAGTTGCATTTATGAAAGCGATAACCTTTTCAGCGCTCTCATGAGCCATCTAGTAGAATTGCTACGATAATTGTTCTTTTAAAAGGACAGAACTCTCAGGTATATATAAAGAAATGGACTTAACAAGGTGAATGTTCTTAAGACATAAGAAAATGTCCTTTTGTTGGGGATGCTGTTGGCAATGAACTAGAAGTTAAACTTGGTTGCTTAGTTTCTTTTCCTGTAGCTTTAGGAAAATATGTAAATTTGTACACCTTCATGATTTTTTTTCCTTTCCCTCATTAATTTTGGGGTGGACGTCAGGCTGACGGTGAAGATTCTGTCACATAGAAGCTCAGTTTTCCCTAAGAGGAATGAATTGGCTATTGGAATAAAAATTATCTTGAATAATTAGAATTTTAAGGACATTGATAACGATTAAATTATAATAGAACCAAACATGAAACTTCAGTGGTAATGTGGCCAGCCTCTTTAATCTCTATATAACAAATAAAATCATGACTATGGAGAATCAAGATTTGTAGCCATTTTTACCCCTTTTAGAGGAAAAGAAATCCCCCTTCCCCCAGTGGTGTCTCAGTCTGATCTCAGAAAAACACTTTAAATATACTTTATCCATAAATATGAACAAAGTTAAAGAAGGCTGAATGTACTCATCTTTATGTCCATGTCGTTTGCCTGTTTTCTGTTTCTTATTGATTTATAAGCATTTGTATATTCTAGATCTGTGTTGTTTACTCTAGTAGTTACGTGGCTGTTGAGCACTTGAAATGTGACTTGTCTAAACTGAGATGTTTTGTAAGTGTTAACATAAAAATTGAATTTGAAGCCAGTATTAAAAAAATGTAAACTGTCTTATTACCAATTTTTATACTAATTACTTGTTGAAATGATTACATTTTTAATAAATTAGAGTAAATAAAACATATCATTAAAGTAATTTTTGTCTGTTTCTTTTGATGTTTTTGAACATGACTATTAGAAAATTTAAAATTGCATATGTGGTTCACATTATATTTCTATTGGATACCACTGTTCTAGCCTTATACCAATCTTCGGTAAGTAGCATATCTTTGTGTACGTGTACATGTGGTTTGTCTTTCTCTTCATGGTATGTGTTGATGAGGAGAAGACATGGCTCTGGTTGCAGAGTAGAGACTGTAGGGGGCCAAGGAGAGAAGTGAATGAATTCCAGAAAATTTGTGGGAAAACTGCTGATGGATGAGACGTGGTGAGCAGTGACATGCAATTGTCAAGGATGACTTGGGTTTTTAGCTAAACAATGGTGCCATTTACTGTGATGGGAAAACTAAAAGGGGAATACATTAAGTGGGGAAAACAAAGTGCTTTTTGAGCTGTTAAGTTTGATGCAGCCAAGTGGAGTTATAAATTGGGTAAGTACATCTGGAATGCTCATAGTCTAAATTCCCCATGAGCAAGAGAATGAGGCTGTCTCTGTTAGCTCTTTCGGGGTGTGTAATAACCACAAAAATCTCCGTGGCATATAACCAAAAGCATTTATTTCTCATGCATCTGTGGAACAGTTGGGGTTCAGCTGATCTGGGTTGGGCTGGGTTTCTCAGTGCAGGCTGGGCTCTGGTTTGGTCCAAAGGAGTTTACTGTGGGGTTCAGGCTTAAGATGCAGCAGCTACGAAAGAACTTCTTCATATCATTATCATGATGCTCACGACAGAATGACATTCTCATGTAGACACACCCATTACCTTGTCAGCCTCAGCTAGAATTGGCATATAATCATATTTGCTCTTACTCCATTGTTCAAATAAAGTCAATGGCCAAACCCAGTGTCAATGGGATTGGGCACTGCACTCTGCCCACTTTAGCCATTAATACTGAAAAAGCATGTGGCAAAGTTTGTAGATATATAAGGCATCAGGGTAGGGGAGGGTGTGAGTAAATAATTTTTTTAAATATTTTTTTTTTGGGGGCACACCGCAGGGCTTGTGGGACCCTGGTTCCCCGACCGGGGATCGAACCCAGGCCCCCTGCAGTGGAAGTGCGGAGTCCTAACCACTGGACCGCCAGGGGAATTCCTGTGAGTAAAGAATTTTGGTCAATGATTCAATTTACCACAAAGATTATCATTTTCAGATCAAAATAAGGGCTCCAAAATGCTTTGTTTGAAAAAGATTCTCCAGAGTTAGTAGATATTCCTGATAACTTTTGTAGTCTGACAGTGAAGTAGGGTGAGTCTAGATGTGAAGAAGAGTGATATTGAGAATATAATAATAATCAATAGATACAGGTGGACAGATGAGCTGGCAGAATGTCTGATGCTTCCGGGTCTGTTCTTTGCTGACCTCTGTGTGATTAGCCTGACTGAAGGGATAAGCAGAATGAGTCTTTGAGAAGCTACTTCACAAACTGGAAGAAAAAACCGGGAGGACTTGGTTTTGACCTTTTGAAAGTTCCTTAACTTTCTTGATCCCTATATCTCTTGTTTGTGAAGTGGAAATGAAAAATCTGATTTTTAGGGTTATTATGTGTATTAAAATGAAATAACTATGTAAAACACCTAAATATTTGCTAGTATTGTCTTTTGTTCTTCTCTCCGTGTCCTACAGATAACTTTTTTTGCCAGTAACACTTCATTGTATTTATTTGTTTACATCTTTCTCCTCAGCCTTCCCAAACTACCACCCTTTTGAGGATAAGATCACATTTGTAATTGTAATATCTAGTACAACACGTGGCACATAGTAGGCACTCAGCAAAATTTTCTTTGACAAATTGAATGACTTCTTCATTTTTATGTTACAGGGACAAGGGAAACAAAGGCGTGTCATAACTTGTGGCGGCCAACCTTCTCTTGAATGACTCTATTATGAATTATTTTACCATGTACTAAAATGCCTTATAAAGTATCTGGCACTTATTATGAGCTTAGTAAATCTTATCTTTCTTTCTTTTCTATCTGCAGATTTTTAGAGGGAACAAGAATGCATGAGCCCCATCCCATGGAACATCACAACACCATAACTTCTTTAATTAACACATATTTTAACCAACCTGAAAGTTCCCTTTTGTGAAGCTAATTCTACTAAAGCTGATTCTACTAAACCTAATTGTACTAAACAAATCCAGTAAGTGCTTTAGTAGTTATAATGGCCAGAGAAGTTTTATTGCTCTGGTGAATTCTCAGAAGGGTAGCTGAAATACGACTATATCAGATAGTTACATAAGAGTTGTTCCGCCAAGTTTTTCTATAGTGAATTTATCCTGGAAAAAAAATTTTCACTGTTTATCAAAATCATCATCCTAAGTAAACTCATCTAGGTAGTGCTCATTATATGACACAGATTTAATGTCCTCTAGGAAGCTATATGCCTATCTTACTGATAAAGATAAATTCTTGTAATAAAAATAAGTATGAACATCACCAAAATTAAGGAATTTTGTGCTGCAAAGTACACTGTCAAGAACATGAACACACAACCAACAGAAAAAGAGAAAATATTTGCAAGTCATGTATCTGATAAAGAACTTGCATTTTGAACATATAAAAAGTTATACAACTCAATAATTAAAAGGACAAATAATTCAGGTAAAAAAGCAAAGGATCTGAACAGACATTGCTCCAAGATGAAAAAATGGTTAACAGACACATGGAAAGATATTCAATATCATTAGTCATTAAGAAAATGCAATCAAAACCATGATAAGCTACCACTACACACAGACTAGTATGGCTATAATCAAAAAGACAGAAAATAGCAAGTGTTGGTGAGGATGTGGAGAAATTGAAACTCTCATACATGGCGGGTGAGGATGTAAAAGGGTGAAGGATCTTTAGAAATCCAGTTTGACCATTCTTCAAAATGTAAAGCATAGAGTTACCATTACGACCCAACAATCCCACTTTTAGGTATATATACCCAAGAGAAATGAAAACATATGTCCACACAAAAACCTGTAAATACATATAGCAGTATTATTCATAATAACCAAAATAAATAATTAGATAAAAATAATTCAAAATAATAATATTAAAATAATATTCAAAATAGTAATAATAATTCATAACAATTCAAAATAACCAAAATTGGAAACAACCCAAATGTCCATAAACTGATGAATGGATAAACAAAATATGGTACATGCATATAATAGAGTATTATTCAACAATGAAAAGAAATAAAGTGCTGATACATGCTATGATACAGATGAACTTTGAAGACAATTTGTTAAGTGAAAGAAGCCAGTCAAAAAAAAATACATGTGTGAATCTGTTTGTATGAAATGTCCAAAATAGACAAATCAGTCGAGACAGAGAGGAGATTAGTGGTTGCCTAGGGGAAGGGGATAAGAATGAGGAGTGCTTGCTAATAGATATAGGGTTTCTTTTGTGTGTGATGAAAATATTCTTTGGGGTGATGGATGCACAACTCTAAATATACTGAAAAACACTGAATTATACACTTTAAATGCGTCAGCTGTATAATATGTAAATTGCATCTCGGTAACGTTGAAACACCAAGTATTAGAATAAAATGCATGCAAGGTTGGGTCGAGAAAACCTACCTATGGAATTAGCTACAGAAAAGGTCAGGCTAGTCTTAAATTTTTATTCCATTAATAACAGAGCAATATTGCTTCCGTAGTGCATTGAGTGTCTATCCGGTTGTGCTCTAATGTTTTGGTAGACAGTGGTTAATAAAAGAGAGAAGGCATATGTGTTTATCAAACTTGCATTCTTGCAGTAGCAGGAGAAGCAACACAATGAAAAGCTGAAAATAAGAAATAATTTCAGATAGTTATAAATAACATGAAGAAAAGGAAAGAGGAACATTGAACATAGTAAGACTGGGAGTGGGGAAGGAGGGATGGGGCTGGCCTCGCTGACATCTGGGCTGAGACACAGATGCTCAGAAGTCCTGGGAAGAACTGGGGAAGAGGGCTCCATGCAGAGGACAGGGTCCCGTAAGGCTCTGTGGTGCGGCAGACTCTGGCTGTGTGTCTGGAGCAGTGAGTGAGGGGCAGAAATAGGATAGGAGTTGGGGTTGCATAGGACATTACTGGAAGTTCGGATTTTATTTTCAGGGCAATGGGAAAACATCAAAGGATTTGAGGGAGAGGAGTGTTATGAGAAACCTGTGACTTTTTTTTGACCTGTCTGCACCTAAAGGCAGCATCTGCTTCTGGATATGACTTAAATGATAATTTCCTGAACTTTGATACTGAGTCTGAAACTCTAATGGGATGAAACTTTTGAGAGAGACGGTGAGTTTGCATGTGGGAAAAATGTAATTGTGACCAGAGGACAAAGTATGATTGAAAAACATGGCAACGATATTTGGCAGCTCCTTCCCTTAAGAGGAGCTATTCCCCTTATGTGGTGGAAGTGACATTGTTTGAGTTCTGGGCACTAGACCTTAAGTGGCCTTAATCCAGTTGGAACACTGCCTTTATCTTGGATTATCTGGGTTGGCCCTTAATCTGATGACTGTGTCCTTATAAGAAACAGAAGAGGAAAGGACACAGATAAAAAGGAGAAGATGGTGTGAAAATAGAAGCAGAGATTGGAGTGATGCTGCCTCAAGCCAAGGAATGTTTGGAGCACCAGAAGCTGGAAGAGGCAAGGAAGGATTCTCCCCTCCACCCCAGACTCTTCAGCCAGATCATTGCTCTACCAACACCTTGATTTTGGACTTCTGGATTCCAGAACTGTAAGAGAAAAAATTTCTGTTATTTTTAAGCCACAGAGTTTATGGTAATTTGTTATGGAAGCCCTATAAAACTAATATAGGCAGATATTTAAGAATATTGCAGGGTCATATGGTAATTGATCATGTACCTGTAAAAAAAAAAACCTCCTAAACTGTTTTCCAGAGTGACTGTACCATTTTAGATTTCCCAACAGTGATGTAAGAGAGTTGCAGTTTCTCCACATCATTGTCAACACTTGGTATTGTCAGTCTTTTTTATTTTAGGCATTCTGTTGGTAAAGATGATGTTAGGAACTGAATGACTGAGTCCTTCCCAAATTCATGTTAAAATCTAATCCCCAGTGTGACGGTATTTGGAGGTGGGGCCTTTGGGAGGTAATTAGATCATGACGGTGGAGCTTGCATAATGGGATTATTGCCCTTATAAAAGAGACCAGAGAGTTTAATAGCTCTCCTTCTGCACTGTAATGAGCAGGTGGAGATGTCCACAGCAAATGGCATTGATTACTCAGTGAAACTATGACAGAATGTCTGTGTCTTATAGGCTCAGGAACATGGTGACATTTTATTTTGTCTATTGCATGGTAGAAAGAAAGCTTCTCAGATATGTGAAATCCAGGAAAAATGGCTGCCATCACATACTCCACATACTCGAGTTTGCTGCCACTGCTGTCTTTTGAAGTACAAAGTATTTGTGCTTGGTCCCAAAGATGGAGGGCAAATTTGATGCTACAATTTTACTTGAGAGTCAATTTACACCACCCACAGTCTAACTTAGAAAAAAATCTATCTTAACAGACAGAAAAGACATCATCATAAATAATAATCAAGTAACAATCAAGCCTTTAAAAAGAGAGTATTTAATTGCCAAAAGCTAATACCACCCTAAATCATAGTGACAAATGCCCAAGGAACCCTCCAAAACCAAAACAGTAACTATAGTACTTCTTAGCTTTCAGGGCCAACCCAATTTTCCTCTTTGGTGTTATACTCATTCACAGGGCGGGTATATTTGGCTGCTTGAATACTGTGCCATTTGCCAATATCTATAAATAGCTGTTTATTATTGAGTCTTCAGACAATAACCTGCAATTCTACATCATTTCCCCTTTTCATTTACCAATATACCAGGTAGCGGGAAAATAACTTTTTTTAAAATTTCACGAAGATGTCAGGAATCGTTGCAACATGGAATTATGATTCTGTTATTTTACTTTTGCAACATGTAATACACTAAATATTAATGTATGATGATGATTCCCTGTGAAAATTTAATTAAATTAGTTGGCCCATCTCCTAGACTGTTAATTACTATAATATCAATTAGAGTTGAATATGAATATTGCATATGCCAAAAGAGACAAATGAATTTTTGGGATACTGAGAATAGCCATGTAATTTTGAGGTCCTGATGGGATTTGGCTATGAAAGCAATGTGAGATTGAATCCCCCTGATTTTTTTATCTTGGGTTTGCTGTTTCTGTTTCTACATTGAAAAATCATAGACCCATTGAAAAACTTTTAAATTCTACTGGCAGTTTTACTTCACTTTTAGTTTCTTGTCCTATGATTTCTTCTAAAGGGTAGGCTTTTGCTTCTGCTTTTCTTTTTATTTTTTTGGTATTTTTATTTGAGTTTTGTTTCAGGAATATCTTTCTAAAACAAATTTATACACTATATATTTTAGAGTAGTTTTAGGTTTGCAGAAAAATTGAGTAGAAATTAGAGAATACCCCTCCCTCCTGCTAGATTGTCTTCCAAAGAGGCTGTACCATTTTGTATTCCCACCAGCAATGAATGCGAGTTTCTGTTGCTTAATGTTCTTACAAGTATTTGACATTGTCAGTGTTTTGGATTTTGACCATTCTAATAGGTTTGTGGTGGTCTCTCAATGTTGTTTTAATTCACAGTGCCCTTATGAATATGATGTTGAGCATCTTTTCGTATGCTTATTTCCATCTGTATAACTTCTTTGGTAAGGTTCTATTGTGGACTTGCGAGAGTTCTTTGTATATTTTGGATACAAGCCCTTATTGGATATGTGTATTTCAAATATTTTCTCCAACTCTATGGCTTGTCTTCCCATTCTCTTAACAGTGTCTTTCCCAGGGTAGGAGTGTTTAATTCTAATGAAGTCCTACTTAATCAATTTTTTTGATTGGTGCTGTATTTATAAAGTCATCACTAAACCCAAGACCACCTAGATTCTCCCCTATGTTTTCTTCCAGTTTTATAGTTTTGCATTTTACATTTATGTCTATGATTCATTTTGAGTTAATTTTTGTGAAAGGTATAAAGTCTGTGTCTAGTTTTTTTTTTTTTTTTGCTTTTTTGCTTTTATTTATTTATTTATTTATTTATTTGTTTGTTTATTTATTTATGGCTGTGTTGGGTCTTCGTTTCTGTGCAAGGGCTTTCTCTAGTTGCGGCGAGCGGGGGCCACTCTTCATCACGGTGCGCGGGCCTCTCACTGTCGCGGCCTCTCTTGTTGCGGACCACAGGCTCCAGATGCGCAGGCTCAGTAGTTGTGGCTCACGGGCCCAGTTGCCCTGCTACATGTGGGATCCTCCCAGACCAGGGCTCGAACCCGTGTCCCCTGCATTGGCAGGCAGATTCTCAACCACTGCACCACCGGGGAAGCCCTCATAGCTTTTTTTTTTTTTTTTTTTTTTTTTTTTGCATGTGGATGCCCAGTTGTTCCAGAACCATTTGTTGAAAAGACTATTCTTTTTCCATTGAATTGCCTTTGTTCCATTGTGAAAGCTCAGTTGACTATATTTGTGTCAGTCTATTTCTGGGCTCTCTATCTGTTGCATTGATCTACTTGCCTATTCTTTTGTCAATTCTGCACTGTCTTGATTACTCTAGCTTTATAGTAAGGCTTGAAATTGGGTAGTGTCAGTCCTCTCATTTTGTTCTTCTTCTTAAGTATTGTGTTGGCTATTCTGTCTTTGGCCTTCCATATAAACTGTAGAATCAGTTTGTTGCTTTCCACAAAGTAACTTGCTGGAATTTTGACTGGGTACTCTCTTTTTATTTTCTAGTCCCTGTGATTCAAATTTCTTCTTCTTTTCACTCCTATTATCTTGATAAGACCCTCCCTTATTTTCTCTTCATTTTGTTACTCCATTGAAACAGGAAATTAGCATACACACCCTTTTCTAAGATATTTACAACTCATTTTCAAAAGGGTTGAGCTTTTCCTAGTTCTACAAGTGAGTTTTGAAGGCTCCTTCTTTCCTTGTTCAAGGAGAACATGAACTCTTTCCAGGCTTATTTTTTATTCCCTATCAATGATTCACTTATTCCAAACAGCTAAGAAATCTGTAAATTCGACAGGAGTCAAAAGTAGCTATTTATCGGGACTTCCCTGGTGGGCACTGGTTAAGAATCTGCCTGCCAATGCAGGGGACACGGGTTCGAGCCCTAGTCCAGGAAGATCCCACATGCTGTGGAGCAACTAAGCCCATGTGCCACAACTACTGCGCCTGCGCTGTAGAGCCCACGAGCCACAACTACTGAAGCCCGCGTGACACAACTACTGAGGACCGCGCGCCTAGAGTCTGTGCTCCGCAACAAGAGAAGCCACCGCAATGAGAAGCCCACGCACCGCAACGAAGAGTAACCCCCGCTCGCCGCAACTAGAGAAAGTCTGCGCGCAGCAACGAAGACCCAACACAGCCAAAAATAAATACAAAAATTTTTTAAAAGTAATAAAAAATAGTAGCTGCTTATCAATGTGAGAAAATATTGACACATTTTCTTTACCATGTTAGCTCATCAAGCCATTTCTGTTGACAACTCTCACACACAGAGATTTCTTTTTGCCTTTATTGTGCCTACATCTCTATACCAAACATGATCATGGGTTTCCATAAACATAGCCAAATGCCAAGCTTTGGTGTCCCGCCGGGCATAGCTGACACTGCAGGACACTTTTTCCAGAGTATCCTGCCTGCCTGCATGATCAGCTGCAGGTAGAGCTGTAGTCAGTAAAATAATCACCAGGAAAGTATTTTAAATCAGAAATACAGAGCTTATATTGAGCTTGATGTCAGGAACACAGTCAAAACAGAGCATGAAGCAGCATTCACAAATCTTACCTGCTGCATGTGCAATGGCAAAATCAAACATGACCTTTGAAAATAAAACTCTAGTCAGTATCTGTATAGGTTCTGTGCATGCGTGTGTGTATGTGTGCACACGCATGTGCATTCACGGGCATGCAGGCACATGTGGGCAGTCTTTTTCAGCTCTCAGCTCCCAAGGACAGAGACCTTATTTTTCCTATTCACCATATATGAATAAATGAATGAATGAATGAACATCTCATATATGAATGGACAATTTCACAAATGAAGAATTCTATCCCTTTTCCATTTTAATACTAGTCATCAGGTACTTATTGGGAAAATATTGGTCTTCTCTATCATTCTGTGAGTCTCTTGAGGGCAAAGGCTGTGTGGTCCCAATCTCTATGCCTACAGCTCCTGGTACTGTGCCAGGAACACAGCACTCATTAAATCCTTTTAAGAGTAATAAATAATTATTGTAAATCAACTATACTCCAATAAAAAAAGTAATAAATAATTAACTGGAGGGTGGCCTCAATGAGAAATTCATTTATGTGTGACCACTTAAAACTTTTTAGAAGCTAAAAATTGAAAGAAAGGAGAACAGGAATAAAAATATGTTCCTAAAGAGTCACACGCATGCTTCTGTAGGCGCCTGTCTTGCTTCCCCTACCCTCAGTGTAGATAAAATGTGGGGAAAGCTTTTCATTAAATTGTATCAATTTTATGATACTGAAATAAGAGAAGCAGAGGCAGAAAGATATTTGGGGTATAGAAGAGGCTGACGAAGGAATAAAGGAGAGGATATGAGATAGACAAGCAAGGGGAATCAACAAGAAGTTGCCTTTATTAACTTAGGAATATTGAAATCGTGCCACGGTAAAGTCATTTTAGTGTGTTTTCTTTAAAACAGATGTGATCCTGGAAGAGGACCAAAGAATAAGAAGCCCTCCAGAGGAGTCAGGAGTCGTTGCCCTGTTAACCTAAGCAACCCTACATCAGGTTAGAGATGGTTGCCAGGGTCAGTGGCCCTGAGGAGAAGAGCAGCCATAGTTGATAACACCACCTGGTTGAAAAGAATAAAAAAAACATTTCAAGGTGGTGATTTAATGCAGAGTCTCTTGCAAATATTTCCCATGTCTTGTTGAATTTCACAGTTGAGCTTTGAAAACTTTTTAATGTTAGCAAAATCATTATTAAACAAATTCTCTTCTTCCCAATAGCCACAGCATTAAGAATAATCCTAAATTTCCACTAAATGGAATCTTGGCATAGCAAAGGAAATCTTTTCCTGAGTTAAACCATCAGCCAAGACCAAAACAACCAAAAATAAGTTCTGTGAACATTTGGAGAAACACATCTTAAAGTATAAAGCACAACATTGTCCATAACCTGTTATGTAATATAACTACTGCTTCAGTTTTTACAGTGGAAGAGACCTTTTTAAGGATGCATTGTGTTAAGGGCACTTCCTTTGTACCCTTGTTGCCAAATCTAATTAGAAAGAAGTATTTCCTTGGGTTATGAAACACAAGGTGTTGTGTGTGTGCTTGTAACGAGTTAGTACTCTCTTTGGGATTATCTCCATCCTGTCTGTTACCATCTTTAATCTTTTCTTTCTATTATTGTCCAAATTATAACTTTTCTCTTATTATTCCTCTACCTATTATACTATTAGCAGTATCATTATGTTCAGAGAGCAGATTCTCTAGCCATATTTATTTTAACTTTAAAATCTAGTTCTTAAGTTGTTGTGGAGAATGTTGGTATATATGTTCCATTACTTTAAACTCTCTGTACTACTGAATATTATTTGCCACCATCACTCATTGAATCCATTCACCTATATTGATTGATATGAACAAAACAAATACATCATGTTATTTGCCTTCCAAATTAATAAACCAATTCAATAAAATAAAAATAACTATGCTATAAAATGGTACAAATTAATGCTTTTCTACTTATAGAAGTACTTTATCCTAAATAAAATCAGATAGTTTAATATCTACATTTAATACACTGGTTTTCAATTTTGAATAGAGCCTATGAAATCAGTGTAACATGTATTTAATTGCTTCCACTATTTTCACTTTGTCTGTTTATCAATTTCTATCTTTCTGTAGTCTATACACTAAGAATTTTGGAATTTTAATGTAAAAGAAATCATAACCATAAAATTTGGGGATTTGAGTATGAGAGAAGATTGGAGATTTCAATATTTAATCCACTTGAATCTCTGCAGAGATTAATGCTCACCTATGTTTCTTCAATCCTCCTTTATCTATTTCCTATGTGTTTTTCTACTTAAAATTTGTTATTTGATTAGAATTTCAACTAATATGTATTAATACCTTTTCGTGAGAAATCTACAATTTACTTTAGTGTAGCAACTTGTTTAATTTATTAAATTATTTATGTTTTCAACCTACTTTTTAAACACATTCTATTATGTATTATGTTTTATATCATTATTTATGCTTCAAAAGGGTTTGCCTGAATCCTTCCACAGCCTGTGGCAATGTCCCGAACCAGCTAGGCAGCATTTCACAAACTTTTCCAGCTAGAAACTTACCTGTGAACAACTGAAATACTTGAGATCAATTTTTGCAACAGTAGATATTTCATTTCAAAGTCCAGGCAGCTCAACACTCCACAGATAAAGTAATGAAACCCTTCAGCTGTAGAAACCCAAGGTAAATCTTTTCACCTTTCCAAAGGTTCACTCTCGCTCCATTTGATAAGAAGTTTTTGAAAGTAGAAAACAACTTTCACTCTTTATATGCGAAGTTTCTTGAAAGAAAAAGTGATTTGTGTTCACTCAAAGGCATTTCTCTATATTTGGGTGACCTTATTTGATTTATACGTGGTCCTTAGAAAGTGTGGTCTGATTTTGTGAATTCAAGATAGGAAATCCATGCCGAATGATCCAGGCACACTTAGAATCAGTTCCTGAGTGAAAATGTGGCAATTTTCAGAACATAAAAATGTAGAATTTCAATGGCACTGTCAGAGTATCTTCAGAATACACCCAAGTGTTATCACTGATGGGTTAAATAATAATAATTGCTTAACTCTGCCTTCCTAAGTGTCATCCTCAGACCACCAGCATCAGCCTGTTTTGGGAGCTTGTCAGAAATTCAGACCTTCCAGGCCCACACCAGACCCACTGAATCAGAATTTAATTTTGAGAAGCACTGGCTTAATCAACTTCCCAATTCAGAAAGTGAAAATTCAGGCCGATCAAATGGTGGGTTTTGTGTAGGGTTAAAAACAGGCAGTTAAAACAATTTAATGAAAGCCACAATTTGTTGGTGAAGTCAAGCCAGTTTACATAGTTAAATCATTTGTAGGAGAAAATAAGAAAGTTTAACTTTACACAAAGAGCGTTCTCAGGAGCAGGTGCAATGTAAGACACATGTTGGTCCACCCACTGCCAGGCCATCCAGATGAAAAAGGAAAGAATCTCACAAGTCATACAGAGACACTCAATTCTAGACATCTGGTCCACCTTCAAGAAATTTGGTGATTTGACTTTAATAAATTTTCATCAAGATTTTTTTTTCTTTTTTTTCATCAAGATTTTTGTCCTCCTATCATGCAGCCTAAACTCGGTCCCTAGCTCCCTTACAGAATTCTCCAGATGACATAGCATTTACGTATCAACTACTGTATTTCTGTGGGGAAAAAAAATGGAGCTCTTTTCCTGTGTCGTTGTAGATTTCTTGAAGCTTCCAGCAATTGGCCAGTGAGCAGACGGTGCTCCCACATGATCCGGGTGTTAAACTGTTGAATGATGGATCTTGAGATGGTGCTCTCTGATACAGCACTTCAACTGAAGCATATTTAGCATTTTTCACCAATGCATTATTTCCAGAAAAAGTACCTAGAGACACACCAATGCATTATTTCCAGAAAAAGTACCTAGAGACATCTGCACCTAGAGGAGAGAGACATTGGTTTTACTTTTAAATTTTCTTACTGGAGGGAGAGTGAATTCTGATCCTAGTTCCATAATTGGAAGCACCTAGTGCATCTGTTCCTAAGCAGATAAAGGGCAATAGTTTCTGAATTGAATTAAGTCAACCATTATTTTATCACTAAATTACTGGAGTCGTCTGTTTATCCTTCTAGCTCCAGCTGGAACATTTTAGGATTAGAGGTGACCTTGATAAAGTAAATAATTATCCTCATTTTACTGATCTAATTTGTTTATTGTCCTGATAAAATCCTAGCTTATTTCCCCTGTTTTTTAGATGCAGTTATTGGAACTTTCATGAAACCAGGTGAACCCTGATCCAAATTATGTATGAACTAGTATCTGTTTTGCCAAAGACAAAGACACATTAGCCTATTTTGACTGAGACCACATTTCTTCAACTTGGATTTGCTTTAATTTTGAAAAAAAGAACTTAGAAAAGGCAAGATTTACAGTCCAACTCATTTCATGTGCAAGCAAAGTTGTGAAAAATTAGATAAATATTATGATTGTAACAATAATACTTTAACAATAAATGTAAATTGTAAGATTCATTAATAGTTTTCCAGAAAAAAAAAAACTCTTGAAAATATTACTTTCTTTTCTAGCAACTTTGAGTGTGGTGATGTCACATATATATTTATATTTTCAGAATCTGTGTGGTTTCAGATCTTCTCCCCATTGTTTCTCTAAAATGTGTGGATTTCTTTACCTCTTGGAGTGAATGAATAAGGAGAATGTCGTGCATTAGCTTTCTGCACAGTGGCTCAAAATCTACTGTCAGGCATGGAGTTAGGCTCTCGGGGAGAAAGTCCCTACCCTTTTAGAATATAGATTCTGCTTAATTTCCCATTAAAGCACACTCTGATCTCATCTCTAAAACTTGTCTTAAACGTAAGAGTTTAAGAATCAAAAGAGTGGATTGGGGTTACTGTTTATATCCTGCTCAGCAGAGATGTGTTTCTGGAAGATGGATTTGTTTGACTACACAGTCATCTGCTATAAAGGTTAGGAAAATCCTACCATCTACTAATTGTCCTCTTACATTAGAACTTGTTAATTTTTGAGTTGACTTAAATCATTTTCTTTTCTCTTCACGGTTAGACTCTGTAACAGTAGCTCACATTGCACTGTGAAGTGTTATAACCCTGATATTAACCTTAAACTTTCCTCCCTAAAGACTGAAGAGCTTTCCTTCTTGCTCTAATATCCCAGGATCTGATGAACGAGCTGATGTTCTCCCCTATCTTCACCTTTTGCAATTTTTAACATCAAAAATAGTCTCACTTAGTCTTTACCTTTCCAACTGCAATTCTAAACTTTTTCATTTGTCTTCCCTGACATTGCTCACCACAACTCTGATCATTTTACTTGTTATCTCTGGATCTTTTCCAGGTCAATTATATTCTACCCATTACAAATAGATCTATTAAATTTGTGTTCGTGAGCAGAAAAAAAAGGGAGAGCTTGGCGTGTAACAAGCCCCATGGTTAATTTAGATCACTGACTATTATGTAGCATAAACTTTTAAAGTTTGGCATTTGTTGAGTATTCTGACACATCTTAAACTCTTTTAGTTTAATGATGTTTTTATATTATTTTATACTATTTCTATAATTAGGTAACTCAGACTTTACCACCTGGAAATACATTGGAAACCGTTGACAGTGAAAATAACATTTGCTAAAAGCTGAACAGCTGTTTCTGATCATTCTGTTAATTTTGATGTGTTTTTTCTGAGTTTTCAAATACATTTTTTAAACATAAGTTTAACCAAAATATTTTAATAGTTCATGCCACAGTATTGTTCATGGCTTGCATAAAATGTGAATCTAGGGGTTGTTTTTCTGTAAAAAACACATTTCTGATGCTTTTAGTAGTGAGATTTGTATTATCTTATAAAGTTGATGTTTTCAATGAAATGGACCTTTTGAAACTGCAGGATTATATACATTCTATAATTCGATAATTTTGAACATCTAATTCCAGGACTAGGTATGACTGTTCCAAGACTATGATTAGGTTAGAAGATGTTTTCTGGCTTGTTCCTGAATAACCTTCCTATTATTGCCTTATGCCATTTTTTAAAATCATGTGGGTTCAATATAATAATTTTGGTGTGGGGAAAACATTTAGTCACTTTTTCTGGGTCACATTTGATGGAACATCATTGATAAGTTAAAATCCATTTTTTTAGGTTGGATTTGTATTATATTATTATTATTCAATGCTCAGTTGGACCGTATTAGTCATTTTTTCTTGTTATTGTTCATTCATGAAGCATGAATTCATCTGTGGCTTTCTTTCCTCGAAGAATTTATTGGCATATATAAAGCCAGGGATTTCCTCATATATGGTCTCCACCACTTTATGTAAAATATGTTTAAAATAGGACTGATCTTAGATCTGATTCTCTAAGGAATTCCATTGTTTACATTTTTTTATACAAGTGTGACCCTTTATGCCATACACATTTTATTTTATTCTTTTTACTTCCTTTCCTGCTGGGTTGTGGATTTGGCAGAGTATGTCTTATTTTGTGTTTTCCATAGTTCCTAACTAAGCCCGTAATAAATATTCATCAAATTAAATGTCAGTTTTCTATAACAGTTGAACAGTTGGCTCCTATTTCTAATTCTATGGTGATTTCCTTAAAGCCTAATAGGCTTGCTGTACAACTTTCTCCAAGACAATTTGAAAGTTTAAACAAACCATATTCTCTGTGTCTGTTTTCCCACATAAATACGTATCACCTCCAAGAAGTCTATTTGATTAATCAGGCATGATTTATGCTGAAGGGAACTATATTACCTTTTTCCAAATAGATTATGTTAAGAAAAATGTTCAGCGATCTTCCCTTTATTTTATATAGATGCAGTTCATTCCAACCAATCTTCATCGGTGATGGACACTGGAAGGCCCATCAGGGGATGCCTGTCTTTAGAGCATTTATAGTTGAAAGATATTCGAAATGTATGTGCTGCTGATTCTCAAGTGCACCTGGGACACATAATCCCCATTGAAGTGTCATTCAATTGACAAAAGTCAGTTGAACACAATAGCCAAAAAGTTGAAAGAACCCAAGTGTCCATCACCAGATGAATGGATAAACAAATGTGATAGATACATGCAATGAAATATTGCTTAGCCATGAAAAGGAATGAAGTCTTGGCACATGCTACAATATGTATGAACCAGAAGAACATTATGCTAAGTGAAATAAGCCATAAAGAAAGGGAAAAATATTGCATAATTCCATTTATATTAAATATCTAGAATAGGCAAATTCATAAATATAGAAAGTAGATTAGAGGTTATCAGAGGCTTGTGTGTACGGGGGCACGGATGGGGAGGTTTTGCTTGCTGGTACAGAGTTTCCGTTCAGGGTGATGAAAATGTTTTGGAAATAGATAATGATGATGTTTGTACAACATTGTGAATGTAATTAATGGCACTGAATTGTGCATTTATAAAGAGTCCAAATGGCAAATTATGTTACATATATCTTACTACAGTTTAACTAAATTAATAATTTAATATAGCAAAAACCATGATTGTACATTTTAAATGGGTGAGTTATATGGCATATGAGTTATATCTCAATACAGCTGTTTTTCTTAAAAAAAAAGTTAAAGATTGGAGGGTGGAAGCCTATATCCCTCTAGTGCCCTTGTTATCCTTTCCTTAAAATATGGAACTAATAATAATTACAAAATCACAAGTGTGTACCCTCACTATGAAATGCCTGGAGTCTGAGCTGATTCTGGGAAATGTGTGGAAATCAATACACAGATGGCATTCTGTAATGCCCAATCATCATTTATGCATTAAAAACTTTCAAAATAAGGCTTCTATTGGAAAGGTTTGTTAAGTACAGTCTTTTTCTCTCTCAATTTTGGCAGAGCTGGTCATATTTCCAGAATGCCTTTAGGTGCGTGAGATGGATGATTTCTTTTTTTTTTTTTTTTCCCCCTTTCATCTAGGAACTTTGCAAACTGCAAGAATTGCTTTGTAGTCTGAAGGGCCCCTGAGTCTGTGAGCTACATGGCGTTGCCAAGATTGCCAGCCTGCCAAATTCCCGGCTGCCAAAAGACTAGCCAGGGCTTCCTCATATAATGAAATGACAAAAAAGGCCATGTGCTTGGCAGACTTGCCCAATTCCCTCAGCTTCATAGAAAAAAATAAATCTTGGAAGAAGTCCAAGAAAGAGCTACCATCTGGTCACACTCTTGGCTTTCTCAATATGGCTCCCAACACCTACCACCAAGCGTCAGGAGGGCTTCCTGTGTTGGATGAAGGCGGGCTGCAGAGAATATGCAAAAGTCTGATGGGAGCCTAATGAGGTAGGACCTGATAGACCGGTTTTAACCTGCAGTCTCATCATTTCTTCTGGCATATTCACAGAAGGGTCAACTTTTCAGCAATAAAAATTGGTGTAATTTAATAGCTGGCCCTGTAGTTGCTGACTATCTGTTAATTTCTTGAAGAATCCGTAACCTATCCAAGTACAAACCCACCCACCAACTACAACACTGCATCTCAGATGACTCGAAGGCAACACCTTTGGGAAAAGCTGCAGAACTGTTTTTCCAGTCCTGACACTTTGTAGTTATTCTGGCCCACTTTCTGCACACTTAGATCTTCAGTTCTAGAAACCAAAGCCAGTTTTTCTTTCATGCAGAGTAGTTCATGCTACAAAAGTTCACTCTTTATAAGAAACCCTTCCTTTATAGTAAATGATGGCATGGAACTTGTGTGTGTATTCTGTCATTACACTGGCCTTGGTAAACGATGGTCTTGGTGATCTGCTTGGTTTAAACATTCATCATGTTTATCATTGGCTTTTTGCCTTTAACATCTGCAGTTGGCAGTAATGAATAAGGTCAAAATATTAAGCTATATTCATATTTCTGATTTTTTATGAAGTTTAGAAGTCACTGATGGTGTATGCAAATTTTGAACCAGAAAGATCAGTATCACTTTTTGGGTCTCCATGAGAGAACTATTTTCATTACTGTCTTTTAGATTGACAAGCAAAGCCAGTACATTAATATTTTTCTTCTCCAATTAAAGACTCTCTAAGTTCTCCAGGCTGGCAAATCATCTATATGCTGTTGTCCTCCAGCCAAACAGAGCTTCAAGATCACATGGTATGCACGCTGTTTCTCCTAGCTGGGCTGTGCTGCTGACTTCAAACAAAGTATACAACCTTCCCCGCCCACTACCACCCCCCGCCCACCACCACCCCCCGCCCCGCCACCCCCATTCCCTGCTATTCTTCACATCTCTTCAGATTCTGGGCGTCCTCTAAGACACTTCCCTCTCTTTGCCTTCTCCATCTAATCTGGCATCAGGTCCTGATGGTCTTGTCCTTGTTTCTTCCTTCCCATTGAAGGGGTTCAGAATATGCCACACCAAAACATTAACGCTTTGGTATATTGATTATTTTGAGCCAAAGGCAATTGAGAAACGGCAGATACAGGAAGGGCTCTCTGCCCTCCTCCTTTCTCCCTAAAAACAGGTCATAAGATTTCCCATGAGAAATGGGCCCTCCGGTACCAGGAAGAGAAGAACTTTCTTATCTCTAGAGACTGGGAGTCATCCCCAAACAAACCAACCTAAACAACCCTGATCTTCCATTAGTTTCCCTCATATATTTCCTGGTCCCTATCCCACAATCCACTGCCCCAGCTCAAGCCTCTTTGTCTTGTCACTTTACAAATATATTCTTTCTTTGTTTAAAATGTGTATAAGCTCTTGGTCCTACCTGCTTCTTCAGATCTTCATTTTCCTTATGAAGACTCAGTGTGCACATAAAAATACAGCTGAGCCTTGAACAACGCAGGGGTTAGGGGCGCTACCTCCATACAGTTCCAAGTCCTCTGATAATTTACAGTCCACCCGAATTCCCTGGCGGTCCAGTGGTTAGGACTCCTTGCTCCCATTTCAGGGGGCATGGGTTCGATCCCTGGTCAGGGAACTAAGATCCCACATGCCTCAGATTGTGCGGCTCAGCCAAAAAAAAAAAAAAAGAACTAAAAAAACCAAAAAAAAACACCTTACAGTCCACCCTCCGTATCAGCAGTTCCACCTCTGCAGATCCCACCACCTGCAGGACCTGTAGTCATATCTACTATTGAAAAAAATCCTCAAGGAGCTTCAAGATGGTGGACGAGTGAGACGCAGAGATCGCCTTCCTCCCCACAAATACATCAGAAATACATCTACGTGTGGAACAGCTCCTACAGAACACCCACTGAACGCTGGCAGAAGACCTCAGACTTCCCAAAAGGCAAGAAACTCCCCACGTACCTGGGTAGGGAAAAGAAAAAAGAAAAAACAGACAAAAGAATAGGGCCGGGACCTGCACCACTGGGAGGGAGCTGTGAAGGAGGAAAGGTTTCCACGCACTAGGAGCCCCTTCGCGGGCAGAGACTGCGGGTGGCGGAGGGGGGAAGCTTCGGAGCCACGGAGGAGAGCGCAGCCACAGGGGTGCGGAGGGCAAAGCGGAGAGATTCCCGCACTTCCCGCACGGAGGCTCGGCGCTGACCAGCACTCACCAGCCCGAGAGGCTTGTCTGCTCCCCCGCCGGGGCGGGCGGGGCTGGGAGCTGAGGCTCGGGCTTCGGTCGGATCGCAGGGAGAGGACTGGGGTTGGCGGCGTGAACACAGCCTGAAGGGGTTAGCGCACCACAGCTGGCTGGGAGGGAGTCCGGGAAAAAGTCTGCAGCTGCCGAAGAGGCAAGAGACTTTTTCTCGCCTCTTTGTTTCCTGGTGCGCGAGGAGAGGGGATTCAGAGCGCCACTTAAAGGAGCTCCAGAGACAGGCGCGAGCCGCAGCGATCAGCGCGGACCCCAGAGACGGGCCTGAGACGCTAAGGCTGCTGCTGCCGCCACCAAGAAGCCTGTGTGCGAGCCCAGGTCACTCTCCACACCGCCCCTCCCGGGAGCCTGTGCAGCCCGCCACTGCCAGCGTCCCGTGATCCGGGCACAACTTCCCCGGGAGAACGCACGGTGCGCCTCGGGCTGCTGCAACGTCACGCCGGCCTCTGCCGCCGCAGGCTCGCCCCGCCTCCTCTGTACCCCTCCCTCCCCGCGGCCTGGGTGAGCCAGAGCCCCCGAAGCAGCTGCTCCTTTAACCCCGTCCCGTCTGAGCGAAGAACAGACGCCCTCGGGCGACCTACACGCAGAGGCGGGTCCAAATCCAAAGCTGAACCCCGGAGCTGTGGGAACAAAGAAGAGAAAGGGAAATCTCTCTCAGCAGCCTCAGGAGCAGCGGATTAAATCTCCACAGTAAACCTGATGTGCCTGCATCTGTGGAATACCTGAATAGACAACGAATCATCCCAAATTGAGGCAGTGGACTTTGGGAGCAATGATATATATATATCTTTTCCCCTTTTTCTCTCTTTGTGAGTGTGTATGTGTATGCTTCTGTGTGTGATTTTGTCTGTATAGCCTTGCTTTTACCATTTGTCCTAGGGTTCTGTCTGTCCGTTTTTTTTGTTTGTTTAATTACTTAAAAAATTTTTTTCTTAATAATTATTTTTTATTTTAATAACTTTTATTTTACTTTATTTTATCTTCTTCTTTCTTTCTTTCTTTTTTTTCTCCCTTTTATTCTGAGCCGTGTGGAGGACAGGCTCTTGGTGCTCCAGCCAGGCGTCAGGGCTGTGCCACTGAGGTGGGAGAGCCAAGTTCAGGACACTGGTCCACAAGAGACTTCCCAGCTCCACGTAATAGCAAACAGCTAAAATCTCCCAGAGATCTCCATCTCAACGCCAAGACCCAGCTCCACTCAATGACCAGCAGGCTACAGTGCTGGACACCCTATGCCAAATAACTAGCAAGACAGGAACACAACCCCATCCATTAGCAGAGAGGCTGCTTAAAATCATAATAAGTCCACAGACACCCAAAACACACCAGCAGACGTGGACTTGCCCACCAGAAAGACGAGATCCAGCCTCTTCCACCAGAACACAGGCACTAGTCCCCTCCACCAGGAAGCCTACACAACCCACTGAACCAACCTTAGCCACTGGGGACAGACACCAAAAACAACGGAAACTACGAACTTGCAGCCTGCAAAAAGGAGACCCCAAACACAGTAAGTTAAGCAAAATGAGAAGAGAGAGAAACACACAGCAGATGAAGGAGCAAGGCAAAAACCCACCAGACCTAACAAATGAAGAGGAAATAGGCAGTCTACCTGAAAAAGAACTCAGAATAATGATAGTAAAGATGATCCAAAATCTTGGAAATAGAATGGAGAAACTACAAGAAACGTTTAACAAGGACCTAGAAGAACTAAAGAGCAAGCAAACAGTGATGAACAACACAATAAATGAAATTTTAAAATCTCTAGAAGGGATCAGTAGCAGAATAACTGAGGCAGAAGAACGGATAAGTGACCTGGAAGATAAAATAGTGGAAATAACTACTGCAGAGCAGAATAAAGAAAAAACAATGAAAAAAATTGAGGACAGTCTCACAGACCTCTGGGACAACATTAAAGGCAACAACATTCGAATTATAGGGGTCCCAGAAGACGAAGAGAAAAAGAAAGGGACTGAGAAAATATTTGAAGAGATTATAGTTGAAAACTTCCTTAATATGGGAAAGGAAATAGTTAATCAAGTCCAGGAAGCACAGAGAGTCCCATACAGGATAAATCCAAGGAGAAACATGCCAAGACACATATTAATCAAACTATCAAAAATTAAATACAAAGAAAAAATATTAAAAGCAGCAAGGGAAAAACAACAAATAACACATAAGGGAATCCCCATAAGGTTAACAGCTGATCTTTCAGCAGAAACTCTGCAAGCCAGAAGGGAGTGGCAAGGCATATTTAAAGTGATGAAAGGGAAAAACCTACAACCAAGATTACTCTACCCAGCAAGGATCTCATTCAGATTCGACAGAGAAATTAAAACCTTTATAGACAAACAAAAGCTAAGAGGATTCAGCACCACCAAACCAGCTTTACAACAAATGCTAAAGGAACTTCTCTAGGCAGGAAACACAAGAGAAGGAAAAGACCTACAATAATAAACCCAAAACAATTGAGAAAATGGTAATAGGAACATACATATTGATAATTACCTTAAATGTAAATGGATTAAATGCTCCAACCAAAAGACATAGATTGGCTGAATGGATACAAAATCAAGACCCATATATATGCTGTCTACAAGAGACCCAATTCAGACCTAGGGACACATACAGACTGAAAGTGAGGGGATGGAAAAAGAAGTTCCATGCAAATGGAAATCAAAAGAAAGCTGGAGTAGCAATTCTCATATCAGACAAAATAGACTTTAAAACAAAGACTATTACAAGAGACAAAGAAGGACACTACATAATGATCAAGGGATCAATTCAAGAAGAAGATATAACAATTGTAAATATTTATGCACCCAACATAGGAGCACCTCAATACATAAGGCAAATACTAACAGCCATAAAAGGGGAAATTGACAGTAACACAATCATAGTAGGGGACTTTAACACCCTACTTTCACCAATGGACAGATCATCCAAAATGAAAATAAATAAGGAAACACAAGCTTTAAATGATACATTAAACAAAATGGACTTAATTGATATTTATAGGACATTCCATCCAAAAACAACAGAACACACATTCTTCTCAAGTGCTCATGGAACATTCTCCAGGATAGATCATATCTTGGGTCACAAATCAAGCCTTGGTAAAATTGAGAAAATTGAAATTGTATCAAGTATCTTTTCTGACCACAACACTATGAGACTAGATATCAATTACAGGAAAAGATCTGTAAGAAATACAAACACATGAAGCCTAAACAACACACTACTTAATAACCAAGAGATCACTGAAGAAATCAAAGAGTAAATCAAAAAATACCTAGAAACAAATGACAATGAAAACACGACGACCCAAAACCTCTGGGACACAGCAAAAGCAGTGTTAAGAGGGAAGTTTATAGCAATACAAGCCTACCTCAAGAAACAGGAAACATCTCGAATAAACAACCTAACCTTGCACCTAAAGCAATTAGAGAAAGAAGAACAAAAAAACCCAAAGTTAGCAGAAGGAAAGAAATCATAAAGATCAGATCAGAAATAAATGAAAAAGAAATTAGAGAAATGATAGCAAAGATCAATAAAACTAAAAGCTGGTTCTTTGAGAAGATAAACAAAATTGATAAACCATTAGCCAGTCTTATCAAGAAAAAAAAGGGAGAAGACTCAAATTAATAGAATTTGAAGTGAAAAAGGAGAAGTAACAACTGACACTGCAGAAATACAAAGGATCATGAGAGATTACTACAAGCAACTATATGCCAATAAAATGGACAACCTGAAAGAAATGGACAAATTCTTAGAAATGCACAACCTTCTGAGACTGAACCAGGAAGAAATAGAAAATATGAACAGACCAATCACAAGCACTGCAGTTGAAACTGTGATTAAAAGCCTTTCAACAAACAAAAGCCCAGGACCAGATGGTTTCACAGGCGAATTCTATCAAACATTCAGAGAAGAGCTAACACCTATCCTTCTCAAACTCTTCCAAAATATAGCAGAGGGGGGAACACTCCAAAACTCATTCTACAAGGCCACCAACACTCTGATACCAAAACCAGACAAAGATGTCACAAAGAAAGAAAACTACAAGCCAAATCACTGATGAACATAGATGCAAAAATCCTCAACAAAATACTAGCAAACAGAATCCAACAGCACATTAAAAGGATCATACACTATGATCAAGTGGCGTTTATCCCAGGAATGCAAGGATTCTTCAATATACGCAAATCAATCAACGTGATACACCATATTAACAAATTGAAAGAGAAAAACCATATGATCATCTCAATAGATGCAGGCCATATATGACAAACCCACAGCCAACATCATCGTCAGTGGTGAAAAACTGAATCCATTTCCACTAAGATCAGGAACAAGACAAGGTTGCCCACTCTCACCACTATTATTCAACATAGTTTTGGAAGTTTTAGCCACAGCAATCAGAGAAGAAAAAGAAATAAAAGGAATCCAAATCAGAAAAGAAGAAGTAAAGCTGTCACTGTTTGCAGATGACATGATACTATACATAGAGAATCCTAAAGAGGCCACCAGAAAACTACTAGAGCTAGTCAATGAATTTTGTAAAGTTGCAGGATACAAAATTAATGCACAGAAATCTCTTGCATTCCTGTACACTAATGATGAAAAATCTGAAAGTGAAAGTAAGAAAACACTCCCATTTACCAATGCAACAAAAAGAATAAAATATCTAGGAATAAACCTACCTAAGGAGACGAAAGACCTGTATGCAGAAAACTATAAGACACTGATGAAAGAAATTAAAGATGATACAAATAAATGGAGAGATATACCATGTTCTTGGATTGGAACAATCAACATTGTGAAAATGGCTCTACTACACAAAGCAATCTACAGATTCAATGCAATCCCTATCAAACTACCACTGTCATTTTTCACAGAACTAGAACAAAAAATTTCACAATTTGTATGGAAACACAAAAGACCTCGAATAGCCAAAACAATCTTGAGAAAGAAAAATCGAGCTGGAGGAATCAGGCTCCCAGACTTCAGACTATACTACAAAGCTACAGTAATAAAGACAGTATGGTACTGGCACAAAAACAGAAATATAGATCAATGAAACAGGATAGAAAGCCCAGAGGTAAACCCACACACATATGGTCACCTTATCTTTGATAAAGGAGGCAAGAATATACAGTGGAGAAAAGACAGCCTCTTCAATAAGTGGTGCTGGGAAAACTGGACAGCTACACGTAAAAGAATGAAATTAGAACACTCCCTAACACCATGCACAAAAATAAACTCTAAATGGATTAAAGACCTAAATGTAAGGCGAGACACCATCAAACTCTTAGAGGAAAACATAGGCAGAACACTCTATGACATAAACCACAGCAAGATCCTTTTTGACCTACCTCCTAGAGAAATGGAAATAAAAGCAAAAATAAACAAATGGGACCTAATGAAAATTAAAAGCTTTTGCACAGCAAAGGAAACCATAAAGAAGACAAAAGACAACCCTCAGAATGGGAGAAAATATTTGCAAATGAAGCAACGGACAAAGGATTAATCTCCAAAATTTACAAGCAGCTCATGCAGGTCAATATCTAAAAAACAAACAACTCAATCCAAAAATGGGCAGAAGACCTAAATAGACATTTCTCCAAAGAAGATATACAGATTGCCAACAGACACATGAAAGAATGCTCAACATCATTAATCATTAGAGAAATGCAAATCAAAACTACAATGAGGTATCATCTCACACCGGTCAGAATGGCCATCATCAAAAAATCTACAAACAATAAATGCTGGAGAGGGTGTGGAGAAAAAGGAACCCTCTTGCACTGTTGGTGAGAATGTAAATTGATACAGCCACTATGGAGAACAGTATGGGGGTTCCTTAAAAAACTAAAAATAGAAGTACCATATGACCCAGCAATCCCACTACTGGGCATATACCCTGAGAAAACCATAATTCAAAAAGAGTCATGTACCAAAATTTTCATTGCAGCTCTATTTACAATAGCCAGGACATGGAAGCAACCTAAGTGTCCATCAGCAGATGAATGGATAAAGAACATGTGGCACATATATACAATGGAATATTACTCAGCCATGAAAAGGAACGAAACTGGGTTATTTGTAGTGAGGTGGATGGACCTAGAGACTGTCATACAGAGTGAAGTAAGTCAGAAAGAGAAAAACAAATACCGTATGCTAACACATACATATGGAATCTAAAAAAAAAAAAAATGGTCATGAAGAACCTAGGGGCAAGATGGGAATAAAGATGCACACCTGCTAGAGAATGGACCTGAGGATACGGGGAGGGGGAAGGGTAAGCTGGGACAAAGTGAGAGAGTGGCATGGACATATATACACTACCAAACGTAAAATAGATAGCTAGTGGGAAGCAGCCACATAGCACAGGGAGATCAGTTCAGTGCTTTGTGACCACCTAGAGGGGTGGGATAGGGAGGGTGGGAGGGAGGGAGACGCAAGAGGGAAGAGATATGGGGACATATGTATATGTATAACTGATTCAATTTGTTATAAAGCAGAAACTAACACACCATTGTAAAGCAATTATACTCCAATAAAGATGTTAAAAAAAAGAAAAAGAAAAAAAGAAAAAAATCCTCATATAGTTGGAGCTGTGCAGTTCAGACCTGCTTTGGTTAAGGGTGGGCTGTGTTAAATAACACCTGTAGGCTTTTTTCCTGTTAATCTATCTTATGCCAGTTTAATTCTCAGGCCCAGCCACAGAACCTCAGAGGGCAGAAGGAAGCTTTTCCTCCCCTATGCAGTTACCGTTTTCCTTCTTATGCCTTGTGGACGGTTACAAAAATGGACTCCTTCCCTTCTCATTTTTTACCCCTACATATCGTCATGTTAAATGTTAAATGTTCCCAAAGGGTTTGCTTTTGGAATTACTACGTCTGGTTAAAAAAGAATTTTAAAAAGAGAATGAGAGAGAGAATATGATATTACATATCCTGTGGAATAAAACGAAAAGGTACAGATGTGTCCCTAGAGTCCATTATGCATGACTCACCATGGCCAAGGTGAGTCCCTCTCCGTGGAGCTTAGTTGCTTCATCCCTCTGGTTGCTTTGTCATCCCGAGCCACAGTCCTCACTCCCTTAAATCCTTGTAAACCTCACTGAAATTATAGCTTTTTCAAAAAGCATTTGATTATTCCTTATTTTATCTTCATATTGTTTGTATTTATATTCATCCATCCTGCATGCCTGACTAGACAATGAACTCCCTGAGGTGCTTCTAGAGCTTGGCATCCTCAGTGGTACCGTGCTGCCCTGCATTTATTCACATTTATCCAAATTTATATTGGATCTGGATGCACTGGCTGTTACATTAAGCCTGAGGCTGGGGCTAGTGAACGAGGCATTCTCCACCGTCCTGGAAGTTATAGTTTATTAAAGAAGGAAGAAATAGGTCATTAAAGCCGCGGGATATAGATTAAAAGAAATTTGCAGTGTTCTGCGCGTGCATATTACCAGGTGACCAAACGTAGGCGGGATAGTTTGGGAATGTTTTGTGGGAAAGTGATACTTAAGCTGAGACCTGAAGGGTGAGCGGTAGGGGCTCAATAACTGAGAATACCTCTTTAAAAACTAAACTACAGAACCAACTTTAAAGAGCAGATAAAAGGTCACAGGGGGATTTAGAGATTCAGCCAATTCAGTTATGGCAACTTCGACTTAACATGAAGGACAATTAGTAAAAGAAATGGCATTTCATTTGATTCCCAACTTATCTAAAATCTTCTCGCCTTTCACCACTGCGGCCGCAGGCGTGAGTACGCTCAGGCTTCAGAAGAGGCTTGCCTCCAGTGTCCTCCTCTGTGGCAAAAAGGAGGTCTGGTTGGACCCCAATGAGACTAAGGAAATCACCAATGCCAACTCCCGTCAGCAGATCCGGAAACTGATGAAAGATGGGCTCATCATCCGGAAGCCTGTGATGGTCCATTCCCAGGCTCGATGCCGGAAAAACACCTTGGCCCACAGGAAGGGCAGGCGTATGGACATACGTAAGCAAAAGGGTAGTGCCAACGCTCTAATGCCCTAGAAGGTAACCTGGATGAGGAGGATGAGAATTCTGTGCCGGGTGCTCAGAAGATACCGTGAATCTAAGAAGGTTGACCACCGCAGGTATCACAGCCTACACCCGAAAGTGAAGGGGAACGTGTTCAAAAACCAGCGGATTCTCATGGAACATATCCACAAGCTGAAGGCAGGCAAGGCTTGCGAGAAGCTTCTGGCGGACCAGGCTGAGGCCCGCAGGTCTAAGACCAAGGAAGCCCGCGAGCACCATGAAGACCGGTTCCAGGCCAAGAAGGAAGAAATCATCAAGACTCTGTCCAAGGAGGAAGAGACCAAGAAATAAAGTTCTCCCTCTCTTCTCTGTACATAGTGGCCTCGGCAATTAGATAGACCACTCATTCAATAAAAAACAAGCCTTTATCTGCCTTAAAAAAAAAAAAAATCTTCTCAAGAAGAACAAAAGACAAATGGTAGGAGACCCCATGGCTAACCTCACAGTTGGGCAGTTGGAACCAGGCTGGCCTGTGACGAAGATAACTAACCAGCTGATGGTGAAAAGACAGAACAGGTGATTCTCGGAGTCATCTGCTTTAAAACCAGTACTTTTCACGATTTCCTTTGCTTTAGTAGCATTATATTCATGCCAAAGTGTTTGTGAATATTACATGTATTAATCAACGTAAAAGCTCTTTGAGAAATCATGGTCTCCAGGGATAGAAGGTACTTTTACTTATCACCTTCCTTTGTGTGCTACAACAGAGGAGGCTTTCCTTTTACAGAGAATATTAAAGAACAATGATTAAGCATGTTCTTGGACACCATAAACGTATACAAATAAATGCCTACTAAAATTGTATGAAGGCTCATAAAGGTGTAAATATGAGGAAGAAAAGGCATTTGCAGAATCTTTCCCTACACCTGTGAGATGCCCATCAGCATTGGTGGCAATGCTGTTCTCTTGGTGCTTATGAAAAGTGCATGGAAGATTGCAGGGTGAGCTCATGGGCAGACACTAATAGATGAAATGATGTGATCTCCTCAATCACCAGTTTGCCTCTTACGAAATTTCTGCAGTTAAAAAATTTGACTCAAGAAGGACACAAACTGAGTGACTGCTAGGAGGTCACTGAGCACACTATCTGTATATTTATACACAGATAGATCTGGAGAGTAAGCTTTCCTAGGACTCAGTGAAAAGCACATCAGAGAATGTTGTCATTGCCTCCTATTTTCTGAGCTGGTTGTAAGACAGTGCTTATAAGGAACTTAAGGAAGGGAGAACCTTGTTTTCAAATGAGATGGTATATGGAACTCTCATATAAAGACACATAAAATTAAAGATGATCTGACTGAAAGTGGCAATTAAAGCCAACAGCTCTGCTTGGCCAGTATCTGTGATGATGTCCCGGCTCTTAGAATCCCCTCCCAGCAAACCAGAACCTTCCTGGGATGGCTAAACCTAGGTCAGTCTATATCTTCCTGGAAGCCAGGGGATGTTGTAAAGCCTTCGGTTGCATGTCCATGGCCTATGCGGGATAAACTGAGAAAGTGCAGAAGGAAGCATTGTCTCAGGGGGCAAAATTGGAATAGTGGCTCCACCACAACTGTGCATCCAAAGGGGTCAAAGCAGATGGATAACAGGATTGCTTTTCATGGGAAGTGGACAGTGCAAAGTGGGGCAAGTATACCCCCACTCAAACCAACAAGCAACGTTTTAAAATCTGGAGCAAAATTGAATCATAATTTACTGAGATTCACAAGGGTATTTGTATGTCCATGTTTTCTTGTTAGACATCTGCAATAGCTTCATTTTGTATTTCAGTTTTTTATGTCATAATATTCCCAGACATAGGATATGTGTTCAGAATTTAATATAAGGGCATAAAAATGTATCAGAATTTAAAATTAGATTTTGCAGCAATATTTATCCAATGACTGTGAAAAACTCAACATGGAAAAAGAAAAGATAAAATTTTCATGTGTTAGGAATTTATTTTTAATGAGAAGCATTTTCTGTCTACTCAAATGAATTAGTATAAATCAGCTGACCATAAATTATGAATGTCAATATTTGAAACATGCAAGTGTAAACTTAGGCCACTTGAGTAGGTGCTCTCCTTTCATTATGCAAAATAAAACATAATCACAGCAGGGTATTGCAATGTGGGGAAAAAAATCACTAACAATCATTTTTGTCTCTGCCATTCTAATCAGTTTGGAAATAGGGAACCAAGTTGACAATGTTTTATTCATTAAAATTTTCTGTCTATGGATGCCTCAGATCCTCATGACTCCCTCCACGGAAATTAAAATTTTAGGGCAAAAAAGGAGAGTGTAGTCCTTTTCACTCACTGTTTTGATATTTGTCATAAGCCTGGGTTCAGCTCTAGGTTTGATGTAACCATGTATATTATACTTTATCACCCGAACCTATTTGTTGTTTAGCCCTGTGTTATGTAGCTATTCCATCCCATAGTCCAAAAGTGTGCTGTAGCTTGCAGATAGTGGAGGGGCACTTTATGGCTATGGGGATATTGCATCTCCCCAGCTGCCCCCATCAAAAAGATGATGTGGTCAAAGCACTATTACAGGCATTTTTATATTTCAAAACCCAAGCCTCCCAGGAATCCTTACAGACCCATCCTGGTAACATTTGACACATTCAGACATGGCTTAAGTGCTCTCTGGAGGGCCTTCTGAATTTCAGGATCAGCTGCCCCTCTAGCCTTGTCTCCAGAGTAAACCTACACGGTATAGATCTGAACCTAACCCTTGGAGACTGACCTGGTACCCAGATCAGCCAAGCCACAGTCTAAAGCAGAGCTGCCCAGCCGAGCCCACCCTGGAGCCACAGAACCACAGCCAATCTGCAGATTTCAGAGCGTGAGAATAACAGCATGTTGCTATAAGCCACTCTGTTTTTGGAGGGGTTGTTTTCCAGCCTTATTGTGGCAATAACTGGTCAATGGAGAACTTCAAAGCAGGTCTGAAGGAGAGAGCATCCAATTAAAAAGTACTTTGGTTCAAACATGTAGAAAATAGGTTGCAGTTAATCATTGAATAGGACTTCTGTCATCCCGATGGTGGTATTTAAAGCTAAAAAGGAATTCATCACAGGCATCTAACAGGACTTTGTTGCTCATAAAATATAGGCTCCAGATTTTCATAGAAAAGCCATAGATGAAGTAACTAATGAAATCCATACTTAGGATAAGATGCAAATCTAACTCATTATGCTAGTCAGAGTTTGCATATTTTGTCTCTTTTAGAGGGAGAGGTTAATCCCAAATCCTGGCAGGATTATTAACGTCCTATGTTCTGCCTGGGTTATTATTCTTCCTGTTCAGTGGGTAGAAAACGTATGGCTTTCACTGCTACATAAAGACATTTTACTGGTGAAATGAGAAATCGCAGACTATGCGTTATGGACTAAAAGGAAAAGAAAAGACCAGAATCCTAGGTTGGTGCCCCATTTCTGCTGTTTCTAGGTCTGTGGCCTTGAACGAGGCACTCTATCCCTTTGCTCATTGTGCTTTTATGTCTAGGAGAGAAGTGATACCTTCGCCTACATCACAGTGCTGGTGTGAGAACCCATGTGATGATGTTATGAAGTTGCGAAGAGCCAGACATGTGTCACTATGTGAAACTGATGTTAGGAGAAATGCATCATGACACTGAAGGCTTTGAAGTTACACAAACTTGGGTTCAGACTCCAACTCTTGCCATTTCCTAGATGTGTGATCTTGAGAAGTTTATTTACCACCCTGAGCTTCAGGTTTTCCTGGAAAAGCAGGATTACAGCACCTGCTATAGAGTTGTGAGTCCTAAATGAGATAAGGAATGTGAAACATTTAGCATAACGCTTAGCATAGAGTAGGGGCTTCCAAATATGGCAGATGGATTAACGACCGGGCATTGCTTTCTCAGCACTTGTTGACACAGTGGCAGCAGATACAGGCACTGAGTCTCTGCAGTCACACCGTCCTTTGTACCAGGGAGAAAGTCCAGAAGTTGGCCCATTATTTTGGCTTTTGGTTGCAGAGTTACTGAGGATCCGTTCTCCTTTCCCTCACTTCCGCTACTGATGGTGGATGCTGCTTTCCAGGCTAGAGTTTGTATCTTCTCTCATGTCTCCTCCAATGGCTCATTCTATGGTGGTAACATCTGGATGAGACTGAGTCCAGGAAGATCAGCCTTGCCTCTCCCCTGACGACTGTCCTGGATCTAACCCTTCCTAATTCATTACCCTACAATTTGGTATCTTTATCTGCCAAGACGTAGTGATGGTTGATTCTTGTTAAGGAAAACAGATCACTAACTCTGTACCATGTTTTCAGGTTGTAAGATAAAGAAAAAAAAAAATCATATTATTGATCGGTATATGAAAATAGAGAAAGCTCATACTCCCCAAATACTGGAGGTCGGGGGACGTAGGTTTCCCTGTTCTCTATCAATAAATATACATTTCCAGGAGGACTAGAGAGTTTAAAAATTCACTTATAAATTCTAGCCACTTATTAAGCTAATGTGTTCACTTTATAAAGTAGCTGGCAACCTGGTGGATGTGAGGTAACCTTTAATTAGAACATTTAAAAATACTTAGTTTTATCTCCGTTAAACACCATTCCATTCCCATTGCAGAAAATTTAGAAAAAGGAAGAAAAATTGGAAGAAGAATCGAAAGACACACATAGTCCTCCCACCCACACATGACAACTCTTTACATTTTGCTGTATTTTCTTCCTGTCATTTTTGCTGTGGACACTTTTAACTAAATCATTTCCAAGTGAAATAGTTTTATACTCTTCTGATCAAAGGCTGGATTTCAGTAAAGATAAGCCAGTGTCAAAAAGCTAGGCCTCTTTCAGAGTCACTGTGGTTATTCAGCATCTTTGACTTTGGGCTTTTCCAAGCCCCCAAAATCTGGGCTGGCTTCCCAAGGCATTTAGAAAGGTTGCTTAAAGCATGATGCCAACAAACATTTGCTGTCTTAAAAATTTGTGTCCAAATCTCAGCTATTTAGCTGAAAAATTAACAGACAAGTTTCAGCAAATTGAATTGTGTAGCGTGATTCTCAGTTCTGCTAAAAGGAGAATAATAAATTTCAATTGACAATAACAGAGGTACCTTATTTGAATTTGTTTTTCTGAGTATCTTCCACTTGGGATTTACAAAATCTACACAAGCTCTGAAAAAGCTGCAATTTCCTGTCTATTAAGCCCCAAATGGAAAAATAACAAATATGATGAAAAACAGCAACCTATTTGACAGACTAATATATATTAATCCCATCGCCATGGTTGAGAGATGGAAAATTATTATTGAATAAGACTTTCATCAAACCAAATATTTCCTATTGCTCCAAAGTACATATCTGGCATCACTTCTGCTTTACACATCTGCTTCTGTCTTTGAACTCTGATATTAATCTGAAGGTTGCATGCAGCTGCACAGTTCCAAGATAATTAGTTTTTTCCATTATATATTACAATTAATAGGGTAGACTTCAAAAACATTCAGAACTTGGATTTGCATAAACTCTGGGCAGCTAGAAGATTTTTCCAAAATTCAAATCAATCTTCTGGAAAAACGTGCAGTTTCCCAGCACCTTCCTGGAATCTTTTACATTTCACCTCTCTCTGAATATTTTTAGCCATTTTCTCTGCATTTTTATACTTAATTGCTGTCAGGACTTTACAATCCTTCTTGGGATATTTCAGAGACAACCAACCTGAAGGAAGTGACACCTGCCCTGACAGGTATGGCAGCAAAGTTTTGGGTTGGCTTTTTATATTAAACATGGAGGATTTTATGTGGATGGCATTTTCTCCAGAGCTTCAGGAATTTGGAAATATCCATATAAAAGTGGCTTTACGGTTACCTCCCCACAAGAGATGAACCCTCACAACCCCAAGGATGTTGATGAAACAGTTCATGTCGTGTATTATAATTTCCTTCCATAGAGAGGGTTCCAGGGCCTCTTAAAGAGCAAAGACTCTAGATGTTCTTGTTTTATGTTTGGTGCTTTGTGTCCATTGAAAGAGAGGAGACCAGGGAGGAGGTGAGGTGAAGTCCTGACATCCTGAGTGGATGAGAGCTGGTCTGAGGATGAATAAGGTGTCCTAGGATGGAAGAATATTTTGAGCAAATTGCAGTGTTCACTTCCAGTAAACGCAAGCCAGCTTGTACTTGTCCTGCAATACCAACCAAGTGGCCATCGTTTACACAATCACTTTCATGAAGTAGAAAGGAAATTTCTACATGTCAACAGCATTCTTACATGATCTATACTTAGTGAGAAGATATATCATATCTTTGTTCTTAATTTTCCCAGAAGACTGTCCTTCTCCTTAAAAACAAGTGGGTGAAATGGCAAAATGTCTGATTCTTGCGTACAAGGACAGTTTGCAGACACGCTGTTGGTTTTATGCCCTTTTTTTCTTGGACCTCATATTGTTCCTATTACGAATATATTCTGCTCAGCCTCTAAGTGTCATGGCTGTCAAGTTTATTCGGTTTTAAAATTTTCTCCCCTCGGAAATTCACATTATTTAAATATTTTCTGACTTGCACAAAAGCAAATTTCAGAGTCTGGCTGAAACCCTGCTGGTAATTTTAACCCAGTAGGAGAGTATGTTGTTGATTTTTGTTCTAGAATGTGGTCCATTCAGTGGAGCTGGAGGGACGCCTGGTGAGGAAGAGCACGCACATCCTTTGAGCACTCTTGCTGTCTTCACTTGTTCTCTTCTCTGACTTCTGCGAACGCCACACTGGCCTGGTTTCCCTCCTGTCCTTCTGCACAGTCTTCCTCTCCTATACCGCGAATTGCCTCACCTGGAGTTTCTCAGTCGTTAGCATTGAGCCTTCTCCTCTTCTGGCTCCACACTCTCTTTGGGGGTAATACTGTCCATTTGCATAGCTCCCAGATTTATCCACGAAGCTCAGAGCTCTGTTTGGGGGTCCACAGTCATATCCAAGTGTCTATTTGAAATTTTTTTTAATTGAAGTATAGTTGATTTACAATATTGGGTTAGTTTCAGGTGTACAGCAAAGTGATTCAGTTATACATTACATATACGTATATACCCGTATTCTTTAAAACATTTTTTTCCATTACTGTTTATTACAAGACAGTGAATATAGTTCCCTGTGCTATACAGTAAATCCTTGTTGTTTATCTATTTTATATATAGTACTGTGAATATGTCAATCCCAATCTCCCAATTTAGCCCTCCCCTCCTTCCCCTTTGGTAACCATAAGTTTGTTTCCTATGTCTGTGCATCTGTTTCTGTTCTGTAAATAAGTTCATTTTTTAGATTCCACATATAATTGATATCATATAATATTTGTCTTTTTCTGTCTGCCTTCACTTATTATAATAATCTCTAGGTCCATCCATGTTGCTGCATCTTCTGAAATATTAACTTGTCTCTCTCAATTTCAGATGCTGAATTGAACTTTCATCTTCAAACCTGCTCCCCCTTCATCCTTCCGCATCTGTGATAGATTAAAAATATCTCCAGTTTATTTGACACCACTCCCATCGAGAGGTGGCAGCTATGGAACCTCCCCTTCAATCTGGGGAAGCTTGATCAGAGTGATGTTGCAAGGTTTCTGGGTCCGGACTTTAAGAGCCTGGCAGTTCCCATAGTCTATCTCTTGGCGTACTTGCAGTCTATCTGGAACAGAATTTGTTACCAGGCAGGATGCAGCCATAACCAAACACCAAAACATGTAGTATCAGTGTTGGGACCAGGTAGCAGGTGGAGGCTGGAAGTGCCTCAGGAGACAGTTGGGAGGACCTGAAGGACAGTGAGGAAAATGCTGGAGAAACGATGACCTGTATTACGTCGTAGGGAAAAGAAAAGAAAAACTGTCACCTGTGGAAAATAGAACATGTATCTAATGAACTTGTGGATCCAGATAAGGAGATTTCCAGATAGAATGTCCAAAGATCCAGCTAGTTTCTTTTATCTACATATGATAACATATGCAAAGAGAGAAAGGAGCTTTAAAAAGTGCTGTTAAATTTCAACCTGAGTTTAGAGGAACCATAAAGAAACCAGGACTTTTGTGTTCAAAAGTAAACTGTTCTCATCCCCATTCTCACCCAGGAAAACATTCTCAAAGTAAGTGGCTTTCAAGCAAAGACCAAATCTAGGGCTCTACCAGGAAAACATGACACCCTTTAGACAGAAACTGGCTCCCTCAGAGACCAAGGTTAAGTCTTTAACCCCTATTTATCCTTATCGTCATTTCTGATCACACATTCCCATTAAATTTCCTCGTATTGTAAAGATTTCTTAGCCCAGGGGTCCCCAACCTGGGCCCCCTTTGGAACTGGGCCGCACAGCAGGAGGTGAGCAGCGAGCGAGCGGAGCTTCATCTGTATTTACAGCCGCTCCCCATCGCTCGCATTACCGCCTGAGCTCCGCCTCCTGTCAGCATTATGGTGACTTGTATAACTATTTCATTATATATTACAATGTAATAATAATAGAAATAAAGTGCACAATAAATGTAATGTTCTTGAATCATCCTGAAACCATCTCCCCCCCGATCCCTCCCCCCCAAGTCGGTGGAAAAATTGTCTTCCATGAAACTGGTCCCTGGTGCCAAAAATGTTGGGGGCCGCTGTCTTAGCCAATCTCCTAGGCTTTCTACTTTCGGATCTATCATGTGACTCTACTAGATTAATATTCCTAAAGTGCCACCTTGATTATTAATGCAAAACATTTCTGAGTGTCTATTATGTATGGTCTTTAAACTTGACACCAAAGGGACAGTAGAGCAGGACAAATGTTCTGTATTTAAGGCACTCCCCGTGTAGTGAGTAAAAGAAACATGTCAACAGTAATTAAATAATATATACTATAAATAGAGGTAATAGTAAGTACTATGACATGTTTGAATCTATGCCAAGGGGTTTAAACACCTTTTGTTTAAACATTTCAATAAGCCTATGAAGTAAATATTATTGCCAGACTAAAATAAACATTGGTTTAATAGTAAATATATTATACAGACTAAGAAACTAAATCTCAAAGAGTTTTGGTAACATAGGGAGTATGTGACGAAAACTAGACTGTGAACCTACTTTAATGATAAAGTAGGCACCTGCAGCCATGATGCTTTCCATCTTCTCACTGATAATGTGCTCCTCTGTCTTCAAGGAAGAGTCCTGGATTATAACCATAGAGTCTAAGGATGCGAGGCAGGATTCCAAGCTCCTCCTTTAAATCACATGCTCCCGGGATATTGTTTCCATCACTGAGTTTGGAATGATGGAGCACTTCCCAGACATTACTTAGCTCAAGTGTTCCAGGCACCATTTTCCTCCCTTGGAGCCCCTGCGTCTGGGTCCACACGTTAGTGAGGAGAGGAAACCTTTCAGGCTAATGCACTGGGATTTGAGCATCTATCTTTGGAAACCTGGAAACCAAGCCACTCATCCATTTAAAGTAATTATGGAGTTGCTGAGAGAGTAGATCATAAAAGTTCCTAACACAGGGAGAAAAAAAATGTAACTATGTGTGGTGATGGATGTTAACTTATTGTGGCGGTCTTTTCGCAATATCTACATATATCAAATCATTATGATGTATGGGTTAAACTAACACAATGTTTTAGCCAATTATATTGCAATAAAACTGGAAACAAAATGTACAAGAGAATACCACCACTGTGGAAAATCATGACACATAGAATGTTAAGGCAGAGGGACCACAAAGATTGCGAAGGTTACATTTTATAATCAAAGAAAATTTGGCAAAGGGAAGTTGAGGTGACCCGCCCAAGGCAACACAACTAATAATTGATGGAACTAAGGTTTGAACTCATTGTATCTGGCAAATCTGTACTAGTTAGAAATTAAACTACAATTGACAAAAAGAAAAAAAAATTGGAGTTCATGATGGAATTTAAAAGAAAGGGGACTTGACTTTTATTTCTGTTATGATGTACACTCAAAATGTGAAAATTTCAAGATCCTACAATTCACTCACATAGGAAAGAACCTTTAGCACTGATAGTCAGAAGGGAAGGAAGGAGAATTTTATTACCACCAGATTAGCAGAGTTTGAGAATCTGTAATACTAAGTGAGGATCAGATTGTGAGGAACTGGGAATTCTTGTATAGCACTGGAGAGAATGCAACATTATAAACCACTGTCAAGAGCAAATTAGAAACACTGAGTGAAACTCAAGGTGTTTGTGGCCCTGGGTCACTTTCACTTTTGGTATAGACCACAGAGAAGCCCTCATCCAGGGCACAGTAGACCTTTATAATAGAGAAAAATTAGAAATAGCTACTAGCTTATCAAACACAGGACTGTGGATGAATACATTGTTATCTATCATATAAAGAAATACTGTATAGCGGGTAAATGAATGAATTAAATTTACACATCTCACTTTAGATAAATCTTAAAAACTTAATATTTAACCAGAGAAATCATGTTGAAATATGATATTTATATGAAAAATTACTATATTTTTCAATCATTATTTGCATATATATATGAAAATTGTAAAAATAATTACTGTAATGATAAATGCAAATCCAGGATAATAGTTACCTCTAAGAAGGGAAGACAGAGAATGGGATTATAGTGGGATGTAGAGAGGGTTTTCAAATACCTCATAATGTTTTATTGCTTAAAATAATCTGAGATAAATGTGGTAAAATTATCAAGAATTTATAAAATAAGGTGTCATGTATAAGAGCCTTCATTAAATTAGCCTCTATATATACTTACCTATATATCTGAAGTATTTTAAATTTTTTAAAAAAGTTACAAAAGATATTAACTGTGATCTTATTTTGTTGCTAAGAGTTGCAAAGATCTAGGAGACTGAGTTACAACTGGTAAATACAAGTGGGAAATAATATGAAAATTAGCTAGTTTATCTGATTTTCTTTTTAAATTAGTGACAAACCTTAGTGCAAACAACCTAGTTCTTATACCTGAGTTTTGCTCTGATCAAAGTCAGGTAATCATTTATAAATTCTTTAGGGGAAAAAATTCTGAATTAAGCAACTTAAAGCTCTTAAACTAATCTGGAATACTGGGGGACAAGTTGAATAATTATTCTTTATTAATCCTGACAGTATCCTGTCTCATCCAATCCTACTTAAGATGCAGAAATTACTTTTCTTTGGATAACTCAACAGATTCTTTTGATGAGTATCTTTTTGTACAGAAGGTAAGGGTACCTTGACCCTTTTTTAAAAAGTACCTAAGCAGGAAAATGAAAAATTTTAAGAGTTGTGTGCCTTTCCACACAACTCCCACCTCCCAAATGAAATCCAAGAGATTTAGATAGTTTTCTCTTCTTCTAGATGAGAAAAGCTGGTCACCATTTCCTATAAAATAATGGCAATTTTTAAAATTACGTGAAGAACAAATACGAGTTCTCCCCAAAGTTTCTACTTTACCTTCCTAGTTAATATTTTTGATCTTTTAATTATCCCTGAGACTTGAGCCAACACGCACCAAATATATTATGCTCTCATGTTAGCTATAAACTTTAGTCATCATTTTTTCAAACAATATTCAACAATAAACTTGGTGTGTATGAGTTCTTTTCTTACAAAAATCTCTCTATAACAAACATCATGTTTCCTTCAGCTCATGCAATAGCCTTCTCACTATCTCTTGTTTGGTATCTGATACCCAAATAAATTACTCTTAATCTTTCTAGAATTAAATATTATTTTTATTATTGCCTTTGTCTGAAGATCTAATTAGAGCACACCTACCTAAGGCCCAATCACACAGGATTGTAAACTTTGTTCTTCCGGATTGGCTACAAAGAAAACCACAACCAACAGTCATTGAGTATCTACAATGTTGCAGATATTGTGTTATCACATTATAAATCTCTTCTAACAAAAACTCTCTAAAGGAGTTATTATTCCAATTGTCAGATAAACAAACTGGGGCTTGGAAAGGTTAAACTTCCGTTTCCAGCCCTGATGGATATCCGAATTACGTGGAGAGCTTTTAAAAGACACCAGTTGCTGAGATGGAGATTTACAAGCAGGAGTCTTTTTTAGGCAGTGCACCTGGGAACAGTCCTCACAAGGGGGTGGGGGGGAAGCAGGATGGGACAGGGGGAGAGTATGAACTGTGGTGATGCCCCTGTAAAAGGGGCCGCCACCGACTCCACAGCGCCCTCCAGCTGAAAGACTCTTCCAAGTTATCCCCAGAGGAGGCAAGGGGCGGGGCCTTTGTGCTGGCACACGGGATCTTTAGAAGCAGGCTGCTCGAGGGAAGGCAGCCTCCGGCTGATGTGGGCAGTTCCTGGAGAGGACTCAGCTGTGAGCGGCCCGCTGCCACACTCACAGTAGCTGGGGAAGGGCGTGCCTGGGTGCTGAAGGCACGATCTGGGTGGCACCCCACACTGTAGTATTTCTAATTCCATGGATGATTGCAAAATAGCTGAACCTCTACATCATGACTTGCCTATTTGGCATTGCTGTCAATCAGGGACCCAGAGAACCACACCTGCTTGTGTATTCAGAGGTAAGAGAATCAAAGTGAAACACTGACCCCATGGTAGAATGACCTTACTTTTCCACAGTATGTTACAGGTTACAAAAAACTCTTTCTTTTTCATTATTTCATTTGAGACTCAAAACGACCCTCTGGGTGGGGTCCAGTTTTACAGGCCAGCACATCAAGACTCAGGTCTGTGAGTGCCCAAATCACACATGCAGAAGGTCCTTGGATTAACTCCACGGCCAGTTCTCCGTTCATTTAGACCCAGATGCCTTGTGTGTTTCCGCCTCGTGTCCATGATGCCAGCGTGTTGATAAAACCTCAACTTCCCTTCACCTCTCATTTCTGACAACCTTTAAAACTTTCCTACAAAGTACAAGCCCAGCATATCCAATGAGTTTAAGTGTTGAAGAAAACACAAAAACTGTGCATCACTGCATAAATATCTGCTTTATAAGTCACCCTTCATAAGGGAGCCTATTAAATTATTCATTTTAGCAGAAGATAAACCTATTAGTCTTGACACTCACTGCATCTTACTTACCCACGTGTTGTACTGGAAACAGATGAAATGTCATAGATATGAATGAATATATCTAAGGAAACTTTTTATGCTTAGTATCTCAAGATACAGTGTAATAGACCACTTCAAAGCAATACAGTATGTGAGTGGAGAAAAAAAAAAATAGCAAAAACACAAAAAATTCTGGCTACTTTTATTTTCTTCTGCCCGTCCACATTTTTCCTAAAGTCTGAAGAATCTGCATTGAGTTAGCACTGTGAATGTTCAGGAAATGGTGTGGTTGTCATTGGGAGAACCACAGACAAACACAACGTTTAAGAGATTTTGTAGATAGATGTGGTCCATCTTGGGCCTTCATTCTGTAAAGACGGAAAAGAACTGTATCTGAATTCTCTATAGCACTGTGGCTATTTCTTTACCTTAGTAGCAGGAATAGTAGCCCAACAATAATTTCACAGGGGGAAATAATGAAACACAGCTCTGTTTTCTGAGTTAGGTTGCAGGGTATAGCTATTCTACAGCAGGATTTTGAGTAAAGAAAGTTGTTTTAATTCCAGCAATTCTGTGTTCTACAATGAGAAGTTCTCACTTTGGAAATTTGGGGGATTCAGGAATAAAACGTGTAGACTCCTACTGGAAGAGGCTGCTTGCTTCTGTGGGAAAGGCCATGATGGGTGAGACTGGTGTGGGAGTGGGGGCCACTTTCCACGAGGACACTGGTTCTTAGACAGGAAATATAGTCTGGAGAGTTTCCAGTTGCCAACACCTGCAGCCCAGGTTTCACCTGGAGGCCAAAATGAGGGGTTCCAGCCTTTACTGGGGCTGCTGGGAGGAAGAGGGTATCGTGAACCAAAACTCAGGAAAGGAGGAGTGGAGCCAAGGGCTCATGGAAGCGTCCTGTTGACCTCTTCAGAGGACGTCAGAAACTATAGATGAGGGATTCCCACTCTAAGAACCCAGCGAACTTTGAGTCCCAGTTGGCTGTCTGCTTCCCTGCAAAAATTAGAAAGAAAATCTTAAAACCAGAGCCCGGAGGAAAGAAGCGAGTATGTGTGGGGACTGGGTTCTACTCCTCAGTAGGCTGCAGAGTGGGGCTAGACCGTACGAGGAGGGAAGAAAAGCACTGTGTGTGGAAGAAAGTGTGTTCTCCGCAGGAGGACCGGAGGAACCGAGGCCAAGAGCTTGGTGACGACTCAGAGCAGAAAGGAAGGCGGAGTATCAGCCTGGGTCTGAGAAGGGCTCCTGGCACTGAGCTGCAGAAAACCCCACGTGTGGATCAATAGCTCCCCAACCTCCATCTCTACCTTGTCTGCCTCCCCCCTTTCCCCCTCACCTGCAGGTTCGTGTCCCACATGCCTGCTGGACCTCTTCCCATTTATGACTCACCAGGATCTCCATCCATCTCCTCCTGACTTAAATAGTCCTGATAATGGCATCACAATTGCCCCTTCTCTTCCCACATTCAGCATCCTTACTGGTCTCTCTTCATTTCTTTTCACTTGGATTATGAAACAGCCTTTAGTATTAGTACTTTTCGGCTACACTCTTTATGTAATTTCCTTCCTCGTAAAACAAGAGTGACTATCTATTGTCAACATAACAATTTGCACATGCTTGAATGGCGATCTCAAACCCTTACCAGCCAGGTCTTTATCTCCATAAAGACCCTTTGTCTCCGGGTCTTTATTCCAGCTGGGGTAGACCATACTCCTTCCTTAAAGGACAGCCTGTCTAATAATCCCCCTCAGTGTCTTTTCTTGTATTATTTCCTCTTTTCCAGAAAGTCATTCCATCTCTGCCTGTCCAAATGTAACCTCTCTCCAAGGCATCTCAAATATTTCATTAGCTAGGGAATCTCTTCTGAACCACTCCCAGCTGTAAACCTCCATGGAACCTGAAAAATGAAACTGACAGTTTACTAAGTCATAGCAGAACACTTACTTTCCAGTGACAATGATATGTGGATCCACTGTTGAAGGCCATTGCTTTCCTTCCAAGACTCTGGTGCTGAGGAAGCTGGATGGGAAATCGTAATGTTGTTTGTGCAGACAGGTGTGTGTGTGCTGATTGCTCTTTCTCCCAGGCTAGAGTGAAGCCTAATTAAATATTGCTCCCTTGCAAAAAAAAGAATTTCTCTTGTGACCAGATGTCTTTTTCTCCTGGCTGTGTCTCTCTGCTATAAAAAGAAGCACGAGTCTTGTCCAAAGGACTGGAAGGGGCAAACATTACACCACGATGGTCACTTCATCCTTCTCCATTTCACATCACCTTTTTCTTTCTTCCCCCAGTTTCTTCAAAAAGCACCTAGATGGGGCTTCCCTGGTGGCGCAGTGGTTGAGAATCTGCCTGCTAATGCAGGGCACACGGGTTCGAGCCCTGGTCTGGGAAGATCCCACATGCCACAGAGCAACTGGGCCCGTGCGCCACAATTACTGAGCCTGCGCGTCTGGAGCCTGTGCTCCGCAACAAGAGGGGCCGCGATAGTGTAAGGCCCGCGCACCGCGATGAAGAGTGGCCCCCACTTGCCGCAACTAGAGAAAGCCCTCGCACAGAAACGAAGACCCAACACAGACAAAAATAAATAAATAAAATAAAAATAAAATAAAAAAAAAAAAGATAGCATCATGTAATGGCAATTCTAGAAAAAAAAAAAAAAAAGCACCTAGATGTACAAACAAATGGAAACAGATTAAAAAAGGTCCTAGTGTGGGGAGGTGGGGTGGGACTTGCCCATTAATGGTATATGGGCCCCAGCTCAGCTGTTTAAAACAAACCAATAAACAAAACTAAGTTATGATATTAAGAAAGTCCATTATTTCCCTTTGCCATTTAAACTGGCTATATTACCTTAATAAAAAGCACATAAGGGACTTCCCTGGTGGTGTAGTGGTTGAGAATCCGCCTGCCAATGCAGGGGATGTGGGTTTGAGCCCTGGTCCGGGAAGATCCCACATGCCACGGAGCAACTAAGCCCGTGAGGCACAACTACCGAGCCTGCTCTCTAGAGCCCGCGAGCCACAACTACTGAGCCCGCGTGCCACAACTACTGAAGCCCGCGCGCCTAGAGCCCGTGCTCCGCAACAAGAGAAGCCACCACGAGAAGCCCGCGCACCACAGTGAGAGTAGCCCCTGCTCGCCGCAACTAGAGAAAGCCTGCACACAGCAACGAAGACCCAATGCAGCCAAAAATAAATAAATAAATTTATTTGGAAAAAAGCACATAAAAATTTTTCTGGAATACATGTTAATTGGTCATGCTATTTTTAATATTTTGTTGGATTTATTCACTTATATGTTCTATAAAAATTTTGCAACTATATTCCTAGATGATGTTAATCTATGACTTTTTTGTCCTTGTGCACTCCTTATATCAATGTTATTCTAGCCAGATATGAGTTGGTTAATTTCTCTTCGTGTTAATTTCTGAAATTGATTGTATAAGAGTAGCCACCTCTCACACAATGGGACATATCAGGTCATAAGTCAATTCCTATTATTATTATTACTGTTTTAGCCCTGCAGACATACCTCCAAGATTGTTCATGCCTCTTTTTCCAGTCTGGATTGGGTGCACCCTTAGCTTTCTGCACAGTTTTTTTTTTTTTAACCTTGTCATGGGAATTCTTTTCCTTCTTTTCTGTATCTCCCTTTCTCTTCTCCCTTGCTCCTCTCGCTCTCTCTCTCTCTCTCTCTTTCTTTTTTACTTCCTCATTTTGTTGGAACATCTCTTCCAAAAACCTGAAAAGGGATCCATAGGGAATCCACTGCTTGGAGAACTGGCATGTCTGAAAATGTCTAGTCCAACACTCACACTTGTTATTTGACTGGAAATAGAATTCTAGGTTGTAAATCATTCCTGATTCATTCTGAAGGTAATTTTCCGTTCTCTTCTGTCTTTGGGGGTGGCTTTGAGAAATCTGACTCCGTTCTAAGCCCTTTGGTATGTGACCCATCCCCCGACCCTTTCTCCCCCTCCCCTTATCCCTGCAAATCTCTGAAACATCAACATGCTAATTTTAACATATCTGTCAATTTGTTAGACAAAACGTAGTATCTCATTATTCATTGAAATCTTGGGGAAAGTTCCACGGAAAGGCCAGGAGTCACCTTCTGGATTCTTTTCTACATAGTGAGGCAAGAAAGCCTGCAAACACTAAGGGTCTTACCAAGTGGAGAAATCCTCCAGACTCAGGACACCAGTTAAATTAGACCCATTTGTCAAACAGATCGAATTCTGTTCACGTTTACTCCATTTATCAAATGCGACAACTCTTCTCACTTAGATTTTGCTCCCCACTTTTACTTACTTTATGCCATAGAGAAAGTGGATGGTTTGGGGCTGACATCAGGAAAAGAAAGTGTTTAGCATGGATTTCTATTGTAACACACCAAAATATAAAATTTAAGCCAAATAATGGGATGGGAAATTAGAAACTATTGCTGGTAAAATTGATATAACTGTAAAGGAACATACATTGATATAACACTAAAGGAACAGGAACATATGTCTTAAGGGAATGATCTCATAAATTAAAACGTGTTCTTAAAGTAAATTTAAATATTACATTGAGGTGAAATTCATCATAGTGTGATTCGTTTTAGCAATTCATCTTAAATAGGATAAAGGTGTCAGAACATGAAAAGAAATGGGTCCAGTATAGATTTTAAGCAGAAATCATTACAAATCACAATGCCCAAACCACAGAATCATCTACCCAGAAATACCTATGCTTGTGCCCCACCCATATGCATCCCCCTCCCCCCGGGGCAGTGTGTTCAGGGAGACTTCAGGCTTCCTTGCTCTCCAGGTTCTGGCTGGTTGTGTCTAAGAAGCAGCACTGGCAAGAGAGCAGATCGGGGATGAGAGAGGAGTTGCCTCCCTTATTCCTCAGTGTGACAGTCTCCTTGCTGCTTCCTGCCTGGATGTGGTGGTCGTTCTTCTACATTCAGCTGCCACTCACCCTGAGTTCCAGTAACATCGCTCCCTTCCCCCTTTCCCTGGCTCCTTCTGGCCGTGGGTGTTGATGGCTTCCTCCCCTTGTTAGATCTCCACCCGTCCTTTTCACTTATCTAGTTCCCTTGTTAAACTCTACTCACCTAAAGCCTTTTAAATGCCTCACTCTTCCACCTGGGACTCTAACGGCCCAGCCTGCCCTCTGGCCTCCTCTGCCACTGTGTGCTGAGATGTACCCTCTACTCCAGGCATAAAGAACTTGTACAGGTACCCCAAAGCCTCCGAGCTTTAAGTATACCATTTCTTCTCATTTCTCTTCATATCCATCTTAAATTTGTCATTTAAAACCTCCTTCCAAGTTCACATTTCTTGGAGACCTTTGCCTGACTCCTGAATGTGACTGAAAGCTTCTTCAGAGAAGGTGTCACGTCTTGGTCTTCTTTGACCTCCAGCCTTTAGAGTCTGTTGGCTCAGATAAATGATGGAGAGAGAATGGAGGCACTGGAGCCAACTGAAAGATGATTGCGGTAGGTTGAATGTAGGGGAGAAAAAGATCTTGGTGAAGACAAATCAGGAAAAGAAAGAGCACAGGAACCATAAGAGCTTAACAGGAATAATTTTGTGGATTTGGGTGCCACCATTGCCAGAAGTTAGGATGTGCAGAGAGGAAAATGGCTTAGGAGTAAGCGGGAGTTAAAAGCATCTTCCACAGATGCGGGGAGAGGGAAAGACTGAAGCCTGGGAGAGAGAGTGAGCTTGGATACAAATATGGGCATTTTTTTCTTTTAGGGGTTGAAGCCAATAGCCTGGCTGAGATTTCAGAGGGAAGTAGTCTGGTGTGAGTTGTGTGAGAACAAGGGATGTGGGAAAAACACCAAAGAGGCAAGACCAGTGAAAGAAAGAGAGACAAGCAGAGAGAAAGTACCATCTCTTGGGGCCACTGAGAGAGGATGGAAGGACCCCAGGAGGAGGAGGTTATGGGCAAAAGTATCACATATCAAGGAAGGGGAAAGAAAAGGTCAGCAGGATTAGTATTATGAATCCACTAGGTATCTTGGAGGCAGAAGTAAGGCTGGGGCGGGAGGGGAGGGGGGAGCGTGAGGAAGGAAGTGCGGAGGGGGAGGATATGGCAGAGAAAGGACACATCAGAAGGAATTCTGAGGAGGTGATAATTCACCTCAAAAAGAAGTAACCTTTTGAAATGGGTAAAAAGATGGATGAGGAAAGTCTGCCTAGATTTCTTTGAATTACTTCCTAAAGCAGACAGGGAATGTCATTTTCAATCTCTACACCTTTAAATCTGTGATTCCCTTACAGTAGTTGTCCTTTGGTGGACAGATCCAGCTATTCACTGGCAGCATATGCATTCCAGAGCACATATTTGTGGGACATTTAATTATTTTCACGAATAGCTCCAGCATATTTAAACTTTGCTTTGTCACGTCGTCCTAGCCATTCTGCAGAAATGCTCTCAAGGCGGCCGTGTGTCCATCTTTTGATCTCTTTAGTGGAGACACCTGCCTACTCCCTTCAGACACTCACGTGTCCCTTTCCAATTTTTAGTTACCTTTTTAGGGAAGGGGCTTTAGCAAAATGCCTACGGCAAGTCTCAGCATTTGATGATCCGTTTAAGGTTTGGGAATTACGTTTTTCCTCTTGGAAAACAGAAAAATACTCGCCAAAGAAAGCATTACTGACTGGAAGAGAAACAGTCATATTTCCTCCTTTCAAAAAAAAAAAAAAAAAAAGAAGGGGAATGCTTACTTCTTCCTAAGAAAGCTAAAAGCCCAGTTAAGATCACTAGAATTTTCATTACAATAGTTGTAAGCTCCCAAAATTACTTTACAGGACTGAGTGATCATCTCTTAATTCCCTGCGGGAAAAGCTGGAAAAGTGAACAGAGATACGGATGTGGTGCTTCCCAAGAAAACAGAAAGTTTAGAGCAAGTTGATGAGACACAGGATAAAATAAACCCTGCGGCAGACATATGTGAAAGACACAGCCCCAAAGGCGGCAGGTGCTGCGCGGGTGTTACTTCCGTTAGACAAAGGAAAGAAAATGTATTCGAAAATGAAAAAGAAGCTGGGAGATAATAGTAACGGCTGAAACTGAAGCATTTGGCACCTTGCAAAAGGTGTGTAGAAAGAATAAACCCAGCCTGGGAATATAAGAAAAGATCTTGAAGGTGTGTGGGTGTATGAATTTTTTTCTTTTTTCTCATCTTGGCTTTTAAAGATCTATTCTTAGTTGGGAGCGCATAATCATTTTTATTCTTGCCGTGGCGATAACAATCTATACTGCACCTCCGCTTCTGTGATCCAAAGGACACAAACCCTAGAAATTCTATTATCATAGTTCCTGATTTGGTGATAGAGATGAAATGAAGAGCACAACTTGTATTATTAATGGAGTGAGTAGATTCCTAAATCTTGGTAAACATCACATTACGTTTTTGAGCCCAGAGACGCAAGTTTTAAAGTACAATACATTGATATTTGGATGTAGGTCTATAAATGATTATGGCTACTTTCTATCCTTTCAAAACTTAACAAGGGTTGGGAAAGCTTGAAGTGGTGGATTCTTCATAGAATTTGAAAAACAGGAAGCTGGATTCTTGCTCCCTAGCAAGGCTGGCGCTAATGGAGAAACAAGAGTGACCTGGAGTTTTGTGCAAAAGTTTCTTCCAACCTATCTTTATTTGATTTCTTCTTTAGTTTTTGAAAGCGTTTCCACCTGGCATTCTGTACTCTAATTTTCTGACTCTGAATATATTTGAATTTGGTATGCCTTCCCTCCTAAACAGCAAAGAGCTCAACTCACAAAACAGGAAAGATTTTTTTTTTTGAGGGATCTTATGCTGCATTTCTTTTCAGAGCCTGGAGCTCTCAGACATCATCTCCTCTTGAACAGTAAAAGTCATGCTCCTTGCTGCTAGGAAGTTTATAACTGTTTAAGGAGGGTTTATTAAGATGATCATATAAGATCCCTCGTTAAATAAATTTCCCCAGGACTTTCAGAAATGATGATGGAAATTAATACTGGGCCAGATTTGTCCAGTGTAAAATATACACATTAAGGTGTAATGCCACTTTCTTTCTACATAATACTTATCCACAAGCACTTTGGCCGAAGCTTCTAAGTAAACCCTTCCCACTAAGGCAGCATCCTCGATAAAGAGTGGACTGGCTTTTGGTGGTGGGAGTGAGTGGAAGTGACCTGCAGAGTCAATGGGTCCAGCTTCTGCCTTGAATTACGTGTCTCTGAGAGGCTATGTGGGAGGAGCTCAGCTGCTCCTTGTGCCCCTCAGGACTGCAGCTCATGCCCCTTCATTTCAAGAAAAGTTTATTTCAACTCTGCCTGGGTCTTCTTGAGACCTATCAACTGCAGTAGAGATTATTGTTTTTGTGGCTAGTCCCTTTGGGGGAACCATCCTACCATCCATCTCAGTCCCCACGTGGTTGGGGAATTATTGATATCAGCCTGAGCCATAGAGATGTGCGAGTGACTCATGCCTGGCTAATGCGAATACCCCATCCTCCCAGCCACAGTGATTAGTTCAGCGATGGGCAAGGGTCCCAGTCAGAAGCAGTGTGATGCAGTCTTTGGACAATGGCATGGTCTGTTGAGAGAAAGAGGTGTTATCTTTTTCTATGTGCCTTGAAGTTGTGGGAATGCAAGCCTAGAGTTGTTGGCAGCCACTTTGCCACCATGAGGGGGTACTCACTGAGCATGGCATAAACAGATGGGAATCCAGGAGCATAATAAATGCTCATGGAAGAATTGGAACAATTTTCAGAATAAAGCACTAATGCTAGTATGCTGACACAGATTTACTAACCTGGCTCTTAGGTTTCATATTCTCTGCCTCTGCTGCCACTGCTGAGAGCTTACTTTCCTTTTCCATGCCTTATGGCTTCTGCTTACTCATGGCTTTTAATTCCTGCTTTCTCTCTAGGTGTGTCTTGGCTTCTGTGCTACTCTACTGTCTGGGCCTGTTATGTGTTTCTCATATTCAGCATAATCAAGTAAGGTGGTCTGATTAGGTTATTTACTAACTAGTACAGAGTGCTGTTACATAAAATTTGGGGAGGAAATACTTCTATCCTCTTAGGTTTTGTGCCTGGGCCTGAAAATTAAACTAACATAAGGCAAATTAACAGGAGAAAAGCATGTAAGTTTTATTTAATATTCTTACATGCACACAGGGGTCTTGATAAGGAAAATGAAGATGCAAAGAAGTGATTTAGGCCCTAAAGCTTACACATCATTTTAAAAAAGAACAATAAATTGTGGAGATGGGACAAGACAAAGGGACTTGTTTTGGGGCAGCGAACTGTGGGATAGTGACCAGGAAATATATGGGGGAAATGAATGGAAGATGAGGGTTGTTTTCGTTGGTTTGTTTGTACAGATCCATTTGGGTGTTCAACTCACAATCTCCAGTGATAATGTTTTTTCCTGGTGTCAGGAGGCCAGATTTTTCATGGGAAATCTTATGACCTGCTTTTAGATAGAAAGGAAGAGGGCAGAGAGCCTTTCCTGCATCTACAGTTTCTCAAGTGCCTTCCGCTCAAAATAATCTGCATGCAGAAGTGGCAATATTTTAGGATGGCATGTTTTGAACCCCTTCAATACTTTTAAATAATATATAGGTAGAATATATACTTTAAAAGTATTTATTGAGCACCTGCTATGTGCCAGACATTGTTCTATGCACGTTAACCCATATTCACTCATTTTACTCTCACAAAACCCCAGCAGGTAAGAACTATTATTATCTTCATTGTATGGATGAAGAAACTGTAAAATTTAAAGAATTTGCCTGAGGTCGCACAGCTAGGAAGCAGAAGAGCAGTATTCAAACTATTCACTTTTCCTGTATTGACCTTTCCTCTATAACGACCTAGGCCCACTGGGCCACATCACTTCATAGGTGTTGGTTTCCTTCCTGCCTGATCTCCGAACAAGGCTTCCTTCTGTGTCAGGGGCCAAACTCCAGGCAGATCACCCAGCCCAGGGTATTGTGGCGGCCAATAGGTAGGAGAGGGCTTCTGTCCTCTCGGGGCGCTTCCTCAGTGAGAAAAATGTCACTTACGTGATTGTTTTCTCAATGGGTTACTTGGTTAAACCATGACTTCCTCTTACAGGATTGGGGGCATACTGCAAGCTGCTTCTGTTTCCTTTCCCCTCCCCACCTCGGCCAGCCCACTCATAGTCTTCTTTCCATTTTTATCTCATCTACTTTCCTCTTAGCACTTATCACAGTGTTCACTTATATTTATTTACCTGTGTGCTTATCCCTCTAACACTTATCTCCTCCATTTCCATAAGGATGGAAAGTGTAATCTGTTCCAGCCCTGCTGAATCATCAGCAGGCCTGGCTGTGGTGAGCCATCCATAAATAATTTTTGCATAAATAAATGAGCAAAGAAATGAGTGAATGAATTTCTTATCTGGATTTCTCCTTTAGGGAAAGGGGAAATCCTCAAGAATGAAAACAGTGATTTAGGAAGATAAAGAAAATGACCTTTTAGAGTGCGGCATGAGCATGGCAGCCAGACCAATCTGGATCTTATCTTTGGTTAATATTGCATAAGATGGATGCTCTATAGATAAGGTGACCATATGCCCCTGTTTGCTTGTGACAGTCCTGGTTTGTCCCTTGACCTGGCATCCTGTCTGGTTGAGCATTTGTTTGGGGTAATGTGATTATACCTAAAAGATGATCATTGGTGACCTGTCTCTCTTTCCCTGACTCCTTCTAGACATAAGGTAACTTATACCTCCCTTTCAAGGAAAACATGCCCAGGGCTTGCTGATAACACCATGTGTACTCAGACGCCGCCCCCGACCCCCTGATTCTCAATGTCAGGTGGTCGTGGGAGAAGCACTCCGTGGTACTGCCCATGATGACCACTTGGTGCGCCAGCCAAATGTGCCACAGACCCCGCCATTTGCTTCAACAGATACAGAGTAGCGGCTGCAATTAGGGGATCAGAGGGAAATAGGGAAAATTATAGGTTAGATGGGTGTGAAATATCTATAAGAAATAGTGCCTTTCTTCATCCTTAAACGTATAAATTGTATGGACATCTTATCTAGAAACCTCATTCTTTCTATTTTTAATCTCATTTCCCCTTATATTTTTTGTGAATATTTGTGGTTCTGAAAGTTTTGTTTGTACATTAAGCATCCAGATTCCAGGACTCCCCTATAGTTACTGAGATTCAATAGGCCTGGGGTGGAGCCCAGGAATCTGCATTTCCAGCGGGCTTGCTCCAGGATTCTGACTCTAGCGGTCTACAGAACAGCCTTGGGGAAAAGCATGCGTGTCCACAGAGGGCAGTACCTTTCCAGTGGTGAGGTGTGATGGTAGCAAGAATCCTGGGCCTGAGTGAGGATCCAGGCCCCCGGGGGAGAGGAAAGGTGCGAATTTAGGAAGGAGGGAACCAGAACCAGATGTTCAAACTCCTGCTATTCCCTGCCTTGGTTTTGTAGGTTTTTTGAACAGGATACTGATACCATGTGTCTGATGTGTGGCATATTCGTAACTTTACTTATTACCAAGTGTCTCTAAAAAACGACTATATATATGCCCAGTAGCAAGCACACACAGTGACATTTCTTCCTGAAGTTCAGGTCACGATGATTTGAGGACCTGATCTAGTCAGCTGCTACCTGTGTTCCTGAGCGTCGGTGGACAATGGTGCTTTCTTCAAGCTGGCGTGGATTTTGCTAAACATTTAAGAGTAGAAGTGTGTTGGGTGTTTGATTTGTGTGTGTGGTAGCTACATGCAGGCACACGTGCAATGGCTGTTGAAGAGAATAATACTGACTCAAAACCCCAGGAATGATACTGACAAATATTCTTTGCTTGACTAAATTTAAATCGAGCTCCATCACCTTTTCCTAGGGCCATATGTGTGTGTCTTTGTAAAATCTCATTTTAGCAAGAACCACGCTAATTCAATTTAGTAAGAGTTCTCCAACCTTCTTTTCTTATCACCCATCAATATCTAATTGATTTCTTCATCCTCTGCAATCCCCCAGGCCTGTCTTCAGCAAAGATACTGTCAGCTGGGTTTAGCCAGAATACTCCTTACCTCTGATGTTTCCTGTTAGTTATTCTCTACCCACTGACCCCCACTCCGCTCCTTGGCTGTAAATCCCCACTTACCCCTGCTGTGTTTGGAGTTGAGCCTGGTTCTATACCAAGGTCTCTTTTCCCATTTTGCAATAGTCCCGGATAAAATCTGCTTTCACTGCTTTAACTTCTGTCCAGTTCTGGTTTTTCTTTAACGATACTGATATTTACATAGAGATAATATGGCCAAGATGGATATGTTTAATCTCAACAGGTTGGAAATAAAAAACCTGATTGTATTTAAATATGTAAATACGTATTATAGATTTTCTTCTAGAAGGTACAATTTTCTCTGAGATCTGAGAGCATCCTGTGTTTTTTAAAAAGTCAGTCTATTTGCTGAATTTGCCACACACAAAAGAAAATGTTCCCAGTTGGGTTGATTTTTCACTAGTTTCAAGCTATTATATGTACTGAATTGGTTTTCAACAATAACAGCTACAAAAATCTACTTTGTTCTTTTCCAAAAAGCCTCATTTAGAATCTTCCTTGAATGTGGTGGTGCCCAGTTGGTGCAAAAGTAAAGCAAGACACACGGTCCCTGGAGCTGGGTGTCACTCAGTCTCTCCATGTCCTCGTGTGTGTTCTGTCAGCGTGGCCGGCCACGCGGAAACAAGACAGGCATACACCGCCAGTGTTTGAGAACTCTGCAACATATTTCTGTAGGAACAGAAAAACAAAGCAAACCAACCAGTAGTATTTGTTAAATGTCATCATTTAAAAAGAACAACAAAGGCAGATTTCACTGACACTCAAAGTTCTGGCAGTAGCAGTAAGATGCCCTCGACTAGAAAGAAGAACATGGAGGTTAGGGTCCTGTCTCCTCCGTTGACTGGGTGTGTGAAAACGTCAGTCTCTGAGGGGAAGAGATGAAGACTACAATGATGTATTCTGCTTAATTGTCTAATGTTTCAGACTTTTGTCAATAATTGAGAATGACAATAGCTACTGTCTATTGTTGTCCCAGATGGACAAGTTAAACCCCATGCAGGACAATTTTGGGGTCCCTGAGTCCCTTCCCGATGGAAGAAGGTGCGGTGAGGGGAGAAGTAATTTGCATGTTGAAGATGCCTAAGAACTCCTGGGTATCAACACGGGGTCTGAATTCTTGGGTTCGTATTTCTGGCTCTACCAGTTTCTACCTGGGTGACTTTAGGCAAGAAACACAGAAACTTTGACCCACTAAACCTCAGTATCTATGAAAAGGGGGTGAACCATAATGTTTACTTCTTCGGATTGTTGTTAGGATCTAGAAATAGCGTCTAAACACAGGGGAGTGCCTGGTATAGCCAGCACGTGCTAAATGTAATTATTATGATTCCGCTCAGTAAACACAAGATGAGAATCAACAGCATTACATGAGCTTCCTTAACTAGGAACTCTTCCCTTGGCATATTCTGGAACTGTCTCTTTTGATTTCGGAGGCTTTTAGAATTATGATAGAAATGCACACTGGTGATCCCTTTTAAATCTTTTCTTTTTAATCCTTTGTTAAGAAAGTGGATTCAATGAACTTCTCTCTACAGCAGATTTTCTAAGAAAATGTTTTGAAGCAAGGTTTTCCCAGAGAAAGTTATTTTGGGAAAGGAAAAAAAAAAGGAGTGGCCGCGATGAAGAGTGGCTCCCGCTTGCCACAACTAAGAAAGCCCTCGCGCAGAAACGAAGAACCAACACAGCCAAAAACAAATAAATAAATAAATAATTTTATATTAAAAAAAAGGAGTGGGATGGAGTTAGGTGGGGCAGGGGTTTCCATGTTCAAAGTTTGGGAAACTCTAGGTTAAATTTTTTTCCTGAAGAATCTTTCAAAGATCTTAATTATTTAATAAATATTATTTAGTGCTTATTATGTGCCAGACACTTTTGTAAGTGCTTTATGAATATTAACATATTAATCATATGAAGTAGAAGATCTCTTCGTTTCACCTATAAGAAAACAGAGAAGTTAAGTATATAACCCAAGGTCTCACAGCTAAGGAAGAAAGAGCTGATACTGGTCCCTAGACTCTCCTTTGAACCCCTTGCACAAGCTAATAGGCAGTTTCAAGCTCCAAGAAGGAGCCTGGCCCTTGGACTCTGTAATTCCCTGTACTTATTTGACTGCAGAACCCACTTTTTTGTAACAGATGGGACCAGAGCTATGGGACTAGTTTTCTCCATAATTCACTAATTCATTGACTTCAAAGGGGAAGGAAATTTACATTTATTGAACAGCTGCTCTATGCCAAGTATAGTGCTGGGGTTTTTCTCCCAACACTGTTAGGTAGTCAGTACACAAGCAAAGCTTTAACCTGAGAATGATGGACTGTCTTTGGATTTGATTAATAAAACCAATATGCTATGCTGTAGCTAGGTAGCTCATCCTAGCTACTGGATTTTCCTATCTACCAGACACAACTATTTATGCTATCGGCCAGGATGAAAGAAACTACATGTTGTGATCATAAACAACAATCTCAGATTAGATCACAAATCATTTCCAAAACAGCCAAGCCCACCGTTATGCTGAAGGTGTTTGCATTAACATACAGCCCAGGTTCCAACCTTCTCCAGATGACATCCATCGGCCTACTCAGACCCACTCAATCACCTCAGGCCTCTTCCCTCCGAAACCCTCCCACCCCTTGACAAAGCCATGTTGATTGTTCTAGAAGCACCCTCTGTCTTTGTAAAAAGAACTTTTTAATTCGTTAGTTGGGAATTTTACTCTGAAGCCTAAAATCACACTTTGGTAATAAACATACTCTACTCACTACATTTTTCAGAAAGTTAAAGAAAAAGGCACATACAGTTTAAATTTAATCAAATATTCTTTTATAGCCACCTTGGCAGCAGTAAAATATGACAGCATCTCTGAACTACAGGGCTTGCTTGATTTAAGATAACCTAGGCTGAACATAGAGGCAGAAAAATAGAATAATGATCAGTGCCTCTAGCCTTTGTTATTCCTCCAAACCTTGATGACAAAAAGCCAACATCCTTCTCTAAGCAAATAAATTAACTTTATAACTAATTTGTGTTTTGTGTCTTTGGTTTCATTCAAATGTGGTTGTTAATGACAGTGCCCAAATATATTTCCAACTATTCCTAAATACATGAGCTAAATATATGTTTTTCTGTGCACTCTTTATTTATCTCTTTAAAACTAAAAATAATTCAGAGAGATTTTTGCTTGTTTTATTTTTATGTAAGATGAAGTATGGTGCACTTTAAGTGTGGTTGGATTGAACTGCAATTTTTCTCCAACAGTAGCTGGTGTTATCATATCAGCTTTTAAGGTATTCCTAAGAAAATGGTAAAAAACAAACAAATAAATCAACAACAGCAACAAGAAACCCCAAAGATTAAAAAATGAGAGAGAGAAAACTAAAGTGTTCTAGAATGTTCACTTTCTTGGAAAATTTTTCCCTTTAAGAAATACTTTGGAATGGAATGCTTATATATCAAGAATGAGTAGAGGCACATTTTCCATAAAACCGTATAAATCCAGGAAAATGTTTTTATAAGAAAAACATAAGTTATACAGAACTGTGAGGCTTTGATATTTGATACTAAATTTGGTATTTACACTTATTTAGTTAAAAGAGTCCCATTCCTCCCTTTCTTTGGAAACTCAGGGCCACAAACCACGTAATTTTTTTCTGGCTGTACCTTAACAGGAGAGAGGTGAACATCTGACCAAGCTGATAATGTATGTATGTTTTATGAATTTGTCTGTTTTTTTTCTTCCTGCTGTTTGCCTTTTTGCTTTCCCCTCATTCACCACATGGTCTGCTCTACGCTTATTACCTCATGTCACAGATGTGGCAAAGCAGAAAACTACAGTTGAGAAGTAAGATGCTTCCCACTCCAACTTTTTTCTTGCAGAAGCCTAAGCACTTAGGGGCGTTTCGATGGTTTCACACTGAGATAAAAAGGACAGCATTCCTGAGTGTAGATAGCCAAAGAATCTTGGCCAGCAACACCAGGAAAACTTTCCACCAACCTAGAACGACATGCCCTTGGCTGGGTGGTGGGTAAGGGTGGGAGATTCAGAGCTCGCCAGAGTCAGGAAGACCAGGGTCAGTGGCTGCACGTCGCGTCCAGCACAGCGCCGGCCACCCCCAAGCACATGTCTGGGGACGGTTAGCAGCCTGGCACAGTCATCTAGACCTGAGTATGTCAGGGAAAAAGGCCTTCGCGAGGGACACCGGCAGTGCCCGGGGCTATGAGCATCGTGGTCCACAGAACTGCTCCCTCCTCCGGCCCCAGCCTCCCTTGGAGTAGCTCTCCCCCCTGGCCTCTGCTCAGGGGCCCCGCGAATGTCCTTCCTGTCCCAGCCAGGGATGACGCCTCGACAGCAGACGGCAGCCCACCCAGTGAAAGCCAAGCAGTACCTCCATTCATTCTTCCATTTTAATTAACTCAACAAAATAGTTCTTGAACACTTCCTGTTGCTGGGACCACTTGTAGGCACTGGGCAGAGAGAGAAATGAGTCTCTTCCCTCACGGCTCTTCAATTCTCTTGGGGAGACTAACAGTGAGACACAAAATAACACGTCAGGTAGCTGTAGGGCCATGAAGGAAAACAGGGGCTAGGGATCAGAGAGAGAAGGGAGAAGGTTCTAAATATTCTGGAGAAATGGGTTAGGGAGGGGCTGGGAGGAAAGGCCATCTGAGCAGAGACCTGCCTGCCGGGAGGGACTGTTGAGGAGGAAAGCAGGAGGGGAAAGAGCGTTTGTTCCTGAAGATGCAACAGATTCAGAGTCTGCAGAAAGACTCTGAGCCTGAGCCTGGGTGGGGCCGTGGGGACACGGGGAAGGGGAGGGGGAAAGGGAGGGGGAGGGGAGGGGGAAAGGGAGGGGGCGGGGCGGGGCGGGGGAGGGGACGGGAGGGGGAGGGGAGGGGCAGGGGAGGGGCGGGGGGAGGGGAGGAGAAGGGAGGGGAGGGGCAGCGGCTGGATTGTGAAGAGAAGCCATCGGAGGGTGGGGAGCAAAGAGATGACACAATCAGCGAGTGCAGACTGTGACTCTCCAGGACAAGCATGTCACAGGCAATGTTTAGGATACACTTAAGCGACCGGGTCAGCCGCGTAAAGCCGGGTCCCAGCTGGGTCGGGTTGGGTGCGCCAAGCCGGGTGCACTGTGCGAAGTCATGCAGCCTGCAGGACTTGGACCCAGGCTGTCTGTGCTCCTGACCACTAAGTCACCTGCTCTACTGTGCTACCTGCTTCTATACTGATGCCACAGGCACGCAAATAAAATGGGACTTTGGAAGTATTTCCCCGTATAAATGTCTTTAGTAATTTCCTGCTTGTCAGGCATAAAAAAGAGTTTAATCACTTTTTACCCAGTTATTTTGGCCCTACTTTGTATATAGCTCCAATCCAGCCCCGCTGAACTATCTGCTACTCTCTGCCCATTCTGGAGCTTTCATGATTCCACTTCGCTTTATATTCCGTTGTTCTCTGCTTGGGATGCTTTTTCCTTCTCTTTAACTCCCAGGACACAGGCAATGCCATCTTCTCTGGGAGATTATCCCTCCTCACTTCTTTTTCAAACGCTGCTCTTATAGTTCTTGGTACACTCTCCTCCATTTACGGCCCTTAAGACAGTAGTATTTCACGTCAGTGTGATATGCTTGCTTTCTCCTCGAGACAGTGAAGATCTCTGGAATAGGCGCTATGGCAAGGGTTTTAATCTGTTCTTCCCAAGTGTCTCCTCCGACCATCCCAGGAGCTAGCAGAGTGCCAGGCGTGTAGTAGATGCACCATCAACTGCATTATTGAATATGTTAGGACGTAAATGAACCGATTTTATCACAAGGCGAGCTCAAAACAGGGATGAAGCTCTTAAAGAGTCCGTTTGAAAAATAGGGGTTACAGAGTAAAAGGAGAAAGGATTGTGTTCATAAATTAACCCTGGTCTTCTTTGAAATAAATTTTCCAAAAATGTTTAACTCCTTCACCCTCTTATATCACAATTAATCAACTCAGCTACCAAAGGTGTAAGAAAGGATCTGGCAGGGCTAGGGATGGCTTCTCAAGTCATCTTTATAAGTGAGTAGTTAGAATTAAGAAATTATAAGAAAATGACCTTTATATAAATGCGGAACCAGTGCTTACTTCTTCATTTTGTTGTCATTCTTAGAATCTTTCTTTGGAAAAAACTCATGAACTCAAAGTTTGGCCTGGATTCGATAGTACAATAGGTAACTGAAGCTTTTCATATGAGAATAGGAACTTGTAGGACAGGCTATCAGATCTTCCTCTGTGTGTCTGTGGGGGGTGTGTGTGTGTGTGTGTTTGTGTGTGTGTAAGAGAGAGAGAGAGAGATCACTTCCCAAATAATATAATTAAATATAATATAATGTAATAAAATAATCAAATAAAATATGGTATAGTCTATTAATTTTTGACTATACCATAATCAAATAAAATAGGGCATAGTCAATCAAAATATGGTATAGTCAATTAACTTAATAGAAATAAAATATGGTATAGTCAATTAACTTTTTGAGCCTCTGCTTTCTCATGATGCCTACTTATTAGGATTAAAAAACAATGTATATGAATTATTAGCACAGTGTCTTACACACAGTAGGTACCCAGTAAATGGTAATTACTAGTTTTACTGTTACTAAAAGAAAGGACATTATCTTATTTTCCTCAATTAATGCAGTATCATGAGGGTTTTCACATGTCATTAAATATGCTTTTCAGTCATCATTTTCCTGGGCTACATTATCCACTTTATTTGGGGCTCACAATTTTTTGAATAATTTTCCTTGTTCAAAATGTAATTTTTCCCCCAGCTGTTTGCTAACATAAATAACCCTGCAGAGAACATCTGTGAATATAAAACTTAGTCTCAGTTTCTGCTTATTTCTTCAGGGTGGATTCCTAGAAGAGGAAAAGCTGGATTTAAGTATGTAGATGTTGTAAAGAAATTGCTCTTATATCATGTTAAATTGCTTTCCAGAAAGTTCAAGCCTGTTATTTTCCCAATTAGGGTGTAAAATTGTACAACCACTTCACTGCTCTCTTGACAACATGAAGTGTCTGTTTTTAAACTACTTCCTAATCGTATAGTCAAAATGGTATCGCATTGTCATTTTAATGTGCATATTTGATTGCTGGTGATTTTGGACATTTTGGTATCTGTGCAACACTTTGTTCCCGGGGCTCCACAGACGCCACTCTACTGCTTTCTCTTCCGCTGCACTGTTCCTTCCCGGTTTTCTTTGCTCTTTTTCCTCCTCAGCTTCTTCGTGTTGGAATGTCCCAAGAGTCATCCATTAGGTCACATTTTTTCTTTATCTACATTCACTTCTTGGATGATCTCATTGGTCCCATGGCCTTAAATTCTGTATTTATGTTAAACACTCTCAAATTTATATCTTCAGTCCAGACGTGTCTCTTGAACTTCAGACCCATAAATCCATTTTCTGTTCAACATATTCACTTCGATGTCTAATAAAAATAAAATAAAAAGACATTTCAGACACAAGATGTTCTACACTGAGCTTCTAATGTTTCCTTACTAACTTGTTCATTTTTCAGTCTTGCTCTCATCTTCTTGGATGGCAATTCCATTCCTGCAGACTCAGGTTCCAAACCTGGACTTCCTGGGGAAGGCTCTTTCTTTCACATCCCATGCTGGACCCAGTAGCAAGCCCTATTGCCTCTCCCTTCAAATATAGCCACGATCTGACCAATTCTTAACATCTTCATTGCTTCACTGTAATATAGTTTTTTTTTCTTTTTAATGCTCTCATGACCCAGTTTTGAGTCCCTGGCTAATGGCTGGTCTGTTCCCTTCTCAAGCAGCTGATTAATCCATACCCCAACCACTTTCCTTACTGGGCTGTTACACTTGGGCTCACTCTCCACCTGCCCTAATCACCTCAGGGCCAGGTACCCAACAACTAGTAACAGCTCCTATGCTCTGCAGCCCCCCAGATTCTTCAAATTAGCTAATCCTCAGTGACCCGCATGGAAACCCAGCTAACCCCACCCTGTGTGTCCTACTGAGGCTGTCCCCTACAGCTCCAGCTTGCTGTCGCCTTGTCCGCAGGTGCAAAGCCTGTGTGACCCTGCCTGACAGCCTTCTCCTCTTCAGAGCTGTAAGCAACCGAGTCCAACCATTCATCATGGCATCCCTGTGTTACGTCCACCATCACAAAATAACGCGTATAGAACATCCATAAGAATCCAAGCCACGTTGCCTCTCACCTGGAAGAGTGCATCTGCCTCCTGAGTGCTTCTCTCGTTTCCACCCCGTCCCCGTCCCACCCAGAAGCCAGAGTAATCCTTCCCAGTTGGAAGTCAGGTCTCGTCACCAGACAGCTCAGGACTCTCCATTGGTTTCCATCTCACTCGGGATCACACCTGGCCTTGTTTTCTCTCTGACCTCCTCCAGTGACTCTACCTCTAATCTCTCTGCGCCAGTCACTCTGACATCCTTGCTGTTCTTGAACCTGCCAGGGATGTTTCCTCCGTGTGGCCTTTGTACTTGCTCTTCCCTTGGAAACTCTCAGGTCGTTACTCCATGTTACCTTCCCTGATGGCCCGCTTAAAATTAGAAGTCCTCTTCTCCAAGATTCCTGAGTTCCCTTCTCTGTTGTATTTCTCTACAGAGCATCTATTTTGTAACTTATTTTAATGGATATTATTTATTTATTTATTTGTTTGTTTTTAACATCTTTATTAGAGTATAATTGCTTTACAATGATGTGTTATTATTTAGATAACTTTTACTGTCTTTCTCACCCCATTAGAATATAAATACACAAGGGCAAGGGATTTCTGTTGTTTTGGTCACTGTTTTGCTTGAAAGGCAGCCCAGAGTGGTCACCAGCAGCTCGGCCCCTGGGTACACACCTGGTCTCTGCTTCTCACTTGCTGGGCAGCTGTGGACCAGTTGCTCAACCGCTGATTTCTTCCACTCCCTCTTCTGTGACATGGGGTCTTATTCTGTTCAGGTTGCTGTGACAAAATGCCATAGACTGGGTGGCTTTATAAACAACAGAGATTTATTTCTTATAGTCTGGAGGCTGGAAAGTTCAAGGTGAAGGCTCTAGCGGATTTGGTGTCTGGTGAAAACCCCTTCCTGGTTCAGAGACATCTTCTCATTGTGACCTCACGTGGTGGGAGGGGTGAGAGCTTTCTGGAGTCTCTTTCATAAAGGCACTAATCCCACTCATGAGGGCTCCACCCTCCAACTTAATCCCTTCCAAAAGCCCCCACCTCTTAATACCATCCCACTGGGGATTAGGTTTCAACCTGCGAATCTTGGCGGGGATGAAAACATTCAGTCTATGGCACATGGAGATAGAAAGAGCAGCTGCTAAGAGGGGCAGTAAGAGAATTCAATAATTTAATATCTGTCAAGGGTTTAGATCAGTGCCTGACATAAGAAAAACAGTATATAAGTATTTGTGAAATAAATAATTCATTGAATTTCGGGCACATAAAACAGTACTTGGCTTTGGAAGATGATCAGCAAACATTCATTGAATGAATCCTCAAAATAAAATACATAGCAAATGAAAATCCAGTTCTTGAGTTGGGGGATCTGCTGATGAATGTGTTTTGTTTGCTGGACCCGGGTGAGCCTACTGTCCCATTACGGAGACCTCTGCTTTGAGTTGCTTCCTGAGCAGTGGTGGTCTTTGTGCGGGCGAACTGAATTAAAATAACACTCAGAAGCCTTACTTGATTTTTCTGTGAAATCATGAACAAATGAATAAAGTCAAAAAAGAGCAGGGATCTCTTTAAATTATATAACCAAATGTTAGTAACATATAGTGTTATTGTTGTGTTTAATCTTTTATTTAATTAAATTATTTAAAAATTTTTTAAAGTTAATTTTTAAATTTTTCATCACTAAGGTTTAAAGCTCCCTCTTTTTCGCTCTGATAAATCTGTCAGAATGCGGAGAGGCTAAGATCAGTGTAGATGGTAGAGAGAAAAATGAGACTTGCAGAGAGAATGAAGTAAGACTCTAAGGGAAGCAGCTTTCCTCCCGTGCAGTTTCCAGTTTGAGCTGCTTATTTTCCAATCTGCTCTTGCAGTTAATTGCCCCTCTCTGCTTCTTTGCCTTAAATTTATCTTAAGGACTAAGAAAACATTTTTGTGCCCAAATCAACACATCTTTCATAGGCAACGTGATAGCATAACTTTTATTGGGCGTTATGAATATAACATAAAGCTAAATATTTTAGCTTATTTATTTGTCACAATAATCCTAGGAAGGAGGTACTATCTGAAGCGTCGTTTTATAGATGAAGAAATCTGGGCTTTGAGAGGTCAGCTGGGCAATGTCACAGAGTTTGTTCCCTTGATTGCTATGTGCATAGGTATCAGATGGCCTGATAGCCCATATTATTGGCAGAGAGAGAAAAATGAGCTCAGGAAACTGACATGTGTAAACTTGAGAGCAGATGCCCATCCGTGAGCCCTTGATCATAGGGGGATCCTGGTCTGACATTTATCAGAAGGGCAAAAAGCAATCACCAGTGGACCTTCCTTCCTGTTTTAGCAGGAACTGATGTTTTCAATGTCTCAGCGCTGTGACTGCCAGGTCAGTTATCAGTTGTCATTTTCTGTCAAGGAAATCAAAATGACTACGGCAATCTGTCTGAAGTCAATGAACTCCCACCCCGGTGCCTCAATAAAGCTTCATATCAGGGCATAAAGTAAAACAATAGAAAATCCACATGGCCCCCCTCCTCCCCACGCACTTCCCATCTGCCATCCTTGCCACTGGGGAGTCTCCTGTCATATTGATGCCCTCATTTTCACTTTTGTCTCTAACCACGTGCTCCTTTCTTGTTTGCTTTACTACCATTTAACCCACTGAGATCTGGTCTTCTTCAAACAACATACATTTCCTCAGTAAAATGACATCTAAGTAAATTTGAAACGACACCGTTTTACAAAAGGGATGCTTCATTTTTCGCAAGTCGCATGTCTCTTTTCGGCCATGCGTTTTTTGCTTATTCAGGATCTCACTTCAAGGCATCCTGATGAAGAGTTAAAACATTCTAGAACAAAATAAGATGCAAGGTTCTATGGCATTTAGAATACTTTATGCGTCCCATCCTCCAGGCTTACAGCCAAACTGCAGCAGGAGAAATTTGCTTCACACTCTATCAAGGCTCATGCCACAGTGAATCCTTTTGGGAGGAAATCTAAATTGCAATTGTACAAAGAAGTCTGGGGAGAAAAATAGCCCAGTGTTACCCTGCAACCCCCAAATGTCTGTAAAGTTCACCGAAAAAAAATGTCAGGAGAATATCTGGGAGAAGTTCAAAACCCTGAGTAAAGTTTATTGCAGCGAATAAGAGGAATGCACATTTTAAAGGGGTCAATTAACATTTATCAGGAGGTGTTGGCATTTGTGAAGTGCATTTACTCTGGGAGGCCAAGTGCTTTTCACTGTGTCTTTAAAATGATAACAACGCACAGAAAATAATAGGCCCTTCACTAGGTGGAGGCTGGGGTTCCCACATGGCCTCGAGGTGCGAACGCGATGGGACTCTCATTGGTCTTCTCTCTTTGACACATTTTTGAAATTTCCAAAAACTATAAACGCCCTACATTTAGACTTGGAGAAGCAGAGATGTAGATGACATTTCTTACTGTGCCCACTGCCTGGATCAGGGAAAGCAGTGTCGGCTGAGGCAGTAGTGTCCTGTCAGCAGTTCTCTCTTTGCTCTATTTCTGCACTCGCATCTGCTCTGCCTAGATCCAGTGGAGCAGGGTGCACGTGTGAAATCTAGCCACCTGTATGTAGATGGGAGGCCTAAGGAGTATCACAAAACTGTTGTTGGTTTCCATGCTTCTACGTTTGCGAGTACCAGTCACAAGGCCAGTTGGCTTCGTGAACCTGACCTCCAGTAGACCTTGAGACTCATTCTACGCTCACTGTAATATATTAGCACGTTAAATGACTCGCTCACCTGTGCCATGACAGTCGATGGTTGCTATGACAACAACCGGAAGAGCCCATTCTTTCTGCAAGTCTCATTTTCTCTCCATCATCTAAGTGGGTCTTATCCTCTCCCCGTTCTGAGAGATTTATGACTCCTGAAATGGAGTGTTGCCTTGGTTCCCAGTCCCAGCTACACCCCTGTTCTTGGATAAGTCATGAATATTCATTCCTCCCTCTCTTTACTCAATTCCTTCCCTTTTACTTTGACCCTCTTATACATATGGTGTCTCAGCCCTAGTCAGGTTGAGAAGTCGGTTTGTGAACTAAGTTCCAGCTTCTCCACTCTTTGGCCATTGAATAAAGCTTGTGCGGTTCCAGTCTCAGCATCAGTTTTGTTATCGGCTGTGCGAATCCAAGCAGAAAAAGAACCTCCCCGGCAGAGAAAAGGGGTCAAAGGGTCTCACCTCAGTTAGGACCTTGGCACGGGTCCAGACAACAAATTCCTTAACATTGGATTTTATTAGTAGAGGACTAAATGGAGGCCACGATCTGAGAACGAAGGAGGAATGGAGCAGTAGCCAGACATGAGTAGTTGCCTCCAGAATGGTGTCCAGCTAGTCTCCCCTGCAGTTCATCCATTGCTTCGCCTACTGCGTCATCTTTCTAAAGCGGGGTGGTTTCCATGGCCCCTCTACTGCAAAACTCTCAAGCGCATCTACTGCTTTGAAGTCATACCCTGAAGGCCTGTGTGTGTCATCAAGGGCTTCCTCTCCTTGCTCCTCTACCCAGGCCGGTCCATTGGCTCATAGCACCCCAACCTTGGGCTGCCTGTGTTGTCCCCTGCTGAAGGCCTACTCACCTGCCAAGATCATGTTCAAATATCCCTTGCTCCGTGAAGCCTGTCCTGACCCTTTCCATACAGAACTGACTCGCTCCTCCTCTGTAACTTCACTGTACTGTGTAAATATTTCTGTCCTCAGGCCTATCATCCTTGACCTGCCATATTTGTTTAAACGTTTGTCTCCCCTACTATACTATAGGCTAATTGAAAACAAGGACTTTATCTTTTTTGTTTGTGTAGCCCTGGAGCCAAGCACACTGCATAGCACAGGATAGACATTCAATGAATGTTAGTTAAAATAAACTGAGGGGGAAAAAAATTCCTAACTCCACGTCAGAAGGCTCTGATTCTGAAAATAGTGGTTTGGAATAGAGGACCTGTAAGGAGAAGACCTGAATTTATAGGAGCTAGATCTACAGCTAATTTAAAAGTTTTATGATTGTCATTAGCTTTTTTTTCTTAACATTTCCACTGCATTATTAAAGAAATGGTACACATTAAAAGCACTGGCCTTAATGTTTTTGTACTGTTAGGGAAAGTTGCATGATTTGCATTAATAACTTTTCCCTTTGGGCATCATAAAACAATTTACACCATTTAAAATCGCAGTTCTGAATTTACTCCGTGATATCAAAGTTTAATCAGCACAGTCCAAAAGATCCATACAGAGGTAAGATTTAAAAAATCACTCTTGAATTGCACAGAGCAATTGCTCAACCAGCACCACTGGCTGGAATTCCCTGCACCTTCTGGCACTTGCTTCCTGGTTCCGGGGTTCAGGCCTGTGGGCACTTGGAGTTGCTAAAAGGATAGCCTGAGAGTGGTGGATCAAGAAACAGGGAAAGAATATTCAGACTTCAAAGCATCTCACTTCAGACATTCTACTTAAATTAGCTGAGAAAGACGTACAATCCTTTCCAGTTTGGGAAAAGGGGATGGAATAAGAGAGAACCTTCAGCAACTCATTTGGAAAGTCACGGAGGTTCGCGAACCAAGACTAGTGACAGAGGCAGGAACCGAACTGCAGCCCCTTGACTTATTCTGGTATGAGGATTTACACTGGCAGCTCAGATCCCACCTGTCTGGTTCAGAAGGACACAACATTTGGGCTTTGTGGGCTGTGAGTGGAGACCAAGTCTCCACCTAGTTGCTGTGACATTCCAGGTCCTCCGTTTTCTATAGTTCACTCTAGTTGGTATCGGTCCCACACTTGGGCACATTTAGAAACAAAAGGATTTTCTCCCCTGTCATTAGCCTGCGGCTCTGGACACTGCAGGTAGATTTTCTTCCACAACAGGTAAAATGTTTCAAAAGTTAATGGTGGAAAGGAAACAAAAGTACATCGAAAGACACGGGTAAACATGTTTAAGAAATTAAAACAAAATGATCATTTATTGTTTTTAATATGTAGTCAAATATGACAGCAGTATTACACAAATTGCTCCCTTCTCCCCCTTCTAAAAATCCCAGACGTGTTAACTCCAACTGAAAGTGAAAGAAAACATGATTTAATTCTGAAAATTGCAATTGACAGAGAGAACACACATAGCATTTGGTCACCACCAGCTTCCAGACCTTAAAAGATGAATTGTGTCACCATGGCAGTCGATACCCTGGCTTTCTTACAAAATTATTACTAGGAAAAAAACCAAAACAAAACAAGATTCCCCACATACTGTAAGCAGAAGAAATGCAGAAAAACTTGGTTTAAGAAGCTGTGTGAGGAGAACTTTAATGAATTATTGCAATCATAATGATCCCCAAGTAAAAGATAGATGGCAAATTAATAGACTGTAAGGAAATACATTCAAACTTAGATAATTAATCTTACAGTGAAAATAATCAAGAAGCTTGCAGAAGTAGGTAGCATCTGAATTTTTGAACTTAAACAGAGGATTCCAGTAAAGGTCTTCTGCTATCAGACACCATCAGTGCAAATTCAGATACAATCGTTTTTACATTTGCAGGTTCAGGTATGTCAAGCATGAGGTCATCATGAAGTATGCGAACATTATTTTACCATGAAAAAATGTGGTCTCCGATGTCTCACTGACATGGCAAAGGAAATAGGAATGATGCCCGGAGGACTGGAGTAAATTCAAAATGCTCAGTTTTTCAAGTATTAAATGAAGTTTTGGAAAACCTCAGCAAAATTAACCTTCACCTGGCAGACGTGTCCTTGATTTGAAGTCCAGGGCTGTGGAAAACAGAAACAAACTCGCAATGTGACGGGCTCACCCACCGTCTTCCCTTTTGTTTGGGGTGACTGGGTGTAGAGGGTCGGATTTTCCCCCCAGTGTTCTCTTTCAGCAGCTCCACAGAGAGCTTTGTGATTCTGACAAAGGCTACAATTATATCCACTTCGAAATGCATTTACAAATATTCTCTGCGCTGGTCCAACTGGCCTGAAACACAGACAGCCCTCCGGGTGCCCGGCTTCTCCTCCTTTCACCCTTCAACGTTTCAATTGACTACAGGCAGAATTACCAGAAACAGTAGTAAATTCCTGGCACTGGAAGTTCCCATGATCCCAGCTGGCGTGCAAAAAAAAGGCTGTTTCTTTTTCCCCCTGAAAATAATGTACTTCCCAGGCACTGTCCAAATGCCTCAAATGAGGCAAATGAGAGATTTGTTTTGACCAACCAATGAAAAGACTTCCCCCTTCTCAGCTAGGGCCCTGAGATTTAGTTCTAATAAACACAAAGTGTTTGTGTCTAAAGAAACTTAATTCATTTCCCGAAAATGATTTTAACATTTTTCAGCAAGGGAAGCTCTGATTTCACTTGATGGTATTTTCAGAGTAGCCTGGTGGAAGACATTTCATATGAGTTTTTATTTCCCTGCTAAAACTGTAACACTCGAGTATATTTTTGTTCCAAGTAGCTTTAAAATGGTTGCTTAGGCATGACCACAAAGTCTAGACAATAGGATGGAGTCTGGGTCCCAAGATGGTTAAACTTCACAGAGATCCAGCTCCAGGTCTACAGATTACAGTACTCTTTCTTATCTTTTCCTCAGGAAAATTATTTATATTTTTTATTGTATTTTATTCCCTGTGTGTGGTTGGCTGTCTCATGGTCTCTGGTATAAGGGATTCAAAGAACATGGTCATGCCTTGTAAGTCAGAGGGGGATAAGCAAAAAGTCTCTTTTTGGTCATTACTTGCACATAAGTAACCCAATTCCCTAGAGCGAAAGCCTTAATGATTTTAGGATTGGAGCCCTAGAAGAGGTACAGGTGGATGAGGCTGAGTTTTAGCTTAAATGAGGGCAACTTTACCTTCTGGATGTCATATGTTTCTTAGCATAATTTACAGGATCTGTGCCCCAGTATCTCAATGTCTGGACCACTTAAATTTGAGGTGGTCTTCATTGAATATTTATTTGCACATTGCTCTGAAGAAGTTGAAAATTCTGCTTGATAGCATATTTTGATCTTTACTTTTCCCATGAATCATTCCCATCCACCCACTCCTATACCTCTTCCCACATAACAAACGTCTAAAATTAGTTTCATGCTATGTATCTATTTGATAGGCACGAAAGGTTTACAGCTGCATGATTAGTAAGTGATATTTTGGTCATGAATATATATATATATATATTTGTAATGCTAGGGAAGAGCCAGACTATTTTTTTTTAAAAAAATCAATACTCCAGTGGTAATGAGAGAAGTCACTGAGGTTTTTCAACTGGAATCAAAATGAACATATCACTCTCTTTCTGCCAAGGCAAAATTGTTTTACTTTATTCCATTAGGAGAGGCTTTTTTTATTAAAGTAATTCTCAAATGTTAATAAATCGTAGAAATTAGAAAAAGATGAGCACCAGTATATGATTTGCATTAATTTTTTTCCAGCTTTTTATTCTGAATTTAAAGAACATAGACTCTTTCAGTGTGGACAGTATCTGGAAATTAACAAGAATTAACACTGAAAAGCCAATGATGATGAGCTCCATAACTCTGTATGGAGAATCGATTCAAGAATTTAGGCTATTTTACTTGAACAATTATCATCTTACTGCTTTGCAATAATTGGATGGTTTAAAAGGTATGCCAGGCATTAATTAGGCAGATACGTTGCAATTTAAGTTGAAATTGGAAGATCAACTTAATCAAAGCCTTAAGTGTTACCGTAGTGTCTGGTATGACAGTGGTAGAGAAGGAATTCACATACACACTTGAGGATCTCCTCGGTTGGAGTTTTCTGATTTCTGTGATGGTCTTGGGAGAGGTCACTCTGGATGTGCTTGTCAATATTTTATAGCCTTGGACTTCCTAATCAAGGCTTTTAGTCCTGTGTGCATATTAGCAACTTGTAGCAAATAATTAAGAATGTTTCCAAAGTCTGGGTTGGTCTTTTAGCAAAGGAGTAGAGGGAGACCTGTATTCCAGTTGGGGGTTTGTTGTTATTTCTAAGATACTCTTAAGGGGTTGTCTTTTATAACTTCACCAAGTTTTCCAATTGGTGCAGCACAGACACAAGTACAAACACAGGGTTATTTATAGGAAATTACAGGAAAGCTGAAATAAGGCACATTAAATCAGCAGGAACTTTGGCTTGACATATTTAGACATTTGGACATTTCCAACTTTTGATTACTTGGGACAGTCAAATTTTTTTCCCAGAGAGGGGCAATAAAAAATCAATATCAGAGATAGAAAACTCAAGAAAAAAAAAAGAAATAGAAAGCTCATGCAGATATACTTAAAATTAGGTGTACCAAACATCAACTTCTATGCACATTTTGAAAGCAGGATGTTGGAGCAAGATCTGTAGACATGTGAAACAACCAAAAGAAAACTCCTCCAAGTCTCTGAGAAACTGAAGTTGTATGACACCAAGTCCCCAACTGAAGCAAAAATCATTGCAGCAGCTATTTCAGGGCAATGTAAAAACACCAAACAGCCTTATCTCTCGCCATGAGAAAGTAAATTCCTAAGTTCCAGAGATAACCAATCTTCTGATTTCTCAATACATTTGTAAAACTGAGAGATGGAGAAATAGATAAAGATGATGTTGGGTTGTGGTTGAACTAGTGACTTTTATAGTCCCTTCTAATTCAAAGAGTTTCTGATGCTGTCTTATTATTAATAAAAAAACCTATCTATAATGAAGATTAAGTGACAAGAGAAAGAGAAACGTTTCTTTTTTCCTCCTGATATATTTTATTCATTAGATAATTCAGTAGTTTTCCCAATCTCACCCCAGAGGACATTTGGCAATGTCTGGAGACATCTTTCGTTTTCACAGCTGGGGTGTGTGTGTGTATGTGAGCTACTGGCATGTAGTCAACAGAAGCCTGTAAGCTGCCAAACGACCTACAATGCAAGGGACCACTCCCACCAGCCCATCACCCATCGAGAATTAGGGGGCCCAAAATGTCAACAGTGCTGAGGTTGAGAAAACCTGAGACAGTCTAATGAATGACAAACAACCACACACACCTAAAGTGCAAATGTTTCTTTGATCTACTGGTGCTTCTGGAAGACCTTGAAACGATGATGCTGATAATTCACAAAGCCACAACAGAAATATTAGAGTAAGATAGTGAACTGTTATAACACCTGATCAGGAAGAATTTAAGTGACCTAGAAAGTCCTCCTGGGTCTGGGACAATTTTGGTTGAGTAACTGTTCCTCTTATAAATGAAATTAACACATCCTTTGAAACAGAGCAAACAGCAGAGATGGGCAGTGATGTATCATATTTCAGAAACGTTCCTCAGGCCAATACTTGAGAGTTCCCTATTTAAGTAGAATAGAAATTGGAACTGGAAATTGGATAGAGTAATAGTGATCCTATCAATTTGCAAAGTTGTGTTTGAGGATTTCACCATATTACAATTATCAGTGGACATGCCTGATCTCTTATTGTTTGTATTTATCACTGTATATCACAAGATCTAGCACAGGAACTTGGTTCTGGTAGGTGCTCAACAAATATTTAAGTGAATTGGCTGGTTGAATGAATGAACAAATAAAGAAATGAATCAAAGTGCTCTGTAAAATGTAAAGTGCTCTACAAACACAAGGAAATAGTAGTATATAATATATTATGCCACAGACCTCATAATATTTGCTCAAAAAAGCTTCTTAGGTTCAAATGAATTATGATAATTTAGTAAGAAAACCTGCTATGAAGATTATTAGTTTTCAGGTACATCTGGGAAGAAATGAAACAAAGGCAGTACAATTTTATATGGCACAAGATAGTATTGCTAACTTAGGTGGCCACAGGGAGGAGTGAAAGAAAGGGACATGCAAAACCAAATAAAGACTCTGAAATAGCCAGAACTTGAAATTACTGGTTGTTATAAAATGGTACCATTCTTAAGACAGCCACATGATGGAGGAATATTGGTCCAATGTTCTCTATATAAGACAGAACAGAGAGTCAGTATAGCAAATAAAATTTGCTTTTAGGTAGAGTGTGCCATCTAAGCTGCTTGGTTGGCCTTAAATGCTGATGAAGGGGTGTAGGCAAAGGGAACTGGAACAAAAACAACCAGTCAGGAGTTTTAAGTTCAAGACCCAGTTCTGACGCTGGGAAAATTACTATATCTCTCTGGGCCTCAATTTTTCTGATCTGTAAATGAAGAGGTCGGATTAGATGACCTCCAGTGATTCTGGCATATAGATGCGGATGCTAAAAGCTGGAGGCTGGGAAAGTAAAAACAAGAGCAATCTTTGGGAATTAATAAAACACATCATAATAAAATATCTAAAAAATGCTGGAAGAAATACAAAGCAAAATAACATTTCATAGGAGGAAGAAGCCTTAACCATAGCATCTGTTTTTCAGTTAGTCTTACTTAAATATTAATTTCTTATCATGGAAGTGTCTTCCACCAAGGCATGGGTTCCAGCAAAACTTTTTTTTTTGCCCTGGGCTATAGACACTAAGGGCATTACCAAATTTATACTCCCTCAGAATGAGGAAAGAACATAAGAATTTTTTGCCAAAACTAATAAATCATACTAATCTGAGAATATATATTATCTACATATTAGCAACATTTAAATTTATTTTATTCCTTTCATATAGTGTGCATTTGCAAATTTTTACATTTAAAATTAAGTTCCACATATTTTTATATTTTAATGTGACAGCCCCTTACATTTGTGTTACAGGGATAAAACACATATTTGAAATTATTTGTTTGAGGTACTTTCTTCTAAAGAGAAGCCTGCTGGTCAGTTCCTGAGATTCCCTTTGTTGTGAAGAGTAAACTGGGAAATCAGAAGGAACTAGAGAGGCTCAGTGGCTCTGTACAATGAAGAGCTGAGCCAGAGGAAGGATGCACACAGGGACTTTGTTGTGGGAGAGGAGGGATAGTTGAGGCTGATGTCATGCAGAGGAAATATTAAGAGAAAATATTAATATGGGAAAAAAAGAATTTAAGCAGTTCTGTGTGGTTTGAGCGGATTCTCCTTTGGCATTTTCTCAAGAACTGTATTGATTTGATTGTCTTTGAATGCTTTTAGGATTGATGGACTTTTTTCCCTTGGAATACAAATCTGTGCTGGTACTGGACTAACAGATGTGCTTTATATGGGTTCTGTTGACATAATGTTTTAAAAGTCTATACATTTAGTCAATCTACATGATAATAATCTTGCAAGGAAGACAGGACAAAAATATTTTTATTTTCCAAACTTGCAAATTGAGACTCATGGCGGTTAAAGTGATTTTCCCAAGATAACATAGTGGAGACTCAAAGCTGTGTCAGCTGGGATTCTTTTCATTACTCTACGCTGCCTCTCTGCGAGCAAAAACACTTAGGTAGGCCCAGGAACTGTCAAATCTATTTCTTCTCCTCCTCCTTTTCTTCAAGGGGAGGGTGTTAAAAGGAAAGACCTCTACAGCAGTGTTAGTAGAATTTTCTGCAATGACAGGAGTGTTCTGTGTTGTCCAATATGGTAGCCACGAACCACACGTAACTACTGGGTGCTTGAAATAGGGCTAGTGTGACTGAAGAACTGAATTTTTAATTTTATTGAATTTTAATTAATTTAAAGCGCTACACTTGGCGAATGGGTATAATATTGGACAGCACATTCTAGAAGCTCCCTGTGAGAGAGATGAGCAACTGCCCTAGGTATCTCAAACTAAAATAATAATGGGGGATAAATTGTACTTTATTATTGATCTTTAGTTTTCTAGTTGTTAGTATATCTTGAAGTCCAAACCTGTCATAAACAAACCAACACTGTGGTCAAGTGTTGGCTTAAGATACTTTTCTTGACTTTTAGTACATTTACCTGTTCACTAAATGTTTTTACAAATAATTAAGATGAAATAACTAACTTCCTCTGTAGCACCATTTATATATTTCTCCAGAACATTGTATGTGTTCCTTTGCTATTCTTAATTTGTAAAATTATTTTTATTCTCTCTCTACTATGTTCATAATATATTAAGTAATGTACAGATGCACCCTTTCTAATACATAGTATATGTAAAGTCCAAAGCATCAGAGTTCATTCTGACTTTCCAGAAACTTTGTGTATGTCTGCTCTTCCTTTGCAGTAAATGGGCACAAAGAACAAACCAGAGATACAGAGCAGAATGAAAGTTTCATGAAAAAAAGGGATTCAGCCAGCCTTTCTCCTTACCACTAAAAGATTCATAAACAACAGAAACGTCTTACCACCTTTAACTTTGGGTTTGGTTGGGAAGTTTTTCCACACTTCAGCAGCCTTTTTACATCTGAAAAGTTTTCCCTATTACTAGGTGCTCTAGTTCATTGAACAATTCAGAGTTTTACGTTATTTTACAGAATTGTCGATGTTTTTGAATCGAAAATGGAAGATGAGCTTCGAAAGGAATAAAGATAACATTACTACTTCAAAGAATTGCAAAAGGAGTTGGATATATATATATATGCACGACTTATATAACTGTCAATCATCCCCTATTGGAAGCCACACCTAACACAAAAGCCAGTGAAAGAAGCATCATCTTATCCTAGAAGGAATCGTCTATGTGTTCCTTATGTCTTTGTAGAGTACCCGTTGCACCAGTTACATTGGCAAGTCATTTGGTTATTGCTAACTGACCAAACCTACTCCACAAGAAATAAGTTGGGTTATGTCCTATAAACTGAACGTAGCTATAGCAGAGAGATTGTCATCACAACCTTCAATCACCTTGCTTGCCAATTTTTTTGCAATTATTATCTAAGCAGGTTAGGAAAAAATTATCACCCTCATCAGGTACTTAAAAATGTAAAGCAAAATATACTTGATGGAAAATGGCATGAGTTTACATCAGACAATTGTGATGATAAAATAGGATACTCTGTTAGTGGACTGATGTCATTCAATGTAGACACGTGTATAGATGCTAAGTGGGTAGTAAAGTGCTGCTTACGAGACATCTCTGCTTCTTGATACCTGAATCTGCAAATGTTGGACACGGTACCCTACAGAAACCAATAGCTTCTTGGCACAAGACGTAAGTTTCATGGGTCGAGATGTTGATGAAATTGTACACACAGTACCTGAATTTAAACTTTAGGAGCTCAGTATATATATTAACCACTTTCCTCCTCCAGGGATGACTTTCCTGTCTTCATTCATGGGGAGGTTTCAAAATCTGGCCTGTGATTATGGGGCAAATGACAGATCCATCTAAGGAGCTTTTTGCATCTGCTTTATTTCACCAGGGAGGGAAGGGGTTGATATGAGTGGGAGAGCGGATCAAATAGGCAGGAAAATGATCGGCACCGCAACTAATTGAACCACTTCCGCTAAGTGACATAAAAATATTCTAATATTAAGGATTATTTTACAACTCTATGGAAGTATGCAGTAATGCATCTCGCATTTGTTTTGTCGTGATGACAAAATGCACTGAGTCACAAGAGCCTGCCTTGTGTTAGTTATAAACAAAAATATATTTATATATATATTTATGTAACCACTATGTGCTTTAAAGAAAACTACTGTATGATTCAGCAGGGTTCTTTGCTTCTTTTTATCGCCAGGGATGTGCTGCCTTGAATGCCTTCTTAGATTGGAATCGACAATGAAATGGGCCTTTCGGACTGAAACGGCAAAAAGTAAAAAGCGAAAACAAAAACCCCATGTGTTTAGAATCCCTTAACATTTTTGTTTCAAAAACAATTAAGGAACTCTTCGGATTGTTTCCTTTTGTTTCCTTCAGCCAAGAGCAACTGTGGCTTCATAGGACTTCACAGTGGGCGGTGGAGGCGATACTTCTTAAAACAAATCAGATGTTTAACTCTGAGGCAGGGGAACCAGAAGCCTCCTTTGCCTCTCCCTCCTTCCTCACACTCAGCTAAAAGGCTGCGATTCTGTCACTGCTCATAGAGTGGGCAACCAGAACAAGGAAGAGGGAGGCGGAGTCGGAACCTCCAGGACAGGTAAAAGATTCATCCTGTAAAGTGATGAACTTGTTGGAACAGGTGGGTCTAGACCAGAAAAACAAAACCCTTTAGCCACATGTCTGGTGAAAAGACAGAAAAACCTCTTATTTTGTGTTTGTTTTTGCTCCTGCATCAGCTCCTTTTCTCAGCAAACTGAAATATTCATCATTGCTCTTTTGAGTGAATGGGTTCAGGCTGTGGAACACAGTTACCAGAGAAGAATATTTGAACCAAGGTGTAGATCCCTCGTGAACTAAAGCTTTATTATTTTTTGTCTTGATCCCTTTGCAACCCTGCACCTTAAGCCAACAGCATTGTAATCTTGTCATATTTCTGAGAAGTCCACAGGAGACGTGCTGAGTGAACTATAGAGGTCATTCCACTAGGGAAGTCTATGTTCAGTGGTAACAGGCATCCTCTATAAGTTTTAGGGTTTTTATTTTTTTAACCCTTCCTGGGCTGGGCTTGTCCAGAAATCTCATCTCCTTCTGACTACAGCAGCTTAGGGCTCCTGTGTGTGTGTGTGTGTGCGTGTGTGTGTGTGTGTGTGTCTTAAAGGTATAGGCAAATTTTTAGTCTTAACACCTGTAAGCCAGCACTGGTGCTGTTCTGTCCTAGAAATTTTAGCACTGCTCTGATACAATAAAACCTTCTTTCTCTCCAACTGGTTCAACTTCAGCATAGGCAGGATGGCCAGACCCTCTTCGAAACTTCATCGCAGGCCATCTGCTTGGGCGTCTCTAAAACAGAAAATGCAAAATAGTGAACACCAGGGCGATGGTCATATCATAAGAGAAATATATTTGCCAAATATTTTAGATGAACTTCTGATTTAAATTTAGTAACATATTAAATGATCTCATTACTGCCACGGTTGGCATTATACACGCTCAAAGCACTCTCCATTATGGCAATACCAGCACCTCCCAGGTGACAGTCCCTTGGCCATACCTCCCCCCATAGGACTGAGAGCTTCTCAAAGGCATGGTTTATGCCTTATGCATATTTATGTCTAAAAGACTCCATAAGTGTCCAAATATAACTAAGCAAAAGTGAACGGTCATAAAAAACAAGTTTTCTTAATGTATAGCCACTGGCACTTTCTCTTCTCTGGAAGTTAATAATGATATCACTTCATTTCACTTATTAATTCACTCAAAAACTTAAGGCCATAAAATTCTACACAGTTCTTAGAAGTGTGCTTCAAATTTGGTGCTAGACTTCCTAGCAAAACAAAAAAGCCCAAAACAAAACAAAACAAAAACTAAAAGATCGATCACATTAATATCTTAAGATTTTATTTATTAAGCTAAGACTTCCCACAGATGACTTTTGTGTTTGAAAATTAACAGATGTCGTGCCCTGAAAACTGAATCCAGCATCAGAGGGCGCAATCTCAAACCCATGTAAATAATTGCACATGTAGACACTGGTCCTAAAATACAGGTTATTTGTATTGACACTTCTCCCCAGCACTAGGTCCATCAAACAAACCTTCTGTGATTTACAAATAGAAGTGCTAAAATGAATTATTAAGTTCCAGCAGCAGAAGACACTAACAGGCATTTTGCGGCCACAGTGACACTAGGAACTGTTACTCCAATTATCAGAGTGCTTGCAATTTTGGAGTAAATAAAACAATAAATATTAAAGGAAGTTTATTTCTATCTAAAGCATTTCAATGTGAAAAATGTTAAATATCAGTGTAGATATACAGGCATTTAGCAGCTTTCTAGATTTGCCAATTACATTCCACTGTCATGATTAATGGCTGTAAAAGAGTTTTCACATCAGGTATGAATGACTATTAGCTCTACCTTCTGGAAAAATACCAATCACGGTCATTGCATCCTGCCTACTAATAATATTATGTACTGTCTATATAACATTATGTGGTTAGAATACTTTATATTTATTAGCTGATTAAGTCCCATGATGTAAGTGAAACTCAATTATCTTTACTTTCCAAGAGAAGAAGGTAAAACTGAGAGGGCTGAAGGGCAAAATAGTGTGTCTTTGTTGGAACTAAAAATCATCATCAATGGAAATATACTAATCGTTTCTAGGGAGATGGACCCTGTAATTTATGGTCACTCCTGTTTGTGGGAAAATGCCAATAGGCTCACTCTTTATAACCCCCACTCTGGTTTCAGTTACTTCACAACTGGGCTTCTTAAGGCACAGCTGCCGTTGTCTTTCTCTGAGTGAAGCAGCACCACTAAGTCTGTTCTGAAGCCCGACCTTCCAAGGCCCACCTGGCCTGTGGGTCCAGCAGGCAAGTATAGCCCTGTGAAGCAGCACAAATTTACAACTCAGCACATAAAGACACTGTGTTACAGGTGACCATTAAAAAGGAGTGCGGATTATCATCAAGAAGACAACAGACAGCAGGTGCTAGCTAGGATGTGATGGAATGGGAGGGAATCCTTAGACACTGTAGGTGGGAGTGTAGATTAGTCCAACCACTAGGGAAAACAATAGGGAAGTCCCTCAAAAATTAAAAATAGATGACCCAGCAATTCCACTTCTGGTATATAACCAAAGGAAATGAAAACAGGAGTTTGAAAAGATAAATGCACTCCCCATGTTTATTGCAGCATTATTCACAATAGCCAAGACATGGAAACAACCTGAATGTCCATCAGTGGATGAATGGATAAAGAAGAGGTGGTATATACACAGTGGAATATTATTCTGCCATGAGAAAGGAGGACATCCTGCCATTTGTGACAACATGGATGGACCTTGAGCACATTATGCTAAGCAAGACAAGTCAGAGAGAGACAAGTACTGTATGATATCACTTATGTGTGGAATCTAAAAAAGTCAAACATAAAGGAGTAACAAAAAGTAAAACAGTGGTTACCAGGGAATGGGGGGTAGGGAGATAAGATTGATGGTATTTAAGGGTATACGCTTGTAATGGGTATTAAATAATATTGTACTATAAGTATGTAATGCAATTAATGTCATTACGACAGCACCCATATCATAATATATAAATGTATCAAAGTAACATGCTGTATGCCTTAAATTCACACAACTTCAAATTTATCCAATAAAAAAAATACAAAGGAGCACCATTAATGAGAATGTTGATGATGATGCTTGTGAAAGTTATATTTTATTAAGCTCTTAACCGTATTTCATGCAGTTAGCAGGTAATTTACATACACTATCTCATTTAATGTGTACAACTCAATCATTTACCTTTCGCACAAACCTAAAAAGCTAGCAAATGGCAGATCCAAAATTTAAAATGAGATCTGTCTACTTCCAAAGTTAATTCTCCCCACTATAGAAATTAGTTCTTAAAATTCAGTAGTTTGTGTATAACCTATCTGAGATTTGTGAACATGGCTCTATTTTTATTTCAATCTTAAACTATAACATTACCAACAACTTCAGCATTCTGTTAATAAGTCAGAATTACTAAGTTAATAATTCTCTTAGGCGAAAAGACTGAAGGATTATTGATAATGTTTATCATATTCTTTGTGAACTCATCACAGAGGTTCTCAAAATTGAAAGTACAAAAATATTGGACAATGAAGCTTCCTCTGTTAACACAGCACAGACTTATTTTCTGAATTAACTGCATATCCTTAAAGAAAATTTCTTTTGATTTACCACTACTCATTGTAGAAAAAATAAATACCCCAACACGATTTAAAATCACTAGAGATCCTACTACCCACACATAATTTGGTTCAACTCTCAGTGTACATCACTTATATGCATTTCTAGAAACATTAAATCATTGCAAATACTGTTTTATGGACTCCTTTATTTCCAATTAAGAGCACAAAAAAATTTATGAACTATCCCTCTACAGAATTATTTTAAGTGTCTGTAGAGCAAACTACTTATAACTCAATATGATTTATATAGTCAATTTGATTCTGAGATTTTTTTCCAGATTTTTTGATAAAATAAATAATGTTACAGTGAATACTTTTGCTGCTAACCTGATGGGAATAAAATTATTGGGCCAAAGAGAACGAACAAATTATTTACTAAAAACACCTGAAATGTCTAACATGGTGCTAGATGCCATGTTGAAGGAAATATGACCAAAGAAAGGTATGAAACATGGTTTCCACATGGGAGATAAAAACCATTTCAGGAGAAAAGGATACATTGAGGTAAGACTTAATAAAGGGCTCAAATAAGCATTCTAAAGATGAGCAAGATAGAATAGGTATAATCCAACTACAAAATTATTCAAGACTCTTATTTTATTTGTGAAAAACTGAAAATTTTATATTTACTCCTAGAGTTTTTGACCAGATTAAAATAGAGGGTATTTCCCATAATAATATGTTAAAATTTACAATGAAATCTAATAAACATCATGCAACTGGGGTTTTAAACATTTGGTCCGATTTTACATTCTTTTACAATTCCTTGATATCTCAATTCTAGCCCTAAAAATACCAAACAGAGTAATAAATTTACCAAAATTCTGCTTCCTTTCTAGAATGCTTTCACATATCACAAATCAATTATATGATCAAAAATAAATCACTTGATTTCTCTGGGCCTTTGTTTCCTTATCTGTAAAATGATATCTGAGGATTTGTCCTCTAAAATTGTAGGAGCCTTATGCTTGCTTCCCTGAGATAACTGACTTGAACACTGGAGAGAAAAATTATTTTAAAACTCCTCAGGGGAATTCCCTGATGGCGCAGTGGTTGAGAGTCTGCCTGCCAATGCAGGAGAAACAGGTTCGAGCCCTGGTCTGGGAAGATCCCACATGCCGCGCAGCAACTGGGCCCGTGAGCCACAACTACTGAGCCTGCGCATCTGGAGCCTGTGCTCCGCAACAAGAGAGGCCGCGATAGTGAGAGGCCCGCGCACCGCGATGAAGAGTGGCCCCCGCTTGCCGCAACTAGAGAAAGCCCTCGCACAGAAACGAAGACCCAACACAGCCAAAAATAAATAAATAAATAAATAAAAATTTAAATAAAAAAACAAAAAAAAACCTCCTCTGGGTCGTGGTTCTCCTGACCATTGTCCCTCCTGCCTTCTTCCTCCACTGACTTTTAGGATCCCTAAATTTAAAGGAAATCTATGTAAATTAGTCCTAACGGAAGTTGTTTTCCTAGGTCAATCTGTAATTGTTCAGAGATTTCCTTATATAAATGAAAAAAGGGGGCAGTTCTGTGACTTCCACAGAATGACTGAATGTTTAGTTCTCACAGAACAATCTTTAAGGTTGGTGCTATGATATGAGACGTCTGTCCAATGGACAAAGAATGGGCATCATGTGTGGCTCTGCCATGAAGTATGACGGACAGGTCACAACCCAACATTTAATACCTTTTTCTTGAGGCTTAGACATGTCCAAATCTGTGTTCTTTTTAGAATGGCTAATTCAGATTGTTACAGAAACTGATGGGGGCCACAGGGTCACGTGCTAACAGAGCAGGATATATGCTGAAAATTGAAAAATTCAAACCAGACTGTAATGTTAATTCATTACAGAGATTCAGGGTGTCATGCCTTAAAACATGACTGGGTGTAATGCGTGGGTGATCTCTAATTTCATTTCTGAGAATTATTTATGCGATTAATCAAATTCAGAAGTAAATGTTCACACTGATATGTTGGCACTGGGGTGGGCCGTGAAAGCAGATATTCTCCCTAATTACTCCTTCAGAACTATTAATTGAACAGTCATCCAGATCTGTCTCAATGGTCTGTGGCAAGATAATTAGCTGAAATATCCACAAACAAACCTGCAGGGTACCCTCCATTAGCAGTGTAAACAAAACCGCAGCTGGAGACCCGTCTTCAAGCTCAGAGAGCAAAGCGGAGAGTGCTTTTTATGGGTTAGATGAACCCTTGAAAGGCAGTTACTAGGTGTGAGTGTGAAAGACAAGGGGTTAATTTTGAAATTCAAGGCCCAGCTAGAAGACACCTGTGGTGCCTGATGGCGTTTGACAAGCAGTTGTTCTGAAATTTCTAGTATTTCTTCAGTAAACAGTAGGAAGTGGAAAGAGGCTGGGATCCTGAGGCAAGGACAGCACCTTGGTCCTGTCACTTCCCAGCACAAGACTCAGGCACAGTCCCATGTTTTGTTACTTAGTTTCACCATTTGAAAAATGAAATGAACTGGATGATTGTTTTCTCAAGATTTTCTTTTCTTTTTTAATTAAAAAAAAAAATTAAGCCATGGACCCTTTGTTCCAATGAAATTTTACCTGGAAGCCCAAACAGGATCACTCAGAGTATAGGTCTCTCTTCATTGTGATGGAGGAAACCCTGCTCACACACTCCCTGAGCCCTGGGCGGGGTGGGGGGGGGGGGAGCTATGGATCCTATACCTTCTAGAGCATGTTTTTGGAAACTATAGAATGAAATCTGCATTTCTCACACTTGCATACAAATCACAAGGGATCTTGTTAAAATGCAGATCCTGATTCAGCAGGTCTGGGGAGAGGCCCGGGACTCTGTGTTTCTAACAAGGTCCCTGGTGACGTTACTGGTCAGTTGGAACGGCAAGGGTAATGCTTCTCTACAGTCTCTGCAATCAGGAGCATTCTTGAAAAGTGGGTGGAAGAAAAAATATTGAACTTTAACTTTCCTTGAGTCTCCAGTGGATCTTCGTGGAAACTGATGTGTTCATACAACTGGGTCAACCTTTCCATAATTAGCTTTGATCACTTTTGACTGTCCAGAGGAAGGGAATCTTTTCTCTTTTTCATACTTCTAAGTACAAATTATTCTCTAATCTCCTTATTTTGTGTTGAATGTTATTTCAACACAGGTTACTTTCAGTTATAAATCTGGGTTGCCAGATGCAGACAGATTTAGTAAATAAATCTACAGGACAACAGTTAAATTTGAATGGTAGATAAACAATGAGTAATTTTTTAAAACTATACTTCCTGGGACATATTTATGCTAAAAATTACTCATTGTTTATTTGAAATTAAAATTTATCTAAGTGTCGTGTATTTGATTTGGCAAACCTATCCATAGGAAAACACAATATAATGGCTCTGGGCCCTGGCCAGTCAAACTTGCAATCTAATTAAAATAAATGACTCCTATTTGTGGCTGTGTCTATTTGCTTCATGAATTGTAGGTAACTTTTTTCTTAAAAAGAGTAACTCAAATGGATTTGTCTATCTTTTGGTGTGGCCAAGAATTCCAAGCAATAATTCTTGTGTGAAGCAAAGTCTGGGTGTTTTTTTTTTTTTTTTAAATTTTTATTGGAGTATAGTTGATTTACAATGTTGTGTTAGTTCCAGGTGTACAGCAAAGTGAGTCAGTTATACAAATACATATATCCACTCTTTTTTGGATTCTTTTCCCATATCGGTCATTACAGAGTATTGAGTAGAGTTCCCTGTGCTATACAGTAGGTCCTTAGAAGTTACCTATTTTATATATACTAGTGTTTATATGTCAATCCCAATCTTCCAATTTATCCCTTCCCCCTAACTTACACCCTGGTAACCGTAAGTTTGTTTTCTACATCTGTAACTCTATTTCTGGGTGTTTTTTTACACATTCTCTACTCATCCTATTTTGGTTGCTTTTCCTCATGTGGAAGTTGTTTTACTGTCCTGCAGTTGCCTGTTTTCCAACCTAAAATTACGACTTGCCAGTGGTCTGTTGCCTTCATTCTAGAACTGTGCTACGGATAATCCTGAATAATTAGTTAGTACAACCATAGTTAATACATGCCCAAGATGAAAATTGTCCCAAAGCATGTGAAGAACAGCTATTTACTGGGAATAACAGAATCATCATATTACTCACATAATTTTCCAAAAGCAAAAGTATTCTTAAAGGAGGAGGGATAGATCGGGAGTTTGGGATTGACATGTACACACTGCTATATTGAAAATAGATAATCAACAAGGACCTACTGTATAGCACAGGGAACTCTGCCCAGTATTCTGTAATAACCTAAATAGGAAAAGAATTTGAAAAAGAATAGATACATATATAGGTATAATTGAATTACTCTGTTGTACAACTGAAACTAATACAACATTGTTAATCAACTATACTTCAATATAAAATAAAAATTAAAAAGTAAAATAAAATGAAATTAAGTGATTCTCTATTGGCTCCTAAATTAAGTACAAATTCTTTAATACAGGAAGAAAGATCTTTCAATCACACAGTTCAAACACTTAATGTCCATTTTTTTTAATAGCCCAGTGGATTTCAGACATGACTAAAAATAACATTACTTGGGGAGATTAAAAAAAAAAGTATTGAAGTCAAAGCCCACCTTGGCCAACTGATTTAGAATCTCTCGCTGGGGCCCAGGCAGGTGGATGTTTTAAAAAAGTTCTTCGGGTCAGTCAGATGCACAGTGAGTGTTGAGAACCACTTTCCATGTCTACATCCCATGCTTTCCTACTCTGAGCTTTCGCCTGTGGTTTTCCCCTAACCTGGAATGCCACTTACTTCATCATTTTTACTTATACAAACACTATCCATTTCACATTATTTCCAAGAAAGATTTCTGGATTCCTACCTACAGATTAGAAGTTACTTTTCATTCTCCTGTGTTGTCTCAGACATTTCCTGATATTTTAGCTACATCTCTTGTCACATTTTAGCACACATTGTGGTTGTTTATGTGGTTGCATACATGTACTATATGTATCTGTCCTTGGGGTCAAAGTCATATCTGTTCAACTCTGAAATAGCCATGGCAGTGGTGTACTGAAGATATTTGACATCTGGAGTAGATCCTTTTGGTAACCTCTGCCTCCTCTGCAAGACAACATTATTTTCTGTCATAATCAGAAAAGGAAATGAATAATAATAATGGCCAGAAAAGAAGCAGACACTGAAAACCTTCCTGTTTTGAACTTCATAGATATAATCACACCAGCAAAAACATTACAAATAAACAAAACAAATATTACTGTACAAAAGGGAAGATGCAATGACAATGTATTTTTGAAAAAAGGGGGAAAAGACAGATGAGGGAATATTGCCGAATGAGTGAGGACCATGTTCAGAGAACGATTTGCACTTTGCAATAATAGAATTGAAGTAACCCAAGTTCTTTTTCTTTGTCTTTACAACCATAGTGCCATTGTTCTTTCTTTTGAATCTACTGTTTTAACACAGATGCGTGTAGTACTATGTGGGTTGGAGACCCGTTGATCCTGAACACGTACAAGGAACTCCAGATTCTTATGGAGTCATGATTCAAAAGAATTCATTTATTCTTTATAAATGAATGCATGCAGCTGAGTCGGCTGTCAGGAGCCAAGCGTGTAACTGGGAGTTCTCTGAATTAAGTTTCATGTAGAAGACCATATTCATCAAAGGAAAAGTAAGAAAACTGTGCTCAGTTGAAGTTTACATATATGCTATGTTAGTAAAGCTCAATAGTGACTGAATCAACTCTTTAGACCTTAGATCAGCAAAAGTTTTTAACACAATTTAGAATTTCAGGTACACAGTGATAATAAAAATCTCACCTTTTTTAGTCAGTTCTATTGTAATTATACCATTCTCTATAGACAATGCGCCCCCTTATGACCTGCACCTGGGGCAGATTGCTCTCAAAGCCCTGTCCTTGGTTCCGCATTGAGCTACCATGTCTAGCAAAGTGTGATGCACAAGGAGATTCACGAGTGTTCGCATAGACTTGCATAGATCTTCTACAGTTTATGGCCCGTGAGAGACTCAGCACACAGAGACTTTTTTCCTCTTTTGACTTCAACACATTATTGGGCATTTTGTTGCCCCACATGAGAATGACTGGTTTATAGTGACTGTTAGCGCATTCACGTGGATATAACTGCATTCAGTCAGCCAGTCAAATTTCTATTTAAGCACCTATATGTAAAACACAACACTGAACTTAAGGCATTTAAAGCATATTAAGGGAAAATAAGGTATCTGCATACAAAAGCTTGAATACACCTGAAGCTAAAAATGCAGACAAGAGATTTGATTACTCAGTATAAGGTCAAGTATGTGCTGAAAGTATTTAAAAGTAAATTTTATGAGTTTGGAGGAAAGAGGTCTTCTTTTGGATTTGAGTCATCAGAGATGGTTTCATGAGCAGATTGAACATGAAGATAGAGGACAGAATGAAACTCAGTGCAGACTACTTGCCACTGGTTTCTTGCGCTTTGTTTTTCCCCTCTACTTTATCCCCTCCAGCAACTTTAATAACTTCAACATTCTCTTCTTCAGGATTCCTCCTCAGTCGTTTTGAAAATATCCACTTTTATCTCTTCTATATTGCTCATTCTATCTTATCTCAAAACAGCCACCTCCAAGGCCTGGCCATCTCATGGCACTGCACTACCTCTAATTCCTTTAAATTAAGTTCTCCCACCCTTATCTTAAATCCTCATCTCCTACATTTTCCTATTCCAGACCCTAAGCTGTCACAACTACTGCAGAAAAAAGTGACATATTCGCGTTAACCGAGCCCCGAAGAATGGAGGCGGGAGATAGATGGGCCCCAGGTGGAGCAGATGGAGTTCGTCCCCTGTGGAAAGAAGCTCAATAATAGCAGGGAAATTGGAGAGGCTGAGCCCTGCCCAGATAAGAGACAAGAGACCACATATTCTCATTCTCGAAGTCAAGGAGACCTTCCCAACTAGGAAGCTCCTTGGAGGTCAAAAGGGGAGTAATGCCAATCTACCCATAGGCCTCTTTGCTGGAATCCATCTTGGCTAAGAAATGCACGTGCACACATGGGAGAACCCTGAGATATACCAAATGCGGACTCAGAACCAGGCAAATCAAAGTGATTGGCCAAAGGAAACCTGGAAGAAATGCCCCATGTAAGTGATTCAAACTACCACGAGGGCGCGACTCTCTCTCTGAGTCCCCCCATGTGTCTATCCACATGTACTCTTTTCCTCCTAATAACACTTCACTTGTTTCACTACTTTCCGTCCTTGTGGGGATTCTTTTCTGCAAAGCCGTAGGGCCAGGGCCTTGTCGCTGACCACTAGTCTAGCGGCTGGGACTCGGTGCTCTCGCCGCCGCGACCCGACCTCAATCACTGGCCGGGAACTGAAACCCTGCTTCGAGCAGCTGCGGGCCGAGGCCACCTGAGACCAGAATCCCACTCTTTCCATTGGGAACTCAGTGATTCATTCACTCTTCTCTTGTTAAATCCTCATGACACACCCGGACTCCATCCAATCCCAATCCGTGCTGTCCTCTCTCAATCTCGTATTTCATCACCCATTTTTACTGAGAAGATGAAGCCATTAAGGTGCTAACCCTTTCCCCTCTCTCTTCACTAAAGCCTTCATATCTACTCATCCTTTCTTCTTACCTGAAATAAAAAGATAGTCTTCCTCCTTGCATAGTTAATTGCATTTCCTACTCAATCCTGTCTCTACTTCATCCTTCCCTCCTTCCCAAGCACCTTAAAAAAAAAAATCCGTTCATTTTTTTCTTTACCTTATGCCTATACTCAACATCAGAAAACCAAAAAACCACCTTTACTTGATGTTTTTTTGTAGCCTCATTACTAAATCTCTCTTGAATGTCTGACTGAATCCACTGCCTTCACATTACACCACCATTTTTACCCCCTTAAATCTGATGTCTGCTCCTTACCTTGAAACTGCATCCTCACAGGTGACAAATAATCTCTTTGTCAAGTTAGTACCTTTTTTCTCTCCTAATTCTTTGGTGTTTCTAGAGCCCTTTATACTGCTGCCTACTCTTCATTTTTGATACTTTCCCTTTTGCTGGTTCTCTATGACAGTATATTTTCTTGCATCTTGGGTTTTTTTCTTTTGTTATGCCTTTCTTTTTTTTTCTTTTACCTTTTACACTTGTCTCTTTCCCTGGTTTATGAATGCTAAATGTTAACATGTCCTAAGAGAGCCACGAGCTCTCTGATCTCTCTTCCCCGTAGCATTCTTTATTCTCTTGGGGTTCAATTCTCACTATTGTAACTTCCACATTTTCTCACTCGACTGCTTTATCTTAATCCATTCCTTTTCTTCAGTTGTTTTTTTGAAGAGGCCCAATTGTGATTTGACCATCAGCTCAAACCAAACATGCTTAAAATCCACCCCCATCACTTTCTTTCCTAAACTAACTTTGTCCTCTGATGTTTCTAATTCTGTGGCTAGAAAATTTAATTTCCCCGCTTCTCAGATTTTGTACTTTGGAATTATCTTTGCTTCTTTCTCTTCACCCCACACATTCGATTCAAAGAATCAGGATACTCTCCCCACCTTCACCACAAATTAGCTATAGGAGTTTTGGAATTGCTTAATTTCTTGGACTATCAGTTACTTTCTCTGTAAAACAGGGATATAACAAATGCCTACATTTACGGACCTCATTGAGAATCAAAGATAATTAATTGAAAGCACTTTCAGACACAAAGCTTTAAGCAAATGAAAATGGCTAAATTCTATCCTCTGCCTTCACATGGCTCTTGAAGTAGCCCCATTCCATTCCTTCTATTAATACCCTAATTCAGCTTGCAGCTCTCATCTCACACATGAACTACCGAGACAGCCTTCTAGCTCTCCTCTGCGGGTCTTTTCTCCCTTCTCCAGCTGTCTCCAGCCCCCTTCCCCAGCCCCGTTTTCAACTTCTACTCCTTTATTACATCACTCATGCTCACTGCCCAGAGAAGGAAGCCCAGATTTTGCAGTTAGTTCTTCAAAGCCTGTCACATGTAACCTCCATCCACATTAAAGCTACTCCCAGTACTTGTCTGTAGATACCAATATATAGTTGAATAAATCAATCCATCTTGCCCCTTCTTGATTTAATGCTTTTGTAAAATCATAACATACCGCTCTTCCATGTGAATGGCGCCTGCCCTTCCTCTTTGCTTAGGCACAGCCTGGCACTCTTTTGAGACTCTGCTCAAGTACTGCCTCTTTAATGAAATTCCCCGATTAATCTCCCTCTCTTTCCTAAGAATTTTGCAGTACTTGCCTGCACTATTCAGCATGGAACATACCGTTGATGTTCCTCATATTATTATTAAATTCCCATGTGGCTATTTGGTCTTTAAAGTTTTTATGTTCTATGATTCCACCTATATAATAAGCTGGCAAATATGATTATATACAGGGTGACCATATGACATTGTCCAAATTAGGACACTCTGAGAGCAAATGGGAGAACTAGTAACAACTTATATCAGACAACAGACATAAACTGGGTTATATGTTTCCCCTAGTTACACCTCTGCGATATTAAGAACATCTACCAGATTGCATTTCACAAATAGGAGTTTCAGTTTTGATTGATTTTCCATGATATGAGCTGAGAAGATTCCAGGCTTCTTTGGTATTAGCTTATAATATTATGATGATAATGCATTTGGCAGTATCTTTTGATTTTTTGAACCACACTGCCATGAGTGGTTGTTGTCTACTAAAATAGAGTAATAATTTGCTATTAGACAGGCAATTTACGCTGTGGAAAAGTAATTTGCAGTTGAGTGTGAAAACAGGCCAGGTCACTGGTGCCCAGTGACTTGGTTAAAAGACAAGATAATGCTGCCCTGCTCATAAATGTTCTAATAAAAGTCGAATGTGAGTTAGTGTTGATCTGTACAACAACAGGACTGGCTGTGGTCCCGAAGAGGCTGTTCTCATAAGGTAACTTGTATCTGGAGCATCACCGGGCTTCTCAGCGAGGTGAAGGGAAAGTGGCAAGTTAAACTCTAATCAGCCGTGACCTTAGGAACGGTAAATGACGAGTTATTTCCTGCCCTAAAGGGATTGCATGCTTTAATCCACATTTAATCACAAGATTAGGAAACAACCCAATTGAATGGTTTATGCCATCAAATCCAAGGGGGGACACTATTCATGTGACGATTTAGAGTAATGCTTATCAATCAAGCCAGGACAAAAAGAGATCTGTAATATTCGACTGGTATTTCATGATGTGTTTAATTTGTATATGTTTAAATAAAATTGAAAGGTTTAGAAAAAATTTAAAAGGCAGATAGCAAACCTTTTACCTATTTAAGGTACTATAGAAAAATAGATATGCATAATGGTATATCTTTTTTAAATTTGAGAAACTCGATCTATTTATTTTGGAATTTTGGATACACACTATCTCTTTTCAAGTCAATTGAGAAATTGAAATAAAAAATAATGATGATCCTACCCATAAAAAATTGAATCACTGTGTTGTACCACTGAAATTAATATAATGCTGTACATCAACAGCATTACTGTACTGTACAACAGCATGATGTACATTACTGTACATCAATGCTGTACTTCAATAAAATAATCAAAAGGGGAACAATATAGCATTAGTATGGCAGAAAAATAAATGTTAAGGAATATCTGCTGTACAAGATCAATTGAAGGGATATTACAGATGCATTCATAACTGTTTTCATACAATGTTACAACTGACTAACATCAGTGTTTAATCATTCCTTACTTAGAGCCTCCAGCGATGTTCATTACTATCCTTTACAAAGATTCATGTAATTTCCACAAAGCTTAGCTGAAGGTGCGAGACATTCATCCTGTGATAAAGAAGTAATGGTCACCATTGGAAAGATACTACGTGAGCCAGGTTACAGCCCTGGAAGTAACTCCAACGTTCACAGCATTTTTAAAATGAAAGAAAGAAAGAAAAAAATCAAGATGCCTGAGATAGACCAACTAGAACCTATAAAAATGACTCTTTTTATTGCACAATCAATGGTATTATATCCAGGGGTTGAGAACATGGTTTGTGAATTATTTAGATCACTCTAAAGCACTTTTTCCCTTCCTTTTTATCATTTGGGTAACTCACCAACATTTGCATAAGAAAGGAGGGTAGGTATGGGAAATAAATGAACCTCTCCAATAAATACAAGAAGGGAGGAATGGGAAAAAGATGAATACCTCCAATAAATTTTGGTATTTATATAATTTTTGGCTAAGACTAATGACCATCTTTTAAAAAATAGTGCTTTTAACACTGTGCTGATGAAGGCAGTTGGGAGTCAGCAAATTTGGTTTTAATTCCTGGTTGGATTACACGAGAGGTTAAGGAATTGACCAAAAGTCACAAAGTTAATAAATTAAAAGCTAGCATTTATGCAAGGTCTGTCCTCTTTGCACTGCACTCTTTCTACTTCATTTAACTGGTTCCTGCTTCTGTTACTATCAAACACTAAGGCCTCAGGCAAATCACTTCCCATCTCATGGGAAGTTATCCGCGTTCTCATGTAGAAAATGAGAAACTCGACAAACACTGGTTCTCTGCTTACTATGAGCCTACAACCTCCAGTTAGCCTTATATCTGATACATATGTGCCAATAATTTTTAAAAGGGCAATATTTTAAAATCAACATTAGTTTTATGCATTTAAAACATATGGTGAATGACTCAACTAAAATATACCAGTAAGATTTACATTAAAAATATCTTAATACATCATCTTAAAACATCAGTGCTGCAAATTCAAGAGTTATTTATATTTCCAAGTATACAAATGTTTATTCAGGGAAATGAAGTCTAATTTCTCTTTAGGTGAGACATGTAATGCAAAAGTTGTGAACCACTGCATTTGATTTTTCCTTAAATTTCCTGCTGTCTTCAACTTTCTATCATTTCATGATTCTGTTTATTGAAGTTCTACTTGGATTATTTTAGATGAGACTATTTATTCAGCAAATATTTATAAGTATTGTGCTTGTCCTGGGGATAAAAACAATGAATGAGACAGATGTGCTGTCTGCCCCCTGGAGCTACTATATGGTTATTAAAGTTCACTCAGAAGTAAAATAAAATAATACAATGAGGGAAGTCTTTCTGATTTTGTTTTAAAGACAGTCCCTTGAAAGAACTGATCAGTCAGTTCCACCTATTAACCAAAGTTAATAGAAAATAATTTCAAATCTCATAACATCTGGTTACTTATTTGTCTCACTGAAATATCATAAATCATTTCATTAAAAAAATAGATATATACTCAGTTTTTCCAATTACACTAAATATATTCTGCTAAATAGATTTTACAGTTGGTAAATAAAAATTTAAGTCCAAAAACATGATTGTTTAGTTTTTAAAATATATTTTACTTTTCCTCTTCTGTACTTCTGTAATTTTTATAGACAATATATGTCTTGTATAACTTTATGTTATTATAGTTTTTTTTCTCCAATAATTTCATTTCTTTTACATTTGGATTTGTCACTATCAATATATTTATCACCTTGGTTTTCTTTTGACTTGAATTTGTTCAACATCGTCAGTGGTTTTTAGTCCATCTCGTTCCTTTTTTATATACCTCTCTTTCTAAACAAATTCTAATGCAATTATGTTGTTTGTCAAAACATACCCAACCCAGTGATTTTCCCTGATATCCCATTATCTTAATGAATTTATTACGTGGCTTTACATCCACTAGATGGTAACTATTTTCTCTATTAATAATCCTTCTTTTAATTTTTTCAATGGTTTAATAAATTGAAGTTTATTTCTTGTTCACATAATAGTCCAAGACAAGTGTTCCTATAGGCAGGCAACTTCCTTCCATGCATGGATCAGGCTTTTTTCAACTTGGCTTCTCCAGTCCCTTGGACTGTGTATCCAGTTGGTGGAAGAGGACGTAAGGTGTGTAAAAGACACATCCAATTCTGAAAGCCTTGACTTAAAAGTGGCCACATCACTTACTGTTGGTGATCAGTAGTCAAACGGCCACACTCAGATGCAAGAGAACCTGGGAAATGTAATCTTAAGTCGCATAATTACTCACCAGTCACAAATCTCTACTATGGAACTGGGAACACAAATTATGCTGAACAGTTAGCCATCTGTGTTATTCAAATTTACCTCTTTTTAATGGCTTATATGAGGCCCAGAGATTTACAAATATAAAACACTTAATACAGTATATGCCAGATCAAAAGCAATAATAAATATTACTACTTGTAACATTATTATTTTAACACTCAGTGAATGAGAGATTAGAATGTGCATATGTAAATTATGCACATTATCATGAATATACATAATGTATAATTATTATATAAATTAAAACATGCATGTATAAATTAGCAGCTGCATTTGCTTTTTAAATTAAAGTATACTTGACATATAATATTAGTTGTAAAATTAGCAATTGCATTTAAAAATATAAATGGAGTAACATGTAGAAAAAATATTGTGAACATTTTCTAAACAATTCCAAAATGTTTGTTGTCAGGTGAAGGAACCTGAAACATGAGATGCATATTCCAGCAATAGCCACCTTCAAATGTACAAAGGACAGTCATAGGGGAAAGTGTACAGAAGTTTCTGAGTGGTGCCAACTGAGTTCACAAGTTCTTGTTTGATATCTCTTTTGTCATTTTGTTTATTTGAATCTCTTCTGTAATAGATTTCTCAGGAAAAGCTCATGAAAACAACATTGCCAGACTCTTGTATGTTAATAATAGTTTACTGTGCCCTTTATACTTGAAAATTAATTTTGCTGGATATAAAACCTTGGCTTACATTTCCTTTCCTTTAATATTGTGACCCCATTTTCCTATGGCTTAAAAAATTGCTGTCAAAAAGTTGATGATTATCTAATTCATATTCCCTTAAAAGTCAGGTGTTCCATTTGTCTAAGTGCACAAAGGATTTTCTTTCTTTCTTTAAAAAAATCATCCTGTGATTTTAGTAGAATAAATTTTAATGTTAACCAATTGGTTTTGGTTTTGGTCAATAATCTCAGGTACACACTGTCTTCTTTCAATAGTTAGATTTTTTTTTTAAGTTGCAGGAACTTTGTAAAAAAATCATAGTTTATATAATTTTTACATTTTTTGTTTACTTATTTATTGCTTTGGTTTTCTTCTTTAGGGATTCCTATTATCCACATGTTGGGTCTTTGTAAATCTTCAGTATTTGTCATTATCTCTCAAATCAGTTTTATCTCCTTCTTTAGTTCTTTTCAATTTTAAACTTTTCTTTCTTTTAACCTTTTATTTCTTCTAGGTCACAAAGAATTGTGTTTATTTGCTCTTCTCTTATTCTAGTTTTTTCCTCATTTCCAAAATGGTTTTTTCTTTTATTTCTGATTTTTTCTTTTATTTCTAATTCTTAAGGATGTTCACCACATTTTTTAGTTTATATAATGCCAATTTGAGTTGTCCTTTAATGTTATACATCATTTTCTTAATGCTTTTTAGCTAGTTTTGAAATAGTACTTTAGAGTTTTCAGTAGATTTTTAAAGGCATGTCTTTCTGATATGCTTTCACTGACTGTAGGGATATATTGGGTTGGCCAAAAAGTTCACTGGGGTTTTTCCGAACAGCTTATGGAAAAACCTGGATGAACTTTTTGGCCAACCCCATAATTCTGCTCTTTATTCTCTTTAAATTGTAGTATCTTTGCAGGGATTTCACCTCCATATTTTTCTTCTGCTTCTTTTTATTCACATTTGGTTTCTCTGAACTTTCAGAAAGAGGACTGGCTGAAGTAACATCAATAGTTTCAGAGTTCCCTCTTCTGTTGTTCTTCAATTGTATTAAAAACATATGATGGTCACAAAGCACAGAGCTGATCTCCCTGTGCTATGCGGTTGCTTCCCACTAGCTATCTATTTTACGTTTGGTAGTGTATATCTGTGCTTTGTGACCACCTAGAGGGATGGGATAGGGAGGGTGGGAGGGAGGGAGATGCAAGAGGGAAGAGATATGGGAACATATGTATATGTATAACTGATTCACTTTGTTATAAAGCAGAAACTAACACAGCATTGTAAAGCAATTATACTCCAATAAAGATGTTAAAAAAACAAACAAAAAAACAAACAAAAAAAACATATGATGGCTTGCTCTCTGATATTTCCTGACTCTGTTTCCCTGCATAACTTTAAAAGAACCTCCCCCCCGACTCCTGCTTTTAAAACCTCTGCTGTCTCTATCCTACTCAGTTCTGAATCCACTCCCAGGGTTTTGTCCTAGCGTGGGCACTGTCATGGAAGATGGCCAGGACAGGTCAATTTTGAGAATTCTTCAAACCAAACCACTCTAGCTCCTTCAGAAATTTATACATAGGTCCCATGCACTCACCTGCAACTGGGGTTGGCACTTGCCCTTCCCATTTCTTGCTGCTGTTCTCACATTAGCCTGCTGTATTTTCTAGTCAATGCCTATTGGCTATTCTGTGGTTCTCCTGTTTTCATGCCTGTTGGACACCTTGTTGCTACCCTTTGCCTTCTCACACACAGATATGGACAACATTCAGGTCCTGTGGATATCGGTGGCTTGTTATTATCTGCTGTATTTGAGGGTTCATATTTATATTTTGGACATAAGTTGTCAGCTGGTTTTGTTGTAAATGCTGCCCACAAGTTTTTGACTTTGATATCCAGTTGTTCTGTCTGTTTTTATCTGGATATTTTGGAAGCAAAACATTTATGCTGCTACCACCACTAGCAACTTCCTAGAAACTTCCATTAGTACTATCTTTTGATATTTAAAGGACTTTGTTTTTGCATTTACTGTTAAATCACACCATTTATTACTATAAAGTCTTTCACAAAATTGATTTGAATGAAAACATCACTGAGAATACTTCAGTCTTATACCTACTTTTCATTGACAAATAAACAGGCAATTGTTCTACTATGTGCTGAGGTAAATGAATGACTGAATATGTATATATATTCATATATATTAGGCTCATAAAGGCAGGAAGGCAAGGCAGATATACTTATCTGTCTCTTTACTACTTGGAGGTCAATAAGAGATAATGATATATTTGCTTAAGTGGAGATTCATGGAGGAAAGATAACTAAGTAGTTGCAACTCTCCTGGTATCTCCTCCTGATCAAGATTGGGGATCTACACTCTGTTCTATGTCAGGGAAACAGATTTGCACCTGCCTGTAATGTGACTCAGCTGCATCATTTACTGCACGTGGGAGTTTCAACGTGATGAAATCTGTGTCTTCTATAGTTAAGAGAAGGGTGAGAAGAAAAAAGTACTTTGCCCATTAGCAGTGATTATAATATGAAGATATTAATGATCACAGATTGAAATAAAATAGGAATGGGAAAAATGCCAACTAAAATTTCAGAAAAAATTTTTGAATGAGAATATTAAAAAATTCCCTAAGGCTTCTTTGCAGTGTGAGGGAAGGAAACAGAGTAGCAGAAATGATTTTAAGTGGCTGGAGCTTACATGTTATACCAAAAGCTCTCAGAATAGTCTAAATCTTAAGAGAAAGGGAGAAAAAGATGGAGATAGAAAGAAAACCACAAACGAGTTTATTTCTAAGTGCAAAGTGCCAAGTATGCTTTGCTTCTCCAACCTATTTAAAGAAATCATACATATTTACTCGGCAACCTCACCTCTTAGTAAAACTTAAGAAATTCATTTGCTGAGAGAACCATGGGAGAAAGCAAAATAGCACTTTGTATCTCTGGCTCTATGTTACTTTATTCTATTTCAAGTAACCCTTAGTGGGAAAGATTTATTTAAGGCACTTTGTACCGGTTGTTACTTTCCTGATAAATTCCTTTGTTTTTATGCAGACCTTTAACTAAAGACAAACTGGAGCCTTGCTTGTCCTGCAGCAACATAAACATGAAATCTACCAACTTCCTTAAAAGGTGAAGAGTTGGTGGGTCCCCTCCACCTCAGAGTATTACCTCATAACTAACTATATTCTCTGGATAGGAGAACTATAGTCTTCCTTGTAGTCTTGTTGTGTGGGCATGAGTTTTACTTTTTCACTTTGGGTTATGAAAAAATAAGATGTCTTCAAAAACTGGGAGATTGTGTGAGCAAACACACAATCATGCTTTCTAGTTTACTTTGCCATTTTTGTATTTTTCTGAAACATATACGACTTTGTGGGTGGAGGGGGCACCAGAATATTCAAGACTTACAGGGATAGAACAAACCTTAAATTCATTCTAGTGCATACACATATATAATGCTTAAATACACTCTATGAAGTCCTGAATAAGGGGCCTTCCTGAATGCTTAAGGACCTCTGGTGATGAAAAGCTCATCACCCCAGAGCCTCTGAGTACCATCTCTGGGTACCTCTGATTATTAGAAAGTCTGTATTTAGCTCATATTCGTATCTTCATAGCTTCTCTCCAGAGATCCTCATGACCATCCCTGAGATCCATCCAGAAGAAGTCAGACACCTCGTTCATGGGATAGCCTATCAACAGTGGTGGGAGCTACCATGCTCCTCCTTCTAGACTTTTCTCAGCTCGAACTTCTCCTTTCATTCATATTCCAGGCATGAGTCAGAAGTCTGTAATAATCATTCTCCTCTAAACACATTTAAGGTTGGGTACGTTCCTCCACTGTAGGGGTACACTTATCACTTTTGGTGAGATGCCTTCCTACTCTTCATGAAACATATGATACATTTTAAAATTGACAGCCATATATTATAAATTACAAATTTTGAGATTGCTTTTCACTAAAATTCAATGTTCTTTATCCTCACACTACATAAAATTTTCTCCACATTAAACTTGTACATATTCAAGATGCAAGCCCAATTACCAGCTACTGAATCACAGATATTTCAAGGTCAACAGCCAGGAAAACTTGAAAAACTAAGATATGTGACATAAATTCAGATAGAAAACAAAAAGTCACTGATATACAATTAAAAGAAGATTATCCCTTACTACAATCCTAGAACTTTACATTGCACTGAGATTTAGAATAATTATCATAAATCTATTTTCTTTTTATAGAAAAAAAGTTTTCTCCTTTTAACGGAACAAATATCATTTCTCCTTTCAAAGTTTTTGCCAAGGATAACACTGGTCCCAGAGTCAGTGTTCACAAAAAAGTTTTTTAGAACAGATGAATGGCTTTCTCATTAAAATATAAATATTGTAATTAGCTGAAAGTAGAAACAGAACTAATAATTCTGACTCTATATTCCCTTGTTATATGATGTAAGAAAAGTTGTTTTAATTTTGAATTGAAAATTATTCTGTTTATATTAAGAAAGTTTTCATGAAAGCATCACCTCAAGAAAATAGAGCAAAATAATCTTAATCCACTTGCAAATTAAAAGTACCTTTGCCTAATCATTTCTAATGGAATTACAAAGACCATGATTATTTCTATCATTTAAAATACATTTCTTTATATTTCTGTTCTCTAGATTCTGAATTCTGAATCTTCTAAACTCAAATTTTAAAATTTCAATTTTCTTACAATCACAAATAATTCTATTATTTATTTATAAACCAAAGCATGTCATGATAATCAAATTATTTAGTTTAGTTGTTTTGTATTTCTGTCAGAAAAAAAAATTATACTATGTGGAATTGGTGGAAAAATAATCTATAATTGAATAAATTTATTATTATTGCAATGCAATAATTATTGCTAAAATTAAAGTTTCTATTATCTGTCTCCACAAATAGACAGACTTGAGTATTTATTTTAACAAAAAAGTTACCAAAGTCACAAGGAAGAAATTACTCAACAGTTGGTACTATAAGTAGAGCAATCTTCTTTTAAAGAGGCTACAGAAAGAAAAGATTGGAATACCTAAAACTTACATCATATACTTAAAATGACACAATTCAGGTTTACAGACGCCCAAGTGGACTGTAGTTCTGTGGGTTTTATTTATTCATTTGATTCTTCCATCTTTTATGGGCTTCCCTGTGGAGGTTTTATATACATGTATAAAATATACATATTATACACATATAAATATACATAAAATACACATATATAAATATGCATGATATAAATATAATATGAATATATATAAAATTTATTTCATGGCTTTATGCACTATGAAAAATAATAAGTTAAGGAATGGTAATTAAGAAGCAATTAGAGCAGAGAGCTCAGTGAAATATTAAATAGTTTATTCACTATTTTTAATAATTCTCCCTGATGAAGGGAAGAAAATATTTTAGTTTTAGGAATTTAACTTAAAACGTGGTATCCAGAAGAGTAAATTAAAGACAATACCTATAGGGGCTTCCCTGGTGGTGCAGTGGTTGAGAATCCACCTGCCAATGCAGGGGACACGGGTTCGAGCCCTGGTCTGGGAAGATCCCACATGCCGCGGAGCAACTAGGCCCGTGAGCCACAATTACTGAGCCTGCGTGTCTGGAGCCTGTGCTCCGCAACAAGAGAGGCCGCGATAGTGAGAGGCCCGCACACCACGATGAAGAGTGGCCCCCGCTTGCCACAGCTAGAGAAAGCCCTCACACAGAAATGAAGATCCAACACAGCCAAAAATAAATAAATAAAATAAATAAATTTTAAAAAAAAAAGAAAAAAAAGACGATACCTATAAAAGAAATCTTATTTTGGCAACTGTGTAAATAAGGGAATCACCATAAACTTGAACTGATGTCTCAAAAACATTCAGTGATGCACATGAATACGATTCTAGCATCTTAGAACAGATACACAAAGAGTGTCTTTAAAAATATGCAAACCATTTTCACTTTTTTTCCCCTATATATTGCTAGATTTCTGGAAATCTGCCATCTAATAAAACAGCTTCTTTAACGAGGGTGTCAAACCATTTCAGTTAGGTTTTGCCTAATCTTTCCTTCTTCATAGCAGTTCACCAAAAGTGAATGCCAGCTTTTGCCTCCTCTAAGAAATAGAAATAAATATTTTGTCTCAATGAATCATTTTTTCCTTGAGTTTTCTTTAAGACTGAAATAAGACTAAGGAATGCCTTAAGGGCAAACTCAGTTATGAAAAAAACCTGTGACTTCAAGCTAAAAGGATCCTTTGGTCTCTGAAACGAATTCTCTGTCTATGGCGCAGGCCGCCAACGGGCCATGTCTTCCTGCCTCCCAAGTGCTGCTCATTAGGCAGCTGCAAAGCCAGACGCCAGACTTTGAGCAAACACTTCTCCTCCCCAGCACCAGCCTCTGAGTCCTTGCCTGGCTCCTTTCCTCTGGCTTCTTTCCTGGCACCACTACTGACTGCCAGGAAAAGTTGAGGGCCACAGCTGCCCGTCTTCCTTAATCATATTCTCCATGGGTCCTTGTTATTCCCAAATATTTCTTGGGGTGAGGAATCCCTTGAGTGACAAACTGCTCAGAAGTCTGTGGTTATGCCTCCGCTGTGGCAGCGCAGCCTACAGGCCAGGAAGAGTCGTGAATTCAAGTACTGGCTCTGAAATCAGCTTTGACATGCCCCAGGAGAACAGTTTCACCATCCTGGGTTTCTGTCTCTACATTGGACTTGCCTCCAACAAAGGTGGAGAAAGGACACTTCCCACTTAGGTTCCAGGAACAGAGGGCTCTGCTGGTTGGGTGCCAGGGATGCTCAAAGTTGCAGAAGAAAGAAGACTCATCTTTTGAAATGTTATCTTTGGTGGAAGGATGGGGGGCAGAATCATTTTTTTAAAAAATTTACATTAAACAAATGTGTCTATATTACAGAGTGTAATGCAAAATTCCCACAAGTTTTTAAGACAAAACATAAACCCGCAAGGAGATGTAGGTAAGGCAGATACTGGAGGGAATTCATACACTTTATTTTGAAAAAGTTACAAAATCCCTGGGTTGCATGCCTGCTGATGTTTCTTTTTGTTTCAACATCCTATGAGTTTGAGGATAAAAAATACTGGGAACTTCCACTAAAGGCAGATAGTTTGGTCCCCTGGAAATAATACGAATTTTAAGGCATGATATGAACACTGACTCGTATTTAGACATTTATGTCCAGGTTTTACTGTGAAAACCATCGTGTGACTTCAAGTTCAAATTAGTATGCACAATTTAAGAATGGTGAGACTGTCTTGTCCTTCAGGAAAATTAACTGTTTTGGAGAGCAGTCTTATTTACTTATGCATGTGTATGTGTATGTATGTATGTATGTATCCATGTATGTATGTGTGTGTATTATAAATATCTACCCAGAACTGATTATTACCAAATTTGAAGTTCAGGAACAAAGATCATCATAAACTCTTATATCCTTCATTATCTGACTAATAATATCTTAGTACTCAAAAAAGGTTAACATTTTCTCTAAGCATTTTATGAGGACTGCCTCTTTTATAACTAAACATTCAAACATTGAAATCCACACCTAGCTTAAAATATATTTATCTTCTCTCTCTCCTCACTAGTATGGAAGCTGCATGACAGCAAGGATGGTTTCTTGTCCATTTTGTTTACCTCTGTGTCTTGGGTACCTGGCTCATAATAGGGGCTCAACAAATTCAAATAGATGAATGAATGAATGATCAACATATCAGATAGCTTTGTCAGCCATCTCTCTCCTCAAGCATCTAACTTCTCCCTTGTGCTGAAAATCACCTGGTTTTCTACTTTTCAAAAATATGGAGAGAATCAGATTTTCTGTCTAACCCCCTCTTCTCTGCAAGGTTTTCTCTATAAACCAGCATTGTCCAGTAGAAATAGGGTGTGAGCCATCAACATAATTTTAGAAGTGTCTAGTAGCCACATTAAAAAGTAATAGTAAGTGAAATTAATTTTAATAATATATTTTATTTAAGTCATTATACCCAAGATATTTTCATTTCAACATGTAATTAATATAAAATTATTAATGTTATCATACATTCTATTTTTGTACTCAAACTTCAAAAACTGGTGTGTATTTTACATGCACCTTATTCCAGACTAGCCACATTCCAAGTGCTCAACAGCAACACAGGGCTAGTGGCTGCCACACTGACAGCACAGCTCTGTCCCTGTCTTTTCTCCAATCCTCAGAGTAAAAATTATAATCTACTCAGAGACAAACTCCATTACCATTGCATTGTCTTAGTGCTCTCCTGAAACATGAAGGGCCTTGTTCCTATAATTCTCTACCATCCTTAAATGAGTCCTTTGTACTGATTTCTTTCTCTCTGAGGATGTTTTCAATAGTGCCTTACAGCATCAGCAGCAGGATAGGGTATTCTTAGTTTTTGCTTTCCTATTATCAAAAATCTAATATTTTACTCATAGAATCTATTTTGCCAAGGTATTGATCATCTTTATCATCACAGTCTTACCGTTTCTCTTCATTTTTATTAATATAGAACAGTCACATCTGCACATAAATGTCTAAATATCAGCCATTGTTTAGAATACTAAAGAAAATTAAGTGCAGTGTTCATCATGAATTCTTTTATTAAGATTGTTAGTTGAAATTATTTTGTTTATGGTCCACATAGAATCCTTTCATGGGATTGCTTTTTTCATATGGTTACCACTTTATACTATTACTTTCTTGGCCTTCGATTAGATTACATTTTCTGTATCTTATTTAAAAATCTTAAATAGTGATATGTGATAGTATTCAACAGTGCAAACATTTATGTCTGTAGCCCATATTCATGCAATAAAAATTTATTATAAATCACAGAATCTATGCTTAGGAATGTTCAGCAAACATTAAATTTGATGTAGAACCAAAGGCATATTTAATTCTTCCAAAGAGATAGTAGTTTCATCAAAATCTATTAAAAATTAAGAAAAACATGCTTATTTGAATATTTGTTCTCTGCTATTTTATTTCAAGATAGTGAACCTGATTTTAAAAAAGATTTTTAAGCATGTTATTCATTCACGTATAATGAGATGGGTTTTGGTCAAAATCAAGTGTCTTTTTGAAAATTACTGAGAGAAGCCAGACAGGTAAACACAAAATGAATTCCATCTAGTAAAAAGTCAAAAGAAAATGCTCAGTTTAAGACCTGAAGAGGATGATGGAGGAACACAGAAGACAAGTTTATGAAAAATAGATCATTCTACCAGATGAGTAAAGACTGACTGTCTCAGGAGAATGGAACTCTTGGCCCTGATCCTCTGTATGAAGACATGAGGTGTAAACAGTCAACTCAATTATTGTTTAATTATACAATATATGGAGTGATGGTTTGCTTTGTCATCAAGGCCTCCTGATTTTCATCTACTTTTCTCTTGATTTTAATCATTTTATTGCCTTGAGTCACATTCATCTTGGTATTCCATATAACAATGAATTTCTAGAATTTAATCCCCATTTTATACTATTCTCTTTCTATAAACAAAAAGTTTAAAAGCTAAAGCCCAGGTAATGTATGAGGAAGAGTGTTTGTGTCCACAAAACATATAATAACTGGTGTATATTTCCTGCAAGAACAAAACAGATAATAGGTACTGTCACTATTATCTTCACTAAAAAAAGACAATAACAATGACAGCTACATAAATTGGTGTACATCTTTGGGCAATGATTTTGGCAATATTTGTTAAGTGCTTTTAAACTGTTTATTTCTTTCATTTGATTCTACTTTGGGGAATCTGTTCTAAAGACATAATGTATGCCCTTAGCTACACATCCTCCTACACTGCAACATACAGTGCATGAAGCAAGCCCCTTTTACACACAGAGAGGCAGCATGGCCTAGAGGTTAAGTGTATGATCTCTGGAGAGCCTGGGCTGGATATCCTTACTCCACCACTGACTAAATGCATTATACTGAGCAAGCTGCTTAAATTCTGTGCCTCAACTTCCTCATCTACAACATGGAGATAATTTTAGTACCTCATAGGGTCTTCGTGAGGATTAAATGAGGTAATAAGTGTAAATCACTTCTCCCAGTGAATTTAATAAATGTTCACTGTTACCATTACTATGTTCATAATGGGGCCAATTATAATAGCAAAAAATGGTAAGAACCCCAATGCTCCACAATACAAGACTGGCTGCATGAACTGTGCTCTATCCACTCGAGGGCCAAGTCACTAAAATTCATCACAGTATGCACTGTGTCTAGCACAGCACAGAAACTAATTCCTACAAGTGTTTAATGCAGTCTGGATTTTGTGGTGAAATACACAAGATACACACTGGGTCACATTTTAATATCATGGAAATTGGGATGTGTCTTAAGGTCAAGGGCATGTCACAGTTTAATGGGGAGTGTGTGATGCATCTTACATTTGATTCAGCCTGTGGCAGGCAGAATAATGGCCTCCCAAAGATGTCCATGTCCTAACTGCAAAAACCTATCAACCACCATATAGGCTAAAGACTTTGTAGATGTGATTAAATTAAGGACCATGACATGGGGAGATCCTGGATCACAATGGGCCTTACAAGAAGGAGGCAGGGGTCAGAGTTAGTAGAAGAAGATGTGATGATAGAAGCAGAGGTTGGAATGATGAGAAGAAGGGGCCAGGAGCCAAGAAACACATGCAGCCTCTAACAATTGAAAATGGCATGGAAATTATTCTTCATGAAGCCTCCAGAAGGAACCAGTTCTGCCAACACCTTGACTTTAGCCCAATGACACTAAGTTTGGATTTCTGACCTCTAGAACTGTAAGATAGTAAGTGTGTGTTAGTTTAGGTTATCAGGTTTGTAGTAATTTGTTACAGAAGCAATAGAAAACTAACACATAGTCACATTGGGTGAAATAAGGTTCTTTTTTACTTCAAGACAATGTTAGCAACATTAGGCCCTCAGTGCTTTCTGAATACCACTTGACAGCATAAGCGACAATCAGTGTAAAACTACTGAATGAATGTTGAATGGAATAGCATAGAGCCATCAGAATGATGTTTACAAAGAGTATATAATAAAAGAGAAAAATGTTATTTGAAAAATAAAGATTATCAGGAAACTTGCACAAACCTCTTAGATAGCCTCACCCACCAGAGGGCAGAGAGCAGAAGCAAGAAGAACTACAATCCTGCAGCCTGTGGAACAAAAACCACATTCACAGAAAGATAGACAAGATGAAAAGGCAGAGGGCTATGTACCAGATGAAGGAACAAGATAAAATCCCAGAAAAACAACTAAATGAAGTGGAGATAGGCAACCGTCCAGAAAAAGAATTCAGAATAATGATAGTGAAGATGATCCAGGACCTAGGAAAAAGAATGGAGGCAAAGATTGAGAAGATGCAAGAAATGTTTAACAAAGACCTAGAAGAATTAAAGAACAAATACTTAGAAGAATTAAAGAACAAACAAACAGAGATGAACAATACAATAACTGAAATGAAAAATACACTAGAAGGAATCAATAGAATAACTGAGGCAGAAGAATGGATAAGTGACCTGGAAGACAGAATGGTGGAATTCACTGCCACAGAACAGAATAAAGAAAAAAGAAAGAAAAGAAATGAAGACAGCCTAAGAGACCTCTGGGACAACATTAAACGCAACAGCATTCATATTATAGGGGTCCCAGAAGGAGAAGAGAGAGAGAAAGGACCAGAGAAAATATTTGAAGAGATTATAGTCGAAAACTTCCCTAACATGGGAAAGGAAATATCCACCCAAGTCCAAGAAGCACAGAGGGTCCCAGGCAGGATAAAACCAAGGCAAAACACGCCGAGACACGTAGTAATCAAATTGACAAAAATTAAAGACAAAGAAAAATTATTGAAAGCAACAAGGGAAAAACGACAAATAACATACAAGGGAACTCCCATAACGTTAACAGCTGATTTCTCAGCAGAAACTCTACAAGCCAGAAGCGAGTGGCATGATATATTTAAAGTGATGAAAGGGAAGAACCTACAACCAAGATTATTCTATCTGGCAAGGATCTCATTCAGATTCAACGGAGAAATCAAAAGCTTTACAGACAAGCAAAAGGTAAGAGAATTCAGCACCACCAAACCAGCTCTACAACAAATGCTAAAGGAACTTCTCTAAGTGGGAAACACAAGAGAAGAAAAGGACCTACAAAAACGAACCCATAACAATTAAGAAAATGGTAATAGGAACATACATATCGATAATGACCTTAAACATGAATGGATTAAATGCGCCAACCAAAAGACACAGGCTCTCTGAATAGATACAGAAACAAGACCCATCTACATGCTGTCTACAAGAGACCCACTTCAGACCTAGGGACACATACAGACTGAAAGTGAGGGGATGGAAAAAGATATTCCATGCAAATGGAAATCAAAAGAAAGCTGGAGTAGCAATACTCATATCAGATAAATAGACTTTAAAATAAAGAATGTTACAAGAGACAAGGAAGGACACTACATAATGATCAGGGGATCAATCCAAGAAGAAGATATAATAATTATAAATATATATGCACCCAACATAGGAGCACCTCTATACACACGGCAACTACTAACAGCTATAAACCAACAGTAACACAATAATAATGGGGTACTTTAACACCTCACTTACACCAATGGACAGATCATCCAAACAGAAAATTAATAAGGAAACACAAGCTTTAAATGACACAATAGACAGATAGATTTAATTGATATTTATAGGACATTCCACCCAGAAACAGCAGATTACACTTTCTTCTCAAGTGCACACGGAACATTCTCCAGGATTGATCACATCTTGGGTCACAAATCAAGCCTTGGTAGATTTAAGAAAACTGAAATCATATCAAGCATCTTTTCTGACCACAACGCTATGAGATTAGAAATCAATTACAGGAAAAAAAACGTAAAAAACACAAACACATGGAGGTTAAACAATACATTACTAAATAACCAAGAAATCACTGAAGAAATCAAAGAGGAAATAAAAAAATAACTAGAGACAAATTACAATGAAAACATGACGATCCACAACCTATGGGATGCAGCAAAAGCAGGTCTAAGAGGGAAGTTTATGGCAATACAATCCTACCTCAAGAAACAAGAAAAATCTCAAATAAACAATCTAACCTTACATCTAAAAGAACTAGAGAAAGAAGAACAAACAAAACCCAAAGTTAGTAGAAGGAAAGAAATCATAAAGATCAGAGTAGAAATAAATGAAATAGAAACAAAGAAAACAATAGCAAAGATCAATAAAACTAAAAGCTGGTTCTTTGAGAAGATAAACAAAATTGATAAACCATTAGCCAGACTCATCAAGAAAAAGAGGGAGAGGACTCAAATCAATAAAATTAGAAATGAAAAAGGAGAAGTTACAACAGACACTGCAGAAATACAAATCATCCTAAGAGACTACTACAAGCATCTTTATGCCAATAAAATGGACAACCTGGAAGAAATGGACAAATTGTTAGAAAGGTATAACCTTCCAAGACTAAACCAGGAAGAAATAGAAAATATGAACAGACCAATCACAAGTAATGAAATTGAAACTGTGATTAAAAATCTTCCAACAAACAAAAGTCCAGGATCAGATGGCTTCACAGGTGAATTCAATCAAACATTTAGAGAAGAGCTAACACCCATCCTTCTCAAACTCTTCCAAAAAATTACAGAGGAAGGAACACTCCCAAACTCATTCTATGAGGCCACCATCACCATGATACCAAAACCAGACAAAGATACTACATAAAAAAGAAAATTACAGACCAATATCACTGATGAATATAGATGCAAAAATCCTCAACAAAATACTAGCAAACAGAATCCAACAACATATTAAAAGGATCATACACCATGATCAAGTGGGATTTATCCTAGGGATGCAAGGATTCTTCAATATATGCAAATCAATCAATGTGATACACCATATTAAATTGAAGAATAAAAACCATATGATCATCTCAATAGATGCAGAAAAAGCTTCTGACAAAATTCAACACCCATTTATGATAAAAACTCTCCAGAAAGTGGGCATAGAGGGAACCTACCTCAACGTAATAAAGGCCGTATATGACAAACCCACAGCAAACATCATTCTCAATGGTGAAAAACTGAAAGCATTTCCTCTAAGATCAGGAACGAGACAAGGATGTCCACTCTCACCACTATTACCCAACATAGTTTGGAAATCCTAGCCACGGCAATCAGAGCAGAAAAAGAAATAAAAGGAATACAAATTGGAAAAGAAGAAGTAAAAGTGTCACTGTTTGCAGATGACACGATACTATACATAGAGAATCCTAAAGATGCCACCAGAAAGGTACTAGAGCTAATCAATGAATTTGGTAAAGTTGCAGGATACAAAATTAATGCACAGAAATCTCTTGCATTCCTATACACTAATGATGAAAAATCTGAAAGAGAAATTAAGGAAACACTCCCATTTACACTGCAACAAAAAGAATAAAATACCTAGGAATAAACCTACCTAGGGAGACAAAAGACCTGTATGCAGAAAACTATAAGACACTGATGAAAGAAATTAAAGATGATACCAACAGATGGAAAGATACCATGTTCTTGGATTGGAAGTATCAATATTGTGAAAATGACTATACTACCCAAAGCAATCTACAGATTCAATGCAATCCCTATCAAATTACCAATGGCAGTTTTTACAGAACTAGAACAAAAAAATCTTAAAATTTGTATGGGGACACAAAAGACCCTGAATAGCCAAAGCAGTCTTGAGGGAAAAAAATAGAACTGGAGGAATCAAACTCCCAGACTTCAGACTATACTACAAAGCTACAGTAATCAAGACAATATGGTACTGGCACAAAGACAGAAATATAGATCAATGGAACAGGATAGAAAGCCCAGAGATAAACCCACACACCTATGGTCAACTAATCTATGACAAAGGAGGCAAGGATATACAACGGAGAAAAGACAGTCTCTTTAATAATTGGTGCTGGGAAAACTGGACAGCTACATGTAAAAGAATGAAATTAGAACACTCCCTAACACTATGCACAAAAATTAACTCAAAATGTATTAGAGACCTAAATGTAAGACTGGATACTATAAAACTCTTAGAGGAAAACATAGGAAGAACACTCTTTGATATAAATCACAGCAAGATCTTTTTTGATCCACCTCCTAGAGTAATGGAAATAAAAACAAAAATAAACAAATGGGACCTAAAAAAAAAGAAAAGAAAAATAAATAATATCAATTTGCATTTCAGTGAAATCACAATTATACTAAATGGGCAAACATCAAGCTATGCATATAAGAATTCCAGAAGAAAATAAATTAAAATAGTTATTGTGATTATTTCTGCTTATTGGGACTATAAATGACTTTACTTTTTGCTTTTACATTTCCACAATTTTTAAAATAATGAACAGGTATTGCTTTCCTAATGGGAAAAAGCACATCAAATTCATTTAAAAAGTAGATAGCAGTATAATATAGAACATGAAAAGCAACTTAGATGATATTGGTAAACTCAATCTCTTTATGCACCAATAACTCTAATTTAATTAGTAATTCAAACCTTTGAATTCATAGGTCTGGCATGTCAGTCACTGTGCAGTCATCATAGATCTGCGTTTCGATTTTGAAAACATGGATCAGCTTTAATAATAGTAAAGTTATGATTATTATCTTCAAAAATCATCTGCCAACCAGCCACTGTGAGCTGCTTGAGGACAGCAGGGTGTCAAAGAGTTAGTGATTTAGGCAGAATTATTGGCAATTGACAGAGAATCTGGGAATCTGCAGAATGATTCTGCTTCACTTGAGTGTTGAAAGACGAGAGTTCTTCCCAGAAGTGTGGCTCTTCGACCTTGGAGAAGCCATTCCACCACTCTGAACCTGTTTCTTCCTTTGTGTTATGAGGGTGTAGAATTAAATTATCTCTAAGATTAATGCCCTCCCGCTCCTGGCAATACTTTCACTATTCTACAGTCTTACTTTGTAGTCATACAAGGATTGCTGTGAATCGGTGTGAACTAGGTCCTTTGCACTGTGCAATTTGCACTAATACCATCACCATCAGATATTTCACAGTATCTTCTTTTTCACAATGTCAGAAAATAAACTTCATAGTGTATAAACAGGCTTAAACCTGTGAGGGTTACAGCAGCAGCCTGATGTCTGGTTAGTCACTGAAGCTTTACAGCTTGTCATTTGTCAGATCTTGGAGCAATGCATTCATGACCTCGGGAAAGTTTTCTGCTTTCATGCATGAAAATTAAGCACATTAACAAAACTTAATAAGAGCTTTCCAACTAAATGCAATGCCTGATAATTTCTCAATTATTATAACTTTAAATGAGAATGACATTTTTGGAAGACTTCATGTGTGAAAATTTAGTGGAAGTTTGATATGTCCTAGGATATTTATTATCTTTTTCTTTCCAGAAAATACTGATGGAATTCCTCTTATTTGAAAGACTTAAGTTATTTAATCCAAATCTCGAGGAATTTATAAGTCTGTAGGGTGGAATAAATCACATACATATTTAACTCTAATGCAAAACAGAAAGGTAAATGCCAGAGAAAGATATAGATGTATTACTATGGATAGAATTTCAGAGGAAAGAGAGATTATGTCCAGCTGTCCTGGCAGAGAGATGGTCCGGGGAAGCTTACAGGCTACATGGTATTGAAGGCTACTTGGATCCAGAATTCAAGAATTGAGGTGGAAGGGGAGGACTTTTTTTGGTGGAAAGAACAGAATGAGCAATGTCTTGGTGACATGGAGAATTTGGGGTGTGTATGGAGAAGAGAATAGAGTGAATTTGATGGTACTGAACTCCAGGTTAAGAAGCTATGGGATAAAAATTGAGATGATAGACAAGATACAAATAGCCAAGGCCTTGAAGGAGAACTAAGGAGACTGCACTTTACTCCACAGACAGTTGAGAGCCATAGAGGACTTCTGAGCAATTACTTAATTGATTTGCATTCACTTCCCCCTGTTATAGAGGTTAAAGGTAACTTTGTAGTTTAAAGGTCGTTATAATTTCTTACTCAACACGTGAACAGAGCTGCCTTCTGCACATCACCCAGTGAACTGGAAAAGACCTAAAGTTTACAAGTTTGAAGCTCCGAGGGAGAAGATTTCCTTCACTGCTCTAGTACTGATGTTGTGTTGAAGAGCAGTGGCTCCATTAAGATGTTGGGGTGAAAGCTATGCACACACGAGGCCCAGGAAGCCCAGTTGTCTGGAGGATAGAAGGTGACTTGGTCACACTGACCTTATCCTGTGGCCCCCAGGCTTCCCAGTCTCAGGCCTTCTGGACATCAGGGCTTGGCTCTGGCCCTTTGTACACAGCCGCTGGTCCTCCTACCTGACAGTTCTTGGGCACTGGCACTAACTCTACTTTCTGTACATGAAAACACAACACTGATTCGGCACAGTGCTCTCTTTGTGTTTGAATGAGTGTGTGTGTATGCATGTGTGTTTATATGTACATGTATAAATATACACACATCACACAAAATGGTGATGGCACATACCATAATCTTATTGTTATAGCTGCTATTTTGTAGGGAAATATGTACTTTTCCTAAATAGTCTGTGAGCATTTTAAGAGCAGGCTTACCATATTGTATTACGAATCTGGCCAATACTCAATTACTGTTATATCAATTAGTTGATTTAAGCTAAATCCTTTAGCCTCCAGCATATGCTTCATTTCCTTCTAGGATCGAACAGCAGCTGGTTAACATACTTGGTATAATAAGACAAAAAATATGGTTTCTATTTTCTTTTCGATCTGTAAAAGGTGAGATGGCTTATTTCTTTAAAAGCTCCTGAGGTAAGGTAACTGAGCTCATCACATGAAAGCCATCTATCAATATGTACGTGCGCACGCATGCGTGCATGTGTGAAATCAGCCAGCTCGCAACTGCAAAGTGGAGAAATCATGTGCTAAATATTAAATGCAGATGGTGTCAGCAGATGGCTGGAGTTCATCAGCTAGCATGGTTTTCATGTACTCTACTTGACACTTACCTCAATAAAGAAGATGCTGGCTGCTGACGTCGGATGGTGATACATATAGACTGTCACAAGAATGGCTGCGGCTATAATGAGGACCAGGATGAGAATTCCAACGATGAGGCCGGCAGGAAGGGTTCCCCCTTTCTTCTCGGCTGCACTGTCATCTGTAGAGGCTGGAAGAACAGCACAACTGTCAGGACATTCACGTGTGCACTCGCAGGTCTGCGCTTTCATTGGAGGGAATATTTATATTCTTAATAAAGTACCAGTGAATTTTTTTTTTTTAACTTTCTGTACAACTATCCTTTTCTTTTCCATAACACCAGTTTTAGAAGTTAGATGCTCTTTATATGGGCAAATGAAAAATCCATACTATTAATGATTAAAAACACATTTATAATTGTGTTTTAATTTATAGTTCACCTTTATTCTGTTAAATAAGGCAAAATGAATAGCCTTTATTCTAAAAGTTCTGTGGAAAATCTAAAACTCTAACTATACAATAAATTTAACTTTGATTTTTCTCATTAAACCATTGGCACTCTTACCTATGGAAAAATGGATTACTTTTTGAAATCTCTCTCATTTTCTTTTGGGAAATTTAAATTGAAGAGTATCAGACATATTTTGGTGGGCTACACAGGCATTTTCAGAAAGTCTGTGCATGAGTTCAAAGGATAATTTTCAAAATCTGTTTTAAACTGAAATGCTCTATAAAAGTGTAACATAACAGATGGATGCTAAATGACCTTCAAATAGTTTATCACTATCTAAGGGAACACACAGCACATGAAAATATTCCACTATGCCACATGTCAGTATCATTTTCTCTAACTTTTATTGAGATGCTCTCCACTGTAATATCCATTTTCAGAGAGTTAGGAAAAAGGAAACATTAAATTTCTAAAGTAATAATTAGCCAAGGCAAAGTCAATCAGCCAAATAAAACTAATCTCTAAAGTCTTCTCTTGTTCTAAAATTCTGCAATATTTGATGTCTACTCAGGCATTTAGAGGAGACCTTCTTAAATTATGTGCAGCAGGTAACTGTATCTTAGTACATAATATGACTGGTATTTTTGAATCATTAGAAAATTCTTTAAGACTCATAGAAGTTCTAGAACAGTGATTCCTAATCCTTTCATTACCAATTTACATCTTTGTTATTTCCAACCTTTGCATCTATGTTTTAAACATTTTTTGGTCTATTAAACCTCATTTAATAAGCACTGATTTCTTTCTTTTATTATAATTTTCATTAATAGAAAAAAACGAACGTGACTGACTATCAGAATGTCTGGTAAATACAAAATAACAGAATTTCAAATAAAGCAAAGAAATATGACCTCCCAATTCTCCTTATACATCCTTTAAAGTTTTGTTGCTATTGTTTGTTTATTCTTTGCCTGAGACCCATAGTTGGTATTCAGTAAACCTTCTCCAAATCTAATAAAGCTCAAATTCCTAAAGGTTTCCCTTACATAACAGAAATTCATTAGTTAAAGAATGTAAAATTTAAAGAGTAATTCATTATGTAAAAGTTCATTTACAGAGAGGATTCTGGGAACATGGCAGAGTAGGAACTCTCAGGAATCTGTCTTCCCACATAGAAAACAATTGCACTGGCAGAATCTGTCTGACAACTATTTTGGAACTCTGGACTCTGTGGAAGGCTTGCAACTTCTAGGGAGAAGGCTCAGACTGCAAGCTGTGGTTAATTTCAGTCAGTTTCAGCACTTAGTCCAGAAGTAGCTATGCATCCTCGCCCATCAGCCATGTGGCAGTCAGCTACACACCTGTTTCTGAAGCAGCCTGCAGGAACCATGGTAGGCAAAATGTACCCTGTCCTGCAAACATTGGGAGTCTGTGTTCTGATCACTGATTGATTGGTGCTTCTCATCACTGAGGGGCAGACAAAGATGCAGCCATTGGTTTTGCACCTTCTGCCATTGTTGTAAGCCTTTCTCCCTGGATGTAAAGTAACATCCAAGTGATTTAAAGAACCAGTACCCTTTTCATCCCACCTCCCTTCATTTTTCTCTTTTCCCACTTTTGGGAGCCAGATATGAAAGACTAGGACATTCAAAATCAAATTCACATGTGGGGAAAATTAGAACATGGCTGTGCGTGGCCAGGGAAAAGCTCAGAAAAGACTCGAAAAGACCTCAAGATTACACCTCAGCACAGAGACAGCCTACAAAACCAATAAACTAGTAAATAAATTAAATAAATATGATAACAAAAAGCAGCAAACTCTGGGGAAGGGGGAGAATGTGATTTCCAGAGTCACAACTTAATGAGATTCAAACGTCCAGTTTTGAAAAAAATTTCACAAGGCATACAAAGAAACAGGAAAGTATGGCTCTTTCAAAGGAAAAAAAGTAATCAACAAAAACTGTCCCTGTAAAACACCTGAGGGTCAATCTATAAGACAAACACTTTAAAGCAACTGTCTTAAAGATGCTCGAAGAACTAAAGAAAGAGGTAGAGAAAGTCAAGAAAACAATATATGAACAAAATGGAAATATCCATAAAGAGATAGAAAACCTAAAAAGAAACCAAAGAGAAATTCTGAAGCTGAAAAATATAATGACTGAAATGAAAAATTCAGTAGAGCATTCAAAGGCAGACTTGAGCAGGCAGAAAAGAGAATCAATTAACTTAAAAATAGGACAATGGAAATGCTCAAGTCTGAGGAACAGAAAGAAGAGAAATTGAAGAAAAGTGAACAGGGCCTAAAAGACCTGTGTGACACCATCAAGTGGATCGGTATTTGCATCTTGGAATTCCAAGAAGAAGATAGAGAAAGGGACAGAGAATATTTGATGAAATAATGGCTGAAAACTTCCCAGTTTGATGGGATCCAAACCTCCCAAATTTGATATAAACATCAAAGAAGCTCAAGGAACTTCAGGTAAGATGAAATGAAGGAGACCAACATGGAGATAAATTATAATCAAACTTTTGAAAGACAAAGGCAAAGAGAGAATCTTGAAAGCAGCAAGAGAGAAGCAACTCATCACATACAAGGGATCCTCAATAAGAATATGAGCAGATTTCTCAACAGAAACTTTGGAAGACAGAAGGCAGTGGGCTGATATATTCAAAGTGCTGAAAAGTACCTGTCAACCAGGAATCCAAAATCTGGCAAAACTTTCCTGCAAAAGTGAGGGAGAAATTAAGATATTCTCAGAGAAAAGCTGAGGGAGTTGGTTACCACCAGGCTTGTTCTGCAAGAAATGCTTAAGGGAGTCCTGCAGGGTGAAAAAACATGTAATCATCTCAATTGATACAGAAAAAGAATTTGACAAGATTCAACAGCCTTTTGTGATGAAAACACTCAACATCTAGGAAAAGAAGGAGAACACCTTGACAAAATAAAAACCGTACATGAAAAACTTACAGCTATCATATTCAACTGTGAAAGCTAAAAGCTTTTCCTCTAAAATCAGGAACAAGACAAGGATGCCCACAGTTGCTACTTCTATTCAACACAGTATTGGAAATTCTAGCCAGAGCGATTAGGCAAGAAAAATAAGTAAAAGGCATCCAAATTAGAAAGAAGTAAATTGATCTCTGTTTGCAGATGAAATGATTATTTATATATATATATGGGTGTATATATGTGTGTGTGTGTGTATATATATATATATATATATATATATATATATATATATATATATATACATAACACTAAATATTCCAAAGACAAACTGTTGGAGCTGATAAATGAATTCATCAACAATGTATGTAGCACGATACAAAGTCAATGCACAAAAAGCAGTTGCATTTCTATATTGTAACACTGAACAATAAAAAAAGAAATTACAAAAACAATTCCATTTATAATAGCATCAAAAAGAATAAAATACTTAGGAATTAACTAAGGAGGCGAAAGACTTGTTCATAAAACACTGCTGAAAGAAATTAAAGAAGACATAAATAAATGAAAACACATCTCATGTTCATGGATTAGAAGACTTAATATTGTTAAGATGTCAATACTACCCAAAGTTATCTGCAGATTCAATATAATCTCTATAAAAATCCCAATGATGTTTTTGCAGAAACAGAAAAACCCTTCTCAAAATTCATATGGAATCTCCAGGGACCCTGAATAGCCAAGACAATCTTGAAAGAGAAGAACAAAGCTGAAGAACTCACATTTCCTGATTTTAATACTTACTACAAAGTTACAGTAATCAGAAGAGTATGTCATGGCATAAAGACAGACATATAGACCAATGGAATAGAATAGACAGCGCAGAAATAAACTGTAGCATAAATGGTAAAATGATTTTTGACAATGATGCCAAGACCATTCAATAAGGAAAGGACAGTCTTTTCAACAAACAGTGCTGGGAAAACTGGATGTCCGCATGCAAAATAATGAAGTTGGACTCTTACCTAACACCATAAACAAAATTTAACTCAAAACGAATCAAAGACATAAATGCAAGGCATAAAACTATAAAACTCTTAACGAAGATATAGGGCAAAAGCTTCAGAACATTGGATTTGGCAGTGAATTCTTGGCTATGACCTCAAAGGCACGGGCAACAAAAGAAAAAATAGACATTTTAGACTTCATGAAAATCAGAATATTTTGTGCATCAGAAAAATATCACCAGACTAAAAAGGTAGCCCACAGAATAGCCAGAATATATAGAGAACTCCTAAAATTCAACAACAAAAAGCAAACAAGCTGATTCAAAAACGGGCAAAGGACCTGAATAGACACTTATCCAAAGAAGATACACAAATAGCCATTAAACACATGAAAAGATATTCAACATCAGCGACCATTAGAGACATGTAAATCAAAACCACAATGAGATACCTCCTCACAGTTATTAGGATGGCTACTATCAACAAAATAGAAAATAACTAATGTTGGTGAGGTTGTGGAGCAATTGGAACCCTTGTGTGCTCTTGGTGGGAAAGGAAAATAATGTGGTCACTATGGAAAACAGTAGGGTGTGCCTCAAAAAATCAAAAACAGAATTACCATATGATCCAACAACTCCACTTTGTGGTATACACTCAAAAGAATTGAAAGCAGAATCTTGCAGAGACATTTGTACATCTATCTTAGCAGCGTTATTCACAATAGCTAAAACATGGAAGCAACCCAGTGTCCATCAACAGATGAATGGATAAGCAAAGTGTCACATAAACATACAATTGAATGTTATTTAGCCTTAAAAAGAAAGGAAATTCTTACATATGTTACAACATGGATGAACTTTGTGCGAAGTGAAATAAGCCAGTCACAAAAAGACAAATACCGTATGTTTCCACTTAGAGTAGTCAAAATTATAGAGACAGAAAGTAGAATGGTGGATGCCAGGGACTGGGGGCAGGGAGGAGAGAATGAGGAGTTTTGGTTTAATGGGTATACAGTTTCAGTTTTACAAGATGAAAAGAGCTATGGAGATGGATGGTGGTGATGGTTGCACAACATTATGAATGCATTTAATATCACTGAATTGTACACTTAAAAATGATTAAGGTGGTAAATTTTATGTTATGTGTATTTTATCACAATAAAAAATATAAACAATTCATTTATAATTTGCCAGGCATATTTGTATTGTTTTACAAGTATCAAATTAATGACCATAAGAGATAGGCATTATTATTATTCCCATTTCATAGATGAGAAAACTAAGGCATAGCGAAATTAGGAAACGTGCCAAGGTTGTAAAGCTATTAAGATGAACTGGGACTCAAACACGAGCAGTCTGCCCTCAGAGTCTGCACTCTGAATCTGTGATCAATAATTTCTCAATTAACACTGAACTGTATGTACTGCCATTTCCTCTTATTTCTTGTGAGTTCTTCTGGTAAAGCAGTCTGAAAAGAACCTGGTAATTTCAGGTAAAGATAAATTAAATATGATTAAAGAATTAACATTGTGCCTGCAAAGGGACAGAGGCTGTGTGTCTTGTCACTTCTCTGGGACAAGGAGGGTGTCAATGTCTGACATCATATGTACTTAAACCCATGTTTGGTGGAGGGAAGGAGGGAGAGGGAAAAAAAGGGGAAAAAAAAAGAAACAGAAAAAGAAAGACTGTTGAAAATGGGTTACAGATATTGGAATAACTACTTCTCCAATAAAGATCAAATGAGGTTATAATAAATTACTTAATCTGTCTAGTCTTCGGTTGGCTTATCTCTACCACATGGTCAATAACAGTAACTACTCCATAGGTTTACTGTGAAAAATCAAACATTTAATACATATTAAGTACATAGGAGATTACCTGGCATGTAATAAGTACTTAATTAATGTAGCTATTATGTTATTATATTTTATATGAGGCAAATTGAGGCAAATTATACTGTCAGATTCATGACACCATATAAACTATGTTTCTGCCCTGAACATTTGTTACTTTTAAGAGTTTGGCTTCATTCTTAAGTATGCTTGTATTACTGCACTTTGTGCTCTTGGCTATTTTCTTATTTTTAAAAGAGTGTGACAGATTACTTTCATGGGAAAATAGGATTAATTTAAAATGTTGCTTTGGGGAAAATGTGGCAAAAATATCTACTTGAGTCACGAAAGGAAGCCTTGAATGTTTCTTCAAATCTCATATATAATTCCATCCCTCTATCCCTCCTTCCCTTCATCTATCCATCCATCCATCCATCCATTCATCCAAAAAGCATCTGGTTCTATTTCTGGGATTAGCAGTCTTTTACAAGCATCATGCCAAAGTTCAGTCTCATGTTTTGTGTGTGTGTGAGGATGGGAAAGGAAAGGAAAAGACACTTATGACTTGACCTTGGGCTGTCACTTCCCAAGTGGGCCAGAGACCCAGAACCTGTTGAGGAAGCAGCAGGCAAGGGACAGTCCTTCTCAGGAAGGAAGAGGAGAGCCAGGGATATGTTTCATTCAATAAGAGTTCTCATCAGTAAAACTATCTTTGACTTGCAGGACATAGGTTGCCAATCTTTAGAGTAAAAAATCGTAATTGCATTTATACCTTGAAATCTACTCATTCTTTTTATTTAGGCATAAATGCTTACTTTCATAACTATTACTTATTTATATTTCTAATAATGGCTACTTATGAAATCTCCCTTTACAAATTCCCCTTTACAGTACTGGTATAGATGTCAAGACACCCTTTCATATCTAATGAAACCTGTACAGAATGTAGTTTGTTACTAGCCAATTAGCATTTTATGACATTTTTGGATGATGATGATTTTAATAAAATAAACAATCTTCATGGATTTTCAAAATATTACTAACCAGTCGACAACATAAATATTTAGGAATCTATGAATGTGCACATGACTTTATGTGTCTTAATTAGAGCAAAACATTTAAGGAGAAATGTAGCAAATTCAATTCCAAGATATTACAGGGGTATCCTGGTGTCCCAAGCCAGTGCTATTTCTAAACGCTTCAGAATAACCATCTAAATGAAGTGGCAAAAATTGCACACATATTTCTGGAGAACATGTTTTTCTGTTCTCATATTATTTAGCCAAGTTTTCTGCATCTCTATTCTAGCTGCTCTCTCTATTAACAGGTATTATGATGGCATATTAAGGGACATTGAGTCTGGAGGTGAAGTGAACACCCCATTGATGTGCTTTGATTTTAAATTCTTTCACTATTTGGTTTCCAGTTTAATACCACTATTCAATTAAATGGTATAGGTTTTGCACACTTACGGGGACGTGCAAACAGATTGCAGAGAATCCTTTGTGTTAAAAATGATGAGCACCTCAAACGCAAAATTGAAATTTAAAATGTTTAAGCGAGTGCTAGTAATTTCCATATTTGAAGTTTAGTTCATTCACCTCAAGGGCAGACTGCTCAAATAAATTGATTTCGTTCCTTCAGAAAAGACAATAAACAAAGATGTCAACTTTGGCGACATTCATTCCTGGGGCTCGACTGATTGTTCCTGGAAACTGGCAGATAGAAGTGGGTCAAAGAAGACTCCGAACCTGTTTCAGGTACAAACTTCTGAAGCTCGTCAGCGTCCATAGGAGTTGGGGGAATATTCAGAGAGGTCAGGAGGAATCTAGACTGAAAACCAAACTCTAATTCTATTCTTAGAAATAGCTTACGCTCTTTCATTTATGTCCAAAAGTGAACAAGAGCCAAAGAATTATCCTCACACACACACAGTATTGCATAGAGGACAATTCAAATCTTTAGCTTTTTTTCCTTTACGTTGTGTATTCAAATAAGATGAATTAATGATAAAACACAATAAGACATCCTCAAATAGAGCCTCAAGGCCAAAAAAGGAAGTATATAAATATATTTGAAAAGCCTACCAAATCAAGACCTTTTTTCTACTATGTTGTAGACATACTTTAAAACATAAATGAAGCACAGAAAATCAATAGTATCAAAGATAATATACTCTCATCTGAGCCACTGAGTGACCTATCAGTTCTTATGAGTTCCTAACTTTTTAGTACATTATAAAACGCAGATCAATATTTAGACACAGAGAGGACTGTTGAGAATTGTCAAATCTATCAAAGCATTCGCTATCTTTGGGTGAATTTTACCTACCATGATAGCAAAGATAACAGATTTTTTAAAGGTATTAAGCACATATTGAAAATATTCAGGACCTCATGTAAATGTGTCTAATTTTATTCACTCCAAGAAAAGCTTATGAATTATTGATAAGAAACAAAATGAAAAAAAGAATAAAGTAGAAGAAAGAAGATAGGAGGAAAGAAGGAAAAAAAATTTGACCTTTTGTTTCTTCAAAGTGTAGCATTTAATTTTAAACCTCTATGCCTCCTTGCTTTTTCTATGACTGATTTTTTTTTCAGTATTTACATGCATGTAGCATTGATAGTCTGTATTTAGAAGTACAATCCTTTAATATGTTAGAGGTTTTAATACATTGTTAAAATGGTCTGTACCCACCTTTAAATCTTGCTAATAATTAAAGTCCAGCAATAAAGTAAAACTAAAATAGAAATACTCCTTGTCTGAAATTTTATTCACTCTAAAGTGTTATTTCTAAATCTAACTCTTCTCTTGGCTTTAAAAAGAAACACTACAGCCCATAAATTCCACAATATATTAATGTCTTTTGGGGGACCAAGAGGCTTTGGACAAAGTCTTACACAAATTTGTTCAAAATTCATAAATCTTATACAGATGATGTCAAATGTTCTTTTTTTAACACTTCAGAATGAAGTTAAACTATGAAATGCTTAAAATGTTACTGTTCCACTTTTGGATTAAAAACACATGACTTTCCCTGTGGAATATTATTGAACCCATTTATGAGTTAACGAATGTAACAGAAGAAAATCAAGTAAAAATAAAAATTTTAACTAAATTGACTTTTCCTTTGGAAGTTTCCCTTTTAACTGATCTCATTTTGTAGCTCATATAATAAGCCTCATAGCTCTTTTAACTTTCTATAGACATGATATAGACATGATCATGATCTTGACTTCATTCAGAGTTTCCCCTGGTGTTTTATGTACTTTCTTATTTTTCATAATTCTCTTAGTTCTTTCATTTTATAATCATGGTGTTCCTATTTTTTGGATGCTTACCAATCTGTCAATATTATTTGGGTATTAGGAGTCCTCGAAACTATTATACAACCCATACCTAATCCACAATACGAATCACTGTGTCAATACATTCATAATTCACATTATGACATCTCCATAGGAGGAATTTGGGTAAGTACTGTGAAAAGATATTAAAATGAGTGCACAAAACACAGCTAAGTGCATTATGTGTGGTGAGAACAGTATCTGGCAGGGCAGCTGACCCAGCTTCTCTTCTGCAGCCTGTGCTACTACAGGGCAGCTGTGAAATTTCATTCAGGGAAACATATAAAACATTCTGGCTTAAAAGAGCTTAGGTTATGACAATTCTTTTAAAACAATAATCTGTTACCTTTTATCTTAGAAAAATAAAGCTAAATAAAATTTCCGTGAAATCATATTAAAAGAAATGCTTGATTCCATCAAAATGAGGGATTTGGGATAGCAGTCACCACCCAGCCTGCTTCCAGCCTTGTTATGTGATTGGTGCTTTTGTGCATGTGTATGTGTGAGCATCTAAAAGAGGGGATTTACCGTATTTATAGCTACTGTAATACCAAAAATAAATCCTTGTAATAATCCATTATAGTTTTTCATTTCTTATTTATATGTGCTTTTTTGGTAATAATCAACCTATATCTCTAATATTTTCAGCAACCTAGATCTTTATAAGATCTAACTTGTAAAGTTTCCCTAACATCAGCTTTCTATATCAAGTTGTCTTGTTCCTTCATTTAAAAATTATTTTTTAAAGATAAAATGTATCTCTACTTCTACAAAATAATCCACAGAAATCTTAGTACTTAAATTACCCATAAATATTAAACATATATTAAATACATATATTAAAAATATATTCACAGTTACTATGGAATACCAAAAAATGAGGTTGACAACGTACTTTCAAGATCTGGGGGTACAGAATAGAGTGACTCTTCATGCCATTTAATCCTGTCCATTCAAATGAAGTCAGTTATATTAAAAGAGGTCACTTCTGTACAAACATATGAATATCACAGTGAATGTTTGCTTCCCTATCAAATCCATCACTTTTTCTGAACATAGAGAAAGAACCTTTTCACCTTGCTCCCATCAGTGTGGAAAGACAGATGTGTGTCCAAAGCACTTAGCTAATATGAACCCTTACTATTGCCATTCCTTTTAATCATGGCTGTGCTACCAAGTCAATATGAGGCCTTCTTGAAACTATTCATGGAAATGGGAACCCGTTCCCTCACTGAAGCTTAAGTGCATGCTGGATGAAAGCAAGGATGTCTCAGTGAATAGTTTTTCCAGTGGAAAGATCAAGTTCAATCTCCATGCACCTGCACTGTATACCCCTCTGTAGGAAAACAGGCCACCAAGGTCCTTATGAGTTTAACTGTCTCTTTCCAGAGCCCAGCGGCAGCTGGGACATGGCCATGCTACAAAGAACCTGCAGCCACTATCTGAAGAACAAAAGCCAGCTGCTGTGATTCAGTAGGCTGTCTAAATAAAATCAACCTTTCCGTGATTATCTATAGGCAACTTCTTTTGAAAACTGCTGAATATTAAACCAACCTCAAGGTCTTTGGCACCTGAGTTTATGCTTAAAATTAACGAGAACCTTTGTGCTTCCTAAGAAAGCATGGATTAATTTAGTTGCTGGAGATAACAATTTGGCCCTTGTGGGGACCTCAGGATTGAAACTTAGTCCTTGATGCTCTTAACAACCACACAATCCTGTTGTTATTTGTTGTGGTTTGATGTATGGAATCTCCCAGGCAGGACTAGATGAATGTGCTATGTATCTCAAAAAGACAGAATCGGAAACCGGGAAAACAACTTGGGTTACCAGAACTAATAAAATGTGCATGTATATCAAGGGTAGAAAGAAAAAACTGAAACCCCTGAGGACCAGTTTTGCAGGGTATTTATAGTTTACTGCTTAGCATCAGTACTGTCACAACATGGCTCAGGTAATGCCTCTAATGGGGACAGAGTCAGCTAGCCTGCTCGCGAGGAAGGATGCTGTAAAATTGTGTTTACCGCAACTGTCTGCCCCTTAGGTCCTGGAATATCAAGTTTCCTGGCATCTAAATTTCCACACTTTGAACGTGGGATAGAATATGGTTAGGCCAGCAGGTGAGCACTTGTCTCAGCCTAATCTTTTCCATCAAATCAGTTTTGTAACATGGTCCCACACCGTGGGCAGGCAGCACTCCTATGACTCTTATAGTTGCAAGGGTTTGGGTCTCAAAGTGTTGGGGGATGGGATCAGAGGACCCATAATTATGGCTCATTCTGACTATGAACGGGCAATTGGCGCTGCTTGTGTTTGCTGAGATCCTGGACTGCTTTAACAGAGGGAGAACGGCAGGCGAATGGCTACATGATGTCCTTGCTTTCCTTCAACACGCACTCAAGCTTCAGTGAGAGAAAGGATCTCATTGCTATGAATAATTTCAAGAACATCTCATACTGATCTGGCAGCAGAGGCGTGATTAAGAGGAGCGCAGGTACTAAGGCTCCACATTAGCTACGTGGTTTGGACACTCATGTCTTTCTGCTTTGACAGGTACAGGGTGAAGAGGACTCTTCCTCTGGGTTCAGTGCTGCATCTGGAGCAGCCCTCCCAGGCTGTAGGACAGGATGGCAATGGGGAGCAGCATGTGCTCTGACAGCAGAGTGTTTGGTGGTAGAGCCCAGCTACATCCCTTACAGACATGTGACCCCAGACAGATTACTTAAATCCCGTGCTTCTGATATTTCATGTGTAAGATACTTCATGCGTAAAATGGGATTATAGCACTACTTTCTTCATAGGGTACTCTAAGGATTAATGAGAGAAACATGCAAAGCCCTTAGAAGAGTGCCTGGTGTATAGTAACAGCCCAGTAATTGCTAGATAATTTTATCATTATTAGCAACTACATGGGAAGATTCTAAGAATAACTTAAAGCAAAACATGAATCAAGTAATCAGAAGCATTAAATTTTATGCTTACTAATTAGAGAAGCTCATTTGCTAAGGATAAGCCTTTTTCCTCTCTTTCGTTAAGAATTTTAAGAAGCTTGGAAAAATTTCCTCATGAGAATTAAAAAAAAAAAACTATCTAGTTTATGAGAAGCGCATCAAAATTTCTCTATTTTCTTTCTTGTTTTTTTTCACTAAGGTAAAATTTGCATCCTTGAAATGTACAGATCTTAAGTATACAAATCGATAAATTTTGATAACTTTTATATACCAAAGTAATCATCAGCCAAACCAAGATATAGAACATCTCCATGCCCTCGGAAAATTCCCTTTCCCCGCAATCACTGTGCTGATTTCTCTTACTGTAGATTCGTTTCATCTGTATTGAATTTCACATAAATTAAATCATACTATATGTACTCTTTCATACCTGGCTTCTTTTGCCTAAACTAAGGATTTAAAGTTGTATCTACGTCATTGAATGTATCAGCACGTTGTTCTTTTTTTCTGCTGAATAGTAATCCATTGTATGAAATGTTCAATTTGTTTACTGACAAACATCTGGACTGTTTTTAATTATTAGCCATTATGAATACAGTTGCTATGAATATTCTTCTACAATATTTTTGTGGATATGTTTTCTCTTGGATAAATACATAGAAGTAGAATTTCTCACTCAAAGGAACATATATATTTAACTTGATAAGAAACTGGCAAACAGTTATCCAAAGTGGTTGTACTATACCACACTCTGATCAGCAGTGTAGGAAAGTTCCAAGGCACCATATACTCATCAGTATTGGTGTTAATGTATTTTTAGTTTTAACATTATCATGAGTGTGGGATGGTATCATATTGAAGTTTTGGTTGTCTTTTTATTATTAATTTACAGGAATTCTTGATACAAGTCCTTTGTAATATATGTATACTAGAAATATTTTCTCCTGTATATGACTGCCTTTTCATTTTCTTAACAGAGCTTTTGAGATATAAAAGTTTTCAATTTTGTTGAAGTCTAATTTATCAAATTTTTGATCAGTCTCCTTAGGGGCTATTAAATTTATTGAACTTTTCAAAGAACCACCTTTTGATTTTGTTCATATCCTTTATCATTTGTCTATTTTCTATTTCATTTTTTCTGCTCTAATTTCTTTCTTTCTACTTATTTGTGGCTTAATTTGCTCATCTTCTTAAACTTCTTAAATTGGAAGCTTGATCATTAATTTTAAATGTTCTTTTTTTCAAATAGTAAATTTTTGCCTTAGTATTTTTAGCAGAATCCTACAAATTTTGGTATATTGTATCTACAATATTATCATTCAATTGAAATATTTTGTAATTTTCCTTATGATTTCTTATTTGATCTCCATAGTATTTAGAAGTGGTTTTACTTTTCACAAATTTGGGGATTTTTTGGATATCTATTGCTTCTGAACCTCATTTGATTCTTTTCTAGTCAGAGAACATAGTCTATAAGACTTCAATCTTTTGAAATTTAAGACATTTTTATGGTTCAACATATGGTCTATCTTGGTGATCACTTCATGTATACTTGGAAGAAAATCTATATACTATAGTTGGGAACAGTGCTCTATATATAGCAACCAGATCAAGACGGTTGATAGTGTAGTTTAAATCCACATTCTTCCTATTTTTTTCAACTTTTTTGTCTAATTTTAAAAAATTACAGGACTTCCCTGGCGGTCCAGTAGTTGAGACTTCGCCTTCTTATGCAGGGGGTCCGGGTTTGATCCCTGGTCAGGGAGCTGGGATCCCACATGCCTCGTGGCCAAAGGACCAAAACATGAAACAGAAGCAGTACTGTAACAATTTCAATAAGGAGTTTAAAAATGGTCCACATCACAAATTCTTAGAAAGGTATAACCTTCCAAGACTGAACCAGGAAGAAATAGAAAACATGAACAGACCAGTCACAAGTAATGAAATTGGAACTGTGATTAAAAATCTTCCAACAAACAAAAGTCCAGGATCAGATGGCTTCACAGGTGAATTCTTTCAAACATTTAGAGAAGAGCTAACACCTGTCCTTCTCAAACTCTTCCAAAAAATTGCAGAGGAAGGAACACTCCCAAACTCATTCTATGAGGCCACCATCACCCTGATACCAAAACCAGACAAAGATACTACAAAAAAAGAAAATTACAGACCAATATCACTGATGAATATAGATGCAAAAATCCTCAACACAATACTAGCAAACAGAATCCAACAACACATTAAAAGGATCATACACCATGATCAAGTGGGATTTATCCCAGGGATGCAAGGATTCTTCAATATACACAAATCAATCAATGTGATACACCATATTGACAAATTGAAGAATAAAAACCATATGATCCATCTCAATAGATGCAGAAAAAGTTTTTGACAAAATTCAACACCCATTTATGATAAAAACTCCAGAAAGTGGGCATAGAGGGAACCTACCTCAACATGATAAAGGCCATATGCCACAAACCCACAGCAAACATCATTCTCAATGGTGAAAAATTGAAAGCATTTCCTCTAAGATCAGGAACAAGACAAGGATGTCCACTCTCACCACTATTATTCAACATAGTTTTGGAAGTCCTAGCCACGGCAATCAGAGCAGAAAAAGAAATAAAATGAATACAAATTGGAAAAGAAGAAGTAAAAGTGTCACTGGTTGCAGATGACATGATACTATACATAGAGAATCCTAAAGATGCCACCAGAAAACTACTAGAGCTAATCAACGAATTTGGTAAAGTTGCAGGATACAAAATTAATGCACAGAAATCTCTTGCATTCCTATACACTAATGATGAAAAATATGAAAGAGAAATAAGGAAACACTCCCATTTACCATTGCAACAAAAAGAGTAAAATACCTAGGAATAAACCTACCTAGGGAGACAAAAGACCTGTACGCAGAAAACTATAAGACACTGATGAAAGAAATTAAAGATGATACCAACAGACGGAGAGATACACCATATTCTTGGACTGGAAGAATCAATATTGTGAAAATGACTATACTACCCAAAGTAATCTACAGATTTAATGCAATCCCTATCAAACTACCACTGGCATTTTTTGCGGAACTAGAACAAGAAGTCTCAAAATTTGTATGGAGACACAAAAGACCCCGAATAGCCAAAGCAGTCTTGAGGGAAAAAAATAGAGCTGGAGGAATCAGCCTCCCAGACTTCAGACTATATTACAAAGCTACAGTAATCAAGACAATATGGTATTGGCACAAAAACAGAAATATAGATCAATGGGACAAGATAGAAAGCCCAGAGATAAACCCACACACCTATGGTCAACTAATCTATGACAAAGGAGGCAAGGATATACAATGGAGAAAAGACAGTCTCTTTAATAAGTGGTGCTGGGAAAACTGGACAGCTACATGTAAAAGAATGAAGTTAGAACACTCCCTAACACCATACACAAAAATAAACTCAAAATGGATTAGAGACCTAAGTGTAAGACCGAATACTATAGAACTCTTAGAGGAAAACATAGGAAGAGCACTCTTTGACATAAATCACAGCAGGATCTTTTTTGATCCACCTCCTAGAGTAATGGAAATAAAAACAAAAATAAACAAATGGGACCTAATGAAACTTAAAAGCTTCCACACAGCAAAGCAAACCATAAACAAGACGAAAAGACAACCCTAAGAATGGGAAAAAATATTTGCAAACGAATCAACAAAGGATTAATCTCCAAAATATACAAACATCTCATGCAGCTCAATATTAAAAAAACAAACAACCCAATCCAAAAATGGGCAGAAGACCTAAATAGACATTTCTCCAAAGAAGACATACAGATGGCCAAGAAGCACATGAAAAGATGCTCAACATCACTAATTATTAGAGAAATGCAAATCAAAACTACAGTGAGGTATCACCTCACACCAGTTAGAATGGGCATCATCAGAAAATCTACAAACAACAGATGCTGGAGAGGGTGTGGAGAAAAGGGAACCCTCTTGCGCTGTTGGTGGGAATGTAAGTTGATACAGCCACTATGGAGAACAGTATGGAGGTTCCTTAAAAAACTAAAAATAGAATTACCATATGATCCAGCAATCCCACTACTGGGCAGATACCCAGAGAAAACCTTAATTCAAAAAGACACATGCACCCCAATGTTCATTGCAGCACTATTTACAATAGCCAGGTCATGGAAGCAACCTAAATGCTCATCTACAGACGAATGGATAAAGAAGATATGGCACATATATACAATGGAATATTACTCAGCCATAAAAAGGAACAGAATTGGGTCATTTGTTGAGACGTGGATGGATCTAGAGACTGTCATACAAAGTGAAGTAAGTCAGAAAGAGAAAAACAAATATCGTATACTCACGCATGTATGTGGAACCTAGAAAAATGGTACAGATGAACCGGTTTGCAGGGCAGAATTTGAGACACAGATGTAGAGAACAAACGTATGGACACCAAGGGGGAAAAGCTGTGGTGGGTTGGGGATGGTGGTGTGATGGATTGGGCGATTGGGATTGACATGTATACACTGATGTGTATAAAATTGATGACTAATAAGAACCTGCTATATAAAAAAATAAATAAAATTCAAAAAAAATGGTCCACATCAAAAAAAATTATAACTTCTTCCTGATGTATGACCTTTTTATCATTTGGTATGTTCCTCTTTACCTCTGTTCCTACTCCTTGTCTATAAGTCTACTTAGTCTGATATTTAGTAGCCACTCCAGTTTTCCTATGGTTCCGTTTGCAGGATATATATTTTTCTATTGTTTTACCTCAAAATCTTTTACCTTAAAATCATTTTACATCTTTTTTTTTTTTTTAAGAATCACATTGAAGTGAAACTTTGCTGGGTTTTTTTTTTTTTTTTTTTAATTTTATTTATTTATTTATTTATGGCTGTGCTGGGTCTTCGTTTCTGTGCGAGGGCCCTCTCCTGTTGCGGAAAGCGGGGGCCACTCTTCATCGAGGTGCGCGGGCCTCTCATTATCGCGGCCTCTCTTGTTGCAGAGCACAGGCTCCAGACGCGCAGGCTCAGTAATTGTGGCTCACGGGCCCAGTTGCTCCGTGGCATGTGGGATCTTCCCAGACCAGGGCTCGAACCCGTGTCCCCTGCATTGGCAGGCAGATTCTCAACCACTGTGCCACCAGGGAAGCCCATTTTACATCTCTTATAAACAGTATATAGTTTTTAAAAAGTCAGTCTGATAATCGATGTTTTTAATTGGAGTGTTTATTCTCTTTATATTTAATATAATTATTGGTATGGCTGAATTTGGTCTGCCATTTTGCTATTTGTTTCCTTTGAATTCATCCATTACGTGGTCAATTTTTTCCTCCTCTCTTGCTTTCTTTAGGTTAAATAAAATATTTATTAGAATTCCATTTAAATTTAGCTCTACATTAAAAAATTTTTTCTTTAGTAGTTGCTGAGCATGTTAACACGTGTTAAAATCACTTATGGTTGAAATTTTATCCAATAAGTTGTTAATTCATTACTGTAACTGAAATAATAACATTTGGTCACAGTAGCTTATAGTACTGTTATGAATTAGTGTTAAATAATTAACTCCTGTCCGTGTTACCCAAGATACATTTTAAATCTTGCATGGTATTATTTGGACACTGCAGAATAAAATTAAAGCAACAATTAGTCTTAATGGAACAATAAGCCACTGAAAACCTAGCTGTTGAAAATACTAAACTAAATTTACCATCTAATGGATTAAAATACTGTCTTTAAAGCTTTACGCCTTTTAAAAAATAGCATACCTTTTCTCTCACAAAAAATTTTTTTTTTTGCTTGCTTAAACTGGTTCAGCTTACTACATGAGCCATAGCATTGATTTAAGCTCACATGAAAACACTTAGTCTTGATGTCATAAAACCCCAAGGATGGTCACCAAGGTCAGCAGGCTCCAAATACATATTGGCATGCCCTTTATACATTAATAGGAGGCTCCCTTTTCCATTCCCCTAGAAATGTTTTATGGGTTCTCTCAACTCCTGGACACCGTACTCTGACCTCTCCCACTCACTCTTGCCCCATTGCTTTGTCTCCTATTATACTGAGAAAGTAGCAAGCTCAGATGAACTCCCTCAACTTCTCCCTCTCACCTGGCTCATTTCATTAATGTGGACTGACCCGCCCCCGCTTGCACATATATCACTTCTTTCTCAGTCATCTCTCAACTCCTTTTCTTCATGTCTTTTTTCTCCTCAACACCTCTAACATGTAAATATGCTCCTAAAATAAAACAACAGAAATCTCTACTTCCCTTCTCACCAAGCTTCTTTGAAGTAGCAGCATGTCCTGTTTGACTTCAATTTCCTTATTTCCCATCAACTTCTCAAATTCTGTCTGGGGATTGTGCAGCTGTGGACTGTAGAACTGCCAGGTCAAGGTCAACAAATATCAACAAGCTACCTAATCTAATGGTCACTTTTCTGTTTTTTTTTTTTTTTTAATTGTCTTGTCTGCGGCATTGACATTGTTCTCTGCTCCCTCCTTGAAATTTTATTCTTCTTTGTTTTCTGTGATACCGAACTCCTCTGATTTTCCTGCTGTCTCTTTTACTCTGTTTTCAGTTTCCTTCACAAAATCTCAAATGCTGTGTTCCCTCATTAGTCCTCTTCTCTCTTCACTTATATATTATTCTTTTGTAATCTCATTCACTCTGATAACTTCAACTATCATTTACATGCTGATGATGCCCAAACTTATATCATTTGCTTATATTTCTCAAGTGAGTTTCAGATTTGCATAGAAAAATGCCTACTGGACATCTTCATTTGGATGTCCCACAGATACTGCAAAGTCAGTATGCTCAAATTAAATTCCTTGCCTCTCCTAAAAACCTGTTCCTCTTCCTGTTTCCCCTCTTAACAGCACCATCATCCACCAGATAATTAAACCCAAGTCCTGGGAGCCATCTCAGTCACTTTCCTATCACATAAATCACACATCCAATCAGATATTAGTTACGTAGCTTCTACTCATTACATATATTTCTCCTGTCCATTCTCTCTCCTTTATTCCCATTATTAACCACTACTTTAGTTTAGCCTCTCACTGTTTCTTCTATGAATTACTAGTATAGTCTCCTAACTAGTTTTCTTGGCCTCAGTCTCACTCCTTTCCCGTCTGTTCCCCACGATCCCTCAAGAATGACCTGCTAAACATGGAAAACTTTTCATGACACTCCTTTGTCTAAATGATGTCAATGGCTCCCAGTATCTTCAGGATAAAGTTTCAACTCCCTTGCCTAACATTAAACATTAAAGGCTATGAGCCCTGAAGCCCCTACTTGTCTTTCAGCCTCACCATCCATCACTACTTGTGTATATGTGTACCCTAACCAAATAAGCTGTGGCAACTCTTTAGAGTTAGCTAAATAGATTTTGATGTTGCATGCTACTGAACCTCTGTCTTTGCTGATCTCTCTGCTGAAATGTCCTTCTTCTGTCCCTTTTCTATACAAATCTTAACCACACTTCAAAACTCAGATCAAGCATCACCTCTTCTGGGAAGCTTTCCCATAATTCCAGTTTTATTTAGGTGCCTTTTCTCTGCCCTCATGGTTTTTCCTCAATCTATCTTTGCACTTTCCACACTATACTTAATTACTGATTTACTACTCTATCTCATCCCACTAGACTACCTGCTTCCTCAGAGTATGCACAGCCCTTGTTTATCTGTGTATCTACATCTCCTACTAATGGGCATATGGCACATAGTAGTTTAAGAAATGTTTCTTGAATAAATCAGATCAAGTCAAACCAAATCAACACAAAAGTTAATCTAATTTTCTAGTGACATACACATTATTTTAGCAGCGCAAGGCAATTAATCGTGATCACTAGACATTTCATACTAAAAAAAAACCTATAATAATAACTTTATACATGTTGACTGCCCTAGGAAGGGTCACAAGAAATATTGGGTCACACAAAAACTGCTCCTGGGGCCCCTCATAAATCACAGGTTCCAAATCTAATGGTATATGGAAGTCTTTTTCCTCCAACAGGAGATCCCCAAGCCCAGGTTTCTGACAAGAAGAGAGCCGACAGAAAATTATTTAGGAGATGAGCACAGAAAGAAAGGTAGGAATTGATCAATGAGAGGATGTAGTAAAACATTCTGCTGATGGCAAATGGAAAGTGTATTTAGAGCTGCTTCTTGGAAGCCATGTGTGTGTATTTCTTGAGAGGTTCTGCTACATCATTTTGTTCTATGTTATATCAGCGGCATAAACTCTACAAATCCTAATAAAGGACAAAATGTATATTCTGATGTGATTTTTCTTTTGCTTTTCCTATGCTGGATAACAAATTTTTTTAAACAATTGGGTTGAACAATGAAATTAAAATTTTTGTGGGTCAAAAATGCTAAAAAAAAAAATAAGCAATTTCATATGGTTCAACAAAATAAAGAAAACGTAACTTTTACTAAAATAAATAAATTTGTAACTGCTAAAATGGACTAATTTTCACATACTATACTAAAAATGAGCTATAACAAATGTAATGCTTCTGGGTCCCTTGCCTCTGCTAAGCAAGACACATTCTCGATGTGTAGACAGGGGTAATTTCTTGTTGCCACCAATTAAAGTGTTGCTTTAGAGGAGTCATGAGGTAAAGGTGAGGAACAACGGGTGGATTCAATGTAAGAAATGTCATTCTTATTTGGGGAATTCTGGCAGAAAGAAATCAAGAATTCACGCAATTCTTGATACTCAGTGTGGTCTGTGAACTGGTGGTTTCTGCATTATCCGAGAATTTGTTAGAAAGGCACTGCAAAGATTTGGGCTCCACCCTGGAACTACTAAAGCAGAAAATGCATTTTAACAAGACTCTCTCTTCCTCCAGTGATTCCGATGCTTTTTAATATTTATGAAGAATTGCATCAGACCACTCGTTCTCAACTGAACTTTACGTGGGAATCACCTGAGGGTTTAAAAAGTATTGATGCCTGGGTCCCAGCTCCCTAGGCTGAGATTTAAGTGGTATGGAGAACAGTCTGAGCACTGGGGTTTTATGAGCCAGAGTAATAAAATTAGATGAGAATAACTGGATGATTCCCATGTACATGTAAAGTTGAAAACCACTACTCCGGACAAAATTTTAGGAGAGAAATTCTTAATCCTAGGGAACATTCAAAATAATATTCTGAAATATAAGAAATTTTCACTATTATGGCACATATACACTTTATTATAGAGTTAGTGCTATCATGAAAAGTAGCCAAACAGAGCAAAAGATAAAACCAAATGCCAAGATACTTTACAGTTTTAGAAACAGAAAGTGATAGATATTCAATAGTCTGTCAAAAGGTAATAACAGTTTCCCTTTGCTTAAAAGACTGTGATCTATGGGAAAGAAGTAGATGAAAAAAAAATAGCAAGGGAAGGTAGGGAAACAAGTGAAAGATATGTTACTTTAATGATTTATGTATTAAAGTCAAAAAATAATTCGACTGAATGATAAATGAAACACTAGACACTTGATCAGTCACTACAGACTAGGTAATAAAAATATAACCACAGAGGTAGTCTAGTGAATAAGTCAGGATAACGTTCTAACATTTTATCTTTGGATGAAAAGTCTTATATGTTCAGAAATAGAAAACTAAACACAACAGAATCAGAATTTAGGCCAGTCATTCTGTAGTTCATTCAAAGTATTTCTGTATTAGCTCCTTGAAATCAATCACTTTGCAGATTTGCACCCCAGAATTAACTTAATAATGTTCTGCAAACTGCTTAACATAGTTATTTCAGCATCCCTTTGATGAAAACCCCAACTTCCAACTCAAGCATGCAGCCTTTCAGAATCCAAGTTTAGTAGACCTCCTAGCAATAAGAAGAAATGACAAACACAGTGCCACCTGCATGACACAACAACGCTGTCTGGAGTGTCAATACTTTAAATATCATTAGCAATTAAGAACTTACATTCAAATATATTTTTAAAAGAAACTTAACTTTATCAAAGGAAAGAACCTTCAGAGGAACCAAGAGAGAATGCAGTTTTTGGTACTCTGATACATCTCAGTCAACAAATTTTAAATAATAAAATCAATCACAGGATTTTAGAGCTTGAAATAATTTTAACATCTGCAGTGTAGCAGAATGGGACAACTCAATTTGCTAAATTGAGCTGAATCTGGTTGAAGATTTCACTTCTCAATTAGAAGACTTTGCCATTGATTCAACGTGCAAACCTTTTTCAGCCAGCCCTAAATATAATTTTATCCAGTTTGCATCTTGAAGACATTTATATTTCTATTTAGGTGGTGAGTGTCATTTGGAAGCAACTAATTAAATGCCAAAGAAGGCACTCAATAGCTGTACCTGCTAAAATATATAGCTAGGTAATTCCTTTAAAATGCCAGCTCTTCTAATAAGCTCTTGCCAGAATTTGAAAACCCAAGGAAGGTGTAGTTTTAAGTGCTTATAACCATTATCCACAGAAATACATATATTTAAAGAATACTTTCTAGGAACCCCTTAATGGAGAATTAAACCTGAATTTCTCGAGAAAGCTAGAAGGTTGAAGGAATTTAGTTTTTGATCATAAACACAGAGCAGCCCTGTAGTTTGCAGAACACATGCCAGTGCTTCAGACGCGACTCAATTACACAGGAGAATGAATGCACTGTTTTTCAAAGAAAGGATAAAATGGAAACTAATGCATAATTACAGGGGAAGAGGAAATTTCATTTCCAAATCCTTACAAGTATAATCAGTTAGAGTAGGTGTGAGTAAAACTCCGTACAGAGGCATCTCCCTTGTGAAGTTTCTAAGAGGCCTCGACTGCAAGGGAGCGGCCGTGCTCTGAGGCTGCCAAGGACCCGGGATCCGCATCAAGACTAAATAAATTCACATCCCAGCTCTGCCACGTACTAGCCAGGTAGACTTACTTTTCTGTACCTTCGTTTCCTCAGCTATAAAATGGAAATACGAATAGGACCAATTACAGGGGTATTGTGTGAATTAAATGAGTTAATATACGTGCAGCATTTAGAACTGTGCTTGGAACATAGGAAAGAGTAAGTGTCTTTCCTCTTCTTTTTTCTTTTCTTTCCCCCTCCTCCTCCCCCTCCTTCTCCTCCTTCATTTCTTCCTCCTCCTCCTCTCCAGTCCTTCACATAAATAAGGGAGCAGAAATGCTACTTAATTAGACATCTGTATTACTCGAAACTTAATATGATAAACACGCGAGTAGGAATATTTCAGTTGGAGATAAAATGCTATCTTTATATTAGTTCTTCTGAGTTTTTGTATTCAGCCATTTACAAGGGTAAATCAATGCTATATCTTACTAAGGGGACCTGCACTCATTAGGAATCATTCTCTTTTTTCAGATTTTTTCAGTTTCTTTTCTCCAAATTATTTACAGAGCTTAGAATTTTCACTCAACCCTGAAGGCTAATAAAACTTCTCCAATCAAACGACCAGCTTGAAATTTGCAGAGGCTCTACGTAGACCTAATCTAAATGTAGCAGGAAACACAATGCACAACTGAGATTTATCAAGAGTGATTTAGCAGACTGGAACTCAGTTTGCATCCTGTGAATGAGAATCCCTGTCGTGTTCCTTTGGTGTCCAGCTGCACAGAAGTATTTTATGTTTTCATATCAAAGATGAAGGAAAATCTCCTGGAAAGTGACTATATAATCATGTCAGCTATGGATTCCACTAAGAAAATCAACTACTTTAACTCAAAGAAATATCCCAGGAAGACTCAGAGCCAAGGTAATCCAATATCTAAAGAAGATGATGTATGTAAAGGCAGAGTCTAGCTACGCATTGACTGCTTTGAAAAATGTCACCCTCATTTCTAGAAAATACAGACCTCTAAATTAAAATGGTTTTAAGAACAGCCAATTAAATCAAGAAAGAAAATGTGCTGAATTTCTTTGCAATAATACATAGCAATTTATAAAAATGTCTTAGCTTGCATTGAAAAAAATTCTCAACAAATGTGAGAAAACATTTAAATTAGGCATCCTTTTTCATTATTACCTCAATCTTGCAAAAATGTTAAACTGGAGGAGGAGGAGGAGGACGATGCTGAATTCTGTTTTCAACACGTTTAATTAACTAATGAAGTTGGATTTAAATTGGCAATCCTTCCTACATCTCCATATTCCATAAAATAAAAAGCAACGATAGCATGTTATCTTAATAAAGTTGCTGTAAAAAGTAATGTGTGATATCCCTTAAGTACTCTTCGACAGGAACATTTGTCTTAACACTGGTCAGGTTGGTCTGCTCTAACTGCACTTTTAGGAAAAGTGCTTTATAAACAAACCTAGCTATGAAAAGAGTTCCAATGTATAGACATATTTAAGTCTTATTGTGATATTTTGGAATTCTGATGGGTACCTGATGCATATTAATGATCTAAATATCATCTGAAAATCCAATAGTCAACTTTTCTAGTATGACAGAAAAGAAGAAAAGTCCTCCATTTCAATCTTGGAATTTACCTAACTTGATGTCTCAGCAACATAAGATAGTTTTAATGCATTGCATTAAGAAAATCTTCAAAGTTTTATGATTCCTTGCTGCATTAAACAAAACTAGGGATTTTCCTTGGGATAGTTGGTAATATTCTAGAAAACTATTTTGCAAAATGTATTCCACAAAACATTAAGTCATTGAGATGCTATGTGTAAAAAGTTTTTATGACCAAATAGCAGAGAAATGTCAGGTCCTAAATCTTTATTACGGTCTTGAAGTTTCTTTAGAATCTATGCTCTCTGAAAGCAGGGAATTTGTCTAAACCTTTTTCACTACCATAGCAGCAAGCATGTAACAATCCCTTGCAATTAGCAGGCACTAGGCAGGAATAAATGAATGAATTCACGAACGAACAGTAAAAGTTTTAAACAGTTTTCCAGAAAATAAATCTCTTTCATTTTCTTTCACCCAGAGTATCTCATACCTGGGATTCATCACATGAATCTTTTGTTTCTTCTGTTAGCATTACGGAATATTTTAGTCATATTAAAGAAAAAAAAAAGAGAAGACAGCATGGAGAATAATATAACAAACACACATGTGACCACTACCCATGTTAAGAATTAAATGTAACAAATACAACAGAAGCCTCTGGGTACCCCTCCTCCATTTCATTCATCTCATACTATACACCCTCTCTCAAAATGAGGTAACCCCAACGTGAGGACTTAGGTTCACTAACATCCTGCACTGAGAAATTTTGAATCAGGGGATTGCTAAAGTCCCTTCAAGCACCAAGATTTTATTTCTAGCGTGTATATGTGGCAAATGGTCATCTGTGAAGCTATCCACTTACTGCATTAATACAATAATGAATAAGAAATTAATGAAATAAAACACTTTGCTACAGAAGCAAGACAAGGGACAAACGATGAAATAATGATATATATGAAGAGGCTAAGCAGCTTCTCTTTTAAGTGGACTGATCTAAAGATATAGATATATAGTAACCTAAGAAAACACAGAAGTAATTGTTACTTGACCTAGATTGAGTAATTTAGGAACTCTTCTCTACAGTTATAGAGAAAAACATCCCTAACAATGTATACATTGGATTCTGACTTAGGATATCATCTGGGGCTGCAAAAGTAAAATTGTGTCTAGGTCAGTGTCACAGGGTACCCACGTTTACGTAAGAGATGCTGCTAAGAAGAGGAAATCCCCTTCCTGAGCTGAATAAACAATTACTAATAACACATCTCTTTTATGGAATCCAGCATTCTACGATAGAGCCACACATATAAATATGAACTAACATAATTTAATAGGAAAAGAACTATTTTTAAATTTTTAGTAAATATCTTTCAAAGCCTTGATAGTCACATGTGCAACTAATAAACCTAGGACTACAGCAACCAGGCATAGCAAGATGTGTGGATACATTTTCACTTTATAATTGGTCATTGGTGTCTTGTAGTTTTATAGGCAAATACAAAGATTAGAATTTCATTCCACTATTGAAACAATTTGACTTTTCAAGCCAACTGCTGAATTCTTCCTATGTTACATACCAACAGGGAAAGAAATATAACCTTACTCTATATTTAGAAGTCCACAAGTCCCTTCTCATATTTAAATAGATGAAATAGATTAGTGTCTACAAATTTTTATAAAAGAAAAATATCAGTTCCTACCTCCATTATCTTTTAGATGTAGAGCTATCTTGGTATCATCTGGAAGAGAAAAGTCAAAGTTATAACAGAAAAAATTTTAAGGTGCACAAATCTTAAGACCAGTAATTGTCTACTTATGCCTTAACTATAACAGGAATAGATTTTGATATTTTACTGAGTAAATTTCTAGGGCAGTGAGAGCAGGTCTTAGGTTATATGATGTAGTACTAAACTTTCTTCACTGAGATTGCAAGATGGAGACTTCAGTAAATTATTATATGACTCTTAAGAGCTGTGGGAAAAGTACACTGTTATAATTTTAACTTAAAATACATTTATTTTAATTTTCTAAAATGACATATTGTAATTAGACTCTACAGTCTTTATTTATTTTAAAAATCAAGATCAATAGAATTCCAAGTTAATTGGAATAGTAAATATTTGTCTGTATTTACAAATTCAACTTCAAAAGTTAAATGCTTACTCATTGCTAACAAATATGACCAAAATCATATATGAAAAGATCTTGTCCTATATGAACAAAATGTAGAATGTGCTTTTTTATATTTCAGTGGTATATTTCATTCTAAAGGATAGGATTCAAATTACAAAAATACTTTTCTCAGGCTATATAACAACCCAAAATAAGATGGATTAAAATATAACATTGGTTTTAAAAGCAATAAAATATATTTAGCAGCTAGCTGTCCTCCACCTCACTTTATCACTTTATTCCAGTTAACTTTTAATATCCAATTAAATTTCAATTAAAAGATTCAAGTTTAATGTAATATCTTATTTAAATGAAAGCAAGGTTTATGAAAGTAAACAAATAAGACCATGTTTTCCCCCTAAAAGCTTACTCTTGGCCAAGTGGTCTCACATTTCTCCCTAGCGGTACCTTTCAGAATCGATGGTTAACAAATTTAGGCTAATATACCTTCTTCCCCCAATGAATTGTGCTCATGCATTAATGTTCTTTAGTATTTTTGCCTTTCCTGGTAAAGGAAATGTTTTTCAAGTACAATTTCTGTGTCATACACAGTGCCTCTCTACAGGTTATAGACCAGCATATTTTATTGACTGTATCCAGGCAAATATTAATAGAATTGCATATAAGTAGGATTACCTATTGTTCAGAATCCAAAACCAATGGACATTTTCTGTGCATTTTGCCTTTCAATCCTGTGATTAAAATGTTGACTACCGTTATTACAAAGTTTAGCAATATGAAAGGAAGTCTTTATTTCTTTTCTAGGGAGTACTAGTAGCCAGGATCACTCTGAAAGACTAAATCTCAATAAAAGGCATCCATACATTAACAAAAACCCAGCACATATTTTTATTCCAATATAATTTTGTCTTTTCCCTTTTAGACATCCCTAAGAAATCCAGTTTGCCAAAGAATAACTTTCTCCCTGGAGAGCTTCTCCAGTGCATGTCAACACAGGGAGTTTTCCCTCCTTCAGTAATAAAGCAAAAGTATCTCCAGGGCACCTTCTGTAGGCAGGCTGGTGGGCAGCCGGGGTGTCGCTGCTCTTCTGGTGGTCGTCAGGACCCTGAATTGTGTGCTTGTTGCTCGTAGGGTGGTGGTTTGAGTAGAACGTTCCACTGGCTCTGTGGTGTCACAGAGCTTCTCTTTTGACTGATAAGAGAAACAAAGGGGAAGACAATTTGAGTGATCATACATATGTTTTAAAATTATATCAAAGAAGTTGGGCTGTAAAGCACAAAAGTCTCTCAAATAAAGATGAGGAATGCATTATTTTTGTACAGGACAATAGTTATAGATTTTACTAACTTATAAAGTATATAAAATAGACAAGAGAAAACAATTGAATGTTAGAAAGCATTTCCATCTTTAGATATTTGGATTCCATCATTTCTGCTGTTAACCTTTCATATTACTGTTTATCATAACCTAAATTTTATATCAATATATTTATAAAAGACATGATGGGAAACGTTCATACTAGAAGAAAAACATGCGCATAAAGATAAGGTTTAAAACATGCTTAGGTGTGTGAAGAAAGAATGTATTCCATTCACATCAAATTGGTAATGCTAAATTTTAAAAATGTGGTAACTGCCCCATACTACTTTATTGTTTGAAAAATAATCCACCACAGGATGAATGGATATTTAAAGTTAAAATTTTGTTTTCCTTTATGAAATATTCAAAACCACCCAAGCAAAGGATTGAACAGCACTCAGGTAATCACTTAGTCTATCTTCTCCTTAGCAGAGCTACATGAGGAAAAGGTGCATATCGTATTGTTCATTTATAGCCCACAAGAATAAATAATATGACATTTACCAGTAACAATCTCCAACATGCAAACTTTCATGGTTTAGAAGTTGGCGTTTCTCCCTATCTCTTTGTGCTTCAAAGGACTCCATCCCTCTGGTGGGCCTTGAGTAGAAGATAACTATTCTGTACATGGATGGTACTTACCCACATTTGAAAATTATTATTGAATAAATACCTTTCTTAAACTTCTCTTGTCATTAGTGAAGTACAATTCACCGTACTGCTGGCTCAGGAAGAGCTCCCAAGATGGCTTCCTTGTCACTAACTAAATATGATACAGCTTATTCCCTCCTTCAACAACCTAGCGACCCATTCAATTCCCCAAACTTTAGTTCCTGCATCTTCTCAGCTCAGTGATCTCATGATCTCCTGCTTGACTCCCCTTATTTATCATCCCATACCCTGGGCCTTCTCTGTGGTTGGGAATGCTTTAGTTCTGAAATCATAAATTCAGTTATCCTATTTTCAGTCTATCCATGTAGCTGTTCACTCACATTCTTCTTATCCTGTGATTATGTAAAAAGCCCAAGCACAATGATTTTCTCCCTTTAGTCTCCTTTTTTCCATCACTTCAACCTCTCTTTTCAATACCTTTAAGCATGTTGCCTCCCCCTTTTTTTTTTTTCCACAACACCTTCTTAGAAAATCTGCAGTACTGAATATAGTAAAAACTCTGCCTTTTCCAGGCCTGAGCTGGAGAGCAATCCTATAGCCTCCCACTGGGAGCTCCACAAACTTACCTCCTGCATGCCCAGCGGGGGCCTTCTGTGCTGCCTGGCAATACTGCCCTGCTTTGCTCATCTCCTCTCAAATTATCCTCAGTATCAATTTCAAACCCTCTCCACTCTACTTAGAACTGCCATCCCATAATGCCTCTACCAATTTTATCCTTGGGCTCACTTTTTATTTCTTTGATAAGAGTCATCAGTAAGAATTCTTTAAATTTATTTACAAATCACCATCCTTACTTGAACCTGGACTGACCTGTCCTTCCTCCTCCTGTTAGGATGGATGGGGTCTATGGTACACAGCTGTTCTCTCAATCTCTACTCTGGCCCAGCTCAGCCCACCTTCTCAGCCATTGTCAACCTGCTCATCTGACCCCCTCCTTGCTCTTCAATATTTCATCTCTAATTCCCGCCTGCCTTGTTATCAGCAGCACTTAAACATACCCCAGCATGTCCAATCTTATGTTAAAAACTCCGTCTTCGTTCCTCTCCACATCCATCCCAGCATCATCCTGCTTTTCCTTCCATTCAGTCAGAATTCCAGAGAGACTGATCAGCCTAGGGCTTCTCAGACTCCCACAAACTTGTTTTTACCCAATCCAACTTAATTGAAACTCTCATACCAATGTTTTGAAATACCTCCTTATCTACTAAATCTTCCATGTACACTCTTGCTATCTCATTAGCGTTAGGCACCGCGTGTCCACTTTCTAATCTTCGATTCTGTGACATACACTCATCAGTTTTCTGATTCCCGTCTAACAACTCCACCTCCATTCCTTTCTGTCCCTTAAGTGTTGGTGGTTCTTATGCATCTTTCCTGACCTGTCTTTTCTCTATATGCATCGTCACTAGCAATCTCCTCCATACCTATGATTTCAATTAACATCTTTATGTTAATTATGCATAAATCTCTATCTCCAGTCTACTTTCTTCTCTTGGATTTTAGGCCCAAATATTCATCTATTGACTTACACGCATGTGGATGTCACAGACATCTCAGGCTCAGTAAGTCTAAGAGGGAACTTGTCACACATTATTCTCCTCCTGTGGTTCTATTCTCAAAAACAGTATTATTAATCACCGTAATGTTTAAGCTAAAATCCCGAACTTGTTTTGCTTACGGCAGTAAAGGCAGACTACAGACCTTAAACGGTCCTCCTGCCACAATACAAGTGGATTCTGGATAAAACACGAATTTTAAAGCATTACGAGGATTTTCGGGAAGTAAAGAAAATCTCTGAGGGGGCCTTTCTTTTGCCTCTCCCACAAAACAAAATAAAGCAAAAGTTGTGTGCTATAAAGAAAGTAGGAACAATATACATTAGGCAAAGTAAAAACACACGGTTTGCTCTGAGGGTAAAAATGTCAAAAATTAATTAAGCTCTAAGGAGATCAAGGCTTCTACCAGAAGTAGATGAGGGAGATAAATCCAAACCTCTCCTCCCAATATTAAGGCAGGAACACATGGTGTCCCCTAAAGCCCTCAGGTTCCCATCATCAAAACTTCTTTGGTGAAAGCATCACCTATTTACATGCTAGGGATTCCCATGGAATAAGATCAAACAAATGCACTTCTAATTAAAGGACACAGAAAGAAAAAGAGTAGTCTGACAAAGAGCCAGCAAAAACAAAGAACAACATAATTATACTAGCAAAACCTTTTACATAGTAGGGGCATCCAATATGGGATATATAAAAATTATATATGAAATATTTAAAGAAATGAAAAGTAAAATTTAAAAACGAACTAGTACCACAGACTATAAAAATGACTTGGAAGAGTTAATAAAGATTTAAATTTTAGAAATGAAATATATATTTGTGAAATTACTACCTTAATGGACAGGTTCAACAGCAGATTAAACAAAAGGAAGAGAGAATTAATAAACTGGCAAATAGATCTGAAGGAATCCCCAGGATACAGCATAGAGAAATAAGAAAATAGATGATATAAAAGAGAGGTTAAAAGATAGAAGGAAGTGATGAGAAGGTCCTATCTCCAAAGAGCTCAGAAGGTAAAAATAAAGAGAATGAAGACAGTCTGACTGAATAGTATATTTATCACATGTCCGGAATTTTCACCATAATCTTCTTTGCTATAAATATCTTTGTCACATGCATTTTTGCTGAAAATATTTTTGCCACATAACTAATTGGCTGTAAGGCAATTTTGCCATAAAAGATAAAATAACTGGCTGACGGTTTGGTTTGATATACACAATACAAAAATCATGACAGATGGTGATGATTTGCCCCAAGAGTTGGTTTCTTCTTTTGAAACACACTACATGGGAGGAGAAAGAGGCCGAGGGACTTGAAGGCACAGAAGTGAAACCATGTTTCCCACAGAACTTTGTAATGTCTGTCAATGGACATGTGACAAAATGCTAAGAACAAACAACAGTGCAGAGGCTTTCACAACACAGTACAAAGCTCAGTTATAAACATGCATCCCAGTATTTGGAAATTGATACCTTTCCTAAGGAAGGAAGAAATTTTAGTGAAAATAACATTGGGATGCTGAACAAGGAGACAAATAAATAAACAAAAAAAAAAGTGTAATATGATGAACAAAAGACTTGGAAGGCAAGTGCTTAGGTACAACCCACAGAATAAAGTCAGTTATTTGCACAGTATTGTCATTAGTCTACATACACGTTAAATGTATTCAGATATTTTGTATTTTGCAATAAAGTCTTTTTAATTTTGTTATTCATTTTTCATGTTTCATTATGTCCTTTCTAACGTCTCTCTTTTATTTTTCGTTGTTTTATCTTTTACGGCAAAATTGCCTTATGGCCAATTACTTATGCAGCAAAAATGCTTGTGGCAAAGATGTTTATGGTAAAGAAGCTTATGGTGGAAATACCTAGAACCCATTTATCAAACTTCATACCCAAGCAATTAGAAGACACACATCCTTATTGAGCACATGTAGATCATTTGTACAAATTACTCATTCATTATTCCATTAAAAGTTCCAACCAATTGTAAAGATCAGTATCATATAGAATGTGCCCTCTGACAATTCAATTAGGTAAGAAATCAATAATAAAAAGATGAAATTTAAAATGGAGAAAAGACAGCCTCTTCAATAAGTGGTGCTGGGAAAACTGGACAGCTACATGCAAAAGAATGAAATTAGAACACTACCTAACACCTTACTCAAAAATAAACTCCAAATGGATTAAAGACCTAAATGTAAGACCAGACACTATAAAACTCTTAGAGGAAAACATGGGAAAAACACTCTTTGACATAAACCACAGCAAGATCTTTTATGACCCACCTCCTAGAGTAATGAAAATAAAAACAAAAATAAACAAATGGGACCTAATTAAACTTAAAAGCTTTTGCACAGCAAAGGAAACCATAAACAAGATGAAAAGACAACCCTCAGAACGGTAGAAAATATTTGCAAATGAAACAACAGACAAAGGATTAATCACCAAATATACAAACAACTCATGGGGCTCAGTACCAAAAAAACAAACAATCCAATTAAAAAATGGGCAGAAGACCTAAATAGACATTTCACCAAAGAAGACATACAGATGGCCAAGAGGCACATGAAAAGATGCTCAACATCACTAATTAATGGAGAAATGCAAATCAAAACTCAGAATGGCCATTATAAAAAAATCTAGAAACAATAAATGCTGGAGAGGGTGTGGTGAAAAGGGAACCCTCCTGCACTGTTAGTGGGAATGTAAATTGATGCAACCACTATGGAGAACAGTATGGAGGCTCCTTAAAAAACTAACAATAGAACTACCATATGACCCAGCCATCCCTCTACTGGGCATATTCCCTGAGAAAACCATAATTCAAAAAGAGTCATGTACCACAATGTTCATTGCAGCACTATTTACAATAGCCAGGACATGGAAGCAACCTAAATGTCCATCAACAGATGAATGGATAAAGAAGATGTGGCACATATATACAGTGGAATATTACTCAGCCGTAAGAAACAAAATTGAGTTATTTGTAGTGAGGTGGATGGACCTAGAGTCTTTCATACAGAGTGAAGTAAGTCAGAAAGAGAAAAACAAATACCATTAACGCATATATATGGAATCTAAAAAAAAAAATGGTACTGATGAACCTAGTGATAGGGCAGGAATAAAGACGTAGACATAGAGAATAGACTTGAGGACACGGGGCAGGAGGGGGAAGCTGGGATGAAGTGAGAGAGTGGCATGGACATATATACACTACCAAATGTAAAATAGATAGCTAGTGGGAAGCAGCAGCATAGCACAGGGAAATCAGCTCAGTGCTTTGCGACGACCTAGAGGGGTGGGATAAGGAGGGTAGGAGGGAGGCTCAAGAGGGAGGAGATATGGGGATATATGTATGCATATGGCTGATTCACTTTGTTGTACAACAGAAACTAACACAGTACTGTGAAGCAATTATACTCCAATAAAGATCTATTAAAAAATAATAAAATTTTTAAAAAAAGTAAAAAATAAAATAAAATTTCCATAATTCAGAAATGTGATATAATTCATAATCCAATGTAAATTCAGTAAGAATATTGACAAGATTGATTGACTGATTGATTGATTACAGATCTTGCAAGTTGAGTCTAAAATTTATATGAAGAACAAAAGCCCCAAAGTTGTCAAAACGCTTGTGAAGATGAAAAAGTAAGGAGGTTTGATCTATAAACAACAATATTTCTTATGAAGCTATAGTAATTAAGACAGTGTAATATACAATGTATCCATTCTTCCAAAAATCATTTGGATCATGTCACCCCCTTAATTAAAACCCTCCAGATAGCTTTCTCTTGCCTTTAAGATAAGGCCCAAACTCCTTCAATGTTTACCTCACCAGTCTCATCTCTCACCACTCTTCTTACCTTCAGTTACCCTTCAGAAGTCATGTTAAATATCATCTCCCCAAGCAAACGTTCCCTTGTCCTATTTAACAAGACCACGCACTCAGAGTTTTTTGCCTGTGTGGCTCTCTAAGGGCTGTCCTTTGTTCGGTGTCTGTCTCCCCTGCTACACGCATTTCTCACACTTTTACACTAGCAGTGCTTAGAGCAGTACATAATAAATGCTCATATTAGGATTTGCACTTATTGAATAAATTCATCTCACAAGATCAGAAGGAAAACTTAACACTGGTTTTAGGCACAGAAAATGGACTGGACTTGGTGACCTTGTTTAGTTACCTGTAACAGAAGGATAGAATTGCTCACCATAAAGCAAGTAATGTTGACGATTTACTTACAGAATAAAAAGGAAACATTGAATATTATAGAATGTACTAGATTCTGAGCTCCTTAGGAAGAGAGGGTAATTTTTTAAAAAAATCTTTGTAATTTTAGTGCTTAGCACAGGCCATAGAACATGATTAAATTCCCCACGAATATCTTTAGGAGGGCTTAGAATATGACGGATTCTTCTCTATAGCTTATGTTTCATGGTGGGCCCACAGTAAAGCAAGAAAATGACGTTGTCTGAATTACCCTCTTGATCTTTACACAGCTATTCAATCTCAACATTTTTAACTGAGGTAACTGTGATTACAAGAAAGAAACATCAACCTGAAAACACAACTATGACTCTATCAATATATTTTCTTTTTGAACTACTGTTGTTAAATAAGTGAAATGAAATAGATAAATGCGTATTTATTACTGTAATTCCCCCCAAACAACTGTCAAAAAGTTGATTAAAGCTGCGTTGGCAATACTGTACTTAAAGTTCAAGAATATCCTGAAAGACGTATTTTTCAAGATATTCATGAGGCATCATAAATAAAAACTAAATTAAAAAAAAGGCTCTAGTAACTAGGATTGCCTAAGAGTTCTGAAAATAGCTCTTTGACAAGGTTTGCTTTACTAAATGAGAAAAGTTATAGAAGTTTTAATGGTTTTTATTCAAAATTCAAACCCTAAAACTTAACAAAGGGAGAAGAAACAAATACTTTTCTTTCTGAATTTTATAGGATATTTTTATGTGACTCTGAAATGACAGTGTAAATGCAATTCACTAAAAAATTTTAAATAGGTTAAAATCCATTCTGCAATTTTATTCACTTGCTTGAATTACTTCTTTGCATCATTGTCTCCATCATGTTTGCCTGAGACTTAACCGTTTCCATGTTAGACCATGTCTACCTTCTTCTATCATGCCAATTTGCTGCAATCAATCTTTCCCCCCGTTCCACTGATTTTGTTATTTGAGCAAAAAAGATGAACAATGGCTTCCTAGATCTCAAAAAGCAGCAAATGTTTAAGAGAACTGCCCTTTGCTCACAGAGACTTAAGTCCTGGTTCTACTATTGCTGAGTCACACACCTAATTCCTGACACTCTCTCCACCCCCTTCCCCAACATCTCCCCTCACCCTTCTGTCTTCTCCTCTTGGTCCTGTGGAGGCAATAACAGCTCTGACCTCATAGGATGGGTATGAGAATAAATTGAGATAATACATGTGGAGTTAAACCCAACATCTGGTACATATAAGGGCTCAGTAACTGATGGCCCTTTTTATTAAATGAGATACCATTTTCATTAAGTTGCAGCAACAATACATGACAGCTTGGTCCCGACAATCTTGTCACAATAAAGCACATGTGTACCTCTTCAGGGCATCCGCTGTCTACCCAGTCCTGCCGATGGCGATCAAATCCACTGGAACATCTTCAGAGAAGGCCACGTTGCAGATCAGAAACGAAAGTATGGGGTGCAGCGTGGGGGTAGAAATTAAAAGAAAAAGATCGGTAAGTAGTTAATTCTCAAATCTGCACAACATCAACTTTCTTCTATAGAACTGTTAGCTGGAGCAGTGGAGAAGCATTTACGGAGTTCTGCGCAACGGCCTACTCCTTAGGTAATCATATCGTTATGGTTGCACGTGGCAACAAATCACTCCACTGAGGCTCACTGCACCGGGCAGAACACCTGGATGCCCACGCAAAGGTGAGACAGTAGCTATTCTATGAAGTTGGCTTTTCTTTTCCTCATACATATGTATTTTTCATCATCACAACATGTGGATAAAATCTTTTGCAGGTATTTTTCAGATCTTTTTATTTGTTTTAGTTAAATTTTAAAATTTAAGACCTGCAGTCACACAAACTCTTTCCCTATTGTGCAGTAAAAGCTTAGTAACTCAGCGGGTTTGGGGTGTTCAAACCCACACATTCCAAAGAAAGAACTGGCCCTTGCCCAGCTCCTGGGAGATCACGTTTAATCCCCTGGAATATCCTGCCTGATGAAAGTGTCTTTGTATATCTTGGGTCTTGGGCTATGTTAGATCATACTAACAATATGATTTATGGTGAATGTCTGTTTTTATTCGCCTGGAGCCCTGGGCCATGTTGCATCAGTTTGACCCCTGGGGGGGCTGGAGATGAGAGATAAAGTTAATCATGCAGAATTTCATACCTATGTGATGGCCCTCAGTAAAAATCCTGGGCAATGATGAGCCTGGATAAGCTTCCTTGAGTGGCAGTACTTGGTGTGTGTTTTCACAAATAGTTGCTGGGAGAATTATGGGCCAACTCCACTGGGGGAGGACGACTGGAAGCCGTGCCTGGTCACTCCTGGACTCTGCCCTACGTTCCTTCCCTTTGCTGACTTTATTCTGTATCCCTTTGCTGTAATAAATGGCAACCTTGAGCGTACAGCTTTTCTGAGTTCTGTGAGTCCTTGTAGCGAATCAGTGAAGTTGAGTGTGTTCCTGTGGATCCCTACCAGAGCTACGATTAGGTCATGTCTAAAAGGTCAAATTCAGCAAGCACTGGGTTGATGAGATTTTGCTCACTCCCACTCTCTTTCTTGACTCAAATCATTTTCTGCCCTCCCGACCTATCCAGCTACAGTTCATTCACTTTTCAAGACCCGGAAATTACTACCCAGAGCCCACTCGGATAAAGCTTCAGCATTGCTGTGATCACCTCTCACTTTACTACTTAACTTTTCTCGTTTATATAAAATTTCATGGCTTTATGTCTTATTTACCAAACTTGATTGTGAACATTTTAAAGTTAGGGCCAGTGTTATATTTGATCATACCTAGTATATCTGACATATGATTTCTTTTTCATATTAGAAACTTTAAATATTTTTACCAGTTTATGAAAATTAAGGATTTGCACTGACCCTGAATTTTAATATATTAATATATATACTTATATATAATATATATGAATCCATATTAATAAATATTAATCTAAATAGATATTTATCTTTTTTTCAAAATAAATGGAGGCTTTTTGTCATAGTTTCTTATAGGCTGCTCAACTTTAGTCTTATTTTTCTTATAGTGCTACTTTACAACTTTTTTTTTCACTTGTTTTGCAATGAATCTACATGATGGTTTTTTAATAAGAATCCCTGCCAGAGATCATGTACCATGGCATGAATGAGCACAATTTAATTCAAGTGTAATGTGAAAACAGCTCGACTATCAACAAAAAAGACCATATTTATCATTCTGCCTGGACATGATCTGTTAGAGCTCAGCTATTTTACACCTACCATCTGTGTTGAACAAGCTTAAGTGTGGAATAAACATCAGTGTGTGATCTGGCATCCTGAGTTTGAGAATCCCCAGTTGGTCAAGGCTATCTCTGGTTACCCAAAGAGATTCTGACATTTAGAGTCCAATTCCAGATGAATTAGATGGCTATTCCCTCTTTTTTCTTTTTCTTCCCTTCAAGTTTACTTAAATATTGAAAAGTATACTGACATTCTCTTCTGCAAGATGGGAATATATCGATTTTCTACGAAGAATATATTTTGGGAGCCATCTGACAAGTTATTAAATGCAACAGATAATTTTTAAAATGCAGTTTATCTTTACTTACTCCATTCTAGATGTATTCAAAGCCAGTGGGAAATAGCAACTTTTAGCTTATATTATAACAAGATAGTACCAAATCTTAAATTTATGAGTCAATTTTATCTTAAGTAATTAGTCCCTTAAATTATTACATTAATCCCAGAGAAAAGTACAGAAACACTGGTTTGCTTGAGTTATTAAATAATCTCTCAATTATAGTGTGTGAAATTAGGTTCTACTGAAAATATGTAATTCAATTAAGTAATCCATTCATTTATTTATTCACACTGCAGCTTACTAACTGCTAGGGTGGGAAGGATTGAGAATGGCAAAACACAAATAAGGTTTGGTTTGAAAAATTCATAAATTTTTGTACCTTACGGCGCCTTAAAAAATGAACACAACAGAACCCTGTCTTTTCAGCATTTTATCTTATAACCCAGTAGTTTAAATAACATCGAAAACCTATTATAAATAAAAGGGTGTGTGTGTGTGTGTGTGTGCGCGTGTGTTGTATAAATCATTAAGAAAAGCTACCTTTCTATTATTTCTGAATTCTAAATAAATAAAAAATCACTTTTGAGAACACTTTCCTCTCTCCACTGAGCTGCTGTGTTGTTTTTCTAAAACATCACGACATTAACCATGTCATGCTCCAGAACGTTGATTTCCAGTGTTCTCAGGGAGGCTCTCCTGACCTGGAATCATCTGGTGTTCCTGCTGAAATGCAAATTCCTGGATCTAACTGGATAAGATTCTCCCACAACTTGGGCCCAGTAATTTTCACTGTAAACAGGTGCCCCAGGTGATCCTCACCACACTGAAATGGGAAAACCACTGACTTCCTGTAAGACATGTCAATACTGCAGGCCCCTTCACACTCCACCAGCCCATCTCCTGCGCCTTATTACAGCTCCCTGAAAGTGTTGTACTCTTTCAGTCTCTGCCTTTGAACACGCTATTACATATGTCTGGAATACCTTCCTTGTCTCTAATTAGTAAACCTAATTCAACTCAAGACTTACCTCCTCCCAGCAGCATTTCGTTTTCCTCTCACCCAGAAGAGCTAGCACACCTTTTTCAATGCCCCTCAATACCAAGTGTTAGTGTTTATTATTACTTGGTTGCTTTTAAGCTTCTTGTACTCTTGTACAAGACTTTGGAGGGAACATGGTTCAAATGAAGATTCTGGGCTCATACTGCTCGAGTTACAATTTTGGCTTGGGCACCAAATAGGTATGTGATCTTAGGCAAGTTATTTTTCCTATGTAAGCTGGTTTCCTCATCTATAAAACGAGGTAAGGGAGGTTAGGTAAGGATTAAAAGTAGACTGTTTGTTGTATAGTCAACATTTAGTAAATATCAGCTGTTTTTAATACCTAAGGAATGTCTTTGTAGAATGTATGTAGCAAGGTTGACAACTGTTGAAAATGAGTAAGTAGAACTTCAACTGTATAGATAGGATTTAGAAAATGTTTAGGAATTAATGCTGTGTCCCATGTTAATGTGAAATGTGTTTTACACTTAAAGTCCCTTATCATCATATTTGGGAATTAGTATTATAGAATCTTGTGAGAGAAAATCTAAGTTGCTTTCAAATATGGAGCACATCTTTATTCAATATTTGTTAATAGAGGTTATGTGGTTTTGTAAATATTCCTTAAGAATTGATTTTGACAGTCTGAGCTCCTAACTACAATAGATTTCCAATGTTTTTATTTTCAAGTTATTCCCTTCTTCTCACTATTACCTAATTCCAAAACAAATCATTAGAGAGCTCTACTTCAAGTTAATTGTATTATTTTCCACTCAGTTTCAATGGGATGTTGATTTCAAAGCCCTCAGGAGCCATATTAAGTGAACCCCATTTAATAAGGCAGCCTAGAAAAGAATTCTCCTAGCTTGCAGTGTCTATCCAATCATGAGATTAAAGCGTAAATCTCATCACATCTCTAACTTACCTGTTTTGTGGAAAGAGTTTCAGAAATAGAACTTATTTTGCAAAGGTAATATATACAGATGAAGAAAATAGAGTAAATGTTAAAATACATACACAAGGATTAAAAATGAAGTCCATGTCTTTCTACACAATTGAACATGTGTCATTTCACCAGTGAGATGAAATATCTACAAAAGTAAATTCAGGAGAAAAACTTCATAGAACCCCAAGACCCAGTTAGGAATTAGTTTGGAGATCGGGGGTCAGCATGTGTTTTTTGTAAAGAACAAGGTAGTAAATACTTTAGACTTTGTAGGCTATATAGTTTCTGTCCTAACCACTCACCTCTGCGGTTGTAGCTCAAAAGCAGCCACAGACAAATGCATAAAGAAATGGGTGTGGCTGTGTTTCAATAAAACTTTATTTACAAAGCCAGGAAGTGGGTCCAATTTGGCCCACTTGCTGTAGTTTCCTGACCTGTTATCTAAAAATAAAGATCTTTAAAATTCTGAAGACTAGACTACCTCATCAAAATGTCTGATGATTTAAATGGTCCTTGCAGCCTTGGGTGTACTTATTGGCATGCTATCTTAATGGAAAAATCAATTGCACATTTAGTAAGTTTTCTTGCCATCGTCTGCAAAAGTGTGAAAAATGATCCTCCAGCATCAAAAAAAAATGGAAAATGCTTAAAAAAGGAAGTATTTTAGAAGAGAAACAAGTATAATGATAAACATCTGTGATTATAACTAACTAATAAAATATTTATTTTACCATGAGTCTGGAGCGTAAGATATGGGAAAATCAATTTGTTTTGAAATACTGAAAAAATTTCATTGGAAAGGTAGGTCATAAAATTTACAATGTTGATTACAATCATCATTATTATCAATAGAATATTAGAAAAAAATCATATCTCATTTCCCACATGGGGCATGCTTGTTCCTAATTGGCCTCAGGCATGAGATGGATGATTTTACTTCTAAAAACATTTCTCCTAAAATCAAGAAACTTGAGCTTAAAGTTTTTCAGAATTTTCATGCCTGAACCACTCAGTACAAAGAGCTCTGGGAATGACAGATGAATTTAAGCACACAGTAATCGATTACAGAAACAGTATTATAGGACAAATTATGAAATTTCACATCATTATAATATGCAAGGGTATGCAGCATGTTTTCTTTTAATAAAAGCCCTTGATATTAGTTGTAGCTCAGAATCATAATCCAATGCCAACAAGAATAGTTATCTGCAGAACGCAGGAACTTTGCTTTGGAGATGAGTTTTGGATGGAAAACTGGGGTCAAATCATCTGATATCTGATATCCAGAACCTTGTCATTTTACAGCTGTGGCATCTTGCAGAGCTGCAGGTTTTATAAAATAAAGGCTTAATTTTTCTTTAGATTTCTAGAATCTAGAGCAGCCCTAATATGTGTTTAAAAGTATAACACCAGGGTCTTTTATCCTTCCAAGTCTTTTATCTCATTAAAAAAACTCACATCTTATTTCTCTTTCCTTCCAAACTATTGGTGCAAAAGATTGTTTTTTAACTTTTTGGTTTTTATTTCCCCTATCTTTCAATGAAAAATATTTTCAAAAAGGAAAATAATTTTTGTAATTGGCTTTCCATGCTGGAGTTCTTTCTTCCTCTGAGTGTCATCTCCTGATTACAAGTCTGTTTTCAGTTTTGGAATGTGTAAGGTAGGAAAGAATTGATGCTGGGAATGAAGCTACATTATTTAGGCTTATCTGGAAATAAGCTGATCTTTTCAAAAATCATTATGATTAAAAGGCACTATTAAAAAAAAAAAGGCACTATTGATGTTGGCAAAATATCCTCATTTATGCACTGTTAATACTTTAAGGGAATGAAGGGCATATAAAAGTAGACTTAAATATGCCATGAAATAGAGATGCATAAAAACAGTCAGTTATACACTGGACAATCCAGTAAACTCATTTTAGGGCCAAATAATTAGTAATAGGCTAGCGCTGTGAACTTTCAGCATGTTTTAATCAGGGAGGTGCTGACTCTACCCAGATTATTAGATATCTGAGTACTTATTTTATACCTACATTAAAAAGTTTCTTAAAATACTACTTAGAAGGGGCAAGAGAATGAAGTATTCACCCATATGCAAACAGTTAAAAGCTATTTGATTCAAAAGACTTGGACTGACTTGTTGCAATACTAATCTCACAGTAAAATTCAATTGTTATCTTTGTTCTACCTAACTTTTAAGTGCTGCTAGTGAACATTGAAATATGGCTCAGGGAATTTTAAATGATGCAAGTTTGGCTGTGTATTGACTTAAATAATCCTTCATTACAGAGCATCATATAATCTCTGTATTCACAAGTTTAAGCCCGATGTTTGGACATTGTGGTTGTTATTTTTTAAAAACCAGCAGTAGATGAAATAGTTAAATCTGAATTCCTCAATGACTTCCAGCTTTGTGCTGATTCACCTGCATGAAGGGGATGTGACTGCATTAGCAATATGAAGTAATGCAATTTCAGAAATCTTCAATTCTATCAAAAAACAGATTACTCCAATGTAGTTTCTCAAACTTTTTGAAATAAACCATATCAAGAAATATAGTTAACATCAAGTGTTTAGACATTTATATATCTGGTTATGTGTGTATGGTTGTGTATTTGTGTATGCTGAAACTAAATATTTATTGTGATGTTTCTTTATTTTTTCTCTAAACATACAAATAAAGCACAGAGATATTTGTATTCCATTCTATTTCATTAACAAAAATGCTGGTTGCAACCCACTGGATAATTGATAGCATGACCCTCCTGAATTGCAACCCTCAGTTTGAATAATACTATCCTAATAGTTTAAAATTTTAATCATATTTATGCTTTAAATAGTATTGCCTGGTTTGTAAAATAATCATTTTAATAGAAAATTACAGAAAAGTATAAAAACAGAAATTAAAGTAGATAATATCCCAATGCTAAGATATTGTTAGTTTTATTTCCCAACCAATCTTTATTTAACATATAATTATATATACTTATGTATTAATCAAATTGGAATCATAACATGTGATAACACTTTTCTACAGTTAATATGATAATCTGGGCATTTTTCCATGTCCATAAATATCCCTTGAGAGTTAATTTTTAATGACAGCATATACTTCATTATATGGCTTGATAAAAATTTTATTGTATGCTATATAGGAAAGTTGTTAAAAGAGTAAATTCTGTGAGTTATCATAAAAGAGAATTTTTTTCCTTTTTTTCTTTCCTTTTTTTGTATCTATATGAGAAGATGGATGTCAGCTTAACCTACTGTGGTAACCATTTCACAATATATGTAAATCAAACTATCATGCTGGAAGCCTTAAAATTATTCGGTGATGTATGTCAATTATTTCTCAATAAAACTGGAAAAAATTATTCAACTTTTATATGAGCACACGTGTTATTTTAACCCTTATAAAAATACATACCACCATTCTTTTTGCAACTTGATGGATTAAAAGTGACAGTCATGCTTTAATTAGCATTTCTTTATTACAGGTGAGGTGAAATGTTAAACCATGTTTATTGACAATTCGTATGTCTGTCTATATCTTTGAGTGTATATTCATTTCTTTTACTTATTTTATTCAATTGGGCTATTCTTTTTTTATAGTGTGTCTATAAAATAAGGCATTAAATTTCTGTTAAATATATCGTCTGTCTGTAATTTGCCATTCAATTCTAAATGATTTTTTTTTTTTGCCATACAGTGGTTTGTATCTTTACACTGAAGTTTTTCAACATTTTCTTCAAGATTCCTTTCTTTGCCTTTTGCTCAGAGAGGCCTCCGTTACATTGGCATTAAGTAATATTTGCCATAATCTCTCCTAGTTAGTTCATGATTTCATTCTTTACTTTCAATTCTTTAATCTACTCTAAATGTATTGTGGTATATGGCATGATGTTAGAACCAAATCTAAAGAGACAAATTTTATTCAGATTGATGGCTAAGAGTCCCAGGATCTCTTAGCCATCCTTGAATAAGAGATCTTTATCCATCGTTTGGAATTGCATGTTTAATCACATAATAAACTCATATGCTAAGGTCTATTTCTGAAATTGTATAATATTCCATTGATAGCCTTGTTTCTTCTTGTACAATTCCTATAATGATTTCATTATTACAGTTTTATCTAATGATTTATCTAAACTTAGTTTAAGTCTGCCTTCATTGATCTTATTTTATAATTTTTTCTTGAGTTGTCTCACTCTTTATTCTTCTCTGTGATTTTTATAATTACATTCTGATGTTCCAAATAATAATGTTATTGATGGAACTGATGTGGAAATAATTGACATCTTAATATATTCTAGCTTTCCATCCATTAAAATGTTTATTCAGGTGTTCTTTTAAGTGCCTCATCAAACTATCATTATTTTCTTTATATGGAACCTATACATTATTAAGTTTGTTAGTAACTACTTTATCTATTTTTGCTATTGTTAAGGAGCTTTAACCATTGCATTTTCTAAATGGTTATTTCTGACATGGAAAGCTATTGACTTCTGTGTATTTTGTATCTGATTCCTTTACTTACAAATAATAACTTTGCATCTCCTTTCCAATAGTCATGTCTCTTATTTGTTTCTTTTCTCTGTGTGTTAACCAGAGTTATAGAATTCTGGTACATAATAGGGGTAATCACTCCCATGCCTTCTTTCTTATTTTAATGGGAATGTCTCTGGGGCATTAATGTTTAGTATATTTTTTCCACTGTTTGAAATAATATTTGTTATCATGTTAATATGCATCCTTCTATTTCAGTCTGCTAACATTTTTACTTAGAAAAAAATGTTGGATTTTATTAAATATATTCCCGTCTATCAAGATGACTAAATGATTTTCAACACCAGTGCTATAAATGGCACTAATAGATTTCTTTAAACCAAACCATGTATGTATTCATGGAGTAAATTCATTATTTGGCCATGTTTTAATTAGTTTGACTTTGTTAACTATAATGCAATATCTCTATAAATAATCTATAGCTAACATCCTACATAATGATGAAAGACTGAATGTTTTTCTCCTAAAATTAGAAACAAGACAAAATGGCTACTCTCACTACTTCTAATCAGCATCGTACTGTACAGTTTGAAGAGGCAAAGTTAGAACCCAAGAAAGTGAAGCTTTGGCAAAATAGTCAAATCATTAACAGCTTCCTGCCTCTCATCTTCCTTGTATGAATGTAAAGTAAAATAAGTCAACTCATAGCTTGATTAAGTGGCAAAAACAAGGCAGCCACAGCAGACTTTAGAAGAATTACCGAACTGCTGAGACTTATAGCAACCCTCACTAGAGATACAAAGTAATATTTGTTATGATGTTGGAAAGCTGAAAAGCTAATGACTTCAATACTACAATGACAAAGTCAGCTAGAACCCAAAGGATACCTTAGGGTTTAATGTTCAGAGATAAGTGGGTAAACTTTTTGAGTAGGGTGGAAATCATAAGCTACTAAAAAGACAAAAATTGCAGGTATTCTGCTTTTTGAGACACTGGGATTAGTATATTTCACCAAACGAAACCAGACATCTCTGGTCATTGAGCCATCTGTCAACATAGTCAGCTTAAGAAATGATCTGCTCTAGGATTTCCAGAAGAGGGTAGCCGCTGGGGCTTAGGTGAAACTGAGACACAAACAACAACAAAGATTCAGCATTTTCATTTGCTTTCTACCAACTCCTTTTCAAATTTCTAACATACTTAGTTTGCTTGCCTTCTATTTTATTGAAGCCCCTTTTACCATTCCATCTGACTTACCTCTTCTAAGAGACTTAACCCAGGCTGTGCTCCCAGGGAAGGGTCCTCTCACGGAGGATTATCCTTCTCCCAAGTGCAACCTCCAATCAAGATTACAGTGCCCAGCTTGAGAATAGAACATTTACTATATGACAAAAGTTATACAATTAGAGATGAATACAAAGTCTTCAGTTTACCAAAGGCTATTACCATTTAAAATCAAACTTGTTATCCCAACTTTATGAAGAAAATATTCCTTCATTGATTGATCTTAAATATGGCTTTGGCAACTTGCCAGAATCTGGCTGAAAACACATTTTAACAGTTTGGCTTCTTATTTATGAAGGATTTCAACTCCTTTAGAAACACCATAATTCTTCAAAGAAGATATATGGTAATCTGAGGCTGAGGTATGGTAATTGAAGGCAGACTATTACAATTAAATAGATAGTTCATTTTGTTTCTTCAAATTATATACACATGAATAAGATGTTACATAGTTTTTATCTTAGAAAAAGGAAGATTATATTTATTGGTAATTATTCCTAACAGCAAAATTAATCATTTTTGTAGCTTTTAGAATATTTGTGTAAAGTGAGTATTCCATTTAAAAAACAATGGTCTTTTCCCACCTAAGTGTGCAACTTCTGGAGCCCTGCATTTGAGCAGCATTCTAGCACATTCTGAAGAATTTGGGAGCACAGCACATTGTGTCACATTAGAAAAGAGAACTCCCCTTGCCACACTCAACTCCCTTTCTGAATTCGGGCACTAAGAGCAATGGAGTCTCTAGACTTAAATTAATAATTAACTTGATTAATAATTTCAACATGCCATTGGGGCACTGCCAGGGAAAAACAAAACAAAACATCATCTCACTTACTATGGGTATAATGAGGAAAAGAAAAGGAAGGAAGTGGAGGTTATTGACGTCATTCGATCATGTAGTAGTTAACACGTGTTCAATAACTGTCAGTTATGTAATTCTCACCCAAATCTGGCAGTATTCCTTACATTTATTCCCATTTGACTACTGCAAAAATTTGAGGCTGAATTATTCAGTGGAAAGAGCATGAGCTTTAGAATTGCATACATAACATTAGGTTCAGGTCTTGACTCTGCCATTGATTGATTGAGATCCACCTCCAACTTATTATTGGAGATTATTGGGTGAGATCTATGGCGAGTTATTGTTGGAGATTCAGTTTGTGTAAATTGGAGATTGTAAAATCTACCTTCACTGGGTGAGGATTAAATGAGGTAATATAGATGAAGTACCCTTCCAGTGTTTGACACAGTGAGTGCTCAATAAATACGTTATTTTATGCTTTCTTACCATCCATAGCACCTAGCACAGGTCGAAAAATGCCTATTAGAAAAAAAACATATTGTAACCTAACCAGTTATTGATATAACTGAAAATCTATAAAATATCCTTCAAGTACTGACCCAGCTTCTTTAGCCACAAAAGTTAGGGATATAAAACAAAGAGGAGAAATCTTTTCTTTTTGATGAATGAATTCTTCCAGAATCTAAAAATTCCTTGCCCAGCATTCAACTTTGCTATTTTGGTAGAACAGAAGTGAGAGTTGAGTCCTCAGGGAAAGAAAAAAAAAAAGTCTTCCTCATGGCCGTGAGCCACTGAAGCAAACACCCAGTTATAAATAAAACCCCTGGACATTTCCAGATTCTGATTTATGACACCCTTTCTTAAAACTTCTTGATTTCAGACCAAATATTATACTTAAATGGCACTTTCAAATGCATAGAAGTGGACAGAAAGAGCAGTGATTTTTACTTTGCTGTTGGCTCCGGAAAAGGAACATAAAGTCTTGCAGGTTTAGGTGTGCCATGACTCTGTAAAATGCTATCCTTCTGCCAGTAAATTTTTATTCCATGGTGCTCAGAGATTAATGGCTCCTGGTGTTTCAGAGCTGCCTGTCTTCCTCAGGAACATCAATGTTGCATGAATCAACTCACCTCTGTTCTGCCAAGATAGCCAAATCAGGCTTGGGTAAGGAACCAGAAATCCCTTCGAGGAGATGATTATCTCATCAAAGAAAGGTCTGTATCTCAATTTAATTTTTTTTTACTATAAAAAGTTTCAGAATTTTACTTGGAATGCTGAGATTTATAGAGAAACAGATAAGATAGTATTTCTAGTTTCTCAGAGAACCATAGGATGAACTTTTCTTTATCCTCATTTACCATTTTGGAAAGTACTATAAGGGAATAAAAGTGACATTTGTCATCATCTCTCCAGAACAGGAACCAGTAAACCATCCCAGACAAATCAATCTCTCTCTCCCCCTCCTCTCTGCCCCCGCCACCATTCCTTAAGAGATAAAGTGTTTCTAATCACAGCGCATTTGGGTCCTCACAAATGATCTGTAGAAAGAATGGGTGAAATAGGAAGATTAGTATTTTAAACTAGGAAAACCTGTATTAATCACGGAGTTTTAAGCTCTGTCCAGAGTTCAGTGTTTAGTTTTGCAGAGGCCTTCAATGACTGCTGTAGTGGGTGAGGAGGAGATGGGAGGGCCTGGCTATGAACCCGCTATAAGACATAATTTTATCTGTTTTGTATTTGAAGTTTCAGTTTTTCAAAAATTTCTCCTGCTTAAGAAGAAAAAGTTTGAAAACCATTTTATTAAATCATTTGTATACCTCATCCCATTAATTAATCTAGGCTTGTTATCATTATATTTTACAATGTAATTAAATCTTTTAGACAAGTACTATGAGCTCATTTAAAATATGGTAATATAACTTTGACAGGGCACTCCAAGAAGAGAAGCAACTTTTTCTCTCTTTTTCTCTCTGTATGTCCCTAGAAGATGTAATTTAAGGCATTTTAATGCCAGACAATAATACCTGAGTGAATCTTATAATGACCAGCAGAACACTGTCTTTTAAAAGATATTTGCTTAATGATTTTTGATAGTGCACTTCTATTTCCTTCAAGAGCTATTATACTTGTGAGATAACTTTTCTAAGATCCAGGTTAAATTAGAGTATCTCTCGTACACGTGTGGTAGTCCATATTTGTTTACATTAATCATTCAAACTTGAAAATAGTCATTGCTCCATTTCATCAATTTATTTGCTCAAGGAACATATTTCTCCATGCATATCTTCGGCTCACGGGAAACTCAGCTTTATCTTCTAAAGTCTTAAGAGTGATTATTTCAAGTAGAAATAAATTGATTTCGGTGGAAACACTTCCAAGATTTTTAGAATTTGCTGCAATGTTATATAAGATGATTTCCTTATTATTTTAAAACTGCATGTTTAAGTATTTTGAAATATATCCCTATCTATCCATCTATCTATCTATCTATCTATCTATCTACATTTGAGTTCAATTTGCCTCTTGAAGTCTAGATTGTAATATCAATGCTTAAAAAAATAATATGTATAATTTTGTAGTGGCCTTTAGTATACATAAAGCTTTGTTTTCTTTTAAAATTTTTATTATTTTTTCTTCATTATAAATCTGTGAACTCACCTAGAAGGGTCTGTTTCTAAGACTATACCAAGCCCAGGTCCTTATGTAGATTACCAACAATGTATTAGGAAATTCATTCCACTTTAAGAAATGATTCTGGTCATAAAAGAGTGTTCTGCTTCCTTATTTCCTTCCTTTATTCTATATCAGATTTGTCAGGCATATAAAATATCAAATTACTAAATGCTAATTCTATTAGAGTTTTATGCAGCTCATGTGTACAAATGTTCTATGCCCCATTAAAGGCAGCAAAAAGGATTTTAAGAATTTGGGTGTGAAGCAATTTTCTGCTTCATAAAATACAGTTAGTGTCACCTTATGTTAACAGAAGCATTCTTGGATGTGTAGATTTTTCTTCAGATTTGTTTTTAATGAAACTGACTTAGTATTCCAGAGCACCCCTGTAACCCAAATCGAAAAAATATTTATAGCAAAAGCTATATAAGCATATGGAGAATGGATAGCTAGACCTGAATCTTCATGTTAATAGTTCAGAAGACCCATTAATTCAACATTCTCAAAATCTTCTTTATTATTCATTTTCAAACACTATTATATTAATTTGACCTGGTCCTTCATTTGCTGTTTGTCATTTCCTTAGGTGATAACTATTAGAATGACCTCATTTATCCCAGTGTCACTGTTTACTTCATTAAACCCTTCAAAACCAGACAGTCAATACTTTCTTCCAAAATAATTTATTGTGAATACATATTTTACTTTTTCTTCTGATTAATCAACATATTTGTTATATGTTTTCCATTTGTCTGGCAAACTTTTCCTGTAAACGGCCAGATAGTAACTACTTCAGGCCTGTGGGTCTTGTGATCTCTGTCAGAGGAATTCCTTTTTGGAGAATAATTGAACTTAACCTAGGAGTTCTAGCTATGCCTTAGATCCTGAACACACAAATGCAGTTAAAACTTAGACAATAGCAAGGATTTCCATAATGGTGTTAGGTAGGGTGACCATATAATTAACTTACAGGGCGAACCACTACACTTCTGAGAGAGAAAGAAATAGGGCATAGGGACAATAGGCCTAAAGCAGTCCCGTGGTGAGAAAACTGGGCATATGGCATTTAGGGCATGAATCTGATCCTTACACTTCACAGACATTTCTAGTTACAAATTCTGTGCTCAACTTTGGTAAGTCTTTCTAGTCAAGTTTTCTAGTATATTTATCTCCTACCATGTTCACTTTATTTTAGACAATCTAGGTTTATGCTTGCATAGAAAAATTTAAGTCTCTGAAGTATTTTATGCCCCTTCCTCTGAAATATGACATAAAGGATTATTCTCTTTTGTCATAGACTGAGAATATAGGTCCATTTCAGCTCCATCTTCTGATATATGAGTACAAAACACATGCAAAAAGCAATACAGGACTAACTCTCCTATATGAAATAAACTCTTTATATGCCATTTTTGCTGCATGAAATCTTAATAGATAATTCACAAATCTTTTTTTCCCTTGAGAATTCTATCTATGTGCTATTTTTATTACTTTCTCCAATTCACAGTTTTTACTTTTTTCATGAGGACCCTAGATTGCCAGTTATGCACTTTGCATGAATATAACCTCGATTATTATTAAACAAAACTTTATATGTATCTTTTACAACAAATCATTCAGATAAGTTTTCAGTAAAGGTTAGTGTAAATATGCTAATAAACCCCCTAAAGTAGGCAAGGGGAGGGACATCTGCTTTGGATTGCTCATCCAGTGCGTGAACATTCTTAGCAAGACCACATGTGCTAAGAGTAGGCATAGAAGCCTAATGGAGAAATTCCAACCCTAGCATTTATTTTTCCCTTCATCTCTCCAACCACCCATCCCTCAAAAATTTTTATTTTTTTAACATCTTTATTGGAGAATAATTGCTTTACAATGCTGTGTTAGTTTCTGCTTTATAACAAAGTGATTCAGCTATACATATACATATATCCCCATATCCCCTCCCTCTTGTGTCTCCCTCCCACCCTTCCTATCCCACCCCTCTAGGTGGACACAAAGCACCGAGCTGATCTCCCTGTGCCATGCAGCTGTTCCCCACTAGCTAGCTGTTTTTTGGTAGTGTATATATGTCCATGCCACTCTCTCACTTCGTCCCAGCTTACCCTTCCCCCTCCCCGTGTCCTCAAGTCCATTCTCTACGTCTGAGTCTTTATTCCTGTCCTGCCCCTAGGTTCTTCAGAACCTTTTTTTTTTTTTTTTTAGATTCCATATATATGTGTTAGCATACGGTATTTGTTTTTCTCTTTCTGACTTACTTCACCCTGTATGACAGTCACTAGGTCCATCCACCTCACTACAAATAACTCAAGTTTCGTTTCTTTTTATGGCTGAGTAATATTCCATTGTATATATGTGCCACATCTTCTTTATCCATTCATCTGTTGATGGACACTTAGGTTGCTTCCATGTCCTGGCTATTGTAAATAGAGCTGCAATGAACATTGTGGTACATGACTCTTTTTGAATTATGGTTTTCTCAGGGTATATGCCCAGGAGTGGATTGCTGGGTCGTATGGTAGTTCTATTTTTAGCTTTTTAAGGAATCTCCATACTGTTCTCCATAGTGGCTGTATCAATTTACATTCCCACCAACAGAGCAAGAAGGTACCCTTTTCTCCACACCCTCTCCAGCATTTATTGTTGTAGATTTTTTGATGATGGACATTCTGACCAGTGTGAGGTGATACCTCATTGTAGTTTTGATTTGAATTTCTCTAATGATTAGTGATGTTGAGCATCCTTTCATGTGTTTGTTGGCAATCTGTATACTGGAGAAAGGTCTGTTAAGGTCTTCTGCTCATTTTTGGATTGGGTTGTTTGTTTTTTGATATTGAGCTGCATAAGCCTGCTTGTAAATTTTGGAGATTAATCCTTTGTCAGTTGCTTCATTTGCAAATGTTTTCTCCCATTCTGAGGGTTGTCTTTTCATCTTGTTTATGGTTTCCTTTGCTGTGCAAAAGCTTTTAAGTTTCACTAGGTCCCATTTGTTTATTTTTGTTTTTATTTCCATTTTTCTAGGAGGTGGGTCAAAAAGGATCTTGCTGTGATTTATATCATGGAGTGTTCTCCCTATGTTTTTCTCTAAGAGTTTAATAGTGCCTGGCCTTACATTTAGGTCTCTAATCCATTTGAGTTTATTTTTGTGTATGCTGTTAGGTAGTATTCTAATTTCAGTCTTTTACATGTAGCTGTCCAGTTCTCCCAGCACCACTTATTGAAGAGGCTGTCTTTTCTCCATTGTATATTCTTGCCTCCTTTATCAAAAGTAAGGTGACCATATGTGTGAGGGTTTATCTCTGGGTTTTCTATCCTGTTCCACTGATATATATTTCTGTTTTTGTGCCAGTACCATACTGTCTTGATTACTGTAGCTTTGTAGTATAGTCTGAAGTCCAGGAGCCTGATTCCTCCAGCTCCATTTTTCTTTCTCAAGATTGCTTTGGCTATTCAGGATCCTTTTTGTTTCCATACAAATTGTGAAATTTTTTGTTCTAGTTGTGTGAAAAATGCTGGTCGTAGTTTGATAGGGATTGCACTGAATCTGTAAATTGCTTTGGGTAGTACAGACATTTTCACAATGTTGATTCTTCCAATCCAAGAACATGGTATATCTCTTCATCCGTTTGTATCATCTTTAATTTCTTTCATCAGTGTCTTATAGTTTTCTGTATACAGGTCTTTTGTCTCCTTAGGTAGGTTTATTCCCAGGTATTTTATTCTTTTTGTTGGAATGGCAAATGGGAGTGTTTCCTTAATTTCTCTTTCAGATTTTTCATCATTGGTGTATAGGAATGCAAGAGATTTCTGTGCGTTAATTTTGTATCCTGCTACTTTACCAAATTCATTGAATAGCTCTAGTAGTTTTCTGGTAGCATCTTTAGGATTCTCTATGTATAGTATCATGTCATCTGCAAACAGTGCCAGCTTTACTTCTTCTTTCTGATTTGGATTCCTTTTATTTCTTTTTCTTCTCTGATTGCTGTGGCTAAAACTTCCAAAACTGTGTTGAAAAATAGTGGTAAGAGTAGGCAACCTTGTTTTGTTCCTGATCTTAGTAGAAATGATTTCAATTCTTCACCATTGAGAACGATGTTGGCTGTGGGTTTGTCATATATGGCCTTTATTATGTTGAGGTAAGCTCCCTCTATGCCTACTTTCTGGAGGCTTTTTATCATAAATCGGTGTTGAATTTTGTCGAAAGCTTTTTCTGCATCTATTGAGATGATCATATGGTTTTTCTCCTTCAATTTGTTAATATGGTTTATCACATTGACTGATTTGTGTATATTGAAGAATCCTTGCATTCCTGGGATAAACACCACTTGATCATGGTGTATGATCCTTTTAATGTGCTGTTTGCTAGTATTTTGTTGAGGATTTTTGCATCTATGTTCATCAGTGATATTGGTCTGTAGTTTTGTTTCCAGTAGAATTTCAATTCTATTGGTTTGAGTCTTCTCCCTTTTTTTCTTTATGAGTCTGCCTAGTGGTTTATCAATTTTGTTTATCTTCTCAAAGAACCAGCTTTTAGTTTTATTGATCTTTGCTATTGTTTCCTTCATTTCTTTTTCATTTATTTCTGATCTGATCTTTATGATTTCTTTCCTTCTGCTAACTTTGGGTTTTGTTTGTTCTTCTTTCTCTAATTGCTTTAGGTGTAAGGTTAGGTTGTTTATTTGAGATGTTTCATGTTTCTTGAGGTAGGATTGTATTACTATAAACTTCCCTCTTAGAACTGCTTTTCCTGCATCCTATAGGTTTGGGGTCATCGTGTTTTCATTGTCATTTGTTTCTAGGTATTTTCTGATTTCCTCTTTGATTTCTTCAGTGATGTCTTGGTTATTTAGTAGTGTATTGTTTAGCCTCCATGTGTTTGTATTTTTTACAGTTTTTTCCCTGTAATTGATATCTAGTCTCATAGCGTTGTGGTTGGAAAAGATACTTGATATGATGTCAATTTTCTTAAATTTACCAAGGCTTGATTTGTGACCCATGATATGATGTATTCTGGAGAATGTTCCATGAGCACTTGAGAAGAACGTGTAATCTGCTGTTTTTGGATGGAATGTCCTATAAATATCAATTAAATCTATCTGGTCTATTGTGTCATTTAAAGCTTCTGTTTCCTTATTCATTTTCATTTTGGATGATCTGTCCATTGGTGTAAGTGAGGTGTTAAAGTCCCCCACTATTATTGTGTTACTGTCGATTTCCTCTTTTATAGCTGTTAGCAGTTGCCTTATGTATTGAGGTGCTCCTATGTTGGGTGCATATATATTTATAATTGTTATATCTTCTTGGATTGATCCCTTGATCATCATGTAGTGTCCTTCCTTGTCTCTTGTAACATTCTTTATTTTAAAGTCTATTTTATCTGATATGAGTATTGCTACTCCAGCTTTCTTTAGATTTCCATTTGCATGGAATATCTTTTTCCATCCCCTCACTTTCAGTCTGTATGTGTCCCTAGGTCTGAAGTGGGTCCCTTGTAGACAGCATATATATGGGTCTTTTTTTGTGTGTCCATTCAGCCAGTCTATGTCTTTTGGTTGGGGCATTTAATCCATTTATATTTAAGGTAATTATCAATATGTATGTTCCTATTACAGTTTTCTTAATTGTTTTGGGTTTGTTATTGTAGGTCTTTTCCTTCTCTTGTGTTTCCTGCCTAGAGAAGTTCCTTTAGCATTTGTTTTAAAGCTGGTTTGGTGGTGCTGAGTTCTCTTAGCTTTTGCTTGTCTGTAAAGGTTTTAATTTCTCTGTCGAATCTGAATGAGATCCTTGCTTGGTAAAGTAATCTTGGTTGTAGGTTTTTCCCTTTCATCACTTTAAATATATCCTGTCACTTCCTTTTGGCTTGCAGAGTTTCTGCTGAAACATCAGCTGTTAACCTATGGGGATTCCCTTGTATGTAATTTTTTGCTTTTCCCTTGCTGCTTTCAATATTCTTTCTTTGTATTTAATTTTTGATTGTTTAATTAATACGTGACTTGGTGTGTTTCTCCTTGGATTTATCTTATATGGGACGCTCTGCACTTCCTGGACTTGATTGACTATTTCTTTTCCCATGTTAGGGAAGTTTTCAACCCTAATCTCTTTAAATATTTTCCCAGTCCCTTTCTTTTTCTCTTCTACCTCTGGGACCCCTATAATTAAAATGTTGGCGCATTTAATGTTGTCCCAGAGGTCTCTGAGAGTGTTCTCAATTCTTTTCATTCTTTTCTCTTTATTCTGCTCTGTGGTAGTTATTTCCACTATTTTATCTTCCAGGTCACTTATCCGTTCTTCTGCCTCAGTTATTCTGCTATTGATTCCTTCTAGAGAATTTTAAATTTCATTTATTGTGTTGTTCATCATTGTTTGTTTGCTCTTTAGTTCTTCTAGGTCCTTGTTAAATGTTTCTTGTATTTTCTCCATTCTATTTCCAAGATTTTGGATTATCTTTACTATCATTACTCTGAATTCTTTTTCAGGTAGACTATTTCCTTTTCATGTGTTTGGTCTGGTGGGTTTTTACCTTGCTCCTTCATCTGCTGTGTATTTCTCTGTCTTCTCATTTTGCTTAACTTACTGTGTTTGGGGTCTCCTTTTCACAGGCTGCAGGTTTGTAGTTCCCGTTGTTTTTGGTGTCTGCCCCAGTGGGTAAGGTTGGTTGAAAGGGTTGTGTAGGCTTCCTGGTGGAGGGGACTGGTGCCTGTGTTCTGGTGGATGAGGCTGGATCTTGTCTTTCTGGTGGGCAGGACCATGTCTTGTAGTGTGTTTGGGGGTGTCTTTGACCTTATTATGATTTTAGGCAGCCTCTCTGCTAATGGATGGGGTTGTGTTCCTGTCTTGCTAGTTGTTTGTCATAGGGTGTCCAGCACTGTAGCTTGCTGGTCGTCGAGTGGAGCTGGGTCTTAGCGTTGAGATGGAGATCCCTGGGAGAGCTTTCGCTGTTTGATATTACATGGAGCCGGGAGGTCTCTGGTGGACCAATGTCCTGAACTTGGCTCTCCCACCTCAGAGTCTCAGGCCTGACACCTGGCCAGAGCACCAAGACCCTGTCAGCCACATGGCTCAGAAGAAATGGGAGAAAAAAAAAATAAAGAAAGAAAAAATAAAGTAAAATAAAATAAAGTTATTAAAATAAAAAATTAAAAAAATTATTAAAAATAAAAAAGTAACAAAAAAAGAAAGAAAGAAGAGAGCAACAAAACCTAAAGACAAATCCACCAACAATAACAAGCACTAAAAACTATATCAAAAAAAAAAAAAAGAAAAAAAAACGGGCAGACAGAACCTTAGGACAAATGGTAAATGCAAAGCTATACAGACAAAATCACACAAAGAAGCATACACATACACACTCACAAAAAGAGAAAAAGGAAAAAAAAAAAAAATATATATATATATAAAAAAAGGAAGAGAGCAACCGAATCAATAAACAAATCTACCAATGATAATAAGCTGTAAATACTAAACTAAACTAAACTAAGATAAACATAAAACCAGAAACAAATTAGATTCAGAAAGCAAACCCCAAGTCTACAGTTGCTCCCAAATTCCACAGCCTCAATTTTGGCATGATTCGTTGTCTATTCAGGTATTCCACAGATGCAGGGTACATCAAGTTGATTGTGGAGATTTAATCTGCTGCTCCTGAGGTTGCTGGGAGAGATTTCCCTTTCTCTTTGTTCACACAGCTCCCGGGGTTCAGCTTTGGATCTGGCCCCGCCTCTGCTTGTAGGTCGCCTGAGGCATCTGTTCTTCGCCCAGACAGGACGGGGTTAAAGGAGCAGCTGATTCGGGGGCTCTGGCTCACTCAGGCCAGGGGAAGGGAGGGGTATGGAATGTGGGGTGAGCCTGCGGCGGCAGAGACCACCATGACGTTGCAAGAGCTTGAGGCGGGCCATGTGTTCTCCCGGGGAAGTTGTCCCTGGATCACAGGACCCTGGCAGTGGCGGGCTGCACAGGCTCCCAGGGTGGTGGGAAGGTGTGGATAGTGACCTGTGCTCGCACACAGGCCTCTTGGTGGCTGCAGCAGCAGCCTTAGCGTCTCATGCCCGTCTCTGGTGTCCGCGCTGATAGCCGTGGCTCACAACCATCTCTGGAGCTCGTTTAGGCAGTGCTGTGAATCCCCTCTCCTCAAGCACCCCAAAACAATGGTCTCTTGCCTCTTAGGCAGTTCCAGGCTTTTCCCCAGACTCCCTTCCGGCTAGCTGTGGTGCACTAGCCCCCTTCAGGCTGTGTTCACACCCCTAAATTTTTATTTTAAATCCTGGCTCCACTGTTTCCTAGTGTTGGGACCTTGGCTAAGCTTCTCAACCTTCCTAATTCTCATTTACTTAATCTGTGAAACAGGGATCTTAACACTTACCTCTTAATGTGATTGCAAAGATTGAATGAGATAATAGAATTAAAAGACTTTAGTGGAAGTAAAGGCTTTCCTGTGATGCCTGGCACATGGTAAGTATAGAATAAAAGGTAGGTACTATAATTATGTTAAGCACCTCCAAAGGTGAGGCATGCTTACCCTTAAAACAACCCCCTTGTCCTTTCTTTCAAAGTGCATGCAATTTAGCAGCAGTAGCAGCAGCAGGAAATCTGGGCAAGGATAAAATAAACTTGTGTGCTAGCTGGGTGCAGAGGAGAGAGAGATTAATTTTGATCAGAGCAAATGTCAATACAGAGGTCTTCTCTAGTGGTCGAAAGACATTATTTTAGGGATATAAAATCTGTGTATTTTTAGGAGAGTCTATCGTTAGAAATTAATGCAGACAAGATCATGATACATGAAGAGAATAGCTCCCCCTTGACTATGAATTGTCATTGAAGGGAAAATTCTAGAGCTGGGAGAAAGAAAAAGTTGCCCTCTAGGAAGGAGAAAAAGATGAGCGTCACTAATCCAGAATCAGCCAACCCATTTTATAATGATCCAGAAAAGGAAAATTTGAATGCTAGTCTTTGTTCAACCAATAAATCATTTTTATCTTGAAATATCTTCTTCTTTGTTTTCCCTAATAAAGTATACTAGCTTGGTCAGATTGCCTTACAATCATATAAAAAGATACATCTCTAGAATAACACTATTTAGATGTTCTTAGAGCTAAAGAAACAACAGGATTGTTGCATGCATTGTTGAATTACTGCATTTCCTGAACTTTTCCATGAATGACAAAATTCTTACCATAAAATTTCCCTCAAAACTCTGGGTAGGGAAAGATTGTATCTCTGACTCAAAACTTGAGAGAGAATAAATTCTTTAGCATTTAGAACATTTCATAAAAATCTTTAGTAGTATGTTCATACCAAGACATATGAAACAATCATAGTTCAGCTTTTCTCAGAGACAGATTTTAGCAGAAATCAAAAAATCAGAAACTATCCCAATGACATTTTTATCATTTTCTTATGTTAAGTGTTGAAAGAGCTGGCTTGAGTAGGAATATATTGAATTTTGAATGTTTTTCTATATCTTGACATTAGATTTCCAGCAAAACAAATAATTAAACCAAACTACTTTCATTAAATGTTTTCTTCTTACTGCAATATCAGAATTTTCATTATAAGACTGTTAATCTGAGGTTCACCTCCTACTCAATAGTCATGTCAATTTCTTTTACAGGGAAGCCAACTGTGAACTTTGGTTTTTGCTTTTAAATTTTGATTTCCTTGTCTTTTAAGGATCATATTTTTCCCATAATAATTTAGCACCTACTGTTTTTAAATTGAGAAATTCAATTTCATTCTTGGACAATTAAATTTTAATTATTTCCAGGGGAACTCATTAGTGCATTAGTACAAGCCAGCTAAGGGGATGGAATATGTAATTTAGTACTAAAATGCTCCATTTTTGCTACTCCATATATGTTAGCTAGATTGCATTTGTTGAAGTTTAGTTTTCTAAATTACAACCAAATAAAATGCAGCCACCACAGTTGGTTAACACCTAAGCAAAATTTTAAAATCACTTGGATGATCTTGAAAAAGCAGCTATAAACAGATGTAATGCTAAATAATTCTACAGCTCTTATCTCTAGTTTGCCAAATAGTGCTCAGATGGAATGCAAACACAGCATTCACTGACTGGAAAATCAAAGATGACTTTAAAGATGCCTTGATATTTCAGGGGGGCCTTGGTTACCAGGAGGCTTGGCTCGAGCACCTACCTGTTGCTTTAGAGTTTGGAAAAAAGAAAGCTGGTTTCCATTCTGTATTCATAGCCGTCCGGAGAGACTGGCAGATGGCCAGTGGCAAAAAGGAGACAGAGACCAAAATGCAAAATAGACGATAGATAGATCGATAGACAGATACAGATAGATAAAAATAACACAGTTCAGTACCCTTTTTTTTTTTCAAAAAAAGTAAAGAATTACATGCATTTTATATCCAAAAGGCTAATAAATCTAATGCCGTCTCTTCAGGGGAAAGAAACGTAGCCCATACATTCAGCATTGATAATTTTCTGCTCCTGAAAGGTTCTTTAACTTTAGAATTTTCTGAAAGAGTATCCAAATTTTCCTAATACACTTTAACATATATTTCCTTTCATTTAGGAATATATATATATATGTTTATTGATTGATTCAGTGTAGGTAATATGTACATATGGTGAAAATTCAAACTCTATAAAAGGGAATCTGATGAAATGATATTCTCTCTTTATGTCAATTTCCAATTCATGGCAGTTTCCCCAAAGGTGAAATTAGCTGCTACTGGTATCTTATATATCTTTTCAAAAGTATTCTCTATATTGGAATATACTTCAAAATGCTTTTATGTAATGTATAAAATAGCATCACACCTCATTATACTATTATAATTAATTCACACACAAAAATTCATACATTTGTTAAAGCTGGGCTTGGAATGCTCAGAAGGAAATAAAAATAGACTTTAATTCTGTATTCTTAAAAGACAAATGTGTTTACGCTATATTTCAGGACAAGCTAATTAAGAGAAATACTAAGATTCTTTATTTAAATTTGAAGGATTATAAAGGGCCTAGCACTAAAATAAGTTCCAAATTCAATTCACCACTTAGAAGCATTGCATGTCAAAAACAATTATCTTGGCTGTATGATATTTCTAGAAGCACCTCAGCTCCTTTAGAACAGTGAATTTCTACTGTGGTAGCAGTATTTTAATAAAAATTCAGAAATCAAAGATGTCCCAACAAATTTAACTAGCTAACAATGTTCCAACATCATCTGATTTGTTTATTTTATACGCTATACTTATCCAAAAATTTCTTGCTTTCTTTTATCATGATCTATTTCATTAACTACTGATAGATTTTAACAACAAATATTTTTATCTTCAGAACTTTTTTTTGGTAGTATTTCTCTATTCCAAATTAAGAATAAATGTTTCCACACAATTTTGGCCTAAGCACTGCAGGCTTACAGGACTTTCAGCCCACACGTTGCAAGAGCAGCATTTTCACTGTGCCCGCCTCAGATTACCCCGGGATCCCCTGAGGAGGTTTGTTAAAAAGTTAAATCCCTGGGTTCCACTCTGGACCTACTGAATATGAATCCCTTGGAGGGTTTCAGAGACATCTGCATTTTAACAAGCTTCAGTAGCAATTCTTCACTGTACTAATATGTGAGAACTACCGAACTTATGGCCACTCAGATGTAAGGAACATAAGAAGCAAATATATCATGATGGCATATGGATTTCACATTTTAGCATATACAGTCAAAGAGCTTTATTGATTTGTCCAAGATTAGTCAGTTAATCGTTGGCTGTGCCACTAGGCATTCAGACATCCAGTCGAATCTACCTCAGACAACAAAACATGGCCTCCTCTCTACTTTCAATTTTGGGGAATTTTGATTCCTTTTGAATAACTCAGGAATGCTTCTTCCATTCTGGGCCCCTCTTGAACCTTGGCTGGCTAGTACTCCCTGACACAGGAAGTCCAGGTGGTCACCAGTTTCAGATCTATGGGTAATTTATCCACTGTTGCTGAGTGTATATAATTAAAGTCTAATGTCTCCTTGATGCCTTCAATCAGAAATGACAGCAATTGTCTTCTTCCTGTCTATCATGACTAGGCAGAGTGATAACAAAGCATTCCAATTAATTTTTCTTCAATTAAATAATTTTGTTGGATCTGATAGTTCAGCAAGGACATATTTTCTACCAAAGACAAAAGTAGATTTTGTTAGTTATGAATAGCTTCATATTTTGTATTTAAACCTGACATTCAATTTATATACTGAAAACAGTAACATTTTCAGCAATCAAAATATTACTAATCAGTAATTCTGTTAAGCAGATGGAGGTGATTTCAACTTGAAAATCAGCATGTTGGAACATAGATCAATAAAAGTTTATTTAAAATTCTTAGAGCTTGTTGAGTTCTAAATGTCCATCTGAAATTAGGTGCATTTCCAAGCAGAACTTTATTTTACCCCAATCCACTGAAATAAGCCTAAGGTTATAATTAATTTTGGATCAGGGCTCCTAGATTTCTCAAATGGCTTCTATTTGATTATTAGATCTGGGCTCCACACCTTATCACCAAAGCTAACAAGTTTCCTTATGTGAAAGAATCATATAAATGTATAATTTACAAGCAGCTTCAAATGTGAATTTATTAGACCATATATGGCTTGTCACTCAACAATTGTAGGTTCCGGATCCTCTCCTTCAATCTTAAAATCTTGGACTAAATTAAGACTTACTGTTAAATCAGACCAACTTTATATGGCTTTGTATGGCCTTCTCAGGATTTCAGTGGAGTTGCACCTTACTTCAGGGCTAGATATTGAGGTGGGTAAGTAGGTCAAAATCATACTCAGTCAAAATATGCTTGGAATTCCCTTAGTACAGCCCTCTCAGAAGCCTGATACTCTGTCCCTTAATAAAACCAGTTCTTCCTCCAATGTCAGAATGGACTGTGGGGTGTGGGGTTTTTGTTGATGAAGTGGTTGGCTTGCTTTCCAGACCACGTGATATGAAAAATACCCACTGTTTCTTTAAATACTAGAGTCACACTCAATGCTGCAAATGTTCCCATGTTAAGGGGTATAGAGGATCAAGACCAAAGGAGATAGATATATTCCAGTCACTTGGGTGCTGTTTTTCAGAAGCATAAGATTACTGATTGGGAAAAGGTTGGATCAGCTGCACTACTTAAATTTGTTCTCTCCAACTCTCTTTTTTCTCCCAAACTTAGGTAGTTTAATTTCTGTAGGCTAAATGAGAATATAATAATATAAGCACATTCTCTTTTAAAAATTAGCTGTGCCTTTATATCCTTAATTAATTTAGGTTGATAATACATTTCATATTGTTAATGAATTATTAGCCAATATTTCTGACTTTATGTATTTTCAAAAATTTTGAAATATATTGCATGTGATACTTTCTTTCTATTTCTCTTCTTGCTACTGCAAAGAAATCCAATTCATTCAGTGGCAAATAACAGGCAGTGCCAGAGGATGCTCAGGGAGATGCAATAGAAATAACAGGTTGAAAAAAATAAGAGAGCAGTTGTTCAGAAACACCTCTCTCTCATCTCATATTTTTTCTTAAGTAAATATGTTATAGTACTCTTCTGTAGATCCATATGTTTACCATTAGTAGAGGTCTGCCTATTCTATTTATTCTTTTGATGGGTGGAATCATACACTATGTTTATTCCCAAATTTTTACCAGTACCATTCTTATGACTTTGATTGGAACTAGGTAAATATATGGTGGAAAACTCTTTTAAAATGAGGCATCAAGAGACTGACTCCCCAGTGTTCAACATGCTTAATGACAATGCTGACATCATTTAATGTCAACATCAGGCATCAGCTTAATTCTTTCTATAGCCGTTTGGTTGGCACTGACAAAGTCAATGGAGGGTAACAGCCAAAGTGAGCAATTAGAATTCTCAGGAAAGTGGAAATTTCTGGCCTCAATTATTGGATGGTTCAGTCCAAGCTCTCTGTGTTGGAGCCCTGTGTTAGGTCAGGCGCGGTGTTGGGTGCTTACTAAAATGAGTAAGACTAAGACTGTGTTTCTACCCTTGAAATAATTTATGTTCTTTTATGTCCCCTTTGTTGATTCCTCCTTTTGTCTTCAACTCCATGTGGCAAAATTCAAATCATAGGAAAGAGTACGTGATGAAAAGCAATACTCATTCTCCTGCCTGTCCCTGTTCACAATCGTTTCCCTAGAGACAAATATTGTTATCAGTCTCTTATGTATCTTTTCCTAGGTATCCTCTGTCTATGGAAACATACATGTATACAAATACTTTAAAATAATTTTATGTAATGGAAAACTAGCATCATATCTCATTATGCCATGCCATAGGCTGCTTCCTGGGATCTCTTCTATTTTCAATTTACACTTTCTCCACAGCTGATCTCATTCAGTCCACTGAATTTAAACACTATCTATATGATAATGACTCTCCAATCTGAACTTCTGGCCATAACCTTTTCCTGGAATATGTGGCTCATATATCCCCACCTACACAGCATTTCCACTTGGAGGTCTGATAGGCATCTCAAACTGAACTAGTCTCCAATGAAACTCTTTATTTCTTCCTACCCTAGTCTCTAGTTCATATGTCATCTTACCTATCTCAAAAAACAAGTGCCAGCGTCCACCAAATTGCCCCAACAAAAATTTAAGAAGAAGTATCCTGGCTTCATATAGTTCCCTTTTCCTTCACTTCTAACCCACTAAGTAATCTGTCTCGCTTTGAAATGCTCTTTGCTTTCACTTTGGTGTAGCTGGTTCCCAGTTGTTCAGATCTAAGTTTAACCGTCACTTTTCCCAAGAAGCCTTTCCTGGCCACTCAGATCAGAGCAACTACTGGCTCTCCAAACTCAACAGATCATTCATTATCAACAGTCTTCTTTGTTTAATTATCAATTCATTTATTTTCCAGCTTAATATGCTCAACTCAGCTCCATGAGAACTCTGGCTTTGATTAATGCCTGGTTATTGTTCTAACTACTTCAGTGCTTAGACTAGTGCTTGCTGTTCAGATAAATGTGGAAAGTATTCAATAAATTTTTTTTTTTTTTTTTAATTATATTTTGCAAATTATGTTTTTATTTATTTATTTTATTTTTGGCTGTGTTGGGTCTTCGGCTCGTGCGAGGGCTTTCTCTAGTTGCGGCAAGTGGGGACCACTGTTCATCGCGGTGCGGGGACCGCTCTTCATCGCGGTGCGCGGGCCCCTCACCATCGCGGCCCCTCCCGTTGCGGGGCACAGGCTCCAGACGCGCATGCTCAGTAGTTGTGGCTCACGGGCCCAGCTGCTCCGTGGCATGTGGGATCTTCCCAGACCAGGGCTCGAACCCGTGTCCCCTGCATCGGCAGGCAGACTCTCAACCACTGCGCCACCAGGGAAGCCCTCAATAAATTTTTAAGTAAATGAATGAGTGAATGAATGTTTTAAGAGCCAAAATATATTTTCAATTAAAAAATAAACTTTTGGAGGGTGATGGCTGATGAAACCAAGGTCTCTTCAAAAAGACAAGGTTGTCTAGCATGAAACCAACAAGTAAACTCCTGTTATTCCTATCGATTTTGCTATATTTTCCCTTATAATGTTCAATTTATTTCTTTTGCCGTAGCACTCACCACTGCTAACTTTATTTCCTGCATATCTATTTGCTTAAACCCTATCTCCCCATACTAAACATGTAAGCTCTATGAGGGAAGTGATTTTTCTCTCTCGTTCACCACTGAATTCACAATCCAGGATAGTAACTTGAACACAGAGATACTAAAAAAATTTTGTTGAATGATTGAAGATAAAAGGTGTAGTTGAAAGTGGTTGATTCAGGTCCTCTCAGCTTTCAGTGAAGAAACAAAAGCACTCTTACCTAGAAGTAATGGCCACCTGTCCCAAGAAAACATTTTTGATCATGGATCTCATTACATGTTCCTATAACTCAAATTCCTTTAGACCTTGGATAAGCCATTACAAATATTTTGCCTTAATTTTGGCTCGCTGAAAACTGGGAATTAAAGGAAATAAACAAACCAATTAAAATTATCTTATCTTTCTAGAGGAAGCCCAACTTGAGAATTCAATAATCACCACCAACTGATTATCATTCAGGGATAAGAAAGCACAAAGGAGAAGGTAAGAAGGATGGAAGAAAACAATCTGAGAGGCAATTTTTGCGCTGCTTAGGATAAGACGTCTTTTGTTTTATTGAATTTGTCAATAAAAGCTCTAAAGTCTGGGGAAATGCTTCTGGGCAGCAAAAGCAAAGTTTTGATGCTCATAGGCCTAAGGAGAAGTTAATAAAATGCAGTGGGGAAATTAAGTTGAACAAAAGTGCAACGAGCCATAGTTAAACCAATTAATTAAGCAGGTTTTGATATGTATATAACTGGGTTGCTGAAGAATTAAAAATAAATCCAAGATTTTAAACCAGTGTTTGGTATGCAACAAAACACCAAATGGTAACAGGCAGAAAATTCGAAGATTTTCTTAATAGTGTTCTCTGATAAATTCTGTCCTCATTCATATGCATCACCACCTTTCTTTTTTCCATTAATCTTAAAAAAAAACCAACCTATGCTTTCAGAAATATACAAAAGTCTTGTGCTTTGCTTGATTCTCTTCTACATGCTTTTTACGCCAAGTTCAAAACCATGCAATTTTCTTGCACCCACAATTATAGAAATATTTATTTTTTTCAGTAATATGTCTACTGTTTTTCAGGAAGCAGCTAAGATTAAGTTGCTTAGTGCACCTGCAGCCTGGTGGGTGTGAGGCATCAAAAAGGCAGGCCAGGAAGCACACAGATCGAGTTTCAATTCCAAACTTATCCCTTAAGAGCTCTGAAACCCTGCACAAATAACTGAAGCCTCAGTTTCCTCCTCTATAAAAATGTTATGTGAATTAAATGTATTTGAAAACTCCTGGAACAATGTCTGGCAGAGAAAACTCTCAATAAAATGGGAGCATTGACAGTATAAAGCAGTTTGCAACTTGTGGATGTGCTTCGATTGTCAAAATTGCTTGTTTGGAACTTTAAACATATATTTCCACCAAAAATATTTTTAAAAAATAATGAAATGGTTTGCGGAAGGTAGGTTTCTAGACTAGTGTCCCAAACCTTCATTTATAATGACATTGTTTCAGTCGAGATTGTCTGAATAGTACTCTAGCTGGGGTAGCTAACTCGTCCTGGTTTTCCCCCAACTTTCCTGGTTTCAGCTCTGAAAGTCCCTCATCCTGGGAGACCCTTCATTCCCAGACAAATCAAATCATGATTCCTTCCTTTGGAACCTAGCCATCGTTCATTCACTCGTTCATTTTTCTGCAGTATCAGGTACATTCTTAGGCTGTGGAGATGTAAGGACAATTCACCTTTAATAAACCCAGAGCCTAGCAGAGGAGACAGAAAAGTGACAAATGTCCGTAAGCCTCGAGCTAAATGCTAATGATGGAGGTTGGCACAGGACGCCGAGAACCACAGGGGTTGGGCGCCTCACACAGACTCATGGTTTAGGGAACGTTCTCACAGGAGATGACCACTGAACTGGAACTTCAATTAGATACGTACCCCAAACCAGGACCTTTTACTTAATTCTTTTGGGTGTTTTTCATGTCTCAGATCAGTGTTACTAAAATATACCTATTAAAATGCCATCTCTTTAGATTCATTTTGGTCATTATCTGAACAGATTTTGACTAACTTCTGATATGCATGTAATTTGTGACATGTCAGCAGTATTTGAATATAAATGACTACAAATCCTTAATTTTATAGCAGTTCTTCCCACTCTGGAGATATAGCCAAGTTAAAAATCTACTTTTAAGAATGGTGATCGCCTGCTTGCTTTTTCATTATTTGAAAGTCGTTGCACAAAGGAAATTATTGGAACAACATGTTAAATTGAAAATAAAACAGCAGTTATAGTAAATAATATTGCTCTATCTGAAATATTGTAGTGGTTGTCCCAAAGTTAGCAAGTCACACATGCTTCCCATAGCTTGTTATCAAGGAATTGGCATTCTATTCTTTATACTTCAATAACTTTTAAAGTAGTCCTGAACATGTCCCTATCTTTACAGCAAAGGCTGCAGCAAGATGATAAGACACCGGCTTCTTATATAACAGAGAGCTCTGCTGGAACGTGCACGAACTTGAAGACTCAGTTCTCCTGGAGGAAGAAGCGGATTTTTCATAGACTCTGCAGGTGGGAGGGGACTTACTCCCGGACAGGCTGAAAGCTCCATGGTGGGCAGGGACCACATCTATATTAATCACTGCTGCACAAAATGGTTGAGTAAGTAAAACACATTTAAACGTCTTCACTCTGCATTTCCAACAAATGAGGATTCAGTCTCCGAAAAACTCTACGGACTGAAAAATCCTCTTTGCCATTCATGAAAATCAGTAAACCTCTCTGACACAACCAAGGGATTCAGCTTAAGTTTCAAAGTCAGTTATTTACAACCCAGGCCCAAACCGCACGTTCTATTTATGTAGAGTCCAGTTAATGTCACTGTATTCCTCAGCCTCAGACCACACCTCTAATCTTGGTTAGTAACCTTTGAGATATTTATAGGAATTTGCTAAGACTGTTAATGTGATTATGCATAAACCATCCTTGTTATTGTGAAGGTGTGTCGTACCATGATTTCTGAAGAATATGGACCAACAGCAGCAATTTATAGATTCATCAATCACAATCATCATCTATCTTAAGCCCCATAGCAATTATAAATATATGTCAGATAATTATCTTATGGACTACAAAGGTTCATGGTCACTTTGAGCAGTCAAAGGAAAATACTACCATTCCCATGTCTGAGCATTTTTTGCATTTTGGGGTTTTGTTTAAAACATGTACATTTGTTCATGCATATCCAGTCAACACACCTGACACATTCAAAATTCAATGGAAGAGTAGAACAAGTCTTCATAAAGTTTTAAAATATTTTGCATTACTGTCTTTTACCTTTGAAGTTTACTACACCAACTGCAGTTGAAGCCAATCTGAGAGGATACACAGGGGCCACAACCATTAAACTGGAGACATGCTAGGAAACAGGAGAGAATGGATGCATCAAGACTAATTGGCAGCATGGAGAGAGAGAGAGAGAGAAAAAAAAGACTACTCTCCCAAAATTAACATCACCGCGCATCCCCATATACACGCAGGATCAGAAGACCCATGCATAAAAAGATCAGATCATCCAAATTGCAAATCATTTTTCCCACCTAGCTATGTTTACATGTTAACTTACTAGGCAATGGGGTCATCTCCACAGCTGAAATATTGGTGATTTTTGACATTTGTAGTTCTACTCGGTGGTATTCATAAATTGTTCTTCTTCGAACATCTGTAAAAACAAAAAACAGCATGGAGAGTAGAAAAAAAATCCACTTTCAACATTTCTTCACTTATACAACAACTGCATTTTAATAATGAATGTAGAATTATAAGCGTTTCACCTGATGGGGTTTTAAAATAAAAATTTAAAATAATCAAACCCTATAAAAAGGTTGATTATCAAAATCTGAAACTCTTGTACCCAGCAGCCTTTTCATCAAGGAAGCTGAAAATGTTGATTAGGGTCTCAAATTTCTCACTTCTTTAGCAGGGCTCAAACCCATTGTCATTCAGAGTATACTTAAGACATTTTCTTGATAGATTTATAAATTTTGAAAGATTTTGACATATGAAATCAAGAAGGTAAGATGACCCCACTTCTCTGAAGCTAAAACTAAAGTGAGTCCTTTAGGAATGGTAGCAACTAAAAATTTTTCAGTCTAAGTAAAGCTGGTTTAGCTAGAATAAGAGTCTGATTGCTTTAAAGGTTTAGAATAAGTTCCTTTAATAAACTTGAAGACAGAAATTAAATCATTAAAAAATCAGTATTGCTATTAAGTGTACAGTGTCATATCCAAGGAAGGTTAATAATTAGCACTTATATTGCATGCAGGAATTTATAATAATTCATCAGCAAATCCAGTGGTGTTCCTGAGGAATAGGTTAGATGGAGACTTTGACAAGAAATTTAATAAGTAAAAATCAGATAAATACAAGCAAACGTATTTTATAACAAAAAAAAGACGTTGATGATATATACTTAAAATCTACTTTTAAAAAAAGACTTGAGCCTTATACTATATTAGCTTGCTTGAGTTAGGTAAATGTAAATGGAAAATTGATATTATTGGTATTTTACCTAGCTCTTGGAACGCTTATAACGACAGGAATGCATTTCCTGAATACTATTATATCTACCAGGAATTATTTGGGAAGCTATAAATTATTTTTTAAATATCATAGTATCCAATTTGGGGAAGTCATATGTCATAGTGGTTAATAATGCATGCATTTGAAAAGTCTGGTTCAAGTCCCAGGCTTGCTACTTGGTATCTGCATGAACTTTGGCTCTTTTGTTAGCCTTTCTGTGCTTCACTTTCCTTGCCTATAAAATAGAGATAATAGTACCTATATCACAGATCTGTTTTGAGAATTAAGATGAGATAGTAAATGAAAGTTGCTTAGAATAATCCCTTTCACACTGTAAGTTCAATAAATGTCAGATATAATTTTTGTCTAACATCAATATGGCAACCATAGATCATACTGGTTATGTACTGATCTAATTTCTATAGATCTAGGCCCTGAAATCAGGCTTCTAGGAATTTGTTTCCCCTCTTATATTAGGGAAGGTTAAATTTTGATTAAAGTCAATAGACCAACAGTGATCTTCTCTAGGACATAAAACAGGAGTGTGGTGCCCAGAAGACAGCAAGCTCTCTTTTAGTAACAGTGTTCAGGAAATGTAGATACCTACACATCCAGGAGGAAAGTCAAACATTTACTCACAACCTACACATATTTCTGTTTCTCTCCACTCATATTCTTTCACCCATTTCTGATTGTTCACAATGAAATTCTACTGCAGAAGAGGAAGAGGGGGAGTGGTCCAAAATGAACTCTTTGGAGGCAAGGAATGCTTCTAGAATACTAGGAATGCTTCACCGAATACATCTTCAGGTTTCTCAGATTGGGAAACAATGATTAAAAATGTTAATCCAATTCACATCTTTTTGGTATAAGCGAAAGATGCATATATAATTTTCAAAGTGCAAACTTTATCCAACATTAGAGAAATTTCATATTTAGTAAGGTTTCTTGAGGTACATGAATAATGTCTTTTCTTTTTCCTTTTTCTTTTTTTTAACTTTTAAGGCTTTTGAAACGATTACTCAGTTTCTGCCCTTGTCTAAAGAGGACACGTGCTTTCCTATGCATTTTGCTAAACAATTTAGTTTTTGGAAATAAATAAATAATATAGACTTGTCATGAGATCACTGTGATGGGGGGTTTCTGAGTCTTCTTCATACTAAAGTTCGCACAGTATCATATTAGTAGGTGCTTAAAATACCAGTTTTCTTTTAACTTCATACTACACTTTGAGAAGTTCAAACTACAGACATGACTGTGAAGCCTCTGGGAGTTTAATTATTGATCATGCAAATGGGGTAAAGGGAAGGAGTGACATTTTTGCCATGCTAGTTCTATCACCTGCTCAGATAACTCCAACTATTGGGAGGAGATGAATTTAATAAAACCAAAATTAATAAGAACGTGTTTTGTTTGATGACCTGCCAATTAATGACAGCTTCCAAATGGTCATTTCTGTTGTGTATCATACATCTCCCTGTCAAAAACAAGTAATTAGGAATGTATTTACTGGTAGCTCCTGCCAATACTAGAAGCTTTCATTTGATTCCAGAAATGTACTTAGCTCATGTGTCTTCTTTAGAAAGTTAGCCAAAATAATAGTGAACCAAACATTCAGTACCTTAGCTGTGGTGATACAGCTTCAACTGTTTTATTACATCTTTACAAAACCAAGATCAACTATAATACCCATTAGGGGCTTTTAAAATGTTTTAAAAAGTGAAATGAAATAAATCTCTGAGCAGCTAACACATAGAGAATAAAATTCAGTAATCAAAATCTTAAGGTGATATGATTCAAAGTGTAACTATTGAATTGCATGTTTTTAGACATTTTAAGCAATATCAGCAGGAGGGACAGAGTGATTGTATGGAAACACCAGGAATCCTCTCCAATTAATATCCACTCCAGCTCAAATGAAAACAGTTTAATGAGTACCCTGTGGCATGATTAGCCATGATCTAGTTTACTTGTCTGTCTTGAAAATTAACATTCACACAGAGAATGTATGAGTAATTTCCTCAATTGTCTGATTCTTTATACAAATATTTTAATATTTTGTCTGGATTGTCAAGTAAATGATTAGCTAACATTTCCTTATTTATGTGTTGTCAATGCTTAATGACTGGTCCCAAATGATTATTTCTTATTTTCTTTACTAGTTCCCACTGAGCCCAGCACATAGCACCATTTACTGAGAGTACTCTTGAATGTAAATAGCATGTATTGCACAACTACAAGTTCATTCCCAGCATAAAGACTCAGGAAAAAAGAGACTCTTGAGAGAAAAAGTGCACTATTATAGAAGTTATAAGCTTCCCACACGAAAATGCAATGCATTACCAGAATTAGCTAGTTGGAGTTGTGAAATAAAGCATCTACAAATAGAAGATGCTTTTGCCTCAAACATTTAAAAATTCTTGGGACTTCTCTGGCGGTCCAGTTGTTAAGACTCCGCGCTTCCACTGCAGGGGGCACAGGTTCGATCCCTGGTCAGGTAACTAAGATCCTGCCTGCCATGTAGTGTGGCCAAAAAAAAAAAAAAAAAAAAAAAAAATTCTCCCTATAGTTCTATTAAAAAATAATATAATTCAGCATTGGATAAGGCAACATAAAATTTAGGTGACCATGAGGTGCTAATCTGAACCTCTCAGATTTTCCTCTCATTATTCTTTTGTATTCATAGAAATTCTAAAAAAAATTCTCAAATATGTCAAAATTAATCAGTGATTTATAATATCCAGAAAATTCTTAAATTTTTGCTTCTTTTGAAAAATCAAGATCAATCAAATAGGGTATGTTAGAAATGTATGTATTAAAGCAATAAAATATCACTTTGCATAATGCTATCTATCTTGGAAGAGTTTTGTGAGAGGATACTTTATGGGGAAAATGTCATGATTTCTATTTCTTCTTCCTTTTGTTGAGCCTCGAGTGAGCTAGTGTGTACTTGACAACAGAAGCACCTAATGAAGCTGTGTGGTAAAGAGAAGCAATTTTATCTTCTGTAAAATGAATAAGTTTGAAGTGTTTTCCATTTTGAGGAAAGACAAGGTGAGATGACACAATTTCCTGAAGGATTTGTAGATCGATCTGTCCTTAAATGAATGAAAAGACCCTGATAACTTTGAAAATAACAGGTGAGGCTCAGTTCTTCTGAAAGAGCTTTAATTGGGGTGTATAAAATGTTAAGAAAAAAAAAGTCATGTTTTTCCAAGACTATTTGTTTCTTCCATAGTTTGTCAACATGTTCTTTTATTTTAGTTGCTAAGTAATTCTACTGGATGTGTCCTACCACTGAGTTACAAAATTACAATTACAAAATTACAATTTTTTTATGGGCAAAATCAATTAAAGTGAAATGCTTAAATTTGAAAATGTATCACTGAATAATATCTAAAATTCTAAGGCCTTTCAAAAGGCAAAGAAGAAGTAAAAAGTAGGTTAATGTAAATATTATACTTGAAATTTAATGTTCTATTTAAACATGTGTATATGGTCCAGTGTCACTCTGTTCAGTATGGTGACCATTAGTCATACATAACTCTTAAAATTAAAATTAATTGAATCCAATTAAAAATTCAACTCCCCAGTTTCACTAGCCACATTTTAAGTGCACAGTAGTCACATGTAGCTAGTAAGTCCGTACTGGACAATTCAGATTTAAAACATTTCATCAGCACAGAAAGTTCTATTGGACAGTACTGGTCTATACCACTATTTTTTTGAGAATTGAAGCTTAAGACATTTTGCGTAATAAAAGTGCATCTCTGTTTCTGTTTGTTAAAGTTATTTTTTTTTTTCAGTCTGTGAACATAATTTTGATCAGGTTCTTTGAGAAATTGCTGCCTGGTCTGTAAGCACATAAAGAGACCATGTATGGCAAACTATATACAATGTTCCTCAAAGAGTTCCCTAAATCTCTAAGTATTTTTAAAATATGTTTTCTCTCCAAATTAGTTATCAGTTTTATTTTTGAAAATGCTAATGTTTCTTATTGAGCTGTGAATAATAATAACCAAAAAGCAAAGGCACACTGTAGCACACACAATGTCAATAAATTTAAAACAGCAGATGCTGATGAGAAAGGGATTGGTGTTAAGAAAGAACCAGATAATGCATGCTGGTGAGAAGAAAAAAGTGGAGTATTCTAAGGGATTCAGAAATTGCCATTATCATAACTTGTAGTAGAACCATTTCAAGTTAGGTCAGCTGCTTTCCAGATTAGTTTCTAGTACAAGAATTCTGTGTGTGTGTGTTAAAGTAACTTTCACATTACTGAAATGACATAGCCTTAAGTTTCCAAATAAACAGACCATGGAGGCATGAACGGATTTTCTGGGTTTCTTGCTGGAAATGTTATGCTCATTAATCTCAGAGGATGGAGAAAAAGGTGAGGGATGACGGGGAAGGTCAGCACTGTGGAGATTAAGATCAAAATTCAAAACGTTAAACGGGAGGAGAGAGAAACAAACAAGTAGAACAGTACTAGAGAGCACTGTAGGTTTACCCAGGAAGGCCTCTGCACACTGTGGAAAAAAATATGGAGGGACATGAGCTGAGGCTGAGAAAGAACTACTTAGCAGAGCTACTGAACAAGAAATTATGGCAATTACACATGACCTATGAATATATGACAATGTTAGAACTTTCTGGTAATCAAAAGAATATTAGAGTGACAATGAAATATCACGTTCTGCTTATCAAATTTGTGAAGTTTAAAAAAATGATAGTAGTGTCTGAGAGCATTTGGGGAAATGGGATATCTGATTTGATGCTGGTGGGTGAGTAGATTGGCACAACCCTTACAGAAAGCAATCTGTCAAAAATACATAAAAATTCATTAACATTCATTTTTTATGGATTAGATATGAGTAAAAATTCAAAAACAAGGATGTTTAGCACTGCTGTTTTACTGACAATTAATATGAAAAGCAACCTACATGACAAACCAGTGCTGAAAACAGATTACACAAATTACGAAACAAAGGAATTTGTTGCAGCTATTAATGACCACATTTACACAGGTATTTAGCAGTGTAGGAAAAACGTGTTGTATATATTGTAAGAAAAACAGGTGGCAAAAATATTCATAGGATAATGCCAATTTTCTTACCGTGTGTGTGTGTTTGTGTGTGTATCCACTATAAACAAAAGATTGGATGCAGAGATATGAAAACATTGATTGTTATCTCTCTGTAGTAGGTTTACAGGCAATTTAATTTCCTTCTTTGAGTTTTCTATTATTTTACCAATTCCTCTGAATTACTATGGACTATGCTTATTATGTTTTTACACTCGTATTTCTGTAATGAATAAACAAGTTCATTGCATGTAGACCTGTTTTTCACATCTGTACCTGTGGAGATTGAATTGGATGACCTCTATACTTTTTGTTTTTCTGATTCTAAAGTTCTACAAAATATTTTATGAAAAACAGAAGGTGATACAGAGATATACATACACATGGACAGACAGACACAACAATATATTAAGAAACAAACGATGTCATCATCAGAAAGAATGAGTTTCAGAGAGAGTGTCAAGGTGTCCTTGAGTGGAAATCCCCTGTGGCCTCACTCTCATGGGCACTGGGCCTGGGTGTGGACACCTCAGTCAGTATCACTGTCTTTTTAAAGTAACAATGTAGACGTCGATGAATAAGCAGTACAAGTAAACATAAATACAGTGTTACTTTGTGCCAGGTACCACATGCTATACACATATTGTATCTTAGGTACTAAGATGGTCATTTTGCATATAAAGAAAGTTATAGAAATTAAATAAAATGTTCAAGGTCTCATGACCAGTATTCACATTACAATATCCCTTATACATTCTGGACTTTTAACTAGTTTTTCTTTTTCTTTTTTTAATATAAGGGTTAATTTCACCATAGACATTTTTCATTTTTTTGAAGGAGCAAAGGAATCCCCTTGTAACCTCAGAACTATTTACTGATTTACTAACAATGCCTAAATTCCCTTTGATATTTTAAACTATCAGATCACCTAATCTTTTTTGAAAGGTAAAGGCTATTTTAATAAACTATGCCTGAAAGTTACATGGAAAACATTTATTATTTGGAAGCCTTTAAAAACTGAAAAACAATTTTTTGTTGTTGTTGATGTTATGATGGGGGGGGGAGGAATCTTCATAATAAATTCAATTTGCCTTAAAGCTTTTTGAGTGCTTTACCAAACCTTCACCAAATCTGATAAGAACGGTATACTATTGTGGTCCCACTGGGAAAAATTACTCTCAACGTTGTGGCTCACTTTCCCATGTTGTCATGGCTAGATTAAGCAAAGGATCTAGGTTCTATAACCCATGTAACCAAAATGGTTTAAAGAACAGAAACTTGATCTTATGAGAACAAGGTCCTGTGTAATAATGCACCTTGGAATACAGAAGAAAGAAAGCCGCCCATTACTTAGGATAATGATCAATTTTTCCCTAAATTCACTCAGGAGAAGAAAAAGGGGTAACAGAGATGAAAGATTTAAATTCCCTATGAGGATGACTCCTAATAATGAAGGTTATTAAATAAGGGAACAGAATCTTGAAAAGGACTTAAATATTTATCTAAATTCTAATTGTACAAGTAAGTAACATACTGATCTCTAGGAATCATCTGATTTCTCAGGAAAAAATGATACTTGTATAACTTGTATTACGATATTCTTGGGTTAGCCTAATGTCTGAAGTAAATAAGTATGCCTTTTTTTTTTTCCAGCTGAGAATACAATGCAACTATGCAACCGTTATCTTTCCTCTTATACAGAACCTCCTGTAACAGACACTGTTACACCTGATAAATGTGGGAACAGATTTTTAAGGAGGTTAAAACTTTTCTCTTCCCCCAAAGATTTTTAAGTAGAACACATCAATTCCAATGTTCTTGCTGAAATACAGTCCCATCTAATGGCAGGGATGAGTAGATTAGAAACTCAGGACTTCCATTCCTTCCTGGCAAATTTTCTCAAGGTGACAGTGAGGTCAACAGGAAATGTAAATGTCACTCCAGCACATAGCCTGCCTGAGAGAAACTTCTCCCTGAACTCAAAGCTTGAGTACTTTCTTTAGATGAATGCTGACTCCCAAACTTTAGACATAATCTGTTCTCAAAATTCATATGAATTTTGCCAATTTATTCAATGAAATTTATATTTGAGAAGGATATTTTCCCCTCTAAACATAATGGTCACCCTGTTACAATATAACAAGGGGTGCAAAATTGCATTTTGGGACTCTGAAGTCTGAGTACAATTTTATCATGTCTCAGTTCAGACACAACACTTGAATATTACAATACATTTGTAAAAAAAAATTTTTTTTTGTACGTTGGTGGTTCTTTTTGTCTAAACAATAATATTTCAGCACATCAATGTGGGCCAAGATGCCTTCTGAGGAAGCTGCAAATAAAATTCTTTCTGGGATGAAAGAAGCCACAAATAAACTAAAACTAGCGATTCTTTTACTTGTGCAGTAATTGACTCAGGTCATGCTTGACTGAACTTCTCTGAAAGGAAGAATGTGAGAACATTCCTCCTCACACAGAAGTCAACTTGGCCTCTCCCAGGGTTCAGCCTCTTGACTAAGAGTTCTGTCAGGATGTCTTTATGTTGCCTACACATAAGGATATATCTCTGCTTTGTTCACAGTACAGGTTTGTTTCTGGAAAATCTGCCTTGATTTAACAGGTGGCTGGAATATTACCTCCTGCAAATTCTCAGCTAACAAGGAGAAACAGCCATGGAAGATTCACGGTCTTCATCAAGCAGAACTGCCACATATGAATGTCATTCTAAACCGTAATTGTAAGATAACCCCTATAATGTTTCCAGCCAATCCTCTGCTCTGAAAAGTCTAATTTCCACTACATTTACTTTCTATATTTGAGACAACATAAACAGAATTAGTTCAAGACCAAACAGCATGTGATAAATTAAGTCTACCACTATAATGAAATAAAGAATTTTGCTCAAGAACTTTGAGCAAAAGGGAAAGGAATGATCTAATCTTGAGATGTATTATATAACCTCTTGCTTTACATAAGTACATCTGGGACACAGACAGTCACCTTTGGTACTAACATACCCAAGCAACCCTCAGGGCTGTTCTTGAAATAGAAGGAGGTTTTAAAAAACAGAAGCTTTCAAAAGATGGCTATTTACATGATCAGAACTACTACAAATAGCAGTTACAATTTGGATTTCTAATATGATGAACAGATGCCCAAAGTAACATATATGTTTTTATTCTACAAATGTAAACTAGATTAGATAGGTAAAAATGATTTAAACAAAGAAAATAAAATATATTGTGTGGGAGGTATGGCTCCATCAAGATTTTTTTAACCTCAGTTTATACTTTTTGAAAATCTTCCTTTAGACTCTCAAACAGTTTTATACAAACATGTTAAACATGAAATGGTACAAGGCTGTTCTTTTGCTGATAAATTTATTTAAATGAAAGAAACACTGATAAATTTATTTAAATGAAAGAAACAATCATACACCTATCAATCAAATAATCTGTCACTCTTTTACGTTCTTCTTCCTATTAATAAAAGAAATATATCTGCACAACCAAGCTAACTATTCCAAAGAATCCAAATTCTCTTGGCTTGGCTATTTAACTTCACTTCACCTAAATTATTAGTTCAACACTAACAGAGAGATAGCAAATGCCAAAAAAGACTTACAAGCCAAACAATATAATTAACAAGCAGCAATTAGCTAAGTGATTCGATTGTTCAAAGAGTCACATCTGCCCTAGATCAATCTCCTTTAAATTTACCCCACAGCAGGCTCAGACTCGGCCATTACCCTTCTTCTACATACTGGGAATTTGTTGGATCCTGTGGACAACGACAAATGCATCTGACAGCCCCACTTTCACTGGGTGATTGGTCGAACTTATCTGTGTGACCAAGACAGGAATCTGGAAAAGAAAAAGCAGATTGCTGTGAGTTAGATTTCAATTTCATTTGGGGTAGGTGCAGGGAATGTGACCATCTTGTTTAACGGATAAAATTAGATTATGGAGATGAAGGAAGAGAGAGAGCAGGAAATATCAGAGAAGAAAAGCATACAATACCTAAAAATAACATCTGTTTAGTGCTATTTGATGGGTTAAAGTGACAAGAGAGTTCCTAGTCCTACAGAGAGGGCTACTTGATGATGAAAGTAACAGATTCTCGGAGAATCTAACTGATGTTGAATACTGAAAACTTCTCACACATATAGGCACACCATGAATGCACGTAGTGCGGGCTCTCATTACAGAAACAGAGATTCTTTTTGTACCATTTGTTTTCCCCGAAGACTCTATTATATATCCATTTTCATAGTTTTAAAAAATCCTTGTTTACAAGTGGCCTTATAGATATAAAACCTAGAGAAAGATAATAAGTGCATTCCTAAATATATATGTAACAATATCGTAGTTGATTAATATATAGTGAAATTTGGCAATTGTTTCTTAATGGATGTCAAACTTCACTATTCTGGTTAAAACTCATATGGAAAACTTATGAGTTATTATGAGTCAGTTCAAGGTCATATTTCCTAAATTTAAACCTCAATAGAGCCAAAATCTGCATATTATAGACATTTATAATGTGTACAGTTTTAAAAAATTAGGACACACTGAGAATATATTAAGCATGATACAACAGTTATAAATGAGACAAACTCTTGGAGCCGTTTTTTCTAGATTTAGAAAAGAATCATTGGAGATATGATTACTATCTTTACTACCAGTTTTATAGAAATGAAAATGAGGATGAAAACATCCTCAATACATAAACGGACAAGAAACAATACGGAAGGATAAATGCATGAACAAATCTTTTAAGTAGAATAAGCAGATTGTGGGCCATCTGTGGGTAATTCATTAAAGATCATACTAGATCAGACATGGTTGTATAAGCCATAATAAACAGCACAGCAATAAAAAAGAAGGAAAATAGGGGACTTCCCTGGTGTTGCAGTGGTTAAGAATCTGCCTGCCAATGCAGGGGACACAGGTTCGATTCCTCGCCCGGGAAGATCCCACATGTCGCAGAGCAACTAAGCCCATGTGCCACAACTACTGAGCCTGCACTCTAGAGCCTGCGAGCCACAACTACTGAGCCCACGCACCACAACTACTGAAGCCCGCGTGCCTAGAGCCCGTGCTCCGCAACAAGAGAAGCCACCGCAATGAGAAGCCCGTGCACCGCAACGAAGAGTAGTCCCCACTTGCCGCAACCAGAGAAAGCCCGGGCGCAGCAACGAAGACCCAACGCAGTCAAAAATACATAAATAAAATAAGTAAATTAAAAAAAAAGAAGGAAAATAACTTGGAGAGAAGATGTAATAAGGACTGTACTGCTTATTTTTGCCCCTGACATCATGAAGTTGTAAAAAGTGTTATTTTGTTGAAACTAAGAGGAAATTTTAATGTTTCTGAAATTTGTGGAATTATCTCAAAGTAAGTAAATGGAAGATATTTTCCTTTTATGTACTAATCAGTCCTCTCTTGAACAATGTTGTAGTATTGCCAGGTTTATATCAGTGTGTCCAGTTCTTAACTACCATTAAGAAGTATTCTGATATTTGGACAACAGAAACAAACAAAATCAAACCAAGATTTTTGTCCCTAAAAGTTCATTTACTAAATGAAACTCTGATATAATTTATTTATGGTAATTGCTAAGCTATACTCAGTATCAATGTATGCAATCCCTTTTCTTAGGGTACATTATATTATTACCCAGTTTATACTCCATGTTGAAGAATGCTAATATAAGTGCAATTTATATTTAAGACAGACTTACAGTGAAAGAAGAAAAGGCAAAGGGATAGAAAGTCACAGAAAAAATTTCCAATTCAAGCTATATTTTGTATATCCTAATAAGACAAGCTCATAATTTTTAAACAGCCTCATTAATAGATGCCTGCTTAGGAGTAAGTATGAAAGGTTTGCTACTGGATTTGTTACTTGCTTTCATTCTTACAACATCTATGACTGCAGTTTTCCTCTGCAAGGTATGAAATATTTTACCAGATAATTCTGTGGTAATTAATTGTACTTCTTCTTTCCCATACTCAAAGCAGAGCTTGAGTTTATATTGTTATCAATTGGAAAATTCTATTATATTGTTATGAATATTACATTATCATATGAGAGCTTGTTTTCCAGGTCACATGTCTTGGATCTGCAGACATCCTAGCTTCTCTTCTGTTCACATTATCTACTCCATCTCTTCTATCTCTCTTTATCTCTTTCCTTATCTAGCCATCTTTCATTTTTATTTTTTCTCCATCTCTTTCCTTCTTTTCACTCCCTTCCTTTATATTTTATCTCTAAGTCAAACTCTTTCCTCTTGTGCATTTGATCTGTGGTAGACTGACTGCACTAATGGCCTCAGTCCATGGCCTCTTTTTATCCATACTCTGCCTTCTCACTTGGTGGTCCTCTGCCATTCTGCCTCTGCCTCAGTAATATGGCAAAAGAAGACAACAGCAAACTTGAAGCAGAAGAGAGGCTTGAAAAGGTGCTTGTACATTTCCACCTCCTTTCTGGGACTTCTGCCACTGCCATGAGAATGTACCCTGCTGAAGATCTATGAGAGACACGTGGAGGAATGTTTTCTTTCTAGCAGAGGTCATCCTTGAACAACTAGCCCCTAGCCAATCCATCAGCTAACGACTGACACATGAGTGACCCCAGCTGAGATCAGCAGAGTCTTATATCTTGTGAGAAATAAGAAATAGAGTTGTTTAGGCCACTACATTTTGGGGTGATTTGTTACACAGCAATACCAACCAATGCATTCTCTACTAAAGCTCTAATAGCCAATACAAACTTCTCTGGGTGTCTCTATAGAAAATGAAGTAGCATTCTTCCTCCTAGGTTTCTGGGAATCAGATAAATATCTCTTTAGGTACCATTAAACTTGAAATATTGGAAAGTTCCAGTAGAAAAGATGCATTTTCTGCATCTTTTTTTTCACTCTTCTGTATCTTTTTATTTTCTAGTTTATTCTTTTCCCTGTGGATTCCAAAAATGAAGACCAGGGTGTATAATTTACCCAGATTTAGATTCATTTAACTTAAGGTAAATCCATGCAAAATCAAAATGGGTAACCTAACAATGAAGAGAGTTTTTTGTTCACTGAAAATAATCTTATCGTAAATTGGCCAACCCTCTAGGAAGACAGTAGATGACCTGTAAGGACTCTTTCAAATCTCAAATTCAACGATTTAATTCTACTGAATGATCTAGATTTTCCCAAGCTTCAACAAGTAAATTGTTAATAATGATCCAAAAAAATTATAAGGGTGAATTCATTCATAATATTTATCAGATATTAGTTGAACATTTTCTCTGTATTATTGTAGGCACTGGAATTACAGGAGAAAACAAAAAAGCCCCTGCTCTCATAGAGCTTACATTCTAGAGAGTAGAGACTGACATGAAGACAAGTGAACATAAAAAATACAGTATGCTAGGAGGTAAGTGCCAAGGAGGAAATGAAAACATGGGGAAGATACAGCGAGGGATGGGAGCCTCTTTAAGAGAAGGAGTCACAGAAGGTTTCTGTGATAACGTGACTTTTCTGTAGTAGGAGAACCTGCCATATGGAGATTTGGGGAACAGCTCTGTAGAGGGACCAGTACATGCAAAGGCCTTGTCTGAATTGCTTTTGCTGTCTTTTAGGGAATAAAAGGTTATCACTGGAGCAGAAGGAGTCAATAAGAGTGCTGAAGGAGGTGGGACGCAGTGACGACAGACCAGAGGGAGCATGCATTCCCTGCAAGCCATGGCAGTGACTTTGGATTTTATTCCAAGTCGGATGGGGAAGGGTTAGACGGTTTTGAACAGAGGGAGGACATTCCCTTACATCTGAAAAAGATCACACTAGCTGATGTGTAATCTGGACTGGAGGGGGAAAAGGGAGACAGAGAAACCAGTCAGAAGGGTATCACAGTTTTGCAGATGAGAAATGGGTGGCTTGGAGTATACTAGATAAGTGATAAGTATAAGAGCTGGAGTGACAGGAAGATGGTTCTGGATGAATATGCCATGGATTCAAGGAGAGTGAGAAAAAGAAGAGAGTCAACAGTGTCACCAACACTTTTGGTCTTAATAGCAGGAAAAATGGAGTCGAGCTTTTCATCGGAGCCAGCATGTTGCACACCTTCAGGGTTCATTGCCATTGCTGGCTATGAGGATGGTGTCCTCTGCTTGTGCAGAGAAGACAGCTCTGAAGAGCAGCACTGAAGCATCCAGAGATGGAGGAGACTAGGGCAGGAAGCAGTGGAAAAGGGTGATGGCAATACCACTGGCCTCACATGCTTTTCTTCCAAATTTTATAGAGTTCATGAATAAAAGCATAGAATTTCTAAAACTCTGGTATTTTATCCTGATTAAATATTAACATGAAAATGTACAAGAAGCTTTTGATTCCCTACATTTTCCTAGAAGCCACCCAAGCCTTTTATAAAACGATTACATATCAGGTTTAGAAAAAAACACTTTCGCCAATTGAATTAAATGCTTAATTTGGTAAAAGATTAATGAGGCACAGTCCAGGCTTTCTCTTAGATTTCTTTCAAGAACATGTCTGCCTCTCTCCACCTGATACTGTCCTATCTTTTTCACTTTGCCTTCTTGGACTGTTATCTTTTTACCTCAAAACCTCAAAGGCGTGGGGTTGTTCGGCGTAAGGATGGTTCATCCACTCACTTACTGCAGCCAAGTAATTGGGCTGTGTGAGCTCTCTGTGAGCAAGGCAGGCCGGACTGCAGGTTCCCATGACAGTTTACAATGAGAGGCCGTTTGTTAGGCTGAATCAGGAGCACTGCTAAAACCACATTTAACATGAACTATTTTTTGACTAACATCAACAAAGCAATTGTGTGTATGTATATAAATAAACTATCTAGAATTAGAGCCAAAAGTGTGCAAGAAAGGATCTGTCATAGTGTCACAGTGCCCTAGTCTATAGAGGACTCTGTATTGGATAAGAAGTACCCAAGTCAGAGAAGCAGGGGCGAAGGATGATGCCCAAGTACAAAAACTCTGAAAACTCTGCTTATGGAAGCTATCCTTTATCCTATCTACAAATTTATATTCATCCTTAAAATGTCTCCTAAGTTAGTTCCTGGGGATGTCAGGAAGCCAATCTGAAATAATACAAACTCTGAACTACACAAGCTTTAAAAAAAAATGTAGTTCATTATTTTCAAATGCCTATAATACTTGCCTTTTTATGATTAAAGCAAAGCTAAATTTTCACTCGGCATCTGTATGATTTGTAATGAATCATAAATTTCTAAGAATGAGTTTTACAATTAGATTCATTCCACAGGATAGATATAGAAAAGGAGCATTAACGCCAGCTAAAATATGCTTCCATTTCGGCTTACAGAAGCATTTATAAATTTTTTTAAGGTGTTTTAATTTTCCTTCCATTTCACAAGACACAGATACATTTGTTATTTAAGTAAGTATAATTTTTTTCTATAAATGATACAATAGGCAAATGAAGTATAGAGACAGAAAAGAGTTGGAATAACTAAACAAAATTAAAGTAGGAAATGATATTAGGAGTCAGTAAAGGTAGGGCAGAGCACGCTGACCTTTGGAGGAAGATTCAAAGACAAAAGTTGGTCTCTTTTCCGTGCTGTGGTATCATTCTCCAGCACACAAGGGCCTGACACAATACCGAAAACGTGAACATCTGTCTCTAAGACAGTTAAGGGGATAACAGCATGCTGCTTGAGTCGCAGGGAATAGAATTTTATTTTTCTCTCTGTTCTGCCCTACAAACCTTGCCAAAACATTCATTCGTTTCCATTATGGGCCGGCTATCTAATAGGCGGCGCAGCATCTCAGCAAGGGTTTGATTGCAGAGTATGTGCTCCCAAGTATGAATCATATGCCTATCAGACGCAACTGGAGAAGAATTAGTCTAAACTCATTTTTGTTAACTCGCTAATCAGCAATGTGGTGTCTAATAGCTTAATATATATACCTTAAAAAAAACCCAAAGCTTAAAATTTTAACCATTCTTACCTTCACTTAACCCTTAAGTTCCTACCTTATCTCCCTTAAACGTCTGATCAGGCTTCTCCTTACTCAGTAGGACGTCCAGTTTTAAAAAGTCATGGTCAAAGCAACGCATAAAGCCCTGAGTATTAGTGCTTAGTTGTCTGAAAACTACATTTGAATAGAAGGGCTTTCAGTTAAATTTGACATTATAAAAACATCCATTTGCTTTCCTGAATATCGTTAACATTTCGCACAATTATTTGAATCCCTTTCTAGCTTTTAGATTCTGAACTCTTTTCATATGCCAGGTATTGAGCAATGCACTTACTTGATGGCATGAAAGCAAAGGAGAGCCATAAGTTAAAGATATAATCTAACATTCTTCTTACCCCCATCTCCACAATCGTACCCCATAGAAAATCTGGAAGGAGACAACAGCATGAAGTTGATAAGTAAAAATAGCTCCCTCTTTTAATATAGGGACTGCCCAGTACTGAACTGACAAACTAGCGTAGGAGCATCATATAAAAGAATATAGTGAGGCAGGAGCCCCCTGAAGAAGCCTGTGCAACGTGGCTCAAGATAGTCAAAACCATAATGGGGACTTTATCTGGGACTATAGTTACATAAGGGAACTTGCCTAAACACGGCTGGGAAAAGGAACAGGATTAGGAAACTGCACCCTGGGTTTGGGGAGACATGGGGAAAGTACGAGGCCTTTTGCCTTAGGGATAAATTAGCTCTTTGGTCCTGGAATCCTCAGAGCAGGGACTGGATATGGCCTATATGGGCAGGAGCACCGTGTAGAACAAACCTCTCCACGTCACCTCAAAGCTTAAATGGAAGTGGGGCTTGGAGGGACAAAACGTACCCAGGAAGATCAAATACCTTGTCCAAGGACAACATAACCCGCTAAGGGCAGGGCCAGCATTAGAACAAGCTTTCTGTTTCTACAATTATTTCTTCTAGATTATTGATCTTGCTTCCTTGCTACTTTATTTATTTATTTTCACTCACAACATTATAAAGGAAGAACGGGTTCAATTTGTCATTTTCTTACACTATGGGAAATAAAAGGAAATTAAAACATTGGGAGCTTTAATATGTGAGATAAAAAAAGTGCAAATGCAAATGAATTAGATCCTAAATAAAGCCACGTAGATACAACTTTATACTTTATGTACTTAAAATACAGGGAAATGCTAAGATATAAAATCATCTGTGTCTACATTTTTTTTGGAATTCTTTCTTTGTTTTTTTTTTTAATTTTATTGAAGTGTAGTTGATTCACAATGCCGTGCTAATCCCGCTGTACAGCAAAGTGATTCCGTTATACACACATATATTCTTTCTCACACTCCCCTCCATCACAGCCTATCACAGGACACTGAATATAGCTCCCTGCGCCACACAGTAGGATCTTGTTGCTTACCCATTCTATATATAACAGTTTACATCTGCTAATCCCAAACTCCCAATCTTTCCCTCCCCCACACACCCTCCCCCTTGGCAACCACAAGTCTGTTCTCTCTGTCTGAGAGTCTGTTTCTGATTTGTTGATAAGTTCATTTGTGTCATATTTTAGATTCCACATATAAGTGATATCATATGGTATTTGTCTTTCTCTGTCTGACTTACTTCACTTAGTATGATAATCTCTAGTTGCATCCATGTTGCTGCAAATGGCATTATTTCATTCTTTTTTATGGCTGAGTAGTATTCCATTGTATACATGTACCACTTCTTCTTTATCTATTCATCTGTCGATGGACATTTAGGTTGCTTTCATGTCTTGGCTATTGTAAATAGTGCTGCAATAAACATAAGGGTGCATGTATCTTTTCGAATTATAGTTTTGTTTGGATATATGTCCAGGAGTGGGATTGCTGGATCATATGGCAACTCTATTTTTAGTTTTTTGAGGAACCTCCGTATTGTTCTCCATAGTGGCTGCACCACATGAATTGTTTTTTTAATTCAACATTCCCCACACCTTCCTGGGTGGTGGTAATAGATGTTCCATGAAAAATGCATTCCCAGGTCAAAAAAGTTTGATCAGCTCTGGGTTAAATGAAGTTAATTTACCTTTGCGGCTGTTCTTCTCAGAGCCTTTCATTGCTAATAGGCATTGGGAAAAGCACATTCTGGGAAACGTTCAATTTAGAAAACACACAATTTGAGAGACATTTACTTAATTTATTAAAGAGCCATTTTGCTTTCCTTTCCTCTGCAGAGACATGTTCTCAGTTATGGAGTTATTTCTTGAGAGTTTATAATTAGCATTTCATGTCATCTGGGTTTTCTCAATCTTATACATTTGTTAAATAAATTTTATTTAAATTTTATATATATATATATTATATATAGTTTCTTGGATGCATATATATTATTTTAACACATGTTAAACATTCTTACATATACAGCAATAGCCATAAAGGCAAAACACTTCATATCTAAATGTCAATTGTTTCACTCTTCAGTTCTTTTTGGCTTTCTCTTACTCCCTTGCTCAGCAAGTGTTCATCTTTTAATGCTTTCAGGATGATTACCATGAATGAAGGGTCATTACAGTTTAAACAAGAGAAATAGTCTTCAAATAAATTTAAAAAATGCATTTAGGGTGCCAGTTAAACTTACAATCAATTGGCAATGGTGATTTATTAACTATGCGTTCTTCCACAGAAACAGTAAATGTTACACCAAGGAACATTAGGATTAAATACTTAAATGATAGAAGTAATTAAAAAGTAATTTTACTTAATAAACAATAAAGTTCCTCTATACAGACCTCCTCTAAAATTTGCTGCTGAAGGAGATAGTAAGGTATTCAACCAAGAAAATGGATAAAGTGGGCTGACTCTCAGGTGGGATATGTATTCTCTATGAGTTCCCCTGTGGCCATGTAGAAGGATTACGTGACTTTTTAATTGTATTGTCTCAAACTGATGACCACTCTGTACCTCCCATGAACTGGTGAAAAAAATTAATCAAATTTCCAATAGACACAACATGAATCACATCCTTCCTGAGTCTGTATCTAAAGTAACAATAAATTCAAAATATAATAGGAGAAGAGAGATGAAACAAGTCAGAGGAAATGCAACTTCTAATATATGATAGTATACTAGGATAGGCAACATCAAGAAATATAAGAAATATGATTTCAAATCTCTAATGTGTTTGGAATCATATCTTTTTTGTGAACAGGTAGTTTCCTTGTTACATTATCAAGAGACCAAGAATTTCAGGTCTATATTGTAATCAAGCAAACAATCATCACTATTCAATGGTAACTTAAAATAATATAAAGAATCTGGTTTCTAGGATGACAGCTAGTTATTTTTATTAACAGAATAGGAAACGGGAATTTGATTTTTCCAAATTCCATTTATCTAAGAAAGGACATATGTTTTTACTATTATTTTTACTTATGCACAACTTCTTTTCATTTTTTAAAAAAATTAATAAAATAAGACAAGTGCTGTGGAAAGGCAAACCATTCTTACCTGTGCTCTCGAGTGGCTGAGTTACACTACAACAATGACTAACCAGGAAAGACTGTCAGGGATATCAAAGTGAATAAAGCAGTACAGCCATTTCTTGAAAAGGAAGCTTGTAGGGAGGCACTATGACACAGTGGTTGGGCCTATGGGCTCTGGAGTCATATTCCCTTGGATGAATCTTTGTTTCATAATTTTGGGAAAGTTACTTAACCTCTCTGGGTGTTTTGGGTTCCTTCTCTGTAAATGATAAAAGTGACAACCTCTTAGTTTTTGTGAGAATAATATGAGACAAATTTTAAGCATGTCGGTCACTGCCTAGCATATATGAACAGCTCAATAAACGTTAGATTTTACAAATTTGGAGGTTGTTTTTAAAAATGAATGGGACTTCTGGTTATGGCAGACAAACTTGTATAAGACCATTTCTACTACTGAGACCAAGCAGGAAAGATAAAAAACATATGAAAAGCATCTGTTGAAGGCATCAGGTGGCTGTCAAAGAACAAGGACCTGAAAAACCAAGATTCCAAAAAAAGGAAATCACAGAGGTGAAACCAACACTGCTTTCCCTTCAAGGCATTTGACAATTAATGAGCCAGATTTAGAGACAGAAAATCTGAACAGAACTTCAGGCAGTCTCATGGAGTTGTGGAAAACACAGAGTTCAGGACCACTAAGGCAAAAGGTCCATAGTAATTACCCAGGCGTTATGTGGAGATTCCTGAAGGACCACATTCTAAGAGTTAGGGCTAACCAGAAATATACCAGTTTTTATAAGGGCCGGCGCTCAACTGTGAATGAGCTTAGTCCTGCTCAGTAGTAAGTAATCTGTTCCCTCCTAACTGCCTAACAAAAAAGTAAACCCTTCCTTGAAGAAGAAAATATCATCCACAACCTCAAAGCATCTCTTTACTATTTTGTAAACAATGCCCAACATTTGATCAAAAATTACCTAACATGCAAGGAGACATGACTAGTGAATGAAAATCTACAGAAAAAGAAACAAAGTAAAAAAGAGATGATAGAAACAGACCCACAGGAAATCTAGATATTAGAGTTAGCTATAAACTTTAAAAGAACTGTTATTAATATATTTAAGAATATAGATGACAAGATGGTTAATTTCATTAGGTAATTAAATCTATGCAAAAGAAACAAATGGATACCCTGAAATTGAAAAAATGTATTAAAGTGAATGGTTGATGATTTGAGAGGAAACTTTTGAAAAAAATATGTTTTTTGTGTTTTGACTTCCATCCTAAGTAAACTGTGTCTTTGAAATTAACTAAAATAAACAGCTGTGTAGCAATAAGGGCCTATAACTTAAAACATAATTTCAAATCTTTGGTTGAATAATACAGAGCTATAATCTTGGGAGAGGTTACTTAATTATTTAAAGGAATCTGTGTCCCCACTACTTCTCCCACCAGTATGGTTAAGAGAACACTGTGACTTTGTGGAGGATCATTAAATTCTTTGAACAAATCTGTATTTACTCTGATTTCAAACAGCAGTAGTAACTGCCCTATCTCAATCTCATTAAGATTGTTATAAGTACAAATGTATTTTCTAATTTATTGATCATTATTTATCACAGTCTGCACTGTGAAAAGTTATGCTGTTGGAGACATGACTACATATGGAACATGACAGAATTGGAGGTCATCTGAGTGGTTAGTATGGGCAGTTGGCACATTAAGAGTTACTAAGAGAAACATAATTAACTACTGGAATAAATCATTTGAGGGTAATAAAAGTGAAATTTGTGTCAAAAATGTATTCAATGAAATACTAATTTTACTCCATGTTGAGTAAAATTATTAGTAGTTTCTGAATAAATCAGAATTTTTCTTCTCACTCATGTAAAATATAATAAAATAAAACAAAGCTGGCATTAATCAGTTAAAAGCAACTAATTAGAGTAAGAACTGCACTTACCTTCCAACCTATAACTTTGCTTCGGTATATTTAATCTGAACAGGAATACAAAATTATACTCCTTGTATTCTTAGGTTCTTACAATTTCATTAGCTCTATAGCTTAATTAGGAATACTTCTCCTGACTTTATGGGACTGTAATTGTGTAATATATGGGAGTCATATAAAAAGATTATTAAACACCAAACATTAACAAATATTTATTGGAAAAAAACAAATGAGAAATAGATTTGTGACTTGTTTTACATAATCTCCTTGGGAAAGAAAAAAATGTTGAGGTATCTTGGGGTCACCAAATTAAGGTTTTTTGTTCTGGATTTGTCCTTAACTAGCTCTGTAAACTCAAGCATGTCATTTAACCTTTCTGATTGTCTGCTTAGCTATAAAATAAAGATAAATTGTGTATGATCTAACTCCATAATTAAGCCACACACATTTATTAAACACCTTTTATGTGCCAGTGCCTTTGTGAAAGGCTAAGAATATTAAGAATATAAGATACTGTTGAAGAATTGAAAACTATAATGTATGTTAAAGCACATTGTCAAGGATAATACATTATGTAAAGAACACGATTTTATGCTATTTAAATTATAAACATTTTTCTAGAAAGGCCAGGAGCACCTAGCTCTCACCTCAAATGCATGGGGATCCTTATTGTGGCAAATTTTACAAATAGAAATTTGCCTCAGCAAAATAAAATACATGACAGTTATCAGGAAGCAAAGAGGTAGAATAGGAAATAAGTAACTGTTTTTTAACCAAGACAGAGAAAGGACAGCAAGGCAAATAATAAAGTAGTGATTTCTTTAGAACTCTAAATTCAGAAGGACTGATAGTCTGGAAATATTAAGGAAGTGTTAAAATTGCCTGTCAGCTTAATATTCCCATGACAAAACAGGAAAACCATAATGGAAAATTTCTCTTTGATTAAATAAAGAAAAGAAAAGGACATTTTAAAAACACCAACCTCACTACAAAGAGAGAATAGGAAAAATAAACTGTTGCTCTGCAATGTGAGACACTCATTGAGAACAGTATAAACAAAGATGACAATTTTGATAATAAAGACTAGAGAGAGAGACCACAATAAGAACACAAACCTCTGTTTTGACAAAGCCTACAATTAGTGAGATTTTAGATTCTAGACTTACTGACTCTGCCTCTTTCCAGAAATTTTACCACTGTTGGTTAAAATGTTGAAAATAATATTCCATAACATCATTCTGCAGTCCCAGCAATACACTAGATTACAATGAAAACTAGAATGAGTCCCTTTGAGCAACATTGTCTCAGCTTCCAGGGAGTGTGATATAAGGATATGGTGGGCTATGATACCAAAACATAGCTCTGGATAAGGAAGCACCAAGCAGAACAGATCTTACATTATATTCTGTGTATACTACTGCCCCAAGTAAATGATTAATTCCACACAGAAGAATTCTTCAAAAGAGTGGAAACATTTAACATGGTTATGAGATTTCCAAAAGTTGGCCTGTTGAGTTGAAATACAACCATCCCTCACTTTATAGAAAAGATAGATTTCAGAAGACATGACCAAAGTGAATCCTTTTTAAATTGTCAGCATCTTTTTAATAGCCAGGGATTCATTTCCCAAGGGAAAAATAACCCTTCAATTGAAAATAAGATGTTGAGTCTGTATTATTATAAATACCCATTAATCCATGGGTTAATAATGCCCCTTATCAATTCACATTGTGACTATTGACTGCCTAAAACATCACATCTGATATATTATTCTTATATTCTTTATTTTCTTCCCCCAAAGTTTAGGTTGTCTAATAGACCTTAATTACACTGTCAATAGAGTTTTAAACCAAACATGCTATTATTCTAATTTAGACGTTCTGTAAATTAAAGGCTACAATTTAGTCAATTTCCATTCCCTGTCAATTTGGTAAAATGAAACAAACTAAGTTTAAATTTCTTTATTCTTTCTGTCACTTTGATCGCTAATTAATCTTTCCTATCAGGTGGCCATAAACATTGGCCAAAGGGATTGTGGACTCAGCTGTCGTGAATACTTTCAGTATTGGGTCATTGAGCCACACAAGACTTCATGTCTATTAACACTTTTGAAATTATAGCCAAAAAATGTCAAAGAAGTTGACAAGGCAAAAACAAATAAATAGTATAAATATAAGTAATCAGATTTAGATGAAAATCCTTCCAAATTGGAAATATTTTTTCTTAGAGATATTTCATTATACTACCACAAGAATATAATTATTTAATAATTTTATGAAATTCATGGGTCAGAATGCCAAGGATATCAGAATGCAAAATAAAACAAAACCCAAAGAATTAACAATTAGTGCTACTCGGTAGATTTTAAAAATTTTATTTTTTTCAGTAAAGCAAAAGAAACCAAGAGGTGAGAAAATGATCTGAGGTTCATGACTGTAAAATGTCCTTTTCTTGACACTTGGAGGAAAAGATAGAGAGGTCAAGGTCAATAGGGAAGGAAATTATCAATACATTACTTACTTCCTTATATCCGAAGATGATGCGTCCATCCATGAGGAGGGTTGCTTGGAATGTGAAGCTTCCCAGGTTGTAATTATCCTGGAGATGCACGTGGTCCCACTGGACAACAAGCGCTGTGCCTAGAAACCCCATTGGAACAAAAGAAATGCAGTGAGAAAAATGTATCAATCAATTCTGGTGGGAATCTTCACAAATCATGGATCTAACCTTCACATCTAGTAGCTGTGCTACTTGAATTTTACATAGTTAACTGGATTTCTGTTACTGAAATAGCATTTGGGATATTTTTTAAAGAATTGAGTATTCTCTAAATATTTGGTAAAATCTAACCTCATACTGAGGTTAATATTGAGCCCAGTATGGGGGAATTTTGCCTTAGGAAGTCCATTAATGTTAATGGGTACGGTCTGCTTAAATTTCCATGAGCCACTTTCAAAATGCAACCCAAGTGGCTGGAATGAACTTCAAATACATTTGACAAATGCTGAGAGAGAAAGGAACACATTCAGGGAAGCTAGAATCAGACTTGAAAATGTCTATTTCATACTTAGAATTATACTCTTCCATGCTAAAGAAATTTCTTTAACACTCATGGGAATTTTCTTCTTTAATTCACAATGTCTGCATTTCTTTGTTGTACTGCTTCTAAAAGGTTGCAAGGTAGCTTAAAGGGCCTCAGGCTAACATTTCTGAAGCCCCTTTAAGTACAATGGGATGAATCTTCAGTGCTATATATCATATTCTGATGAGTCAATCTGCCAGTGTTTATTATAAAAGTATTAACATGAAATAGTAATTGAAACACAATTTAATAGCCACCAATGAGAATTTATATTTTGTTTTGTTTTTTTTCATCAGTGTTTCTCTTTTAGGTCTTATTTATATTTATTTATTTATTTTACTGGGGTACATATAGTTGTTTTACAACATTGTGTTAGTTTCTACTGTACAGCAAAGTGGAGTTCCCTTTGCTATACAGCAGGTTCTCATTAGTTATCTATTTTAAATGTATTAGTTAGTATATATATCAATCCCAATCTCCCAACTCATCCCACCACCCCTCTTTCCCCCCTTGGTGTCCATACGTTTGTTCTCTACATCTGTGTCTCTATTTCTGCCTTGCAAACAGGTTCATCTGTACCATTTTTCTAGATTCCACATATATGCGTTAATATACGATACTTGTTTTCTCTTTCTGACTTACTTCACTCTGTATGACAGTCTTTAGGTCCGTCCATGTCTCTATAAATGACCCAATTTTGTTCCTTTTTATGGCTGAGTAATATTCCATTGTATATATGTGCCAAATCTTCTTTATCCATTCGTCTGTCGATGGGCATTTAGGTTGCTTCCATGACCTGGCTATTGTAAATAGTGCTGCAATGAACATCGGAGTTCATGTGTCTTTTTGAGTTATGGTTTTCTCAGGGTATATGCCCAGTAGTGGGATTGCTGGGTCATATGATAATTCTATTTTTAGTTTTTTAAGGAACCTCCATATTGTTCTCCATAGTGGCTGTATTAATTTACATTCCCACCAACAGTGCAAAAGGGTTCTCTTTTCTCCACACCCTCTCCAGCATTTATTGTTTGTAGATTTTTTGATGATGGCCATTCTGACTGGTATGAGATGATACCTCACTGCAGTTTTGATTTGCATTTCTCTAATAATTAGTGATGTTGAGCATCTTTTCATGTGTTTGTTGGCCATCTGTATATCTTCTTTGAAGAAATGTCTATTCAGGTCTTCCGCCCATTTTTTGATTGGGTTGTTTGTTTTTTTAATATTGTTCTGCATGAGCTGTTTGTATATTTTGGAGATTAATCCTTTGTCTGTTGATTCGTTTGCAATTATTTTCTTCCATTCTGAGAGTTGTCTTTTCATCTTGTTTATGGTTTGCTTTGCTGTGCGGAAGCTTTTAAGTTTCATTAGGTCCCATTTGTTTATTTTTGTTTTTATTTCCTACTCTTGAAGGCAGGTCAAAAAAGATCTTGCTGTGATTTATGTCAGAGTGTTCTTCCTATGTTTTCCTCTAAGAGTTTTATAGTTTCCGGTCTTACATTTAGGTCTTTAATCCATTTTGAGTTTAGTTTTGTTTATTGTGTTAGGGAGTGTTCTAATTTCATTAACTGACACTGTTTATTCTTTTTTATTTTTTTAAGAAAACAAATGAGCAGCTAAGACGTTTGCTTAGCTCTAAGTATTGGATTTTCTAATCTTTTAAAAAATCTTGTTGCCAAAAAATGATGTACAGAAATGAAACTCACAGAACTAAGACAGCATAACTTATCTCCCAGGTCAGTAAGTATATGATTAAAAAGAAAAAAAATCAATATTGCATGACAGAGCTTTTGGGCTAGTGAAGATGTGGAGATGCTAGGGGAGTAGAGTGCCCAGAGAGGGCCTGGACGCTCCATACCCTTTCCCACGTACTTTGCCCTACACACTTCTTCTGTCTGACTTCCTGAGTTCATTCCTGTACCAGGTGATTGAAGTAGACCAGAACACTGTCATTACTGTGTTTTTGAGTATAACTTAATGCTGAGATCTTTTGACCAAGATGGCAGCATAGGAGGCTCCTGACTTCCTCTCTTCCCATGGATACACTGAATGTACAGCTACACAAGGAGCAATTTCCTTTGAGAGAAATCCAAAATTAGCTGAGTGACTGCTATACATGAGGCGACTGAGAAAATACCCATAATGAAACTGCACACATCTAGGTGCTTACTGTGATCCTCTGGAGCCCAGAAGAGCCAGTGGGTACTTCCCCTACCTTGTTCCTTTGGCTCAGTCCAAGGATAAAACCAAGTCACCAGCATCTCTCTGGAAGGAGCTTGCACACATGTCTGGCACCCAGCTTTTGTGGCTGCCACCTGAGGACAGGCCCCCAGGTCATCTTGCTCTGAGAGACAATGGGGTTTGCATTCATGAGTCCCACAGGACGGCAGCACACAAAGAAGCAATTGTTAATAGGCACACCTGTGAGCACATGCATCACTTGCATTGGCTATCCCCTCAAGGCTCAGTACAGAGGGAGCAGACAAAATACCTGTCTCCCAGTTTATCCCTGGAGAGGATTTGACTGCATACTTTTCCAGTATGTTGTTGCCTGAGGGACTGCCAACAAATCTAGGTGCTGACTGCGATCTTCCCCTTTGGGAAACTGATGGCTCTTGGCACACCCTAAACTACTGGATGTCACTGAGAACAAAGATGATGCCTTGAACAATCACAAAGGTTTGAAAGGCAACCAGGAGCTTGAGCCAAGCTGATTGATGAAGTTCATGTCGTACAGAAAACCACTCTGACAAGACTGGAAGAGGTAGCTATTTATCTGATGTACAAAAACTAACAGTGAGTAAAGAAAAATGAAGAAACAGGGGACATGTTCCAAACAAAAAACAAGATAAATCTCTAGAAACTGATCTTAATGAAACAGAAGTAAGTGATTTACCCAAAATGAGTTCAAAATAACAGTCATAAATATGCTCACTGGACTTCCCTGGCGGTCCAGTGGTGAAGATTCTGCGCTTCCATTGCAGGGGGCACAGGTTTGATCCCTGGTTGGGGGACCAAGATCCCATATGCCACACAATGCAGCCAAAAATCAAAAAAAAGATGCTCATTGAGGTCAGGAGAGCCATGCAGGAACAAAGTGAGAATTCCAACAAAGAGACAGAAAATATAAAATGTACGAAATAGAAATCATAGTACCGAAGAATACAATAACTGACTGGAAGTTTTAATAGAGGGGTTTAACAACAGACTATATCAAGTAAAAGAAAAGATCAATGCCTTTGAAAACATATCAGCAGAACTGATCCAATTAGAGGAGCAGAGAGAGGAAAAAAAAGAATGAAAAAGAGTGAAGATAGCTTAAGGGACATATGGGACACCATCAAGTAGACCAATATTCACATTATAGGGATTTCAGAATGAGAAGAGAGAGAGAAAGGGGCAGAAGTATTATTCAAATAGGACTTCCCAGGTGGCGCAGTGGTTAAGAATCTGTCTGCCAATGCAGGGGACACGGGTTCGAGCCCTGGTCTGGGAAGATCCCACATGCCACAGAGCAACTAAGCCCGTGCACCACAACTACTGAGCCTGTGTTCTAGAGCCTGCAAACCACAACTACTGAGCCCACGTGCCTAGAGCCCATGCTCTGCAACAAGAGAAGCCACCTCAATGAGAAGCTCGTGCACCACAACGAAGATTAGCCCCGCTCGCCACAACTAGAGAAAGCGTGCGGCAATAAAGACCCAACGCAGCCAAAAATAAATAAATAAATAAAAAATAAAAAGATTATTCAAAGAACTAATGGCTGAAAACTTCCTTAACCTGGGGAAAAAAACAGACATCCAGATCCAGAAAGCTCAAAAATACCAAAAAAAGATGAATCATAAGGGATTTACACTGAAACACATTATAATCAAATTATCAGAAGTTAACAACAAGGGAAGAATCTTAAAAGCAAGAAGAGAAAAGAAATTTGTTACCTACAAGGGAAATTTTAACGACTGTTGGTAGATTTTTCTGCAGAAACCTTGCAGGCAAGAGAGAGTGGGGTGAGGTATTCGAAGTGCTGAAAGAAAAAACCTGCTAACCAAGAGTACTTTATTAAGAAAAGTTGTTCTTCAGAATTAAAAGAGAGATAAAGAAATTTCCAGACAAACAAAAGCTGAAAAAGTTCTTTACCACTAGACCAGACTTATAAGAAATGTTAAAGGGAGTTCTTCAAGCTAAAATGAAAGAATGCTAGTAAGTAACAAGAATTATATATATATAAAAAAAACTCACTAGTAAAGGTAAATATATAGTTAAATTCAGAATACTCTTATCATAATGGTGGTGGAAAAATCACGTATAACTCTAGTATAAAGGTTAAAAGACAAAAGTTTTAAAAATAACTCTAACTACAATAGTTTGTTAGTGGATATGCAATATAAAAAGTTATAAATTGTGATATCAAAAACATAAAATATGGTGGAAGGTGTAAAAATGTAGAGCTTCTGTATGAGTTTGAAGTTAGTTGTTATCAGCTTAAAATTGATTGTATAAGATGTTTTATGTAAGCCTCATAGTAACCACAGATCAAATACTTACACACAGAAGATAAAGTACAATGAATTGAAGCATACCACTACAGAAAATCAAATCACAAAGGAGAGTGAGAGAAAGAAAGGAACAAAGGAATTACAAAACAGCCAGAAAACAACTACCAAAATGGCAATAGTAAACCATACCTATCATTAGTTACTTTAAATGTAGATGGACTAAATTCTCCAATCAAAAGACACAGACTGGGTTAAGAGTTTAAGAAACAGACTTAACTATGTGCTGCCCACAGACACTCACTTCAGTTTTAAGAACACACATAGATTAAAAGTAAAGGTATGGAAAAAGATGTTCCATGCAAATGGAAACCAAAAGAAAACAGAGGTAGGTATACTTATGCCAGAAAAGTAGACTTTTAAGCCAAAACTTGTAACAAGAGACAAAGAAGGTCATTATTTAATAATAAAGAGGTCAATTCATCAAGAGGATATTAACAATTGTAAATGTTTATAAATATTTATGCATCCAATCATAATACCTAAATATATAAAGCAAATATTAACAGATCTAAAGGCAGAAAGAGACAGCAATACAATAAAAATAGGGAACTTCATATCTCACTTTCAACAATGGATAGATCATTCAGACAGAAAATCAATAAGGAAACATTGGACTTAAACTACATATTAGAGCAGGTGAACCTTACAGAAATACATAGAACATTTCATCAAACAGCAGCAGAATGCACATTTTACTGAAGTGCACATAAGACATTCTCCAGGATAGATAATTTTTTTAGGCCACAAGACAAGTCTTAACAATTTTAAGAGACCTGAATTCATATCAGGCATCTTTTCTGACCAAAATGGTATAAAACTACAAATTAACAGCAGAAGGGAAATTGGAAAATTCACAAATACATGGAGATTAAAAAATATCCTCCTGAACAACCAGTGGGCCAAAGAAGAAATCAAAAGGGAAATCTAAAAATATCTTGAGATAAATGAAAATGGAAACAAAACATAAAACTTAAGGGATTCAGCAGAGGCAATTCTAAGAGGAAATTTATAGAGATAAATGCCTACATGAAGAAAAAAGAAAGATCTCAAAAAACAACCTAACTTTACAAATCAAGGAACTAAAAAAGAAGAACAAACCAAGCCCAAACTTAGCAGAAGAAGGAAATATCAAAGATCAGAATGGAAATAAAAGAAATGGAGACTAAAAAGATCCATTAGATAGATATCACTAGAATGATAGAAAAGATCAGTGAAACTAAGAGCTTTCTTAAGATAAAAAATTTGACAAAACTTTAGCTAGACTAAGAAAAAAAGAGAAAGTATAAATAAAATCAGAAATGAAAGAGGAGACACTACAACTGATAACACAGAAAACAAAGGATCATAAGAAACTGTTGTACTATGAATAATCATATGCCAACAAATTGGGCAACCTAGAAGATATGGCTAAATTCCTAGAAACATACCATCAATCAAGATTGAATCATAAAGAAACAGAAAATCTGAACAGACCAATTACAAGTAAGGAGATAGAATCAGTAATTATAAAAGTTCTGACAAAGAAAAATCCAGGACCAGATGGCTTCACTGGGGAACTTTACCAGACATTTAAAGAAGAATTAATACCAATTCTTATCAAAGTCTTCCAAAATAGAGAAGAGAGAACACTTCCAAACTCATTTTTCAAGGCCAGCATTACCTTGATACCAAAGCCAAATGAGGACACTACAAGAAAAGAAACTTACAGACCAATATCGCCAATGAACATAGATCAAAAATACTCAACAAAATCTTAGCAAACCATATTCAACAGTACATTAAAAAGATCATATACCATGATCAAGCTGGATTTATTCCTGAGATGCAAGGATGTTCAACATACACAAATCAATCAATGTGATATGCCACATTAACAAAATGAAGGATAAAAATCATATGATGATCTCAATAGATGCAGAAAAAGCATCTGACAAAATTCAACGTCCTCTCATGATAAAAACTCTTAACAAATCAGGTATAGATAGAATGCATCTCAACAAAATAAAGTCCATATATGACAAGCCCATAGCTAACATCATACTTAAGGCTAACAAGATACTAAGCAGAAAGTTTTTCCTCTAAGATCAGGAAAAAGACAAGGACACCCACTCTCACCATTTTTATTCAACATAATACTGGAAATCCTAGCCAGAGCACTTAGACAAGGAAAAGAAATAAAAGGCATACAAATTGGAAAGGAAGAAGTAAAACTGTCACTATTTACAGATGCCTGTATTGTATATAGAAAACCCTAAAGACTCCAACAAAAAACTGTTAGAACTAATAAATGAATTCAGTAAGGTTGCGGGATACAAAATCAATATACAGAAATGTGTTGTGTTTCTATGTGCTAATAACAGACTACCAGAAAGGGAAATTAAGAAAAAAATCCCATTTACAATTGCATCAAGAAAATACCTAGGAATAAATTTAACCAAAGGGGTGAAAGTCCTGTATACTGAAAACTGTAAGACAATGATGAAAGAAACTGAAGAAGGCACAAATAAATGGAATGATATTTCATGTTCCTAGACTGGAAGAATTAATATCGTTAAAATTTCGATGCTCCCCAAAACAATCTACAGATTCAATGCAATCCCTATCAAAATTCCAATAGCATTTTTCACAGAAATGAAAAAAAATCCTAAAATTTGTATGGAACCACAAAAGACTCCAAATAGCCAAGCAATCTTGAGAAAGAAGAACAAAGCTGGAGGCATTATACTTTCTGATTTCAAAGTATATTACAAAGCTATAATAATCAAAACAGTATGGTTTTGGGATTAAGAAATAAAGACACATAGATCAATGGAACAGAGTACAGATCCCAGAAATAAATCCATGCTTATATGGTCAATTCATTTTCAATAATGGAGCCAAGAATATACAATGCAGAAGAACTGTTTCTCAACAAACTGGATAACTGTGCTGGGAAAACTGGATAGCCACATGCAAAAGAATATACCATACACAAAAATCAACTCAAAATGGATTAAAGACTTGAATGTTATACCTGAAATGTAAAACTCCTAGAAGAAAACATAGAGGGTAAGCTCCTTGACATAGGTCTTGGGAATGATATTTTGTATTTTGTATTTAACACCAAAAGCAAATGCAACAAAAGCAAAAATAAACAAGTTGGACTACATCAAACTAAAAATATTCTGCATGACAAAAGAAACCATCAACAAAATGAAAAGGCAGCCTACGGAATAGGAGAAAATATTTGCAAACCATATACCTAATAAGGGATTATATCCAAAATAAATAAGGAACTCACACAACTCAATAGCAAGAAAACAAATAACCCAATTAAAATATGGGCAAAGAACCTAAACAGTCATTTTTCCAAATAAGACATATAAATGGCCAAGAGGTTCATGAAAATGTGCACAGCATCACTAATCATCAGAGAAATACAAATCAAAAGCACAAGACATCACCTCACACATGTTAAGATGCCTATTATCAAAAAGACAAGAGATAACAAATCCTGGAAAGGATGTAGAGGAAACAGAACCCTTATAGTCTGTTGGTGGAAACGTAACTGGAACAGACACTGTGCAAAACAGTATGGAATTTCCTCAAGAAATTAAAAATAGAAAACTACCATATGATCCAGGAATCCCACTACTGGGTGTATACCAAAGGAAACAAAATGACTGCCTTAGAGAGATATCTATACTCTCTTGTTCACTGCAGCATTATTTAAAGTAGCCAAAGTATGAAAACAACTTAAGTGTTCATCTATGGATGAACGGATAAAGAATATGTGGTATATATACACAATGGAATATTACTCAGCCTCAAAAAGAATGAAATCCTGCCTTTGTGACAACATGGATGTATCTGGAGGGCATTAAGCTAAGTGAAATAAGCCAAATAGAGAAAGAGAAAAACTGCATGGTATCACATACATGTGAAATCTAAAGACAAAACAAAACAAAGACAGTCGACCTCAAAGAAACAGATTTTAGAATGTCGGCTGCCAGGGACTAGGGTCTGGGGGAAATAGAGAGATGCTGACAAAAGGATACCAGCTTTCATTTATACGATGAATAAGGTCTGAGGATCTAATGCATAACACGGTGACTACAGTTTCTAACACTGTACAATATAATTGAAATTTACTGAGAATAAACTTAAGTGTTCCCACCCGAAAAGAAAAAAGGTACATATGTGAGGTGATGAAAATATTAATTAACTTGAGGGAGGAAATTCTTTTGCAATGTATATATATATCAAATGATCACGTTATTCACTTTAAATATAGAAATCTATTTCCTTGAGGTAAAACTTTAGAAGTAAAAAAAACTTTTTTTTTTTTACTTTTACCTTGGTACTTTTAGTTATAAGCAGCACCCAAGACATACCCCTGTTGTAAGTGAAAACCCAGGTCTCTTCCTTCCACGGGCATCTCTGTATCTATACTACCATTTTTCTAAAAACTGGAAAAGGCAAGAGGACAATAATAGCCAGGAAACTTCCCATAATCGTAGAAGTAAAAGGGTTTTCTGATCATGAAATTCCTCCTAACAAACACTTCTTTTCCTTCACATGTGTTCACAACTCTCAAGCTCTAATCTCCTTCTTACTCACTAATTTCTATTAGACACTTTGACGGTGCAGAGGAAACACTGAAATGGAGGGCAGATGAGCTAGACTTATGTCCTGCCTCTAATACTTTGTGTGTGACCTTGGACACAATTAACCTGCTTGAACCTGTTTCTTCTACAACATGGGATGAATAATTCTTGCCTTCTAGGGATTTCTGCAATCAATCAAAAAATATATAGTTTCCTCAAATTCTTTGTGCACAAAGAGAGGTCTACCTAAATTGAGTAATTAAATGTTTTTAACGCAAATTCTGGTGACGATATTTTCAATACATTGTTAGTAGCAGACTTTTTAAAATAACACTAATTGTGCAAATATGTTTTATATTTTGTAGTAGCACAGCTCCCCCAGCATTTAATTTAAATGGTTCTACTAGTAAGATTAGTTGAGTGTAAATGTTATCATTACATTTTAAAATTAACTATATGTCTCTATCTTGTTTTATCGAATAATCAATATATCAAATTTTACCTTTTATTACAAGTTGCTGAATCTAAAACTTTATGGTCTGCAGGTTAGTGAGAGTGGCTTTTAGAGATACGATCTTGTATTTCTCTAAGCAGCCCCTTACTCACATATTGCTTCCTAGGTAGTACCTAATATAGGAAGCAATTAGGTAAGTGAACCAAAAAGACACTTTCTTTGGTCATCAGCTATGATGTAGGAGAATAATCTGCCACGAGCAAACCTTGGAATTCACCAAAGAGCTGGTTTAGTGTGGTGCATCTCTTGGCTTATGACTGACAATCCTACACTGTTTCTCTGATGATGGGCACAAAATCTAGTGGTAAAGTTCCTCCTGGCAGAGCTGAAGTTGTAATTTAAGCTCATATAACAGACCACATGAGCCGCTGTACCATCCTATGTGCTTAATGGAACTGAGCAGTTGGAACTTAGTATCCCTAGGGTGATCAAACTGTCTAATCAGTAATGGATGCCAATTTCTTAATCTCCAAAATAAAAACAGGCAAGTAGGTTGATCTAGGGGCATTTAAGGTCACTATTAACTCCAAATTTTCTGATTCTGTGCTTGATTAGGCTTCTGATCACTGTAAGACTTATGCTTTCTAATTTGCTATTTATGAGCCACCGAATTATTTTTCTAATAAAAGGTTTAGTTTTACAACTTCTCTAGTTTTTGTGCATTAATATTCTGTGACTCAGACTTCTAGGCTGGCTATAATATTTAGAAGCGTCGTCCTGATTTTTAAAATCTAGATTTTTAAAATCTAGTGCTTTAATACTTAGAAATATTATCTTAGAAGAAATGTTCTAAACTGCTGTCTCCTCTAGAGAAGTTTTTGCTTTCCTAAAATGTTGAGTTTCCCATCCTTAAGCATTCCTTCAATGATCCTAACCAATCAAAGTTGGAAATATTTCAGTAAGTTGCTATGGTATAAAAGGACTTTGTGAAGATCCTTACACTACTGAAAAGTGCTTCAATCATTTAATAAAACACAGGCAATTACTAGCTTTTATTATTATATTGTAAGAATGTAATATTCCCATTGGTTATCACACAGAAGATATTTCAATAAAGTAAAATACAGTAATTCTTGAGTATTCGTACTTTCACAACTCCCAGAATTAAAAATCATCTTACATACCTAATTTTTTCATGTATTCATTCATTGAATAATAAATTATTGAGGACCGACTGTGTATTGAGTTCTTGTGCCAGGTATTGAAGAGAAAATAATTTCTTATAAATAGTCAAAGTCCTTGTTTTTAAAGAATTTAGAATCCAGTTGAAGTGGCATACATTAATTTTTTAAAATCATTTAAATAAAAGTAAAATTTAAATATTGAGCTACCTAGGCACATGGGTGTGTGAGAGAGCATATGGTGAAAGAGACTTAATATGCTTTATGATTTTGATGCTAACAGTCTAAAAACTTGGTCATCAGAAGCTTGTGCCCATGAGTAAATGTTCCCAACATCACCTAGTAAGTGACAAAGCTTGGAAAATACTCAACTTTCTTATTTACTTAGGGTAGATTCATTCTGTCTAGTAGGTCATGGGATAAGCTTCAGATAAGTTGCTCACTGTAGCTCTGTCTAAAGTATACTAACAATCTACTTGTACATCTTTGGGCCTTAGTACCTCAATTTTTTTAAGTGGGAGGACAGAGTAAAACAGTTCTTAAAATAATAGAAGGAAATAATTATTATGGCTAACATTTAGTATTACTTCATATTGGATCACACTTTGGTGTTATTCAAATTGTTTGAAATTCATTTCTCAAAGTGTACATCTAAGTGTGTTTAGTTTTCTTCCTCTTTTGCTATTTTGACCTGTAAAATGGCTTTATCACACTGGTCAGATCTCTTTCAGCAAAATGATGTCATTTTCTGAAAGCCATGGTCACGAGTAAGTCTATGCTACCCCATAGTAATTTTCTTCCTAGCTTATTAAGGCAAGACAAGAGAAGAAATAACTCTGTTCAGGCCACATGCTTTCATTATTTTAAAAGATAAAATTGTCATTTGGGCAAATAAATACTATTTTTGTATTACAAAGAGAACAGAAATTTCTATCTTTAAGTTTCCAAAACAAACTCTTCTTTTCCTATAATTTCGTTTTCTACTAAAGTTACAGCTTTCAATAAGATGTAGACATGAAAATTCATTTATGTCTTTAGGACCTAACATTTCTTACTTAGATTTGAATGGTACTTAGTGACATATTCTAGGTCTTTTCTGACTATTTTATATGTCCCCCCAAAAAACAGTACGGATAGATTGTTGTCAGTATACTCTATTTCATATTTCAAAGTCAGGAAAACTTTTTTCTTAAGTAATTTTAATTACCCACAATCCTAGATTTTTAAAAGGTGTGTTCATCTTATGGTACACATTATTCAAAAGTTTTGGAAATTAGTATCAATATATTATGCCACTTGCCTCTATCTGAAGATCAAAACTAACAAATTATCCTTACTTTGTTTTTTTTAATAGGAGGGACGTATTGCAAATAGCATCAAATAAATGTATTTGCTTTGTTCGAGGCGTCGTTTACAGCAACTCATTTATTATAGTGCCCAATACATGTTAATAAACATTTGTTGAATGAACAGATGAATGAATGAATAAACGAGTGACATTTAACCACGTACTTTACTCCACATATTAGCAGTATTAACAGCTGCAGTGTAACATTTGTCATCTTGGGGCATTTGAATCAAGCAGTTTAAAATTCCAGTCTACCCCCAAAAACCCAAGGTTACTAAAATATTAATATGAATCTGATGATCAATGTTTATAAGTATACATTTAGTAAAAAATAGGCTAACCAATACATACCATTATCAAAATATCTGACCGTTGAATTTCTGGATACACTGGGATCAAAATTTGCCATTAAAGGTGCGATGTACTGTGTGGCTGTTAGCATTCGATGTACAACTTCTCCAGTGTATATGAAACCTATAATTAGAAAAATAATAAATATGTTAAGAAAAAGCCCAGAAAATTTTAATTAAAATATCCCAACTCACCTTCAGTCACATTTCGAAAATAAAATATCATGGTAGCTAAAAAAAAGAAACATAATTAATGTCTTAATGTCTGATCAGCAATAGTTGAGTCTGGATTAAGTGACAAATTCCCATATGATTTGGTAGCACCTTGCAGACTGGTAAATCAGAAATCTATAGCATGTACAGCTTTAATTGCAGGAAAGTGACTATTACCTGGAAGGGCTGAAGAGGCTAGTATAGTACTATAAGTAATTCAAACATTAAATTTGCCTTTAGTAATCCCTTGTTATTTTAACACTAGTCAAACAGGCAAGTCCAGTTTACAAATGAATGTATTTTCATGATGTTGAATTGCTTTTCTTAATCTCAGTTTAGGACATTTTAGAAATCACATATATGTATCTTTAGTACTAAAATGCGGAAAATGTTTTGGACCATCTTTTCAAAGTTGAAAGGAGGCTAAACACTCATGGAAAAACTTCACATTTCTCAGATTGCTCAAGTAGCACTGTATCAAGGATGTAAAGACTATATGTTTTCAGATAAGATGGTAAAACATTGATAATGCACAAATGCCTCTCTACTTAGAGAGTTATCAATGCCAGCCTATTCTAGCTGTTGGATAACGAGAGGGAATTTACTATGGAGAACTTCCTCTTGAATTAACTTTCAATACCTCTCACATTACAACCCTACCCACTTTCAATTATTCACACTGGGTTTATTTACTTTGTGGATTAACCATGACAAATTGTTAATCCTATACTGGCTTCTTGCCTCCAAGGTCTTTAGCTGCCTAAAAGGAGAGTCAGCTCAGGGAATACCAACTAATTTTTCATATTAATCTAGGAAGTACACAATTAAGAACATAAAAAATGCACACGTACACACATACATTATTACAAAATAAAATCCAAAGCAAGTTATTTGTGACAAAGCAATTGTAATGTTTAGGCAATCATAAGTTAACTACATATATGGGGTTACTATAGATCATTTTCCTATTTCCATAAGAATTAATTTAAAAAGCGGGATTTTTTTTAAAACCACAAAATTATGTAGAATTTAAACTTCTAAAAGTGTAAAACTTTTATCTCACTTCATGGTCTGAATAAAGCTTTCATTGGCATATCATGGCCTTTATTGTTTCAAAGTCTCAACTGTAATTTCTAGGTAAGATATTGAAATCAATTTCTGTCTTTCCAGCAATGTCGTCTTTCCTTTGACTTCCTTTTTATTTTTCATCAAAGACATAATTGAATCATAGATATTCACCTTTAAAAAAGATACTTAACTGGTAAAATCTTTAGCATGTTTTAATCATCAATTACTCTTTGTTTCTCATTTGCCAGAAAATATCTTTCAAAATAAATTCCCTATGTCTTGAGCAGAACTTTGTATATTTGCAATTTCACGTAGTTCAAGTGTACTAAAAGATATTATGATTGGGTGGAATAGTCGTTGCTGTTATTTGATTTCCATGTAGATTTTCAGAGCCATGCTCTCCATGTTCAAAGTCCAACATCACATCCTTAAAATTATAAAATGAAGAGTGACTATTTTTCAGGGTCTATGATTTACTTTTTTTCTCCTATCCTCACCAGCATGCTTTTATATTCACCATGAATTTCACCATTAAAATGGATACAAAAATTCTATAAATATGATCTTTTAAGGAAAAAATTGAATTATACTCTGAAAGTGTTCTTTCAGGGACAGTAGCTCAGGATAGTTACTCCCTTACTTTAAATTCTCCATGTATTAATAAGAGAAACTGATTTATTTAAAGAATAAAGAGGGCAGTAGTTCAAGGCAGTAAGATAATTTTAAATCAATACAAAATTCATTCACCAAAACAACTCTGTAGGAAATTGCAGTAGCAATTCCTAGAAAAACAGAATTGAAAAATGCAGAGCCATAAATGATTTCAGATACTTAATTATTAGTTTTTAAAATAAATAAGATTTATATTTATTTTTATAGATTTGGCAAAACATTATTTTCCATTCTATTGTATATAACTCGGTCTTTCAGATCATGAGAATCATTATCTGCTGCTTCCTCTCATCAGGAAAAAGTTTTCTAGAACTACAATTTCCCAAATTTTAAAGGTGAAGTCTCAAATTATTCCCAAAGAACTAAGTAAAATGATGGAAGAATTTGCTAATGTGTAAAAGTTATAATTACAACTCTTGATTCTTCTATTATTATAACATTAATATAAATTATAAGTACTAGTCCTATGAGTATTATAGCTGCTACAACTACTACTAACAAGAAAGAGTCTGCCACTACTATTAATCTGCTACCACTATTACTACTACCACCACCAAGACTAATGTGAAAAACAATCCAAGGATACAAAAACTCCACTACTCCACAAAATGAGTTTAATTTTGCTAATTCAGAGAATACATCTTGTTTACTTAGCCACATGAAACCCGATTCCTTCATTATCTTAGGTTAGTTCTTAGGGACTATGAAGTAAAATGCTTGATTGTAGTGATGGGCTCTACTGAGTTCTCCTTACATTCCTAGGTTTTAAAAATATCATTTCAGCAGTGATTAATTGAGTGGAGAGAAACCTTACAGGCCTGCTGAGAGCAGGGAGGGAAGTGTAATCAGATGTTGAATAAGAACCAGCTATGCAAAGTAAAGAGTCCTTTAATGGAATAAATCTTTTCCACATCTTCAAAGGCATTCATAGCTACCAATACCCCGTTTAGACATTTGTCTCTTTTCTTTAGTTGTCTTGGGCATGTCCACTTGTACAGAAAAAATATTTCATTTTTCAATTTAGGCAACATATATTTACTGTTTTTTTCAAACTTGGTTGTAGCCATTTGAAGAGCTAATCACAAAATGTCTCTTTTACTCACTATGTGCTTCTAATTTAAATAGCACTCATCTACCTAGTCATAAGATTTGTAGAAAAGTGGTTATTACCCAGGTAATTTGGAACCCAGAAAGACACCTCCACTTAAAAGATCCAAATAAGAGAAGCAAATGCATTTTATTTTTTGAATTTCAAGTGATAGCTACACACTGCATTTCTCTTGCCTTCACGAGTAAACCTAAAGTCAAGTTGTGAGCTCAGCTGTAATTGACAGCTTTGCTCTTGCAGCTGAAGGATCTCCTTGGGCTGTTTCTGTAGATGGTCTCTAGTCACTTGAATAATCTAGTTTTAAATCTGTAAACCTCATCAAGTCATTTGAGGATTCTATCATTGTAAGTCCTGGCATGAATAACCTTTACCCAATCATTATATATTTATTAACAACAATTATATATTTACTAACTACAAATATTATTGTGATAATTGTGAAATTAACCAATATCTATATACCACTTTACCAATTACATTATTTTCATATATTCTCTTCACTGTATCCTTATAATAACTTTGAAAGGAATTATATTATTATTATTATTATTTCTATTTATTAAGTGAAGCATGTAATGAGGCTGGGTAATTTGCTTAAAGCCACATGGCTAGAATTGGTCTTCTGATTCCAAATTTTATGACCTCTTCACAACATACTTTAGAATTCATTATGTGTCCAGAACTATATACTCTCCCTCACTGGATTTCATACTTAAACAAGGAGTTGGAGGAAGAAAAGACCTGTCCGCTCTGTGAAAGCTCCAATACCTCTACCTTGGAGCGGAGTGGCAGTCACCTTAAATCCTGCTACTTTTATTGTACTGCTTCAGCCTCTATTCTTTTAACTGCAAATTGTACAAATAGAGTTAAAATAGATTCCTCCATCAAAATCCACCAAATGACTCTCAAATTGGTAGGTGAATGACATATGATTAGGGAATATATTTGACGGTAAAATCAAATTATTTCCTAGCTGTGTGACATGAGTTCCTGACCTCTCTGTGGCTCAGTTCCCTAATCTGTTAAATGGAGGAGTAATATCTATATCATTGGGTTGTTATGATGGCTGAATGAGTTAATACATTAAAAACACTCAAAGATAATGTTTAAAACAAAAAATTTGCAGAAAAAAAAATCAATTAAATTCTATTTTTTACCCCTTGAAGCCTTTTCTGCCTAATGCCTAATAGGTGACTAGACCTGCACTCGGATGTTTATATAACATCAAAATTGTGCTTCAGACTCAAATGATATGATACGTGTTTCTTTGCATTATTCCAGTTTGGGTTAAGGTGTACCACTGAACCTAACTACAAGACAACAGGTAATAAAGAAGCCTTAATGTCCAAAGTTCTACACTTATGTAGATATATGTTTCCTTACATTCTGATGGAATAGCACCTTGTAAAAATATCTACCTCCTATTGGTTGTAAATGGTTGTTTCATTTAATTGAAAGTGTCACAGTAATGAAGGAAGCATGAAAAGGCTATAATTGCCTATGAAACATTCTGTGAAACTTTAATGTGTAAAGAGCTACATAAAATATTCTACTTCATCATCTCTCAGTTGATATTTTTGACCCCAGAGGAAAGGTTGGATCCGATGGGTATGCCTGTAGGGCACTGAACACTTATATTTAAATGCTGCCTTTAGAGTACAAGTGACAATGGTGTATGCAACCGCTGCCACCTTTATGACATGTCTACCATGACCCCTACACATTAATCAAGTAGATCTGAAATTTATGGTCTTTCACCTGCGAAGATTTGGAGAGCAGATTCCTCACACTGATCCTTCCGTAACCTTATATATGACCTGTCCATCTCTATGCATGAAGAACTGAGTTGTTTAACTGGGTGTTGTTTGTGCTTATTGTTTTATCAGTTGCTCTGTGTTTGTGGTGGACAACTTGCTCAAAGCAAACAAATGCAGTTTGAGCATAATTCAACTTACGTTTTGCACAAATGCCATTTTATGAATCACAGTACATTACCACGTGCTATAAACTAGCCCCTTTCAGACAAATATTTGTTTGTAATTCACTTAGCCTTTTAAACAAAACCACATGTGGCAGCAACTGCTAATATGAAAATTAAAAGTTGTGGTAAGTTATCTGGTAACTAACTGCCTGCCAGCTGCAACTGTACAATGAATGACAGGTTTCATGTGACAGGCTTCCTCTGGACAAAATTGTTGCTAGTAGACCACATAGCTCACTGTGAGGATATTGGTGTGTACATGCAACTTAGACAGTTAAAGACAAAAACAGAAGCATTTCTGAAGTTCATATGAACTTACTAACCACGGGCTCCTAGGAAGCAACCTACACTCTTGTCAATCACCAAATACCTTTCCTTTACAGTTCCAACCAGGTGTCAAGGTGTCAATCATATTTTATACAATGAAAACTTATATATGTCAAAATATATCACATCTCATAGACTCCTTTATCCTCTTGGCTTAAGGCCACACTGGGGACTACAAATCACAACAGTCACCCTCTGGGGGAAAAAAGCAACCGGTGACAACTTGGTTATTGGCTGCAAATTATGTTCATGAAATTACCAATATAAAATTTATGTTGATGATATAAAGTGCCTCTCTCCAACTCCAGAAGGAAAGAACAGGAGCCAGAATTATGTAGGTGAGGAAAGGAAGAGAGACAAAAATCCATAACTTCTTTCATTTTCATTTTGAACTATTAACAAAATTGTTGCCTGTAGTTCTTGCCTTCTCCATCTTATTTCTCAAATAAATAATGTAACATGTTCTTAACTCATGTTAATTCTTAGTTGTTACGGTCAACAGCTCCCCTCTTCCCTCTGTGCTAAAGGCATCTGATTATGTGGAATTTCCAGAGAGGGGTCCTTTCACACTGCAGACAGTGGATGGCACCCCCAGGAGTTGGGTAGTGCATGAACTACATGCTTTTCATGGAGGCGTTGCATTGCTCCTTTTTGCCTGAAAATCAAGTCCATCCCCTCTGTCCAGATGGATCCAGGTACTATATTTTGAAAGCCTTACTCTTGCAAGGGGGAGAAGGGGAGGGTTGCTTTGAATTACTTATGGCCCTAGACTGAGGATTCAGGGATCCTGTTGTCAAATGCTGGACTTACATATAGCAGCCAAATTATAGTTGGGAGTTAGTCCCTATACCTGAGGTCTGCTTGGTTTGGGGTATGCTGTCCTGTGTTTGCAAAGCCTTTATCTCAAATCCCACCTCGTACCTTGAACCTTGCTCCTTGTGTGCAGTTTTTCTAGAAGACAACCACTTTCATTTCCTGACCTATAAATATTGGCTCCCCTGGAATTTCTGCCCATTTACCGGAACCTAAATAAACCCTTCGGGAAACCACCTAGAACATCTCTAGGTTATCAGCTGGGCTTCCATCCAGGCTCTGTCCTGCTCTAGAGAGAGGAGTTCACGCCTTGCTCGGCTTTCATTCCATCTCCAGGGCTCCCCACTACCATGAGGAACAATGAAAACTGTCCCTTCCTTTTCCAAGGACTTAAAAACTCTCATTGAAATCCATTTTTAAATGTCTGGAAACAGCCCTGGAAGGAAGATGACTAAATGTAACGAGAGGCCACCTTCAGGTAGCTTCTACATCATCAGACCTTACTGTATTATTGAATACTCTGTAGTACTGCATGTCCTACTTTATAAATCTGGTAAATTTAAAGTAAAAACATAGCAGGAGAAAACCTCATTTAGATTCTTGCCTAGAATTTCAGTCTATCTAGCCTCTAGTTTCCAAAACCAGTTTTATTCTATATTTTTTAAAAGATAACTATACTTTTCCACATTTATTCCTCCAGAAATGTTTTCATTTTCCATTATTGTTTACACATCCTAGGAGAGAGAGAAATCTCATCCCCAAGTTTTAACAGAATCCATCCGCGTCATGAGATGTCTTGAATGTACTCACAGTCTCTTCATTGTCCTTCCCTTTTCAGTGCAAGAGAAATACCATTCATCTAGACAGGAAAGGAGCGACACAGGAGTAGGAGAGCTTTGCTTCTCAAAGATGGCCATCTGCCTTGCACCACCAGTCCCAAACCGAAGCCCTGTTCCTTCCTTTTTTCTCCAGCTTAACTGAAATATCCCAAATGTCTCAATGGGCTTGGGTTTTAACACCTTAGCCATGAGCTTATACATCCAATCTAGTGTCTTATATACTGTTTCAGATGGATATATAGATCGTATGTAAACAGGTTGTGTGTAAGTATAGTGTGTGTATATATATATTATATGTAATAAACATATTGTGTATGTATATACATGCATTTCTCTCCATGAAAAGGCGAAGTGTAATGCAAAGGCTCAGATGTGACTTTTTCATGTTTTACAAGCTGCATCATCCGATCTCATGTCATCACTTACTCTCACTGAGTTGCAATTTCTTCTGTAAAATTAGGCTAAACTTAACTGCCTTTTAAACAACATTGCTGTGTGCATTAATTGGTGAAAAAGGACTCTACAAATGTAGCTGCAGTTCCACCATTCAGCACATATATATCGAGCATCTGCATAGCTCTGGCATCCTTTTAAAATCAGAGCTCTGTGGAGGCCCCCTCTGCGGTTGCACTGATTTCTCTCCTCTTGTGCTCTTGACTGCTGCAGTCCTGTGCTCAGGATCAAACTTCTGTGATATTGTCAGTCTCCTTGAGACATGTGCCCTTTTTACACTCTCAGAGTTGTGATCCTAACTCTATTTTCTCAAGTGTTTTAGTAGTTCGGTCCTGTAAGGAGATGAGTGCTCAGTGAGAGGGACAAAATTGCCATAACAAAAGAGCATTGGCCCAATTGTATATTCACATTACACACTTTGTGCTTTGTACTTTCAATGTGCCCTATAATTTGAACACCCAAAACACTAGATGCTGAAAGAAAAACTCTATTCAAGAAAAGAAAGGAATTTATAACATATTTGGCTTTGCTTTGATATACATATGTGTGTACTGTGTGTATGCACACCCGTATGTATATGCACACATATATTGTATGTACATACATATATATATATAGAGAGAGAGCATCTTAGAGTATATAGATTTTGTAAATCAATACAAAACAGATAATCGAGTATCTTAAAATCTGAAGCACAATAAAATCCAATCAGCTTACTTCTTTTGAAAGCATTTTAAGCATGATTTTACCCATTTTGCTGATCCCGTTGCACAAGCCCATCAATATCTTAGTTAACACCCACTAGATCGAGCTTTTAAAAAACGCATTTATTTTCACAGATATAAAATGTACTCTTACATAAAATTTATCAACTCTATTTTAGGAAACACTGTAATTACTGAGAGCAGTGAGAGATTAAAAGAAGTCCTAAGACCTTTTCACATCTATAATAATTCTAATATTTCTCTCCCAACTCTTTCCCTCACACAAAATGAAAAAATAAACAACCAAAAAAAAATCAGGTTCGTTTATTCAGGGTCATCTCTTCCTAGTGTTGACTCAGGGGAGAGTTTATTAGGATATATGTTCTTCCACCAGAGAGAGTTACTATACAGAACTACTCGTATTCATTCAGGATATGGTCATTGAGGCAAAAAAGAGTAGAATTTGGTTAGAATTACCATTTATTTCACAAACTAGATCCTAATTCAAATGTTAGAGATTCTACTTCCTATAATCTTACTGTAAAAAATTTGACTGAATATATTTATTTGGATCAAAATGCCGATAAAGCATTTTCCTTGACCTTGGGAGTCACTGCAAAGACTGCTTAGATTCTAAAATTCTTAAGTATGTATTCAAGCATTCATACACATTCAACTATGGATATTTTGTGATGCTCAACCAATTTCTATTTGTTTTTATATGTGACTATATTTTACCTCTTCTTACTTCATACATACCTCAGACAAAGAGAATCTAAGCCATCAATCCCTAGATATCTGAAAATGTTACTTTTCTTGCTACTTTAATACAGACCTTATTTTTCTACTTCCTTCTCAACATTTTACTTCAATTATACCTTAACATCTGACTATTCAACCAAAGGAAAACAGTAGGAAATGTTACTGGCAAAAGTGGCTATTTACTTCTCATTTTACTTGACCTTTGACCAGAATAATACTTACTGGAAACAGACAGAAATGGGTATGTAGCAAACAAAAGGCAAGCAATAGAACCACAACTCTGGGACCACCCAGAGTGAATGAATAATGCTACACCAGGTCTTAGGTTAACTGGTATGACCAGTAGAAAAGGACTTTCCGTGTTTAGTGGCAACATTTTATTGCCTCCCAAGGAAAATAAAAGAGATTCTTGTATTTTTTCAACACCTTTACATTCACATCTGCCAAAAAGGGGGAGCAAAGCTATCATCTTCTTAGGTTGAAAGAGGCACTTCTCAAAGGGGACCATGGGAAGGCATGAAAGCTATTCTGTAATTGATAACCTGGTTCTCTAACATGTAGCTTTTGTGGAAGAGCAGCAAAAGCTCGTATCTCAAATGTGCTTTTGTGTAACCGATTCAGACTAAGGGATGAATTTTCTTTTATTTCACTTTTATGTCTGCTAAGGCAGAGAATGAAAAGGTTGGCCATGCTGGGAAGAATTCTTTCCCTGGACGTCTATCCACAGGTCCTGGTCAGTGTGTGAATGGAGCAGTCAAGGTGGCTGCAGGTGAATTTGGCCTCGATGACATAACCCAGCAATAACAGGGCACCTCGCATATGTGCCCAAAGTTCAACAAAACCAGGGCAAGCCTAGATTCAATCAGACACCAGTTTTAAAGTAATACCTCTTTAAATATATTAAAATTAAAATGAATGATGTTTTAACCTTTCTACAAATTTGGGATATGGGAGGCCTGGGGAGAAATAGGCAAAATTTATTAGAGTTCATTGTTCAGGCTTTAACATTGTCATTGTCAGAGACCCTACTCAGGTACATAATGACCATCAGCTCTCTCCTTCCTATTTAAATCTTCTCTCAGGAAGAATCTGAATTATTATGATGAATTATATTATTATTATTGATGAGTTATTATCTACTACAGTGTGAATGGCATATAATCTTTATCCCCTCTCAGGAGTACTTACATGTTATTTGAGGAAGATGACCCTCCTTAAGCTAAAAAAATGGTTCTCTCCTGTTGCTACCAACAAAGGGCTGAAGTCACTCCAGTGAGCGTCTACTCACTGCTGACCTTGGGTAGTGGGCCAGCACAGGTCCCCAACTAAACTTGTACCATCCTGCAAAAGGTGGAGGCTGAAATCGCATGAACGTGGGTCACCACTCTCCCTCAGGTGGCCACTGCCATCCTCTGTAGGCTCTGCAATGCTGGAGGTTTTTCAAGACTTGATACTACAACACAGTCTTACTGCAGGTGTCAGAGTGACATGGAGGCCCCTCTGGTTTATGGCTGCTACCCAATGACTTTACAAAGAGTATACACAACCCCAATTTCATTAGATACAGCCATTTCAGAGAACCTTATATTTGAGGAGAAAGTGGTTAAAAAAAAATTGCATTGTGGATTTGTTTTATCTCCTTGTTAGCTAAGCCTTTAAGGATATTGGGTCAATGCACTCATCTCTGTATACGTGCTGCTTGGCTTGGCAGACTCTCTTGCATATAAGTAATAAATTGGTTTTTCAAGAATGAGAATTGTTCAGTCTCCAAACGCCACCACCTGACAAATAAAGCCATGCTTTGGTCACTGCCTGGCTCTTCGACTTTATTTCCCACCTCTCCTCCACATGCACCCTGGGCTTCAGCTACTCACAGCTTTCTGTGGGTGCCATGGGTTTTATGCACTTTCACATGCTACTTTTCTGCCTGAAATACGCTTTCCTCCTTCTGTGTCCTGAAAAATCTTATTCATTTTTTAAGCTTCAATTTAAACGTCTCCTCTTGCGTGAAACCCTCTTTTATCCTCTCCAACTCCAGAAGACCTGATCACACCCTTTGTGTTCCAGCCCTATGCTCATCCTACTTCTATTATAGGTCTTATCACACTGAGTTGCAATTGTTGATTTTCATATCCATCCCCTGGCCTCTCTCCTCCTTATCACCTGTTACCGACTCCAGAGGACGGGGGCCATGACTTGTTCATGTTTGTGTCTCAACACAATATGCGGTCATTCATGTCTGCATCCAGTCTGCAAGCAATGGTTGAGTGCTTGGTATGTTTGAGGGATTACACTAGGCACTGAGTTTACAGCAGGGAGAGGACATTCTCTGGACTGCGCAGAGAATGGTGTGTGTATGATGAGGTTGGAGAGCAACAGCCAGGGGTCAGTCTCTGGGAGGCCGTGCCAGCCGTGGCAAAGGTTTGGGGACTTTTTTTCAAAGGCTACAGGAACACATTGAAAGATTGAAGCAGAGACTTAACATGACCAGATCTGCTTTACTGGAAAATCATTCTGATAAACACCACATTCAGGAGAGTGTTTATTTCCAGAGAAAGAGTGAAGAACACATGGAGAAGGGTACATAGCAAAATTCAACTGTGTCTATTTTACCCCCTTCAATCTGTATTGAGTACACACATGTTTTCTGTATTATTCATATTTTTTGTACAGCTGAAATATTTCAAAAAAATTTTAAAGTTCATTCAGGCAGAGTATAGACAATGAGTAAGGGGGAACCATACTTGAAATAGGGTGAACAGTTCACTATTTCAATAATCCATGGACAGAAGGAATGGGCTTAAACTAAGAGGGAGGTGGAGAGAAGCAGACACATCAGGCTTTTTTCAGAAGTAGAATCAATGTCCAGATGGTTTATTGGATATAAGGTGAGAGAGCTGAGGAAGGAATCAACTGGAAGATGATGGTGCCATTTACTAAGATGAGGAAACTGGTGGAGAAAAAGCTAAATCTAGGCTGAAAGGGTGGTTTCAGAATAAAAGTGTGCAAACAACTTAATCCAATTTCTGTCACTCATATGCAACCTTAGGTATCACAACCAAAGGGGTTATATGGTGGTTTTCCACCACTGAAGTTTCCCTGTTGAGTCAGTTGTCTTGGAATTAAACCCTTGTGCACCGAAGCAGAAAGTTTGGGGATCCGGTATAATCAGATTCCTTGGACGGATAAGCACCATTTCAAGGCCTACAAACGGGAGGGATTACCTGCTAATTTAACCATGAAACTGGATTTGTGTCTCTGCCTCAGATAAGGTGAGGATGCATGACACGCATAGATAAACTACTCTTCAGGGAACTGAAAAAATCACTTCAAGGGTCACTTACTGCATTTTGACTTGTCATCTTCTGTGGTCTAAAGAAAACCTTAAGTAGAGCCTAGTATATCTGACAAATGCATTTACTTTCTTGCTGACAACGTATTTGTCTGCAACATCAGCATTTCACAAGAATTATATAAAGAGATATAGCAAATATGTTTCATGATAAAGATTTTCTTTCCAACTTTCATGCAGACCTCTCTTTGGAATAAACTAAGGCAGCATAAAATATTGACATAATGTTAAATAAATGCAAAGCAATAAAATCAGTGTACTTAAGAATCTATAAAACATAACTGTATAAATGTTATACATATACTCGAACAGAAGTCTTGTTCTGAGGGTTCCCAACCTAATACAGATAGACAGACTAAAAAAGTAAAATGGTCAGTAAAGACTCCCACTGGATATTTCACCACTGAATCAGAGGGTAATGGAGAAAAAAACATGGAGCTGAAATGCAGGGGAGGATTTCTTTTCTAGGAAAAAAATAATAAAGACTATTCAGTGAGGAGAAGGAGCTACTTAAAATCTAAAGTCAGGTTAGGGTCAGACTGAATACTAAAAGGGAATTATAACTTTTTAAAAATTTTCACAAGTGAACAACTTAAGTTTACATCTCTCTGTTGTTCAGTAACTGAAAGACTCAGGGAGAGACTATCAAATAAAATTCAAGTGCTAATCAAAATGTTTCAAAGAGTGTTAGAAAACATTAGAAGGTGTACATTAGGACCTGTGAACTTTCTGGATATCAAATGTTTCTCAGAATATTTGCCCTCTGGGAAAAGTAACTTTGTTATGAGAAAGGGCAACCCTGAGATTGACACTCTGACATCTCATGCAAAGTTTACACAAAATATTTGGTTATTCATCCACCTTTTTAAATTGTGGTAAGAACACTTAACATGAGATCTACGCTCTTAATTGCTGAAGTGCACAGTGCAGCGCTGTTAACTGCGAGCACAGTGCTGGACGGCAGGTCTCTAGAACGCATCCATCTCGCCTAGCTGAAACTTCATACCCATCGGACAGCAGCTTCTCACTTCCCCACAGCCTCTGGCAACCACCATTCTACTCACTGCTTCTGTGAGTGTGACTATTTTAGACACATCCTATAAGTGTGGAATCCTGCATGCAGTGTTTGTCCTTTTGTGACTAACTTATCTCACCTAGCATAAAGTCTTCAAAGTTCATCCATGTGGCTGCATAAGGCAAGATCTCCCTCTTTGGTCAGGCTGACCAATATTCTATCATATGTATATATTTTCTTTATCCACTCCTCTGTTGATGGACATTTAGGTTGTTTCTACATCTTGGCTTTGTTAATAATGCTGCAATGAACATGGCAGTGCAAATATCTCTTCAAGATTCTACTTTCAATTCTTTTGGGTAAATACCCAGAGGTGAGATTGCTGGATCCTATAGTAGTTCTGTTTTTAATGTTTTGAACCTCCATAGTGTTTTTCATAGCAGCTGCACCATTTTACAGTCTCACCAGCTGTGTACAAGTGTTCCAATTTCACCACATTCTGGCCAACACTTGTTACCTTTCTTTTTTAAAGACACACTTAAAAAAATTTTTTTATTATTACTTAAAAAAATTTTTTTTTAATTTATTTTTGGTTGCTTTGGTTCTTCGTTGCTGCACATGGGCTTTCTTTAGTTGTAGCGAGCGGGGGCTACTCTTCCCTGTGGTGTGCTGGCTTCTCACTGCAGTGGCTTCTCCTGTCGTGGAGCACAGGCTCTAGGCGTACGGGCTTCAGTAGTTGTGGCTCGTGGGCTCTGGAAGGCAGGCTCGGTAGTTGTGGTGCACAGGCTTAGTTGCTCTGCAGCATGTGGCATCTTCCTGGACCAGGGATCGAAGCCGTGTCCCCTGCATTGGCAGGCGGATTCTTAACCACTGCGCCACGAGGGAAGTCCCAACACTTGTTATCTCTATATTTTTTTATACAACAGCCATCCTAACAGGTGTGAAGTGATATCTCATTGTGATTTTGATTTGCATTTTCCTGATGATTAGTCCTGATGAGCATCCTTTCACCAGATGAAAACAAATGTTGGTCATTTGTATGTCTTCTTTGGAGAAATATCTATCAAAGCCTTTTCCCCATTTTTTAACTGGGTTATTCATTATTTTGCTATTGAGTTGTAGGAAGTCCTTATGTATTTTGGATATGAACCCCTTATCAGATAGATGGTTTGCAAATATTTTCTTCCATTCCATAGGTTGCCTTTTCATTTTAATGATGGTTTCCTTTGCTGTGCAGAGTGTTTTAGTTTGATGTAGTCCAATTTGTTTATTTTGCTTTGTACCTTTGCTCTTGGTGTCAAATCCAAGAAATCATTGCCCAGCTCAATGTCAAAAAGCTTTCTCTCTATGTGTTCTTCTAGGAGTTTTACAGGCTCGGGTCCTATGTTAAAGTCTTTAATTCATTTTGAATTGATTTTTGTGTATGATGTAAGACAAAGGTTCGATTTCATTCTTTGGCATGTGGATACTCACTTTTCCCAACACCATTTGTTGAAGAGTCAATTCTTTCCCCATTCTGTATTCTTGGCACCCTTGTTGAAGATCAGTTGACCGTATATTCATGGATTTATTTCTGGGCTTTCTGTTCCATTCCATTGGTACACAGTCTATCTTTATGCCAGTACCATACTGTTTTAATTACTGTGTTGTAATATATTTTGAAATTAGGAAGTGTAATACTGGGACTTCCCTAGTGGTCCAGTGGTTAAGACTCTGCCCTTCCAATGCATGGGTTCGATCCCTGGTTGGGGCACTAAGATCCCACATGCCGTGCAGCTAAAAATAAATAAATTGTCTTAAAAAAAAAAAAAAAGGCTAGAAACCATCAAAACAAAACAAAACAAACAAACAAAAAAAAACCCACTTTGAAAAGAAATACACCTTTAGAAAAAAAAAGGAAGTGTGGTACCTCCATCTTTGTGTTTTTTATCAAGATTATTTTGACTACTCAGAACCTTTTGTGATTTCATATGAATTTTAAGATTTTTTTTCTATTTCTGTAAAAAATGCAATTAGCATTTTGGTAGAGACTGCATTGAATTTGTAGATTGCTTTGGGGAGTATAGACATTTAAAAAATATTGTCTTCCAATCCATGAACACATGATGTTTTCCCATTTATTTCAATCTTCTTCAATTTCTTTCATCAATGTTTTATAGTTTTCAGTGTGCAAATCTTTCATCTCTTTGATTAAATCCATTCCTATGTATTTTTTCTCTTTTGATGCTGTTGTAAATGGGATTCTTCCCTGATTTTCTTCTCAGATAGTTTGTTGTTAGTGTATAGAAACAATTAATTTTTGCATAATGACTTTATATTCTGCAACATTACTCAACTCTTTTATTAGTTTTAACAGGTTTTTTTTGGTGTGTGAGGTCCTTAAGGTTTTCAAAGTATAAAATCATGTCATCCTCAAACAGAGATAATTTTACTTCTTCCTTTCCAATTTGGACACTTTTTATTTCATTTTCTTGCCTAATTGCTCTTGCTAGGAAATATGGTGTATCACATTAACTGATTTTCATATGTTGAACCATCCTTCAATCCCATCCCATGGATAAATCCCACTTGGTAATGGTTTAATGATCCTTTCAATGTGTTGTTGAATTTGGTTTGCTTGTATTTTGTTGAGAAGTTTTGCATTTATGTTTATCAGGGATAGTGGTCTGTAGTTTTCTTTTCTTGTAATGTCTTTGGCTTTGGTATCACAGTAATGCTGGTCTCATAAAATAAGTTTGGAAGTATTCCCTCTTCTTCTATTTTTTGGAAGAGATTGAGAAGGATTGGTGTTAATTCTTAACTCTTTGGTACACTTCAGCCATTAAGCCATATGGTCATGGGCTTTCCTTGTCGGAAGTTTTTTGATTACTGATTCAATTTTCTTACAAATTACAGGCCGCGACAGTGAGAGGCCCGCGCACCACAATGAAGAGTGGCCCCCGCTTGCCGCAACTAGAGAAAGCCCTCGCACAGAAACGAAGACCCAACACAGACAAAAATTAAATAAATAAAAATTAAAAAAAGAAAAAAAAGGACTTACTATTGTCATTTTGTCACTTGTTTTCTGTCTTGTAGTAGCTCTTTTGTCCATCTTTTATTCTCTTGCTATTTTACTTTGTATTTCATTGGTAATTTAGTAATGGTATGCTTTGTTTCCTTCCTCTCTCTCTCTCTGTCATATATCTTCTACATGTATTATTTTTGTGGTTACCATGGGGCTTACATAAAACACCTTATAATTTTAACAGTCTACTTTAAGCTGAGAGCACCAATATTTGGTCATTCTTAACCAATTTAAAAATGGAGTAAATATCTCTTCCCTGCAATGAGTACAGTGTAATTTTTTATAACGTTTATTGGCAAAACAAACATTTCACTTTGACATTTTTGGTTTAGCTTTTGAACTAAACAAAACCAAATGTTGGTTTATAAATATGTACATTTTGCTTGGAGAACAGCTACAGTCCAAGTGACGTATATTTTCTCTGAATCTCAAGACAATTATTTTCAAAAATCTAACTCTGGATTAAAAGATTTACTTATCTTGCAAATTATAAAACATCATAACCATAGTTGCTGGTGTAGATTAAAAAACAATTCAGTTTTTTAAGTAATAGAGCAACGAATTTATTTTAAAATGGCGTGAAGAATTTACCATCAAGGTTAAAGTAAACAAGGTTATCTCAAAGTAACAGGAAATGACAGAAGGAATTTTAAGGCATTTTATTACTTATTTCATTGTGAGTAACTTAGGTTTACAAGTCTGTCACCCACACTAAACTGAATATCCCTGTATATCAGGGAATGCATTTATTATTGTAACCCCCTCTGCCTACTGCTCTGTGTAGTATATAATGGGTTCTCTATAAATGTTGGCTGATTTCTATTGTGAAACTAAGCAAAAGGGAGAGTAATAAAAATATTCTTTAGTTTGGTAGAATTACACTCCCTGTTGAGGGAGTAATGGCAAACAAGGATCCCAGTGAGGAGCCAGAGGTGATTAGAATAATCCAGGTGTGAGGTGACCTAACTGTTGGCAGTGAGAATGGAAAGGAAGGGATGGGTCAAACAGAGTCTATGAGGGGAAAAAAAGGAGCAGAGATGATCAAAAAGGAAAAAAAAAAACAAAGTTAATTTAAAAATGTAGATCCTGCACAACTGGATGAAAAATGGAAAGAATGATGAAATAGGGAGCAAGGTTTAGGAGGGGAGATGACGAAGTTCTCAGGGGTTGGCCACCTGGAGGAGCAGAGTGGAGGCAGGACAAGAGACTGAAGATCACAGTGATGAGTATGCAAAGGCAGACCAGAGGACAGGGATGCTGAAGCCACCTTTCATGATGGAGAAGGGTGAGCATGCAAAGAGCCGGAGGAGGCCAGAGAAAGAGGGAATAAGCTGGGAAAGAGCATCACAGAAATCCAAAGAGGTGATGATTTCAAAAGAGAGCATGTCTACAATATAAATGCTACCAGTGAGACAGAGAGAAAATTTCTGATGAGAGCATTCCTTCTTACTACTTATGATAAAGATCACAGGAAAGAGAACCAATTTATGGTGAAAGGTGATAATAAAACAGCTCTAAGTGGCATGGTCTGTCATTTAATGCCCTCCTTGAGCCAGCACTAATTTATCTATCCAGTTTTCTCCCCAGGACAGGCAAGGTCAGGCCTTTACCCTTCATCGTTTTTTTAGTTGCTTTCTGCATGTTCTCATCTCTATTTCCACTTCCCCAGTGAACTATCCCTGTCAAAATCTCACCTTCTTCTCCAGCTTTATCTTCTTCCTGAAACATTTCCATCCCTACCAGGCAGATGTCTTGCATTCCTTTGAACTTTCCTGTCACCTTTCAACTCTCCCATGATACGGAGAATATTTTTGTTGCTTATACATATTTTTTTGTTTCTTGTTTCTTTTGTTAGTCATATTAATTTCCCTTTGAAGAAAGAAAAGATCAGACTCAGCATTTACTACATCTCCTTGGATGGAAAAGAAAGCTGTGCTTTACATATTTCATTTATTCCTGTATTTAACTGTATTTAACTGATTGCTGACTACAATCATCATTGAAAAAGAGAAACCTTTAGACAAGAATATGTTTTCTCAGATAAAATAATCAAACTGATGTAATCCTTTAGAGCTAAGCTTACAAACACTAGAGCAGAATGCCCTAGAAGAAGAAAGATTCTGCTATAATGAGTTTTTAATGTTTTCAGTGCATCACTGGAAACACAATTTAATATACCAAGTTAAGAGAGAAGCTGCTTTTCTACTCAAGGAGTAACAGTATCTAATATGCTCAAGTTGCCAATTTGTATGGAAACATTTAAAATCACTACATGACAGTAATACCCATTGGAGACAGCAACATGGTATCTTATAAAAATAATGCATTATAAAAAATGATGACATATTATGTCATTGAGACAAAGCCCCAAACTCAATAGCTATTGCTAAATACATCCTGGAAACAGGGAGATGAAAATATATTATAATATTAAGGTTAAATGGTATAAGCAGAAATTTGGGAAAATGTGATATTCTATTTTGCAAAATCAAAGAAATGTAAATATAAAACCTCCCTGAGTTATGGGTCAGCATTTCAAATCATAATGGATGGGATTCCTTCTCATTTTTTAAAACTAGGCAATGCATTGTCCCACGATTAGAAAAGGTTCAAGTTTTTCTTTTTCTCCTTCAGAAAAATGATCAAGACATTTTTTTATCTCAGTTCTGATCTGATTTTTTCATCCTTTATTTTATACATAAACAAAGGAATTCTTCAATCCATATACCTTTCTCTTAATTGCATCACAACATTTTTTAAAAAGTAATTTTTATTTCTTTTTTAAAATCCATTTGTGATGTAAACTTTGCATCCTTCACAAACTTGCTATGCATTGAATAATTCTAAAAAACCAAAATGTGTTCTGGAGATCTACTGTACAACATAGGGGCTTATAGTTAAAAATACTGTACTGTATATTTCTAATTTTATTAGGAGGGTAATCTCTTACCACAAAAGAAAAATCAATATAAAAATCAATCAATCAGGTGGGAAGAAACTTTGGGAGGTGATGGATTTATTCTATAGATTTGATTGTGGTGATGGTTTCACGGGTGAATATTTATCTCCAAACTGATCAAGTTGTATACGTTAAATATTTACAGCCTTTTGTATGTCCATAGTACCTCAATAAGGTGATTTTAAAATAACAATATAAAATAAGAAATTTTCAAAAATTGGGGCAAGTCATATACTTGGCAAGTTCAAAAGGCAAAAAAATTAGAAGATTGGGGATGAATGGGAATTTGGAAAGATAGCAAATGACATAAACTCTATTAGAAAGAGGTGATGATGAGATTTCCTTCAGTTTAAATATTGATAATAGTCTTTATCCATCCTTTTCAAATACTGATGAACTGGCATCAGTCCTTTTTTGCTTCTATATGATTTTACCTGACCTACCATGCACAGAATTTCTTAATTGCCACTAACATCTTTCACCTTTCCCTCATTAATATTGACTATTTATTCAATATCTGCTGTGCACAGGGCATTGGAGAGAGGATGAGAGAAACTTAAGACTGCTATTATATCTGTTCTCTATGCCTTGATTTTTTTTCCCCTAATGCTTTATTCGTTCAGCTTAGGACAATATTTCCTAAAAATTATAGGATGCCTTAGAGTTTTCAATCTAACATACATTTCCAAGAGGGAATTTTGGTATGTGGTAATCTCTATACTTATTTGAGCAGGGATACAATGTTTTTTAAATTGCTGACTATTGCTAAGCCCTACAAACACAACTTGAGAGATACCATAGTAGAGTGAAAAGGGCAGAGCAGGAGGATCCAGGAAGAGTCACTGCTAATGTTGACCTGCTGACCTGCAGTACTGACTAATTTTCCATTCAGTAGTTACTGGTAACAAGACATAATCTGTCCATTTAGAGAAAGATCTACCAGAGCATCTTGTTTAACAATCAGCTTTTGTCCTAAAGAGATTTGTCTATTCCCTGAATTATGCCCTCCCTTTGATTACGATACAAGATTCTGAATTAAATTCCTTAAGCAAATAGATGAAGCAGATGGTAGATGAAGTTTTTCTTCAGGGAATTTCTAAATATGTATTGAAGATTTCTTTCAAAGTCTGAGTAAGATATATCGGCAGAGAATAGGAATCCAGGAAGTCTGATAGAACTGCCAAGTATTTAACTTGTACCTGCAACTGTTATAAAATCTAGTACAAAGGTTAATCTAAAAGAATTATTAAAGATAACTTCCTTAGGAGTAATTTTCTAGATTAATTTGTTGAATTTTCCTTTTTCCTTCTTTTGTTCATATTGCTTTGTGAAATTTTCTTTTAGGTAAACATGTACATCCTTACTGCTAAGAGGTACATATCTTGAAATAATTTTCATTCTGAGGATATGAATCCAAACAACAAAAGCCAAAATACCATAAACTGAATAAAGTCTAACGTTCAAAACACCCTAAACTGAATAAATCTTTTTCTGCATTGGCATCTATTCATCAGGAAGACTTTTGAAAGTCACCTTTGCATAATAACTCTCCCAGAACAGTTTTAGAACTTGACTGTGACAGTGAAGTAAGGCCACTGCAAATCACTGTTCTGAGGACAATGTCTCATAAAGGTAGACTTAATCTTATAATTCATTAAAACGAAAAAACAAACAAACAGAATTTTACTTGTCACTTGTTAGAAGCTTATTTCTGCCTTCATATGTTTGCCCAAGCTATTCCTTTCTTCAATTTTCCATCAATCCATATACCTTCCCTTCAGAAATCTCAAAATTCATCTCTTCCTGAAGATCACAGTTCATTATTCAACCTTTGAAAAGCATTTATGGAGGCACTAGGTATATAATGGGAAACAACAAAGACATGGTTTCTAGCCTAGTAAATCTTTTTATTGGGGAAAAATATTTAAACAAACAACCAGAAACATTAATATATACTAAGGAGTAGTGATAAATACTATGCTATGAAGAAAATATACAGTATGCAGTATATAGTTTATAGTATACAGTATATAGTGTATAGAATATAGTATGCATAACATAGTACACAGCATATAGCATGTAGCACATAGCATACGCTATATGGAATTTACTATATAGTATTTAGCATCGTATATAGTGGACAGTTAGGTGAGTGCCCCGAATGGCTAAGAGTTGAAGGATGCTTAGGAATTAAGCACGGGTTGGTGACGGAGGGTTCCAGACAGAGGCAACAGGTGTGCACGGCCTTGAGATGGTAAGGAGCATGGTTCCTTTGAAGACTAAAAGGAGGTCAGCATTGCTGGGCCACCAACGTGAAGGAAAGAGTACCTCCAAATAAAACTCCCAGGTTGTCTCTCCACCTCCATCCCACCACTACCCAGTCCTTGCTCCACACAGAGTCCGCCTCTACGTGGTCAGCGAGGAGCTTGGTGAGGGGGCAGAGAGGAGCCATTGGTCTCGAAGAACCATCTTGAGGGACATCACTGAGCAAATTCGAGCACTGTGGCCGTAGGTAGGGATGCTGACACAGGAGAATAAGCCCTCTGTCTTTCCTGCTACCCACGGACACTAGAACACATTAGGGAGCACTGTGGGGGAGGAGGTGAGGAATGGAGGTAAGAAGGTGAGGGGGCAGGGTTCTCTCCCACCGCCTCCTTGCTCATCCTCCTCATGGTCTGCTCTGCAGGTAGAGAGCTCATGGCCTCAATAAAAACTGAGATGCGTTTGGAAGGGTGCTGGGAGGAAGGGATGTATCTGGTTCAGGACAGGTTGGGGATTACATGGCCCGCAAGGAGAGAGCAAGCTCTGCCACAGAAGGCAAGAGAAAACCCACGTGTCAACAAAGAAAATCCGTATCTAAGACATTTGTGTACACTGATGCATTCAAACCAAGAAAGGCCTTTATGGGACCTAGTTGCTGGCAGTAAAGATTTGGTTATCTCATTAGGAAAACAATATATTCATACAGAAAGGAGTTAAAATAACATAACAATATATATAAAAGAATACCATCACACACTGGAGATTACTAAGTCTTAGCGGAATTTTAACAAGGAGCTGGATTTGGTCCAGGAAAAATTCCTGTAGAAAATAAGAACCAAGGCAATATATAAAGGATAGGAAGACTGCTGGGGTTATTAAAAGTTATTTTTAATAGCTTTATAAAGCACCAAAAGTACTTCCATGTAAAAACTTTGAAAACAAAAATTATATTGGGTTGGCCAAAAAGTTCGTTTGGGTTTTTCCGTAAGATGTTATGGAACAACCCAAATGAAATTTTTGGCCAACCCAATAGAAAGTAAAACAAAAATCAAATTTGACTCTACTACCCAGAGATAAATACGGTCATTAACCTTTTCAATTTTCTTACATTCTCTCTCCCTCAGCAATCTTCTCACGTTTCCCTAGACAATCCATTCTCTCAATATAAAAGTGACTATTTATGTATAGTTTGTTCTCTCCTCAAATCTCCCCCACACTCTCAGACCTCCTCACTCTCAGCTGATGATTTGATTTTTTATTTCACTGTGGAAACGGAAGCCACGGGAAGAATGGCCTCCAATCTAAGGCTGGCTCCTCTCTCTGGGTACCCTGCCCACGACCCTCTACTCTGAAGGACGCTGCTTCTCCAATTGTATCTCCTAAAAGATATGTCTTCCTAGTTTCCCCAAACACACACAGATAGACGCACACACACACACACCTCCTTTGGCTTCACTTCACACAAAATAAAACAAAAACTTCCTTTGGCTCCACTTCTTTTCCAGCTAGGATCCTGTTTTTCAGCACTTCCGTACAGAATTCATTTACAGATTTGTTAAAAATGCAGTCTCCTGTCACCACATTCCATGCCCCCTCCAACTCTCCCCTGAACCCACACCTATCAGGCTTCTGTTCCCAGGACTCCTTCCAAGCTGTTCTTACCAAGGTGAGCAGGGAATCCCACACTGCCCATCCGATGCTCAGCAGGGCCACATTAAGACCTTTGAGGGACCTTTTTTCATAAAAAGTATTAAAAATTATAATTTATGTGCATTGCTATAAAGACAAATATAACACAGGCTGGATTCATTATTATTATCATGTTCATTTTTTATTTCTGATTTTCAAAGAAATTAAAATGAAAACATTCTGTGAGCTCCTACAAGTATGATGAGCCAGAGGCACCTGTAGATTAGTGGATAACCTGGCCCTGACAGTGACTTTTCAGCCCTCACCTTACTCAGACTCTCAGGAGCATTCCACATAGTTGATTATGCTCCTCTTGAAACCTATTTTCAAATGTCTTCAGTGACACTACACTCTTGGTTTTCTTCCTACCTTGCTGGTTGCTGTTTCTCAGTCTCTTTGAAAGCATTCTCCCTCCTTCTTACCTTGTAAATACTGGTGTGCTCCACGGGTGAGTCTAGGACCCTTCTCTGTTTACCTACACTCAATCCCTAGGTACTCTCAACTTGTCCTGTGTCTTTAGAAACTGATTACTCCTAAATTTAAAACTCCAATCCCCACTTCTCCCCTAAATTGTGGACTCAGAAATCTTAAAAGTTTTTTTGACATCTCCATTTGAATGTTTTCTAGGAATCTCAAACTTAGCAGGCTGAAAATGGACTCCCCCTCACCCCTCAATCCTGCTCTTCCCATGTTCTACACCATAATAAATAACACTGCCATTCATTCAGTTGTGCAAGCCAAAACCCTTAATGTCACCCTAGACTTTCTCTTTTTCTCATACCCCTTAGCCAATTCATCAGCAAGTATTATCAGTAATACCTTCAAAATATATCCAGAAAACTTCCATTGATGGCAATGGAACAGGACAGATGCACAACCCATTTAATAAGCATGAAAGAGTGATTCGATTTATGGATTAAAGGAGAGTAGGAATAAGTAATGACTATATCTTGGGATAAGGGCTGTGTTACAAAGAGAAATAGGAAAGTTAGGGAAGCGTGTTCAATTACTCTCAGAGATGTGATGATACTTATCTAAATGTACTGCATTTTAGGAAACACTGAGTTATCCAAATCAAGATAACAAATAGATATAGGATGATGTTTAGGTGTAATAACAATATAGAATGTAGATTGCAGATTTGGGTGTATGGAAGATGAAAAGCTTTTGAAATACAAAAATAAAAGATGAGAAGCTGAGTCACAATTTGGGGCATGCTATGTACACAAAATGGCAGAAGGGGCAGTCAATAAAATGAGACAGACAAGGATCTCTTAGAAAGGTTGGTTAAAAAAGAAAAAGAATATATATATCTGAATCACTTTGTTGTACACCTGAAACTAACACAACATTGTAAATCAACCATACTTCAATTAGAAAAAACCCCACCAAGATATTGTTACTTAATAGAATCCAAGGGGAGACAATATTTCATCAGGAACTGATGACCAGCAAAGCCTAATGCCACAAAAAGGTCAAGGAGAATGAAGGTCTGTCATCTGCCCTTAGATTTGTGAAGGTGCTGGGCATTACTTTAGTAGGTCAATTTTGTAATAAGCCTAGAAAGGCAGAGTACGAGCATTGAGAACTTTTCAATGAAGGTATCAATCAAAGACATTTTTAGTAGAAGAAAAGCATAGTAACTAAAGAAGAAAATGGAGTGAACCAAAAATTTTCACGATTTGCAAGATATGAAGTGCATGAAAGCTGAAGAGAAGGAAGCGGGAAACATCAAGAGGCCAGGAAAGAAAGGACTGATGCTGAGTGTAGATTCCTCAAGGGTCTAAATCTAAAGAATAACATGATTGACGATGTGTGTTTTATTTAGGCTTATAATTCAATCTCCCTTTCTTGACTTAGAATTCACACAAACCTTCACTGAACTGAAATGAGAGCCACCACGTTCACTATACTTTGGAAGACTGTGGATGAGTAGATCAATCTCACCCCACCCTCTGAGATTGTTAAGAATACTATATAATCTCCACACACCATTTTCAGAAGTCACTGTGTCCCCAAACCAGATGCTATTAATTACTTTATCTGTAATCATACCTTTTCTTTGTGACTTACTTTCATCACTCTTCAGAGAAAAAATTTTGAAATAGATGAATTGCAGCTACTGGCCAATGAAAGCCATGACATCTTTTTTTTTTTCTTTAGTTCCTTTAATTAATAATTAATTAATTAATTAATTTTAACATCTTTATTGGAGTATAATTGCTTTATAATGGTGTGTTAGTTTCTGCTTTATAACAAAGTGAATCAGCTGTACATATACATATATCCCCATATCTCCTTCCTCCCACCCTCCCTATCCCACGCTTCTAGGTGGTCACAAAGCACCATCTTCCTGTGCTATGCGGCTGCTTCCCACTAGCTAGCTATTTTACATTTGGTAGTGTATATAGGTCCATGCCACTCTCTCAGTTCGTCCCAGCTTACCCTTCCCCATCCCCGTGTCCTCAAGTCCATTCTCTACGTCTGCGTCTTTATTCCTGTCCTGCCCCTAGGGTCATCAGAACCATTTTTTTTTAGATTCCATGTATATGCGTTAGCATACGGTATTTGTTTTTCTCTTTCTGACTTACTTCACTCTGTATGACAGACTCTAGGTCCATCCACCTCACTACAAATAACTCAATTTCATTTCTTTTTATAAGCCTTGACTTCTTAATGATAACAAGTTTAAACTGAATTACTAAACTAGCAAGTGAGGACAACAAAAGATGATATGGTGATTACCATGTAACTGCCAACACAACTCACAGTTTTTTGTTTACACTTTTTTCTTTTAACTCCTGTGGATATGATTTGGGCTACTAATACATAACAGACAATTTTTATATCAATTTAGATGAGTGCCCAGCAAAAACTGTGTTTTACTGATGAATATTTTTGAGATGAACCGATTGAACCACAAATCAAAATGTAAAATGCACCAAATAATTGGCAAAATTATTTAACTGAGCAAAAGACTGCCCTCTCTTTCCTTTCTGTCACTTGTGTTGCTAAGTGGTTATCACTCACACTGTGGGCCAAGGAAATTTTACCTTAAATTACATACTAGGGGGAGGAGAGAAGAGCAACAGGAATGACATGACCTGAGCAACTGAATTACAGTCAACTCTCAATTACATCGAATGCCTTCTGAACTACACAGCGTGTCTGCACTTGGGTGATAACTCTGCCATGTTTATTGTACTTCCACCCTGCACCTTGGAGGAAGAAATTGTTTATATCACATCACCTCGATGTTATGGATTTTCTGTTTTGTTGCTATGGAAACCTACTATTTCTTTTCACTATCACCCCTCCACCCATATCTATATGGAATTACAAATGGAAACACAAGGGGAATTACAAATTTATGAAAACATCATCACAAACTCCTACATGCAGACTAAGCATTTGGTAACTTGGTCTCAGTGTGAAAAACAGTATTAGATTTTCTCTACATGAATCATTGCTTTATCCAGAAACCCTTCAACACTTTCCCTCACCACTTATGGTTTTCCACAGTCGGGAATACTTCCATGGAGAGTCAGCATTTGCTAGAATGAGATTCTCTTACTCATTGTGCCCTTATGGTGTACTTATTTCCAGAGACAAGAAAGAGACAAAGTTTGTTTGTTTTCTGGAAGCTACTGGCTCAGTTTCCTCCTACAAATTTTGTGACAGAGAATAAGTTGTTAGATTCATATTTTCAATGGATTCATTTTCTGACTGTAAGAGGAAATATTTTGTTTTTCTTTTGCATCTATACTGCATATTGATTTTATATTTTAAGGCTTGTTATATCACAATTATACTGTTACCTTTTACATAAAAGCTATTTTACATAAAAGCTGCTTTGAGAATGTATTACTAAAAGAAAATAGTAAAACAAATTATAAGATTCCTATCAAACGTAATTAAGAGAATCTCCTTACCAATATATATATATAATCACTCCCTCAGTCAACCCTAACTAGATTTTATCCTCCCAGAACTTTCTGTCATATTTCTCAAGGGGGAGATGGAATACTGTGAAAACAAAAATAAAATTTTCTTATGGCTCAGAGGCCCTCACTCAAACAACTTAGCACTTTTTTTTTTCCATTTTGCTGTTCATGTTCATTTTATATTTTATTGCTAAACAAAGAAACACTAAAAAACAACAACAACAGTGAAAAACAAACCTTGAAACATTCTTTTGAGGGTATGTGGGAAATAGACTGGAAAGGAAAGTACTAAAAATATTCAATTCTTAATTTTTAAATAGAAGTTCTATAAAGATTATTTAATTATGGTTTATCAAAATGATGGACCATCATGAAGATATTAGTTTTGCAAATTAGTATTTAATGACATGAGAAAATAGTCTTAACATAATTAGACTAAAAAGAACAATTTCTGAAACAGTATGTTCTGCAAGACCCCTTTTGTATGGCTGGAAGAATATACTACAAAATGTTAACAGTGATAATTCCTGGGTGCTGATATTAATACTGATTTCTTTTTCTTTTTTTCTGCCCTTCAGTATTTTCTAAATATTTTAGAGTATATCAGTTAGGAATGCTTTTGGCTGCAGTAACTGAAAATCTGACTAACTGGTTTAAACAAATATTGGTTTATTTAATTTAATTTATTTTTTTATTTTACATTTTTATATAGCAAGAAGTCTGGAATGGGAACTTGTTGGCATTATTTCAGCTGCTTAATAATGATCTTCTTTCAGTTCTCCCATCTTTAGCTTTGTTGCTTTTTTTCCCCTTAAAGGCTTTTTGCCTCATGATGACAAATTTTACCTTAGTAACAGGGAATCATATCTGATTTCAAGGTAGAAAATGGGACCAGAAATAGTGTTAGTCATGCCTGTTCCATTTAGATTCTTTACTGAAGCCCCTTTCTGAAAACTAACACCCAGACTGATTTTTTTTTTTTTTTTACATCTCACTTGCCAGAACTGGATTACAGGGGCATCCACAGCTGCGCAGCAGGTAGAGACAGACTGCCATAAGTGGTTTAGATTCATCGTAAGTCAATGACAATATCTTACAAGAATATTGAACCTTGAACAAAATCAGGATTCTATTAGGAGGGAAGAAAGTGGGAACGTGTATTTAACAGTGTCTTAGGCTAAAAAATGCCACCACCCCCCACCTCCAAAGAGATCCACGCCCTGGAACATCTGAATGTTATCTAATTTGGCAAAAGAAGGTCTTTGCAGATCCTTGGGTATTAAGGATCATCCTGGATTATCTGGATGGGCCCTAATGCAGTTACATGTATCCTTAAAACAAGGAGGCACCAGGAAATTAGACACACATGTGCATGCGCACAGGGGAGAAGACGACGTGAGGATAGAGCAGAGAGAAATGAGAAGACATTGGTCTTGAAGAGATTCAGACTGGAAGAGGCAAGTAACGTATTCCCCTCTAGAGCCTACAGGGGGAGCGCGACCCTGCCAACAATGATTTCAGCCCAGTGATACTAGTTTCTGACTTCTGGCCTCCAGAACTGTGAGATAATACATTCCAGTTGTTTTAAGCCACCCGGTTTGTGGAAATTTGTTACAGCAGTCAAAGGAAACTAATACATATAAAAAACTGACATTTTATGTCTGCCACATAGACTATATATATGTAGAGAGAGAGAGAGACAGAGACAGAGAGACAGAGACCAAGTAATATAATATTACTTTCAAAATCATGTATTTATTACTTTTAGAAGAATATTATTTTTAAAATAAAATAATTTGTAAAACAAAGAATTAATTCTTCCCATATTTCCATTTCAAAGATATAATATATTTTCATCAAGGTGCTGCCCCCAAATTTAAACAAATCTTTATATGATCCACGGGCATCTATAACCAATTCCACTGACGTCTACAGAAATTGCCTGGGCATTTTCAAAACTGGATTTGGCTGCAAAGGCTAAATAACTGATACCCTGCTAGCTTTATTTTTGCATTTTTTTTCTATTCAATTGTAGCCTTTAGTTTGGAAAGAGAAATTTGTGAGCAAAAACAAATAGATTCATGCTAAATCCAAAAGCTATAATTGGGACAAGTTTTTAAGGAAGAAATTAAGGCAATGGGTAGAGAGCACTGCTCTCAATTTTCCTACAGAAACAAGGTTAAAATAGTATCTTTAATCTGCCATGGAAAATAAGTGAGGGATGACAGAATATTGGTATTCACTTCAAAGCCAGTTATGAAAGTTTTCCTTTTTTCCCTCCAGAACTCAACACGACATGGGCTATTTTCAGACCATGATCTCTCTTTCATCAAAGTCAGCGCTAGCTGTGAAGACCACCTGCTCCAGGTAATTACCTTAAATACACTCTCAGAGTCTCCTGATTCAAATGACCTATTTTTTGGTGAAATAAGATGTCTCTTAACTTTGGCTGTGTGAAGTATGCTCCCAACTCTAAATTACTTATTCACAGGAGACAAATGCTCTGGGATCAATTCAAAACACTGATCTCTCTCAGTGGGCCCATCAGAACTATATTCCCAAAGCACAACAAGAAAGCAATCTGCAGATTACCAGCTAGAAATGACTATGTAGGCTGAAAACCAGCCAAATGGAAAACCTGCAAAATTGCTCTTCTAAACATCTTATTCAGATAAATCTAAAAAGGGAATTAATTTTGCTTTTATTCATGTAGGAAACAAATATTCAGATCCTGCCTTTAGGAGAGAGCATGCTGTTTGTCCAGTGCTTGTAATGATTTTATATTCAGCAATGAACACTTTTTTCCTGACTCCTTTCCCCAACACATATACCAATACATTTGCATAAGTGGGGGAACACCTATATCAGTCTTGGGGGCCAGGCATGGCTTCTGTGAAGAAGTGCATCAACTGAGACCCGAAGGCCTGGCAGGGGTAATGCCGGTAAGGACTCTGGGAAGCAGGAGTGTGTGAAAAGTCCTGGACAAGGGGATCAGGTCACTGGAACCCGGAAGTATTTAGATACGGCTGAAACTCAGTGCAGAAGGGCTATCTGGATAAGCTAAAAAGTTGAAAGCATGAACAGCTCACATTTCATGGAATTCCTGCTGAAGCACAAAGGATGTGCCTCACCTGCAAAAGAGTATTTTGTTGTAGGGAGAAAAGTCTGGAGGGGCAGGAAGAGAAGAATAACAATAACCTAGGAGGGGACATGAGTTATCCAGGAGGGAGGGCAACAGGGAAGCCATGAAGACAGAAAGTATGTAGAAAAGTTGTTACATTAGAGAAAGATTAAAAAGTACAATTGTTCAAGACTTGGTAACACGACAAGAACTGGTGAGAAGAGTGAAGTCAAGAACTACAGGAAGACTTCAGGTCTGGACAAGGCAGCGGGTGGGGTTCCCAACACAGGGGTAAGGGAACCCTGGCAGTGGGAGTGGGGAGTGGGATGTTGAATTCAGTGTTGCCTTTGGGACGGGGCCTCAACACAGAGCTGCTCCAAATGCTGGTGATATATATACATCAGGATCCCCAGAAAGTTCTGGGCTGGGTATATCTGCACAGTGATGTTTTAAATCATGGGGGAGCTGGTAATGATCAAGTTCACAAGGCTATCTTCACCCTGCGTGCAACCCAGGTAGCAAAATAATTTATTACCTATTACCTCAGAATACTGTGTCTGAAGTTTTATTCATCAGACATTTGATGGGATATTCTAGGAAAAAAATCTTTAATATCAGAGATTATGCAAATGGTATCTTACTCATGATATTACTAATATTGTTTAAAAGCATACTTTTTAGCTACTATTAACATGTGATAACATTTGCTTTTAGGATATAGGGGAATTATTTTCTGGGGCTTTCCATAAAATAGGTAAGTAACGATAGTTTACACCAAAGTCATTTTGTTTTTAATGTGCAACTGTATGCAGTGTTTATGGAGTACTCACATACATTATGCACAAGAAACATCTACAACTTCAGAGTTTCAGAACTTTCTCTGAAGCTTTTTAACTTTAAATAACTCTATGTAAGGCAACAACTGTAGGTTAAATACTACATTTATATAGCACGAAATAAGGGAGGCTGAACCAGTGAGCAGAATGTATATAGACAGCAAAGCAAAGTTAAATATAAGCATGTTATTGTCTCCAGGGCATGCAAGCAGAACTACATAGCCCATCTTCCTCCACATTTCCCTTCCATCTAATTCATTCATTCTGGTCCTGACCAGGGTTACTTCCTGCTTAGAGTTTATAGTTTCCTGACCCTCTGTTGCCATTTCAGATTTTGTTAATAAACCTAAGAATGATGTCAGTTTTGCCTTTTCCTTTATTTTCTGTGGAAAGTAGTTCCTGTTACTTGATTTTGGTGGAAATCATGCTTGAACTTTAAAAAATAACCCAGTATCCCAGAATACATATGGGCATTTCCCCCTATTTACTGTTTAATTCTCCTGCCATCTTCCAAAAAAAAAAATTGGGATATGAACCACCGTGGGCACCATGCACCTGACACTTAGGTCGGCCAGTGGCAAGGCTCAGCTTCATTTGTGGTGAGCCAACTTCTTTGACACTCAGCTGTGCCCAAGGCAATGCCACTACACAGGATTTACCAGGGTGTGCAGGTCAGGGGAACTGTGAGATTTTCCCTCTTCGTTACCCTACTGCAAAATGGTTTTGAAAACACACACAATGGATATAGACTCCAATGCCCATTTTCCTGTTTACCCAAACAAGATGGAGCCCATGTGACAATAAAGGTGGGACTATCACTAAATGCCTCAGAGTGCTATTTACCCTGTGTTTCTTGTATCAGTTCATTGTTATTCTCTCGTGGGCTCTCTTTCACTCTCAATTAACTACCATGTATAAGAGTTCTGTCAGTGAACTATCACCTCTCTCAATCTGCTTTGTAGTCTTCTGTCTTGGCCCAACTTTAACCACATAATGGAAATGATGACCAAGACCCTGCTTTCCATCCACTTCTCACAATGGAAACAAAGAAAACAACCATAGTAATCTCCTCCACAGAACCTTCCACCATCCCACCTTACTGGTTATTAAATTAAGTTCAACCTTCTAATATCAAGGACTTTTACATAATGCCTCTAACCCATTCCTTGACCTTATCACTTAGTAAATATCTCCACGTCTCATGCACAAGTCACTGGACCACTCACCACTCTCCACCTGTGCTGTAAACTGTTCATCTGTACATCTTCTACTTCCTTTGCCTGCAACTCCCTTCCCCAGCTTCTCAGTCTATCAAAATCCTACTCTTGCTTCAAGACTCAAGTCAAATGCTACTTCCTCCATGAATCTATTCATGATGCATGAAGCAGAAATTAATTTGTTTTTATCTGGGCTTCCAAAGCCTTTGGTAATATCTCTACAATGTATGACATGCATATGAATGTGTGTGTGTGTGTGTGTGTGTGTGTGTGTGTGTGTGTGTGTGCGTGTATGTATGTAAATTTAACAGCAGGTCTTTGAACTTAACATTTCCTATTTTGACTTGTTTGTGAGTGGTTCTAAATGACCATGACATGCATTATTTATGGTTTTATAGAAGCACTGATTGAATTACCCACTGTGGGGAGCACATACTGGAAGGAGTTTCCGAACTAGCTGTAAGCCCAGCTTGTGCCCCAGCAGCTCTGTTCACTAGATAAGGTCAAACACAATTGCGGGGAAAACTATATGCTGTAGTAATATCCTTAAATCATGGAACAGATATATCCCTCAGTGAATATAAAAAGTTTCTAATCTTTATTCAGTGTTTAGCATTTGCCAAGGCCTGTTCTTTGCACTTTATATGTATTGTAATCATTAATTCTCACAGCAATTTGTATGGTAGGGGCTATTGAAATACCCAATTTACAGATTAAAAAAAACCAAGCAAGAGAAGGCAAAAAATATTAATTGCAGATGCAGGGTTTGAACCAAGGCCATATTACTCTATAGCTTGCACCTTTAACCAACCCACTCTGCTATCTACCAGTGGTAAATGTGAACGGTCTACTATAGGTATATAATTGTACACCTATACAGGTATATTGTATCTCTACCTCTCTTGGGCACCAAGATAAATGCCTTTTGGTTCGTTTCATCAATAGTGCCCAGCATTGTTACTTGTAAATAGCAGACTCTAAAACTAACAATAGGTTCACTAAAATGTTGAACCTCAAAACTTCTTTCCAACACAGAAAAAATATCTCATTCACTCATAATTCTTTCTTCTTAAGTGCAAGGCTATAAATTCTCATTTGCCTTAGGGTTTTTCACTAAAAATTAATTTAATACATATTGGAAACATTTAGCTCCATCATTGCAGCTATGTAAAGTAAGCATTGGCAAAGAAAGTGCAGCATTAGGAGAAATCCTTAATCTACACTTAGGGACCACTTGTCAGAAACATAGTTAAAGTAGATTTGAAACACCTCCAGGCCGCCTAGGTCCCTAGCGCTTTAAAGTATTCAAATTTTCACTCTTTGACCCATTGCTGTTTAGATAATTCTGATTTTATGAAAAAAGAAAAAGGAATAATGAGTCTGTACTATGGGGATTTATATACTCCATTCCTTTCATTCTGTACAGGCTGGCATGCATTTCATTAGCATTTGCGTTAAAGCACAGGAAGGTTGTCGTGACCAAATGCCAGAACCAACATATCCTTGATTAAAACACTGGGAAGGTTTAAGGATATGTCAGAAGTAGTAGAGAAATCATTAATAAAAAGATTCTAATGAAATGAATACAGGATGTGGAAACTATAGTCCACCAACAGAAATGCTGCTTCCAGATATAGCCTTGCTTATTTTTTTCTTTTAAAACAACCTCTAATATATTGCCCCTAGTTTTAAACTATCAAGTTCATTAGGATAAGAAATTATTTTTTCATTGCTACCAAGTGGCTTTTCATCAGGGATAGTGTATCCGACTGCCAAAATGTCAAGGTCTAAAAATACTCAAACTGCATCTATTGGAGGAAGAAAAATCACTTAAGGTTAGAAGGCCCCAGTGGTTTTAAGATTGCTCAGGATTTGACATATATAGCTCAACAAACAAATATCTCACTGGACATTGATATTTATTGGCTTGAAGCTACTCTGTGTGTAAGGCAAATGGAATGAAGGTGATGGATTGTGCTTAACTATATGAAAATGGACAACTTGGCAAATTAAAAAAAAATTACTCAGTAAGCCAAACATTTTCATCCTAAGTGTTCAATGTTGATAAACTGTCTTAAATATTTCTCTGAGTAACAGGTAGATTCTCAGTATCTTCAAGCTGAACAGCACACAAACCTCTTCAAGCCAAAACCTAGGCATTGGGAGTGGGACCGACAAACCTGATATGCGGTTCCAGATACAACGCTGGGGTCCATGCTGGCCTGCGTGAGCCTAGAGGTGGCAAATTTGACTCTCACAGGAAACACTGGGGCCATGTGCATTCGAACAAACAACCCAGAATAGATTGATATGTCACAGAATCAAGACTGCAAAATGGCAGTTTTTGGACATTTTTGTTTTGAATTCTGCCTTTTCAAAACTGGGAACCCGTGAAAACTCCTTTTTAATTATGAATTTATTCTTTATCCTTGAGAATTTTAAAGTAATTTTTTAATACATCCTTTTCCCTTCCATTTATGATACAAAAGGCTTTTGTATAAAAGACTTTAATCTTAGAAAAGGCATTGCTTTTAACGTAAGCTGAGCAGAAGTGGCACAGCATTTATTCAGACTGGTGTTTACGTCACTTTTCTGAAGTTAAGTGCTCTGTTGTACCCGCAGGCTTGATTTTTCAAGAAGCTACTACAAATGTTGTTCACTTTGAGAATGGGTTACTTGGTTTTTTTGTTTTTTGTTTTTTTTACATGTTTATTGGAGTATAATTGCTTTACAGTGTTGTGTTAGTTTCTGCTGTATAACAAAGTGAATCAGCTATATGTATACATATGTCCCCATATCCCCTCCCTCTTAAGCCTCCCTCCCACCCTCCCTATCCCAGCCCTCTAGGTGGACACAAAGCACCGAGCTGATCTCCCTGTGCTATGCAGCTGCTTCCCACTAGTTATCTATTTTACATTTGGTAGTGTATATATGTCCATGCCACTCTCTCACTTCGTCCCAGCTTACCCTTCCCCCTCCCTGTGTCCTCAAGTCCATTCTCTACGTCTGCGTCTTTATTCCCGTCCTGCCTTAGGTTCATCAGAACCATTTTTTTAAAAATTCCATATATATGTGTTAGCATACGGTATTTGTTTTTCTCTTTCTGACTTAACTTCACTCCGTATGACAGACTCTAGGTCTATCCACCTCACTACAAATAATGCAGTTTCATTTCTTTTTATGGCTGAGTAATATTCCATTGTATAAATGTGCCACATCTTCTTTATCCATTCATCTGTCGATGGACACTTAGGTTGCTTCCATGTCCCGGCTATTGTAAATAGAGCTGCAATGAACATTGTGGTACATGTCCCTTTTTGAATTATGGTTTTCTCAGGGTATATGCCCAGTAGTGGGATTGCTGGGTCGAATGGTAGTTCCATTTTTAGTTTTTTAAGGAACCTCTATACTGTTCTCCATAGTGGCTGTATCAATTTACATTCCCACCAACAGTGCAAGAGGGTTTCCTTTTCTCCACACCCTCTCCAGCATTTATTGTTTGTAGATTTTTTGATGATGGCCATTCTGACTGGAGTGAGGTGATACCTCATTGTGGTATTGATTTGCATTTCTCTAATGATTAGTGATGTTGAGCATCCTTTCATGTGTTCATTGGCAGTCTGTATATCTTCTTTGAAGAAATGTCTATTTAGGTCTTCCACCCATTTTTGGATTGGGTTTTTTTTTTTTTATATTGAGCTGCATGAGCTGCCTGTATATTTTGGAGATTAGAGAATGGGTTATTTGACCAAGGTGGTTGTGACAGATACTGTCTTATTGAATCACTGAAGGGAAAAAATAAAATCCTTCTCTTCTATCCTCCTTTTGATTTCTCACCCGCATGGCACAGGACTATAATGTTAACTTGCAGAGGCCACCCGACATTTTGCATTTGGACCAAGCTAAGAGGAGACTGTCAACTACGCTTTGTGTTGTGGAAATGCTGATATGAATATACAGAACGCCCTTATAACCTAAAGAAAACAGCATAACAAAGCATGGGGCGGGAGGGGATAAACCATATTGTTGCTTAGAACAGTTTTAGGGAAAAGTTAATGAAAGACATCAGTCACAAACTGTCTTTAAATACTGCCAGACAACAAAAAAGTGAAAATAACAAGTACACATCCCTAGTGAAAAACTCTGGAAGACAGACACAAAGCAGAGGTGACATTGAGCCTTGTAAGAACAATCCTGTGCTGTGTAGTCTAAATCTTGACCTGTCAAGCAAACTCGTACAAGAAAGTAATTAGATCTGCTATCTAGGGATGAGTAGCGACTTATTTTCCTTTTATGGTTTATAGGCAGCTGTAGTTAAATTTATGCCTGAAAACTCTAATTGCTCTCTTGATGGTGTAAGTAGAAAGATTTTTATAAGTTCGTTTTTACTACAGAGTCTCCACTGACCAGATGTTATATAAAAGTGCTGTGTTTCTTAAAATGTGTTTTGTCCCATTAGCAAGCATAATAAACATGAGGATCACCTGGAGAATTGTTGGAAATCAGATTCCTGGGTCCTGATGCCAGGAAGTCCAATTGAGAAGAGGGTGGCGGTGTCTAGAGTTGGTTTGGAATGGAGTCTTTACTCCCCCTTATCCACATCAGCTTTCTGATATCTCCCCAAATAAAATAGTAATAATTAATTAAAAATACAAATCTTACATGCACTTTGAATATGAAACGTTAGAAAAATTTTCTATTAAAATGAAGCAGAATCTATGCATAAAGAGTGTGCATACTATGCAAACTCAGCTTAAAGACCATTTTTCGAGGTTCATCCCTCCCTTGCCCTCATCTTCTAACCAGGTCCCTGACCACTTGCCCCTCGAACGCAGAAATTCTAGAGCAGCTGCTGAACACAGGTCCGGTGCGGGACCCAGATACCCACATTTTTAAAAAGCACTCCAGGTAATGCTGAGGCAGAACCTGTTATTCATTCTAACATTTTATCAGTTCCAAGGCAGCCACCTGCTAAGCATGAAGTGTTGAAAAACTCAGTTGCAGTTTAGTCTATGAAAATAAGATTTTTTAAACTGAATTGAATAGCAGCTCCACCCCTACCTCCCCCACCTCCAGCACGTGAGAGCCTAGTACTAACGGTGCCAAACCACAGGCGAAATGCTGTAGGATCAACCACTGCCCTAACAACCCATCACCTCTAGAGGGAAAAGAAATGCATGCTTCTGTCCTTGACCTGAGCAGTGTACCATCTATACGTGTATTGAAAGGCAAGTAGGGACCTCCCTGGCGGTCCAGTGGTTAAGACCCCGCGCATCCAATGCGGGGGGCACGGGTTCGATCCCTGGTCAGGGAACTGAGATCCTGCATGCCGTGTGGCACAGCCAAAAAAAAAAAAAAAAAAAAGCAAGCAAGCAAGAAAGAAAAGGCAAGTAATTTATATATTCTATATGTATATAGAACAGACAGGTTATTTATTACACAAGGAATACACTGAAACACAGAAGCCACCTGGACCATATTAAAAAGACACAGATTTCTCAATATAGATATTTGTACAGACAGAGAGCTAACGTAATGCCTCACCTCCACCACCACCTTCATGAGCGCCTCCGGTGGCTGGTCCCGAAATCCTTCATTCTATACATTCTCGACCACATACTCGACTGAGGTATCTGTGGGCTGCCCCATCAGGCCATTCTTCCCTTCTGTCCAACAGTATATCCACTGAGGGCAGCCCACAGCTGTCTGTTGTCCAATATACCTGTCCTTCTGGAGGAATCCTGTGGTCTGGAATTCTTCCCTTCTGGCCTGCACTAGTCCCTGGACCTTACACCTTCACTGAGGAGTGATCTACCCACCTTCCACAGGGTGTCTTGGTTATTCTGAATGATTCTCTGCTTTGGCTTCAGGAAAGTATTACTGCCCTTCTCATTCTACCACCGTGCTGTGGCCAGCCCTGAAACCCAGCCAGGCTTCTGCTTCTCAGAGGCTGGCTCTGCTCCTTATACGTTGGCCAAGGGACAGGTTACTCAGAATCAGGACATTGCCAAGAACTTAATATCACTTTGGTCCAGAAAATCTATACTTCTGGAGTTTGACTCCTGCCTAGTTTAAAGCCCAAAGTCATTAAGTCCCTTGGACGTCTGTATTAGCAGACTCAGGCTCCCATAACTGAATATCATAGGTGGGTGGTTTAAACAACAGAAATTTATTTTCTCACAGTTCTTGAGGCTGGTAAGTCCAAGATCAAGGTTCCGGCAAGGTTTGGTTTGTGTTGAGGACTCTTTTCCTGGCTTACAGATGTGGCCACCTTCTTGCTAAGTCCTCACATGGCCTTTCCTCTGAGTGCAAACAGGGTGAGAGTGAGCTCACTGGAGTCTCTTCTTATAAGGACACCAATACTATTGAATCAGGGCCCCTCCCTTATGACCTCATTTAACCTTAATTACTTCCTTAGAGGCCTCATGTCCACATACACTCACACAGGGGGTTAGGGCTTCAAATAGTGTTTGAAAGGATAATACATGAACTTGGGGAGTAGGGCTTCAACATATGAACTTGGGGAGGGACACAGCTATTCAGTTCACAGATACAAACACTTACATTTTCCTATTTCTCCTTAGAAAATACTCAGGGATTTGTTCTTGGTTTCTAACTACTATATTGTTAAATAAATCGTTGTTAATAACATAAAAATATGTGTTGATTAATTAGATGGGGATATCTACCCTTCTTAATATGGCTGATACATTTAAACCAAGAATCACCCAAATCTTTTTTCTGACCTTCTTACAATGTCACATTCAGCAGTTTGATGTTAATTCAGGTTTATCCTCAGGAACTTTAGATATATTGATAAACCCTTCAATAAAAAATTTAAATGAACACTCAATAGAAATGGCAATTTCACAAACAAATTTTACTACCTGAAACTCTAACACATAAGAAATTTGGAAATAAAAAATAATTATGAAACAAGATTTATATTTTATACTCTTAAATTTTCACTTTTTGAAATAAGTATCTATTATAAAATTATACAAAATGAAAACAAACATATGCACTTCAGGAATTTATTCCCTATCAATTCTTACCAATAAGAATGCTAAATACTAATAGTGTTTGAAAGGATAATACATGAACAAAGTAATAATTTGAAATGCAGAGATGACTGTCAAATTTATGTCTCCTTATTCCTGATCTCCAGCAAGCCATCAATTCTCCTCTTTAAGGGTAACAAATAGTTTGTTGTATATCTTTCCAGTGATTTCTCTATGCACTTGAAAGCATATGTATGTTTCTTTCAAATTATTTAAGAATTAGTTTAGGCATGTTTAAATATATCTGTCTGTAAACATACCCATGCACACATATATGTATGTAACACTGTTCTGCACCTTGCTTTTATCACTAGATGCTTGGAGCTATTCATTCTGCTTATGGGTACATGGAATTCCACTCTGTGAGTGCATGATAATTTATTTTATCTGTCCACAACTTGAACATCCTTACTGACAGATATTCAGGTTGTTTTCAATCTTTAGCAATAGGTAGTCTTATACATTAGTTCACACCCATGTGAGTGTACCTACTGGGTACATTTTTAGAAGTAGAAATGATGGTTATATATTTTATATTTTAATAGATTATAACTAAGAGACTACATTTTTGTCCATACCCTAGAAAAATTATTGCTTTATAAAACTTGCTTTTTAAAAATCTTTATAAATCACAAGTAGAAATAATATCTCATTGTTGTTTTAATTTGCATTTCTCTTATTAGGAGTATGATTACACATTGTTCCATATATTTAGCTGCCACTTATGTTTCCTTTTTTTTTTTAAATATATTTTTTACTATAAATAGGTTTAGATTCAGAGAAAAGTTGCAAAGATAGTGCAGAGTCTTTCCATTGGTTTCTCATACTATTAACACTTTACATTAGTATGTCATTAGTATGACCATATCTTGGTCAAAATTAATGAAATGATATTGATACATAATTATTACCTGAATTATTAAGTAACCTTATTCAGATTTCCCTAATTTTACATAATGTCCTTTTTATACTCCAGGCTCCCATCCAGGGCTTCACATCATATTTAGTTATCTTGTCTCCCGAGGCTCCTCTTGGCTGTGACAGTTTCTCAGAATTTTCTTGTTTGATGACCTTGACAGTTTTAAGGAGCACTGGTTGGGTACTTTGTAGGAAGGTGTGGTTTTCTCTGACTTCTTTCAAGAATTTCTCTTTGCCTTTGTGTTTTTTGCAGTTTGAAACTGGTATGTCCAATTGTGCTTTTTGCCAGGTTGGTGTTCTCTGAGCTTCCTGGTTTGGGGTCCGTCATTAATTTTGGAAAGTTCTTGGCCATTATTATTTCAAATATTTCTTCTGCTCTGTTCTTCTTTTCTCTCTGCTGATATTCCAATTATGTGTATGTTACATCTTTTATTATTATCCCATAGTTCTTGGGTGTTCTATTTTTGTTTCCATTCTTTTTTCTCTTTGTGTTTCAATTTTAGAAGTTTCTCAGCCTTTAGTGGGCCTGTGTCTTTGGGCTGTGACCTTCACAAATATTTCTCTAATGGAAGAGTTTTTTTCTCTCTGCCACCTACTAAGAACAGTAAACTCTGCTTACAAGAATGTACTGGTATAAAGTTCTGGGAAAAAGTTGTCTTTTGAAGGCATTTTGGAGGAAACTGATAAGTTATCTAAAGAGATTACCACTTAAAAAGAATAACAGGAGAAAAAAAATTATTCAGAGCTGAGCTCAATGACTAGACTTCATAAATAGTATGGTAAATCTTTTGTTATGTATGTTTACCACAATTTTTTAAAAAGTAAAAGACGTTTCATTTTTATCACTTATACAGTTTTGGTTTATTTTTACTTATTTATTTATTTATCTGAAAAATCTAATTGTTCCAAATTCTTGTACTCTTTCTATTTTCCTGGAGTAATCTAAAAGTACTATTGATTTTCTCTACAAGCTATTAACTAAAAGATGCTTGTTTTTTAAAGGAGCTGTGGAAATTGATAATAAAGCAATTAAAAAGTTTTTTTTCCCCCCATTTTCTTTGCCTTCAGCAGAAACCTCTCCTTTGAACAATAATTCCAGCAGATAAAATGAAAATCTCTCTGTATCCTTCAGGCTAGTCATATCAACAAGGTAATCTAAATCCACCATAATCCTATTAGAAACAGCCAACAAGGGACTTCCCTGGTGGCGCAGGGGTTAAGAAGCCACCTGCCAATGCAGGGGACACGGGTTTGAGCCCTGGTCTGGGAAGATCCCACATGCTGCGAAGCAACTAAGCCCGGGCGCCACAACTACTGAGCCTGCGCTCTAGAGCCCGTGAGCCACAGCTACTGAGCCCGTGAGCCACAACTACTGAAGCCCGCACGCCTAGAGCCTGTGCTCCACAACAGGAGAAGCCACTGCAATGAGAAGCCCGCACACCGCAACGAAGAGTAGCCCCCGCTCGCCGTAGCTAGAGAAAGCCCACGCACAGCAATGAAGACCCAACGCAGCCAAAAATCAATCAATCAATCAATTAATTAATTAATTTATAAAAATAAAAAAATTAAAAAAAAGAAATAGCCAACAAAATATTTATTTAGACCTATTCTTTTTAATAGTATGTCTCAGCTCCAGAGCTGTATCAGTTGAAGTCAGAACACAATTTTGAGTTGCTTCCGTATTATACCTACTAGTTTTCTGTGATGTATTAAAAACAAAATATAGGGAAAGATCCTGATAATAAAGGTTAGCATTGACATAACAGGTGCACATAAAGAAATCCGTCTCCTAATTCAAAGGCAAAACATCACATATAAACTTAACTAAACAAATATTTAATTTTTCCTTTAGGATTGGGTCTTCAATACATTTTCAAGTTGAATTATTAGCAATTAATCGAATCTCAAGTCTATGAAACGCAAACTAGATGCACCAGGGGAACGTCCATCCTCATCCCCATCATTTTACCCGTAACTAACTTTATGCTTTATGCTAGCTTTATGCTTTGTCCTTAAAGTTCTTGTTCTACAAAGGGTAGAATAAGAAGCATAAAGATATGCATGCCCTGCTGATTATAATAATGCCTGTTACCCAGTTATGACCCATAATATCACAGAGAAACATTTCAAGATTCTTCTGCCATGTGTTACAAAATTGCTAAATTTTGTAAGACTTTCAGATACAGTCACAGCATTGGGAGGCCTTTAGAGGAGATTCTGCAGTGTACTTAGAGATGACAGATATACCCATGCTGAGAAAGAGGATATCCCAAGTCATCTAAACACTCTTATACCTCCCAGTCATGAATGGATGAGCCAGACTTTAAAAGGCGATAATGAAGAATTAAGTCCCTAAACACCCCCTGAGCTATGGATCATGCCATCAAAGGAAACAACAGACAAACTAACAAGCAAGCACAGCTTTACAGAAAATGTATTTTGAAAAGGAATAAAAGAGAAAAAAAAATACATATAAAAAAGGATAGTAATAATATATGCTGTTTTTACAGTATTTTCTATGAAATAGGTATTAATAACACATATTACTTCGTTAACTCTTGACAAAAATCCTTATGAACTAGGAACTTTTATTATGCTGTTTTACAGATTGGGAAACTGAGGTGGGAGAGATTAAGTAATTTACTGAAGATCACAATAGCTCTGACTGGTGTTACTTATGAAGACCCACATTCTGATTCAAGAGTCTACTTATCTTAATCTAGATACCAGACTGCTTCTCGAAGAAAATGGATTTCATTTGCTGGCTTCTGTAGGAATAGAACTCTTTTGAACTTATTCCTGAAATGTCCAGAGTCCAAAGTCAATCTTGCCTCACTTAGTATTTTTCTCCCCTTTCCAGGATTGGACAATGTTAGAACAGTTGCTGTACTTTGTCACTTTACTAGCCTCACCTAGACTCCTTTTGTTTTCAATTGGGTGATGTATTTGAGCATCTATGTAATACTGTTATTTATCTGAATTATTGATGCAGTGACTAGGAAAGGAGGAAAGCTAAGTATTCACGGATGTTTCAAACAAAGCCTGGATCCACAAGAGGCTAAACGGTGCTTTCCAGAGGAGTGATCGGTAGACTCCTCTGTGGTTGTTATGGTGATGGAAGGGGCTGAGCCTGGAGAATCTGCTTTTTACCCAGACTCTCATTTTGATGGATCAACATTCCCCCATTCCTGTCACTACTCATGGCTTGTCCACCGTGTACCAATGATCCTCTCTTTTTTTTTGTTTTTCTATAATTGTCCTCCTTTCTACCCACATTTCTGCCTCTGCTGTTTTTCATATTGACTCAAGTCTATCTCCTGGGTGGCCCCTCTCTGGGTCTCCTGTTGCTCTAATCTCCAGCTACACTTCACCCCCAATCCCAAGGACCCAGTGCTGATGAAATATGACATGTGGATACACAGCAGAAATAAAAGGGCTTGTGGAATACACAATTCATAAAGCCACAGGGAAATGTAGTAATGCTGGTGAATCTGCTGAATCTACTGTGGGACACTAGACAGTTTGGGGGAGTAAATTATCAAGGAGGACAGGTGAGATGAACTTTCAGGAGGTATATCCAGAGAATCACTCAGACACAGCAAAGCAGACATCACATAACTTATCTTTCTCTCCAGGAATCTTTGAGACTTGAGTTTGTTACTTTAAATTAGTGAACCAAATTGGAATGGATTTACTTTTGTCCAGCTTCTATCCCTTCAGCACTTCCCTTCATGTATCAGATCTCCAGATACACATAATAATATAATGATAATAATAATACAAAATAATTCCATGTACCTTTTCACCAGATTCAGAAGGTTAATGGAGGCAATCAAGTTCTGTTATATGAGGTTATATACTTGAAAGATGGTGGGGTTGGTATTTATAAATCAATCATCATGAGTAATAACTAACTCTCTTCTGCTGTTAAAAAGCCTTTTATAGCTCTTTGCTGGGGCTAATGGCAGACTCTGGGAGGGCTCACACCAAGGAGTACTTCCCAGAACTTCTGCTGCCAGTGTCCTTCTCCCCACGGTGAGCCACAGCCACCCCCCGCCTCTGCAGGAGACCCTCCAACACTAGCAGCATTTTAATGAGTCAGAGGCGCCATAACAAAACTATTAAATTAGAAGTATCTGGAGTCAGTCAGCTCTACCTACCACCAGAGCCTCCCATCAAGCCTCTTAGATAGCCTCAACCACCAGAGGGCAGACAGCAGAAGCGAGAAAAACTACAATCCTGCAGCCTGTGGAACAAAAACCACATTCACAGAAAGATAGACAAGATGAAAAGGCAGAGGGCTATGTACCAGATGAAGGAACAAGATAAAACCCCAGAAAAACAACTAAATGAAGCGGAGATAGGCAACCTTCCAGAAAAAGAATTCAGAATAATGATAGTGAAGATCATCCAGGACCTCGGAATAAGAATGGAGGCAAAGATCAAGAAGATGCAAGAAATGTTTAATAAAGACCCAGAAGAATTAAAGAACAAACAAACAGAGATGAACAATACAATAACTGAAATGAAAACTACACTAGAAGAAATCAATAGCAGAATAACTGACGCAGAAGAACGGATAAGTGACCTGGAAGACAGAATGGTGGAATTCACTGCTGTGGAACAGACTAAAGAAAAAAGAATGAAAAGAAATGAAGACAGCCTAAGAGACCTCTGGGACAACATTAAATGCAACAACATTCGCATTATAGGGGTCCCAGAAGGAGAAGAGAGAGAGAAAGGACCAGAGAAAATATTTGAAGAGATTATAGTCGAAAACTTCCCTAACATAGGAAAGGAAATAGCCACCCAAGTCCAGGAAGCACAGAGAGTCCCATACAGGATAAATGCAAGGAGAAACACGCCGAGACACATAGTAATCAAATTGGCAAAAATTAAAGACAAAGAAAAATATTGAAAGCAGCAAGGGAAAAATGACAAATAACATACAAGGGAACTCCCATAAGGTTAACAGCTGATTTCTCAGAAGAAACTCTCCAAGCCAGAAGGGAGTGGCATGATATACTTAAAGTGATGAAAGGGAAGAACCTACAACCAAGATTACTCTACCTGGCAAAGATCTCATTTAGATTTGATGGAGAAATCAAAAGCTTTACAGACAAGCAGAAGCTAAGAGAATTCAGCACCACCAAACCAGCTCTACAACAAACGTTAAAGGAACTTCTCTAAGTGGGAAACACAAGAGAAGAAAAGGACCTACAAAAGCAAAGCCAAAACAATTAAGAAAATGGTCATAGGAACATACATATCGATAATTACCTTAAATGTGAATGGATTAAATGCTCCAACCAAAAGACACAGGCTTGCTGAATGGATACAAAAACAAGACCCATATATATGCTGTCTACAAGAGACCCACTTCAGACCTAGGGACACATACAGACTGAAAGTGAGGGGATGGAAAAAGATATTCCATGCAAATGGAAATCAAAAGAAAGCTGGACTAGCTATACTCATATCAGATAAAATAGACTTTAAAATAAAGAATGTTACAAGAGACAAGGAAGGACACTACATAATGATCAAGGGATCAATCCAAGAAGAAGATATAACAATTATAAATATATATGCACCCAACATAGGAGCACCTCAATACATAGGCAACTGCTAACAGCTATAAAAGAGGAAATCAACAGTAACACAATAATAGTGGGGGACTTTAACACCTCATTTACACCAATGGACCGATCATCCAAAATGAAAACAAATAAGGAAACAGAAGCTTTAAATGACACAATAGACCAGATAGATTTAATTGATATTTATAGGACATCCCATCCAAAAACAGCAGATTACACTTTCTTCTCAAGTGCGCACGGAACATTCTCCAGGATAGATCACATCTTGGGTCACAAATGAAGCCTCAGTAAATTTAAGAAAATTGAAATCATATCAAGCATCTTTTCTGAACACAACACTATGAGATTAGAAATCAATTACAGGGAAAAAAACGTAAAAAACACAAACACATGGAGGCTAAACAATACGTTACTAAATAACCAAGAGATCACTGAAGAAATCAAAGAGGAAATCAAAAAATACCTACAGACAAATGACAATGAAAACACGACAATCCAAAACCTATGGGATGCAGCAAAAGCAGTTCTAAGAGGGAAGTTTATAGCTATACAAGCCTACCTCAAGAAACAAGAAAAATCTCAAGTAAACAATCTAACCTTACACCTAATCTAACCTTACACCTAAAGGAACTAGTGAAAGAAGAACAAACAAAACCCAAAGTTAGCAGAAGGAAAGAAATCATAAAGATCAGAGCAGAAATAAATGAAATAGAAACAAAGAAAACAATAGCAAAGATCAATAAAACTAAAAGCTGGTTCTTTGAGAAGATAAACAAAACTGATAAGCCATTAGCCAGACTCATCAAGAAAAAGAGGGAGAGGACTCAAATCAATAAAATTAGAAATGAAAAAGGAGAAGTTACAACAGACACCGCAGAAATACAAAGCATCCTAAGAGACTACTACAAGCAACTCTATGCCAATAAAATGGACAACCTGGAAGAAATGGACAAATTCTTAGAAAAGCACAACCTTCCAAGACTGAACCAGAAAGAAACAGAAAATATGAATAGACCAATCACAAGTAATGAAATTGAAACTGTGATTAAAAATCTTCCAACAAACAAAAGTCCAGGACCAGATGGCTTCACAGGTGAATTCTATCAAACATTTAGAGAAGAGCTAACACCCATCCTTCTCAAACTCTTCCAAAAAATTGCAGAGGAAGGAACACTCCCAAACTCATTCTATGAGGCCACCATCACCCTGATACCAAAACCAGACAAAGATACTACAAAAAAAGAAAATTACAGACCAATATCACTGACGAATATAGATGCAAAAATCCTCAACAAAATACTAGCAAACAGAATCCAACAACACATTAACAGGATCATACACCATGATCAAGTGGGATTTATCCCAGGGATGCAAGGATTCTTCAATATACGCAAATCAATCAATGTGACACACCATATTAACAAATTGAAGAATAAAAACCATATGATCATCTCAATAGACGCAGAAAAAGCTTTTGACAAAATTCAACACCCATTTATGATAAAAACTCTCCAGAAAGTGGGCATAGAGGGAACCTACCTCAACATAATAAAGGCCATATATGACAAACCCACAGCAAACATCATTCTCAATGGTGAAAAACTGAAAGCATTTCCTCTAAGATCAGGAACGAGACAAGGATGTCCACTCTCACCACTGTCATTCAACATAGTTTTGGAAGTCAATCACGAGAAGAAAAAGAAATAAAAGGGATACAAATTGGAAAAGAAGAAGTAAAACTGTCACTGTTTGCAGATGACATGATACTATACATAGAGAATCCTAAAGATGCCACCAGAATACTACTAGAGCTAATCAATGAATTTGGTAAAGTTGCAGGATACAAAATTAATGCACAGAAATCTCTTGCATTCCTATACACTAATGATGAAAAATCTGAAACAGAAATTATGGAAACACTCCCATTTACCACTGCAACAAAAAGAATAAAATACCTAGGAATAAACCTACCTAGGGAGACAAAAGACCTGTATGCAGAAAACTATAAGACACTGATGAAAGAAATTAAAGATGATACCAACAGATGGAGAGATATACCATGTTCTTGGATTGGAAGAATCAACATTGTGAAAATGAGTATACTACCCAAAGCAATCTACAGATTCAATGCAATCCCTATCAAATTACCAATGGCATTTTTTACGGAACTAGAACAAAAAATCTTAAAATTTGTATGGAGACACAAAAGATCCCGAATAGCCAAAGCAGTCTTGAGGGAAAAAAAAGGAGCTGGAGGAATCAGACTCCCTGACCTCAGACTATACTACAAAGCTACAGTAATCAAGACAATATGGTACTGGCACAGAAACAGAAACATAGATCAATGGAACAAGATAGAAAGCCCAGAGATAAACCCATGCACCTATGGTCAACGAATCTATGACAAAGGAGGCAAAGATATACAATGGAGAAAAGACAGTCTCTTCAATAAGTGGTGCTGGGAAAACTGGACAGCTGCATGTAAAAGAATGAAATTAGAATACTCCCTAACACCATACACAAAAATAAGCTCAAAATGGATTCGAGACCTAAATGTAAGACCGGACACTATAAAACTCTTAGAGGAAAACATAGGAAGAACACTCTTTGACATAAATCACAGCAAGATCCTTTTTGATCCACCTCCTAGAGTAATGGAAATAAAAACAAAAATAAACAAATGGGACCTAATGAAACTTCAAAGCTTTTGCACAGCAAAGGAAACCATAAACAAGACGAAAAGACAACCCTCAGAATGGGAGAAAATATTTGCAAACGAATCAACGGACAAAGGATTAATCTCCAAAATATATAAACAGCTCATTCAGCTCAATATTAAAGAAACAAACAACCCAATCCAAAAATGGGCAGAAGACCTAAACAGACATTTCTCCAAAGAAGACATACAGTTGGCCAAGAAGCACATGAAAAGATGTTCAACATCACTAATTATTAGAGAAATGCAAATCAAAACTACAATGAGGTATCACCTCACACCAGTTAGAATGGGCATCATCAGAAAATCTACAAACAACAAATGCTGGAGAGGGTGTGGAGAAAAGGGAACCCTCTTGCACTCTTGGTGGGAATGTAAATTGATACAGCCACTATGGAGAACAATATGGAGGTTCCTTAAAAAACTAAAAATAAAATTACCATATGACCCAGCAATCCCACTACTGGGCATATACCCAGAGAAAACCGTAATTAAAAAGACACATCTACCCCAATGTTCATTGCAGCACTATTTACAATAGCCAGGTCATGGAAGCAATCTAAATTCCCATCGACAGATGAATGGATAAAGAAGTTGCAGTACATATATACAATGGAATATTACTCAGCCATAAAAAGGAACGAAATTGAGTCATTTGTTGAGATGTGGATGGATCTAGAGACTGTCATATAGAGTGAAGTAAGCCAGAAAGAGAAAAACAAATATCGTATATTAACACATGTATGTGGAACCTAGAAAAATGGTACAGATGAACCAGTTTGCAGGGTAGAAGTTGAGACACAGATGTAGAGAATAAACGTATGGACACCAAGGGGGGAAAACTGCGGTGGGGTGGGGATGGTGGTGTGCTGAATTGGGCGATTGGGATTGACATATATACAGTGATGTGTATAAAATTGATGACTGATTAAAAAAAATAAGCCTTTTATAACTTATTAATCAAGTACCTCTAAAAAGCATGAAATATTTGGAACCACAATTAAAATATTGCTATTTGAAAGCAAAAATAAAAATGAAGCTGGAAGATTGGGCAATATACTTCTTCAAAACCCAATCAAAATAACATGCACTATTGTTTTAACTTCTTTTATTGGTGACTTAAAGGGGGAGAGGAAACAAATGAATATTGACAAGATATAGGAAATTAGTCTAAATTTGAATTTAAGATACCATAGCTCAGAGAGTAACTTTTTTTTTCCCTTGAGAGGAGTACTAGTAGACAAGGAGGCATGGGAAGAAAGGAGACACAGATGTTCCTCAGTCTCCAGGACACACCCCCTACCCCCATACCAAAATCCCTGGATGCTCAAGTCCCTTATATAACATGGTGTAGTATTTGCACATAACCTACACATATCCTCCCACATACTTTAGATTAACTCTAGGTTGTATAATACTTAATACAATGTAAATGATATGTAAATAGTTGTGAATACAATGTAAATACTATGCATAGTTGCCAGCTCACAGCAAATTCAAGTTTTGCTTCTTGGAAGTTTCCAAAAATGTTTTTTTTTCCGAATATTTTTAATCTGCAGTTGGTTGAATCCCTGGACATGGTACCCACGGATATGGAGGGCCGACTGTATATATTTACTTTTGTTTGTTTGACCTTTTTTAGTGCCATGTATTAATTTTTCAGATACTAAACACTGATTACTTAGTGAACATTTTACATTTTATTAGTTATCATGGGGCAAACAAAATAAAATAGAACTAAAATTGACATCTTATACAGTGCTGTATGTCAATTATATCAAACTGGAAAAAGAAAAGATGTGTGTGAAGTAGGCTTCTCAATAAAACTTTTCATATCCTGACAAAAAAATCTAAATCTCCAACTAGAAATTCACGTAGAAAGGAAAGGAGGGCAAATCCTTCACATAAACAAGGTTAAGTAATACCTGTTCATTATTATCCTTTTAATTCACGTCATCTTTGATTCCTAATCTCATGTGCAACTTGCTTGCAATTCCACACACTATTTTAATTTTGAATCAGCATCTGTCTACATACTTAAAATTTGAGGGCCAGAATTATCTGGATAATGTCAACTTTTCTCTCTCCCATTATAACAGCCATCATTTACCACCCTCTCCCACCTCCCATTTTCCTCTCATCTTAGTTATATGTAGTGCCCCTGAGGGACTCATGAGAAAAACATTATTACTAGTTATGGTTGCAAGAATTAAAAAATCAAATCCTCACACATAAATCTACGTTTTGAAGCTTTTAAAAGATCACTTTAGCAGCCTAAGATTTAAAAAGAATCAATTAAAGTATTCATATGGAAAGGTAATAAAAGGCAGTGTGATATGCAAACAACACAACTTAGTGGTACGTTTAATGGAAGTATCTGTACAAAATGCACGGAGGACTAGTTTTTTAATGCCTGGAATATTTGTATTCTGACATATTTTTTAAATAGAAAGATGAAAGAATGCTTTCAGATTTTGCTGCCAGGGAACCAAAAAATAAGATGGTATTTCCAATTCATTGTGTACATTATTTGTATGGATGACTGAAGCTTTTGAAAATTATAATGCTTAATAAGCAAAGATTCATTTTTGTAGTTTATAAATAAATGACCGGATATTTGATTTTTATTTACATTTTAACTAGAAACTTAATTTTACTCACAATGAAATATATATGTATATATATTACACATACACACACAATGATGGGCCACAGTAAATTATGCATATATCTGTATTTTTAAACTACTCTGTTTTGAAATGGTATTGATCCTAGCAATAACACAAGACATTGTCTAAATTCATTTTAGTAAAAATTAGTGTCTTTGTGGAGAGAGAGAGATTTTAAGGAGGCATGGGAAATGCGGAAGCGGTGAGGTAGGAATGAAGGGAATTGTGATTTAAAATATGCGCTTTAACATTTCACTTTCTTTATCTTAAATCCAACGTAGAAACAGGTTCAAGAGGAATTTGCAGACACAGTCAAAGAGAACTGACAGTCAATAGAATATCTCTGTTCATTTCAGTTTCATAGAAACCAATGTGTTCCTACTTAAAAATCCCAGTCCCTGGTCTATTTGCAATGGTCTTCAGTCAACTTTATTTAATCTGACTTCTGGTTTCCATTTTTCTTCCAAGCCTTTCATGGTTTATAACTTTTTCAAGATTTGTAAGATGATGAACCTTTGTCAGGTAGGTTTATCTGCTTATAAAACCTAGTTAATCAGAAGAGATCTGTTGAAAATCTATGATTCAGAAGTCTTCTTCCAAGCTGTTCTTAGCTTTACTCACCTGTGTCCTAATGAATCCTTTTGGCTGAAAACCTTGATCAAACAACTCAAATGATGTGCCCTTCACTGGCTTCAGGCACTATAATCTATGTAGAAGTATTGAAAAACTTGCTTCTTTCTTTGACTTTAACTGCCTAACCTTACCCTGTCCTCCACTGCCAGATTAGGCCAGATCTGTTCTTTACTCAAAGAAACCCAATACTTACTGGGTATCATCCAAGTGTCTAAAGTTCAAAGTATTTTACATCACTCTTCCCATCTCCCTTTCACTAGACTCTTACTCTGAGTCTCCATTCAAGATAAACAGATTCACTTGACAGACCTCCAAATATGCTCAGTATGGGCTCAGCACTGTCACTTAGCTCAGCATCCCCTTGTCTAGAATGTCCCTTCCCTCTTCACCTCTTTTCAACCTGCTTCTTTGCCTGCTAAAATTCCACCATCCTTTAAGGCCAGCGTCAAATGTTAGCTCTTTCACAAACCTGTTGATTCACCCAATAAGAATGATCTCCTCTTGGAGCAACTTTCTGCTCCTCCAATACTCACAGTCAACCTTGTCTTATTGCTTAGTCATATACTCCTTCCCCTTAGATTCTAAGCTCCTGGAGGAACAACAGTTTATTCTTCTCTGTACAAACCAAAGTATCATGTACTGTGTCTTTCACACAGTAGGGGCTCAACCAATACTGATTGAATAAATAAACAATGGAAGTGTAGACAAGCTATTTGTTTAGCTGAAAACTTTTACAGGAGATTCTGGTTCCATTTTGGAGAAACCCAGGTCAATGTCTAAATTATCTCAGTTGTGCCTCTCTGAAAAGGGTATAGATTTAGATATGCAAGTGCCATACTAGCATTTCTTAAGCAAAAAATAAAAAAGTTTTCTTTACATTAGTGTTTTCTTCAAAGAAGATAGAGATCATTCAAGACACCAGATTTTTCACTTACTTTGAGGATCTTTTCAAAGAAAAATGGTACTTTGAAGCAGTAAACATGATATAGCCATCTGTTTGGGTTTTTTCCTACCAACTCAGCTAAGGGAAATCTTACTTCATATTGGCTGAATCACTGACAAGACTTTTAAAGATAAAACGATTTGAGACACAGAAAATGCAAAGCTGCCCATATTTTCACCACTGTGTGTACAGATTTTGAACAAATGTGATTAATAATTCACTTTTAAAAATTCAGTGGAACACCGGTAACCTAAGTGTCAGAAAACATGCCTAATATTCATATTATAAGATAACCATGCTCATATCATACTTTAAACATGTGAGCAGATGTGAGGTAATCCACGGCTTATAGGGGCAATCTTTCAATTTACCTTTCTTCTTTCCATTCAGTCTTTCAACACATTAATTAAAATGTCTATTAAATGTCTGGCACTATACTAGCACAGAAATACACGGTGAGCTCATAAAGACATGGTCCTTGTGTAAATTTTACTTATATATAGTCCTTTTTTTACACAAATGTAATAGTTTCTGAACTGAAGCCATTGTTTTTCCCTAAAACCAGCTCTTCTGCTTAGAGTTGTAAATTTTGCTAATAGCATCATTTCTCTCCCTTCGTTTGAAGCCTCAGAATCAGCAAGGCCCTCAATATTTGTCACACAAACTACTGCAATATTCTTCCTATTATGTGTACTAACTTCAGTTTTTTATACTTAAAGCATTACAAAATATCTTGGTTCAGCTTCTTACATTTATTGCTTATCTAATTAAGGACTATTGACTCAGATTGACCCTTGAGGCAGTTATAAAATTGTCCCAAACTATTTTTCACATCTTAATATTTTTTGTAAAGCTACACCCAGCTTCATTCAAACTCAATTATTTACTATCTCAAACATATTCCACCAATTTCCTCTTCTGTATAGTATTTATTCAAGATATTCTTCCCTGTGACCTACTCTTCCTTCCTTACATAATCACAGAAATTATAACTTCCTTCAAGAAATATCTTAAATAATAATTTCTCTATAAAGTCTTAAAGGATTCTCACAGATGTTTACAAATATCTACAAATAAGATGTTTTCAAAATACAAATGTCATCATTTGTATTTTCTAAGGAACTCCCACATTCTGCTTCACTTTGTCTAATAGTCCACTAGGCTACACAATCCTAAGGCAGAGGCAGCTTTATTTACCAGTGTTCAGAGACGGTACTCAGAACTTTTATTTGCTTATTGGTATTTCTGACTACAAATCTTTTTCTGAATCCTACATATCTTCTAAGTCTTATACTGAAATATGGTAATAGTGACCAACATGGTTCCCATACCAAGCAGAAGACCAATTAGAAAACCCAGTGAAGGAAAGGGACTCTGATCTGTGGTGCTTTAGGCTTGGGTCATCCACAGACTTTTCATCATATCTATGGATTTCTTTTAACTTGCTTCTTTACTTACTCTTCCATTTTTATGTTTTTCTCTCATTCTTCTACTTTCTCTATCACTCCATGTTAGGCAAGCAGCAATATTCTCCGGCATTTTGCTTATTTCTGCTAGTAGCAATCAAGGATTAAATTTTTCTCACTCCTGGGATACACTATAAAAAATGATAATTGCCTTTCTAGGCTATTGCTAATCTCTAAACTAACCTCCAAAGTTTGTGGAGAAAAATAAAATGAAGAGAATTCAAACTGAATTTCAGTGTTTATTTTTTAAACTCAAATGAGTTGTCAGTCAACTTAGGTGGCATTAAAAGGGGAAAAAAAAAAAAAACAACCAAATAACTAAAGTTAATATAATGTGGTTTTGAATGTGAATGTATATATTGATATATAAATAAGTTTATATTGATCAACTATATAAATTAAAAAAAAATGAAAATACTTCCATAGCTTTCTTAAGCACCTTTTCTTTCTAAGCTCTGTTCACTTTCAAGCAGTCTTCCATATTATCAAAAATGAAATAAAACTTGCAAAGAAAGCAGAGATGAATCTAAGCTGAAAATTATTATAACTACATTTTTTCTGCAGAAAAGTTTTCCCAATAGCTGTATTCTTTCTTAGGTTTTATTTATACCCATGACTTTGTGATAGAAGACAATGGTTTTCCCAATAAATGTCCCTTTTGAAATATGGAGTAAATTAAAAATAGTAACTGTAGTGAAACTGTAGATTATTTAGAGTGAATGGGTAGAAAACCACTTACCCCCAGTTGCCACAGTGATTTCACGTAGGAAATGGCCATAAAATGGAAAATCGAAGGACAGATTCACTCTCTGCAAGGAATAACAACCAGAAAAGAAAATCAATAATGTGCATAATAGTAAATGTAAAATGAAGAGCCTTCCACCTAAAAAAAATGATGCTTCTACTTTGCACCACTATTATTGTAGTTGACTATTAGAACCTGAATCTTGGATGGAAAGAAAGATTTTTTTCCCCTGGTAATTAAATGTTTAAAGTATGTGAAAAGAATAAAGTAGTGCTGTTGTGGTCTGTTGATCTGTTCTTCAGTTACAAAGGGAATCTAGAAGTTTCAACTCTGAATCAAGCTATTCTCTTTAACATCACCACTGCCTTTCAGTTGTCCACTACAAAGTAGGTCAGCCATCACAATAATTTTAGGGTTCTTTTTAGTTTGATTAATCTTCTCCAAAATAGTAGAGCATGTTATCTGTCAAGTTTCACTGAATTTAAAAAAATATATATTTTATTTTACAAAATTATATATTCAATTTATCTTCTGTACATCCCAGAACAAAAGGCAATTTTACGGAACACGATATTTTGCACCTACAGATCTAGACCTGCAGATATTTGTATTTTTAAGATGCGATAAACTCCCCAGATTCAGGATACAGATGACACTTAAACAACAAGGGTTTGAATTGAGTTGGCCAGTTCCACTTATGAGGCAGTTTTTTCCAATAAATATAGTACCTGTGTTTTCATTTTACAGATCTTTAAATTATCCAAGTGTTGAGAAAAGTCTGATTAGAGATCACAATATATGAAATCAAAAGAACTAGGGTTTGAGTCCTGATTCTATCCAGCCCTTGGGTGAGTCATTTGTCACTTTCTTTATTTTTGAGGCAGAGATACCAGTGTGTGGATTTTCAAATGTGCGGGGATTGGCAGCCCTAACCCCCAGGGTTGTTCAAGGGTCAACCGTTTTATGTCCACTTTTAAAAGCACAGAATCAAAGAATAAAAAAATGCGGGTTACTAGAAAGCTACTTTTACTTTGTAGAGAGGAAAACTGGAGAGACTTAGGAAGAAAGTTCATAAGTTTTGCCCCTCTTTTTTCTAAAAAGGGATCTGAAGCTTTGGATATATATATTTATAATATATCTTTCTTTAGATAGATAGATAGATAGATAGATAGTAAGATAAAACAAGACACAACAAAGCAAAACAAAGAAAAAGAAACCCTAGAGTTTTTGTATGTTTGAAATGATATGAACCAGATATATTATTATTAGGCAAGAAACAAGAAAAACAGGGAGCTATAACAAAGGTGATCAGCTGAAATAAAAGGATCCATAGGGAAATTAATTGGCTGATTCAGAGCCTAATAGCATGTACAAACCACCTAAAGTAAAAGGTTATTATGTTAAAATTCAACAATTTCTATATCATATCTCTCCCAATATACAAATTAAAAAAAATAGAGAATTATAGCTAGATTAAATTTAGCTCCTTCCAATTGTGCAAATGATTGCTTTTTTATATCCATCAGAGATTTCTAATGACTTATTTGGCATGACATTAATCATTCAAAATTTACAGTGACTTTCAATTAGGTTTTTTTTCTTTCCTTTTTAATGAAAGCTGCATCTTCAGAAAGGGTTTATCTTCGTTTTTATTTTATGCTGACTCATGGGAACAACAAAACCTATTTTCACTGCACTAACTGAAATGAGTGGTTACTAATAACCCTAACATAAAAGCTTCAGTGGCAAAATCATATATCGCAAAGAAAAGGTCAGACATAATTTTATATAGGCACTTGCTGTAGTACACTGTTCTCCATCATTCTAATTTATTTCCATGCTCATGAGCAAATCGGTAAAATTTACAGCCCTTTGGCATGCTCACTTCCAGAATAAGAGTTTGATTTAAACATCTATCACTAACATATCAAAGATGAACCAGGGGAATATGACAATTTCTCAGCCACAACAAATGTTTAAATATTTTAGAATAAAATTGAGATAAACAAATACATAAGTTAAAGACTGTTTTTGAGAAGTAAATAAGTTCTCAAGGAAAAATTGCTGATATATTATCCTGAAGCACAACATCAATGATTGAAATGTTTCCCTGTTTAAATGACCAGCTTACCTTAATTATCACCATGGCCTGCTTCACACTGATAATAGCAATGACAGTTTAGAAAGGTGTTACCTTCTCCATAGTTGTGAAATCTACCCATTTCTCTCCAGGTACTACTGACACCCTTCCCCAAGTATAGATCACTTTTATCACAATAACTTGCTCACAGGTGTCTTGGACAGGTGTCCATTTTCCCTGGAATTCATTCTCCATACTATCTAGCATATCACTCCCCCACTTGAAATCATTCAATCTAGAATCCCATTGACCCTGGAATCATGCCAAAATAGTGAAAACGAGTTCTAAACCCACCACTAACTGGTCTCTCCTACCTTATGATTCTCCCTTCATATTTTCTGCTCAGGTCAGCCTTCTAGAATAACTTTTAGTTCCTTGAAACTGCCACCCTTAACCCTAGGCTCTGGTACTTCAACATGATGTCTCTTCTGACTGTAAGGGTCTCTCAACCTTGGTTGGTCATGGCTCCCATATTCTTTAAGCCTTGCCTTAGTTTGGTTGGTACTCCAAACCTGACATAAGGACTTGGAGCAGATAATTTGCTTGGAAGGTGATCCTAGGAAGCATTTGCTAAAGGAAGTGGGAAAAGTGAGACAAGGAAAAGAGAAAAACTAGTAACAGTTATTGGATGTGTTACCACTATAGCCAGGTCTCCCCTTGGAGACCTTCTGAGAAAGAGCAGGGAAAATATGCCTCAGAATCATCTCATTAGAGGTTAGGAGGCTGGGCTACTTATCCATCAACTCCTATCTCCTGTTGATCAAAGGTGCTCCTGTGGGCAGTTGAATCCTCCCTTCCCCAGGATTACCCTTGCTTACCCTCAGGCAGAAAGAAGAGCCACAGCACTTGATCTGCGGAGTTGCTAGTATATTAGAAGCTGCCTCCCACAGCTTCAAGTGAACTCAGGGAGGCAGAAGGGATATGGGGCAAAGCATCAAGAGGGACTGCGAAGTGTCACTTCCTCAGAGTCCTACCGTGACTTCTTAGCCCAAGTTATACTTCCTACTGTATCTCACCTAGCATTCTCTCTATATATATGCACACATGAAACAACTGCATGGGGTTCAGATTTTAACTGCTTCAAAGTGAAACTCAGCATCAGGGTGGTTAAGAATGGCCCAAGTGGGAAACCAAAATTTAAACCCAAATTTGAAAGACAACAAAGGCAATGCTCTTAATTACTGAGCTATTGAAAATATAGTGGTAAGAAGTGTCACACTTAAAGGCAAATTTTTGAAAATTATCATCCCTCCTTAAAACACCTACAAACACAGGCACACACACACACACACACACACACACTCACACAGACACACACAAACTACTGAAACATAAACAAAAATCATTAAGCACTAGAATTTCATGAAGGGCTTTAAGCTAATTTATTATATATTCAGTATAATTACCCTCTGGGTAATTGGATCATTATTTTATCTCAGTATGGTATATAAAACAGGCATGGGGGGGGGGGAGCTAAAGGAAAGTTTTATTTGTTCATTCATTCATTCATGCAGTCAGAAATCATTTATTCAACACCTTATATGTACCAGGCACTAAATCAGAGTCTGAACATCATACAGTAAGTCCCACCCAGTTTCTTCCTTCAAGGAGTTCAGAAGATGGTGCAGGAGAGCAACACGGAAGGATAAACAAATAGGACCAGGCAGAGTCAGAGAAAGGACCCAGAGAGAACACCTAACCCAGAGTAGATGGCACTGAAACTCTTTAATAGGAATCACCAGAAGCTAGCCAGGTGAGACCTGAAGGCATGGGAGTGGAAGGGATTGTGAAAATATATGTAGAAAGTAAAACTGGAAGGATCGTGATTAATTGTACATAAAAGTTGGGAGCGGGGAAGAGCAGTCTAGAATGTAGGACAGGTTTCTAGCTGGGTGACTGGTGGACCATAATCCACCAACTGAAATGATGAATACAGGAAGAAAAGCTATTTTGGTTAGGTGTGAGAAGACTTGCTGTGTCACTAATTAATTACGCATCATTTAACTATATAATTAAAATTTAAAAACCCAAATTGTAAATGCAACAAAGGACCCTTCTGCAATCAAAAAGGCTAACAGAACCCTGGACATTGTCACAAAAAGCCACTGTAAACAAAAAGAAACGTAATCTTGAAATTTAGTTGACTTAATTGATGTACATGACACAAATGGTGAACATTTTCCTATCTTGGATCTCATCCCATAAGAAATATCTAAGGTAAAAGGAAGAAGTGTTTAGGAAAATTGTCATGTGAAGACACAATAAATGAATTAACAGGGCGAAATATAAAATGAAAACTCAGAAGTGAAATTTTAACAAGCATGTGTGGCATAAATAAAATCAATTGAATTTGCTAATTCCTTACACTCTGCAGAAAGCTGACTATTTGAAAGGAGGGGTATCAATAATTTTGAGACAAGCATAGGAAGTATCACAGGGGGGAGAAGAAATTTATGAAGCATGCTTTGAAAAGTTTGCAGAAGTATATAGATAGGTTCTAGGTGGTCTGTTGCAAACTTATGGCAGGTACAGCCATGTATGACTGTGACTTTTAAAACCACCTCATGCTCCCTCACAGCGTGCCCCGCGGAATCACTGCTGGGAATAGACCATCAGAGGCAATTAGGGCCAAACTCACAGATCTCTAAGTGCGTCCCCACCTCTTACTGCCTCTTTTACATATTTTTCTTATGCCTATCGCCATCCGGCTTCTGGCTAATTATTATGATCCCTGCTAATTCTTTCTTAATAACACAAGAATTATAATCCTATGTAAACACTATTCCAGGTTTACTTGTTTGCCTATTTCTCAGTGGTATTACAAAGATAAATTAATTAGTCAATGCCTGTAAGACCTTGAAGACAGAAACTATTAGGTTAAGAATCTGGAGTGGGCACATTTATAATCCTAAAAGCCATTTAAAAAGTCATTAATAAAAACTGCCTTTTGTTTTCAGACAGCTTCTTATTTACAGTAATAAGGTTATACTTTTCTGGTTCCCCCAGCCTTGATTTCATCTTTATAAGGTATAGTCTTGATGAAAGCAGCTTGTGGGAAAAAAATTAGTAGTAACTACTCTTTTAGGAACTGCTGATCTCGTGAGTTCATGACAGCCAAGGGTCCAGAGAATATGGGCAGTATCCATTTATTTAAGAATAAATTCATGGATTAATCATTAATTGCTATACATATATTTTAACATTCTACTTTTAATCATTCAAATCATTTCATGTTTGCAGGGCACATGTCTGTATCTTGAAGCTGTCAAATAGGTGGGATGATGATGGTGATGATGATGATTGACAAAGTGAGATTTGTGTTATGTTTTCCAAAGACAATTTCAAAAGTTAGACGAAGTAAATTGGAATCATATCATTTGCAATTTGTTTATTTATGTCAAATATTAACTTTGAGAGGAAATGCAAATTTTAAGAAAAGATACTTCTTGTTTTATTTACATAGATATTTCTAGTGATACTGGCTTTCATCAAAATACCTGAATAAATTGTCTTATTTCCAGTAATATTTATATCCCTAATAAATAAAAATGATTGAATAATCCTTATTAGATAACTTTTTATATATAACTATGAATAAATTTAATTTCTTAATTGGGATGTGACATATTCTTCCATAATGCACAAAACATTCTTGAACCTGAATAAGGTCCACATAACATTCATTCCCCTATAAATGCTTAGAACAGATTACTGCAGTCCTTTGTTAATCATAGACACAAATTTTAAAATCTTCTTTTAGTGGAAATAGATGGAACTTTATTTTTAAATTTTCAAAGATTCTTTTCTAATTTTTGAATGATCTAGCATGGTTTTAGAGTCAGACAGACTTGAAATTACATCCCAGCTTTGGTACTTTGTAGCTGTGTGATTTCATAAATCATTTAACCTCTTTAAGGCACAGTTTGCTCATCTGTAGTCAACACATTTCTTTAAAGGGTTATTTTAAGGATCAAATGACCAAATGACACCTGGACCTTCATAAGCACTGAGTCAATATTAGATTATGTACCTGAAGGCGTCTAGCATAGCAATAGTTCCTTAAAACTCATTTCCTAAATAAAAATAGCTCCCTGTTTGACTCCTAATAAGTAGATGGAAATGATTTGATATATGTTGTTTCTAAAGTCAATGCAGGCATATTGCTTTTCTAATAGAATCATATGACAATTAGATATTATGTTCCTCAGCAACGTTATGATGTTTTCAGTTTTGTTATATTGAAATAATCATAACTACTGTATTTACTGGTGTTAGGAGAATGAAATTAGCATTTAATATATCAGACATTATGCTAAGTATTTGCCTGCATTTAGCAAGTATGAATGCTAAAATTAGGTGAAAGTACGACAAGAAACAGGATGTTGGTATGCACAAAGTGTCTTCCCAAAAGATACTAGATAATTACCAAAGGAAAAATAGTAAGTTTACAGTGAAGAAACAAAATCTGGCAGACATCACCTTAAGCAGGTGATCAAAGTTAACATCACCAGTAAGGAGACATATTGACATCACGGACCTCCTGATGTGATGCATGATGAAGGACAAAATATCATTCCTCTAGTACTCTTGCCAAAAATAGAGACCTGTGTTTAATCATGAAGAAGCAGTAGACAAACCCCAAATCAGGATCATTGTACAAAATAACTGGCAAAGACTCTTCAAAATGTCAAGTTCATGAAAGATAAAGAAAGATGCAGAACCTGTCATAGGCTGGAGGAGACGAGACTAGATTTGATAAATAAATGCAATGTAGGTCCTAGATTGGATTCTGGATAGGAAAAAAGATGGTTTGGGGACAATTCACAAAATGTGAATAAGGCCTATAGATTCATTAAGAGTATCACACCAACATTAATTTCTTGGTATTGATAATCGTACCATGAGTATGTAAGGTGTTAATATTTGGGGAAGCACGGTGAAAGCTATATGGGAACCCTCTCAATAATTTTTCCAAGTTTATTTATAAGCCTGAAAGTATTCCAAAACAAAACTCTAGAAGGACAAGTAATAAGTTCAAACCACCAGTAGTAGTAGAGCCAGGATTTCAATCCAATATGCTTGACTCCAAAACTCCTGAGTCTTGACCACGATATCATTCTATCTCCCTTCTTTTACACTAGGTGATCCTTTTCCTACCTATTAACAAACTTTCTATAGCTGTGTTTTCTACCTGATACTCTTAACATTGTCAGTGACTCACGTTTTTGTTCTCAGTAGACATAACTTAATTTTCTTTAAAATTTAATAACAATGAAAATAGCTAGAAAGCTCCCAGGTGCCTGAGGCAAAAGCCACACACAAAAAAATCTGAGGAAGGTACAGAGCAGTCTTCTCACATGAAATGCACCAAATCACAGGGACTAGTGCCATGCTGGGGGGAGCTGTAGTGAGCTGCACACCACTGAGGTCTGATGGCAACACGGTGGGTCCCTTCTCACCAGATAATGGGTACAGCCTGAACTACTCTTTTTTGCTCATTTGAGGATCAGATGCTTCCATTTCTTCTCCTCCAAGGATAGATCTAAGGGCCTATTTTCTAAACTTACAGAACATTTATTTATTTATTTATTTTCCAATTGTCAATGGTAATGGTCTTTCACTGGTTTATTCACCTATTTAACAAATATAATCACTTATAAAAGTAACATAAACCGAAAGATAGTAGAATGATAGAAATATGAGTATATATATATGTATATGTATGTAGATATAGATAGAAAAATTTAAATCAGTAAGTTTCCACCACAAGCAACTACTAAAGAGAGAAAATGTACTATGCAGAGGCATTTCCATGTGGTTGACAGAAGTGCAAGCTTCTTTTGGTATACCCTAAAGTAAGACCCTGCTTCTAGGCCATAAATGAGCTGAGTATATTCCAGAAATAAAATAACTGCAGTGGGCAGGATGACTCGAAACAGTTTTACCATGTAGGATTTTTACAAAATGCAATTTTAAACAAACTCTCACACTCCGGGAGGAGTGAACAGGACATGGGTCTTTAATCCAGTGACTGAAAACACTGGAAACCTAATTAAAATATCAAAATGTCCATGGAAAGGGTCTAATCAATATGCAAATATACAGGGAAGGGAGTGGCTCCTTTTAGAAATAAAGTCCATCAACTGAATTGATTTTCTGAGTTAGAAATTCTAACTGCTTCAGCACTTTTTTCATAACAGAACTGAGAACTTAATTAACCCTGCATATTGAATGACACTCTGCGTGGGACTACAGGTAAATTAGAAAACAAAATGTAAACATTTTGCACTTACCTGATGCTTGCTCATATGAACTTGAGATTAAGTGAATTATCATCATATCTTTCGATCTCTCCCATTGCATGCTTCCCAGAAACACTTGGCTTACAGTAGCTTACCTATACTTGCATGTTTTGAGAATCACTTAAATTAATGTGACTATTTACCATTCAGGCAGAGTGCAGAACATAAGTCTGTTCAAGGGCACAGAAAGTAAAACAGGATTTTATAAAGAAGCCCAGGGAGGGCAGGTAGGGGAAGGGGAGAACCAGACGTCACTTCTGAATTTTTCATGCTGCTCTAGGAACAAGGCAGTGATTCTACCAGGCTTCTCAAACCTGAGTGTGCAGGGCAATCACTTAGGGTTCTTGTTTAAAATAGATTCTGATTCAGTAGGTCTTGGGGGGAAGGGAGCTAAAATTCTGCATTTCTAACAAGCTCCCAGAGCTACTGAGACTGCCCCAGGAATCCCACTTGGAGTGGTCAAGGCTTTATGTCATATAAATGGTCTTTGAAACTCTAAAACAGTGCTGTAAGGAAGCTTTGACAAGCGTGAAATGGGTTAAAAGGATAAATAGACTTGATTCCGGATAACATCATTTCACTTCATCTGTTAGCACTCAATTGACCTGAAATTTTCCATTTAAGGAAGTAAAGGATAGAGGTACCTCCTAGCCCAGCACCTTTAAAGCAATGATTTGCAAAACCTCTTTGCAGCCCCGGTACACCTGAGGGCAATGACACTGGTTACTTCCTTGACCAGAGACTTGGACAGGGAAGGAAAGTATTCCTATGAGTTCATCCTTGACAGTTTGAAAATGCCCTCCCTTGCCTCCGTTGATTATAATCTGTCCTCCCTTCTTTCCTGTCACTGGAAAATGACTGTTTTAAAGTTAAAATGCTCACATGACGATAGTTAGTATCGATCTTAACAGAAATCTATAGAGCTGTAGTAGCCAGGGTTTCAACATTGTACAAATGTGAAATCATTCCATTCTAGTAACAGCCTTAGAAAGTAGGTACTATTGTCATTCCCATTTTACAGCTGAGGAAAGTGGTTAACAGAGAGTAAATAACAGACTTCAAGTCACCCAGCTTATAGTTGGCAGAAGTGGGGACTCACATCCAGGCAGCCTGTTTCTAAGTCCACATGCTTAAACACTATATCAAGGTGCCCCTCAACTGACATTGAAACAGCACGTAAAACATTGACCAGCTTAAATTGGTTTTGTTCCCTTAAATCAGGTTGTTGATTAATCAAACCTGGAGTTATTTTACAGAGACAGCAGTGCGCATGTGCAAGACAGGAACCCAGGCCTCCAGGCTGACCCTGGAACTTAGACTCTTCAGTCTACAGAACTCAAAGAATAGAAATGCTTCCACTGGTGCCCTTTACGGAGTGAGAAGTCCTTCAATAAGGAAAATCCAGCGCCCAGCAGCACAAGTAACTTGAGACTAGTCAATCAGCTTCCAAGTTTGAAATTCCCCTAACCCCTTAAATTTCGCCCCAAACTTGGATCTGAGACAGATTTGAGCCCTGCCTGCCTCCCTGCCAGTCAACCTCGCAATAAAGCTGTTTCCTTTCTCAAACAAAGGTGTCACGGTATTGGCTTCTATGCACATCAGGCAGGGAGTCCTTGCTTGGTAACAGTGTGTTAAGATTTGGAATTCAGTGCTGGCAGAGCTCCTGGGAAGGGTGATTAAATCATTCAAAACTTGACTACAGGTTGAAATCAAAATTTAGGCCAAGTCCAATTTTAACTCTTCAACCTCCTCTGCTAACATCTCCTCTTTTATTTTTTTTTTTTAACTTTTTACTTGGAAATAATTTCAAATTAAAGTTACAAGAATAATCCAAAGAGTCGCCCCCACATCATTTATGCAGATTCACCAGTTTTTAACATTTTGCCACAGTTGGCAATTTTTGGATTTTTCAAAAGCTAAGTAAATTGATGCCTCTGAACACAGCTTCCAAGAGCTGCTCCTTTATCCACCCCACCCATATCTACAGTTTGCTCTGCAGGGATCAGGACTCAGGTGCCTAAACTCAGCCTATTTATCAGGAGCAAAACTTAACTTCGCATTTCTTCTCAGAGTGGCTGCATAACAAGAAATTCCTGGCAATTTATCTTTAATTGAGAGTGGCTAAAAGTGTTCTACTTCTGGTCCCACTGGAGTGGAACAGAGCACCTTCAGTGAAAAAAGGATGAGACACCTACTTTCTGGGGCTGGAATTCCAGGCACAGCAGAAGTTCTGATGGGAAGGCAATTTATAAACAAACCATGTGAGACCTTGACTGTTTTGCCTAGAATAATCAACCACCACCTAAGTCACAGGCTATAATTTAGTAAGAAGAAACAGACAAAAAAAAAAGATATTGAAAATAGGTATAAAATATATTTTTAAAAGATACTAAAATACTAGCTTGTTCAGGAAATCTCAATTCCAAAATGTCTTAAGTCTTTCATCTTCTACAATTGAAGATTTTTCACAAGAATTATACCTACTTGCCTTTAGTTATATTTACCCTTAAGGAACATTATAGTCCATCTATATTTTGCTAATTCTTCTGTGCTACGAAGCATTTTCCTTGCAAAAGAGTCCTGTGAAAGCTTTATCATTTACTAACTTGAGGATGAGAATATGTTTTACACTCATGTTATCTAAAATTAACCCTTGTTAAGTCTTCATGGGGTCCTAGAGAGATCTCGGAAAGGATGATTAAAAACAGGTCTGAGAAGAGAATCTAGGATGAAAGACAGGAGTAAATGGATTTATTCATTCCACCTGAGACATGGCTGCCTCGCTGCAGGGTCCCTTTTTAGCAGCCGTTACAATTATAAAAGATTAATGTGAAACCTTCCAAGAGGGTTTTAACAGATAACCTCAACTATTCATCTCACTTGTGACTTTAAAAAGAGGAGTAGAGGACTACCCTGGTGGTGCAGTGGTTAAGAATCCGCCTGCCAATGCAGGGGACACGGGTTCGATATCTGGTCCAGGAAGATCCCACATGTCGCGGGGCAACTAAGCCCGTGCGCCACAGCTACTGAGCCCCCGCGCTTAGAGCCTGTGCTCTGAAACAACAGAAGCCACCGCAATGAGAAGCCCGCGCGTATGGCAAGGAAGAATAGCTGCTCGCCGCAACTAGGGAAAGCCCGTGCACAGCAACGAAGACCCAACGCAAACCAAAAAAAAAAAAAAGAAAAAAAAAAAGCCGAGTAGATATTTATCTATCTAGGATTTTTTTACAGCCATCATTGGTAACAGAGAATGTATGATTACTTCCTATGACTCTAACTTTATATAAAGAATGGTGCCTGTCCTCTACTAAAGACACAATATTGGAGAAATGAGATTAAATTGAACTGGAATATGATGAATTCAAGTATGATTTTTAAAAAGAAGGTGTGTTCTTGCTTTGGAAAACTAAGGTTTGGAATATGCGTAAAAATTGAACACTGTACTTCGCAAGGCCACTATCTTCAAGAATTTCCAAAGTCCCTTCCATGTCTAAAATATTAGATGGGAATGTTCAACCTGTGTCATTAATGCCATTGGTGGAAGAGGGACTACATCCTTCCTTGTCCACTTTGAGGGACGTGGACCAGCTTACACGCCTGGCATGCAGAGGAGCTCAGTTACTCTGAGCTCATGTTGATTCTATGGAATGGAACAAAAGAAGGCCTTTCTTTTCCATAAAAGGCCCTCAAATAATACGTGCTTCAGGATATTCTCAAAGTTGATAAATGATTTCAGTATGATAATAATAGTAAAATGAATTAATTAAACCAAAATTAAGGTAGACACATGCAGCCACAACTCATCCCAGTCTGTTATTAAACCAGAGGAAAATCCCGTAAATGAAGACAAGTGAGTCCAGGTTGATGAATTGTGTATGTCTTACTTGAAATGAAACAACTCATAAGACAGAATGCAGCAAGTGTATTCAACCAGTCAAAAAATAAAAAAAAAATAAAAGCAACTTATTGTTAGACACTGCGAACAGGACTCAGGCAAAAATATGTGGTCTAGATAATAGCCCAATAGAGATAGCAAATTAAATTGCCTTTTGAGTTAATCGTTTAGAAAAATAAGCACTTATCAACAGATTTTCTGATGCGCAGAAAAAATGAAATTGTGCAATATGAGAGAACAGTTGACTAAAGTCACCACAGGCATCCAGATATATAGCTCTCTCAATACCAACATTATGGAAATGTAAGAGCAATGGAAATGCTAGTCGAAATGATGTTATTTTCCTTGGGAAAAAGAAAATACCTCCAGAAAGCCTAATTTTTGTTTAATGAAGTTTTCTGTATATATTTGAGTCGTCTGAGGATCCCCACCGACAACAGTCCAATTTTTAAATTTTAAAACAGTCCACCATCAAAAACTATACCAGTTTCATCAAAAACCTTACCCGCTCTATGACAGAGACACAGGAGAGCAGCACTTCATTTTGCTAGTGTTTCTTATACAAAGAATCAATCTTCTTACTAACATATAGAAAGATAATTAAAAAAAAATTCTTTTTTAAAGCCAGGGTATGTTTATGTCTGGCAAAAAGCACACTGGCAATTTCTTGGCAGAAAATTATATAGAGATATTATATAGATATAAATATATAGATATATATCTGTCTATAAAAAGAGACTCTTAGAGATTACTTAGGAATTAACTTACTTGGGGGTTACTATTTTATGTTGTAAAGAATTAGGACTCTCAAAAAACAATGCCTTACTACCTCATTGTTATTTTCAGCATCCTTTCACATCTCATTTTTATTCTTTTTCTTTTTTTAAAATTTATTTATTTTTGGCTGCTTTGGTTCTTCGTTGCTGCGCGCGGGCTTTCTCTATTTGCGGTGAGCGGAGGCTACTCTTTGTTGTGGTGCGTGGGCTTCTCATTGCGGTGGCTTCTCCTGTTGCGGAGCACGGGCTCTAGGCGTGCGGGCTTCAGTAGTTGTGGCGCATGGGCTCAGTAGTTGTGGTGCACAGGCTTAGTTGCTCCGCAGCATGTGGGATCTTCTCGGACCAGGGCTCAAACCCGTGTCCCTGCATTGGCAGGCGGACCAGGGAAGCCCCATTTTTATTCTTGAAGTAGCAGCGGAAGGTTGTCAAGGCAGGCATTTTCCCCTTCATTCCAGGTTATAAAATTGAGGTCCAAGAGGCCAGAATCTGAGAAAATGAGTTTTGGAGCCAAGGTCTCACAACTTCTATAACCCCAGACTCCTTCTACTGGGACAGTGGTACTTCTCCAGAAGTTGTGAATCAGAATTTCATAAACTGTGGTTTCAAAAGACAAAATAATTCTAATTTGTCTGGTTGTTGAATCAAACTGTGTGTCCAGCAATAACTAAAATATATGGATCTAACAGTACATAAGAAAATCTCAAAATTGTGGCATTTGAAGGTCCTCATAGAAGGAAAAATAAGTCTGGACTGGTTCCTAGGTTTGTAGTTAGAAACTTCTAGATCTGCAATCTGATAACTGTGTAGTTTGAATAAGGAACAAAAAACCCAAATAAATACCAGTATTTGAATGTAAGGGGCTTGGCTCTTTGCTTGTCATATGATAGGGAATCCTACAAAATTTTCACTTTTCTTTATCTATGAAGACATGCTCCTTCCTTTAATGTGTCCAACTGTAAAACTAGGTTTTAACATCTGTTTTTACTGCAAATATGGTTTAAGAAATGTTATTTAAACCAAAAAGAACAATGGAGAGATTTAAACAAAAAGGACAACGGGGAGATCTGAAGGAACATGTGATGAAATTACCATATACATGTGTGTGGGTGTATATATATAAAATATAAATACTAATCATTTTACTTTACATTATAAAAGGAAAGAGAAATCAGTGTGTTTTGGCATGTGAAAAATGTGAATTAAATTACTTCTAAGTTTTACTCTGCTCTGACAGTATATTATTGTGGATGGGAGAAAAGGGAAAACTCTTACTCTATTTCCACATTCCTCCTTTTCTAGAAAATTAATCTAAGATTACAAAATACTGTTTGGACCACATTTACAAATGATGGTGGTGAAGGGGAAAATATTTCTTTAAAAAATTATGTTTCCAGGTCAGACACTCCCGTATCTTCCTCTGACCCATTCTGAGGAAGCTGGGAAAGGGGAGGGAAACTATATCTTCAGGAAATCCAATCTTCAGCTTTCTCACTTCCTTTCCTGTTTGCCCAGGGCTAGGTTAGTTAACCGACTGTCCCCTGAGTCTTACCCTAGGCTAGATCTTTCTATTCTCTTTTTTGTCTAATTTGTTGACAGAAAGGATGCCCTTGGGTATGAAAATTACATCAGTTGCTGGTAAGATTTAAGAAACCCCCCTCTTCCCTTAGGGCTTAAAGTTAAATCCTGTTTCCAGCCAAATTACCAGAGAGCTTTGCATCAAGGATTTTGATGATTATGATTTCAGGGAACCTAATCAGTGAAGTGAGTCATTGTTTCCCGCTTGCCATTATCCCTTGTGGTTAAGCCTCTCAATAGTATCACAGTGGGGAGAGTAGCTGTGGCCAGGTGCCTATGCTGTGTGTGGAGAGGGGCAGGAGGAAGAGGGTATCGTTGGGCCCCTGGCCGTAACAATACCTTAACACTACAATTCTGTCATCACCTCTAAAACCTGGTTCTACTCCAAGGGTGGCATAATAGAAATGGAGACAAGAGAACAAGGCAGGATTGGAAAGATGGGGAGGCCAACTGAAGAAATATTAAAAAATGGATCACTCTCTACAATTTGGAAATCTTCAAACTAATATTCAACAATCATACTTATGAAAGAATGTACAAAATTTTTATAAAATATTCTAGTAAGTAAATTTATAAGTTCCAAGGTATAAAACTCCTGAAATGAAGGAGTCCAAGTGGCAAATTTTTCCAAAAATAAGTAACTAAGTAATATTATCAATTCTATTGTTGTAAATGGAAATTGTGTACCTGTGAGCATGTATGTGTGTGTGTGTGTGTGTGTGTGTGTGTGTGTGTGTATGTATGTTCTGTTGGTGGTGATAGAGAAAGTGGGTACAGGACCAATTTCTAACACTAAGAAATACTTGACAGTGGCTTAGATTCTCATGGAAAACCAATGCAGAGTAGCTAAAATAAAGGTTTCTATCAGTGATATATATTTAAAAATCAATGCATGGAGCACCAGATAAGTTACAAGCTCAAGCTCAAGCTCAAGTCTTTCCATTTGTGTTTAAGCCAACCTTTGGTGTTGAAAGCAACAAACAATGACACTCTCAAAGTCACAATGATAAAAAAATGGATCTTTATATCATCATAATATATCTTGAGACTATCAGAGAGCTGTTACAAGGCAGCCAAGCAAACCCTATTCCAAAGAGAAACCAATCTTCTTTGAGGAAAGGCAGGACACATGAACTGCCTCCCCTGTGGGAGAGCACAAGAGAAAGTGTAAGAAGAAATCAGCTAATATTTTAACTGATGAACTTCTTTCTCTGCTTACAGATATCACCCACAGTGGCCGACACCAGAACTGGGCCAATTCATGGACTCTCAATGTGGATACGCAAACGTTCAAACTCTTACAAAGTATATTTTACACTATTAGGGACTGCAATATAGTGGGAAGATTGTCAAATGCAATACATTTCTGAAAAAACATGGTCCTAATCTAATCTTTCTCATTTTCTCTTCTTTTGAAGATCTGTTCTAAGCCAGACAGTGAATCATTTCTGAATCTGTCATCTTCTCTGAGACTGCTTGAATATGGAAAGGAAAAGGGATGATGGAATTCAGCAAGGGGAAGTGGCTACTTCGTTTGCTTCTCAGCCTCAATGAATCATGATGGTGAATTATAATTTCCATTTTAACTGTTAGAAGTCAATCTCCTGACATAGGAACATCTACACATATACAATGAAGGCTGTTGGCCAAAATTTTTGATATTTTACATTTATCAAATCAATGCCTCTTTAAATCAGATTGGCCATTACTCTATTAGTTCTATCTTTGTATCAATAATGGCAATAGCCCTTGAAATGTTAAAGTTATTTTGTTTTCTCTTTATGTCATGATAAACTGAACAAGATATGGCTTCACTGATAGTAAGATCACCACTATAATCCATGGCAACAAAACCAAATAACTTTTAAAATGTTAAATCAGGCATCATCTTTGATAAAGTGATTATCAAAGAACATTCTGTGAACCAAGTGTGATAACTTTTACACATGCATTTTGAATGGGGAATTGACTGCCTAGGTTAACACCTGAGTCACAGAACTTACTAGCAGGAGACCCTTAGGCTGATTTTTCCAAGATTAAGTTCTCTTATCTTCAATACCTAGATGGTTATAATATTTAAATCATAGAATTGTTGTGAAGATTGAAAAAGCTAATCCATGAAAGCATTCAACTTGACACATAGAACACGATATCAGTGACCATGTAAGCTAAGTGAGGCCTGTATTCATATCTCCTGTCATCCCCCGTATATAGATTCAGAAACTGTGCCTCAGAATAGTTAAATTGTTTGTTTAAGGAACCACCACTGGTAAATGATTTAAACTCAGACTTAAAATATGTTTGGAGTCTTCTAGATTTAATTATTTTCTTTTATATTAAATTTCTTCACATAATTATTTTCTTTTATATTAAATTTTTTCACATAAATCCATAATTTGAGCTACATGTGTTATCTGAATTGTGAATGTTTCTGGTTAAATCTTTTTCAGACCAAGGGTAATAAACTCATGTAAAATGGAAGATAGCAAATTAATGTAATTTTTAAAAAATGTTCTCTAAATGCATGGATTACATGCATGTTCTCTAATTACATGAAAACTGAAAATCATCCAAGATAAATCACAACTTTAAATTGAATATGCAACACATCATACTTACTGGAGAAGTTAATGGTTAATTAAATTAATTAATTAATGGTTAATTTAATGGTGGCTTCTCAAAATAATTCTTTATCATTTTCTATAACGTCTTATATGCAGTTATTAATCTAAACTGCAATTGCAGAACTAAATATACTTGAAAAGTGATCACAACAATGTTAATATGTCAATTAAAGCAAAATTTTTTTCACAGAAGAAGAAAAAGAAACTCAAAATGTCAAAGCACTTACTGCAGCTTGTCGATGAGTATTGGACAGTATTCCATGAATCTTCACTTTGTCCTTTTCCATTTGGTCTATGTTCACCCACAAATCCCGGCTGGCAGAATCAGATGGACCATATATCCGAGATATATAGTAATTATGATCTGTGTCCTCCTATAATAATAAAGAATAATGCACATCAAGGACACGGACAGTACAGATGGACCTTGAGGGTATTGTGCTAAGTGAAATAAGTCAGATGGAGAAAGATAAATACCGAGTGATATCCCTTATATGCGGAATCTAAAAAAGCCAAACTCATGGAAACAGATTAGAATGGTGGTGACCAGGGGCTGGAAGGGGGTGAAATGGGGAGATGTTGGTCAAAATGTACACACTTCCAGTTATAAGACGATTAAGTTCTGGGGTTCTAAGTTTAAGATTATAGATCTTAAATGTTCTCACCACAAAAATGAAATGATAATAATGTGACGTGATGGAGATGTTAACTGATGCTATGGTGGCTAGCTTTTACAGTATATAAGTGTATCAAGTCAACATGTTGTACTCCTTAAACTTACACAATGTTACATATCAATTATATCTCAATAAAGGTAGGAAAAAAAGAGAAGCATTTATTTTTTTCAGTGACTACTCAGTACTAGCTAAATTTGCCTAAAGCATTCTAATTTCTATTTTAGAAGGTAAAAAAGTATATTTTACTTTTGACTATGGCTTCTTGAAATTTCTCCATTTTATCAGTTTATTTTGCTTTTTCCCTAGAGTTGTGTAAATATTGTTTTTTTACCCTAAAAATGAGAGTGTGTCAGAATTGTGGCAAGCAAAGATAGAGGTAATCATACGTGGTTCTTGTTATAAGCTTTGTGTTGATACTGACTGCTATTTAAAACAATACCTCTAAGATGAATCTACTTGTAGCATTTTTTTTCTTTTTCAGGTGAATTCAGAGTGCAACATTTAATGGACGTTTTTTCACATCAGTTACATTTTTGTAATACCTTTATTGTCCTAGGATCAAAAAATGTTTTTTCTTCCTTCTGACCCCCTTTTTACGAGAAGCCTTTAAATCATTATATATCAAACTTATATAATTCAGAGTTACACAGAGTTTCATTAAAAAGAAGGTAAAAGCCCTCAAAAGAAAAAAAAGAACAAAGGTGTTCCTAAAATTCATAAAAGAACAAACAAAAAAACAAAAATGATCCTATTGAAATTAGGAGTGTTAGTATTCTTCAAAATAGCCAAATGAGTTAAATAACCTCTAAGGAAAGTGAATTAGATTTTAAAAATATAAAAGTAATAAGCTTCTTTAAAATAAACTGTTATATAGACAAAACTTAAAGGCAAATGAACAATCTGTGTACAATAGTCTTTTCTAAAACAGTAATGTTAGGGCTCTCTCTAATTGCTGCTGCCCAAACAAAAAATGTCCCTTTTGGAACTAGTATTTTCTGAAAGCCTGAACTGTAATTACTATTGAGTGACAACAAATTCAAACTTCTCCTTTTAAACTAGGGTTATATTAGGCACTGCTTTCATTTAATGGTCCTAGAAATTGAGATAATACATCTTTCCCCTATAATTTGGGTTGTTAAATTCTACTTTTATTTAAATTCTCATTATTGATATCAACATGGTACCTGTCACAAAACCTTTATTTTTCAGGTTTCTCACTCAATGAAGAGATTTAAATGTTTTAAAAAGCAATTTTGCTGAGGAACACCCAGAAAATCACATGATTCTTGACTAATCTGAATCACAATTAGTTTTTTATGTTGTTGGTTGTTTGTTTTATCATGAAATGTAAATGTGCTTATCAGTTTGAGAAGTCACTAAACAGAATGTATTTAAAAATATTCAGGTATATGTAAGATTAATGTTTAGTGAATGGAGGGTCTATGATTTGAATAATAAATTTTTGGATGGAATTTCATCTAATGCATTTATTATTTAAGTGCTAATTAAATAAAATATAATTATTCTTGAAATCCAGTCAAAATAAGAATACCATGTACCTTTTCACAAGTCATCATATATATATATATATATATATATATATATATATATATATATATATATGGGACTACATGAAGGAAAGGAATATTCTAAACAATATTCTAAATAGATTTTGCTTCATGACTAAAAGAAGAAATATGACCCCAAATGTACATCTTGAGAAAAGATGTTGATTAAATGTTAACAGTAAATTAAAAAAAAAAAATCCTATATCTCCAATTAAACTCTAGGTATCATGTACAAATTACAAGTATACCCACGATGAAAGATAAGAGAGTTCTGCAGAGAAAAAAGAGAAAAGGAGATACCAAAAAAGGAGTAGGAATAAGATTCTATGAAACTCAAGAGAGCTTCTATCCTAATGATTTTCCAGCCCTCCCTTCCAGAACGTGATGACACTGGTTGCTTGGGTTCTAGGAGAGTAACAAGCATTGTGGTTGTGCCTTCAACTCCTTCCTATTGTCTGGTGCTTCACCATTGGAAGCTTTCAGTGGTAAGTACCCTCCTTGACACTGGGCACAAGCCATTCTACACGTGTCACTCCACTGGCAACAATGGTTGGTGGGCATGATGAGCACATAACCTAAGAAGGACCAATTAGTGAGTCATCTTGGAGATTAGGTAGAGAGGAGATAATTTCCCTGATTCTGATTGCTGAGATGTGTAGATATGAGACTTGGAACTACTGCCAGCATTTTCTACCAAGAGGGAATCCTGCCTGAAGATAAAGCAAACATAGATAAGGACAGAACCATAAGCAATGCAAAGAAAAAGCCAGATCCCTGACCAAGTATATCTAAGTGCGCCAACTCCTGGGCTTGTTCAACCACTTAGATGAACCATTAAATCTCTTCTATTGTTAAAACACCTTGAGTTGAGTTATTACCAACCAAAAGAATCCGAACTGACAAACAAGTTTCCTTAACTTGCACGAAAAGAGACTTAAGCAATGTTGAATAAGACAACCTTATCTACAGATTTATAGATCTAGATAACAAACATCTCCCATTCGCATCTGGTAGTCCAGCAAATCACACAGAAGGAATGAAAACTTGTATTTAACCAGCCAGAAATCATCAAATCTGAATAACAAACAATAATGATTCATTTGATTTTTTCAATGAATGGTATAAAAGGGTGGTTTTGAAGAAAATATTCAGTGAGTTTAAATTAAAAATTTAATCTTTTTTCCCTATCGCTAGTATTTTTATAAAGAGTTCAGCAACACTGAGGTCAGAGATGTAATCTTTAGATGAATTATGTAATAGATTTTATGATGCTGCCAAATTCTTATACAATTGCCAGATAGATATTTTCTTTAATATTACAAACTTTCAGTATAGAGTTCGGTATAATTGTTGCAATCAACATATCTAAAATGACTTTGGTATTTTCCTTAACCCCTAAATCCCTGTAATTAATCAAGACACAGTCTTGAAGTTAACATAAAGAATAAGAGTATCATTATGCTAAACAATGGATTAGCTGCAAAAATATACATTTTTTTTGTCAGTAATCAGTAATTACAGTTACTGATATGGCTATGTGAACATACACCTTCATTTTCACTTAAATCAGAGCTTCTCAAAACAACATCACAGCTTTGAAAATACTGAAAGTTAAAGCTTTTTGACTTCTTGGTGTTTGACTTCTATAGCCCAAGCTTGCCAAGTTGTCATGGCAACTTTTTTTCAAAGAGGAAGACAATTTATTGTTTACCTAGGAATTTAGAGACAAAAGTTGTTAAATTCCTGGGAGAGGTGTTTGGCTCAGTTATTCAGGAAAGCCATAAAACAGATGTCTCAAAAATATGACATCTTAGCACTACTAAATTATTCAAACCATATCTTGTCCTTTATAGGAGTAATGGTTCTTAAAGCTTTGCCAAAAGCCACTTGAGGCACAAAGATTTTCCTATTCTGCTCAAAAGCAAACTACTTCTTTCTTTCTTTTTTTTTTTTTCTTGCAAACTATTTCTAACATCATAAAAAATAAAACAAAACACTACTGTGATATGCCTACTTGCCAATTCATTTAGGAAACCAACTGTTACTGAAAGTAGATGGCACAATAGGTAGCTATAAATCCTATAAATCCATGCTTTTCAAACATGTCTGGAATTGTACAGCTGTAAACAGAGGACATACACCAAAAACACAGAGAAAAAGTCTTTGTAACTGTAGCCTAACCATTCTGCAACAATCAGTTTACACAATTTCTAACCCAAAGGTTGTCTTCTCTTCCATCATGGGTGTTAAGTTGATTTTATGTTGAATAGTTCTTATGGATGCCTCACATTGCCTATGTAGTAATAGCATTTGAACTCTAAATTCATTTCATTAAGAATTTTTTTTAAAAAATCAAGAATATATTGTATGAACATCACTGTGCTAGTCATTTGAAATATATGGATATATAAAACATAGTCAAAGTTCTCAGGTAAAGTTATTCAGCATTTAATCAATCAGTTACCTTTCAAAGATAGTTTCATAATAAATAAAGAAATATTATAATTTGAATGGTTCTTGCCAGGTATTAATATACATAATATAATGTAATGTACTGTAACCAAATATGTTACATTCTTATATAAATGATTTCACAAGGGCCATATAGTACATTTAAAGGTAAAGCTATTTAAAAATATTACTTGTCTATATAAAACTCCTCAAAAACAAAGAGTTAAAAAACAGTGATCTAAAAAAATCATGTTGCTATAAGAAACCAAAGGACATGATCAAATAACAAAAGGAGAAAAAGAGTGAGCTGGCAATACTTTTCTCAACTACATTAGAAGGAGGTGACCTACAGGGAATGTGGTGTAGGAAGATAGGTCATATGAGTGTCTCTGTTAATAAAAAGCCAGTGAGAGTATTTAGCTTTCTTTCACTGGGTTGCCAAAAAATGAAATTAGACCAACATATTTAAGCACATTTGAAAAGCATATGAACAGAATATAAAGGATTATTAAATTAGCCCCACACAATTTCAGCACGATAGGAGCAATTACATATTATCTTCAAATAGCCTTCAATATACATCAGCAAGTACTACAACAATACCCTCTTCAGACACTCAGAACAATTACATGGGATACAATTAAATTTACTGTTATGGTGTCAGAAGAATTAAAATCAGTTCCTCTATCTCCTGTTGATTATATCAGATTATTGCACCAGTTCTCATTATGCATATCTTTTACGTATCTTCAGTTTCTCACAGATGCCTTTGCTATTTCTTTAAGGATTTTTACCTACTTGATCAATTTGCAGCATGGTCTATCCCCCTAGAAATATCTTGTCCATGACTCTTTGGTAGGTATTATTTATTTTATCGGTTCTTCACAAGAATTTAGTTAAGTGACACCCAAGAATGTAGGATTAGTTGGTGTGTGTGTGTGTGTGTGTGTGTGTGTGTGAATTTATCGTGAGGTCAGATTACTATGTGGCATATAAAATATGGGATTCCAGCAATATTTCCATCATAAAACAGTTTTCATTTTCCCAGTAACTGTTTCTCTTAGATGAGATCATCTCTCATGCTATGCAAAGAGAGGTAAACTGTATGGCCAAGGGAGCATAACACATTTATGATCTTTCAAAATAATAACAAAATCAAAGCTCTATAATTCAATTAAGTTATTGCCTACATCTCCAGGCATTTTGGAATGTGTTGGTATGTGTTTGTGTTGATTCATTTATTAAATGAAACAAATAGTATTTTCTACCTGGGTATATTTTATCCAGTATACTTTAATTTGCTCCTGGTAGAAACTTTCAACCTTTTCAAGAATAAACCTGCGAGAGTATTTCCAGTCTTAGAGTGGTGAAAAAGCACAGACCAGAGAGAGAATCCGGGGCAGTTTTGAGTGAATTAACATCTCAATTTATCTTTTATAAATACAAGCAAGTGATGGCCAATCATACAGTGGTTGCTAAAGAGGTGCACTGCCAAATTACAAGGGATCTCTGAAGGCTCCAAAAACTTAGGGAAAAAATGCATGCATGAAAAAAGTTTAAAAATATGTATGAAACTTCTATTAAAAAGCTCAAAATTAGCATTAGAATAACATAACTCAAAGGATATTTGGGTTGAAGTACAGCTTCTACCTCTAAATAGTCACTGTAAATTCTGGACTTTATATAAGGAATTCAACTAGGTGTCTCTTAAAATTCCTTTCAGCTAAGGTTCTGAGATTCTAAAGCCACAAGGCAAATGGGAAGAAACTGCTAGGGGTGAGTGAGTCAGAAGACTTTGCATTATTTAAGTGATACCCACCAAAAGAAATATAAGTGTGCAGTTTGAAGAACCAACACAGGTAGCTAGTTATAGTAACTGTATAGTATAGTACCATTTCAATAGGTACTTAATCATCCTTGTTGGTAAGTTGTAGATTGGCCCCAAGACTGGAGGCAAATTAACAGACTTGTTTCAAGGAGTGTACGAATCCCTGGGAACACTATGCGTTATCTGCGCAAACTAAAAAAATCACAGGTCTTGTATCTGTGTGCATTATTTTTCAAATGCACAATATATTGTGATGCATAAAATGTGTGATCATTTTACAGTTACTGAATTTCTCTATAATTCTTGGTGTATTTTTCCAGTCAACTGGAAAGAAACAACAATGGTGTGAGGGACCATAAAACATTCTGATAATCAAAAAAGACAATCATAATTTATATGGACATTTCTATTTTAGATGTAGCATTCATGATGGGGCAGGAACTCAGACACTATAAACATACTGTCTTAGTCCGCTCAGGCTGCCATAACAAAAGACCATAGACTGAGTGGCTTAAAAAACAAAAATTTATTTCTCACAGTTTTGGAATCTGGGAAGCCTAAGATCAAGGTTCTGGCTGATTTGGTTTTTGTGAAAGCTCTCTTCCTGGCTTGTAGATGGTTGCCTTCTCGCTATGTCCTCAAAGGGCCAAGAGAAAGTTCTTTAGTGTCTCCCCCTCCTCTTATAAGGATACCAATCCCATAGCGCCCACCCTTATGACCTCATTAAATCTTAATTACCTCCTAAAGGCCCTATCTCCAAATATAACCACATGGGGGTTAGGGCTTCAACATATGGATTTAGGGAAGACAGAATTCAGTCCATAGCACATACAGATAGTTCCTTTATTAAGTTTGGATTTGTAAGAAAGCCCTAGATTTATTGCCTTTGAAAATTCATGTCATTCTCTAGTGCTAATCAAAATTGCCACTCAAGCTTTCTAATATAGGAGGGCTTTTTGAAAATCCATGCAGTTCTCTAGCTTGGCCTATTTCTTAGAAAAAAAATTGAGATATTTATAATTTTACAAGAATTATGGAAAATTTTACTCTGGAGCAACTTCTAAAAATTATAACTCAGTTGACAATTTTCACACAACCAACATTTGTGGAAAAGTTGGGTAATTTCCCCCTATGAACGGGTCAATCTCACTTCAAAGGTAGCTGTTACTGTTCCCACAAACACTGGGCTTGACACAGCCACCCCTTCCATTTCATCCTCCCCACCACATGCCACACCAGCCCTACTAGCTCTCCTGGTGTCCCACGAGTACGCTATGTGCCCTGACACCATACTGTTCACCTGCTCTTTTATGCACCTGGGATGATCCTCCCCTATTCTGTCATGCTTTATTTCTTAGTCTGCTTTAATTTCCTTTGTAACTTTTATCATTGGACTTCAAAAAAAAAATTATTGCCTCCCCCTCCTCCCCGTTTAAAATATCTCTCCCTCTCTTTATTGGGTTCACTGCTGTAGTCTAGATAGTAAACATTGGTACATGATAGATAATATATAGATTTGTAAGTTTTAGACCTTCTTTATATTTTTCAAGGCTATTTACTTCGGCTTTATTACCTCCTAGAAAAGATGTTACAGTGGTGGATTCTTCTTAACAGCAAGGAAGAAGTAAAAACTCATACACAAACCAATCCAATTTATTTATAAATATATTTTATTCACTAGCCAGTTTATTATTCTTGAAATTTCCATGCCCTATTACAAAACCCCTCAAGCCACCTCTATCAGTGGTTATTGCTGGGTAACAAACAACCCCCAAATTTGGTGGCCTGAAACAACCATTCATTTGTTTAGGACTGGGTGCAGCTGGGCATTGCTTCTGTCCTACACGGTGTCAGTTGGGATCACTGATGGTTTGTGGCCAGTTCTCATGTCGGCTGGGGACTGGCTGCTTCCACATGGACTTGGCCACATGTTTAGGGTCTCTCTCTCACTGTGACATCTCATTCCCAAGGAGACCAGATTGGGCTTATTCCCAAGCTGAAAGAATCCAAGCAAGTGAGAGCGGAAGCTGCAAGTGTCTGGAGGCATTGCTTAGAAGGTGCTTAATGTGACTTCCATCCCATCATTTGATCAGAACAAGTTACAAAGCATGTCCTGGGTTCAAGAGGTGAGAAGATAGATCCTACCTCTTTATGGGATAAACTGTAGGAATTTGGGGCCATTTTTAACCCATCATGCCATGCAAATTTTCTGTGCCTGAGTGGTTGAGCTGTTTTGCTAAGTATAAATAAACAGTTACTTTGACCCCTCTAGGAGATACTGTATCATTTCCACTTCAGTTGAGAGACCATTTTGACAATACCTGTGGGTAGCTTCAATTAAAAAAAAAAAAAAATCTGTAGTTGCTTTCATTTAGCATAGACGTACTTTTAACAATGTAAATCTTCCTATTGTTTTCTAAATAAGAATTTTAAAAGCCCATTTCAAATGATAAATTCTTCCAGGACCACATTTTAGAAGAAGGAAAATCTTGTTGCCAACTCACTTAACTTTAGGTAGCTGATGTACAGGTCAAACAAGGGCAGAACAAAGGGAGAGAGGCTGCAATAGTTTCATGAGCCATTAAAAATAAAGAAGCAAAAAGAAAAGCACAATCTGTTGCAGTTTTGTTTTAAAATTACCAATTCTAGATTCAAACAAATATTTTCATAATATGGTTTTGCTGACTTTGCAGAAAGGCTCCCTCTCAGATCTATAAAGCTGGTATTTATACCTTGCAATAAAATTACAAGATAGCTTAGGAGAGATTTTATTTCAGTGCAGTCTGAGAAGCATGCTTTCCTTTTTTGCTTCTGTCTTACAAAATCACACAAGGGAAAATCAATGTTATGAGCTTCTCACTTTCCTAAGAACTAGATGGAAAGTGTAAGAAAAATGCATGGAGGTCAAATATTCAAGTGAACATAGTCTAATGTAGGAAGATGCTATAAAACAGCCTATTTATTTACAACCATTTCTTTTAGATATCACTCATACAAGCTAACAAGTATTTATGATGCACTGATTATGTATGTGGAGGTCTTCAGCTGATGGCTGTGAAGGGCAAAAGATGTTTATGATATACTCCTTGCTCTCCAGAAACCTGCAACAGAGTGACATAATGCAGGTACTCAAATCTCTCTACTCCAGACCAGCATAAGATAAAGGCTGTACTAATGGCAGCTTCAGTTCTATAAGCCTTCTCAGGAGGAAAAAATCTCATTCAGTTTTAGTGATAAAATATAGGGCTCATAGAAGTCATGATATTTAATCTGGGCCTTGAGGAATTAATTGAGAGGGCGATTTGGCTCAGAGGGACTGGTCTGAACCCAGGGGAATGAGCAGAAAAATACTAATAAGATTACAGAAAATAACTAGAAAAACAGACACATATAGGGGAGTAATGTGAAGTGAGTGCAGTTAGATATGTAGAATTTTGATTGCACAAACCTTTGAACATCAATCTGGAAAGTCTGAATTTGATTCTGTGTAAAATGAGAGTCTTGGAAGTAATGGATTAAGTGTAGACTTAGATGGAACAATCTAGAATATAGGATGGACTGGAGAAGGGAGAGATTAGAATCATACATTGGTTTGGAAGCTATAATAAGAATAAAGAGTAAAAGAATAAAAATTAATTAACTAATTATTTTCTGAAAAAGAATAAAAGAATCAAGAACAAAATCCTAACAGCTCAACCAGGTTACTAAGAGGGAAAACAAAAGGGAAGAGGCTGTTGTGAGAAAGACTGAAGAATCCAAAAGACTTGCCAGTATTTAAGAGGGAGAAGAACACTCAAAAATGACCCTGCAGCATTTAATCAGGATAACTGGGACAGCCTGGATGGTTGAGAGTAACTATGCCAGTTAACATTTTAAAGTGGAACTTAGCATATCTACATGTCATTATAAATGCTAACTAACAAATATAGGAAAATAAATATCACTTATATATTTATATATTTATTTATAAATAAATATAAATTTCCAGATACAGTGCATACCAATGGTCACAGAACAAGGCCTTAGGAGTAACCAGATGTTAATTGAGAAGCCCTCCCATATTCAAGTAACACCTGTATTTCTATCTTTCTCTCAGTGAGTACTCGAATAAGCACTCAACGGAGGACAATGCTGTGAGCTAATGAATGCCCTTGAACTGTAGCAGTGGTTCCCAAACTTGTCTGCACATTAGAATCAATTGGAGATCTTTTATAAATTTCACAGCCCAGATCATACTCCAGACCAGTTAAATCAGAATCCGGGCTGGGTGCAGTGTGATCCCAACGTGCAGACACATCTGGGAAACATCACCTATTAGCTGAAATTTCCAATTTGTAACTGAATATGTTCTATATCTATATGATCATACCAAAACCAAGGCTTTAGAAATATATAAAAAAATTCAACTTATCCTTAGAGAGTTTACCAAAATTTAAGAATTTCACTTTTTAAAATGTTGAGCTTAGTACTTTCCAAAGCACACACAGTAAGGTTTACATTCCAGAGAACTGTAGGAATAATAAATAGCCTTTCATCTGTTTTGGAAATGATGATCCTTAAAGTTCCAGTGTTGAAGTCGATCTCAATAAAGAAGGCTGAGTCCAGATTTCTATTCCTTAATGGATATGAGATCTGGAGAATTTCTGATTTCTCTGATCTGGAGCTTTCTGAATGTTTCATAGGTTGCATCTGTACATGTCCCAAATAGTATAAATTTGGAATCCTCATATCATGGTTTTGGATGCATTCATTTGACATACAATTTTATGTGTCATCGTCCCCCTCTCCCCCGCCCCCTCCACCTGGTGTACTAGCTTTGAAACAAGTATCAAGATAAAGCAGCTTCAAAAATGCAATAAATGTGCTGCATCAATCACTTTGAGATATCAACACAATTTTAAAGAGCATTAGTCAGTCTGCAAGCATAATCATCAGGCTTTGCATAAACACGCAGTGCAGAGAATGAAGCAGTGGTAAACTGAACGTGACTATACCAAACACAATACTAATTGTAAGTAGCACTCGGTGGAAAGAGGTTAGATTTAGCTATGGAAGTTTAACATTATGCATTTTTAATCATTATACCTGATCCACACAAAAAACACAAATTGAGCCATTTTCCTGAAATGATACCACTTTACTTAATTTTTTCTTTTCTTTGACAAGATTAGACACGTGACTGAAGTGACCAGTTCTCTCTTGTCTTTGGCATTTGAGGGCCTGGGGTGGACACTCACAGAGAAGCTGCCTTCTTCTGTTCCCAGGTGTTTGCTTCAAATATCAACCAGCTGCCTTTTTAGATTAAATACCTTTCCCTTTGATATTAGGACATTAAAAACATTTATTCAGGAGACTTTTGTTTTAAAAAGTATATAGTAAACAAAACTGACACAGTTCCTGCATTTATGCTGTTTACAGTCTAGTGGGAGACACAGGCATTAAGTGATTGTATTAATAACAAACCCTAGGGCCACTTGATTTACTTTTGTATCTCAAATGAAAAGTTCAGAAGAAACCAGGACAGGAACTCTTACTTGAATGTTCTTACGTTAGAAGTCTACATATATCAGATACTTCTATAAGTAGAGAATTTCCATATGCTCATGGATTTCCTCTGCCTGGGCTTAGATATCCAAGTAGTTCTCTTCACTGATCTACACTGTGCATAAACGTTGCTTAGAAGTAATCACCAGTTAATATTTTGAATTCAGTTAATCTGTAGATAAAATTCAGAACAGAATACTGCTTAATGGTTAAAACATTAAAAAACAACCTGGGTTAAAAAAATGAAAAGAGCTTATGTCAAAGTTATCTTTGGGTTTTACTCTGGAAGGAACATGATTATTCCAGAGACTAAGGAGACAATGGGGAAAGGGATTGGGAAAAAAATTCTTAGGTTCACTCAGAGAGCAAAGAATGTAATAAACATTCCAATGAATCAGACTAGTGAGAACAGGTGTGAACAAACAACACATCAGTGTTCTGTTACAACTAGTATAAAATCCAAAGTTCAATCCAGGTCTTTGCATTAGGCTATGTTGACCTGATGATTTATAAGTAAGCAGTCCACTAGGTAGGGCATAGTTCCCCAAATCCAATACAAATTTGGTCCCCTGATGTAGTGGAGACTTTACATAACTCATGATGGCCTAGAGGTTTTTGTTGCAAAAAATGCCAACAATGGTTTGCAAAACATGTAGAGGAATAACAGGCATAATTTTTAAAGCCGAGGAAGAAAAACCAACAGATTGCCTTGAAAACGGAAAGTGACCGGTTCCCCCAGAATATTTTATTAAGCAATAAAATCATTAGCTGGTTAATCTTTTAAATAGAGGAGTTTTGGAAAGTGGCTACCTAAAAATAACCTGTTTGCATACTTTTCAAAGTATTTATGATAGAGACAAAAATGTTAGATCCACAGAAAAGAATTCATAATACAGTGGTTCTCAAAGAATAAAATGTGAAAAAGACAAAGATAACTTGATGAGTTTTTTAAAAAGATACATTTGGTTATTCACCTATCATTTACTCTAATATCATGTTCTATTTCTTGTTAATGCTTTCTTTTTCTGAAAAGATAGGGTTTGTAGATAATGCATATTTTTAAATGCCATTAATTTGCAAATGAATGAAAACATTGAGTCTTTTTTTTTCCATTTTGGTTTTATGATATCTGACTTCCAGAGGCCACTGCCACAGTGCTTTTTCCCTTCCTCTTCGGAGGTAGATGAGAACATCTTTAAAGACTCGAAAATATTGGTCGTAAAACTGCTGAGCTAAAGCCTAGAGAATTTCTCATACTCTGACGAAGTGTAAGGTACTCACAAGGACTCTAGGAAAGTTGCATGGTTTCCATCTTCAAAGCTGAACTCCCTCCCACTTCCCCTGGAAGCGATAATAATGAATCTAGCAAATGAGTATTTGCATGTGCTTTACAGTTCTGTTTCTTGGTACAGGGCTCTAAAGAACTCCTAAGGTCACTCTGCTGCTTATGAGTGGCTGAAGGGCTATTGTGCAGGCACAGAGAGCTGCAGTGACCTCCTCAGAGCAGGGATGTGGGTGGCAGAGTTTATTTACATATTACTGATCTTCTAATCCTTTTTCCAGGAAGCAGCCTCTGAGGGTCCTCTGGGGATCAAGCTGTTCCTAGTACAAATAATGCCCAGGAAGTGCACTGGGCCCCAGAGAAATGCAAGCTCCCTTAAAGGGCTTTCAAAGATCTCTGGGCTTGGACTTGAGCCTCAGGCTCCAGGTTCTTCCTAGGCCAGTCTCTCCCTGACCAATTTATAAATACATTTATAAAGTCTAAATAAGTTTATACGATTTTCCCAATAGTAAGTTGAGGGACAGTTGCTAGTCTGCTACATTACAGTTTTATGACAAATTCCTGCTGAGTACAACTGTGAGTTCAGCATTTTAATAAAAAATGAAATAAAATGTGGCTAGAGGAGAAAGATCTAAATGGTTGAGGTCTTGTAGGTCAAGTCATGTGAGAAATGAATGGGGAAGAGTCCACGGGATGACAAAGAGAAACTGGATTGACTTTGCCCAAAGGTCAGAAGGACGATTCATCTGTGAATGTTCTGGGGATGAAATATTCAGGCAAGGATGAGAAAACAGTTTAATAAATCAAGATGTCAAAAACAAAATTTATCCTTAAAAAAGGATAAATTCCCATTAGAAGACTTTGAGCAAAGGCTGTTGGGGATGTTATGGATAAGTTTCATGTATTTGGATAGGAAATGCATTTTATAATATCTCAGGTTATTTTGACTATCTTTAACCATATTTCAACTATATTTAGTTTAGCTATATTTAAACTACTTCCTGAAGTAATTGGTGACTAGATAAACAATTTGCTATTTGGGTAAGAAATAACCTGAGATCAATCTGAATTTTCCAAAAAAGACCTAGATTATTTTTTTGCCTTCTTCACCAACTTTCCCTTCTACATTCTGTCTCTGGCATGTACTCATTCATCTGGGTCAGAGCTCTTAGGTCACTATTTACCTTATATGATGTCTCATTCTAAACAAGGCTACCTGGTATACAAGAAGAAAAGTATCATTAATTGATGTTTAATTTTCTCATCAGACATTAATGATTATTGAAGGATGTATGCAATTGTGAGTGATTCTAACCACATGCACAAAATCTGAAGAATTTAGCTATACAATTCAGTTTCCAAAACACTATGGCCAAAGCTTTTAGACCATTAAGGAAATATTGTTTACAAATAATAGACCATGAACATGAATATAAAAAAGAGGTTAAGGAATTTCTCCAGCACCACAAACAGGGAGTTCATATGGATAAAGACAGAGAAAGTGTACACTCTGGTAAACTGAAGTGGCTACTTTTCCTGAAGAGATAAACTATCATGGGTTCACTAGGAAATATGCCATGAGGAAATGGGTGGAAAGAATATACAATATGAGACTTCTATTGCAGGGATCCATGCAGCCAGTCACATGATTGAGGAAGAATAGGATTCTCATCAAGAAAAGAGTAGCTAAGTTCGGATTGGAAGGTTAGGTGTTCAAGTGTTGGAAACTTCATAAGGACCCTTTTTAGAAAATGTCACGTAGTAAATTGTCTCTCCACACCTCCCAGTTATCTTAGTCCACACAGGCTGCCATGATGAAATACCATAGACTGAATGGCTTAAACAACAGAAATTTATTTCTCAGAGTCTGGAGCCTGGAAGTCTGAGATTAGGGTGCCAGTCTGGGCAGATACTGGTTAGAACCCTCTTCCTGACTTGCAAACAGCTGCCTTCTCACTGTGTTCTCACACCGCCTTGCCTTTCCTCAATGTGTACACGTGGAGAAAGAGCTCTGTCCCTCTTGCTCTTCTCATAAGACCACCAATTTTATCAGATTAGGACCCCACCCTTATGAACTCATTTAACCTTAGTCACCTCCTAAAAGCCCTATCTTCAAATACAGTTAGACTGGGGATTAGGGCTTCAACATACGACTTGGGGGAGGGGGTACAATTCAGTCCATAGCACCAGGTATCAGTTAGCAGGGACCAAGAGAAAGAGCTGCAGCATGGTGGTGCATGGGGAAGGGTTGGCTGGCATCAGGAGCCAGAAACAGGGGATGCGAGTCCTTATCCTGGCTCTGCCAATAATCTAAGCTGAACCCAGCTACTTCATCATACCTCTAAAGTGTTTTGTGTAAGATACCACTTATATCTGTTGCAACTGCTACAAAATTGAAAAGAAATGCAAAGTCTCACACTAAAAGTCCCCCCTCCCCCAGTTATTTGATTGAGTTTCTTTCTCTTTTTCCTCCAAATCTATCTGCAAATTAGAAATGCTGTGGTTATTTTATACATATGCAATACTACTGAATGATCATACAGTCATACAGTTTAATCCATTTGTTATTTATTTAATTTTTTAGCAAGCTAGTTATAGACATAGACCAGAGCACACTTCTGTCTTATTAAAAGTTGAATGTATTGCCAATGTTTCAAATCACTTTGACTTTCTAAATTCATCTCACTGGTAAATCTAAAATGTTTCAGTCTTCCAGGAAAAACAAATGAAGATGATTACTTGAAGAAATGTCATTGTTTAAATTACAATACTTATATGTAATTAATCGAATATATAAAAGTTTTTCTCATTATGTCTAAATACTTTTGAAAACTTGGAATATTGAATCAATCATAACCGAACAGTATATTTCCCATGACTCCAATTTCGTACACTGTAATATTTCAGAAGAACAGAAAATAATCTTAGAAACATTCTTCAAAATAACCAGTGAAGGTGAGACCTTTAAAACCATCTTTCACTTCTTGTTTTCAATATCATGTTTACAAGGGACACAATAGGAAGTAGTTCACCAGGACTGTACTTACATAAAATAAGTACAGAAGAAAAGTAGGACAGAAGAGATCTGGAATATATCTCCAAGAATCAGATTATATTTGATTGAATTCAACTCAACACATAGTATGCTTCCTCTGGGGTATACATGAAGGCAACAGTGAGGTGCCTCTCAGAACTTGGAAATAAGATGGCCCTTTGGAAGATGACCTAGTAAGTTTATATTAATTAAGAATGTAATTAGTTATTTGTTTTGTATATAGTGGCAATAGCATCTGGTGGCCCATTGGACAGATGAACCTATGGGCATTTTATTTTACCATCACTGTGTTGGTCCACGTGTGATTAAGAAAAAAAAAAAAAAAGAATGAACAAACAACTTTTAAGTGTTTGGATATCTCTTGAGAAACTAGAAGATGTGGCATCCTGTGCCCAAATTCCCACATGGCCGCACTCTGCTGCAGCTGGGTAGCAGCTGCCATGGTCCCCATGCCCCATCATTCATTCTCCTATATCTCGGAAGAAATTCCCTTGCAGTAAATCATGCCACATGCGATGATATCTTTTTTTTTAAACTTTTTTGGACTATTGCCACCATGACCCCAAGGGCTCAAATTTGCCAACCAAATGTAAATCCAATGATTGTCTTTAAATATGGGACTGAAGAGTTTCAGATCACTCAGAACCCAATCAAGGCAACTGTAGTAAAATGTCAAGACAACAAACTTGGACTGCGCTAGTAATTTAGAAAGGGGAAACCTAATGTACTTGATGGAATTCGGTTTGGAGAAAGCCTATGTAAAGCGAAAGGGAGTAATCAATTCAAAACAGTGGTTAACACAGCCGTTTTTAAAAACGGAATTCAATTACTTCATGTTAGAAGTAGGCAGATATATAATCCATCAAGAAAATGGGGAGAGAAATTCCAGATTGATCACATCACAGGGGAACTTGGAAATAGGTCTCTCCTGATTCCCTAATAATAATCCCGGGAGGTTAACACATGGATTACTCAATTAAAGGAAGCCTGGGGCCATGGATGATTCATTAAGGAGTAAGTGGGTGCACAACCCTGGAAGGGTCCAGTGTTTTGATGAACCTTACCCCCCCGCCTTTTCTACCTAGATGCCCAATGGCCCCTGCTCATCTAGAAGCACTATAATGCCTGCTGTCACCTGAGAAAGCCCAATTAGCACCCAAGGCAGGTGGCTTAAGATTCACAGCCGTGGTTTCAGGTTTTCTATCATCACTGGAAGGGACAGAACTCAGTAAGGTGCTTCTTTGTCCTCTGTCTCTGTCTCTTTGCCTCTGTCTCCAGGCATATGTGCTTTTGCAGCATTTCAATGTATGGTTGCCTGAGAGGGGAAGCAGAAAGAAAGGCAGCAAAGTGGATAAAAACAGCCCCAGCAGAAGCAAAGTGACTGAAGTTAGAGCAGCAGCGGCAGCAGCTTACTAAAGCCAAGGGGACACTTCTCCTGCAGGTGCACCCTTGCCTCTGCGAAGTGCGGTGGCTTCACTGCTCTGCTCCAGAACGCTACAAAGAGTCATGCTGCTGACACCAGCGCCGCTGCCGCCTCTTACTACCACTATTTTGTATGTGACAGCTTCAAATATAACTCTTCAAAAATACAGTTTAGAGGGGGTGGGGGAGGAAATCTGCGCAGAAGCATGAGCTTCAATCAGGACAAGTAGATAGGGAACTCCAGTGGAAACAAGCCGGGTTTCCAGCTAGGCACCGAAGAGGTATCACTGCTCCTGCACCCGGGGAGAAGGGTTTCTACGCCATGACCATGGGACACTTTCTCGGTAACCACCTTACTTTCCCTCATCCTTCATCTCTTCTTTTGCAGAAGAAAATGGTATTCAGGTCATTTGAGTGTGAAGACAAATTTAATGCCATACAAAGGATCCCAGTGGACAAGCTATAATCACATACCCCACGTCACTATTCATTTGAATGTGGAAACAGCCAACAAAAACATCAGGCTTTTGATGGTCATCTAGTTCTAGTCCTGTCACATGCTATTTTCCTTACAGTCCTGGCCACAAGTGAGTCTTGGTTTTCTTGGGCAAAAAGGAAGTCAAGTCTCCCTATGCTTCCTGGGTTTTATGTCTAACCCTTAGTTAAATACTATTCTCCTTGCATCCAAAATATTTTACTTCAAATCAATGAATGCTTTATGAACATCAACAAAAGATCCAGCATTGTTTCATCCCTCATGGAGGCTGTAATCTGAGTTAGATTTCCCTAGATTGGGTCTTTTGAAATAGTCTGGTCAATTCTTGGCTATATGGTTTGGAGTGATATCCATGGAGTTTCACTTGCCAAACCCTGCTTTAAATAGAGAGGCCCTTTCACTTATTCTAGAAGAGAATCTACCATATATTTCTCACGTGGCCTTCTAGGAATGGAGACACAGGATAATGATTTCAGACTACACAAGTTGTTAGTGGTAACATGAGCTTCTAGTCAAGAGAAATACTTGGTTGAGAGAAAGGGTAAATTTGCCCGTAAGGGAGAAGAGGGGCCACTGAGATTGAAACAGAGCCAGGTGAACAAGGGTTTTGTGTGCATGTGCTGAAAAAGGGCACAGTTAAGGAAGAGAGAATTGGGGAATCTCATTTGAGCTGCCCCATAATCTTGGGTCCACGGTCGCATCTCCTTTCCAGTTTTCATAATGTCTGATCCTCTTTTTTTTCTTTTGGCAGCACCGAGCAGCTTGCAGGATCTTAGTTCCCCGACCAGGGATCAAACCCGTGCCCCCTGCAGTGGAAGCAAGAAATCCTAACCAATCGACCACCAGGCAATTCCCTTGATCCTCATTATTTCAAAAAGTCCATTATGCTTTGATTTCCTTCATTGTGTCTCATCCTTACCTTCCAGAACAATAATCTAAAGAACATATTTAAAGCTTAAGGCATTCACTGAAGCAAAAGGGAGTCTTGGCCAGTCCTCCAGGTAGCTGTTTAATTTTTATTGTCTCCATGAAAAAAAAAAATACTGGTTTTTGCTCAGAGAAATAAGTGTCTAAGTGTAAGGTAGAAGGGGCTATCCAGCCACCATTTATTTTCCCCCACTGAGGTAATTTTTATTTACAGTGATTAGGAATAATGTACACACATGTATGTGCACACACACACACAAAACATACACACACAAACATACATTTACAAATCACTAAAATTTCTATTTACGGGCTTTGAAAAATATCTATAGTTTATAGCAACCTTGCCTACACGTAAAGATTTTTAAAACCACTACCTACAATGCCAAGTTCTCTGGTTTTTAATTTTGCAACTGCAGCCCAAAGGAAGACAATGATACATTGGTATGGAGGCTACTGGGCAGATGGGAGATCACTGGTGGAAAGCACTGCTAGAAAAAAAAGGATGAGAAAATTAATGTTTGTCCCAGATTCTGCTTCTGTGCTGTCAACCCACTCCTTGCTTTGTTTCAGGGACTGTTTCAAAGTTGGAAATCATTTTCTCTTACCAGATTCTTTATTACCAACACTTTAAAAGTCAATAGACAATCAGGAGGAACAGTTTCACAGTCATTCACCCCTTACTCTAATTTGCATTCACAAGTGATCACCAGCTGGAAAAAAAAAATTCCCTTTGAAGATGTTTAAACATTTTTCTTAAGGAGATAAAAACACAGAGTTTTTTTTTCTTTTGTCCTTTTATGCAAATGATTTAAATGCAGAAAATGTCAACCATTCTCCTTTTAATAACAAAGTAAGAAATACACCTTTACAAAGCAAAATTAAAAAAAGAAAATCCTTGAAGTGGCAGTTATGATTGTTCAGCGACTAAACTGCCTGAGGAGAGCATGTCATATACATTTGAAATATGCTCAGACCATAGCAAACCTATTCGATGAGGCAAAATTACATTTTAACCGTCATGGCAAAAGTGATTTTGATTTCTATTTAAGTTCTTTGTGGACCAGTAAGTAATTGAACTGCAGCTGCTTTCTTTCTAAAGTCTTCTGCCTAAATAGAGCTACATTGGATGGGCTGTTGTCAGGAGCAAAGAAGGGGGGCTTTTGAATGTATTGATTATTTTATTTCCTTAGGTTTATGGTGGAAAATATTACTTTCCACAGAGTTTTTAAGGGACAGTGAAAATACAAAGATTTGTCTAAAATTTTTGTTTACCTTTAGAAGATAATTTTTTTTATCACTAGGTCCAATTAGTAACGTGAGAAAAATTTCTAATGAATACTTATTATTTTGGCCTGGCACATTTCTGTATTTATTCATAAAGTTGTTTTCTTACTCTTTGAATTGTACCCTTCCCATTTGAATATGACATCCTTCTGTTCTGGTAAAGATTAATCCCATTCACTTGTAAAAATAATAAAGAGATATCTGATTCCTCAATGGACAGAGAAAGATGACAAGTCATTCTTTGTTCAGTTGGTATTTAAGAAAGAGAAAACTGATTGTTTATACTTGATTTTTAAGATAACAGATCATTCTACAACACTATTTACAGCGAACAAATTAACTGTTTTGAGTTTCTTGGAAAGGTTTGTTAGTGTCCCCTGTAAACATTTTCGAAAATGAAATTTTAAATCACCTTCTGCTCTATATTAGTTTTATATGACAGAACAAGTAAAGATTTGCATTCAAATATGAACACTGTGCAAAGCACTATAACCTAAGAAAATTGGACAATATTATAACCTAAAATGTCCTTAGAGAAAAAAATCTGACAATCATAAATCATGACATTCATCTTTGAAAATTATAAAAATGTCCAGAATAGAATTCATGAAACCTTAAAAAGTTAGGCAGTGTTATATTTAAGTGGAAAATCCTATCACAAGACGAAATATTTTTAGTTTTGGAAGTATTTACCTAAAAGACTTCTTTAATAAAAGGTGCTGTGACTAAGTGAAATGTTATTTAAACAGTAAGAAATTTGCTTTGCAAGTTTTCCTTTCAAATGCCTTTGGTGACACGTGGGATCAGCATTGTGAATGCAAAATAATACGGATAAGATAGATGATTGATAGAGGTGTTGTCTAAAAGGTGAATGTTAGTGTTCTCCATAGCTTTGCTTTTTAAGCTAAAGATTGTGTCAATATATGAAGTTTACAAAAAGAGCTAGAAATTACTTGTAAAAGAGAAATAGTTTCAGCAGTATTTAATCCATTCATTCAATTCAGTGCCATGGATTCCACACTATTATTTCAATTTAATAGCTCAGGCTTGAAATACCATACAGAAAATAGCTCAAAACAACTGTTCCCAAGGGCTGCAAAGTGCAATTCTTCTCTTGTTTCTAGACAGATTCAGACAACTATGCATTGCCGGGACATGAACAGAAAGGTTTTCTTTCAGGGATACACAGAAAGAAAAGTAAGGCAGTCTCTGTTCATTCCGAATGCTAGCCGCCCCTTCTCAAAAGGACCTTTGGCTATTTGATACCTTCCTTAATACAGTACAGGGTGGCACATTAGCAAATTTATCACAAATGCAAAAGCAAAGAATATGAATATGCATATGCATGCTTTGTTATAAAGAGACCTTATCTACCTTAAAACTGCTTCAGAAATATAAGATGAGATAAAAGTCCCCGGAACACTTAGCAAAATATATTATACATCACTGCTTAAGAATAAAAATATACTTTTTTCATACTGTAAGTTTAAATCATCAGGGATTTTTAAACAACTCCTATATATGTAATGGCCCACCTATGTGTAGACCTAATAATGTTTCCATAGAAGTCACAGTACTTGGCAAAGACACATGAGACATCTTTGACAAAGGGCCATAGAAACTTCTGGGTGCCACACAAAATTACAGATAATCATTGTTTATCAGAGTCCTAGTCTTTATTTTTCCAAAACATTGGTACTAAGTTGTAGAGTGCACATTAATTTGTTAGATAAAATAAATGGCAAAGACTTGGTGTGATTTAGTGTACTCGGTTGGTGTTTGTTAGTATTTCTAAAATTAAGTAAGTTCACATCATAGGGGCTGGCAGATTCATTATGCGACAAATCTTCACGGGAATAAGGAGTGGCCCCGATACTTCTCCAGATGTAGTAATAAAAATCATATTATTGGCATGACTGTACCAACTCAGACTTATTTAGTCTTTGAGCTACAATCACTTTATTATTCTGTTTCTGATTCTGAAAATATCACATAAAAGACTAGTCTTTAAGGCATAATCCATTAATATAGAACAGGACTGTCCAGTGAGTGACCCCCAAAACTCTCTCTCTGTTGCCCAGAAGCTAGATGGCTGAGAAGAGAAGCTATGCACCTAGCAAGGAGAAGCCAGGGACTGAACGCAACATTCCATGGAAGCTGGCACCCCCAACCCAAGTGCTGCCACTTCCTAAACTGCCGGCAGGCCAGCCTGGGCTGCTTGGTGCTTGACCTTGGGTATGTATTTCCCCTGTGCAATGCTCCTCTCAGACTTGTCCAATACAGAGGAGAAGCAAACAGGACACAGCCCTGCCTGGACCACTGTCCACTGGGGGACACCTCCATGAGCTGCCAGGAGAAGAGGACTCGAGCGCCTGCTGGCTTTTTTGCTCCCGAGTTCCAGCCCATCCTTCACCCTGAGCCCTTTCCTCAACTTGCAAAGACTGGACACATTCTGGACTAGCAAACAATTAGCCTGGTTCTTCAGCAGGATTTTAAAAAATCAATTAGATAAAGATCTAGACCTATTACACTAAATGGTACTATAATTTTGATACTGAAAATAGTAATTTTCATGAAAGTGTATTTTAAATGTCCTGTTGGAAGTTAGCCTGGGGAAAGAAGAAAAATGAGATTGCAAGATGACAAAGTAGAAATTCTACTGGTTAACCTGGTGTTCCCTACATTAGAAGTTCCTTATCACTGCCCTAATTAATGCAAAGAAAGTCAGAGGACATGACGCAGTCCTCATGAATGGCTAGGAAATTGAGGTAGGAAAAACTCAATGCCAGATTCTTATAATTAATCTCAGGGTCCTGGTGAGGGGAGGACCTCTCTTTGTATATGGAGAATGCAAGAATATTACATTATATGATATTTCATATGATATTTCTCTTCGTATATGGAGAATGCAAGAATATTATTCTAAAATATAATTCTTGTTCTAAAACTAAATTATATGACTAACACACAATAATTTTACAACCTGTATGTATCATTCCGAAGACTATTTCCATGCTCTTACCGTAAGCAAATTCAATTAACTAACAGTGAAGCATCATAGAGATAATTCAGTTATTCTTTATGGAACTCTTTGAAATACAGTTATGGATCTTTTTTCATTTTTGTTCCAATAAAGAGCTGACATATCAAGCTAAGAATAATCTATAATTGAGCAGATATATGATACTCTATTTTAATGCTCATTATCTTTTTAGAGGGTGAGCAATAATTGCAGATAATTTCTGCCTGATTTACTATTTTCAGTGGATTTTCTTCTTTGAAAACTAAAAGTCATCATCAATATTCTAAAAGCAAATGAATGGGATTAAATCATAAGTTTGAAACTACGTGTTTTTCCAATTTCCAAAACAAAAGAAGTTGAAACAGATTTTGTTGTCAGTTCACATACAACCTTTGGCAATACAGAGTTGAAGAGATGAGGCCAATTCCCAACCCATATGAGATGGGTGCTTGTCAAGCTTGTAGCAGGTCACACTGCCAGGGAAGGAAATGACCAGGATCTGCAATTGACCCTCAGAATCAAGCAATCACCAGAAGTTTGGGTAAAACTTCAGTCATCGTGGTTAATATAAGTTATTGATTAGAAATCTAAATATTCCTGAAATTCATATGCTCATCAGTAGCATTCCTCTAACTACTGTCTCATTTTAGCTCACAATAATTCTCATCTAAATTTATTTCATCTTTCCACCCCTTAGATTTTGGCTTTCGGATCCACTCCTCACTCATTTTTTGGGCACCAATACAATCTTGCCTTTCTCTATTTAAAATATTCAGTAGCTTCCAAGTTCCTTCCTGATAAATCCCAAACACCTTAGCATAGCATTAGGAACTGAACATTTGTGTCTCTCCAAAATTCATATGTTGATACCTAACCCCCCAATGTGATGGTACTAGGAGGTGGGATCTTTAGAAAGTGATTAGGTTATAAGGGTAGAGCCTTCATCAGTGGGATTAGTGTCCTTACAAAAGAGATCCCTAGAGAGCTCTCTAGCTCCTTTAGCCATGGGAGGACACAGCAGAAAGACAGTCCCCTATGAACCAGAAAGTGGGGTCTCATCAGACACCAAATCTGCCAGCTCTTTGATTTTGGACTCCCAGCCTACAGAACTGTGACAAATAAATTTGTTGTTTAAGCCACCCAGTCTATGGTATTTTTGTTATAGCAGCCTGAACGGACTAATACACATAGTATAAGGGAGTTTAAAAATCTTGCCCCACTTAGCTTACCAGTGCAAAACTCTCTGGCTAGAAATACCTTGATACCTGGCTACCTTCTAACTCTCTCTCTATGACGTGGTTCAGATGGCACCTTGTCTCTCTTCATTAATCCTGGCTGTCTACAGAATAAGGGTCTTCCTCTGGGTGCTGATTAACTTATGCAGTATTTCTGCTCCTTTTTAATCACATGCTCTCACAACGCTTTCCTTCTCATCTTTTGTGGAAGGCAATCTGACACTTACATGCATTTAGGAAATTTCAATTCATTCGAGTCAAATAAGTGTGCTTCCTCATGATTATCTGAGTATTCCCTTTGCACAGCTTTCTGATTCTGCAGCCATAGATGGATGCCTCTGAAAGTTTAAGATTCCCCTAAGATGGGAATGCTTCATTAAAAAAATCTACAACAGCTTTTCACATTCATAATAAATATAGTAAAAGAACGGTTCAGTATCAGGTGGTACTTTTCTTTCTTTTGAAAAATGTCACAAATCTGCATTATCACATTCTTCTCATCTGTAAGTACTGTCTTCCATGAGTTCACTGAGCAGAACAGTGGCCTGAAGAAAGAATGAGCACAGCAGTATTCTGCAAATTTTCATTATTTCTGTGAAATGAGATGATGTGTCTTATTACTACCCTTTATTTATATTCAGTACTGTTGTTGTCAGATCTCTGAAACTGAGAAAGCGTATCTAGGCTTGAGACACATGAGCAGTAGGAGTTCATTACCTAAGAATATTCTGATGTATTCTCTGTACTGCAAACATACTATGGAGGTTATGCCCACATGGGACATTATGAAATTTGCCTTTGCTTTGTAAAATACCTCAAAGTAACAGCATTCTCTTTTAGATTAAGGATTTGCCAGTGACTTCTTTCCTGTCAAATAGAATACCTAGTTATGAACTGCAATAAAATATTAGAACACACACAATAACCTGTGTGCAGCAATTGGCAATTGATAGCTTTTTAAAGAAATATATTATAGAATTTGTGACAATATGATACAGATACAACTGGCAGTGTGCCGCAGCAGATGATCAAAAAAAGAGTTTTTACATATGCATTTAGTGGAAACACAGTGGATCTGTAGCTTTTAGCTACTTCTATTGCACATATTTGCTAACTATTCTCCACTGTACTTTCCTCAGATATGAACTTTAATGCGATCATGGATGATACAATTGCTAGATATGCCTGCAATTTTTATTTAGTACAAGAATGAGAAATCCACAAGATATGTTGTTGGTAGGCACTGCAATTTAATCTAAGATTTTTCAGAAATTTGTATCCTCGAAACTAATAGCTAAATCTGCTCTGTGCTCTAACTCCTTGCAATGCAAAGTGTGGCCTGTAGTTTAGCCACGTCTGCATCACCGGAGAGGTGCTGGCCTAGCTCACAATGTCTGAGTCAGCTTGGATCATGGAGCTACACTGATATGATCCATAAACCCTATTTTTAACCTTCCCTTCTTCAAGTTATCCAGGTACTTTTGAATCGAAGCCAAAAAAATAAAAATCACACTTGACAATCCTTTTCAGAAACATTTTCATTGTCCCAAGAGAGGGAATATGAAGTTCCAAATACTGGATGTGGAAAAAAACCACACATTTGGTTCCATGTGTTAGAAAGGACTGATTTCTGTAAAGTGAAGAACTGTAAATTACCAACAGCATTACACGGGAATAAGCTGAGGAAACAGCTTTATGAAGACCAATAATTCTCACCAAACACTGCTCAGTCCCTCTCCATCCCATAAGGCGCCCTTGATGCTGCAAGAGCTCCAGCCCAGAAAACGGAAGGGCAGCCAGCAGCGAGGTGGAGATTCACCTGCTGCTCACCCATGCGTGTGTCCCTGGGGTCACGGAATTCACTGAAGGCTGCTCAAGCACGGCCAAGTCATGAATGGAATTCAGTCTAACCTGAAAGTCCCTGAAGCCCTTATATTCCCGAAGTAATTACAAAAAGCATGCTAGTGACTGCTTTTAATACCTACTAATCAGGGGGATGTACTCTTCTTTTGACTTGCCCAGGTGGTTATACATCCACATGAACAGAGGAGGTACAAGAATAAAGGTCTCATGTAAAATAAAATGCAGATCAACAGTGGTACTTGCCAAATGTTGAGTCCCCACTTATTCATCAGGAAATACAAACTATTTCAAAACATCTTTGTATCTTCACGAAAAGAATATGAAAAAAAGAAAACAATGACAACAGCAATGAAACTTCAATTGGAAGATTCTTTAACTGGGATACTAAGTTTTACAATCCCTCCAGTATCTGTTCTTGTGCAGAGCCAGAAAAAATACTGTCACCAAGTTAAGAGAATAACAGTTTTTGTTTATTTCGGGATGAATTTGTGCCAAAATAGTAAATATGCTATTGTCTTTTGTTTTCGTCTTTGTTCAGTGAAAGTGGGATACAAAGTCTAGACAATGGCAGAAGTTGGGGAGAACATGCACAGGAATGCCATTCTGGGTGGTTTAAGTCTCACTGGGATACAAATTATTTTAACAGCCACTGCTACAATCAGGGCTCTCAGGCCAAATAATTCTGATTCCTGACATCGACTCTGGAAGCTTCTAAAAGGCAAAAGCATACACAGTCGTTCATGCTCATTGCTTATATTAAGAAACATAAATCAAAATGCTATTCCTAAAACATAAGAAAAATCTTGTCACGATGCCCAGCACAGAGCAATCACTCTACAACCACTTGCTTCCTTTCTTTCTTATTTCCATTTAACTCAATCGGGCAAAAGTATTTTCCCCAAAAGAGAGGCTATGGTTTTCAAAAATACTATTTCAAGGGCCAGGATAAATAAACTTTACAGAGAAGTTTCAGATGTAGGCTTTTGCTTCCAGAACTAGTGGTGGTGCCGAGGGGTGACTTATGGGACTTTAGATCCCCAATAATCTCCATCAATCCCCAGCACCCCATAAAAATAAACTCAAAATAAAAGCAGTCCTCTTGTTATGAAATCTAGCTTCAAGACGAGTCCCCTTTCAGCCAGATTGAAACCCTGAAGTTACTCTATCGATATTCAGGTGCCACAACTATCCAAAATCATTACATAATCAAACAGCCATTTATTTTTCCTTATATTAGAGGAAGCAAAGCCAAGTAGTAAGGCTAAATCTTGAGAGCTGGGCAGTCCTGGGTTTGAATGCCAGCCCTTTACTCATTAATGAGAGACCTTAGGAAAAATACTCAACCTAAATCGGAAAGTACCCTCATGTTAATCACTGAGATTAGCCAGTGAACCTGGGGATGCAGCTCTCAGCAGGCTGATGTAGGGACTAGACAAGAGGATGACCATCCAGCACCTGGCAGCTCTTAGCACCAAGTGAGCGCTCAGTGAATAGCTCTCTGCATCATCCTTCCTCCTTTTTACTGATTCAAAATCTCTGACATTACATGGTCTCCCTCTATTAAGGTAGAAAAAGAGAAAAACTGGCTGAATAACAAAATCACGGCTATACTAACAACTAGCATTGTATTGATATTTTGAGGAGTGTTAATATATCCCTGAGCAAAAGGATTTTCTATTTTACAAATGATTAGAAAAATTCAGCATCCTGCATGGAGATCACAGAGTTCCAGGAGTCTGTGTTCTCTCCCTTTAATCTCAATAGGTTACTAGTTCTGGGCAGAGAGGAAACATCTCTGCTTCTGTTCAGCTCTCCTTTCTTTATGCTGCACCCTGGCTAAAGAGCAGCCCAGGGAGGAACTGTGTTGCCTACTCTGAGCTGTTACCACGACACTGTTGCCAAAATAGCAGGTACGCTGCAGGAGTCAGAAAAGCCTCTTGCAGATATTATATGACTTCTGCTCCTGGCACATCCTCTGTTGTCTGTTAAGGGCCTGACGGGGGCAGCCAGGGACCACCAGAGCCACAAACTAGCTAAGGAGATGGAGAGGGGTTTTGAAAATCTTCGGGCTCTCACATCAACAGAATCCCAATGGCCTGTGCTTCAGATCTGAAGATTCCTCTCACCATGAGGGAACAAAATGATGCCTTGATACCATCTGCAGAACTATGTCATATCTGTTTCATGAAGTTGAGTTCTTTTCCTAAATAATGAGTATTTCAGGGCAGTAAAAAGAATGCTGCCTGTTTCTTTAAAATAGAAACCTGTTACCTGGGAGATAGTAGGAACTAAACCTTCAGATTGAGAGAATATCCAAACGGACAATGTCCAGACCATGGATACCAACAGAACTCTGACCCCAACCTCTAGAGCAATCAGTCCAGGGAGCCAAAACACAATCCTGGCAGCAATCGGCTCAGAAGGGGCAGGACTTGATTGATAACTGATGGTTTCTCTATTTTTTGTCCCTATGCCCCACTCTGGACCAAGCACAGGAAGCCATATATGTTCCCCAATCACATGAGATGCTCGGCTTCTGACGAGCCCACCTCCAGCTTCTCCAGGCCAACAACCTCTAATCAGAGCGCACCTGGAGCCTTCCCTTTTTTTAACTGATTCCCACTCCCCTGCCTGCTTTTGAGTCTCTGCCAAAGGCAAGTGAGAGAGGCTCACTCCCTTGCTACAACAAACTGAATAAATAGCTTCTGTTCTCATTTGAATGGTTTTTGCTTAGTTCCATAAGATTCACTTGTTTGTATCTGTTATATCTAGTATACTAACAAGAGCATATTTTAGGATTTGCAGTGCTAAGGACTATGGAAACTTAAGCAACGCAATACCACCCTTGAGGCCTCTGGGCAACCCCAAAATCTGCCTAGAATGTGCCTTCAGCAGCCTTCCCTACTCACCAAACCCACCTCCAACCGTCCTTCTCTTTCCAACTTGTGGCTCCAATTATCACAAAGAATCATGTACAGTAATAGAGTGACCAACCATCAGTTTGCCCAGATCTGCCCCATTTTAAGCACTGAAAGTTCTACATCCCAGGAAACCCCTCAGTCCCAGGTAAACTGGGACAGTTGCTCACCATACAAGACTCCTCATCATGCCGTGCTGTTCTAAGACTCAGCCTTTGCAGATGTAACTCGTTCTGCCAGCAATCTTCTCTTTTACCCTCGACAAATTATCAACCTGGTGAGCTCCTCTCAATCTGCCGAGCCCGAGCCTAAATGCCCACTCCTAGGCCTCTTTGACAAGAGCCCATCCCCTAATCCCAAGCAGATGATCACCCCCTCCTCTATGCCACACTGGCCTGTATATACTTTTGTGCATATCACGTGGCATAGGGATGATTTGGTTATGGCGTTCGGACTTTCTGACGCTGTTACACAATTATCTCCCTGCAGGCAGGAGATGTACTGTATTTCCCTTTGTGTCTCCTCACGGTCACCATCACACCAAGCCCATGTTTGTCTGTTTCCTGAGTAAGTGAATTTGTGGGTGATTAAATGGCTTAGCTATTAGTTATTTATTTGTTTAACATAATTATAATTACTTATTGAATTCTTGAATATTAACAAATTAATTATTTATTAATGAATTAAATTGATTCTCTACAATAAAAGTCCAAAAGTTCCAGATTGAGCCAAAGGGACAGCTTATAAATATTGATATATATGTGGAAGTTGGGTGCCGTATAAGAAATATACTTATTAATCCATTTCAATTACCCAGATTATTGACCTACCTCAATCTGGGTGGTGTTGTCCTGCCCATCATCCAGGAGCAGGTCTGTGAAGCCTCTGGGCTCTGGGGAGTCTTGGCCCAGGCTGGCTCGGTTTGAGTCTACCGCCTTGAGAGAATCCAAGTGCCTTTTCCACCGGTGGCTGAATGCATGTGAATCCACCTCCACCTCCTCTTCTGTTTGTGGGAAGGTCTGAGCAACCTGATAGTGCCAATCTGTTTGAAAAAAAAAAAAAAAAAATGATTTACCATCTGTTATGCGTCATTTGCATGCTTTCTAATAGAGAAGAAAAATATTCTGCTAGTCATAAGAAGAGGAAACTAACTCATAACAGTGAAATCTGTTTAACTGTAATATTTTTGAGTTGGTGTGAATATCTCTGAGTAGAACACGATTTTAGGACACACCATGATAAGCCATGACAATGGTTAATGTGCAGATCCAGCAGAGTCCCTAAAACAGATGCGCAGCCCTAAAGTAATGCACTTTTATTCCCTTCCTTGCCTGCCCTCCACACACACACACTTCATAAACATTCTCTAGTGGTTCTGAGAAAACAAACTACAATCCAAGCAAAGGAATGAAACTAAGTGATTCCCAGCACATTTGAAAATACAAATCAGACATTAATAACTTGTGAGTTTATATTATTTCATGTGAATTATGCTGGGCAGCAGAGAGAAAACAGAGCATTTGAATGGGTTAAATAATACATGGAATGACCTTCGTGCAAACGTGCTAACCTGCCTTGTAGCTCACAAGTCAGACTTGGTTCATTGCCGAACTCATTTAATAAGCCACGTCCTCGGGAGGCATCACAAATGCTCTTGTTCATTTGAGCTGTTCTCACCTTGGAATCTTGTCAGGGTGGTAAAGGATGACAGTGATAGGCACTTAGAGAAATGGATGGGAAGGCAAGGAGATCAAATCACAAAGGTATTTTAAAGCCATCTGCAGGGACTGGCCTTGCTGACCCAGCTCATTCTGCTACTACAGGAGGGAAAATTAGATTTAATCATTACTCCTAGTCTTTCATTTCAGTGGGTCAGCAGGGGAAGGTGTTCCACAAGTATGGGAAATTCAGTGTCTGACCAAGAACAGTTCTCCTCTAGGCAACTATTACCAAAAGATACGAATTGACAGGCTTTATAACTGGCAGGATATGGGTTCAAAAAGGGCTAAGAGAGCAGTGATTTAATTACAGCTGTGAGGTTCCCATCAATACAAGAACGTTCCAAGAAACAAAAATGTATTTAATGAAGCTTATAATACCATTAAATCAGTTACTTAGAACTCTAATAACCAAGTTAAGGCTACCACTACTAATCACATGCAAATGGTCTAAAATACCTCCCTTTGAACTCAGAAAGATGCTAATCATTCTTCTAGAGGGGCTATTCTTTGATTTCACTGTGAATTTAAATGATCTGCCACTGCCTAAAGGCTTATTGGATACAGTCTAGAGTGATGCACTACCACAGTGTTGGCAATCTAGACTTTTCCATGGGCTTGTAGAATATTAGAGCTTAAAAGAGTCATGGAGATGGAAATGGCCAAAAATTCCACAGAAAGGAGCCCTAGAGCCAGAAAATGTAGCACTGTGCTCAATTCACAGAATAGCTGGTTGTAAGGCTAGGAAAAAACTCAGGTACATAGAGGATTGATCATGGTCCCCTCCCACCTTCCACACAGTAAATGTTCAATATGTATGTCTAATGAGTATTTTACAGAAAATGTTTCTTTTTTGTTTGTTTGTTATAAATTTATTTATTTTTGGCTGCATTGGGTCTTCGTTGAGGTGCGCGGGCTTCCCATTGCGATGGCTTCTCTTGTTGCGGAACACGGGCTCTAGGCATGCGGGCTTCAGTAGTTGTGGCATGCGAGCTCAATAGTTGTGGCTCTGGGGCGCAGGCTCAGTAGTTGTGGTGCACGGGCTTAGTTGCTCTGCAGCATGTGGGATCTTCCCGGACCAGAGCTCAAACCCGTGTCCCTTGCATTGGCAGGCAGATTCTTAACCACTGCACCACCAGGGAAGGCCCGAAAATTTTTCTTTTTTAAGGTGTTGTCCCCACTGGACATTGAATAATGCTCAATAAATGTTTGTTGACTGACTAAAAGAATGAATAAGTTGTAGACAGTCTCTTTGGAGCAAAAATGATAGGACCAGGCACAATTAAGTATGGAAGAAATACTGTACAAGGATTCAGGAGACCTGGGGTAGAATTCTTTCTGTTAGGTTTGCTGAATAGGGGATATTGCATAATTTACAAAACTCTCTGTGCTTTAGTTACCCTATATTTCAAATGGAAATGAAAATATCTTACCTGCAAAAGCAGACAGCTTTTCCTGAGTATGTGCCAGGCTCTAAGACTTATGATTCTAGGCAAAGCTACATAAAGCAATTTTATTTGCTTTATTTAGATATCCTGCCTCATTACCAAAAATATATGAGGCAGCTTACAACAGAAGTACACAAAAAAGTTTTATAACAACCAGATAAGGCCTCGTAGCACAACACTCAGATTAAACTTTAGAGCTGTGCATTCACCTTGCACTAGGGGTGGCGGCTCTCTGAATACAAACAATCATGTAGGAACAACTGAAAATCTATAGGGTCCTTACTAGAATGTCAGTGAAGATAAGAAAGATAGCAAATATCATGTAGCCAATGGATTAAACAGTCCTAGATATAAAAATATTTTTTTAAAAAAAATCACAGAAAGGGAAAGTCTCCAGCCGGAGGTTTCTCAGTTCTTTATAATGTAAATCAGAAAAAAAAAAACCCGAAATCTCCAAAGAAGTAGTCTTTATTAAAATCTTCAAAACAGAATTTCAACGCAACTGTTGGTTTCTTTAAAATAGATGTTATCATTGGATATTAATTGCCTGATATTAATTTTACCAGTATCCTTTTAGATTTTTATAACGCAGGACAAAACATAGTACTTTTCATGATGCCTGTTAGGCCAGTAACATACCACTAGCCCCTGTGGTCCTGACACAGAGCACAGAGGAGACGAAGTAACTAACACTGGAGGAGCTGTCTGCGGAGGAAGTCTAGTTCTCAGCTTTGATTGCCCTTTCTCATTTCCTCCCTGCCTTCTTACCCTAAGAAGGAGCTTCAAAACTTAGGGAGGATAAAGTCCATATTCCCCACTGCTAAATTAATTAAACAAGGAGGCCATCAGACTGAGGTGGCTCTAATACCCTAGCAGCCTATGTAAGCAAACCCAAACCTGAGCCTGCAGCTGCCTCAAGGTTAAGAAATCAAAACCTAAGGACAACCAGTCACAAACTTACAACTAGACGTTTCTGAATCAGGCAAACACTTAAGTTACAGCCAATCAAATAATTTCCTTGTTTTCTTCTGCCTTTTCTCCATAAAATCTCTCCCCTCATTGGGGTTCTTGGAGTGCTCCTAACCACTTCTGGTTTGTGCTGCCCCACTGAAATTGATTTTCAGTCAGGTAAACTCTTAAAATGTTGAATATGCCTCAGTTTATCTTTTAACACCGCTTAAGTTGAAATTTGGGAAGTCTGATTAGTGTGTCAAACTCTTGTTTTTGTGATGAACATTCCAACTCATTTTTAGCTAGATTATTGGGGAAGGTGAATTTAACAGACAGGTAGGCCTCCGTATAAAACAAGCATAAATGCTTCCTCTAGCATTTACAAGGGTAAGTCCCCAGGCAGCTGTGGGTTTTGGTGTTTGTTTTTCACTTTTTAGCAGTGTTTTATGATTTTTTTTTTTTTGCTTGCTTTACTGTTGTATTAATTGCTATTACAGCCATTGATGTCCATGATGTCCATGATGGACATGCTTGCTCCTTCTAGAATTTACTACAGTAAACTTTGTAAACTGATTACTCAATCACTTGCTCAAGGCTCTGACTGTAAAGAGTAAACAAAATCTAAGGAAGGAACTGAGGGTTTTCCAATGTGAAAATTTGTGAGCTTCAGTGCCTAGCCTCTGTGAATTTTCTTTGGGCTGCTATTTTATACCTAATTCTTTTTCTCTGGTTAGGTTATGAATAAGCAAGACTACCCAATCATGCATAGAGGAAACATTCCTATTTGCTCATAATTCAGTAGCACATGGTTCATCAAGACTAAAGTATGAAAGTGGCTTAGATTTTTAACCCATTTCAGAATGATTTTTAGAGAAGATAAAACAAGTCAAAAATGGATGTTTTCCAGAAATAAAGACTGAGAAAAACTGTCAAAACCACGGCCTTGTTATCTACATTGTAAATTACTCCTATGCACTTCATGGGCTTTCTAACTCATAAAAATATTTCAAATTATCCTTTAAATCACCACAAAAACAAATCATTCAGAAGAAAGATGAAGGGATATATGTAGTATAATTTTTCCCTTCCCAGCTGTAGTGAAAACAAAAGCAACAGGAGGGATCTTTGAATAGTCTGGTTGAACAGATTGTCTGCTTTCTGTCCACTGTATGTTAATTAAACCACTAATGGAAAACCTTCAAAGATAATTTTCACCAACATATTTTGCTATAGTTGTTAATCACATAGCTCATGGAAACATTAAATATATCTAAGGACTTCCATTTGGATAGAAGGAGAGAAAGCAAAAAGACATATTTTTGTATATTTAATATATAAATTGACCTTAACACATTCTTGAGATATTTTACTTGATAAAAATAGCAGATAAAGTATTATTGAAGAAGGTATTTCATTACATTTCAAATAGACCATCATTATGAAACCCAATAATGTCTAGTTAATCTGAGAGTAAAATAAGAAACTCATGTACATCTTCATATTATTCTTTGCAAACCTTGCAAGTCTCTTTTGTGCTATCATCTACTATAAAATAAAATCATTTAAAATAAAAACAAAAGGGAAGAAAGCTGTTCTGGGTTGGATGTGTTTATATTTGTGTCTTATTCTAATGATTTTATTTAAATACCTTACATTTAGCTAATAGTTGAATGCATCTTTAACTGTATTTCTTGAGTCTTGCATACAAACCGTACATACAATATATGTCGAATGACCAAGGAGTAACCACATAAATTGACATGCATCTTGTGTAATGAGGATCTGTCATGACTGCACCTTTTGACATGCACTTTGGTCTGCACTTCACAAATGAACCAAATCATTCTTGTGGAACCTCTGCAAAAACGTTAAGATTTTTTACGGCAAATAGATTTACCGGCTAGATTCACCTGACAATAGATAAAATTATTCGGCTAAGGTAGACTGCCATATGGCTTCACATCTCAGTTTATTACGGAAATGAAGAGGAAATTCCATACAAATAGTTATATTCTTGGTTCTGTCCAATAATGAACTGTCTATGTAGTGGACTTGGAGGTTTTGACTGATAGCATTACGGAGTAAGATAGCTACAGAAGAGAAAGCAGACAGAATGTTTTGTCAAGAGACATTAAAGTGTTTGAGTGGGACCTGGACATCATTTTCTTGTTAAGCTTCCCACATGATTCTTTGTGTCCCCCTGGTTGAGGACCACTGCCCCGTGCTCTAGTCCTACCACAGGTCATGTCTTCATCATCTCTTGCCTCCTACCTGGTCTTACTTTCTTCAAACTCTACCTTCTCCAACCTTTTCTCCATCTGCTATCAGAGATACCTTTCAGATTTACTCACTTCTCTCTTCTGATTAAAACCTCTAAGGCTCCTTACCACCCACCAAAACTATAAAACACCTCATGCTCTTGTTCTAACCACTCTTCCCTGTCTCTGCCTCCCCCATCATGCTCTGTGCTCCCACCACACAGAATTTCTCAATCATCTCTTTACCTGCAGTGAATACCTTTGCATGGCGGAAAGCCCTTCCTCACTCCAGGGCTTTGGGAAATCTCACAACTCCTTCAAGATCCAGTTCAAATATTGTCTTGGTAAATGGAGCCTCCCTTGACTCCTCCAGGCAGGGCTAATTGAGTTTTCTTCTGTAATCCAATAACTCTTTTCACCTGACTCTTTAAACACTTCCAACTATCCCCACTTCAGTGTGAGATTGTGCAGAAAAGAGTTAACACAGCAGGCCTGAGACTGCTATCCTTAGAAAATCTTGTTTGCAAGGTTGGCCCTTGGCTGGTGCCTGGGAGCTAAGATTTGGGGAGGGTTCCCACCATCCCCTGACAGATAAGAGTGGCTCACTGTGGCTATACTGCCTGGGCAAACAATACTGTTTATGCTGACAACCTGCCTTCCTTTTGGGAGTCTGGAATTTTGGTGCACGGTAGACAGAAGGTGGGTATGTGAACAGTTCCCAATAAAAACCTTGGGCACTGAGTTTCTAATGTACTTCCCTGGTTGACAGTATTTCACATGTGTTGTCACAACTGGTTGCTGGTGGAAGTAAATGCTTCCTCTGAGCTCCCACTGGAGAGTGCTCTTGGAAACCTGCCCTGCTTTCCCCAGACATTAAAAATGCCCCAAGTGCCTTTTCCTTTTACGAATTTTGCTTTGTATCCTTTTGCTGTTACAAATCACAGCTGAGTCTTATGATTCCTCCTATCATATGACCAAACCTGAGGGTGGCCTTGGAGACTCCTGACACGGAGATGTTTCAGAACAGGACCTCTATCTTATTTATATTTTTTGTCCCATTGGTACAAACATGGATATTGACATATAATAAATATCCAAAGTTTTCTGAAAAGCAAATGAATGAATGAGTAAACGAATGACTGGCCAGGTTGCTGCTCATCTGAGACAGCGTCTTAAAGGATTATGTATGCGATCTGTTGTCCAGCTTCTTAAGATTTTAACCATGTTTCTTGCTCAGTCAGATAAAAGATTTTAACCATGTTTCTTGCTCAGTCAGATAAAAGGATGGAAGAAGGCAAAAACTATGGGAAAACAAATCTATAACAGCTTCTCCTTATCGGATGTGAGTTTGACTCAACAAGAGCTCACTGGCCAGTTGGGTGATGTTCAGCAACACTCGTGGTTGCAGTTCTTTCCGGTTCATGAACTCAGTAAGAAACAGAACAAATGTCTTTGAAGAATGTGGACATGGCCAGTGAGATTGAAAAGCTATGAAGTAGTTGAAACAAGGACATTTTAAGTGAAAAGTGGAAAACAAGTGGAGGACTACTCTGGAAGTTTGAAGCATAAGAGTCCAGCCTCTGAGGCACAGAGCAGGAGAACCATAGCGGCCTAAGGCCAAGATGTAAGTGCCCCGCATACCCCTCACTCTCCGCCCTTCCCCTTCTCTGACTTCTGAGTCATTGCAGGGCTCTTGGTCTCTGTACAGTGTTTTTCTGGTGAGGAACATTAGCCAGTTCAAGAAAAAATACACAGGAAATGAAAGGGAATGGGAAAATGTAACCAAACACTCAATCCAAAATATGCACAAAAACAGTTTACACGTTAAAAATGTAATAGTTTTCTAACCTTACTATTAAATAAAATAATAAGCAGACATTTTAATTTTATATATAAAATGGTTAATTATCCTATGGAAAACATGATTAGCCTTATGAGCGAATGTTAACATTTAAGACAATTTTAAGGTATTGTTGCATATTTACTAAAATATTAAAAACAAAGAGAAAGAATAAAACTGTGTTAACAGTTATAAAGCAGAAGTGTTCTATGCATTGCTTCTAATAATGGGTTAATAATAGTAATATTAGTAATAATAACTAACCTTCATTTAGGGTTGGTAGAATGTCAGGCACTGTTCTAAACATTTGCAAACATTAATGGATTTGGCATGTATCAATACTATCATTAACCCCATTTTACATATGAGGAAATTGATGTATATGAGATGGTAAGTGATACACTAGGAAGGTAACCAGAGCTTGATCCATAGGCGTGGTTTTGACTATCATCTAATCTACCTATGATTAATCTTTCAGGGATCAAATTAGCAATGTGTCAGAAAGCCTAATGATACGACACAAAGAAACAATCTAAAAGAAAAATAAATAAGACAGAATGCGCTATTTAAAACGGCAAAAATATGTAAATAATCCAGCATGTGAAAACAAATAAGGAATAAAATATCCCATCAAGTTGACTGCCAATGCGAGGAAATGAAACAAAGCCAATGTAAAAACATAGCAGAAAATAATAGCACATTAATATTGATTATATTTTTAAATTATATCTGATGTGTTGGAAAGTACTTTAAAATAAATAATTAATCTTGTTAATTGGGCATTTTCTATTAACTGCCTAGTAGAAATTTAAAAGAAAAACTGAATTCCTTCAAGTAGACTCAAGCATTTGTTTTACCATGATGACAATCTCCTGTTTTATAATAAAAGATGATTGTCAGAGAACTCAGGCCATCCACTGATTTTTCAGATAAATCTGTCAGATTTGGAGAATAAACTTATTTCCATGTTAGCCATAGTCTACAAATAATCTACAAACAGTGAAAATAGCATTTAATTAAATCTGAGAGTCTATCTTTTAATAAGGTCCTTAGGATTTTCTGCAGAAAACATAGCATCATGAACCCAGAAAGCACATGGAATTTTTAGGTATGTGACCTCCTGCTGTGTGTGAAATAAGAGGGGGCAGCTTTATAGCTTTTATAGTCCCTCCCAGCTTATAAAAGTCTACCATCTACCTGCTAGCTAAATATCTTAACATATTTTAGGCTATTTGGGATCATATATTAAGTATTCTACATTTGTTTTCAGATTTACTATTTAATTTGTGAAAATCCATGTATCATGAACTTTAGAGTCTCCATAGCACAATAAAAAAGTGAAACTATTTGGTAAAATACCTTAACATTTCTCTTTATCATTAGCCATCCTCAACTACCCTTGTTTCCTGTATTCAGAATGGCTGATTTAAAAATAAGGGCTCTGCACTAAAAGCTAAGTCCAGTGCATGAAAAGTGTGACTCTGCCAGCCAAGGGAAATGGAAAATTCTGTAAACAAGGACCAGTCATGGCCAACAGCCTCTAAGGAAAATTTAGTCTTCTGAGCCAGGACAGGCCAGATGGAATCAATGGTTATAATGGTGCCCCATGTCAAAGATGATGTCCAAATGCCTAGGGCCCAAATCACTGAGGGCCTTGTGTTAGATTATGGCTGCCAGATGTCTGATAGACTCAATCTCACTGTATATTGTCATCAGACCATATTCAGTTTGTGGGGTCAGATCCATAATGGCCCAATGTTGAGCCCAGGCTGACCTAGCCAATGACCACAGATGACAGACAACACATGTATTTCTATCAGATTATGTTGTGTAACTTTTATCTGATTTAAATCATATAAATCATACCATTATCAAAACAGCCCAAATTTCTATAGGTTAAATGCCCTCCAGAGATTTGTGTGGAACTGGATAAGCAGCCAGTAACACCTGTAATTTCCTCATCACAAAATTATCTCTACTGTTTAATTTTTTAGAAGGTTATGGTCCTAAGGCTATAGCTGCGTAGCCTCAGGCAATTCAGTCAACTACTCTGGGCCTGTTTCTTTATGAGAAGATGACTTTAGTTAGTAGAAGACACATCACATTCTTAGAATCAAAGCCAGAAGTATTTTTCTGAAATGTGATTCTGAAGTACAATCTAAACAAATTATCAGATTAACTGCATCCACATTCCCTACTTCCCCCTGAAAATAATGAGCAATGCCTTTCACATAATCCAACAACTAAGGGATAAACACCTGGTTTGACAAGGTCTCTAGATCTGGGCTCAGCCCTATGCCCTGATCTGTTCCCATTACGACTAAACAGATAATATTAGCTGTTAACTGTTGAATATCATTCCTGGATAAAGGTGAAAAATACAACCACAAACTCTGTATCTTTGGGCTCCCTGCTGTTGCCAGGGTTGATAATGCAGGGTTAACAAAATACAGGCTTAAGATGCTCAACTTTGAGCACCACACAAACACAAAGGAAAGCCATTAAAGAATGTTAAGCAGAAAATTAAAACAACCCTATTTCAGTTTTATATAAATTTAAAAGGCCAGCAGGAAAAACGTCAATAGCAATTAATACTATGTATATCTATTCAATGTTTTGATCTATAAAATGGCAATTGTATATAGTTTATCTTAATATATGCAAGTATATCCTACCTAATAAATTTTTTAAAAGATTAGTCCTCAAATTTAAAAAATGAGCAAATGCCATAAATAATTCATAGCAAAGAAAATATAAATACTAATAAACATATTAAAATATTTAACATTTTAAGAAGTCAGAGAAATACAATAAATTACAATTCTTTCATATACTACATTCACAAAGATTTATTGTAAAATTGTACTTGTCGATGTTTGATAGAGTAATTTCTTGAAGCTATTATTAGAGAGTATTGTACTCTCTAATATTGGTAGGGAGGTTCCAATTTTAATCAAAATTTCATATGTGCATATTTTCAATCAGTAGTAAAAGTCTTCTAGGATTTGATACTGTGGAAATATTCTTAGATGTGCAAAAAGATTTATGAATAAGTATAATAAACTGTATATAGTATTATTTGAATTGGGTAAAAGGAAAAACATACATATACACAAAATTTAAGAAGAGAAAGAAATACATTATAGTATTACTAGTGGTTTTCTCTGTGTTAGGCAAGTTGGAAGCAACCAGTTTTATTTGGTTTGTTCTTTTGACATATCTTTATTTTACACATTTTCTACAATGTGTTACTTCTATAGCAAAGGAAAAAAGCCCCAAGTATCTACTGTTTGAAAGTCAAGTTCAAATAGTCTGACTTGGTGAAGCCTTTCATCATCACCAATAGATAATTTTCCTAGGCAGAGTTACTTTAATGTGAACTCATAAAACTTTAATCAAACCCACTGCTGTGTTCTTCTCATTATAGTGTAATTATTGATTAAATGCCATTCCTTCACAAACTACCATGAACTTAGCCAGGGAAGGTGTCATGTCTTTATTCATCTTTGTGCTCCTTTTTGTTATTATAATAAATGTTCACTAAAACTGCCCAGGCTGTACAGTCTGTTTCCTTGAGCTACGTCATGATATAGTTGGGGTGGTGACATGGCGTTTTCCATCATGGCTGCTCTTGCTTAAGACAATCTCATTTTTCGGCTTAAAATTCTTAGCCTTGTATACTTAGATATGTTGGGTTATTTCTTGAGAAAATTAGAAGCAGCCCTACCAATTTCTGTGCAATTTCCTATATTTTTTATCACTTTTTTCATCAAGTAAAAGATCTGTGTTACAACATTCTAACTTCAAAGTACTTTAAAATGTTCACAGAGATTAATACAGCACAACAAAGTGATTTTCCCCCAAGTTATTCTACTTCTTACATTTGATTCATACATTTAATGCAATATGTCTTCACACGATCTTAGAACCACAAAGCAATGGGCAAAACTACTCAGCTTTGATATCTCCAAATAACTTTACCAAAAAAAGCTCTATGAAAAAAATCACAGGAAAGATGTATGTTTCTGAATATCAAAGGTATTGTGAAGCAAGGATTCATAAATAATATATTAGTTACAGCACAAAGCATATAATTCTTTAAACAAAACCGACACGTTGTTATTTACATTTAAATAAGAAATACTTTATATACAAAGATGTGCTCACTTCATTAAGAAGCTCTTGAGTATTTACTAGCTGACAACTTGCATGATTCATTTACTTGCCCAGTTCCCCTTAAGACTAACTCAAGATAGTATTAGGGGTGAAATATCTTGACACAGAAAAAAATATTTCTCTACATAAAATCATTTGATTTTGAGTTTAAAAAAAGAAACAAACCATGTTCCAAATAGCCTCTTTCATAAGAATGGGAAACTTCAAGTCAAAAATTGGGAAAACGATGAGAAATAGAAAGTGGAATATCAGTGTAAATTTAGTTAATAAATTTTGGTGTTTTTACAAACTGTATTGTACTTTTAATACTATATTTTACTCCACTGAATTTACAATATTTTTTTCACTTTTTTGGGAGAGAGAAATACTTAAATTTGCATATCAATCACCATTCAAATAGCAGTTTTAAAATAAAAGTTCCCAAGAATTTCTAAAATGTTATGAATATCTGAATTCTGTAGTTAATTTCTTAAATAACATTCCCTAATTAAACTGCCTGATTGCATACATTTATGCTGATTACACAATTTAACTAACATTGTAAATAAACCACAATCAACAAAATTACATTAAAAAAGAAATTAAGACAGTAAAAACTGTACTAAAGTTAGATTTTAATTTCTGTGATGTATTCCTGAAATATACAAAATAACAGGTAAGGATTAAGCCACCAAAGTGAGATGGAAATCCAAAGTATCCTTTCAACCATGTATAGATTAGTAGAACTCTGAAACTTTTAGAATCCAATTGCTTCATTCTTCATTTATCCTTGAATTACCCTTTTATAAATTTTTTTTGGTCAAAAAACAAATTCCAGATAAATTGAAAAAGTCTCTGCTTTAAGGACTTATTACAATATACATTTATCAAAAACCTCCCTTCTATGAGTGAGCCTACATGGCCCGGAAAAATACCTGAATTTCATAAAATAATTAAAAATCCAGGACTTTCATTATTGGGCAACTGCAGCTTGCCAGGTTATTGCCAAAACTTATATTTTACGTATTTACTAATGCTCTGGACAATACTAAGATAGGAATTATTTCCATTATTTTACAAATAAGCAATAGCTGAGGAACATGGATTTAAGATGCTCCAGTTCAAAAAGCCTATACATGATGGACGTTACACATTTCCTTATAGTAAGCATCTCTCCATTTTAGCAAAAAAAAATCATTATCAATATAAAAGAGTGAATAACCTAAAGGGCTTTAAACATTTTTAATTTAAGTACAGTTGACCCTTGAACAAGGAGGGGGTGGGAAATCTGAGTATGACTTGGAGCCCTCCTTATCCGCGGTTCCTCTGCAGCCACGCTTCCCCCTCTGCGGACCCAACCAGCCTCAGAGCAGTACGGTAGTATTTACTAACGAAAACAATCCACATGTAAGCGGACCCACGCAATTCAAACTCACGTTATTCAAAGGTCAGTTGTATTATCTTTCTTCTAATATGAAAACTTTGAAAATTAAATCGTTAAAAAGAAAATAGGAGAAAAATGTAAATATCCATTATTCTGTCCCAGGTGCAGGGGGCAGAGTTATCACCTTAGTGAATATCCTTTCTAGATATTTCCTTCAATGTCTGCACATGTCTGCATACGAAAAAGTAGTTGTGTGTATGTATGTGTGTGTGTGTCTGTATGCGTATAATTCGTTTATTTCAGCACTACACAATAAATATCTTTCCATGTAATTGACTATATACTGCATTTAATAAACAAATAGTATATATCATAAACTAATTAATCATCAATTGTTGAACTTTTAAGTTGATTCTAGAGGCTAATTTTTTGTGAGCAGCCTCAATTCTTTTTCAGGAACAATTTATGAAAGAGGAATCTGTACTCTGTTGCACTCAAACTGCATCAGTCTACAAAATAACCCGCAGGACATGAAGATGGGTATCCCATATTTTCATCAATCACTTAATGGTGTCTTTCAAAAAATTTTTTTTACCTATTTGTTCAATGAAAAACGGACTCTCACTAGTTTAATTTACATTTTTGATTGCTAGTGAGTCAACATTTTTTTATGCTAGTCCCATTTCTTGTTTCTTATTTTGATTATCCTATTCAAATCCCTTTTGTGGGATAGGTAACTCATTTTTTAAATTTAAAGGATTGTTCGGCTTAATAAAAACTCTATTTATAAACAATTTTCAGAAGATCATTTATTATATAAATCTGCTGAAAACAATTTATTGAATCAACACGTATTTCCCTAATATATGAGAGTATTATGTTGTTTAGTTGCCTTTGCACAGTTATAACGTAAGGAAAAATGCAAGGATTATGTTTGCAGATAAAACTCAACAAACATGGTTCTCTACTTCTTTATTTTCAGCATATACTACTATTGGGGAACATATTTCCTAAAAGTGGGGAGAATGCTTCTGCCCCTTCAGAAGACCCCTGTTCAAATATTTTATTGATTATCTCTCCAGCTGCTATGAAAAAACAGCTGCCTCTGTCTGACTGTGACACTTCTGGAGAAACTGTCTTACATACAAAAAGAAGTACAGTTGACTTTTGAACAACACAGGTTTGAGCTACATGGGTCTACTTATACATGCTAAGTTCTTACAACAGTACTACAGGATCCAATGTGGTTGGTTGAATCTACAGATACAGAACTGCACATACCAAGGGGCTTCTGTAAAGTTACATGGGGATTGACTGGAGGGGGGTAGGGGGGTGGGGGGATGCCCCTAACCCCTTGAGTTATTCAAGAGTCAACTGTTTAACAGGCAAAGTCCTTATTGAAGTGCAAGTCAAATATTTTCTTTGATCCATATCATCACCTATATTAGCCTATGGGATAAAATAATAGCATACTACCTTTTGCATGGTAAGTTTAAAAACATACTCTACGAACATTCACTTTTTTTTTTTAAATCCAAATTCTGTTAAGCATCTCCTAGGCATTTTTTTGTTGTTTAATCATTCACACTCAGAGTAAACTATAGTAAACTAGTTTTATATTGCTAATATGGCATTAATGTAAATATGGCATTAATAAGCTAAAACTAATTTGAAAACTTGCCAATACAAACATTTTAGAACTTATCTAAGGGGCTAAAATGTTGGCTCAGAAAATAACAAAATTGAAAACAATACAACATTTGACTTCAGCACTGAACAGCAAGAATATTAACATATTCAATCCTTGCCAAATTATACAATTTGGAGATGATGTCATATGCTACATATTTCCTTTTTTATATCTCTGTGGTATGGGTTAAAGTATTCTAGTCCTAAAATTCACTATGAGGTAAATATTCACTTTTGATAGTTCAGACATAACTCAAATATTACCTTCAGTCAATTCTTATGTATTGTAGGTAACAGTAGTATAAGGATCACTTGATTTTGAGGAGAACGTTTAGATATGATTTCTATAATTTTTAAATGGTTAAGAAAAATATGTATAGATGACAGCACAAATGATAAAGCAAACTAGACACAGTATTAAAACTTTGAATCTGGTTAAACACATGCAAGAGTTATCTGTATTATTCTTGCATTTTTTCTTAATCCAATTTATTTCCAAATAAAAGAGCAACCCCCTACTCAAACAGATACTTTTACACCAACGTTCATAGCAGTATTACTCATACTACCCAAAAGGCAGAAACAATGCAAGTGTCTATCAACAGATAAGTGGATAAACAAAATGTGGGGTGGGTGTGCATATATATGTATATACACACATATATATAAAATAAAATATTATTCAGCCATAAAAAGAATGTAAATCTGATTATAATACAACTTGGATGAAGCTTGAAGAGTGTGCTAACTGAAATAAGCCAGACACAAAAGGACAAATATTGTATAATTCCACTTATCTGAAGTACCTAGAGTAGTCAAAACATTAGAGACAGAAAGTAGAGTAGAGGTTACCAGATACTGGAAAGACAGAATAATGAGAAATTATTGTTTAATAAGTACAGTTTGGGATGAAGAAAATGTTCCGGTGATTGATAGTGGTGATGACTGCAAAACGTAGTTAATACCACTGAATTGCATAATTAAAAAGGTAAATTGTATGTTATATATATTTTAACACATAAAAAATGATCCCCCAAAATAGGTCCATTGCTTAGATTTGCTCCTTTTTCTGTATTCCTATTATTTATATATTATTATATTTGTACTTCAAGAGACTATATTTTATATGTCTTTATACTTTAACTCCATAGAATAGGGTCTGGCACATATAAACAATTATTTAATATTTGATGAATGAATGAACAGAATTCATGAAAAAATAGTAGGAAGTCATTGGTTATAACCCAGGGAGGGTCCAAATTCTTATATATTATTGAATGTCCTCATCTTTTTTGGCAGCTATGCATATCAGGTATTTTCCAGTTCTGTATTTCCCTAGGTATCAGACGTTCAAAGCCTTTCAAAACCAATGAATCTTCAAAATCCCAACAAATGAAGAGTAGTCTCATACGACAGATAACCCCCAAAGCAGGTATATACATGGTGAATCTGGCTCCAAATCAAGGACAAAACACTAAACTTATTCATCATTTAAAAAGGCCACAAGGAAACACAACATTGTGAATCACCTATACCCCAATAAATTAAAAAAAAAAAAAAAAAAAGGCCACAAGGAGAAAAAGTGTAATTATTTGGTGAAAAGAGTCTAAATTTTAAACAAGATAGAGTAGGGGAAAAGTAATAGGATATAAAATGGAAGTTATAATGCTGAACTCTTCTATTTTGTTAACAAAAAATAAAAATAAAAAACAAATAGCATCAAAACCTAGAAAGTTAACCTAGAGTAAAGAAAGATGGCAGGTGTACCCTAATATTTAAATTTCAATCAATTTAAATCCAAATATTTATTCATGACACCTGGACACCAAAAGGAAGAAACTAAGGTACTAATGGGTGTAAACTAAAATATTAAGTGGGTATAAAAACATGTTATGGGGGAGGTGGGATACACATTACATTGAAGAGCCAGACAAGACTTTCAACAATCTAGAAAAAGGAAAAAGGAAAGCAAAGAGGTTTTATTTTTTTTTTAACATCTTTATTGGAGTATAATTGCTTTACAATGGTGTGTTAGTTTCTGCTTTATAACAAAGTGAATCAGTTACACATATACATATATCCCCATATCTCTTTCCTCTTGCATCTCCCTCCCTCCCACCCTCCCTATTCCACCCCTCTAGGAGGTCACAAAGCACCGAGCTGATCTCTCTGTGCTATGCGGCTGCTTCCCACTACCTATTGGTTTTACATTTGGTAGTGTATATATGTCCATGCCACTCTCTCACTTTGTCCCAGCTTACCCTTCCCCCTCCCTATGTCCTCAAGTCCATTCTGTAGTAGGTCTGCATCTTTATTCCCGTCCTGCCCCTAGGTTCTTCATGACCATGTTTTTTTTTTTTTTTTAGATTCCATATATATGTTAGCATACAAAAAACCCCAAAGTTAGCAGAAGGAAAGAAATCATAAAGATCAGATCAGAAATAAATGAGAAACAAATGAAGGAAACAATAGCAAAGATCAATAAAACTAAAAGCTGGTTCTTTGAGAAGATAAACAAAATTGATAAACCATTAGCCAGACTCATCAAGAAAAAAAGGGAGAAGACTCAAATCAGTAGAATTAGAAATGAAAAAGGAGAAGTAACAACTGACACTGCAGAAATACAAAGGATCATGAGAGATTACTACAAGCAACTATATGCCAATAAAATGGACAACCTGGAAGAAATGGACAAATTCTTAGAAAAGCACAACCTTCCGAGACTGAACCAGGAAGAAGTAGAAAATATAAACAGACCAATCACAAGCACTGAAATTGAAACTGTGATTAAAAATCTTCCAGCAAACAAAAGCCCAGGACCAGATGGCTTCACAGGTGAATTCTATCAAACATTTAGGGAAGAGCTAACACCTATCCTTCTCAAACTCTTCCAAAATATAGCAGAGAGAGGAACACTCGCAAACTCATTCTATGAGGCCACCATCACCCTGATACCAAAACCAGACAAAGATGTCACAAAGAAAGAAAACTACAGGTCAATATCACTGATGAACATAGATGCAAAAATCCTCAACAAATACTAGCAAACAGAATCCAACAGCACATTAAAAGAGGTTTTAATTATAGGTATTAAGAAGAATGGTGGTAAAGATGCATAGAAATAATTTCGGGAGTTGGTTAGGGTGGAGAGAATTCCTTTGGAATTAAGCAGCTGGTCTGACATGTGGTTTATTCTATGAAGGTGTGACCTGCTGTGGTTTGCCCTGTGTCTGGATCTGGGTCCTCTTTCTATCCTCTCCAGACAAATGGAATGAACCTTAGTTGTCCTTTTATGCCATATTGAAACCTGGGTAATGGTTCTACTCCATTTATAGTTTAATTAATTAAACTTAAGAATGGCAGTACTTGAAAAAAGAACACTGGGAAAGAGAGACATCAATAAATTAAATGTATATATGTATATTTTCACCCCTAACCAATTCACACCTCAAAAATTGGTGATAACTGGCCATGAGCACTTCCAATGTTCATAAGCAGAAATCACGATTTGAACTGAACTCCAGTCCCACTCAAACATAAGCCTCCTGCATCTCTTGTAGAATAAATTAACACAAATTAACATGTTTTTATTCTACACAGATAATTTTCTTTCACATTTCCCCAGAGGAAAATGCAAAACGCTCTGAGGCAAACTTTCAAGTGTATTGCTTATAAAGAATGGCATGTGAATAAAGAGAAGAAAACACAGCAGCTTGTTCTCACTTTAACTTTATGTAATGTCTCACATCTCACAACACACTGCTCTAGTGAAGTGTTTTAACCTGCCTTTTGTTATGAATTACTTGGCTGGGTAACAGACAAGCAGTCTGGGATCATTTTTTTAAAGCCATCAATATCCTTCAATGCTATTTAGAATGCCAAGAGAATGAGTTCTTCCTTATCCATCAAATACTTCATGAAGTTTAATTAAAATTAAGTCAAAAATATTCTGTGTGTTTGTAGAAACCTTAAATTTGTTAACCTGTTATTGGATTTTCAAAAATACCTGGTTAGAAAACTGATTTAATTTTCTATTTATATGTAAATTTCTGTTTCTAAGCTTAGATTCAGGTCTGCTCTGAGAATGCTAATCCTAACTCTACCATATTTAAACTCATTGTGGGTACAATTAGAAAGACCTCATGCCAGTCCACAATACATTTACCAATATCAGACATTTGAAACATTTCAAAGCACTCTGCAAAATGCTTATCTCGCTTCCTGTTTAAGAAAAGGAATGCTTTCTTCTCAACTTATTGTGGATTCATTCATTTGCATGAATCAGATCATGTTACTTGCCAGCTACAAACTTTCCAAAGGCTTCCCAGCAGTACGCAGAAGCAGCAGCCAGAGCCGTGGCACAGGCAGGAAGGGGTCTTCTACTGGAGAACTTGAAGGAGGACCACTATGTCTGGAGTAGAAGGAGCCTGGGCAGGGGGCTTAAGAGTAGGCTGGGGAGGAGAGGAGGAACCAGATCCCCCAGGGCCCTTGCAGAGCATGAGGAAGTTGGGTTTCACTCTGAGACAGTTGGAAAGTCAGTGGAAGGGTTTAACCAGGAAAGGGTGTGATCTGACACGTGTTTTCAAAAGATCACCTCCACTATTCTTTTCAGAATGGTTTGTAGGAGTGTAAGATGTTTTCATCACTTTAGGCTCTACTGATAACAGTAAGAAAGAAAATGCTTCTATTCCAAAGATGTTCAGCTATCATATAGAAAGACTAACACGTTCACTCAATAAGGGGTTGACCAATTCCCATGAGTTGTTGGTTAGCATAAAGAGTGGACCGTGGAAAGTAAAATAAGTAATTAAGCTGACAGGTGACTAACAATTTAAATGTCAAGGATCATTAATTCTCCATTTCAAGTATTTAATAAGACACATGAAATATCTGACTGTGAATTTTCTACATGTAACATCATCAGTAAGTGAAAATAGGAAAAAACTAGTCTTCACCGTAATCCATTACAATGATCTCCATCATAGTAGAATATTCAGTTAAATTCCATGTATCAAGGTGTGGCATGGAGGAGTCAAAGAACATGATTTTTTCTGCCCCTGTCTTTCTTCATTTAATATCCCAATAGGTAGAGAGGAAAGCAATTTTGGCTTAAAATAAAAGCAAAGGCAATATGGGGGGGTGGGGAACACCTCAAAATTTAGGGTGGTTTATCATTCACAAGCAGAGACTGTGTCCAAAGTCCACATTTCTACCAAAAGTATAACCAAAGATCATTTTTAATGTATTTATTGCCCAAACAACTTAGGAATGCAAATGGTAATGAAGTTGTTTCCCTGGACAGATAAGAAACATTTACAGTTCTAGTAGATGCTCAATAAATTTTTGTGGGAAGAATGAGTAAACAACAAAATCTCAAAAAAAAAAGGCAGGAGTACAATTTCCTTCTACAAGAGTAAATATGAAAGGGGAAATTAAGAGTAGCTGTTATAAAATCAAAAGGCCTACAGGGGGCTTCCCTGGTGGCGCAGTGGTTGAGAATCTGCCTGCCAATGCAGGGGACACGGGTTCAAGCCCTGGTCTGGGAAGATCCCACATGCCGCGGAGCGACTAGGCCCGTGAGCCACAACTACTGAGCCTGCGCGTCTGGAGCCTGCGCTCCACAACAAGAGAGGCTGCGATAGTGAGAGGCCCGCGCACTGCGATGAAGAGTGGCCCCCACTCGCCGCAACTGGAGAAAGCCCTCGCGCAGAAACGAAGACCCAGCACAGTCATAAATAAATAAATAAATAAAATTTAAAAAAAAAAAAAAAGGCCTAAAGGTTAAACTTTAATAAATTACTACATTTTTCCTAAAACTAACAACAAAAACCCACTCAAACTAGTTTATCAAACTGTAGAATGCATCAGAATCACAGAGTGTTCCTGAAGATTCCTAAAGCCCACTCCCTTTACAAAGGCCACAGGGGATTCTTTGGCAGGTAGATTACAGAACTATACTTGGAAAAACACTGCCATAGTAAAACACTGAAGAATTATATTTCCCCTATGTCTCTGGAATTAAAGGTCATATGTTTACACTTTTGAGGCAACTTCCAAAGTTATGGAATATGGAGGAATATGAAGGAAAACATAAAATAGTCTGTGGATATTGGTTCTGATTTTATTGACATGGAAAAGACTTCTTCCAATATTTAGAACCTTATTTTAACTCCTTATCCGGCTACACCACTTTGAAAAGTGCTTTCTAAACTATTATCTACTTTATTTTTCACAATAGCCCTTGAATTATGAAAGGCACTATCATGGAATTGAAGAATTCACTGTTTCTTTCCTCTCTTTTTGTTTTTCACAAGGTAAATGGTATGTCTTCTTTCCCGGTTTAGCTAGATTCATTTAGAAAAAAGGATGGAATTAAGCAATTACCCACTGATTGCTATTGAAGCTACTACTGATAACTTGCATCAAGTGATTCACTCAGTGAAGAGTCAAGATTTAGAATTTTCTCATTACTCATTAAGTTGGGGTTACCTGAAGAGATATGCTGCTTAGAAAAGGGCTTATATCTACTAAATGTGATATGAATAATTTTAGATTTAAAAAATATACTAAAGCATATACAAATGAAATTAAAAAAGCATGTGCTCATATGAACTTTTATGATAATATATTTAAATTTTAGCAGAGTTACTGCTCACAGAGATAAATTGACTTTGCAATCTGCTGCTCTTTGTTCAATAATGTTATTGATCATAATAATATTCTATAATGATTCACTGTCCCCTCAGCAATACAAATGATGTCTATGTAGAATGAAGGTTACATTATTTCCTTACAATCCTCTGTTTTGCATCCAGTACCACTAACAAAGAAGCTGCTTTTTATTGTTTTTTTTTTTTAATGCAAAACCTTCCAACTAGGTGCTGAATAGGCATCTCAAAAAACAAACAAAAAAAACCCCAAGATGTCCTTCAGTAGGTGAATAGATAAATTAATGGTGGTACATCCAGACGATGGAATATTATTCAGCACTAAAAAGAAATGAGCTATCAAGCCCTGAAAAGACATGGAGAAAACTTAAGTGAATATTATAAAGTAAAAGAAGCCAATATGAAAAGGCTGCATACTGTGATTTCAACTATTTGACATTCTGGAAAAGGCAAAACTATGGAGACAGTAAAAATATCAGTGGTTACCAGGGGTTAGGGATAAGGAGAGATGAATGGGTAGAGCACAGGGGATTTTTAGGACAAAGAAACTACTTTGTTTGATATTATAATGAGGGATACATGTCTTTATACATTTGTCCAAAACCATAGAATGTACAACATTAAGAGTGAATCTGAATGTAAACTACATACTTTGGATGATAATGATGTGTCAACATAGGTTCATAGATTGTAAAACATACGCGGCTGTGGTGAGGGATGTTGATAGTGGGGTAGGTTGTGCATGTGCGGGAGCACAGAATAAACGGGAAGCTTTGTGCCTTCTGCCCAGTTTTGCTGTGAACCTAAAAATGCTCTAAAAAATAGTCGATTTTAAAAAATCTCTTGCTGTTGCCCATAAAAATTCAGCCAGTGACCATGTTTTCCATTTTTAATCCATTTTTAAATGATTTAACTGTATTACCAATCTTGTATAAAAACATACAGATTAACTTTGCTCTCCTAACAAGGAATCAAAGAAATAAAACCAGACAGGTATTATTTTTGCTTGTATTACTGGATTGTGTTGCAAAGAGCTGCTATCCCACAGCTGAAATAAGCCCATGAGTCCTATGATATTCAAGAAGAAAAATGATTGTGAAGGTAATGACTGAACCAGGATACTGAAATATTAGGCTTGTAAAGGGCTAACAGAATGGAGGGATGATTCTGACTGAATCCACAGCAAATCAGCTGCAAGAGACCAACCAGGAACTCCAGGATTAAAACTAGTCATGTGAAGTGTTGTTATTTCTTCCTCAAGGAAGAAGATTCTAAAATACTATCTTAGGTGACTCCGTGATTTTAAGAACATTTTACAAAAATCTAGTTTTAGAAAAATGAATGCATATACTCTGTTGCGGGGAAAGTCCTTGTTATTTGTATCAAAAAGTCTAATTGAAGCATAATCTGCAGAGACAGAAGTCAGTTGAGAAGACTATGTATTTTGGACTAATGATAACACCGCTTGTGATTTCTGTTTTACTCTTTGTCAAAGGACTGCAGGGGCTTTTCCATGTATTATCCCATGTAACTGACCCAGCTCAAAGAGAAGGAGGGTCATTAATTTATGAATGGTTAATTATTATAGGAGGGCTTTATAAACAATCAAGGCTTGGATTTCATCTCCAGAAAGGCCTGAAGAGCTACTTTGCTCTCATTCTGCAGTGGGTCCTTAGGATCAATGTCATGCTAATTTGAAACAATCCATTACTTTATTGGTTATGTAATTTCAAATTTTTGTGTTTAGATGGACAGATACTATGTACAATGAGTTAGCTGTAAGCAGGTAAAAAGACCCATGCTGAATTAGCCACCATGAGAAATAAAACCGACACCCACCAGCTTGCCTTTCAGTTATTCGTTGACACCCACATCAACCCATTAGCTTGTGCAAAGATGCTTCCAGGTTCTGAGTAGTAAGCTTACTAAACGAGGAGAGTCCCAGATCTCTCCTTCTGCTAGAACCCTCCACTACATCAGATTTAGAATAATTTCACCTATTAAATCATCTCCAACTGAATGAGACTCAAGTCTCAATTGCACCTCAAATTACATAAACTTCCAAAAGAAAAAGCGTGTACAGCAGACTAATGTATCAGGACTCATGCATCTCTTCCCTCTGTGCCTCAGTTTCTTCATCTGTAAAAACCTAAGCTAATTACTGTGAAGCAGAGATTAGAAAAAGCAAACACTAAATTGTTCAAAATTCATTGCTTCTTAAATAAACTAAAAAAGCTTAAAATTAAATTTAAAACCCCCCAAACATATAGTACTATTGATTTGATTAAAGGCCAATCATATATTTCAATAATTGAGCCAAACACAGTTGAGAATCAGTGTTGGCACAGTTTTCTTTCTTATACTTCATGTAATGTTCATTGCTACCAAAATCATTCGGTGCCCATCCTCCATATTAAAATCAAGAAAATAAGGGGGAAGGTGAGATGGATAAAGGAGGCCAATTGTATGGTGATGAATGGAAACTAAATTTTTGGTGGTAAACACACTGCAGTGTATACAGAAGTAGAAATATAATGTTATACACATGAAACTTACATAATGTTATAAAGCAATGTTACTTCAATTTTAAAATATCAAGAAAATAAAACTGATTTAGTGTTTTTTTGAAAGAATGTAAGCCTTAATAAATTAATCAAGACCAACTCAAAATGATAAATACAATAAATTTTATAAAACCAGATGCTATAGACTGAATATTTGTGTCCCTCCAAAATTCACATGTTGAAGCCCTAACCCTGAGTGTGGCTATATTTGCAGATTGGGCCTCTGAGGAAGTAATTAAGGTTAAATGAGGTCAAATGAGTGAGCCCTGATCTAACAGGATTAGGGTCATTATAAGAAGAGGCATTGGAAGAAAGAGCTCTTCATCAGAAACTGAATTTGTCAGCAACTTGGATTTCTAGCCTCAAGAACTGTGAGAAAAAAAAAAATTTCTGTTGTTTAAACCCCTTAGTGTATAGTATTTTGTTATAGCAGCCTGAACAGAGTAAGACACTAGACTTACCAAAAAATGTAACTGATCCTTTACTGTGTGTTGTTCAGTATTTAAGTAGTTTTTGTGAAGGACATACAAGAGTATAAGGCTCCTTCCCAAATACAACTTGACAAAATATGTCAATACACTACAATCTTCAGCTACATATACCCAGTACAAAGACCCATTCATTTAAGCAAAAAATAGATATAAAAGAAAACATAATCATTTTGTTATTTAAAAATGCAAAGACATTATCAAACTGACATTCATTCTCATCTCTTCTACATCTTGTATGTTCAGTTTAGCAAAATATAATTGAAATAAGAAGCCTGAGGCACTACAAAATCATCAAAGAGAATTTTAATAACACATAAGATACTTTGATAGTACTTCAAATACACCCAGCATATATGACATTTACTAATAAAAGGAGTCATTTTTTAAAGAATTTTTAATGATAAAGATTCAATTGGAAATTGAAACAACTACCAAGTTCTTGGATCAATCTAGATTGTCTAGGCTTAGCCACTTCTCCACTGTGAATATGTCAGAGGCACAGTTTATTTTAGGAGGTGGTTTGGAGGCAGCTCACATTGTTACATGCGCAGGAACTTAACTAGCCCCTTGCTGTAAGGCAAACTGGATCAATGGAACCTTCAGAGAATCTAAAGCAGGGAAGGAAAAACCTCATAGCAACTCAAGGGATAATTGAAGAACTCGCTTAAATGATAAAAAAGTAGTTTATCCAAGTTGGCTCAGATTATTTTGAAACTATTTATTGAGTATGTGTCAAGTACTGAACAGGCTCAGGAGACACAAAATTGGTCTTGTACAGAGGTATCATGAAATTGATTTTACCACCCATCTTCCTGTTCCAATGGGAGCATTTCTTAAAGTGCTATGCAAAAACAAAAACAAAATGAAAGAAAACAACAACAACAAAAAAACCAAACCAAACAAAAACAAAAAACCCAAACAAACCAATGTTCTGCAGCATAAAGTTCAGGAAGGTATGGTGAAACCAAGTTAAAGTTATTTTAAGGCTGAATGACTCATAGTCATTACTATGTTGAAGTGTACCAAGAATCTCCAAACTGGAGGTTTGGCAACTTAGAGAACTTTTATCAAGAAGCATTTCATGTGGTTCCTGTTCCACCTGCATATACACATTCATACTTACACATACATACATGAGAAAATGTTAGTAAGTAAAGATAGTCACTATCACCAAGTTCTTACTCAGTCATTTCCATAGATATAAGAAACAATAATTGTGAGAACTTATCTTGTAACCAGTACTTTGCAGAGTGGTCAGTAACCTGCCATTGTGATAATGCATTTGCCTTCTAAGCCTCCAATTTGCAATATTACTCACCAAGTGGCAGGTCCAGTGATAATTAAAATTTTTAAAGTGCTTGGTCTTACATGGAATTATGATTGGTTGATAGCACTTTATTTATAATCTTGTTCAAATGCCAAGTAATTACTGAAGAATGAAACTAGAAATAAAACACACATGATGTTGTTGTGGTTCTGAAACTCTACACCCCTAGACTTAACACTGAATTCTTATGGTGCTAATTTACTTTAACCTCAGAACTAGGTTGCAATTAAAACTTGAACAATAGAATTTCATTTTATGGACATGAAGTTGTTTTTCAAAAAAAGGATATGTAGAAAACTTCTATGCAAATAAATCTTTTTTAACACAGGATTGTTTGTTGCTCATATAAAGTAACTGTAAATGATAGAACTCAGATTTTTTGAATACTGGGTAAAGAAATTATAAAGAAGCAAGTAAGTGTATAAATAAATAAGGTATATTTATTCTATAAAGATAATAGAGAAATTGAAACATAAAATTTGAGAGTCAGAGGAATTTAAAAATTAATTAGCATACTTTGGTTAAAAGTGGTGAACTACATCTACATATTTGCTTCTGCTCTTACTTTAAAACCTACTAAAATCAGAGTGTAGGAATCTTTAAAAACTAAAACCCATTAAAAAAAAATGGAAGAGAAAGAGAGAACTGCAAAATTTTAGCTGTCAGAAAAATAGAAGGCTGATTTGCTCTGAATTTGGATCTATCAACTACATCAGGAAGTAGGGGCAGATGTGGGGCAGAAAAATGGGGAGGATTAAGATGAAGCTAAACCATTAGATGATCTGCTCACCTTAGCAAAAAGCTGGAGGCTTATTATCTACAAAGGGTAAAATAGAAGTGACACCAGGTGCTAGGGACTGAATGTTTATGTTCCCCCAGGGTTCATATGCTAAAGCCCTAATTTCTACCATGATATTATTTGGAGGTAGGGCCTTTGGGATGTAATTAGGGCTAGATTGGTACATGAGGGTGGGGCCTTTATAAATGAGATTACTGCCCTTATAAAGAGAGAAAGAATGAAACTAGAACTCTCTTTCCCCCATGAGAGGAAACAGCAAGAAGGTGGCCATCTGCAAAACAGGACGTGAGATCTCATCAGATGCTGAGTCTGTTGGCACCTTGATCTTGGACTTTCCAGCCTCCAAAATTTGAGAAATAAATGTTTGTTATTTAAGCCACCCAGTCTATGGTATTTTGTTATGGCAGCCCAAACAGACCAGGACATCAAGCAGTGATGAAAGCAGGAACACTGCCCTGTAATCAGGAGATTACTTAAAAGGTTATCATCTAAATGTGGAAATGCCTGCCCTCTGCCCCATCCCTCACTGGCCTCCTAGGATGCTGATGTCTGCTTGAGGAACTCCAGGTAAATGAAGAGTTTGTTCTCCATGGGATCTTAATAAAGAGTAGATTCTGATCAGAAGCTTTGGAGTGGCAGTTAGAAGTTCTACATCTAACAAGCTTACAAGTGTTGTGAATGCTATTGGTCATGGTAGCAAGTCCTAGAATTTGACCAGCATAAAAGACTGATAGAGACTAATATTGGGACTTCTCAACAAAAAGGCCCAGCCAGATCAACCCAGAGTGAATGCCAGTTAGCTTTTATCCCATTCTATACTTATGAGCAAACAGCCAAGGACTTCCAGACATCTGAGGAATGTCTCTAATATAAAAGAGTGAGACCAAACAGATAAAGACAATTTGAAGGGAAGAGATATTCTGCAATGAGATAAACACTATCATAACTATCCTCAGAAATATCAGAGATTATATTTCTTTCATGAAATAACATGATTTTATTTTAACAAAGTAAGGGAAAAAGAGCTCTTAGAAATTAAATCTTTGATATTAGGAATATCAAAGGAATATTAGAGATAAAAGGAGGCTTAGAAGAGAACTTTGAGAGAAAAAATTGAGCAAAATTTTAAAAAATAGATGGAAAAATAAGAAGCAGCAAAATGGAAAAAGAGAGAGAATATTATTCTAGAAGGCCTCACCCTAACCCTAACCCAAATCTCAATAATAGGAACTCCAGATAGAAAAACAAAAAACAAAACAGATAAAATGGAGAAGAGAAAAACATTAATCAGCAAAGGAAATTTCCCAGAATTGATGAGTTTCCAGACTGATAGAAACCACTAGGTTTCCTGCAATGGAAGTGAATATACACACAGCTGGCACATCATCATGAAATTTTTGAACACTGTGGATATGAGAACCAAATTATGTTGAGAGAGAGAAAACAGATCACAGACCAAAAGGTGAAAATGACTTAAGACTTCTCAACAATATCACAGGAAACTAGAAGACAAAATAAAACAAACAAAAAAACAAAACCTTTGAAATTGTGAAGGAAAATGAATTCCAACTTAAAAATTCTATATGCAGTCAATTTTGCATGAAAGTAGAACACGTAAGATAGGCAATGTCTCAAAAATCTCTCTCTCAAGCATTCTTTTTCAGGAAACTACTGGGAGGTATCCTGTACTAAAATCAGACATTAAATCAAAGAAAAATAAGACAAAGACCTTATGAAACTAGAGATCCAACTCAAAAGAGAGATGAAGGGACTCCTAATACATGACATATCTCAGCTCCAAAAAGTGCTTTCACAGTCCTAGTAATGTTAATATTGAGAAGTTGGAAGAATGGTGTGTGATAGGGGACTGGGCTTAATATAAAGAGCTAAAATCTCATCTTGCATAGTGTCTTATGAGACAGTAAAACTGGAATACCAAAGCTAGCACTAAAGGAATATTATTTAGATATGTGTCAATAAATATCAAGAGGAACAGTTAAAAAGAAGTGAAAACAGCTGCCTCTGTAAAGTGGGAAATGACAGAGCTGTGTATGTGGCTGATGATGGTTATTCAACTCTTTAAACTATGTGTCCACACGACTTTCTATGCAAATAGAAAGAATAACAATGAATTAATCTAACACACTTATTTTAATCATGAAGAACCCGAGAGACTCAGAATTATGACCTTTTTCCTGGTCCCTCAATAAGTTGCCTTTAAGACCAGAGCATTTCATTGTTTCATTATTTAAACTGGCATAATTATGTTATTAAACATAACCACAGTCATAAAAGTTTAGTAATTGTTCACTCATTCATTTCACAAAAATCTATTGAGTGCTAACTAGTCCTCTGGGGTAAAATAGGGAGCAAAACTAGACCCAGTCTCTGTCCCCATGGAGTTTACAAGTTGCTAAGAGACATTTATATGACATTTACTGCTAACTAGAAGACCATAAGATTTGGAAATTAAGTCTCCTAATCGTATACTCATCTGTTTCTTTCCTACATTCCTTGTGAAAGTTTTTCTGCCCACATCCAGTCTAACTCTTGACTTCATTTACTGACACAGTAAGCACTAAGAAATTTATTTTTCCTTTCTTTCTCAGTGCCAAGAAGGGTCCAGCCACCATCAGCATTTGAAGTACGGCCTTTAAACGACTTCATGTTTCCATGTTAATGTTGCTTCGTCGCCAACATTTCAGCCCACAGACTGGCTGACAGCCCTACCAGAGCCACAAAAACCACCAGCTGGTTGGGGAACTAACAATTTACATCTCGTGGTGCAAGGAAGATTCAGTAATAAGTAGATTTTGTTGAGGATTGTGGAACTACATGAGAAATTGGCCACTTACCTACTTCCTGATGGAAATGTGACATAAGAAATTCTCTTAAAGGAACAGTACCATCATCTAGACAGACATTTAACCATTCTCCAACTTCAAAAATAACTTCAAAAGGCACACGTTGATGTACTCTATCAATCTTGCTTTCCTCCTAGTTAGGCTCTCAAAAATTAACATATTTTTAAAATATTAACTATTTTAATGTTTAAAATATTATACATAAAAGTTGTGCATCTTTTTACAAGCTAATCACAGTAACTATGATGATTCTTTAGTTTCACTTATAAAACTCCCTTGAAAACACGAAATGTTCTAATTTCAGTTATTTATTCTTTATCCAAAATGAAGACTTCTTCGGTCTGTTTTTGGAAGTTTTTCATACCCCTTCATTCATTCTCTTACTTACTATTCCGCATGTCAGATGGAGGCAGGCGGCGCTCTCCCAGAGAGCCCAGTTCCCATAATGATGGGTATTCAACCAAAGAGTGCTTACTAATTAATGGCTGTTCTTGGGACTTTCTGGCTGATGGGCCACCATTTCCTACCCACTTCCTCTCAGACTGGTAATTCATCATCAGAGGGAAAACTCCATTATTATAACTTTATACTGTACCAGCAAAACCGGTGTTTCTCTAAAGGTAAACCTGAATCCTATGCTTTTGACTCCAGAGTGTCCACAAAAGCAACTTTGTCATATATTTCTACTTGCTAATTTTAGGCTCTAAGTAGAAATTAGAAATTTCTCATTAAAAATTGAGAGGCCAAAATATCCTTAAGCAATATTCTTTTTTGCCTACTGAATCCCGTTCCGATAATGAGAACATTAAGTTTGCATTGGCAGTATGGTAATAATGGCCTGAATTCCCACTAGAAAGGGTCATACGTATTCTCAAATCCTAGAGGATGTTAGACAACTGAAATATCTGCAACAATTGCAAATGACAAAATTTTCACAAAAAATGTAGAAATTGACTGGTTGCAGCTTATTAAGAATTACATAGCTAAAATTCAAAATTAAGGACTCTAAGTTTGATTTAAATTTTTACCCATGAATTGATAGAGTTGCCCCCATCATAGGAGAGTTAATGAAATCTTATGGTTTTTCCTTTAGCAAAAATACAAATTTCTCTAACATTTTCAGTATTTTTCTTAATTCTGACTATCCATTCCAGGTAGACAGGAAGTAGGATATTTTAAATGTATTTTTCTCACCAGTGCAAAAAATGTACCTAGAGGACATTAATTAGCTCAAATTCCCCCAACTGATCGATTAAATGCCACTTTTAATTTCAACTTAAATGCCATAGCTCAGGCTTGTTATACTTCTTCTGTATCCTAATAGCTTAACCATGCCCCTGTATCCATTCTCTCCTCATTCCAGTCTCCCTTGCTCACTGTTGCTAGATACATCTAGATAGGCTCAGACGACCAGTTCAAAAACTTCTACTGGCTCTTACTTGTCCACAGGATAAAGGCTGGACCTATTAATCTGATTAAAAAAAAAAAAATGCCCATTCCAAATGATGTCCCACCCCACTCTACAAACCTTCTAGCTAAAATAAACTGCTCCTCCACTCCCAAATAATCCTTAGACGTTCCTACCTCTATGCCTAGCTCGTGCCATGTCCTGTTCTTAGAATGCCTCCCCCCATCCGCACTGTTAAGCCACAGACCATGGTGCCCTGCTTGATTTCACATGCACAAGACCTTTCTCCACCTTGTCATGGCAATTAACATATGCTGACTTGTATCACAGGTAATCCCATCTTTTCTCTCTATGATCCTAGCATCGGGCAGTGCTGCATTAAAAGGGTTTAATAAATGTTTGTTGAGAGGTGAATAAATGAGAAAAACACATGCCAAGCAGAAGTCTAGGACAACACACAGTTACCTAATAAACCATTAAATGTAGAAAAGCCCAAATGCGTTTCTTCTGCCCAGGCACTGATCATTTTCCTTAATCCTAGAATTTTGAGCACAGCAATCTTTACCCTTGCACACAACCGCTTTGCAGGCTGCCAACTCACTAGGCTATGCAACTTGCCTCTCTTACCTCAGAATACAGCCCCCCTCTTCTCAGGCCTTTTATTTACTCCTTAGCTCTGATTTAGGGCATAGCAACCTTGACTGTCAAAGTTGAAACATTAACTAGCCTATAGTACTTTTCCACATATTTATGATAACAAGGAACTGAGATTGTGTGATGGACCCAAATATACAGGGTTTTGGTTTGGTTTTAGCCAATGATTTTCACCTCTTAAAACAATTCATTGATCATGTAATGATTAGCATATTAAAATATTGGTTTATTCACTTCTTTCACTCTCTAACAGCTTCTTGAAAAACAGAAATAATTAAAAGGTAAACAGCAGAATGCAAAAAGAAACAATAAATCGCCATAATTTAGCAACCTCAAAATCTACAAAATAATCACAAATTGGCTATGCTATAAATTAACCATATATATATATTTTGAATTTTATTTTATTTTAATTTTTTTATACAGCAGGTTCTTATTAGTTATCGATTTTATACATATTAGTGTATGTATGTCAATCCCAATCTCCCAATTCATCCCACCACCACCACCATCCCCCACCCCCGCTTTCCCCCCTTGGTGTCCATACGTTTGTTCTCTACATCTGTGTCTCTATTTCTGCCTTGCAGACTGGTTCATCTGTACCATTTTTCTATAGTCCACATATACGTGTTAATATACGATATTTGTTTTTCTCTTTCTGACTTATTTCACTCTGTATGACAGACTCTAGGTCCATGCACATCTCTACAAATGACCCAATTTCGTTCCTTTTTACGGCTGAGTAATATTCCATTGTATATATGTACCACATCTTCTTTATCCATTCGTCTGTCGATGTGCATTTAGGTTGCTTCCATGACCTGGTTATTGTAAATAGTGCTGCAATGAACATTGGGGTGCATGTGTCTTTTTGAATTAACCATATATATTTTAAAATCATATGTAAACTCAAAAATCTTACCAAGGCAGAGAGAAAGGAACAGTGCAGAACTTGAAGACACTGGCAACAGCTGCATAATTTAATCCCAACACATCCAAGGGATTTTACACTTTTTAGGTCCAAGCCAACTTCTGACAAATTCTTCTGTGACATTGGAATGAAGCTCAGGGAGAGACTCCCATGGTAGAACATGTTTAGTCTAGATTCCTTGGGACTTTTTCAGGACTACTCAGGGACTTTTTCAGGGACATACCAGGCTTGTCCTCTATCACTTTTTCACCACCCTAGTTTTTGGAGGTGCCTGCATGTTGCATCTTATTCCCCAGAAATCCCTTCCTAAATCATGGTGGTATTCCTGGGGGCTACAAAGCCATACCAGAGGATTTGAGTATCTCACAGACAAGAGAGTCTAAAATATGTCTTATGTTTGCACAATGTAACCATCTGAAAAATGCAATAACTGTCTTCTATATAAAAAGAATAAGCCAAGGTAATGTCTTCATAGGATGTAGAGGAGGTTACTACATGTGCTTCACAGTCAGCAACTGCTATGAAATCTGAAGGATTATGTGAGGTAATCCAACAGAGCTTTCATTGTAAACAGAAGGCTTAAGTTCACATTACAGTTATACACAACACAAAGGCGTTCACTGTCTATTGCTTGATTCTATCTCTCTCATATGAACAGTCTTGGAAATGTCACTGTAGTCTGCCAAGCAGCTTATCATTCCTAAATTTTAACAGGAACCAGGCCTCTGATTAGTTAGATAGTTGATGCATAAAAGGTATGAGGATTGTCATCGGCAAAAAGTTGTTCCCAAGAAATAAGTCAACCGTTCATTACCTGAATAAACCAATAAAATACAAAGCAAGGGCTTGATGAAAGTCAATAATGCAAAATGCTTTCTTCATTTTAGATGATAAATCAAGGCCTACTAAGAAACAATGCAACCTGTGAAAATAAAATTTCTCCTATGGTGGGGGAGATGCTGGGGGACACAGGCTAATGCACAACTATATGAACAATATTTAAACTTCACCAAGTCGATTGACTACTTCTTCACTTAGACTACAAATTTAGCCACTTTGTGAAGGAGACTTCTGCCTTATAGTTCTCCATATACTATGGAGAAAACAGAAAATGTACAGGGAAATAGACTTCTGTCTGAATCATGTGCAGTATATTGTCCTTTGACTTCAAATGGTATTTATTTTTTCAAAAGAAGAGTATTTTAAATCATTACGTTGTTTTCCCTTATATATGTTTGTATCCTATTTTATAGCCAGTCTCAATTGTTATAAGTACAGTACCTTACTGCTTCAACAAAGCAAATGCTTTTCTGATGAGTTACCCAGAGTATGATGAGAAGAAAAATTATCTTATCTTAAAAATTATATTAACGGAAATACTGGCAAATGGCATAAAGGAATCTACAGAAATGTTCCCATGACATGCTTAAAGGACTCCAAGCTACTCATTTTTCTCCAAACTGAATAGCCTGGACTTTCCACTAAATTCTCACTCTCCACCACATTTTCCAAAGAAGCTTTGAAGTACAAGACCCAAAACTTGGAAAGCACCGATTTTGGACAATGTTAGCAATTTAATTCTTCATCTGTCCCTTATCTATCAATTCCCCTATGAATAAACTTTAATTCACTTCCATATCCATTGGGGAGGGGCAAGGGGGCAAGAGGGCAGTTGAATATAATGTTAGAAAGGCTAGTAACATACTTTTAAAATGAGCATATTCAGTTCAAACCTCAGTTTGGTTTTTGTGGGATTTAATTTCCACTGAACAGAAACCAAGTACAGATGTATTTGATTTCTCCTTAAGGGTTGGTTATGGATGAATAGAAGAAGCAGAGAAAATGCAACAGAGAAACACTGGAGCAGAGCAGACAGATAAGTGCATCTTGCCTTCCATCATGTGTTTACGATCCTCTTGCTACAGAAATAAAATGTCTGGTATATGGTAACTTAGGCTAACAAAGTAGAAGAGAACCAAACACTTGTCAACGGTGATCAGCTATATATATATATGGTACGTTACAATTCTAATTAAATAAAGCTGTGAGGTCCTTCAGCTATTAAAAATGTCATCAGTAATTAAGCTAATTTGTGTCTGACCAGGGCTTTTACAGTAACTGATTACTTGCAGATGCCAAGTGCCCCAGGGAACTTTTGCCACCTGTTTTCAATTTTTGGATTGGCAGCATCGCCCTGACAAAACTTACTGGTCTAACAGTGGGTCGTGCCATCTGTTGCAATGATAGTGATGCTTAATCAATAGTTTTTACAGGATCCCATCTGCATTACTGAAGGACGTTTTATTTTAGCTTTCCCCCTATATTCTGCCACTATTGATAATATCTGAAAATAAAATGCCCGAAATGAACTGCATTATTGAAATGTTACAACCTAACATAGTTGTTGAATAAATTCTGAGTGACATTTTTCCCCAAACCAAATATAGAATTTTCGAAGCAGAGGAGGTGTGAGGTCATTGTACTTAATCTTTCATGTAACGCAGGAAATTCCTTCCACCATAAACCTGAAAGATTGAGTTCACCTTCCCTTTGAACATGCTTACTATCTCCCAAAGCAGTCCATTTCTACTTTAAAGAGCTGGCAATCTTACAAGACCCTTCCTTACATTGAGTGGAGACCTGTTTACTTATAACTTCAACTTGCTGATTGTTCTTCTGCCCACTGGAATGATGTAAATGAAGCCTCAACCGCCATCTATATGACAGCCTTTCAAATATTTGAAATTGCTATCTTTCTCCTCAAGTCTTTTCTAGGCTAAATATTCCAAGTTCTTTCAGCTAATTCACATAATACTTGTGCCCTTTTCTTTGTAATGTTATTGTTATAAATCAAACCCATTCCGTCAATGCCAGTATAAAACCTTTCTCTAAAAATGTACACAACACCAAATAACAATCTTAACTGGGATACAGTCTGATTTTTCTGGAAACAAACCTGTCAATATAGCCCACTAGTACATTCACTTTTGATGCATCAGGCTCCATTTTTTGACCATTGTTTGGGGGTTTTTCCACTTTAAAACCAGAAAGCAAGCAAGGTCTTCCTTTTCTTTAAGCTGTACCATCAAAACTGTACCACCTAACCACTCAAAATTAGTTCAAGATTCCAGGCACAAAAGAGTAAGGTGTTATCTGCAATTATTTTCAGTGCACTGAAATGTCACTCATTTGTATCTGGAATCTTGAACTACTTTTAAGCAGTTAAGTATGGTTTTAGCATAATTTATTCCTTCTTAATGTGTTTTTAAAAATTATTATTATTTTTGTTATAGATGTTTCATTTTATTCTACCTTTTCTAGTTTGAATATAGTATTTCTTAACAGTAAGGAATGAAGCAGGAGATAAATTAAGTGGTTTTCCTAGGTCTAAGCCCAAATAATGAAATAATACAGTGTTTTGAGCCTGTTTTGTTCATTTACTTCTTTGTCTTTTCAAACTCCCATAGTTTTCTGAGTTCATCCACACATAATTCAGTTAAAATCCTTTCTTTTCACTTGTCTTTGATATCTTCTGGTACATATCTTTTGAAAATCTAGCCCAATATGGGCTTCTTGATCAACTCATCATATAGGTTCCCTATGTTGCTGACTAGTTTTTGCTTGACAAGCTCATTTGTGATTTTGCTACATCAACAAAACTTAGGAATAGGCAATTAAGAGGAAAACGCCATGCTCTAAACATTGTACTAAAAAAATTTTTGCTTTTAGAGGTAAGGAATGTGATGGTGTCATGATGGTCACATTTTACACAAGGTTGGGTGTTCCAAGTGCATATAAAATTTGCACCATAAAACAAGTCTTGCCATGAGGTTGCCATCTGCTAGCACTGATGAAGACAGGCTGGATTTATGTCTGGATGGGCCATTCAGAGCTCCAAAATGTGGCTGTGATACAGCGGCCCCAGCATCAGCTGCCACAGTTGCATTGCTAGGTCCTCAGAGCCATTTCCCCCCAGTATTTATCCTGCCTCCACATTCCAGGCCGGCCTACATTGGAAAAAATGTCAATACTGATTGTTCTCTTCTCAAGGAGGCCTCACTAATTATGGGCTTCAGCACAGTTGGGAAAGTCTCAGTGGCTGGACTTGAGTGCTGAAGTTTTGCTGTTGTTCAGTCGTATTAAAAAAGACAAAAGGGGCTTCCCTGGTGGCGCAGTGGTTGAGAGTCTGCCTGCCAATGCAGGGGACAGGGGTTCGAGCCCTGGTCTGGGAAGATCCCACATGCCACGGAGCAACTAGGCCCGTGAGCCACAATTACTGAGCCTGCGCGTCTGGAGCCTGTGGTCCGCAACAGGAGAGGCCGCGATAATGGGAGGCCTGCGCACCGCGATGAAGAGTGGCCCCCACTTGCCACAACTAGAGAAAGCCCTCGCACAGAAACGAAGACCCAACACAGCCATAAATAAATAAATAAATAAAAATTAACCTTTAAAAAAAAAAAAAAGAAAAAAAAAAAAAGACAAAAGGAAGGGAAGGGGAGGGAAAGGACAGTTGACTGGTAATAGAACACAAAACTGTATGCTATATTCGTGAGACAAGAGAATGTAATAAAATAAGCTCATATTTCTCCTATTTGAGTGTAAATGTAACACATACACATCAAACAGAATAAGTCTGATATTTTCTTCTGTTTGTCTACCCAAAAAGATAAAAATGTATATGCTAAATAATTACTGACATTTCACTTCTAGATTTACAGTGGCACCATTTAAAAAGGTAACCCGAATTATAATATTATCTATTTCAATATCAATATCATACAGCTATATAGACCTATCTATCAGTATACATACAGAGAGAGAGATAGCCATATAGCTCTGGTTCAATGTTTGTGTTGTTTTTTAGTACCTGCAGTTCTACAATTATATATTTCTCTGATTTGTTATCATGGTGATCACAAATGTGATTATAATAGCCCATCCCACTTTTCCCTAATTCAGGACAGTTGTTGAAGGTTTACTTGTCCCATTTAACTGATAGCTAAAAGAAGCATCTTCTAGAATTGAGAATGGGATCCTTTTAGTAAGAAGGACATTGTAAATCCATTTGAGGACTACTGGGATATAATTGAGTAGGAACTTCATTCTAAAACTAGGGCACGCAAGCCCAGGGTTAATAATAGCCGTTCTGAGGCATGCTGAAGAATTTGAAGTTAATCATCCTCATATATGAGATTCATACATTTAGACACTGTTATTTAATCATGTAACAAAAAAGGGGGAAAAAAAGATGTTTTGCAGAGAAATCTACTGTACTCTTGAGGATCTGTGGAGTCCAAGCACACGGTCATAGGCTTCCTCACTGCCTCTGCTTCACCTAAGCCAGGGGATTTACTGGTGCCATAGATATAGCTTTATTATTCCAGACACAGATGTCATGTTCTCTTAGCCATGTGATACACAGGACATGTGGGGATTGATTGTCCTAAGGAATCCCAGGTGATTCTAAGGAATTAAGGTGATAGAAAGGTCATTTCAATATGCCTGACTACATGAGACCAAAGGCACATATTTCCATTTTCAATGAAAGTATCAAAAAAAAGTTGGCCAATAGTCCATGACAATTTTACAGAACTGTCTGAGAGACTTTCTGATTGCGGTAGAACGCCTTCTCAAAAGAGCTTATAGTCTATCTCGAAACTCTGCTGCATTAATCACAGCTAAGAAGTCAGGTCATTTTAATGTACAGTGGCAGGGAAATTTTTAAGAAGTTAAAGAAGCTAATGGATCATCTAGTTTAATAGCACCCTCAAGCAAAATGATGCTCACTGTTTTTGAATAAATGCAAATTATTTAATGTTGCTCTGAAGTGCGCTGCTGTAGAAATTGGCCAAATTTCCAAATATTTCATTATACAGTATTCAAAATCCCATATATTAAAGATTGTCTTTGAACTGGAGATTTGCACGCAAGAGGTCTGTTGTAGCATGCTATCAGCTTGTTAAGGGAAGTAGGATTAAGCAGAGGGAAAAATTCAATTGTAATGCAGTTACAACAGAGGCCTGGGCTGCCCTCAGGAGGAGCTCTGGACTAAAATGGCCCTTCAGAGTTGCCCTCTGTGGAAGCACAGAACCCATACAACCACCCACTGTTAACCAAGCACTTTGCTAAGGTTTGGCGATAATGAAAAAAAAAAGGGTGCCTGCCCTCAAGGATCTCAGGGTCTAGTGGGACAGAGAGACAAGCAGGTAAATAACGGTGTAAGTTACTGCGCCAGGGGAAGTGCCTTGCACACAACCCACAGCTCAGGGGCATTACCACAAAGGTATCGCTAGGATGCTGCATGTTTATTTATTTTCCCTTTAGTGATGTTTCAACTGCTTTGACTGTATTGCTCCTTTTGAGTTTCTGAGTTATTTCTACAGGGATGAAAGATGGAATGCCTTTTAATACATTATGTGGAAGTAGGAAGCTAGTAGGTTGGAAAAAGTCCACCCTGAATCTCCTTTCTGCGCACATAAAGGACTGATATTGAAAACCTGAGGGTCCTCTTCCTTCCTATTGCTATGCTCACTCACCTGAAAACAAACAAACAATAAAGCTGTAAGCTTCTCATGGTGTGAAGCCAGCTTCCAGGAGTCAACTGTGCACATCTCTTGCCAACTCCATTTTCAGTGATGTCTGGTTGGTAGCTTAAAATTGGTCATGGTGGGTGTATCTATACCAACGCAATTGGCAAATGCTACAAATCAGGCCTATCTTCTTTCCTCAAAGAGCCGGTTGTTAAACATTCACTGGCACACCGCTGCTTATAACTAATGATATTATTTTGGCAATGAAGTTTTCCTAGTTGCCATATTCCCAATAATGAATTAACAATTTTTGCATTTACAGGCATCTATTTATAGATGTTTGCAGAAGGTGAAAAATTACTGCTTTCCTCCCAAAGAACCAGGGATCAAACTCATTTTCTGACTACAGACATGACCTAAAACCTAAAGAAAGAAGGTTGGCTCTAATCAGCGATAATCTAAAGGGCTCTTCAGATATTTCCCATCATGTCCCCTGAAATGTGTATCCTTGAGTCGAGTACATCATATGTCAGATGAAAATAACAGTAATGAAAAGTGATCATACCCTTGTAGGATGCAACGGAGTGTGTCACTTCTGATTTCAGGTGAAAAAGAGTATGCTTTGGAATATCTGCCCTCTAAAGTTTATTTCTGAAATACTGTAAGCCTGCTGTATAAAGTGAGTTACTAAGACAGAGTACAGAAGAACCAGAACAAAGGAGTCTCCCAGAGAAAGTGAGGGGAGGGCTCTGAGCCATAATCCATTAAACAATCAGGAGAGAGAAATTAAAAACAATCCATAGGTAAAGATGGCTGCAGACACTTCAGTGCAAATGACAAGAAAGACAAAATGGATCCCCTAAAATATGAATTTCATATAATCAAATGCTTATTAACAGTTCATCAGCATCAATTAGATAAATTAGATGCTATATACCTCTTAAATATTTAAATCTGTAGTTCTTAATCTATAGCATGTGCTCTTTTTGTTCACAAAAAAATCTTTGTGAATGTTATCAAAAACTGCTGAATTTGGTGAGCTCTTTAAAAGGAAGATAGACTATAAAAAACAGAATTTAAAATTTAAAGGTGTTTTATTTTCATTTCACAGTGACATTGGGCGCACAAAAGCATAACACACTTTTCCAAGTTCCACTGGCACTGTGACTCTTCTGCTCTAGCACTATTCACTGGGGTACACGAACGCTTGCTTAGCATTCACACCTGGCATCACTCACGCTTAAGCAGCGTCTGACCTTTGTTTAGAGCAGTGGGTCCTGCAGTGTGATCCCAGGTGAGCAGCATCACATCACCTGGACACCAGTTCGAGATGCAAATTCTTGGGCCTCAGCCTCGACCTACTGAGTCAAACTATAACTGACAACCCTGTACTGTATCATTGAAGTTTGCTAAGAGAGTAGAATTTAAATGTTATTCCAAAAAACAACAAAAAAAACCAGGTAAATATGAGAGGTGATGGATGTGTTAATTAACTTGATAGAGGGAATCCTTTCACAAAGTATATGTATATCAAGTACCACGACGTAAACTTTAAATACCTTATGTTATTTGTCAATTATACCTCAGTAAAGCTGGAAAAATAAATTATTTTTTTAAAAAGAAAAGGAAATAGGGTGGAGTCCAATGATCTGTGGTTTGAAAAGCCCTGCAGATGATTCTGATCTCAATAAAATTTGAGAACCACTGGTTTAGATGTAAAAGATAGACCAGGGTAAATTCTAATTCACGCAAAAATGGACTGACAGGCAGCACATGGGAGGGCACAGATTACGTGTACCCTGGTTACTCCTGTATCTTTATTATCTTCCACAGTGTCTGCCCGTGGTCAGGGTCAGTAAATACTTCCGGAAAGAACAGCCTTCCTTTTCTCTCTTTATCAGTCAAAGAAACGACGCCAACTGAATATATCAAAAGTCCTCAAGCTTCGTTGCCTTTAGTGAAATTCAGTTTGGGTTCCTACCTCAAAATTCATTTTGATCACATTTTATCATAGTACTATTGTAGATAGACTCCTGTTTCAAACAAATGATCCAGAATCTATTCCTCTTCACTGTCGGCTCTCCAGGGAAAAATGGTCAGGCATGAAAACACGCAAGTGCTCCAAATCCAATACAATTTGACTTGCAATGCTCATTCTTTTATTTCTTGAAATAAGTCTTTCCAATACAAAAATGTTTACTAAATTTCAGTGTTATGGCAGGGAAAAAAACCCTGATTTTATTTCTTTCCATATTTAAACATACAAATAAGTATCTAGTCAACAAAAGTCACCTCATTTCCACTCTTAAAAAGATAATGTGTTCAGTATCAATTGCTTTGGAAAAAGGTACAGGAGAGGTTACAATTAGAGCAAGTTCTCTGTTCAAGTGTACACAGCAATCGCCCCAGTAGAAAATGGATCCTTTAAGGTTGTAGGAAATTGCTTCTCAGCAAGGGCATGATACAAAAGACAAAGTATCATCATTCTGAGGGGCTTTCTAGCATGGTAAGGCATCACTGCAAAGCAATCCAGCTTCAGTTCAGAAATCAAGGCAGATTCTGATGAGGCCTACCAAATTGACTCCTTTTACAGGTCACTGAAATGCTTCCCTGAGCAAACATTCCTCCATGACCTCTTTCTGTTTAATGTGCCACCCAAACATCTCTGCACATAAATGCCATTTGACTCATTTAGATGATACTCGCATTAACAGAGTTCGCTTTGATACCCTCCGTAACTTGATGGAAGTTAACCTGGCTCATCCCATGACACGATTGCTGATCATATCATAAGACAAGGATTCCTGCTGAACTTTCTTTTGTGCTTCTGGTCTTAGTGCAATTTTTGTCACTTCTAGTATATGAGATTTTACTAATATTTCTTCTCTCACAAGGTTTCTTTAATGTTGCAGATGCATCAGAAACTTAATGGAAGCTAAGAACAAGGGGTTTTCAAGTTACACATATTTAAATGTGCTTAGAGCTCCATTCCAGTCCATTTGTGACCTAACATTGAACATCAATGCATCACTATCCTATTTGGTTAGATTTCTATGATCTCTGTTGATGCATTCAGTGAAAATCAATGGCTTGTATTCAGATCTTGAAAATAATGAGTCTGCACATATACATTGCTGCTATTGAGTTATATCCACATCCATGACTCCAACAAAGTAATCATTCTACTTGAGGTTCTTCATCAGTGTGCAAGCAAGTGCAGAGGTACTATCCATAAACCCTGCAGAATATTGTTGTAAAAACAAATATTGTCATTGTCCCAATAACTTCCATTGCTAACAACAGCTAAGTGAATTCAAACACAATGCCATGCTGTACAGTCATAATCAGCAGCTTCCAGAACTGCCTGGTAATACAGATATACAATTTAAGATATCACAGCTCAAGGCAAGTAACTCACTGCTGCTCTGCTTTCTAAGGCACTAAAATAACTGGCACACTTAAACCTTCATAGATTTTATATTCTTTAGTCTCCAGGGTCAGTGAGCTATGTACATTGATGATCTGTGCTCCAACTGATTATGCATAATGGCAGTTGAGGTGTAATAATTTGTTCATGGCCTCTGCAAACAGACCTTGTGGGGCTGTCATAGTTTATTTTAAATTTTTTATTGTAATGTGGTGGGGGAAAAAAATGTGTACTCTGGCACCACAATTCCTTGGTTGAAGGGCGGAAGGGAACTGTCTTTGCTTGGAGAAATTTCTCAACAAGATTTTGATGGTATGAGTGCAAGTTCATCGGAATTGGATACCATTCAATTTCAGAGTATCAGCAGAGGAGTGTTCTACCTTCATGGAGAAGAGAAGTATAGAAAAGACCAGAGGAGAGAATAGGGAGGAAAGGAAAGAGGAGCTAGCAAGAACATGAGGCTCCACCCTCACAAATACTATGAAGTTGGAGTGCCCAAAAGACACTGTAAAAACAGAGATAAACTCTGTTCCATTTTGCCAGCTTTTGTTGCTACTGTATAAATCCCTCCTCCAAATTCCCCTTCCATAACAAATAGTAGGAAAATCATTATGTTTTGTGTAAGTGGTCTTTGTGGGGACTCAAAGATGGTGCTGACTTTCACATCTATGCCACACAGCACAGTACAGAGAAAATACACAAGAAGTAGAAGTCTAAAAGCTAGAGACACAGGAAATGTCCTAGAAATTTTCAGAAATCCTGGCAATAGCTATATTGCCAGGATTTCTATATTTTCTATAGTTCATAGAATTGGGGATGAAGCTGTTGAACAAACTTCCTAGATCTTCAAGACATGCAGGTCCCTAAGGTTCTATTTGGTTTACTGGATATCTTACATTCTAAAGAAATCCGGCAACCCTAAGGAGAGGACGTTAAAAGAGATACATAGATCCCAGGTTTAGAATGAATGATTTAAGTAAAGACCTTTGTGATTCACTCTACAGCGTAGTATATTCAGATATGAATATTTCTAAATTTAAGTACCAAGGGTACAAACTTCTTCAAGTTTTGTAAATTAAGATACGAACTCTCAACTCACAGTAACCATATATTTAATGAAAACCTGGACAAGGTCCTTGCTAAGAAATGAACCATATAAATTCATGACTATAAAGATATCCCTCTAATGCCAGTTGTTTTCCTCTCAGTGGTGAATTGTTCTTTAGTAGCTTATTATTAAAAGGTAAATTTGAATAAGACTTCCATTCAGTTATTTCTAGTAATGAGATCTTTGATTTCATTTTCCTTTTTTTATTAGAAATGTGTTTCTCAGCAACACGAAGATTATCATTCCACGTCTTCTTATTACCCCCTTTTTAAAAACCATTCAATCATTTTGTAAGATAAAAAGGATTCACTGGATGGAGAGTTGAATGGTTTTTATGGAAGAGATGGTAATCCTTAAATTGCGTGACATCTCAGGACTAATTTCTTCATTTGTAAAATAAGCATTCAACGGGACGACAGCAAAGGTCCAAATTTAGGTTCATTTCTTCCCTCTCTTCAGATATCAGAAAGAAGAGTAACTACTTTGCTTTCCATTTCCACTTCATTCAGAAGCCTGTCTACAACAGGCCACAGAAATGGGTTCAATGGTCTGCACAGCAGCTGCTCAGGACTCAAAATTTCCCCTGTTGACCACAAGATGACATGCCTTGACAATCTGGCAAACTACTCCACTTACTTCCCTGGGAACAAGGTCTAGGCCGGTTTGGGAGCTTAATTTGAAAAAAAACAACAATAACAAAAAAACTTACATGATGCTTATCTAGTCTAGAATTAAACACAATTTTTTGAGATGATCTATTCTCTCCTTGTACCTCATTAAAAAAAAAAAACAAAAAACACCTCCCTTTCCCCAAATTAATTCTGAACAACAAGAACAACAAAGGCGGCTGTGGAATGGATTTCAAGTATTGGGCTCCACTACAGCCTTGGAGAAGATGTACTAAATCCTAAATGCCCTGGCCAATTATATTTCATAGACAATTCCAATTAATTTTAGAAAGACAGAACTGGTTACAGAGATACTTGGTTTTATCATACACTTTACTGAACAGCCAAAGATGTCGGTTTTTCAGTTCTGGCTTATGTGTTTAGATGTCATAGGACACTAGAGTTAATAGGTTATAATGATTTATTTTAGGTCTGCAGGTTTTAACAATTATTGAATCAAGCACAAAGAGAGTGACCAAGAACTTCATCTTGGTTCAGAGAGGGGTCAAACATTCACTCTCCACATCAGCATAAGTATAAACAAAGCCATGAAATTAGTCATTTGTGTCTGTCTTAGATAGTAATTGTACAACAGGAACCTTATTGCTATAAAATCAAGCTTGATTAAACTCTGAGATGATAAAGAAATAGATGATTAACTTCAACTGGTCTTCTCTATGTGAAATAGCAGCAATGCACATGGAAACAATAATTTTCATTTAAGAACATGTGTTAATCCAAGAAGATGTGTTAGATCTAATGTAAAACAAGTTAGGCCTCTAGTGAAGAGCTGAGCTCACAAGAATATGCAGATCTAAATCAGAAAATCTCAACGGAACAGTCTAAGTATTTGATCACCAGGAAATCACAATCAGAAAAGAGTATGCATATTTGCTAGCCTTTTTAGTATCACCTAATATACAAAATAGGTAACGATATTACATACAACTCAAACTCTAAAAAATAAATCTCATTGTCCCAATAACTTCCATTGCAAAAATTAGATTTGTATTGCTAGGGAATATGAAAACAAAATATAAATTGGTACAACTTTTTTGAAGACAGTTTGGCAACACATATTATAAATATCTGTATACCCTTGTTCCACCAAGGTCATATGTAGAATTTTTATTAAAGAGCCAATCAGATCAGTGCACAAAAATGAGTGCACGAGTAGCTTCATCTCAGTGTCATTTAAATCAAAAATTGGGAAACAAACTACATGTCCATCATTAGGGGTCTGGTTACATATATTATGATGCAATAAGTTCATGTAACACTACGCTGCCATAAAAGTGATAATTCCGTGTTAACATGGAAAGAAGATATTGTGATAATTCCGTGTTAACATGGAAAGAAGATATTTCCAGCATATTATTGAATCAAAACTTATGCAATTGATGCAATTTTTTGTAAAATTATATACATATAATCTAAATGTATATAAGAATGAAAAGCTGCTGGAAATTTGTGTATGAAAATATTAAAAGTGGCTACCTCTGCGTATCAAATACACAAGTCTTTTTATTTGTATGTGTTAAACTTTCTATATTTCACGTTCTTACAATGAGCTTTTACCATGTCTATAGTCAACAAAAAACTGTAAAGAGATCAATATACCTTTTAAAATGTGACATACATCAGTAGAATACTCTATCTGCTCTAAAATTAATTTCCACACCCTCCTACTTTGAAGACTGGAATTAGAACTAAATTGGTATGAGTTTGCTTGCAAACTCCTTAAGCCCCCATTTTCAAATAACCATATATATCTTTGTCACGATCTGTAAAGTTTCCAAATTGTTCATTTTCATAAATTGAGTTGCCTTATAAGAAACAAGAGACATTTATGATGACATTTTACAAATTGTACAAGTGTCCAAAGAGTAGGTTTCTAAAATTACTCTCTAATTAAAGAGAGGTTCCCAGTAGCACCTCTTAATTGCTAATATTTCTTAAGTTTTCACTATCTGCACTATAAAATAGGGGTAATTGTGTAAACTTATGACAAAAATATGAGTTCTAATGAAATCATATGTCACTCTAGATATCCTCAAAATGTGCTACGTGAGACAGAATCTTGCCGTTACCCTGAAGTGTCGTCACCTGTAGCATGCACGCACTTGAAGAGGTGCTTTCATTAAATATCCTATTATAACTCTTTTTTTACCATAGTCATGATTGTAGAGTCCCTGGATTTTGAGTAATTTTCAAATGTACACTTTCCCCTAGTGTTTACTCTGAGTTCTGTTATCAAAATATTCTCAGAATAAAATTCTGCGTTTGAAAGACAACCCAGGAGACCTACATACTCCATTTATCTTCCAAACAAATGTGGTGGAGAGAAGGGAGAATGTAATCTTTTACCCTTTCACAGCAATGTGACTTGGCCTTATTAGAGAGGGGGCAATTCCACAGCAGAAAAGAGTTCATTACTGATGAGAGAAGACAGAAAAAGTCAAGAAGAAAACTGCTGAAGGATACTTAAAATTAAAGAATATATTCACAGTAGGAAGGCTTAGTGGCAAATAATGTAGGGCAAGCAGGAGCCATGCAGAATACATTTTTCTTTTGATTGGTTTTATTTTTGAGAATTTATGGAAGATATATCAAGTCCTTTAAGAGAGAAGGGACCTAGGAACTGCTGATTGGCTAATTTAACTTAATCGCCTGAAAACATAGTTTAGCAAACTATCAATCAATTTTACAGGCAAATAGGAGCAGTGAATCCTATTAAGAATAGTCAGAAAGTCATCTTTCTGCATGTGGGGCAAGGCACACCCCAGTAAATTTCTCAATTCCCTTTACCAGAATCCACTGTTTCCCCATTGCATGAAGTCTTCTATCTCAGACAGACATTTCAGAATTAAGGTAGTTCTATACGCTAGGACTAAACCAATCAAAAATTTGAGGTAATTCTAGTATGTAGGACATGCATATAAAGGACTCTTAATTGACAGAGAATGTGCTAGATAAGAGGGATATATAAGTGTGAGACAAACACAACCTGTGCTGTCATTGGTCTTTTATTCCACCTCTTTTTGTCCTTCCATCCATACATTTGTTCATCTACCCATTTACTCATAAATCTAGGTATTAAGCTTGCTGAATATTATCAATCAGCAATTAGTAAATTCTCAAGTCAGTGGGTTTGTTTGACAGCTGATGTCTTCAATGAGCAATGCTGACACAGATTCCAGAACAGACATGGATATAGAAATAAAATAATAGAAATAAAATGGGAGCCATATATGCAACTATACGTTTTCTAAAAGATACATTTAAAGCTAAAAGAAATGGGGTAAATTATTTTTTAATAATATATCTTATTAGTCATAGTATATCCAAAATGTTCTCATTTTAACACATAATCAATATAAAAATTATTAATGTGAGAGTCTGCATTCTTTTCAGGAACATTTCTTCAAGTGCTTAGAGACCCCCTGAGGGTGGTGACTGTCATTCATTCACTTATCTTTCCAGTCAGTAAATACTCATTTTCATGTAAAAGGGATTTTTAAATTTTTTTTTTTTTTTTTTTTTGGTGCTGTGGAGAGTACAGAAACAAATAGGGCATTTATAGCTTCAAGGAATTTATAGCCAGTAGAGATGACATGCGCAATGATTATTCTAATAGAAAACTGTAAGAATACGAAAAGATTTAAATGAATGCTATGACAGGTCAAAGGAGGAGAGATTATTTCCAGTATAGCAAGAGAAAACAGATGGAAACCATTTTTAAAAAGAGCAAGAGAAGTGATTTTCATTAAGCAGCACCCAGGCATACCAGTATACCAGGTATACACCCAGTGTATACTAGGCATTGTGTATGTGTTTTACAAATTTTATCTCATTTAGTTCCCCAAACAATTGTATGTGTTGCATTACCATTTACAAACGATGAAACTAAGACTAAAATAGTTAACGTTTTACTCAACCTCAAAGCAGCCCTCAGACCAGAGTCTGTCAGACTTAAAATTCCACTTTTTTTCCTCTCTCTAGCCCTGGACCCCAGGGGTGGGAGAAGCAAGGTGTGTACTATAAGCTGGGTAGGATCTATGAATTTCCTGGGGATGGGGTAGGGAATGTTTTTGCGGGGGAAGTACAGTTGACCCTTGTGGGATGAGGGGCGCCTACCCTCCACACAGTGGAAAATCCTCCTATCATTTATAGCCTGTTCTCCCTCTATGTGGTTTCTCCAAACTGTGGGTCTGCATCCATGGATTCAACCAACCACTGATCACGTAGTACTGCAGTGTTTACTAGTGAAAAAAATCCACATACAAGGGGACCCGTGCTGTTTAAACCCATGTTGTTCAAGGGTCAACTGTAGTTCAGTTTGATAGGAGATCAAGAAAGGACAGAATGAGAAGCAATTAGAGAAGATTAGTATGGAGAAGGCCCACCTATAGCCCCATCTGGGCTTGTTAGAGATTTTTGAGCAATAACCAATCACACATTTGCTTTGGGAGAAGTGTCCTGAAGGAAGTGTATAGGCCAGGGATGGAGAGCAGGAGAGCCTCTTAAGGTATCCCTTAAGTGACCTAGCCCCTAAGCAGACCAAAAGGCATCCTGAGAATTTTCTGACTGCTTAAGTTATGACAGAAACATGTTTTTCAAACTTATATCTGTTTTTCAACATAAACAGTTTATAACTTTATGTCTATTTGTTCACTCACTATGAGAGCAATCTGTATTAAATAGCATAATAAGTTAGAGAAATCAATAAATCAATAAGTAAATTACCTGAGGATCCCCAGGTAATAGTTTTCTAGTCATTCTAAATTAATTTATTTAAATTAAATATAAAATAAATTCAAGTAAATGAAGTTATACTGTGGAAATTGAATTAAAGCTTATACTATATTTCCGTTCTCTCTAATGAAGTCCTGCATAGACCGAAGAGAATACATATGGATCAGCAAAAATCAAATGTCTGATGTAGATAATAAATTATTTCATTCTACAAAATGCAAATCATGTGAAACACCTGAAAGGATATAGGATGTTATATGCTTGCTCCTGGGTTTTTCCTTCACATGGCATGTACAATTACTTTAGCTGCCTGTTGCTAAAGACTGGCTTAGAGGAAATTTTCATTCAAAATGTTAGTAAGAATATAATATAGGATAAATGTGTACCAAATTTTATCCCCAGGAAATAGTGTGAAATGGGCTGATAGAGAATATCAGTCAATATGCAAGGCTTGGTCTACTTTTTAATAACTACCTTCCAAGAAATTGCTTTAAAAGATAAGCCCATATATTTTGCTTAACTAAGTCAATTGTGCTTTTTTCTACATCATTATTCTCATAATCTCTGCCTGTTCCAATGCCTACCTAGCCTATTTTTCATCAGATTCAGCTGGATGTATATCACTTGCTATAAATTACTAAACTTCTAACGACTCCAGTCAAGCTTTTAACATGATTTAAATGCACACTCCCATCACCCCTCTCACGCTTCCCAAAGTTATCAGCTGTCACTTTCTTTTCTGGACTCTTTGAAATCAAAAGACAATCACCAAGGCTTGGAAGAACATCATTTCATCAATGAGACAAAATATTCACTGTCATATTTAAAAGAAAAGAAATAGGCCACTTTCTTTTCATTCTATATCAAGGATGATTTATAATAAAAAAATTTTAAATCATTCCTAGAGATCATTTAGAGCATGATGATTATAAATCCCTTTAAGAAAAATAATTTTAGTGTTCAAGAAAGATAAAAGATTGATGGCTCTGAAATTGAAATCTGAAATACCTTTCCCCTTCCAATCTTTCCATTTTAAACCAAATCCAGAAGAATCCATTTTAATGCTAACACTTTTTAGAACTGCTCTAAGTTTGAACTTTCTTCCAAATTGTAAATAAGATTGGTATTTTTGATAGACCTATTCCTCTGTTTTATTGTTCAAACCAAAAAATAGAAGTTACCCTTGATTTCTCCTGCTGCCTCATCCTACATTTCTCTACACATCCTTCACCCTTAACTATCCAGGGTGCATGCACTCTCACACTCACACATGCACAGGCACACTCACAAGCACACACATCGAATGTTTCAGTAAGTTCTATTGGTTCTACCCCCAGACAGAATCTCAAATGCCTCTACCCTTCTCCCTCCCCACTCCACAGCCCTGGCCCAAATCACCATCATCTGGGCCTGAGCTTCCACAACAAGCTCAATGATCACTCTGCTCTCACTGCTATCTCCCTAAAATTCACTTTCTACACAGCGGTCTAAATATTTAAAACTGTAAATCTGATCCTGTTATTATCTCACTTCCTTGACATTTTTCAGTGGCTTCCCATTGGCCTCCAAGCTCTTGAATAAGCTGAACGCTGGCTCTGATATTGACCAGTCTCGTCCTCCTTCTATAAGCTCCAGTGATGTTTCTGTTCAGGGTGCAGAAGCCTCTTCCTGCCTTAGACCTGTCTGTGCAGTTGCTTCTGGTCTGGGATCCTCTTCTCCTAGCTCTAGCTGGATCTTTCACATTGTCAGGTTTGGGCTCTAATGTTCTTCCCTAGAGGAACCTTCCCAGACCACCGTATTGAATGGCGATCTCCCCGATGACAGCTCTGACACTTAACCCTTGTCTATTTCCTTCAGAGAATTTTAACAATTTGATAATATCTGGTTTACTTCTCTGCTTGTTTACCTCCATCTCCCACTAGAACACAAGCCTAATAAAGCAGAAACCTTGACTGTCTATTCCATTGCTGGATATTAAATGCCTAGTATTATGTGCCTGACATATAGTAGATGCTCAATAAATATGTGTTGAATCAGTTAAATGAATAATGCATAAATATTGCATTTGACATATCAGTTTCTTATGCATAATTCCTATTAAAATCACCTACTCTTTTCCCAAATACTATAGGAAATTCACACTGCAAAATTAACTAGTAGTATAAATAAGGTCTAAAAATGATGACTACAACATCTGGAATTCTCGATTCTAAAAAGTGTACAGAAACTACAGAATGCTGAGTTACACATTTAAAATCAAGTAAAAAGAGATAAGATTAAAAACAAACAAAAAAACACAACCAAACAAACAAAAAAAATGCCCTTTGGCCCACTACCATTAGGCCAGACAAGAACAAGTTAACCTGTTTAAAATATGCCCCTATGTCTCAGTCTTGTTCTGGAAAACTTAAAGAAAGTGACAACTAGCCAATTTCTCTATAGAACTTACTGACAGCTCAATATGTTTCCAAGATTGATGCTTTTCTAACAGGTACATACCCATGCAGGTCCTTTCAACTCAAGCAATCATAACAAAATGTCATAAATTCAACATTTCCCTGTGTATTCTCTGAACCAAACATGGAGGCAATGCTCTGGTTAAGTCTGGAATCATCTGTGGGTCTTGACTGCTAACGGGAACTTCCTGCATTTCAACTCCTATTAGTTTCATACAGCCAAAGACTGTTGAATTTTAGCTGAATAACTTTTGGTTTGGTTTTGAGAGCCTGTGGGAGAACCCACACTGTATTCAGTAAAAGTTGAATGAATTGAGGTGGTTGACTATCATTACTTATGTGAGGGTCATAAAAAATCAGTGTTATTTCCTGAGAAATTAGCAGCCAGCCAGCTGGTGGAAAGGCTGACTTAATAAATAACTCACTTTATGGTCCAAACAACGGCTGCCGTTAAGTACCCATGCAGGCCAAGAGAGACCTTCTGGACACTCAAGTTTTCAGATACGTCCATTTGTAACTTGGAAATTCTTCTATTTGAATCAGAATCTGATATTAAAGAGAATATCAAACAAACTAGTCTACAATGTCTGGCAGAGATGTGACTATGAGGCAGAGGTTACTCGAAGTCATAAGAGCAACCTAGAGTATGATTTTTGTCAAGGACAGAAAAGAAATATGATTTTTTAAAATATCAAAAAACACATTATTGACTAGAATTAAAAATCACATGTATTTTAAAAGAAGATATGAATCTTCAAAGAAAACTCTAGCTTATTAGTCAGACCTTATATTCAGATTTCTTAAGTGTGTCAGCTCAACTTCCTTAATTATATTCAATTTCCTCTTTCATTGGGGTATTTTAATGGAGAAAAAAACCCAAGGAAGTAAAATTCAGTACTGACTCCAAAGTTATCTGAATTGGATAAATCTGTAAGAATTCGTTTTTGTTTCTTTTCAATTTCAGTTTAACAATAGTGGAGAATAGAAGGAACATAAATTACCACTCATCTCTCATACAGAATAAAATCAGCCTAGTTCGTTAATTTCTAAATTTGCAGAAAACAAATATTAAGTAAATACTAAATTGTGACCTCTGAAGCATTTGTTTGCAGGGTAAAGTGTCATGCATCAGCAAATTCAGTAGACTAACATCTTACATCCAAACTATAAGAAGTTATCATTGTAAGTTGTGTTAAGTTTCTGAGAAATCATGAGAGAGCTTATTTTAAAAGGGCAGAAATATGCAGGTAAAGACTCTTATTTTGCTGTAAAGACTGAAAGTCTTGTTAAAGAATCATTCTCTCAACAAATATTTATGGAGCTTTTAATATAAACTGAGCACTAATACTTTGCTCTGAAAGGGATTTTTCAAAGGAACTAGTTACAGAGTTATGAGTTTTGCTTTTAACGAATCCAGGTGACTCTGAACATGAATTAGTCTACAACGCAGGTCAAGATTGTTTAGCTAAAAACTACCAAACCAAGGTTCAGGTTCACATACTCAGTATATATTCAGTATACGCTCATATATATTCAGTATTGAAGCAACCATTTTATAGTGTGGATATAGTAAAATCTTTTACAAACCACTGGTGTGTGGTGTTCCAATAGAGACTTTACTGTCAGTATGCCATGACAACTATGTCTTAGGTTTGTGTGGTGTTTTCAATTATTTTCAAAAGTATTTATTCATTAGCTTTAGGAGAGACACCATTCCGTTTTCCAGATTCATAATGAAAATGTCAGAATGGTGTTACACCCAATTTTCCAGTTTTGGGGTATCTGAATAAGTGAAGACCGAATACACAAAAATGAGTTCCATAAGTTCAGATGAATGTTGTTTACAGGGAGGCATAGGATTATAGTTACCTGAGTATTAGAGGTTAAGTTCAAGGTATTATTAATATCCAGACAAAAGGCTTTAGAAATCTGGCTTTTGCCATCTAACAATTTTTCAGTTCAACTCAGTGTTTTTTCTTATCTTTAACCTTAAATTCGAAACTATAGCAGTAAGCCTCCCAAGTGGTCTCTCAGTTTTAAACTTTGTCTCTCATTAATCTATTCTCAATACACCACCAGAAGGCTCTATGAAACAAATAAACAAACAAAAATAAAACAGTCATTATGTCACTCCTCTGCTCAAAATCCTCCAAAGGCTCCAGGCTCACCAAGTAAAAGCCTCACTATAAAAGCGCTTACTTGAGGACCCCGCGAGGTCTGATGCCAGCCTCCCCATATCACTATCACTGCTGCCGTCTCCCTCATTCACCTGCTCCAGCCACAGTTCCTGGCTTCTTGCTTTTGCTCCTTGTAGTTCGTTGAACAGGCTGGGCCCACTTCACTCCCTGGAGCTTTTATATGTGCCATTTCCTCTCTCTGGAATGAACCTCGCCACATCATCTGAGCTTTTTTCTCGGGTCTTCAAAAGTCACTTTCCCTAGCCATTTTATCTAAAATTTCCACCCTCTACCCCGAGTACAAATTTCTCTTCCCTACTTTACTTGTTCCCCAACTCAACATATCACTCCCTGACATACTATTTGTCTCCTTATGTGTCTTGTTTATTATCTGTCTCTTATTTGTCTAATTTATTATCTTACAAGGTAAACTGCATGAGGGTGAGAATTTTTGCCTGTTTTGATCACCGTTCTTCCCCACTGCCTAACATACAGGAGGCGTTCAACAAGTATTTCATAGAAAGGAAGGAGGGAAGTAATGAAGGGAGGGAGAAAATGCCACCTTAAAGAGAGTTTCTCCTTCAGTAACTCAATTTGGTTCCCAAAAGTTGGGCTATAATAATGGGTCTGCCTATTGAACATGGTTAATATTATCAATATGTCTTCTATGACTCAGTTTTTTAAAAAATAATATTATTAGGTTATGACCAACAGGACATATATATACACACATACATAGATACATATGTTAACTACCCTTTCATTTAACAAGTGTTATATAACTGTAGAAAGTAAAATGTATCTATTATTAAGTTTCTATTTAGTAGTCTAACGTGTATGTAGACCCACTGATAGAAAAGTCTCCATTATCAAATTAAATTGTAATTTTCTATTAGTCACACAAAAATCAGTACATACTGAGAAATGAATATTCTTTTTACATGCTAATATAAGCACCACTCCTATTATTTTAGCCCCCTAACAGTACTCTGAAATGTCAATCTCATTCACCACATTTCAACTGAGGTTAGAGGTGCATCTCTGATTTACCCCCTACTGTTCCTATTAATTGTTTTAGTTTTTCTCTGCATCTAACCTCATGTACTCCCAGAAGATATTCAGATACCTATGCTCTGACAAGCACTGGAAAAATGATCACGTCAGAATAGCTGTTAATTCTTTCATTTCTGCATATCAAAATTTCTTCCCACTTGACTATTAAAGGTCAAATTTTCAACTAGCCTTCAAACACGCAAAGAATTAGTGTTTTGACATGTAGAATGCTCCTGCACAAATTCAGACTCTTCGCGAATGAATAAAGGAGCGTATATCCTGTACATTAAATAGGTTTACAACGTAAATACATAATGTATGTGTTATAATTTACTTACTAAATAATACAACACTTTATTCTTTAAAAATATAAAAGATATACAAAGCAGAATTTCTGAAATGGTAATAAGTATCATTTTTAAGGCAGGTTCTTTTATTACTAACAGCTTTACCCAAGAAAAGAGAAGTTTGGACAGGCGAAACATGGCTCAAAGCCACAAAAGCCCCAAGTGACAAAGCTGGAATCCACATTAAGCTCTCTTTTTCTCCAGAACTCAGAGAATTAATTTAACTACCACACAATGACAGAATTTTCTGATCCCAACCACAATTTTCCATTGAAACTATCAAAGCATAATTTATAGAGAAAACTTCCAGCCATAAATGGACAAGTGATCTAGGAACCATTGGTCACAGTGTTTGAAGTAGAATAGAATATCAAAATCATTCTTAATTGAGGGCATTGCATTCTCTCTATTACTCCTGAGACAGAGAAAATCATTCTGCAATGTCATTCTCTACTTGCTTGCTTTAAGACCCTTGTTTATTTTCTCCATTTTCCCTTCATTAGAATTTGAGACCGGGCGTCAGCAGAGGGCTGGGGTAATAAGAAAGAAAACACATCTCTATCAATTTTTATCCTCACTCTAGGCTCTGATAAAAATATGCTGAGTATTTGAACCCTGCAAAGGATACCTTTGGGTGCTAATTTTATGACAAAATGTATTAAAAATTATCAGTTGTGAACTTAAAAACTCATTTCACAGGAAGTCCTTGAAGAAGCTTATTTAACCATTTCATCCTTTAATATTTTAAAGGATGTCATGGGGACATGATCTCATTTAGTTATTAAAATGGGTAACATAGCCTCCAACATAAAATATCTTATTGGACCCTTAATTTTGTAAGACTCATGTCAATAGTTAAGTTCACTGATTCCACAAAGATTTAGGGACATATTTAATAAGTAGTGTACTTTTCTAGATCCTTATGGGTGGGAGATTCAAACGTGAACAAAACTTGTCCATATTTTAAAGGCATTTTTAATATGAATAGTGATAATAAAGTAAATACAACACTTGACTACAGCAAAACTTGTAACTTGGTAAAAAGGAAAACACTAGAGTTGCACCAAGAAAAAAAAGAGACATAAATTACCCTGATGGGATCACAGAAAATTTTCAGGGAGGAGAGAACATTAGTATAGGATTCAATAGGATAGGTCCATTTTTTCCAAGAAGAATTATGGGCACAACATTAGCAAAGCATGGTAACAGTAAAGCACAAGATGTTTTTTGGAGAAAGCAGTTATCTAGTCATCTGAAGCTTCAATGAGTAGGGGAAGAAAGCCAAGGTGTAGAAAACTCCACGGAACTTGCCCAGGGACACAGAGCTCATGTCAGGGTCAGGATTCAAGCCTGGTAGTCTGGGTTCAGACTGTTTTCATAACTACTGCACTCTACAACACTGTATTAGTTTCTTTTTGCTGTTGCAACAAATTAGCATAAATTTAGGAGCTGAAACAACACAAATTTATTCTCATACAGTTGTGGAGGTTAGAAATTCAAAATGGTCCCACTGGGCTGAAAATCAAGATTTCCCCAGGGCTGCATTCCTTCTGGAGGCTCTTGGGGATAATTTGTTTCTCTGTCCTTCCCAGCATCTGGAGGTCACATCACTTTCATTCCTTGCCTCATGACCCGCTTCCTCATCTTCAAAGCCAGTAGTCTAACAAGCATTGTCAAATCTCTCTTGACTCTCAGTCTCCTGCCTCCCTCACTTATAAGAATCCTCGAGATTACACTGGGCACATCCTATTAATCCAGGATAATCTTCCCATCTCAAAGCGGCTGATTAGCAAACTTAATTCCTTCTGCAAACTTACTTACTTCTCCTTAGCCATATGCCATCACATAGTCACAGGTTCTGGGGAACAGGATATGGACATCTTGGGAGAGGCATTATTTTGCCTACCACAAACAGGATATTAAATTTGGTTAGAGCAAAGGGATAGACCAGAAGCTGAAGCTGGAAAAGAAGGTTATGGAGCTCACTGAATACCAAGGAATCTAGGGTTTTTGGTAAACAATCAGATGCTCCTCCACCTCTCCTCCCACATCATTAGAGCTACATTTTAGAAGTTAACTCACTCAGGCAGTGGTGTGTAGAATTAATTAAAGGACAAGATGATTGGAGGCAGGGGATTCAGCTGAGCTGCCTTGAGAACATTCTCTAACATACCAGGACCGATTTATGATGATGTTGAGAATCTTTTCAACATTGAAAGCATTCTGCCTGAGCCATTCTCATCCTTAATCAATGGGTGGGGTAAATTTGAGCGGCACACAGTATTAGGTCCAATTTGAATGACTGTTCTCTTATGTGGTCTTGTCCAAAACTGTAACAAGGGATTTTGGAAGCTGGTGTGAAAATACATTTCCAGTCCTCTGGAATTCTTTTTTCAACTCAACAGGGTACAGCATAATATAAATCTTTCATATCTGATTGATTGGAGTGAATTGTAGTGTCTGTCACACCAACTGAAAGTAGTTTGTTGGGGTTAGACATGGGCTTTTTTCTCTCCGCAAGACTCAGTTCATTCACCAATATCAAGAGGCAATTGAATTTACTCGAAGCATCTGAGTGTACTTAGGAAGCACAGGCAAGACGACACGGAAAGACCGTGGAGTCCCTTGCAGGTCAGGTGAACCTGAAGACAATTCAAGTCACATCCAAACTGCTCACAGCCAAGGATTTCACTAGTACCACAAGGCTAAAAGCTAGCCCCCAGTTCCATCAGGGCTGCAGAGGGAAGAATAAGAGACCAAGGCCAAGAGAACTGAATCCAGGCCAGCATGGCCTTGGCAAGGCTGATGGCCGGTGACTGTTGCCAGCATGGCAACATGGCATGACTGTTGCCACTTCCAAACAAACAGAAGGTTTACAGGATGGGGATAATGCCTAATCATCAGCATGGCCTCATGACTTCGCTCTGCTACAAACACAGCAAGATTTTTAAAATAGTTTCATCAGATTCTCTTGTTGGCCACATGGACACTGGCAGAAAGACAGTCTCCTCAATAATGAACCTTTCAGTACAGTTAGCAGGCTGGCAGAGGAAGCCTTAAAAGGACAAACAAGACCACAAGTATTCCTGTATTTGAATAGCAATATTAATATAAAGTTCACTACGACATGTGACAATCTGAATGTTTGTTTCTGTGAAAAATTACCAAACACAAAAGTTAACCAGTAAAGAAATACGTATTTCAAATATAAAATATGTGGCATATCCATGTGAATTAATATATATTCTAAAGGTTTTCATGTCAGAAGTTGGAGAAAAAAAACAGATTCTTATTCTGGACCTTATTTCCACCTCTTTAAAATACATAAGCCAATGAGATGCGATGGCTTCTCAATGGAACTACACCATCATTTTTCTATTTCTCTAGAGAATATTTATTATTACCAGGCTATAAGAAAATCCCTCTAAATCAATTTTAACTGGAAAAAAGAGAAATGCTACACCTCCTAGAAAGCATATCAGACTGATTCCAGGTTTATGAGAATGTTAGAGATATTTATCTTATAATTGTCATCTAAAATCCTTCAAATCATTATCAAATTTACCATGTAGCTACTTCTGCATAACATCTACCAGCAAGTTGAAAATAGCCCACAGCTTTTTTAGAGGAAAGTGGCAAGAGTTAATAGCCAGCCATTTTAATGGTGCAAAGGCTGCATTCTATCAAATGTGGCAAATGATCTTTCCAATGAGCAATGCACAACACAAGTCTATCTCCTCCATAAAGAAACACATATCACCTTTATTACTACCTGCTCTTCCAAGTAAACAAGTCCCTGAAATACCTCATTTTCTTAGGATGGATCGATTGGATTTAATAGGTCTAAAAGGACAAGATAATACTCTTCCTATTTTAAGAATTTCTTTGGATGGCTGGTACTGTACAGGGAGAGGGGAAGATATTCAGCAAAGAATAGAAAGAAAGCCCAGTGGCACAGGGAGCTTTGTTTGGTCTAATATTTTACAATATTACAGCAATTTTTTGCTTCAATAGCTCTTGACCAGCAAAGCTAGGCCAATAGCATATGGCAATGCTTATGTGCTCAACTACTCTATGAAATAGATCTTGTATGATGGCTGCTCTGTTAAAATACTTTCACTTTGGCAGAGAGCAAAAGTGAGGTCTCCATTGTCTGTCTTGTTTCTGAAAGAAAGGCGGCAAAGACAGATAACTCTTCTAGTATTAGAAGCTGAGAATATTTTCTAAGCCCTAAAGAGATTGCACAGAACAATAGAAAAATGCTTAAATTCAGAGCAATTAGCATAAAGATATACGTTCATCAGAAAATATCCTATTGCTACAAAACACCTGTAAGCAAGGAAAAATGTCCCATTAAATAAACAAGCAGCCAAGCAGTGTTAAATCTGCATTATTCAGTGGCTAAATATATAATTGTGGGGGGACCTTGTTCTCTGGCTGCTGCTTCCTCCTCTTCCTGAAAGTTCTCAAGCTCTACCCTGATTTTTAGCAATTGTACTATCAAATACATAGAGATGGAAAGGAAGCCAAATTCAAAACCATTATAGCATCCGTAAGTAAGAGCATGAAAAAAAGAGGCTTTTTAAAGGTGGAGAGATTATAATTAATGGCTAAAATACTGATTTTGAACAAACTGGAGATGTCATTATTCATAGTAAGCATCTCCTTGTTATTATAAATAGGCACTGGTTGCCTTGACTTTCCCCCTATAAATATTTTAATTATTATTTATTCAACTGAAAATGAAACCATATAATACACTTTGAACTGGATCTGAAAAAAAAAAGATTAGACTTTACAGTATTTTTGGAGAACCCAATTAGGTTTAATGAAAAATGTTTTGAGTCATGTAAAATAGTATATAAAAACTTACAAGATTTGCCTAACATATGGGAAATCTATGAAATCTTCTAATGCAACCTCCATAAGATAGTAGTACTCAGAATTATTAGGGAAAGCAACTACAAAATACCAGACAGGCGAAAATCTTGCTTTTTAAGGCACAGCAGAAGGTGCTGTATAATGCTACTCGGCATCCCACATGATATTCAACAGCTTTTACCATCTGGACAATCTTTTCTTCTCAATAGCATTTCTTTTCAATAGCTTTTCCAACATTTCAGTTTAAGTCCATTTATTCTTTCTCTGGCCTTTGGAAAAGATAGAGAACAGTTGCAAAATTACTACCATCTTTACAAAATAGCAACTGTGGCTAGTTATTAAATCTTCCCCTTAGTTCAAGATAAATAACACCAGGGCCTTTTGTTTTTTGTGCCCAACTCTTCAATCACTGTGGAAACTCTACTCTAAAACCCAAGTTCTTAATTTTCTAAATTTCAAAGGCTAGAAACAAACACAATCCAAAAACAGGTTTGATTGAAGAACAAGTGTACCGCATCTCATGAAAGATAAAAATATATATTTGGTTGAAAGGAAATAAGAAGACCTGTGTGAACCAAGTACATGGCACATAATGGGAACTCAGTAAATGTGAGTGGAATCCAAAGGATGGAGTGGAGGGGGTGGGAGGGACAAAGAAAAACAAAAGAGAATCTAAGGAAGATGAACCCTGGCTGCGCAATGCATTTCCATGAGTGAAATATAAAGCTCTTTGCAATTTTCATAGTCACAAAAGGCATTCTTCTTTTTCCCCTAAATATGCTTAAAAGGATAAGCGTGGGTTAGGCATCATTTCATCTCAAGTAAGACTTCCATTTGACCTGGCTTTAGAGAAGATTTTCAAAAGATAAAAAAGGAATTTCTAATAAAGATTCACTAGTTGTGCTATGATGTAACCCGCTACAGCTTGTTTTCTGGAATGACTAGAACCCAGAACTGGGAAGCCAGTCAGGCCCCAGCAAAATTCTCTACCTATAATTTTCTTGCTGTCTACGGACAGCTTCCTCTGCTCCCAGAGCTACAAGATGCCACCAGTTGGCACCAGCATTCACTGGGACAGCCCAATAATATGACATTAACTTTCTGTCACAGTTCCCAACTCCAGGGGGAGTGACTCTGACAGGCCCACCTCCGTTCAGGGGCCCACATGTGGTCTGTGCAGTAGCTAGGGCAGGCCCACCCCTTACAAACTGGCCCATCAGTGCCCACTGCTACAATTCTGGGGCAGATACTGGGGTTGACCATCACAGCACACAGGTAGCACCTGGTAGGGACACATTATCTCTACAAAGTGAGAATACAGAGCAGACACGTGTAGTGCTCTTTTATAAATCCAATTACTTTGAAACATATTCTCTGGGCAGTGTCTCTGAAAGCTCCCATATCTAGGGATCAGGAGCATTTATTCTTGAAATAAAATAAAACAGGGGCATAAGGAATTCTATTAGGGTTCAAGAGCCCTGTTCTACCACTGCAGAGCTTTGTCAGTTTGATCAAATCCTATTTGATTGCTGCTTTTATTAGTTTATTTACCTGTAAAATTAGAGCATTGCATTTCTTGCTCTGAAATTCTTTAGGTCTAGAAGTAAATGATTCTAGCACTCTATTTCATAGTGTGATACCAGATCCTGAATCCACAAAATAATTTTTAAAGTGTTAAACCACCCCGTGTCCCAGATAGATCTCAGATTAGAAATATTCAACATTTACAATTTGAGAATTTGAAAAGTTATTGACAACTGCTCTTTGAGAGAATTCCTTTCTATAGAGTATTTAATTATACTGCCTCATAAATTGTTGTTAAATCTCAAAAGTACCAAAATGTCTCAAATTCTTTTAGTAAGCTTTAAGGTGGTTGGGGTGTATTTTTTATTTATTATTCAAGGAGGCAATAATGATTTTTTTCCATATTTCAAACAAAGAACTCAAGGTACTTCATAAATCTTGATTAAAGATATTATTATCCTATCTCTGCAGATGATGAAACACAGAGAAGTTAATCAGAGAATCAAAAAAAGCCAAGCAGGGCTTCCCTGGTGGCGCAGTGGTTGAGAATCTGCCTGCTAATGCAGGGGACACGGGTTCGAGCCCTGGTCTGGGAAGATCCCACATGCCGCGGAGCAACTGGGCCCGTGAGCCACAACTACTGAGCCTGCGCGTCTGGAGCCTGTGCTCCGCAACAAGAGAGGCCACGACAGTGAGAGGCCCGCGCACCGCGATGAAGAGTGGCCCCCGCTTGCCGCAACTACAGAAAGCCCTCGCACAGAAACGAAGACCCAACACAGCCAAAAGTAAAAAAATAAAAATTTTTTTAAAAAAGCCAAGCAATCCTGAGGACCAATTTAATTTCTCTACTCTTAAAAAAGGCAATTATTGGGGAGAGGACAGGGGATGAAGGAGGAGACCCAACCAATACAGGCGCTCTTTCCTTTTTCCACACGTTTAAATTATACAAAACGTCAACCACATCAGTATAATTCTCTCCTTGCTTTGACACTCCCAAGTCCAAATAAGCATCTTTCAGATTTTATAAGTTATTGTTGGAAAAATAAAATTCCCTTCTCATAGCTCAAAAACATCCACATTTTCTGCCATTTCTGCCACATTTTTCACATTTTGCCCAACAGAATGTTTTAGTAGAATCTATAAATATTACATCTTTTTCAGCTACTGTATTGTTTTCTCCTTCTCACACATCATCATGTAACATTTTTCTAAAGAAAAAAAAAGAAGAGCAGAAAAATTTAAACCTAACTTTTTGTGAGCTTTCACAACTATAAAATCTCACATGCAAGTACGAAATGGAAGTTTAACAGTGTCACTAGATAAATCCTGGAGCTGCAATACATTTTCTTGTCATCTTAGAAAAACCGTGTCCTATATGCTAATCTGATGAAATTTAACTATCATCGAGAAACGCTGACCCGGGGCTGAGTTTTATTGACAGACATAACTCCCTGAGGTTCCTTATTTTAAAATAATACTTTCTCTAGATGATCCTTCCCTTCTGGACATAATCTACCCCTTCAACCCTAACCTGTATCCCAGGTCTACTGCCAATGTTGCTTTATACTGTTAAAGTTCTATTGCATCTCAGCTGAGAAATGGCTGTTTCATCTCATTAATTTATAAAGTTTCCAACACAGATATCCCACAGGGGACACTCAAATGTGTTAATTGGTTAATTTGCATTATTCAACAAATTTGCACCTCTTTATCATGTATTTATCTTTAGTTCATTTCAACCTTCTCAGCCACTAGAGCAGGAAACAAACCTTGAAATCTTTTTTTGATTCTATTCTTTGATTCCAGGAGTATTTCTTCTTTGCCACTTATACACAACTGACTTTGAAGTTCAGAAAAGTCTATCTTGGTTATATTTTTCATATCTATTCTCTCCTGTCTCCCACTTGTGATGGTTAATTATATGTGTCAGCTTGATTGGGCTAAGGGATGCCCAGATAGCTGGTAAAACATTATTTTGGGGTGTGTCCGTCAGTGCCATTCTGGAAGAGGTTAAGCATTTGAATCACTAGACTGAGTAAAGAAAGAAGATCTGCCCTCACCAATGTGGGTAGGCATCATCCAATCCGTGGAGTGTCCAAATAGAACAAAAAGGTGAAGGAAAGGTGAAATCCCTCTCCCTCTCTCTTTCCATCTTCTTCCTTCAGACGTTGGAGCTCCTGATTTCTTAAGCATTCAGACTCAGACTAAATTATACCACTGGATTTCCCGGTTCTCCAGCTTACAAAGGGCAGGTCATAGGACTTCTGAGCCTCTACAACCTTGGGAGCCAATTCTTATATATATATAAAATCTTATTGCCACTGCCCTAGTTAGAAACATCATTACTTCCTGGAAGTCCATCATTACTTACAATACCGGACTACTGCAACAGACTTCTCACAGGATGTCTGGATTTTGTTTTTTCCTATTCCAACTTATTCTGCCAACAACTGCCAGTTGAATCTTCCCATGACCCAACTCTGTTACAATACTTTCCTGAGAATCAACCTTCAGTTACGTCTGGTGGCCTACCCAGCACAGGCCCATCTCTGAAGTTGTATTTCAAGGTCATCCACAGCTTGATCTCACTATCTTTCCAACTTTATCTTCCTGTAGTACCAGGTAACTGAAACTCTTGCTTGTGAGAGATCAGACTCCTGCCCTAAGAACAATTTCATACTTTTGCCTGAGTTAGAGCCTCAAGCTTCCCCATCCTGCTACTGGCATATGGCAACATAAGATAAGCAACATTTGCTATACATAATGCATTGCAATGTTGCAAATCAGGAAGGCTAGTAATGCCACCACACAAACAGAGATTTTGAGTTTTTATAACCACTGAGAAGTCAAATGTAAAAGGCATTCAGAACTGAAGGAAATGTGTTAGCTACTGCTTACACTGTGCCGAAAGCCACAATTACAATTGGTGTCCCACAAAGCCAATGCCACACCACATAAGTGGGTTAAACACTCTCCCAAAGGTGTTCTGCAGATGGAACAGTTACCAAGGACTAGTCACTGCCTCTTTCTCAGATGTCAATTTGACCAGGAGCCCTTACTCATCCAGAGAGAAATCCTATTTAGATGAGCCTGCCCAGGGATGGCAGGTCCTCCTACGGAATGTGACAATAAACCCGCATTATTATCTTCTTGGGTTTCCCTGTTTTTCTGACTTACATTCCAGCACTCTATTGGTATCCCAGCAGAGGTACTGTGAGACGATATTAAGAAGCCTCTGTCTTCAGGAAACTCACAACTTAATAGGAGAGACATATACAAACAACTGATTATAACATAACGTGGTATGTGTTATGACAAATGTTAAGCTCAAATAACCGTGGGGACATAGATAAGGGAACAATTCATTCTGCTGAGGGTGAGGTAGGAGGCAGGGGTTAGAAAAGAGTGGAGAGTGAGGAGGTATCATGGAAACTGGCCCTTACGGATTAGGTGGAATTGACATGGGGAGATGCATCAGCATGACCAGAGGCCCTGGCATAGTCTGAGGATGGGACGGAGCAGGCAGAAGGTCTGGAGAGGACAATGCAGATGTGGGACTGGCACAATACATGACTTGGTAAAAGGTATGATGCTTAATTTGTGGGTACTGGGAACCATTAACTTGCCCCACAAACAGATTTATGTCACACTTTGGAAAAGACAAACCTAATGACAGTTGTGGAGGATGGACTAAAGATGCAGAGGACCAGAGACGTTAGGCCAATTCTAGGTATAAAAAGTTGAGTCAGGTTTAAGTCTCAATGTACTGGAGAGTGGGGAGCAAATGCCAGAGACATTTCCAATGTCAATAAGAACATCAAAGATCCAAAATTAGAAGATAAAAAGTGCTAAGATGAACTCTCAGTATCTGCTAATATCTGGAAATATTCTAGAATATGATCACTGTGTTGGAATGGAACGGGTAATAGCCACCCTGCTAAGCATGTTATATACATTATCTCTGGATGTTTCCACATTCCCATTACAGATGAAGAAACAGAGGCTAGGAGACATCAAGTGAATTGCCACTGAGACCCAATTCTGTCACATTCCAAAGCAAATGGGGAGTGAGGGAAGGCATGGTTTGTAGCATTTGCCAATTTCCATGGTGTAAACATTCCACTGAAGTCACTGACTGCTGAGTTGGGAAGAGATATGCATAACTGGTCCTCAAGGAGCCTGTGTGAGCCGGTCCCAGTGAACTACTGGATTGATTTGACAAACATATTGGCAGGCATTATATAAAGCAGAGGCTGGCAAAGTGCAACCACAGGCCAAATCCAGTCAACATCTGTTTTTGTAAATAAAGCTTTATTGGAACACAGCCACACCCAAATGTTTATGTACTGCCTGTGGCTACTTTCACATTGCAATGGCAGAGTTGCATAGTTGCAATGGAGACTTGATGACCTCCAAAGCGTAAAATATTTATTATCTGGACCATTACAGAAAATATTTGCCAACCCCTGATATAAGTGTAAAACAGGCAAAACGAATTTATGCTATTCGAAGTCAGAATAGGGGAGACCTCAAGGGAGGTGAGCTGGAGGATAGTGATCAGAAAAGAGGACACGGGACTTCTGGGGTACCAGGAATGTTCTATTTTTCCATCAGGGTGCTGGTTACACAGTAAGAAGATATCATGCTTACAATTAGAATATGTGCATTTTTTATATGCAGATTATACTTTAATACATAAAAATGTTTTTTAAAAAAAGAGCAAGATGTTCTGAATTTTAAAATTCTGTTCATCAGTGATTTAAACTTTTCCTTTTTTTATATCAGAATAGAATTAAGACATATTTGTCTGTTTGGTTCACAACAAATCCTGATGAATTCTATATGTATCCATAATAGCAGTAACAGCACCTATCTACTGGGTGTTATTCTTGCCAGAACTTTCCTTCTGATGGTTTGTATTAATCTTGTCCCATCTCTACTGCCCTTGGCAGAGTTTTCTTGGTTCTATCTCCACTGTTCTAAAATGTGCTTTCAGAATGCGAATTCCTTTGAATGGCATTGACGTTAAAAGGCTGTTTATGGGCTCAGTGCACATCCTTGGGGAGTGACTCTTCACTGCTGTGATTATCATGAACAGGACTCAGGAAAGTGGGAGGCAGGTCAATCACATCAATTTTAATATTCTGTCAGGTGACTGCGCTAAGACAAAGACATGCCTCGCTGCTGCCGATCACCTGGGGCAACAGCCCAGATGTGCGCTGGGGCCAGAGGAGCAGCCAGCGCCAAGCCTGGGCCCCCACGCGTGATTCCTGAACACGTGCACCTCCTCTGACCGACGCTTAGGTTCTGTATCTCCCTCTGAGATGAAATGAGAGGGGTCATAACTCACGCTGCCTTGGGCTCTTCCACCTGCCAGGTGCCAGCTTGGCAATTTTGCAGATTAGAGAGGATATTCCTCCAGCTCCAGGCCCACACCACCTGTCGGCTGCCAGGGCAGAGTGCACTCTGGCTTTAGCAGCTGGCCAGCCTGTTACCTGATGGCGATGTGCAGGAGGACGCGGTGTCTGTGAAGCCTGTGTGGAGGCCATCCGGATTGTCAAAGGGCCTTAGGTTCCCACTGTCAGCATCTACCACCCGTGAACTCCAAGGCCAGCCCAAACCACAAAGAAGTGGTGTTGAAGATGAATGAGAAGAGGCCAAGAGCCCTCAGAGTGATTTGTTTAGTATAATCATGATTTTTAAAATTTTTCTACCTAAATCTTCAGTGGGAGCCAATTTCCTCTTTCTGGAAAAGGAGCAGCCCTGGGGCATTAGTGAGGCCAGCACTTAAAGCTCGGCTTTAAGAGTCAACATACCTCTGTATTGTGGCAGCCTGGATGGGAGGGGAGTTTGGGGGAGAATGGATACATGTATATGTACGGCTGAGTCGCTTTGCTGTGTGCCTGAAACTATCACAACATTGTTAATCGGCTATACTCCAATATAAAATTAAAAGTTTAAAAAAAAATAATAAAGTCTACTTTGACTGATATAAAAAAAAGCGTCAACATACCTCCTCAGATATATGAGAGATGATTTCTTTGGATATTTTTTTTTAAAAAAGAAACCATTGAAAGGTCTGCTTCACTTTAGTAAGTGAATCACAAAAGGAGTAGAATATCATTTAGGTCTGTATGAAGATCCTCAAATTATATATAGTTAGGTGGCTCTTATGTCAACTCTGAGAGCCCCTGAAAAAACAGTGTAGAAAGCAACCAATTACACACTGCTTTGGACAGAAAACACTGCTAAATCAGTATACCACATTTTTCTTTTGTGCCTACCATACCAAACATGGAAAGAGAAGAAGAAATTGTGCTTCTTTTGCCAGCAACACATCCTAGCAAATTATAACTGAACTTGAGTGGAGGATTGAAACAGAGTCAGGTCATGAGTGTGAATTAGGTATATCTTTGCTTTCCATTAAGGTGACCAATGCCATTATCATAATAGGAAAGCTCACAGCGTGAGCACCTACTATCAACCAAATGTATAGCAACTATATGCAGAAGGTACCAAGTCCCTTTTGCTGAAGAAGAACTTGGCCTTGACATGGGTTTAATCACTTGGCTAGGATCCCACACATATCAAGTGGCCTAGCCAGAAGTCTGATCAGGCCTAGCTAACAAAGGTGCATGTTCATTACCACTCTTGTTTGGTTTACACTGATTTTCTTCCTCTAGTCTGCTGTCAAAATATTACCTAGCAAAATATTATCTATTGATGTGACAGTAACGGTATCCTAGAGAAAAGGACAAAGGTGAAAGGTAACTGAACGTGCCAAAACCTCTCCAAATCACTTTCGAATTCACCCAAAGTCATGGACTGGATTCTGCATATCTCACATGTGATGGATTATCTAAGCGGAGCACAGTGAGTTCAGGAGAATGTTTGGTTTGGAAAGGATGGTATTCAAACATGCTCAGAAGGAAGGCGTTTTTTATTCCCATAACATTCTGACTTTGGGCTTCACAACTAAAACCTCCAGTGTGAGATATGAGAGCAATCTATCAAAAGATTACAATTTATTTAAAAGTCATTTCATGTGGAAAGCTACCTTTTGTACTCCTTCAGTTGACTACACATGTGGTTGGTGTCTCACTGTGCACGAGAAAACATAATCCTAAAGCAGAAAATCAAAAATAAAAGGAAATCAGAAAATGCCATATAGTGTGCCAAACAAATAAAAATAAATGAAAGAAGTTGAAAAGTCTTTGAAAGACTTGAAAGAGATTTGGAACCTTGTCAGAAGAGCCTCTCTGATAACTCCAGTTGGCTGATTGCATGATCTTGGCATAGAAAGGAACGCTAGAAGGTAAGACAAGATCAAGAACAGGGAAGATGCATATTGTACCAAGAGAAAAGAAAATAGCGGGATTGGGAAGAAAGACAAGAGGAGAGAAAATAAGCAAAAAAATCAGACCTTTGGAAAAACCAAGAAAATAAGTAAATCAGGAGTAAGAATAATATCAGCAATTAAGCTGGTATCTGTTACTTTGTCAAATTTGTAATTAAATTGCAAAAACTACATTCCATGACACAATGAAGCAGGAAGGAATGTTGACCGGAGACCCACTGGGACGGGTAGGTTATTTGAACCGCATGTGATGCACAGTATCAAAAATCTATTTGTACAGACATGCAAGTCCTTCAGGCAGGAAGTTTTCATTAGATTTCATTATTTAATTTAAATACACACACATACCCAAACTTCCCAAATTAGAAGGTATTTCCTGTTTCTAAACTAAACACAGTTATATTTCCCAAATTTGTTGTCCTTGAAGATCCCCTCATTTCATTTATACGAGTGTGGGGGTTTTCAACAAGGTTCAGTCACAGATATGGCGAACTTGCAGGAAAACCTGAGAGGACCCTGTATGGCAGGAAAAGAGAGTCAGAGGTATTATAGACAGTGGACCTTCTCCTCCCACCAAACCGTCTGACCCTCTCGATAAGGGAGCTGGTGAAGTTCAATGTGGACCCTGCAGAGGGCAACGGCCTGAAGATATAGCTGTACCCCACTTTCAATCCAAATGTATAGGAGGCCAAACCTAGGTGGTGCTGATAGTTACTGACATCATAAAGAGTTGCTTCTCCTTTCAAAAAAGATTTGCTGTAGGGTTCCTTTAATGAGAAAGCCCACCTGAACGAACATTTAAAATACATTTTTAAATGATTTATGTGCACCTTTTAAATAATACATTAACTGGGAATTGGCCACCAATGTGCACCTGTAAAACGGCTGTTTGGCTGAAGCTTAAGGACAGTCATTAAAACCAGCTTGGCTCACAGCCTGGTGCCTTAGGCAAATCAGGGGCTGCTCACCACGTTCAGAGATGAGAGCGGGAGGGAGGAAGGCAGCGGTGGATGCTGGAGAGGAGAGGAATGTGCCAGCTGGCGCATCCTCGTGGCTTCTGAAGAGCGCGAGTTCACCTCACAGGGGTAATGGGATCACTGAGACCCCTCTTCCTACACTGCATTTACACTCTGAGTCAACCCAAACAAGGTCATTTGACAACCAGACAAGGTTTCCTTCCCCTGAGTTCTCCACCCCCGAGTTCTTGCTGCTTCCTATCCCATCTTTCAACACCTGGACCACCTGTTCTTTTTCTTTGTAAAATCTCTGTTTTCGCTTGTTTAGCAATCTTCCCAAACGTAGCTGACACATTTTACAAAATCAGTGTACACCTCTGCTTATCATGGAACGGCTATTTTTCTTTCAGTCTTACTATGTATTTGGAACAAGTCCAGTGTGCTTGAAATTTTAAAAATCTGAGTATAAATACCAGCCTCATTGCATTTCATTGATAAGAGTCAACATATCCTCTAAGTCAGCAAATATTCCTCTTGACAACCATGAATTATGCTAAGATCACAGAGTTAAAGACCTTATTTGTGGTTTGCAGAGAGCTCAAGTGGAAAAAAAATCCCAGCTTTTTTTTTTAAAAAAAGAAAAGTTTCTTTCCTTCTTTAAATCAGTAAATGTTTGCTCCTAAAGTTCCATTTCCAACTGAGATATATCATCCCCATTTTAAAAACTGATTTCAGTCAGCTTCTTAATGAAATAATCTCCCAAAATGGAATTTTAGAATTTGGGCCTAGAAAGAATATAATACCTCATATTTAAATGGTATTAGGGAATTTGGGGAACTTAAAATGTACCAAAAAACCAAACCAAAAAAACCCACAAAGAAAAAAAATGTGCTGGGAATGAAATCCTAGGGGGAAAAAATAAAAGGAAGAAATGAGAATGGAAATGAGAACGTGGAATGTGCTCTTTCAAGAACATGAACTGATGTCTGAAGGACCCATTCCCCAGGACACTGGAGAAATTTTCCTTCTGGAATCTCTCAGCAGACCAACCGCCCAAGAAAACTCAGCGCTATAGCAATTTCAGAATAACAATTGCTGGAACAGTCCTAGCTACAAAGTGATTTTCAGCAACTAAACATGAATATCCCAGAGAATGAAATGCATCTGGAGAACACTACCACAAAGTTGCAAAGGAAACTATTCTCTCTTCCCTTTTCTCAGGACATGTAACCAACCGGCAGTTTCAGTGGCTATATTTCAGGGTGCCTGGATGAAAAAGCAGATTTGTCTTTTTTTTTTCTTCCTGACCCATAGCTTTGTGCTAGCCATTGCTTATGCTCTGATTCTGGCCCGAGAGAAGAAAAGCTGATCTCAAGTCTATACTTGTGTACAAATAGCTTCAAAGTCAGAAGGAAAGAGACTTAGGGAAACTTTAGAACATGATTTTTAAAAGATTACTTTTTAAAACTGTATCAGTCAGTTGTTAAAAGGCGAGAACCAATTTCCACAAAGAAAAATAGATTCCCTTGGCAGTCTATTTAACCTTTCACGTTGCTGAAAAAGAACCATATAATTCTATGTACAAAAGGCATTTCTAGAACCACTTCAGGCTTAGGCTAACTCTCCCAAGATAGAAATCTGAGAGCTGGATATACATCAACTGACACTCTCTTGAGAATGGGTCCATTATTAACGGATAAAAAGCCTTTATCTCCCTTCTGGCTCACTCTACGATGGAAGAGAGGACAAGGGTCCTCTCTACAATAAAACCCACCAAGCCTAGACTGTTCTCCCGTCTCCCTGTCACAGCAAGTTCAGCTGAACTAAGCCCCACCCAAGGGTGCCCTGCAGCTCTGACACACTTCACCATCAGATGGATTCCCAGGTGTCTCCACACTGTCAGTGGGATGTGAGTGCTCTGTATTTTCTTCTGCTCACTTACCTGTTTTCCTAAATTTTGTAATAAACATGGATTGTTTGCATTAAAAAAAGCTATTTCTGTAAAAGCCTTAATTACATTAAGGTACTCATTCATTTCCGGCTATCTAAAGCTAAAATCTTATAAAATGGTATACAATGCCCATCATAAGCTTGTCCCTACATCCTCCCCCAGACTTCAAGTCCTTCGCCACCTATCATGAACTTAAGATTTAGTGCCATTGAACTTATTATTATTCTAGGAAGATATTACACCTTTTCATGACTCCCTGCTATTGTAAATTTGTCTCTTTACCTGAATTGCCCTTTATTCTGCCTTCATCAGAAAAATATCATCTCATCCTTTGAAAGCCAAGTCAAATATCAATTTCCTCTGGGAAGCCCTCCCTACCTCTTCTAGGTGGTGTCATCCCCACCTGCCCACAGTGTGTCCAAGGCATGTGGTTCATAACCTATCATGTTTCACTGCGCCTTAGTGCCTTGTGTACTAGTTTCTCAAGGTGAGGTTTACCTTTTCTTTAATCTTTTTTATTCTCAGAATTCTAGCAGAGCACTTGGAATGTGTTAAACACTCAAAATAAACTGGATGAATGAATGAAAGAGTAAATTTTGTCAGGAACATCAGTTTTATGGTAAGTTGGAGGGCAGTCGAATAAGGTCAGAGAGGGGAAAGGTACCTGGGACTCAGGCAGTAAAATGAGGATGAAGAAAGAGATGGAAAGAGCTGGGACAACAATTGTTTTTCTTGCTTTTATTTGCTTCCATGGGATTGGTATAAAGTCACAGATTCATAATCTATGGAGACTAATGTGTGAGTAACTGGCAATTTTGCTTCTCTAAATTCACTTCCAGTACAAGCCTGCCAGGTAGAAATGTATTCTGTGTCACCTCCTTTATGCTCCAAAATTTCTATATTTACTCCTATGTGTCCTATATTGAAAAATAAGGGAAAACAACCAACTCTGCCTGATATTGTGGTTCACTTGTTCTGCTTAATGCACCCATGTGCATGCACTAAACGTCCATATGTGGGAACTCTTCTGATTTCAGCGGATAGGTATAACGAGCGTACTGCTTAGCTGATAAACTCTGGCACAAAACAGTCACCCAAAACCCCCGCAGGCTGCATGTTTTCTCATTTCACTGTGTGGAAAACAGCAGGCAAATCCAACTCAATGAATGTTATTACTCACCTAAGTACCGTCCTACAGAGGCTGATGAAGGCCTGTTTTGGAGTGGGCAGATCCTGAACAGAAAAATCAACTCATCAGTCTGTGACTTCAACTACTGCCCCCACTGCAATCTCTCACTCCAAGAGGGAAAAAGTCTGTGCAAAATGCAGGTTAGTTAAGTAGAATATAATTTGGCATAAAACTCCGTGATTAAGTACCCAGATATTGTCCTTATTTTCAAGGAGGCTGATGCAGATGTCGTTTGCTTAAAAACAACAGCAACAGCAAAACAGACCAACACTTCTACATGCTCTTCTGGTCACTGAATACACTGAAATGAATAATCACTCCTAGCAACTTCCTTACTGTTTTGCAAGTCTGTTATTATACCTCTCAGACTGTCCACACACAAGGCCCATTCAAAACAGAATTGCCTGAGTGCTACAATGTACCACCAGTGGGCAGAGGCTACTTAGCTCTCCATGCCTTCAACTTCCTCAGGATTCCAGCTGAGCTGCAATAAATTTGACAGACTTTCCTGTGGGACCTGGGTGACCTTCTCTGGTGCTTTGATGTTAAATACAGCTCACTGGTGTCACAGCTGGCAGTTAAGTGAGTTAACTGTGCTGTCTGGAGCAGGCCCACAAATCTATATTCTCTGCAGTTGCAGTTTGCAGACCTTTAACTTCGCCCTGATCTTGCATCCATTTTCTGTCAACCTCCCCCAAAGCATGTAGAGGTAATAGATAAGAAACACAACTTCGCTGTCATATGGAACAAGCCATTATGGTATCCCTATGGATGGTAATAAAATGGGCCCTAGGAGACTACATCTGCCATCTGGAAAGTAGAGTAGGTTTTACTAGTGCTAACTCTTCACCTGAATTGCAAGAGAACTCGCAGGCACCAATATCTATGCTATAAATGCAGGAATAAACCGTCAGGAAGTTGAATGTCTTTACCGAAATCTATTCCTTGGTAGAAAAAAAGTAACGTGGACACAAGTGTTCAGTCATCTTTTCAGAGCTCCTCCAAATGATTTACACAGATCCCTGAGGGTTAAATACAGGTCTGGGGATTAAAAGCCTTTTTTCAAAAAGTTTTATTCAGAACCATATTAATTCTTTCACTACTCAGAGAAATCATTTTCTACTTCTGTTTCAATGTTTTCACCTATGAATGGATAAGGACATTATGGGCCAATGTTATATAACCTTGCTAAGGAATCAGGGGCCTCCCCTTATCAGGACTGTCAGCATAATTGCTAGCCTGTACATGAAATTTGAGGGAAATGGATAAATTACGTATTAATAACTAACAATGGGGGGAATCAGTTGAAGATTATCAACTTTATTTTATACAAAAATAGAGCAGCATTCACATCTCAGATTTTGCTAGAAAAAAAAGTCAATCAACCTTTTCAAGTGGAAGCAAAGATAAGGATGGTTCAGTTCTCTTACCCCCATCCCCATCTTCTATTGACTGTCATGAATTTTTTAAAAGTTATCTTTACTTGCCTCAGTGTAACACTTGGGTAAAATATTTTTTTCTGCCTACTTTGAATAAAAAGTATTCAGTTTAATAAGTATGTACAACAATACCAAGCCCTCAGAAGAACATGATACAGCACAAAGAAAGATTATATAAATCCTTGGATCGAGTTTTTACTCTTGTGGAACTCTTCCATAAACTCTTCTATTGCGTTGAATATAAATGTATTTATATTTTGTTAAAATGATTTGGATAGCCATTGTTCTAATTAGGCAAGACTTTTCTGACAGTATATCTAATACTAAGAGAAATTTCAACTGTTATGTGATATTTGGGGTGGATAGTCAGTGAAATAAATCTGTTCACAAATACATGAAACCTCATTCTTTCTAAATAAAGCTAAAACTCAACAACATACTTTCTGCTTAATGCTGGCAGTTGCAACTTCCTGGCTTAAAGAAATAGAGCACCAAACAGTTTATAAAATGACTCAAAAGATTTCTCAAATATCATGAGCATCCTTGGCCAAATAGCATTTGGATGAGTTAAGAATAAACAACAACAACAAAAACTAGTATGTATATATAACCATCAGATTTCCTTTGAAATCCCAAAAGTCTCAAAATTAAGAGGTTAAGAGAGCTTTGTAGTTATGAGGCTCACGGGGTTTGAACAACAGCTCACTCATTTTTTCAGCCCTCAAAAATATTTGGTACCACATCTGTTAATAAGGAAACAGTTCGATGAGTCAGTGTCTGAGCTTTCATTGCCTTGAAGGCAGTCCAAAGTGGGAATTTCTGGCACTTTAGACCAATTTTATGAGCTTTAAAAACATGTTGTAGTTTTAGAATCACTGAGCTGTATTTTGCCATTCAAATCACTAAGTCTCAGATATGCTCTCTAAAGTGTCAATGGTTTATTCCCTCTTCCTAAGTAAGGCTCATCCCAGCCAATTAAGCCATAAAGGAGAAGCAGTAGGACCAATCCAAAGTAAGCACTCAAGTCAACCTGAATAATTAGTAGAAGAAAGGCTTCCTACCAGCAACAGGTCTTTCCTACTGATCCCCAGGACAAGGGTTTTTAAAAAACATCAAGTAAACAGCATTGGTTTGTGTCTAATTACCCTCCACTCCAACCCACACATGTAATCCTACACTCAAGGAACAGCCCCATAAAGGATAAGTTATGATAAGATTTTAACCACACTGGCAAACTGTCCCTCAATTCACAGTGGGTAAGCAGAGGCACAAGTGGCTCCAAGGCCACTGTTGGCCTGGAGAGTGCCTTCATGGACATTAGAATCGAGTGTCCCTGCATTTGGCACTTAGGCACAGTTGTCCAACTGGCCCCAGAATGCAAGCTGGGGTCCAGCCCCTCACCTACCTTGGCCAATGCCTCTGTGCAGAGCACAGACCTCACAATGGTTATACAGCAGCCCTGTTCTAGCCCCAGTGACCCCATTCAGCTAGAGCCAGAGCCTTAAAGAAGAGAGGAAAATAACAAGCATAATTGAGACTTCAGTGAGGAAAAAAATGAAGCTAAAATTGACATGCTATGCTTTGTTTTTGTCCAGTTGCATATGATGCATGGCTTAAGTCAACTAACCATCTCAGAATCACATCTTCTCGGAATCCTCTCCAAATCCCTGGGTCAGTGTCATGGCCATCCAGAGGGAGGAAGGATCTCAGTATTTAGTTATGAGGAGAATGGTCAACAGAGATGAAACTGCCCCTCTGAAATATCTACAAAAGAGTAGTACTCTGTGCTTGACTGGCTGTCTCTTATTGATATAGTGTGAAACTATTTCATCAATTTTAGCTCATAATAATTAAGATGATTTTGTAAAAGGCCACATCACAAATTATGTTTTTTAAATTATGAAACTGAAAAGTTGTTTTTTTAAAAAAAATCATACAAACTGAAGTGGAGTAAAATGCTCACTTAAACAGAATAAAAATGATGAATAGACTATAGCCAGTCATTTTGAACAATTAAGTATCACAATGATGGGTACCAGAAAAGACCTCAGAGGTCAGGAGACAAAACTCAAATGTCTAGGGATTTAACAAGTACCATTAACAAGTGTAGATTGCCATGTGTAATGAAACCAAGATACAGGCGCAATGATGAACAACTATGGGTGTTGGGCCTCAATGTTGGGAATCAGCAAGGGGTGGAGAGAACAGGAGATATTTGTTCTATTTATTGTGGACTGAATGTTTGTGTCCCCCAAAGTTCATATGTCGAAATCCTAATCCCAACGTGATGGTATTTGGAAATGGGGCCTTTGGGAGGTAATAAAGTCATGAGGGTGAAGCCTTCATGAATGGGATTAGTGCCCCTACAAGAAGAGGCCAGAGAGCTAGTTAGCTCTCTTTCTGTAAAGTGGGGACACAAGGAGACAGTCCTCTGTGAACGAGTGAGCAGGGCCTCACCAGACACTAAATCTGCCGGCACCTTAAACTTGGACTTCCCAACCTCCAGAACTGTGAGAAATAAATGTTTGCTGTTTAAGCCAATAATTTATGGTATATTTGTTACAGCAGCTCAAATGGACTCAGACAGCCTCTAAAAGTGGTAAAGTGGTAGCAACCTTCAGCTCCAGTCATGTATTGCTATGCGGGAATGTTATTGTTATAAAATTATTTGGGTGTGTGTCTGGGGTGGATAAAAGTGGCAATTGATTTTCTTTTAAACCACTGGTCCTGAATCAACTTTCTGGAACTATGCAATACAATGTCTCTCTGGCTTTTAAAACAAAGCCTTACAAATACTGGAAGGTAGTTTAGGATGTCTTTGCCTAATCTTTCTTCTGCATTAGACTAAATATTGCTGCTTTTTACAATCATGGACCTCACCACCGTAGTTGCCCATGTGCAGTTTGTTAAATGTCAGTATTAAAATATGGTGTCTAGAATGGAGTACCAGATAGAGTTTAAAAACACAGTAACAAAAGTGCAGGTTTAAGTAACAAACAGCACAAAAGAAAGGTAAAATAAACTAGGTCTTAGGGGTCAAAATCGCCACTATCAGCTACAGGTATATTTCAAAAGAAAATGTGTAAAACCAACCATCTCCACAAGAAATAATCATGGATACAATAGACATTGCTTCCTTTTTCTGAATTCTTTTTGCTTCTTGTTTTTTAATTGGGTAGATTAAGTATCAGCTCAATTTGTTAATTGCTTTCCTTAAAACAATTTACTATTAATTATAGTCACTGTTATTAGCTGTCTCCGAATCTTCCAAGCTGCAGATGTTTTTACAGCAGGCTCCCAATGAGATTGGCAGTTTAGAATATTCTCTGCCAGCAAGCTGCATTCCTTTCAGCAAGTGCCTACCTGCAAAAGACTGTCCTTTCTAAAATAAGGTTTTTGTGCAAAGGAAAATAAGCACCACACTGTAAATGCACACGTAATAGCAATTAAAACTGAAGGGTCTAATATACCAATTTTTATTTTCACTTTTTTTGGGTAAGAATCCTACGTAGTGCATTGATTGAAAAGCCATTTTCAAACAACACACTATCAGGAATAAGCAGAAGTCTCTTACAGAGAGTAAGACCCTCTTCCATTGACATTTCTCCATAATTTATAGCCACAATGGAATACAGTAAATACCCCATATTTCAAATGCACTAAGCTTATTTTATGTTTATGTGATTGACACTGCACTTCACATGGTGTGTACTAATACATCAGATGTGTTCAGTAACTGTACAGATTGTTTCCTGTGAGGAAACAATTATTACCTCCCAAAGGCCCCATACATCATACATCATGCAATAACTTCTTAATGATTTAGAAATAGCAGTCTGTTACCTGCCACTGAAAAGGAAGTCATCCTTACATATGCCCTTTAAGAAAGCTGTATTTGCTGTTTGAGGTAAAAAGAGAATATAAGGATCAATTTACTTTGTACTTACCCTACAGGAGTGTCAATACCAGAGTACAGAAAAGCAATGACTGCGTTAATTTATTACTTTTCTTTAATATGCACCTTCCCCCAATTTTCAAACTTCCCAATCCCTACCCAGGCCAAGGCAAGCCTCTATTTTTTGTTGTTTTCAAACATGTATTAAGTTCAAACTTTGTTTAATTAAAAAATAGCTGCATCAATTTGCTCAGCTTGTGTTTAATATACTTGATGTTAGAAAATATCAGCATGCTCATGGTCTTCTAGGCTCCTCTCTGTTTCTCATCATTTTCATGGACTTCCTTTTACAGATTTTCTTACTACAGAAACTGTGGGGATGCTGAACTCTACTTACTCATGTGCTTCTCATTACCTAGGCTTATTGGAAGCTCCATCTCTCCTGCAAAGCTTATTTTCAACTAGTGCAACCCAGGGTAATTACATTCTATTCTAAGAGACAAGGGTGGGACTTCCTGGTTCTGCCATGAACCAGCTGTATGTCTTAAAGCAAAGCTTTTTTGATCTCTCACAGCCTAATCTCCTCTCTTGTAAAATGAAGGACTAGATGAAAGTGGCATTACCTAGTATAGCAATCTAAACTCAGGGTTTGACCTGCTTAACATTTCTGGCAAGAAGATGGTATTTATGTAGTTACAATACACAAAATTAACCAATGGCTGAAATGGAGTGTAAGAACTCAATTCATAGATTGAAATCGTAAAAGGCTGATTCCAGTGTTGGGGCACCTGCAGAGAAAGGGAGGAAAAATTTCACTAGTTCATTCAAGCCCAAGGAGAAATATGGTGTGCCCAACTTTGCATCATTCACCAGGAGGGTATGTGCTGTGAACTTTGCAAATCAGGTTCACTGCTTTTATCTGAGGGGAAAACTATGTGTCTTTTCTTTGTTACCCAGTTCTCCAGTTTATGAGCTATTCAGAGGAAGCTGAAGCAGAATATAGGCGTTTAATTTATTTTATTGTAATGCATTCAGATGGGTAGGTTTTAAATACCCATTAAGAAGTTTACTCAGCTGTTGACACAGATCAGGGACTTTGGAGAATTAAAGGTCTCTAATAAGAGACCCAAACTGTCTGAATCCCTTTCTTACAGATGTGAGAAAGCACAAACAGCCTGAGCTTAAAAGGACAGTTATTGAAATTCAGATTGAACATGTGCATTTAACAACTAGAAAGTGCATTCACTTCTCATTGCTAAAAGGATTGGGGCTTAACTGAGTCAGACATTTTAAAGAACTGCAAAACCATCTGGGAGGATTTATGTCCAAAAGTCAAAGGAGAGTCATAGAATTTGATGAGTATGAAGCATGATTTAAGTTTCTGTAATGTTTTTGATGATTAACTTCAGGGTGAATCTAAACTATCATGTAAATACACTTTAGTTTATAAGAAGGCCTGGCAGAACTTAGACTGCAACCCACCAAGGACATAAAAGATCCTTCATTTTGCTACAGTAGTGTATGAACCCCAGTTCCACGCTGCTTCTGTTGCCACATTCAGAGCAACACTCAGGTTCTGTGGAAGTACTCTTGCTCAAATGGCATGGCTGGAACAAAAGCAGGAGTGAGAATTAAGTCAAGTCCTGACTGAACAAACTCCACAATTTTTCAAGAAGGGTTGAGACATTTTAAATACCAACCTTCCAACTTAAATGCTGAAAATCAGTCAACGGTCACTCCTGCAAGTGAGCCTTTTATAAAGAAGAAATGTCTTCAACTCTTTTGGCAATACATTTATTATTGCTAAATATCACCGTTTTTCAATGGCTTTATTTAACCACTGCTGCTAGAAAATTTCCCTGTGTTCTGCTCTTGAGTTTTACTGCTGCAGAATCAGGAATATACTCAGATCAAATGATTCTTTCAACTATAAAAAAATCGTAACTATGACTATAACTTCTATGTTTGAACATCAAATGTATGCCAGGTACTTCATATATTTATTTCTAACACACTGATATTTGAGGGGAAGTTTGAGTTCACGGCAGCGCTACGACTATGTAGCTCTGTGAGACTTGTCTCTGAGCCTCAATTTCCAAGTCTGTTAAATGGAAATAAGAATAATAGTCACTTCATAGAGCACGACCAGGTTTAAAATAGTAAAAAGCTTAGCACAGTGTCTGTAAATAATTGTCAGCTGTTACTGTTGTAAGATTTACCTGAGTGTTTTCCCAGCTTCAGCTTCTCACCCATCCATAAGTATTTTAAGAAAACAAAGGAAAAATTTCTTCCACATAATTTCTCCATCAGCATTTTATCTACTTTGATACAGCTCACTACATTCTTACCCACAGAGCATTTACAAGTCAGATGCACTCTGTACTATGCATGGTGTGAAAGAGGTAAACACTTAAGGACCAGCTGGCTGTTAGACCCTAGACTCTGAGACAGAGAGAAGGGGAAAGTGAGCTGTCTGTCCCTATGCACGTTTTCTGATGTTAGCATGCTTTAATTAAATGGCTACAGGGTGGGGGGACTTCAGTTCTGGAAGTATGGAGTAAGCACATCTCCCTCTTTTCACACCTAAAACCCTGGTTAAAATAAATAAAACCAGCAGCAGAAAACTCTAAAAGGTAGAGACAAGAAGGCAGACTTTCTGGGGATCTTGCTATGCAATGAATGACTCATTGACCTATCTTAAAAGAACTGATGAAAGTTATTCCAGTAGAGAGGGAATGACAACAGAAGAAAACTTGGAACATCAGAGCAAAGAGAGGTCAACAGAATAGGTAAGGATATGGGTAAATAAAATATACTACTCATCTTCTCCTGAGTTTTTAAAATTCTGTTAGATGTTTGAAAGCAAAATTATAATATTTTTCCAATGTGGTTCTCAACATAAAGAAGACACGTTAAACACCTAACACACTATCAATAATTTCATTAAGTATAAGTGTTCTAAATATGCCAATAAAAGGACAGAGATTGGCAGAGTGGATTAAAAAAATGCCCCAACTATATGGTGTCTATAAGAAACTCATTTCTAATATAATGATATAGGTAGGATGAAAGTAAAGATGCACCATGAAAATACCAATCAAAAGAAAGGTATAATATCACATAAAGTAGATTTCAGACCAAAGAAAGTTACTGGGGATGGAAAGGAACATTACATAATGACAAAAATGTCAGTGCACCAAGAAGAATAGAAGAGTGTATGATTTCAAGCATAAGGATATGGGGATAGACCTTGACTACTACGCTTAATATTGGTGACCTTGGGCTTTAGTTTTCTGTAAGTTTCTCTAAGATTCAGTGTTCCCATCTCAAAAAATATGGTAATAACAATGCCTGTGTCCTGGGTTGTTCAAAGGTATAAATGAGGTCATTACATAAAAGTACCAAGCTATTGTTTGTATTTGTTTTCCCCTCCACTACCCTATAAATTCTTTGGCCTGAAAGCTGAAAATGGACACAAGAAATCCTCAAAGTAACCTTGACTTTTCAACTTTTGATATATTTCTTTCTCATGAACGGTCATGAGTTTTATTTGCAGAGCACAGTGTTTTGCTGTAAGGAAAAAAATGTGCTGGTAAATTGATAAAGATCTTGGAAATATAGATTCCAATTAATTTTAGGAACCATTATGTAATGATGGGTGAATCAATGGAAGATCTGTTGACACAGAATATAATAATTACATATGGTAATGCAGTGGAATCCAGATCCTTATATATTTTCACCTGCCTCTTCTTTTCAGACTTAAAATAAGAAGGAAGGGTAAAGATTAAGAGAAATAAATTAGACCATGCAATTATTATTTAATATTCCACAAAACAAGAAGAATTGCAAAAAAGAAAGAACAAAAAATTGTCATTCAAGTAATCCCATTTAATGTTTCCTTCCTCCCTCCCTCCCTCCTCCCTCCCTCTTTCTTTCTCTCTTTCTTTCAAGTTTCTGTGTGTACTTTACATCTTCCTATCTGGTGGGGAATGGAGGCTTTTTTCCTTTTAAGCATAATCCTCATCACTGTGTGAGCGTGAGTAAATGTATGTGTTTTAACTACTCTAACTCATGTGATTCCAGTAGAATTAAAATAAGCTTCAGTAGAAATTAACTTTTCTATTTTCAGACTTAATAGTCTAGGCTAGAATTTAACATCCCAAAAGACACTATAAAAGATTAAAAAGAAGATGAAAATGAAAAAAAAAAACAAATGTATTCCCCCACAAAAGGTATACTACCACTTGCTATTGATAGATGACAGCACAGCACCCCAAAGAGTAGGTACTACTATTTTCATCCATCATAATTGATTAAAAGAATAGAACGAAGCAAAGGGATTTACAAATTTATACAAATTAAATTTTAGCTTAATTTTAGGAAATGACTTAGCTACCAAATGGGTTACTAAATGAATAATTGAAAATAAATGAATCAAAATAAAATTTCAAATAACCTAATATTAAGCTTGAAATTATACTTTATTAATAGAAAAAAACTGATGTTCACAGGCTTTTTATGGGACTTTAACTTGTTGTGTGTTGTTGCATTCAAAAACATTCAGATACTCTGAAAACTTGGGAGATCTCGGACATCAGAGCTTATTAAACGTCAAGCTCTCTCAGGTCAAAGCTGAAGAAAACAGTCTTTAAAGCTGCATTTTAGATAATTAAACCGCCTTAGGAAACAGTTCCAGATTAAAATAGCTCCAGTTCCTGGTTTTCTCGACTATACACAGTTAAAAGAGCTAGTAATTTTTAAAATATAATTAGAGCACTGGATGTTTATCAGAAGGAAAACTCACTGTCTAGCTAAACATCAAGCTAACTAGTTCATGAATTTATTTTTTGATATTTAACCACTGTCATGTCGCTATTTCCATGTTCTTAGACTTTATATACCACTAACTTCTAAAAGAATTTGTGGCAGTTTAAAAATTGTGTTAAATGTTAAATATGTTTGTTTTAAAAATAAATAGAATATAGACCTTTAAGAGGAGCAAGGAAAATAATTGTTACCAATATCTGTTTTATCAAGATGTTACTAATATCTTTGCTCCTGTTGACCATGGCCACTGAATTTGACTCTGAAAAAGAAAGTTATGATATTAAAGTCAAATGTATCATAAGGTGATTAAGGCAATAATTAGCTTTTTACTTACATGCATCAGAGATTTTTTTTTTAATTTTTAAAATTTTTAAATTTTTGGCCATGCTGTGTGGCATGTAGGACCTTAGTTCCCTGACCAAGGATCGAACCTGGGCCCCCTGCAGTGGAAGCACAGAGTCCTAACCACTGGACTACCAGGGAATTCCCAACATCAGAGATGTTTGATAAATAGTTTTTATATTCACCTCCCAAAGTCTCATTCTCTTCATGGTATAGCAAAATTCCAGCTAAGGTTAGACAACTTACTAGAAAGTTCAAAAGAAAAAATTCAGATTGATTTCTGCCCGTTTGAGTAACCTGACTTCAAGATGAGTTTGTAAAAGTCTACATTTATAGACAAGAATAAAATAAGTTTTTGTTTGTTTGTTTTTAAATCTCAACTGGTTTATGGAAGGACAGGCAAAATGAAGAAAAAGCATTCTGCATCTCAGCTCTACTGCCTCTGTACACTCAGACTGAAATCCTTGCAGAAAGCCAAGCAAGGGAAATGCTTCAGGGCCATTCATCCAAAGTCTTGAGATGCTGTGATTGAAAGTAACATGTGGAATCAGTTTGAGAAAAATATAAGTCAGAGGAAAATGACATGAGTAATAAACTAAGATAGAGTGGAGACTATTAAAAAATGGAAATAGCTTCAGGGAAATATTTTTAGATGCAGCAGACAAATTTCAAAGCTGGAGAAACAGAATTTGCTTACACAGAACATACACTCTGAAATATTATGTATCTATCTATTCACTACCTGTATTTGCATGAAATTGCTTTAAATACTGATCTGTAACTCCAAATATACTGTAATATACCTCACTGATAAAACACCTTTGTTCTTTAATGAACTGAAAATAGAAAAAGAAGATCATATGTTTCTTGGCGTGGTAGGAAAAGCTCTGAACTAGAGGCAAGAGAACAGGATTCTACCTTAGCCACATGGACTGTCCTGGCTTCAATAGGGATGTCATTTAACTTCTCTATGTCTCTGATCTTCTAACTATAAGGTGAAAGGAGATGACTTCAAAGATCCCCCATCCTCAAACTGTGAATCCATAAATCTAACACTTCCCAATGCTTTGGGTATTTAACAAAGGTTTTACTGAGGCTAACATGATAGTTTTTACTATCACAAGGAAATTGACTCAAATATAGGAGAAGATATTTGGGAAATATTCTAGGGCAAAACAATAACCTTAGAGAATTTGAATGAGACAGGTAAAAAGGTCTTATTTTAAATTATGCCAGAGCAAATTAAAAAAAAATGTTTAGAGTTAAAAAGAGGCATTGCGTATTTGAAGTTAAATGAGAATGGTGTTGAGAATGTATATCTTAAAACGCATAGAAGTGAAATAGATGTAGAAAGGTAATCTTTAAAGCTTTATTGCATTCAGCGGACACAATTTCAATTTTTACTACTATTCAGAATGATAAAAAATCTCACTGGTTACAGAGGTCCTGATTATAGAAGCTCTTCTAACACTCTTTGGAAATGTCCTTTGCTTGGTGCTTAGGAAGATTTAACACTCCTAAGAAATACATCATAGTAAGATTCTGATGAGTAAAAGGGATCAGTTATAAGGAATAATAAGTATTGAAGTTCAGGATCAAGATGGCAAGCATTTGTGTTCCATCAGAGGTACACACAACCCAATTTGAAGAATGCTGATACAGAGTAACTACTAATTACCTGGAGATACATCTTACATATATTATCTCATTTATTCCTCACAAAAGTCTTTTAAGACTACCTCAGGATATTGACCATAGTTTTTCCTACATTTCCAGGGAATGGGGTGTTCAAGAGAGAGGACACTGAAAGCTCTATTCCTACAGTGAGAAAGATAGTCTTACCCTTCTTTGTTGAGCATTGCTATTATTAAGATCAGCTAATTTAATTTGTCTTAGTTTTGATCATTAAGCAATTTTTTTATTATAATTTTATCACCATATAAAGTTCCCTTCAAGGAAGGAATACACTAACAAAGCAATCTTTATGACTGTTCCTATGGTGTGTGTAATGTAACTATTAGCATTCTATTTTGTAGGTCAACCTCTCAAGAATTTGCATGGTGTGAGTTACTGCACAATAACCCAGATTCTATGGATAAGAACTGAAGCTCTGGACTGGACCTATGAATAAGGTATTAGCCTCAGCAAGGCTAACAATCCCTGAATCAAAATCTCAGAAATGTTGGTAACTATTGTGTGGCAGAATTTTACACGCACACACACAAACACACACACACACACACACACACAAGATCATGATGCTAATTTCATTTCTTTGTTTAGATTTGTTTTTATCTAGCCTAAACTAGTCTTTACTTCTGGTTCATAGAAAAAATAAAGTGAATCCTGGAGTCTTACCACCTCAGCATTATAGAATCCAAACTCAAGTTAGCAAGAAGAAAAAGATTAATAAAGCTTGTAGAAGCCAGCATATATTTTACCAAAGTCACAAATCAAAGTTGACAGCAGCCTGGCAAGAGATTAGAGGATTGATCAGATGACCAGGGGAGAATAGAATATGACCAACAAATTTATTTCCTCTCTTTACTCGCTCTCAATTATTTGATTATTCATTCATTCTTTCATTCATTTAGGTATTCAGTTACTCATTTATTTTTTTTTATTTTTTTTAAATTAATTTATTTATTGAAGTATAGTTGATTTACAATGTTGTGTTACTTTCAGGCGTACAGCAAAGTGACTCAGTTTTATATATATTCATACACATATATCTATTCTTTTTCAGATTCTTTTCCCATATAGGTTATTACAAAATATTGGGTTCAGTTCCCTGTGCTATACAGTAGGTCCTTGTTGTTTATCTATTTACATATAGTAGTGCATATATGTTAATCCCAAGTTCCTAATTTATCCCTCCCCCCACCCCCGAATTTATTTTCAAATGGTTCCAAATTGTCAATGCCTTTGAGCACCTGGCAAAATCAAATGTATATTCTCCCTAGAGGAAAATACCTCCATCCTAGACCACAAGGGATCCCACGTATAGTTCTTCAAATGGTCAGCAGCACACAGTCAAATATAATCAAGCACACAAGCAAGGCACCACGAGCAAGAACCTTTTAAAACAACAGAACAAATAGACAACATAAAAAGACTTTCACAGATTTCTGATGTCTGAATTATGAGACCTAGGCTATAAAACAATTATGCCTACTATATTGTTGTTGTTTTAATAGCTGGGGTAGAGGTATTAAAAAAAAAATTCCTGGAGAAAGCTCACTTCTTTTTTTTTTTCTTTGAATTTATTTATTTTATTTATTTATTTTTGTCTATGTTGGGTCTTTGTTGCTGCATGCAGACTTTCTCTAGTTGTGGTGAGTGAGGACTACTCTTTGTTGTGGTATGTGGGCTTTTCATTGCAGTGGCTTCTCTTGTTGCGGAGCACGGGCTCTAGGCATGCAGGCTTCAGTAGTTGTGGCTCATGGGCTCAGTAGTTGTGGCTCGCAGGCTCTAGAGCGCAGGCTCAGTACTTGTGGTGCATGGGCTTAGCTGCTCTGTGGCACGTGGGATCTTCCCGGATTAGGGCTCGAACCCGTGTCCCCTGCACTGGCTGGCGGATTCTTAACCACTGCGCCACCAGGGAAGCCCGAGAAAGCTCACTTCTGATTGGAGAAAAAATAAAATAAGGAACAGGAAACTATAAAAATGCACCTGGTTTCAGGACTTAATGAAGCTCAGGTTCTTGATGTCTCATCAAAGAAAGAATTCAGTGAGAGACAAAGTGATAGGTAAGAAGTGGATTTATTTAGAGAGAAACACACTCCACAGGCAGAGTGTGGGCCATCTCAGAAGGTGAGAAAGGCCCAGTTACTCATTTATTAATAAACACTTATGGGGTCAAGCAGTATTCAATATACTAGGGATATCAAGAAGAATAAATCATGATCCCTACTTTGGGAAGCTTGCTCTCGAATGGCTGAGAGAATAGACAGGTATAAGTCATTACAAAAATGATGATGATGATGACAGATCCTTCTATCAGACTGACTACAAGCTAGGTGCTATTCTAAGAGTTCCTAAAACTCAGATGTTCTAAGTGCTATGAAATGTGATTTACATTCTATGTACTTCTAGAGGACTCATTAGGATGTCATATTATGGTGCCACTTGTAGTTAGGACCCTGGAATTCTCTCTCTTTTTTTAATTGAAGTAGAGTTGATTTACAGTATTGTGTTGGTTTCAGGTATACAGCAAAGTGATTGGGTTATACGTATATACATGTATATCTATATTATTATTATTCAATTCTTTTCCATTATAGGTTATTACAAGACACTGAAATAGTTCCCTGTGCTATACAGCAAATATTTGTTGCTTATCTATTTTAAATATATATGGTAGTGTGTATCTGTTAATCCCACACTACTAATTTATCCCTCCCCCCGACCCTGGAATTCTAATCCCATCTTTTAAAGGAAATATTTTGTGAAGAACATAAAATCAGTGTCTGTGTCTCTGCTAACCAGCCACACACACTCACAGGGCCTGAGGGGTACAGAGTGATGTTGCAATTTTTGTAGTCATCACTGTGGAATGGCAACATCTTTGACAACAGAGAACCCCTTGACAACAGAGAACCCCAGGGACAAGGGCATGAAAGAATTAGTAAACTGTACATTTATGTGTATATTTTCCTGCAGGTTCAGTAGATTTGTACTTGTAACCTTCTTTCAGGTTACAAGTACACCCACCCACCAACACCCACCAACACCCATCCCCATCCATCTCTTTTAGAGATACATTTCAATATACATTTTCAATAATATTTTTGCTTTTTATGTTTAATAACTATTTATCATAATATATAATATACTTGTGACATTTTGATCAATCAGCCAACTCTAAAATTATAATGATAATTCAATACAGAGAAATAATTCAATATATTGAGAATATATTGAGAATTATGGTCACAGAAAACTGTTTTAAACGTTGTATTGCTAAAATTAAAATAAACTGATCAGTAAAAGGTTTTCAAGAATAAAACACATTACGTTGGGAAAACTTCTGTGGGGGAATTACAATAGAAATATGGTTTTAAGGGTAAAAAGAACAATATAAAATTCTGACTTTTAAGATCTCACTTTTTAAAAAATAAATAATGGTGAATTACAGATTGTTACAGTGTTTTTTTTCTCACAGTGGATTCATTTTTACAGCCAGAAATTACTTCTTTAGCAATGGTAGCAATTGAAAGTTATCATGAAATATTTTATGTCTCAAGTTTAAAGTGACAGAAGATATAAGTAAGTTTCCAAATTCTTGTAAGGAATATACAAGAAAAAACTTTGAAGAGCATTGGGGTAAACTGATCACCCATTTTCCATTGAACCATTTTCCATTGAAAATGTCAGTGTCTCAGCCTAATCCTAATCTTTCCCTTCAGGAAAGCTAATATAGTTAGGTGTGCTACTATGGTCTAGTGTTTTAACATTCCATGACCTCACTAATTTTATTTATATGTTATTCCCTAGGTATGGTTATTTTGCTGTTGTTTTGCAGATCACCTACGTCATCCATTTTCAGGTTGCCATTTCATAATTTTTTTCCCAGAACACCATCCCTCTCCACATTCCATTGCTATCCTGTTGATTCTCCAGTATACTGTGGAGATGGGGAGATGGTGAGGACATCATAAACAAGGAAATGTCTTGAAGAAAACAATGGAATGGTCAAAGATGGCCTCTGGGTAATGGGACACAGATGGATAAAACTTCCATTTTTTTTAAGTACTCATTGTAACTAGAATAGAAATGTAAATGGTAATGTGGAGTTACCACTACCATTTAGCACCAGAACTTCAGGCTCCCAGCTCCCATGAAAATAAAATTCTAGTTCTTGAAAATCAAAAGCAAATTTAATAAAGACATTTCCATGGGAAAAAAGGTTCACAGGCTACAGTAAACTTTTTCTAGTGGTTATGTTGCCATCTCTTTGAGGTTGAACCAACTTTGATTATTCATGAGTTGAATGCATGCTCCCTTAATGGTGGGGGGCAGGCAGAGGAAAGGAAAGAAAATATGTGAATCCTCTAATAGGTGACAGACAGGCTACCACACATGACTGTGCAGTTTGTGCACTGCCAAATATACCTGGCTAAGAAGCTCAAGTGAGGGATTCACATCCAACTCATGCATTTGCCATCCAACTACGATCTCCAGGGCTGTAATGTCCAAGAGGGAGTATCTTTTTCTTATTCATACAAAGGTGCAAATAGACTAATAGTAGCCTGTTTTTATCTGGCTCTGATTTCTCACCTTTCATCTAATCTTCAGAAAACCATACTGGCTCTACCTTCAAAACAGATCCAGAATCTGATCAATTTTCACAACCTTCAATGGTACCCGTTGGGCCCAAGTCACCATATCTCATGCCTGGATTGTAGCGATAGCCTCTTAACTCAGACCCCCAGCTGCCACCTTATCCCCACTGTAGTTTATTCTCAGCACAGCAGCCAGAGTGATCTTACTAAAGTGTGAGCCAGATCATGTTGCCTCTCTGCTCAAAACACTCCAGTGGTCCCACTCTACGCAGAACAAATGCCCCAGTCCTTACAGGGTCCACCAGGCGTATGTGATTTCCCCCTTTTCCCTAGTTCTCTGACCTCATCTCTGACTGTTCCATTCACTGATTCTGCTCCAGACACACAGGTCTCTGGATTATTCCCTTAAGACACCATGCATGCCCTTGCCTCAAGACATTTGCATATATACTATTCTGTCTGCCTAGAACCAAGACATCTCCATGGCTCATTCTCTAGTTTCCTATTAGTTTGGGCCCAAATGTCATTTTATGTGTGAAACCTTCTCTGACCACCTTATTTAAAACAGCAGCAACACTCACACACACATTGTGTTAAGCACGCCTTTTATTTTCTGCATTTTTGATGCTTTGACCTCTGGAGCCTTGCTGAACCTGGAGGGACTGCCCCTCTCAGGGTTAGCCATTCCTAGAAGTAGGAAACCACTGCCTGTGAGTATACCTTTCATATGCAGACTAACTGATCCAGAGCTCACACTGTCAACCACTTCCTCTGTAGAGCTCTCACACTCAGGGACTCTTGCCTTAATCACCCCAGGGCCACATACCAGATACCCAGGGACTGTCCCAACACCTATGGCCTGTGGAACTCATTTGAGCTAGCCAGTTCTAAGCCTGTTACCCTGCCTTGCCCATTCTTTTCCCTGGAAACCACAATGAAGGCTCTTGCTCAGGCCTTACCTTGGCCCTTTGTTTAATAATATAACAAACTATGTTTTCAATGGTAATTGACACTTAACCTATTGGCCACACTATATCTATATGAGTAATAATAAAATCTACATTTAAAACACACACACACACACATACACACACACACTTTCGTCCCTTTCCCTGCTTTATTTTGCTCCATATATGTTAAAATGGCTATCGTCAAAAAGACAAGAGATAACAAGTGTTGGCAAGGATGTAGAGAAAAGGGAACCCTGTGCATTTTTGGTTGGAATGTATGTATACTGGTGCAGCCACTATGGAATATGGTATGGAGGTTCCTTAAAAACTGAACCACCATATGATCCAGCAATTCCACTTCTGGGTATATATATGAAGGAAATGAGAACAGAATATTGAAGAGATATCTGCATTCCCATGTTTATTGCAGCACCAAGATATGGAAACAATCTAAGTGTCCATCAATAGATGAATGGATAAATAAGATGTGGCATGTGTGTGTATATATATATATATATATATATATATATATATATACACACACACACACACACACACACACACACACAACGGAATACTATTCAGCCATGAGAAAAAAGGAAATCCTGCCATTTGTGACAACATGAGTGGAGCTTGAGGGCAATACACTAAGTGAAATAAGTCAGAGAAAGACAAATATTGTATATTATTTACCTGTGAAATCTAAAAAAGCCAAACTCAGAAAAAAGGTAGAATGATGGTTACCAGGAGCTGAGGGCGGGTGAAATGGAGAGATATTGGTCAAGAGATATAAACTTCCAATTATAAAATGAGTAAGTTCTATAGATCTAACGTACAGCACGGTGACTATAATTAATAAATCTGTATTATATACTTGAAAGTTACAAAGAGAGTAGATCTTAAATGTTCTCACTACAAAAAAAAAAAGAAATGGTAATTATGTGATTTGATGGAGGTGTTCACTAACACTATGGTGGTATCATTTCGTAATATATAAGTACATCAAATCAACACACTGTACAATAACATTGTCAATTATATCCCAATAAAGCTAAAGAAGGAGAAAAATAAAAGACTGGCCAATATTCCTGACAGTAGGATGTTCCTATTCCACATGATACCAGCTGAAATGGAGATTTGAGAGGGTCTAATTTCCTAAGAGTTTGTCTATAGATTTCAAAGATGTTACCTCAAATCTAGGATTCTTACTTACCTAATTTTTAAAATCTTTTTCCTAATGGCATATGTCCTTGGCTTACACTGAACCACTCTAACATAGGAAGCCCTGAAGTGCCCATTATTTCCAAAACTATAGGGATGTTGTAGAGGATTTTATCTGAAGACATGGCGCTTAATGTTTTTTTTCTTATCTAAGAAAAGTTTCTGTTTCTTTTAAAGAAATGGCATGCATTTTCCTAGGGGACAACTGTGAATCACGTTAACTGCTTGTTTCCCTTTTGGCTTTAGTCATCAGGAAGGTCAGAACCAAAATTTCAACTAAATGATTGTTAAGAAATACGTAGCTTATATATATTATCATTCCAAAGTACCACTTCCAACCTCTTAGTCCTAACTTGACCTTTTGTTCCCCATATTTTCTCTAATTCTCATTTGCATCTATTGTATTTCAACCTCGTTGCTTTTCAAGCCCTTCATTCAATGATACAGATATTTAAACTAAGTAGGTAAATGAAATCACATTTGCTGTGGCCTTTGGAAACAATCAGTGGGACAGAGAAAAATAATTTTATTGTGGCCAAATTCAAATCCCCAGGAAGTGTGACATATTTCCTAATTTTATGTTTATATCTTTTTTTCCCATCATGATGTATCCAGAAGACTTTGAATAAAATCATGCTCTAACCATCTAAGATAATATGACAAAAAGTTGAATAATCAGAAGTTCTTGGTCCAAGAAATATAAAGATTTGAAATTAAAATAAAATCAGAACAGGTGAGCCAGAGATTTTAATAAAAATACTGTAAGTTTATTAAGCTATTTTATATCATGAATGCAGGTTTTAAAGAAATCTAAAATACTCAACACACATTGTGTTCTTACACAACTAACTCAGGATCCTACCACCTTCCCACCTTTGGCAACTATGTGACATTTAATTTTGGCAGATTTTTAAAAATTTGACTTCTTTCCCCAATAGTAAGAGTTTAGTGATACTTTCAGACCAAATATGTTTATCTAGCTACACCTACTAGCACAGCATTGCTCCTTTCTATACTTCGATTGTGGTGACCTGGGCTTACAAGGTTCTTTTTGAAGCTGCTTGATATGGTTCATGAGTATTTATTCTCATATTAATAGGTGCAATCAAAATTCCTGCAATAATTTTGTAGAAATGATGTTTTAATTAAGCAGCAGTTGGTACTTTAAAGGCCAGAATGTTTAACTGCCAGATCACCACCAGCTCAAGCAGCAGATGGAGGGCAAGCAGGTTGTTTGATCTACATAAAGTATCTGGTTGGAAAGGAAATTGGACATCATGCTTACTTATTCTTATCCGTTAAGTATTTAATGTATCAATGAAGTATGCAAATCTTCCACAAGGTAATGCAAAAAAATATGAGATACAACTTTAAGAGCAAACTGCAGAGAAACAACTGGTATGAGAGGTCTCGGAGGAGACTGTGGATGATTGATTCTCTGTGATGAAAAGGAAAAGCAAATGCGAGAGGGAAGGACAGTAGAAGGAGACAGCAAGAGAAAAATCCCTTCCTCCTTGCAAAGTCTAAGTGAATTCTGCATGTGGTTAATGGGTTATCTTTTGAGTTTTCTTTGTTTTGTAGCACCAGACAAGATGCTAAGAGGGTAAAACTCCTGAGGGCAATTACTTTGTATACAGAACCCAGCCTAGTGGCTATACTACAGTTGCTAAGTATATACTTATTTATCTCAATCATTCATGCTTTAACACGCTTAATGAATACCTGCTGCGTGCAAGGAACTGTTATAGGTTAAATGGCAAACAGCAAATACTTGGGGTTTGATAATTGCGGTGATCTGACTGTGGGACAGCCCTCGGCCTAGACTGATAAGGAAACTTCCTCATCTTCTGTTGTTCCAGGCAAGAGTCAGGACCACAGAGGTAAAGAAAAGAAGGGATGTAGGTTTGCAGGCTATGGTTACTAATCCCTAAATTAAAGTCCGTTTCTCTTGTTGCTGTTAAACTTGACTTTTGTTGTTGCTGTTAATTTTCTACTGGTTGTGCATGCCAGACTAATCTAAAGTCAGTTTTGGTTGATGTTTTTAATTAAAGCTAAATTTTGTTGTTGCTATTAATTTTCTACCAGTTGTGCCTGCAAGATTGTAAATTAAGATTAAGACCTGTTTCAATAGTTCCAGATATGATACAGCAGTAAAATTCTTAAGTGAGCAAGAGAAGTGGTTACATACACATAGCCAGAACTAACGGTGATAATTTCTATATCTAAACTCTTTGATGTCAAGTTTGAACTGTCTTCCCTATTCTTAGTATTTATTGAGTGAATGATTCAAGGATAAGCTTCAAGTCATCTGAAATATGAAAGTAATGTTACTTATCTTCATATCTAAAAAATGAATCATAAATAGAACTTCAGGGTATGGTAGTAAAGATATCTTCTTCTTGGATTGATCCCTAGATCATTATGTAGTGTCCTTCTTTGGTAGTAAAGATAAAATATTTTTTTAATGAGTTGATGTTACAGGGGGAGGGTATTCTTCAGTTTCGTTGACTACAGAGGAGGAAATGCATGGTAGCTGATAGCATAATTTCTGATTTTGCAAAAACAAAGCTCTCAGCTAGTCATCCTACTTGAAAATCATATTATGACATTATATATTATTTAATAATGAATTACCTGTTGCATATGTATTATTATATATGAAGATTTATCATATATAATCATACATATTCCAATTAGGGAGACCTAACATCTATTCCTAGCTCTGCTACTAACTAGCTGTGTGACTTTGACCAATCATTTAATTTCTCAAGGTATTGGTGCTTTCACCTGCTAAACTGATAATGGGCTGGATGACCTCTAAAATATCTCCCACTTTGCCTATTCTTAAAAAATAAACATGTTAAAATTTTTTAAATACAATAAGAAGCATAGATTATATTTTCTGTTCCTTAAAGCACTTTCCATATTTTCTCTTGATAATACTAAAGAAGAGAATCATGGAAGAGATGTGACAAAAAGAAATAGTATTCTCATATCATTCTGGAGTATAGAGGATCTCTAAACAAAACAAGTCTTGTACTCATCTGCAGAAGGAGATCTATCATTGTCCTCCTATGGAAGACCATGATTCCCCAGGCTACGACCTCCTCTAGTTGCTAAGAAAAGTAATCCAATGAAGAGGATCTACAAGGAGATATGAACAAATGAATACCCTCCTCACCTCACTTTGCCCTCTAAGGAACGTATGAATTGCAGAAACTGAAAAGTGGTTAATTCAAATGAATCTCTATGACACATAGGAGGCTGTTACACTATGCTATGGAAAACTTAGGGGAACAAATTAACTTCTTAGGATTGTGATAGAAAATGGAAAGTACCAACCCTTGGGTTTCCCAGGGATTCCTGGGATTGTAAACTGCAGGGACACCTTGGAAATTTCTTTTCTCATTAAGATCTACCTTTATCTTCCTCCAGAAGATTTCTCACAGTCCTGGTTCCTGCTGCACCTCCGGCCTGTGTAGCTGTGCCCAGGCTAGTTTTTCCTTCTAAAGATTAGGCTTTGACTCTCTCTGGGATCTTGGGACCAGTGTGTTTCTTTGACTTTATCCCACTTTCAGGAATGGAACCCCATCAGGTCCAACCCCTGGGCACTGGAGTGGGTTCACTGTTAGCATGATTGACTCCCCAGCCATTCAAGTCATTTACTAAATCCTATTCATGAATATTAAGGTTTCCTCTTCAGAGTTCACTTATGAGGCTTCAAGAAAGGAAACATTCCTGAGAAGGGCTGTGTTACTAGTTGATCAGACCCCAGCTGCCATCTGCTCTTGTGACATGCTGATGGAATGGTATAAAGACCTTGGAGGATTGTTTTATTAATCACAAAATTTCACTTACTTGGGTTTTGTCTCTAAGATTATTTTCAACTGTTTATTATATACACTTCTAAAGCACTGCCCTTATTTCAGAAGGATTGCTTCTTTGCAAAGGAAGCCATTATTATGTTGGACACAGACACATCTTTTGGCACAGAACTTCCACCGGGTTTAAAACAAGCCTTCGAATATTCAGATGGATTTTACGGCCATTCTTGAATAAAGGAATACTTCCCTCAATTTATTTATATTATATGACTTTCTCAAGGCATTTGGGACTTTGAGGATTAGCATTATAAAAATGCATGTATAAGCAGTCATTATGTAAAAATTAAGTAGCTCACAAATCACTTTATTATAAGCTCTCAACTATCTCAACTGTTGAAGTAATAGAATATGGTACTTTTTTTCCTCCAAATGTTACTTAATGCTTCCTGCAACAAACATGACAAATGTTAGACACTTCTGATGTATATTCAGCCTTGGAAATATGCAGTAGGGCTTAATATTCAGAATAACAATAAACTTTTATATGGATACATATGCAATTTTCATCACAAACACCAAACTCCTAGCAAAGCAGATTTGTCATAGCCATAACCATTGTAGGTCCTGCATCAAATCAATTCCCCACACCTAGGAGTCCCCTGATAGCCCGTATAAACTGATTAGTAAAATATGATTATGTATGTCAGCCCCACTGATGAAAGTTGGAGCCAGCCCCTGAGGATGTAAGTTAAAATAAACCTAGATCTTAAATAGCTATAGAATTGACCTATCTTGGATGAAACTACTCCTTGTGACGACAATGGTGAATCATTACGGTGGCAAAGGGCATTGCAACTAAGGCAGTAGTCAGGAAGAAAGTCTCCTCCTCCTGTCTGGCTTGGGCCTTAGTTTGTTCTGTACACCAAGGGTTTTATCTGGAGATAAACAAATCCATATTAAGACTTATTGCTGTATCAGCACACCAGAGCACCTCAAAACTTATTGATGCATGAAGTGACCATCAAATGTGGAGGCAGTTTGGGGGAGACAGTGGAAGGAATTTCAAAGTATAAGAAGTCAATCTTTATTTATAGAAGCTATCTTTTCCTTTAAATAAAATTCTGACCAAAGGATTGAGCTTTTAGGACCAAACATGAAGTAATAGGACTAGCCTGAGTCACGAAATCTTAGCAATTGATATTCCTGTATATGACTGATTATGTACATACTATCCAGCAATTTTGATTGCAGTCACAGTTGTAAGTTTACGTCTGAAATTTTCATGAGTAGAGTTACTTCAACAAGCACCTTTGGTATAAAATGTCATGTGCAAGCCTTGTCTTTATCTACATTGGAGGGCAGTGTACACAGTGGGGGCAGGAGCAAGCCTCAGGAACCAGACTGTCTGGGTTTGAATCCCAGCTCAACTCCTTACTGGTTGAGAGACCTTGAACAAGTTTAAATCATTTAACCTCAGAATACCCCGGAGCTACATCTGTAACTCATGGACAATAATAGAACATACCTCTTTAAGTGGTTGTGAGAATTAACTAAGAATCTTTGGACAGTGGCTGGCACATAAAAGAACTATTTAAGTATTAGCTATTATTATTGTTTAATAAATATTTATCAAGTACCAAGTACCAGGTGCATATGACTCTTATATAGTAAATATTAATGTAGCCTGAAATTTCTTTGCGCTGAAGTATTAACATTCTGTATTTCTAAAATTCGTTGTTTTCCTCTAAAACAAGGAAGTGTCTCTTTGCATGAGTTCTTTTTTTCCCCATAAACAAGCAAATTGGTTAAAAGAGGACAATCTAACAAGAGAATAAACCTATGCTACCTTTTGTTTTAGTCAGGATCTCTTAACTTATCCTATGAAAATGAAAATCTAATTTTTTTTTAATCAAGGAAGCAATTTCCCATGTAATATCATTTGGTGTTTACTCTGTTCAGATTTTGAAAGTAAAACCAATTCTTTGGGTTACTGGACTTGAATTTTACTTCAAAAATGAGTTATAACTAAATGGAATAGCTAAATGGAATTAGTCTAGAAGTAAAAGAGAGATTTCCTTAATCACAACTATCTTTAAAATCACCCCAGAGGTGACCAACCTCCAAAGGAAGCGGGTCTAAAATTAGGCCTAATTTCTATGTAGGGAAGATGCAGGGAGCTTTTAAGCAGGAAGAAGAGGTGGGGACCCTGTGGTTTTCATTCAACAAAGCCTGCAGTAGGCACTTGAGGAGTAGGGAGCAGAAAATACAATTTCCCACCTTAGACTCTGTGGCTATGCTGTTCAAAAGCCTATAAGGCAATTTAACAGATGTGAACAGTAATTACAGGAGATTGTGGAAGGGAAACAGGAGAAATTAGAAAGAGGGGATGAGAAGTGCAGGAAGAAGGGGGTAGAGAACCAGGTGCGAGTATACTTTAAGTCAGGACAAGAAAAACTGAAAGCCGAGAAATAACAAACTTTGATCTAGAGCGAGTGACCCACAAACCACTATAATATTGCATTTCTGTATTACCACAAAGGGAAGAGAAATACTAACTACCCAATATTTTTTATAAAGGAGAATAGGGCATATTGTGTTATCTTCTCAGTGCTTTAGCTGTGTAGTTATATTTTCTGGTGGCTCGGAGACAGAAACATTTGAGAGAGAAACCATTGAAGGTGTAGAGAATGGCAGGGCAGGAGAATGCATGGCAGAATAGTGAGAAAGAAGCGAGGGCAATGGTTGAACCTACAGCTGCCAAAGAAATAGTGGGAAAGTCAGAAAGAAAGGAATCCTAAAGTAAAGCAGCAAGGGGGGTGGGGGGAATTGAACGGCCCAGAGAAGAATATTTTCAGAGGTTACATGTCTCTTAGACTTCTACACACAGGGCATATATATGTTGGAGATTATCAGCATAAATGAGAGATACACTCATATTCGTTATATATATATATACATATACATCTGTTTCACAGGTACAAGAACATTAAACTTTATTAAGTAAACATATGCTATATGCTTATGCATAATTGAGTTTTAAAAGTGGAACTCATCCATCCTTGATTTTAAAAAGTTCTCCATCATGACTATAAAGTTTAAAGGCATTAGATGAAGCTCAGAGTTACCCCGAAATTTGTAATAATAGACTCCCTGCCCTTCACTCTCAGTGAGCTGTCAAATCTGTCACAGAGTGAGCATTAGTAGTTGTAGGAGGAATGAATGAATGAATGAATGCACTAAGGAATGAATGACAGAGGCCCCTGAAATGTGGAGATGGAATGGCTGTTGGCTCTGTTAGGATTCCAGCTCTACCACTTGCTTTTCTGGGACTACTCTAGCTTCAACTGCTTCATCTGTAAAATCTAGGTGAATATAAAGACCTACAACCCATAGTTTTGGAGAATTCAATGAGAAAATGGAGCTAAAGACTTAGCCCAGTGCCTATACATAGCAGTTTTAATTATACGGGTTACCTGCTGACACTATTATGGAGCCCATCTCAGAGCACAAGGTATAAGATCTGTCTTGGTCTATGGTTTTCCAGCCTAGAGATGTCTAAAATTAAGGCTGAGAAATGTGTTAGGTCTTGAAATTGCAAAATTACAAGCTTTTAGTGACATTAATATATATTTGCAGTTGGTACCTCAGCAAGACATTGGGAGGGCCACAGATAGAGATAGGGATAAAAAAGGAACCCAGAAAAGTAACTCAGTTCACAACTCTGGCACAATTGTGGTCACTTAGTAAATTCCCTTTTCAAGAGTGCCTAAGTAATTAAATGAGGATACATTTTGAGGGCACTGGGACACCATTTAATTGCAGGTTTCAGCACGTTATTAAATGAGGCCCTAGTGGTTTGAAAACAATTAACGCGTCATTTAATAAATCGAACACCAGTATATTTGGAGGAGCCCAAGTGGCTTGAATGAGTTAATGCATGACCTTAAGTGTACAATTAATCACAGGAGTGTCATGGGCATTAAGAGAAATAAAGGTAACTGGCAATGAAAAGAATCAAAAGAGCTTGTCACCATATAAATTTAAAGAGCATACCAAAAAAAAGAGGGGGTCTACCATTTCCAAAAAATTTCAAATGGTTCTCAAGCATTTTATAAATAAGTCCTAACGTAGAAGAATAATGAACACTAGCACTGAACCATCTTCTAAAAAAGCAATGAGTCAAAATTCAGGCTTTATTATATTATCATAAAAATGTTTCCCAGAGGTAGATGGTAGTTTTTCAACTCACTTCTGCAGAATGTAAGATCAAACCATGGGCTAAACTCAAAAAAGAAAGATTTATATCAAATTACTCCAAAGTATTTCATTAACACTCATAAGAGCCAAAATTCCTTTGGAGACAGCTCCAAAGAATGCCATTTGGCACCATGAAAACCACCACTCTTGTTCTACATACTCAGGTGGTACAGGATCTTGCCTGATTTGCAGCAGGTGTCCCTCTTTAATGGTATTTTTAGTAATTGAGCTTTTCATTGATTTTACTACCCCTCCCCATCTACCCAGGTATGGCCAGACCTACCCAAAACCCCCGTTGTCTGACACACTTCTCAGAAGCCCGTCAACTGGCCATCTGCATCAATGCAGAATGGTCTGTTCCAATACTGTCTGTGTCTTTGTTCCATCTGCCTGATGTGATGTGTCCCTCACCTGTCCTGCACTTCCCTGATGGGGACTGTTTGCCTGTGACCTACTGCCATGCTGTAGTTATAATACTGTCACCCAGCCTGCTCTTCTCCTAGTCTCCTCAGGCTACCTCTCCCTCCCTTAGATATCAATCTAATAATAGGTCTAATTCACCCCAGTCCACTGCACTCTGCTGTAGGTAATCCACTCCTGTTCATTTTTTAAATCATTATTTTGAAGGCTGCCCAACAGTTTGCTGGAGATCAATAACCAAAAAAAAAAAGGACTTGTCCTGAAAAATAAAATCTGTAAGTTATGTCAAATCCTAGATACAGGTGAATACAGGTGAATATATGATTTCCCAATAATTTTAATACTCCCAGAATTCTCAGGGAGTAAAATTCGTATCACCTTTGGTCAGATAAATATTTACTAAACAATATTTGCTTATCATTCTCTTGGCAAAGCTGACAACTCAGTCTGCTAGTTTACTTTTTAAATCTCAAGTAAAGTAAAAGTATGAAGGGAAAGCTCTTTCAATGGCAAATGCTTTAGTTATAGTAAATCCATTAATACTTTCCCACAGGTGGACACCAAAGCCTCTTGCACTGGCAGAAGCAGAGTAGTACGTATTCTTCTCCCCAAGACTGCGCCTCAAAGTGCAATTAAGCAATTACGCATGACAGAACGTGGGCTGTGCAGAAGTAATTCAAAATCTTGTTTTCTTCCCTTTTTTGGCTGGCTCAGCACTAATGTCATCTTTAAATGCCTTATATCCTGCTGATGTTGTCTATGTAATTATAAAAAGCTGTCCATCCTATTTCAAGCAATAATCTATTTTATTTTTACTTTTGTGTCAAATAACCTAAGTCTTAACATTTTAACATCTAAGCCAGGGGCAAATACTGTCTTTGATACCATTGCTATTTTTTTTTGAGTGGTCTGTATTACTTCATTCTCCATTGATTAACAAGGAACACATTCATGTTTTACATGTAAAGTGTATATCTGTAAGCACACATGTGCATGCACACACACACACACACACACACACTTTTTATTTAGCCTCCTCACTCTTGCTCAGATAAATCCAAGTTTCAATCACTAGCTTCTCTGATGAGAAGAGTATCACTGACTGTCAGTGATCCAGACTATAATGAACACGTTATCTGTAACTACTAAAGAGACATAATTAAAAGATGAAAAAATATACATATAATATCTAGTTCTCTTCAAAGTAGTGTGTTCTGTGGGCCCATGGGTGTTCCTGAGACCTTTTCAGGGGACCAGGAGGTCAAAACTATTTTCATACTACTACTAAGACATTACAGTTGACCCTTGAACACGAAGGTTAGAGGTGATGACCCCCACTCAGTTGAAAATCCTCATATAACTTTCGATTCCTCAAAAACTTAACTAGGAATAGCCTGCTGTTGGCCGGAAGCCTTACCGATAACACAAATAACCAATTTATACATATTTTGTATCTTATATGTATATCTACATATATTTTATGCATTTATGACATACCTAATTTTTCTTAATTTTTTCAATATTTCCAGGTTGCATGAGTAATATGTGAGTTTTTTCAACTTGTCAAAAATCTCCAAATATTTTTCCAATATATTTATTTTATAAAATCCACATATAAGTGGAACTGTGCAGTTCAAATCTGTGTTGTTCAAGGGTCGGAAGGAATTGTCTTTTTCACTCTCATTCTTTCATAAGTCTACGGTGGGATTTTCTAGGGGTTATATGATGTGTAATAGCATACGAGACTGAATGCTGAAGCAGATGGACCAATCTAGCCATCTTCTGTTAAGCTGAATTGGAGAAATTTACAAAAATGGAAAATATATTGCCACTCTTCTTACTAAGTGTTTTGTTTTCAGGAATATAGTATTTTTTCATTAAAATGGCATTTATGTAAACATGGAGTGAGTTTGTTATTTTAAAATGAATTATTAGGTAAATATTTTTAATTCACTTTTAATTTCTAATGTAAATATAGAGAGATATAACTGACAATAAACAAATTACTAGCAATTTTTAAAAGTTTCAAGGGATCCTGAGATAGAATCAAACATTTGAGCATCAAGATGAGCTTCTTTAGCGCTGACATGTTTGAGGGGGAGAAGCTGGATGACTGAGACGCACATAGAATTTGAGGCCAGATGATTGAACTGAATTTTAATTTTCACTTTCCTCTCTTGATCCCTGTGATTGTTTTCAAGTCTGAAAAAAAATTTTTTTTAAAAGAAAGAAAGAAATTGCAGGAAAAGAGAGGCCAAAATATTGATCCTAGAGAGCACTATTTAAACTATTGCAATATTCAAGCAAAAAAAAAAATAGGGGATGTAAGTGAGTTCTCAGCATTCTTTTCTTCCTCTTCATGGTAAATGACCAGCCCTTCGAGGTAAACTGTTATACACCATGTAGGACATAGAGTAAGTTACACAGAAGTAAAACAGGCAGAACATGATAATTTTCAGTTTTGAGTGTCATGCTATGGATTTAAAATCTGAACAAAATACATCTATTCATTGAAAAGAAGAAGATCAAGTTTTGATGACATCTATCACCACCAGCCAGGCTTTCTCACAACTGCTAAACACCTTCCATTCTTTTCATCATTCCTTATAAGCCAAGCATTTTAACTTTCAACTGCTTTTTTTTTCCCTAATAAATTTTAGTTCCCTTGAAGTGTAAGAAAGATGAACAGAGAAACCAGGACGCAAGCACAGGCAACCAATATAAAATGGGGCTCTCATCTTATTTGTTCTTAATTTTGTGCTGCTTTTAACGCTGGTCAAGGGGTCTCAGCTGGCCTTGTCAGAGTGTTGGCTAATACTGAACTTACATTAAGCAAATGTTTTTAACATATGCTACTGTTTATCCACATCTCATCCATTCGATCACAGTTGTATCTTTGAATCCAAGTGCAGAATTTAATATTTGGTTTTACAAGCCTTTCACACTATTATATCTGATTCACTGACTTAGCTCTACCACACGGCTTCACGACATCTATTTACAGAAGCAGGACAGAAGGAAAAGAACTGCCTGACTTTGGAGTCAGACAGAACTGAGTTTTAGTCCTGGATCGGCCGGTTGACTATCTGATTTCTCCAAAGCCTGCCTAACCTCTTCCTCCATCTTTCCATTATTAGCCTAAACATTTTGTTGGCCTCCTAATATTGACCTTCTGGGTTTCTTGTTCTCTTTAATTAAAGAATGCAAATTCTCTGATCCCTTAGTCTTTATTGTTATATTCAGGGGAACATCCCTACTGTAGAACAATGAACTGATGTTTAATGTGTGTGTGAAGTTGTAGCAAAAATAAATGTAAATGAAATTTTTAAGATCTTGTGATGAAAAGCAAGCAACTCTGAATTTGTATTACCCCAAATTTTATTATAAACATTCAAATTGCTTCAGTACCAGCCAGAGTTCCACAATGAGGAATCCATCAAAAGAAAAGTCTGCTAGTCACTTAAGCAGGCACTTAGAAATTACTCAATATCAACTTTAATTAAAACATGTTGAATTTTAATACGTGAACTTGAGCTGGAACCAGCAGTCAAAACCTTGCCAAAATAAATGTCTACCAGCATAAGATAATTATATGAAGAAGTAACTGGAACATAAAGGTAAGCTAGGGAGTTTTTCACCCTAATCAGAAAGACAACATTGATAATTTGTAGAATGTAAATATTTAAATATGGGCTCTGTATAATAATAAGATATATCAAATATATGAAATGTAATGACGCAATAACTTAAAACTGCTAATTACAATGCCTTCTGCAACGCCACACTAGTGAAGTTATCTACACTTATTGGCAGTTTCAATAATTGAGAAATTTATAAGTAATTTCATTTAGCCCTTTAATCAACTACTGTAGTTCTTTAACCTTTTTCATTTACCAATACTGTTATGGATCTTTAAGGTTTTTGTCGTCACATCCACCTTATCAAGCAACTGAGAGCAGCTTTGTAAGACTTTTGTATATGGGATGTTAAAACAAGTTGTGGAAAAGTAGAAAAACTCTGTTAGAAACTCTGTCATCTGCCACCATATAGTTGATATCAATCAGTAAATATAGTAGCTATTTCACAAAATTGTAAAGTTGCCTCACAGTTACTAATTCAATCACACTATTTTTGTAATTAGTCTAAGCTGTAGGCATTAAAAGGCTCACAATGTAAAGGAGACACTGGGGGAGAAAGTGAAAGACTCCATTCTTAAAAGAAATTTACATCTTATACCTAAAGTTCGGAGGCAGGAGAAATGGGAGGTATCTAAGATACTGGAAAAAAACCTAATTCATTCGAAGACTTAAGCAGGTTCAAAGCTCATTTGAGCACAACTTCATTTTAAATTACTCTTGTGTAAACATAATATTTGGAATCTTTTATTATAAAAATTCAAATGAGATAATTGATAGGAAAATGTTTTGAAAACTCCTAAGAACTATTGATATAAATATATGAGGTTATTTAAAAAATTATTTTGCTGACTTCTATAGTATTTTAGATGGTACTTAAAGAAGCAGAAATTGAGAAAAAAAAAAAAAAAAAAAAAGAACATTCCAGGGGTAAAAACAGCTTGAAACAAGGGAGAAGCATTAAAGTACAAATATAGTATGAGTTGCCTGGGGCATAAGGTCTACACAGAGAATGAGAGTCAAGAGAGAAGAAGTTGAAAGAAGATAGACAATTCATAAAAAGCTTTGGATGCTTTATTTCATAGAGAATTCCAAAATAGCCCTCTGCCTAACACACTGCATGTGACATTACTAATATTAATAATGTGTTTTTAAGAGTAAATATAATCAAGAATACTTTTCTTGGGCTTCCCTGGTGGCGCAGTGGTTGAGAATCTGCCTGCCAATGCAGGGGACACGGGTTCGAGCCCTGGTCTGGGAAGATCCCACATGCCGCGGAGCAACTAGGCCCGTGAGCCACAACTACTGAGCCTGCGCGTCTGGAGCCTGTGCTCCGCAACAAGAGAGGCTGCGATAGTGAGAGGCCCATGCACTGCGATGAAGAGTGGCCCCCGCTTGCCGCAACTAGAGAAAGCCCTCGCACAGAAACGAAGACCCAACACAGCCATAAATTAATTAATTAATTTTTTAAAAAAAGAAAGAAAAAGGATACTTTTCTCACTGATTTCAAATAGAAAAGAATAAAAAAAAAAAAAAAAAACAGTATTCAAGTTGGCTGTGTAATAGATACCAGAGAATACCAAAAAATAATTCGTTAACATACTTCAAAAAGTGGTCACCCAAGCTTTAAAGTACTGATTATCACATTGTGCTTTTAATGTTTTTAAACTGTGCCTACATATTTTATCCTTAAGCACGGTCTAAAGTATTATCTCATGTTGTGGTTTCTTAAGCAGAATGATTCTGCTATTCCAGAATAATTTCAGTCCACATGAATCAAAGCAACTGAAAATTTGTTTCAAAACTCCCCATAGGAAGATTTTTATTTTTCAACTGCACAACAGAAGGAAATAAAAAGCAGCTAGATTAAGGGTTTCTAAATATTCATTATGGTCAAGTTTACTAAATCAGCTTACTGGCAATGAAAATCAGAGGTAGGTCAGCCACAATCTTGCATGATCTACTTGTCACCTGTACTGCCCACAGTAAGTTCCAAATTGGTGACTCACTTTCACTTCCTTCATACTTCAACCCATCTTAGAGAACACAGCTAAATTAATCCTTCTAAATGCACTTTTACTGTATGTTTCTAATCTTATGCCTTCAGTGGATTCTCATGCCTACTGAAGTAATTATAACCTCCTCAGCTGGAAATGCAAGGCCTTCTACAATACGGCCATGGAGCAGCTCATGGCCTCAGAGTCCCTCATCCCACCCCTATGTCTACACTACAGTCCACGATTCTAAACTAATTCTTACTTGTCAAATACACATCACAGTTTCCCAGAACTATACCTTTGATAATGTTTTCCCTTCCCACAAAATAGGCACTGCATGCTGACTGCACTTAACAGCATTAGCACTTTTTTTTTACACTTCTACTGATTCCATGTGACATCTCTTCCTGGGAAACATCCTCTACATGTGTTGGGAAGAAGCCCTCTGTTCAGCTTCCCCATGCTGTGACTCAAGTTTGCTGTCAATTCTGAGAGAAAATCCAAACGCCTATTGAGAGCCATTTCAAAATAGCATGACACTCAGAAGAAGCCAGAGTTCATTTCATAGTCCTCACTAATGTGTGGAAGATGACAGGGTGATCTGAAACTGAAAAACATTAGCAGAAAAAAAGACAAAATAATTTGCTTTGGCAATAAAAACAAATTGAGCTGTGAAAAGTATGCAGTGCAATTAATAAATCAGAAAGACTTTCAACCATTTTAGCGTCAATTAACTATTGGGGGTAAGGACAGCTCACTGACGGATTAAATTATCAAATGTCAATGAGCACGTTAAAGGAGTTTGCCTAGAATTGAGCAGTCTAGTTATCCAAAGATTTTCTTTGGGAATTCTATCATTCCCAGAAAAAGTATTCTACTTAAACTCGACTCAAGCCGGCATTTATTGATGCAATGTGCAATTTGCAAAGTTTTTAAAATGTTTATGCCCTTTTCAAAAAATATGTATTTATTTTAAAATCTAAGACGTGGGAAAGAGCATTTATTTATTTATTTATTTTTGGCTGAGTTGGGTCTTCGTTGCTGCACGCGGGCTTTCTCTAGTTCTGGCGAGCAGGGGCTACTCTTCGTTACGTTGCGTGGGCTTCTCATTGCAGTGGCTTCTCTTGTTGCAGAGCACGGGCTCTGGGCACGCGGGCTTCAGAAATTGTGGCCCGCGGGCTCCAGAGCGCAGGCTCAGTAGTTGTGGCCCACGGGCTTAGCTGCTCCGCAGCATATGGGATCTTCCCAGACTAGGGCTCAAACCCGTGTCCCCTGCATTGGTAGGCGGATTCTTAACCACTGTGCCACCAGGGAAGCCCGGAAAGAGCATTTATAAAGTTAAATATTATAAATGTATATTTAAAAAAATTCTTTAAGATGTAAATAAAAATTCAAAAACATTTTCAAAGTGGGGAAATAATATAATTCCAGTCTTCTGTTTTGAGGTGAGATAGGCCCATGAATGATAAAATTTCAAGTCTGATGTAAACTACAAGTGATGCTCAGGTGATATTTTCCAAATATTTATATTTACATATCTTATAGTCAATATTTTGTAAGAAATACATTTATAACTGATTAAGCAGTAATTCTAACCCTTTGCCAAATTCTTTCTTGCTCGACCCCACTCTAAATATCTTCGCTACCCATATTCTCCAATGCATCTTCCCAAAAAGGCAAGGTTGATTTAGGTAGTATCTGCTACAGCAATGTTACCTGAGGCTGCTTTAAGCTCCTCCCACCCCAAGGTATTTGCTGGCATTATGTTAAGTGGCGTACATTCTTCCGCTGATGCTGACCCATGCTGAAGCCCAAGGAAGAGAAAGGAAAACACGCTACTGCTTTATAGAATATATTTTAACCACTGTACTAGAGGTAGGCCACAGTTCTGGGTCAAGAGAGTGGTTTTGCTGCATAAAGTCATGCAGTCACCCAGCTCCCTTCCACTTCATCGCTCCACTATGGCCTTGTCCTTGAATTCCTAGTTGAAGCTGGGTCACCAGATCTCCATTCCAGCCCCCATGGAGAGGAAGCAATATTCTAGGCAATGATGCAGGCACTGCAAACATCATTTCTATGATTGGCAAAATCCTAGTCATATGGTCATACCTGGATGCATAAGTGGGTAAGAAAAACATCATTACTAGCTAGGTAGCCATATGCCCAACTCAAAATTGTTTTACTCTGGAAGAAATAGAGAATGAATTTCATGGGCAAAAAGCAAATTATAGAGTTGGATTTGAATACAATGTAATAGAAATAATGGTAACCCAGTAAAGCTTGATATAGTGCCAGCTCTGATACTACTATCTGCACGCATTGGAGAAGTCATTTAATCTCTGTCTCTCTCTCTCTTCCTGATTTTAGTCATACAGATAAAAGAGTTTTAATCACAATGTTGCTAATGTCGTTTTATCTCCGCAGAATTCAATCTTTTTATATTCAGTGGGACTCAAACAACTTTTGAGGTCATCTTCACATCCTTGACTGAATTTGCATTTTAAACAAAATCACCTGTTTTCTAGATTTCTCTCAATTTGACAACCTATGGCTAATACTAATTTAATTATCAAAAGATGAAATATGTTTTGTATGAGATTTTTTAAGCACCTGTAATATAATATCACTGATGAAAAATCCGAATTTCACAACTGTAATCTAGCCAAAGCTAATAATATTTAACCTGACAACAGCGAACAGTTGTTAGAGGCAGAAATGCTTCTATCTGCCAAGAGATAATGTCGTGATCAAGAATCTGAGAAACACTGTGAAATTAAATGGAAAAAAAACCCTGATATATGTGGTTGCTATAACTAGACACACTCAGGAGTGATTCTGTCATAATTATTCAGATCTACTGATGCTTTGGTTCCTCTTAAAGAATTGTTTTTAAAAATCTTTTCCTTTTAGAGAGGAAACTAGACCCCACAGTACAATGTTGGTTGAGAAACTAGACATCACAGTTTTGTATACATTTCACCACAGTCAAGCTGGGGAAGATATCTAGTTTCTATGAAGATTTTCAAATCTTGATGCACAAGTTTTTCTTATTGGTTTCAAAATATCTTCTAAAGTTAGCAAAACTCATTTTGCCACAAATGGAAAAGATCTCTTACTCTGTAATCCTAAATCCCTCCCTCCTAACCTATGTTATTTTCCCTCCTGGTTCCTTTTCCACTCTCCCAGAACCATAGTGCAAACAAGACTTGAAAATAAGAAATGGAGAAGGATCAATTATGGACCAGCATTTGGACTCATAACCCCCACCACTGATTATCATCTAACTTTGTGGAGTTCATCGGAAGAAAAAGCTCCAAGTAAATGCTAAGATTTTGTAGTTGTTGTCAGAAGGCAAAGGTTACCCAAAATTTCAGGAGTAAATTTGCATTGAGTGCTTCTGCATATATCAAGAAAATCAACATGCTGAGCTTTTCCCTCTTAATTAAAATGCCCCATATTTCATATGACATAGAACGGGAGAGAGATGACAAAATCGCTCACTTCTCTGATTCTCAGACAAACTCGAATTTTATTTTATCTTGAAGGAAATTATACAGTTAAAGGAAACAGAAATTTTGCTGTTGATTTCTTAGAAAAGTTGAACTAATTACATTAACTCATATTTCCATCTCCACTGTAAGACACAAATTCACAGCAAGAACTCTAAATCCTATTTGCACTCAGCTGAGCATTCTGGGAAGAGACTGAACAGAGATTAGTTTGTGCACACATGCACTCTCTCTCTCTCTCTCTCTCACACACACACATACACACACACACACACACACACACACACACACACTATAGAGTATCTTTATTTATATTGCACTTATTCTTCATTTCCTTGACAAATTTTGGATGTTTTACTGCCCCTATGACTATTAATTACCAATGTTGTTAGCTGGCTTAAACTTAACTTGTTTTTTAAATTTACCAATTAAAATATTTCTAAAAACTAACATTATCCCTTTTTAGTCTCTCAGATTATTCTTTCTTAAAACACACACACACACACACACACACATATTATTCTTTTACTTCCATGATATTAAGTTCAACTTTTGGTTATTTATTCTTCATGACACAATTAATGAGTGAAACTGAACAAGAGCCATTGACTACACTCAGCATTCTTTCCTGTTTATTTTCCACCACTGCTACATCTTCTAAAGTTAACTGAAAAACAAACATGGCAATTTTCTGCCTTTTACACCACTTTCCTTGTTAAATCCCACAGAAGCACATGGCTGAGCGTATAATACGAAGCACCTGGGAACCGCTTTGGCTTTATGATATAATTTTTGGACCTTCAATCTGAAATGTTTCATTAGAACACTGTGATTGACTCAAAGGGTGATACTGTTAGAAGGTGCCAGAGAAGTCATTTAGAATAATCATCTACCCCTTGGAGAGATCCCCTCCCCAGCATTTCTGACAGTTACTCTCCTAGATTGCATGAGGTTTAAATTCCTCAGCCTGGCTCAAGAACCTCCAAGAACAGTGCCGATGAACAAGCCTAGCCTCACCTCTGACAAATCCCCTAACGCCAGTCACCCTGGAGACGGCCTTCCCCACTCCCCTGCGCAAGCACTCCGCTTCTCTGGCTTGCAGTCCCTTTGCCTGAAACGTGCTCTGCCTCCATCTGTGCCTGCTAACGACATCACATCCGCCCCTCCTTGCCCAGTTCAAGTGGTATTTCTTTCAAGGGGCCTTTGCCTCGTCTTGCCCCAGCTCCCAAACAGCAAACCCCCTTTCTGCACCTGGCTCCCTGCGCGCCTCAGCAAGGCACACCTGTCCTCTAGCACTGAGTATGCTGCGCCCTGTGTTTTGAGTGTCTGATATGTGTCTGACTTATCCCTCTTCGATGTACAGCTCTCTGAGGGCAGGGAGTGTACTGCCTGCCATTTCTACATGCCACAAAGTCTTTTGTATCAAACAGGTTCAAGGGTCAACAAACGAGGTTGTGGAGACAAGTAGGGCAGGAAAGAGAGAGTGTTGATGATGTGTCCCTGTTGAAATTTCTGAAATTTCAGAAAAAGTAAGTTGCCCCCCTCGATACTAACCAGTAAGAGGAGATCCAAATTTCAAAGAAATTTCTTCTGTGTCTGCCTAATATAAATTGTTTCTAAACAGAAGAAAAGACTTTATCTTCAGTACTCCCCATGCTTTCCGCTTCCTGCCATTTTTCTGCCACTGTCCCAGAAAATGCCACTCATTCTTCAGGCCCATTGGTAGGACCACTCTTTTCACTGATTTCACTGGCTGCGGTAAGCAGAGATAACCACCTGCAATCGTAAGTGTGTTGAACTCTGCAAACCAGCTGTTTATTGGGTTAAGCTTCCCTTCAGTAAGAAAAGTTGTATACATTTGTCCTACCACTTGCTCTCTCCTTCACTGCCTTATCCTTGGCTACCAACAGGCAGGTCTGAAGTTTGAAGAATATGGATACCTGGTTCCATGATTTAAAAAAGAAAAACCCTCACAGATCTTTTACCATATATCCTCATAAGAACTACAAACTGGTTCCAAGAATTGACTCTCAAAACTCTTTCTCACTCCAGACCATTTAAGGCAGTAAAAATACCACATGGTCCCCACACACCTACCTAATCCCGTTTTGCAGTGGAAATAGATCTTTGTAATACCAAAAAATGAAACGGAATTCCTTATAATGTTTAATGAAAGAGCAAAGTTTATACATTGTTTATGAATGTTTTTAAATAAACGTTTTTGATCAAGTCCAGAATCACTGCAAGTATTGAAAAACATTGTATTAAAGAAGTGATTCTCCACTAGTGGGAAGCAGTGTTAGACCCACATTACCTCTAAGTTCAGAAAGATCTTCTACAAAAGAGAAAACAAACAAGCATACAACTCTGCTGGATGTGTAATACAATAAGCATAGAATCAGCAACTTTCCGCAGAGCAAAGCTTTACTGTTCCCAACACTTCTCTGGCTCACCCCATCCTAATCACTGCAGCAAAGAACCCTGGGAACTCCATGGGCAAACATTAGCACTGAACTACGGTGCCCTTTGGCACACATGATAACACTGCATGAACACCCTTGTTTTGAACCAGTAACGACCGACCCTTTTGCTATATTAGGAGGTTTTCTGTCAAAACAATTCTTTGGTGTCATGTAAACAGCCAAAATGTTCTGTGAGGAGTTTGTGCAATCATTTGAATCAGCATAAAGATTAGACATGTGGAAAAGGGGAGTTAACAAAACAGTCCCAGGCTCTTTCCCGCATACTGGTGACCTTCAAGTAGACCCAGAGAAACTTTGAAAGCATTTCTCAGGGTACAACAAAATGAAGTTTTCTACATTTGGGTTGACTTAGCCCAGAAAACATCTCTGTCCCATGACCACAGGGCCTCATGGCTGGAGAACACCCTGGAGGGAGATCATGGACGTGTACCCAGCCTCAACTACCCCCACCTTGTCCCTGAGTCTCTGCCCCGCAGCCCCTCACTCCGCCCTATTTCCCAACTCAACAGCTGCGCCCCCTCCCTCTGGAGCACTCCAATGCTCCAGACCACATTTGTCTAGGTGTGGCTGAGACGCTTCTCTACTTAGTTGAGCTAAGCCAATGTCGAAATTTTTTAGAGAACTTTACTAGGCATTTAAGGGCAAAACTACAAAAACACAGAAATAAGTACAGGGTGTTCTTATGACAAAAGAACTAAAGACTGATACCATCTCTGCTGGGCTGATTTCTCTTTATGAAGTCACAAATTCCCTGTCCCGATTTCATTCCTGCCAGGTTTAGATGCTCCTCTGACCTATTCCATCCTCGAATAGGGCTGTCACCACTGCCCAGTTAGTGATGTTTTGTGACCACCCCAAACCTGCTGTCAGTATTTTGTTGACATCTGGGAGCTCTGCATTAAAGGACTGAACTTCGCCTCAGGGGTGAAGTTGCCTTGGCCATATTCTGCAATTTTTCCTCTACTTCATCGGAGCTGTCTTCACAGATGCCTTTGTTCACTTTCTGGACTATTTCATGGCTTTTGGTCCCAGAAATTCCTGATTTTCTGAAAAAAACCACCAGCTCCTTCTAAAGAAAAATAACCCGCCCATTATTCTAAATGAGCATTTCAGCCTAATTATCCCTGAAAAGGTACTTTTCATTCATTCAACAAATATTTATTAAATGCCTAATATGTACCAGGCATGCATCTAAGCCCTACAGATATAGGAGTGAATAAAACAGACCTGCCGTCTCTCTCATTTGAAATCCCTCACCGTGAGAAAGCACGAAGTCAGATCCTGATGGTGATTAGTACCCAGGCTGCCTGGGTGCAAATCCCAGTTCTCATCTTGGGCAACTCAGACTAAGCCTCAGTCTGTTCATCTGCACAAAGGAGACAATAATAGACCCGACCTCACAGGGCTACTGTGTATAGTACATGAGATCGTGCATAAAAAGCATTTAACGCAGAATCTAGTACACAGTAAGCAGTCAATAAATTATACAGGACAGATTTTCCCTCCTCATCTGAGCCTAACACTAAACCAGTCTGGCAATCTAACATCATAGTAATGACAGAAGTAGAAACTGAAATAGGAGTAGGAATAGCAGTAACGTAGCTAATCTTCATTGAGTGCTTATTAACGCCAGGAAATGACCTAAGTATTTTACATACAATACTTTAATTTATCACCTTCAATCATAGTTAGAGATCAATAACAGATGCCATGTTTTCCACTTTCAGTCTTACTGAAATGCTCTAGTAGTTTCAACTTTTTCCTTATGAAGTGCATTTCTTCTCCTTCCTATCTTTTCTTAATTTTAGTGATTTTCCATAGCATCTCATTAATGTAAATAATTTTCTAATAGGCATTTGGAATAAGACCCCAGATTTGTTTCATTTGCCACATTTGTGCAAAACCTTGTCAAGCAATCCTTACTCTCTCTTAATGAGCCTCCTGGCTTTTCTCTCATCATTCCTCTGGTGGGAATGTCTCATCAGAAATCACCTTTACTTTAAAATCATGTGCATTTCACTTACCTTTGATCTCTTGATGTTTCAAGAGATGCCCAAAACCACCAGGAATACTTATATAAAGCAATACCAAATGGCATACTCACTACGGCTTACTAAACGTTTTGATGATCACTGCATTTTTGCATATTCCTCCACCATGAATTTTAAAATATATTTTCACTTGTTTTAAGAACAATAACATAGATATGTTTCTAGCATAATCAGGATGTTCAGAAATATAATGCATTGTTATTATATTAAATAAAGTAAAAATTAAACATTATAGATAATTAAATACAAATAAACACTACTATACAATAAAAGTAATAAAATATTACTTAAACATTTAAACTTAATATTAAACATTAAAAAGTAATATAATAATAACTATATTGTTTGCTCTCATTTAATCCTCTCAAGAATTCTGTGATATAATAATTAATATTTTACACAAATGAGAAGAATGTTTAGAGAAAGGTTTAGAGAAATTAAATTAACTTTCACAATTACTAAAGGTAGAAAGGGCATAACCAAATCTTGAGCCCTGAGTTCTCTGACTCAAAATGCCTGTATGAATTTATTCTAATCTATTTGTAATAATCTATAGGATAAGGTAGAAGATGCTAGCACTTATATAATTAAAAATTATCAGGGCTTCCCTGGTGGCGCAGTGGTTAAAAATCCGCCTGCCAATGCAGGAGACACGGGTTCGAGCCCTGGTCTGAGAGGATCCCACATGCCGCGGAGCAACGGGGCCCGTGAGTCACAATTACTGAGCCTGCGCGTCTGGAGCCTGTGCTCCGCAATGAGAGAGGCCGCGACAGTGAGAGGCCCGCGCACCGCGATGAAGAGTGGCCCTCGCTTGCCGCAACTAGAGAAAAGCCCTCGCACAGAAACGAAGACCCAACGCAGCCAAAAATAAACTAATTAATTAATTTAAAAAAAATTTATCAAAGGGTATAATCAAGTGTTGACAGGAAAAAAATCAGAAGAAACAAAAATATCTTAATGTGTTATTTAACCTAAGATTTGCAGCTTCTCATTAAAACTTTTGAATTAACCACAAATATGCTTCATTCTGGTGGTTCCTAAACAATCGCTATGCTTTGAAATAATATTTGAAGAATAGTGTAAAGGTAAAAAAAAATGTAGGCTGATAAAATAAATAAAACCACTACAGAACTTATTTTTAGGATAACAAAGGTGTTTCAGTAAGTAAAAGGGATGCGTTTTCAAAAATCAACAGATTTTTTTTCTATTAACTGAACAACTGTTTAAATAAGAATAAAAAATGATGGTTGCATATTTCCTTTTAATAATGCTATCTTTGAACTTACTTTTGAAGCAAACTTTATAGTCAGAAAATGGATAGACTACATTAAATTCAGATCCTGCACGGTGTGTGTAAAACACTGGTTTTTCTTTTTGAGAATGTGTCAAAAGTTTGGAAAAAATTTTGAGGAAATCCTCAGTACCATAATCTCCTTTATTCTTATGCACATGAATACAATTTGAATAAGATTTTCCAATCTATGTATAAAAACAACAATTATACTTGAACAGATTCTCAAACCCTGAATAACAGTTTTAATTTCTAAATGTTACAAACTTACAGATGATAAGTTTAAAGATAGCTGAGAACTTCTATTAGTTTTTAATGTTGTTTATAGATTTCATGAGAATTCTGTTTACTAATATCGGCAACAATCAACCAAATTTCATATGGTCACTCTTTTTGGGTTTTCAAAGATAGATTTTTAGATACTAACTATATTCTTTTTCCTTGGATTTTCTTAGATGGAACTAGGGAATTACCTCCACCCTGGTCATTATTTCCACATTTTAGAATACCCAGAGACTGCATATGATTATCTTTCTACCCAGTTTATCCAGGAAATTTCACCTCAATTTCCTCTTATTTTAATCACCTAATAGCCAAGAAAACTACAAAGCTCAGCAAGATGCTTTTTACAGTGAGCCCATTCCAATAATCCTTTTTTTCACTGGCAGTAAAGTATAAACAAGGATGAAGGTGTGATTTGTGGAGCTGACAGGAGAGTGTAAGCATCTTTGGTGTGGCTGAAATAACAATAACCAGCAGGGCAGTAATACACGCTGGATGCCTGCTAGGAAATGGAGGGAGGAGGGTGTAAGGGCATCAATGTGTAGGTGTTCATCATGTGTCCGGCAGCTGGAAGTTAAAGCTGTGCATTTCCTGAGAGATGGCTTAAAAAGATGTGTTAAGCAACTGTGAAAACCCACCTTATGCTTACTACTGCCACAATGGTTTGTTCTTTCTAAGTGTTCCATTTTTTTTTTTTAAGTTTCAGTTCTTTATAGAGCTTCCTGAGATGACTAAGGCTGAAACAGAAAGTAACAATCTTCAGTTACAACTTCCATGGGGATATTCAGGTACTTGGAGGTATTTTAGAGGTTTTTTCCCTCCTTATTGTATTTTGGGATGATAAATGGTAGGGAAGTAGCAAAGTAAATGATAATGATGTAAGAAAGCCTTAAAAACACAAAGCCAAAGAGGATATCTTTCGGTCCATTCATTCCAATAATGAGAAGGCAGGACCTTCAGAGCATATAAAAGCTTTTTTCTAAATTTGCAAAGTGAAGCACAGCTCGATTCTACCTCTGGGAAAATACATTTCATAAGAATGAAAAAGAGTTAAGTTTTTCCACCAGCCTTCTGAATTCTTATGCGCAGAAGAAAGCAAAAGAACTTAACCCAGAGTGTAAACAAGCTCCCTATGGTGCAGAGTACCCAGGAGAGAATCCTTCCATTGTACAGATTTAACTTTGACCACAGGTAAAGAGCCCTTGAGGTTTCCAGAGCTGTTCCAACTTTCAGAGGAACAATGGCTCCCATAACTAGATTGACTTCCCTCCCCCTTTTTAATCAACATTGCATCTATGTGGAATACAACACTGACAGACTATCTAAAAACAACTCCTTTGCTGGTAAAACACCTAAAGAAAAATCAGTCCCACCTCTCTATTCCTTCTTCTACAATCTCCTCCAGCCACGCTGAACTGTGGCCTTTTTTCCAAGCGTCATCCTCTCTGTCTCCATGGGGCATTGATTAAACTGACCTTCACTGCCAGGAATACCTGTCCTCCTGGCTTCCCCAACTCTCACTTACCCTTCTGAACTCAGGAGTGGTGTCACCGCCTCCAGGAAGTCCCCCTTGACTCACCCTTCAAACCTACACTAGGTGTCTCTCATATGAGATTACAGCTCAAATGTGAATTCCTTCCTGAGTTCTTTTCCTACTCTTCCTGAGAATATGTTTGTTTACATATTTATCTAATCTACTCCTCTGTACTCTCTTTGAAGGATTTGTATCCTATTCATCACTGCACGTTCATTGCCTAGCACCATGCATATAATAGTTGCCAGTGAATAATCATTGCAAGTATAAATTAGTTAATTCTCATCCAAAGTCCATTTTCCCATTTTTCTAAATATCAACATCTCATCAGCACTTTCACTATTATGTTTAGCATTAGCAGAAAGGCACATTATTTTGATAAAAAGCACTCCTTAAAATTATTCTATTTTTTGATTTTCAAATTATTTATACTTTAGATAGTTTCAGAAAGAATACAAGGCTTAAGAAAAAAATGGCATATGGCCTATATATTATAAGAGTGTTAAAGCAAAAATATAACTTTGCCTTTTGGGGGAAACGTTATTGGTCTGGCCTACCAAATCTAGTTGTAATATAATTTCCCGCTAAAATATAAGGCAAAGAAAATGAGGACATCTAATTCTGAGCACAAGCCACATTACTAGTCAAGAGGATGTTAAACATAAAGCCATATGACAGAATTTATAATTATTACTAAATTAAAAATAATATATCAAATCAATTAAATATATAAAATATCCATAAATAATAAAACTTTACAGTAAATTATAGCAACTAAAATATATGTGGGGATATTTACTTCAAATGCTCTTAAAGAAGATACATTTAAATCAGTAAACAAAATCCAATCAAAATCAGGATACTAAGAAGGTTTTGTAAGTGCTATTTTCAGATTTTACCTAAGATTGTGTGTCAGATAGGTGCCTATTTCAGCCCTAAAAACAAAAATATGATTAATCAGCATGAAAGCATACTTTCTCATATTCAAATTAAAAAATCTTCCCTGATTTATCACAAATGGCATTTTGCTTCAATTCATTCGTTTTGGTCGCTCTCTTAAGAAAATAATGTGTTGTATCATTTGTGTGTGAATAATTAATTTGAATTGGTCAGAGCTCCAACATATATTTCATGAATTATCATATTTAAATCACATATCTAGCAGGCCCAATATTCTCTTCCTCTGATATTTAAATAACATTTTGAAAAGTATGTTTGGTTTATACCTTCTACAAAAAAAAACAGTTTTTGCTTTCTCTCTTAGCTAATATATGGTCAATTATCTCAAACCAAAATAAAATATGCTTACTTGTTTTTAATATAAAACCTATAGAAATCCTTGGACTCTATTCTCTTAAAAATATTGACGTAGCAACGCTTTGCAGAGAGACATAACAACAATATGTAAAAAAATGATACTGAATTAAACCCAGGGATATATTTCTTGTTCCCTTCAGGTACTGAATCATTAACTCATTCATCCTTTGAAGAAAAACATGAAAACAATAATTCCATTCTTGGAGTCATCTGTACAAAACAGCATACAAACAAGGAATCGCTGCAGGACAAATCCAGGGCTTTTGGGTGGGGCAGTGATGCACATCTGTATCCTAGGATGTCCTGCCTGATGTGCTGCTCCTCACAGCATTAAATATAATTCCTAAGCAGCCCAGCTGTCAGTTCATAAGTGGCAAATGTAAAATGCTACATGCAGTGTACCAGCCCTGCAAACACTTCTATAATGTAATGTCAGCTGGCAGCTATTTCAGAACAATTCCCAAAACTAAAATATTGTTTTGAACTGGGATCTGCACAGATGTCTTTGTCAACACAACTTCTGCAAGAACATCTACCCAAGATCCAAGATTCATCTAAATAAGACTGCAGGGAAAAAAGGGCCCAAAACATAATAGCATAATATTCATATCCTTAGCATCTCATATGCCATTAAAAATTGAAATACGACATGAAGACTCAAATATTAGAGAGGTGAGTTCATTTTTAGATTGTAAAGATCAAAATCACCTCCTCTTATCCTCTAAAAACACAAGTGGGGGAAAAAAAAAGGCTTCCACTTGTTACTTTGTTCATGTTACTTAAAAAGAAAACTAGAAAAGAGTTCATGTAAAACAGGAACCACTCCAGTGGATTATAGGAAGCTTTTCACAACCTAACTTCTGCTGTTCCTCAAAGAAGATTTAAATAGAGTTGGGGCGCCAGACAGCTCACATCTCTCACTTCTAGATTCTGAAGGAATAAGAGATCAGGGCCCCAGGGACTAACGGCAATTAAAAGAAAACGGATGCAGTAAGTCTAAGAAGCTTGGCTAACTCTTGGCAGGGTGTAAATAGATCTTACACAGTTTGCTTCTATTTTCCCTGATTGGAAAGTTCAGTGTTAAAAAAAAAAGAAAAATGAGTTGCTGTAGGGTAGGCGTTGGGTACTGTAGGTATTATAAATGCCTTTAATAGCGATACATAAAGCAAGTAAACTTTCTCATTCATGACTAATGAGCCAATTCAAATTCTTAAACTTGAAGAAGACCCAAATAAAGAGAAAAGAACCCTTTGTTCTCCCTTCCCATGATTCTATTCTATCTTTATTGCAACTCTTTAGTTAACCACTGAATTTCCATTGTCTGGAAAACAGTAAACATTTAATAAATAATATGACTCAGCTAATATTGGCTGCATAAAATCTTTGCTTCTGGACTGAATGGGGTTACTTACGTAATCTCATATTTTACACAAAAGCACTACATCTGAGTTGGACACTACATAAATACTACATATTACTATACTTTATAATTATATATAAATATCTAATCTATTTATACACATTATATATTTATATATAATTACTATTTAAAATACTAGATAAATACCATGTAAGTACTAGGCAAAAGAGTATCCCAAGCTTTGTAGAGAAGACAAATAATTAAAGCTATTTAATCAAAACTAGTTGAATTGTAACACTTTTGTTTAAATTTCCTTAAGTCAGACTATGCTATGCATTAATTATTACAGTCGTTATTAATATCTTGCCACTATAAGTTCTACGAAGAAATACACATTTGGAACATCTTTAATATCATTTCCCATATTTAGACCTGAGTATCTTTAAGTGTCATCATTTAATATACTGAGAGTCCCCAACTTACAATGTTTCAACTTATGATTTTTTGACTTTATGATGGTGCAAAAGCAATATGCATTTAGTATAAACTGTACTTCTAATTTTGAAGTTTTATCATTTCCTGGGCTAGCGATATACTGCATGATACTCTCTCATCATGCTGGGCAGAAGTTGTGAGCTGCAGCTCCCAGTGAGTCACGTGATCAGAAAGGTGGACAACTGATACACTTACAACCCTTCTGGACCCAAACAACCATTTTGCTTTTTTCACTTTCAGTACAGCATTCAATAAATTAGATGAGATAGTCAACTCTTTATTATAAAATAGGGTTCGTTATAGATGATTTTGCCCAACTACAGGCTAATGTAAGTGTTCTGAGCACGTTTAAGGTAGTTTAGGTTAAGCTATGATGTTCAGTGTGTTAGATGTATTAAATGCACTTTCGACTTAATGATATTTTCAACTTACGATGGGTTTATAGGGACATAACCCCATTGTAAGTCAAGGAAGATCTGTATCTCCTATATTTAGAGTTGAAGACTCTAGCATTTCTCTAGGAGTTTTACATGAACACCACTTACTAATCAATATGAGTAATCCACAAATAAAACCTTCTCTGTCTGAAAGAACAGACTCTTGATATAGCTTCCAGGTAAGTAAGAAAGCTTCTTTGCCATCAAGGGCATAGTCCAATAGAGACACTAGCGTGAAGCCAATCATCGTAGAATTCAGAAGAGTTATAAAAGATGTGCTCCAACTCTAAATGAGGTGGAGCTGGGGGTCAGGAGAGCTGTAGGAAAGGTCAAAAATTGGAGATTGGAACTGAGGCTTAAAAGATGAGTAAGAAATTGGAAAGCTAAAAAGAGGGGCAGAAGGGCACCACAGACTAAACGAACAGGGAATGTATATGAGAGAGGACAGTGCATTAAGTAAATGCAGGTAATTAAGGGGAAGCTGAAAACAGAGTGGCATGAAATGAGGCTAAAAAGGTTACTTGAATGCTGTGCTAATTAAGGGGTTCAGACCTAGGGAGACATTAATGTTTTAAGCAAGGAGGTGGCAAAGTGAGATTTCGCTTTTGAAAAGACCAATCAGGCAAGAAGAGGAAGGAAGCAAGAAGACATTGACGGAAAGAAGCAGAGCTGGTAAAGGGCTACTGCAAAAACAAGTGGTCCAGAAAAGAAATACTAAGGTAGTACACTTCGGGGGTAACCTAGGGGCCAGAAAGAATTGGAAAAATTTAAGAAATACATAGACGGTAAAATTATCAGACTTCGACAATCGTGTGGTCACAGGAGTGAAGCAAAGGAGATTAGATAAAACTGGCTCTCAGATTTATTCTGGCAATGAAGAGTGTGTACATAATGATGCCTTTAACCGATACCAGAAACACTGAAGGAAATGGGTTTAGTTTCAAGTACGTTCATTACTCAGTTAAGTCATACATATGGAGGGATCTAGTAAACAGTGTGTTCAACAAATATGTGTTGAGCATCTGGTTTGTCCCACACACTGTTAGGCACTGGGCCTAGTAGGTATTGATGGTGAACGAAACAGGCATGCTCCCTGCCCTCAGGGAAGGAGAGTTTCTCACAGTGGAAAGAGAGATCTTGACTAGAGAGAAAGGTGCCCTCAGAAAATGATGAAACACCACTTTTGATCAGTTAGTTCTCTGTTGGTTTGTTTCCCAAGTATAGGAGATTCTCAAACAATTTTCAAAAAGAGTCAGAACACCACATACTTGGATACCCATTTAATCTCGAGTTCAGAGTGCATTCATTCACTTTTTTCACTCATTGCACAACCTCTATTTATTAAGTTTCTTTTCTGTGTCAGACACTCTGCCAGATGCTCTTACTGCCAGAGACTCTTGGTGGCACGTCAAGCACACAGCACTGGTGACCAGATTTGGCCTGCTCTTAATGCATTTTGCCAAGTTTCTAAATGTCACTGGATTTCCTTCACCAGTAAACAAGCATAAGTGTTTAGATCACTGACTGCAAACTGCACTGCAAAGCCCAAGCTCTTTGCAGAGGCCAGACCACCTTGGAGGAAAGGGAGAAAAGGAAGAAGTGCTGAGTGGGTAGGGTGATCACCCCAGCTTGCATCTGTGTGGCACATCTCACCTCAGAGTAAGATTTCCTTTTTAAAAAAGGTTTCTGAATCTATGTTAAAAACCCATTGAGTTGGAAGATTTCTAAGATTTCTCAAAATTCTAAAATGTTATCCTTGCATTTTCCCCATAGGAGACTTTAACGAATGGTAATAGGCCCCTGGATCAACCCGCTACAACTTGTTTCACCCATAATATGTCTGAAATATAATACTAATGGTATGGCCTGAAATATGAGCCTTGGGAATAAGAAAAGTTTTAGCACGGAAAGGAAGAGAAAGATTTGAAGCATTTTATGCTAATTCCTGGGCACCCTTGCCTTTTCTCCTGCATCCTTTAGACTTCTATTTACCCTGCATCCTTTAGACTTCTATTTATCCATCTCTCTTCCCTCCAGTGGCTTCTACTGCCATTGTGATGCCTTTTGTTCCCTCTTCTCCCAGTGGACCACTCTACAACCCAAAGTATACTCTATCCCCCAAACTACTCACTTTCCTTCTTTCCAAACTCTCCCTTGTACCCTCCACCCTCAATTTAAACTCACGTTTCTTCAGTGAAGCTAATTCCAATTAGATGTTGACAAGAGGGACACCTAAATTAAGTCATTCCCATTAACCTGAGAGCCCCTGATCTTATCAAAAATGCTTATATTTTTACAGGGTCATGGTGGCTAATTCAAATGAATGACTGATATGATGGAACGTAACTGCAGTCCTAAAGTTAAAATGAGAGTGGTTTCGAAAAATCATTCTTTCACGTATTTACTGAGAATCTATTTTTGCTTGACAATGCATCAAGTATTGTGGATTTCACTTTGAAAAAGGAAGTACATGGTCCACCCTCGGGAGCCTATAGTTCAGTGGGAGACAGCAGATGAACTGCACGGTACATGGTGGCAGATGACGTACCACGGGAGGAGTGGCAAAGGAAGACAACTTAGGGGACCAAAGCCACCGCTAGGGAGCTTTCTGCTTGAAAATTTGCCCTCAGAAATCAGCAGCTCGAAACTGTTCTTGTTGTTCCTATCTCCCTTCTTTCTCCACCTCTGCATCGATTCCTCCAAGAGGCCAGCTGGCTGGTTGACTGTGTGTCTGCATGTTGCTCCCAAAGCAATGGTAATCAAGGCAAACAAAAGGAGGGGAAGTAATATTTTATAATTTTGAGGCCATGTTTAAGTAAGTCAAAGAACAGACAAGTCCAATGAGGAAATGCCCTTCAACAGCTGACACCTCCCCAACAAATATATTTAAAATATTTTAAACTCTGAATTCTGGAGGAAAATAGGCAATTTAAAATATTCTAATAATAACCCATCGGCCATGGGTTCATTGATTCATTACAAACTGGGTAAACACTACTTTTGTACATCTATTTCTGTGGGTATTGTTTGGCCTACATAATTCTTTAGAACTTAAGCTTGCCCAACCCTTGAAAGGAATGGAGAAGAGGCATATATTTAAAGTACAACATCTCTGATGTCTTTGTAGATTTCCTGTGTGAAGCCTGAATTGTGATACAACACGTCTCCAACCATGGATAAAAACTTTACAAATTAGAAAAACAATGGTCTGAAGGGAAACTTTCAGACAGTTGCCACTAGAGAAGATTATTCCCTATTAAACACTAAAGGAAATGATAACTGCCCCTCTGTATCATTTCCAGATACCTTCTAAAGTGTTGAGAAGAATATTTAAGTAAGTGAATGATTCTTAGCCAAAAAAAGGACACAAAAATGAGTGATTAATTCCTATTTTAAGTTCTAATTAGGAGCATGAATTATCTGATTCCTTAAATTGATTGTGACTTTTACTATTAATACAGGCTTTAAAAAGTGGGTAGGTTATGATACTAAAGTTGAGAGACAGATTTCGTTCTAGCCAATCTTTGTTTTCTCCTGTCACTGAAATACATGAATTGTATACTTTTAATTACACTGTGGAAAACTGAAATAACAAAATGATTCCCTATTCTGGTAAGGGTCTGCTTGGCTCTGTAACTTGCTAGTTGTAGGACTTTGGGCAAGTAACGTAATATTTGTATTCTTTAGTTCCCTCAATTGTAAATTAGGTAATTTACAGCTTGTTGTGAGAGTTTAATGAAATAATCCATGTAAAATGCATGCCTTAATGTGTGGCATATAGTAAATGCTTACTAAATTACGTTTTAAAAAATGTTAGCCACAGTAGACATTCAATTTGCACAGTCCCAGTTATTTTGTATGTCTACTTTCCCTGATAATTTTCAATGAGGAAATGATTTCAGTAATCATTGTTTTCTTTACCTTCATCACCATGGTGTAATATATCTTGAAGGATGCTATTAAACAACATATTTAAGAATAATGGTGAAATAAGAAGTAAGGGAAAATAAATTGAAAACTTTCAAAACTGTCAGAATTTCAGTACACACTGTTTTTATTTCCCTTTTTCATGTGTACCTGGAAACAGTTCATGTTGGATGGGAGGAAAGCAGACAAAGAGTGAAATGCCAGAGCAGAGCTGTCAGGGCCAGGAGAGACAAGGATGTAAAGAGATGAAATGAGCATTAAAATCACGCAAAGCTCTAGTTCTCACTGAGCTTTCAGTGACTGACCAATGGTTCTTGAACTCCATGTGAATGTTGTGGACAAAGTTTTCAATGCCCAGCTCTGGTTCCAAGTTTATCACAGATCATCAGACTGGCAGACAATGATGTTTGTCAAACCTCGTTTCACTATGAGGAAATGTTGACACGTGGTGTGAGAGTGTGTGTGTGTGTGTGTGTGTGTGTGTGTGTAAATGCTTCAATTATTAGGTATCTTTAATAAAAACCATATTATTTTTAGTATAATTTTCTCATGCTAAAGTCTAAAGACCCCGAAGTAAGATTCTGGTTAAAAGAGTTAAAAAAGATGTCTTTCTGCTAAAAAAAAAAAAAAAAAAAAAAAAAAATCAGCCAAAGCATGTGTAACACTTGTGAAAAATATATAGTTCACAAAAATACAAGACTGTGCTACTAGTAGTAAATATAGTAAGTTGACAAAATACCTTCAAATAATAAAACCTGATATGTCCAACTTTTAAGCAGCATACAGTATTAATAGTAGCAACATTTCTGAGTACTTGGTTTATTATAGGCACTAAACCAAGCCCATTCCATTAACTCACTTAATACTGTGCGTTTTGCAAAAGAGGAAACTATGGCTTAGAAAGTTCAAGTAAATTTCTTAAAGTTACGTAGCTGTATGAGGCAGAACCAGGATTCAGATCAAGGTCTGCTTGATTCAATAAATATAAATATCTAAGGAGAATTAGTAAAGGATATTCATTTCAGACTCCCCTGGTGGCGCAGTGGTTAAGAATCTGCCTGCCAATGCAGGGGACACAGGTTTGAGCCCTGGTCCGGGAAGATCCCACATGCCACGGAGCAACTAAGCCCGTGCACCACAACTACTGAGCCTGTGCTCTAGAGCCCGCAAGCCACAACTACTGAGCCCACGCGCCACAACTACTGAAGCCTGTGAACTCTAGGTCCCGTGTTCCACAAGAGAAGCCACCACAATGAGAAGCCCGCGCACTGGGCTTCCCTGGTGGTGCAGTGGTTAAGAGTCCGCCTGCCAAGGCAGGGGACACGGGTTCTAGCCCTGGTCCAGGAGGATCCCATGTGCCGCGGAGCAACTAAGCCCGTGCGCCACAACTATTGAGCCTGTGCTCTAGAGCCAGCGAGCCACAACTACTGAGTCCGCGTGCCACAACTACTGAAGCCCGCGCGCCTAGAGCCCATGCTCCGCAACGGGAGAGGCCACCGCAGTGAGAAGCCTGCGCACTGCAACGAAGAGTAGCCCACGCTCACCGCAACTAGAGAAAGCCCGCGTGCAGCAACAAAAACCCAACACAGCCCAAAATAAATAAGTAAATAAACCAATTAAAAAAAAAGAAGAAGCCCGCACACTGCAATGAAGAGTAGCCCTCACTTGCCACAACTAGAGAAAGCCCGTGCACAGCAACGAAGACCTAACACAGCCCAAAAAAAAGTAAAAATAAAAATAAAATAAAACATAAAATAAAAATTTAAAAATTCTTAAAAAAAAAAAGAGGGGCTTCCCTGGTGGCACAGTGGTTAAGAATCTGCCTGCCAATGCAGGGGCCACAGGTTCGAGTCCTGGTCTGGGAAGATCCCACATGCCGCAGAGCAACTAAGCCCGTGCGCCACAACTACTGAGCCCGTGTGCCACAACTACTGGAGCCCGCGTGCCACAACTACTGAAGCCCACATGCCTAGAGCCGGTGCTCCGCAACAAGAGAAGCCACCGCAATGAGAAGCCCGCGCACCGCAACAAACCACAACTAGAGAAAGCCCGCGCATAGCAACGAAGACCCAACGCGGCCAAAAATAAATACATAAATAAATTTATTTAAAAAAAAAAAAAGAATATTTGTTCCAAGAACTTCAAAGGCCAAGAGCTGATAATAATTTGAAACGACACCAGACTTTTCATGGGCCTGATGAGTCTGTTATATTAGTGAACTCAAACAAAAAGGGTAAAAACAGTATTTGAGTTTTAATTACTTGTGTGTTTGTATATTCCTCTCAGAAACGTCATTTTTACTACTACAGATGGAAAATTATATTCAACAAATATTTACTATATGAACCAGGCACAATTTAAAGCTTATTGGATACATTCATAAATAAAACCCAGATCCCTGCTCTTCTGGAGTTTACACTTTAGTTCCATTATAATCTATTTATAGTAATAACAAAAGTGATTCTATAAATTGTGGGAAATTTCTTCAAATTGTGATAAATAAAAATATTTTAAATGAATGCTAGACTAATTATAACTAATGCCCCCAAGGCCTCAATTTATGTCTCATGGGTAGTATTTGAATTATATGTATGTTTGTAACATAACACATTTTTTTTCCCCAGTGGAAAGCTATTATAAATGGCGATTAGGCTCACAATGTATGCTTATGCCATAAACTACCAGAACTATAGAGACTTCAAGAATCTAGTCCGAATTCTTGGTCTCAAACAGTGGTCATAAAAATGCACAACAGAGGAGAAGGAAGAAAAGTTCAAAGTTTAACCTCTCTTCACTGTGTAGATGGCTAAGCATACATTTTTAAACAGGTGAAATTTGTCCCTGGTACTCTCCAGAAGCTCCCCCTGGAGCTTCTGGGGCCCCTCTAGCCCTGGGCATGGACTGAACCCAAAGGCACGGGAGCTTTTTAGAAGGCCCGACTAAGCTAGAATCCCCAGCCAGTGTCCAATGGACAGGAGCTGAGATTTTTACTTCAATTGCTTAAGAAAATATTAAATTAACCCTATAATAAAAAACTACGTCCTTTGCCTACATCAACATTTCTCCCAAGACATTCTGGACCGATAATTATTTCGGGGGTTGGAAGTGGTCCTGTATATCCCAGGATGTTTAGCAGCGTCCCTGGCCTCTACCCACTAGATGCCAGTAGCACCCTCTCAAGTGGTGACAATACAAAATGTCTTCAGACATTGCCACAGGTCCCCTGGGAGGCAAAATCACCCTGGGTTGACAGCCACTCATTTATACTAAAAACAACATATCTAAGCCTTCTGGCCATTGTATTTTAGGCTAGTTTGTTGTGGAAAGACAAATGGGTATTTTCTTTTAAGATGCTATCATTTTAGTCAGTGATATACAGACTGTACAGAACACAGTTTACGTGATGTCCCAGATCCGCTCAGCCCACTTGCCTCCCAAGCCTCAGCTACTTGCCTTGATTCAGGCCAGAGCTTCCTCAGGGATTCTTGCCAGTCCACTGGTGTAAAGCACCAGCTGTTGCTGGAGTGGCCTTGATTTCTATCGTCCCAGATGGACTCGGCCTCCAAGGGGTCTAGGGCCAGGCTTCCTTGTGGATCCCACTGCACCCACCATAGCTGGAGGAACAACATCTCCAGTGTGTAGGTCTGACCCAACCAGACCCAAGGAGATGCTGGCTCCTGCAGAGGCTTCCAGGAGGGGCGAAGTGCAGAAGAGTCAAAGCCCTTTAGGGTAAGTTTTGATCAAAGAGAAACAAAAGATGGGAGAAGCCAGGAAACAAACTGATCCAGATAAAAATCTGTTGCAAGATGTTATAGTTTCAGACAACCTCTCAGGCACAACTTGTGGGACCAGGCATCCAGCTATGTTTTCTTGTGAAATTGTGGTCATTTCAACAACACTTTTTATTGGCCTGTCTGCTTTCATTCCTCACCTTCCTTTGCCCCCACTCTTGCTTTCCAGGGATTGCACATCCCTCAAAAAAGCAGTAACAAAACATTGCCTCAAGCTCGCATTAAGACAGAAGCTAAAAAGAAAAAGGGAAGAGGGAAAGGAATAGAAGGAGAAACAGAAGGAGGAGGTAAAGTTGTTACAGCAAAGTAGTAAAATCTAATTACACAATGTGCACATTCTCTGCAGTTCTTATTAATTAAACAGTATAGGTATAACCAGTATTGCTTCTAATGAACATGACAAATAACCTAAGAACAAAAGTTCTTCGAGTTCAGATAACAAAGGGCTCTGCACTGGATACCTTGTCCAATCCTTTAGACTTTAAATTGTAGCTTTTATTATCTGTCTTTTCTATATCTGTAGCCTTTATGGAGCACTTGAAAGCACACACACATCACAGAGTAGTTAAATAAATGGCTTTCTTGAATTGTGTCCAAGATTCATATTACTCTGATTAGTTCACATCTGTAAAATTAATAAAAAAGTGTTTTCACTCTCAGCCTGGTGATGATTACATTATTTGCTTTATTGTGCCAGCCTAAGAATATGACTGAGTTAGAAACTATCACAACAATATGAGAAAAAAAAATATTCTTAATAATCAGATTCTTTTGCTTAATAATTGACTCGTAGTAATTTACTCACCTCAGAAGGGCCTTGTGATATGTATCATTCTATAGACTAAACAAAATAATAAACTCTTTCATAAAACCACAAATTTTCATTATCTGGAGGGTACAAATATTGTCCAATTTACTGAATATGTGTTTTGAGGTCTGGATTCTCCATCACTTGCATATTGTAATTTCTATAGTCCAGGAACATTAGATGGACTTTGAAATGTAACAGTATCACCATGGCTGAAAAACTTTTGTTTCTCGAATCCATTTGTATTTCTTACTTTTCAGTGATTTATCCTCTTTTTCACTGGCTCTAGACTAGACCTTCTTAAAGTTTAATGTATGAAAGAACCACATGGGAATATTTTTACAATGCAGATTCTGGCTTAGTAGGTCTGGGGAGATTTCAAATTTCTAAAAATCTCTCAAGTGAGCCTGATGCTCTCAATTCATGGACCGCACTTGGAGTAACAAGAATCCAGATTAACTTTTTATAGCCTGATTCAATCCTTCCTCTTGTACCTAAACTTAAATATCAGGTTATTTTGTCACTAAAATCGCCCCTAGTGTATTGCTACTGTAGTCACCATCTGCTATTTCACCCATGTCTAACTAACTTAGCTTCTCCAAGAATAAGAGAAAAAAGCTGAATGAAAACATGCTTTTTCTCTTGGTTATAGGCGCCACCAAAGACTGCTTCTCACAGTCACGAGTGATAACTGAGGAAAGGGACAATTGGGGCACCAAGACATGTTAGGAGGGTTGGGTGGCAGGAAGTGGGACCTCTTTAAGAAGTACAAATTGTAAGTGTGACCACTTCTAAAAAAAAAAACCTAAAAATTCCAAGAATTAGAAACACTTTAATTCAGGTTGGCTGAGCAACGTCTGTGTTGAGCTATTATTAAAGGAAAGGCCCTAGGCTGTGATGTTACATGATTCTTAATGGATGATGACAAGGAAGCAAGAGAAAACCAGTCCTTTGTTTGGAATATGACCATCCCTGGCGAGGATAATTGCTCTCCACTGATGTCCCAGAACACAGCACTGTAAAAATACCACTTTTTATAACCTTTATCAGTGTCATATTTTGTTTATATGTCTATCTTTGTCCATTTATTGTGAAATCCTTTATTTTTAAAAACTTGCAAAAGCAAGAAATAGATCTTATTATTCTTTGAGTCTTCTGGGGTTACATACCTGAATGCTTTGTATATTGTAAGCACTCATCAAATGTTTGTTAAACCAAATTGAATGATATAGAGGGTCTGCTATCCCAGAACAAGATACCCCTCCTCTAGATCCAGCAGAAAGCACTGTGAGCTTCAGAGCAGCAACCACTTTTCATTTAGCTCTAGGGTCTAGGCTTGTCATTCAGTCAAGAATCCTGAGTAAGCCATAATCTGCTTTTTTTATCAGCTATTCAAAAATTCATTAAAATTCATGTCTTTCCTAAAGTGGGTATATAGGATATTTTATTTAAAATGCATATTTTGGTGGCCCTTATAAAGAATTTAACAGATAGTAATTCAAATGCAGATTATTTGCTTTTGAATCTCTCAGGATGGGGTGTGTAACTAGTGGTCTTGTAGGAACTGATTAGACGGGTCTTTCATGATTAAACATCCATGAGATATTAATCTTTTAAGCAAATTTGCTTTGTACTTTGCCATTTAGTTATAATACCCCATAAAAGAGTAGAGGTTCAAAGGTTTTAGGACATAGCATCTATAAACAACTCAGCTGACTTCTCACTGAAAATTTTAAAGCAGGGAGACTTTTACTAAAGGAAAAAAATTAGTGTTATGTACTCAAAATTACATATTCAATTTTTCCTTATTCAAATAGTGTGTGTGCGTCTGAGAAATCTGTCAGCTCGGCAGGTGCAGTTTTCTTCTAGGTAAGAGAGGGATATTTCTAATTTAACCACACAGAGCAAGAAAACTGACAAGGAAAGCAGTTATTGCCCGTGAAGCTAGGCAGTGAGGTTAGCACTAAGCATATCCTCCTTCTTGCTCTGTTTAGAAGTTGCAAAAAAATAATTGATGAAAGCTGCTGAAGTGGGGTGGCAATTACTGATACTACCTTAGGTTATCAAATTACTCTAACATAATTTAGGGAGAGAGTGTAACTTAGAGAACTATGTTTGATACCCCCAAAGACTGCTCTGCCTGGCCTGTCCTCAGTGCCCATTCCACAGGCAAAGCAGTCCTCCCCTTAAGGAAGAAATCTACAAAACTATCTTCTCCTGTACTTTCTCCTACTATTAGGTGCATATTTCCCTTCAGATTTCTTAAACTGCACAATAATCTATCCCACCCATTGGAATAGGATAACACGTATAACATGTAACATATATCAGACTTCATTTTGTAGAATCAGGTCTTCATTAAAAACCCTTTATGACTCTGTGTTTGTGTATGCGAGAGACAGAACTTGTTTGTATACATGTAAGCTAATTTATAATATAAATCAATAAGTTTACCACATGGGAAAGAAAAATGCATTTGGATTATTTTATTGTGTTTTTATTTGTTTATTTCCTTTATCTAAGATAAACATGTTTCTTTTGTAATAAAAGATTTTTTCTCATTTAAAATACTATATATATGTGTACATGGGTTGAAAAACATAAACTCCACAAATCACTATATTTAAACAAAAATGCATGGACATCTAAGGATCATAAAGGAATGAGAAACTGTATAAATATATGTGACGAGATATTAATAAGGCATTAGTAGGAATTCCTTCTTCATATGATAAAAATCTTAATTACCACTTAAAGTTTAAAACTTTTGTACCATTACTTAAGACTATAACAATGAAGTGAAATCGTCTTTTCTGAAAGCTTCTGTTCATAGGATGGAAAGTGACTTCATTAAAAAATCTGCCATCCTCTCATTCAAAACCCTTTGAGGCAAACAGAATCATTTCAGTAAATTCAAGTGCAGCCAAAAAGAACAGCCTGTGGGTGCAATGGTGAAAGGAAGGACTACAGCAATACTAGTGGGTACTTCATGGAAACATTTGAAATTCTTCTTAATCTGCACTGAAGATGTTTTGAAATTCAAGTTGAAATTCTACCTTTGGTAATTTTACCAAGCACTTCTAACTCATTTCAGCTATTTCCCTCCAATGTTTCATTCAGGTGGGCTCCTCCTTAACCCAACCTCAAACTGTATTCAAGGACTAGGAAGAGATTTTATAAACATCCTTGTTATTCAACAAGCCTTGCTGGAAGCCTACCAGGTACAGAAGCCTGCTGGGAAACAGAGAGGAGTCACCAATAAAAGATGCAGTTCCTCTCTTGGAAGAATTTGCAATTCATTAGAGTGGATTTCATGTAGGAGGCATGCAAACAGTGCAAACCCACCAACCTGCAGGAACAGGAGACCACAAAAACTGAGAGCAAATGCCTAAACAAATGATTCACCCCATAGAGAAAATCTGGGACCGCCTCCAGGAGTTAGGTATGTCTTGAGTCTGATTTTAACAGCAGCCACGGAACTGGATTAAGGGAGAAGGAAAGCAATATTTTCTAGGTGAAACAGTACACACAGAGGAAGTCAGCGAACACAGATCAATTTCCAACATAAAATGGGATCCCACTGGGTCTGCGACAATTTTATTCTAACCCAAGTATTCAACTACTTTGCATTCAATAAATATATCAGAGATATAGTTCTGTTGGTTAGGTACACAGGTTTAGGAGTCAAACAGTCTGGATCCCAGCCCCTGCTATTCACTAACTGTGTAACCTCGGGAAAGTTTCTCTCCATAAGCATCCATTACTTCATCATTAAAATGAAGCTAATTATAGACTCTATGTTACAGGGTTGTTCTGAGAACATGATAATACATGTAAAGGACTTGGCAAGTCTATGATACAATTTAGAGCACACAGTATGTTAGCTATGGTTAGCGCTGGGCTGAAACAAACTGAGTTTGTGACTATTAGGAAATGAGAGTGGGGTTCCTAAAGGAAAGGTCAGTTTAGGCAGTGATCCTCATACTTCAGTGTATATCAGAGTCTCCTGGAGGGCTTGTTAAACCACAGTTTGCTGGGCTCCACCCCAGAGTTTCTGATCCAATAGACCTGGGTGGAGAACTGAGACTCTGCACTTCTAGTAAGTTCTCAGGTGACGCTGATGTTCCTCACTTTGAGAACCGCTGAGTTAAGACAGTGTATACCAGGCAGGCATTTTCCACCTGAGAAGACGACTTGTATGGGTGATTCTCCAAATGTGTTCTACAGATCTGCACGAAGACCAAAGCGGTACTTCTGAATTTCTGGGATGTGTGCTCCATATATTTATAATGGTTACTTAGAATATATTTTTGCCACATATGAAAATCTGCTATTTGAAATAATCTGAACTCTACCCTTGGGCTAAAGAGAAAGCGTGTATATTCAAATATTTGGTACAAGAAGCTATAAAACATTTTATTATTTTCAGTAAGGACTTGAACTAGAATGGAACAAAATGACCAATAAATTCTTTTTGTGGGGAGGCTTGTCACACTTTTCAAATGGCCACCTGATACCAAGTCAGTGCTGTACCTGAGGGTGTTGCCTCAGAGAATTTTCTCTCCTCTTCCCTCTTCCCCACATAGTGTATTTTGACATTGGTTCCCTGAAGACTAACTGATTTTAGACCCTCTGAAAAAGTATGGGGAGATAAAGGAAGCCTGCCATTCAGGGCTTATTATGGACCCAACCGAAAACCTCAACTATATTTCTGTGGACAAAAACTGTTTCCAATAAGGTTTACTCCTATAAAGAGAACTATTATATATGAAGAAAAGATGAATAGAGTGTTTCATATCCCTAGCACTGTCCTCCAAAAGCTAAAAGACTCAAGGAGAAGCTGATTCAGTAACACTTAACTTTCTTTTTGCCCTTGCTCTAGATTCAGCTACTTCACAAAGCCTCCATTTCCCCTTTCCCCTCTCATCTTCTATTGAGTCACAAGAAAATAAAGAAAAGAGATAATTAATGCTTTTTCCTTTCATTTCTCCTCCTCCTGCCCTAAAAATAGCTTTCCTGCCACTACCCAGATCCAAATTACTCACCTTTGGCACAAGCACCAGGTTTATACTTACTTGTTAGGGCGGTTGCCATGACTACACTGGAGCTACCCAGCAAGAAGTGAGAGGTCTGACTCAAAATCTAGTGCAGCTTGGTAAATTTGGGGCATGGTCAGAATCTTTGGGAAATAAGAGAATTGACTTGAAGGAATTAAATAAATGGGCTTCGTAGATGGAGTCCTATTGATTTGGCCACTCCCAACCTCATGTTACTTCCTGAGGAGAACTGTTTACTGTCAGTTCTCCTGAGGGCTTGGCTCTCTGATTGACAAGCAGGAGAAGAGTTCCCACAGGTTCCAACAACACCTGTTCTCCTCTTGGCAAGGGCTTAAAATTACACTTCACCGCCTGCTTACAATAAATTGCCCCTACTCTTCACAGCTTGGCTTAACATTTCATCTGACAAGAAGTCACCATAATTGCCTCTCCAAAGGTGTAGCAAAAAATAAATCCTACACATTTATTACAATTTGTTAGACACCTGTGAGAGCCTTGTGCTATGGCACCCCTGGTGAGAGAGTCAGAACTCGTGCAAGGGCCTTCTTATATAGACAGGGAACGTGAAAAACAGAGGGGTTAAGTGACTTGCTCCCCACGCTGAGAGTGGAAGGCTCACCAAGGGAAGCATGTCTAGGACCAGTCACCTTGCTAAGAAAGAACTTGCATTACATCCTAGTAAGTACCTATCACACATAAGAGATAAATAACCAGAATAAACCAAAGCGAGACATTTCCTGGCACACTTAGATTCTGAAAATACTGAAAGAAAACAAATATAAGCTTATATTCCTAATTCCAATGTCCAGAACTCTGAATTTTGGAGATAATAAATGACATTGTATATGACCTTAAAACAGCATAGAAAATCCCACATTTCTATAACCTTTGGGGATCAAGATCCTCCTCTATTTGTGAGTGTTGGTAGTTAGTAGTTGGTCATTTGACTGAGTTAGTCAAAGCCAGTCATGCATAGACTTCAGCTAGCACCCATGAAAATAGTTTAATTCCCCTTTCCTCTCTCATCTTCTAAGGCAAGATGTTAGTTAGTAATTTTGTTAGTTAGTAATTTTGACTGGAAGTCTCTATCCACAGCCGTAGAAAACATTGGTTCAAGAATACATTTACAAAATAAGCTATGATGTTAATCCTGTTTCACCACTAAGAATCAGATTTATTCCTAAATTGTGCTTTTGCTCTTCACAATCATGTAAAATACTCTAGAAGAGAGAAACTGAGGCAATTTATGTTGGGACCTCTGTCTTCTATGTATACAAATCTGTTGTCTTTCTGCCTTATCTGTTCTTTATTCACTTTTTCCCCTATGTTTCCCACTTCTTTGTTTTCTAACTTTTTCTCTCCTAGAAAATATCTTAATAAGAAGTCCTTAGTAGTACCCATGGATGGAGTTCTTATGGAGACATTCTGGACATAACAGCAGTTGACTCTTTGAAATTCAGAAGAAATTTTGCAAATATAGAAAATGAGGATAAAGTATTGAATAACTATCAATTTAAAACATTAGTTTTAATTTGTGAAACATAAAAAAATTATTTAAATGCAACTCATCCTCTAAAATGCAGCAACCCCCCATATTTACCACACAAACATTTCATTTTCAAACAATATTCATAAATAAGTTAATTGTGCTAATATGATTTAAAACAACATTGGTGGGAAATCAAAACCCTCAAACCATGGCAGAAATAATACATAACTATATGGACATTAAAAGTTCAGTGAGTTTTACAGAAAAAGAAGTGTCATAAGTAAAAAGCATTACTAAGAAGGAGCATATACCATACAGAATAAAAACTTTTTTTAAGTCAAGCTACTTAGGGAAATTCTCTCTCTAATAACAACTCAATATACTTATACCTCAGCTCTGCACTGCTTTGGAAAAATTACTTCATCAGATTTATTTACATTGTATCAGGTAATATAAACATGATATCAGAGGATGGAAAGACTTTATGCAACAAAGAAGAAATGACACTACTTATGGTATACATTACTAAGAATGCACAACTTTGAAAAGATATCCATTAAAAGCCTATTTGAAAGTTTCAATCTATGGCCTTCTTTTAAATTTGAAACATATTAAGCTACTTTCAAATTCACCTTGCTCAACCTAGAGAAGAGCTTCTAACAACTTGGGTTTTGAAGGTCATCTCTAAGCTCTAGATTTCAGTACATTTGAAGTCCTACCCCAATTCTGAAATTTCAAAGTAAATGTAGCATCTGAAGATATCTGTATATATTGTCATTTATCCTCCCTGAAAATTTTCAATGTCCTATCCCAAGTGGTCTCCAATGTGGGGCATGGCAGACCATCCATTAGAGTGTCTTGTTCCTTTTCATTTCTATCTTGTTTCTCTTTTATAATGTATACACTAACAGTTCAGGCAAATAAGATATAAATAAGCAATGTGGAATAAAAATCACTAGCATTTGTTGAGAGTTTACTATGTGCCAGGCCCTCTGCTAATCACTTTACGTGAATTAATTCATTTAATCCTCAAAGTCATCCTATGAGGTAGGGGTTGTTATTATTCCCATTTTATAAATGAGAAAAGTAAGGCACAGAGGTCTGTCTGAGTCTACAGTTAGTAAGTGGTGGAGCCAGAATAGATGGATAGATACATAAGGATTTTTTTAAAAAAACAAAAAACAGAAAGAAACACAAATTCTAATATTGGTCATTTTGGACCACTGAGTAATGGGCAAGCTTCTTCCTTTGTGTACTGCTTTGTATTTTCTAAAATATCTATAGTAGGGATTGCTTTTATAACTTGGAAGAAATAAGGAAAAGCACAAAATATTAAAATACTGTAATTTAGTGAGAAAAGGTAAAAAAAAACAAAAAGAGACAATACTGAGAAACAAGGTAGAAACTTACGTAAGCTGGAAAATAAAGAATGAGCATGACATATTCTGTCATAATGCACACAAAAACTGTAATCATGGTCAAATAAATATAAACAAACCATTAAAAAAACAAAACCAACAAAAAACCCCACCATCTGTGAAAGTATGCTTTGGAAAATAATTAAATTACTTTGAAAAAGATCTATATTTAGAGAAGGATTCGATAGCTGATGTTATTCTTTGGTACATCTAATCAAAAATGGTTTAATGCACATTTTCTTTTAAATTGTGAGGGGAAAGGGAAAGAGATCAGTGCCTATTCTATGCAGCTGAGGAAAATTATTTGCTTTGTAAGAATTCCAGGCAGGTTTCTAGAATTAAACTGGTGGCAGTAATCATGTTGTTATTAGTGTAATTGCTTTCTGACATCTGTTTCCCTGTCACAATCAGTTCTTTGATAATAGCGATGGCATGGATGGTACATATCTAATAAGTAATGCTCAGTGCTTCAGCAAAATAAAAATGAAATTGTATACCAATTATATGTGCTCTGCACCAAATTCTCTTCAGCCATATGATATTATATATATGATATATGGTATATTATGAGGATAGGGCAACTCTTTCTCAAAGTAATTTATTTTCAATAATTTTATGATGCCATATAAATGATAAGGTCCTTTATGAAAGAGCAAGGAATAAAATGTATATATTGTTGCTCAAGGCATAATGAAGTACAATTTGTCAATAAATTGTGTTTCTATTTACATCTTTATTATCAAAGCTAACTATTCAGGGAACTCGGTCTTGGACCTGCGAACTTGCTAAGCTATAGTGTTAAATTTAGCTTAATAAGTGTATAACAGAAAGAATATTCTAGGTCTGATCCTGCCTCTATGACTAGTGTTGGGACCTCTGAAAGTCATCTCAACTTCCTGCGTTTGTTTTCAGTTATTTCTCTCTAACAGGAATCATGTTGAAAAAACTCTACTGCCTCATCTACTCAAACCCTATGAAATTTTAGACTTTTTGAAGATCTGAATGACTATTTTTAAGCAAATGGAAGCAGACTGGTTCAAGTTGTTATCATAAAATACTAATACATACTTAACCTTAACTTGTGACAAAAAAGTAAATGGATATATGTCCAAAGTCTACATTCAGAAGAGCACACTAATTTACGTGAATATCTGTAACATCTACCATTTGTGACAACTTTCTATCCCCCAGACTGGGTTCTAAGGATGTTGCATACTTTAAATTTTAATCTTCACAAATATCTTGAGGTGAGCATTATCATTGCATTTTTACAGATGAGAAAACCAAGGAACTGAGGGTGAAGCAATGTTACCAAAATCACAGGATTAGCAAATTATGGAACTGGGAATTAAATGCAGGCCAGATCTTTCAGGCCCCTGTGAGCTGAGTCTAGACTTTTCTACTTCGTTTCTAAGTTGAAGGTAGCAGATCTTAAGCCCTGGTTATGAGGAGACTTAGCTTAAATTTACAACATCAAGAGTCATCAGAATTCACTAGTGATCTCCACAATCCAGTCTGCATTTGTCACCACTTTTCTAATCAACCAACAGATTGTAAAAATCAGCCATTATATCATATTAACTTATCCTAGGATCCCAATTACAAAATGACCGTGAATATAAATTCCAATTAAGTATAATTCAAATGGAGCTATTTGAACAAGCTGTGATTGTATACATCTTAACACTGGAAATCCAAAACAGAACAATGATAACAAAATTTTGTCACCAGTGTTAAATGCAGCATGTATATAGCTGAATTATGTAGTTAATGGTTAAAAAAAACCTCCTAGAGTAATTGAAGGCTTTTGTATTTTCTAGAGTCATCTGCATTTTGCTCTCCATTCTGGAAATGAAGAATCACTGAAGGAAACTAGTAAATTTACAGTGTAAAAAATGCACATAAAAGATAAATACGTTTTTACCAATTTTTAAAAATACTAAGCCAAAGACAATCAGTATCCTTAGTGAATAATAATCTTAATTGATGTCATAAGTAAACCTCTTTATTGGAAAAGGCTCATTTGAAACAAAAAATATCTATGCTCCTGAGTAAAAGGTTATAAAGTAAATGGTATAAGCTATTGGTTTTATAATACTAATATAGTAAAAATTAGATAAAGTTCACCTAAGGATATATGAAATCAAGAAAATTGTAATTTCTCAACTATGATCAAGAACACAAATTTATACAAATAATTGGAACAGGTTAGAGAGAAAGTTCACTAATAATTGTCCATGGCACAGCAGAAAGAAGACCAATTTTGAACTTTGGAATCATACTTTCATTACCTATTCTCACTATCTGTGTCATCTTAGACAAGTCTCTTCATCTCCTGGACCTTCTATTCCCTTATTGGGAAGACGTTCACAATAGCTAAAACATGGAAGTAGCCCAAATGTCCATCAATGGATGAATGGATATGCAAAATATGAATTGTATATATGATAGAATGTTATTCAGCCTTAAAAAGGAAGGGAATTCTGACACATGCTACAATACGAATGAGCCTTGAGGAAATCATGCTAAGTGAAATAAGCCAGTCACAAAAGATAAAGACAAATCTGTATAATTCCACTTATACGAAGTACTTAGGATAGTCAAAATCATAGAGATGGAAAGTAGAATGGTGGATGCCAGAGTCTGGGGGTGGAAAATCAGTAATGTTTAATGGGTACAGAGTTTCAGTTTAACGAGATGAAAGGAATTATGGAGATGGATGGTGGTGATCACATTACAAATGTATTTAATACCACTGGACTGTACACTTAAAATGGTTAAGATGGTAAATTTTATGTCATGTGTATTTTACCATAACTGTAAAATCTGGGGGAAAATATTGATGTGGGTGTGAAGATTAAATGAAATATTATATGGTAAAATTCTTCATAGGGTTAAAGTGCCACGTAAGTGTGTAGGGGCCCTTTGGTTTGCCTACCCAAACCATCCCCTCTTCTCCCTCCGGAAATGGAGCTGCCCCTAATCCCAGTCTGGCTCCATCTGCATTGCAAGAAGAGAGATCATTCCTAAAATGAAAAGTGGTTGAGAACCTGCAGTGTGCCAAGCCCTGGGCTAAGGATCCAGCAACGAACAGTGGACCAGGTCCCTGCCATCTAATGGCAACAGAGAGAACATTATGTGCAAAAGATAAAGAAACAAATGTTTTAATGGAGGAAAAAAAAAAAAAGGTAATTTCAGAGAGTGGCCACTGTCTACTGGGTGGTCTGCAAGACCACTATTAAAAGATGACATGTGAACTGAGACCTGAATAACAAAAAGGAAACAGGAGGACCTGCATGGGGAGAGGAAGTGAATAATAAACACTGTGGTTTGTGATGAGATCAGACAGGTAGGCGGGGTGGGGCTTGGGGTGTGTTGCCCACACAGGGCCTTGTGGGCCACGGGAAAGAGACTGGATTGTACACTTACTTCAATGGAAAGTCATTGGAAGGCTTTAAACAAGGGAGCGCCGTGATTTCATTCATATTCTACAAAGGTAAAGTCTAATGGAACCTGGCCTCCTGGCCACAGTGCCATGGCCCTGAGGTGGTCGAGGAAGTCCTTTGACAGGACTTTTAAACTCCAGACTGGGAATATATCAGGCTAAGCCGTTCCGGAGCGGTCCACAGTGGCTGAGGCCTGAAGATGAGACTGTCACTGTGTGCCCTGCCATGTGGACCAGCCAAGCAGAGGAAGTCTGACCAGAAAGGCAGAGAGGTCCAGGAATGACAGATGGAGAGACAGCCTCTGACTGGAACCCCTGTCCCTGAAGCCCACCCACATTGTTCTTCTTGGGCTCAGTGAGGCTTCCCCCCAAATTCCTGCTTTGATTAAGCTAGTTCAAGCTAGATTTCATTTGATGATAAGAGTCCTAACTTTATTAAATTAGATGCTATTATTGTTGTTATGATTATTGTAGTTGTGGGTTATATCAAAAGCTAGTAGTCTTTGTAAAAAAGCTAGTGGTCTGCATACATTATTCGTTTAAATCTTCCAATAACCCTTTGGTGCATTATTGAAAGAAACTAAGAAGAAGAACAATGAAGCAGGTGCTCAATTGACAGCCCAAGAAATGGTGGGGCTGAGCTCAGATCCATATCTGACTCCCTCATCCCGGCTACCAATCAGCACCACTCATGGGTTCCACTTGTGACCCAGACCCAGCACATGGTGGGAGGGGACCCCTCTGCCCACTATGGGAGTGCCCACAGGCAGAACGGGAGAAAGAACCAGCAGCGGTCAAACCAAAAGTCAGCTCTGCAGTTCACTCTTTCCAAACTGCTGTTGTTGAAAACGGAAGAATATAGAGTCCCTTAACCTCCAGGGTTAAGGAAAAGTAAATCAGTTCACAAGTACTGACTCGGCTGGATACCTGCGTCTCTCCTTGCAAAATGGTGAGCAAACGCCAGAGAAACAAGACTTAACACAGGCAGCAATTATTAAGTGAAATGTACAACTCATCAGCAGATTAACAGGTGCACGCAATACATGCAGGAACTCAGGGCAAGACCTCACAGAGGACCTTCTGGTAGTGATGGAAGCTGCGAGTTGAGTTGTTTTATATCAGTCTAATACTTCAATCTTTGCTCTATAGGATTAAATAATTGACTTAAGGTCATTTGAGCTTACACTTCTCAAAACTGTTTCAAAACCTCCATTAAGTTAAGGAGGCTAACAAGCTGATTTGTCTTTTTTATTTGGACTTAAATATACTTGATTACAAATTTCAAACGCTGTATTTATTATTACATGTTAGAAAACACTACAGAGTCAAAGTTAACAAAAAATACGTAAAATATCAAAAATTTGTGCTGTTTTAATTATTTTATACATTAACAAAGCATTACATCATCTATTCTAGACACGCAAGTGGGCATTTAGAGCCTGGAAGTTTTACTAAGAAAAAGTGACATAAATTCACTGAATTATAACTATTTTTTTCTTCTTGTTTTACCAAAATACAAGTGATGGGAAGACTAAATGGTTTTATGCTGGTGACTTTTTACTAATATCTTGTCAGGTTAAATATTAAAGAGTTTTAAGTGAACAAGAAATTTTAAAAAAACAAAAAGGAGAGACCTGTGTTTCTGATTTACAGGAAAGCATATGACAAAGCCATTTATGTAGACGAACAATGATAAATGACCTAACAAGTTCAGTTACAAGCTGAAGGATCACTGTAGATGGAGGCACATTTATAATCACATTAGCATTTCTGCATGTCTTATGAAACAAATTCACTAATTTTGCATTTTGTTGTTTTGGTCTTTGCAATGCATTGCAAAGTTAAAATTGGACAGATAATTTACGAAAGCACAAACTAAGTAACTACCTTATGGTATATCCACAAATACCATTAAGTTATCAGAACCCAACCTAAGCCATGTCATTTTTCATCTTTTACTTTCTTCCCCACTCACTCATTTCCCCTGTCCCTTCCCCCCCACACACATACACACACTGAAGGCATGGAGCAATGTTCCAATTACTAAGAGAAACAAATTTATAATCTTTCCTGAAAGATAACCTACAGCTAAGAAGGTTTTATTGGTTTTAACTTTATTCCTGTTTTTAATTTCAAACTTGCGTAAGGCCGATAATTTATTTTATTTTATTTTTTAACTTCAAGCTGGTTAGGAATGTCTTGCCGGATACCATGTTACAGATGATAACAATCAGTCCTTTTAAAGTCTTCTAACAATTTTATAAAACAACTGTTGATAAAACTCTAACTTGCCTTGAAGGCAATATTGGGAGAAAATAAATACCTCTTTTATGAGTTCACCATTTCTTAGTGAGAAGAGAGCTCCAAAGTTTTTATGAAAAAATATTTTTATCTTATTTCCTTGATTGCTTAAATACAAATAAAGTTTAGAAAACTCATAGTTCACAATTATTTACTGAGTACCTACTATGTGCCAGGCACTTTTTTAATCACTATAAAAATTCATTTTGAAAACAGCCATAAAAATGAACTACAGCAAGGAAAAACAACTCTCTTTCCTTAGTTTATTATTTTAATTCCTGGTCTACCTATTGGTAAAAGAACAATGAAGTCATTACTCCCTTTTCCTTCAGGGTGTGATGTTGGCTTAAAATCAAAAGTGCATGAAAATTAAACAAGTTATTTTAAATGCCCTTTTTTCTAACGTAATTTATCTCGTTATCATGTTACAAACATTTTGTAGCCCAGGCTAAACTGATAAAATAAATGAAACATTCATTTTTCCTGCTGCTACTTCTTAAGATAAAATTCTCTTTCCAACAAACTTTATTTTATTTCAGAGGTTTCATGGACTTGATGACTTCAGGTTACATAAATGTGAAATCATTCAAGCCTTAATTAAATTTTTATTAGATGCCACAGCAATTTTCTTACATGTGATATAATAAAGGATTCCGTGAGTCAAGCTACATTTTGGGAGAGCTGTGATCATCTTCCCAGAGACAACACTTGTAACATAGTTTACTGTATTTATAGCACAGTTACATTCTCAATCTGCCTAGCTCTCTACTGGCTGCTTCTCCATACCTACAAGCAGGTTCAAATCTCCCATTATGGCAAAACCCTCTCTTGCCACTAGGTTCCCCTCTGGCTGCTTCCTCTCTATCCATTCTTTCCCGGACATGCGTTTTTTAAAGACTGTAGTTTCATCCACGTTACCACCTTCTCATATTTTCATCACTTATCTTATGAAATCTGGCAAAAGCAAGCCCCCATTCATCCACCCCAGCTAAATTTTTAGTCTTACTAAATTCCCAGAGGCCCCTCCTTGCCAATTCTAATGACCTGCTTTTCCTCCAGCAGCTCAGCCTCCCTCTCCAGGTACCTTCTCCTCATTCTCCCTCCTGGACGCCCTCCTCCACACACCCTTCCGAAACCACCTCTCTAGGATTCTGACCTTGACCCTCTGCTCTTCTCCGTCTTTTCATGCTTCTTGGCTGGTTTCCACAATCACTTATATATTGATGATTCAACATCTCAATCTCGTCCAAGACCACCACCTGGTAGAGTTGGTATCTCCCCTGGGATGCCCCATAACCATCTCAATACTCCACAAGTCTGAAGCTGAACTCATCTTTCCATCCCCTAAAGCACCTGGGGAATTTGGGCGTTATCTTAGACTTTCTCCTGTTATTGGAAGCTGTCACAACTTTTCACCCTTATTAATCCAGTAGTTTCTAAATCTGGTCTGTCTCCAGGTCTGCTCCTTCCTATCTGCTCTCCATACCAATACTAGAGAGACCTTCCTAAGAGGCCCATCTGAGTTTGTCACGCAGCTGACAAAAATCTGTCACTGGCCAGCTGTAACCTTCAGGAAAGAGTTCAACAACCTTCTATGGTTGAGGAGACCTTTCTTGGTCCTTCAACGGTCTCTCCCCACAGGCAATGGCAGTTCCCAGAGAGCATGCTGTTTCCTGCCTCCAGGCTATTCCCTCTGTTTGGAATGTATTTCTATCTTCTCCACTCTCCTAAATCTCACTCCCACTTCAAAGCAAAACTGAAGCAGCTCCTCCAGGAAGCCTTCCCTGACCCTTTCATCTAAATCCTATAGTCCTTTTTTTGCTCATCCATAGCACATTTCTCCTCTCCCCCCTCGGACCTCCCTCTTTCTCTCACCCCACATTTTCTGAGAATTACCTCTTTACCTTCCTATTTTGAATAATGCACTGTAACCCCTACCTAGCAAGGACTATATTTTTTATCCCTTTGCAGCACAATGCTTGGCACGTAGAATACATCTAGCAAATGTTTGGTAAATGAATAAATAATTCTTCTGTGAACTAAACTTCATCAACACCAACTTCATGGCATATTAATTTCAATGTAATTCATAATATAAGACACATTCATGGTGTTGTTTGAGAGTGATGGAACAACTCCTTGTTCCTATTAATCATAATATAATTAAGCCAGTTTCTTCCAGTTTATAGGCTAATCCAACTGTGTAATTTGGGTATCTTGAAAAACTGTATTCACTTTTGATTATATGAGCAAACACTGTAACAGCAGACATGTATTAAAACGGTACCCTAAGCACTATGCCCTACACACACACAGAGACATCGTATATTGGTTTGGTCCTCAGAGCCCACCCACCTTTCTTTAGCAATTCTCTCTCAGGCCCCCTTTGGCATTCCTGCTCCTCTGCCTCTGTAACCCCTACACCTTCACATACACACACATACACACACGCACACACAGAGGCATGCACATGCCCACACACACCCTTAATGACTTCTTGCTGTTGTTGGTCTAACCAGGGGCCTGCCTGTCTGGTCTGTTTGAACCTGGACACTCTGTCTCTTTACCACCTCTGTTCCACAAGGTTTCAAACAGAAAGGCTGTCGGTGACCATTGCTCCTCCTTTTAATACTGATATTTTCCAAGACACACTACCTCAACCCAAAACATGACTCTCTAAAGTTAACGGCCACTGACACACTAGTGTAGGCGACAGTAGTATAGGAACAAGGAGTTGTTCCATGGCTCTCAAATAGCACCGTGTGTCCACTTCTTCCGCCCATGTACGCAGGGCTGTCCTGACAAAAACACCAAAGGCCTCCATGTAGTTCTGTGGAAAAATGCTAAATAGGAACTGCTCAGGGAACTCTGGATATTTAAAGGCTTTTATTCATTTCTAATTTTGACATTTCTTATCTTCCATTCACTGATGAAATCTTAGGATAGCTGTCAGGCTCTTACACATATACTGCTTACCTTTTCAGATAAATTCACTAAGACACACGTAGCATTTTGGGTCTCTTCATAAATAGAACGTCGCAATCCAAAAAAGTTAACTGGTCATTCATTCAAGGGTGTTGTGTGATCTTATACAGCAGTTTATTTATCCCTAGAAGTAAGTATGTTAATAAGGTCAAAGAATTATTTTCTTGCTTCTAAGTAGATGACACAGTAGAATTTTATTTCGGGTCCTCAGCCCAGGCCGAGAAAAGAAAACTGTTTCTGGGAGCTTCATCTCACTTTACACAGCATGAGTTTGTTAAAAATAAATTCTTTGAGTGTTCTTTTAATGTATGTTTTATTGGAATAATGTTATTTAAATCCAAAGCCTCCCCTAGGCTACGGCTGAGAGAGAGGGAGGATTGCGAGAAAGAGCAGTGCTTTGTATTCCAGGACCTAGTCGTGCAAGTCGAAGCCTGTTGGAGGGGCCTCTGCATGCCATCTGCTGCTCACGTGGCCATCCGAAGTGCTAACTGGCCTTAATTCTTCCTACACCTGCAACAGTACCACTGCGTGTGATTACTACTGTACCAAAGATGCTATGGTTTTATCTCAGGCAGTTTGAAACATGGATACCTCAGTAGTTAGTATCTTGAATTAGTGCTGAAAGCCTCCTCAGTCGGCTCACCATGCTGTGGAGAACTCCTTCCCTGGCTCTGCCCTCCTTTTTTCCCCTTATTTACAGTCTTCCCTCAACCTACTGCTTCCACACTTCCTTATATTTCTGTGGCAACCCCACCAAACCTGCAGAGAACAGAAATTTGTCACTGCAGATAAGTAATTCTGTTCCCTTACTACAGATGAAGAAATGGAGGCTCCAGGAGTTAATATTTTCGTACACGGTCACTCAGCCAGTGAACTGTGAGCCAAGGTTTGGACCCAAGCCAAGGCTGTCTGGCATCAGAAGCTTCCTTCCACAACCGTAAGGCAATCAAATGCTGTCTGCCCCCAAGCCCACCCCTGCCAGACCCCTGCCGTAGTTCTCCTACTAGACTCATGCTATGTCCATGTCCGTGTTTCCCTGTAGATCACATCACTTAAGAATAGAAACCGTTTTTTACTTTTATCTAAAACAGTGAATTATGAAATTAAATTGACTGGACAAAAACATCTTCCAACTAAAATTATCCCATTGGAGGAACAGCTGAACTAATATGAAAACTACTAGGCGAACAGAACTTTATAAATGGATTTCAATCATATCATGGAAATGTCATATATTTTAAGCAGGCATCACACATAAATGTGTAATATATGGCAGTCCCCAACTTACGGGTAAGGAATGTGAGATAGAATGGCTAGGTTTCCAATTAACCTACACAAGCCTATTTCACTTCTAATAAAGGCATCGATTTATTCCTCCATTCACTTTTTAAAAAATTGATTACTTATTGAATAAGTGAATAGATAGAGGAATGAGTCAATGCATTTTAAAATTAGAAGTAAAACAGACTTTGGGGGCCTTTATTCAGTAAGTAAGTCAACCAAGTTTAAATTGAGAAGCTACTATGTGCTGGGTGTTATGCTGAAGTGTAATCTTACTATTCTTGTTTTCTTTTTAAATTTTTAATGGTCTGGAAAATCCCAATAAAAAAATATTAAGTAAATAAAATGGGACTTCCCTGGTGGCACAGTGGTTAAAATTCCGCCTGCCAATGCAGGGGACACGGGTTCAATCCCTGGTCCGGGAAGATCCCACATGCTGCAGAGCAACTAAGCCCACGTGCCGCAACTAGTGAGCCTGCACTCTAGAGCCCGCGAGCCACAACTACTGAAGCCCACGTGCCTAGAGACCGTGCTCCGCAACAAGAGAAGCCATCACAATGAGAAGCCCGCACACCGCAACAAAGAGTAGCCCCCGCTCACCTCAACTAGAGAAAGCCCGCGTGCAGCAACGAAGACCCAATGCAGTCAAAAATAAATAAATAAATAAATTTTAAAAACAGTTAAAAATAAAAAAATAAAAATAAAATGAATAAGCACTGGCTATGAATCAACTATTTTCTGCCTAACGCTTTTTTGCCTCTTAATCCTGGGTACAGATTAATGGCCTGACAAAAGCTATGATGTGTTAAGGTTTTCTCCTTTCTACTTCCTGGAATGTATATCTAGATCCATAAGAAAAATAAAATAATAGGAACTGCAGGGAAAATAAAAGGAAGGCACCAAATTAAACAAGAAGAAAGAGTAGAAAAATAAGACCCAGGTAAGAGAATTTAATTTGTAAAATGAGAAAGGGACAAAAAATTACTTAAGAAAACCAACAGGGAAAAATCGATTGCAGTCGCCAACTTTTGACTCATCTGATAAATCTCACCTAATGTCTAAGCACTGAATTATTTTAACTGTCACCGAGAGGACACTTCCCAAATGAACTTACTCAAAAATTTCATTTAACAAATACTTACTGAGTACCTTCTGTATTCCAAACACTCTGAAAAGTGCTAAGAAAACAAAAAAGTAAAACAAACTGGGTTCCTACCCTCACAGAGTTTACAATCTAGTAGGAGAAATAGTCCTCAATCAAATAATTATTCACATAACAATATAATTGAAAACTTTGACAATATAATTGAAAACAAGACTCTTTCAGTGGCAAGTAATACATCTCAACTAAAAACAGTAATTTTCTGATTTATGCTATCAGAAAGTCTAAGACTATCTATAGATGGCTTTAGATGTATATCTTCCCAATGCAGCAACCCCCAGAATAATTTTTTTAAAAAGACCCTCTCTCTTCTAGAATGTGTAGATAACATTTAGGCAAGAATTAATTGGCCTGAGGTCCAAGATGAAAGGTTATTATGAGTATCCACCTTTGGGATACATGCTGAACTGTCTGGAGAAGCATGACATTATGATAAAAGGCCCAGGTGAACAACACAGAGTCAGAAAGATGACATTCCTAAATGATGGTGAGGTGCTGTTTCTAGAAGACTGAACATTCCCAAAGAATGAGAAGGTACTGTTACCAGAAGAAGGGGGTAAGAGATACTGAGCAGATAAAACTATCAGATATTCACTCCATAAAATGTGTGGAATATAGGAAGAACTTGGGGGAGTGTTTCTAGGAAAGCAGTAAATAAAAAGGCAAGGTGAGAAAAATGTGCTTGGAGAGTAACAAATACAAGTTGTTGAGTATATGAAAAATTCTGACCAAAACTTCAGCAAGTAGGTCATGTTCAAGACCTCAGAAAGACTTAACTCACATCAATGAGTTAATTCACATTCTGGGTACAGATTAATGACCTAACAAAAGCTATGATGTATGCAGTATTAAGAGACCTTTAAGACTCTTTCACTGAAAAAATGTTTCAAAGGCCGCCCAATGGTTTGTATCTGGAACTCTTGTAAGTATCTAATTTCAGGGAACATTTCCCAGTTTGCATCTTTAGCTTTGAAATACCTGGAAAGCTGTTCATGCAAATTTCATAGTTCAGTCTCTAATTTCTATTTCATTCATTGTTTATCCATACGTCTTTTTTTTAACTATGGAATTCTCTCCAAGGAAACAAATGAATGTATTTTAATACTTTATCAGACAATTCAAGTTGCTGGATTATAAATCATTAAAGTATCCCTTTCTCTGTTCTTCCCAGCTTACTATGTGACTTGATCATTCTTAAACCATCATTTGTAAATGAATTCTCAGTTCTTCACAAACGCATGTGACAAATTCCCTTACTCTGAAGCCACTCAATCTCTGGTTTCTCTACACATTTTAATCATGGGTATTTAAATCCCAGGTATCATGTTAAAGAAATTATGACTGAGAAATTCTGCCCAAAGAAATATGTAGAAATAAGGTACAAACAAAACTCTTTGCCTGAGTAATAAATCTGAACAAACGTAGTACCATCATACAAAGTGGAACACTAATCAGATTCCTCCATTCTACAAATTTTCAAAGAGGGCTTCCTATATTTGGAGCTAGTGATACAGTGGTGATCAGTCCCATACAGCCTGTTGTCTTGGGCAGCTCACAGTCAAGTGCAGGCACGGCCTGTTACACCACTGACGATAAGTGACAGGATGAGGAGGTGTAGAGTGCACTTTGGCAAGGTACTCATCTCAGACTTGGACCTGGCAGAGAAACACTGAGAAATGATTCAATAGTGCTGAAAATCAAGATGAAGCTGAGACCTGAAGGACAAATAGCCAAGAAGAGGAGGAAAGGGTGCTCCAAGAAGAGGGAATGGCATGTGCAGTTTCTCGGGGAAAGAGTATGGGAAACTTGGGAGAGTATAACGGAGGAAGTGATGCATTTGAACCTGGAGAGGTAAACCAGGACCAGGTTACTGAGGGCTTTGACCTCTAGGGCGAGACCCTTAGGAAGACAGGAAGGTATTTTCAGCAGAGGAGTGACAGAGATTTTCATTTCAGAAAGATCTTTCAGGCCATGGAATGAAGAATGGATTCCAGCAGGACTATGTTGGAGGGAAGGTGGGAAGCTATTGAAATGAACTAGGCTAGAAATGACGGTGCCTGCCAGAGCAAGGATAAGGGAACTGGGGATACAGAAAGACAGTCTCAAGTCAAACATCCATGCTTGGTTTTAGAAAAGTCAGCTTCATATTGGCTGTGCCTATTTTACAAACGGCTCTTCTAAAAACAGCTTGAGAAAACTGAGATTGCACAAATCTGGCTTCCTGCATAAAGCTGTTTTGCAATGTCCAGACAATGAGACTATCGCTGCAAATGACTTTGAATCATGCTTGTTTTTAAAAATATCTGAAATGAACACAGATGTTAAAAAGATAATGAAGGTTAAATAACAAAGAAATGAAACAGCCTGCCTGGCTTGTCCATTTACTCCTGATTTAAAAATATCCAAATCAGTATGCATGAGTTCAGAGCAATGGCCAGTTCTAAACTGTGCTGAGATAGAGATGAAGTTAGGAATTTCAAATCAAGCAAATTACAAACCTTTAATTTATAAATGCCTACAGTCTAAATAAAATCATAAATCTATTATCTTTAAATGGTAGCAATTTGTAAAGTGTACTCTCATTCAATGTAAATCGGCCATGGAATTGATATTAATTAGCTAAAGAGCAAACATGAAGGAGAATCCTAAATCCAGAGGATTTCACCATTCTCATCAGAGCTAATTCTTATGAAGCAGCAAATTTAAAGTCTTGCTTGGTACGGCTATGCTGGTCCAGAGATAGGTTACTAGAATGATCTTGTAGAAGTGTCATTTCCACGTTTATTTGCCTGGCAACCACCTGTCATGTGTGGTAGTTTCTAAGAAGTTAGGAATTAACATTCTTTTCCTTAGTTGGGTTCTTCATTTTAATTAACCTATGGTTTTCCCCTCTTATTTCCTAAGAAACAATTAGATGTATGGTTAGTATCATGATGTGATCAGGAAAACAGCACTAGCACTCAATCTAAGGACATAATTTCAATGAAAAAAGGTCACTTGTCAAAAAACCGCTATTAACAATTTGTTATGAAGCGCAGTGGTACTTGTTCTGGCTTTTAGCTGTTGTAGAAAAGAAATTACATCGTCTCCAAGTTGTTCAGAAATTGAAATCTTTACCAAATGACCCTGAGATATAATGTGATTTCAATCAAAAGTTCAACAGAGTTTTTAGCAAAACCTGAAAAGTTTATTCTAAAATAGATATGGAAAAGCAAAGAGCCTTCTAGAATAGCCAAGACACTTCTGAAGATCAAGAAGAAGGAGGACAGCTTTGTCCCACCAGACGTAAAGACTTGTTATAAGCTAAAGTAATTAAGACTGTGATATCTGCACAGCGATAATTACCAGGGTCCCACACGCCTTTATCTTTGAAGTACTTTATCTTGGAAGATCTACCAGGGCTTATCCCAGGTTTTATATTTTAAAGCAGAACATTCACAGCCCCAATAACCCATGAATTCTATCTCTAAACAGAAGTCCTACATATGAACATGAAGAGATGTAGGCAAGGATATTTACAGCACCAATGTTCAAAACAGCACTGACAGGTGAGGGAAATTAAGAGGTACAAACTTCCAGTTAACAAAATGAATGAGTCACAGGGATGAAATGTACAGTTTGGGGAATATAGTCAATAATAATGTAACATCTTTGTATGGTGACAAAGGTGGTTAAAAGGTACAAATTCCAGGTGGCTTCCCTGGTGGCGCAGCGGTTGAGAGTCTGCCTGCCAATGCAGGGGACACGGGTTCGAGCCCTGGTCTGGGAAGATCCCACATGCCGCGGAGCAACTAGACCCGTGAGCCACAACTGCTGAGCCTGTGCGTCTGGAGCCTGTGCTCCGCAACGAGAGAGGCCGCGATGGTGAGAGGCCCGCGCACCGCGATGAAGAGTGGCTCCCGCTCGCCACAACTAGAGAAAGCCCTCGCACAGAAACGAAGACCCAACACAGCCAAAAATAAATAAATAAATAAGTAAATTTTAAAAAATAAAATAAAAAAGTCACAATTAAAATAGCTAATATCAGTCAACTATACTTCACTTAAAATAAATAAATTAAATAGCTAATATCAGATGATGTAATTCTTGAAAGAAGTATGCATATGTAGTCACTATACCTAATTTTAAACATAAAACTATGGACTAGCAAAATAATTAAGAGGTTTTTTTTTTAATTAAAAGTTCAGAACAGGATTCATTTAAATATCAGGAACCCATGTGCACTTAAAATATGAGTTAGTAGAGCAAAAATTACTTCATATACACTTTTTCATGAATATTTTGCAATGCAGATTACACTGATGTAATTTCTTCATAGATCCTTTTTTCAACGTATTGAAGGAAATGGATAACAAAAGGAGAAGGGGAGGGGGCAACCAAAAGAAGTCAGATACTGCTATGCCTGCAGTAAGGTCAATGGGCTCTTTTAAACAAATAAACAAAAATATACCAATTGAATAATCAGGTTCATGGGGTCAGTGGTAGCTGCAGTCTAAGTTGTATCTTGGAGAGAATTATGCAAATATGTATGTTAATGTATATAGACTTAGCATGAGCTATACCCTAAATGCACCTACAGGACTACTTTACCTCTTGAAAATCATTATTACTTATGAATTCCACACAGTAAAATGATAAATTCTGCCTGTCTTACTTCCCTTTTAGGGTTTAGGGAAATAAATATTTTATTGGGTCCAAATTATGGTTTCAGAGAGAAAAAGTTGGGAGCTACTGCTACAAACAGATACATATAAACACAGAAGGATATTATTACTATCTAAAAAACATCATTGCATGTTGAATGTTCCATATTCCAACTGGACCAAAGAACACATCATCCTCATCTAAATAAACCAGGGTGTACTTACCAAGCAGCAAGCTGAGAGAGAATTTATCAGTTTTATGTAGACTTCTCCTATCACTGAACACTCCAGTATGTAGAAAATGTAGAAAATTGAATATGTAGAAAATGTAGAATATGTAGAAAATTGGCTTTTAAATATTCTGATTCTTATGCAGTTTATCCGCAGGGCAAATTCTCATTAGTCTCTCTATAGTCTCATAGCCTCAATCAGCTAAGCAGGATGAGACCTTGAGTAATATGTATTCTAAGGAAATTTTCCAGTTAATGAATGAAAAATAATAGGTGGAGGAAGAGGGAGGAACTAAGTCATAAGATTCCAGAAAAGTAAAATGGAAGTCATTCTGCATCCCTGCCTTTATGACCCTCTTTTGACAAAATCACTGGCCACTTTCTACTATAACGCCTGAAGCAGAAACAGTGAGGACAGCTGATTTTAATTTGGAAGGGTAAGGAGAGTTACTAGTGCTTAGATGTGTTTGGATGGCCTCTGGAGGAAGGGATTACAAGACTGTATTTCAAGGAAGGTCACACAGTTTCTGACCTCATGTTCAGATCTACAATTTTTAACAGGCTCCTGACAAGACGTCTAATTCTATTTAAATACTCATATCTGTACCATCAATCCATATCTTACCACCTTTTTAATTAAAGAGGGCAAAATAAAAACAAACCAAAGAAAAAATATGCAATGGATTCAAAGTCTGGTTACAGTACAATGTAGAATACTTTATATTCTATTCTTTTCTCAGATATTATTCTGTTCATTTGGCCAGGCAATATATGACACAATAAATCGTGGGAGAAACTGTCTTAGTAAAAGCATCACTACTTAGTCTGTCATTCTGCAGCAACTTCCTCAGTTGAACAGAATCATTGTCTGGAGGATAGTGAGGGAAGACATCCTGTGTGAACCTCAGTGAAGAAGAAAGACTTCTCAGAGTGGAATACTGTGAAGAGATAATTAAAGCTTTGCGAAATATAAATATGTGCTCAGAATGAAGGCAAAGGACTGGAGTTAGTCAGATTAAAAGAAAGCAGAAAAGCAACTTCGTAATATACAACCTTAGGTATTATGGTGACTGCTTTTTATTTACTTATTTCCCATCTCTACAACAAATACAAGATTTTAAGGGAGAAAAGCTGGACAAAGCTAAGTGAGAGTAGGAAAGATAAGATGAAGACCCAGGTAAACCAGTACAAAAAATGCAGGCCGGAAGGTATATATACTTGTTGGACGTGGGCCACAAAATTGTGCTCTGAGCTTTCAAAAAACCACATTTTTTAAAAACTAATCTTTCTGGTCACTATTTATAATGTCCAGAAGATACAAACAAACCATTGCAGAAGAAGACCAACTATATCTGTTATTAAGACACAAGCTCTTTCTCTCTGTGTCTGTCTGTCTCTCTCTGTTACTTGGGGAGCAGATACTGTGCAATGCATTGCACCACACCGCCTCCCCCAGTAACAGCCACCATAACAAGTTCTAGGAGACTATATTTTTAAAGCCACCTTCAGTGTAGGTTAATGGCATGAGGCCTAAGCACAATTCAGTACAAAAGTAATTTCACAAAGAACCAAACTTATTTAATGGTGTTCGTCTCCACTGAAAACAGAGCACCACCACTATATATACATATTATGTATACATACACACATATACATATATATACACACACTGTACTTTAAGGTATTAGATTAAGAACTATACTCCTGGTTTCTGAAAATACATTCAGAAACCAGAAGTATAGCAGAATGGCAGAATGAATTTTTTGAAAGTTCTATCTATTAACAGAAGGTTTAAGGTAAATATCATCCAGCAGAACCATTATGACAGACCTCTGGATCCTATTCTCTCATTTTAAACTATCGTTCTCTGAAGCCCACTGTATTTTCATTTCCATCTTACTTATGGAAGAAAGTCATAAATAGAGCAAGAAGTATGAAAGTCTCCCAAGGTGACAGTCTAGTCAACAGTCCAGCTTGAACTGTAATTCCAGTCAGTTCAGTCAGTTCAACAACTATTTATTGCATGCCTGTGTGGTGGATGCCACAGGGGATTCACAAGTGAATGACAACAGAGCCTGATATGGTCTAAAGGAATATATGAAAAAGAGATGCCAAAATGAGAAGGAAACAAACTCCTACGATACCAAGCAGAGTCAGACAAGTGCCTTAAAAAAGGCCTAGAGTTCTCGGAGGGTTCTGAGGCACCTCATCCTTTTGTGAACGGTGTCACTGGAGATAAGCCTGTAAGAAAAAGTGGAAGGTGGATGGGTGGAGATGGGTTAGGGAAGGAAGGGCAGGAGGAACGGCATGGAGGTGGTAGCACCTGGTACATACTCTGGGAACATCAAGGAGCCTCATTTGGCTAGACTGTTAAAAACGCGCAGGGGAGGGTGAGGTGGAAAAGCAGTCTGAGGCCTCACGGTAATGGCCACGGGGAAGAGACTGTATTGAATGTAGTGGGGAACCAACTCAAGACTTCAGATCTCATGGTCACAGTTGACCAATTCATTCATCTTCATAAACATACTGTTTCTACAATAGGAGATACCTTTTAGGAAGCAAAAAACTGAGACCAAAACTATTGAAAAGAATCCATAGTATCTACATCTCTGCATGAAAGTATCTGACTCTTGCAGAGAGGAAATCCGTGGGGAGCAAATTAGTATTTTCCATTCCTAAGTTTTACTCAGGCATATTCTCCTTGGTAAGAACCTGTTTCTAAAGATCAAACTTAAGAAATGCACAAACTGTCCTAATTGTAATAATCCCAAATCTCTCTGCAAACATCCATGAATTTCAAACCTTATTTCTGAATTAAGTGTTCTAGATCACAGTTATGTCTCATTCCAAACTTACCCAACCTCAGGCTTCAACTTCTATCTATCCTCTAAAGGAAAGAGACTCTCACATTTTATATTTAAAAAATTTCTGTATGCAGTCAAGAGTCATTGATTTAAAGAAACCTGTGATTTTCTAATAATCTGACCCATGTCCATTTTATAGAGATGTTCGCTTGAATTAACCCGTCTTAATCTTTTGCTCCAGGTATGTCTGCATATAGTTAGAAAATTTATACTAGTGACAGTAAGTCTCAACAGAGATACTCTTATAGCAAACTCCACAAATTAGTAATATTTCAAACTAAGTTTTTTAACTCTAATGAAATCAGAAAATAATAGGAAAATATCCAACTAGAAAAACAACTAAATGTAAACGATCTGCTAAAAATAAACTACTCGTTTCTAGAACACAGCAATATTAGAAAGTTTAAAAAGTGAAAATTCCTTGGGGTCCTAAACTATTATTGCTCTCTCTATAGTGGTCATGAACTTCCTTGTTGCATTAAATCACATTTAAGAGCAATAATCAGACCAAAATATAATTACATATTTTAGGCCTTTTTTCCTGATTTAAATTTTAGAATTCTACAAGATATTACTGCATCTTTCTCCTTTGACATTGTTACTAAACTGTTTTTCAATCAGTTCAGGGTATAAAGATGAATGTATAACAATATGGAAATGATTTGAGATTCATAAAATTTAACATTATTCTAAGCTTATTTTTCTCTAAACATTGGTTGAGGTATTCTATTTAGCGTGGGCAAATACTTTTCAGATATACATAGAATACATTCAATCCTAAAAGAAAATTCACTATATAATGAACTTTCAATCACGAGAGATCATTTTAAAGTATATTCTTGGAAATTCCACAACGTGTTAATAATTGCCAACAGTGTTGCGAAAGAGAGTACTTGGGGTTTTCCACTGTACTTATTATACCTTGAATACACTCGTGTGGTGTAAGTCTACATGTAGGGAGTACTATATAAATATTAAATGAATAAATATTTAATTCCAACGAAAATGGGAAATATAATAAACTCTCATTGCTTTAAATTGCTACTCATTTATGAATGTTAAGTTGAAATATCAAAAAATACTGCACATAGGAAAGACAAAATATTGAGGATCACTCATCTCAGGTTTGGGAGAGAATAGGAAGGAAATTAGTGGTTTCTCTGCCCTCTGGTGGCAACAAAGTCAACTGCAGCATTTCCAAAGGAATGCATAAAAAATGTCCTTTATGAAATCAGACTCCCCTGCCCCCACCCCCCGCCAAAATGTCTGTAAAAAAATCCTGATTGATACATGCCGAATTCCAAGACTGTCGGACTTTTAAAATTTTTCCTGTATTGAACTTCTTAGCTAGACTATTTTACAAAGGAAACTATATTTTTTCTTCCATTTCATTGCTGTATTTTAGGTATTACAGTAGGCTAACCATTTAATTCCAATATTATTTAATAAAATTAATGCAGACTGATATCCAGGAAAGAAGTTACTTCGTTTTGTAATAAATCTCAAAAAATTTGCTGAGAAATATAAAACTATTCCTTTTTTACTCAATCCTGTAAAGATGTGGGCTTCTAGTTTTCCACCAGAAATACTGGTTTATAATACCTGCAGATCTATGTTGAACAATTTATGTATTTCATATTCCCCAAAGCAAAAGCTTTTAACTATATGTTCAATTTTAGAGTGGAGTAAATTTTATCCTCAATTTGAGAACTCAGAATAGTAAACTTATTGTATGTATTGTTCTTTTCTCAGTAACATATTATTAATGAAAAAAAGTTCAGGAAAAAAATAAACATTTGCTGACCTTTTATTTTTTTTTTACTGTAAATGCATTATTTACTTCCAGTGCCAAAGAGGTTTTCAAATAAACAACTTGGGATGCATTTTTGGCACACGCACATCTCTAACCTCCTTTGGAAAGAAGTAAATTGCTTTCTTGAAGCATTTATTTATTTCATGAAGATGCCCATGAAAACTACTGTGGCACTTTTTAAAATACATGTGCAGCTTCCCAGACAAGTCTTATTTTTTTTTTTACCAATGAAATGTATCAGAGAAATACACAGAAGGTATGATCTATTGATATAAATAATACCTAGTCAAGAACAACCTATGTCCATCTATGCAGAGCCATTATATGTGATAAAGACAAATCAACATCCAGGAAACTTGCGTTTTATTCACAGCTTTAAAAGTGTTGTCATCTTGTTGCCCTCCCCCCGCCCCCCAACACACACACACACACACACACACACACACACACACACACACACACACACCCTCCAATCATAATTTGGAGCAGAGTCAGAATCTGTGCTTTCTCCATAAGAATTTACACCAGGGGCAGACACAGTGTTTCGGCTGTCTCAGCTCGGTAACATTCATTCAAGGACTTCCCTTCAAGATTCACCTCACCTGGAATCCCCAGGTGCTCTCCCTAGCCTTCCATCTGCGACTGGCAGCTTTGACATTTGCGGACGCCAGTATACTTCCTGAGGAATCACTTACCGTTTCCCCTCCTCAGGATTAAAACAGAACAAAAGCAAACCTTGATTAGCCTCATCAACAAGGTTTTATTTCCTTTTTCTTTTCCCTGTAAGTGTTTTTGCTCATTCACCTCCTCTCGAAGTCTATCCATTTCTTCCCGAGGGGCAGAAACGGGGAGCAGGCACCCGGTTCACAGTGGGCAGGGTCCGGAAGGCAGCTGGACCTCCGGCTCAGCAGCGCCTCGCCAGGAGGAGCCGGCGGGCCCAGGGCGGCGTCGCCGGCTCCGCGCTCGCCCCGGGGGGCGCGGCTCCGGAGGGACGCGCACCTGGCTGCAGCAGCCACCCCTGGGAACGTGCGGGGCCGGGGCTCCGCGTGGGGGCAATATCAGGCCACTCGGAGGAGGCCCTGCACGTTCAGGCCTGTCTGCGAAGCCGGCCAGCGGAGGACAATGGGGCCAGTGGTTGGTCTCCAGAGGGGCGCCCGCCCCACCGCTGCCACCTCCTTCCTTCCTTTGCGTCCCGCTGCACCCACCCCGCCCCACTTCCAGCGCCCGCTCAGCCCCCGACAGCAAGAGGGAGCTGAGGTGGGGATCGCCTGGGGGAGGAAGGTGCAGCCCCAGGGAATCTTCTCCAGCAGAGGGGAGCTCTGCAACCCCCGGCTGCCACCACGTCCACCACCTACCGCCCCCATCACGCACTCCCTCAGGTTATCCCGGCAGCAGGGAAGGAGGCGGAGCCGGGGAGGACACAGCCCGGGCTGCCAGCTCCTGGGCGAGGTATCCGCGGAAGGTTTGCTCTAACACCAGAGCGCTCTCTGGGCGCGTCCGCGGAGTCAGGACCACTCCCTGCCAGCCGCTCAGGTGAAGCAAGCGGTAAATCCTTAAGATAACTAACCCCCAGACCCTACCACCCTACTCATCCAGCCAACATTCTTCTGCCCATTTGAGACGCCCAAGTTTAGTCGAAATGCAATTGCAACAACTTTGTCAAGGGCATAGGTAGGGAGGGAGTGGGTTGACAACGGGGTGCCAGAGAGGTCTTCAGCTGGGCACAAAAGCAAGAAGCGAAAGTGCATCTTACCATTGACTTGGTTTCCAGGCTTCCCTTCAGCGAACTGAAACCGGTCCATTAAAAAGTGGCAAAGTAACACAACTCCTGCAGCAGCCAGGTCGGCCCTCGGGAACCTCGCCATGCCGCTGCCGCGACCTCCCTCCCCTTCCCCGCCAGTACTTCTCCGGCACCCTGTGCCCCGGGGTTCCCGCTGGGAACGGGGACAACGGGGCCGAACACTGCAGACTGGTCTCGGCGGGATGCAGAGGCCTTTGTAAATTTCTCTGGGACTTCACACCCGGGAGCCGGGAAGAGGAAGGGAGCGCGAGGGGAGCGCGGTCCTCTCCGGACCTCCAGGTCTCTCTTCACAACTTGCCACGACACTCGCAGCCCTCACCCCAGACACACAACAACTGCGGAGACGAAAGGCCACTTGAGCTGGGGCTGGCAAACTCTCCGTTTCGCACAAGCAGCGCCACCCCGGTGCCCGCAGACGGTGACTTCCGAGCCCCCGCGACGCGCTCCACTGGGTTCAAAACAGATCTAATTCCTCAGCCAGCGCGGGTGCCTGTCCAAATCCAAGAGGGCTGTCGGTTCGGAAGGAACTTTCCCCAGTCCTAGGGTGGCCCCCGCGGAAGGTCTGGGTTTGCGGGAAGGGTGTCACTGTGGGATGGCGAAACCCCTCCGACAAGTTTTTCTTCTTTTCTTCGCCCCGACGCTGGGCGCGCGTCCGTGCTCGCAGCCGGAGGGATGAGCAGCCCCAGAGCTGAGCCCTGGGAAGGCTCGGGCTGCAGCAGTCTGAGGTCCGAAGGCAGGAAAAATGTATTGGGGAAAAAAGAGAGAGAGAGAGGAAGAAGAAAGAAATGGGGAGGGAAAAGTCAGGCTGAAACCTATCGGGAGAGGGTTCCTCCTGGCTAAGGAGGAGGTGGCCCCAAGCCCCGCCGAGCCCCGGAGTTTGGTGGCGGAGGAGGCGCCGCCGCCGCCGCCGCCGCCGCCGCCGCCGCGCTCCCCCGCACTCCAGCTCCACACTTTGGGGAGGGAAGGCAGCTCGCAATTTGCCAGATCTGCCGCTGCATCCTCCCCCCCCCCCCGCTTCCCTCCCCCTTGCTCCTCCAGGCTTCTCCCACCTTCCTCCCCGAAACCGGCAGCTAGCACCGACCTGTCCAATGGCTGCACTTTCCTCGGGGCTGGCAGAGGAGTCGCCGAGAGATTAAACCGGGGGAGCAAGGCAAGGGGGAGTGAGAGGGCGACTCCAGCCCGGCGTGCCCCCCGGCAGCCGGCGGCCTGGCGCGCCGGGAGAGGAGGCGAGAAAGCCGAGCTAGGAGGGGCGCGCCGGACGGCACCTCTGCGCTGCCCGGGCGCCATCCCCGCACCCGGCTCGCACCCCTGGCGGTCGGGCCAGCGGTGCCCGCACACCCACCTGGCCCTGGGCCGCCTTCGCTCCCGCCTGCGGGGAATCGCGGCCCAGCAGCCGACCCTGCGGGCGCTCGCCGCCGGTGGGGTCTTCCTGGGCGCTACAGGGTTAATTACAGTTCGCCATTCCCGGGAGGGCGTGTGCGGCGGCGGCTGGGGTGTGAAGAATGCAAACCTGAGCCCGTATTCGCTTACTGACCCTGCGGAGCCCCTTCGGACCCCCGGCCCGCCGGGCGGGTGGAGGAAGGTGGCGCGCGGCAGCTTGGACCCGCCGCTGCGGCTTTGTAAAGTGTCAGCGGGAGCGAAAGCGAGAGTTTAAAGAAACAGGAGGCCCACTGAATTTCCTACGGGGGCTTTAACAGGCTTTCGCTGGCTGGTTTGTTTTTGTTTTTTCAGCTCGCGGAAGTGCTTCAGCGTTAACCCTTTCCAGCCCTTTCAGAAAGTTTACACCTTATTTCGCAGAGTTAACCTTATTTTAAAGGGGTAAATACAAAGAAAGGAAGGAAAGCAGTATATTGGTTAAAAAAGTACAGATTCTAGAACCAGACTGGGCTAGAATTCCACCTCCCCCACTAAATAGCTATATGGCTTTGAGCAATATTCTTTTTAGTGCCTCAGTTCCCCATCCATCAGGGGAGAATTGTAGTTATGCCCTTATAAGATTGTTGTATTGGATTAAATGAGTTAACACTGAATAATTAAAGAATTGAGAACAGTGCCTGGCACAAAGTACATGACTTTGTGCTTCTTAAATTAAAGAGAGGGAAAGGAAGAGAGAGGGTGTCCTAAATCAAATGGAGAATTTGCTTCAGTGTTCTAAGAGCAAAAGGTCCTGTTAGTCTATTCTTGTCCAGTCTTTTCCATGCTCTAAAAAATGTATGGGTGCCATCAATACCACCTTAATTTTGTCTCAGTACCCACTGGAAGTGGATCCAGATAAACTACTCTTGCCAATTTGATGCCGAAAGAATGCCTTTCTCATGGTTCCTTAGCTGGTGAGCAGAAGAGAAACAGGAAGTGTAGCATGTTTTCCTCAATCCAGTACTCAGTTTTCTATTTATTTTGGAATATGTAAACTCGTCATGGATACACACTCTTTAATGCTACTTCCTCTCTCCTGAGCTTTCTCCCAACCAGGTGATTTCCCCCTCCTCACCTTACTTAGAAAACCTGGTTCTTTTACTTATGCTCAACCAAGAGTTAAGTTCTATGTAACATTACATACAAAGTTGAGTGCCTGAGATACTTATTTAACAGTAAGTTGGAAAAATGAATCTTCCTATCAAAATCTTATTGTCATTTAATTAACGTCGATTTTTTTTGTCTGTATCCCTACTGACCTCACTTACTTCACGAATCCTTGCAGAAAGCTTCCTAAAACGTTCAGTACAGCTCCATTTCCCATTTATATGCAAAATTATGGGGACCCGGGAGGAGCCATTTCAAGAAAGCAACTCTTCTTTAGTCTGGAATATTTCCCTCCCCTTTCACAGTAGAAAAACGGGTGTTTCCTGTTTCTCTGAGAAGAAACAAGTCCCTGCCTCTCCCTGGTATCATTTTCTTTCTTTTCTCCTTTATTATTATATGTGCAAATTAGCAGTGTTTAGTTTCTTGTTTGTTGTCAGCAATGCTTTGCCCTCCTGATTGAAGCTTTATACCTTAACTGGAAATTTGACGCCAAAAATCGAAAGGGAGTCAAGTGGTAATTCAGAGTAAGTCTGAAGAGGCTTTTATGTGTTTTGTCTATCTCACTGGTCCTGTTTCATTTTACTCATATCTTAATCTTATTCTGAAGAGCTGTCCACATAGAAAATACTTTAGTATGGGAGAAGACGCAGGTAAGCATAAATCAATCATGCATGATGATTTAGTGCTCAGAACTAAGTAAGAAAGAACAAATCAAAATAAAGTTAGGCTTTGGTACATTGCCTTAAATGTCAACCAATAATTATTTGTAAAAAAAATTATTTTCCCTTTACATTATAGCAAGTAACAACTAAAATGTATATAGGATGGTATGTTCAGAGTGGAATGGAAAGTTTATTACTCATATAAAATCCTGGCTAATTAAAAGTAGTATACTTTGTGGCCTAAATGATCTAAGTTTGCCATATATGTTTCACCACAGAATAATCTATTTCACTTTCATGGAGAGAAATTAAGATATCTCTGTGGAAAAAGTTTCATCTTCCATCTGACTAAAGAGAAGAGTTATAAAGAGTGAGCTTTGTTTCTATTTACTATAGTTGTAAGAACTGAATTGCTGGGGGTTTTTTGTTTGTTTTTTACTCACTGGCTTAATTTTAGCTAACCTCTCGAGGAACAAATGAATCAGGAATCACAAAGGAGCAGCACTTGAGTTCCTTGTCCATGACAAAGGTCTGGAATTCACTGAACACCCTCCTTTAAGATCTTAAGATTTTATATCAGAATCATTCTCACCAACAGAGAACTTTGGGCTGACATTAGCACCTGAGCTAAAGTCTGCACAGATTTCCAACCTGTTCGCAACCCCTTATCTACACCAACCTTCAAAGCCATTTCTACACATTCCAAGTGCAATACTATCTGCATAAAGGTAATTACAATTACCCATCTCATCCCACCTCCAATTCTATCATCTCTCCCAAATTGAAACTTGGCTAACAGGATACTCAAGAAATCATCAAGCTCGTTTTGAAAAAACTGAGATGTAATACAGGCTGTGGAGTACTTAGTATTTATTGTAATCTATTATTATTTTAGGAGATAGTTTTTGTCCATTTTAATAGAATTTGTTAAAACTTTCTATAATTGCTGTCAAGTAAAGGGAAATTGCTAGTAGTGGACTGCTTTTATTCAGTCCTAATCTAATATTATGACCTTTCCTCTAGGTCTAAGGCATTTCCTCTTTCTCCTCATTTAATAGGGCTAATTTTTTTTACCTCTGGTACTCAATTACAAGATTCATTCCTTCATCTTGGCTGACTTTCAGAATCAACCAAGATTTCATTATCCTATTGATGGATATTTCAGCTTTTTGCTCTTTCATAATCTTAAGTAAAAATTTTATGAATAGAGTGTTTTGAATGAAATAAGCATTTTAAAAAATTACATAACAGCTAATATCACTCTTTGTTTACAGGGACATTTAGCATGCAAGAATACTTAATGCCTTTTATCCTCATATCAATAGTACATTTACTATTTAGATGAAATTAAAATATAATTATATTTGCCTCTTTCATAATGAAATAACATATTGCATTAAAATGGCATACATGTTTATACTGTCTTCTTTCTGAATCTTAATAAGCTGAAGTTTTTTTGACCAGTAAATAGCAAAGTGCAAAAAATGTGCAGCTCAAAATAGTAAAATCAAATTATTAAAATGGAATTGTACACTCCTGTATGATCAGGCCACTCAGTATGCTATTCTCTTGCTCTTCGTACATCCCGGCTCAACCGGTCCCTGCTTCACCTACTCACGTGAACAGTGCTTGCCCCCTGCCGCAGCTAGTGATTGTTCTAATCCTTTGGCTCCACCTGCTAGTTTATTAAAGGGAAACATCTGCCCTCATGATGGTTGTTAACCTGAGGGGCTGTAAGGGACATGCGCCACCTGGTTTCCCTGGTAACTGATGAGCCAACCTGACATCAATTCCCCCTATAAATGGTAGCCTCCTTCTTCCCCAAGCAGTAAAGATGGCTGCTGTGGCTTGTCTGCTGTACGTGTGGGGCATTGCACCAGGACCCTTATTTCAGACAGGTAAGATCCCCTATCCAATATTACTGATCTCTGTCACTGTCTCAAGGCTCTTTCTTCAGTGTCCAGGCTGTGCAACTACAATACAAGGCTTGCAGGCCTGCAGAGTGCAGCACAACAGTTGGTGAACAAGTCAGGACACCAGGGAAACTCCCATGAGCACTGAGATGTTGGGAAATAAGAACAGGGAATGGACACTTGTGGAGTTAAGCCTGGGGTGGCTGTCCACTAGCACGTGGGGCCCCAAAGTTGTGAGAGGCAATCCCGAGGCGGCCGTCCACCAGCGTGGGCGTGCCCCTGGCAGCTGTCGACCATGAGAGAGATCGTTCTCTTCCATTTATGTTGATAATAGCCTGTTAACCTCAGAGTCTCTTTCAAGTTTAAGAGTAGCAGCCCCGTGCTCATGGTTCATCTTGACTGCACAGGGATGGCTGGTGAATACAGACAGAACGCAAGGACCTGGATTATCTACAAAATACAGGCATACCCCTGACCCACCGCCCCTAAACAATTACAGACACAGGCTTTAGGGATAATAACTCAGGAACAGACTTGTGAATTAGACATGGCCAGTTACCCAGGTTTCGCTGGGGCCTGTGACAATGGCAAAATGATAAGACTACCCTTTTTTGGTCATAGCTATGGCAATGGTCAGAGCAACGATACAGTGTGAGCGAACAACAGCTATATGCAGTCTACAATGCATTACAACAGGTGGAAGACATAAAAGGCCTACGTAAGTCATCGAGCAATGCAAAAACCCACTATTCAGGGTCTAGAAGAGCTGTGCACGACATACAGGACTCCCATCGACATTGATAGTGACCAAGGAACCCACTTTACCCACCACAAAGTGCAGGAATGGGCCTCTAAAAATGACATATGCTGGCATTTCCACCTGCCCTACAACTCCACTGCTGCTGGGCTAACTGAAAGGATGAAAGGACTACTTAAACAACAATTGAGATGTGAAATCTATAACCGAACATTCCAGGAGCAATCATCCCAGTGCCTACGCCACGTTAACCCAGAGACAACTAGTCAACACCATCCAAGTTCAACTGTTGACCACCAAAGGACCGCTGCCGATTGATTATAGGTCAGGACAATGACTCACTTTTGCCCTTGCCACAGAATCTACCCACCGAGAAACACATTATAAAATGGCCCTGGGACTGGCAAGTAAGTCCTCAATAGTTTGGGTTTGCTGCCCTGTGTGGGGAATAGAATTACAAAAGGGACTTACAGATCTCACCTGTCTTCCACCCGGCCCCGCCTAAGACTACTAAGGTAATTAATCCGGGCCCCATAATGGAGAAAAGCACCATTATTTTAACCTGTGGTCTGTTACTCCGCCTCTCCAGTATTTGACATCAACTGTGCGGACTGAGTGTGGACGGGTGGTGTGGTACTGCAGGCCGCGACAAAAGCCACAGGTAGGTGTGGTATTATCTCAGAATGCTGTTACTGCTTGTATTTTGCTTAATGGTCATGATCCCTGTATTGTGCCTGTTAAATACCTTACATTTCATCTCTCATCTAAGTGGAGGGAATCTGTTCGTGGGCTAGGTAACAACGATGGCCTCACTGCCAAATGAATTTGATTGCAGGGTCTATGGCAACATGCCGTTGTCGTCCTCCTGTGGACGTCCATGAAAAATTGAGCCAATAAGTGACTGGCCCCAAAGTTTGCCCACCGCTTAGACTCTGTATTGTCTCTGTGGTACTTGGTTGCAGTACGCCTCTGCACACCTGACCTAGGTATACTGGGGAAGGGGGTGGACCAAGATGGTAAAGGTGGTGTGGGGTATGTAGGGTGGAGTGTATGGCCAGGCCACTCAAGATGGCTGCTCTCCTGCTTTTTCTACATCCCCTCGTCCACCGGTCCCTACTTCACCTGCATCCTACTTATACGAACTTGCTTGCCCTCTCCCCCAGCTAGTGATTGTTCTAATCCTTAGGCCAGAACGGCGCCGCCTGCTCATTTATTAAAGAGAAACATCTGCCCTTGTGACGTTCATTAACCTGAGGGGCTGTAAAAGACGTGCCCACGCTGCTGGTTTCCCTGGTAACTGATGAACAAACCTGATGTCAATTCCCCCTATAAATGGTAGCCTCCTCCTTCCCCGAGTAGTGAAGATGGCTGCCCTGTCCCGTCTGCTGTACACGGTGAGGTGTTGCTCCAGGACCCTTTGTTTCAGACCTGTAAGACCCCCTATCCAATATCGTTCTCTGTTGCCATTTTCAGGCTCCTTCAGTCTCGGGTCTGGGCAACTACAAGGTACACAGGCCTGCAGGGTGCAGCCTAGCAACACCTAAAAAGTGTAAGGGCATTAATAAATGAAACATATTAAGGAATATGCTGCACAATACCTAATATGGAACACTCAGAAAAGTTCTGAAAATGCTGATTGTTGTGGACATTGTCAACCGAGATTTTTCTGAACTGATTAAAAAATGTCTGAACCACAGGAAATACGTTTCGCAGAAGTTGTGCTTCTGCAGAGCCCCTAGTGGAGGCTATTATTCCTAGCACAGATCATGGGCCTTGTGTTAACTGCTGAAGTGCTCTGCACCACATGCCACCACATGACTAATATTCAACCCTGATGGCTTCTACTGCATTTCCTTTCCTCACCTTGCATTCATCTTGTTTTCTTTTTTCTCTTTTTCATCTTCACCATATGAATTTTTTATTGATTTATAATTGACATAGCTCTAGACTCACTTGTTTAAAGCATACAATTCAGTGGATTTTAGTATACCCATAGGACCATCTAATTCCAGAACCATTTTCATCACCCCAAAAAACCTCATGCCCATTAGCAGTTACTCCCCAGTCCCCTCCCCCACAGACTCTGGCAACCACTAATCTACTTTCTGTCTCTATGGATTTGCCTATTCTGGATCCCTCACATGAAAAGAATCATATGACATGTGACTTTGGGTCTGACTTCTTTCATTTACCATGTTTTCAAGGTTCATCCATGCTGTAGCATATATCAGTACTGTATTCCTTTTTATTGCCAAATAATAGTCCATTGAATGGATATACTACATTTTATATATTCAGCAGTTGATGGACATTTGAGCTGTTCCCACGTTGGGGCTATTATGAATAATGATGCTATGAACATCATGTACAACTTGCACAATATATGTGGATACATGGATGATACAGTGACTCTATTTAACTCTGTGAGGAAATGACAAACTGTCTTCCATAATGGCTACACCTTTTTTACATTCTCGGCAATGTATGAGGGGCCCAATTTCTTCTCATCTTCACTAACATTTGTTATTTCCCATTAAAAAAAAATTATAGCTATCCTGGTTGGTGTGAAGTAGTATCACATTGTGGTTTTGATTTATATTTCCCTACTGACTATTGATACTGAACATCTTTTCAGGTGCTTACGGGGCATTTGTGTATCTTCTCTGGAGAACTGCCTATCCAAACCCTTTGCTCCTTTTTAACTGGGTTGTTTTTTTCATTATTGAGATGTAAATGTTCATATATTCTGAACCCTAGCTCTTGTCAGATATATGAATTGCTAACATTTTCTCCCATTGTATGGATTGCCTTTTTACTTTCTTGATAGTCTTTTCATGCACATCTTTTAAAAATTCTGATTAAATACAATTTAAATATATTTCTTTGTTTCTGCTTTAGGCACCATATATAAGAAACCCGTGCCTAATTTAAGGTCACAAAGATTTACACCCCTGTTTTCTTCTAAGAGTTTTATAGTTTTAGCTCTTAAATTTTTTTAGATTTCCGATTCATCTTGTTTAAATATTTGTATTCAGTGTGAGGAAGGGGACCAAAATTATTCTTTTGTATGTGGATATACAGTTGTCTCAGCCATTTTGGACAAAATTATTTTCTCATTGAATGAACTTCGCATCATTATTGAAAATCAATTGGCCATAGACTGGTTTATATCTGGACCCTTAATTCTATCACATTGATCTATATGTGTATCTTAGTGCCAGCAGCAAGCTATTTTGGTTACTGGGCAAAAATAGTAGTTGGAATTTTGATAGGGATTAAATTTACTCTGTAGATTAACTTGGAGACTTCTGCCATCTTAACAATAAGAAATCTTGAAAATCTTGCAATCCATTTAAATGCAATGTCTTTCCATTTATCTAGGTCTTTAATTTCTTTCAAAATGGTAGTTTTCAGTGTACTATCCTTGTACTACTTTCGTTACATATATTCCTAAGTGTTTTTTATGCTATTATAAATGGAATTTTTAAATTTCACTTCTAAATTGTTCATGGCTAGCATATTAATTTGCTATGGCTGCCAAAACAATACCACATGCTGAGTAGCTTAAACAACATAAATTTTCTCAGTTTTGGAACTGATCAAAGTGTCAGCAGGTTTGGTTTCTTCTGAGGCCTCTCTCCTTGGTTTGCGGATAGCTGCCTTCTCTAAGTGCCCTCACATAATCTTGGCTCTGTGCGAGTGCATCCCTGAAGTCTCTCTTTCTTTATGTCCAAATTTTCTCTTATTAAGGACACCAGTCAGATTGGATTAGTGCCTACACTAACAGCCTCATTTTAATATATCCTCTTTAAAGAACTGATCTCCAAATAACAGTAACATTCTGAGGTACTATGTATTAGGGCTTCACCATATGAATTTGGAGGGCATACAATTCAGCCAGTAACAACTGGTATAGAGAAACACAAATGATTTTTTGCTTATTAGTCATGTATTCTGCAACCTTGCTGAACTCATTAATGCTAATAGTTTCTTAATATGTATGGATTCTATAGTTTTTTATGTGTAAGATCATGTTATCTGCAAATATAGTTCAACATCTTTCTTTTGAATATGACTGGACTTTTATTTTTTTTTTTGCCTGATTACCCTGACTAGAACCTCCAGTACAATGTTGAATAGAAGTGTTGAGAATGGATGTCTTGTCTTGTTCTTAGAGGGAAAGCTTTAGTTCTTTCATCATTAAGTGTAATGTTAGCTGTCGGTTTATCGTTGATGCCCTTTATCAGGTTGAGCAAGGTACCTTCTGTTGCTGGCTTGAGTGTTTTTTTTATCATGAAGGGATGTTGGGTCAAGTTCCTTTTTCTACATCTACCAATATGAGTGTGCATTTGTTCCCTTTATTCTATTGGTATAGTATATTGATGAACAAACCTTGTAGTCATGATATAAATTCCACTTGGTAATGGGATATACTCCTTTTACTAAGCTTCTGAATTCAATTTTCTAATATTTTTGGAGAATTATAGCAACCATACTGCTAAGAGATACTGATCTGTATTTCTTGTGATATTGTCTTTTGTCTAATTTTCGTATCGGGATAAAACTATCTTCATTAAGTTAGGAAGTATTCCCTCTTCTATTTTTTTTGAACAGTTTGACGAATTCGTACTTAAACATTTGGTAGAACTCGCCAATGAAGCCATTTGGATCTGGGTTATTCTTTGTGGAAAGCTATCTTGATCACTAATTAGTGTTTTTACTTTTTATTAGACTGTTCAGATTTCATTTTTTAGTCTGTTTTGGTATTTTGTATCTTGTTCACAATGTATCAATTCATTACCTAATTTGTTGGCATACAATTGGTCATAATAACCCCCTAAACTTGTTTTTCATTTGTGTAAGTTTGGTAGTAATGTCTACTTTCATTCCTGATAGTAGTAACTAGAGTCCAGCTCTTGATGCTGTGCCACGGGTCTGTGTCTTTTTATGGTTTGATTACTATAGCTTTGTAATGTAATTTGAAATCAGGACGTGTGATGCTTCCTGCTTAAGAAGAAATTGCTTTGGTTATCTGGGATCTTTTGTGGTTCCATATGAATCTTAGGATTGTAAACCATCTAACTGACTGTCTTAAGATAATTTAGATAATCATATGTTTTTTTCTTTCATTCTACTAATGTGGTGTATTGCATTTATTGACTTTCATGTGGTAACTATCCTTGACTTCCAGGGATCAGTCTCACTTGATCATGGTGTATAATCCTTTAAATGTGTTGAATTCAGTTTGCTAATACTTTGAGTATTTTTGCAACTATATTCATCTGAGATATTGGTCTGTAGTTTTTTATTTTTTATTGTTTTGTACTATTCTTATCTGGCTTTTGTATCAGAGTAGGGCTACCCTCTTAAAATAGTTTGGGAGTGTTTTCTCCTACTGTATTCAATTTTTTTTTTTTTTTTGAGAATAATTGCTGTTTAATTCTTTAAATGTTCAGTAGAAATCACCTGTGAAACTATCTGATTATAGACTTTTTTTGGTCGTGAGGTTTTTGATGAATGATACAATCTGTTGGTCTGTTCAGATTTTGTTCAAGATTCAAACTTGGTAGGCTGTATGTTTCTAGAAATTTATCCATTTCTTCTAGACTGTCTAATTTGTTGGTATACAATTACTCATAGTTGTCTCTTACAACTTGCTGTATTTCTGTGGTAGCCAATGCAATGTCTCCCTTTTGACTTATAAAACTGAGTCCTCTTTTTCTTGGTAAGTCATCTAAAAGTCTGTTTTCAAAAAAGTCTTCTTAGTTTCATTGATTTATTTTCCTATTTTTCTATTTACTTCATTTATTTTTGCTCTGATCTTTGTTATTTCCTTCCTTTATACTAACTGGACTTTGTTCTTCTGGTTCCTTGAGGTGTAAAGTTGGGTAGTTTATTTTAGATCTCTCTTGTTAATAGAGCCTTTATCTTTATAAACTTCCTTCTTAGAACTGCTTCTCCCGCATCCCATAAATTTTGGTGTATTGTGTTTCCATTTTCGTTTCAAGATATATTTTGGTTTCTCTTTTGACTACTTCTTTGATCCATTGGTTAGTCAAGAGTGTGTTAATTTCCACATTTTGTTAATTTTCCAGTTGTCCTCCTATTACTGATTCATACCACTGTGTTCAGAAAAAGATTTCAGTATTTTAAAATTTACTGAGAATTGTTTGGTGAACCCCTCTAGTAAATTATTCAAGTGGTTATTATACTTTTCAACTCCAGAATTTTTATTTGGTTCCTTTTTATAATTTCTGTTTCCTAATCGACATTTTCTATTTGAGATACCATTTTCATAATTCATAAAAACTCATTTGGGCATACTTTCCTTTAGCTCTTTTGAACATTACTTAAAACAGCTGATTTAAAGTTTTGTTTTCATCTAATGAAAACATCTGCACTTCCTCAGATTGTTTCTATTGATTGCTTTTCCCCATGCATGGGCTATTCTTTTCTGCTTCTTGGCAAACTTCTTTTTTTGCAAACTGAACATTTCGAATAATGTGACAACTCCGTAAATCAGATGATATCCTCTACCCAGGGTTTGTTGTTGCTGTTTTCTATAGCCACTGCTGTTTGTTTAGTGATTTTCCTGTACTAATGTGAAATCTGTATTCTTTGTCACATGTGGCCACTTAAGTCTCTACTTGGTTGGCCTCGCAGTTGCTGATCAGGTTTCCTTAAAGGACTGGAACCAAATTTTCTGTCTTTGCTGAGGGGCTTGTGTGTACTTTGTATGCTTTCAACATTCAGCCAGATTAATTTTCAGCTACACTGTAAGTTCCCACTTTCTGCTTACCATGGCCTTATGGTCAGCCAAAGATGAGGCACTGTAGTCTTCTAAGGTCTTTCCTCAGCAGGCACATAGCTCTACACATGCATGTGGCCTTCTAGATTCCCTGCAATATATGTCTGAGTCTTTGAGAGCCACTATAGGCATCTCATTCTTCAGGTTTTCCTTAAGATGTTTGGTTAATCTGTGTTCCCCAATAGTTATCAATCTCCCCAGGCAGCTGCAAAGATAAAGCACTTGACTAATTGTTTTCACTGCAATGTAAGGAAGAAGGCTTTTAGTATAGGGTGTGTTCCAAGTCAGCCTTGAAAGTGGGTCTTCCAGGGACCCTTCAGACAGGTAAAATAATGACCATACTTTGGAAATAAGGCTTTGAAAGAGATCCAGTTCTACTTGCTCACTGCTGTAGATGCCGTGCTGCACCGGGAATGCAGAATGTTACCTATTACAGCTACCACTGAGCTGGAGAGCAGCATAGGGCTAGAACATGATAAAATGCCCAAAAGCTCACTGTTCTTGAGAGTCAACCATTTTTCTTGCATTAATACTCCTTGGGTTGCTGCAAGCCTTTGGTTAATTTCCAGAATTCTGAAAAGATTCTTCTGATAATTTTGCCAATTGCTTTTATGGAAGAACAAATGTTCAGAGGTCCTTCCTCTACTATTTTTGCTGACATCCACCCCTGCTTTTTTAAAAACAGTCTGAAAACTTTGGGGATTAGGAGGGTAATAAATCTGAAAGAATTAGAGAATCACAGGAAGAAAAATATGTAAAGTTTAAAATATCTAATTTAATTCTTTGAAAATGTAGAAGAGAATAGTATAACATTTGTATGTTTTAAGAAGTTTAAGAGACTTACAAAATACACTGGTTCTCTCACTTTTAATACACTTCACTTTTAAAAATTTAACATGTCAGCATAAAATATTCATATCTTTCAACTCATTAAGCTCATGAAGCCTGCTCCTACCTAAAACAGCTTTGTCATCTATTCCTCAGTTCCCCTTTGCATAATTTTTAACTAACGAGTTATTCACTGTTAATCTTTAAAATAGAAATAAACAACGTACATGGAAGTTGACTTGAGTTGTTAGGAATCTCAGCATATAATTTGACTGAACTTATTTTCTCACTTGTCTTTTTCTGAAGTTCTTTGTAAACAAATCTGTTTCAACTGATTCATGTCTGTTCAGTCTTAACAAGTAAACAGAAGAATGAAGTATAATATTCTGAACATTTCTTAAAAGTAGAATTTTCCTTAAATGTCTTTATATGCAAATGTTGACTAAAATAAGTCATTAAAATGATCAATTACATTAGATAACAGCTATTTTATTGCTAATTGATATTGATCTTAGCCCACTATTTTGTGCTTCTCAACATCCTTTCTAGCTCGATTTCACCGTGTCCCCGAAGTGACACTAGGATCCCAAATGGACTCCCAAATGTTTCAAGCTCTCTAACGTCCTTTTGTAAAAAACTGTGGTATAATGTATATAAAATTTTTCCATCTTAACCATTTTTAGGTATACAAATCATTGGCATTAAGTATACTCACATTCTTGTGCAGCCAACATGACTATCCATATTCAGAACTTTTTCATCAAAAACTAGAACTCTGTATCTTTAAAATTCCCCATTTTTCCTTCTCCACCCTCACTACTACCCCAGCCCCTGATGACTACTATTCTACTTTCTTTCTGAATTTGACTATTGTAGGTATCTCATAAGTAGAATCATACAATATTCGTCCTTGTATCTGACTTATTTCACTTAGCATAATGTCTTGAAGGTTTATGCATATTATATGTATCAGAATTTGATTCCTTTTTAAGGCTGAATAATAACTATCAACATAACTTATATCACACTTATTTATCCATTTGTCCACTGACAGACATTTGGAATTATTTCAACAAGGACAATAATAATCCATATGAACAAAGAAGAACTGAATAGGAAAAAATTTCAGCAAGTGAAAATTAAATATAAATCTCTTAGAATACATGCATGTAGTATGCCACATTTACATGACTAGTATGTAGATAAAATTGAGTTTTTCATCCGTTTACCTGGACATGGATAAAATACCAAATGCTGCATGAAATTTAACTTTTACCTGATTTTTTTTCATGTTAATATACTGTATAAAAATCTCTATTCACAACATTAAGATTCATAAAACATAACACATACCGAAAGTTGTAAGGAATACTTGATAATATGTCCTTTATGGCACTGATTTTTATGGCACTGGTTGTTTGCAATAAGCATGTTTTGTATCCTGTTAGTCTACTTTTAGCCTTTATTCTAACCTAGGCTTCACTGTCACTTGTTTCAGAATTTCCCTGGAGATCTGGCTTCCCCGTTAAGGTCTCCTTTGCTTCCTTAAATATTACTTTTTTTTTTCTAACTAGAAATTGTATTTTCATTTCTAGTTTCTTTTTTCTTCTCCGATAAGAAAATACCATATAGTGAATCAACTCTAAACACATTACTGGTAGGAGGAAAAATTAATAACACAATTACAGATAATGTACTATTTAAATTTGAGAAATGTTAATAGGTTATCACAAGTACAACAACCTTTACTAAGGAATGAAGTCCAACCCTCACATGGGATGTGGATGATTAAAATCAACATATACAAGAGGCAGGATTGCTCATGCAGTGTGATGCAAAAGCTTGAGAAGTGAAAGGGTGTGGTGAAAACTCAGCTGTACAGTCAACTGAAACTTGATGGCTCCAGCAAGTTTCCACACGCCCACATAAACAGGCTAATGTCAACCACAGTCATCTCAGGGATTCTTAACTGTGCCCCTTTTTTGGTCAGAATAAACCCAAAATTCAGGAGATCATATTCACTTCACATGAACCCTCGGCAGATCTGGACTCAAATTTTTAAAGACTATTTCTGTTGCTTGTTAAATACTGTAAAAATTCTATTATACTAGAGGGATTAGTAGACAAATACAAAGGAAGCTAGTTCAGAGTAATCTGATGGGCAATCCTCATTTTAATGGAAAAGAAGTTTAAAGTAGCTTTCAAAGAGTTGATGGAAATGCTATGGTCAAGTTGGATATGACTCCTTTCATAATGTTTTAAAACCAAGTGGCTCTAGCCAGCATCTTTAAAGAGAGGAAGATGCAAATATCCTGTGTTACAAAGGACCAGTTCTGCCATTTAAAACTTTAAACCTCAAACAAATATTCCTATAGCAAACATATTATGGCATTAACATTCCTTATAACATATCACAATAAGTTGCCAGGACAGTCTAACTTTAGTTCGTAATACTGAAAGTGTATTTATTTCAGAAAAAGATTGTCAAAAGAAACATAATCATTAGCATTACATATTAAATGTGTACCTAAAAATATCCTATTAATTAAACAAAGTGCAAAGGACATAACATGGAAATACATGGGATAATATTGTGTTGCTAATAATAAGACATAAACTACAAGAGCAACTAAGGTAATCTTCAAGTAATACTGTCCACTTTTAGATTTCCTGCATACGCCTGTTGAGTTTGCCAGAGTAAGGAACTTTCAGATGTATATAATTTTGTTGCCATTGTACTTTTGTGGTAGAACATCAGTATTTAGTTGTGGTTGATTCATTGAAATACACAATATTTATTGAAATTCTGCAGAAAAATGAAGGAACATTCAAATTTAGGTATTCTGTGACCCACTTAAAATGACAGAAATCACAGGATAATTTGTATTAAAAAGCGAATGAAAGCTTTAGAATCTTCTAGAACATCAAAAAAACTTTAATAAATGCTAATGTGCTATTGTTAATGAATGCCTTTTGTACATAACTGGAAAAGTCTATTAGTTTCTTTTGATACTTAGAGGATTTCACTTATTATTAAAGAATCCAATAACCCATTTTTTTCCTAGCTCTACAGAATTTGGTCTGACATATTTTACTACCTGTGTGCATTCTCTCCTTCTGATTTAATTCTAGTTGTCCTGATTAAATCATCCATCATTTTTAGGAAGATTTTTCTCCTTATTGACTTTTTGGTACTGCCTCAGTAGTTTTAGCTATTTGCTACTTTCTCTTCCCAATATGTCACTTTGAAAATATTACTGTGACTTTCTTAAATTTTCTAATAGCATTTTAGTTTTCATTTTAGTTTCAGTTCATTTCTCTATTTCTTATCCTTCATGCTTTTCATGTCTCTGGATTTCTATATCTACTTGGGACCTTCAATTAAATGAGCATCTCCTCCAAAGAAGAAATCTTACCCCTATATTGTCAATATATAGCTTGTAAATATTCCATAACCCCTAAATCCGGTGACACCTAGAAGTACAAGTTTTCTAATGTATTAGATTTAGATGATCATTAGCTACTTTTTATTTAATCAGCTACAAAATGTTTTGTATTGATCCTGAAAAGACCAATTAAACTTTCCATTTTGTGCAGAAATAGATACCACCAAAGAATGATTCCAGAGAGAGGACAGAGAGATAGAGAAAACATCATCAAATGACAGTCATGTAGTTACAACCACATGATGATCTTTCTTCATATCAAGTGATAACCCAGAGTCCTAGCATCATGAACTAGCCTCATGACTTGTGGAGTCAATCTTGTAAAGCTGTTAAGTTGGGTCATAGATTAATAATGGCAACTTGAATCAATATCTGAACTTTCATTTGAAACATGATGGTACTTAACAGAAATGTGATTCTCAACAGGATGGGCATGTTCATATTTCTTGCAGGGCTGTGGGGGATGTTTGGGGAAAAGGAGGCTGTGTAGAAAAAATTGATGTTATAGTTTTGTATGTGGGAAACAAAAGTCTACCTGTTAAAACACAAACTACAAAAAAATAACATCTTCTCAGCTAATGGGAATATAAAAAAGATCATGATCCTTAACTGGAGCTGAGCTACAGAGGGCACACACTGGCAGGGGTCATAACAGAATCTTCATGAGAAGTGAGATTTTTATGTTATGGAGGACATGAAATGAAGCAGAAAATATTAGTGTTGTATTATGACTAATCCAGTGTTGTCACTCAAGTGTGTGTTCAAGTCAACATTTGAGTAGCTTTGGGCTACTATCAAAGCAAGAATTAAGACTAATTTAGTGATATTTTAAAATCCATAATTATTGCCATCATTTTGGGAAGTCCCACAAATTACCAATCATCAATTTAAAAAGAAGTCTCACAAAATATACAATAGATGCACATCTGACATTAAAGTGTACTTTAAAGGAGCTGGATAGAACACATTTTAGATGTGACGATAGCCCCTAAAGCAGGGCCACTTTAAGGTCACTCCTTGAACTAGCTCCATCAGTATCACCAACTATGCTTGTTTTGTATGCATTTCTGATCCACACCCCTGCCTGGTGATTCTCGGTCAATGAGTCTGAGTTGGGGTGGAACGTGGGAAACAAATTTTTAAACAAGCTCTTTAGGTGATTAAATGGCTCAAGTCATCCTAACACCACACTTTGAGAGCACTGTCATAGAGTAAAGGAATGACAGAGACGTTTCATCATACATGTATGTATAAATGCATTTTATTTTTACTCTCTCTCAATTTTTCATGGTGACAGTAAAATTAAGTGACCATAAAATAACACATGCTTTTTAAAAAAGTCTTCTCTAACATATAAATTTCTGCAGTTTTATTAGATTAGAAAGTAAGATGCATTAATTAAAAATTATACAGCACATTCCTCTATGATTAAATCAGATTACATAATGAGGTTGTAATTCAGAATTTAGAAAGTAGTAGTCAAGTTGAGGACAAGCCCATCTCATTAAATAGTTCCTCCTTGGTTATGAGTTAATAATCAGAGCTTAAATCCTTTTGATTCTAAAACAAGTTTCACTTACAGGGCCTTTTAGAGAGATTTGTGAGAACTCCTCTCCTTGTTTCATTGATCAGAATAAGTTAAAAATATATGGGGCAGTTCATTTTTCACATGTTTTTACTATTTTAAAGAGAAAATTTCTATCTGGGAAAATTAGCCCTTTAATTACCAATACAACCTCTCATTGTCTGTGTGTGTACTCTATAGACAGACATCTATTTATTGCTCATTTCTACACAAAAATTTTTATCATTGAAATTAATAAACCATGTTTGTAGCTTTATCTGAGAAGATAGTACAAGTTTTCTTGTGAGATGTAAGAAATAAAACATTTTGTTTCTAGTATTGCACAAATACTACTGTTTAGCCTTACAGACTTTTGCTTATTTAAAATACATTATAGGAATTCAAAATTACTGCCTTTTCAATGGCAATAATTTACACCTTGTGGTTCTTACATAAATTATATTATCTAAAAATTTGTGTGGAAATATTCAGATTGCCCAGAGTAAAACAATTGTGCTTCCAGATGAATCAAAATGACTGTTTCAGTGAAAACTGATAGTGGCATATACGCAAATTAGAATGTAAAAGGTATTAAAAAGTTACAGACCTTGACAAAATTTTATAGTTGAAAGTTTTTATTCAGTGAGTCTATTACGTCAAACTTCTGAATTTTTGATATCCTACAAACACGAATGAATCTTTATCCTCATAACTGAGTTATGTTCTGCTTAAGTAGAGGGTTTGCCCAAATTATGACCAAGCTTGACAAAGGGATCTATTCTCAAAACTAGATTGGAAAGTTGCCACTGTGACACTCTAGTAAAACAGTAGAATTACAGTAAAAGAAACAATACCCTTTTCTTTCCATTTGATGACATGGGTCAATCTGGATAATTTGGGAACTGTGACAAAACTAGAAATGGCTTGTAAGTGCATAATTTGGAGATTCCATATGTTTAATAGTTTGTGAGATAAAATAAATGCATATGTAGAAAAGACTATAATCAGTTCATTAACTCCACCTTTATGATTCTTTTTAAATTTATTTTTTAATTGAAGTATAATTTACATATATTAATTTCAATTGGATGACATAATGATTCAATTATTTGCATAGATTGTGAAATGATCACCAGAAAATCTCTAGTTAATATCCATCACCATACATAAAGATTTTTTTCTTTTGATAAGATTTTTTTTTTAAACATTTTTATTGGAGTATAATTGCTTTACAATGGTGTGTTTCTGCTTTATAACAAAGTGAATCAGCTATACATATACATATATCCCCGTATCTCCTCCCTCTTGCGTCTCCCTCCCACCCTCCCTATCCCACCCCTTTAGGTGGTCACAAAGCACCGAGCTGATCTCCCTGTGCTATGTGGCTGCTTCCCACAAGCTATCTGTTTTACATTTGGTAGTGTATATAGGTCCATGCCACTCTCTCACTTCGTCCCAGCTTAACCTTCCCCCTCCCTGTGTCCTCAAGTCCATTCTCCATGTCTGCATCTTTATTCCTGTGCTGCCCCTAGGTTCATCAGAACCATCTTTTTTTTAATTTTTAGATTCCATATATATGTGTTAGCATACGGTATTTGTTTTTCTCTTTCTGATTTACTTCACTCCATATGAAAGACTCTAGGTCCATCCACCTCACTAAAAATAACTCAATTTTGTTTCTTTTTATGGATGAGTAATATTCCATTGTATATATGTGCCACATCTTCTTTATCCATTCATCTGTCGATGGACACTTAGGTTGCTTCTGAGTCCTGACTATTGTAGATAGAGCTGCAATGAACACTGTGCTACGTGACTTTTTGAATTATGGTTTTCTCAGGGTATATGCCTAATAGTGGGATTTCTGGGTCATACAGTAGTTCTATTTTTGGTTTTTTAATGAACCTCCATAATGTTCTCCATAGTGGCTGTATCAATTTACATTCCCACCAACAGTGCAAGAGGGTTCCCTTTTCTCCACACCCTCTCCAGCATTTATTGTTTGTAGATTTTTCGATGATGGCCAGTCTGAATGGTATGAGGAGATACCTCATTGTAGTTTTGATTTGCATTTCTCTAATGATTAGTGAGGTTGAGTATTCTTTCATGTGTTTGTTGGCTGTCTGTATATCGTCTTTGGAAAAATGTCTATTTAGGTCTTCTCCCATTTTTGGATTAGGTTGTTTGTTTCTTTGATATTGAGCTGCATGAGCTGCTTGTAAATTTTGGAGATTAGTCCTTTGTCAGTTGCTTCATTTGCAAATATTTTTGCCCATTCTGAGGGTTGTCTTTTCGTCTTGTTTATGATTTCCTTTGCTGTGCAAAAGCTTTGAAGTTTCATTAGTTCTCATTTGTTTATTTTTGTTTTTATTTCCATTTCTCTAGGAGGTGGGTCAAAAAGGATCTTGCTGTGATTTATGTCATACAGTGTTGTGTCTATGTTTTCCTCTAAGAGTTTTATAGTGTCGGGCCTTACATTTAGGTCTTTAATACATTTTGAGTTTATTTTTGTATATGGTGTTAGGGAGTGTTCTAATTTCATTCTTTTACATGTAGCTGTCCAGTTTTCCCAGCACCACTTATGGAAGAGGATGTCTTTACTCCACTGTATATCCTTGCCTCCTTTATCAAAGATAAGGTGACCATATGTGCATGGGTTTACCTCTGGGCTTTCTACCCTGTACCATTGATCTATATTTCTGGTTTTGTGCCAGTACCATACTGTCTTGATTACTGTAGCTTTGTAGTATAGTCTGAAGTCAGGGAGCCTGATTCCTCCAGCTCCATTTTTCATTCTCAAGATTGCTTTGGCTATTCGGGGTCTTTTGTGCTTCCATACAAATTGTGAAATTCTTTTGTTCTAGTTTTGTGAAAAATGCCATTGGTCATTTGATACGGATTGCATTGAATCTGTAGATTGCTTTGGGTAGTATAGTCATTTTCACAGTATTGATACTTCCAATCCAAGAACATGGTATATACATCTTTCCATCTGTTGGTATCATCTTTAATTTCTTTCATCAGTGTCTTATAGTTTTCTGCATACAGGTCTTTTGTCTCCTTAGGTAGGTTTATTCCTAGGTATTTTATTCTTTTTGTTGCAATGGTAAATGGGAGTGTTTCCTTAATTTCCCTTTCAGATTTTTCATTATTGGTGTATAGGAATGCAAGAGATTTCTGTGCATTAATTTTGTATCCTGCTACTTTACCAAATTCATTGATTAGCTCTAGTAGCTTTTGGTAGCATCTTTAGGATTCTCTAAGTATAGTATCATGTCATCTGCAAACAGTGACAGCTTTACTTCTTTTTTTCTGATTTGGATTCCTTTTATTTCTTTTTCTTCTCTGATTGCTGTGGCTAAAACTTCCAAAACTATGTTGAATAATAGTGGTGAGACTGGGCAACCTTGTCTTGTTCCTGATCTTAGTGGAAATGGTTTCAGTTTTTCACCATTGAGGATGATGTTGGCTGTGGGTTTCTCATATATGGCCTTTATTATGTTGAGGAAATTTCCCTCTATGCCTACTTTCTAGAGGATTTTTATCATAAATGGGTGTTGAATTTTGTCAAAAGCTTTTTTGCATCTATGGAGATGATCATATGGTTTTCCTCCTTCAATTTGCTAATATGGTGTATTACATTGATTTGCCTATATTGAAGAATCCTTGCATTCCTGGGATAAAGGACACTTGATATGGTATGATCCTTTTAATGTGCTGTTGGATTCTGTTTGCTAGTATTTTGTTGAGGATATTTGCATCTATCTTCATCAGTGATATTGGCCTGTCATTTTCTTTCGTGATACCTTTGTCTGGTTTTGGTATCAGGGTGATGGTGGCCTCGTAGACTGGCTTTGGGAGTGTTCCTCTCTCTGCTATATTTTGGAAGAGTTTGAGAAGAATAGGTGTTAGCTCTTCTCTAAATGTTTGATAGAATTCGCCTGTGAAGCCATCTGGTCCTGGGCTTTTCTTTGTTGGAAGATTTTTAATCATAGTCTCAATTTCTGTGCTTGTGATTGGTCTGTTTATATTTTCTGTTTCTTCCTGGTTCAGTCTTGGAAGGTTGTGCTTTTCTAAGAATTTGTCCATTTCTTCCATGTTGTCCATTTTATTGGCATAGATTTGCTTGTAGTAATCTCTCATGATCCTTTGTATTTCCACAGTGTCAGTAGTTACTTCTACTTTTTCATTTCTGATTCTACTGATTTGAGTCTTCTCCCTTTTCTTCTTGATGAGTCTGGCTAATGGTTTATCAATTTTGTTTATCTTCTCAAAGAACCAGCTTTTAGTTTTATTGATCTTTGCTACTGTTTTCTTCATTTCTTTTTCATTTATTTCTGATCTGATCTTTATGATTTCTTTCCTTCTGCTAACTTTGGGGTTTTTTTGTTCTTTCTCTAATTGCTTTAGGTGTAAGATTAGGTTGTTTATTTGAGATGTTTGTTTCTTGAGGTAGGATTTTATTACTATAAACTTCCCTCTTAGAACTGCTTTTGCTGCATCCTATAGGTTTTGGGTTGTCGTGCTTTCATTGTCATTTGTTTCTAGGTATTTTTTGATTTCCTCTTTGATTTCTTCAGTGATCTCTTGGTTATTAAGTAGTGTATTGTTTAGCCTCCATGTATTTGTATTTTTTACAGATTTTTTCCTGTAATTGATATCTCATCTCATAGCGTTGTGGTTGGAAAAGATACTTGATACAATTTCAGTTTTCTTAAATTTACCAAGGCTTGATTTGTGACCCAAGATATGATCTATCCTGGGGAATGTTCTATAAGCACTTGAGAAGAAAGTGTAATCTGCTGTTTTTGGATGGAATGTCCTATAAATGTCAATTAAGTCCATGTTGTTTAATGTATCATTTAAAGCTTGTGTTTCCTTACTTATTTTCGTTTTGGATGATCTGTCCATTGGTGAAAGTCGGGTGTTAAAGTCCCCTACTATGATTGTGTTACTGTCGATTTCCCCTTTTATGGCTGTTAGCATTTGCCTTATGTATTGAGGTGCTCCTATGCTGGGTGCATAAATATTTACAATTGTTATATCTTCTTCTTGGATTGATCCCTTGATCATTATGTAGTGTCCTTCTTTGTCCCTTGTAATAGTCTTTATTTTAAAGTCTCTTTTGTCTTATATGAGAATTGCTACTCCAGCTTTCTTTTGATTTCCATTTGCATGGTATCTCTTTTTCCATCCCCTCACTTTCAGTCTGTATGTGTCCCTAGGTCTGAAGTGCGTCTCTTGTAGACAGCATATATAGATGGGTCGTGTTTTTGTATCCATTCAGTGAGCCTGTGTCTTTTGGTTGGAGCATTAATCCATTCACATTTAAGGTAATTATCGATATTTATGTTCCTATTACCATTTTCTTAATTGTTTTTGGTTTGTTATTGTAGGTCTTTTCCTCCTCTTGTGTTTCCTGCCTAGAGAAGTTCCTTTAGCATTTGTTGTAAAGCTGGTTTGGTGGTGCTGAATTCTCTTAGCTTTTGCTTGTCTGTAAAGCTTTCGATTTCTCCATTGAATCTGAATGAGATCCTTGCTGGGTAGAGTAACCTTGATTGTAGGTTTTTCCCTTTCATCACTTTAAATGTCCTGCCACTCTCTTCTGGCTTGCAGAGTTTCTGCTGAAAGTTTAGCTGTTAACCTTATGGGGATTCCCTTGTGTGTTACTTATTGTTTTTCCCTTGCTGCTTTTAATATTTTTTCTTTGTATTAAATTTTTGATAGTTTGATTAATATGTGTCTTGGCATGTTTCTAGTTGGATTTATCCTGTATAGGACTCTCTGTGCTTCCTGGACTTGATGAGCTATTAGCTATTTCCTTTCCCATATTAGGGAAGTTTTCAACTATAATCTGTTCAAATATTTTCTCAGTCCCTGTCTTTTTCTCTTCTTCTTCTGAGACCCCTATAATTCGAATGTTGGTGCATTTAATGTTGTCCCAGAGGTCTCTGAGACTGTCCTCAATTCTTTTCATTCTTTTTTCTTTATTCTGCTCTGCAGTAGTTATTTCCACTATTTTATCTTCCAGGTCACTTATCCGTTCTTCTGCCTCAGTTATTCTGCTATTGATTCCTTCTAGAGAATTTTAAATTTCATTTATTGTGTTGTTCATCATTGTTTGTTTGCTCTTTACTTCTTCTAGGTCCTTGTTAAACATTTCTTGTATTTTCTCCATTCTATTTCCAAGATTTTGGATCATCTTTACTATCAGTACTCTGAATTCTTTTTCAGGTAGACTGCCTATTTCCTCTTCATTTGTTTGGTCTGGTGGGTTTTTATCTTGCTCCTTCATCTGCTGTGTGTTTCTCTGTCTTCTCATTTTGCTTAACTTACCTTGTTTGGGGTTTCCTTTTCACAGGCTGCAGGTTCGTACTTCCCATTGTTTTTGGTGTCTGTCCCCAGTGGGAAAGGTTGGTTCAGTGGGTTGTGTAGGCTTCCTGGTGGAGGGGACTGGTGCCTGTGTTCTGGAGGATGAGGCTGGATCTTGTCTTTCTGGTGGGCAGGACCACGTCCAGTGGTGTGTTTTGGGGTGTCTGTGACCTTATTATGATTTTAGGCAGCCTCTGTGCTAATGGGTGGGGTTGTGTTCCTGTCTTGCTAGTTGTTTGTCATAGGGTGTCCAGCACTGTAGCTTGCTGGTTTTTGAGTGGAGCTGGGTCTTAGCGTTGAGATGGCGATGTCTGGGAGAGCTTTCGCTATTTAATATTACGTGGAGCTGGGAGGTCTCTGGTGGACAAATGTCCTGAACTTGGCTCTCCCACCTCAGAGGCACAGGCCTGACACCCGGCCGGAGCACCAAGACGCTGTCTGCCACACGGCTCAGAAGAAAAGGGAGAAAAAATAAATAAAAAAAAAAAATAAAGTTATTAAAATAAAAAATAATTATCAAAAATAAAAAAAAAGAAAGAAGAGAGCAACCAACCCAAAAAACAAATCCACCAAAAATGGACAGACAGAACCCTCGGGCAAATGGTAAAAGCAAAGCTATACAGACAAAATCACACAAAGAAGCATACACGTACACACTCACAAAAAGAGAAAAAGGAAAAATATATATATATCGTTGCTCCCAAAGTCCACCGCCTCAATTTTGGGATGATTCACTGTCTATTCAGGTATTCTGCAGTTGCAGGGTACATCAAGTTGATTGTGGAGATTTAATCCGCTGCTCCTGAGGTTGCTGGGAGAGATTTCCCTTTTTCTTTGTTCGCACAGCTCCCAGGGTTTAGCTTTGGATTTGGACCCGCCTCTCTGTGTAGGTCTCCTGAGGGCATCTGTTCTTCGCTCAGACAGGACGGGGTTAAAGTAGCAGCTGAATAGGGGGCTCTGGCTCACTCAGGCCGTGGGGAGGGAGGGGTACAGAATATGGGGCGAGCCCGCGGTGGCAGAGGCCAGCGTGATGTTGCAACTGCCTGAGGCATGCCGTGTGTTCTCCTGGGTAAGTTGTCCCTGGATCATGGGACCCTGGCAGTGGCGGGCTTCACAGGCTCCCGGGGGTGGGGGGAGGTGTGGACAGTGCCCTGTGCTTGCACACAGGTTTCTTGGTGGCTGCAGCAGCAGCCTTAACGTTTCATGCCCGTCTTTGGTGTCCACGCTGATAGCTGCGGCTCGTGCCTGTCTCTGGAGCTCGTTTAGGCAGTGCTCTCAACCCCCTCTCCTCGTGCATCCCAAGACAATGTTTTCTTGCCTCTTAGGCAGTTCCAGACTTTTTCCCGGATTCCCTCACGGCTAGCTGTGGCACACTAGCCCCCTTCAGGCTGTGTTCATGCAGCCAACCCCAGTCCTCTGCCTGGGATCTGACCTCCGAAGCCCGAGCCTCAGCTCCCAGCCCCCACCCTCCCCCACAGGTGAGCAGACAAGCCTCTCGGGCTGGTGAGTGCTGGTCGGCACCGGTCCTCTGTGTGGGAATCTCTCCACTTTGCCTTCTGTATCCCTGTTGCTGCACTCTCCTCCATAGCTCCAAAGCTTCCCACCACCACCCCTGTCTCTGCCAGTGAAGGGGCTTCCTAGTGTGTGGAAACTTTTCCTCCTTCACACCTCCCTCCCAGTGGTGCAGGTCTCGTCCCTATTCTTTTGTCTCTGTTTTTTTCTTTTTTCTTTTGCCCTACCCAGGTACATAGGGAGTTTCTTGCCTTTGGGGAAGTCTGAGGTCTTCTGCCAGCATTCAGTAGGTGTTCTGTAGGAGTTGTTCCACATGTATATATATTTCTGATGTGTTTGTGGGGAGGAAGGTGATCTCCATGTCTCACTCCTCCGCCATCTTGAAGGTCCCAAGAATTTTTAAGATTTACTCTCCTACCGACTTTTGAATAATGCAAAATGATATTAATAAGTATAGTCACCATGCTGTACATTACATCACCATAACTTATTTACTTTTAACTGGAAGTTTGTATTTTTTGATTCCCTTCATCCATTTTACCCAACCGTGACCCTCTGCCTATGGCAACCACAAACATGTTATCGGTATTTATGAACTTGGTTAGTTGATTTTTTTTTTTTTTTTTTTTTAGATTCTACATATAAGTGAAATCCTATTTGGCTTTCTCTGTCTGATCTGTCTGACTTATCGCACTTAGCATAATGCCCTCAATATCCATGCATGTTGTCGCAAACATCAAGATTTCATTCTTTTTTATGGCTGAATAATATTCCTGTGTGTGTGTGTGTGTGTGTGTGTGTGTGTGTGTGTGTATTTTTATCCTTTCATATATCAATGGACACATACGTTTCCTATATCTTGGCTACTGTAATTAATGCTGCAATGAACATCGGGGTGCATGTATCTTTTTGAGTTAGTGCTTCATTTTCTTTGGATAAAGATTCAGACATGGAGTTTCTGGATCATATGCTAGTTCTGTTTTTAATTTTTTCAGGAACCTCCATACTGTTTTCCATAGAGGCTGTACCAATTTACATTCCTACCAACAGTGCACAGGGGGTTCCCTTTTCTCTATATCCTTGCCAACACTTGTTATTTCTTCTCTATTTGATAATAACCATTCTAACAAATGTGCAGTTATATCATTGCAGTGTTGATCTGCATTTCCCTGATTAGTGATGTTGAACATCTTTTCATGTATCTGTTGGACATGTGTATGTCGTCTTTGGAAAAATGTCTATTCAGATCCTCTGCCCATTTTTAACTGAATTGTTTGGGGGTATTTTTTGCTCTTGAGTTGTGTAAGTTATTTATATAGTTTGGATATTAACCCTTTATTTGACATGATTTGAAAATATTTTCTCCCGTTCCACAGGTTATCTTTTCACCTCTTGATGGTTTCTTTGCTATGTGGTAGCTTTTTACTTTGATGTACTCCAACTTCTTTATTATATCTTTTAATGTCAAATCCAGAAAATGATTTCCAAGATTGATGTTAAGAGCTTTACTGCCTATATTTCCTTCTAAAAGTTTGGTTTCAGGTCATACGTTCAATCCATTTAATTTTTGTGTGTGGTGTAAGAGAGTGGTCCAATTTCATTCTTTTATATGTGACTGTACAGTTTTTCCAACACCATTTATTAAAGAGACTGTCCTTTCCCCATTGTATATTCTCTGGTAATTTGTCATAAGTTAATTGACGATATACGTGTGCGTTTATTTCATGGGCTTTCTATTCTGTTCCACTGATCAATATGTCTGTTTGTATGCTGAAAGCATACTGTTCTTATTACCATAGCTTTGTAATACAGTTTGAAATCAGGGCGCACAATGCCTCCAGCTGCAATACAGTTTGCAATCAGGGAGCACAATGCCTCTTCTTCTTTGTAAAGATTGCTTTGGCTCTTCAGGATCTTTTGTGGTTCCATACAAATTAGAGAATTGTTTTTTCTATTTCTATGAAAAATGCCATAGGAATTTTAATAGGGACTGCACTGAATCTGTTGATTGCTTTGGGTAGTATGGACATTTTAACAATATTAATTCTTCCAATCCACAAGCACAAAATATCTACTTAATGTGTCTTCTTCAATTTCTTTTCTCAATGTCTTACAAGTTTACAGTGTATAGGTCTTTCACTGCCTTGGTAAAATTTATTCGTAGGTATCTTATTTATATTATGAAATGGTACATCAGACTGTTTTCTTAATTTCTCTTTCTGATAGCATTCTCTTTCTGTTATTAGCATACAGAAATACAATAGATTTCTGTATGTTGATTTTTCATCCTGTAGCTTTAGTGAAATCCTTTACCAGATTTTAGGTGGACTCCTTAGGATTTGGGTTATATAGTACCATATCATCTGCATAGTTTTACTCCTTCCTTCCCAATTTGGATGCCTTTTATTTCTTATTCTTGTCTAATTGCTCTGGGTAGTACTACCAATATTATGTTGAATAAAAGTGGCAAAAGTGGGCATGCTGGTCTTGTTCCTGATCTTAGAGGAATTGTGTTTAGCATTTCCCACTGAGTATGATGTTAGCTGTAGGCTTGTCATATATGGTCTTTATTATGTTGAGGGACGTTCCCTCTTCACCCACTTTGATAAGAATTTTTATCGTAAATAGATGTTTAATTTTATCAGATGCTTTTTCTGCATTCATCAAGATAATCATATGATTTTTATCTTCTGCTTTGTTAATGTCATGTATCACATTGATTTTTGCAAATAGTGAACCATCCTTGCATTACTATAATAAATTCCAGTTGATCACAGTGTTTTATTGTTTTAATGTACTGTTGAATTTGGCTTGCTTATGTTTTATTGAGAATGTTTGCATCTGTGTTTATTAGGGATATTGGCCTGTAATTTTCTTTTCTTGTGGTATCCTCTGGTTTTGGTACCAGGGTAATGCTGGTCTCATAAAATAAATTTGAAAGTGTTTCCTCCTCTTCTATGTTTTGGATAAGTTTGAAATGGATTGGTATTAATTCTTCTTTGAATATTTGGTAGAATTTGCTAGTGAAGTTGCCTAGTTTTTCTAGGAAGTTTTAAAATTACTGATTCAATCTCTTCACTAATAATCAGTCTATTGAGATTTTCTATTTCTTCCTTAGTCTTTGAAGTCTGTATGTCTTTAGGAATTAATCCATTTACTTTAGGTTATCCAATTTGTTGTAATATAATTATTCATAGTCTCTTATGATCCTTTGTATTTCTGTGGTATCAGTTGTAATATCTCCTGTTTCATTTCTGATTTTGAGTCCTCTCTCTTGATTTCTTGATAAGTCAAGCTAAAGGTCTGTCAATTTTATGTAATCTTTCAAAGAACAAGCTTTTGGTTTGATTGATCTTTTCGATTGTCTTTTTACTATTTCATTTATTTCTGCTCTGATCTTTATTTCCATACTTCTACTAGAACTTTATTTATAATTATTTCTCTAGTTTCTTGAGGTGTAAAGTTAAATTGAGATTTTTCTTTTTTCTTGTGGTAAGCATTGATTCCATCTTAGAATTGTTTTTGCTGCATCCCACAAGTTTTTGTATGGTATATTTACATTTCCTTTTGTCTAATGGAATATTTTGATTTTGCTTTTGATTTCTTCATTGAACCATTGTTCAGTAACATGTTGCTTACATTCCACATATTTGTGAATTTTACACTTTTCTTTTTATAATTTATTTGTAGTTTCATACCATTGTGTTCGGAAAAGACACTTGATATGATTTCTTTTTTTCACTGAAGTACAGCTGGTGTACAATATTGTATAAGTAACAGGTGTACAATATAGTGGTTCACAATTTTCAAAGGTTATACCACATTTATAGTTCTTATAAAATATTGGCTATATTCCCCGTGTTTTACAATATATCCTTGTAGCTCATTTTATACATAATACTAAATACTTCTTAATCCCCTACCTCTATCTTATCCCACCCCCTTCCCTCTCCCCACCGATAACCACTAGTTTGTTCTATATGTCTGGGAGTCTGCTTCTTTTTTGTTATATTCACTAGTTTGTATTTTTTAGATTCTACATTTAAGTGATATCATACAGTATTTGACATTCTGACTTATTTCACTTAGCATGATGCCCTCCAAATCCATCCATGTTATTGCAAATGGCAAAATTTCATTCTTTGCATGGCTGAGTAGTATTCCATTGTATATATATACCACAACTTCTTTATACATTCACCTGTTTATGGACACTTAGGTTGCTTACATATCCTGGCAATTGTAAATAATGCTGCTATGAACAGTGGGGTACACGTATCTTTTCAAGTTACTATTTTCAGATATATACCCAGGAGTGAAATTGCTGGGTCATAGGGTAGTTCTACTTTTAGTTTCTTGAGAAGACTCCAGACTGTTTTTAACAGTGGGTGCACAAATTTACACTCTCAGAAACAGCGGACCAGTGTTCCCTTTTCTCCACATCTTTGGCAGCATTTCTCTGTGTTCTTTTTTTTTAATATATAAATTTATTTATTTATTTATTTTATTTTTGGCTGCGTTGGGTCTTCATTGCTGCATGCGGGCTTTCTCCAGTTGCCACGAGCAGGGGGCTACTCTTCATTATGGTGCACATGCTTCTCATTGCGATGGCTTCTCTTGTTGTGGAGCATTGGCTCTAGGTGCGTGGGCTTCAGTAGTTGTGGCACATGGGCTCTGCAGTTGTGGCTCACAGGCTCTAGAGCACAGGCTCCGTAGTTGTGGCACACAGGCTTAATTGCTCCACGGCATGTGGGATCTTCCCAGACCAGGGCTCGAACCCGTGTCCCCTGCATTGGCAGGCATATTCTTAACCACTGAGCCACCAGGGAAGTCCTTTGTGTTCTTTTTGATGATAGCCATTCTGATAGGTGAGAGTGATATCTTGTTGTACTTTTGATTTGCATTTCCCTTATGATTAGTAATGTTGAGCATCTTTTCATGTGCCTGTTGGCCACCTGCAAGTCCTCTTTGGAGAAATGCCTATGGAGATCTTCTGCCCATTTTTTAAGTGTTTTTTTTTTTTTAATGTGGAGTTCTATGAGTTGTTTATATATTTTAAATATTAACCCCTTATATCCTTTGCAAATGTTTTCCACCATTCAGTAGGTTGTCTTTTCATTGTATCAGTGGTTTCCTTTGCTGTGCAAAATTTTTAGGTTTAATTAGGTCCCATTTGTTTATTTTTGCTTTGTTTTCTTTTACCTTAAGAGAGAGATCGAAAAAAATACTGCTAGGATTTCTGTCAAACAGTGTTTTCCCTATGTTCTCTTCTAGGAGTTTTATGGTTTCCAGTCTTACCTTTAGGTCTTTAATCCATTTTGAGTTTAATTTTGTATATGGTGTTAGAGATTGTTCTAATTTCATTCTTTTAAATGTAGCAGTCCAGTTTACCCAGTGTCACTTATTGAAGAGACTGTGTTTCCTTCATTGTATATTCTTGCCTTTTTGTCATATATTAATTGATGCTAAGTGCATGGGTTTATTTCTAGGCTCTGAATTCTGTTCCATTGATCTATGTATCTGTTTTTGTGCCAGTACCATACTGTTTTTGATTACTGTAACTTTGCAGTGAACTCTGAAGTCAGGGACTGTGACTCCTAAAGCTCTGTTCTTCTTTCTCAAGATTGTTTTGGCTATTCAGGGTCTTTTGTATTTCCATACAAATTTTAAAATTATTTATTCTAGTTCTGTGAAAAGTGCCATTGATATTTTGATAGGGATTGCACTGAATCTGTAGATTGCCTCAGTATTATGGTCATCTTAACAATATTAATTCTTCCAATCCAAGAACATGGTATACCTTTCCTTCTGTTTTTGTCATCTTCAATTTCTTTCATCAGTTTCTTAGTTTTCAGAGTACAGATCATTTACTTCCTTAGGTAGGTTTATTCCTAGGTATCTTATTCTTTTTGATGGGATGGTAAATGGGACTGTTTCCTTGATTCCTCTTTCTGACAGTTCATTGTTAGTGTACAGAAATGCAACAGGATCTGTATAGTAATTTTGTATCCTGCAACTTTACTGAATACATTGATGAGCTCTAGTAGTTTTCTGGTGGAGTCTTTGTAATTTTCTGTGTATAGAATTATGTCATCTGCAAACAGTGACAGTTTTACTTCTTCCTTTCCAATTTGGATTCTTTATTTTTCTTGTATGACTGCTGTGGCCAGGACTCACAATACTGTGTTGAATAAAAGTGGTGAGAGTGGGCATCCTTCTCTTGTTCCTGATGTTAGAGGAAATGCTTTCAGCTTTTCACTGTTGAGTATGATGTTAGCTGTGGGTTTATCATATATGGCCTTAATTATGCTAAGTAATGTTCCCTCTATGGCCACTTTCTGGAGAGTTTTTATCATAAACTGATATTGTATTTTGTCAAAAGTGGTTTCTGCATCTAATGAGATGATTATGTGGTTTTTATTCTTCATTTTGTTAATATGGTGTATTACATTGACTAATTTGTGAATATTGAAAAATCCTTGCATCCCTGGGATAAATCCCACTTGATCGGGGTGTTTGATCCTTTTAATGTATTGTTGGATCTGGTTTGCTAATATTTTGTTGAAGATTTTTGCACCTATGTTTATCACTGATATTGGTCTGTAATTTTCTTTCCTTTTTTTTTTTTTTAATATCTTTGTCTAGTTTTGGCATTAGAGTGATGCTGGCCTCACAGAAGGAGTACACAAGTGTTCCTTCCTCTGCAATTTTTAGGAATAGTTTCAGAAGGACAGGTGGTAACTCTTCTCTAAATGTTTGGTAGAATTTACCTGTGAAGCTATCTGGTCCTGGACTTTTGTTTGTTGGGCGTTTTTAAATTAATGATTCAATTTCATTACTGGTCACTGGTCTCATATATTCTATTTTTTCCTGGCTCAGTCTTGAGAGAGTATACATTTGTAAGAATTTGTCCATTTCTTCTAGGTTGTCCATTTTCTTGGCATATAGTTGTTCACAGTAGTCTCAGGATCTTTTGCATTTCTGTGTCAGCTGTAACTTTCCCTTTTCATTTCTGATTTTATTGTTTTGGGCACTCCTTTGTCTTCATGAGTCTCAGTATAGGTTTATCAATTTTATTTCTTTTCAAAGAAACAGCTTTTAGTTTCATTGATCTTTTCATTTGTTTTAGTTTCTGCTGCTCTGATCATTATGATTTCTTTCCTTCTATCAATACTATCTTTGGGTTTTCTTTGTTGTTCTTTCTGTAGTTGCTTTAGATGTAAGGTTAGGTTGTTTATTAGAGGTTTTTCTTGTTTCCTGAGGTAAGCTTCTACTGCTATACACTTCCCTCTTAGAAACGTTTTGCTGAAACCCATAAGTTTTTGATCGTTCTGTTTTTGTTCTGTTTTCCTTTTCATTTGTCTCTAAGTATTTTTTTATTTCCTCTTTGATTTCTTCAGTGATCCATTGGTTGTTTAGTAGCATATTGTTTAGCCTCCACATGTCTGTGTTTTTTTCTTTTACAGTTTTTTTTTTTTTTCTTGAGGTTGATTTCTTATCTCATAGTATTGTGGTCAGAAAAGATGCTTTATATGATTTCAATTTTCTTAAATTTAGCGAGGCTCACTTTGTGGCCCAGCATATGATCAATCCTGGAAAATGTTCCATGTGCACTTGAGAAGAATGTGTATTCTCCTGCCTTCAGATGGAATGCTCTATAAATATCAGTTAAGTCCATCTGGTCTAATGTGACATTTAAGGCCTGTGTTTCCTTATTGATTTTCTGTCTGGATAATCTGTCCATTGATGTAAGTGGGGTGTTAAAGTCCCCCACTATTACTGTGTTACTGTCGATTTCTCCTTTAATGGCTGTTAGCATTTGCCTTATATGTTGAGGTGCTCCTATGTTGGGTGCATATATATTTACAATTGTTATATCTTCTTCTTGGATTGATCCCTTGATCATTATGTAGTGTCCTTTTTTGTCTCTTGTAAGAGTCTTTAAAGTCTATATTGCCTGATATGAGTATTGCTCCTCCAGCTTTCTTTTGATTGTCATTTACAATGGAATACCTTTTTCCATCCCCTCACTTTCAGTCTGTCTTTTGGTTGAAGCGTTTAATCCATTTCCATTTAAGGTAATTATTGATATGTACATTCTTGTTGCCATTTTGTTCATTCTTTTGGATTTGTTTTTGTAGGTCTTTTTTCTTCCCTTCCTCTTTTGTTCTCTTGTGATTTGATGACTAACTTTATTTAGTGTTGTGTTTGGATTCCTTTTTCTTTGTGTGTGTGTGTGTGTGTGTGTATCCAGTATAGATTTTCAGTTTGCAGTTACCATGAGGTTTTGATGTAATAGTCTATATATATATACAAGGTTGTTTTAAGTTGCTGGCCTTTTAATGTCAAATGCATTTCCAATATCCTGCATTTGTACTCTCCTCATGATTGCTGGTTTTGATATCACATTTGTGTGGTGATAATTTCCTACCTTTACTGTACGTTTTGCTTTTTCCATTCGTAATTTTCTTGTTTCTATTTGTGGCCTTTTCTTTTCCACCTAGAGAAGTTCCTTTAGCATTTGTTGCAAAGCTGGTCTGGTGGTGCTGAATTCCAGGCCAGGGAGCCTGATGTCGGGCTCAAAACTTTCACTCCTGTGAGGGACTTCTGTGATATAATTATTTTCCAGTTTGTGTGTTGCCCATCCAGCAGGTATGGCATTTGATTTTATCACGATTGTGCCCCTCGTACCGTCTCACTGTGGCTTCCTCTCTGTTTTTGGATGTAGGGTATCTTTTTTGGTAGGTTCCAGATTTCTTTTGTCAATGGTTGTCCTTCTACTCTGCCATCTTTTCTCCACCTCTGATCCTGCCTCCAGAGTGGGGAAGATGCATGACCCCTGGCCACCTCCGAGAGGTTGTCCCTGCAAACCCCTCACCTTGTCACCGGACACTACCAGGGCAAGGGTCCCCTGGCTAGGGAATAAAGACCCAGGAGAATGTGGCATGCTGACTAGGTCCCCTCAACCTAAGAGCTGCCTGAACATCCCGCAGGTACACCACAGCAGCCCGTGCATGAGTGTGCTCTCCTGCCATGTCGCTTAGCAACCTGTGAAGCCATCCAGTCTTCCTGACACATCAATTCTTCCCACCCCTGCAGAGTGTAATTTTTTAAAAGATTTTGTTTCCGGGTCGAACCTGCTTTATGCAGCAGCAGGTCTCTTTAGCTCCCACGTTAACCCTTGGGGGAGGATCAAGTCTCCTTTTTTTTTTTTTTTTTCTCCCTTAGAGAGGTTTTACATTTGTTGTGAAGCTTGTTTGGTGATTTGAAGTCTTTTTGCTTTTCCTTGCCTGTAAAGATTTTGATCTGTCCTTCAGTCTGAATGAGAGCCTTGCTGGGTAGGGTATTCTTGGTTGTAGGCTTTTCTATTTCATTGTTTTAAATATATCATGCCACTCCCTTCTGGCCTGCACGGTTTCTGCTGAAAAGTCAGCTGATAACTTTACAGGAGTCCCTTGTATGTTATTTGTTGCTTTTCCCTTGCTGTTTTTAATATTCTCCCTTTATCTTTAATTTTTTGTCATTTTAATTATAGTGTGTCTTGGTGTGTTCTTCTTTGGGTTAATACTTTATGAAACTCTCTGTGCTTCCTGGACTTGGATGACTGTTTCTTTTCCCAGTTTAGGGAAGTTTCCAGCTACTATGTCTTCAATTATGTTCTCAGCCCCCCCCCCACCCTTCTCCTTTTGGGACCACTATAATGTGAATATTAGTGCACTGGGTGTCATCCCAAACAGCTCTTAAACTGTCCTCATTCCTTTTTATTCTTCTGTTCAGCATCACTTATTTCCACTACTCTGTCTTCTAGTTTCCTCTGTTTCACTTATCTACTGCTGATTCCTTCTAGTGTATCTTTCATTTTACTTATTGTATTCTAGCTCTCTGGTTGGTTGTTCTTTATATTTTCTAACTGTTTGTTAAAAACTTCTCTCTGTGCATCCATTCTTCTCCCAAGTTCTTTGATCATCTTTATGATCACTAACCTGAACTCCTTCTTTGGTAGACTGCCTGTCTCCACTTCACTTAGTTTTTCTTCTAGGGTTTTATCTTGTTTCTTCATCTGGAATATATTCCTCTGTAGCCTCATTTTGACAAGTTGCTGTTATTTTTATATATCTGGTAGGTTATGTTTCCTAATCTTGGAGAAGTGGCCTTTTGTAGGAAACATCCTGTGTGTCCCAGCAGAGCACTCCCCTCTCGTCACCCAAGCTATATGCTCTAGGGATTACCCCATGAGGGCTCCATGGGTCCTTCTGTTGTGGTGGGCTGAGTATGTGGGTAATCTGGCAGGTCTGTTTGGCCCCCGATCTGGTTGGTTGCCAGGCCCTGCCTTTTGCAGAGGCTGCCATCTTCTGGTTGGCAGGACTAGGTCACATTGCAGCTAACTAGGGAACCCCAGGGGCCCTGGGACTCATGCTGGATCACCGGAGGGCAGAGTCAAGATCCAGAGGACCCCAGGATTGTTCTCCGCTCACTGGTGGGTGAAGTTATGTTCTGGGCTTAGTGCTGGACTACTGGCAGGGAGAGGTGGGTCTTGGAGTCTGGTTGCAGAACCCAGGGACCTCAGAGCTGGTGTCAGGTCACTGCTGGGTGGGGTGGGGGGAGCAAGTTTCCTGACACGTTGGGTACAGAGTCTGGGGTGTCCTAAAGCATCTGCTGGCCTTCTCGTGGGCAGGGCGAGGGCTCAGCTGGTCTCAGAACAGCATCTGGACAGACTGAGTTCCCAGGATGCGGGATTATCGTTCCCTCGAATCTGGTGTCTACCCCCTAATGGGTGAGGCTGGCTCAGAGCCTACAGCAGGCTTCCTGGAGTGGAGGGCAGGGGCCCAGGGGTTTCTGAGGCTGGTGCCTTCCCATTGGTGGGTAAAGTTGGGTCCTGGGACCTCTGGTGGGCAGGGCTGTGTCTAGAGGCCTGTCTAGAGGTGGCAATGGGCTCAGGAGATCTTTAGGCAGCCTGTCTACTAGTTGCTTGGCCTGAGGCTGTGCCCACCCAGTTAGTAGCTTGGCCTAAGGCACCCCAGCAGTGGTGCCTATAGGCTATTGGGTGGGGCCAGGTCTTGGTACTAATGAGCTAAAGGGAGGATTCCACAACGGTACCTGCCAGCACCAGTATCCACACAGTAGAAGCTCTCAAGAATGGCTGCCTCCAGTGTCTATGTCCCCCAGGGTGAGCTGCAACCAACCCCCGTCTCTCCAGGAGACTCTGCAAGATCAGCAGGCAGGTCTGGCCCATGTTACTATCAAATTACTGCTTTTGCTCTTGGGTGTCAGCATGTGAGATTTTGTGTGTGCCCTTTAAGAGAGAAGACTCTATTTCCCCAGTCTTGTGGGTCTCTGGAAGGAAGCCCACTGGTCTTCGGAGCCAAATGCTCTGGGTTCTTGTCTTTCCAGTGCAGGACCTCTGGGGTTGGGGAGCCTGACATGGGGCTTAAGACTCTCACTACTGTGGAAGAACTTCTGCAGTATAATTATTCACCAGTTTGTGGGACACCCCTGCCCCAGGGGTATGGACTTGACTATATCACGAGTCTGCCTCTCCTACATGGCTCGTTGTGGTTCCTTCTTTATGTCTTTAGTGGCAGGTCTTCTATGGTAGGTTCCGGTCTTTTTCATTGATGGTTATTCTGAAGATAGTTGTGATTTTGGTGTTTGTGAGAGGAAGTGAGCTTAAGGTCTTTCTACTCTGCCATCTTGGTCAGATCTCCTGGCTGATGGGATTTCAATATTCTTAAATTTGTTAAGACTTATTTTGTTGCCTAATATATGATCTACCCTGGAGAATGTTCCATGTGCACTTGAAGAATGTGTATTCTATTCCTTTTGAATAAAATGTTATGTATTATTCTTTCTCTTAATGCTTGTATTTGACTTTTCCTTTCTATGAAGATTCATTTTTAGTCTGTGTTGTTGACATAACCAAGGTTGTAAGATATTCTTTATGTTTCAAATTTTTTTTAAGATTGAAAGTATACTCTGGTGCTTGCTTGGTCAATATGTATACTAAAATTGGAACAGCACAGAGAAGATTAACACAGCTAAAAGTGCAATGAGGGTTCACATGTTTGTGAGTCATTCCCTATTTGTCAGTCTTTGTCTTGGAAGAGATAGGGTTGGGGAAGGAGGATGGCAAAGGAGATTAAAGGGTACTTAACCTCTACCAATTGTATTTTATTTATTTTATTATATAAAACACTGGTGTTAATAAAGTAAATCTTGGTGTGTGAATACGGTCTCTGATTTTTATATTTTAAAGTAGAGAGAAAGTAATCACTATAGCAGTCATTCCATTTCCAAACCTATGAAAATTATCAGAAGTCCATTCCAAGATTTATCCATAAGGATATTCTCTTCAGCATTATTTATAACAAGAAAAAACTGGCAACAATCTAAAATTTGAACAATATAGGAATGGTTAAATAAATTATAGTAGAGTCATGTGATTGTTATATATTTATTTGGACATCTTATGTTCCCTATTAGTTTCTTAATGCTGCTGTAAGAAATGACCACAAACTTAGTGTCTGAAAACAAAACAAATTTATTATCTTACAGTTGTGGAGGTCAGAAGTCTAAAATGGGTCTAAATGTGAAAAATCAAGATGTTGGTAGGGCTGTATTTCTTCTGGGAGATTGTTTTTCCTTGCATTTTTCAGCTTGTGGAGGTTTCTACATTCAGTGGTTCTTGGCCTTTTCCTCACGTCACTCCAACCTTTTGCTTCCATCTTCACATCTTTCTACCACTGACTCTGACCCTCTGACACCCTCTTATAAAGACCCCTGTGATTACACCATACCCTCCAGAATAATCCAGTGGAATATACTCATCCCCACATGATTAATCACATCTGCAAAGTCTCTTTTACCATATGAAGTAACATATTCACAGGTCTGGGGACTGGGATGTGGACATCTTTGGGGGACCATTATCCAGCTACCACACTACTTAAGCAAATAAAGGCAGGTGAATATTTAAAGTGTTCAGAATAGTGCCTGGGGGAGTTCCTTGGTAGCATAGTGGTCAGGATTCCGGGCTTTTGTGGCCCAGGTTAAATCACTGGTCCAAGAACTGAGATCCCACACAAGCTGCACAGCATGGCCAAAAAAAAAAAAAAGAATAATGCCTGACACAAAACACCATCAATTATGATTTGTAAAATGAATGGGTAGATAGGCATACTTCTCACTGCTTTCACAGTCTAATCTAAACCACTATCATTTCTTACCTGGTTAATTTCCATAGTCTTGTCACAGGCCTCCCTGCTTCTATCCCTGCCCCCATCTACTCTCAGCACAGCAACCAGAGTGATGTGTTGAAAACATAAATCAGACTGTATGCTATGCTGGCCCCTTAATGTTCCTTCATAACACTAGTCGTGTTACCACCTCAGGACCTTTTCACTTGCAGTTACCTCTGCCTGGAATAGTCTTCTCCCAGATATTCATATGTTTCATATCCCCATTTCTTCAAGTCTTTGCTCATATATCACCTCATTGAGGCCTACCTTATGCACTCCATTTAAAATCTCAACTGTTCCATCATTTCTATGTTCCAAATTCTTCTTACTCAGCCTTGTTAATTTTACACAGCACATCACCTTTTAGTATTCTAAATGCTTTATTAATTATGCTTGTATTTTCTCACCCCTTACTGAAATATAGATTCCAAAGGACAAGGAATCTTACATGTTTTGCTTAATGATATATTTTCACTTCCTTGAAAAATGCGTGGCAAATAGAAATCACTCAATAAACAGCTACTGAACAAGTGACTAATAAGATCCTACTATGTGCCACGTTACATCCTAGGCACTAAGATCATATCAGTAAATTTGACAGAGTATCTCCTTTATTGGAACTTGCTTTCAAGTTCTCTAGTCTCTCAAAATCTACTACACTCAAGTCCCCATGTTGATGAGATAGAAGAAAACACTAGATGAGAAGTAGTAAGACTGGAAATTATTAATTAGCCTTGCTTTCTTTACACACCATCCCCACCCTTACCACTCCTATACTTCTGTCCCAATTACTGGGTATTGTTTCACTGCTGTTTGGGAAATTAATTCAAATGGATGTAGTTGTTAATTGTGGGTGCCGAAAAACAAACAAAACAAAACATGGCAATTTGTTTTAAGGGTCACAGAATAAACCAGTGGGAAATTAGAATGTCTCTTTAAACAGTCTATCATTTTACAAATATACATATAACATATATGCACATATTCAGATAAAACTGACTCAAAACTAATTAGCCTTTTTCAAAAATTATTTTCTTGTTGACTGTCATTTTTAAGCTGCATTGAGTATAAACCTTTGTCTTAAATGCATCCTTCAGTATGTTACATGGAATCCTGACACAATTATCAGGAGAGTCCTGGCTGAGATTTTTCAATTTATTTTTGCACGACACCACACTACTATCTTCAGAAATAAAGCAAAGCAGGGGAAATCAGTTATTTGTAAGCAGAATTTTTAATCTTTGCTTTACACTTTGCCATTTTCTTTCTATGTATAAAATACTCTTAAATTTTAGAATAAACATGCTGATGCTGCATCATCCCAAACTTTTTTTTTTAATCAGAGAATGCAGGGTCAAAACGCACCAAATGGTTGATATGGAACTTTCTGATCTCGATTATCAGGCTTCCCAAAGATGAGATTAACTAGATAATTTAATGTACTATCCCAAACCATTTTACTTTTTTTTATTACAATGTATATTTTATTGCAATTTACAAGTGTAAACATTTTTTAAAAAAATATTTATTTATTTGGTTGCGCCAGGTCTTAGTTGCAGCACATGGGATCTTCACTGCCACGTGTGGGATCTTTAGTTGCGGCATGAGGGATCTTTAGTTGTGGAAAGTGGGATCTTTAGTTGCGGCATGTGGGAACTTCAGTTGTGGCATGCAAACTCTTAGTTGCAGCGTGTGGGATCTAGTTCCCTGACCAGCAATCAATCCTGGGCTCCCTGCATTGGGAGCATGGAGCCTTAGCCACTGGACCATGAGGGAAGTCCCAACAAGTGTAAACATTTTAAAACACTGAATTTTTAAAATTTCAACTATATGGGTACCATGACCAATCATGTCCTTTTGGTGTTTTAAAACATTCACCAAGACTTTGCTTCACATCTTGTGAGAAAAATATATGCAAGTCCAATTTCTCCGCAAATGCTAATCAACCATTTGAAAATAATGTAATATTTCAAAAGGCATCCATTATTTTATGATTTTTTGCTCTGTGACAATCTACTAATCATTTTTTTCATTATTTGGAGGACTTCATAAAAATAAGATCTGGGAAGACATTTATTTATATTTTTGAAATGTTAGTAAAGTCTAGCTCGCTTCATCATCAACTACAATTTTAGTATTTTCAGATGTAAATAACTTCTGGTTATACTCCCAACTCAATAACATAAATGTTATTACAGTACAATTAACTACTGATTGGGTAAATTTATACTTTTTTACATAGCAATATTTTATAGATTTACATGAAAACTGTGTTTTGCTTGAAAACAGAAATGTTAAACTCCACATACTTTTAAAGAAGTATTTACTAATACCTCTAAATAGCTGATAGTGATGTGTGTGTGTGTTCCTTTCTTCTGTTTCTTCTGTTTCCAGTTTCAACCAAAAGACCTAATTGTAACTTACATGTTCAGAGCAAGCTGCCCAGTACCTCGGAGCATCACTTCATCTTTGATATGCAGATAGTAATTCCTGCCCAACCTCACAGAGGGGTTGTAAAAATGACATAATCTGGTGGCATGTTGTAAACTCTAAAGCAACTGGAGATAAAATATAAGATATTAAGTGCTTACATAAGTCTCCTCAGCTTAAGTGTAACTAAAATGTTCTCTCCCCCACTTTTTCTTCCATATTACCTCTCCTTAGAAAATAGTAGGCCATGTGACACATAAAGACAAGTATTGCATGATTCTCTGAAATAGTCCAACTCATAAAACCAAAGACTAGAATGGTGGTTACCAGGGGCTAGGGGAATGGAGAAATGGGAAGATATTAACCAACAGGAGTGAAGTTTCAGTTAAGTAATAAGATGAATAAACTGTAGAAATCCGCTGTAAAACACTGTTCCTATGGTCAACAATAATGTGCTGTACACTTGAAATTTGTTAAGAAGATAGTCATGTTAAGTATTCCTAACACTATTTAAAAAAAAACTTATTTGGTTGTATGATTCTATTGATATGAAATGTCCAGAATAGGTAAATCTATAGAAATGGAGGTAGATTAGAGGTGACCAGGGGCTGCTGAGGGAAAAATGGGCAGTTAAGTGGTCAGTACAGAGTTTGTTTGGGGTGATGAAAATGTTATGGCAATAGTGATGATTGCACAACACAGTGACCATAATTAATGCCACTGAATTGTACATTTAAGATAAAGTGGTAACTTTTATATTATGTATATTTTACCACAATTAAAAAAAAAGAAAGAAAATAGGGGGCCATGAAATTCTGTTTTCTCCCCCTACATCAACAAATAGACCTTAAAAATCATGAATATGCATTTACTCAACAAATATTTATTGAGCGCCAATTTTGAGCTGGCCTTGTTTTAAGGATACCCCAAATGTCTACTGTTTTCCTATGTGGGAATACAGATGTTTTAAGTTAAAGGTATTCACAGATCCTTCTACCTCTAGTGTTAAGTCAAGAACTTCGTAGCTTGATGTTAACTCTTTGCTTAATTTTTTAAGTTGGAGATCAATACCCCCGCTTATTTCTTGCCTCACCCTCACTGTTACTGTGATTTTCACGATGAAGAAAAAAACCACACTGGCTCTATTAAACTCTTGTTCACCACATAGGAAAATACGTTTAGATCATCTTTTTACCACAATTCTCCCAAAATCTACAGTTCTACCTGGTTATTCTGTTGATATCTCAACATCAGTACACCTCACACTGTACTTATCTCCCTTTCCTCACCCCTAAACTGCTCCTTCTGATTTCACTATTTCTATTAACAACAATACCATTCACTGAGGCCCTAGTTTGAGAAGTTTTTGTTTCTGACCTCATACATTTTATTTCTTCTTGTTTCCATTCGACCTCTATTTTGTTCCCCACTTTAAAAATTTCATATTTCAGGCACTTACAAACTTGGGCCTGGATTTTTTATAATTACTAGTAAACCACACTTCTGTCTATGTTGCTTCTTATCCACTCAGTTGCCAGAATAATTTCTTGGAGATGTTATGCTCTTTCCCTCTCAGAAACCTTCACTAGGGTTCAGCCTCCTTGGACTATCATTCAAAGCTATCCTCAGTATTGTCCAACTTTTTACCTCTTCTTTCAGTAGCCTTGGAAGTCGATGACTTACTCTGCACGCTAAAACCTGTATTCTTTCTGTCCCTATTTGCTCATGTCATTAACTTTACCCAAAATGTACAGCCAACTCCTTATTACATCTTCATTTCTTATCCTATCCATTATTGAAGACCTAACCCATCACCTTTATGACAGAAACCCTAGCAGAGAATGTGAACTTTATTCTACATGCACATTGCTTCTCAGAAGACAAACGGGGCTTCCCTGTTGGGGTCCGAGAAAATCCCACATGCCACGGAGCAACTAAGCCACAACTACTGAAGCCTGCGTGCCTACAGCCCATGTTCCACAACAAGAGAAGCCACCACAGTGAGAAGCCTGCGCACCACAACGAAAGTAGTCCCCACTCACCACAACTAGAGAAAGCCTGCACACAGCAACAAAGACCCAATGCAGCCAAAAACAAAAAGACCCAACAGTTTCCATGCCCATGATTTGCTTTTCAGAACTCATATTTTTTTCTGTTTAATAATGTTGGTACTAAGCTCAGCACATTCATAAGTTGTCCTTATACCTTACAGTGTACAATCAACAGACTACAAATGAAAACAATCATATGGGAGGATAAAAAGAGTGGAAAGAAGAGTTTTGAGATTCTGACAAAAGAAGTCACTATATAGGATAGAGGAGGGAAAATATGATTTGGGGAGGAAGAAAGGAAATGTATTAAAGCAATAAGTATATTAAAGAAACAAAATGATTCATGTTCTTCTCTTGGCTGTTGGTTTTTGATAGTTTTAATGGCTACTCTGTGTGCTCCCTGGAATTATTTAAAGGCCTTTACAGTGCTAGACAAGTGAAAAGAAACAGACATTCAGCACTGATTGTTGCTTCATTTTCAGGTATAAGTTCTCTGAATTCCTCTCATTCTTGGGAGTTTTCTTGTTTCACTAAAGATAATGAGGATGGTCATGACTTAGTACCATTTTGGTATCTCTGTGTTATAAGGAAATCTATAAATCTTGTTCATTACCTTTTTTTAAATAAAGATCTACTTTAACAATTAACTTACTTTTTCTTTTATATTTCCATTTTTAAAAGTCTTTTAAGATTTTTTAAAAAATTTTATTGGAGTATAGTTGATTCACAATGTTGTGTTAGTTTCTGCTATACAGCAAAATGAATCAGTTTTACATACACCCTTTTTTTTTTTAAAGATTCTTTTCCCATATAGGCCATTACAGAGTATTGAGTAGAGTTCCCTGGGCTATACCGTAGGTCCTTACTAGTTATCTATTTTATATGTAGCAGTGTTTATGTGTCAGTCCCAGTCTCCCAATTTGTCCCTCCCCCACCTTATCCCTTGGTAACCATTAGTTTGTTTTCTACATTCGTGACTCTTATTTTGTAAATAAGTACATTTGTACCTTTTTTTTTTTTTAGATTCCACATATAAGCAATATCATATGATATTTGTCTTTCTGTGTCTGACTTACTTCACTCAGTATGACAATCTCTTGGTCCATCCATGTTGCTGCAAATGGCATTTTATTCTTTTTCATGGTTAAGTAGTATTCCATTGAGTATACATACCACATCTTTATCCATGCATCTCTTGATGGACACTTATGTTGCTTCCATGTCTTGGTTACTGTAAATAGCGCTATGAAGAATGGGGTGCATGTATCTTTCTGAGTTGGAGTTTTCATCTTTTCTGGATATATGCCCAGGAGTGAGATTGCTGTATCATACGGTAGCTCTATTTTTAGTTTTTAAGCAACCACCATACTGTTTTCCATAGTGGTTGCACCAATTTACATTCCTACCAACAGTGTAGGAGGGTTCCCTTTTCTCCACACCCTCTCCATTATTTATTATTTGTAGACTTTTTGATGATAGTCATTCTGACCAGTGTGAGGTAATACCTCATTATGGTTTTGATTTTCACTTATATAATAATTACCAATGTTGAGCATCTTTTCATGTGCCTGTTGGCCATTTGTATGTCTTCTTTACAGAAATGTCTATTTAGGTGTTATGCCCATTGTTTGGGTTGTTTCTTTCATATGAAGTTGTATGAGCTGCTTGTATTTTTGGAAATTAACACCTGTTGTTTGTATCATTTGAAAATATTTTCAACTAATCCATAGGTTTTCTCTTTGTTTTTTTGATGGCTTCCTTTGCTGTGCAAAAGCTTTTTTTTTTTTTTTAAGATCCTTATTGGAGTATAATTGCTTTACAGTGTTGTTAGTTTCTGCTGTATAACAAAGTGAATCAGCTATATGCATAAGTATATCCCCATATCCCCTCCCTCTTGCATCTCCCTCCTACCCTCCTTATCCCACCCCTCTAGGTGGTTGCAAAGCACTGAGCTGATCTCCCTGTGCTGTGCAGTTGCTTCCCACTGGCTATTTTACATTTGGTAGTGTATATATGTCAATTGTGCAAAAGCTTTTAAGTATGATTAGGTCCCATTTGTTTATTTTTGCTTTTATTTCTTTTGCCTTGGGAGATTGATCTAAGAAAATATTGCTACAATTTATGTCAGAGAATGTTTTGCCTATGTTCTCTTCCAGGAGTTTTATGGTGTCATGTCTTACTTTTAAGGTCTATACACCACTTTAAATTTATTTCTGTATATAGTGGGAGGGAGCATTCTAATTTCACTGATTTACATGAGGCTGTCCAGCTTTCCCAAACCACTTGCTGAAGACACTGTCTTTTCTTCATTGTATACTTTTGTCTCCTTTGTTTAAGATTAATGGACCGTAGTTGTCTGGGTTTATTTCTGAGCTCTCTATTCTGTTCCATTGATCTATATGTCTGTTTTTGTGCCAATACAATGCTGTTCTGATCACTGTAGCTTTGTAGTATTGTCTGAAGTCTGGGAGGGTAATGCCTCTAGCTTTGTTCTTTTTCCTCAGGATTGCTTTGGCAATTATGGGTCTTTTGTGATTCCATATAAATTTTAGGATTATTTTTTGTAGTTGTATGAAAAATGTCACAGGTAATTTGACAGAGATCACATTAAATTTGAACACTGCTTTTGGTAGTATGACCATTTTGACAATATTAATACTTCTAATCAAAGAGCATGAGATATCTTCCCATTTATTTGAATCACCTTCAGTTACCTTTATCAATGTTTTATAGTTCTCATCCTAGAGGTCTCTAACCTCCTTTGTTAGATTTATTCCTGGGTATTTTATTTTTTTGATGCAATTTTGAATGGTATATATATATTTTACTTTCTAATATTTCATTGTTAGTATAAAGAAATGCATGATTTCTGTATATTAATCTTGTGCCCTGCTACCTTGCTGAATTCATTTATTAGTTCTAATAGTTTTGTGTGAAATCTTTAGGGTTTTCTATACATCTGCATATAATGACAATTCTATCTCTCCTTTCAACTTGGATACCTTTAATTTCTTGTGTGCTTGCTGTGGCTAAGAATGCCAATACTGTGTTGAATAGAAGTGGTGACAGTGGGCATCCTTGTCTTGTTCCAGAATTTAGTGGGAAGGCTTTCAGCTTTTCACCCTTGAGTATTATGTTGGCTGTGAGTTCTTCATAAATGGCTTTTATTATGTTGAGATATGTTCCCACTTCAGTGGGAGGTTTTATCTTGAATGGATATTGAATGATATCAAATGCTTTTTCCACAACTATTCAGATGATCATGTGGTTTTTGTCTTTTCTTGTTAATGTGGTGTACCACACCAATTGATTTATGTATGCTGAGCCATCCTTGCAACCCTGGAATGAATCCAACTTCATCATGGTGTATAATTCGTTTTATGTATTGTTGGAGTAAGTTTGCTAAAATTTTGTTAAGGATTTTTGCTCCTTTATTCATCAAATATGTTGGCCTGTAATTTTCTTTTTTGTAGTGTCTTTGTCTGGTTTTGGTATCAGGGTGATGGTGGCTTCATATGGTGACTTTAGGAGAGTTCCCTCTGCTTCAGTTTTTTGAAATAGTTTGAGAAAGATAGCTATAAGTTCTTCTTTGTATGTTTGATAGAATTCCCCAGTGAAGCCATACAGTTCTGGACTTTCATTTGTGGGGAGTTTTTTTTTTTAATTACAGATTCTATTTCACTATTAGTGACCAGTCTGTTCAAATTATTGTTTCTTCTTGACTCAATTTTTGCAGGCTATATGTTTCTAGAAACTTCTGTTTCTTTTAGGTACTCCAATTTGTTGGCATGTAATTGTTCATAGTATTATCTTATGATTTTTAGTATTTCTGTGATATTGGTTGTTATTTCTCCTCTTTAATTTCTTATTTTGTTTATTTGGGTCCTCTCTCTTTCCTTCTTGGTGAGCTTGGCTAGAGGTTTGTAGATTTTGTTTATTGTTTCAAAAAACCAGCTCTTCGTTTTATTGATCTTTTCTATTTCTTTTTAATATCTATTTATTTCCTCTTTAATCTTTATTTCCTTCCTCCTGCTTACTTTGGGTTTTGTTTTTTTCTTTTCATAATTCGTTTAGGTGGTAGGTTAGGTAATTTGAGATTTTTGTCTCTTGAGAAATCTCTGTATTGCTATGAACATCCTTCTTAGAACTGCTTTTGCTGCATTCCATAGATGTTGTAAGGTTGTGTATTCATTGTCGTTTTTCTAGAGGTATTTTCTGATTTCTTCTTTGACTTCATCATTGACCCATTGGTTTTTTAGTAGCATGTTGTTTTGTCTCCATTTGTTTGTTTTTTCTCATTTTTATTTCTGTGTCTGATTTCTAGTTTCATACCAATGTGATCAGAGAAGCTATTTGAAATAATTTCTATCCTAAATATATTGAGGCTTGTTTTGTCTCCTAGTATGTGGTCTATACTAGAGAATGTTCTATGCGTGCTTGAAAAGAATGTATTTTTTTGGACGTAGTGTCTTGTAGGTATCAATTAAGTCCAACTGTTCTGTGTCATTTAGGATCTCTTTTGCCTTATTGGTTTTCTGACTGGAAGATATGTCCATTGGTGTCAGTGGGGCATTAAAGTTTCCTACTATTATTGTATTCCTGTCAATCTCTCCCTTTGATCAGCACTTGTTTTATATATTTAGGTCCTCTTATATTGGGTGCATATATGTTAACAAGTGTAATGTTCTCTTCTTGTATTGATTCCTTTATCATTATATAGTGGACTTCTTTGTCTTTGTTTATAGGTGTTGTTTTAAAGTCTATTTTGTCGATATAAGTATCACTAAACCATCCTTCTCGCCATCTCCATTTGCATGAAATACTTTTTTCATCTTCTCACTTTCAGTCTACGTGTGTCTTTGCCCTAAAGCGAGTTTCTTGTAGGCAGCATGCTGAACGTTCTTCTTTTATTATCCATTCTACCACTCTGTGTCTTTTAATCAGAGCATTTAGTATACCGATATTTAAAGTAATTATTGATAAGTACGTAGTTGTTGCCATTTTAAACCTTCTTTTCCAGTTGATTCTATAGTTCTTCTGTGTTTATTCCTTTTGTTTTTCCTTTTACGGTTTGATGGTATTCTTTTGTATTATGCTTGAGTTCCATTTTTTGTAAATTTTTATTGTTTTAATTTTAAGTTGTATTTTATATTGTAGTTGATTAACAACATTGTGTTAGTTGAATAGCGAAGTGATTCATTTATACATATACATATATCTGTTCTTTTAAAAATTTGTTTCTCATTTAGGTTATTACAGAATACTGAGCAGAGTTCCCTGTGCTATACAGTAGGCCCTTGCTGGTTATCTGTTTTAAACATAGTAGTGTGTACATGTCAATCACAAACTCTCAATTTATTTGTCCACCCCCCCACACCTTTCCCCTTTGGTAACCATAAGTCTGTTTTCTAAGTCCGTGAGTCTGTTTCATAGATAGGTTCATTTGTGTCATATTTTAGATTCCACATCCAAGTGATATCATATGATGTGTACCTTTCTCTGTCTGACATCCTTCACTTAGTATGATAATCTTCAGGCCCATCCACATTGCTGCAAATGGCATTATTTCATTCTTTTTAATGGCTGAGTATTAATCCACTGTATATACGTACCACATCTTCTTTATCCATTCATCTGTCAGACATTTAGGTTGCTTCCACGTCTTGGCTATTGTACATAGTGCTGCAGTGAATACTGGGGTGCATGAATCATTTCAAACCATGGTTTTCTCTGAATATATGCCCAGGAGTGGGACTGCTGGATAATATCATAGCTCTATTTTTAGTTTTTTAAGGAACGTCGATACTCTTCTCCATAGGGGCTGTACCAATTTACATTCCCACTAACAGTGTAGGAGGGTTCCCTTTTCTCCACACCTTCTCCAGCATTTATTGTTTTTAGACTTTTAGATGATGGCCATTCTGACTGGTGTGAGGTGATATCTCATTGTACTTTGATTTGCATTTCTCTAATAATTAGTGATGCTGAGCATCTTTTTTGCCTTCTTTGGAGAAATATCTATTTAGATCTTCTCCCCATTTTTTGATTGGGTTGTCTGTTTTTTTGATGTTGAGCTACACGAGCTGTTTGTAGATTTTGGAGAATAATCCCTTGTCAGTTGCTTCACTTGCAAATATATTCTCCCATTCTGTGGGCTGTCTTTCTATGGTTTCCTTTGCAGTGCTAAACCTTTTGAGTTTACATAGGTCCCATTTATTTTTGTTTTTATTTCCACTACTCTAGGAGACAGATCAAAAAACATATTCCTGAGATTTATATCAAAGAGTGTTTATGCCTCTGTTTACCTATAAGATTTTTAGAGTGTCAGGTCTTACAGTTAGGTCTTTAACCCACTTTGAGTTTATTTTTGTGTATGGTGTTAAAGAATGTTCTAATTTCATTCTTTTACATGTAGCTGTCCAGTTTTCCCAGGACCATTTATTGCAGAGACTGTCTTTTCTCCATTGTATAGTGTTGCCTCATTTGTCATAAATTGACTATAGGTGCTTGGGTTTATTTCTGGGCTTTCTATCCTGTTCCATTGATCTCTATTTCTGTTTCTGTGACAGTACCATACTGTTTTGATGAATGTAGCTTTGTAGTATAGCCTGAAGTCAGGGAGCCTGATTCCTCTAGCTCCATTTTTCTTTCTCAAGATCGCTTTGGCTATTTGGGGTCTTTTGTTTCTCCATACAAATTTTAATATTTTTTGTTCCAGTTCTGTGAAAAATTCCATTGGTAATTTGATAGGGATTGCATTTAACCTGTAGATTGCCTTGGGAAGTATAGTTATTTTGACAATATTGATTCTTCTAATCCAAAAACATGCTATATCTTTCCATCTGTTTCTGTCATCTTTGACTTCTTTCATTAGTATCTTACAGTTTTCGATGTACAGGTCTTTTACCTCCTTAGGTAGGTTTATTCCTAGGTATTTTATTCTTTTTGATGCAATGGTAAAGGAGATTGTTTCTTTAATTTCTCTTTCTGATCTTTCATTGTTAGTGTACAAAAATGCAACAGATTTCTATATATTAATTTTGTATGCTGCAAATTTACCAAATTCATTGATGAGCTCTAGTAGTTTTCTGTTAGCATCTTTAGGATTTTTTATGTATACTGTCATGTCATCTGCAAACAGTGACAGTTTTACTTCTTCTTTTCCAATTTTGATTCCTTGTAATTCTTTTTCTTCTCTGACTGCCATAGATAGGACTTCCAAAACTATGTTGAATAATGGTGAGAGTGGACATCCTTGTCTTGTTCCTGATGTTAGAGGAAATGCCTTCAGCTTTTCACTGTTGAGTATGATGTTAGCTGTAGGTTTATCACATATGGCCTTTATTATGTTGAGGTATGTTCCCTCTATGCCCACTTTCTGGAGAGTTATCATAAATGGCCATGGAATTTTGTCAAAAGCTTTTTTTTCTGCATCTATTGATACAATCATATGGTTTTTATTCTTCAATTTGTTGATGTGGTGTATCACACTGATTGATTTGTGGATATTGAAAAATCCTTGTGTCCATGGGAAAAATGCTATGTGTTCATTATCCTTTCAATGCATTGTTAGATTAGGTTTGCTGGCATTTTGTTGAGGATTTTTTCGTCTATATTCATCAGTAATCTCAGCCTGTAATTTTCTTTTTTTGTGGTATCTTTGTTTGGCTTTGGTACTAGAATGATGGTGGCCTCATAGAATGAGTTTGGGAATGTTCCTCCCTCTGCAGATTTTTTGGGAATAGTTTCAAAAGTATAGGCGTTAACTCTTCTCTAAATGTTTGATAGAATTTGCCTATGAAGCCATCTGGTCCTGGACTTTAGTTTGTTGGGAGTTTTTAAATCACAGTTTCAATTTCAATACTTGTGATTGGTCTGTTCATATTTTCTATTTCTTCCTGGTTCAGTCTTGGGAGATTGCACCTTTCTAAGAATTTGTCCATTTCTTCCAGGTTCTCCATTTTATTGGCATATAGTTACTTGTAGTAGTCTCTTATGATCCTCTGTATTTTAGTGATGTCCATTGTAACTTCTTTTTCTTTTCTAATTTTACTGAGCCCTCTCCCTTTTTTTCTTGATGAGTCTGGCTAAAGGTTTATCAATTTTGTTTATCCTTTCAAAGAACCAACTTTTAGTTTCATTGATCTTTTCTATTTTCTTTGTCTCTATTTCATTTGTTTCTGCTCTGATCTTTAGGATTTCTTTCCTACTACTAACTTTGGGTTTTGTTTGTTCTCCTATCTCTAGTTGCTTTAGGTGTAAGGTTAGGTTGTTTATTTGAGATTTTTCTTGTTTCCTGAGGTAAGCTTGTATTGCTATAAACTTCCCTCTTAGAACTGCTTTTGCTGCGTCCCATAGGTTTTGGATGGTGTTTCCATTTTCATTTGTCTCTAGGTATTTTTTTATTTCCTCTTTGGCTTCTTCAGTGATCCACTGGTTGTTTAGTAGCATATTGTTTAGCATCCACATATTTGTGTTTTTTACAGCTTTTTTCTTCTTGTAGTTGATTTCTTATCTCATAGCATTGTGGTCGGAAAAGATGCTTGATATGATTTCAATTTTCTTAAAGTTACTGAGGCTTGCTTTGTGGCCCAGCATATGATCCTGGAAAATGTTCCATGTGCACTCGAAAAGAATGTGTATTCTCCTTCTTTCAGTTGGAATGCTCTATAAATATCAATTAAGTCTATATTTTCTAATGTGTCATTTAAGACCTGTGTTTTCTTATTGATTTTGTCTGAATGATCTGTCCATTGATGAAAGTGGGGTGTTAGAGCCCCCACTGTTACTGTGTTATTGTTGATTTCTCCTTTTATGGCTGTTATCATTTGCCTTATATATTGAGGTGCTCCTATGTTGGGTTCATGTATAGTTACAATTGTTATATCTTGTTGTATTGATCCCTTGATCATGTAGTATCCTTCGTCTCTTTTAACAGTCTTTATTTTAAAGTCTATTTTGTCTAATATGAGTATTGCTACTCCTGCTTTCTCTTGAATTCCATTTGCACAGAATACGTTTTTCCATCCTCTCACTTTCAGTCTGTATGTCTCCCAAGATCTGAAGTGGGTCTCTTGTAGACAGCATATATATGGGTCTTGTTTTTTAATCCATTCAGCCAGTCTCTGTCTTTTGAAGTATTTAATTTGTTTACATTTACATGATTATTGATATGTATGTTCTTACTGCCATTTTGTTCATTGTTTTGGATTTGTTTCTGTAGGTCTTTTTTCTCCCCTTCCTCTTTTGTTCTCTTCGTGATTTGATAACTTTAGTTTTGTGTTTGGATTCCTTTTTCCTTTTTGTCTATCTATTGTAGATGTTCAGTTTGTGGTTACCATGAGGTTTTGACAGATCAGTCTATACATATATACACACACACACACACACACACAAACACACACACAAAGATTGTTTTCAGTTGCTTGTCTTTTAATTTCAAATGCATTTCCAATATCCTGCATTTGTACTCTCCTCACAACTGCTGGTTTTGGTATCATATTTGTGTGTGGATGATTTCCTACCTTTATTGTATGTTTGCCTTTACCGATGAGCTTTTCCATTTGTAATTTTCTTGTTTCTAGTTGTGGCCTTTTCTTTTCCACCAAGAAAATTTCCTTCAACATTTGCTGCAAAGCTGGTCTGGTGGTGCTGAATTTTCTTAGCTTTTGCTTATCTGTAAATCTTTTGATTTCTCCATCGAATCTGAATGAGAGACTTATTGGATAGAGTATTCTTGGTTGTAGGTTTATCCCTTTCATCACTTCAAATATATCATGCCACTCGCTTCTGGCCTGCAGAGTTTCTGCTGAGAAATCAGCTGATAATCTTATGTGAATTCCCTTGTATATTATTTGTTGCTTTTCCCTTGTTGCTTTTATTTTTCTCTCTGTCTTCAATTTTTTGTCAGTTTGCTTACTATGTGTCTCAGCATGTACCTCCTTGGGTTTATTCTGCCTGAGACTCTCTGTGCTTCCTGGACTTGGGTGACTGCTTCATTTCCCATGTTTGGGAATTTTTCAGCTATTACTTCTTCAAATATTTTCTCAGGGCCAGTCTCTCTCTCTCTTCTCCTTCTGGGACCTCATATTGCGAATGCTGGTGCATTTAATATTTTCCCAGTGGTCTCTCAGGAAGTCCTCGTTTCTTTTCATTCTTTTATTCTGTTCCATGGCAGCTATTTCCACCATTCTGTCTTCCAGCTCACTTATCCATTCTTTTGCCTCACTTATTCTATTGATTCCTTCTAGGGTATTTTTCATTTCAGTTATTGTATTGTTCATCTCTGTTTGTTTGTTCTCTAGTTCTTCTAGGTCTTTTTAAACATTTTTTTCTCTTTTCGGTCTGTGCCTCCATTCTTTTTCTGAGATCTTGGATCATCTTTACTATCACTACTCTGGATTCTTTTTTGGGTAGATTGCCTATCTCCACTTCACTTAGTTGTTCTTCTGGGGTTTTATCTTGTTCCTGCATCTGGGACATATTCCTCTGCTGTCTCATTTTATCTCACTTTCTGTGATTGAGGTTTCTGTTCTGCAGGCTGCAGGGTTGTAGTTCTTGCTTCTGCTGTCTGCCCCCTGATGAATAAGGCTGGTCTAAGAGGCTTGTGCAGGCTTCCTGGTGGGAGGGAGTGGTTCGTGCCCACTGGTGGGTAGAACTGGGTCTTGTCCCTCTGGTGGGCAGGGCCGTGTCAAGGGGTGTGTTTAGTGGGCAGTTGTGGGCTCAGGAAGACTTTAAGTAGCCTGTCTGCCGATGGGCGGGGCTGTGTTCCTGCCCTGTTCATTGTTTCGCCTGAGGCATCCAAGCACTGGAGCCTACAGGCAGTCAGGTGGGGCCAGGTTTTGGTGAGAAAATGGTGGCCTCCAGGGGAGCTCATGCCAATGAGTACTCCACAGAACTACTGCTGCCAGTGTCTTTGTCCCTGCAGTGAGCCACAGCTTCCCCCACCCCACTCCGCAGTAGACACTTCAATACCAGGAAGTAGTTCTGGTCCATGCCTCTATGAGGTCACTGGTTTTTCTCCTGTGTCCTGGTGCACACGAGACCCTGTGTGTCCCCTCCAAGTGTGGAGTTTCTGTTTCCCCCAGTCCTGTGGAATTCCTATGATCAAACTCCACTGGCCTTCAAAGCAGATTCCCGGGGGGATCCTCCTTCTGCTGTCAGACCCCCAGGCTAGGGAGCCTGACATGGGGCTCAGAACTTTCACTCCTGTGGGAGAACCTCTGAGATATAATTATTTTCCAGTTTGTGGGTTGCCAACCCGGTGGGTATGGGATTTGATTTTATCATGATTGCGTCCCTCCTACTATCTCGTGGCTTCTTCTTTGTCTTTGGATGTAGGAATCTTTTTTGGTAGGTTTAAGCATTTTTTTGTTGATGGTTGTTTAGCAGTTACTTGTCATTTTGGTGATTTTGTAAGAAGAGGTGTACTCACATCCTTCTACTGCCATCTTATCTCTGCCTCTCCCAAATACAGTTTTGATCCTCTTTTCTTTCTTCTCCTTCAGGAACCCTTATGATGACAGGTTGACACACATTATACCATAGATCTCACATGTTGCTTTCATTTTTTCAGATTTGTCTTCTGTCTGCTGTTTTGATTGGATGATTTCCACTATTTTATCTTCCATATCATTTATTCGTTCTTCTGCATTATTTAGTCTGCCATTCATTGCTTTTAGCTTGACTTGTACCTTGGCAACTCAATTGCAATTGAGTTGTCTAACATTGTTTGGTTCCTCTTTATAGCTTCTAGCTCCTTGTTGCAGTGACCTGCATTTCTATCGATAATCTTTCTTAATTCCTTTAGCATTTTTATTACATCCTTTTTGAACTTGGGGTCTAGTAGACTGGAGAGGCCTGTTTCATTGTTTCTTCTTTCAGGGGATTTCTCTTGTCCTTTTAATTGGGAGCAATTCCTCTGCTTTTTCATTTTATTCAAATTTCTCTGTCTCTATGGATTTAGGAGAAACATTAACTACTGTGGTCTTGAAGGGCTGTTTTTATGTGGGAGCGTCCCTGTATAAACTGTGTGAGTCCAATATTTTTGGTGTGAGGGCTGTTTGAAAAAAGACATGGCAGACATACATACCAAAGGGTGTGGTGGCTGTCATCCCTTTGATAGGGGGTGTGATTGATTGGTGTTGCGGTGACCGGAGCCTGGTCTGGAATTGGGTGCAGCCTCCTCTTTGCTGTGTGGTTGTCACAGACCTGTCAGGGGTGGGGTCTGCTCCCCCGTTGTGTGAGTAGAGCCCCTGAGGGTCAGGTTTGATAAGGCTCTGTTGCCCTTGTGTGCGTGCTCTGTCCCCAAGGAGGTGAGCACTCAAGTGAGGCCTGTGTGGTCAAAGACAACCTATGCACAACCATACAGGTATCCTCAGTTCTACCCAGAAGCAGCCCAGTGTTGCATCCCTTTCTCCATTGTGTTCATCCCAGATAATGCTAGGCTGGTCCTAGGGCCTAGGGCATTGTGGCTGCAGGAATAGAGGTGGTTGTGCTGCCTCCTAGAACCTGGGCTGCCTCTATGGTAGGACTCTCCCAGGGCCTGTCTGCCCCAGATCCAGCTCCCAGCTGTGGTGTGAAGTAGGTGGGACTGGAGCACTCCACTGGGAAAGGGCCCACTGTATACTCCTCCCTAGGGGCTGTCCGCAGAGTACACATGATTCTGTGATGCTGCCCGCCACCCGGTGTGTGCACCAACAAAGTGGCTGTTGCTGGACCCACCCTTGGACCCACCCCCACTGTGGGAGCACTGATAATAGGCTTAGATATCATCCACATCCCCACCGTGTGCTCACTCACAAAGCCTGCCACCAGAGCTGCTTGCTCCCTGCTGTGAGCATGCTGACAATGGAGCTCCTATGACAGAGCCACGCCACTCCCTGCATGCGCTAACAATGGCAGCTTGGACCACACTCCAGGCCTTTCAGGCTGCCTACACAGCTAGACCAAGTCCTCTCTCAGAGTCCTTCCACTGAAGCCTGAGTTTCAGCACCTAGCTGCTGCACATACTAGCAGCCCCACCTGGCACGTGTTTCAGGCTGGGAAGTGCAGCAAAGTGGCATCCGTCAGCATGTGTCTCTTTCTGCCCTGATTGCTAGCAAGCAAGCAAGCACACACTCCTTCCGAGCAGAGACCAGACCCCTTCAGCTCCCTATCTGTCTCAGCAGGCCTCCCAGATGGTGAAGGGGTTCCCAGGGCAAGGGAACCTTTCCTTTTTCACAGCTCCCTTCCAGGTTTGCCAGTCCTGTCCTGACGCTTTTATGTTTTTGTCCTACCCAGTTACGTGGGGATCTTTCTTGCAGCTTCGGTTGTATAAGAAGTCTTCTGCCAGTTTTCAGTTGGTTTTCTGTGAGAATTGTTCCACATGTAGATGTATTTTTGATGTGTTTGTTTGTGGGGGGGGGGGGGTGAGCTCCACGTCCTTCTACTCTGCCATCTTGGTCTCTGCCTCGCTTTTAAGGGTATTTTTAAACGGAGAACCTTTACTTTCATTAAATTGTATCCATGTTTTAAATATAAAAGTAATTTACTCCAATATAATAGAACAAATAATTACTGTAATTAGTCCTCATGACAATAACACCATTTATTGAATGTCTACTATATGCACATGCTTTATATACGTCTATACTTAATCTTCACAATAATATCAAGTGATCAATATTTTAATACACATTTTATAAATGAAAAAACTGAGTTTTTAAGTATATAAGTAACTAGTTCAGCGTTATGTAGCTAATTAATGATAGAGCCAAGCTTTTAATCCAGGGTTCGTACACATACACATTTTCCACTATGCCATGCTGTGCCAGTCAAGCATTTCTAAGGTTAACAAGTCTCCTCAAACTCTCAGAAACATTATTAAAAAAAGAGGAAAAGCCCACAGGTGCCAAAAATTCCAAATATTTAAAATTCATAGAAGTCAACCCACTCTAGCTTCTCTAGCTCTATCATGAGGTCTGCAATGCTTGCGGGTCCCTTTAGGTGTCACTAACAGGACTAACGCAGAAGCAGAGAAAATGCACATAGGAACAATAAAGGTGACAGAAGAAGAAAAGAGAAAGAAAAGGAGAAATGAAGGGGAAGGATGCTTTTGGTGAGGAGTGGGAATACCACCACCAACTGGCTACCAGACACCCCCATTTGTGGGTACACTTTAACACTTAATGCATTTCTGATAATGTGTGAAAGTCTCATGTAAAGCAGTCAAATATTAGGCAAATACAGGAAGTTTCTCTTAGAGTCTGAAGAATAAAAAAGCTATCTTTTTTTGTTAGACCTAATCGTCAATGATGAAATTCCAACATTCCATACACGTTCTTAAATTTGGTTTTTTGTTTTGACAGTCAAATGCATAGTATACTTGCTTAAATCTAGTGAGAATCTGGTTACAATATAATTTTTTCAAACATTTTCCAATGTTATTTAAAATAGAGTAGGCTTATGAATCATACTTTTTGCTCTCTGAGTCGGAGTGTTTTCCAGTTTTCATATTTTTCATAAAAGGATAAAAAATGTAGTAAGATATTAAAATAATTACAAAAACTAGTAGACATAAATGGTGATGTTACTGAAATTGAACTACAGCCTGAAAGAGTTCCTTTTTTGTGACAGCTTAAAATGTCTGTCAGCTAATCATAAAGGTCTAAATTCAGAGTAGTGAAGGGTTTTTAGGGACACTGGTGGATAGTTTGTGAAAATTAAACTGCTATGGAAGATGAACACATAAACAGAAATGCCTTTAATTACCTACGTTTTTGTCTCCTTGGTTCAAACTCTCTGAGGCCATCCAGTGTTTCCTTAATTACACTTCATCAAGGACAGAATTGCCTTTTCAAACCTGAAGGGGTCAAAAGTTCATTTCACTCTTTCTTTCTGCTCTACATTCATTAGCTTTTCCCTTAAAGCATCAACAGAGTAAATGCTCTCTTCTATACACCATGGAAGAACATATGAATGAATCAGGCAGAGTCTTCCCTCAAGGAAGACAAACTCTGAACTCCATAAGAATGCAAAGACTGGTTGTTCACTGACTGTTCTTATCTTAACTGCTGAATTCCAGTAAGTGAAACAACAGCTGGTATTTTATCAGTAGGCATTCAACAAATGCTTGTTGATAACTATATCTATAACTGGGAAAGTTTGTTCGTTGACCCAAAAAGGAAGGAAGGAAGGGAAAAAGAAAGGAAGATACAGAAAGACAGAGAGAAAGAATGAGATAGAACAAGAAAGAGAGAAAGAGAAGGTGGGGGAGAAAGAAAGAAAACTATAGGATTTACAGCTAGGGGAAACCTTAGCAATTATGTAGTCTATGAAAAACCAGCCAAGGTATTCCATTTAGCAAGTGACACAGTTAAGAGTAATATTTTATTTATAATTCCCAATACAGTGTTTTCTCAACATTACAGTAAAATAAACAAATATGTATTAAATACTTAAGATGAACCCAGCCATGTTTAGGCTTTGAAAGAATATAGGAAAAATAACATATTAAATCTCTCAATCTTTGCAGAGTACACTGCACAATAAATGGTATCTATAATAGTAATAATAATAATTATTATTAAGTAGTTTATATTTAGAATTCTGAGGATGCCTCATATTAATAAAACTATAACTACGAATGCCTCTCTCAAAAATTAGGAAAATAAAGGATAAAGGAATCATCAAACTGAACTTTAAACAGCACCATAACATTACTATATTTCACAATGCTTAATATATTAGTCTTAGTTCTTATAAATAAACAGCTTACTGAACATCTCTCAATGTCATGAAGCATTTATTCTTTAAGATAAACTAAGATTATTAGTATTTCCTTTTTTAATTCACTTATACCTTATCTCTAGAGCTCTTTGGAGGCATTAAAGTTTTTCTGCTTCGATTTTCTAATGGTGCCTTTCCCTGAGGCTGTTATCCAATAAAAAAGCAGATTAAGCAGCACAGAGTACACTGCTCAGTTTTTCTGAAGCATGCTAAGTAGCATCTCTAAGGTAGGCCAAGTCCTGAAGAAGAACTTTCCTAACACCTGCATAGCAATGGCAAGTACACTCAGAAACTTGCTTCAGGGAGTGGTACTTTTTATTACTTGTTTTGTTTCTGGTTGTTTTTGTTTTGCTTTTGAAATAAGTAATAAAAATGTGAATCAGTATGGAAGAAACTTTTTGCTGTAAGAACAAGTAACAACTTGAATTTGTCTATATAACAGCTGCATGAGAGGCCATGTTTATACAGTACAGTATACTACCTGTACCAGTTGGGGGTGGGGCAATATATAGTAATAACTCACATCCGATTTATGTATCTTTGTTAGTACTTACTGAAGTGTGGTTTAGAATATAAATTGCTTATTTCTTAGTTTCCATATCTGAATTGTAAGCTTCTTGAGGTTACGAGTGCCTGATTTGTTCATTACCTGATGTTCCTAGCCCACATCTTACATATTATAAGTGCTGCTCTAAAATATTAGTAAATTTAACTAATAATTAGTTAACTTCAGACTTAATAATTATATACATTACAAATTATACACTATAAATTATTTAATGTTGTCACTAAAATAAACCGTTTTAACATTCAAAAGGAATTCATGTTTGTTATGGAACATTCAGAATATTTAGAATATAGTATAAGCCATAATAAGAAATAAAATTTTCATATGGCCTCACAAATAAGAATATTTGTTCATTCAACAATATTGAACACCACCAGGAGTTAGGTAGGTCTTGCTCCAGGTGTGGGTAACATGGCTGAAAAGTTATGACAAGCTCCTCCTGACTTTACAGAGCCTATGTTCCAGAGACAGACAACAGACAAAATTCAAAACTGCTGGAAGGAGCATGTTCTGGCACAAAAGTTCTGAAATGGCAAGAACTTGATATGCATGAAGCTTTTGTTGCTGGAAAAGGTAAGCAAAGGGTGAGATGGTACATGCAGGTGCTCATGCAGGCCATTGTTAAGAAGCTGAGTCTTTACGTACATAGGAAGCCACTGAAAACTCTTATGTAGGAAGCCGATGTGGCTTTATTGAAGAAAAAGCAAACAAACATAAAGGCAAAACCAAAGCAAACCACACTGGCACACTGGCTGCTGTAAAGAGAATGGGTGATGAAAACCGGAAGAAAAGAGACCTGATAGGGAGTTCACTGCAATAATACATCTACCCAGGAGATGATGACGGCTTACATTAAAGGGATAGCAGAGGAATGGGAGAGAAGGTGATAGGTTCAAGATGTACTGTGGAAAGAAAACTAAGAAGACTGGCTGATAGATTAGATGTGGGGAGGAATCAAGAATGACCCTAGGATTTTTATCTGAATCACTAGGTAGACAATAGTTCTGTTTACTTAGATGGCAAGAACTGAAGAAGAAATAGTGTGGAAGATCCCTCTACCTGCCACACAGTTCCACTTCTCTCCTCCTTCTTTGGTAACAACATTCCGAGTTTATATTAAAGATGGAAATGGGTCCAGCTAAAAATATTTTTGTCTTTTCCTTGCAGCTAGGTGTGTGCCCATTGGCTGGGTTCTGGCCAACAAAACATAATTGGAAATAACGTGAGATTTCTGGAAAGTTTATTTCAAGCTAAGTGATGTTCCCTTTTCACTCTTTTATCTTTCCCGTCTTCCTCCTGAAACCTGAACATGATGGGTGGTGTCCCAAGACCACGATGGATACTGAAATGATTTGAAAGACGGAGGCACCTGCCAAGACAGTGTGACTCAGAAACATAAAAAGAAACCTGATGACCAAGGAGCCTTCACAACAGCTTTGAATGAAGACCTTCAGCCCTCTTTCATATAAAAGAGAGAAAAAATTTATATTTTTAAGTCATTTTACTGATAGTTTCTTTTATTTGCAGCTGAATTCAATCTCCACTGATACCAACTGGCTTGAGGAGAGGGGTGAAAAATCAAGAACTATTTCTGAAACACTAAGTTGAGGTATCTATTAGACATCCAAATGGACATGTTAAATAAACAACTGAATATAGAAATCTTGTCCTAAAATGAGAGACCAGCACTGGAGATATACATTTGGGAGCTACTGGTGAGTTAAAGCTATGGGACTGATAAAGATTATATAGATAGAAAAGGGCCCAGTCCTGAACCCTAGGACACCCAGATTTAGGTATCTGCACAAGAGAAGGAGCCAGAGAATGAGGCTGAGAAAAGGAGTCCAGTGAGGTAGTAAGAAAATTCAAAGATTGTGGTTTCATAGATGCAAAGGAAGGAAAATATACTAAGATATAGGGAGTTGTCAATTGTACTGAATGCATTCAGTAGAGAATTGAATTCAATGTAGAAGGAGTACATGGGAGGGCTTTAGTTTCCTGCAATGTGGAAAAATACGTATCCTGGAAAGCCTCCCAACAGAAAACTTAGAAATACTGGACAAAGTACAAAAAACACCTTCTTAAATAGGTAGCTAGGCTACAAGAAACTAAGGAGAATCCTGAAGGGTAGACAATGAAAAGGTGTTAAAGAGGAACAAGCTGAAACTAAAACTGTTTGGTTGCCCTTGGGTAATTTGCCAATCACCATTTAAATTTTTCTTAAAGACTGAATAGAAACAAAAATATTAAGTATTTGTAATATATGAAAATAATCATAACAAAATGAACACTTACAAATACCTTTCAAGTCGCCTCTGAGCCCCTTTTACTACCCTTTCCCCTCCTTGCTAAGAGTTAACCCCTTTCCCAAGTGTTATTACTACCTTCACTTAATAGCTTCATTAAAGCTGTGGCCCCAAAAAAGTTACTATTTATAACGTGTTCATAGCAAGTTTTAATCTATGTTTAAATGAATTCAGTCTTTATGTTATTCTACAACTTCATTTTTTTGGCTTAATTGTATTTTTCTGATGTTTATCAATGCTGTTACATGAAGCCACAATTTAGTAACTGATGATGAAAGTAACACTGCAGTGCTGTGGGAAAAAGATGGTTTTGTCAATAAATGTGCAGGCTAATTGGAAAATACAAATGAAACTTAGCCCCTACCTAACCCAGCTCACAAAAAATAGAATGGTGGGTTTGAGAGCTAAATGTAAAAGTTAAAACAATCAAGGATCTAGAAGGTAACATCGAAAATCTTTATGACAACAGAGTACAAATATATTTCTTAAATTAGATGCAAAACTTACTAGCCCTAAAAAAGAAAGAGGACCGCATTAAAACTAGAGATTTTTGTTCATCAAAAGATTACTAAGAGTGTAAGAGAGTGGAGAAAGTATATGCAACAGGTATATCCAACAATGAGTTTGTAATGAAGAATATTCAAATAATTTTTACAAATTGACAAGTTTGACAACCCAATAGAAAAATTAGCAAGAAATCTGATTAAGAATTTCACGAGAGTTTAACTAAATGACCAAAAATTATAAGAAAAGGTCTTGACGTGATTAAACAGGAGGAAAATGCAAGTAAAAACCACATGAGGTACACAATAGAATGACTGCAATTTAAAAATGACAATTCCAAATGTTGGAAAAGATGTGGAACAACAGAATCTGTCATGCTGGTGGGATAATAAATTGATACAGAAACTTTGGAAAAATCCATTGGCAGTTTGTATTAAAGGTAAGCATTCATATATCCTCATGCATGTTTCTGTTCTTAGGTACACGCCTAGCAAAAATGCATATATATGCATTGTTTACCCAGAGGCATGTCCAAGAATGTTCATAGCAGCATTATTTATATAACTCTAAACTGTCCAGACTAGAAACAGACCAAAATGTCCATGAACAGTAGAATGGATAATTTTCAGAATATCCATAGAGCCAATACTTGACAATAATGAAAACTGTAGCAAAATGCAACAAAATGAATTTCACAAATACAATGTTGAACAAAAAGCAAGACACAAGAGAATACATACTTACTATTCATTTTTAAAAAGTACAATAACTCATATATGGTGTGAGACATAAAAAGAGTAGTTAACCTTTGAGAAGAAGGGAGGAGTAATGATTGGGAGAATCATGAGAAACTATGAGGGAGGTTTCTGGAGGGCTGGTGACGTTCTATATTTTGATCTGAGTGCTGTTTACATAGGTGGTCTTATTCATTTCTGCAATCTTAGCAACTGAGAATAGGGTTAAATACTATAGGTTTGCACTAAATGTTTGTTGACTAAGTTTTGTTGAATTTAAGATGAGAGGGAGAAGCCTTATAAATGAGATCATAGCTGTTATATTATTTCAGCACTCCATAATATATATCTCTACTGAAACCAAGAAACCAAAAGTGGTTCGCTTATGCTTCACAGATCCTTTTTAAAGCAAGGAAATGTTTGCCAACCATAAACACTTTTATACTTTTTAAATTTTTAAATATTTAAATTAGTAATTTCTGGATTTTTTTTTTTGGCCGCACCACACGGCTTGCAGAATCTTCGTTCCCCGACCAGGGATGGAACCCATGCTCCTGCAGTGGAGGTGCAGAGTCCTAACCACTGGACCACCAGAGAATTCCCAGGAAATCTTCTTATTCACATTATCTTTTTCCCTGACGATTACAAATAAATTAGGTAATGGGAATGAAAACGTACATCTGGTCACTAAATTGGTTTCTAGTGGGGATAACGAAGTCCTAAATGACTTTCACTGAATTTCAGGAATGCAATGTTAAAGTTAGCTCTGGAAGTTTTAGAAGGTGCCAGGAGAGAAAAATAAAGCTTAAAAATGTCCCTAAAATAATAAGGCTTCCAGCTTCACACTAACAGGAGGTTCTAATGAATAAACTGGAATGCTTAGGAACTGTTACAACATAACAAATGGAGAGTTAAAGTATTTCCTTCTTCTAAATGCTCTCAGAAAAATAAACAGAAAAACACTTCCTCAAGAGCTACTGAGCCATAAAAATTCAGGACATTTCAAATTTATGAAATATTAAAGAAAGACAGGAAGTACTGCACATGAAAAAAAGAGTTCTCTAATCTTTTGTCTCCACAGTAAAGAAAGGAGATGGATTTCAAAGGGAAAAGGAAAAAAACCAAATATGCGCTTTTACGTTCTCCTTTCCCGTAATAAATAACAATTAAATTTCAGGTTTTCTATTTGCAGGTAAAGAGTGGATACTCTTCATTATGACAAGGTTGAGAAAGAAGGAAATCATCTGAACCTTCAATTATACTTTGAAGCAGACTCAGACTGCAACAACACTCTATAAACATTCAAACATCTAAAGAGGCCATTAATAAATAATCGCCTGAGATTTAACAGCAATAACAACAACAACAAAATCCCAAATGCTCCATAGCTACAGACCACTCTTCCAGCTCCAGGTAGCCACCTCCATGAGTGAGTATGCTCCTATTCAGAGGAACCAGGAGTGTAAAGGATTTAGCTCAGTGCAACCAGTAAACTCACTGAAAAACAGCGCAAAGCACATGTCCTATCAATGGGTATCTATATTGCCAATTATCATTGTCAGTATTATAATGGAACACACATCTTGAGAGGCAGCTAAGCCTCATAGTTCAGAACACAAGTTCTAGAGCCAGACTGAGTATGAATTCTGCCTCCACCACTTATAAGCTATGACTTTGGGCAAGTTGTTCAACCACTCTGGCCTGCAAAACCATTAACTGTGAAAAGGAAATAATAATGTGTCTACCTCAGAGATCTATAGGGATTGTGATGGTTTATGTGTCAACTTGACTTGCCACAGGGTGCCAAGATTAAACATCATTTCTGGGTATGCTGTGAGGATATCTAGGGATGAGATTAGCATTTGGATCGGTAGACTCAGTAAAGTAGATGGTCCTCCCCAATGTGGGTGGGCATCATGCAACCCACTGAAGGCCTGAATAGAACAAAAGGAGGAGGAAGGGGGAATTCATCTTTTACTGCCTCGCTACTCTAGCTGGGGCATCACGTTTCTTCTTCTGCCCTTGAACTGGGATTTATACCATCAGCTCCCCTATTTCTCAGGTCTTCACATTGGGTCTGGGTCTCTAGCTTGCAGACAGTAAATCATGGGGACTTCTTAACGTCCATAATTGCATGATCAAATTCCTCATAATATGAAACAAAACCAAGAGGAGATATATACCTGGAGAACCCTAATACAGGGGTTAATGAGTTAATACATGTTATCTAGCACCTAGAAAGTCCTCAGTAAGTGTTAATTACCCTCATTGTTATTTTCATTACTATTACTGTGTAACCCAAAGAGTAGGAACAGCTCAAAGACTTATGAACTTTGTTCTAAGAAAGAAGGACAGTCAGTCATAATTAAATGGATTCAAGAAATCAAAACACATCCTGGAAACCAGGGCTGCTGTGGGGGCTGAGTGTGGAAGAAAGAATCAGTATCCAGAAAGGTCTTCCCCATGACTTCCTGGTCTTTAAAGGAGATATTCTACTAGCAGTAAGGCCATCCCAACTCTTTCTTGTGCACAGTGGGAAAAGACATGGGAAACCTCAGTGAGACGTCTCTAACCACTATCCACATAAAAGGAGAGAAAAACACTGTGAGGCTGAGAGGTAACACCTTGAGGCCAGGTGGTGTGAGAGATGTATGATGATGAGTGAGCAATGGGACAGAGGACCCAGGTGAGGCCACTGGAGGACCACCTGGCCACATATTCAGAGTCTTGCTTCCTGCTAACAACTTTAAGGAGTTTTAACAATATTCTGTCAAACTTACGCCATCTCCTCTGTGAGCAGCTCCCTGCTCCCAACTCCCCACCCCCGACCCCTAGGTGATAGCAGATGCCTCAAGCCTTTCATGGGTAGCTAAGGGACGTTAGGCCAACCTCACTATCTGCTTGAGTTTCTGACTCTACTATGCAACTTCTGCCAAAGATTTCAGGGTAAGACTTACGGTAGGGAAAAATACTGCCTCAGGAGGGAAACTGCAAGATATGCAGACTTAATGAAGTTTGACTTTCACTAAAGGTAGTGAAAACGGGGAATTTGGGTGATTTGTTTTCAAGCACTTAGGACACAATACTCTCCTTGGTTATATATTACTGAAAGGACTCATAACCAATGGAAGGTGAAGGGCGGAAGTCCTGGTTCTCACCCAGCATCTGATAAAGGTCTCCCTTTTGGGCTCATAATGACAGAACATCTCGTGAATATTTAAAAGGAAACACCTTTTTGGATACGGATTCAAATAAATGACCTTACTGTACAACAATGAACTCTTCTTTGCCAGGACCCCCTCCTCCTCCTCCCTGCTTCCCATATACTTCCAGGTTCTTTTGTAGGCACTGATCCATGTCACAGTTTTGAATATATATATGTGTATATATATATATATATACACACACATATACATACACACACACATATATCCAGCTTTTTCCTGAGTGGGGTTGAGAGGGTAGGCATGGGGTAAAAATAATACACCTTTATCTTTCTTTACAAATTGTAAATTAACTCAATTTTCTAAGCTTTCCCCCCACCCCACCCCTTTTCTGTCTGTATCAACACAGAACTTGTTTAGCCAGAGGAGTTTGTTGTGGTGAGACTGGCAAATATATGAATAGACTGTCGTCAAACAGCCTTGAAAAAACAAGTATTTGTTCACCATATGAAAGCACGTTCACACAAACCTCTCTCTATCAAATCACTGAGCAAATATTCTTAAAATCTGTAGTGGGATAGATGTTCTACATCAAGTTTACAACAAAACAACAACAAAAAACTCAAAATGTATTATACACGAGGCACCATGCTTAGCACTGGTGTGGATACAAAGGTATGCAAAACCTGTACTGTTTAGGTATACAGTAAAGCTATGAACTTGAGCCATTTGCTTAATGTCTCCTGGTGGGCTTCAGTTTCTACTTTCTTACAACAGGACCGAATTGACACACCTCTGTGGTTGTATCTACCCTTAAAATCAACCTAACTAGAATGGTCAAACATATACACAGGAAATTTAGCCAATAATGTAAAAATACAAAGAATGTTAAGTGTGTGACGAGTGTTATTGCTCCTATACGAGTTCAGAGGAAAGAGTTCACTGCAGGCTGAGTGTTGCAGGGAAGGCTTCCAGGAGGAGGGAGGACCTCACCTGGACACTGAAGACAGAGTAGGCACTGGACGGCCATGAAGACAGGATAGGGAGTTCTATCAGTAACTTGGCAGCGCATTTGTGGGTGGTAAAGACTGGATGCGATGACATGAAAAGGAAGTTTTATTGAGAGCACAAGGTAGGTTTGGGGAAATGTATTGCAGTTTGACTATGATTCATCCATTCTCCACTTTTCTTTTGTATGAAAAATCTCAAACTAAGAAACATGCAGTGCTCTGTGGGATAAAATCATTCTGGCAATGCTATTAATTGTTTATTTTTGTAATTTTCTAATTGTATTATGTATTTAATAGAATATAAAACTGAAAAATCAGCTTTCATAACATTTTCCAATTTGGATTTTTTCATACAGTAAAAAAATGTTAGCTTTATATATTAATAAACCATCTTAAAGTACTGGACAATACTAAATATCAACTGAAAAATAACTAAAAATGATTTTGTAAAATATTATTATTAGTCTGCCAATCAACACATGTTCATTTGGCACCTACTACGTGCTAGGCTCCATGGCAGGAGCTGGGGCAGATCCGAACAATAAACGCGTTCCGGCTGGAATAAGAAACACCGAGTTGAAATGCTGAAGAGGGTGTGGAGAAAAGGGAACCTTCCTGCACTGCTGGTGGGAATGCAGCTGGTGCAGCTACTGTGGAAAACAGTATGGACATTCCCGAGGAAACTAAAAATAGAATTACCATATGATCCAGCCATCCCACTCCTGGGCATATATACAGACAAAACTACAGTTCAAAAAGATACATGCACCCCTATGTTCACAGCAGTACTATTCACAATAGCCAAGACAGGGAAACAACCTAAATGTCCATCGACAGATGAATGGATAAAGAAGATGTGGTATATACACATATACAATGAAATACTACTCAGCCATAAAAAAGAATGAAATAATGCCATTTGTAGCAACATGGATGGATCTAGAGACTATCACACTATGTGAAGTAAGTCAGAAAGAGAAAGACAAATACCATATGATATCACTTACATGTGGAATCTAAAATATGACACAAATGAACCTATCTATGAAACAGAAACAAAATCAGGGACATAGAGAATAGACTAGTGGTTGCCAAGGGGGAGGGGGTGGGAGAGGGATGGATTGGAAATTTGGGATTAGCAGATGCAAACTAGTATATATAAAATGCATTAAACGACAAGGTCCTACTTTATACCACAGGGAACTATATTCAACATCCTGTGATAAACCACAATGGAAAAGAATATGAAGAAAAATGTATGTATGTACAACTAAGTCACTTTGCTGCACAGCAGTAATTATTAACACAACATTGTAAATCAACTATACTTCAACAAAATAAAATAAGGTGTACATAACAAAACCTGGTGCTCTGAATCTGACCTCTTGCATTTCCTCTAGGGGAGGTCTCTAAAAGAGTGAAATGACCTTATACGTAATAGAACTTGGATGTTTATGTTCCAACACATATATAATTTTCACCTGCGGGACAAAATGGCTCTGTAAGAATATGTTTATTTTTTGAATCTATTTCCTCTTTTATGATGTAAACTTTGAAGTGATATTTCATAAAGTTTCTGCCTTCTCAAATTTCCAGGCATATCTTCTCATTCACATGTGCCAAAATTTGATGAAAGTTAATTATTTCTGTGTATCCATCTGGTTCATGTCATTATACATCTCAATAAATAAATAACAATTAAAAAAAGAAACACTGGTTTGAAATGCTGGAGAGGGTGTGGAGAAAAGGGGATCCTCCTACACTGTTGGTGGGAATGTAACTTGGTGCAGCCACTATGGAAAACAGTATAGAGGTTCCTTAAAAAACTGAAATTAGAGCTACCATATGATCCTGCAATCCCACTCCTGGGCATATATCCGGGAAAGATTAAAAAAAAACTAATTTGAAAAGATACATTCACCCCAATGTTCACAGCAGCACTATTTACAATAGCCAAGACATGGAAGCAACCTAAATGTCCATCAACAGATGAATAAATAAAGAAGATTTGGTATATATACACAATGGAATACTACTCAGCCATAAAAAAGAAGGAATGCCATTTGCAGCAACATGGATGGATCTAGAGATTATCATACTAAGTGAAGTAAGTCAGAAAGAGAAAGACAAATACCATATGATATCACATGTGGAATCTAAAATATGACACAAATGAACTTATTCTCAAAAATGAACTTATTCTTGAAACAGAAACAGAAAACAAATTTATGGTTACCAAAGGGGAAAGGGGGTGGGGGAGGGATAAATTAGGAGTATGAGATTAGCAAATACAAACTACTATATATAAAATAGATAAACAGCAGGGTCCTACTGTATACCACAAAGAACTATATTCAATATCCTGTAATAAACCATAGTGGAAAAAAATATGAAAAAGAATATATATATTCAGATACATATCTATATATATCTGAATCACTTCACTGTACACCAGAAACTAACACAACATTGTAAATCAACTATACTTCAACAACCAAATCAAAACACCCACTGGTTTTGAAACGAAGAATAGCTCAGTCAATAGAAAAATTTAAATACGTCTTTCTGATAACTGAAGAATGTTGCCATTTATATGTACTTTATCCCAAAGAAACCTGAAAATATTTTTTACCTTGACTTATTAATATTGAATCTGTCTTGATACATACAGTTAATTACACTACACAAATACATTTTTATACTTGCCAATGCAGAATATTTAAATTATGTTGATTATTCCTATTTTACAGAGGTGACCAAACTTGTCATACAACTGTTTCAAAATATCCATTGATTAGAAGGAAAGGAATAAAAGTCTCATAAATATCTATGAGCTCCTTTTCCCTCATCTACAAAAGAAAAAGGTGGTGAGAGAATTCTGACATTACATCCTGTGAGAAAGTTTTGTATCATGAATTTCTCAAGGCATAACCCAATCCCATCAGTTTTCAGTGTTTTTGGATTTTCCTTGAAAAAACAAAAACTACGGCTGCAGGCACACACAAGGCTAACTGCAATAGCTCCTTCTCAGGGAAGAATTTGTTAAAGGAAATAGATTCTAATGAAGGCATGGTCCTTCTGCTTGTTCCCCCTATATCCCTTTCCTTCCTTGCTTCTCAAGGACTTTTCTTCTACAATTATATTCTCTCAATTGACAAAAATGTCCACTAGTTTTCTCCTACAAGTGACTAAATGTTTAAATTCTAATTATTTAACCAAGGTGTTTAAGGTCAGCATTAATAATGGTGCCTACTTGTGTGTGTGTGTGGAAGGAGGGGGTGGAGTGGGGGGGGGCTGGGGACATGGGAGAGAGGGATGTAGACTTGGCAACTGGGGGACAGAGACGGGAGAGGGCTTCTCACTGTTTATCTTTTAAATGCTTTTTGGTCTTTGAAGCACATAAGTATAGACCCTTAACAATCAATCAAGCAGTCCATCAATCAATAATACCTAGTAACAGCAACAATAACAACATAACTGGAAATTTTTAAAAAATTGTTCTCCAATCTCTGTAGGATTATTAGAGCAGAGCTATGTAAGAGTTGTAACATGTAGCACAAGTTGCTGGTTAAATCTGTGTAAATCAGACACGAAACTTCAATTGTGGACTTTTTCCATAAAATATTCAGTGTCTGCATTTTTAAAATTTGTTCTTATCATGTTTTTAAATATTCACTAATCTGCCACGTTAACACCATCGGCCATCTTTCCCCACGGGAAACACCTCAACCCTAATGCCGTCACCCTTTGAGTGAAGAGCACCAACCCAACTCCTCACAGCTTCAACTATGAAGGCTGCTGCATTAGCTCAATGTATTGCAATAACTTACCGCTCTGCATACTAAACTGGTGTCTGGACGCAGGTGGAGGCGCCGGAGCGGTGCAAGGGACTCGTCGCAACCAGAGGGGACCCGGAGGAGAAGAGGGACGTGCGTGGGCAACCGGCCACGGCTCAGGCTCCTAGGACCGTCAGGCTTTGAAGACACGAGGCTCCCTGCGTCCATGAGGAAGAGCGACTGCTCCGGCAGCCCTGCCTTTTCCATGGTACTGGAGGCCAAGAGCCTCAGGCCACGGCAGTACGCGCAGGTGACTTCAAAGGGTGGCCTGCTCCTCTCAACCCGCATCCAGGCCTTGGACGCGCCAAGAGACGGGCCCTTCTACGGATCTGCCGGGACGGAGCGAAGGGGGAGAGCTTGCGGTCTCTGCAGGCTGCACCGGCCCGCTGGGCCCAGTGCACGAGAGCTGTCCAGAAAGGTGGCTCTCCTCGTCCACCACCAGCTACTGGAGCTCTGCCACACGGTGTTTGTGGCGGAGAAGTGGCCCAGACCCTCACAGGCGGTTTGAAAACCCCAGGGCCTCGCACAAAGGAGCAGACATTCTGCTGCGACCAGGCCCGCTTCCAGCTCTTCACGCCACTGGCCGCCATCTTCGCTGGCAGGGCCGGGGCGGGGCGCGGGCTACTTCCGGCTCCGCCTCCGCCTCGAGGCCAGGGGCTCACGCCTCACCCTAGACCTCTTCACCGCTTACAGCCTCTGACGCCGCTTACAGCCTCTGACGCCGCTTACAAGCCTCTGACGCCAGTCTCCTTCCGCTGCCAAGTCCAGCTGTGCTCCGAGTGGGGAAAGTGCGCTGAAGAGCCCGGACATGCATGGCTTCGAGGCACCCAGCTCAGCTCGCTGGCGTCTGGACTCCTGAAGAAGGCGGCGGCGGAGGAGACGCCATGAGAAGGCCGGGCTGGCAGGGGCAGAGGCAGCTGGTGATGCCCTGGCGTTTGGAAGGACGGAAACTGCTTGACCCTTCCTGCGTGGCTAGAACGCTTCTTAGGCCGAAAGATGCCAAGCAGAGCCTATTTTGTGACCCTGTGTGAAGATATTTTCAGGTATTTTTGCGCACCGTTGTACATAAGGAGGGCAGATGGACGTGGTCGTGAGCTTCCGACGGAGCAGGTACCCAGATCTCATTCTAAGGTCCATTTGGCCCCTTCCAGGCCAGCAGGTGTGGCCACAGGTGAGATGAGGGTGCCCATCAGGCGGGGAAGTTACACAAGCCTCTTGCGCTTCTCTGCACCGCAGGCTTGACACCTTCTGTAAATTGCACCGCATTTCAAAAACCCACCCCAATGAATAAAAGGAGACCTTGCTGGGGAAAAAAAAAGTGTTCAAAGTCAACAGCATCCATACATCAGTCAGGCATGATTTTGCATATGATAATTCACAAAAATCAACATTTTTCAAGCGTTTTCTGTTTTAGAAAAGCTCTGTTTCAATGATTTCTTAAAGAAGAGTCCTTTTCATCGTCTTATTACATATTGTTTTTCTAGTGAAGAAAATATTTTAAGAACTTTTGCCATTTCTAAGGTCGAAGAAGAGTGCTAGATAAAAAGCACTGGGTTGGTTATTGTGGCTGCTATAATGCCTCACATCTCTAGAAAGTCTTCCATATGAAACTTCAAATACGTCACATTTATAGTGCTATAGTACAATCTTTATTTAATGAATGGAGGAAAAAAGGCTCAGGAGGCTGAGGGGCTCATCCACGATCACAGAGTCAATAGGAAAATAAATTCTCAGAGTGAACCCTTACTGATGCACTATGCTGATGACATCTGACCACAGGGTAGAGAGAATGGCTTCTCCAAGTGTGGAAATGAGTTCATGTATAAAGGGTTAATCAGTGATCTTACTATTGGAGAGGTTTTCCAACTCAAATATACATCTTTCCAGAGCCTCTGTTCAAACTGAATCCTGTGGCTTGTATGCCTTCTCCTTAGGCATCATTTTCCATTAGGCACCACAGGAACAGTGCTTGGTGACTGTGCGTTTCCCAAAAGTCTAAAAATGTCAATGGAAAAAAGATATTATACTAAATATAAGAAAAAATAATCACAAAATTGAATTAATAAACATTTCATTTGTTGTCCAAAATGTGGCCTTACAGCATCTTCAAATACAATCCAACTCATATGATTATGTATAAATTATAAAGTACACTTTAGTGTCTGATATGGTCACATTTTAAAAGTGTTTGATGTGACATTAAGTACTTCAAAGAGTATCTAGAATTTACAGAGAACCTCTTCCCCAGGCCTACCTGGAGACAACTATTCAACTGTCAAATGCCAGCTTAAGTGCCACTTTCTCTGAGAGGCTGTTTATTATTCTGCATTTCTGCTTCCTCTAGGCTAAAGAGCTAAGAATTTATTTCTCTGTGCCCTGATGATAATTTGTTCATATTATTAGTAGTTTATTATAGTTTTTGATTGTTTGCTGGTTTGTTGGTTGGTTGGTGTGCTTTAACATACTGCCTGGATTCAGGGACCAGGAATTACTCATCTCTGTATTCCCAGGATCAGGAACAGCACAGGTAATATGGTAGGTCCCATAGTTGTTTACTGATTTAAATTCCTTTTCTGTGCAGATGTCAGAGCATCTGAAATTCTACCATTACAATTATACTTTTTGGGGGGGGGGGGCCAAGTATGCTTATCATAAAATGCACATAATGTTCGGATTTATATTGGAGTGTTTTCCCCATATCTTTTTGAAAACCTAATAGTTTTTCCTAGGACTGGGTAGACATAGAATGTTAGAAGCATATTTGACCATTTAACTTTTCCTCAAAGGATGACAGCTAGCCTGAAATTCCCCCAAAATGCTCTTTGCCTCCATTTTCTTTTTCTGTTTCTTCTATCCATCATAATATTTTTTTCCCTCTTTACTCTTTCCATTTTGGACCTATCAATAAAGGTTTTAGCTAGAACCAATTTTCCTGAAGGTTATTTTTATGACAACTCTGAAGACTCAAGCTTTTCTTTTATATAAAACTTTTCTTAATTTATTGATACTTTCAGGAGGTTTGTTTTCTCTTTTAGTGGAAGGGGAAAAAAAACAAGAGACAGAGCATGCTTATCCTCATACTTAATATTTTTACACTTACCCATTCTTAATTAATTACAATGATATGCTGCAGATGTCCAACATAAACTGGATCATTTAATGCATAATTATACCTTTTAGATGAATCTCAGATCTATTGCTGTTATTTTCCATGGGCTGGAGCTGTTATGTGCCTGAACAGAATTAAGTTCCCATCATCCTGTGCCACGGAAGATGAGAGTGAAAAAGAAACTAGCTTGAGGAGAAACTGTTCTTATAATAGCAAAAGTAGCAGTTGAGGTTCCTGGAAGACAGCAAACTTCCAAATGCCACTATTAATTCATGTAAAAAATAAATTCCGTTTTACAGATGATGAAACTGACTGTTCACATGGTAACGAATAATGCCACTAAAAGAGTAGGTTTTCAAGAAATGTTGTATCATACACTTGGTAACAAAATACTGTTCCTATGCTTAACTTTCTTCATATAACAGGAGTACCTATCTTTTAAACCTAAGAAAAAAATTTAGTGTTGAACGGATAAAAGGGTAAAAACAAAAAGTCTTATAGCACTTTTTTTTTTTTTTTTTTTTGCTTCATTTTAAACTTTATCATATGGCATAGAGTTAACAAGATGTGTGTTTTCCTGTAAGGGTAAGTATTATTCAAGACAGCACTGAATATGTATGGCTAAATTTTTAGAGATAACAGTAACCTTTTAAAATTTTGATTGATTTAATGCCATAACAGCATCAGAATTTCAACACTGACTCTGCAAAAAATCAACATCACCTATATCTCCAAAATATTTAATTGAATTGTGCACTTGACAGCTTAATTTGGTTGTAGTTTATGAACCTTTGTCTCCCTCTTGGAGATTTCTTTTTTTAACAGGGGTGATAAACTACTGATGTGCTTTCAAGATCAAAAAGCTTGTTTATTAGGGCTGCCTTCCAAATACAGTATTTCACAGAGCTATTTTATTGAGGTCCAGGGCAAGTTCCACAGTAAGAGGATGAATGTTGAGCCACTGAGTGGCAGATTTTATGTGGGAGAGATGTAGGCAAAGAGTCAGAAGCCAGGCTTGCAATATCAGTTTCATAACTATTCTTTGTGGCTGATCTTAGGCAGGTTAAGTCATAAGCCTTATAAAATTGAGATGATAATATCTGCTTCAAAGGATGACTTTTTTGAGTTTGATGCTACACGGGAAGGCACTTTGAAAAGTGCAAAATTACACAACTTTTAAGCTCTAGATTTTCTCTTGATCTGCTATCCAAAGTATCAAACTTAACCTGAAGTTGGAGTATTTTGCTAACCCACAGAAAATGTACCTTGAAACACTTCTTTGGACTTAATTTCAGATACATTACGTACTCCCTCTGGATGATTTAATTCATATCTGTTAATCCAAATAACTTCAAAAATAAATAGCAACAGAGCTGTCATTTATTGAGGCACTGTGTATATCTCATTTAATTACCCACTACAAACTTTATGAGGTAACTAGTATTATCTGCATTCTAAAAATGAAATTTAAATAACTTGTTTAAGAAAACCAGTATGTAAATTTTCTGTTTTCATCTTCACATTGTCCTGGAGCTGGAGACCCATATTACCTACTGTTTATTAGACTCTTCACTGGGATATCTAGGTTACTCAAATTTAACATGTTCAAATCTAAACTCATTATTTTCTTTCCCAGATCAGTTTCTTTCTATTGCATTCCTAATTTAGTTAATTATATCAATATCTACTTAGCTTCCCAAGTCAGAAGCCAAGGATCATTTTACATTCCTTCGTTTCCCTAACCTACTGTAGCCTAATAATCATGAACTTGCCAATTATACCATAAAGGTGAGTCTTAAAAATTTTCTATCTACAGAGCCATGTTTTTACTCCAAATCCAAATAATTGTTGGTACATATGACAGCCTTTACATTGGTCTCACTGCCCTATCCAAAACCATCTACCACACTGAAACCAGAGTTATTTTCCTAAAATAATAATTTTCGAAAAAGTGTGGTTATGCCACTTCCTTGCTAAAATAACCACCACAGGTATTCTGGCCGATATAGGCTAGAATCCAAACTCCTTATCAAGACACAGTATCCTTTATTAATTTGCCTTGACTTATGTTTCTGGTCTTATTTCCTGCCTCTGTATTGTGTATTTCATGCCTCACACTCATTCCACTCTCCTAGAAATTACAGTGTTTTTCTATTTCTGCACTTTTGTTCTGGCTTTTACCTTACTATACTTTCCCAGTACTTCTTGCTTTAAAAACTCTTGTTCATTCTTCAGACTTAGCTCTTGCTATCACCTTTATTAAGTCTTAAAAATTTTTAAGTTCTCTATCTTCTTCTGTCCAGCCCCATTCATGGAACAGAGACTCTACCTTGGTGCAGCATGCTTAAATGGGACTCTCATCTCTCTTGCCCTGACAAAGTGGTGGTTTCACACTAGAAGAGGAAGGCAAGAGGACCCCACCCACTGAACTCTGGGTTTCTAGAGCAGGATGTCATTCAGAAGATTGCAATTGTCCCCAGCCCTAACTCCAGAACATTGGCTCAGAGATTTTGCCTGGGGGGAGAAACAGGCCAAAAAAACAAATCATTACTAATTTATTTCCAAGGAATTGCCTTCACTTGCAACAGAGTAAAGAAATTCCAGCCTAAAGGCACTCTCAAGAAGAGTTCGGGTTGTGGTGAAGGCAATTGGGAGAAGATTCCAGCTTCAGGCTAAACTGTAGGTCAGATAATTTGAAGGAGAGAAGTAGGAAATAATACAGCTGGGTTGAGTCCTCCTGGTTTCAGAACAAAAATCCAGCTGTTCATATCAGAAACTAGTCCTTCAAAGGGGACACATGTTATTAGATTGGTTTAATAATGCCCCAAGGCATTATTTTAAAATGATAGAGCAATCAGCTGGTAATTAGTATAGTTTAATAGTTAGGGGTAGTCAGGGAAAAGACGTGAAAAGAATCCTACCAGTGCCACTGTCATCCCAGTGTGTTGTGGGCATACCCAAAGTTATACCACCCTGAGGAACAATGTCAGAGGCTGACACTGAGGGTGGGGGGAAATCAACTTCAGTGAAATGAACCAATCAGTTACTAGACAAATAAATAATAATAATGAGGTAGTACTGAAAGTTGCTACAATATATTATATAAAATGTCCAGTTTCCAACAAAAAAAAATTGTGAGACATGTAAAGAAACAGGAAAATATAACCGATACACTGGAAAAATATTCAGGTAATAGAAATTGCATATGAGAGAGATCAAATATCAAATATATCAGAAAAAGACTACAAAGTAGCCATTACAAACATGTTCACAGAACTAAATGAAACCATGATTAAAGAAGTAAAACAAGGTATGCCACATAAAATATATAATAAAAATAGAGATAGAAATTATAAAAAAGAAGCAAATGGATATTATGAAATTGCCAAGTACAGTAATTAGAACATTCACTGGAGGGGCTCAATATTAGATTTGCTTAACAGGCAGAAGAAAGAATAAGGAAACTAGAATATAGGTCAATAGAAGTTATGCAAGCTGAAGAACAAGAAATGAGGAAAAATGATGAAAGAATCAGAGAAATGTGGGAGGCTATTAAGTATACCAACAAACATGTAGTGGAAGTACCAGAATGAGAGGAGAGAGAGAAAGGAGCAGAAAAATATATGCAAAAAGATTAATAATAATGGATGAAAACTCCCCAACTTTATTGAAAAACAATATTATACACCTTTAGGAAGGTCAATGAACTCCAAGAAGGATAAACCCAAAGAGAGCCACAAACAGACATGTCATAGTAAAAATGATGAAAGTTGAAGACGAGGAGAAAATCTTGAAAGTAGCAAGAGAAAAACTACTCACTACTTAAAAAGGAACCCCAATGAGATTAAAAACAGACTTTATGGTAGAAACAAGAGAGACCAAAGTGCAGTGGCATAACATATTCAAAGTACTCAAAGAAAAAAACTGTCAACCAAGAATACTATATCCAGAAAAACTATCTTTCAAAAATGAAGTCCAAATAAAGACTTTACCAAATAAACAAAAACTGAGATGATCTGTTTCAGGCAAACCTACCTTCTAAGAAATACTAAAGGTACTTCTTCAGGCCAAAAGCCAGTGACTCTAGGTGGTAATTTGAATACATGAGAAAAAACAAAGAGTACCAGAGAACATAATTATGTCATTGTAAAAGACAATAGATATACATATTTTTTTCTCTTAAATGATTTCAAAAGCAATTGTATAAAATATGTGCATAATGTAATCTTGGGCTTATAACATAAATAAATGTGCCAATAACAGCACAAAGGAGGTGAGTGGGAGAAACAGTGTTTTGGGCTAAGGAAATGACTAGATTGTAGAGTAATAATTGTAGCAGTGTATTGTTGGGTCTGTAATATTAACAGATATAATAAGTATAAAAATAGTACCTCAAAAAAGGGAAAGAGAACAGAGCTATATAGGAGTAGTATTTAGATATATATGGTAAGCCCTGAGCAACTACTAGAAAAACAACCAACTAAAAAATGTAGTGAAAAAAAAAAACCATTAGAGAACTTAAAATTGCTACATTTGAAAATATTCACTTAATGTTTAAAAAAGTCATAAAGGAGGAATAGAAGAAAAAAGAGGTGAGATATATAAAAAACAAACAGAAAAATGGAAGATGTAAATCTATCATACTAGTAATTACATTAAATGCAAATGAATTAAACTCTCCAATTAAAGGTAGGAATTTTTCAGATTTGATTTAAGAAACTGCCACAGTGAACATTCAAAAATGCAAACATATTGAAAGAAAAAAGATAAAAAAGATGTATCAAACAAACAGCAACCACAAAAAAGCTGGGGTGGCTATACTGATATCAAGCATAATAGACTTTAAAATAAAAGAAGATACTAGAGATAAAGAGGGATGTTTTATACTGATGAAAGGGTCAATCCATCAGGATGATATAATGATTTTATATGCACTCCATGACACTTCACTAAAATACATGAAACAATACTGACAGAAATTAAGGGAGAAATAGACAATTCAACAATAATCATCTGAAACTTGAATATCTGATTTTAAATAATGGATAGAAAAACTAGACAGAAGATCAGCAAATAAACAGAAGATTTGAACCACACTATAGACCAACTAGACCTAACAGACATTTATAGAACACTCCCAAATAACACAATATACATTCTTCTCAAGTGTACGTGGACAGTTCTCCAGGATAGGCCATATGCTAGGCTATAAAACAAACCTCAATAACTTTAAAAGAACAGAAATTATACGAAGTATGTTCTTTGGCCACAATGGAATGAAATTAGAAATCAGTAGCAGGAAAAATTGGGGAACTCATAAATATTTGGAAATTAAACAACACACTCCTAAATAACCAATGGGTCAGAGAAGAAATCAAAAAGGAAATAAGAACATATTTTGATATACATAAAAATGAAGACAATGTACTGAAACTTATTAGATGAGACTAAAGCAGTGCTTAGAGGTAAATTTATAGTAGTAAATGCCTATAATAGGAAGAAAGATTGCAAATCAATAGCCTAAACTTTCACCTTTAGACACTGAAAAAGAAAAGCAAAGTAAACCCAAAGCAAGCAGAAATAATAAAGAATAGAGCAGAAATGAATGAAATAGGGAATAGACAAACAATAGATAATAATCAAAACCAAAAGCTGGTTCTTTGAAAAGATCAATAAAATTGACAAATCTTTAGCTAGATTGACCAAGAAAAAAAGAGAGAAGACTCAAGTTACTAGAATCAGAAATGAAAGAGGAGACATTACCATTGCCTTATAGAAATAAAAAGGATTTAAAGAGAATACTATATACACTTGTATGCCAACAACTTAGATAATTTAGATGAAATGGACAAAATTTTTAAAATGTGTGAACTACTGAAATTGACTCCAAAAAATAAAAGGCAATCTGACTGGACCCTATAACATAAAGAGACTGAGGAAATAGTTTATTTAAAAATCCAACAAAAAAGCCCAGACTCAGATGGCTTTGCCACTAAATTCTACCATACATTTAAAGAAAAATGGAAAACAGTTATTCACAACTTCTTCTTAAAATTAGAAGAGGAGAAAACACTTCCCAACTCTTTGTATGAGTCCAGTATTACCCTGATATCAAAATCAGACAAAAACATTTTAAGAAAAGAAAAACACAGACCAGTATCTCTTATGAACATAGGTTCAAAAAGCTTCAACAAAATACTAGTAAACCAAATCCAGCAACATAAAAAATGAATTATACACCATGACAATGGGATTTATCCCAGGAATGCAAGGCAGGTTCAACATTTGAAAATAATACATTACATCAATGTAGTAAAAAATAAAAGTCACATAGTCATCTCATTAGATGCCAAAAATGCATTTGACAGGATCTAATACCTTTTGATAATAAAGACACTCAACAAATTAGGAATAGAAGGGATCATTCTCAACTTGACAAAGGGCATCTATTGAAAAATCACAGCTAATATCATAGTTACTGATAAAAAGCTGGATATCCCCTAAGATCAAAAAAACATAAAGATATCCTTCCTCACTGTTTCTATTCAACATTGTAGTGGAGGTTTTAGTAAGGGCAATTAGGCAGGCAAAGGAAATAAAAGTCATCCAGATTGGAGAGGAAGAAGTAAAACTATCTCTATTTGTAGATGACATAACCTTATGTATAGAAAATCCTGACGAATTCACTAAAAAGAATTAGAACTAATAAATAACAAGACAAACAAGTGAACTGAAAGAAACAATTAGAATAAACAAGTTCAGTTAAGTTTGCAGGATACGTTATCAATATACGAACATCAATTTTATTTATATTGACTTGCAATGAACAATCCAAGAATGAAATTTTAAAAATCTTTTTATGATAGTGTCAGAGAGAATTAAATACTTAGGAATGAATTTAATAAAAGAAATATAAATCTTATACTCTGAAAATTACAAAGCAATAGTAAAATAAATTAAAGAAGATGTAATAATTGGAAAAGTTCCTTGTTCATGGATCAGAATACTTAATATTTTATGATGGCAATACTTCCCAAACTTATCTACAGATGCAACACAAACCTCATAAAAATTGCAGCTGACTTCTTTATAGAAATTAACAAGCTGACTCCAAAATTCATATGGAATTTCAAGTCACCCAGAATAGCCAAAATAATTTTGAAACAGAATACCAAAGTTAGAAGATGCATACTTCCCTATTTCAGAAGCTACTGCAAAGTTTGAGTAACCAACACAGTGTGGTATTGGACCAAGGATAGACATATAGATCAGTAGAATAGAATTCAGAGTTCAGATATAAACCTATGGTTTATAGGTTTATAAACCTATATATGGTCAACTACTTTTCAACAAGGGTGCCAGCACCATTCAATGGGAAAACAATCACCTTTTCAATAAAAATGGCTAAGACAACTGGATATCCATTTGCAAAAGAATGAATTTGGTCCCCTTCCTCACACCATATACAATAATTTACACAAAATGGATTAGTCTAAATGTAAAAGCTAAAACCATAAAAGTCTTAGAAGAAAACATAGAGATAATGTTAATGACCTTGGTTTTGGCAGTGGATTCTCAGATATGACTGCTCCAAAAGCAGGTGCAACAAGACAAAAAATAAATAAATTGAACTTCTTGAAAATTAAAACTTTTGTGCTTCTAAGGGCACCATCTAGAAAGTGAAAAGACACCCGCCAAGATGGCAGAAGATATTTGTAAATCATGCTGATATTGTTGACCATGAAGGTGGAGCAAGAATACGGAGAACTTCTGGCACCTTTGTTCCCATTCTAAGCATGAGGTAATGATAACCAACTGCTATATGTGTTTGAAGTCTGTGGGAAAAGGTTAGGAGAGCAGCAACAAAACCCAAAACAAGCCAAGTCCTGATTAGAATAACAACCCCACACAATAGAAGCATGACAAAAGAAGAGGTATGCTCATTTTCAGGCATAAATACTATTTACTTTAGTCTCTGCTATTCTACATATGATATCCAGCATTCAATGCAAAATTATCAGACAAAAAAGCAAGAAAAGCCAATCCATAATCGAGGTAATCAGAAGATCCAGTTTCAAAATGACAGAGATGTTAATCTGATAAGAGAATTTAAAATAACTATAATTAGTATAAATCTTGCTGAAAAAGTTGATAACATGTATGAACAGATGCAAGATTCAGCAGGCTGAAAGAAACTATTTTAAATCTCAAATGAGAATACTAAAAATAAAACATACAATGTCAGAGATGGAGAATTCCTTTAATGGTATCATCAGCAGACCAAACACAGCTGAGAAAATAACTAAATTTGCAGGTACATCAATAGAAATTATCCAAAGAGAAACTCAGAGATAAAAACTGGGGGAAAAAAATAACTCAAAACAGAACAGAGCACCCAAGAACTTCAGGACAATATCAAATGGTCTAACATACATGAAATTTGAATCTCGAAAGAAGAGAGAAAGAATGAGATAGAATAAGAGAATGAAGAGATAATGGCCAGGAAATTTTTCAAAATTTATGAAAAAAAGCCACAGATCCATGAATCCCAAAGAACCTCTAAAAGGATAAATTCCCCAAAACACACCTACACACATTAGAGTCAAACAGCTAAAACTCAATGATAAAAAGAAAAATATGGAAAGCAAACAGAAAAAACAAACAAAAAAATACATTACATAAAGAGGAACAAAGATAATAATGTCACCGCTCTTTTCATTAGAAACTATACAGCCTAGAAGAATATGGAATGGCATCTTCTTCACTCTTCTTCAAAGTAATGATAGAAAAATCTCTCAACACAGACTTTGATACTCAGCAAAAATATCTTTTAAAAAGTGAATGCAAAATAGAGACTTTTTTCAGGGAATCAAAAGCTGAGAGAACTTATGGCCATCAGGCCTGTGTTAAAAGGAATGTTATAGAAAGTTATTTAGACAGAGAAGTATGATGTCGGATGGAAATTGAGACCTACCTAGAGAAATAGTGGAGTGGAAAGGGTAAAAATAATGGTAACTTACAGTAGTTTTTTTCATAATTTTAGTTGCTTTAAAAGATAATGCAGAAGAATTAACAGTGCATTGTGTAGTTTTGACATATATAGATGTAAAAATTATGACAAAAATAGCATATAGGATTAAGAGGGAGGGAATGGAAGAATACTATTGTAGGGTTCTTACACTATACATGAAATTATATTTCAAGGTTGACGTACATTCTAAACTCTACAGCAATCACTTAAAAATAATATAATAATTTACCTATGTAATACAGGAAATCTCTTGAATAAAAAGTGCTATACTTTAAAAAAATCTTGTTAATTAATGAAGACTGATGCCCTCTTATAAAGCATTTGCTATAAATTGAAAGAACAAATATATTTTAAGTGTTTAATCCTAAAGTCAGTAAACTTTATCTTTTTTCTCTTTACAAATACAAATATAAAATAACTGGGATTAATATAGTAAAGACAAGGACAAGGTAGACAATATTTTGTTCTATATATACTTTCAGCACTATGGAACACAGTAGTGGAAGTTTAAAAGTATTTTATTCTAAGCAACAAGCAATAAGATGAAATGTTCCACTTTCTATTCCTTACCATGGTAGGAAAAATAATAAACTTGCATTATAAAATCACCTTCCAGCGTATCATGTTTCAAAATATACCAGACAGTGTGAAGAGCCCAAGACAATAAGAGGAATTTTAAATGTAGAGCTTTTATTGGAAATAACATTGTTTATTTGTTCCTAATACGTTTTACTTCATTTTCATTTATGCTGATATTTTGGATCCAAAAGCATAGGGAAAATAGAATATTTGTATTTTGAGTTGCCATAAAACACATTTCCATTCCAACAAAACAAAACAAAAACACTTGAGCTTTTAATCCTAATATAAACCTTCCTATTTTTTCAACTTCCAAATTATAGTTATTGCTGTAATATGATTGATAGAAACACATCAAGCACTGGCCGTTTTCTTGCATTAATTGAACTACATTCATTCTAATCTTTGGGTTGCTAATGGTTTATGCTCTGCATCAGAATGAGCAGTCACTGGGCTAGTTTTCTGAAATTCCCATCCCCCTTTCTTTCTTTTCAGTTCTGCTTTTAGATGCTGCAGTAGATCAAAGCTTTTCAAAAGCAGCAACATGCTCATTGTCTTTCGAGTCATGGTATGATAGAGAGTGACGAAGAGGAACAAGAGTGTTTGGAACAGCTACAATAGTATCCATTATGCATCAATCATAGAAGGACGAGCTGGATTGTGCGGAATTGATATGTGCCTATTGTCGAAGCTTTTTCTGTAACATCAGCTAGAAATAATCATTCCGAGGCAGGCTTTCCTGGGAAAGATATCCTCTCTCTTTTGGACGTGTATTTTCAGTATGGTAGGCGGTGCTGCGGTTAATGTAAGGCACATCAAATGAGTAATCCAGTTTCAAAGAATTGGTTTTAATTGCGGTGGCAATGCTAAATGACCAAGCATTGGAATGTATAATACCAAGCATGGAACTGGCACTCCTTTGAATTAGAAATTGTCTATTTTCATATTTCTATCTGGCAAGCACCTTAAGTATGGAGAAATGCAAATGCTTCAGGGAGCTGCAAATGGGGATCTGCCAAATAGGTATCCATTAAGAGCAAAATGTCTAGCATTCTTGAGAGTCTTGAAATTCGTTTTCAGAAATCTCTAGATCATGAAAATCCTACCTGGCACAGGCCTAATTTGTCTTGTCTTTATACTTAGGGCACTGGATACTTCACACCATTTTCTCCTGCTAACATTTATAATTTTAATTGATAATGTTCAATATTTTATTCTACTTAATTTTACAATATAATATCTCTGATTATGCTGTACTTCATCGAATGTGCTTCAAAAAGTGAAATTCCAAAGTCTTTTTCAATAAAAATTTCCCAGGGGATTCGTTTTGTAGAAAGATGTAAAAATTTATTAAAAACTAGGGGGATTTTTATAGTTTTATAGGCACTACAAAAAACCCATAAATTTTCTGATAGGCACATTATTAAAAATGTAAGTCAACCGATTTTAAGTTTATAGCTTCTCTGTAAGTTCCCTAATGTTTTTTACACGGAGGGGAAGATCTGCCTCCAGTCTGTTGCAGCGGATTTTCTTGAGGAACAGAGCCCCCTGAACCCAAGAACTGTGCAGACAGAGAGGAGGTCACCTAAGAATTTGACCACTAGAAGCACTCCCTGTCTTGGCTCAGCTGGGCAGGTGTGGAGAGGTGACTTCTTTCCATGATGGCCATGGTAAAGCTGTCTTAGATTTGGATAAAGTAGAGAAGGTAGCAAAAGAAAGGATTAAGGCCTCAATCTTATGATTTGACACAAACCAGAGTGATATGATCTCTCTCTCTCTCTCTGTATATACACACACACATCTATATACACCCATCTGTATTTGTATCTATAGCTATCTACATCTATCTCTATCTCTATCTCTACATTGTTCTTAAGAGCCTAACTTGCATCAATAGTTTGTTTGCTCCATCATTGCAAATCTATTGAATTGCATGTTGTCTGGACTGAGGACGGTTCCTTTCTCTCCATACAATGTAACACCTATGTACAGACACAGGATAGAATTATTCATGGGCCTGAGTATGCTACTTACCTACCTGGACAGAATTAATCTCATTTAAATGAATACATTTCCTACTTAGTACACTGGGAAATCATTACTAAATTGTGGACACACTTAAATAAATTATTATCATCCTTGATACTAACGTCATTATAATGTCAAGTTCTATCATAAGTCTGCTTTAATTTAGCACTAAATACCCTCCACTTCTTGAAAATTGTTGCCATGTGAAGATTAATAATGAATATTGAGACCTTTATTTTATTTATCTTGTTTCCAAGTTTAATACAATTCAGTACTTAAAATGTTTACATCTGAAATAAAAGTAAGGCCGTGTAAATTGATTTCTGAGTAATAATATATTTCCTAATCTTCACCACGAAATGTTTATTAGGAAAGTCAGAGTTAAGTGGAATTGTGTTCATTGGGAACAAATACAATTTGGCAAAGTTAAGAGGACTTGTGTTCTACTATATCAAATCTATGAAAAATTTGGCAAATAAATATTTTTTGTGATTCTTCATGACTTAAAGAATTTCAAAAATTTCACTCAGTGTTAATTAACCTTCTATGAGTTTTCATTTTTAAAAGTTTCTAAAACTGAAGTTTCTAAAAGTTAACCATCCTGCTCTTGCAGTCTGTTCTCATATCACAGAATGCTTTCTGAAAATCTATAAAAATAATATTTTTATATTACTTTAATGATATTTTTATTAAAACAACTTTTCATTGATATGATTAATCCCTAATAATGGACAATATACAGACTGTATCTGTAAAAAGGAATGAAGGAATTACTAGAAAGCTGAAGGGATAGATTTTGTAATCCATTCTTGGTCTACAATCACAGGTCACTGTCTAAATGAAGATCTGAACTTTACATTCTTATTCTATTATTTTCTCAGCCAATTCTTAATATGTTTCCCACACCTATGATCTATGAAAAATGTAACAAAAAACCATTGCAGGTCCCATGTAACAGCACTGTTATGGACTGAAAGTTTGTATTCTCCAAAATTCACATGTCAAAACACTAACCATAATGTGATGGTATTTGGAGATAAGGCTTTGCGAAAGTAATTAGGTTAAGATGAGGTCATGAGGGTGGGGCCTCATGATAGGATTAATGCCTGGAAAAGAAAAGGCACAAGGAGAGTTTATTTCTCCTTGTCTCTGCCCTAACACAAGGAAGAGGTTGTGTGAGCACACAGATAGAAGGCAGCTGCCTATAATCCAAGGGAAGAGACCTCAGAATGAAACCTACATTGCTGGCACCTTGATCTTGGACTTCCCAGACTCTAGAACTGTAAGAAATAAATTTTTGTTGTTTAAGCCACCCAGTCTAAAATATTTTTTGTTACAGCAGCTCAAGCTGACGAAGGCAAGCCCCAATTTATGCTTCAGTTGGTTTTCTTTGGTTGTTAACAACAGAAACTTACCCTGACTAACTTAAGCAAGACAAAGGTATATTGCTTAATAGACTAATTCCCATCAGAAAAAAATCAATTAGCCTGCCTGAGAGTTGGTTAAATTTAATCCAGGACTTTGGTATCAATTTTTATAACTAACATGAGTCAAAATTATATTTTTCTTTGCTATTTGCTATTTGTGATCTCTTGAATCAATTTTTATAATTGGCATTTCCCTAGAAAATTATTAATTTTATCCAGGTTTTCAAATTCATTAATATTCACTAATACAAATTACTTTATAAAAATTATATTTTTTACACTTTTATTAAAATATAATTGACATAAGACATTGTATTAAAGTGTATTACATAATGATTTGCTGTATGTGTGTACTGTGAAATGCTAACCACAATAAGTTTAGTTAGCATCTGTCACCACACATAGTTACAGTTTTTTTTCTTGTGATGAGAACTTTTAAGATCTACTCCCTTAGCACGTTTCAAATATGCAATACAGTGTTATTAACTATACTCACCATACTGTACATTATATCCTCAGAACTTACTTATAACTGGAAGTTTGTGCCTTTTGACCACTTTTACCTATTTCCCCTACCTCCCACTCCAGCCTCTGGCAACCATCAAACTGTTCTCTGTATCTATAAGTTCACTTTTGTTTTGTTTTATTTTGTTTTTAGATTCCACATGTAAGTGAGATCATACAGTATTTGTCTTTCTCTGGCTGACTTATTTCACCTAGGTCACAAACAACCAGAGGAGAAAAAAAAAAAAAGAAGATATACAATGGCCAGTAAGCACATAAAAAGATGCCCAACATTATTAGTTATTAAGGAAATCCAAATCAAAACCATAAGATACCTCTTCATAAAAACTAGGGTAGCTATAAAAAATATATGGACAATAACAAATCTTCGTGAAAATGTGGAGATACTGGGACCCTAAACATTGCTGGTAGAAGTGTAAAATGATGTAGCAATTATAGAAAACTGTTTGGCTGTACCTGAAAAAGTAAACATAGAGTTAATTTATGATCCACAATTTCACTCTTTGGTATATACAAAAGAGAGCTGAAATCATATGTTCACATAAAAACTTGTACATGAATGTTCATAGCAGTTCTACTCAGAAAAGCCAAAAAGTGGAAACAATCCTGATGTCCATCAATTGATGAATGGATAAAAAAATGTGGTATATCCATTCAATGGAATATAAATCAAAAATGAAAAGTAATGAAGTACTTACACATGCTGCATGATGGATAATCTTGAAAACATTATTCTACGTGAAAGAAGTCAGACATAAAAAAGTCACATATTGTATGATTCCATTTCTATTAAGTATCCAGGTCAAATCTGCAGAGACTGAAAGTAGATAAGTGATTGCCAGGGGATTTGAGGAGCCGGGAATTGGGAATGACTGCTAAAAAGCATACAATTTCTTTTGTGGGGGGTGATAGAAATATTCTGGAATTAGTGAGCGATGATGAATGCATAGTAGTTGAATATACTAAAGACCTTTGAATTTTACGATTTAAAATAGTAAATTTTATGGTATATGAATTATATCTCAAAAACATTTAAAAATGCATAGTTCATGAATTATCACAAAGATCATACTTGTGTAACAGCACCTAAGTCAAAAAGAGTAGGGCATTGCCAATATTGCATATCTCCTTTCATGTTTTACCTTCTGGACTTTCACACCTAAATACTGTTCCTAATATATATGATATTTTTGCATCTACCCTATTTTACTCAACATTATGCTCGTGTGATTCACCACTGTTGTTGCAAGTACCTGTAGTTTGTTCACTTTCATTGTTATATATTTTTCTAGCTTATTAATATGCTACACTTTATTTAATATATGTATATACAATGGACAGATATTTGGAATTTTCCCTATTACAAATAATGCAAGAATCATCATTTCTTAATGCACATACGTATGCAATTTTGTTGATTGCACATTTTATTGGATGCATATATTTATTGGATTCACATATGTATGCAATTCCTGAAGAGGGTGAATTGCTGGGTTATGGGGTATGCATATGCTCAGCCTTAGTAGATAATTACAAACAAATTTACACCATCCCCAGCAAGTATGAAGGGTTCAGTTGCTTCATTTCCTTGTCATTGTATACTTTGTATAGGCAGCATCCTTGGTATTTGCTCACTGTCTTAGTTAACTCAGGCTGTCATAACGAAATACCATAGACTGGGTGGCTTAAACAATAAACATTTATTTCTCACATTTCTGAAAGCTGGGAAGTCCAAGATCAAGGTGCCAGCAAGGCAGGTTTCATTCTGAGGCCTCTTCTCTTAGCTTGTAGGCACCCACCATTTTACTTCGTGCTCACATGATCTCTTCTTTGTATGCTTATGGGAGGAGAGAGAGCGGGCAAGCTCTCAGGTTTCTTGTCTTATAAAGTCACTAATCCCATCATGAGGGCCCCCCACTCATGACCTCATACTAAATTGCGGGAGAGGGGCACAGATATTCAGTCCGCAACAGCAACATTTGGTATTGTCAGTCTTAAAACTTCAGCCATTCTATCTTGCATATAGCAATCTATATTAGCCTAACATCTAGTGTTACCTAGTGGCACATTTAGTTTGGATTTGCCTGATGACTTATAAGGTTAAGGATTTATTCATATGTTTATAGACTCATTTTCTTTTGTAGACTTCCTATTCAAGTGGCTTGTCAATTTTTCTTTTTCTTTTTTTTTTGATTTATAATGTTTTAAAACATATTAGACATATAAGTTCTTTTTTTGGGCTTATGGGCTGCAAATAACTTCTCACACCTTGTGTTTCATTCTTCACTGTCTCAATTTTGTTGAGCAGAAGTTTCTAAATATAATGTCATCCAATTTATTGATTGTTAATTATGGTTAATTTTTTGGTTGTTTAAGAAGTCCTTCCCTTCTTGGAGATAATAATCACATTTTTCTATATATTATATTCTAGGTCAGTCTGGGAGGTTAATTGTTGTGCCTTTTACCTTTACATATACAGTAAAATCCACCTAGAGACGATTTTCATGTAAAGTTTATAGTGGGAGTCAGATTGCCCTTATTTTTCTAAATTGAAACAGAAGTTCGAGCCTATCATTGAAAATGTCCTCCTTTTTGCACTGTTCCACAATGCCACATGGGTAAGTCAGGTACCCATATATATAGTATTTGTTTCTGGGATCTCTATTCTGTGTCATTGGTCGATTTGGTTATCTTTATGCCAACACCACAATGCACTAATTATTCTAACTCTGTATATGATATACAGTAAAGAACTCCTCAGACCATATTCTTTCAGAGTTTCCTGGCTAAATTTGGCCCACTGTGTTTCCATATAAATTTGAGTCAGCTTCTCAGGTCTTAACCATCTGACAGGAATTTGATGGGGATTTTATTGACTTTACAGATTAATTTGGAAAAATCAAATATTGTATCTATTTATAGGCCTATTTTAGTATCTCTCAATATTTTAGGCCATATATGTCTTTTGTAAGATTTATTATTCCAATGTATTTAAAATTTATTATAATAGTTTCATTTAAAATAATTTGTTTTCTGTTTGTTCAAGATATATATTCAATTGAAAATTATATATTATTCTTGTATCTAACAAACTTGTTATACTATCTCTAATGACAATATATTTTTTCCTTTCCAATACTTATATATATATTTTTTTCTTTTTTCATGTCTTATTTTCTCACTAGGATCACCAGTAAACAGTTCAAATATTTTAAAAGAAGCAGTAATAGTGGCCATTCTTGGCTCATTCCTAATACCAAATTGAAATCAACATCCCACCATTAAGTATAGTTGTGAGTATTTTTGTAGCCGCTTTTTATCACATTAGGAAAATTCTCTTTTTAGTCTTCTAAGATATTTTTTATTATGAACAGATGTTGTAGTGACCAAATGCTTTTTATGCATATATTAAAATGATCATGTGCTTTTTTTCTCATTCTGTTAATGATTGATTTTTAAAGTTAAACTTAGATTCATGGAATAAATATGAAAACAGTAATATATTATATTCATAACAAAAAATATATATTTAGTACTTCACATCTGTTTTTATGAGTAACACTGACCTAAAATTTTCCTTTATTGTGATGTCTTTGTCAGAGTTTGTATCGAAATTTTGCTGTCCTCATAAAATGTGTTAGAAAGCATTATCTCTTTTCCTGTTCTCTTGAAGTGTTTATATGTCTGGCATTATTTATTTTTTTGAAGTATTATAATATTTGCTAGTGAATCTTATGAACCGAGAGTTTCTGAAGGAAGATTAAGTATGGATCAGTTACCTTAACTGGTATAGGATTACTTAGGTCTTCTATTTCTTAAGTTTGTTTTAGAAATTTGTAATTTTCCAGGAATTTGTTTATTTCCTCTAGAGCTTGATATTTTTATATTTTTGGTTGTAAAGTTCTTTTGTCTTTTTTTTTTTTTTTTTTTACAATAGTGTCATTACCCTCTTATTTCTAGTATCTGTAATGATTTTATCATTTCCATTTCTGACACTGGCTATTTGTACATTATCTTTTTTCTTTGATTTGTTTCCTAAGGGCTTTTTCATTTTATGCTTTATTTCCCCAAAGTTTCATCAGGGGGTTATTACTCTTCTTAAAGAAACAACACAATTTTATTGATCCACTTCGTTTTATATATGTTTTCTATTTTATTAATTTCTTACCTTAGATATTTGAAGAAACTGGGGTGCTAACAATGTAGAGAAGAGTTATGAGATCAGCATCGAGGGGAGGATAGAAGTCCCAGATGGGATGAATCCACATTATATAGAGTGTTTGTTACTTACCTCTCCTCTCACTGTCTCACTGCCTTGTCTCACTTCTTTCACTGTAAATATTTCTTTACAGATATTTGTTGAACAAATTAATGACAATATAGTTATCCTACAGTGACTAGTTTTTTTCTTTAGCCATTAGTTTATGGTTAGTGATAGACTAATTGTCTGTTATTAAAAATAAAAAATAAAAAGCTAGATAGAGAAACAAGGTTTCTTATTCCTGATCTCTTATGCTGACATTTCTTTTATTGGCCCCAAATTATATACTGACTGCAGATAATTATGCTAATTTCCTCAGCTGATTTCTTAGTACCACAACTCTGGGAAAATATTATAAAACTCTGAGGAAGTTGTCTTGAAAGGGGCAAGAACCACGCCTAAATAAATAAACATTTAAAAAATTAGAATAAAAAGCTCTTTATTATTGCTTCCACATTCTAGAGAAGAGAATGTGTTCTTTACTCTCTCAGAATGTTTAATGACATGTATCAGTGTGAATTTTTAAGTGGATCTTTAAGTATCATAGTCATTCATTCATTCTTTTATTTATTTGCATGCATACTTTGATTCATAGTTAATGAGTTCTTTAATTCAAGATATTTCATGTAACCAGTTTCACTGAAATTTCACAAAGTGGGTGCTTGTAGAAAGTGGTGTCTTTTCACCTCTAATTATTTAAAGAGCAAGGTCTTGAATTTGATGATTACTTATTTTAGACATTAACCCTTGAACTGGTTTTCTAGATACAACAGCAAAGAAATCCCAAGCGTTCTGCAAGTTGATACAAAGAAAAGCAGAATAACTACTTTTAAGACTCACAAAGCTGTCATTGTTCAGACAGTGAAATATATACTTGAAATCTTATTTTTTAAAAGGCTTTTTGGAAAAAAATTCAGAGTCCTTTTATGGATGTTCCCTGGTTTTTATTTTTAAGAATAAAGTTTAAGACTACTTATTGCGAAAGACATTGCCATGAATATAGTAGTTGGTTTACCTAAAGTACATGCCCTTAGATGCAAAATACAAGGCGGTTATTATTTAAAGGAGTCATGAATCTTCAGTTCTTGGTGTGATAAATGTGAAAAATGACAGTCATGAAGATGAAAAGGGAAAAGCAAATTTTTACACAATTCTTTCAAAATGCCATCTAAATGTAGAAAAAAGTAGGCAAAGATGATATGGGTATAACAGAATGATATGTTATATTTATATGCCAAGAAAGCACTATTAAAATATGCTTCTTTATCGCATATGTTTGCTAGTTTGCTTACAGCTAAACATGCTTTGTCTTATTTATAACATTACTATGCTAAAATTTGGATGATTCTAGTTAAAATATACATACTGGGAAATATTTTTAGTGCTTATTAGATTTATAGAGATTACTGCTGTGCTATTTACAGGAAAATATTTCAATATTGTTCTAAGCCAGTGCTCTCGGAGAGAACTTTATGTGATGATGGAAATGTTCTCTGTGTTGTGAAATACAGTGGCCACAAGCCACATGGGGCTACTGAGCACTTGGAATGTGGCTAGTACAACTAAAGAAATGCATTTTAAAATTTTATTTAATTTTAGCTAATTTAAATTTCATATTAAATATCCACATGTGGGTAACATAATATACAGCACATTATTTCCATGTATGTGAGTTAAAACACATAAACTACTTTGAACAGTATTTGGCAGACAATTAGTACTTATTAGCTTGTTATTAATGTTGCTATTGTTATTAATATGCTTAAAGTATATTTTGGGAAAGAGCAGGTTGGTCACGTGAATCCAGTTAACGATAAGATATTGTCTTAAGTATTTGTGCACTCAAAGTCCTAAGAATCTGTCAGCACTACTCATTAGTATCTGTTCTCCTTACATCCACCAGCTTAAAAAAAAAATTGTTTTCAATAGATTCTCTGTCCATTGTGAATTCTGAGATGTTTTTATGACTTAAAGCTGAGTTATATAATTTGTGGACTCTGTATACTTCCTGTTGTCCCTTCCTCTATTTTTCTTCTTCCTTTGCCTATTTTAAAAATCACAATGGTGCAAATCTGGACTTATATCAAAAAGTTTTCAGAGGAAGAAATATGCAAATAAAAATAAATTTTTTTCTAAATCTTACATTAAATTATGAAAACAACATAAGCATCTACCTCTTCTACTTATTGGAAAAGCAAAATCAATTTTATTCTTTTAGTATCATAGAATTGCCATATTTGATTTAAATATTTTAGAGCACATTTAACTTGCTCCCGAAGAAAATTTTGAACACTTTTAAGAGTATCTTAATTTTTAGGCTCTGTAGATTTTCTGTCATTAGTCTCAATCAGGAGCTACATATGTTATGAATTCCCTCAATATTCCTATAAAACAAGTCAATTTAAGTTGGATAATCATTTTTATTATCTCTTTTGCACTTTCTCTACATTTTTCATGCAGTAGCTTTGAGGTCTTTACTAAAACCATACCTGAATTTTAATTCACTGCTTCTTTAAGAGGTTAGGCAAAGATCCTGATTATATTTGTTTTGTTTTTAACAAATTTATTGGAGTATAATTGCTTTACAGTGTTGTGTTAGTTTCTGTTGTATAACAAACAAAATGAATCAGCTATATGTATACATATATCCCCATATCTCCTCCCTCTTGCATCTCCCTCCCACCCTCCCTATCCCACCCCTTCCCACTAGCTATCTATTTTACATTTGGTAGTATATATACGTCAGTGCTACTCTCTCACTTCGTCCCAGCTTACCCTTCCCCCTCCCTGTGTCCTCAAGTCCATTCTCTACGTCTGAGTCTTTATTCCTGTCCTGCCCTTAGGTTCATCAGAACATTTTTTTTTTTTAGATTCCATATAGATGTGTTAGCACGCAGTATTTGTTTTTCTCTTTCTGACTTACTTCACTCTGTATGACAGACTCCAGGTCCATGCACCTCAGTACATACAACTCAATTTCGTTCCTTTTTATGGCTGAGTAATATTCCATTGTATATATGTGCCACATCTTCTTTATCCATTCATCTGTTGATGGACACTTAGGTTGCTTCCGTGTCCTGGCTATTATAAATAGAGCATTGTGGTACATGACTCTTTTTGAATTATGGTTTTCTCAGGGTATATGCCCAGTAGTGGAATTGCTGGGTCATATGGTAGTTCTATTTTTAGTTTTTTAAGGAACTTCCATACTGTTCTCCATAGTGGCTGTATCAATTTACATTCCCACCAACAGTGCAAGAGGGCTCCCTTTTCTCCACACCCTCTCCAGCATTTATTGTTTGTAGATTTTTTGATGATGGCCATTCTGACCCGTGTGAGGTGATACCTCATTGTGGTTTTGCTTTGCATTTCTCTAATGATTAGTGATGTTGAGCATCCTTTCATGTGCCTGTTGGCCATCTGTATATCTTCTTCGGAAAAATGTCTATTCAGATCTTCTGCCCATTGTTTAATCGGGTTTTTTTTTTTTTTTTTTGATATTGAGTGGTATGAGCTGTTTATATATCTTGGATATGGATATTAACCCCTTATTGGTCATGTCATTTGCAAATATTTTTTCCCGTTCAGTAAGTTGTCTTTTCATTGTGTGAATGGTTTCCTTTGCTGTGCAAAAGTTAAGTTTAATTACGACCCATTTGTTTACTTTTGCTTTTTGTTCCTTTTGCCTTAGGAGACAGATCCAAAAAATCTTGCTACAATTTACGTAGAGTGCTCTGCCTACATTTTCTTCTAGAAGTTTTATGGTTTCAGGTCTTACATTTATTTCTTTAATCCATTTTGAGTTTATTTTTGTCGATGGTGTGAGAAAATGTTCTAACTCCATTCTTTTACATGTAGCTGTCCAGTTTTCCCAGAACCACTTACTGAAGAGAATGTCTTTTCTTCATTGTATATTTTTGCTTCCTTTGTTGTTGATTAATTGACCAGAAGTGTGTGGGTTTATTTCTGGGCTATTAGGTTCAGAACAACAAAGCTTCTTAACATATATTTTAGCAATATTTTTTATATCTATGTAAGGATAGATGTTAAATGATTATTTGAATGAAAGGAAGTTTAGGATGATAATTTATCACATTTTTTCCAAAATGCAGAAATAAATTTTACTCATGGTTATGTTGTTAGGATTACTATGATTTGTCCACCCACTCCTGCTAGTTAGTTTGTATACTAAGTCAGTTCAACTTTGTTTCTAAGGTCAATGGCATATAAATAAGCATTTTAAAACTTCTTTATATTCAGGATCTGAAACAATTTGATTCATCCTTTAAAAAAATAACCATAATAAAATGAAAGGAAAACAAGAAACTTACGTGGAACATTTTATTAAAATATTCACATATATAATGAAGATAAGGTTCTGATTCAGATTCCATGAAAACATTCAATATATTCCATAAGAAAATTTATTTGTAAATGTAATAATTAGAGTAGTATTCTGAATCCCTCCTATTTTTACTACTGCATGAGTTTCTATCAGATTTCATGGACTGGAATACAAGATCATACTTGATCTTTTTTTTGTTTGTTGGTTGGTTGGTTGGTTTTTCTTTTTCTTGCCATACCATGCAGCACGTGGGATCTTGGTTCCCCAACCAGGGATCAAACCTGCGCCCCCTGCAATGGAAGCGCAGAGTCTTAACCACTGGACCACCAGGGAAGTCCCAAGCATACTTGATCTTGATGGTACTATTTGAGATGATTAGATACAGTCTCCAGGCTTCCTGATGTTGTGTCATATAACGGATTTGAGAAGGAGTATATAGAACTCTAAAGAAAAACACATTGAAAAAAGTTACGATTTTAGGCGTTAAAATAAGAGACTTCTTTCCAGATCATGCAGATTGAGGTGAATTTTTAATGGATTTTCACTGCAGTAATAACTAGAGCATCGCCAGCTCCTACTTCAGTACCTCCAGTCCACACTGCCTGAACCACTGACACAGGCCTAGTCTTGGTGTATGCCCAGCGTCCTCTGGTGGCATAGGAGCCACTGCCTCATCCTCACCTCTGGTGGGATGGGGGAATGTAGTGGCCAGGATCTTGACTGCTTCTTTCTATGGTGCTGGTTTCTCTAAGTCTGCTGTTTTGATTATAGTTAGGTTAAACAAAACAAAACAAAAAATTTTTAAAAAACAACAACCAACAGCTTTCAGCTCAGAGAATTATATTTTGCAGTGTATATTAGAAAATCTAAAACATGGAAAGTTGTATAGGACAAACAACCTCATTTCTTCAACAAATAAACTGCAAGGGGGAAATAAGAGAGAGAAAATGAAACCTAGAGATTAAAAGAGACTTAAGAGACATGTCTACCAATTTGGATGCATATACCTTATATGGATCATGATTTTAAAAATATAGCAACAATAACAAAGTATAAAACCCCCTACTTACTTATGAGACAATTGGGGTAGGTGGAACACTGATTGAATATTTGATTGTGTCAAGGAATTATTATTAAATGTTTAAGCGTGTTACTGTGGTTACATATTTTTTATGTTCTTATCCTGGTACAACTGAAGTCTGTACAGGTAAAATTAAATGATATCTGGAATTTGCTTAAAAACACTCTGGTTGACACCAAGAGTGAACCATAATGTAAACTATGGACTCTGGGTGATAATGACATATCAGTGTAGGTTCATCAATTGTAAGAAATCTACCCCTCTGGTGGTGGATGTTGATAATGGGGGAGGCTATGCATGGGTGGGGGCAGGGAGTATATGGAAAGTTTTAGGTTCTGCCCTGAACCTAAAACTGCTCTAAAGAAAATTTAGTCTATTTTAAAAAATATCACCACCATTCTGGTGGGTGAAGGGAATAGATGGCAGTAGAGGTGAAACAAGAATGACCACAGGTTGATAATTGTTGACGTTGGCTGATGGGTATGTGGTTTTCATTATACTATTCTCTCAATTTCTATATCAGAATATGAGAATTTTCTCTAAGAATGTTCAGAAGAGTATTTTCGGGGAAGTCTATTTTTCTGTTACAATGTCAGGGAAGGTGCACTTAGTTTAATTAATACAAAGTCATTTGTTTCTGAAACAATAGAAATCAAAATAGCAACAAAAGTCTAGAGCTATGACAGGATTTCTTCCTTAGCCATTCTTAATGGAAAGAAAAAAACATGAAAGAGGAATGATAAATATAAAAATGTCAAATTTAAAACACATTTTAATTCCTTACATCATTTGTAAATTTCAGATACTAAAAGTTAAACTAAGCTAAAGATTAAAAAGATTAAGTTTTCTTTTCTTTAGTAAAAATGAAAATAGGTTTATATTACACCTTCCTACTTTGTCAAGAAGATGTATTACATTTTGTTTCTTAAATATTCATTTATTTATTTGCTTATTATCCATTAAGTAGGGCTACATTTTCATTTTTAGTCTATGACTTGACTGACTTGGCAAATCATCCAAATTAATTCTCTCTGTGTTCTGGGAAATATCTTACTTCTTCCTTTCATTCCTAACAAAACAATACTAAAAGTGTATATGACATCATTATTGAAGATGCAATGTGCTTAATTTCTCCTTTCCTCTTTTTAAGTTATCAGGTAACAGAAATAAAAAAGTCAAGGGTTGTGTTAGACTTCAACCACATCACTCAAAATACTAGAAACCACCTGATCTGAAACCTTTGCTACTCGGTTTCAGCAACAGTAACAACTGTTTTATGGAGGATTTTCATTAAAAGAATAATAGGAGAAAATGAAAGCTGGCTTTCTACCTGTTCACTTTCACAAGAGAATGAATTTGATACAATATTTCTAAAATCAGATGTAAGGAAGCTTTCATACAGAAGAAGTGATGTGTTATGCCTAATCCTGTTTTATACCCAGATGGATGCTCATATTACCTATTTAAGAAAGGGATGAGAGAGATTTTATTATACTTGCCATTTTCTCTCTAGCCTACTTCATATTGCACTGATAAGGAGTAGCCCTAAAAAAGGCCAAGAAAGATGTAACACACTTCACTTTCTCCTTTCTCTTTCTAAGTTATCAGGTAACGACCCTCACAGCCCACACCTGAATTTCAATTTCAAAGAGAGCACAGAACGCTATTTTCCCTTTTGTGTTTGGGAATAAAATATGAAGAACAGTCAATGAAGAGTTACTGTGAGTAGATGACTAATACTTTGTGGGTTAAACTGATATTTTCCAGATTTGTCAGCTCTATTTGGGTATGAACAGTGACCACAAAGCCATTTAACAGTGAACTGATTCTACAAGCAGATTGAAACCATCCTGAAATGGAAAATTCTCATTGCATATTTAGAGAGACTGAAACTCCTTCCCATCCCACCTCTTTAGTGGAGAAATAACTCCACTAAAACACATCTTTTAACCATGATATGGGAACATGTCCAGACAACACTGTGTGTGTGTGTGTGTGTGTGTGTGTGTGTGTGTGTGTGTGTGCGCATGTGCAGGCTTGTTTCCCCGTTCTGAAACAATACAGTTCATTACCACTTACCTCTGTTTTCTCTGGGTTGCTCCAGTTCCCATAAATTGGATTAACAAGTGCACAGTTAACACTTCTTTTCGTTTTCCTTAAAGCACCCAGGGCCACAAAAAGAAAAGTAAGTATTAAAATGCACCACAGGACATTTTCAGGCTATTATCTGATAGAAATCTTTGGGAGACACATTATCTAGCCAGTGTACTTATTTTTATGAAGGTATTTCCATAAGTAAAGACTTTTTTGCAGGATGCCAAGGCAAACACATTCTTGAAAGTAAATGTAATTTGACCTCTGAATATTTAAATCCAAAAAAACCCAAGCACATAAAAAAAAGTTGTTCTTAAAATTGATTGCTTAAATATTATTCAAGTAATACCAAGGTATACAAGATTAGAAAGAACAATGTTATATAAAGTTGAATTGGTTATAAGGAAAGGCCACCTTGAAGTCCCATCGACTCCAAAAGTTGCCAAACCCACCACATCCTGAGGACTATTTTCCATGACAGTGTCTGTCATAGAGATTTGTATGTAGTGCATGTCATAGTATTTAACATTTTAAACAGCAAATTTAAATATGAGCATTTTGAAGAGATCTTTATGTTAGTATTTCCTTTCATGGATCATAGAGGCATGTCCTTGGTAATCTCACATACTGGTCTAGATCTGCATAATTTACTCTGATTAACTGAGCTCCTAAATGATCATTTCCTTTTTATACTTCAGTTACTTAAGAGTCAATAGACTTATCAGAAGACAACTAGCCCTGGTATAGCTGGTCACAACTGATGAAGAAAAAATGCTCATCACAGGAAAGAAATAAATATAACCAGATAACTAAATACATCCTATTGAAGATATAAGGAAAATCCCAAATATGCACACACACATACACATGCATGCATACACACACACACACGTACACATACACATAGTGGAGAATGGAAGACCGATTCCAGGATGATTGCCAGTGTCTTGAGGAGGCAACCAGGAAGAAAAAATATATAATGCATGACTATTTTTGACCAATCAGAGTATAATGACAATAAATGTTTGTCAGTAATGTACCCTTAAATCCTAAAAGAAAAGATAATAAAGAGGAAGTCTTACTGATTTACTCTTTGAAAAGAAATTGTCAGAGGTATGACCTCTTATTTCATCTACCAAACCGCATGGTCCTCTTCTAAAAAATAACAGTGTTCATGAGCCCAATAGCATAATCAGGGTAATTGTGTTTGGCTGACAATACATTCTCCCTGTGGATTCAGTGTCTTCTAAGCTTCCTGACCTCCGCTGTTTCTATGTATTTGGCTTAAATATTCAGTAGTTTAACCAGTTCACCTTCATTGCATCTACATTTTGGTTATTGATGAAGAGGGCCATAGCAGCCATTTTTTGTGAGTTATTTTGTGAAAAAAAAAAATCATAGATATACTCTTAAATGGTGAGGCAACAAGTTAATTCCTTAACCACTAATTGAAAACTTATGAGTTGCTCTAATTAAATTGAATGAGTGGTGCTTGATTCTTTGCCTTTTCTCTCTCCAAGATTAGTCAATGTTACGTTCTCAGAGTAGTAAGCTCAATAATTGGCATAGTTAGAGCAAGAGCCTAGACAGTGCTGCTCTCAAAACTGAGACTGGGTGGGACATGAAGTGGTGTTTTGAAATATGTCAAAATGTGAAAGCAAAGGCTGGTACAGGAGAAACAACATGCAGAGAGGGAGGATTAGAACAAAATGGAAATTAGGAACTAGGTAAAGACGGGACAGCCACAAACACCGACAGCTCAGAAAAATTATTCTTGGCTGAAATCAGGCATGAAGTCGGGAAACAGGAGGAAACCCAAACCATAAGACTAGACAGGACAGATGGTCCAAAGACTGGGCAGGCAACCAGGAACTGGAGGGACAGGCTCGGCTGTCAGGTGGATAGAATTGAGGCACATGCAACACAAAAGATTTCGAGATGAGGTGATTATTTTTGGCTTTGAACTGCTGAGACCCCAGATGACCTAAACCAATATTGGCAGGCAGAAGCCAAGTAAATTGATCAATTTTCCAACCCTATTGATTCAGCTATTGAAGCTACTTTTCTTCTGAAGGATTTTAAGTCTTAAATAATTTTCTATTAAAATTAAGTGGCCAGCCTTTGGGGATTGGGTGACTATAAAGAAAGAAGGGTGATACATAAGTGTCAGGATACGGAGTTGTAATAAAACAAGAAAGGGTCACAGTAGGAGTAGTGGAAGGTGAGCAAATTTGTTTACTTCAAATTATGTTTATTAGTAATCTCAAACTTTTATTTTTCCTAGATCAAGTGTATGTCTCCCAACATTGGATATCCCTGAATTGTTGGGCTTAATTCTTAATGTCTTTCCTATTTAAAAGGTAAAATATTACCCACTGCCCATAGATACTTCCATTAAGAAAAATTTTAAATGTCAGCTCCATATATTTACCATTTCAAGTTCTATGATATAATTTTCCACCTTCATCAATTATATAAATTCAAACATAAACAATTTTACTTAAAATGATGGATCCTGATATGAGGAAAACAAAATGTTTGACTATGAAGTTTTCTACCACTTCTAACACTGTATGCTGCAATGATAGTCTGCATTAGGATAAAAAATGCTTGTTTAACTTACTGTATCTGTCATTAGGCAGACAGCTCTTTAAGAGCTGAGGTCTCAAAGAATGGAGCGACCTCTAGGAACCAGCAAGGCATTGACTTAGAAGCTTAGAGTAGAGGAAAGGAAGCTGCATGCATCACATGAGTTTTCCTCCCCTAACTTGTGATGAATTCACTTAAATCATTATTAAGCTCTGGCTACATCCAATATGTGCAGGCACTGTATAAGGTGGCATTGTGAGGGGGCTAAACAGAGAAAATGTTTCTGATGCAAGTTTCCAATTTAAATTTAGTGAGCATATGAACACCTCTAAAGGAATTGACTTCATGGCTTATTAACTAACAAAATTGTTTTAGTGTTGATTAAAAACATGAAAGTATTTAAAATAGATACCTGAAATCACTGTAGATGGGCAATGAAGAAAAACAAAAAATAAAACGAAACTTATCTATGTTGCATCCAGTAAACATGACTTTCACACACCATACACTTCACCCATTTAAAGAATATAATTCAAGTTTTTTAATAAAATTAATTTTATTAATTTAAAAAACTGTAAAATATATATAACAAAATTTGCCATTTTACCCACTTTTTAAAAGTGTACAATTCAGTGGCATTCACTGCATTCACAGTGTTGTGCAACCATTACCATTACCTATTTCTAAAACATTTTCATCAGTAGAAAAGGAAATTCTATAGCCATTAAACAATAAAAACTGTTCTCCTCTTCTTCCAGCCCCTGGTAACCTCTAACTTACTTTATGCCTCTATGAATTTACCTAGTCTAGGTACTTCATATGAGTGGAATCATACAATATTTATCCTTTTGTCTGACTTATTTCACTTAGCATAATGTTTTCAAGGTTAATCCATACTGTAGCATGTATAAGAACTGCAATAATTTTTATGGCTGAATAGTATTCCATTGTATGCATATGCTACATTTTGTTTATTCATTCAACTGATGATAGACACTTGAGATGTTTCCACCTTTTGACTATTGTGAATAATGCTGCTTTGAACATTGGCGTATAAGTATCTGGGCCCCATTTCAACTCCTTTGGGTATATAACTAGGAGTGGAATTGCTGGGTCATATGGTAATTCTATTTTAAGTTATGAGGAGGCACCGAACTGTCTTCCATAGCAGTTGTACCATTTTACATTTCCACAAATAATGTATGCAGGTTTCTATTTCTCCACATCCTCACGAACACTTGTTATTTTCTATTTTATTATTACTATTATTGCCGTCCCAAAAGGTATGAAGTGGTATCTAATTATAGATTTGATTCACATTTCCCTAATGACTAATGATGTTGAGCATCTTTTCATATGGTTATTGGCCATTTGTATATCTTCTTTGAAGAAATGTCTATTCAAGTATGCTTATTTTTTTTAATTGGGTTGTCTGTCGATTTGTTGAGTTGTAGGAGTTTTTATATATTCTGTGTATTAAACTCTTATCATATATATGATTTCAAATATTCCCATTCTGTAGGCTGTCTTTTCACTTTCTTAAGACGCTTTGATGCATGAAAGTTTTTGATGAAGTCCAATTTATTTTTTTCTTTTGTTTCTTATACTTTTGGTGTCATATATAACAATGCATTGCCAAATCCCAGGTTATGAAGATTTACTCCTATGATTTCTTCTAAATGTTTTATGGTTTTAGCTCTTATATTGAAGTCTTTGATCTGTTTTGAGTTAATTTTTGTGTGTGGTATGAGGTAGGGGTCCAATTTCATTCCTTTGCATGTAGAAATCCAGTTGTCCCAGCAACACCTGTTGAAGAGACTGTTCTTTCCTTATTGAATGGACTTGTCAAAAATCAACTGGTCATAGATGTATGGGTTTATATTTGGATTCTTAATTATAACCCATTAGTCTCTATGTATATTCATATGCCAATACCATATTGTTTTGTTTGCTGTGGCTTTGTGGTAAGTTTTGAAATCAGGAAGTGTGAGCCCTCCAACTTGATCCTTTAACAAGACTGCTTTGGCTTTTTGGTGCCCTTGCAATTCCATATGAATTTGAGGATCAATTTTCCATTTCTGCAAAAAAGGCTGTTGGAGTTTTAATAGGCACTGTGTTGAATCTGTAGATTGCTTTGGGCAGTATTGACATCGTGACAATATTGCCTTCCTATCCATAAACTCGAAATGTCTTTCCACTTATTTAGGTTTTCTTTAATTTTTTTCAGTAATGCTTTGTAATTTTAAGTGTAGAAATCTTTCACCTCCCTGGTTAAATTTATTCCCAGGTATTTTATCCTTTTAGATGCTATTCTCAAAAGTGATTGCATTCTTAATTTTTTTTTCTGATTGTTTATTGCTGGTATTTAGGAGCACACCTGATTTTTGTGTGTTGATTTTGTATATTGCAACTTTGCTGAATTCATTTATTAGCTCTAGTAGCTTTTTGGTGGATTCTTTGGGATTTTCTGTATATGCATGATCATGTCATTTGTAATAGATTTATTTATTCCTTTCTAATTTGGATAGCTTTTTTTTTTCTTTTTCTTGTCTAATTGCTCTGGTTAAGGTTCCTTATTGGTAAACACATTTATCTCTAGCTTAGTGGTGCTATAAAACCTTCATTAATATAAAAATAAATTGTAATGCTAGTGTATGAGGCAAAGTATTATGGCAACGTTTGGACAGTTTTGGGTAGAGTCTGATTGTCACTTAATGTGAAACCTTTAGACTGGATAAGTGAATAAACCTTTATCTAGGTTGAAAGAAAAACAAGGTGACAGTGAGCATAGGTGTCACTCTGCATGTTGAAGAATGGCTATCAGGAGGGTTACAAAGAAAGAATGACAAGACAATGCCTGAATTGTTTTTATTGACAAGTCTATACTTCAAAAGAAACATCAATTTACACATATTTTAAGTTTATTAATTAATAATTTTAATCAGCTTTTATAATTTGTCTTACTGAGTATGTCTTATTAATTATTAATTTTATTTACTAAATTAATTGTTGTTTTGGTTATCAATCAGTGGTTTACTTTCTTTCTGTTAAGAACAGACATGTTTTTCTCCAATTTACTGGTATGTCATTTCGTGTGTCTGAGAAACTACTCACACTTCTTAGTCAAATCCACCAAACACCAAGTGGTAGTCCCCACTACCATCTCATGGGAGTAAATCTGTCACAATGTATTCGTATTTAAAAATAGGCTTAGAAAATATTCAGATGAGCTCAAAACTTTAGCACAAATTATAAAAGTAAGGTGGTATGCCATTTAAGATGGCCATGCATGATGATTCCTGTTACATCCAGGTGGATTGCATTATAAAACTCTACTGTAAAAACCTGTCTACTAAAAAGTATGGAGAACAACACTTTCTGAAATTGGGTAATCCTAATGCAGCTATCAAGGTGATTTGAAGAGATAAACATGATAATTTATTTACCAAAAGATATTTGCTGTGCATGTGTGTGTGGAGGAATTTGCTCTCATGCTTCCACTAAAGAAATGATTTCTATATTTGTTTCTAAATGCTGAAGAACATTCTAAGATCCAAGAAATAACTGTCCTGAGTTAAGGGCCTGAAGGAAAATGATGTCTATAATGTGGTGACTCACTCCTTAAGGTGGTGAAATGCTAGAATGCTGATTATGTTATTTATCATCTTTCATGTTTATTTAAATTTATCCAACATTTCTAGGACACATACTATTTATCAAACACTGTGTTAGGTCCTATACTTACGAAGTTGATCATTATTTGTTCCTGCCTGTAGAATTTCTTTTGGAGGGTGGCAGCTTGCTAGATTTCTGTCTCTTAGATTAAATTACATTTATAAAATGCCTACCACAAGTAGATGCCCACTAACAGTCCAGTGCTATTCTTTTACCTTCTTTTCTTAATCACAGCACCTAATACAGTACCTAGTGCGGCAGGAATCAACTGAATGTTTATAGAAAGGATACCTTAATGAATGCACATAGTCCGAAGGCTTAATGATGGAAAAAAAGCCACTAACCAGCTCTCTACTCTGTTCTTCCATGCCTACTCCCAGCAATATACATCATCAATACTCAGAGAGAAAAGACATTCATTTTTACTATTGTTACCATGGAGTCACATTTGTATTTAGATTTCTGTTCCACTTAGCCCAAGACTTTAAGTGGGCCAGGAGCCTACTTTTGACCTCTGTCTCTTTCCATTTTTGTTTTTTTTTTTTCAGCTGGTTAAGTGCCAGCCCAGAGGAGCAGCCTGGGGGCTTTCCTGAAGATGAGCAGAGTATAATAGAATAGGGATGGTCCTTCTATCTATTTCATTACATGGAAACTGAAAAAGTCATATTATTGGAGAAAAATTAATTTGGTACAAGTAACTCATTTTACAATATTTGAAAAATAAAGGTCTGTGTCCCTTATATCTCATATATATCTCTGAAAAATAAGAGGTATGAAATATCCATGTATAAATATCAGGGGTTGATGTGAGTTTTCAGGCTATGAAGTATTTGATTTGTTACTGCTGGGGAAAAATGTTTTCTAACCATAAAAGTACATGTGACATATTTTTTTAAAAAAGGGCCCATCTAAATTATGAAATACAATCATTTCACTGGTGGAAATGGAATCCATTTATTCTGGGAGTCATGCCTATTATATTAAATTTTGCTTAGCCTGATAAATGGTGAATCTGGAGTGTCTCAGAGAAGTAAATCTCAATTCTACTCTACTCATTTCCACCTATGTCATTTTAAACTCTTCAATTAGGTTTTTCCAGATATTTCCAGTCCTAAAACTTTCTATGAAGTCTTTCTGAGTGTGCTGATCTTTCACATAAAGGGAAAATACATTATAAAATCCTAACAAAAATAATATATTTCTGGTCCCCACTTTTACTCATACCTATTTTTAATGTTCATTAAACATATTTCTGTCAAGAAGAGATCTTTTTAGAAATGTTTGTTTCTTTGGGTACTAATAATTTTTTTTTCTCTGTCTCATTATAAAAATTAATGAGTAATGCTCTAATTTTTGCTTCCTGATTTTAGAACCTGTAAAAATGAGTTATTCTTTTTTTTTGGTTTGTTCATTTTTAACTTGTAGTAATAGGAGGAGATTGGTGCACTGCATTTCCTGTGCAATTATCGGTGCCAAACGATTCACATACATCATCTTTCTTTTCTCAAAACCTTAGACAAGTTTTATTTTATACCTGGTCTCTGACTGTTTCCAGTCCAAATTTTAGCCTGTCTGAATAGACTGTTTTTAAGGAGAGGTATCACACATTTTTTAATTTAGACACTACTTTGTCCTTTTTGTAATGAGAGCAACTTTATGGCAGTTTGCAAAGATAAGCACAATAGAAGAATATAAACCAAATGAGAAGGGACTTCCCTGGTGGTGCAGTGGTTAAGAATCCGCCTGCCAATGCAGGGGACATGGCTTCAAGCCCTGGTCTGGGAAGATCCCACATGCTGCGGAGCAACTAAGCCCATGCACCACAACTACTGAGCCTGCATTCTAGAGCCCGTGCTCTGCAACAAGAGAAGCCACTGCAATGAGAAGCCTGGGTACCACAACCGAAGAGTAGCCCCCGCTTGCCACAATTAGAGGAAGCCCACATGCAGCAATGAAGACCCAACACAGCCAAAAATAGATAAATTAAAGAAAAAATGAGAAACAGATAGGAAGTGGAGAAAAGAATTCTTAGAACTGGAAAATAGAGTTGAGCCAGAGGGAAAGAGATGGGGACAGTATATGACATCGGTATGGTAAGAGTCTATTTACTTACTTAATGTAGGATACAAATTTGACTTTAAGATTCTCCAATTAAAATTTAAGCAGGACAAAAGAATCAATCACATAGGTCACACTTTCAAAAACCAAACAAACAAACAAGAAAAAAAAACCCGTTGCTTAGAAGCACATCTTCACCAACTCAGGAGAGAAGACTTTTATGGTATGCATCCTGTCACTATACTCTAGGCTAAAAAGGTAACAAGTGCCCATAACATTATTTTAGGAAGACCAGCAATGGGTTTCGCTAGGTTGTTTCAATAAATATCTTTCAAAATATCAGACTGAGACTATGACAAAGTGTGCCTCAGTAAAACTATCTAGGAGAGGGTGGTAGCAAGAAGGGAGAGGGATTAAATGGAACACTTGAAGCACAACAGTGTGTTACAGAATTTGATTTGGGGAGCATTTTTTTTTTTGGCTGCACTGTGCAGCATGTCGGGTCTTACTTCCCTGACCAGGGATGGAACCCAGCCCTTGGCAGTAAGAGGAAGGAGTCCTAATGACTGGACAGCCAGGGAATTCCCATGAGGGGCATCTTAATATGGTTGTGTTTATCATAAAAAAGCCAGCACCAAGATTACAATTTGTAGTGTGTAATTACAGTGTGGCACATTAAATCTGTTATAAGATTCTATAGATAGTAAAACTGTCACTGTCTGCAGATGACATGATACTTTACATAGAGAATCCTAAAGATGCTACCAGAAAACTACTAGAGCTAATCAATGAATTTGGTAAAGTAGCAGGATACAAAATTAATGCACAGAAAGCTCTTGCATTCCTAAACACTAACGACAAAAAATCTGAAAGAGAAATTAAGGAAACACTTCTGTTTACCATTGCAACAAAAAGAATAAAACACCTAGGAATAGACCTACCTAAGGAGACAAAAGACCTGTATGCAGAAAACTATAAGACACTGATGAAAGAAATTAAAGATGATACAAACAGATGCAGAGATATACCATGATCTTGGATTGGAAGAATCAACATTGTGAAAATGACTATACTACCCAAAGCAATCAACAAATTCAGTGCAATCCCTATCAAACTACCAATGGCATTTTTCACAGAACTAGAACAAAAACTTTTACAATTTGTATGAAAACACAAAAGACCCCGAATAGCCAAAGCAGTCTTGAGAAAGAAAAACAGAGCTGGAGGAATCAGACTCCCTGACTTCAGACTACACTACAAAGCTATGTAATCAGGACAGATTGGTACTGGCACAAAAACAGAAATATAGATCAATGGAACAGGATAGAAATCCCAGAGATAAACCCATGCACATATGGTCACCTTATCTTTGATAAAGGAGGCAAGAATATACAATGGAGAAAAGACAGCCTCTTCATTAAGTGGTGCTGGGAAAACTGGACAGCTACATGTAAAAGAATGAAATTAGAACACTCCCTAACACCATACACAAAAACAAACTCAAAATGGATTAAAGACCTAAATGTAGGGCCAGACACTATAAAACTCTTAGAAGAAAACATAGGCAGAACACTGTATGACATAAATCACAACAAGATCCTTTTTGACCCACCTCCTATAGAAATGAAAATAAAAACAAAAATAAACAAATGGGACCTAATGAAACTTCAAAGCTTTTGCAGAGCAAAGGAAACCATAAACAAGATGAAAAGACAACCCTCAGAATAGGAGAAAATATTTGCAAATGAAGTAACTGACAAAGGATTAATCTCCAAAATATACAAGCAGCTCATGCAGCTCAATATCAAAAAAACAAGCAACCCAATCCAAAAATGGGTGGAAGACCTAAATAGACATTTCTCCAAAGAAGATATACAGATTGTCAACAAACACATGAAAGGATGCTCAATATCACTAATCATTAGAGAAATGCAAATCAAAACTACAATGAGGTATCACCTCACACTGGCCAGAGTAGCCATCATCAAAAAGTCTACAAACAATAAATGCTGGAGAGGGTGTGGAGAAAATTGAACCCTCTTGCACTGTTGGTGGGAATGTAAATTGATATAGCCACTATGGAGAACAGTATGGAGGTTCCTTAAAAAACTAAAAATAGAACTACCATACGACCCAGCAATCCCACTACTGGGCATATACCCTGAGAAAACCATAATTCAAAAAGAGACATGTATCACAATGTTCACAGAAGCACTATTTACAATAGCCAGGACATGGAAGCAACCTAAATGTCCATTGACAGGTGAATGGATAAAGAAGATGTGGCACATATATACAATGGAATATTACTCAGCCATAAAAAGAAACGAAACTGAGTTATTTGTAGTGAGGTGGATGGACTTAGAGTCTGTCATACAGAGTGAAGTAAGTCAGACAGAGAAACACAAATACCATATGCTAACACATATATATGGAATCTAAAAAAAAATGGTTCTGATGATCCTAGGGGCAGGACAGGAATAAAGATGCAGATGTAGAGAATGGACTTAAGGACACGGGGAGGGGGACGGGTAAGCTGGGATGAAGTGAGAGAGTAGCATTGACAAATAAACACTACCAAATGTAAAATAGATAGCTAGTGGGAAGCAGCTGCATAGCACAGAGAGATCAGCTCGGTGCTTTGTGACCACCTAGAGGGGTGGGATAGGGAGGGTGGGAGGGAGACGCAAGAGGGAGGGGATATGGGGATATATATATACATAGAGCTGATTCACTTTGTTACACAGCAGAAACAAACACAACATTGTAAAGCAATTATACTCCAGTAAAGATGTTAAAAAAAAAAAAAAAGACTACTGTACTCACTTTGAATGGTGACAGGTGGTAACTAGACTTATGGTGGAGATCATATTTTAATGTGTAAAAGTATCAAATCAGGTGTGTTTTACACCTGAAACTAATATAATACTGTGTGTCACTTATAATTAAATTAAATTTAAAAATAAAAAGGACAGTTAAAAAAAAAGAATCTATAGATAGAATAAAATTGCACATCATAAAGCATTATAAGAAAGAATAAACTGAGTCTATAAATCATCCTTTTCTCATTGAATGTATACTCCTGTAAAATACTGTATTACCTGACCACTGCTAAAGAAAAAAGGGAAGACATCATGGGAGTAGTAAACAAAAATATTCACCTATATAATGGTCTCTACCTTTGGCAAGATGATGACATTTTTTTAAAAAAAGAATTACAACATCAATCTGTAACACAGGACAGAAAGAAAGAAAAGAAGCAAGTCAATTTGAAAAAGCAGGGATAATTTAGGGGGGATGTCCATGAGCTCAAGTTTTCATTTCCCAGTCCTTAAGGAAGAAGCTGAACCCAATGTTTTGGGTGAAAAAGTTCAGAAAGAATTGGGCTTGGAAATATAACCAGAAATGCCCCAAAAGGGAGAGGAAAGGATTAATCATCCGGGGTCACAAACCACTGGGACACCAAAGTTTGCTAAACTCATTCACATGATACAGCAGCTGCCATATTTTTCTCCTACTCTTTTGAGGCAGGAAATAAATATCACTAACCACAAAACATGTCACTGTTTAATACGATCTTGCTGTGGCAGAGTGCTTCCATGGGAACATGCCCAGGAACATGGAAGCAATTAGTATGAATAAAGCTGACCCAGGTTCCTGTAGCTTAACCCTAAGGAGACCCCATGTTGCCAACGGGAGGGCAGTCTCCACTGACTTCTAGCACATGCACAACCACCTAACATGAACCGGACACACAGTGGAACACAGATTTTCAAGATGAAAGGTGCATGTACATGTGTGCACATTGATAAAAGTTTGGAAGAAGACACATCAAAATGGTAACAATCTCTATCTCTGGGTAGTGACATTCAATGTAATTTTTAATTCTTTTCTGGCACTTTGTTGTATTTTCCAAATTCTAATCATTAGGCTGCTGTATATCAGAATCTTGGGAGTGGGGTGGTGATTTTACAATTTGGAAAAGATCATGAGGTGTTTCCCCTGCACGAGCTCCTCGCCTCCACCCTGCCCTGGCTCCTTGTAAATCATTTGCCTGAAAGGTAAGATCCCTACCGCAATCTTTCCTGGCTCCTCTGTTTTCAGCATTTCTTCTCAACATCTACCTGCCGTCCCTGCTGCACTTCTTAGGGGTTTTAAGTAGGTCATAATTCCTGTTTTTGCTCTTAAATACCCTCCTCACTGGCTAGAGCCTTTGCCAGCTCTGGAGCCAGATAAACCGTTTCTCTTCTTTGTACTCCTCTGTGCAGTGTGCATTTTACTATCAGGATATATGGTATTTTTGTTAATTGGAATGAAATATTTTTCCCTGTAAATTGCTCCATATGAAAACTCACTCTAATTTCCTTATTGAATTCCCTTAGACACGTAATCTCTTTGCTTAAAAACCGATTGCAGTATTGAAGTTAATTATCAGTCTTTGTGATTTTCCCTATTAATCACCTAGTGACTGGCTTCTTTCTAAATCTTTTGACAATTTAAAGTTGACAACGCTATGTAAGAATCTGTCTACAAAAATGAACTTAGTTGCATTTATCTATTTACATTACTGTCTCTCCCACTTGAATGCTAACTTCCTATGGGCAGAGATAAAATCTTTATTTTCCAATTTATCTCAGAAACGTTACTTGAGTCCCAAATATGTGCCATGTACTCTACTGCAGAGCTACTCAGAGTGTGATTTATGTATGGTAATGGTCTTATTCTGTTTATGGTTCCGTGATGAGATAAATACAAAAATTGAGGATAGGTGTTTAGAAATGTTTGTAGCTATTTGACAGAGTAAATTTATGTCTGTTGAGGCTCAGAATAAGAAATTTAGACTAGTATTTTGTGTGTCTTTTAATTTCACTTTTCCAATACTTCTTACAAAAGCATTGGTATGTGATGGATTGAAAACAAAACAAAGCAAAACACATCCGGTCCTTCATCACACAGTTTTGCTGGCTCTGTTCTACTAACACTGGGTGTTCAAATATGAGTAAATACACATTTGCCTGGCTAACTTTTTGCTAGCTACCTCTTCTGAAAATATTTTCTCTTCCTTTCTCTTTGAATGAATGTGATACCTCAAAGTCCCACAGTTGGAAAGGGCCAAGTACTATATAACTTTCTTCGATCAGAATGAAATATTTTTTCATGTAAATTGCTCTATATGAAAACACCCTCCAATTCTCTTATTGAATTCCCATAGACACATAATCTGTTTGATTGAAACTGATTGCAATGTTGAAGTTAATTATCAGTCTTCGTGATTTCCCTTAGCAGTCACCTAGCAACTTGCTTCTTTCTAAATCATTTTAGACAATCTAAAGTTGACAACACGATATGACAATCTATCTAGAAAAACTTACTTATTTCATTATGACTTACAAATACCTACAAATTCCTTTAAATATACCCTATTTTGGATTTATTAATACATTTACTTAAAACTCTCTTTGGTCTATGAATTAGTTCAGCTTATAATACTTAAAATTTGAAAAAAGCAATAAAATTGCATTTTCTTGTAGTTATTTTAGAACAACTTATTTTTAAAACATAAAGAGAAATTATAAGTACACAAGCACATGATTAGCATTCTATACAGATTTCTTAAAAATAGTCTATCCCTGTTGTTTCTCAGTAAATTTCCTATCATTTTTCCTTACCTGACCTATGTTTTATTCACACTAACCACACCATTCTCCATTACAGCTTGTGCCTTGACACAAGCTGTTCTGTCTGCTCTTCCTCATTTTCATCTTGGGGATTTCAATCCATGAATTCAGACTTGAGTGATGCAGCATATACTCACTAAATCCTTCCTCAATTTCCCCACCGTATTATTTTCACCTCTGAAAGAGACTTGGCCTCTCTTTTACCTGTGTTTCTCCAGAGCTTTGTAGGAAGCAACTGCATGTGTTTCATATATGCTTGTTGAAGAATTGACATTATTTGCTTTTCTATATGCTGTCTCCACCAGAGTGTAAATTATCATTTATTTCTATATTCCCAGCGACTAGCACAGTGCCCAGCACATAATAGATGCTTAATAAAATTTTGCCAACAAGTACATAAATGAATCGCTGAGAGTTTCTGATATATGTGTTTCTTGTCACAAAGACAAAAATAAGCTGGTCTTTCAGGTTCTCTTGTCATTCTGTCCTTTGATTCATTAGTGAACTAGAAATTCCAACACAGTAAACAGATTGTTGAACTTGTAAGAGTGTCCCTAAGGATGCTGTTAAGGAGAAATTGTGTGAAACATAATTGAAAGCAGAAAAGAGTCTATCAGGAGGATGGCAAAGCAGTTATGAAGAAAAATTATGAAGCTGATCCCATCTTCCCCTCTTTGAAATTCCCTACCCTCTAGTAACATTAATAAAGAACAACATTTAGAATTCTGATTCTCCAGCAAAAGGAACGAAATGTATTTGCTACATGCCATAGCAGAGCTAAATGATTTGCTAATAGCACGCTTTTCTTTACTGCCTGCCTGTCCTTCCTCATTTAAACAGGTTACGTCTTTCAAGGAGCAACTCTGATTTCCTACAACACATTCTTCTACTCTGATTGCTTGGATATGAAGAAACACATGCAACACTGAAATATTTCAGGACTGAAATGCTGTCTTCCTGCTAATGTAAGATTTATAGTGAACAGAGAGAAGACGCTGAAAAGGGCCTTGAATCCTGCCCTGGGGACTATTTCTGCCAAATAGTCACCTGTATTAAAATGGCAAAATAGCTATCTTCAGATCAAATAATTAGAACATGGGGCTATTATACAGTAAAGTGCTCTTTATATTTTTTACACAGAATTTATTTCTTAGACTATTTGGAGTCTGTATCCAATGACAATAGATTTGAAACAACTTGGGAGAGTTTGCAGTGACAACACACACACGTACACACCAACGAAGCTTGCATTATTCCAGACTTATATTCCTGACACATTGCATGTAAGCTGATTTTGCATAGTCAAATAATATAATAAATGACCAGGGAACTGGTTATTTAAAGAGCTACTACTTATTTAGTAAAAATAGCAAATCATTTTGAAATTCATGTGAAATTTCTAATTTTGTTCATTTGATAAATATGAATATTACTTTAAGAGTTAATCTGTGTACTCACGAAAGAAAGTAGAATGAGAGTAATAATATCCTTATAAATAAAACTGGTAATTAGATTACCAGTTATATTGATTAGATTCGATTGTCAGATGCCAGGCACTGTTTTCAGAAACTTCAGGGTGAAATCTGTCACACATATAGATATCCAAATTAAATGGTATAGTGTGAGGACAATATTGAGAGGAGTGAATATCGTCACTTTTTAAAGTAAATTGAATTTCCTGCCTCCCTGACATGCCCAGGTGTTTTGATGCCCAGTTTCTTCCATAGATTATGAATGTTCCTACTTGTAGGTTTTTGGTATTCTCTAATGTCCTTCATTAATATTCTAGGATGTAAGCTTCTGACTATGGGCTGATTTTGTAGCCCATCATGGACCCCAATAATGATTTTGCTAAGGGTACATGTAGAGCCATACATGTAGGGCTCATTTGGGATTCCTTTATTTGCTTTCAGCTTCTGTAGAATGGCATGAAGGTCAATCAAGTTAGATTGAAATTCTTCAAGAATACCGAACAATGATATCCTAACTTTAAGAGTCATCTGTGAGTATTCTAGTAGGAATAAATCCTGGAGCATTGAGGCTGAGTAAAATATTTCTTGGAAAATAAAATGTTCATTTGGGCTCAAACATCCTACTGGAAACAGGCTGAGACATTTGATTTAACAGATATTTTCTACGATGAATTTCTAAGGAATATCAATATAAATAGGACAAGGACCCTACCACTAAGAGGCTCACAATCTGTTATGGGAGACATCAAATCAAAAGTCAATGTGACGAGGGAAAAACAAGGCTGAGAACAAAGCGCTTTGGAAGCTCAGAGGTAGGAGTGCTTACTTTTTGTCCAACATGACTTCGGAAAATTCGCAGATGACACAACTTCTGTGGTTAGCCTTTGCGAAAGTTTTCCCTTTTTATGTTTTATTTTTATGGCAAAGGAAGAAGTAAGCCTAGCACTTCTGAAAATTTGTTCTATCTTCCTTTGATCAACAAGTTCTTCTTGGCCATTAGAGTCTGGAAAGAGGCAGCTGGCACCACTCATTCAATGTCTTGGGCATAATCAGCCCTTAGAGCCTGAATTCCAAGACTTTGATGTATTACTGCAAATCTACAGATCCTAGCCATCTTATTTTTCATCTGCCCTACATGTTACTTATGAAATGCACACTGTGTGTTAGGCAAGGAGCAGAGTAAACAGACACTGCTGTCTCTGCTTCCCAGAGATTTTATCAGTGGATAGAATTATAACCGAGTCCCAGATATTGCTGTTTTTAACCATCAGTCAGTTGCATGGTCAAGACCACCATACAGAAAGATTTGCCAAGTGCCTGGTTTAATATCGTAAGTTAGATACTTTAAAATTTTTAAAAAATAAGCATTAACTCTCTCAGAATGCAAAGATAAAGGTAGGACACTACTCAGTCAGGTAAAAGGCACTCTAATAGCTGAAAGGCTTAATGCAGTTACATTACAACTAGGGAATACTCAGGGCCCAAAGGACCAAACTCTTAAGTCTATTTAAAGATAAGTAAATAAATAAAAAGAATAGTAAACATAATATATAGTCATGCCCTAAATTGTGGAGGTGGCCTATATACATGACACACATTTGGGAAAAATTTAGTTCAACTTCCTCATTTTATGTATAAGAAAATACAGAATGTCAGAATAGTTTTCTTCCCTGTTGCCCAACCTGTTTTTCTTCCTGGATTTTTGGATCTCTGTTAGTGGCATTACCAACTGTGCAGTTGCCTAGACATGACATCCTCGGATCAACTTTGACCCCTGCTTTTTCCTCACCTCCTATGTTAGGTCAGTCATCACTGCTCAAGTTCAAGTTCTCACTGTCTCTCATCTAACCTCTCAAACAGGCTTATGTCCTCTAGACTGCAGATTGCTCTCTTAATCTTTTCCTAATCTGTTCTCATGCTCTGCATTCATTTTTTTAAGCATAGATATGATCTTGTCATTCTTCTTACATTCTTAAAACACTTCTTGTCATTCTTAAAACACTTCCCTGGCTTGCATCAGTTAAGGCCCTAGCAGGAAATAGCTGACATACTCAAACTGGGAAATTTGAGGAGCGTTTGATCAAGTGACAGTTTGCAAAGGTTTGGCCAGAATATAAAGAAACCAGTAGCAATGGTGCAGTAGGCTGGGCCAATGACATCATGCCTGTTACCACCCTAGGCTGGAAGGAGGCAGACTGAGAAGGGTACAGCTGTGGAATGCATAGGGGCTCCTCATGGACCTGTCACTGCCAGCAGCCACCTGGAACCATGCTGCAGGCAGGAGCCAGGGTTATGAATACACAGCCCCCTCTCTCTTTCCTCCCTCAAGGTGCTCCACTTTGGCCAAACATATTATAAATTCAGATGAATATAAATTCAGCCCGTTAATGCAGTGCATAGAGGTCAGGTCTCCAGATCCACCTTCTACCCTCTCCATCCTGTTTGGTGGAGAAGTGTAGAGGGTGGACTTGGGGGGACAGACAGAAGATAGCCAGCACTCAGCCCAATTTTTTTAAATAAGTTGAAATCTCCTTAAAATAGGCATTCAAAACTTTTAACCACCTCTCTACCATATCCTTTTCTAAGTGTAATCTAATTTGTTCTCCCACCCCCATTCTATAGCAATGTCAGCCAATTTGAAAACCATAAGTTTCCACATTCTCTTTTATTTTCAGGAACCCTCTTTCTTCATCTCTGCCTGGCTTCTCCATCCTTCAAGTCTTTATACGATTGCTACCTTCCCTTTGCAGCCCTCTTCATCCATCTGAATTGCTGGCTCCCCAGAATATATCACCTCTATGTGATATGCCAAGGCTTGCCCCGGTGCACTACTCACTCCACTCTGAATAAGAGGAGTTCTGACTTCATGAAATTCCCGGCCACAGGGTAGGGAATGGGACTCTTCTGAGAGGAGCAGAGATGTGATCACTTTGGGACAAAGACTCTTTTTTCCTCTGAGGCCTCTTTTATGGGCCTGTTCTACCATTTCAGGATAAAATAACAAACAAACAAAGGTGAGGATGAAGGGAAAAGTATAAAAGAATAGGCTGCATAAGATTCTTATTTAAAAAAAAAGAGAGAGAAGAAAAAGAAGGAGGAAGAGGAGAAATCATCATTATCACACATGGTCCAATCCCGTTTTTAAGGGGAAGATTTCGAAACCCTGCTCTCCATTTGGCTTTTCTAGCTCAAAGTAAACATTTAGCAGGGTTTGGCGGAGCATGGCCAATGTATGCACAAAGGACTGAGACTGGGGAGTTCGGTTCGTGGATCTTAACAGCTGTACTTCTTGAGGGCAAATGCACATGTGGAGAGAGCAAATGTTCGCAAGCGTTATGAGACGACCTTGGTCATTGCCGCTAGTGGAATTCCAGTTTGCTAAGACTAAGTATTCATTTCAGGGACCAAGGACAGGCTCACTAGTGACATTCTAGCTGCAAGAGCAGCTGAATGCCTTGAGGCAGAGAGTAAGTAAGGTTTTGATTTTGACTAAGAATAAATACCCATCGCTGGGTCCAGGTTAGATCTATGCCAGGATCTCACACTGGAAGAGAAGCAAAACTTCTCCCTCCAAAGAGCCACATTATCATACAGGGTGTCAGCAGTGGGAAAGGGTCTGGGAGAAAGAATAATATTATAGAGATAGATATTTTATTTGGAAGTCAGGGCCACTTATTCATAAATCTCAAACAAGAACACCTGTAATCCTCATGGGCAGCTGGTATAGCTTTTGGGATCCTAATAACCTTCTTTCTTATCAGAAATATAAACAACAGTCATTCTTTTGATCCTTCTTTCCTTCCATTTTACCCCCAAAGTATTTTGTTTTACATTTCTACCATTACACATGCCATAGTCAAATACATATTATAATGGAGTTATGAGTCAGAAAGCATATAAGATGATAATCTTATATACCTTTGAGCTTTCTCAAGACTAGCACATGTTTGTGGCATTGAATAATGAGGCATTCCCAAGATCACATTCAGGTCTTATAATTTCCTAATCAGCAATCTTTTTACTGTTGCACATACATACAATCCTATGAAATTATTTAGAAAATTTTTAGAAAAGACATAGACATATCTTATTTCTCAGCATAACTGAATGAAATAGGTTTGTTAATTTTTAACTTTGGTTAGTGTATTTATTAAATTAACACAATTCTTTAGAAGTAAGTACAACAATGCAGCATAATAAACAGCAACTTATTGCATATTTTCCCCCAGGCAAAGATGATATAATCCAAAATAGGAAAGCTGTGGGTGTTATGTGGCTTCAGCAAATTAAGAATAAATAGTCCACTATTTATTTTGTATCCTTTAATCTAGATTTCTAGGTGTAGGCTGGATTGTCACATCTACTTTGTATGAACCACAAACAGCTCTAGAAGGCTGCTACATTTGTTGCTTCCTCTAAAGTGTCATGAGTAAAATTCTGGTGGATTTTGGACCATGGGGACAGGTGTAGTGGATACCTTTATACCTTTCAGAGGCCTTTCATGATGACCCCCCCCAACCCAGCAGCCATGTTTGTACTATTGATCCTGCCCCATAGCTCACCCACAGTTGATTTGACCAGAAATGGGATCTTGACCCAAGTGGGCTAATCAGAGGGTTATCCTTTGGAATATGGAACGGAGACGTAAAAACAAAGATATAGTCTCTCCACAGATCTGGGGACATAATGAGTAACAAACATCCATTCTCTAGTCCACACCTTTTTCTTATATAGACAGAGAGAAAAGGAAGTATGTCTTCAGAGAGAGAACCAACAAGAATGAAGCAAAAAGCAGCAGAGATGAGAGGCAGATGAAGAATACTGCTGGGTCCAGGCCTTCCTGAGGTCTGATCTCTTTATTCCTACCCTTGTGCTCTGGAAGACATGTGCATTGTTACACTAAATTCTTTATTTTGATTAAGGTGCTTGAGATGCTTTCTTCCCCTGCAATCAGAGTGTCCTCACTAATACATTCAATGGCAAGTAGCTAACAGAAAGGTCAGAGAATGTATAATAAAATCCAAGAACTGCATCTCTAAAAACAACTTTAAGAGTCTCGTTGCTGTGCTTAGCATTGTCTGAGCATGCAGTGCTCCATCCTATGTTTTTAAGAAATTAATACAAAAACGTTTCTTTCAAGTCACTGTAGGGCCTCTTATGCTACAGATTCTTTTTATAAAATCTGATGAAAAATCTTAAGGTTAAGGTTTATTTAGAAAGGATGATGAATTTCCTGCTTACATTAATTCCTGCCTATCTCAAAGTTTTGGTATTATTTTCAAGGTGAGTCATTTTTATCATTTAGCCATCTCTTGGCCAAGCATTCTAACTTGCTTTAGGGCTTAAAAGATTTCATGCAAAAAGACATTTTTTTTTTTTTTCAAAAAGACATTTTTTAAAAGTTAACGTGCAACATTTTAATTTAAAAGTAATTAGTAGACAGGAGCAATGTTTTTGGTGATGGTCAGAAGTATGGATAATGTTCAATAAAGTATAGATAGCCTTCAGTGGGCGTGTATTGGGTATCAGTTATGCATACAATGCTAGAAACTGGGGATGTAAAGATAAGAACTGGTTAATATGGAAATAGTTTAGTAGTAACACTACATAATGGAGCTATAACTGTCTTCTTTAGGATAACATGCTGACAACTCAATGACTAACCCTGAAGGGATGCCAGGATATTTTTGCTTAATATCAAAAATACATGAGTTTGTATAGCTCCACCAGGCAGAGGGTGTGAAAAGCCATGCACTTTGGGGAAATGGTGAGACTTTTCCCAAGGCTAGGGTGTATGTGGAGGGTGCAGATGGTGGAAAATTAAACTTGGTGGGGTGGTCTTTGAACCCTGCCACTTGAGTTTTCCCTAAAATAATTTAGAAAAATACGCATCTCCTTTTACATTTTCATGTTAATATCTAAAGTTTTTATGATAAGTTTAGTGGTTGCAAAGAATATAATTTCTGAAATATTTTATATTGAGTTCTTTAAAATTATGGAATTTGTCTGCCATCTCATCTAAATGACAAAGCCAGTCCTGCTAACTATCCAATCAACCAAATCAAACTTAATTTTCAGAAAAAGACTGACTTCATTGTTAAACTCAGATGCATATGTTAAAATGTGTCCCAGGGAATCTAAAAGAAAATGGTACAAATGGACTTATTTAGAAAACAGAAACAGACTCACAGACATAGAAAATAAACCAAAGAGGAAAGGGTGGAGGGAAGGGATAAATTAGGAGTTTGGGATTAACAGATACACACTAGTGTATACAAAATACTGTACTGTACTACTGTATGGCACAGGGAACTATATTTGATACCTTGTAAAAACCTATAATGGAAAAATCTGAAAAAGAATATATGTAATATGCACATATAACTGAATCACTTTGCTGTACACCAGAAACTAACACAACATTGTAAAACAATATACCTCAATTAAAAGAAATCATGATTTCAAAATCTAAGTGGGAAAGGAGAGAAAGAGGAAGAGAGACAGAGAAAGATTGGGAAACTGAGAAGATAAATTTGGCAAAGATTCATCTCCTGTTCCCCTTTCAATATTGCTTATCTCAAATCTCTTTTGCTACAGGGATCTCTTTTTGGTGAGTTTCAGGATAAGTGTAAGGTAATGAGGACATCTGGGAAAGAAGCAACAAGAGAGGCAATGCCCTGGGGCCAAATGCACCTTTCTTAGCCAGAAGAGAACCTCTGAAGTTTGAGCATCTGTAAATTGACTCCCTGAAACTATTTGTGCCACAAATCCTTGAGAAGTCTCTGAGGCCTCAGGGTAAACCTCCCCCAGTCCAAAGGACTGGCAGAGGGATCGTGGTAGCTCTGGGTTGGGTCTTCCCCACCTTTGGGCCGAGGCAGGTCCAAAGTAGGAACTTCCTCACTGTGGCCTCTGGGGCAGGGTGTGCAGTGAACAATTCAGGAGATCACTTACAAGAGAAAAACAAATATCACTGTCTGGAGTGATATTTGTTTGGGGGAGTTATAGGGAATAAAAGCACTGTCTTGAGATTTTGGAAATCAGAAGAGAAGGTACTAGTGAGAGAGAAGAGGGCAGGGCGGTAACTCAGCAGTGAGGAGCAAAGAGGAAGAGAAAGTGTAAACTTACAGAAGAATGACAGAAATGGAAGAGAGAAAGGAGAGGCGGCTCTGTCAGGCTGGGCTGTGCTGCCACCAACGTTTGCCTGAGAGGTCTCTCCCTAGCCCTGACGGTACAGGCTGTCCAATAGGAATCTGGAGAAGGTGTGAAATTTAGGGTTGTTTCTGAGGACTCCCACTGGTTGTGTTAATATGACAGCTTATTTATATACTGCAATGATTAATTTTATGTGTCTACCTGGCTAGGCTATGGAGCTCAGCTGTTTGCTCAAACACTAGTCTAGATGTTGCTGAGAAGGAATTTGCAGATGTGATTAGCATTTACAGTCAGCAAACTTTAAGCAGATTACCCTCCGTAATGTGGGTGGGCCTCATTCACTTATTTGAAGGCTTTATGAGAAAAGACTGAGATTTCTTGAAGAAGAAAGAATTCTGCCTCAAGCCTGCAGCAGAAAATCCTACCTGTGTTTCCAGTCTGATAGCTTGTCTGGCAGATTTTGGACTCAAGCCTGCACCATCAACTCTTACTTGAATTTCCAGCTTGCAGGCCTGTCCTGCAAGTTTCAGGCTTGCCAGTCCCCACTATTACAGGAGCAAATTCCTTGAAATAAATCCCTCTCTCTTAATATATTACATTATTAATTTTCTTATTAATACAATTAAAATATTGATTAATTATTTCATTAATATTAATATAATTTATGTAACTAATATTACATAAATGTAATATATGAATATGTAATTCTTTATATAGAGATATATGTTAATTTGAGATATCTTTATATATTATATATTATATACTGATATATTTAAACATGATAAGACAATATAGTAATATAACAATAACCAATGTATTAATGATATATACTGCATAATATATTATGTTTATACATTAAGTATATATTATGTATTTGATATTTAAAGATATATATATACACAGAGAGAAAGAGAAAAACAATAGGATATCTAACCAGCTACCTAGCTTTCTATCTATCTATCTATCTATCTTATCTTTCTGTTTCTCTGGAGAATGCTAATACATGTATTTCCTAGCACAAAACCAGTATTTCACTTAGTAGCTTTGTTTCTGTTTTTCCCCACTACGTTAAGTCCAGACTGATTTTCATTCATATTTGTATCCACACTGTCTGACATATTTTAGGCACATAAGAAAGCACTAAAAAATTAATAGGGGTCTTCCCTGGTGGCGCAGTGGTTAAGAATCCGCCTGCTAATGCAGGGGACACGGGTTCAATCCCTGGTCCTTGAAGATCCCATGTGCCATGGTGCAACTAAGCCCAGTGTGCCACAACTACTGAGCCTGTGCTCTAGAGCCCGCAAGCCACAACTACTGAGCCCACGCACAGCAACTACTGAAGCCTGCGCATTCTAGGGCCCGTGCTCCACAACAAGAGAAGTCACCACAATGAGAAGCCCGCGTACCACAACAAAGAGTAGCCACCGCTCAGCACAACTAGAGAAAGCCCGTGTGCAGCAACGAAGACCCAACGTAGACACAAATAAATTAAAAAAAAAAAAAAAGAATTAATAGATGAGTAAGATCTTCTTAATAGTAATGGATTAAAATGTTGTATTTTTTTTCTAATGAACACTATAATTCTATAATAAATTTGCCTTAATTGATGATATCAAGATTGGTGTCTGCTAATTAACATGATTGCAGACTGGACATCTGAGGAGAATTCAAGTGGGAGCACATACAAGTTGGCACCAACGAAAATGCAGTTATCCAGTGCTCTGTGACACAGTGATCTGCAGCAAATCTAAATCTCTGACCACAAACTCAGGTGTGCAAGAGATGATGCATTTAAAGGAGGCAAGGACATACAATGGAGAAAAAACAGCCTCTTCAGTAAGTGGTGCTGGGAAAACTGGACAGCTACATGTAAAAGAATGAAATTAGAACACTACCTAACACCATACATAAAAATAAACTCCAAATGGATTAAAGACCTAAATGTAAGACCAGACACTATAAAACTCTTAGAGGAAAACATAGGAAAAACACTCTTTGACATAAACCACAGCAAGATCTTTTTTGACCCACCTCCTAGAGTAATGGAAATATAAACAAATGGGACCTAATGAAACTTCAAAGCTTTTGCACAGCAAAGGAAACCATAAACAAGACGAAAAGACAACCCTCAGAATGGGAGAAAATATCTGCAAATGAAACAGTGGACAAAGGATTAATCTCCAAAATATACAAAGAGCTCATGGAGCTCAATATCAAAAAAACAGTTCAGGGCTTCCCTGGTGGCGCAGTGGTTGGGAATCTGTCTGCCAATGCAGGGGACACGGGTTCGAGCCCTGGTCTGGGAAGATTCCACATGCTGCGGAGCAACTGGGCCCGTGAGCTACAATTACTGAGCCTGCGCGTCTGGAGCCTGTGCTCCTCAACAAGAGAGGCCGCGATAGTGAGAGGCCCGCGCACAGCGATGAAGAGTGGCCCCCGCCTGCCACAACTAGAGAAAGCCCTCGCACAGAAACGAAGACCCAACACAGCCATAAGTAAATAAATAAATTAAAAAAAAAACAAACAAAAAACAGTTCAATTAAAAAATGGGCAGAAGACCTAAATAGACATTTCACCAAAGAAGACATACAGATGGCCAACATGCACATGAAAAGATGCTCAACATCACTAATTATTAGAGACATGCAAATCAAAACTACAGTGAGGTATCACCTCACACCAGTCAGAATGGCCATTATCAAAAAATCTAGAAACCATAAATACTGGAAAGGGTGTGGTGAAAAAGGAACCCTCCTGCACTGTTGGTGGGAATGTAAATTGATACAACCACTATGGAGGTTCCTTAAAAAACTAAAAATAGAACTACCATATGACCCAGCAATCCCACTACTGGGCATATACCCTGAGAAAACCATAATTCAAAAAGAGTCATGTACCACAATGTTCATTGCAACACTATTTACAATAGCCAGGACATGGAAGCAACCTAAGTGTCCATTGACAGATGAATGGATAAAGAAGATGTGGCACATATATACAATGGAATATTACTCAGCCATAAAAAGAAGTGAAATTGAGTTATTTGTAGTGAGGTGGATGGACCTAGAGTCTGCAATAGAGTGAAGTAAGTCACAAAGAGAAAGACAAATACCGTATGCTAACACATGTATATGGAATCTAAAAAAAAAAAAAAAATGGTACTGATGAACCTAGGGGCAGGACAGGAATAAAGACACAGACGTAGAGAATGGACTTGAGGACATGGAGCGGGGGAAGGGTAAGCTGGGACAAAGTGAGAGAGTAGCATTGACATATATACACTACCAAATGTAAAATAGATAGCTAGTGGGAAGCAGCAGCATAGCACAGGGAGATGAGCTCGGTGCTTTGCAATGACCTAGAGACGTGGGATAGGGAGGGTGGGAGGGAGGCTCGAGAGGGAGGGGATATGGGGATATATGTATGCATATGGCTGATTCATTTTGTTGTACAACAGAAACTAACACAGTATTGTGAAGCATTTATACTCCAATAAAGATCCATTAAAAAATTTCATTAAATCTTATTCTTAGCCCTTACCTTGTTCAGGTTATGGGAAAGTCAATCGCTTTCATTATTGGGATGATGTGTTTCCCATACAGGTGATGGGAAGATGGGTATTGGGTAGGAAGCCCCAGGGTCCTGAAGGGCACTGTAGGTTGTGAGGTCTTAGTTATGCATGAGCCCAGCCCACAGAGGTCCTCCAGGTGCAGCAGCTCTTGGCCTCTGTTCTGTATGTTGGCTAGAACATGGGAGTCTTGGTCTGGAACACTGGTGCTTAGAGCCAGCCTCCCTAAGCAAGTCAAGAAAGGATCCCTTTGGCAGTTCTGCTGCCTTCCCCAGGGGCTACCAGAGAGTGGGACATCCATCGCCTCATGCCTTTTTAATTTGGGGAGAATGTCGGATTCTGTTTTCTGGTGTCATCAAAAATGTTCCTAATATAATTGGAAAAGTAAACTTAATGCTTCTTATTTAAAACAAGAGTGATTATCATTAAGTAGCTCTTGCTTTCTACCCAGAAAAATAAATCCATAAAGTATGGAAAACTAAAGTTACCAGTATGTAATATGGGGTGAAAGAAAATATAGCAAATGAAATGTTTCAGAAAATTGGTCTGCCACAGCAATCAAAGGCATCACTTACCTTACTGGTACTTTTCTCTTGGCAAGAAAACACAAGACCACTACTGTTATATGAGTCGTCAGGAAAGCTAATCCAATACCCAGGAGGGTCCATATATCTGGAATTTCAAACCAATGAAAAATGTAAATATTCAGTGAAAAATATTAGAGACTCCAAAACTCAAGTGACTGTGGTCACAATGTAACCTACTGTTCTGAGTGTCCGTGAAATCAGCAATGGGAGGGTTAACCTTGATATGGCAACGATTTCCCTTCCATCCTTGTCCACATCTGGAAATGAGATAAAATGTAATAGTTGGCAAAAAAAGAAGTGGAAACATATTTTAGCAGTATTGTCATGGAATAAAATGATGAATGTCAATAAACAGTGAGATACCAGGAATGTGGGTAACTTTGATACGAAACCAAAAATGTTAAACCAAAGCAAAAAGATAATTAAATTGTATTCTTACATTATTGTGTAAGATGATTTTTTTAAAATATTTATTCCCTTCTTAACTTTATCTGTAAGGTGGGGACTTGATTTCTTTATCTATAAGGTGAGAACAAGGCTAATTTCTTGTTTTCAAGAATTGACTTCACTTTTCACCAGTGTCAAATATTACTTTACTTTTTCATTTGACTCAAACTCAAAAGCTAGCACATTTTTCAACAGTGAATGGATTTCAGTTCTTTCAGATACCAATAGAGAATATTCAAATTATAGATTAACATAAATATAAATCAGTATTTTTATTTCTCATTACAAGGGGATGATCCTTCAAGTTCATAGATTTGGAATCAGGTTATGGGTCAAATTGGATATACCATCAGTCCTAGAGGATTTCACTACCTCTGCTATATTTAGGGACATACATGATGAAACTTGTAACACTAGGGACATCTCCTCTGATATGGATGGCCTTCAGAAAGTTCAGAATTGGAGACTAGCTTGTGCCTCAAAGGGAGACGAGGTTTATTTCTAAGCAGTGAATGTGTCAGAATTTCTCTGGCAGAATGTGTTTGCATATTAGTGTGAAAGCTCATGTATACATTCTTGTTTACCAAAAATAACAGGATACAAATTAAGAAGGGTTTGGTTGAATTTCCTGCCAAATTCATGGTACAGGCTATAAAATAGGATTAAAAACTAGCTTTTGAATGTGTGTGCTTAGAAGTGGTGTGTTAGAAGCAATGCTTCTTCAGCACACAGTTAATTTTTTTTTCTCAGTCTCTCTTTTGAATTTGAAAATCTGAATGACCAATAGCAATTTCTTCAAAAAAGCAATAGCTTGTCTAAATATAAAAAGCTTAGTGGTTCAAGGAGGCCCATAAGAATGCCTTCTTTCCTTCGTAAATACTCTTTAAAAAGTAGAAATTTAAGATAATTTGATTGTTTTTGATGTCTCTGACATTCAAATTAAAATAAATTAGAATGTTTAAGATTGGAGTATTTGTTTTTTATTCTCATAAACCTTAATATGTATTCCTTATCAGTTCTCAGGTTGGCAATGTGAATCTGCATGTAAGTCCTTCACATTTTGCCTGGACTCCCTTAAAATCTTCCTGAATGGGGTGGGTCCTCAGTGCTTGTCTTGGAACACGGAGACCTGCAGTGATGGTATGCTAGAATTGGCACACTGAAGTTCCTTTCGCTTTGACCAATGGCAGTGAAAGGAGTTTCTCTGGTCCCATCTCCCTGAGGACTGCAAGCTAGAAGTGAAAATTGAGCATCCTGTCTGCTCTACAGTTTGGTGGACTCATCTCCTCCAAGGTGACCACAGATCTGTATTAAAGATCACTGAGACGTTTTAAAAAGAAAAGGCTAGTCATCTTCTCTATTACTTTTCACAGGCAATCTGGGTAGGGAAGCGTAGACATTTCACTCAACTATTTATTTCTCCTTAGCAAATCAGCAATATTAGCATACCAAAGGAAAAATAAGAGACTGACTTTTCCTGAAGAGATAACGCAAAGATTGTTGTTTTTAGTAGTAGCGTGTTGGGTAATATTATAGTTGTTGGGGGTGAAGGGCGAAGGCTCTTGTGGGGAGAAATCAGATAGGGTAAGTGGATGAGATATTGGGAAGAACTGGGTGTGCTTTGGCTAAGTGGACGCCAGCCAACCAGAGCAGACCAGTCTCAGTGGCCATTCCAGCCACAGCAGTGGGAAAGCTGGGTGGCTGTTAGAGTCCGGTGGGTGTGGGGAGTGCTGCATAATTGGTGCCAAGAATGAGGTCCCTAAAAGAATGGGGCAATGAGATTCACCTTATTTGCTTGACAATTAAGGACTAGATAGCGCTTTTTAGGTAATGTTTTAGCTATTTTATGAGTAAACAAGATCAAATGCAATGGTGATTCCACCTCTTGTGTAATCCAAAAGGATCCATAAGGACGATAAACATTTTATAATATTTGTGCTAAAGACTAGGATACCTCAGTCTAAATTAGAATGCATGTTCGTTTTGTTTTAATGTCAGGAAAAAAGAAATGTTAGATGTGATGAAATTATTTTGCAGGTCTTTTTCATAATGAGTCATAAGAACGGTTTAATGAAAAAAAATTAACTGATAGCTTGACAAAAGGGAAGAAAATGACTTGTTTTTATTCAGAAAGCACCCATAAGAGAAAGCTTTTAAGGAAAATTTGATTTATTCTGAGCTAATCTGAGGCTGTGTGTTTTATCACTTATTTCATATACCTGATGAGTGTAAGTCTAACACTGGAGAATTTCAGCCTTATTTTTAGAATGATGGAAGTTCACACTACCACTTAATTATCCCCCAGATTCATTTAACCACCCACGCTCCTTCCCTTCCCTCCACCAAATCATAAGCATTTCTATGGTTTGGTTGGGATGGAACCACAACCTGACCTCTAGAGTTAATCTCATTTTTCTTGGTGTAGCCTTTTGCCTCAGGACCCTGTCCAATGCATTCCTAATCAACAGTGATTGGTTCATAGAGAGACATGGACGTAAGTTTGTCCAGTAAGAATTTTGTCACCAGTGGGTACATATTGATGGATATTTGTGGTAAGAAATATCCTCTGCCCAACTCTGATGTGAAAAAGGAAGAGTATAGCCCTGTGAAGCTACCATTTTGTTACAAAAGCAAGCCTGAGGATAAAACAAACAGGAAGACAGAGCCTAGGAAATCATGGAGAAATGGAGGAACAAACTTAATGGCATTGAAAACTTTTCAATCCATTCCTGTTTCAAGCCTGCTCTGGGTTTAGACTTTTTAGATACATGAGTCAATAAATTCTTTAATTGTCTGAGCCAGTTTGAGTTTGGTCTTCTATTACGAGCACACACACAAAACCAGTTTTCCTACTCTTTCATTTTGATCCCTGAAGTTCTCCTCATTAAATCAATAATCCTTTATTCAAAAAATATTTATTGAATGTCTACTATGTACAAGGTAGTCTGCTAGATATAAAAAGGATGGGCAAGACATGCTTGAGAATTTGTAGGAGCATAAACTTGGGAGATAAAAAGCACATTTAAAAATAAGTAAGAGACAAAGCAGAAAATAAAATATATGAAGTATAAGAAAGGTAAAGAAAAGTGCTAAAGAAGAAGATGAAAAAAATAGCTTCAAGAATCTATTTTTCCAGAGCCAGAAAGTGAAAAAATGTGTAGTCTCAACTAGACATGAACGGAACAGGTGATATATTAAGTTATATTTATTCCAAAGCATTATAAATTTATGTATGTATTATATAACAATGTTTCAGAGAAAAATGGTCATCTAAGTATACAGAAATCATCTATGACTGATGGGATCTCGAGAGATATGTTTGAATTATGTTCAGATTATTAATGGGATGCTAAACTAACCTCTGGATTTCCCAATTCTTTACTGCAGTATATTTTTTAAGCCATACTTACTCTAATTTTATAGTTTTTTATGTCTGTAGAAGGAAAATCCCTTCATAAGGAGCATGCATTTTGAATATAGTCCAGATTAGATTTATCATTTAGCATTAGAGCAGTAGACTTGTTTTTCTTTTTATTAGGCATGTTTACAGCAACACGTTATGATTATTAAAATCATGAATATCATTTTTGTTTATAGAAACCAATATCATCCTACAATGACATTCATGCTTCAGAAAACTACAATATACTAAGCCCCATAGAGATTGAATTGAACACCTGCTGTGTGCTAAACAATATTCTAAATGCTTTAATGTATTACTTGTGAAACACTAATGTTACAAGATACGAGTTATTTCCCCATTTCATAGTTGAGGAAATAAAGGCCCAGAGTGGTTGAGCAGTAAGTCACCAGAGGTACACTCTGAACTAGACTTTAAACTACATCTCTGGCTCTCGTGTTATGCTCTGTTCACTACACGGTTTTGCTTCCCATGGTCTTCCTAAAGTTGGAATATAGTTGTTTATAATAGCAGTCAACTTCGCAATTTTTGTCTGTTAGGAGAGAAACAGTGGGGATATTCCTGAGCCTCATGGTCTGAAAACTCCCATTTATCACATTAAGCTTTACCTTGGAAACATCTAGGTGTAGGGGAGGCAGATGTAGAGCTGGGAAAAGAGTAAGTAATGAGAGTCAGGGCACCTGGATTTCAGGCTAGACTCTGCCACTTTCTAGCTATGTGGCTTTAGGAGAGTCAAATCACTTCAGTTTCCTATTTATAAACAGTAAGAATTACAACTTACCTAACAAGATGTGTAGGAGAATTAAATAAAACAATGCATGTGAAAGTACATTGTTAACTGTAAAGTGTTATCTGTGTCAGGCTCTTTGATACCCAGCCTTTTGCTTTCTGGTGTAAATCATGGTCCTGACCATTCCCTGCCCTAACATACTGGCCCTCCAGGGAGCTGACCTTTGACAACTGCCCTGTCTCCATCCCTGCCTGAGCATCAGTAAGACTTAGGGAGCAGTGAAAAGACATTGCCACAGCTTCTGTTTTCATGACTTATTAATTATGCCATTTAAAAAGCATTTTTACATCTGAATATGCCTGGAGGTTCTTGAGCCAGTTATACAGGGAGGGGAAGGAAAAGCAGGTGTTTAGGATGCTCGCTGCTTGTGATGAACATTTCTTCCCCCCACCCCGCCCCGCCCCATCCTCTGTGGTTTCTACCCGTCGGAAGTACTCCAAGGGGGAGAAAGCCGTGCCATCCCAACTTTGCATGAAAGCATCAGCTCAGACCGAGTACTTTCTGATCCTTAGGCTGAGCCTGTGCCAGCAGAAGGGGAGTGGGACAACTGAGGTAGCCCCTAATGGGCCATCCTTGTTGTCATGGATGAATTCATTTTAACAGAAAACAAGAAAGCAGGAGAAGCCACTAAATAATCTCTGAGTCACAAAGCAAGCACTGAAATTCCACATTGAGTACCAGTGATTAATTTGCTTGGACTAATTTCCTCCTTGACTAATTAGCTGCAGCATATTTTATAACATATAGAAGTATTAGATAGAGCCCTCTTGAAAGAGAAAGATAAACTTCCCACTCTATCCATGCATAAGGGCCTGTTTTCTTAACACAAACAGGAGAAAGGGAGAAATAAAATGTGATTAGACTCTTTCAGCCAGAGCCAACACCCTAATCTTTCCTAACTTCTAACAGGTCTTCTGCTACTAGTAGGTAATAAGTGAGGATTTATAATAAAATAACAACTTATTTCTGGGTGTGCTTGGGAACACCCATTCATTACTAACACCTGGAACAAAAAGATCTCCCATCCTTTCTGTCATTTGTGTGCAGGTCCCAGTTCATCTGTCTCATTGCCAGGAAAAACAAATGAGGAGCCACACATTTTCTAAGAATGTGTTCATGGATTAATTTGGTGGGAACCAGCAGAGGGTTTACTCTGTCCTTTTTAAACTACTTGAATTGTTCAAATAAGTGTAAAGTAACAAAAGACAAATTTTATTTGTCAGTTATTTCATAGCATGTTGATATTTGAATATTTAACTTTAGATTTTAATTAGCTGACCTCATCCAATACTTTTTACTGATTCAGGATAATGGGGAGAACACATTGGATTTTTTTCTCTTTTTTTTTTTTTTTTTTTTTTTTTTTTATTTCTGAACTTGAATTTTTTTTTTTTTTACAGTGTTCATGTATTACAACTATTCAAGAGAAATAAAAAGTACAGTTTTTTAAAATGTCATACATTGATAGTTTTGAAAAGAATTATTTTTGCATATATTGGATTTTAATTAGCTGACCTGATCCAATACTTTTTACTGATTCAGGATAATGGGGAGAACACACTGGATTGCATTTTTCCTAACAATTATGAAACCCTTTAAAGGGAATCTTAATCTTATTTTGAAATATGACATTCCAAGCATCAGAAAGAGATAAGAATTTTATGTTTAAAAAAAAAAAGATGTATAAGTTTAAAAGTTTCTGAATCCCCATATCCATTCTCCACTTCATCATCTCAATCACCAAAATTTCATCAATTTACCTGCTAGACATCTCATACATACATCCTCCTGCCCCATCCTGCTTTGGCCACATGGCCAAAGGCCCTCATGGCTCCAGTGCTGTAACAGGTCCGTAACTGGGTTTCCTGCCTACAGACTGATGTCACATCATGTAACTTCCCTGATTCTACGCCTTCACTGCGTTTACACAGCTGTGAGAATCCTGTCTAGATGAAGTGGTTTCATACAGAGGCTCTACTCCAATAGGGCCTCTTGATGGCACAGCAGGTTCGATCTCAATTCTCCCTTTGCTCACACACCCTTTACTCTTATTTGAAACCCCTTCACTTAAGATACTCTTTCACACTCCTAGGACTTTCTAGGACACCCATTCTCATTAGCTGGAAGATGGCTTCACTTCTTATCAATCTAGCCAACTCATGTTTATCCTTAAGGACACAGACCAAATAACATGTCCCCCTGGAAGCCTTCTTTATGCTCCTGCCTAACTTAAATGGACCATCTTTGGTTCTGGGACACTCTGCAAACTCCCATGACAGCACTTAACACACAGTACTGTTAATTGTCGGTTTCCTTACAAATTTTTCTAGACTATAAATTTTTCTAAGGTAAAGACTATACCTGTTATACTCTTGTATGCTCCAATGAGCACAATCCTGCTCATAGATATTTACTGAAAATATTCACAGTCATCACAATAATGGCAGTTAAGTGGATAAAGTGTTACAGTTATCAAAGCACTTTCATTTTAATTAAAGTCCAAATAGTCCAAATGGTATCTTGTTTAACCATGGTAACAGTCATTTACAACTTTAGTATGTAACAGAATCACCTGGAATGTTTGCTAAAACAGATTGCTGGCCCATCCACAGAGTTTCTGATTCAGTAAGTCTGAGGTGACTCCAGAATTCCATTTCTAACAATTTTTTAGGTGACACTGACTCTGCTGGTCTGAGGCCACACTTTGAGAACCACTGCCTTAGAACACCCCTTGAGGTTAAGTGTTATTGTTCTCAGTGTACAGAGAGGAAATGGAAGCTCAGAGAGCAATGGTTTTGTAAGTGGTGAATTCAGGTTCTCGAAACTGCTTTGCCTATGTTCTTGTCATTGCACCATATGAATATTTGTAAAATTCTTACTATATTCCATTTCCTAACAAAAAAAGCAGCGTATATATGATCAGATTTTGTCCTTAGGGGATGATTACTTGAAAATACAAATCACATGCTCCTGTGTGTCTTTTACGGCTATTTCCACTTGGATTGGTAGTCAAGTTGCACAGAATTGCAAATGTAGGAAGGAAGCACATTCATGTTATTTCAAATGATTACAATAGAAACAACTTTAACTACTTCAGAGATGAAATAAAGCAGATAAAAATTGTCCTTCTTTTTCCCTTTTGCTCATACAGATAGCTGATGTGACACTAAAAAACCCCCAGAAAACTCCCGAAATTGATGTTTTGAGCTTCCCACTTCTGCTTTTTTTCGCAACTGTTATGAAGCATTATTTCCCTGGAATTGGATGGAAGGGGGCAAAAAGGAAGAAGAAATAGAAAAGAAACTAAATAATTCACAAACTGGGCAACTGAAAATGGCTGCAAGTCAATAGAAACCAGTCTTGTTCTAAGATGAAGAAGATAAAGGCATTAAAGTTTTGCTGTGGAGTGTAAACTAGCAAGAAATAGGTTTCTGAACTTTTTCTCCTGTCATCCTATGAAGTGTGAAAGAATTTTCCTTTAAAACATAGATTGTGACTTAATTCCAGCAAGGCTTTATTCTTGTTTTCTCTCCTTCATTGAATATATGTGCTTTGAAATACATACGAAAACACACAAGATGGTAAGGCTGAAAATTAGAAAGAACAAACAATGAATTGTCAGCCACTGGAAGGAATGTCCACTAACCAGAGTACTCACAAAGCCCAGGGTGAGAATCCACGGGTGTTTAGGACTCACTTTGACCTTTTGGTGAAGTAACAAGGCCCTCTACTTGCTCAGTACAAAACAAAGAATCTTCTAATGACTTTCCAGTCAACTGAGAAAAAAGTCTAAACCCTGCACTCTTTGCTCAGTGAGTAATTATTGAACACCTTCTGTATGCTAGGCCTTGTTCTAGGTGCATCATAATCTATTAGACCACATGTTGTCTGGTAATGCTCTTCCCTAAACACACTAAGCTTGTTCTTGCCTCGGGGACTTCATGTTTTCTGCTTTTCCTGACAGTTAAGTAGTGTGCCCAAATCTTGGAATAGCTTGAACTTTCATGGAATTGTGATCTTGACTCAAATTACACCTTCTCAGAGGGGCCTTAATCAGCAAGTTTATCTAAAATACATCACTGCCATCATCCCTTCCCCGTCCCTTCCTAGCAACCTGCTTACCCTAATGATTTTTCTTCATTGCACTTGTTACTATTCAAATTTAATGCACACATGCACACACAAGCATATATATTATACATGTGTGTATATTTAACATATATTTGTAAGTGTAAATATATATAGATTATATATAATGTATATAAAATAAATTTATTTATGTATTATGTGTATATACATACATATTTATATACTAAGCTCTATAAACAGAAACTTGAAAACCTCAATGAAATGAATGATTTTGCAATGATACTATAAATTATACAATTAATGTAAGCAGTAGAAATCTAGAGTAGTTCAATAACACATACGATATTGAAAAAGCCTTAAAAACTGCTTCAAGACCAGGCTATTTGGCTGTTTTGTCCTCTCCAAGTTTCGAGAAAAGGTAATTCTCATGCTTTATGTGCCGTTTCAGAGAATAAAAAGCTACCCAATTTACTTCAGAGATCTAATGCTTGTCTGGTAACAGAACCTCAAAAAATATTATACACAGAAGAAAACCTGGGAGCAATGTCACTTATAGATGCCAAAATCCTAAATAAATTACCAGCAATCTGAATATAAGAGTACATTGTGCTGTAAGATTTATTAAACACTTGCTTTTCACTGGGTATGTAGTTTTAACTCATGGGTAAAAGGCAAATCAATCTGTACAAGAAGCAGAGGACCCTGTGAGAGAGAAGTAAAAATAGTAGAAGAACCTATTGTTCTAAATTATCCACAGGTTCCTTTCAATAAAATTTCTATCTCTGAATCACTATACTGATGAACTTTCTAAAGTTGTTAATGAATAAATAATCCTCATGTTATATAAACTCTTCTAAACATAGAAAATGGATAATAACAATAGAACCATTCTGTTATTAATGAAAAATCTCCTAACATAGTTCCTGGTTTAGATCAATTTACTGGTGAATTCTCTCAAATGTTTAATAAACAGATAATTCCCAGCTAATTATCTCTGCCAATTACTTACCCTCAAATTTCTTTATAAGATTTGTAATTAGAAATTTATAAAATTTCTAATTCCCTTCTAAACATATGAAAAAGGAAGGTTAACTAATTTGTTCCATAAAGTTACATATCTCTGCTACATAAATCAAGTATAGCACACCCACAAAATCATAGATCGATCTCACTCAAAGATATGCAAAAATCCCCAAATACAATACAGAAAAAAATTATTACACAAACACATATATTTCCATTGTTTATATATCTTTGTTGTTAGAGTATGTGATGATCTCTTAAAACTTCACACCCTTAGACATAATGAAGAATGTTGGTCCTTCATGTGTAACACCTGGTGAGGATGGAGCTCTGGATGACCGCCTCTGTGGGCGGAACCTCTGAATAAGAATAGGGTGGTGCAGCTGGCAACGGAAGAAAAATGACTCTGTTAGAGGCTATTTCACCTTGTGAAAATCTCATAAATTTTAAGGATAATAGGTCGTTAACCACCTGGCTTGGGATACTCTAGGTACATAGCAGGAGAAAGAAATTGGAAAAAAGAAAAAGTCAGGGCAAGAACAAGCTGGTGATGTTGATGGATCTTTACCAAAGAGATGTTGCCTCGTCTCTCCTTAGGTTTCAGCAGTTTCTGTTACAATAAATCCTGATATTAGATGATTTTGTGACACCCCATCCACAGAGCAATAAGCATTTCCCGTTAAATTTAAAAAATATATATAGTTTAAATTATTTCTGAGCACGTTACTACATTTGCAAGGAAATAAACATGCACTAAAAATGGAATTTTTAAGCAATTAGAACTGACATGTAGCATGTATTGGTTGTGATTACGTTACTAAATATTTAACTATTTTAGTAGGATGTTTTATTTATATATATATAATATAAACACAGATTAGTGCAAAATAATTAAATATGTCTTTTCATTTGATTTGCATTGCATATTTGTATTAAATCAAATGTTTTTTAAAAAAGTATTCAAGTAACTGTCACGCTGTATGTCCAATATTGTGTACCATATATTATGCACTAAAATCTTTTTAAAAATCATTGTGTTGTTTTGAAACAAAGATTTGATACTTAATTCATTTGTTTGAAGATATTTATTGAGGGCCAGGTGCTATGTCCAAAGTGTTGGGATAGCAGCATAAAAGCCAAAGTCCTGCCCTCACAAAGTGTACATTTTATTGAGGGAGGGGGTTGTAGAGAAAGACAATAAGCAAATATATCAGTAACTACGTTTATGGTGGAATTAGAAAGGTTGCAGTGCCAATGGTTGCAGTGCCAATGGAAGGACCAAGTTGGAGACAGTGAGCGTGGACACCACTTTGAAGAGGATAAGATGGATTTATTGGGAGCTGGAATAGCAAGTGGGAACAAGTGAGGGTTGTGTTGTCTTCTCTTTTATAAGGGTATAGCTACAGAGCATGTTTGTTGATAATTCAGTAGATATGGAGAGGTTTCTGTCTGATAGAGAGAGAGGGGGTGATGAAATTCTTGGGGTGTCGAGAAGGAATGGGCTCCAGAGCCCATGGGGAACAGGGTCTTTTCTGAGAGAGGATATGGATAAGAATGGGTCATTTGCTGATGGAAAGACTTGGGAGTTCTCCGCTAACAAATCTTATAAAGAAATTTGAGGGTAACTAATTGGCAGAGATGGTACTTTGGGGTGGGGGGCTTGAGGAAGAGAGGAAAATGCGTGAAACTGGAGTAATTTCTGACTCAAAAAGCACTCAATCTAGAAACATATAACAGCATGTTCAAGCAGTGCTGAGTGCTCATTTGAGGTCATAAATATGACCTCAAACAGTTGGGGTTACGGTTAGGGTTAGTGTGTGTATATGTGTGTGTGTGTGTGTGTGTGTGTGTGAGATCAGGGGGATTTTGTTATATTTATATTTTCATTACAGTATTGCATGCATATGGTTCAAAAACTCAAGTTGCACTAAAAGTCTTAAGCTCCTAAGACAAATACTTTCAATCTCCTTAACTGTTTCTTCTAGTGTGAACCTCTATTTTTATTAATGATACACATATGTGGTGGTTTTTATCTATTTTATTGTTATAGCTAAAAATTTCATTGTGTTATAAAACCAGCAGCTCCTTACTCACTGCCTCTTAGAGCCCTCCCTCCACCACTCCATATAATTAAATCCATATTCAGGGTTTATAATATTATTACTACATAAATATTGCTGTTAACTGCTGAGCCAATAGTGTATGAAAATTAACCATCCGTTTACTTTTTTTTTTTTTTTGCTTTTTTCCTGGAGCTAATTATCCAATTTATTTTAATTTGCTAAGTTTTCTAGGCTTTATGGCTGATCCTTAATCTCTCCAATAACTTCTAAATACAATTTTCCACTAGATTAAAATATCAGACAGACTATTAATACACTATTTCTTTTGGAGACTTCCAAAGTCCCCTTTGGGTTGATTCTTTGGGCCAACCTGGACTGCTTACTCTCTAGACCTGCTTTCTAGGGACTTTCCTGGGACTTCTCTTGAACATCACCCCGGTGTCCTGGATCCCATTTCCTCCTCTTCCTTGGTTTCCTCCTTCATTTTTGCAAGGGCACAGACTATGTGGGATGTTCATTTTTTGAGATCTTTTGTTTGAAATACTACACTCATATTCAATTTTTACTTTGGAACTCAGTTTTGAACATCATGTTACCTAATAAATAAGCCAGAAGATGTATTGTCTTCTGGATCCCTCCATTCTCTTCTAGTTTCCAGTGTGTCTCGGATTATTCCTCATTCTTTGTATGTGAACTGTGACATTCATGGAGAGTGTTGTCATCCCCAGGTTTTCTGAACTTCCCCCATGGAGAGTCTTTGTAGGGTTCTTTTTTCACTCACTGTACCTGACACTTCATCAATCTGGGGAAGTTTTTGCATTATTTCTTTTACAATTCTCTTCCTACTTTATTTTCTCTGCTCTTTCTTTCTGAAACTCTTATTTTTTAGATACTAACCTTCTGAATTGATCCTTAAATTTTCTTATTTTTATCACATATTTTCTTTGTCTTTATATTCTATTTTTTAGGAGAATTCTCTGCCTTTATCTGCCAACATTTTTATTAATGTTTTAAAATTCTGAGAGATATTTTAAATTTCTTTAAGCTCTTTTTTCTCTAATTATTTATTTTTTATAGACACCGGGTATAATATATTTCCTAACTCTCTGAGCACATTAAATGGAATTAAACATTTTTCTTTAGATTCCCCACACTGTTTCTGTTTCATATGAATTCCATTTTTCTACTTGAATCTTTTGATTTCTTAGTTTTATCTGTCTTTTATATTAGCATCTTTCCTCTACATTTGGTTATCCTTAGCTTTCTAGGTGTTAAGAGTAAAGCCCTGAAAAGATCATCACTGGGTCTCTAGCATGGGCTGAACTGGTTGACTAATGGGCTACATTTTAAGGCAACAAGCCTCCTTTTCTCGGCACTGCCCTATTATAGAATTTGTACGTCTTTTTTCTGGTGTCATTTAGCCTCTCAATTGAGCGAGACTTCAGTCTTTCACTGTGTGGTGGTGGTGGAAGTTTGGCATGGGGAAGATATAAAATTAACTGCTGGAGTTTTGGGGGCTGTGAAGGAAAAGGAAAAGAAAAACAAGGCCTTCATCATTAAAAATGCAAACTGGCAATTCTTGAAGCAGCAGCTCATGCCTGTTCTCTGCTGAACCTACTCTTCTTGCATCCAGGGTGACACAATTTCTCCAGAGAATACATCTCCTGAATGGGTGGGTACAGCTGGGGTTTGGATATCTAACAACTCCTTACAGGCTTTCAACAAGTTATTTTCCAACGTAGTGCTCCATTCTACCATTGAGGTACTCAGTTCTCCAACTGTTGGGCCCTGTTGGGTGTCTATGGGGTAAATGCACTTATGCCTCATTGGAAGCCCCTTCTGCAGGTGCTTAGGCTTCAGCTTGTTCCACTCAGATAAGTCATCCTTCACCTACGTTTCCCTTTTAAAATGTTATCAACTTCTCCTATCTTTTGTTGTCTATTCATCACTGCCTCTCCTTGTGGATTTATATGGCTTTTATTCTTTGTTGATATTTTGGTGATTATTTTTTTCTCCCTAGGACTTAGAACAGTATGTGCTAATTATACTCTTTCATATTAAAGTAGTCTGTGATTGTATTAACAGATGCTACATTTTTAAGATACATTTTCTTTTAAAGGAAATAATGAAGGAATGGATGTTACATTGAATCCATCTGTAGGTTGGAAAGTTATTTCAAAACCTCAAATTTTCTATCTGAAGCACCTGTTTTGTCTATTGTGGTGCCAGCCATGGTACCACAGTGGTATATGCACTGTTTCTCACAATAGAAAGTGAGGCTGTCTCCCTTGGTTTGCTCACTGTGATTACATTGTTGTTAATATCAATCTGTCATTTGTTTTCCTTTCTACCAAAGAAAAATTGTGTGTTAGGAATGATGGCATTGGAATAACTGATGTTATCTACCACCTCCTCCCACATGGAAACAAAAGAACCTGGGGAAAGATAGTTTAACAAGAAAGTCCAATTGTAAAACAGTTCTTTAAAGAACTATGATCACTGTAGCTAATTAGTTTCCTTTTTTAGGAAAACGTAGGGAAGTAGAAAAACCTTCTAGAATTAATGCCACTATTTTCATAGCATGCTATTTTGTTTGATTGGGAGCTTATGGGAGAAAATATTTGATGCTTTCAAGTGATTACAATTACTGTGAACTCTCAAAAGCAAAGCAAACCAAAGAAAAAACAGAACTGTTTTTTTCAAATAGAGAAAGGTGAAGGTAGCTTATAAAATAATTTGGGCATTTTGAAATGATACCTGACTTCGGTAAATACACCTGGTATCCTCTTCTTCCATTTTCATACCCTCATCACGAATACGTAATAACTAGTTAAGAGCGTCTTTTCCCTCCCCGCCTCCAAGGCCCAGGATGGCAGCAGTAATGACTGTCTTGTTCACTGCTTTATCTGCAGCCTGGGACAAGAGGTGCTTTGTGGTCACTCAGTACCCACATTTTGAATTAAACTATGCTGAATGCTTATAACTTCTTGTATGGATATCTCTGATGACCCCCTAAAAGAAGAAAACTCAGAAATCCCAAACTAAAATTGATAGTCCACCTGTTGCCAGAGACTGGGAGAAATTTCTTCAAATAACAATTCAGGCAGATTACAACAAACATACCCAAGCTTCGACATCTTGTGTAAGCAGACTTTAATTGTAAGCTTAGTCTGTGCCTAGCAGAGAACAAGGAGTCATTTTATTACTGCCAAGGTGTGCTTTCATCTCTCTATGTCTTTTCAGTGGAGGGAACCCCCAGAAAGTACCATGACCCAAAGATACTGATTTTGGGGCACATTATGTCCTGTGAGATAAAGCCCTCACAGCAAGTCACAGAAGGTGACTATGGAATTAGGTAGAAAATCCTCCAATAGCTCAGGCTATGCTGTGCGTTGTATCTTAAACAATTCAGCATCAAGTCAGCAACACATTCATCAAGTCGGCAGATCCAAGGGCCAGTTAGCATCATGAAGGAGAGCTGAAAATGGGTTGGCTTGTGCTCATCACCAAACTCCCCATTTGATTGGAGACGGGCTTCATATCACCCAGGCAGAAGGGGAGTGGGGACGTGGGCGCCTGATATACTCTGTTTACTGACCTCAGTCCACAAGGAAAAATAAATATGCCACCTTAAATATTATGTTAGGAAAAGGTGAAAGGAACATTATCCTAAAGATCCAGAGAATGATCTACTGTAAGAAGAAATGGCTTCTATGAAGCAGACAAGTGGTGGAGAGAGAAGAAAATGAAATAAGTATGAACAGGGATAAGATAAGGAAGAGTATGTGGAAATTTAAAACAAAAGAGTTAAAAAATTAAAATTAAATTATATGTTGGAGGTAATGAATATAGAAATAGGCATTTCAAAAAATAGTTTATTGATAAAGAAAATAAATTTGAGAATCTCATCCAGTATGTAGAAGATAAAGATAATTACTTAATTTGTGCTTCAGTTTCCTCATCTGTAAAATACATAAACATAATAACACCTATATACCTTAGGGCTTGACTCACTTAATATATGTCAAAGTGCTTATAATTGTACTTGATACATATTAAGCATTCTGTGAATGTTAGCTATTATCATAAACAAATATTTTATTGAGCTCCTAATATATGCAGTGTGCAGGGCTAATTATTAGAAATATAAAGGCTAAAGCAACTGACATATTGATGAAAAGTTAATCAAACGACTAGCAGAGCAAATATCAAAAGACTGAAATAGATAGGAAAGAGCTCCCTATCCTAACATGACACTGATGGCTAAAGAGTAAAAAGTAGGAAAATACACAGACGAGTCGTTGTTATAGTCAGTTCAGCAAACAGGCAGATTTCTGCTTTGCCAATTAAAACACTTACAAGATATCAAACCATTTGTCTTCCAGAGTAAACATTTAGCTCAATTGATTTTTCATTTGTTCTTTAAAAAAATCATGATTGTTTTTAACGGCATTCCTCTAACAAAGCAGTGCAGCAATATGATTACTTACACAGGTAAACTACCAAGAGACATGTAGAGTTTTTTCACGTGTGGTCAACATGACAGTGAAAAATAACTGGTATGAAATTAGAGGCTGTGCCGTGTACCATGGTGGGTAAATAGGAGAGGGCGGTAAAAATCCGCACTGGAAGGGCCCTTATTGCTCTTCTGGTCCAAGTTGCTGTCCCCGTTCCCATTTATATATAAGGAAATTGGAGATCAGAGAAGTGAATTAACTGCGTAGAAATGACCCAGTTGGGACTACAGCCATCACAGCCCACAACTCTTGACCCTCAATATCAAGATCTCTATCTACATTATTTTGTCAAGTTCTCAAAATAGCCCTATGAAGCAGTCAAGACGAACACTGTCATCCCATTTTAAAGATGGAGAAATGAGTGTTTATAGAAGTCTCACAAGCAATAATAGCAGAAGACAAGTGTCACCTAAACTCTTAGTGAGGGGGATCATGAAGGTTTTTAATGATTCATGATGTGTACATTTTGAAAGTAGTGGTATATTTAACCGATTGTTGAATAAATGTGTATGTAATCTGTAATATTGATTCCTCTCTCTTAATTCCTTTATTTCTAAAGGAAACAAACAAAAACAGCTCTTCATTTGTCCTTGCAGTCATTTCTTGGTGACTGAAATGACTAGGTATTTCAATCACCAAGGTGGGGCTTGGTGGGGCTTCACCTTGACTAGGTATCTGGACCACCAGTACAGAGGTCCCGGATGTGGACACTGGAAAATGCTTTCATTGGGTTTTCTGGAGAAGCCACCCTGAACTCTGCATTCTCAAGAAAGAGAGAAGCAAAGGTCTGAGGATTGTGTGGGAGAATGCACATTGTTAGGATGTGGAAGAGGGAATGAATTCAATGAAAAATAAAAATCCAATTAGTGCAAAGGCCAAATCAGTCAACAAAGCAAAAGTTGAAGACAGGTTAAAGAGAAAAAGGATTGGATTAGATGATCAAGGGTGGTTGAACAACTGTGCCAGCACACCAAAAGACATGGGGTAAAGGTATGAAAAGATTGGGAGGGAATGAGGATAGCAGGTTGAATGTACAAATGGAGAAATTTGGTGACGGAAGGTAGGAGATACATAAAAACATCACTAACCATTTTGGCCAAACATTGTTTGATCCATATCTATACTAGTATTATATATTGATTCAGCAGCAACTATTCTCTTAGATCCTATAAATTAAAAAAAGCCTGAAGAGATAGTTCACAATAGAATAGAACTCCAAGTGTTTGTAAGCAGATTGAGGAAAACCAACTGAGCGAAAAAGATTGAGGATGTCATACAGAGAAGAGTCCCAAAGGAAAATGGTTCATGAAGACAAGGTCAAGAACAGTATTGGGCAATCTGATGGACAACCCTAATGAATACATTGTTGTCTGCTGTAAAATCATCATGCTACACATAAAGCAGGTATATAGCTTAGAAACATTTCCTAGAATGCCAATTTTCTATCTATTTGGGAAGCTTTTATAAGATTACATGGAGGTTACAGATAAACAAATGCATGAGGCTGGAGGTTAGTTCTGAGTCAGACAGAAAAAACAAAGTTGGTGTGTGAAACATTGCCAGAGTTCCCTAGATCACAAGAGCAAAAGGAATACAGAGAATGAATGGTGGCAATTCAGCAAGAAGAAATTTGCCATTAATAGTATTTTAAATTCTATTTAATAAAGAAAAACATTTATTTATAGAATAGTAAATTGGAACTTTAGGTGAATCTGTTTCATTATTGTCTCAAAAAATATTAACTATAAAAGCTATATATTGGCCTTTGTGGACAATACCAAATAAAGCATTCTAAAAGAATTGATCTATTATAGATATTTTTTTCAAATATGAGATGATAAATGGTTAGCACAATTAAACATAAAAATGACCTGGGATGCTTAGACACTCCAATATATATGAGGTTTAATATTTGGGTCAAGACGTCAGATACTCTGATTTTTGATAAGCTCTGTTAAAGGACAGAGTTTTTTCTTAGTGCCAATCTACCAAATAATTATAATAGCTGCAAGAATCCAGCACTACCTATGTACTTGGCATTGTTTCAGATGTTCTATCAGTATTAGCCCAGTTAACCTTTATACCTACATGATGAGGTAGGTGCTGTAACAATCTACAATTTACACATGAAAATAGTGAAGAGAGAGTAATTAACTTGTCCAAACTCCTGCAGCCAGCTAGTATCAGAGCCAAGATATCAACTCAGACACCCTGAACCTTAAATTCTATACACTTAATCATGACACTGTACTGTCTCAAATCAAGTTCACACACAATTAAGGTAAGTGGCCCTCTAGTGGAGCAGACGTGTGCAGAAAACTGTAAGAAGGGAAATCAGAAAGGCGGTAACAGGTCTTCCTACTAGAGTCACTACCTACCTTAAAAAATTGCCTTATCCTACTGGTGTTATTTTCAGCAATGGGTATGACATATGTCTAGATATATCTCACAGAGCAATCATTTTATCGCAGTTAGGTATAATGGGAATAATTGTGGATAAAACTATTGTCTTATCTCCACAAATGCACGTGCCATCTTGGGATCTCTAGGTTCTGTGATATCAAGTGTATCTTCAAATCATCAACAGTTACATTGAAGAAAGTCAGGCTCAGAGTAGTAAATATATGGACAAATCAAGGCCAGAAATGGTTTATAAAATCACTTCCCTCTTCCTGCATACAAAGGTCAAAATCCTAGAAACAGACCCTTCCAAGTCTTACTGCAGAAATTTAAAAGTCCTTCAATTTGCATTTCATTTTTAGAATTAATTTGACCAGAAGACTGAGGGAGAAGTATAACAACAAACCCCCAAACTGAGGCACATGTTTCTTTTTGATCTCAGATGCAGCTTCTGTAACTTTTGCAGCATTATTCTGTCTACAAATTCCCACTATTTGTAATTTTTATCCCACACAACAGGGCAAAATATTGACCAACTATGTCATGTTCTTTGTTCTTTAAAATGAGTCTTCAGATTCACATAAATTCTGTGATTATTGTAAAGTTATTACCAGTGGAGGACTGATTTTTTTCTGTTAAATAAACAGGAAAAAAGTTGCAGTTCTTTACGTTCTACCAAAGCCAAATACCTCAAATCTTCATAAGACTTTCGTGTAGCAGGTGGGGCAGGAAGCTGAAACAGTCCATAAATATTCAAGCCCTCAGTCCCAGCACACACTGCTGTGTCTATCTTTTACATTTCTTGCTTGCATCTAATTCTCTTGATAGTCACTTCCTGATTTCCTCTCTGTATGAGGATATTTTCAGCTTCAATTTTCATCCTGCCTCATTTTCTCTTTTACTGTATTCAACGACAGAGGTAGTTTCTTTTGGGAACTTTGTTCCCTAACCTCTTTTTACTTTAAGAACACTGAATTTTAGATTCATCTGAAAGTTATTTGTTTGCAATTGGGAGTAAGTGAAAGCATACAAATGTAGCCATTTATTACAACAAAGGTTTCCTTTCCAAAATATAGTGAGAACAAGAAACTGCACTATTTAATATGATTCTCCTTTTGGGTTCACCTACGTAGAAATATGGATAATGGTCATTTGTCCCAGCCAAAGACAGCCTTTATATCTGTTTTCCCTGGTGCTTACCATATAAACCAGCAAAGCATGAATAACATGAAACAGGCCTTCACTTAAAGGCTTGAACGATGACTGTGCTTGGTGAAATGTGTTATGCTACACATCTTGCTAATAAGATGCATAAAAAAAAAACTCCCCATTTTTTGATGAAATTTTTTTCTTTCCCTTTTCTTAATCTTGGTTTAGTCTTTTATCCATCAAAATTGTTTCTTCCCACCGGAGGGAGCATGCAAGGGGAAACATTACTCCTGCCAGGTGGATGGCAGTGCATATGGGAGGTGATAAATCATTTTGTCATTTTGAGGAAATCACAAATTCATCTGCCCCACAGGAGACAGTATTATGCTGTAAAGTCTATGGCTGCCTATTCTTAATGCTGTACATGTCAGGAAGCCACTCAGTATATCCATGATAACCTTGCTCATTGTTAACAAAAATATTCATTAAACTGTTAACATGAGATTATGGTCCCACTTGGATTTACCCATCTGGGTGACTGTTGGAATCAAGGATCGTTTCTCAGCAACAAAGACATGTTCAAATCTCTCTCCATCAAGGATTCAAAAAAAAAATAGAGGAAGGAGAAAAGACCTATATGATATTTTAGGATCCTTTCTATAATCTATACACGTCTTTCTCTGTATTTCTATTATCCTGTTTCATTCGTTATAAAGTTAGTTAATTAATTTATTGGCTAATTAAACCCTGGACTGTGAGAGCTGTAATGGTGAAAAAAAGTCACATTTATCTTCATGGTTAGCTGCTACGTCAGTGAATTGAGAGGCACCTGGGTTTAAGGGAATGACGCTCGTAATTTGTAGAATATCCAAAGGGTGCCACAGCAAACGAAACTAGCTAAAGTCTTTAGACAACTGAAAACTTTATCCTGCATACATTTGCATATATATTCATAATGATAATTAGGAGCCACCAGCAATGTTGTGGAATTCAAAAGTTTTTTTATTATTAATGGAAAAACTGTATTAAAATGGATCACCATGGACCACCAAAGAATAACCTAGATATTATTCTGAAGTGTAGACAGACTGTTCAGAAGTTACCTTTGAATTATCTGCATAGAGGTAAAGAAGAACAAAGTCTTCTTAAAGTACAAAGAAAAAGAAAAGAAATTAACAAAGGTAAACATGAATAGAGGAGGGCAAATGAACTTTAAACTCTTACCCAAGGATTCTTCTCTGCTATCTTTTCTTCCCCATTTTTAAACCTACAGAAAAATGCAACTTTGAGGAAAAATCATATTTAGTAATTGTTTAGGTTTATTCTTGCTAGGGATCAGAGGATTCTTTGCATTTTTAAACTGAAAGTAATTTTCATTTTTAAGAAGTGTCATTAGCTTCTAATATTTACCCCATATGTTTTATTTTTGAAACACTTGTCAGGTCTATATCTCATGTACCTTCCCAATTCACTGAGCCTGCTCTACGTAAGGTGGCTGGTAGCATTCTAGTTGTTCACAAGTGGACGATTTCTAGGCTTTATCTTACTGGGCTCTTCACCATTTGACAGTTCAGACAACACTGGTTGAAATTCTCTAAGATTCTCTGGTTGAATCCTCCCTAGGACTTCATGACATCAACCCTCCCAGATATCGTCCTTACTCAGATTCTTCCTTATATTCTTTTCTGCATTCTGCCCATCCTTTGTGTTTATGTACTGATGATTCCAAAATTAAAACCTCTAGTTCTAAGTGTTGAGAACTACCTGCACATCATGATTGATACACATTATCTTGTTCTTTATATATATGAACCCTAGAGGTAGAAATTATTCTCATTTTATCATTGAAAACCTGAGGTTCAGAGAGGGTAAGTCACTTGCCTAGGTCATACACCTAGACAATTAGTAGAGTGATAACATTTTTTAATTACTAGAGTGGTAACTCAAACCAAAGACAGTTTGTCCAAAAGCTTCAGCCCCAGCCATCACACCACACTGCTTCTGATCAAGAATCTCATCTAAGTGCCAGACGCTCATACTGAATTCCTAGAGGATCCCTCCATATAGATATTCCACAGGTGCTTCAGAATCAGCATATCCAAGGTGGAATTCAACAACATCCTGCAAAACCTTCTAATGCACTTGCCTTTCTTAGTTCAGAGACTCTTATTCCTTGCAACCTAGTTCTAGAAATCTGAGTGTTATCTTTTTTTTTTTTTTTTAGCCACACCATAGGCATGTGGGATCTTAGTTCCACAACCAGGGATCAAACCTGTGTCCCCTGCAGTGGAAGTGTGGAATCTTAACCACTGGACAGCCAGGGAAGTCCTCTGAGTGTTATCTTAAGCTATTCATTTTCACTCATCCCTATATCTGATCAGTTTTCAAGTCTCGCTGATTTCTCTTTTACATATTTTTATTTTTGTAGCTTCCTCTTTGTTCTCAGAGCCATAGCCATCATCCAGGCCCTCATCTTTCCCCACCTGAATTTAATTCAGTGGCCTCCTAACTGATACTTCTTGCTTCAGTGTACCACTGACACACACTCTATTCCCAGAGCAACCCCTATTGTGCATAGGGATTTGTGTAACATTCAAATCCAAGAATGTCCCTTCCCATTTCTCCCAGGCTTACCCTCCTATGTGGCACACAGGAACCTTCGTGATCTGGATACTGTCTGCCTTTAGAAGTTTAGCTCCCACGCCTTTCTCACATGGGCCACGTACTTGATCAGCACATTGAGTAAATACGTCTTTACACATTTGCTCCCTTCTTCTTAGAATATGTAACTCCTTGCCTGTTTAGTAAACATCGATTTATTTTTCAAGATTCACCTCAAAGGCACTTCATATAAGAAGTGAGAGGCACAGCACACATCCCACATCCCATTATAGAAATTGAACACTCCAGACTTTTGCTTTTCCAGTTTCCATGGCAGCTAAGATGTCAAATCCTGGCTTTGTTTGCTGCTAATGTTGTGACTTCTTTCAATGTTCTCATCCATAAAATGAGGATATCTATAGTATTACCCCACAGAGGAGTTTTGAGAATCAGTTGAGATAATGCATAAAAAGTGCCCAGCAAAATGCCTGGCACTGAAAAACTCTAAAAAAAAAAAATCATACCATCTAAATCATATGGATAACCTCCAGGAAAACAAAAATGGGTCTGCTTTCTGAAAATAAAAACCTATATTATCAGAACTGTATTTTAAAAAAACTCATGTAGAAAGGATTCTTGTCACTCTTAATGCAGCATTAATAATAAGAGTGCTTATTCTAAATGGAAGGCTCACTATTTAGAAAGAGCTATGACAAAATCCCGGTTGGCAATAAACCAACAGAATATGTTGGCAGAATATAACTAGGAATGCACAAGGATATTCACCATCTACTTATATTGTCCATTTTATAAAAAATAGAAACGTAAATTAAACCTTAACTTTAATTAGCCTGACTAGAGGATTTTGGGTTTTATGGATCTTTGCAAAGAGCCATCTTTTCATTGATTTTCCCTATTGTTCTGTTTTCAAATTCATTGATTTCTGCTCTAATTCTTATTATTTCTTTTCTTCTACTTACTTTGGTTTTAATTTGCTCTTCTTTTTAGTTTTCTAAGATAGAAACAGATTATTAATTTCAGATCTTCCTCTTTTCTAATATATTCATTCAATGCTATAATTCTCTCTAAGCACTGCATCCCGCAAATTTTGATGTTATATTTTTTTCACTGCATCCCACAAATTTTGATGTTATATTTTTGTTTTCATTTAGTTCAAAATACTTTCCAATTTCCCTTGAGTTTCCTTCTTCGACCCATGTGTTATTTAGAAGCACATTGTTTAATGTCCATGTATTCTGGGATTTTCCAGTTATCTTTCTGTTACTGATTTCTGTTCTTTCAAATTTAAGGTGTGTTTTATGACCCAGAATGTGGTCTATCTTGTTGAATGTTCCATGTGAGCTTGAGAAGAATGTGTTCTGCTATTGTTGGATGAAGTAGTCTATAAATGTCAATTAGATCTAGTTGATTGATGGTGTTGTTGAGTTCAAATATGCCCTTCTGATTTTCCTCTTGCTATATCTGTCCATTTCTGATAGAGGGGTATTGAAGTCTCCAACTATAATAATGGATTTACCTGTTTCTCCTTGCAGCTCAATCAGTTTTTGCTTCATGTATTTTAACACTCTATTGTTAGGTGCATAATAATTAAGGATTGTTATGTCTTCTTGGAGAATTCACGCCTTTATCAATATGAAATTCCTTTCTTTATCCCTGATAATTCTCCTTGCTCTGAATGAAGTCTGTTGTGTCAGAAATTAACATAGCTACTCCTGCTTTCTTTTGATTAGTGTTAGCATGGTATGCTTTTCTCTATTCATTTACTTTTAATCTATATGTGTTTTTATATTTAAAGTGGGTTTCTTGTAGAAAACATATAGTTGGGTCTCCTTTTTGATCCACTCTGACAATCTCTATCTTTTAATTGGTTCATATAGACCATTCATGTTCAAAGTGATTATTGATAGTATTGGAATAATATCTACCATATTTGTTACTGTTTTCTATTTGTTGCCCTTATTCTTTGTTTCCCTATTTTTTCTTCTACACTTCTGCCTTTTTAATTAAACATTTAAATAACTGAGTTTTCTCTCCTTTCTTAGCATATTGGTTATACTCTTTTAAAATTCTTTTTAGTGGTTGCCCTACAGTTGGCAGTATATATTTGCAGTTAATCTAAGTCCACTTTCGAATAACAGTAAGTGGTAACTTCACGAGTAGTGTGAGTATCTTTTAATAACAAAATAATCCTAATTCTCTTTCCTGCCCCTTGTATCATTGCTGTTATCTATTTCACTTATATATAAACATATATAATCAAATATATTGTTGCTATTATTTTCAACTGTCATCTGTTAGATTAAGAATAAGAAAAATAAAAGTTTTTATTTTAGTTTCACTTATTCCTCCTTTGATGCTGTTCCTTATTTTGTGTAAGACCCTAGTTTCTAACGTATATTATTTTCCTTCTCTCTAAAGGACTTTTAACATTTCTTATAAGGCATGTCTTCTGGAAACAAATTTCCTCAATTTTTGTTTGTCTGAGAAAGTCATTATTTCTCCTTCACTTTTGAAGAATAAATTCATGGGACCCAGAATTCTAGGTTGGTGATTTTTTTCTCTCAACACTCTATTTCATTCCACTCTCTTCTTACTTGTGTGGTTTCTGCGAAGTCAGATGTAATTCTTATCTTTGTTCCTCTATAGGTAAGGTATTTTTTTTTTCCCCTGACTTCTTTCAGAATTCTTTATCTTTGATTTTCTGTAGTTTGAAAGTGATATGCCTAGGTGTAGTTTGAAAGTGATATGCCTAGGTGTAGTTTTGGGGGCATCTATTCTGCTTAGGGTTCTCTGAGCTTCCTGGATCTATGGTTTGGTGTCTGGCATTAATTTTAGGAAATTCTCAACCATTTGTTTTTTTCAAATGTTTCTTCTGTTCCTTTCTTTGAGTATTTGAGAATTCCCATTATGCATATGTTACACCTTTTGTAGTTGTTGCATAGTCCTTGGATATTCTGTTCTGTTTTTTTTGAGTCTGTCCTCTTTGCTTTTTGATTTTTGAGGATTCTTATGATATATATTCTAGCTCAGACATTCTTTCCTCATCGGTTTCCAGTCTGCTAATGAGCCCATCAAAGGCATTCTCCACTTCTGTTACAGTGTTGTTTTTATTTTTTCTAGCATTTCTTTTGGTTCTTTCTTAGAATTTCCATTGCTCTACTTACATTGCCCATCTCTTCTTGCATATTGTTTGCTTTATGCATTAGAGCCATTAGCACATTAATCATAGTTGTTTTAAATTCCAAGTGTGATAATTCCAACATCTCTGCCATTTCTGGCTCTGATGCTTGCTATGTCTCTTCACATTGTGATTTTTGCCTTTTGGTATGCCTCGTAATTTTTTTGTTGATAGCCAGGCATAATACACAGTAAAAGGAACTGCTATAAATGAGCCTTTAGTAATGTGGTAGTAAGGTGTGGGGGGATGGGAAGCATTCTATAGGTCTATGATTAGGTCTCAGTCTTTCAGTGAATCTATACCTCTGGACTGTGAACTTCACAAGTGTTTTTCAGGTGTTTTTTTTTTTCTCCCCCAGGTGAGACAGGATAGCTAGAACTGGCTGGAGTTAGCTATTTCCCTTCATCCTGGTCAGTTAGGCTCTGGTTAACTAGTTTCCCCTGAGGGCAGGCCTTATTAAGAAGGACTGAGTGCTCTGGAGTATTCAAAATAGTTCCTTTTCCCCTCCCTCTGCTGGAAGCATGTGTGGATTTTTCTCTGACATTTATTGTGGGAAACTTGTTGAGCTCCTGGAGATAAATCTCACAATATTGTGGGGGCTCCCTGTGACTGAGTCCCTCTGGAGTTTTCAACTCTCAGACAGGTCCACACTGAGTCTCTGAAAATCTGTCAATTAAAATTCAGGCTTTCCTACCCCAGCACTGGTTCCTGCAGTGGTTTCTGCTTGCTAAACCTCGACTGCCTGTATTTGCCTGTCTCTGCAATCTTGGGAGCATCAGTTTGCCTTGTCCTCCCCTCTTTTAAGCTCCAAAAAGAGTTGTTGACTCTTCAGTCTGTTGAGCATTTTACTTGTTGTTATTATCTAGTCCATCTCGAATTTTTAACTTAGTATAGGTTCCAAATGTCTGTTCTGCAGTTGTTGGGTATAGCATTCTATAAATATCATTTAGGTTAAGTCGATTGATAGTGTAGTTCAAATAATCTTTATACTTATTAAATTTTTGTCAACTTGTTCTATCATTTACGGAGTGTGAATTTATCTATTTCTCACTTTAGTTTAGCCACTGTTGGCTTCATGAATTCTGAAGCTCTGTATTAGTTGTACATGTATTTAGATAATTAAATCTTCTTAGTTAATCCCCCTCTTATCATTATAAATGTGTTTCTTTATTATAGTATTTTTTGTCTTGAAGTCTATTTTATCTGATATTAATAGAACCAAGCTTTCTCATTCTTACTGTCTGTATAGTACATCTTTTCCAATTCTGTTACTTTCAATCTATTTGTGTCTTTTAAATTACTGAGTATCACCTGTAGACAGGATACAGTTGGGTCTTGATTTTCCATCCAATCTGAGAATCTTCCTTCTAATTTGAATGTTTAGTCCATTTACATTTAATGTAATTTTTTTTTTTATTAATTAATTAATTAATTTTTGGCTGCATTGGGTCTTCGTTGCTGCACACAGGCCCTCCTTAGTTGTGGTGAGTGGGGGCCACTCCTTGCCATGGTGTGTGGGACTCTCACTGTGGTGGTCTCTCCTGTTGCAGAGCATGGGCTCCAGGCGCACAGGCCTCAGCAGTTGTGGCACGTGGGCTCCAGAGTGCAGGCTCAGCAGCCATGGCACATGGGCCCAGCTGCTCTGCGGCATGTGGGATCCTTCCGGACCAGGGCTTGAACCCACGTCCCCTGCATTGGCAGGCAGACTCTCAACCACTGCGCCACCAGGGAAGCCCCATTTAATGTAATTTAATGTGACTATTGATAATGTTATTTGTTTCCCATTTGTTCCTTCTTTTTGTTTTGTTTTTGGTTCTTTTAATGCTTCATCCCTACTTTTGCCTCCTCTGAATTAATTGAATATTTTTTGGTAGTCCATTTTAGTTCTTCTATTGACTTTTTAGCTATACCTTTTTAAAAAAATTGTTTTAGTAGTTGTTTAGGGCTACAAATATGCATCCTTAACTTATCAATTTCTAATTAGGGATACTTCAACTTCCACTTCTCAATTAAATTTCCTATTTCCATTTCACAAATGTAATAAACTCACAACTCCGTTTACCTGCCTCACCTGGTCCTTTTGCTATTGTTATTTACCTCACTGTATATCTCTTATTTCCTAACTTATAATCTTACTGTTTTGCTTTAAACAGTCAGTTATCTTTTAAAGAAAAATGAGGTGGGGGGGAAACTTTGTCTTTTATATATACTACTTAGTTGCCACTCCTAATGCCCTTATTTTTTCCCCATAGATGCAAGTTTCCATCTCATATTATTTCTCTTCAGCCTGAATGATATTTTTTTGCATTTCTTATAGTACATAGCTGCTGATGACAGATCTTCTTAGTTTTTGTTTATCTGACAATATACTGTATTTCACCTTTGTTTTGAATGGTATTTTTACTGAACTGTTTCTTTTTCTTTCATTACTTTAGATTTTGGTTCATTGTCTTACTGCTTCTGTTGCTTCTGACAGGAAGTCAACCTTCATTTGTTTCTTTGTTTCTCTGTATATAATGCATACTTTATTTTTCTCTAGCAGCTTTTAAGATTTTTCTTTTTTTTTTTTAATTTATTTATTTTTGGCTGTGTTGGGTCTTCATTGCTGCACCTGGGTTTCCTCTAGTTGGGGCGAGTGGGGGCCACTCTTCATTGCGATGCGTGGGCCCCTCACTGCAGTGGCCTCTCTTGTTGCAGAGTGCAGGCTCTAGGTGCACGGGCTTCAGCAGTTGTGGCACACGGGCTCAGTAGTTGTGGCCTGCAGGCTGTAGAGCGCAGGCTCAGTAGTTGTGGCTCATGGGCCTAGTTGCTCTGCGGCATGTGGGATCTTCCCAGACCAGGGCTTGAACCTGTGTCTCCTGCATTGGCAGGCAGACTCCTAACCACTGAGCCACCAGGGAAGCCCCTAAGATTTTTCTCTTTAAGTTTGATTTTCAGCAGTTTTACTATAATGTGTTTAAATGTGGGCTTCTTCATATTCATCTTGCTTGGGGTTTGCTGAGTTTCTTGAATCTATAAGTTGATGGTTTTCACTAAATTTGGCAATTTTTTGGTCTTATGTCCTTAAATATTTTTATGGACAATTCTCATGCTCTTTTTCTGGGGCTCTTCTTATAAATATGTTAGATAATTTCATATGTTATACTATTTAACACATCCCTAAGGTTCTGTTCACTTTAGTTGTCAATCTTTTTTTCTCCGCATTTTTCAGATAGGATAATTTCTATACTCCAGGTGACTGAATATTTCTTATGCCACCTCTAATCTCTTAATCTTATCCAGGGAATTTTTTATTCCAGATATTGGACTTTTACATTCTGTAATTTCCATTCTGTTCTTTTTTATATTCTCTGCTGAGATGCCATGTCTGCTTACAAATTAAGACCATATTTTCCTTTAATTCCTTGAACTTATTTATAATAGCTGCATTAAAGTCTTTGTTAAATGCAAAAGTCTTTGTTAAATGGAGTATTTGGGGGTTGGTTTCTGTTGACTAACTTTTCCCTTGATTGTGAGTTACCTTTTTCTTCATCTCTGCATATCTGTATACTGGGTGTTGCTGATTATATATTGATGAGACTCTGGTCATCTCCCTCTGAAGAGTATTGTTTGCTTTTTTTTTCCTAGTAGACAGCTCAATTATTAATTGATTACCTTGAAACTCATTAAGTCTTGATTTTAAGCTGTGTTATATTTTATGGTTGATCTGTGGGAAACCTAAGGAGTTCCCCAAGCTCCTCTAACTTGGCATGACTCAACCTTCAACTTTCTCTCCTTGGCACATTTGTCAAGGTTTGGTTTTAGGCCCTGTTGGGATGGTTTAGATTAGGCCTTATTCTGAGATATGGTCCTTAATGCTAAAATGAGGCTTTATCTCATGTCTGATTTTACGTATCTCAGATGAATAACAGTGGTGTTAACAAGGTGTTAATAAGGTCTTTCCACTGTGACTGAATTGGACTCCCAACACCCCACCCTTGACTTCTAGAATTTCTTTTCCATTTTTGACCTCATAACAGTTGTTCTCTGGTAATCCTTGAGTAGTTTCACACTGTGCATGTAGAGCCCAACCTTCACAGACTTCCGGACCTCTCATCTTCATAGCTTCCTTCTAACTGGTGCCTTGCTTTGTAAATTCCAGTAGCCTCAGTTGCCCTAATCATCATGATCTGCTTAAACACCTGCTTTCTGTGCCACAGTTGGGAAATTATGTCCAGGCAGAGAGTCTATGAAATTGTGAGCCTTGCCTCAAGAGTGTCCCTTCTCTCAGGGTTTGCAGACTTGTGCTGCCTATTAGTCCAATGTTTGAAAATATTTGCATCATGTATTTTACCCAGTTTTGTCATTGTTTACAACAAGATGGTTAGTCTGGTATCAGTTACTCCATAATAGCTAGAAGCAAAAGTCCTAATATTTTATATTGTTGATTAAAATATTCTATTTAGTATATTTCTGCAGTATTTTTTTTTTTTTTTCTGCAGTATTTTTGATACATAAGGTATCTATATCCCAGGCTAAATCCTCTTGCTTTACCAGTTGCCCAATTTACTTTGAATTTCCATATATAAATTAGATTACTCTATGTCCTGGTGTGATACAGTAAGAAATATGTATTTTGGTCTTTGTCCTTAGTTTCTGACACAGAGTTTCTAAAACCTTTGGAGTTGCCTTAGTAACAGGGTTGACAGGAGCATCTTTTGATATTCATAACAACTCCTTTTGACCACATCTGAGTTTATGCTAATGAGGTGACTCCTGGTGGGCCCCTAGATAGCGTCAGCATTCGGTGTGGTTGCCAGAGGAACCAACCACTGGATTAGATGGTTGGAACTTTCAGCCCTACCCCTGGACCTCAGGAAGGGGAGAGGAGCTGCAGATTTGAGTTCAAACACCAATGGCTAATGATTTAATCAACCATGCCTAGGTATTAGAACCTCGATAAAAACCCCTAAATGGTGGCGTTTGGAGAGCTTCCAGGTTGGTGAACATATGGAGGTGCTGCAAGGGTGGCATGCCCAGAGAGAGATGGATACTCCATGTCCTTCTCCCATACCTTGTCTAAGACATGCATTCTATTTGGCTGCTCCTGAGCGGTATCCTTTGTAATAAACTGGTTATAGTAAGTAAAGCGGTTTCCCAAGTTCTGTGAACTGCTGTAAGAAATGATTGAATTTGAGGAGGACATTGTGGGAAGCCCCAATTTATAGCTGGTTGGTCAGAAGTATGGGAGGCCCAGCACTTGTGATTGGTACCTGGAGTGGGGGCTGTCTTGTGGGACTGAGACCTTTAACTTGTAGGATCTGGTGCTAATTCCAGGTAGATGGTATTAGAATTGAATTGAATTGTTGGACACACAGTTGGTCTCTTGAGAGTTGGAGAAGTGGTTGGTGTCAGGAAAATACAACAGCTGGTGTCAGAAGTGTTGTGAATGAAGACAGTTCAGACCTGATTTACCTGGAGCAGTCTTAGCTAATTTATCCTGCTTAAATTGTGCCCACTTTCACATTCCAACATGTTCCAGTTATGAGAATACATTATATGGTCACCTTACTTACCACCTATACATCCCTGCTCAGGTACAGCCAATCCATAATAGTGACTTTCCTATGGAAAGTTAAATTGCCATGTACTCCTAAGGAGAATGGGCACGTGAAACTCCTTTAGGTTGGTATAATAGTGGTGTGCTAAGGAGAACACAAAACATGATAGAAATGCTATACCTAATTTTATGGGCATCAATTATACTAAAATAATCTTGAAAAACATTGCTGTGTATATGGAAATAGAGATATACCATGTATGCATCTCAAATTTTGCTAACTTTTTAAAGATAAAGCAGCAGACTATCAGAAAATGTCACATTTGCAGTAAGCTTCTACAGGCTGTACTCCTAAACTTCTCCAGGGATATGCTTTTGTTTCTTTCTGCTACTAGGGCTTTTTTGATGAAAAATTTGAGGAACACTTACCTCTAGGTCACCTGAGGACATTTTTCAAACCTTATCCAGCTGTTAAAAATCTTGTCTGTGCCTTTCCCCTGTCTGCCCGTAGGTCTTTTATCACTCAGTGCTCAGCACGGTTCTTATAAGTTTTCTGTTAAGAACTACATATATGGGGCTTCCCTGGTGGTCCAGTGGCTGGGGCTCCACACTCCCAATGCAGGGGGCCAGGGTTCGCTCCCTGGTCAGGGAACGAAATCCCACATGCTACAACTAAGAGTTTGCATGCTGCATGCCACAACTGAGGATCCCGCACACCGCAACTAAAGATCCCGTATGCTGCAATGAAGATTCTGCGTGCCGCAACTAAGACCCAGCTGAACAAAATAAAAAAAAAAAAAAAAAAAAAAGAACTACATATATATCCAGCACATTTTATGTCTTAAACAATAAAGCAGCACACACTTCTGTCCTTTTTTACTCCTGAACCAGGACAAGTGAAAGGCCGTACATAGGTAACCCCATTCAACAAACCAATGGCTTTATGAAAAAAATGTATTATCATTTGCTTTATTATTTTTTTAAAGCATGCATGTGCCAACAGTGCCCTGAGTGCCAGGGACACAGACATAAACAGTACTTAGCTCTGTAACTGAGAAAATAACAGAGGGAAGCTTTAAAACCTACTTTAAACCTAAAATATTTTATATTCTACAAATATGTTGGGCCATTGGTTAACCAAAAGTTGGAAACAATGTAGTAGCTGAGACGTGGAATGAGCTTTCCTATTAATAATCCCAGCCAGCGGCCACATGCCAGCAGCCTCCCTAATGAACTGCTGAAAAAGGAAATGCTAACCTTTGGATGTGTCTCAGAGAAAATAAACAAAAGAAGAAACTGTCGTTTTTTAAGAAGAAAAGAAAAGAAAATTGGTGAAAACTGGATCCATATTTAACTTCGCAAAACTTTGCTTTTCCTTGTTTACATGAGCTACAAAATTTGCATTTTAGTCAACAAAGAAAACGCCAATAAAGGAAAACCAGAATTTGTTTTCGTAGGAAAAAAGATACACCATTGTTTAATGTACTATTTGGGAGCTAAGAAAATAATTTGCTTCCTACCCATTTTTTAATATACTGAATTCAGAGATCATTGTTTAAGATTTTACAAGATATAATGGCACCGTTAAACAAGAAAAAAGGAGGAAAATTATCTGATAATGTCCTTCAATTAGAACTGATACATAGTTTATTCCAAGTTATAATCAGTACAAGATAATTATTTATATATTGTTATCAAAATACAATTTTTACTTATCCCCAAAGACAACGTATAGCTTTATAAATGGTTGCTTTTCTACATATGCACCAGAAGGCTAATTATAAGGGTTAAGGGTTAGGAGACTATTATTTATAGTCAGAATGGGTTTACTTTCTGTTGCTTGTTAGCTGCATGACTTTGGGGAAGACACTAAATGTGTTCGATCCTCAGGTTCATCATCTGAAAACAACACCCTCATGGACTTTCTATTCTTAAAATTAAAAGAGACAGTGGTACCTGACCCATAGTATTCAAAAGTGATGGCCATTTATATTATTAAATGATAATATGTATCCACTAACACAACTGTTTTGGTCTTGTCCTGAGCTCTTGTCATGAGATAAGACCTTGCTAAGTGCTAATTTTTAAGGTGATCCTCACTTAAGAACTCTGTTTTATTACATAGAATCAGATGCTGTCTTGCCTGTAAACATAAAGGCCATATATTTACATAGAGCCCACCCCCCTCCCCCATCACCGCACATGATCCAGTTGAATGAACTGCTCTGATGTCCACAAGCAGAGCAATTGGAAGGGTAAGTTCCCTTCAACACAGCAGATTGATAGGCAGTTGTGGTGAGCATCTCCTAAGCCTTATCTCTTTCAAATGAATAACAATGGGGTTTCTTTATTAGATCACTTACCTAAAGTGAGCTCAGAAGATAGTATCCCACAGGATCCCTGGTTCGTGTACTTCCAGGACCTAAAAGCCTACAGAGCACTACCTTTGAGTCTTCTCCCCCTTTAAAATCAAGATTTGGGAAGGGAAGTGTTCGGTTAGGCTTTTGGCCGAAAACAGATGACATAGCCCTTTCGGTTCACTGAAGAGAGTTTAGTAAAGGGATATTTTACAAAAATGAAGGCAAGGCTTAGGCAAAGCCACAGGGATAGAGCTGTATATCAGGACAATTAACAGTAGGAAGCTGAAGGGACAAGAGGAGAGAGCTCTTTCCTGAGCTCAGAAATAGAACTGTAGCAGAGGAGGGTTCCTGGTCAGAAGCTATGTCTTAGAAGGTACAGCCAGCCTGCAACAACCCAGGAGGTAGGGGTCCAGGAAAATAATCTCATTCTCCTTCTGCTCTCCGCTCTCTACCAGTGCATCCCCACAGCTGAATTCAATTAGAAGCCAAAGGGCAAGGGAGCCTGTTGACACAGTCCAGGAAGGTCAGCATTGCCGGAACAGAGCGTGGGAACAGGGAGTGGAGAATAGATATGGGGGCAAGTGGAATACGTGCTGCAATGAGGGGACAGAATATGCAAGTATTCCTGGTCTTGACACTGCATACTAATAAATACGCCTCTTTTCAAAAAATCCTAATGTCAAACATTTAATTTGATCTGTTAGTGGAGTCAGGGGCCAAAATAAGAAGAATGGGTGCTGATTTTCCCCCTCTATTAACAGAATTCATATGAGATTACATTAAAAAGTATGTTAAATTTATTGGACAATTTAATCAAGTACAATTTTGGTTAACTGAAGAAATAATATGCACAGTCTTATTCACATAAACTTACATCATTTTATCTTACCCAAACGACTAATAATTACCATACTAGTTGGTATGCAAAATTTTTCCTACAAAGGAGAGAATATACAAAAGAAATGCAAAGGCAAACTAGACTTGACCATTACCCACAAGGAGATGATAAGAAGCTATGTTCAAACTAACTACAAAATTCTTACAGCTACTAAGTCACAATATGAATCAAGTTCAGTGAGAGCCTGAAGAGACAGCTTTCCGGAGGCAATGGCAATGGCTTTGTTTGCATAACTCTGAGACCACTCCTTGAAAGCTCCCTCTAACCTCACAGCCATATCCCCTTGCTGAGTAATACATGGGTGCCAATTATCTTTAGTTCTTCCACTCTAGACTCTCAAACTTGAGGCATCTAACCGAGGACTTCAAATTTTAAAAGGCCCAGATCTTCGCATAGGAATGTTACCTAAATTGAACTTGAGGATTTCTGTGCAGATTATATATTTTTTGTTCTTAGCTCTTTCTAAATTACTCAGACTATTGCACCTAGCCTTAGAAATAGGTTTGTTCAGTTGGATTATATGTGTATTTACAGTACTGATTATTTTGATCTTTTTCCCCTGCCATTCTATTCAATAAACTTCTTCTAGCTTGTTTTTATATTGTTTATTTTACCTTTGTTTCTTTTTTTGTTTTTTTTGTTTTTTTACTTTTACTGAAAAATTGGAAGTAACAATGTAGGAGAGTCAACTACGTAGGTAGGTAGAGTTTTAAATAAAAAAAAAAAAAACCCTCAATATGTTTGGTTGCTTAGATTAGCTCTTTATAAGTAATTTCTATACCTCTAAATGGATTTCAAAAGAAGCGGCACCAAGCCCCACTCAAAAATGTATCCATTTTGCTAACTCTGAAGATCACAGAGTTCAATATACCTTCACAGAAGAGTGATAAGATTAGCCACTAAGACAGTCCAATAGATTTTCTGAAATAGTCTGTTATCCTGTTTCTACAATGATTCAAGCCAATATAGGGAGATGCATAAATATACAAACAAAAACATTGTTTTGCTGGCCTAACCCTTAAAAACAAAGTATGTGGTAAAGTTTCAATAAATTTAGTCTGGGGTTGAGTTTGACATATATCATTCAAAAATATCTTAAAACTGTGCCACAAATGATGACAATTAGTTTTAATTTTAAGGAAAAGTATGCATTAACCTTTATTCACTCAAAGATAATCTCCAGTTCCTACCAGTATGGGCTTACTTGTTATTATCAATAACAAAAGGACAGGGTTTAGATGTATGGACTGTAATACAACTTGGGTCATTTAATATATGTTGAATTTACAGTTTAACTCAGAGGAAGTCATGTCTAGTGGTTGGGAAATATTTTGTATATATACTTGTAATAAAATTTTGTACCAGGCATTAAAAATCAACTGATGAGCTTGCATAAGAGACAGGCAAACTCACATTAGATTGTAAGGTAGCTACAATGCTCATTCTCTCCTAACAAAGTATTTTCACTCCAAGAATATAACAAATGGTTTCTATCATTCCTTAAAGGTCTTACTTTTTCCATAATTTGTCTGTTGGATCCTATAAGTAATCTGTAATGGAGAATTAGAGCCCCACAAACAAAAGTTCTAAACAAAGTCTAATACTGTACTGGGGAAAAAACATTTGGTCAAAAAGTAAAACAAAACTATTAATGTCTTAAGATGCTGCCTTTGCTTGTAAGACCATACTCTTTTATAAAGTATTATCCACTGCCATTTCCTTTCTGTATTTCAGAATTCACTTTTCCCTGTGAATGTAAAGCCTTTGATGATCAAAAAGCAATGGGTGTACATATAATTATTGCTTGGTACTGCAATACATATAGTTTATTTATAATATCTTTAGTGGTATTCATTATTCACTTCAACCATTTTATCTAACAATAAGATTTTGAATGTTAATTCTAGAATATCCTTATGTATTACTTGCTGTTTATAAGATTCATCATACTATATATGCTATCATATAAAAATATAACCCACCATCATAGGATTTATACTACATTAAACATACCTTTGGGATGTTTAAATCTGATCATTTTCTCTTTTTTTCTCTTATTTAAACCTATTTTTATCTTCCTTTGGGACCATTAGTAAAAATGAATGTCTAAGATAAAAAACACAGATGGCATTAAGATGATAATATGAGTAGAAAGCAATTCCTAAATGATTTCTAGTTGGATATGAAAATAAAATGAAAACCACATAGCACTATTTTTTTTTTCAAAGACAAAACTCCATTATTCTGACAAATTCCTTCTTCATCTTTTTTCCTTTTCATATGAAAAACAAAAAATTATTATAGAATTTCCACATCTCAGCTCTTTTGCTGTGTAATACCATGAATACAGTTATTTCTGGATTGTGTAGAAAGGGGAAAGGGGGAAACTAGATAAGTTCAAGAAACAAAATGACAGGAACTTTTTAACCACAGAGTAACAGTGACCCAGAGAGATACAAATTAGAATTAGATGCTGTTGGATACCACATTTTCCAAAATAGTCTAGTGTTATGAGAATCCATAAAGTATCAGAATATTTTAAGTACAGAATATGGTTAGGGTAGAAAGGAACATTAATAATATGTTGAGTGTTAAGTTTCAATTGTGGTTTTTGAAAGACCCTATAGACGTTTATCTATTTAAAAAATTAAAACAGACTTTCTTTTTCTCCTTCTTCTTTCTCAGGATTGGAGACACCCTTGGATACCGCAACAGGACTTCAGGAAATAGCAGCTGAGGAGTAGGACACAATGAAGCAGTACCCCCTGGTGGGCATCATACTCAATGGGGGAATTACTGCAGTACTTTCAAGTTGAGGGGAGGGGAGGTGACTTGCGCTAGTTTCATTTAATTTGCCCAGCTCTACTGTGAAAATCACCTCCATCTCTACTACCATCACTCCTAAAAAACATCCTATATATTCTGATATATGTGATATATAGACACAAAACCACACATTGACTCTTTAGGGCAATAGCAACTCTGAGGTTTATTTAATGGTGACTCAAACTATATCCTACCCTGCTAAGCTAAAAACATACAAATTATCTGTATTCTGAAAGTAATATGGTGGTTAGCTGCTGGCCAGATGTGTATACATTGCAAATATGATCAGAGAAAATGTTAATGTTCGATGGTTGTATATTCATACTCTTATTTAATGCCTTCTGCCAATGAAATAATTTGTATCTGCCATTTCTCACACTGATTTTATGGTGGAAGACTAGAGCTGTATGCTCAGGCTCCTGTGCACTCAAGGAATGGAACACTGAGATGTCAGTGACCCTTTCAGGTATACTGTGGAGGATCAAACTCGATTTTGAAGTGTTATTTATTTACTTATTTTTGCGTATTTCCCAAACGTATGGTGTGAGCTGGGGAAAAGTTGCTTTAAAGGGTATGGGAACCTCCATGTGTGATGGGCAGAGTTATTTTACAGGATTCTTGTGGGGATCAAAGACAAGTGCCTGTTGAATTTGAACTACTTCATTTCAGCCATTTTTCTATTCAAGGGCATGTAAAGATGACTACATCCTGCCAGCATCCTAGAGACAAATAAGCACATGAGTTTCATCCATCTATGTAGGATTGAACTCTATTTGGTGATGCCATGGATGCTTTTTCTAAAATAAAAGTGCAGTATCAAGATTAAATGTTTTTCTTTGCTATACAATTTTTAAAAGGAGAATAACACTGTATATTTTTGACACTGTATTTGTTTCTATGTTTGAACTTCTGGACCATTCCTCACTTCGACATCCTAACTTTTACTTTCTGTATAGTTGTGTACCTTATGGAGCTCTGAGCTATTTCTTTTTTTTTTTTTTTTTTCCCCCTCAGATAAAGCAAAGTTTAAGAATTTAGTTTTCATGAGGCTTCAATTAAGAAGAAAAAACCCTAGCCTTCCTGTTACTGTGGTCACCCACATGACAAAAAGGAAGTTAAACTGTTTGCTGACATGTCTCTTATGGTTTGAGTCTGGGCTTCCTTCTCTAGGACTCTTGCCAAACACTCAGCTTCCACAGACAATCTTTTGTGGGAGGTGACCTCATTGGAATCTAAGAGCAAAGGCTAAAAAAAATGCCATAATAATTGCAAACAAACCCTAGTTCTGGGGAGGGATTGGTTGGTTCACATTCCTGAAGTAGCTGGAAATATACTTTCTGAAGATTTAATAGAACAGTAGGTCTCTTCTCCTGAAAACAACTCTTCTAGACTCTCAGGTTCCTGTTTACAGTACCACCACTTTCCAAGTTGTTAAAAAGGGTTAGGGTAATCTTTCATTCTTCCTTCTTCTTTATCATCTATCTCTCATATTTAATTAATTAGTAAGTTCTAAAATCTCTTTTCCAAAATTAATTTTCTGCTACTCCCTTAATGCAGTATCACTTTACTTTTAGGCGAATGGTGTGCCTGTAACTTTTATGATTAATTTCAGTCTCTTTAAGCATTCTCTCCACTTTCATCCCCACCTAACTTTTTGTCCTGTGCCTTTAACACACTTCACATGTTTTCATAGTCCATGGAGAGAAATCAATAGAGGAAAACATGTGTCCACTGGCATATGACCTTATTCACTGCCTTTGTTTAAACATTTAGCTTTAAATATCCTTGGCTTTCCTTTTGTTGATCTTTAGGACTAAAACTTTTGCCTTCTCTCCTGAATTCTTTGATCTGTTATGTGATGCTGTCTTTCTCATACTGAGTGGTTCCTCTCTGGGAAAGTGATCCCAAATTTGTTTTGGAGATTACATCTTGGCATACTAGTATTGTGACTTAACCCCACGTGCCCATCCCAGCATGTGGCTGGTATGTTTGCTGATTCATTTCTTATTTCTGTAAATAAAATGGGACATTAACCTTCCTAAAACAGAACTTTGACCATATGACTAATGTGGTTATAAACCATCAATGACTTCCCTTTGACTCTGGATCTGGAACCAGGTAGACCCGATATCCAGTTTTGTCATGCACTAGCACAGTGGCAATCTCCTGAACCTCACTAGGAATAAGTTACTTTATCTAGTAACAATTGATAAATTCAGTTTATGAGTATTTCACTTTTGATTTTTGCCTTTGTGTTTAGAAGTAAACGTGCTCTACGCTTCCTCTGATTTGTCCTTATCCATCATTGGTATCAATATTATCCTAAGTCTCATAAAGTAAATAGGATGGTTTTTCTATTTCCTTTTATTTTTCTGAAGTCATTAGTATAAAATAGGGATAATTTTTCCATGAAATTTTGGTAAAGCTCATTTTTAAAACCATCAGATATGGGAATCTGCTTTGTAATTGTTTTTTAAATTAACATATGTTTTCTTCAATTTTCTAAATATACGATATATTTCACATTAAAAGAGGAAAGAAAAAAACTTGTCTGGTTTCAGTGGCCACTTGATGGGAATACCTTTGGTTTATTTGATTTATCTAAGGTGATTATTTTTGTTTCTTCGTAAGTCATTTTTGGAAATTTAATTTTTTGAGATAAATCCCAATTTTATGTATTTTTAAAAAGGTATTAGCAATGCAACATAGTAATCTCATACTCTAAAAAATTAATTCAATCATGGAAATGAAGTTTCCTTGTAACTTGATCAATTTTTGCTATATGTATTTTGATGCTGTCTTGTTATGTGCATTTAGGTTCATGAGGAATTATTCTTTTATTCACCTTTATTCCTATATAATACTTTTTTCCCTTTTCATTCCTATTTTAATTTTTTGCCTCATTTTTATTTAGTTTACTTCTATAGCAGCTTTATTTTTATTATTTTTTTCCTGGGTGTGTTTTACATCCCCCCTTTTTCTCTTCAAACTTTTTGTATATATCCCCTTAAGTAGCACGTAATTGGATATTTTTTAAACCAATAATATAATTGATACCATTAAATAGTCAATTTTCATCTGTTTAAATGTATTGTGATTACTGATGTTTCAATATTTTTATTATTTTATTTTGTGTTTCCTGTTTAGTATTGCTTTTATTTGTTTCATTTTTTTCTCCTCTTATGGTTTTTGTTGGTTGGTAGACTGCCATTTATTTTCTTCTATCTTTTTCTTGGAAGTACACATTTTATTTTTATTCTTTGCTGGCTATCTTTATATTTTAAAATATATTCATAGTTTGAAAGCAGGAACTCTAACAGATATTTATATACCCATGTTAACAGCAGTGTTATTCACAACAGCCAAAAGGTATAAGAAACCCAAGGGTCCATTGATGGATGAATGGATAAACAAAATGTGGTAGGTATATCCATATAATGGGATATTATTCAGCTTTAAAAATGAAGGGAATTGAGACACATGTTACAACATAGACGAACTTTGAGGGCATTGTGCTAAGTGAAATAAGCCAGTGGACAAATACAATATGATTCCACTTATATGAGGCACCTAGAGTAGTCAAATATATAAGAGACAGAAAGTAGAATGGAGGTTGCCAAGGGATGGGGTTAGAATGGAAGTTATTGTTTAATGGGTACAGAATTTCAGTTTTATAAGATGAAAAGTGTTCTGCAGATGGATGGTAGTGATGGTTGCACAACAATGTGAATATACTTAATACTACTTAACTCTACACCTAAAAATTGGTTAAATTTTATGTTATGTATATTTACCACAATAAAACTATGAAAAAATATATTCATAACTAATATTTCTCAAGCAAATCCTAAAGTAATTTGGAATGTTTATCTTCTTCTGAAATGAAAAAAGAATTTAGCCCATATAACTACCTTCTGAACTCTCTCTTTCCTCTTTAATGTTATTCCTTTCCAGATTTTAGCTCTGACTTTTAAAAACAGTATTATTTTTAGAGTTAATAGTTAATAAATTTATAGAAGGGTTTACCAACTTCTTTAATCACCATTGTTTTGTGAATCTACACTTTTCCTTTGGGATAAAGTTTTCTCTTTGTTTAAGTACTTACCAAGGAATTGTTTCTTTTACTGGAAAGTCTATGGGTAATAAATATTCCTGATCTTCATATGACTGACACTGTCTTTATTTCACTCATGGCTTATTTTAAAGAGTTTACTAGGGCATGAAATTCTAGTTTGACAGTTATGTTCCCTCGGCATTTTCCATCTGTTGTCATTTGGCATCCTTAGTCTTGAGAGAAATCCATGGTCAATTTAATTGCTAAAGATTTATAAGTACTTTGTATCTTTTCTTCCAAATGCTTTTATCAATAAACTATTCTCTTTCCCCTGATATCCTGCAATTTTTCTATGACTCATTAAGGAGTGGATTTTCTTTTTTTGTGTTGTTTTTCATATTGTGTAGTACTTCATGTGTTAAATTTGAAGTCAATTTTACTCAAATGAAAAATATTCTTAGCATTTTTACTCTTTCAATATTGCTTTTCTAATATTCTATTTTTCTATGTTTCTAGAAATCATAGTGGTGTATATTGAAGCTCATCAATCTGTCCTTCATATATCACAACTATTCTTTCATATCTTTAATCTTTTTGTTTTTCTGTGTTGTATTGAGTTAATTTGTTAATAATATCTTCCAATTTACTTATTCTCTCTTCAACTGTGTTCAACTTAGAATTGGATTTTATTTTAAATTTCCATGACTAGTTTTCAGTTCATTTTTTGTTGAATCATAGTAGCCTTTTTACTTGAAAAAAATTATTTTGCTTTTTTGTGGGTCATACTTCTTCCTTTAGGTTTTTGAGGCTCTTTAACATACCTATTTAAAATTTATTTTAAATTGCTTTTTTATTTCACCAGGAGTATATTTCCAAATTGTTGATTTTCCTTACTCTCTCTCTTATGATTAGGTTTTCTTATTGCCTTAGAGTGTTATTTGGTGAGCTCATCATGAATTAGAGTTCTCTCTCATGATTCTCCCCTGTGTAGTGGTTTTAGGTTACTTTTCTTAGGTTGCCTTTCATTCTCCTATCAAGTCTTATTGTTTCAAGGCTACTGTGCTGTCATGATACCAGAGATCTCAAATTTGTAGTTCTTGCTCCCATAGGTGGCTTGGCCCAAGTACTAGATGCAAGGCAATCTGTGCTCTTTGCTGTGATAGGCATTCAGCTTTATAAAAGGTGCAGATCAAAGCCACAACTGCAATTTTCTTTTATCCTAATTTCATGAGTGCAGAATCTTGCTTTCATATCTCATTTCATATATTCTTCCACCAAACTGGAAGTATTTCTGGTACTGATTCTTCTTCAGGAGTTAAATGTCCAGTCAATTTTGCCCATTTTATAGCACTTTTTATTTGGCTCTCACCAAATAAGTCTCTGGAACCAAACTCTTCTTACTAAATTTTTATAGTTTACTTGCCTTTTAATAGCATATTATTTCTCATAGCTGTGCAGTCATATTTGAGGACCCTGAGTCTAGTTCATCCTGTTCAATCTGCATATGAGTTCTATAGAAGAAACTTCTGGGCACCATATCTGTTCTCTCCTCATTCCAAAGCAAACAAACAAAGAAACAAAACCCTGAAAAATGCCCAACTGAAAACTAGTAAACCTGTGCATTGCACAAGCATGGCTTTTGGAATATAATAAAAATAAAATCCATTTTGTCTTCCATGGTCTTTAAATCTAGTACAGGTAAATAAAAATTCCAGTAGCCCTCATGACTTTCCTACTCACTTTAGGTAAATCAATAATGTGATGGTCACTTTCAGTGCCTTGTTTTGGTGATTTGAATGCTTAATCTTATGTAATAATCAAAACCCCAAACTTAAACTTGTGTTTCTTCCCCTCCCTTAGCAGGGGCCAGCTTTAAGAGGGCTGCCCCACTGGAGAAAAGGTGAACTGGCATTTTCTTTCTCCCTCAGCTCCTCCTCTCCCAGCTGCTTCTGGTCTACCTGGCATGGGAGTCTGGGGAAGGCCAGGGGAAAACAGATAAAGTATATTCTTACTTGAGTTGTTCTTCCAGTTCTCTGGGCCTGGCAAGTGTTTAAAGAATCTGGATTTTTCAGAAGGCTGTTTTGCAGTCCTTTCTCTTTGGGGTCCCCTCAGCTTCTGGCAAAACCACCTTGAGGAAACCATTTTTAGAACCACTAGGCTGACATTACTAACATGAGTAGAACATTCTGTCTCCAGGATTTGTATACTTTTGACTTACTTATAAGAGGAGGAATGCAGCTGTTTTCCGATGTCCCCTCTACTGCTTCACTCTGCCCTGACACTGTAGGACAACAGCCACTACCAACCACCTGTAGGTATCTCATGTGCCTGACAAACTCCAGTCTATGAGCTCTTAAACGATAGGAAACATATCAGTGCTCTCCAAGAGGTCTCTTTGAAGCCAATTTCACTGTGCTTTGCCTTGAGGGATGGAGTGGGACTCAGCATAGCCAAGAAATCTTCATAAATCCACTCCTTCAAAATTCCCCTCTCAACAATTTTAATAGCCTCAGTGTTGCACAAGGTGTCTAAAAGAATCACAATATCTTAACAACTTGATAATCTTACTGACCTTTACCCCTTAATCTAAACTGCCACTGAATATCTTGTCACTGGTCATTTCTTTGGAAAATGAGACAGATGTGGAAATTGTTAGGTGGGGCTTCTGGTTAAGCCTCTTTTCCCCGTCTGTCCTATCTTTTTTTGAGTTGTCTGGAAAGGGGTCATGATGGAGGACCAGGCCCAGAATGTAAGGTCAGAAGAATCATAGATTTGCTTTTGGCATCTTTGAAGAAGTGAAACAATGCCAGTAGTTATTTATCTCCAGGATTTTTATTATTAAAAAATATTTTTTGTCCTTAGGTTTTTAAGTCACTGTAGTCAGATCTGTATTAGTAGAAACTGGATGGGCTTTCTAATTGATACATATACTATTGTTACTGAGTCTAAGCTCGTACTGCTTGCCGTATGACAGGCCAATAATCGAGAGATGAGTTGTCGGGGCAAGGAATAACGACTTTATTTGGAAAGCCAGCAAACCGAAAAAACAGTGGGCTCATGCCCGAAAGAACCATCTTGCCTGAATTAGAATTCAGGCTCCTTTTATGCTAAAAGGGGAGTGAATCAAACACTTCCTGCTTCCCATCAGCCTCCAGAGGAGATGTGTTCATTTCCTTCTCCCTGCAGTCATTCACAGGCGGGCCTGGTCAGGATGTTTCTTGTGAGCTAAACAAAGATATTTTAGCTTAATGTTCATTACCTGGGAGTCAGGGTTCCCAGAGATGGGCCATTATGTATAATTTAAGCTTATAGGCAACATTCCTTTAGTAATTAGCTTGTTAATAGAATACTACAAAAGGTTCTCCCTTATTACACTATGATAGAGAGAGGTTAAAAGATTTACCGAGGTCACTCTACAGGTCACTCCCTTCTACGTCCTTATCTGTGGCCTGGGATAAGAACCACTATGGGTTACTTCCTTATCTATGGTCCCTGGTTGGCTTTCTGTTGGGTTTAGCCAAGGGGAGACAGAAGTTGGAGTTTGAAGGGCAGGAGAAGAGAGAATTTGCATATGTTTTATCTGTTTCCTCCAGCTTCTCTGCCAAGGCAGTTGCTTCCACAACTCCCACTCCTGCTACAAGGCCCCCTCCCCACAGTTCCAGCTCTCACCAGGAACTGGGTATCTACGACCTACTCCTTGTTCCCTCAGTGTAGCCTTTCTACTGTTGTTAGTCTCTTGGAGTCTCAACATCACTTGTCATTTCTTAAACCTTGCCTATACCTTCATTAAAGTAAGTATTCTTGAAAGTTTTGTTATTTCAGCCATCTGGAGTGAATTGTCTTTTCTGATAGACTCCTGACTAATACTGCTATAAAATTATTAATTGTAGTCAAGGCAGATCTTCTAATTATAAGTCCACTCTTTCTTCTCTTATACCTCACAATATTTCATATACTTGACATTGAATAAATGACTAAGTTTTATGTATTGTGATGTTTTACCATAAAAATAAATTTAAAAAATAGGAAAATACTTGTCAACATGGATATATATTTGTTCCCTAGGGTGATTTATCCTAGTGAAAAATATACCATAAAAAGAATATATTATATATCATCTATCAACATATACCTTTTTTTGTATAGAGCTTGTGTCCCTCCATAACCAATAGGAAAAGACAATGCATTATAACTTACATCGCTACAGAGAAAATTCTTGTAGTATCATTTTAAATTCCAACAAAATGGAAAAGAATAGTATATGTAAAGCCTTGTTTCCTTTATTGAAGTCTTTAGTCAAACTAAACACATTCTCATTCTGACATTCTAACAAGAGAATAGTGTTTTTCAGTTTTATCTACAAAATGAAGAAAGCAATTATTAGAAAATATTCTTACTCCAAAATTAGAATTCCCCATATATATTCAGAAAGCATGTCACTTTAGTCCTCTACATTGTCAGATAGTGGTGACACTAAAACGAAAGTTTTGCTGTGAAGGGATCTTATATGTTTTCATTCTGGATCCCCAAGCAATAAATTCAAAAGGGATACACTTCTCTTTAATACCAAAATGCCTGTTCTCTCTTTTATCTTTTTTTTTGCTACTCCTTTGGTATTTACTCCAGTGTATTTGTGTGGTCAGTCATTGCCCACATAGAGAATGAAAAGGCAAGAATGTCTACAAACACTATCATACTTTCCATAAAATTATTTGTTCCGTATTGTGTGTTACTTTTTCTAGTTTTCATATATCTGACTCTCACAAGTTTTTACGTATCAATACATAGTAAACAGAAGGATAATATGGACCTATAGACTTACAGCTTATATAAAATCTAGCCACTGATAATGAGTAGTGATAATTTAATCCTAAACTTAGAGACATAAACAAGTTCCGTTACCTCCTTCTTCCTCCTGGCAAAAATAAGGAAAATAAACAAAGTCTTTCTCTGAAGAATACAAAGGGATGCCCTACATCTCAGAGTTACAGATGGACAGCAGATTAAGGCAATGGCAAACATAAACTAGGGCTTTCAGAGGATGAGAAAAGTCCCACGGGGGTTTCAAAATTAAAATGCATTGAACTACTTAGATGTGTCAACATTTCACTAGAAAGAGGGAGAAGTTCAAAAAGTTCTACCTCATTTGCTAGATTTTGCTTCTGTAAGGCAGAGATCAGCCACCTAGCAACACCACAAAAGATTCTACTCTGACATAGTTTAACTCATGCTGGCTGAGCAGGAAGAAAAGCTATGTAGGATCAGGGCAGAACTGGATGGCCTGTAGTTCCAGTGCCACTAGGGAGTCTGGTTTGGGAAATTGTGAAATTCAGTCTGAGGAATGACTTTTTGTCAGCATTCTTCGAAGTTCACGTCTCTGAGCACCTCTGCTGGGCTCTTTCTCTCCCATTCAATAGACTGCATTGGAAACACACACACACACACACACACACACACACACACACACGCATCACGCAGGGTGAAGAAAGAAAAGATGTCATTTCCAATCAATGACTACCCCATTAAGGTTCAATTGTGCATATGCTAGGAAAAGTGATAAAGTAAAAACTGTGTCGATTAACAGGAAACATTTTCCTATGCAGCTATTTTAGGATTGGTGAAGTACTGAGCTTTCCCAAGTTCCTGATCTTCACAACATAGACAGCTATCTCTTGTTCTCTCTTTTAAAGCCAGTCCGTTGGCATTAGATCCTGCCCCAGAAATAACCCACCACTTTTCTTCCAGGAGAAGAGAAATATCTACTTAACAGTCAGGTCATACCAGAGACTTTGGAAAATATCTGGATCACAAATCCCTGTCAGCAACGACCAGTGAACGAAATCTGGGCCATGTCCTTCCTTGGAGGATGTCCTCCCTGGATGAGTCCACAGGTCATTCAAGAGGCACTTGCATCAGATTGTCAAAGCAATGCCGTTTTCAGCTGTGAAAGCTTACGGCTGGCACGGAAAGTCTAAAAACAATTGGACAGTTAAGTGTACCAACACATCACGAGGCTTCCTTTCTGGGAAAGGGTCAGAGAAGGAAAATTAGGTATTACTGTGCTTTTGATTTTCATGACTCTCTGGGCGTATGTGAGCGGAGAAGAATCCAGCTCTGGGAGTGAGGCAGGGAGGGAGGCTTGGGGAGAGAGGTTATTTGCTTCATCTTCAATCGCATTCCTGGCCTGCCTGGCTTGTCTGACTCTGCACGAGGCACAAAGTGTGTAATGCTTTCTGACAACAGGGGAGGAAAACCGAGGGACAGGCACATTTCATCTCAGAGCCGCTGCTGAAAGCAGCCAGCTGGCTCTGCCTCTTACTGTAAGAGGTGTTGTTATTTTTTAAATATTGTAACCGTTTTAAAGATCTTTTTGGAAAAAAAAAGTTCTTGTTAAAATACAAATGCAGAAACTAAAATATGAAACTGCCCTTTCCTCCAGAGCCAGCCTCCTTCTAGACAGGTCACTGACAACTCTGAATACTTTGAGGTGTATGCTGTTAAACTTGTTTTGCATTTTCACATACTTTCTGTCCCCTGCATAGTATTTTAATACGCATATTATTTTGGAATTTGCACATTTCACCTAACAACACAGACACATTCCTATGTCGGGATTTATATCTCCATTAAAAAAACTGTTACATAGTATCCTACATTTAAATTTGTTTTCCACATAGTACTGCACAATATCAAAATCAACACATTTATCTGCATATTTCTTGTTAATATGACAGTAGGCTAGATTCCTAGGATTGAGGTGGCTGAGTTTAAGAGTATGAATATTAAAAATCTTGAATGGATATTGCCACTTTGTCTTTCCTACAAGTTTCTTTTCCTAAATGTTGTATGTTTAGTTTCCTAAATATACGGGTTATATTCTTATAATCTGTGTAAAAGTGGGTCAGTGTTTCTACATTCTCACAAATAGTAGATATTACTCAACTTTTTTTTTGTCACTTTGATAGGTTAAACCAAGGTTTCAAAGGTTTAACTTTGCACTTATTTATTAAAGAGGGTTGAATTGTTTTAGATATGTGTTGACCATTTATATTCCTTCTTCTGTGAATAATCTTTGTCTATCATTTATTGTATAATTTTTATTGTTTTGAGGGAACACTACATAGTATAGCTAATCCCCATCTGTAGTATATACGGTATATCTTTCTTGTGGCCTGTAACTGTGTTTTTAAAAAATTTTGTTTATGGTGTCTTTCACCATTACTGCAGTTTTATTTTTGTTTAGAAACCATCCATGTGGTCAAATTTCCAAAGCTGTTCATCTTTTCTTTTATGGCTGCTAGTAAGCTTATAAATGACTTCCATTTGTCAAGATTTTAAGCTATTCCCTTATTGTATATTTTCTCTAAGAATTTTTGTAAGATTTCCCTATTTATACCTTTAATAAATCTGGGATTAATTCCTTGGGTATAATGTCAATAACAATTTATATTTTAAATAAATGGCTAACCAACTGTCCTAACACCAATTATTACATAGTTCAACCCATCCACTCTCATCAACTTGAAATGTCACCTATTTT